>NC_136062.1:51162945-53960445 GCF_964261635.1 Lissotriton helveticus | reverse complement strand
TGTTTATTGTTACCCAACTCAATGGTACTCATTGTATCGACCACAGAAGGGAGAAAGGCTGAGTAGACCTACCGGGATTTGAACCTGTGACCATGAGGTCGAACACAGGCACCTGCAGTGGACACATTAGGTCACTGAGCCACCAGACCTGGCAGAGTGGCAGAGAATAGGTCATTCACATGTATGCAGCTTCCTATCTCCTCTTTTCTGTAACTGAGGCAATGCCTTTCAGAAGGATGTCAGGTTCTTGACACAGCCTTTGCACTGCAGCATAACCACGGCATCTGTCATAGGGTAGCCGATAACTCAGATGGGATTTTTTGTCGGGAGGTTTGTATTTGTTGTCAATATGCAGGACCAAGGCAGCCGCAGAAGCAAATGTTTGGACTCTTGCCTAGTTGATAATAGGGATTGCTTTGACTGTCCTCCAAGGTTGTGGATATCATACACAAAACAATCAGTTTCTTTAGCAGTGACCACTAACTCAAATTCTTTAAATGCTTTTCGACCAGTGACTGAATATTAGTGATGGAGCCTGGGGATGAGCCTGATGGACAATGAATAGGTCCCAGGCAGCTGAGACAATGTAGTCATCCCACTCGCCTCCAGATGCAGTGGAATGTCATCTGGGTCCTCACCCTCTTCTTCCTCTTTCACATCATCCACCTCCGATTTGTCTCATTCTGCTAATCGAAGTGGTGGGCCAGGAGGCAGTAATGGCAATCTTAGATTGTTACAATCCATTGGTTAAACCATAGCTGATATGTCTGGAGTAGTACGCGGGAGTACCTTTAAAAATTAAATCGAATTTATTAGCAATCTCGCTATACATCCAGTTCTCATGTAATGGCACTTTTTGCGTTATTTCTAGGGTTGGGCATAACTCAAATAATTTAGTGTAGCATAAGAAAGCAGAATTACCTAACAATTCTGTGAGATTATGCTTGAATTGTGCGATAATAGTAATTCTGCATTTAGTGATATTACTTAGTGCAAAATTGTCCACTTGCATCTAAAAATGGGCAAGAGGTGACTTTTGCCCTAAGAAATAGCGTTAAAAGCAACAGAACATGAATTGTGAGCGGCCGCTCCCACTCTCTAAATGCGCTCTTGGGGTAGGATCTTCCAATATATTACTACCTATATTTAGCACTATTTTCTCAGTGCAAAATGGATACAAGAAACAGCGCTTAATGCAGCAACTCATAAATAGCAAGCCTTTGCTTTCTAAATGCACTCTTGTGTTAGGATTTTTTGCACCAAATTACTCTTAACTATGCAAGGAGGAGTAATCCCACAATTATCAATAATTCCACATGGAGTAATGTAGAATTACCAAAATTATTCCAATTACTCCGGTGTCTTCGAAATTCCCCCCAGGCCTAGATATTTCTAAGTTAAAGTTAAAAACTCTTTATTTCGGTTAAATACCATAAAAGAAACAAAGATTCAAGGGTGAGCTTCACACATGTCGACAGGACAATACATGTGGAATAACTTGACAATACAATAAAAGAGGCAGTCCAAAAGTTTAAAAAAAATAAGAGTTCTGCCGGCCTAATGTGAGTATACATGTTTAAACGAATCTCTTGTATAAAGTGCATGTGCGTTGATAATGATGTAGTTATAGGTAGCTCACACTTCTAATAAAATCAGCTATAATAGTCAATCATTGGAGTAAAAACAGTTAACCAGCAATCACAAATGTGCAAAAACGCAAACAATATAAGATGACTAGTTACATCTAGAATTTAATAGCCAAGATACATGCTCAGAGAAACAGGGAGTCATATCTGTAGTTTCTCAATGGGTGCCCTAGGTGGCTGTCTGTGCCCTCCTTCTAATTGCCCATGAGTGGCCTAGGAATTTCGCAACTGCTCATACAAATAATGGTCTGGCCTCAGTTTGAGTATGCGCACGGCATCTCTAAAATCTCTAGTGCCAAGCTGCCTGCAGACGGGAGTCAACCAATTACTCCTGGGTTTGCATAAGCTGTATAGGCAAAAGGAAAGAGGCAAAAGGATTTGTGCAAGCAGGTTTAACAGGGGCAACCCCTTTGCTGTAATTTGTTGGCCATCCATGAATTTGCGAAAGCATTAACTGGCAGACTACCATGCCTGAATTGATTATATAGATTTCTGTCAGCCGGCACTTTAATTATATCAAGGTAGCTTTCTTACATGCGGCTGATTTTAAAATCTCAACATTTGTCAGTTAGACTGCCCTGTGCGCTGTCTGTGTATGCTTTAAGCTCCACCCTGTCCCAATACAAAGATTTGATCTGACATCTATTGCAAATTGGGACACAGGCAATGTTATTGCCGGGGAAACCTAGACAGGACATAAGGCGTATGATATATTTTATGCACAGTGTCTAAGGCATAGACCTCAAAATCTGCAGCATAGGATGACAGTTCCGGTGTGAAACCATCCGCTGCTAGGTCGCTAATGGGTTTAACACCCATATCAAGCAGTAGTGGGCAAAGGGGGGTGCTTTGCAGGAGGGAAGCCAGGTTTCTGAGAAACTTATTCTCTGAAATTGTCAGGTTGCTTGCTCTTTCCATACCCCACGCCTCTGCTCATAGAGTGCACTGCTCACAGCCTTGCAGAAGTATGGAACAATTGGCTTGGTGTAAAAAAGGCAATGCTCCTTATACTTTGCCCCAGTTATCAGGGAAAACTTGAGGTAGGCCTTGTTGAAGTGGTGTCCTCCGATAGCTTATTCCCAGGCAATTGAAGGAGCACACTCTCTCCAAGGATGTAGTGCCTAAGCACAATTTTCTCTTGAAGGACTTGCTGGGATTAAATAACATGAGCTTGGTTTTGGACCTGTTAATTTCGAGCCCCCTTGTATCCCAGAAACGTTTGAATTGGTTTAAGAGTTTTTGCAAGCCCATTGGAGTCTTTGAGATGAGAAGAGTGTTGTCTGCATATAAGAGGGTAGAAATTCTTTGCTTAGCTAAGAAGGGGCATCCGCTGAGATGGCTGCTAAAAGCTCGATAATATTATTAATAAAGAGTGAGAACAGAGTTGGTGCCAGGACACAGCCTTGGCGGACCCCACATTGTACTTCAATGGGGTCGGTAGCCTGTCCTTGGCTGCCCCATCGAGCCCTGGCAAAATTCTCTATGTTCCAAACAGTGGTTCATGAGCTAAAATAACAAACTATAAGGCAATTAGTGTAAAAAAGAAAGAATTGTGCAAAAAAAGAGGAAACAAATGTGCTAGCTTAATTTCACAATGACCATGAACATAAAAAATCTCAAAAAGTGTTTAATATAAATTCAGTACAACACAACAAGAAATAAAGGCGCTCAAACAGTTAGACAAACAATGATAAGATCAAGAACATTGACAAGTGTAAACTGAACAAACAGTGGCAGAAAAAAAACATAAAACAACAGTTTACAAAAAGTACACAAATAACAATTGTGTCCTCTCTTAATTAGGCCACGTTTTTATGCATCAAGGGCGTTTCGACCCACTAATACATTAGGGGTCATCTTCAGGACAAAAAAACTTCAAATATGCGAGCGTCCACTTTCTTTTTCTAAAAAATGAAATATATACATGGTTTGGCAATATGTACATGGTTAGACAATATAAAAAAGAGTTTATTTTATTATGCTCAACACCGAATGAGTGATAGAAAATTCAAAGAGAGTGATAAGAAAATGAAACAGAACCAGATACCTAAAAAGATTCCAAAAGATTGTGAAAAGATAAGAAATCTTGTACAAAAGATAAAGGGACAGAAATACACAAGGCTAAACTATCACCTCTACGGATCTCTGTGGAGTACATTGAGCGCGAAGTGCCAATCTTCGTGTATCAGGCCAAAAATTGCCAAGATTTTAAATGAGATCCTAGAAAAATAAAGCTACGTATATTTTTAGAAGACTTAATTTCACAAAGAAGGACAAGCTCTAAAAGAAGGCTATAGGGAGATAAACCTTCATACCTCTCGGTAAGCCAAAAAAGATCCAACCGCATTACTTAAAGAAACTGAACTGACTTGGGCGAAAAATTCAATAGAAGGAGCAATCAAATTACAGAATCACAGTCATGGTTGATTGATAAATTCCTGTAGATAAACAAAACCAGGTTCATAAGATTAATACAATCCCAAGAAAACGAACTAAGCATCCTCTACAAGACCCTCACTCATGTCTACAAAATTAAAAACCCATACTTGTACTTCACGGGTCATGGTAGAAATATGGTAATCAAAGGAAAACATAAAATGAATCTCAATGGCAACTAATGTTGCCATTGAGTCTTAGTAAGGGCAACATGCCACTAGGTGATCAATTAAAACAGCTGGAACGCAATGCGCAAAAACTGAAGTATACCACCACGAGAAAAATTGGAAACAACTATGAATCCCCTTCGTTCTACAAAGCAGGGATCTGGACTAGAGCTTAACAAGCCATCCTTAATTCTCAGAGAGCCTCTCCGGGCAAAAATAGAATTAAAGCCTTAGGTCGCGTTACGTGGAAAAAAGCAGTAAAACCAGTTGAGTTTAAAAACCCGGTCACATTAATCAGTATGGGTTCCAACTATCACTTAGACTTAAAGCCTTAGGTCGTGTTACGTGAAAAGAGCAGTAAAACAAGTTATGTTTAAAAAACTGGTCACATTTATCACTACGAGTTCCCAAGAACACTTACTTCCAGACTCGAACTCCTTTGTGTTTAGTGTCCCGTCGGCTGTTCGCGTCCCGAAATGGGAGGTCAATACAGGAAGTCGACGGACACGGTGATTTTAAAGCGTGCCATCATGCACATACATAGAAAGAGGACTTGGACTTGGAAATAGTTTGAATGCTCCGTGCTCAATGCGAATAGAGCAAAACGGACACAGGGGTCTTATTTGCATATTCTATTTTATAATACTTTTTCAAAGAAACCAAAAGGGTATTCAAATTTGGAATGTTAAAAAATTGCATATATTGGACAACTAGCATCACTAGTTCCCTTTTAAAGACTAGCGGTCTGATCTTAATCCCCGCAGCCATCTTAAAATGGTCAAAAATAGATAAAAGAGTGTAAGGAAAGAAAGGGGAGGGAAAGAGAGCCCCTTTCCCATAGCCTCATAGTTTAGATAATGGAAATATTGACCATACAACAACCTATATCCAGATGGGTTGTTTGTCAGAAAAGGATAATGCAACTAGCATCGCGAGTTCGATTTTAAGAACATAGTAATCAGATCTAAATCCCTCCTAGAGTAGTCAGACAAAGTCAATAAAAAGTTTTAAAAAAAGGGGAAAAAAATAGGAATCACTTCCAGCCCCTTCCTGGAATCTGGGATCCTCCCCCCACTTTCGATGTCATTGGACAACTTGAGAATATATGTTGCCCAGTTTTCCCTGTCAGATTGAAAAGGGTCTCCTGGGACACCAACCTGCCCCAGGGCCTTAGCAGATACAGTTGCATCCAGGAATGTCAATATATCGTCTCTAGTGTATAAGAGATCGATTGATGGTTGGAGTGGTAATTAATTGTCAAGAGTGCTGAGGATTGAATAAAGAACTGCCTGCAAAATGATTTTGCTGCTCATTGGCTGGGATATTATTAGTCAGAGTAGGGGACCTTTCGTGTTTGCCCTTACCCACGAGTAACTAAAACAGCCTGGGATCTGGGTGCAAAATGGACTCCCCTAGTTCCTCCACGTCTTTTTGTCCCCTTCTCTCTTGTCCTTGAACTGCGCCAGCTTGTATCTCCCCCACGCTTCCCAAATTAACGGGATGTTCTTTTGCCTTCGGGCTAGGGACAGCCATTTTTTCCAGGATCTACACTCCTTTGAGAACCATGAGGTTGTTTTATTTGATTTTGCCTGGTTTGAGTGAACCTTATGCAAGGGAACAATAAAATTCCTTGTCAGGTGATTGAAAAATGTGGGATGTAGAGCATTACAAATGGATGGTGTAGTCGTATCACTTGTCCGAGAAAAGAGCACCTCCAGATGGCTCTCTAGGACGAGTTTTAAGGTGTTGAGTTTTTGTTCCTCAGCCATAATTGTAGGCCATTTGAGCCGGCATATGTCATTTGAGGGGATCACCTCCCTTGTGGCAAAGAGAGCAGTAGCTATCCTTGCCTTTTCATCCCACGCATGCTCCATTCGCAGGCTAGGAGGGTTGTGGTCGCTCTCGCGTGTCTGGAGTATAGACATATCTACTACAATTGGCTATAGCGTGAGGCCCAAAAGTATGTAGTTTATCCTACTTGATACATTTGGACCAACAAAAGTCATTCCTCCACTCTTGTCAGAGGGGGTCCTCCCATTTGCGGCCCGTAGGCTATGCGCAAGAGTGCTTGTGACCACTTCTTTATTGGGGTAGCTCCAGGGAAGGAACATGCCACTTGTTATCCTCCTCGTTGACTTTGAGGATATATTCTGAGTCAAGGGGCTCAAGCTTACATTAAAATCACCTGTCAGAATTGAGGGATTGATGCCTGCTTTGTGTTCAATACCTCATCTAGGGCCGGCTGGGCTGGTGTCTGCCTGACCTTGTGCTCCTTGCATAGAGATTAAAAATGCCAATGCACTTGCCCAATGGGCCTTTGAATCTGACCCAGATGATGTCACAGTTGTTAGTTGGAAGATCCTCAGTGGCACAATTTAGTGAGATGTTAATCAAAAAGAGGAGCCCTCCAGAGGGGCAACCATGTTTGGAGTGGATTGCAAGTTTATGAAAAGTTACGAAACCTGGGTTGAAAATAGGGATCAGACTCCAGGTTTCCAGCAGAATACAAATCTCATTTTGATTAATGAATTCATGTCAATGCAGGAGGTCTATTTTCCCCCTAATGCCCGCCACATTCCATAAGGCTATTTTCAGTTTCCTTACATCTAAGGGAAGCAATGGATTAGAAGTGTTAGATAGCGTGGCATGTTGGACAGTGTAGCTGGGCTAATGGATAGATGTGATCGTAACGCCAGCCTGATCATCATCTCTCAATTGTTCAGTGGAATAAGCGCATAAAGGAGGATAGTTACTAGAAGAGGCTGGCTCTTGCTCGACGGAATGGCCTTCCGGGCCTGTCGACATCAAAGGGAAGGTAACATCTTGATCAGTTTTAGGAGGACGCGCACATTCCCAGGGGTACTCTGGGGGCAGTCAGTCATTCTGTGAAATAGGTGAGGGGGATGTGTCCCTAAGTTGCGCTACTGTGATCTTGAGAGTAGCTACAGAGGGAGTGATGTTAAGTTTCATTTGGATATTTCTAGTATGTGGGGGGCAAGTTCTGGCTTCCAGGGCGATTAGATTAAGCACTAAATTTTCATTTGCAAGAGTGAGCTCTACAGCATCAACAGTACTATTGCTCAGGACATGTCTTCTAGCCCACAGAATATCATCCGTAGTCACTGATCGACAGCCCCTAGCATGCCTAATCCAGTGTATGGCATTGTTCTTGAGAGCCTCTACCGACTCGTGTTTGTTGTTGCAATCTGCTTTGGGGACATTAGTCATATAAAGGATACACTGGGAAGCATAAGGGGAATTGGGCGAGGCCTAGGACTGGAAACGCCTTACTACGGCTAGTGATCTGATGGAATGGTTCTTGCACAGTGGCCACCCTGGGCCCAATCAACCCCCTGATGTTTCCTCTGGAAAAATCTAGATCTTGGTATTTGTCATGAGTGGGTAGTGTATTGTGGAAATCCCCTTCCCGATAGCCAGTATTGGGGTTCGGGGTGAAGTATTGATGGATGGAATATTGTATATTGATCTAGGGCTGCAAGAGGTGGGCTGATTAGGATTTGTGGTCCTAGTTGTACCCAAAGGATCCTTGGGTGTTTCTGACTCCATGAAGTTGCAATCTGCCAACTATATAATATAATTTAGAGCTAAGGGTATTCAAATCCCCTACTGTTTCTTTAATGGCTATGATTTCCCTCTGGAGTTCGAAGCTAGTTGGAGATGTTTCAGTGTCTGCCAGCCTGCAATCACCATTCTGGGAAGTCGAGTTCACACCACTCGGAGCTGTGCCCAAGAACTCCGGGCGTTCCATTGAGGTTGATTGTTTATGATTGGTTGTATGGTCCTCTAGGGGTGCAAATCTATTGCTGAGAGTTAGATCTGCTGTGATCCCACTTTGGGTTACAGTGTGGTCACTCAGGGACTGATAGAGGAAGCCTCAATGTCATCAGTTTCTTTAAATGGCTGCTTATTGATGGCAGTATTGTTAAATAAGATTAAGATACTGCCAGGGCCTGAGCTGGCGATGGGTGTGACGGGGCGAATGGGGGATTAGAGACCCTTGGAGGGGGGTGCAGATGATGTAAGTAGACCCTTGCAGTCAGTTAGTATGTTATCTATTCGATCTAGCACACTTCCCCCACATTCCCCATCCCTCTCTCAGGCCCGGGGCTAGTGTTCCTAAGCCATTTCTTAGACCTTTTCTTTTGGGCACCTCCCAACCCTCCCTCAGTGACTTTCATTTTTAGGTTTCGCCTGGGGCCGGAGCTCCTAGCTCCGCCCAGGAGAAATCTTTTGTTTTGCAGTATGGGGGACTTGAATCCGCCCCTTCTTCCATTGGCTAGCTCCATAAATGGAGGCTAGCCATTGGAAGCCGGATCTGTCCGTCAAGGCCGGACCAGATTCGTGGGCGTTCCCGAGATTTTTTCCCTCTCCACCCTTTTTGCATCGTCATCGGGCGGTGGGCGGAGTTTCATATTTTTTTTTTTTGGTGTTTGTTTTCGTCATTATGCCGACCACGGCCGCCGGAAGAAGTCCAGGTGAGTGCCCGTGCCCCTCCCCCCCCTCCCGCTGTTCGTGTTTCCGCCCCCCTCCCGCTGTCCATTCCGCCCCCCCCTCCCGCTGTCCTGTGCCTGCCCGCCCCCCTCCCGCTGTCCGTGTGCCTACTGAATCCGCCCACATTAGGTCGTCAATACTGGAGACTCCGAGCTATTGCTTAGGAGTAAACATCAGTGGCAAAGCATAACAGGGACAGCAGATTGTAATATTCTTTCAGTCGCAGTGTCGGGCATGCTTTCAGTGAGTCACATCTGTTTGGAACTAGCCTGCGCCGAAACATTGCACAAGAATCGTGCAGTGCACCGTCCTTTTGTTTCCACCACTTGTCACTGAAATGCGATCCCCTGCCCTGTCTGCTGGGTGCTGAGTCGAGGCTGGGTAGACACTCAGAGCAGTCCATCGTATTTCTTCTCTTTAACCGCCCACAGGAAATGCAGGCCATGTGCTTGTTTTTTTTTAATCCTCTCTGTGTCCCGACGTGCTTCAGTCAGCTTGCGCCGAGGATGCAGTGACATGTTAACTTCTCTCGTTAAGTTTTGAAGCAAAACTGGCGAGTGCCCGCTGAAAGGTGGAGGGGCAATTGATGAATCGCCCAGGGTAATCCAATCGGCCAGTTTGCTGGCTCCTAATTGAGTGGGAACAGAGATGGTGAAATGTTTGCTCCGAGTTAAAACACCGAAAATCTTGTGCAGGAAGTTCTAAAGTTTCGGCTAATTCTTCCAATGCGCATATCTTTGTACCCTATATGACGTGCCAATCTAAGCGTACACTTAGCGAACTGTTGACAGACATGCAGCTGTCTGATGTGTGTGTTCAGTACTGTGTTGTTTTCTGTTAACCTGCTTAATGCATTATTCTGCCTGACTAAGCCACACGCTTGCAATTTGCATTTGACTTAATGATGCAGGCGGAGAAACAGGTTCGTCAACGATCACACGTGGCATGTGTACTGTAATGCGGGGGCGCTAGGGCTTGAGATACAGACGTCTTAAGTAAGGTATTCACTACCCCGCCCCCACGTTGACCCTCTGATTCTTGCGGAGTCAAATAGGAGAGCTTTTGTTCTGCCCCAGTAAGCCGTTTCCTGGCACGGGTTCGATAGCGCCAGGGGACGGAGGAGGCCGGACTACGGACTCTCGCAATCAGTAGCAGCCAAAAACCGAAGCGGCGTCTTTCTCGGAAGCCCTAATGAGCCATGTCTGGCTGGGCGTCTTTGCAGATTTTTTTTGTGCAGACCCCCTCATCCGATAAATGCACACATGCAAACTTTGGGCGCCCCTGAAAGGGGAGGTGTTTAAAGAGAGGCGGAGGAGTACATTTACCACAGGCAATCCATTCTAGTAAAGTGTGTTCACAAGAGGGACGGAGTTTTATTTATTTTATTTATTTATTTATGTATTCTCACATTTTTAAATAGCGCGGGCATTCATCAGAGGTACTCGGGCGCTTTACAGTAAATCGTTACATAAGATTCAAAATAGCAGATCGTTAATAAGCCATAAGATTACAGTTCGAGGACGTAGGTAGGAGCAGCGAGCAGGTGATCAACTGGTTCAAATAAAACGGACGTAGAAGTGGTTCGCTAAGAGGATATTAGATGTGAGAGCACATTTCAATTGGAAAGGCTAACTAAGGGGACATTTAGGGGAAATGTCTAGGGTTTTAAACTCCGTTTTGAAGATCGCCGGTGGGGCGGTGGTATGTAGGTGAGGGGTGTCATATTTTTGTCCCATTTCCCGGAAAGGATTAGACCGTGAGCCTTTGCTAAGGGTTGGAGGGTGGAGCACCAGGACTTCTGTATATCGCGATGGCCTGGGGCCTCCAGACAGCTTAGGTTTCTCCACTCGGTAGTGAGGTGTGAATGTGTGTAGGGCCGCCTTGTATATGGGCCTGGTTTCAATGGGCATGCAGCGAACAGTGACCAGAATAGGTGAGATATGGGCTTCTCTTTTTGCCCTGAATGTAGGATTGATTACAGAGAAGACAGATGGGTCTCGGAGAGACCAGGCAAGAGCTATAGCAGTACGTTTTGGAGAGCCCTGTCATGAAAACATGCTTACAAAGTCCAAAGTCTCAAGTCTCCCTCCTAAACAGGGAGGGGCTTCATGCACTCTGCCCAGGAGCACGTGCAGCTATGGTTGCAAACTATACTTAAGGATTTGATCGTGCATCACAGTGCGAGCTGGAGGCCTGGACACATATTTTTTAGTCTTAATTCAGACCATTATATGAGGAGTTTGGGAATCTGTGGTGTAGGGTTTTAGCGGTACTCCAGCCCAACACCCTACGCCTACAGCATCGAGGTCCATTATCAGTGGTTCGTGTGTTTCACGTGACAGAAGTAAAGCACCAGAACAGGAAAAGTTCACATTTCAGCGCATCGTCTGACACTTCACAACCCCCAGTTGTGACAAGAGTCTAGTGCGCCCCACGCTTTTAAAAGAGAAAACATGTCTATTTGTTGAACAAATGTGCTACATAGTTAGTGACCCGGGATCGGATTTCTGGCACATGTATTTTGTCTTTCCCGTCTGACAGCGGGGGTTGAGCTGTGTGCTATTGCGGATTAAAGCCGCTCCGTCCCACCCACCCCACAAAAATGTACATTCGAGTAATTGTTATTATTCAAATTAAGCACTGGATGGTTATAACATGAACATCAGGAAGAGTTTGCCTGCTTCTTTCTGCATCACAATGACTCATAGTGCAGGCTGACTTGTCTCCAAATGCTTACATAGATTAATGCCACCCACCTTCTGTTTGGCACCCATTTTGTCAATATCATAAAGATGACAGTAAAGCTTTTGGGCTATAGACCCTGTTGGTGGGACCTGTCCTGGTAGAGACGTGAAACGTGGGAACGGCATTGGCACATGAAAGTCATTTATAGGAAGCATTATAGTAGCAGGACGACGATAAAAGGATGCGTGCCTGTCTCTAATGATACGGCAGCCGGGTTTGCTGCATTGGTATCACATATATCAACAGTTGTTTATCTGTGCAGCGCCAGAGATGCAGGGCGGTGGCTGGGCTGTGGCACTCTTCTGTGGGCATTGATGCAGCACATGTTAGCGTGTGTAGAGTAGGGCGGTGTGCGGGGCATCGGCCCCGACACACAACGGATTGTGTACTTTTAAGATGTATGTATGGTGCTGTCTGGGTGTGTGTGTGGCTCTGGGTGGGTGTGTGTGGCTCTGGGTGGGTGTGTGTGGCTCTGGGTGGGTGTGTGTGGCTCTGGGTGGGTGGGTGTGTGTGGCTCTGGGTGGGTGTGTGTGTGTGGCTCTGGGTGGGTGTGTGTGTGTGGCTCTGGGTTGGTGTGTGTGTGTGGCTCTGGGTGTGTGTGTGTGTGGCTCTGGGTGTGTGTGTGTGTGGCTCTGGGTGTGTGTGTGTGTGTGTTGCTCTGGGTGTGTGTGTGTGTGTGTGTGGCTCTGGGTGTGTGGGTGTGTGTGTGTGGCTCTGGGTGTGTGTGGCTGGCTCTGGGTGGGTGTGTGTGTGGCTCTGGGGGTGTGTGTGTGGTAGTAATTGCTGTCTGCTGAGCTCGTCCGTAGGGTACAACAGGTCTCACATTTGCGAGAGATTAAGCTAATGGCAATGTGAATGACAATGACATTTATTTATCTGTTTTCAAAACCAACACATAAATACAAAATTTGTCATTTACAATGCCAATAGCTCTAACTTTTCCAAAGGCGAAACCATTGCATTGTAAATGCTTGTTACCATTGGCACCAAACTAGCTAGTTACTAATACGGGGACTGTATGAGGTTAGATGGACGAGAACAGTCACAGTACAGTGGAAGGGCAAAAAGTCCAAAGTCCAGGTGCCAAGAGTGAAAAATTTCAGATGGATGGCCCAGCCTCCTCCGAGCTCTGACAAGCGGAGACGGGCCCGCCCTTGGCCCGGCCATGGCCTGGGTGCGCCCGCGCACATCCCACGCTACGGGAGCCCTGAGCTTGATTTATGCACCTCTGGGCGCGAAGGTTCTATTGGTGCCTCCTGGCGCGAGGTTTGATGGGGGATGAAGTCCCCTGGGTTCAGCAGCGGCAGTGAGGCAGTTATGAAGGGCTTAGATATTTATAGTGTTTGTGTCTATGGGTTCTGAGTTCTTGTATAACATTAGTGATTGTGTCCTGGCCCCAGAAAGTGATAAATCCTCATGAGTAATAGCTCTGACTGAACATTTATTTTACAATGCAGGGTTTCTGTTTTTTACACTATCCATAATTTCTAAGTGTATCCAGTTCACCAAAGGATTCTCCACTGGAGGAATTACCTCTTTCATGCTCCAGCATGGCACAGTAATTCAGAGAAAAGAATCATCAAGTGTAAATAACACTTATATTGCAAAGTAATTGAAAAATGATTTGCCGGGGAATCCAATTACTCTCTTTCTCCAAAGTAGTCCAGATTATTTATTTTTGAATTCTGTTTTATGATGCAAATGTTTAGAAAGAGATGCCTTTTATTAGTTGAAAATATTCTATTAGATAATAGCCGAATTTTACATGGCAAACTACAACTTCAACAAAAGTACATAAACGTGCAGCTCCAATATCGAATTAAAATATACAGCGTTCAGAGGGCAATATGGAAAATGAATATTCATGTTGAAACGAGAAGGATGAGAGTGGAGGGATGGAATATGCAGTTCAGAAGGGCCTAGAGGTGTAGCACCATACTGTGGAAGAGGTGTGGCGCAGCGGCCAGGGTGCCTGCCACAAAACCACAGGGCTCGCAGTTCGATCCCTGGCACCCACGGCAGGTTATTCCAGCACCACGTGACTCTGGGCAGTAGCTCGCTTAATCTTCCCAACTGTCCCCAGTGCTTTTTCGGAGGCATCTGTGCGCTTTACAAATGCTGTTATTTCATTTCATTGGGAAGCAGGGATGAGAAGGGGAGATGCCAGTGCCCCAGAAACGGACAGGAGAAAAGATAGATGTGGATAGCGGCATGTTGTTGGAAAAAGAGTTGAGTGGGGTTTCCTGTATCTTTGCTTTACGTTTTACAGTAGATAAATAGGAACTGATGAATCGCTGGGAGCACTTACCCAGAAATCTAAATTCCTGTCACAACTTAAAGTTTTCAGACAAATATTGACCAAACACATCAAATCTGAGCAACATTCTTCCCTTATCTGGAGGAAGCAATATAACAATTGAGCAAAGACTATTGGCATTTCATTTTGCTAAATTGAGGATTATAGTTGAGGGGGTGTAAAAAGAGCCCCTAATTTCAAACTTCACCCACTCCCTCCATTCATGTTTCAACTGTGAATTTAAAGATTTCCAATTCGATGACATAGAGTTGACTTCAAAGTGCACACAAGTATCAATAATCTACTCTGAGCTAAGGGCAGACCTGCTACAATCGCCCCAGGAAAAGACAAATGGAGCACATTAAATATATTCTTCCAGCTGTCGAAACAGAGGGAGCTGGCCAGGGAACAATCAAGGTGTGAATGAGTGAACAATCCAGTGGCAGGTGATCAGTGGCAGCAAAGAGGTGTAACTAATAACTTTGTCACATGGAGTTTAGCTGGAATCACAATAGTGTGTGCAGGAGAAAGAACTATCATTGTTGAACTGCAGCAATTCCTGCCCCCCTCAATACACCACGGTTGACCCCCCCAACCTTCTATTTGCCCCCTTACTAAAAATGATTTGTTCAGGTGGCATACGAATCATGGGTTATATATGCCAACAACTTGTCACGTTTTATGAGCTCATAGGTTGTCAAGGCCACATGACCTCCTGCAGAAATTGGGACTACTTAAAATTACACATTATTTCGAATAAGGAGGGAAGTGATTCAGGGGAGGGTTCATTTTTCCGTAATCCGTAAATGTGTAGGCTTTCACCTGGGGTTTGGTCAATTGTATGGGGCAGAAGGGACAAAGGACTTGCTATTATTCATATGTTTACATTTGAAAACACCCTATCATGAGCATTCCTTCCAAGAAAATGAAATGCCCTTGATGTTGGACTGGGAGATGTGCCATGATGGCAAAGTTTGTATTGGACACACCCCTGACTAGTAGAAGAGCTGAACATTTCAGGGAGCACTTTATCCAAAGGGCAATGAGAAACAAATTACTGCTATGCACCGGTCAGGTCACATACACGAAGACCCACAAGCCAGTTTGCTCAAGGACATATGAGAAAGGCAAAGTAAGCTGCCTGGTTAAGGACGTCCAATGACTAAATAACCTTGAAATTGTTGATTACATTACAACATATCCTGCCTCTTTGAATACATTTTGAGATTACTATTTTGAAATTTGGCAAAGCTGGGACAAATCTATGAGCTGTAAGATCAATATTTACAATATTTATGGGATATTCAACATTCTTGGTAAAGGGGGTGGCCATCTGGTTGTTGTTATTGCCACAATACCAAAAGATGTTTCTGAATCTAGTGGCTTAATCTAATTCAGGGTTTTGAAGCTAATGATCCCAAGGTAAAATATAGATGGGAGACATATTACATCTATAAATACATCAGTGTTAGAAAGTAACACATGTGGATCAATGGGAGGAATGAGAGGAATTCTAATATGTGTATACAAACAACAGGGTTGTTAACAAAATGAGGTTATTATAATCACCTCCAAGCTTTGAGTCTATAACAGAATACCTTAGGTAAGACGAGGGTTGCTGGTGGGGAGGTGTCTCTTTGATGTAATTTATAGGATCTGGAAGGTGATTTTTATTCCATAATGCTGGAAATGGAGGCGGAGAATACAAAGGAAATATGTTCTTGTTGCAAACAGATAAACTAACATAACTGGAATGAGACTGAGAATGGTTTTACTGATGGAAAAGTACAATTGAAAATGGCCCTTTAAATCCTATAGACAGGAACTGTAGTTCTAGAGAAAAGATATCCCTACAAGTGTCTATGGCTCTGTATAGCAGCTACGGTAACATGGATGGTGGCCTTCTAATGCCTCTGAGACGTCAGCATGAAGAGTTGGGCTGCTAAAATAAAGCAATTGCTAATGGTCCAGTGATGCACAATCAGAACCTAAATTAGTGCCTACACACACAACACTCGGCATCAGGAGAGCTGCAGTAATAGGTGCAGCTGTGTGGCATATCTAAAGAGGCAGTTGAAGAATCACAGCCTCAGATGCTGTAGCTGCACTGGCTCTTCCTGACAAACTGGTGACCAAGAAGCTGAGACCTAGAGGTCCTCACTACTCATCAGATAAGGTGCCGAAGGTGAGTGCCCTGGAGTTCTGATTACCTAGGAGAAACTGCATTCAAGAATTGAATGGTGGATGCAATCAAATAACTTGGCACTTTTTGGAAGAGGGCAACAGGAAACATGGATCACAGTTGCACACAAACACATTAGAAAATGTGAATTAAAAATGTCAATAATACACAGTTTCTTGAGTTGGCATGCTTCAAATTGAGAACATGCACTTATAGCGCAAGGTTACTCTATTTTAAGCAAGCATTGGCAATAGGTCTGGCTTATGAATGCACTGTTAAGCCAGACCTAAAACAACCATGTGCATTGACCGCCTTCCCATCTGCGCTGCTGCCTTAGAGAAACGTCATAAACTATCTATTCATCTAAGACACATTAAAAATATTGCAATGGCATGTGTGGCCCCCTAAAAGTTCAAGCTCAGGCACATGGATAAATAAACAACATGATCACAGCTGTGTGAAAGGCAAGCACTTTTTTATGGAAACACACAACTTCTGCTCAATGAAAACAGGTACTCCTGGCCCCTAAAATGTGGGCGGAGGCAAAGCACCTCTCCTGGCGATACTCACATAATCGTTTGGCGACGACAGCGCTGTCAAGCCAGACCAACATAATGTTTTGAACTCATGCATCAAAAACATGGACATTGATCAAAAACTAGCATCTGATCATAATTGTCAACCCTGTGAGGCATAGAATGTCACTGACACTCAAGATCACTTCTACTACTATTGTTTCTGACAGTGAAGTGGTGGCGTGACGCCTCAGTACTGACAAAACGTATGTCGCAAGTAGGGTCCACACTTACAGATTCAATAACATATACTTTATTGTACAAATAATTTACCTGAAAACATTACAATAATCCCACAACAACTCACTACTACTATCCTTACGAAATAGTTGTTTGAGCAAAGACTTCAAAGACAAATAGGCAAGTGAAGCAGCAAGGAATAGTTAAATAAGATGAGGAATATGTCCCGTTCCGCACTTATTAAATCATGTGAGTGTACAGCTGTTTCCTGTGCATGTGACACCCAATGTATTTCTAGATTGGATCAAAATGTCCCAATTTAGGCAGGAAATGTAAAGGAATGTTTATAAGCAGGCATGGATGGGTGTCTGTAAATATTTTACACTTAGCTCGAATAAGACAGAGCGCCTGCTGGTAATCATGCTGACAGGTGCCATAGTCCCATCTGCTTCAACACCCAAAGCAATCAATCAATCAATCAATCAATCATATAATTTGTAAAGCGCACTACTCACCCGTGAGGGTCTCAAGGCGCTGGGGTGGGGAATGCTGCTACTGCTCGAAAAGCCAGGTCTTGAGGAGTTTTCTGAAGGTCAGCAGGTCTTGGGTCTGCCGTAAGTGGATGGGGAGGGTGTTCCAGGTACTTGGCGGCGAGGTGGGAGAATGATCTGCCGCCTGAGGTCGCTCTTCGGAAGGGGGGGACTGTAGCGAGGGCGAGGTCGGTGGAGCGAAGCTGGCGGGTGGGGGTGTAGAAGCTGAGTCGTCTGTTGAGGTACGTTGGTCCGGTGTTGTGGAGTGCCTTGTGTGCATGGGTGAGGAGCTTTAAGGTTATCCTCTTGTTGACCGGGAGCCAGTGCAGGTCTCTCAGGTGGGGTGTGATGTGGCTGCGGCGAGGGATGTCGAGGATCAAGCGTGCAGAGGCGTTCTGGATGCGTTGGAGCCGTCTCAGGAGTTTGGCCGAGGATCCTGCGTAGAGGGCGTTTCCATAGTCCAACCTGCTGCTGACAAGGGCCTGGGTGACTATTCTTCTCGTTTCAGTGGGGATCCACTTGTAGATCCTACGGAGAATGCGGAGGGTGTTGAAGCAGGAGGAAGAGATGGCGTTGACCTGTTTAGTCATGGAGAGGGTGGAGTTGAGGATGACCCCTAGGTTGCGTGCATGGTCAGTGGGTGTTGGAGTGGTTCCCAGTGCGGTCGGCCACCAGGAGTCGTCCCAGGCCGAAGGGTTGGATCCGAGGATGAGGACCTCCGTCTTGTCCAAGTTCAGCTTCAGTCGGCTGTTCCTCATCAATTCAGCAACGGCCTTCATTCCTTCGTGAAGGTTGGTATTGGTGGCGTGGGGGTCCTTGGTGAGGGAGAGTATCAGCTGGGTGTCATCGGTGTAGGAGAGGATGTTGAGGTCGTGCCGATGGGCGACGTGGGCGAGCGGTGCCATGTAGATGTTAAACAGAGTTGGGCTGAGGGACGAGCCCTGGGGTATGCCGCAGATGATCTCGGTGGCTTCGGTGCGGAAGGGGGGAAGGCGGACGCTCTGTGTTCTGCCGGAGAGGAAGGAGGTGGTCCAGTCCAGGACCTTCTCTTGGATCCCAGCGTTGTGGAGGCGTGTTCGTAGTGTGTGGTGACAGACCGTGTCGAAGGCAGCTGACAGGTCCAGGAGGATGAGGGCCGCAGATTCTCCATTGTCCAGCAGGGACATGATGTCATCGGTGGCGGCGATGAGGGAAGTCTCGGTGCTGTGGTTTCTGCGGAACCCGGACTGGGAAGGGTCCTGGATGTATGTTGTTCTCCTCGAGGTAGCGGGGCGATGCCCCCCTCTCCATTTACAAAAGTTAAGTCCCTTGTCTTTATTTATCTGGCCTCTGAAAATATGGTATAACAGATTCAATCGATCTTCTTGTCCTGTTGTTTTCAATCCACGGAAAATCTAGTCTTTTCTACATAAGCATCCAGACGGTCAACTAGTATTCTGTCCAAAATGGAGTATGGCAATTTACTGTATTTAGGTCTCCTACAGGCATTTCGTAAATGCTTGGAGAGAGTTCAGAACCTAGCTAGCAAAGTGGTATGTGGGTTACAGAAGTGTGACCATGTAACACAAGCATGGATTGGGTACCATTGGGTTCCTGTCTGTCCAGGCTGAGGACTGCATTTAAAACGCATCGGGGCCTCATCTATGAGGTTTTGGCATAGGTCAGTGCAGCAAGTCACCTTACTGCGCTGCCCCACGTCAAAGTTCAAGGGCAGGAATGCACTGTATTTATCCAAGTGTGTGTCCTTTCCCCCTGCGCTGGCACTGTTTCAGCAGTTTAGCACTAACGCCCACCAATAGGTAAAACAAGCAAATGTATCCAATTTTTGTGCATTTTCCTCAGATAAGACCACAATTGGAAACAGTGACAGAACTGGCATTATAGTTGAGAACACTATAGAGTCCTACTGTCATGTGCTTGCTCTCCAAATTTTCCTTGATTACACTCTCCTATATGTGCGGATTTGTCCCCTGGTACTGCCCAGCCCAAGAAAATGACTGCAACAGGGGCTGACAGCGTAATTGGAGAAATGGCACAAAAGGACAAAAGGACCATGAAGAGATTGGCAAGTGTCCCCTAGGGAGTAGTAAAATAAGTAGTGTGGAGTTAGAGCAGAATGACTCGGTATTTATGATATACTGACTCGTAATTGTATGGCAGGCAGCACCACAGGCCCACAAATCACCAAGAATGTATCATCTCAGAAGCCCTGCATGTATTACACAGTGTTGTGACATCTATACTCCTATTAATGGAGAAACCTTAGGGGGACAGATCAACACAATGAGGCCACCCATACGGAGGATGCAGTGAGAGACTTTAGTAGACACTAAGAGGCCTAAATGCATACAAACATTTGAATCAAGTCCTGCTAACCATACCAAAGTTCGACCAGCTAGAAAGCTAGATCAAATTGATCGTGAATAGCAGCAGCGTAATCCATAATAACAGATTAGAAGGGAGTGAAGAGAAGAGAAGGATGACTGGAAAATTGCGAAACAGCTAGAGGCTGTAATAGACGAGGGAAAAGATTATGGTTACTACAATAGGGGCACTAATGTGCACCTGGGAGATCCTGTAGCTGATGAAAAAAGATAAAAGTAACAGCAGAAAGAGGAAGACAAAGGGAAAAATAATGAGGATGGAAGCAAACCACTCTGTTAACTCACTAATGTGGCTATTTTCTGAACCCATGTCAGATTCAATAAGGCCTGGATCTAAAAGCGATATGGGAACGGAAAATATTGAGAATCAAGATGAACAGTATTCTGTACCCAGTTATCACATCTTTCAACCAATGGTGATCCGGGGAACAGTGAACAAAGCAAATCCATCACGAGGAAGTGTGGTGAGTAGTGCCAATTATAGGGAACCATCAAAAAAACTGAAAAGGTCTAGGAAAAAGGTGCAGAAAAGGAAACGCCCTCCCAAAGGGGATAAAGGGGTGACAACAACAACAGAACCCCTCTTAAAGCTAAACAGTGTGATTTTGGTCACAAAAGAAGTTAAAGCTGCAAAGATCGACTGCACTACTTTCAGATCTAATGAAAACACACTCAACTTAAGGAAACAACTTAAGACCCATCTATTTGCTTAAGTCCTTAGAACTGTGCCTTACCTACCTTAGCACTGGGAAGCCTGTTGGGTAGCCATGCGCTTAACAAGAGCACCTAGGCAGAAAGAACTGAGGTATCGCACAGATTAAACCCTCTAGCTCCCCACTTTGTGGTGATTGAAAAGGCAGCAGGTAATAAAACTGCTTAAGGTAGTGACTTCAAAGGACATAAAAAGAGTAGCACTAGTTAACCAAAAGGGTGTATTAGGGGTGAGTAATGCCCAAACAATGGAAGTTTAATTTGCATCACTAGGCAAGTTGTAACCCATCAAGTAGAGTTTCACATAATGGGGGTAGATGTCCTTTCATGCCACCAGCAACCTGTTAGGGACAATATTCCATCATGGAACAACTGGCCTCCTAGTGAGAATGCGGGATGCCAGTTTCCAAAGAGCACTGTTCTCTGGAAAAAAACACCTGCCCGGGTCCCAAAGAGACCATCTTTGAAAACGTAGGTATACCAGCAAGCTATCAGTCAAGGAGAATTACATTTCCAAACACCGGAAAAAAGGTGAATAAATTAGGATGTTGGGATTTGTCATGGCTAGCCACAGCCCTCATAAGTGGTGACAGAAATACAATGACAAAAGAGTGTGACTGATTGACAGCAAGAAAGGCACTAACTCACAGCATAAAGCATTCCTATGGAACAATTGGGGATAAAAAGATGCATTGTGTGCGCTTTGAGACCCTAACTGGTGAGTAGCGGCGCTTTGCGAACCCTGATTTTTGATTGATTGTGTGAATGAGGGGCCCCTAGACATTTTATCATGGTACATCTATGGGCTATCCAGTAAATTGGAAGATGGGGACCGGCTAAAGTTTGTTAGCAACTGTGAAATTTGCTGCTTCCTGGAGACTTGGGCCCTGCCCAGAAGCAATGTAATTGGTTTTGTAGAAAACAATATGCCTGCGAACCGCTCCACTAAGGGACACCCAGCAGGGAGTATCAATTTGGGTGTCCTGTAAGTTGAATTGTAAGATAGAACAAATAGGTGGGGTAAACTCCTCCACTATTGTGTTCCATGTGTGGCCTACTAATGTTAGCCAGGAAGTTGGTGTGGTCGACATCTTGAATTTATATATTGCTGCTGGGTGGTCACCTGAGGTTCAGGCAATTTGGCTAAATTTAGTTACTTATGTTGAACATATTAACAGGAATACGATTGTCATACCAGTAGAGAGAGAGCGAAATTAAAAGAATGTTCTAGACTGGTATGCGGAGACTTTAATACACAACCATCAGACATTATTGTTAACAAAGAGGTACCGGCAGAATACTATTGCTTTGGTATCCCTTAATCAGTTATGAACCTGTCTAAAACATCCAAAAAAGGCAAGAATTTTTCAATACTCTTAACCCAATGGCTACCTTTTACTAATGGTCGCACTCCTTATTACTGCCCTGCAAACATGAATTATGAAAACGGCAGAAGGGTACCCTTTGTAGACTATATTAAGCTCATTTAGAATGTTAGAATAATGTTCTTGACAGGGTGGTTATTAAGAGAGCTGAAAGCGACCATGACCCTATTATATTAAGAATTAGATTGGGTAACAGGTGGCAGCCCGATGTCAGTATTTACAGAGGAGAGGATTGCGGGCCAGAGATTTTCCTGGTCAATAATAGAAATAGCCTAAAATGGAACAAAGAGAAATACTAAAACGAGATTCTGCTATTTGAAACTATTATGCAAAAATATGGCATCCTAATCCTGAAAATACGAACAGTACTAATTGTGATATTTTGGCTGCATGTGGTTTTATGATAAAAGAAATTGACTGAGTAAAGAAATTGACTGATTGACCGTAACAACTTTAAACTTACTTGTAGAAATTAGTGCAGCTGGTACGACACTGATTGGCATAAAATGAAGTGCAAAGTGTTGCATGCTTTAATACAGCGCCACCGTAATCGGCAGTGCGAACTGCTCTTTCAAAGCTGTTGGCGAGAATATGTATAGTAGCGGCTACTACCTAATGGGGGTGGTGAGACGGGGGACCGAAGGGTGGGTGAAGGAAGGTGGGAAATAAAAGGGGGGAAATGAAAGGGGGGGAAAATCAACACTTACCTGAATACCGCTTGCAGCTACCTCTCCTCCGTCCTCTCTGCACTCAGCAGGAGGCACACAGCCTCCCAGAATCCCCTGACCAATCACAACACTGCCTTACAGCAGCATTGTGATTGGTCTGAGCACCAAACATCGGCTCTCAGAGAGGGACTGGGAGGCTGGTCATGTTCTCCACCATAGCTGTACAATACAACCTGTGGAGAACATACACAGTGCACATGACGGTTTGGCCAGCCCGAGACTGCCGGCCAAACCGTCAGGCGCACCTATGTGCACCCACCAATACTCCTACCTGTGATGCAGAGAGCCCAGCCCTGCCCCATGACGGTAACCTGGCTTTAACCACATGCTGAAATAAAGGATAACAATGGAAAGTTATTATCATTTAATTTTTTGTATTGAGCTTGCAGTTGAAGCAGTGGGGCGACACTCCCCCACCTTAGCGGAGGAGTTGAGCCTGAGTATGAATCCCTGCTAAAAGCTGAGAAACTGGCAGTACAGAACTCTCTATGGGTGGAGCGAAAGGAGAGTGCATACAAAAAAATGCAAAAAGGCTTTAGGAAGTAGGCATCCGCGTAGAGAGGCGGTCAGTTAATACGCAAGAACGTCATATGGGAACAATGGTATGGGCGACACATTTTGCTGATTTGCTCAAACAC
The DNA here is from genome assembly GCF_964261635.1 of Lissotriton helveticus. Classification (NCBI taxonomy): domain Eukaryota; kingdom Metazoa; phylum Chordata; class Amphibia; order Caudata; family Salamandridae; genus Lissotriton; species Lissotriton helveticus. The sequence continues at coordinate 53,937,330 of NC_136062.1, read as the reverse complement.
AACAATAAGGGTGCATGTAAACATCAGTTGCCAAAAACGGACTTATGTGAAGATCCGAGTGTGCTGATAGTTTTAGTACGAAAGGGCACTGACTAGTATAAAAAACACATTGCACGGCGCCTGATCTTGTGCCCACGACCTCTATCAGGAAAACCCACAGTTGTGGGCTAGAGTTCTTACAACAGTATTTTTGTTATCCCTAACCTGCAATACTCTCCCTCACTCTTGGCATTCAGCCACACTAGTGTCCATATTGAAGAAGGGTTATCGGAGTTGCCCCGCTAATTATATATCTATCTCTCTCCTTGATTGGGCTGGAATGTTTTTGGGCAAAGTCATATTAATGCGATTGCAAGTTTGGGTGGATGAGGAGAATATCCTAACAGAAGCACAAGCTGGCTAAAGGTCAAGGTGGGGACTATAGACCAATAGGCACACATATATATATATGCACAAGTATGTAATCAAAAGAAAATCGTAATTATATTTAGTTTCTGTTGATTTAAAATCAGCATTTGATCTAGGTGACCAAACTCTGTTATGGAGGTCACTTGTAGATCAAGGGATAGAGACTATAATTGTTAGAGCTGTAACGAGACTTCAAACTAATAATACAGTCAGGTACGGCCTGAGAGGCGAATTTAGCAAGACGTTCCGTGGTTGAGAAAGGAGTACGGCAGGGCTGTGTGCTGGCTCCTCTACTTTTAACCCTCTTCTTAAATGACGTTGTAGCTTATTTGCTAGAAGAACCGATTGATGCCCCAATCATTGTTGGACAGAAGGTCCAGATTCTGCTGTTTGCAGATGATGAAGTCCTATTGGCTCAAACAGAAAATGCATTACATCAGCAGTTAAAAATATTTGCTGGCTTTTGTCATAGAAAGGCCCTCATTATCAATTCTAGCAAGGCATAGCATATGTTGCTAAAACCGTCTCCCAGACTTAAGAGCTAACCTGAAGGGACCAGATACTGAAGGCTTCTTCGGTTTGAACAAAGACATCAGGGGTGATTTTAAAATGTAGACTTCAGTCTGATGCACAAAGCCTCAACACTATCATTCAAATTTACAAACAGAAGTCAGTAGGGGCTGCACTTTATGGGGCCGAGATCTGGGGGCTTACGCCCTTTGTAAGTAGTGAAAAATAACTTCTTCAGGGCTCTGTTAAGATTGGGCCTAGTACCTCCTATTAGCATTTTATGCAGAACGGGGGTTCACACCAATTACTAGCCAACGAGCCTTAAACCCAGTGTTGTACTGGGTCAGGTTAGTGAGGAACCTGAAGGCAACAATCTGCTTCAAATCCATGGGAGATGTTTTGATAGTTCCAGTGGCCAGAGTCATTGGAGGTGTTGGTTGGCCCTTGTAAAAAGCACATAAGAAGTGAGCAATTGAATTAACTATGGGCTGGCCCAAGTGCTGGAGGACGGGATATGGTAGAGGTTGTAAAGGAGTGCTATTATCCGCTAAGGTGGGAGATGAAGCTCTCCCAAATAAAGCCAGGCAGCTTACTGGGAAATCACTTCGGAGGTAAACTGTATTAAGGTAGTAAGTCATATTTAGACTTGCTCTACCCTGAACAGAACGTACGTTATATCAACTTCAGACTAGGAATCCTTTCCACTAGAGAATACTTTGTAGATTCTTTATTAAGGTAGTAAGTCATATTTAGACTTGCTCTACCCTGAACAGAACGTACGTTATATCAACTTCAGACTAGGAATCCTTCCCACTAGGGAATACTTTGTCAAGTGTGCAAGGCTTGTCAAAGGAAGGGAAGTTTGTGACTTTTTCTAGGTGGAAGGATGATATATTGCACATACTGCTTTTTACACAAAATATGTACACGCACATAAAAGATGGCTTCTGCCCTTGTTCAGATTATATGTGATTAGATCAACTAGGTCTGTACTACCGTTGTGTTTTTAGACAGATGATAAACCAATTTTTTATTCTATAGCCTCGTTGTGATGGTCTATTTGGCCTTGCATGAAAGATCAGTTAGCCATCCCTGATAACTGACCTTGAGGACGATGATTAGATCAAGTTTTATACTAGGTGCTATTTCGGCTCCAACAGTACCGCCTTAGCAGAATAAGCGCAATCTGCATGAATTGCCCGCACCGCACTGTTGCCTAGTCATAAATTAGGCCAGTATGGAAGCCTTTCTAATCTTGTTAATTTCTGCGTCAAGCCATGCTGTGGTAAATGTTGCACCAAAGTTATAACATTGGTTTTACTGCATTTGCGATAATATATAGCAATGAAATGTTAGGAGAACTCTTTTTTATAATTGTATATGATACATTTACTAGAACCACCCTTTTGTGTTATTAAATGATGTTGTCTTATCAAAAGTATTGCGTAGCACTCGCACTTTGATGGGGGGATAGTCAGTTGTAGTTGATTAGATGTTTTTTTAGACCCTCTAGGTAAAAGATTTTGGGAGTGTGATCACTATTTTACGTGTTCTTAATTGTATTTATAATATGTGAGTGTTTTTGTATCAATATTTGATATGTATCATATGAATATTGTATGCATCAGTTGTAAGGCTAAACAGCTGAAACAAAAAAGATTTACTATTGATGGATTCAATAACTAAAGTGTGCATTGATTGGCCACAATTCCATACAAAATGCTTTTTACAGGGAAATGCGCACGGCAGTGCACTATTGCTTTAAAATTGGCAAATTAATGATGTCTTACAAAGGTTCTGATGCATTTTAAAAATATTCACTGCTTTCCCTAGTTAAAATGCACCGCTTTGCAAGTTTTTATTTGAAACTGAAACAACCTGTGACGGAGATCGTGTTAACGTGATTGTAACATCAGCTAGGCTTCTGCAAGTGTATAACATTAGCAGTTGTCACTGAATCCTTAACGAAATAGTTCTTCTAATTGCATTGAAAATTGAAAATTAATTAAACATGTACAGGTCATTCTAAAGAGTTTTGTTACTTTTTACTAATGCAGGTTTATCAAGGTACAGCTAAAATTAAAAAATATCTTGGGGACTAATTGTGCTTTCTATTCAAAAGACCATTTATTCTCAAATGGTTCCCATTATTGATCCTTTTAAAATGCACTCTTCCCCCAGTTCCATAGCATACATGCAGCTTTAAAACTGTAGCAAACTACATTGATACTTTCATATTTTCAGCTTTTATGTCTCACTTACTACATTATAAAACATATATATTTATTTTGATTGCTTTCCTTGGGCACTGTGGAAGCTACACTTCAGTAGTTATACATGTATTTCTGAGTTCCGTAAGACATTTAATTAATAGTTCAGAGAAATAATTACAGCTATGTTCTTAGGTTGCTGTATAGCGCACTGAACTGTTAAGCTAAAAATTTGCTTTGGGAATATATATGTATGATATATGTGTCAAGTGTAAAGGTTTTGCCAGTGGCCTTCCTGAATTCACTGCAGCAACTCCCAATGAAACTGTTATTTGTGTGTTTTTTCGCTGCCTCGTGGTTCAGCGAATTATTAATGTGCAATGTGTGTATGAATATTTGATTTAAAAATACACCATGCCCCTCTTTGAATTTTCTTTTCTCTTCAAAGCTGCCATGCAGTGGCCTAACATAAAACTGTGCAGGGAAAAGTGCATTTCGCTTCGGTAAGTAGTAGCTTTATTTGGACAGTGTACATGGGCTTTTAGTGGGTTGCACAAATAGGTGACATGACACTTGGAGAGGGACCTTTCCAGGGAGAAGAGCACCTATGATGCAAATCTACCTTCTATAGGCTATGGTATGGGGTCTGCTGACACAGCCCCGAGATCTTCTATTATATAATAATATTTTTTCTTAGCAAGGGGAGGGAGGTTAGGCACTACAGTCCTTTCTCCATTGTTTTTCCATGATGACATCTCCCTTCACGATTTATGGATTGACTGCTATGCTGATAATATTTATACTATGCATTTTCCTGCTTGGTGTGGCACATATACTACATGTTAGGGCATGTTAATAAAAATAAGTATTTTAAACTGTTTTCGTGTCTCCGGCAGATCTTATTGTGGAAAAGCACAAGAGAGTGAGCGAATGAGTGTGTCTTGTTACCGCGATTCCTGAGAGATCTGGGAGTGTTCTATTTTGGGGTGTCTAATCATTTGTTTCTCTTTGAGTGAGAAGGAGAGTAAGTGAGACACTAATGCTAGTTGGACCAGGGTTTATTGGTACTAAGGTGGTAAGAAGACTCAATCTCTATACACCAAGGACCCATTTCCTGTGCATAGTTCTGTATTTGTGCAGTATCCCTACAACAACATGAAACCTTATTGTCCAGATGATTAGGACTTCCACATCTATCACACTTAAGTTTGTTACTATATAACGCCTGATTAGTATACGTACTATACTTTCTTTTCCAGTAACAAGTTTTCTTATGACATTTATCTCTGAATGGTTATCCCCACCCTCTTTCATTTCTTTCATGCAGTCAGAAGTATGCTCAATTCCCAAAGTAATGTCAACAACTTCTTTAAGATCTGGGTCTACCACCAAAATTCTCTCTTAAATCTTGGAGTTGTTGGTACACCTCACCAACTGATCTCTGATGAGGGAAACCATTAAACCTTCAAATGCACACGTTAGCTAACCCCTTCAACACAGCAATGTATGATTTTACTTTTTCACCCTTCCCTTGCACTCTCGAAAAGAATTTGTGTCTTTCTAACACCACATTTATTTTTTTACTAAAGTGTTTACCCAGTTTGTTTAACGCTACATTGTAAACATTCCCATCTCCATCACTCCCTTCCTCATCACTCTGAGAAGTTACCGATGCATTGTGATATGTTTTAAACCCTCAACACCCAAATTGTACAGCAAGGTGTGCAACTAACGCAATGGTAAAAACATTTTCCCTCCAATAGCTATGAGATACGATTCTAAAAGGCCTATCCACTGTTGCCATGGTAGATTGGGTTCTCCTACCTAATTTGAGAAGGAGGCTGTTGTAACATATTAGCTGCAGCCATAGTGATGGAAAACAGAAATGCAGATAAAAAACTTAAAGGAAAGAATGTCCAACAGGATATGACTACAAAGAAAGGAGTAATACAGAACGTGCAAGAAAAGGAGGGAACACTATCACTGTTCACCTAAACCCCATGCACAATGGAAATGACAGAAACACAATACACATAAATGTCTATGACCGTGCCTATCAGTGTGAAAGAGACTGATTGGCTGAAAACGACTCTGCAAACTCGTCTGTGCCCGTCAGTGTGAAGACTAACCAGGGTGGTAGAAAACCCTGTACAGTGAACATGAAAATATACTGCTAGAATTGTCTAAGTCTAGGCTGTGCCTATCAGCGTGAAGGAGCTTGACAGGCAGAAGCGTGACATTGAGGAATAACAAAATGTAGCTTTACCACAAAATCAACAGCTGTGATCGTCAGCCTGATGATCCAGCAGGGTGGCGAAAGAAAATAACACATTGCTAGCCTAAGAGTCTCCAATAGTACTTGAAATTGGCAAGTCAAAAGAAGAAGTGTTAAGACTGTCATATGTTCTGCCAAATATGCTGCCCCCCTCACAAACGGCCAATCCCTTCTAAGTAACCAGTAGTTAACACCACCCTGCTCTTCCTCAGCAGGCTATTATCTTCTGAGCTATGATCATTAATTCCTTTCGTCAAGAAACTTATTTCAGTGGCCGGCTGTAACTTTTTTTTTTTAATAAAAAGGAGCTATAAATAAAGCTAACATGCTTTATGTTAGTTAGAACCGCCCTGTGCACTCACCCCCACTCGAGCTGCTAAAGTGGAAGAGTTCATGACGTCTCTGACTTAGACAAATGTTGGCTCCAACTTTTACTACAGTAATTCAGGCAACTAATGGCAGCCCTGACATGCTTTTAAAGTCAAATGTAGGTGGTGTAAGGGCGTGTTGCTGCTTACATATGACCTTCATGCTAGTGATGTCTTTTGTGCCGTATTCGATTGAAGTTAGTAAAGTCAAGTACACCATCTAGAATTAATCACCGTTTCCATGTTTGAAAGGGTCAGAAAACCTGCACAGTGTGGGTGTTTAGTAGACCCTCAATGATCAGAGTCAAAATAGGCCAGTCAATCCAGTTCCATCAATTCATAAAAACTGGGTAGACCATGGAGAAAGAAGAATTTCCCTATACTCGTATCAGTCATTCCCCCACACGCACACACATTTAGATTCGTGAATCTTGCCTTCAGTCTAGAGATTGGGGCATCATAGTCGAGCAAGACCAAAAGGCTGAGAAAGAAAACGTGTCACAAAATACAACAGGATAACAAGCGTGTTCTACCATCAGACAATAAATAATACGAGGCTAAAGGAATGTAACCGAGAATTGTTACACAGGGTATTATCAACATTCAGTACACTAATACCAATAGGATGAATGTATCTTTGTATGCCCTCATAACTTAAGCGTTAAAACCTGCATCCAAAAACAGATAGAGATTTGAGGAATGCACAAAATGCTGATCAAACGGAAAACAACCTGGAAGAGTTTTTATGAATCTTACCGTTTATGTATTTCAACGTAAATGCTTTCATTATGCAGGTAGGTGGCCTTGGCAGCTGCAATAGTATGACATTTAATAAAACACTCGTCTTTATTCCAAAAATCCAAATATATTTTCCTCTTTTGAGTCCCAATTTGCTCTAAAGTTGGTATTACCTCCAGAAAAACATATACCCTCAAAACATATCCTTAATTGTATTCCCTGTAAGGCTTCTGGTCGTCCTGTAAATACGAGCTGGACTGTTACCATCTTTCTCAAGATAGCTTTGCTGTCAAAAAAGAAGTGAAATAGCCGCCCTAAGAGAGAAGAAATACATTCTAGGCTAAATCACCAGCAGCATCTCAGCCACTCCAAAACTAAAAATAAAAGGATCGACTTATGTGCAAAAGTGAAATCATAAGACAAGGTTTGGCTTCTAGAAATAGTAACTCCGTGCCTATAATCATGCCACCCACAGTTTTACAAAAATAGCATGCTCACTGTGTCTGGAATAACCTCTCACTTATAGAATCCAATGGCAACAGACAAAAAACGCACGCTGAGAGTCTGTTTACAGGTCGGATTTAGAATACCGTGCTGAGACATTTCTGAAACGTTTTAAATTGTAATTTTGGGACCCTTTCTAGCTTGGTTCTGATCAGTCAAAGTCATGCACGAAAATCGAATTTTATCTGATAGCCAAGTTCTAGAAACAGTAATATAAAACTCCCATTAGTCAACATATCTTTGATTATCAGCGACCTGATTACATTTAGAAGTTGCCCAGTGGTAGGCCACAGTGAGCAGGAAGAGGACACAGGTGCAGGTACTACTTTATTCATGAACAAGTCCCAGGTAGAGGAACCTCATCAGGAGCTAGTACGAAGTAACCAGCTCGCCCCCATCTGTAGAGTCAAATGTCAAGTGACGGGGTTAGAACCCTCACGCTAATGACATCATACATTCCACATGACTTAAAACACTGCACACCTTGCTAGCATGGAAGACATGGGCCCACAGACCACTTGGAAACCTTTGCCTTGCTGCCTCACATTCAACACACATCACACACTACCATAAGTCCCATCCATTTTCTGAAACAAATGTAATGCTTTTCCTAGTAAGCAAAACAAAGCAGTATTACTTACTCTAGATTTATATTTATTTCTCCAAAGTTCCATGTAGTACCGAGGTATCAAATGGGCCACTTCAAATGATTCTACGACGATTAGTAAAACGAGATTAAGGGTTTATTGTTCAGCCATATGTACTACTACTCCCAGAAACGACAATTTTCAATCTCGTCCCTTGGTACAGGTGGTCCTAGTTAAATGCTGTTCAGAAAAGTTCAGTCTTCACTAGTTTACTGAATTCAGGATAGTTGCATTTAGCTAGGAGCTAAGGACTTATTGTATCTCAGAGTTTAAAGCTGACATCTCCAAAGGACCTTCCATCAAATTTCAGTCTATCGAGGCAGCATTACTGGATAAGATCAGGGGCTGCTGAAAGCAATATTCTTGGTAGCGTGAAGCCCTTCGCTCTATTGCAATTTGTGCATAGTTCAGAGCATTCTAAATGTTATTCTGGATCCCACCAGGAGCCAGTACAGAGCTTTCAAGGCTGCTTGATATAATAGTAACTCCACAGCATATGAACTGCATAGCGGCTTGATTCTGCAGCCTTTGAAACGTTTCAATGAGTTTTAGTCTATATCGTAGCCCTTTAAGCATGCCATCGAGTTAACTCGATTCTCGGATTAATTTTGAGCAGTGTGAGGTGCTTCTGCAGAATAGACCAATACAAGTTTATTCCTTAGATGTCTGCTTTGATTTTAGGGATGACACGTTGGTCCGCATAAAAAATCATACTTGTGTCTCTGAACTGTAATGATTGGGAGGAGCCATGACTAAAGCCCAAGCCACAAGAGAATGACCACAGCTGAGACCTCCTATATTCAGTCTGTTGATCCACTCAAACATAGGAAACTGCCCTTCACTTAGAGATTGATTGGAAGTAGGTACTTGCATTGGCTGTCAGATATTAGGCAATCTGTTTGGAACAGAATGACAGCTACTAACTTCATAAACACAATCTGGTCCGATACAACAAGCGGGTTATCTGAGTCAATGGTTTTATCTTCACGTCTACCTTTTGAAATAGAAGTCAAAATGTTTTAGTTGGGAAAGGTGCATGGCTCAAGCCATTGGACGTCCCTCAATGTTAGATATGTCAGTGTCGAGCTCCCACCAAAACTGTTGGCTTTGCCATTAAAAGCTCTAAGTGAGGTAAAGTTGGATTCCATAGCCACCTAGATCGCTTTGCAAGTCAGATTTCTTGCCCCCTTAATCCCGATCCAAGATTTTACCTTCAGATGTGATCACTTTTTTGATTCTCGAAAACTTCCAGCAGGGCAAAGCTGGAACCTGTAGTCAGGCCGAACTTAACCAGGCTAGATACCATTACAGACAGGTCCAGCTCAACAATTTTCAGGGCTGCAAAAATCTCTGAGCGGGATGAGCTTGGCTTGCTTGACTTGGTGCAACCTACCAGGGGTAACCCTCATCACCTTCTCCCAGTACAATGAAGGTGAAAAAAATGAGTAAACTGCACTTTCCTTCAACTGCTGGACAAGATCTTTCTGGTCAGTCTTCTGGTCAGTCTTCTGGGCACCAAGGCTCTTTTTAGTCAGCTGTCCTACAGCATCAAATGTGTGATTATCTGGGATCTCTTGTAAAGAGGAGTCATTCTGCTTTTGTGTTCCTAAAGAAGACAAACAAGGGGCTACCTTTCACACTTTTTCAGCCATGGACCTGATCATCAAAGTCCTGACTCTGTTGCTTGATGGCGAAGAAAATCAACCAGGTCGTGGCCAGAATCAAAGGTAAGCTACTCTTTTACCTGTTACCTTTTGACTTGTCTGTTTACATTAGCTCTGGACTCGTGCATTTTTAAATCTCTTCCACAAGCAATAGCATACCAATAAGCAATTCATATGTGTGTAATTTTGACATTTAAGAAATTCAAAGAAACACACCTGCATGGTTACATTGTATTTCTAAATTTAGTGCAGCTGCCTTAAAAACAAGCGTTTGCAATGCAATAGGTCTCGCATTTGCGAGAGTTAGAGCCATTGGTGTTGTAAATGACAATGTGCCTGTAAAAGAGAGGGACACATTTTGACCCACAGACATAACACAGCGAGGAAACAACAAATGTACAAAGCATAAACAATACAGTAGATACTACATATTAAGATCATGTTTCTGTTGTAAGAACCCACAATGTGTAGGTGAAAAATATTTAGTTCCAAGTGTAAGCAGCTCTTTTGCCACATTTTATAATATATATTTGCTTAGAATAGTACTCACGGTTGCTGGCTATCGCACTTATTTTGCCTCATAATTCCAACCCATAACATTTTCAATGAAAGGATCTGAAAGTGAGTAACAATGTGGTGCACTGGCAAAGCACTTCAGTACCACATAACGATCAGAAAGCGCTACATACATTTTTTACTTTAATAAAACTTACCGGTGGTAAGCAAGATGACAGTTGCTATGCTCCTAAGTTGTTCACAGTCTCACTCTGTCCAAGTAAGCTGTGTTATTTCGCAGCAAAGGGGTATGCAGACATTGAGCATGAACGAGCAGCATTTGACAGTGAGAAAACACAGGACTGTAAATAATTAGAGATGGGCTCAGAAGAAGGTGTGGTGGTAAGGACAGCAGCTTATTTGGCAGCATTAGTGAGCCAGAAACAGAACATGAGAGTCAATGGCTATATAAAGCCTGCCAACAAGCTAGGCTTGAAAATACGATGAAAGTTGAGAATAAGCAACACCATTACTAGTTAAAGGCACTGCAAGGCGACACTGTGATAAGTTGGCCTGGCATATGCTGTCCACTAGTCTATTGGGCACCTTGCACCAGTCCAAACTACCCTTATTGATAGTAGGTTAAAGACAACCTTTATTGAAAGATATCCTAGTGGTAGCTATGGAGAGCAGCCTTCAGGCTCAGTCTTGGAGGAATGTAAAGCAGCTTATTTTACCAGTCTATTGTCACGGTTCGCGGCGATGCCGCGACCAGCCATACCCGCATTCACACACAGAACGCCGGAATACTCACTTCCGGACGGAAGTTGAGTGCCCGGTCTAGTCCCGGGCAGCAACCTGGGAGCACAGAAGCACTTCCGGGGGAATAGCTTAAACATCGCGTTTCCCGCCCGGCTCTGTGCTTCGGATTCCTTGCTGGAGGTTCCTATGAGGCGGACTTCTTACGCCTTTGCTGAGACCTGCCAGTCGCTTACGGAGTCAAGCCGCGCTGGAGCGCTGCTCTGCTGTCATGTCAGCCACACGCGCTGGAGCGCTTGCTGAGGCTCGTCTGTCACCATAGAGTCACGCCGCGCTGGAGCGCTGTTCTGTCTTTACGTCGGCGCTACTCAGGAGCGCTTGCTGGTTCTTCCTCCTGAGTGATCCAGGGACGTGCCTGTTTTTGTTTCTTTAACCCTTGACGCGCAGGAGCGCTTTGAGGGTGTTTGTAGACCTTGCACAGGTGTGTTTTGTTTTGGTTTTGTACATTTCGGTTTCCCACCGCGCAGGATCGCTACTAGGAAAACAGCTCAGCCAACAGGCTTGTGTTACTTATTGGGAATGCCACAGAGTGACTACGCACTATTTCCTGCTACACGCGCCGGAGCGCTTGCTTACCTGTTTTTGACTTAGCTCGTTTTGCCCTTGCGCAGGAGCGCTTCTTTTGATTTGAGCTTGGGTGAAACGCGCAGGAGCGCCTTCCCTTAGCTATTCGTATCCGGAGCTGAACCTGTCTGGGGACCTTATTACCCGGAAGCATTGGTGAGTCCTCAGAGGGTTACTAGGTCTGTATGTGCATGTGTGGGGTGGTTCTTTTTCTGGTCTGACTCATTTTCTGACCTAGCTCTTTCTTGGTTTCTAATTTGATACCGGGACGCCCCGCCAGCTCCACGCTATCATTTAGCCCTACACCCTGGCTCCCATCCCTGCATCCATCTCATCCCTGCTGGGTATTGCCTTCCACGAGGGTCAGGTGGGTACAGGGATGGGTGCTCTTGTCGTCTCTGCGGAATTGCGTCACAAGCAAAGGTAAGACTTGTGGGGCACCTGACATCTATAATCTCGTGAATGACCAAATGAAAGGAGAACCACACCAGGTATATATATAAAATATATGTATTTATTCTAAACACACCCCACTAGTCTCTTTATGAGTCTAGAGGCAAAGGTACATACAGTAAACTTAATAGCACACAGTAAATTAGCACAATATACTAGGGGTGTACCAAACCATATATTAAGAAAGTGGTATAAGAACCACGACTTGACTAGACACAAGGCCTAGAGCCTGTAGAAGTGCTGGGGCCAACAGGAACCACCCAAGGTAGTGACACAGGGGACCCCCTGGGGATGCGTGCAGTGTCTAAACACAGCCACGGATCACCAATTACTTCTATGGGGAAAGTTGCCATTGGAAATTTAAAGATTAAGGACACTTAGGAGAGGACTTTGAGCAAACCCCTTTAGACTTAAGGGGTTCTAGGGCCAACACCCGTGGGAGCACCGGAGTACTCGAGTTACCTCCCCCAGGGAAGCCGGGTGCATAGGTGTCTTTTGGTGTCGGGTTTCGTCGTCGTTTTCAATGGCGATTTGCTGCAAAGTGCCGCTGACGTCCAAGTAGAAAGTGTCTGGTGGTATCCAAACCTGGATCGAAGATGAGAAGAACCTGAAAGCAGAGGGGACAGAGTCTGGGTCACCTATCAGTGACCAGGGGCACGATAGTCGAATCCCCATCGATGTCGGTTGATTTCAGGTGAAAGAGGTGAAGCTTGACTCTTCAGCCACGAAGACCAGGAGGCGTCAATAATGATTAGGATCTGGAATTGAGCTGTACCACAAAGGATGTTGAGTGCTGCGGTGTCAGTGCCCGGATTGGACCCAACAAGCTTCGGCAACAGCAACCCACACAGGAATCAAAGAAATGCTTTGGTGTAGACCAGCAAGGTCCGAAGGACTCACCACATAAGTCTGGGCACATCCGGAGCAACCAAGGAATCCCAAGGAAAATCAGAGTTGCCTTTGTAGGGAACCAACAGTCAAAGGACCGGGATCGCAAAGGGGCCTCGAGCGGAAATGCAAAAAGCGGGCTCACAGAACACTTTTGGAGTGTAAGCCCAAAATCTTCAGTGCACATGGTGCTCAGGGCTGGGCTATAAGTAACCCAAAGCGCAACTTCAAGGGATGTCGAGAAGTTAATGCACTAGCAAATATGCACGGTGTCCAGGGGTTCCAGTTCCACGTCACTCGTGAGGGCTGCGTGTCTCAGCTTTTCTGGGGACTCGGTTAGACCTTGAAGAAGTTTGGAAATCCTCTTCCTGTGTTGCAAATACTTCAGAGTCTGGCGGGAGCTTCAGAAATGCAGACCGGAAAGATGCTTCATTGGTGCCTCCCAAGAAGTGGAGTCACTCCTTGACCCCAAGGGAGATTCTTCCGTCCTCTAGTTTTTAGTAGAGCATCAAACTTCCAGGATTCAGTTTCAGAGTTTCATCCAGGTGTAATCTAAAGTCCTGTTGCCAGGGGTTCCTTACTTATACTAAAGAAAGGGTTTGAACATACTTTGGGGACCCACCTATGGGAGGGTCTGGAAAGAGGGGTGGCTACACCCATTTCCTTTGTCCAGTTTTGTACCAGAGCAGGGGCTGGTAGCCCCTGCCACCGATTTGAACTGGACTATGCACAAGGACACCAAATATGCCCCCAGTGCAGACTTCAAAGCACTCTCAGAGTGCAACCACCCAGCTCCAATCCACCAAGGCCTGTCTGGGAGGTGGTTACACCTTCCTGTGACAGGAAATCTATTGTCCAGGCCTCCCCTGCAGGAGTTTCGGTCAGCAGCAGGGGGTCAGACTCTTGTCTGTCGCTGCAGCATCCATTTTGTGATGCCAGGGCTCTTTAAAACTATTACCAGTTAGACCAGTGTGCACATGTCTCTCCCTCTAGAAGGGTGCAATTCTACCCCCTCCACCAGGACAGGCGGGGGGTAGGATTCTAAAGTGTTTGACACCAAACACGACATGTTTCAGTACAGCCATTCCAAAGTTAGTATTTACCGCGAGGTTATAATCAGGGCTCCCGGTTTTATGGTATTTATTTTTTTGCCATTTCCGTCTGTATTTATCCATATTTATTTTTGGGGCATTTTTTCTGTATTTATCCACATTTATTTTTGCCACAAGCAAAAGACGACGCTACAGCTAGTATTTTTCCACATTTGTTTAAATTGACAATGCACACATGTGCTCGTTTTTTTATTGGTCACACTATACATTCATCTGAAAACTTTGCCAGTTGCAGAATGTCCCAAATATGCTTAAAAGTGCTATCACAAGCCATTTGTCTCAGAGCCTTGCAGTGTCTGTCACAGGCAGAGTGCCACATCCGCTCCCTCACTGAACACCACTGAGAGAAATTCACACTACCTTCAACTACAATCCAATTTGATCTGCTATAAACACCTGGATGCGACTCAATTCAAATTACGCACTATCCAAGAGTAATATGCTCCCTAAAGGAAATAGTAACAATACCCTGGAAAAAGCAAAGATTCATAGGGAATGAAAGATTAAATAATGAAATATAAGCAGGAACAACATGGTGAACTTAACGCTTTTACACTCACTATTCAGAAATCAGTGAGTGCTTATGCGAGAAAACTTCAGGACCCAGAAAGGACCCATTTCAGTGTCCACTGCTTATATGCTTACAAAACGTAAACAGTAGTGTTTAAAAAGACCAAATTCATGAACAAAAAGCCGCCGTACACATTTTGTTTTCCAATATACCCATCAACCAGGTATTGCTGTGCCTCCAGGTTTGGCGCACTTCCCTACCAGGGGAAAACAACTCTTCACTGGCAAACTCGGTAAAGTGACACTAAGGTTTTTGGGGTTTGAATAAAACCGATCCGGCCACTTTAAGAACACTCCATCTTGAAACCAATTAGCACAGAGAATAGTCCTGAATCGATATGCTTTGGACAGGGAGTAGTTTGCTATTCTGTCCAGAAGCAAATATTTCTACTACTCGGGCTCTTTAACGTACAAAGGTCGAATAAGCAGGCATTGTAGCCATCTTCCCAGGGTTTATGTTCATACTGTTGTTTTTTATGGAAAACTTTTGCCAGATAATGTCCCCAATAAAGAGTCATTGTTTCTCCTCCCCATGGGCGGTGTCATGAGTGTATTCGTCGTGGCTCGCTGAGGACAATACCACCTTCCTTTATTGCGTTGCAGAAGCGCTGGACCGACTCCCACTGGAACTCCCAAGTAATGGCTTGGTAGACCATGTAACTGATCCCAGCCTCCAGGCAATGCTGGGCCATCACTCGGCCGATGCTCTCGCATGCAGAGACGTCTCGGCAGCTGTAGAGGTGTAGTAAGGTTCTCAGGCAAGGAATCCAATAAATATATATATATGCTGAAATGAGTAGAAGAATAAACAAAGTAGTTTTATTTCCAATTAGTGACCCTCGACTGATCACACCGCAATCCTGTGATAATCTGAAGAGGTCACCAAATATTCTAGAATACATGTGAGTAATCAAGAACCTCAAGAGTCAAACACTCTTTAAAGATACAAAACATTAAATGCAAATGAGCACCAACCTACATACTACAAGAGGTGATGCTTGATGGCCCACTCCCTGGTGGAGGCGGACATCACCACACTGCAGTTGCTGTGCTCCGCGTAGCCTGTCACATGGTTCTGCAACCGCTGCTAGCATAACCCCTGGGTGTTGTCAGGAACCCCTTGGTGCCCCGCAGTAAAGCCACTGCAGGCTCCGAGTCCGCAAACAGCCTGAAACCGAGGGCACCGTGTACGAGGATTTGCTCTATTTAGTTATTGATTTTTCATATTTTGAACCTTTTATTTCTGTGGCTGCACTTTGGAACAGAATATATGTCAAAACGGCATTTCCATCATAAGTGTTTTTCTTTTTTGCATCCATTTCACAGGGGAACAATGAACGTTAGGAAGAAAAAGAGGGTCAGAACCATTTCTTGAGTCACGGTTATCGGTAAGTGAGGAGGAGTTAGACAGACAAAGAGGGAATAAGAGTAAGAAAGAGAAAGGGGTGGGGCAGCTGCCAGCGGCAGAGAAGAAGCGGACACCTTCCTTGTCTTGTCTGGGCAGGAAGCAAGAGATGGAGACCTTTTCCTTCTCTGCTCCCCGCCTGTCCCCTAACAGCCACTAATGCCGATCCTTCTTTGCAGGCCTTGGATATTTCTTACGTCCAGGGATACCACTAGTATGTGCACACATTGCAAGCTGTCCTTGCAAAACCCAGTCTGCGAGGAAAAGACGGGTGCTGGTGCAATCATCAGATGCCAAGGGTGAAAGAACATCAAAGCTTCATTAACAACTAAACGGTCTTTCAAAGCTTTCAAAGACCTGTGAAGTACTCGGTGCGGCTGAGTGTGTGCCCGGGAAGCTGTCTCAACCCGGGCTGACACCTCTTAACCCTCTAAGGAGGGGGAGACACCAGATGGTCAATGACAAAATGTACTAGCATTTTCCCGTTGTTATATATAAATACAGATAAAGGAAAACTTGTTTTCTGTCTGTATTTATATGTAAAAATCCATTTAAACGGAAAACCGAGAGCCCAAGTTATAATGCAATTAAGATTATAAGGTCTGGCTGCATCACAGAACAGCCCCAGAGAATAGATTCCAAAGGCTGCAGAGGGGTCCTGCTCTTGCATGGGCACCCTCTCACACAAAACTAAGCACCCTGCCTTCAGGAATGATAAAGCCTGCCATAGGGGTGACTGATAGGTTTCTATGTGCAGTGTTTAAAGGTAGATATAGGTAACCTATATCTTCCGAAGGGGTGCATGCACCACCTTACCCAGGCTGCAGTATCAGTCCTGTGGTGTCATTTTGGAAGGCTTCCCAGGGGTGGCATAATACATGCTGCAGCCCCTGGTAGGCCTCTGGGGTACTTATGCCCCTGGTACCTAAGGTACCATATACTAAGGACTCATAAGGGTACCCCAGTAACCAAACTGGAGTGTACCGGAAGTACTTGGAATCAATTTAGAGAGGAAAGCAGATGGGATGAGGTCCTGAATAGCAGGATCCCATCCAAACTAAGTAAAAAACCATCAAAACACCAGAAAAAAAGTAGGGGCAACCATGTAGTCAGATTCCACCTTCCTACATGCACAATAAAAACAAACTGCCACAGCAGACGGAAGGCAACAAGTTAAACAAAAAAAATCAAACGAAAAGCAGTGGGCGGGATGGGTAAATGAAAACAAACTACACCCTGCCAAATGCTAACGTGTGATCGGTGGAAGGTGAAAGCAACATGAGAATTCCTAAATACACTCATCCACTGAGGAGAAACAGGGAACACATTAGCGCCGGTAGGGTGCAGCCACTTAATGGGAGTAGGAAGAAGTCCCTTCATTGAACCAGCTGGTGTCTGCAATGAAGAGTGGGCGGTGATGTGGTTGACTCTTCCTTGGCGAGAGAGCTGTAGACTGCAGCAGAGGAGCGGCAGTGGCAAAGCCATAGCTCTGCCTGCAAGAAGCGAGCATGTGCACCATTACTGCAGTTCCAAAAACATTAGAGAGTGCAAGGAGTGGCAGCACCTCAAAACAAACTGCAACAAGTGGAAAGGGCAAAAACTGCACCCTTGCAAATGAGAACAAACTGCAATGGGCGGAAGGCAGCAATGGAAAACAAAATTCTAATGAAAAGAAGGGAGTTGGGCAAATTAAATCAAACTGGTGTCTAGTAGTGTAGCTTTTACATTGCAAATGCTGTGAAATGCTGTGTTTCTGTCAGAAGGTGGGCGGAGGGCAGAAGCAGGAACCGGCCTAAAGCAACATTAAATAAAAAGTTCTGTAAAACAAGAGATAAAGAAACTAAGCGTAAGGAGGTGCTCCTTAGCCTTAACCGGAAGTGATGTATCATTGTGTGAACGACTTAGGAGGCAGAGAAGAAGAACCAATGGAGGAGGGAACCAATGGTAAGTAGACGGCGGGAATAAAGTGGTTTTATTGAATTCAACAGCCTTTCCAGACAGTGCATGCGAGCTGACGCTCGACCTAAATAGGACATCAATCCACAAGTGACCATATAGGTGTGTTAGAATAAGTTCTTTTTAAATGACTGTAAAATCAATGCCTGTCCCAAACTTTAATTAGTTAACATATGTCTCCATGTAACATTTCCCTTGTCTAGTGCATTTCCTGTATTTTATCAAATTTCAATTGTCACATAATTTTTTAACGTGTGATGCATATGTGTTTATTCTTATCACTTATCAAGTTGAAATAAACACAACTGTATTAACACTAAAAAATAATTTTACATTTATTTGTTGGAACATGTCACGGTCTAAAGCCTTCCGGTAATGCGCTGACTGTACTCGCGCCATACCAGGAAGTAACAAAAACTTCATTTCCCAGCAGCCCTGGGAAAGCACGTTGTGCGTACATCGGGAATCACGCAATACAGGAAGTAAAAGGCCATCCGAACATTGTTGTGGTGCCGATTATTCCGAAGGAGAACCCCGGTCAGTGCTCTTCGTTGTTGATCATCTGGTAGCGGTAAGAGTACGGTTTGTTTTCTAGTTCCTCATATTCCTGAATCATTGAGGAAATCTTTCTTCTTACCGAAGCCCGTATCTACCTTCAGCCTCCCTGTTGGCGAGACGGTTCATGCTGTCTCTTGCAGGGAAGGGCTGTTTCGACTTTTGAGAACTCACTCGGCTGAGTGAGTTCATTCTCTCCCATTGGCGGATTTGGTTGCAGCCGTCTCATGCGGGGGAGATATTTGCATTTTGATTTGCTTCCCCGTTGATTTGAGACCGATATTCCTGGTCTCTGGTGGGGAATTCTACTGTTTGTTGGTCGTTTAGCAGTGATTTCTGGGCATTGGAGACAATCACTGTAATACTTTGGATACCAAGATCCTTATGTCTTGCCATATGCCGATACGGATCTGATTCATGCACTTTTGGTCATTATGTGAAACTTGAACATTATCATTTGGGCATTGCTAAGAAGTATTATCATTGCCTACCACATTTTCACGTGTTAATATTGGTTGTTCTCTATCTATATATCCTATCCCAGAAGAGAGGTGCTAAACTAGGGTGCCATACCAGAAGGGATCTTACAATCCGCAGAAAGTGCACAGTTATCCACGGGTAGGCAGAGAGCTCACACAACTGAATAATAGCTGCTAACGTTAGAACCTGTCTTTCATGTGTTTTTCTTTTGTTCCCTCACAGAGTTTGTAAGAACCCTGTATTCACCCTACTCTCTTCTGGCATCAAAAGAAAATGTATCTTCTTTTACAGGTAGGAAGTAGAGTTGTTCAGGTACCATAGTTTGGGAAACACTGGGTATAGGAAAGGATAGATATATGCAACATATATTTACATTGTGTTCCTTTGTTCTCTTGTCTTACACAGATCTCCCTCCACGCTGTTCTCATCCTTTCCTCCCCCCGCTTGACTATCCCGATAGTCTGTATATTTATAGTTCAGACTTTGGGGCCGTCGAGAGGTGGACCCCATTTGAGCATCAGCACAATTCCGAAGATTCTTAGAGGAGGAGCCTGACAGAACAAGTGTCCATTATCATGATGAATGTGTGCACCTAAATTACCATCACATATATTTTTAACAATGTATGCACTTAACAAAGTAGACATTGAAAAAATCTTTTATATTTCCTGACGTAATGGAAAATAAAAATATGTACTTCACATTTTAGTAATAAACATTTCTAGGAATCAAACACTTGCAAATGAAACTTTAATGTCAGGACAAACGTGGTGAAATGAAAAATCCCAAGTTTAATGAATAATAGTCAGATTGCACTGTTGTGCTCTTGTTTGTAACTTGCCTCCTATTTAACTTCCAAGGGGAACCTCCTCAGGAAGAGCTTATAGTGGGCACAGAGCAGGCACCTCAATGATCTTTCTCGCGAGGAGTGGGTTTGGATTCAGGAGAGGTGGTTTTGGGTTTGGGAGGGGTAGTATGGCTGGTGGGAGAGGTCAGTTTGGGAGGGATGGGTTTGGAATTGGAAGGGGTCAAGGACAGAACAGATAAATAATCAGAATGAGGAGAAAGGGCAGGGTGAGTGGGAGAGGACTGGGTTTGGAAGGTAGAGTGAGCTGCAGTGGGTGATGTGTGAGTGTCTGTAGTGCAGTTGCATGTGGGTCTCGAGTAATTCTATACATTTGGGGGGATGTTTCTAGGCAGGTGATAGGTGTTCGGGTGAGTCTGTGCATTTGGATTTGGTTGTTGTTTTGGGTGTGGGTGTGGTTTTGTGTGAGTGTGTATGTTTAGATGAGTGTGCCGTTGAGGTGGTTGGTCTTTGTTGGTGTACCTGTGGGTGTGGTTGTGTTTGTTATGCTTGTGGGTGTGCTGGTGCTTGTGTGTGTGTTGGTAGGTGTGGTGCTTGTGGGTGTACTGGTGGTGGACGTGTTACTTGTGAGTGTGGTGGTGGATGTGGTGGTTGCGGGTGTGATGGGGTAGTTGTGGGTGTGATGGTGCTTGTGGTGGTGCTTGTGGGTGTGGTGGTTGTTGTGGGTGGGGTGGGTAATGTGGTGGTGGTGGGTGTAGTTGTAGGTGAGGTGGTTGTCGGTGTGGTGGTTGTGGGTGTTGCGGGTGTAGTGTCTGCATGTTGTTTGGTGTTGTGCCTGTGTTTCTTGGTCTGTTTGTGTTTATGTGTGGATGTGCTCCTTGTTTCTGTTGGAATGGTTGCATGCAAAGGAGTGAGTGTGCTTGGGACAGGGCTAGGAATTGAAAATTGGTATGAGTAAGGGGCCTGAGTTGGGGCACAAAGTGGGCTGGTTGGGGGGTTGCGGTCAGTGAGTATGAATGTCCTGTAAATTATCTCTGCAGGCCAGACAGAGCTATGGATGCCTAAGACAAAAACAATGAACAGTTCACAAATCTTGAAAAGCAGAAACAAAAAAACAAACACAGGAACAATACATCTGATCACCACATTCTCTGCAGAGGCAAATCAGATATGTCAAGACCTGAGAAAATATTGGGGCCTACTTAAACTAGACTCAACAGTCTCCGACTCTGTTGGCAATCACCCGAACATCACGTTCGGAAGAGCAAAACACATCAGGGACAGACTTGTGTACAGTCACTTGAAACTGAAAAAAAAACAAATTGGATGACACACCCAATTTTGAAATTGCAAAAATGCAAAGCTTGTAAAATTGCAAGTAATACACAATACTTAACCATGGCAAAGAAACAGAAGGGTCAAATTAAGCAAAACATCCCATGCAAAAGCAAATAGGTTGTGCACGTAATAGAATGCCCATGTGGATTAAAATACAGTGGAAGCACAATTTACGGAATAAGAAAGCGAATCCTGGACATGGTACAGCCACAACTAATAAAGGCAGAATTAACGGAGTAGCCAAACATATGAAACAACATCATCAAAGTGACTGGTCTCAACTGAAATTCTATGCTATTGACCAAATATAAAAATCCAAATGAAGGGTAGATAGAGAATGCACCCTGGGTCAAAATGCATACACCAAATGGTCTGAATCAAGAGAAGGAACTATATGTTCACCTTAAGGAACACAACAATAGTACCAAGAAAAGCAGCAAGTGTCCTTGAAAAAGAGAAACTATCCAAAAATGACTGTAATGCCTAGCACATAGGTCACAGTACTGAGCGACAGAATAACCCACCAAAGGGCATAGAAAGTTCATAAATAAAAAATGACTGAAAAGCAGCTCGTCCAAATAGCACAAACCCAACAAAGAGTTCAAAAATCTAACCCATCAGAGGGTGACAAAGTAAAGATGCTTTGTATGTCCAAGGGTTTAAAGGATATAAAACCGTACCATTAACTGCAGAACATCCCACTAGAGGGTAGTGAAGGCCCACAAAACGTACTCAAATCAAGGACGCTAAGCTGCATAAACTAATGGTATGAAATATAGATTGGACTTTCAAAACAAATGTGAAAATTAATTATGAGCATAACGATATCAGTATGTGCAAACCCACCTGATGAAAATCATGACATGCGATCTGGCAATTTAAAAAAAGCATCACAAAGGCCAGAATGTGCAAAACAAGGGTGAAGATGAATCGATGAATATATTGCGGAATTTAAAAAACAGTAATAAAAGTGGGTATGCATGCAACCTCTAAACAAAGGGAACATTTAATAGTTAAGCCATTACTAGTAATTCTGGAACCACAATGACCAGCCTGCAGAGTGTGCGTCTATCATCAAAAGAACTGTCTGAAAAACAACACACCACAATAGAGGTGGAAATCCTCATAGACCGGAAGTTAACTGTGGATGGAACAAATGACTGACGTGAATTGGACTGAAACTGACCGAATAAAGTTAAGGTCCAGATATGTGATTGATTCGTAATAAGCATTTACGGCTTAAGAATGTGGCATATTTTAAACTGCATTTGCCATATTTTAACTGCACAGTCACAAACAAATCTGCACTTGATGAATATGATTTATTTGCCTCATTGATTGTTAAATCTCATATTGCACCAATGAGCACAGTGAAAAGACTACAATCCACAGAAACAGGAAGTAGTAATAAGGCTGGAAAAAAACTGCAATAACAGATATAAAGATGGTATTAGGACTGCAACATTTATCCCGTGAGCAAGTTCCACGGGGACCAAAGCGCGTTGAGGGGCATTTTTATTTTCCATTACACCACTGAAATGCAAATAAATGAAAATCTGGTCCTGATCTGAGAATTGCGACTCAATTGTTTACTGGCAACATTAACCTATTTGAAGGATTGTAGCTGCATAGACGTGTAGCTTGTGCTCTTGCATCCCTGCATATATATATATATATATATATATATATTCACTGAAAAAACCATAGGTTATAGACCATATATAGTTAGGAATTAGCATTTACAAAACCTTGAAAATTCACTGAAAAAACCATAGGTTATAGACCATATATAGTTAGGAATTAGCATTTAAAAAACCTTATTTTACTCACACAAAACCATTGAAATTCCATATATAGTTAGTTGCACTAACTATATATTGCGCACCCGCAATCCACTGCTGATCATGTCACATATTACATCATTCATGACATGGTCAGTGACATCACTGATGACATCACTGATGACAACATCCAGTGATTATGTGTTTCTGTAAAGTTTAAATATGTTTTACATATTGAAGAATGAGTGGATGTATAAGTGTCTGAATGAAGGTTTTAGTAGGTGCGTGATTGACTGTATGAGTGAGTGATTAAATGCGTCTTACTGAATGCACGGGTTAGTGACTAAACTGTCTGAAAGTGTGCATCAGTATGTCTGTTGTTGTGCAAGCTGCTTCATGTGTTGATCAGTAGCTATATAAGTAGCTATATGGGTTATTGATTGGTTGCACAAGTATTTGTATGGGAGACTGAGTGTGTGTATGGCTGGCTGGGAGGTGTGTGACTCTGTGCAGATCAATGTGTACTTGTATCAGTGATTCTATAAGAGAGTAAGTATGTGTTAGTATATGTTTAAAAAATGTAAGGTGTTCTGTGTTTAACTGTATAGATGAGAAAATGGAAGTGTGATTGATTCTTTTCAGGACTGACTAGGTGTGTGAGTAACTCCATGGATGAGTGGCAGAGTGTGAGTGTCTGTATAGGTGTATGAGTGCATATGATAGTGTTGTCAAGATGAGTGATTGTATGTATGAATGATTGTATGAGTGAATGTGTGTGTAGACATAGGAATCAGTGAGTGCGTATGTAGTACCTAGTATTGGTGTGTCAATGGTTTCAAAAATTATACTCTGTATTTAACACTGGGTGTAACGGAGGTTATATTAGAGTGTGAGGAGATGCATTGTATTATCACATGAATGATATCATCAGTGATGTGATCATTGATGTCAAGTGAGATGTCATCAGTGATGTCATTTGAGATGTCATCAGTGATGTCATCAGTGATGTCACTGACCATGTCATGAATGATGTAATATGTGACATGATCAGCAGTGGATTGCGGGTGCGCAATATATAGTTAGTGCAACTAACTATATATGGAATTTCAATGGTTTTGTGTGAGTAAAATAAGGTTTTTTAAATGCTAATTCCTAACTATATATGGTCTATAACCTATGGTTTTTTCAGTGAATTTTCAAGGTTTTGTAAATGCTAATTCCTAACTATATATGGTCTATAACCTATGGTTTTTTCAGTGAATTTCAATGGTTTTTTAATAGCAAATATCATAAGCTGTCGAATGTCAAGTACGTGGTAAGTGAAAACATTTTCGTGTTTATGCACACTGATCTGCTTTGAATGGTGCCCCCCCCCCTCATTTCTATTAGGAGTACTCTCTCTTTGCAGATAGTGAAAGGTAGTTAACGCAGGCCTTTGCCCCCGTTGTAATCCGTCGTGCCTGATTCTCTCTCCATTTGATTGATTGTTATCCAAGTATTTACTGTTTTAGAATTAGTTCTCTTTGGTTCATTCTCTATTTACAAACAAACACAGAGTCGCAATACTCTGTTTAGTCTTTGCAGATAACGAAAAATCGTGTAAAAAAAAAGAAAAGGAATCGAGCAAAATCAGTAGGCCACTAATGGGATCTCTTTTTGACCTCGCTAAAATAGAAACATTAGGAACAACCCCTCATGACAAATACAAAACTAGTGAGATGAACTGAACTCCACACAATGATGGCTGCAAAACAGCTCGGCTCCGCCACCCACCCCGCCCAAAAAAACGATAAAGAGCGGCTGCCATGATTGGTTGCGGAATGGCCACGACGGAGCTACGAAATGATGCTGCTCTCATGCTAACCCCAGCTTCAGTCTGAAACATCCAGAAACACTGTAGACTACCAATTCGATCAGTTCCGGTAGCGCCCCAATGTAACCCGGTAGAGAAGAACTAGCCCTCCCCTCTTTCACTGATGGTTCTTGTTGCCTGTCCCTTCTGTTCTCATTTAACAGAACTATTTAGCCTGCTGAAAGGGGTTGTGTTCCGACCGCTGGTTGGTGGAGACATTTTGACTATATTCTGGACCTGCGTTGTCGCGTAATGCGTCATATGACGCGCCGCGTTAGCGCATCCGGAAGTCATCCGGGGCGCGCAGCGCGTAACGTAAGCATAACAAGTCATGTGACTTGTTAATAAAACTTTTCATTGGTTCATTTTACTTTTCTTATTGTAATGATGAAAGGCTTGGTCATATGACCTAAAAATTACGCTTTTCATTACTTCCGAACATTATTTTTTCTTAAATATATGTTATAATGTTCCAGGCTAATGTACTTTCCCGGAAATTTTACAACTGTCCTGCAAGTAAAATATATTCTTTTTTCGAGAAAAAGAGCGTTTCTTCGTCCCATGATGGAGCCGTTGAGCAAAAGAGGGTCGACCTGCTGTCTTAGTCGCCGATACGCCTGAATATGAGATTCTTATCGATCACTTTATGTTGCAGGAATAGAAAACACAACAGCCCTTGACCATTTATCTTTACTGCGTTCCTTCGTATTATACCTTTTACCCTTCATGTAATTGGTCTGCTTTATTTCACTTGCCTTTTAATGATTCTAAAACAGTGACTATTATTACAAACTTTACCAATGTATATACTACTACCATGTTTTCTTTTAAAAACCTTTATTGTGAAAATTTCATTATACAAATACGAGCCTATAACCACGTGGGCCGGCCACGGAGCAAACTGTAATCGTATGTGATGAGTAGACATTTACACTGTAGAGGAACGTAACGGGCGGGCCATTAGGTTGCAAGAACTAAGGTGTCTAACAGTTACGGAATCGGTGGACGTACATTTTATAATTAAAATACGACAGGGCCAGTTACAATAAAATTATCTAGATATACATTTGCGGGCAAGTACCATGGGTGACGTTAATTCGAACTTTCAACAGTACAGTAATCAATAACACATCAGAACTTAATATCAATAGGGATGTCGAAATATTCAATCAATTCTCGTCCCCGCCCGCCATGTGCTTCAAAACTGCATACGTATCTCGTGATTTCAAGGTTCTGCAACCAGTACACAACAAGGAGTTACGAGTCCCATTTATTCCGGCGCCATTTTGGGCGAGGACGGGCAGGTCCAGGATATAGTCAAAATGTCTCTACCAACCATCGACTATGATGATGTTCATATGCTGTATTTATTATAGTAACACTCATCTGTCCACATGAAATTAATTTGCCACAATCTAAACATGTCATTTTAATCTTTCCAAAGTTCTTCTAAATATTTGGGACCGTTTCCCTTGCCTCTGAAGCTCTCAGTGCCACTTCTTTGATGAATGTACTAGCAGGTCAGGGGTTCTCCTCCAAATCTCTCTTTTATGCAGCACTATAATTAATTGGTGCCACCTCTCCATATGACGATGCATGGTATAGTTACCACAACTATATTTTTTTTCGGTTCCTCTGGAGAGTTCATCGTGGCAGATGAAGCGTGTAACGTACCGGGCATTTACCTTTTTTTGCATGTACAGGAAAGGAAAAAAAAATCGAGCGTCCGAGTTCTAAGGTGTCCCAGGGCCATTTTAGTGGAGGACATGATACAGCGATAATGCCCTGGATAAGGACACTTCCTTCGGGCACCCCACGCCGTCTTTCGGCGCAGCATTGTAGGATGGCCACACCAGTGCGGCAACTTGCTAGACACCACCTCGGTGCCATCCGGATCTCGGCGCCCCACTGCAGATGAACTGCCTCCACATGGAGAAGCGGGAGAGGCTCGTTTGCGCCGCCTCCCCCCCCCCCTTCGGGCACCCCACGCCGACTTTCGGCGCAGCATTGTAGGATGGCCACACCAGTGCGGCAACTTGCTGGACACCACCTCGGTGCCAACCGAATCTCAGCGCCTTGTGTTGTCTTCCATTCCGAAAATATTGTTGGCAGCATTTTGAAAGGAAAGACAAACAGCCGTTTGTGGCCCTCACTACACCGTTCTCCTAGTGAGTCTCACATTGTTACATTTAGGAAGAATGTTGAAGAGTAGTATGTTGAAAATCTGAAGCCATTGTTATACAAACTCTCAACCAGCCTTGGATGGAAAAATCCTGAAGAATGTACAAACTGAAAACCAGTTTTTCTCTGTATAGCATCAGCAGCAACGCTTGAGTCAGCTTTGTGTGAAGCCGCCATTTTGATTCAATCAATAGCGTCCCCCTGCACACATTCAGGGACCTGGTCGTGTCTTCAGGTCAAACGGATTGTGGGACAAGATGCACAAAGGAAAAGGAAAAAAGTTCCGCCGGACCCCGGGAGGTGGCCGCCTATGTCATGGGCGATCTTAGGCCACACCAGGGCAATAGTGAAGCTGCAGCAGGTGCAAATAAGCTTCAGACAGTGTTACAAGCGCTGCTCAGAACTCTCAACTATGACACCACCTCGGTGCCATCCGGATCTTGGCGCCTTGTGCTGGTTCCGGCCTATTCACACATCGGTCCGCTACTGACGCCACCTCACAGGCCAACGGGGCACCCCACGCCGACTTTCGGCGCAGCATTGTAGGATGGCCACACCAGTGCGGCAAATTGCTGGACACCACCTCGGTGCCATCCAGATCTCGGCGCGTTGTGCTGCCTTCGGCCTATTCGCCACAAGTGCGCACGCAACTCAGCTGCATAGCGAGTGAAACACCAAGGGGCGCCCCACTGCAGCCGAGGAACCTCCATCTTGGGGGCGACGCACAGCATCACATTGCTTTCCAATGCAGTCAGATCCTCAAACAGCCCCCACTGACTGACGCGAACTCACAGGCCAACGGGGCGCCCCACGCCGACTTTCGGCGCAGCATTGTAGGATGGCCACACCAGTGCGGCAAGTTGCTGGACACCACCTCGGTGCCATCCAGATCTTGGCGCGTTGTGCTGCCTTTGGCCCCATTCGCACATCAGTCCGCTACTGACGCCATCTCACAGGCTAATGGGGCGCCCCACGCCGACTTTCAGCATTGTAGGATGACCACACCAGTACAGCAACTTGCTAGACATCACCTCGGTGCCATCCGGATCTCGGCGCCCCACTGCAGATGAAGTGCCTCTCAACTATGAAACCACCACTGTGACATCCGGATCTTGGCGCGTTGTGCTGCCTTCGGCCTATTCGCACATCGGTCCGCTACTGACGCCATCTCACAGGCTAATGGGGCGACCCACGCCGAGTTTCAGCATTGTAGGATGACCACACCAGTGCAGCAACTTGCTAGACATCACCTCGGTGCCATCCGAATCTTGGCATCTCAACGCCTAGTGGTATCTTCCATACAGAAAATATTGTTACGCTACCTTTGGCCCTATTCGCACATCAGTCCGCAACTTAGACATCACCTCGGTGCCATCCGGATCTTGGCATCTCAGCGCCTTGTGGTGTCAGTCAGAAAATATTGTTGCGCTGCCTTTGGCCCCATTCGCACATCAGTCCGCTACTGACACCATCTCACAGGCCAACAGGGCGCCCCACGCCGACTTTCAGCATTGTAGGATGGCCACACCAGTGCGGCAACTTACTAGACACCACCTCGGTGCCATCCGGATCTTGGCGCGTTGTGCTGCCTTCGGCCTATTCGCACATCGGTCCGCTACTGACGCAAACTCACAGGCCAACGGGGCGCCCCACGCCGACTTTCAACATTGTAGGATGGCCACACCAGTGCTGCAACTTGCTGGACACCACCTCGGTGCCATCCGGATCTTGGCGCGCTGTGTTGCCTTCGGCCTATTCGCACATCGGTCCGCTACTGACGCCGCCTCACGTGCCAACGTATTTTCTCCGCATTTTATACCCTATGCCGCATAACAGGTCATGTGACTTGTTTATAAAACTTTTCATTGGTTCATTTTACTTTTGGTTTCCTAATGATGGAAGGCTTGATCATATGACCTAAAAACAACACTTTTCATTGGATGAAAACTTTTTTTTTTTCCAAACGACGAAAGCCCCACCTTGTTTCTGGATGTTTCAGACTGAAGCTGGCGTCAGCATGAGAGCACCACCATCTCGTAGCTCCGTCGTAGTCATTCCGCGAGCAATCATGGCAGCCGCTCCCCACCAGAAGCCTGCAGGAGTCGGGGCCCCCAAAACTTTTGATGAATTCTCAAGGCGGAGGGGACGCTTTCGAGAATGGGGTCCAAGACCTAGCAGACAAGCGTCCGATTTCCAAGGTGTCCCAGGGCCATTTCAGTGGACCAGGCCCAAAAAGGAAAGAGCCTGCCGCCATTTTGAGAGTCCTGTGACAGCCGCCTATCGCTGCACCGCAAGAGTGGGCGCAACTCAGCTGAATTGCGGCTTTTGACACAGTGGACCAAAAACGGACGGAATGGCAACTGAAACGGTAAAGGGGCGCCCCACTACAACAGATGACACTCCACCTGGAGAGGCCCGTTCACGCCGCCTCCCCCGGGGCGCCCCACGCCGTTATTCGGAGCAGCATTGTAGGATACCAAAACCAGTGCGGCAACTTACTGGACATCACCTTGGTGCCATCGTTCTGCTGCCTTGGAACTATTCGCACAACAGTTTGCTACTGAAGACCCACCCCCCGCGACGCCCCACGCCGTTATTTGCTGGGTGGCAACTTACTAGACATCACTTTCGTGTCATCTAGATTTCAGCGCGTTCTGCTGCCTTGGAACTATTCGCACAACAGTTTGCTACTGATGACCCGCCCCACGCCGGAAATCTGGACGTTGTGCTGCGTTGGGACTATTCGCACAGCCGACCGCTACTTCGTTGTTTTTCCCTAAAAATGTTTATATGTTATTACTATTTTTGTTTTCTTGTATATATTTATAAATTATTAAAGTTTTATAATCTTACTACTTTGTCGGAGTGCTATATATTTTTAATGTGACACATAATTGTAAAAACTTTGATGTACAAAGAGTCATCCCTGGAATCTTCCGCTTCACGCTCGGTCCCCTCCCCAATCACAATACAGGATGGTTTTCAGATAATAGCAACGCTTCTGCTGTGACGGATCTCATCGAGTGTGGGCCTTGATCTACTATAACTCCTTTGAAGAGGGGTGAATCTTTACAGCTGTGGCCATAAACTACATCTGCAGGACTAGCTGATACCCTAGGACCAGCCTGGACAATCGGACACAGAGGAAAAGGAGTGTCAGAGGGTGCAGTAGTGAATAGGGCGAAAGGGAGGTGTCGGGCGGGCACAGGGTGTGATTCTCAGGAAAGAGCAGCGCAGATGGGGGGAGGTTTATTACCCATGCATAAGACAGAGAGCGGGGGTGACCACTGCCTGGGGGAGATGCTTGCGAGGGTGGGGAGCCATGCTAAGGATCGACAGCGTGCACAGAGTGGGTCTGGTCAAGGCATCTAAAATGGCTGCCGTGCACGACAAAAGTGTGGCATTTGAAAAAAGACAAGATGGCGCAGACAATGTTTTTCAACACTTCCTGATTTCCTTCGAATCGAACGTTAACAGACGTTGGGGCATATTACCAAAGTTAAGCGATATTTATCCCTAACGATGCATTGCAAAGATTTTTTTACCGTCAGAAATTATCGCAGATAAACCTTGCTATTATCAAAGTTTATCGCAAATACGATAAAAACCGACCGCAATGCATTAATATCGCTGAAAACTCAGCGATATTCATGCATTACCGAGCTAATCCTCTTAGCCATGTTATCCACCTCCCATAGGATAACATGGCTAAGAACTGCTCAGGGCAGCTGTTACTTTTTGGAGATATTCGCGCTTATCTCGAATATTTCCAAAAGTTGATAATAGGAGATAGCGATGTTAGCGACTGTTTCCAGTCGCTAACATCTTGGCATGCCCACTTTGCATGTCATTAGTGATAAATATCACTCACATGCAAAGTGGGGCCCAAGATGGTCGCTATCTCCTACTAGCCATCGCTAACTGGTGTTAGCAACAGCTAGGTAATACAGATATAATTTTATCTCCGCGAAGCGGAGCGCTGTTACAGATATATATCTTGTTTTTGAACGTTAATTTCTCAAAATGCACTGAAGCACATATATTGAGACCTAGCAAAGGCACATCGGGCTACCAGTCCCTAATATTTTACCAAGTTTCGTGCAAATCCATTCAGCCGTTCGATTATTATTATTATTTATTTTTTTTGCCCCGCGGGGCCCTTTTAAAACCTCCACATCAAACCTAGGGGATCAGCGAGGATCTACTATGCCCCCTTATGGTCATTTGCCCCTTCGCTTTGGCCTCCTCTTGTCTCTCGATCCTACCGAGAGACAAGATGGCGGCCGCTACGGACTGTTTGGAATGTTTACAGACACCGGAGAGCCAATCAGCTTCGCTTCGCAAAGCTCCGTAACGCGAAAAGTACGCGAAGCGGTGCGCTGTTACAGATATATATCTTTTTTTGAACGTTAATTTCTCAAAATCCACTGAAGCACATATATTGAGACCTAGCAAAGGCACATCGGGCTACCAGTCCCTACAATTTTGCCAAGTTTCGTGCAAATCCATTCAGCCGTAAGATTATTATTATAATTTTTTTTTTTTGCCCCGCGGGGCCCTTTTAAAACCTCCACATCAAACCTAGGGGGTCAGCGAGGATCTACTATTCCCCCTTATGGTCATTTGCCCCTTCGCTTTGGCCTCCTCTTGTCTCTCGATCCTACCGAGAGACAAGATGGCAGCCACTACGGACTGTTTGCGGCCACTACGGACTGTTTGGAATGTTGACAGACGCCGGAGAACCAATCAGCTTCGCTTCACAAAGCTCCGTTGCGCGAAAAGTACGCGTCCTAGGCCGCTGCCCGGTCCGCGCTTACAGATATATATCTTTTTTTAAACGTTAATTTCTCAAAATCCACTGGAGCACATATATTGAGACCTACAAAAGGCACATCGGGCTACCAGTCCCTACAATTTTGCCAAGTTTCGTGCAAATCCATTCAGCCGTTCGGGCTAAAAGTGAGGCCAACCCCCCTATGGAAATTAACATGGGAAAAACGCGTTTTGGGACCCCCCTTTTTTCTCGGCCCCCCCTTGACGAACCCCCCCCAAATTTTCAAAGGCTGCTCAGAAACAAAATGTGCCATTTTCCTGAAAATTGCAGCCAATTCCGTCCACAAACGGCAAAGTTATTAGACATAGAATTTTCAAAAATCCCATAGAGAAAAAATCCTAACTATATATACCTACTGGCGACCGCCAGTAGGTAATATAGATATATATATATATATATATATATATATATATATATATATATGCGCAACAGAATCCACTCCAATTTCCAGACGGCAAAGAGAGGGACACGAACCACATCAAGATAAGGCTTAATGTTCCTTTATTTTCTCACAGTATGACGCATTTCAGACTGCTTCAGTCCTTGCTCACATATGTTTAGAATGCATTTCGCCGTGATTTTTAAATGCGCTTTTTTCAAAAGACACCACGTGACATATAAACAGAAAGAAAACACTTTCAAAGTTCATCTTGGTTGCAGCTCATATTAGTCTGTTTTTCTTGTATTCTTTTACAAGTAGTATGGCTTTTCGGCATTAATGCAATATCTTTAAGTGCAGGGAAGGACATCATCATAAAATGCATAGTTAGCTGCATAATACATCACACAAAGCAATTTTTAAATATATAAATATATGAATTGAGGTAGGGCACTATTCCAGTTAAAAGACATCCGCTAAAAACTGAATTTAAAATAGTACCAAACAAATGTAAGTCAAAAGGCAATTCAAAGGATAAATCCTTAAACATATTTCAGTCTCAACTTAAATTAACATGTGCAAATCTCGCATAGTGTAAACCTCTAACGTGTGCAAATAAGCAACTACTGGCCATGAATCATCCCCTCCTGATAGGCAACTTGCACTAAAATGTAGAGCCTCTCAACTACTTTTCCTGTAAAATACATACAATATGCTTTAAATGAATGTTCAAATACTGCAACTAGAAAGTGTCCGTGCTCGTAAAGAAATAAGAGAAGGGATATATTTCCAATCGGAAATCCTACTCTTGTTAAAGTGCTACTAAATTGAATTTTCTCCCTGCATTTTCATCCTCTTTTTGAAACACTTATAAATCATAAAACACCATGGTAAAAAAGTAATGTGTCATAATATAACCCAAATCAGGGACGCGTGCTAAAAATACCAGATATTATATCACTTATGCAATCAATTGCCTCTAAAGAGAGAGCTATAGGGGGATATGTACAAATCCGAACACAAAGTACTGATCTAGGAAGGTATAGCAGACTCACTATGGAATTTATAGGAGTAAAACAGTAACTCTTATATTGATGTATGTCGGCTCTTGCATCCAATGGAAATTATAGACAGTAGTGCAAGTCCTCCGTGTTCTTCATACCATTTGGGACCTTACTGTCAAATTCTATTATAGTCATGGATTCCAATTGACACAACTTCCTTTCTCTATCACCCCCCCCCTCTTCTGTTTGGGTACTGCCTTTATCACATAGTACTGTAGACACTTCAAATCATTGTTGTGTTTACTTTTGAAGTGTCTTGCGACTGGGTATTGAGGGTCACTATTAACTTTGGCACGCAAGTGCTGTAGAATTCTGATGTGCACCTGCTGCTTAGTACTCCCAACATATCGTAAGCCACAGGTGCATGTCAGAACATAGACCGCGAATTCTGTTCTGCAATTGGACTGAAAGGGGTTATATACTGGGTGGTGTTAATCCCAAATTTGCAGGCCCTGTAGGAGGTGCATTTATAGAACCCCTTTCTGGAAGAGATCCACATGTTGGAGGTTGTGATTTCAGGACTATTTGTTACCATTTGCGATCGCATAGATGGACCCTTTCTGAAAGTGATTGTAGGTAATTGGGGGAGCCTTGGAGCAAGTACCCCATCGGTTAAGACTATTGGCCAGTTTTGTTTGACAATTGCCCTAATTTTCCTTTCTTGCCTGCTATATGTAGTTATTAATCTAGGCGCATCCGCTGCCTCTTTCTCTGACTCAATGTGTGCATCTACTTTGGGCAAGAGGGATTCCCAAGTTCTTGTATGGACTTTACTTAATGCTTCCTGAAGGCATTTTTCCTCATACCCCTTGTCGTGAAATCTGTTAAGGGCTTCATCAGGGCAAGCATCACATTCATCTTGGTCACTGCATATTCTCTTGAATCAAAGTAATTCACCAAAGGGGTTGTTGTTAATAAGGTGCTTAGGGTGTGCACTGCTGGCGTGTAAGATGGAATTGACAGCAGTGGCTTTTCTATAAAGTGTAAAGGCAATTTTTCCTTCCTTTATAAACACCCTTGCATCCCAAAATTCTATACTATTAGTATCAATGTGTGATGTAAATTTCAAATTAACTGAGTTTTGATTGATACTAGTAATGAAGTCTTCAGCACTCTCAATATCTCCCCGCCATACAACAAAAATGTAATTGATGTACATAAGCCAATAAAGTACATGGTTGTTGTACATTTGTGCATGCAGACATTTTAGGACCTGTTCCTCCCACCAGCCTACTTGAAGACACGCATAGCTGGGAGAGAAGCAGGCCACCATCACCACACCTCTTTTTTTAATATACATCTCTTCCTTAAAAACTAAAAAGTTATTATTTAGGCACCAAGTGATCGCCTCAATATTCATCTTATTATGGGCATAACATTCTGCCGGTCTAGAATTTAAAAGGAATTCGACAGCATTAAGACCCGCCTGGTGTTCTATGCTGGTATACAGCGATTCTATGTCTAGTGTGATAAAGATAAGATCTTCCCCCCGAACAATATCACTCACTTTAGTCAATAAGTCCCCAGTGTCTTTTACATATGTGATAATTCTTTCACAAATCCTTGTAGAAAATAGTCCACATGTTCAGTGACATGTTCTCCCATGCTGCCAATGACAGAAATAATAGGTATTGGAGTGCAGTTTTTATGAATTTTAGGAATTAAATATATCCTAGGAACTGTTGGAAACGCTACTTTCATGAATTTGAATTCCTCGCTTGATATTATTCCATCTCTTTTCCATTTTGCCAGTCATCAGTGATGTCATTTGAGATGTCATCAGTGATGTCATCAGGGATATCATTGACCATGTCATAAATGATGTAATATGTGACATCATCAGCAGTGGATTGCGGGGGCGTAAGTTATACTTAGTACAACTAACTATATTGGAGGAATTTCAGTGGTTTTGTACAAGTGAAATGTCCAGCTAACTATAACACCCCTAAAACCTATGTTTTTTTCAGTGAATTTCTTAGGTTTTTTACATGCTAATTCCTAACTATTACATGTCTGAAACCTACGGTTTTTTCAGTGAATTTCAAAGGTTTTTTAAATGCTAATTTCTAACTATAACATGTCTGAAACCTATGGTTTATTCAGTGAATTTCAAAGGTTTTGCAAATTACAATTTTTAAATGTATTAATTGTTATATATATTTTTTTATACTGATTTACTACCTTTTTTTACACTATTTATTTTAAGATATTTTATTTTTTAAATTACATTATAATTACATTATACATTACATTACAATATATACTTTCTCAGAATGAATTACTTCAGTTTAAATACTTTGCAAATAGGCAATAGACTTTTAAGTACAGTAGTTACAGTTGTTGCAATGGGCAACACAATTTCAAACACAATGCAACATTGAGCTGAATGGGAATTTCTAGTTAAATATAATTAGTTACTTTATGGATTACTTTTCTAACCACAGGAGTGGATCATAGATTCAGTCCTGGGACATCTCCTATAAACAGTTGAGTAAAAGCATTTTGGTCAGTAGTGATTTTTAAGGAATATTATTGTATTTTAAAAGTTGACAGAAATGTTTTCACATAGAATCACCAATGTTATCATATGGTAGAAAATTCACTTAGCAGGTAAGTAGTGTTATCGTTTTTTTACTCGGTGGTGGATCCTGGATCCAGCACTGGTGCATATCCTATAAACAATTGAAGGAATATGTGTAAGTCATACAGACGATTTTTTTAGGAATATTTTTAGTTTGTAAAAATAGACACTGAAAATCAGACAATGGATTCCTATGGAAGGAAATACAAGTTACTGGTAAGTATGGTTAGAATTACTTTTCAGGGTCAGTGCTGGGCTAAAAGATGCAGCACTAGGTTCTCTCCTCATAACAGGTGAGTAAATCGGAATTCGTTGTTTGAATGATTTTAGGTGAATATTTTAAGTTCCAAAACTCCACACTTAAAAGAATTTCCAAGTGAAACCAGTTTATGTTAGCCTATGGAAGGAAATTCAAGTTACTGGTAAGTATGGTTAGAATTACTTTTCAGGATCTGTACTGGGCTCAAAGTTGCAGCACTGAGGTCTCTCCTGATAACAAGTGAGTAAATCGGAATAAATCGTTCGGCTGATTTTCGGTGAATATTTTAAAGTTCCAAAACTCCACACTTAAAAGAATTTCCAAGTGATACCAGTCAATGTTAGCCTATGGAAGGAAATTCACTCAACAGGTATGTACTGTTATCGTTACTTTTTCTTACTCAGTGGTGAATCCTAGATCCAGCACTGGTGCATCTCTTGTAAACAGTTGAAAAAATGCATTTAAGTCATGTGATTTTTAAGGAATATTTGTAGTTTGTGAAAATAGACACGTAGAAACTTTTCTAGTGAAAACCAGACAATGGATTCCTATGGAAGGAAATACAAGTAACTGGTAAGTACTGTTGAATTACTTTTCAGGGTCAATGCTGGGCCCACCAGGTACCTCCAGTAAGCGCCACGGAGCTGTGTTGCAGAGAGGAGTAAAAAGGGGCGTGGCCTCAGAACACCTTTCTGCAACACAACCCCCTGGCGCATACTGGATGTTCCTGGTGGGCTAATTGGCCCCCAGGGACCTCCAGTATTCAAGGGGAATTTGTTCCCCCTCAGCAAACGTGCCAGGGGCCGCGTTTGCAGAGTGGTGCAACGAAGGGGCGTTGCCTCTGGCTGCAATCCTGTTTTTTACATTTTTTATTTTTTAAGAAGGGGGCTGTGTAGCCCCCCTTCTTTTTCAAATTTTTTGGCTTTGGGGACCCCATCCCCTAAGGCCTGCCCCCATTTTTTTTTTTATGAAAAAATTGGGAAGGGGGCTGTGTGGCCTTTTTTATAATTTTTTATTTTGTAAAATGTACATTTTGGGGTGGGGGGCCATAGCATAGCCCTCCTCCCGGGCTACGAATAGCCCTGAGGACTCCATCCCCGGGGCTGACCCTCTCCATTGGGGGCCTTGGGGTGTCCCCAATTCCCCCACGGTCCCAGCCGGCTCCCCGCGTCCCGCGGGAGCTGGCATTGCTTTTCCACATGGGGAGCAGCTAACATGCTGCTCCCACTGTGGAAAAGCAATTTGCTTTGCTATTTGGAAGAGAGAGCAGGCAATAGCAAAATAGGCAAAATAGCAAAGCAGTTTGCAATGACAGGGTGGGAGCCGTGAGGCTAGCGCCCTGTCATTGCAAACGGCAATGTCCTGGGGGTGGGCACCCCGGGACACTGCAGGAGCCGGCCTTTGGGTGTGGAGGGCCCCAGGGCCTTGGCAAAAAATGTGGCCCCCCTCCCACATTTTACAAAGCCTTGGGGGTGGTGGTCCCGGGGGC
Source organism: Lissotriton helveticus (assembly GCF_964261635.1). NCBI lineage: Eukaryota > Metazoa > Chordata > Amphibia > Caudata > Salamandridae > Lissotriton > Lissotriton helveticus. The sequence continues at coordinate 53,900,146 of NC_136062.1, read as the reverse complement.
CATGGGGTCCGTCATGGACCTCCCAATTTGAATATTTAGTGCCCCGGCGAGGTGGCGATCCCCAGGGCGTGTGGGTATATTTTAAGAAATAAAGCACCGGGAGTGGCAGTCCCCAGGGCCGTGAGGGGACTGTGAGCCCCCCGCCATTTATTTTTTTAAGCCCCTGGGGGTGGCGATCCCTAGGAAAGAGCTAGAATCCCCATGGGGCAGCGGTCCCCGGGGCTGGGGGGCCTGAGAGCCCTCTAACTAATTTTAAGAAGCCCCGGGGTGGTGGTCCCCGGGGCTGGGAGGGCCTGAGAGCCCCCCACACCAAATTTTTAGAAGCCCTGGGGGTTGGCGGTCCCCGGGGCTGGGGGGGCCTGAGAGCCCCCCACCTAATTTAAAGATGCCCCAGGATGGCGGTACCCGGGACTGAGGGGGGTCGTGAGCCCCCACGTATATTATGATAATGGAGAAGTGTGGCTCACTGGTTAGAGGAGGCAGACCTGGAAGCAGAGGTCAGCCCGGGACAAGGGTTCAATTCCCGGCTCGGTGGAGTCTTGAGTCCTAAAATGTCCATGGACTCGACAATTTTCGCTCCGGTGCCTACTTGATTCACGGGTTCACACTCTGCGACTCTGGGCAATAGCTTGCTTAATCTCCACAACGGCCCCTCGTGGCGGGATGCCTGGCTTTCACCTTGTGGATACCCTGCCGGGGTTAACTCACAGGGGAATACCAGGACGGGTTCCCTAAGCAAGCGCTTAGAAACCGCTTGGTGATTTGCGCTATATAAATTCCTGTACATTTACATTTACATTTACATTTACAAAGCCACAGGGGGTGGCGGTCCCCGGGGCAGTGTGGGGGGATTGGCCCCCCCACACTTTTTTCATCATGCTCCTGGGATATGGCCTCCCCGGGGGCTAATTAGCCTTGAAGCGTGGGAGCCCGCGTGTTTTTTTGTTTGGTTCGGCTGGATCCGCGCATCCTGCGTGGATTTTGCTGATTTTTTAAAAGAAATTGGAGGGGCCTTGGGGGTCCTTGTGGGGCCCCCTGAAGAGGCCTAGGGGGTCAGGATGTTACTACCCTGCCCCCTTTTCGCGTTTTGTGCGTTTTTTTATAGGTTTCTTACCGAGGCACAAGATGACTGCCAACACTTCCTGATTTGGAGTGTTGACAGCCAATTAGAATACAGCTTGTGCATGGCAGGGTGCTCTTAGGGTGCGCGGATCCTGCACCGCTATAGATATATATGTACTTTTAAATGTCATTTTCTCAGGAACTACTGAACTGATTTACACCATATAAGCAAAAGGCACAAGTCTGATCTAAGGACTACCTCTTTGCCAACTTTGGTGTAATTCCGTTCAGCAGTTCGAGCTGTAGCTGCATTGAAATGTTCCTATGGAAAATTGCATTGAGAAAACCCCCTTTTTTCTCGGCACCTGCTTGACGAATCACCCCGAGACTTTCAGGATAGGAGTGGATCAGAGCACCCCACCAGTGTTGAAAATTTTGAGTAGATTCGTCAACCGGCGTTAAAGTTAAACCAAATAGAATGTTGTGAATTTCCTATGAAAAATAGGTTCTGACTATAACTATCTACTGGTGACTGCCAGTAGATAATATATATATATAGTCTGTCTCCTGTGTTTCGGTGACGAAAGGAGTTTCTTGTGGATATATATAGTAGGTATATATAGTTAGGATTTTTTCTCTATGGGATTTTTGAAAATTCTATGTCTAATAACTTTGGCGTTTGTGTACGGAATTGGCTGAAATTTTCAGGAAAATGGAACATTGTGTTTCTGAGCAGCCACTGAAAATTTGGGGGGGGTTCGTCAAGGGGGGGCCGAGAAAAAAGGGGGGTCCCAAAACGTGTTTTTGCCATGTTAATTTCCATAGGGCGGTTGGCCTCACTTTTAGCCCGAACGGCTGAATGGATTTGCACGAAACTTGGCAAAATTGTAGGGACTGTTAGCCTGATGTACCTTTGCTAGGTCTCAAGATATGTGCTCCAGTGGATTTTGAAAAATTAACGTTAAAAAAAAGATATATATCTGTAAGCGCGCTCCGGGCAGCGCCCCGGTTCGCGTACCTGACGCGTAACGGAACTTCGCGAAGCGAAGCTGATTGGCTCTCCGGTGTCTGTCAACATTCTAAACAGTCCGGAGCGGCCGCCATCTTGTCTCTCGGTAGGATCGAGAGACAAGATGTGGTGAAAAACGAAGGGGGGAATGAAGGAAAGGGGGCAAGTTAGACCCCTCCTGACCCCCTAGGATTGATGAGGGGGATATTAAAGTGCCCCGCGGGGCAAAAAATAAAAAAATAAAAATTTTCGCAGTAGAGGCGCGTCCCGGTACGCGAACCGGGCAGCTAACCGGCAGCGTAACGGGAGTCCGCCATCTTGTGTTTTTGGAGCGTCCGGTTCGCGTACCGGGTAGCGTCCCGGTAAGCGTAACAAGAGAAACAGTAAAAAAAAAAAAAATGGAATAGATTATCAAGAAAACTTTGAAAAATTGTAGGGACTGTTTGTTTGATGTGCCTTTGCAAGGCCTCAAGATATGTGCACGTGTGGATTTTGTCTAATTAAGGTTAAAAAAGATATATATATCTGTAAGCGTGCTCCGGCGCGCTTACGTTACGGGTTTTGTTTGCGCTGCAGAGCCGATACGTCACGGTTATGCGACGTGTCATGAGGCGTCTCACGTGGCTACGTGATACGTCACGTAATAAAGAATATATTTTCCAGATATAGATATTAGCTTTTAAAAAACCAATGAAATTCACTGAAAAAACCATAGGTTATAGACCATATATAGTTAGGAATTAGCATTTACAAAACCTTGAAAATTCACTGAAAAAACCATAGGTTATAGACCATATATAGTTAGGAATTAGCATTTAAAAAACCTTTTTTTACTCACACAAAACCATTGAAATTCCATATATAGTTAGTTAGTTGCGCTAACTATATATCGCGCACCCGCAATCCACTGCTGATCATGTCACATATTACATCATTCATGACATGGTCAGTGACATCACTGATGACATCACTGATGACATCTCAAATGACATCACTGATGACATCACTGATGGCATCTCATTTGACATCAATGACCACATTACTGATGATATCATTCATGTGACAATACAAATGCATCTCCTCACATTTTAATGTAACCTCTGTTACACCCAGTGTTAAATACAGAGTATAATTTTTGAAACCATTGACACACCAATACTAGTTACTACATACGCACTCACTGATTCCTACGTCTACACACACATTCACTCATTCACCCATACAATCATTCATACATACAATCACTCATCTTTACAACACTATCATATGCACTCATACACCTATACAGACACTCACACTCTGCCACTCATCCATGGAGTTACTCACACACCTAGTCAGTCCTGTAAAGAATCAATCACACTTCCTTTTTCTTGTCTATACAGTTAAACATAGAGCACCTTACATTTTCAAACATATACTAACACATACTTACTCTCTTATACAATCATTGATACAAGTGCACATTGATCTGCACAGAGTTACACACCTCCCAGCCAGCCACACACACACTCAGTCTCCCATACAAATACTTGGACAATCAATCAATAACCCATATGGTTAATCATATAGCTACTGATCAACACATGCAGCAGTTTACAGAACAACAGACATAATGATTCACAAATTAAGACAGTTTAGTCACTAACCCATGCACTCAGTGAGACACATTTAATCACTCACTCATACATTCAGTCATGCACCTACTAAATCCTTCGTCCAGACACGTATACTTCCACTCATTCTTCAATATGTAAGACATATTTTAACTTTACAGAAACATACAGTCACTGGATGTTGTCATCAGTGATGTCATCAGTGATGTCATTTGAGATGTCATCAGTGATGTCATCAGTGATGTCACTGACCATGTCATGAATGATGTAATATGTGACATGATCAGCAGTGGATTGCGGGTGCGCGATATATAGTTAGTGAAACTAACTAACTATATATGGAATTTCAATGGTTTTGTGTGAGTAAAAAAAGGTTTTTTAAATGCTAATTCCTAACTATATATGGTCTATAACCTATGGTTTTTTCAGTGAATTTTCAAGGTTTTGTAAATGCTAATTCCTAACTATATATGGTCTATAACCTATGGTTTTTTCAGTGAATATATATACATATATACACATATATACACTTCTCCCCTCAAGACCTCCGTCTGGAAGAAAAGCACTCGCAGGGGCTGCTCACTGATGTTTTATTCTCAGCAAACTTTACACAAACAAAACAGATGCATTTTGGTAAAGACCTTTTTCTATTTACCAAAACGCGTCTGTTTTGTTTGTGTAAAGTTTGCTGGGAATAAAACATCAGTGAGCAGCCCCTGCGAGTGCTTTTCTTCCAGACGGAGGTCTTGAGGGGAGGAGAGTTGAGCAGTATTGTGATGCGGGAGCACTCCCGCATGCAGAAGCACCCGCCGGTGAGTGCACCACGTTATTGGTGCTACGGAGCAAATATATATATATATACTCACTGAAATACTCGCTGAAAAAAGGGACATTATAGTTAGGAAACGGAATTAAAAAAACCTTAGAAATTCACTGAAAAAAACAATGTTTACAGAGACGTTATAGTTAGGCTGACATTTCACTCGTACAAAACCAAGGAAATCCAGCAGTTATAGTTAGCTGGGCTAGCCATAACTCACGCCCCCACAATGCCCTGCTTATGACCACACATTTTACATCACTCATGGTGTGGTCAGTGACATCACTGATGACATCTCAAATGACATTGTCAGGAATCCCCAGGTTGCGCCTGCATTGCGAATAGACAATTGTGCACAATGTGCTAGGACTAAGGACATGAAGACCGGAACGGGAGTGAAAGACTACAACTCCAAGACTCCCCGCTTCCTGTTGCCCGTAATTTGTATGGTTCCGGCTTTCCCCCGGAGTGTTAGTTGAAGACGCATTCAGCTGGGTTCTCGGCTGTCTAGAACAGAACTCAAGTGTTTTCCTTCGTGACCCGAGTCCCAGGTAGGATCGGGATTGCGGGGAGTTGGCTCGCAAATAGGCGGGCGATTACGGCTACGCCGTTCCTGGATCCAATTTACAAGAGCGGAGCGCGGTGGTTAATTGTCATGCGTTACCGTTCTCTCTTCTATGAAGTGAGTTCAACTTCGATAGGAGTATTGAGGGAATTGTAACCTTTGTTTTCATCCTGGAGTAAAAGACTTGTACTTGGACCTTTCAGTTCGCGGAGCGTGGTGGAGGTCGAATCTACACTTTTCCGTGTACTGTCTATCTCCCATCTTCGCTTTTCTGGCTGAAAGAAGAGCGGAGAGGCTTTCTTGCTTTGTGGATTTAACCATGGATGTTATTTTGTGACTTGATATTCTGGGGATTATGCAATAATCAGTTCTTTGTCCTTATGAAGATACAGAGCGGAGTGTAGTGGTTCTTGCTTCCCACGCACTGCCGTTTCTGATAATAAGGAGGCTGTGGTTTATACTTCAATCCCAGAGAACCTTTCTTTCGTTGGCTATTCCAGCAAGGTGCTGTGTATCTAAACAGAATCCAGTGGTTGAGTCTCTTGCCTTTTGTCATGGTCTGTCAACTACAGGGGTGTGTTCTTTGTGACCTATGCGTTCATGAGTGTGTGCTTGTTCCTGACCTGTGTTTGTGTTCCACTAGGTTTTATAAAGTGACAGGAGGTGATTGAGGAGACCTATTCGCCAGGGCCGTTTGCTTTCATACCATAAGGTACTTGGGTGTTTTTTAGTGAGACCATATGAGAGTAGCCTGTTTTCATTGGAGTGATTCTAAGTATGTGTTTTGTCGTTTCAGGTGTATCCCTTCCCTGCTGACCCTTCCCTTTCGCTTCCCTGTTCTTTTTATCCCTCACCTAATGGCTCAAAACCTCTGTGTGTTTGTACAAGAGGGTCTGTGATGTTTGGAGGTGGACCCTTATAAGCATCAATCGGATTCCGTGGAGCAAACCTGGACAAACATCACTGATGACATCATCCAGTGACTAGGACTATTTTCAAATAATTTATGAATTTCTCATATATATAAAAATATTTATTGGTGAATCAATGAGTGTGTGAGTACATGTATGAATGATTTAGTGGGTATGTGGCTGACTGTACAAGTGAGTGACTATGTGTCTCAGTGAATATATGGTTGAGTGACTGGTTGTGTGAATATCTGTATCAGTATGTTAGTTGGTGCTTAATTTCTGAATGGGTGTATGAGTGGGTACATGAGGTGCTGTATTACTGAGTGATTGGTTATCTGAGTACCTGTTTAAGTGTCTGAGTGTCTGTTTGGGTGGGTGAGGGTGTGTGTGACTGCCTGAATGGATGAGTGAGTGGGCGAACCAGTGGCTGTAAGTGTTAGTGAGTGCATCTGGCAGGGGCTGTGTGGGTGAGTGAGTGTGTGTGTAGTTGTGTCAGTGACTGAGTACATGTGTCAGTGGTATATGGATGAGTAACTGCATATGTGAAAGTCAGCATAGGCGAGTGCTGGAGTATATGAATGACTGTATGTGTGAGTAAATGAGAGTGACTGGATGGGTTAGTGCGTGTTTATATCAGTGACTGTATAGGTGAGTGAGTATGTGTTATTATCTGTATGAATAAGTGAGTGGGTGTGTGTGTAACTTTTTACATGAGTAAGTGGCTGTGTGATTGACTCTATGGGTGAGAGAGTAGGTGCGTGAGTAGCTCTATTGGTGACTGACATTGTGTGAGTGGCTATATGGGGGTATTAGTGGATACATCTGTGGCTGGATTATTGAGTGAGTTGTATTATGAATGGCTGTATGGGTGACTGATTGAATGTGTGTGTAGACCGATGAATCAGTGAGTGGGTGTGTAAGCACTGGTTTGGGTGTGTCAATGTCATTGAGAATGGTAATGTGGAAGTTGGAGTAGGTGTATGAAAGGTTACATTGGGGGTGAGTGACTGTGTCAGAGGTTCGCTGTATGATGTCATTAGTAATGTCATTCGAAATGCCATCAGCAAGGTCATGAGTGATGTCCCTGAGCATGTCATGAGTGATGTAATATGTGAGGTCATAAGCAGTACATTTCTGGGGCACAAGTTATAGTTAGTTCAGCTAACTATAACTGCTGAATTTCTCTGGTTTTATAAGAGTGAAATGTCAGCCTAACCCTATAATATCTCTATAACCTTTTTTTGAGTTTGTAAGTTTTTTTAATTCCATTCCTGAGGTGCATTTTGCACAGTGGTTGAGAAAGGGAGCTGGATGTTTTAGGAAGGGGGGCCATGTGGTCCTCCTTCCCTGGACCATTTTGGGATCCCATTCCCCGGGGCCCTGCCCTTCTTTTGATTTTTTTTTTAAAAAAGGGGATGTGCTCCCTCCCCCCCTCCAGGGCATATTACGGCCCCTGGGACCCTATCCCCTAGGGCCCAGCCTTTCTTTTTTAAATTATCATTCATGGGCCATTTTTTAAAATATGATTTTTGGAGGTTTTTTTTTAAAAAGAGATGGGCTGCACGGCCTGCCTCCCGGGCCAAGTTTGACCCCCGGGACCCCATCACACGGGGCCCAGCCTCTCTTTTTTAAATTGGTATTCTCTTTAAAGGGAAGGGGGGCCAAGTGGTTTCCATGTCTGTGCCAATTTTTTCAAATACAAAATTTCACAAAAAAGGGAGCGAGTATTTATCAGGACCCGGAGAGCCTATCCCCCGATGCCTGTCCCCCTTTTTTTAATTGAAAAAAAGGAAGGTGGCCTGTTGTGTGGGTGCCCCTGTCCCACCAAGGGCACCCACATTTAAAACATTGGGGGCCATGGGGGGAGCCTCAAGGCCCCTGCAGTACCTGCTGGCTCCCCGCTTCCTGCAGGAGCCGGCATTGCTTTGGGATCCAGGGAGCAGCTGACATGCAGCTCCCTGGATCCCAAAGTAATGTCTGTTTCCCTGTTCACTTTACAGCAGGCAGGGAAACAGACCTGCTCTGCTTTCAACAAGCGGGAGCATTTTTGCTCTTGCTTGTTGAAAGCAGAGCTGGTTTGCTAAAGCTTGGCAGGAGCGGTGCTCCCACCAAGCCACACCAAGCTGCAATGTGCAAGGAGTGGGCACCCCAGACCATTACTGGCCCTGGGGGGGTGGCGCTCCCCAGGGCCAGCTATGGCTCCAGGAGGGAGGCTGCTTGCCCCCCTTCTTTTTCAAATTTGCTCGGGGTAGGTGGTGGTCCCTGGAGTCGGTATCTGCAACAGACCCCCTTAATTATTGTATTTTAGCCCGGGGAGGTGGCGGTCCCTGGGCAGCAGAGGACCTCAGCAAAGTTGCCCCTGCAATAATTTTTTTTAAGAAGTGTGCCCCAGGGAGGTTGCGGTGCCAAGGGCAGAGGGGTCCACAAATGCCCACCACATCCTTTTAATTAGCCCCAGGGAGGTGGCACTCCCCAGGGCAGTGGGTTCCGCGATGCCCCCTCCACATAACTGCAATTAATCCATGGGAGGTGACGGTCCATGGAGCTGCGGGCGGGCTTTTTCAAACCCAAGGAAAGGGGCCCTGTACGCCTGCCGCTCCAATATTCATCATATGCTCCCAGTACCTGGCCCAACCAGGGGTTAGTGTAAAGCAAGCACGGGAGCCTACGCTTGCTGTTTTTTTTTGCCGGGAATTCGAGATTATCGCGATTTTGCAGCAATTTTATTTATTTCTAAAATGCTTTTATGCCTTGGCAGAATCCCATGGGAACCAAAACACCATGGTTTAGGGGTCAGGGTATTCATACCCTGTCCCCTTTTGTTTATTTTCACGTTTAGTTTTTGGGACTCAGTGAAGCCGAGTCCCAAGATGGCTGCCAACACTTACTGGTTGAAATGTTGACAGCCAATCAGAGCTCTGCATTTCCCTGCACAAGCTGGTCTTTTTCTTTGTAAATTTCTCAAAAACTACTGAACGCATTTGCACCAAATAACAAAAAGCACAATCTGCTTAATAACTTTTACCTTTCTGCCACATTTGGTTTAGTTCCATCCAGCAGTTTGGGCTGTAGGTTCGATAATGTGTTCCTATGGGAATCAAAAATAACAAATGCACCCTTATTTTGCGCCCCTATTTCTAAGTCCCCACTGCATGAATCACACCCAGCTTAACATTTTAAACTAAATAAAAATAGAATAGTTATTTCAAGTAACTACAACTCTGCAATGCACATGTGGTGTCAATGATGTCATTTCAGTTGTCATCAGGACTGTTTCAATGATATCACAGAGCATGTAATGAGTGCTGTAATATGTAAGGTCATTATCCGTGCATGGTAATGGCATGAGTTAGTGACTTGAAATAATTGTAACTGTTGAATTTCAGTGCTTTTGTTAGATTAAAACATGTCTAAACTGGTATTTTTTTTATCTAACTACAAAGTCACTTTAACCTTTGTGTTTTACAGTGAATTTCTGATTTTTTTTTTAACAGAAAGTAATATTTTATTACCACACATAAGGCCAACCCCTTGCACCGCACAGCCTTTGGTCAAGCCTGCTGCCAACCTCCATGTTGCCAAGCCCTGCGCCCAAAACCCAGCAGGCAGCCAATCGTCTGTCACGCACATCTTTCCACTGTGAACAGCGCGAGGTTGGGCACAGCACCTGGCCTGCACCACAAGCTTCCATGGGCCACCAACCCCCACAATGCGCACAGCCTAAACTTGTTTGACACTCAGGTCGCACCCCATTTTTCAGATTTTTCTGATCCTGTGAACCCTGCATCAAACTTCCCTCCACCAGTCAACCCTGCCACCAGGCCCTGCACCAAGCCTCCTGTAGGAAGCGTGTAGGAAGCCACACACCCTCATCTCGGCATGAGACTAGCCACAGGGTCTGAGCGCAGGGCAAGTCTTGTGCCCTATGCAAGTGGGAAGCCAACCTTGCGCCACATACATCCTTTGGATGTTCACAACATGGTTTTGGGACTGTATTTCTGGAGGTTGTTTGTATAAGAACTCATAAAGGTGATTTCTAAAGTTCACATAATCCAGTGGCACCCCTGAACAAAAGCTGAGTCCTGTATTCAGCAGCTTAAATTGAGTCACACACTTTATTTTGATGAGATGTTAATGACAGTGTTCCTCCACCAATGAGCAATATCCTCCATCTGCTATATTTCATTTTCTGTTCATCCTGGTTGTTGCTCTGACCTCTTGCTCCTCTTACTTAATCTTGTCTTACATTCCCTTTACCTCAGGTTGATTGTGTTATTTGGTAGATTCTCATTTCCTCTAAAAAATCTGATCTTGCTGTTAGGTTCTTCATTAACAGATGATCCAGCTTCACAGCTTTCATCTCTGTCACTACTACGAGTTGTTTTCTCTATTGCCACATCTAATTGTTCTTTTATCCTCTGTGGCTCATATTTTCTGGTAAATGTGTATACTTACCCATGTTAATAATAAGGTTCGGCCCTATTGAATCTGTGTGCCTTTTTGTCCTGTAATCCCTTATCTCCTTATTCGAAGTTTTTCTACATCTTTTCTAAAGGTTTAATAACATTTTCTTCACCCTTCATGGGTTCTTCCTCTGTCATCTGTTCCTCGATGTTTTTTGTCTGTTCATCCATTCTTCTTTAGGACTGTTTCAGTAAGGAGCCAATAGATTGGTTGAGCATTGTACATGTTGATCTCGCCACTCTTCCAGGAAATCACTGTCCATGCCCTGGAAGCGTAGGCATTAGCATTATGCAAAAGCACCGTGTGACTCTGACACTCTCAATGTGTTTGTTTAGCAATGCAATTCCCCCACCACTTTCTGGATTCATCTTCCCTTTATTTCTCAAGATCTCTGATGATCTGATTCAATGTTATGACGTATCTCTTTTCGATTCATTTTCTTATATGATGGGCTATTAGGGAATCCTGAAAAAAAAAAATCTTCAGCAGCTGCTTTTTAGGGCTCGGCCTACGTCACCACGAAGTGGGGCGGAGCTCCGAGCTCCTATTGTTAAAGAAAAAAAAAAAGTTTCTTTAGGGCTCGGGAAAGAAACATTCCTTAGTGCGCGAGCTTTTTATTATCTCAATGGTGATTGGTCGTCGCTGTGCTGTTTTTGTAGTAGTCTTGATGCCATAGGGCATATGTAATGTTAGGCGGCCATGTTGGCATTTTCTGTGCGGTTACGCGCAGGGCAGACTATTAATCTTAATTAGGAGCTGTCAGAGTGCCCGTGTAATGCAATCCAGATGGTCTGAGCGGTGAGCGCGTTCAATGTAAAATGACGAGAGGAGAGGCAGCAGGCGAGGCTCACAGAAGATGACTCATACATGCTCGTCCACACTGTAGTTCTTGTGTTTCCTGAATACTCTCATTTCCAAAGGGCGCCATTTCCTTCTTTTCCTCGCACGCTGCGATGCACTATTTTTGTCTGTGGTTTAAAAAACGGGGTTTAAAGCCGTTTTATTATAAAACATTTGGATTCTGGTTCTGTAAGCTTTGTTTTCCGAATTTTAATAAGTGCTGACATGCAGACTACTGGTTGAATAAATGATGAGGGTTAAAAGTTACCTTCGTGACACGTGCTGTCGAGCCTGACTCGCAGAGTTAACATGCAGTCATCATTATTGTAAAGTTTGTGGAAAAAACGTGAATACGCAATAATCAGGGAAAACAGAGCCTTCCCGCGGTTACAATGGGAATTCACAAATGTCTTGTGTGTCTCACGTAATGCCAATGGCTATTTCATTAGGAACAATTAGACTCATTGATACATGCACCACCACCAGCAGTACTATCAGTACTACAGCCACCAGTACTACCACTACCACCACCACCAGTACTAACAGTACCACGACCACCAGTACTACCACTAACACCACCACCAGCACTACCAGTACCACCACCACCAGTACTACCACTACCAGTACTACCACTACCAGCACTACCATTACCATTACCACTACCACCACCACCAGTACCACCACCACCAGTACTACCACCACCAGTACTACCAGTACCACCACCACCACCAGTACCACCACCACCACCAGTACTACCACTACCAGTGCCACCAACACCACCAGTACTACCAGTACTACAGCCACCAGTACTACAACTACCACCACCACCAGTACTAACAGTACCACCACCACCAGTACTACCACTACCAGTACTACGGGCAGCAGTACCACCACCACTAGCACTACCACTACCGGTACCACCACCAGTACTACAAGTACCAGTACCACCACCACCAGTACTACCACTACCAGTACCACCACTACCAGTACTACCACCACCAGTACTACCACCACCAGTACTACCACTACCAGTACCACCACCTCCAGTACTACCACTACTACCACTACCAGTACCACCACCACCACCAGTACTACCAGTAACACCACCACCAGTACTACCACTACCAGTACCACCACCACCACCAGTACTTCCAGTACTACCACCATCAGTACAACCAGTTCTACCACCACCAGTACTACCACTACTACAGCCACCAGTACTACCACTACTACAGCCACCAGTACTACCACTACCACCACCACCAGTACTACCACTACCAGTACCACCACCACCACCAGTAATATCAGTACTACCACCATCAATACTACCAGTACTACCACCACCAGTACTACCACTACTACAGCCATCAGTACTACCACTACTACAGCCACCAGTACTACCACCACCACCAGTACTACCAGTACCACCACCACCAGTACTACCACTACCAGTACGACCACTACCAGTACTAGCAGTACCACAACCACCACCACTACTACCAGTACTACCACCATCAGTACTACCAGTACTACCACCACCAGTACTACCACTACTACAGCCACCAGTACTACCACTACCACCACCACCACCACTACCACCACCACTAGTACTACCAGTACCACCACCACCAGTACTACCACTACCAGTACTACCACTACCAGTACTACCAGTACCACTACCACCACCACCACCACCACCAGTACTACCAACACCAGTACTACCAGTACCACCACCACCACCAGTACTGCCACTACCAGTACCACCACCACCACCAGTACTACCAGTACTGTGAGTAGTGAGTAGTGATTAGTGAGTAGTGAGTAGTGAGTAGAGTAGTGAGTAGAGAGTGCAGAGTAGTGAGTGCAGAGTAGTGAGTGCAGAGTAGTGAGTGCAGAGTTGTGAGTAGTGAGTGCAGAGTAGTGAGTAGAGTAGTGAGTAGAGTAGTGAGTAGTGAGTAGAGTAGTGAGTAGTGAGTAGTGAGTAGAGTAGTGAGTAGAGTAGTGAGTAGAGTAGTGAGTAGTGAGTAGAGTAGTGAGTAGTGAGTAGTGAGTGCAGAGTAGTGAGTAGTGAGTAGAGTAGTGAGTAGAGTAGTGAGTAGAGTAGTGAGTAGAGTAGTGAGTAGTGAGAGCAGAGTAGTGAGTAGTGAGTAGAGTAGTGAGTAGTGAGTGCAGAGTAGTGAGTAGAGTAGTGAGTAGTGAGTAGTGAGTAGAGTAGTGAGTAGAGTAGTGAGTAGAGTAGTGAGTAGTGAGTAGAGTAGTGAGTAGAGTAGTGAGTAGAGTAGTGAGTAGTGAGTGCAGAGTAGTGAGTAGAGTAGTGAGTAGTGAGTGCAGAGTAGTGAGTAGTGAGTGCAGAGTGAGTGTGCAGAGTAGTGAGTAGTGAGTGCAGAGTGAGTGTGCAGAGTAGTGAGTGCAGAGTAGTGAGTAGTGAGTGCCGAGTAGTGAGTAGTGAGTGCAGAGTAGTGAGTAGAGTAGTGAGTAGTGAGTTCAGAGTAGTGAGTAGTGAGTAGAGTAGTGAGTAGAGTAGTGAGTAGAGTAGTGAGTGCAGATTAGTGAGTAGTGAGTGCAGAGTAGTGAGTAGTGAGTAGAGTAGTGAGTAGAGTAGTGGGTAGTGAGTGCAGAGTAGTGAGTAGTGAGTAGTGAGTGCAGAGTAGTGAGTAGAGTAGTGAGTAGTGAGTAGTGAGTAGAGTAGTGAGTAGAGTAGTGAGTAGAGTAGTGAGTAGTGAGTAGAGTAGTGAGTAGAGTAGTGAGTAGTGAGTAGAGTAGTGAGTGGAGAGTAGTGAGTAGTGAGTAGAGTAGTGAGTAGTGAGCAGAGTAGTGAGTAGTGAGTAGAGAGTAGAGTAGTGAGTAGTGAGTAGAGTAGTGAGTAGTGAGTAGTGAGTAGAGTAGTGAGTAGAGTAGTGAGTAGTGAGTAGAGTAGTGAGTAGTGAGTAGAGTAGTGAGTAGAGTAGTGAGTAGAGTAGTGAGTAGAGTGAGTAGTGAGTAGTGAGTGCAGAGTAGTGAGTAGAGTAGTGAGTAGAGTAGTGAGTAGAGTAGTGAGTAGAGTAGTTAGTAGTGAGTAGAGTAGTGAGTAGTGAGTGCAGAGTAGTGAGTAGTGAGTAGAGTAGTGAGTAGTGAGTAGAGTAGTGAGTAGTGAGTAGAGTAGTGAGTAGAGTAGTGAGTAGAGTAGTGAGTAGAGTAGTGAGTGCAGAGTAGTGAGTAGTGAGTAGAGTAGTGAGTAGTGAGTGCAGAGTAGTGAGTAGAGTAGTGAGTAGAGTAGTGAGTAGTGAGTAGAGTAGTGAGTAGAGTAGTGAGTAGTGAGTAGTGAGTAGAGTAGTGAGTGGAGTAGTGAGTAGTGAGTGCAGAGTAGTGAGTAGTGAGTAGAGTAGTAGTGAGTGCAGAGTAGTGAGTAGTGAGTGCAGAGTAGTGAGTAGTGAGTAGGGTAGTGAGTAGTGAGTAGAGTAGTGAGTAGAGTAGTGAGTAGTGAGTAGAGTAGTGAGTAGAGTAGTGAGTAGAGTAGTGAGTAGAGTAGTGAGTAGAGTAGTGCAGAGTAGTGCAGAGTAGTGCAGAGTAGTGAGTAGAGTAGTGAGTAGAGTAGTGAGTAGTGAGTGCAGAGTAGTGAGTAGAGTAGTGGGTAGTGAGTAGAGAAGTGAGTAGTGAGTAGAGTAGTGAGTAGTGAGTGCAGAGTAGTGAGTAGTGAGTAGAGTAGTGAGTAGAGTAGTGAGTAGTGAGTGCAGAGTAGTGAGTAGTGAGTAGTGAGTGCAGAGTAGTGAGTAGTGAGTAGTGAGTAGAGTAGTGAGGAATGAGTAGAGTAGTGAGTAGAGTAGTGATAGTGAGTAGAGTAGTGAGTAGAGTAGTGAGTAGAGTAGTGAGTAGTGAGTAGAGTAGTGAGTAGAGTAGTGAGTAGAGTAGTGAGTAGAGTAGTAAGTAGAGTAGTGCAGAGTAGTGAGTAGAGTAGTGAGTAGAGTAGTGAGTAGTGAGTGCAGAGTAGTGAGTAGAGTAGTGAGTAGTGAGTAGAGTAGTGAGTAGTGAGTAGAGTAGTGAGTAGAGTAGTGAGTAGTGAGTGCAGAGTAGTGAGTAGAGTAGAGTAGTGAGTAGGGAGTAGAGTAGTGAGGTGAGTAGTGAGTAGTGAGTTCAGAGTAGTGAGTAGTGAGTAGAGTAGTGAGTAGTGAGTAGAGTAGTGAGTAGAGTAGTGAGGTGAGTAGAGTAGTGAGTAAAGTAGTGAGTACAGAGTAGTGAATAGAGTAGTGAGTAGTGAGTAGTGAGTAGTGAGTAGAGTAGTGAGTAGTGAGTAGAGTAGTGAGTAGAAAGTAGTGAGTAGAGTAGTGAGTAGAGTAGTGAGTGGAGAGTAGTGAGTAGTGAGTAGAGTAGTGAGTAGTGAGCAGAGTAGTGAGTAGTGAGTGCAGAGTAGTGAGTAGTGAGTAGAGTAGTGAGTAGAGTAGTGAGTAGTGAGTAGAGTAGTGAGTAGTGAGTAGTGAGTAGAGTAGTGAGTAGAATAGTGAGTAGTGTGTAGAGTAGTGAGTAGAGTAGTGAGTAGAGTAGTGAGTAGTGAGTGCAGAGTAGTGAGTAGTGAGTAGAGTAGTGAGTAGAGTGGTGAGGTGAGTAGAGTAGTGAGTAGAGTAGTTAGTAGTGAGTAGAGTAGTGAGTAGAGTAGTGAGTAGTGAGTGCAGAGTAGTGAGTAGAGTAGTGAGTAGTGAGTAGAGTAGTGAGTAGTGAGTAGAGTAGTGAGTAGTGAGTGCAGAGTAGTGAGTAGAGTAGTGAGTAGTGAGTGCAGAGTAGTGAGTAGAGTAGTGAGTAGTGAGTAGAGTAGTGAGTAGAATAGTGAGTAGTGAGTAGTGAGTAGAGTAGTGAGTAGAGTAGTGAGTAGAGTAGTGAGTAGTGAGTAGTGAGTGCAGAGTAGTGAGTAGTGAGTAGAGTAGTGAGTAGAGTGGTGAGGTGAGGTGAGTAGAGTAGTGAGTAGAGTAGTTAGTAGTGAGTAGAGTAGTGAGTAGAGTAGTGAGTAGTGAGTGCAGAGTAGTGAGTAGAGTAGTGAGTAGTGAGTAGAGTAGTGAGTAGTGAGTAGAGTAGTGAGTTGTGAGTGCAGAGTAGTGAGTAGAGTAGTGAGTAGTGAGTGCAGAGTAGTGAGTAGAGTAGTGAGTAGTGAGTAGAGTAGTGAGTAGTGAGTAGAGTAGTGAGTAGAGTAGTGAGTAGAGTAGTGAGTAGTGAGTGCAGAGTAGTGAGTAGTGAGTAGAGTAGTGAGTAGAGTAGTGAGTAGTGAGTAGAGTAGTGAGTTGAGTAGTGAGTAGTGAGTGCAGAGTAGTGAGTAGTGAGTAGAGTAGTGAGTAGTGAGTAGAGTAGTGAGTAGAGTAGTGAGGTGAGTAGAGTAGAGTAGTGAGTAAAGTAGTGAGTGCAGAGTAGTGAGTAGAGAAGTGAGTAGTGAGTAGTGAGTAGAGTAGTGAGTAGAGTAGTGAGTAGAAAGTAGTGAGTAGAGTAGTGAGTAGAGTAGTGAGTGGAGAGTAGTGAGTAGTGAGTAGTGAGTAGAGTAGTGAGTAGTGAGCAGAGTAGTGAGTAGTGAGTGCAGAGTAGTGAGTAGTGAGTGCAGAGTAGTGAGTAGTGAGTAGAGTAGTGAGTAGAGTAGTGAGTAGTGAGTAGAGTAGTGAGTAGAGTAGTGAGTAGTGAGTGTAGAGTAGTGAGTAGAGTAGTGAGTAGTGAGTGCAGAGTAGTGAGTAGAGTAGTGAGTAGTGAGTAGAGTAGTGAGTAGTGAGTAGAGTAGTGAGTAGAGTAGTGAGTAGTGAGTAGAGTAGTGAGTAGAGTATTGAGTAGTGAGTGCAGAGTAGTGAGTAGTGAGTAGAGTAGTGAGTAGAGTAGTGAGTAGTGAGTAGAGTAGTGAGTAGTGAGTAGAGTAGTGAGGTGAGTAGAGTAGAGTAGTGAGTAAAGTAGTGAGTGCAGAGTAGTGAGTAGAGAAGTGAGTAGCGAGTAGTGAGTAGAGTAGTGAGTAGTGAGTAGAAAGTAGTGAGTAGAGTAGTGAGTAGTGAGTAGAGTAGTGAGTAGTGAGTAGAGTAGTGAGTAGAGTAGTGAGTAGTGAGTGCAGAGTAGTGAGTAGTGAGTAGAGTAGAGTAGTGAGTAGGGAGTAGAGTAGTGAGGTGAGTAGTGAGTAGTGAGTGCAGAGTAGTGAGTAGTGAGTAGAGTAGTGAGTAGTGAGTAGAGTAGTGAGTAGAGTAGTGAGGTGAGTAGAGTAGTGAGTAAAGTAGTGAGTGCAGAGTAGTGAGTAGAGTAGTGAGTAGTGAGTAGTGAGTAGTGAGTAGAGTAGTGAGTAGTGAGTAGAGTAGTGAGTAGAAAGTAGTGTGTAGAGTAGTGAGTAGTGAGTAGAGTAGTGAGTGGAGAGTAGTGAGTAGTGAGTAGTGAGCAGAGTAGTGAGTAGTGAGTGCAGAGTAGTGAGTAGTGAGTAGAGTAGTAAGTAGAGTAGTGAGTAGTGAGTAGAGTAGTGAGTAGTGAGTAGTGAGTAGAGTAGTGAGTAGAATAGTGAGTAGTGAGTAGAGTACTGAGTAGTGAGTAGAGTAGTGAGTAGAGAGTAGTGATTGCAGAGTAGTGAGTAGTGAGTAGAGTAGTGAGTAGAGTGGTGAGGTGAGCAGAGTAGAGTAGTGAGTAAAGTAGTGAGTGCAGAGTAGTGAGTAGAGTAGTGAGTAGTGAGTAGAGTAGTGAGTAGTGAGTAGAGTAGTGAGTAGAGTAGTGAGTAGTGAGTGCAGAGTAGTGAGTAGTGAGTAGAGTAGAGTAGTGAGTAGGGAGTAGAGTAGTGAGGTGAGTAGTGAGTAGTGAGTTCAGAGTAGTGAGTAGTGAGTAGAGTAGTGAGTAGTGAGTAGAGTAGTGAGTAGAGTAGTGAGGTGAGTAGAGTAGTGAGTAAAGTAGTGAGTACAGAGTAGTGAGTAGAGTAGTGAGTAGTGAGTAGTGAGTAGTGAGTAGAGTAGTGAGTAGTGAGTAGAGTAGTGAGTAGAAAGTAGTGAGTAGAGTAGTGAGTAGTGAGTAGAGTAGTGAGTGGAGAGTAGTGAGTAGTGAGTAGAGTAGTGAGTAGTGAGCAGAGTAGTGAGTAGTGAGTGCAGAGTAGTGAGTAGTGAGTAGAGTAGTGAGTAGAGTAGTGAGTAGTGAGTAGAGTAGTGAGTAGTGAGTAGTGAGTAGAGTAGTGAGTAGAATAGTGAGTAGTGAGTAGAGTAGTGAGTAGAGTAGTGAGTAGAGTAGTGAGTAGAGTAGTGAGTAGTGAGTGCAGAGTAGTGAGTAGTGAGTAGAGTAGTGAGTAGAGTGGTGAGGTGAGTAGAGTAGTGAGTAGAGTAGTTAGTAGTGAGTAGAGTAGTGAGTAGTAAGTGCAGAGTAGTGAGTAGAGTAGTGAGTAGTGAGTAGAGTAGTGAGTAGTGAGTAGAGTAGTGAGTAGTGAGTGCAGAGTAGTGAGTAGAGTAGTGAGTAGTGAGTAGAGTAGTGAGTAGAATAGTGAGTAGTGAGTAGAGTAGTGAGTAGAGTAGTGAGTGGAGTAGTGAGTAGGGAGTGCAGAGTAGTGAGTAGTGAGTAGAGTAGTGAGTAGAGTGGTGAGGTGAGGTGAGTAGAGTAGTGAGTAGAGTAGTTAGTAGTGAGTAGAGTAGTGAGTAGAGTAGTGAGTAGTGAGTGCAGAGTAGTGAGCAGAGTAGTGAGTAGTGAGTAGAGTAGTGAGTAGTGAGTAGAGTAGTGAGTTGTGAGTGCAGAGTAGTGAGTAGAGTAGTGAGTAGTGAGTGCAGAGTAGTGAGTAGAGTAGTGAGTAGTGAGTAGAGTAGTGAGTAGTGAGTAGAGTAGTGAGTAGAGTAGTGAGTAGAGTAGTGAGTAGTGAGTGCAGAGTAGTGAGTAGTGAGTAGAGTAGTGAGTAGAGTAGTGAGTAGTGAGTAGAGTAGTGAGGTGAGTAGTGAGTAGTGAGTGCAGAGTAGTGAGTAGTGAGTAGAGTAGTGAGTAGTGAGTAGAGTAGTGAGTAGAGTAGTGAGGTGAGTAGAGTAGAGTAGTGAGTAAAGTAGTGAGTGCAGAGTAGTGAGTAGAGAAGTGAGTAGTGAGTAGTGAGTAGAGTAGAGTAGTGAGTAGAGTAGTGAGTAGAGTAGTGAGTGGAGAGTAGTGAGTAGTGAGTAGAGTAGTGAGTAGTGAGCAGAGTAGTGAGTAGTGAGTGCAGAGTAGTGAGTAGTGAGTGCAGAGTAGTGAGTAGTGAGTAGAGTAGTGAGTAGTGAGTAGAGTAGTGAGTAGTGAGTAGAGTAGTGAGTAGAGTAGTGAGTAGTGAGTGTAGAGTAGTGAGTAGAGTAGTGAGTAGTGAGTAGTGAGTGCAGAGTAGTGAGTAGAGTAGTGAGTAGTGAGTAGAGTAGTGAGTAGTGAGTAGAGTAGTGAGTAGAGTAGTGAGTAGTGAGTAGAGTAGTGAGTAGAGTATTGAGTAGTGAGTGCAGAGTAGTGAGTAGTGAGTAGAGTAGTGAGTAGAGTAGTGAGTAGTGAGTAGAGTAGTGAGTAGTGAGTAGAGTAGTGATTAGAGTAGTGAGGTGAGTAGAGTAGAGTAGTGAGTAAAGTAGTGAGTGCAGAGTAGTGAGTAGAGAAGTGAGTAGCGAGTAGTGAGTAGAGTAGTGAGTAGTGAGTAGAGTAGTGAGTAGAAAGTAGTGAGTAGAGTAGTGAGTAGTGAGTAGAGTAGTGAGTAGTGAGTAGAGTAGTGAGTAGAGTAGTGAGTAGTGAGTGCAGAGTAGTGAGTAGTGAGTAGAGTAGAGTAGTGAGTAGGGAGTAGAGTAGTGAGGTGAGTAGTGAGTAGTGAGTGCAGAGTAGTGAGTAGTGAGTAGAGTAGTGAGTAGTGAGTAGAGTAGTGAGTAGAGTAGTGAGGTGAGTAGAGTAGTGAGTAACGTAGTGAGTGCAGAGTAGTGAGTAGAGTAGTGAGTAGTGAGTAGTGAGTAGTGAGTAGAGTAGTGAGTAGTGAGTAGAGTAGTGAGTAGAAAGTAGTGTGTAGAGTAGTGAGTAGTGAGTAGAGTAGTGAGTGGAGAGTAGTGAGTAGTGAGTAGTGAGCAGAGTAGTGAGTAGTGAGTGCAGAGTAGTGAGTAGTGAGTAGAGTAGTGAGTAGAGTAGTGAGTAGTGAGTAGAGTAGTGAGTAGTGAGTAGTGAGTAGTGAGTAGAGTAGTGAGTAGAATAGTGAGTAGTGAGTAGAGTACTGAGTAGTGAGTAGAGTAGTGAGTAGAGAGTAGTGAGTGCAGAGTAGTGAGTAGTGAGTAGAGTAGTGAGTAGAGTCGTGAGGTGAGCAGAGTAGTGAGTAGAGTAGTTAGTAGTGAGTAGAGTAGTGAGTAGAGTAGTGAGTAGTGAGTGCAGAGTAGTGAGTAGAGTAGTGAGTAGTGAGTAGAGTAGTGAGTAGTGAGTAGAGTAGTGAGTATTGAGTGCAGAGTAGTGAGTAGAGTAGTGAGTAGTGAGTGCAGAGTAGTGAGTAGAGTAGTGAGTAGAGTAGTGAGTAGTGAGTAGAGTAGTGAGTAGTGAGTAGAGTAGTGAGTAGAGTAGTGAGTAGAGTAGTGAGTAGTGAGTGCAGAGTAGTGAGTAGTGAGTAGAGTAGTGAGTAGAGTAGTGAGTAGTGAGTAGAGTAGTGAGGTGAGTAGTGAGTGCAGAGTAGTGAGTAGTGAGTAGAGTAGTGAGTAGTGAGTAGAGTAGTGAGTAGAGTAGTGAGTAGTGAGTAGTGAGTAGAGTAGTGAGTAGAGTATTGAGTAGTGAGTGCAGAGTAGTGAGTAGTGAGTAGAGTAGTGAGTAGAGTAGTGAGTAGTGAGTAGAGTAGTGAGTAGTGAGTAGAGTAGTGATTAGAGTAGTGAGGTGAGTAGAGTAGAGTAGAGTAGTGAGTAAAGTAGTGAGTGCAGAGTAGTGAGTAGAGAAGTGAGTAGCGAGTAGTGAGTAGAGTAGTGAGTAGTGAGTAGAGTAGTGAGTAGAAAGTAGTGAGTAGAGTAGTGAGTAGTGAGTAGAGTAGTGAGTGGAGAGTAGTGAGTAGTGAGTAGAGTAGTGAGTAGTGAGCAGAGTAGTGAGTGCAGAGTAGTGAGTAGTGAGTAGAGTAGTGAGTAGTGAGTAGAGTAGTGAGTAGAGTAGTGAGTAGTGAGTAGAGTAGTGAGTAGTGAGTAGAGTAGTGAGTAGAGTAGTGAGTAGTGAGTAGAGTAGTGAGTAGTGAGTAGAGTAGTGAGTAGAGTAGTGAGTAGTGAGTGCAGAGTAGTGAGTAGTGAGTAGAGTAGTGAGTAGAGTAGTGAGTGCAGAGTAGTGAGTAGAGTAGTGAGTAGTGAGTAGAGTAGTGAGTAGAGTAGTGAGTAGTGAGTGCAGAGTAGTGAGTAGAGTAGTGAGTAGAGTAGTGAGTAGAGTAGAGTAGTGAGTAGGACATCACAGGCAGCAGCTGTGCAAGCTTCTTACACTCACAAGGAGACCACAGGCAGCTGAGGTTTAATCTTCTCCCACTCACAAGAACGACATCACAGGCAGCAGCAGTGCAAGCTTCTTACACTCACAAGGAGACCACAGGCAGCAGAGGTGCAAGCTTCTCACACTCACAAGAAGGACATCACAGGCAGTAACGGTGCAATATTCTCACACTCACAAGGAGATCACTGGCAGTACACACCACATGAACACACTCCATAACACATAGCAACAATACATTGGCATTTACAATGCCATTAGCTCAAACTCAAATAAATGCGAGCCCAATTGCATTTCTTATGCTTGTTCTCTATTGCTGCTTTGCCATATTATTACAGTTATTTGGGCACACATCACTTTCAGTTACTACAACAATATATTATTATGGTCCTTTGTAGAGCACGTGCCTCACCCTTGTGGGTATATGGTGCTAGAGGAAAAATTGCTGCTCGAGCCTGTAGTCTAGGTAAAGAGTCATATCTCCAGTTTCTTGTAGAACTCATGGACTTAGGAGGTAGGATGGGCAGAGAAGTTTGTTCCAGTCTTTGGGGGTGAGCCATGAGAACATGCCACATGCCACGCCCTGGGTCTTTAGATGCAGGGGGGGGTTGTGAGAAATAAGGAGGCTGGCAGAATGGAGGTTTCTGGTTCAGGTGTGTAATTTGACATGGCTCATGAGGTAGAGGGACCTAGGGGCATATTAGCAACAAATAGCGATATTTATCGCTAAATGCCCTTTATAATGTTTTTTATCGCTGCCTATCGCTGGATATTTTAGCTGAGAAAACATGCTTTTAGCAAAGTTTTTCTCCATTGTGCTAAAATATCCAGCGATAGCGGCAAAATGTGAGAATATCGCTGGAAATCCAGCGATATTCTCGTATTAACGCCAATAGGGGCTTAATCTGATAATCCACCCCCCATTCACTATACAGGTAAGTCAACTTTTTGCAGGCGTTAGATTCTAGCGATAATCGCGCTTAGTGCGATTTTTTTAGTCACTTCGACTGCCTTGCTAATAGGCGATAGCTGTGTTAGCGACTGTTTTCAGTCGCTAACAGTTTGGGTACGTCCACTTTGCATGTCATTAGCGATAAATATAACTGACATGCAAAGCGGGCCCCAAACCTGTAGCTATCGCCTAAAAGCTGTCGCTAACTGCTGTTAGCGACAGCTTGCTAATAGGGCAATACAATTATCACCGCTTTAGCTGAAAAAAAAACCAGCTAAAGCGGCATTATTGCAATTGCTAATATGCCCCCTAGATTGTGCAGGGATTTGTGTGTGTGCGAGGGTATTGTTCAGGGCTTAATGTGCGTGTCTGCATTTGATAGTGTGAACCCTAAAGAGTGCATGGGGAGCCCATGGAGGTCTCAAAGTGCAAGGTATTGTTTGAATGGTGTGGAAGTCTGAGCGCAAACATATGTTATAGATGACTTTATTAGCGCTGTCGGCTATCCTGTGTGCACTTGTGTTCCCTGTATTTATTATTTATTGACAAATCTGTGCCCAATAGGTTGTGATCTGTTTTGATTGAATGCTAGAGTTCAGCAATCTGATATTGCCATTTGTATTGTTATGTCCAAATTATGCTAATATTCTGAGTCTTGGGTGTTCTCACGAAACAGTGTCGCTGGAAGAAGATAACCCCCCCTCCTGTGTACTCTCTGATTCACTGGGACTGGAAAAATCGCAGAAAAAATGGAGTTATGATTCTGGCTAAAATTGGTTCAACCATTAAAATTTGTCAGACCTATTACCTCCCCCCTTGTGTTGCTAATATCATCACACACAAAAACAGTGATGATACCATAAGTGAAAATATTGAGTACACCACGTATGACATTTATTTATAATGGAAATTGGATTATATGTAGGAACCAGAGGACATCCTCAGAGACTGATAAGTTCAGTCTGATATAATCACTCCGCATTGTAATACTGACTGCAAAGTAAGTATATCAAATACAAGCTGCAGGTTACAAAAAAACATCAAGGTACTGTTATTGCTTTGGCGGGTGAAAGCGTTAGCCAATACCACAAAACAGGCTCTATTTAAGTGAATCAAGACTTGGAGTTTAAAGAATCAGTGTTTAAGTGGTTGTAGCCCAGCGGATGAAATCCAGCGAGATGTTGAGCGATTTTTCTCATCTTATTTTCAATAATTCTTCTGAAGCAACACCTAGTTGTGGTGAGCTAACTGCTTGTTCTAATAAATGATTCACAAGCAAGAAACTGTTATTTTAATAGACCTCTGTTTTTTCATTCAGAGCCGTTGCTTTCTGCTTGGCAATTATGAATTTCAACAACATAATTACAATCATGTAGATACAGTAGGAAGAGCACTATAAACCCCAGTGTGCGTTCTTTAGTTCAGCCTCACACATTTGCAATGGTTTTCACTGCTCCCTAGACCATTCCTAGAGAGCTGCGTTTTAAACGTCTACAGGGCAGTGCGACTGGTGTGGCCGCACTGGGCGCTGACCTGTGAAGGGGGCACTTACCTCAGAGCGGGGCGCTGTGTTTAGCAATAACTTATGATTGGAGAGATGAGGGGCACTTTGGCTGGTGGTAGTGAGAGAATCTGGGGAGGTGGCAAAACGTATTGTTGCACCTGGCGCCGTCAAAGCCAGCCCTGAACATCTACTCTTGAATTCGTGGTTTGTTACGAGGTCTGGTTGTCGTTCACAAGAGTTTATGAGATATTTATTATGCATCCACGTATTGCACAGGTTCCCCACAGGTACCACTTATATCTTGTATTATATGGAGTAGGAGTGAGAGTTTCCTCTTTACAATCACTT
The DNA here is from genome assembly GCF_964261635.1 of Lissotriton helveticus. Classification (NCBI taxonomy): domain Eukaryota; kingdom Metazoa; phylum Chordata; class Amphibia; order Caudata; family Salamandridae; genus Lissotriton; species Lissotriton helveticus. The sequence goes on along the minus strand of NC_136062.1, from coordinate 53,875,696 downwards.
CCAAAAATGTAAATGGCCACGGTAATTCGGAAGCAGGTTCATTGTTGAAACCAGATGTTTGGCTGGGCACATGCTAGAAAACTTTTTAAATATAATTTGCTGGTATATTCCACAGTGCAACTGGAGCCCGTTGTTGAGGGTGAGGGGGTCTCACCGCTCCAACTTTATCCAGTGCATGAAAAGTGTCTGTCAGACTGAACAAAAGGTCAGCCTTGCAGACACTCTTTATGTTCGGGTCAGGAATCTAGACACTGTACATAGGCTAAATGCACAAGGGCCTGGCTGCCTGGGCTAAAATTTGCCAGCTGAGGATTTCACAGCCCAGTAGTCATGACCTTCTCCACCTAACAAATTATTCTGTGAGCCTCCCCCTCATGAAAGGGGGAGTGTCTCTGATACACTGAGCCATGGGTGCTTCAGTTTTACGCCCTGAAGTGCCCAGGGCCCTATGTCTATCAGTGATGCTTGTCACAGATTGGGGTTGGGTCAGCAGTCTCACTGAACCCATCCCACTCTGTGACAGGTGAGGGACTGCTGTTTTTTAGGTCTCGTTGAAGCAATGCGTAAGCATTGTTCGGCGAGATTATAGTAAGCCACTTTCAAAACTCTAAACACTGCGGATCCCATGCAGTTCATGTGAGAAAGGCGCGTGCACAGAAATCCGCTCCCCCCCCCCCTCCCACCAAGCAAGACAAGCCAAGAACATCAAAGCGACCGGCCGCTTTGAGTCCATTTGCTACCAGCCACTTCACACGCTCCGCAGGTCATAAACAGGACCATCTGCTCGTGAATGCTGGCATGCCTGCCCAGACCCCTCCCAGCGCCCGTGGCACATGCATTCTTTTGTGTCAAATTTGCCTCACAGCTTCAACCAGTGCCGTCATCGCACACCAGTTCTATGCTCCTCACATGTATCGCCCTGTCCCACCGCAGCTCTCTTTACCACCAATGCATGGCCCCAGCCCCTCTGAAACCCTTTAATCCCATCTCCACCTTCTCACAACCTCTTCGAGCACTGTTATCTTAACATTTGTGTTTCTCTCTGTCTTATGATGCCTGCCCTGCCACCATTTACATCGGACCCTCACACACTCTCACACACCCTCACACCCTCTCACCCTCACACACCATCACAACCTCACTCTCCCTCACTACCTCACTCTCTCACTACCTCACTCTCTCTCTATATCACTACCTCACTACCTCACTCTCTCTCTATCTCACTACCTCACTACCTCACTCTCTCTCTATCTCACTACCTCACTCTCTCTATCTCACTACCTCACTCTCTCTCTCTCTCTCACTACCTCACTCTCTCTCTCTCACTACCTCACTCTCTCTATATCACTACCTCACTACTTCATTCTCTCTCTATCTCACTAACTCACTCACTCTCTCACTCACTACCTCACTCTCTCTATCACTACCTCACTCTCTATATCACTACCTCACTCTCTCTATCTCACTAACTCACTACCTCACTCTCTCACTATCTCACTACCTCACTATCTCACTACCTCGCTACCTCTCCATCTCAGTACCTCACTACCTCACTCTCTCTCTCTCACTACCTCACTCTCTCTCACTACCTCACTCTCTCTCTCTCTCTCGCACTATCTCACTCTCTCTCTATCTCACTACCTCACAACCTCACTCTCCCTCACTACCTCACTCTCTCTCACTACCTCACTCTCTCTGTCTCTCACTACCTCACTCTCTATCTACCTCACTCTCTCTCTCACTACCTCACTCTCTCTCTCTCTCTCTCTCTCACTACCTCACAACCTCACTCTCCCTCACTCTCCCTCACAACCTCACTCTACCTCACTACCTCACTCTCTCTATCTCACTACCTCCCTCTCGCTCTATCTCACTACCTCACTCTCTCTCTATCTCACTACCTACAGAGGTAGTGAGTGATTATGTACCTCACTCTCTCTCTATCTCACTACCTCACTACCTCACTCTCCATCTCACTACCTCACTACCTCACTCTCTGATATGTTATGTTATGTTATGTTATCACTTACTTATAAAGCGCACGGTCACCCCAGGGTTTCATGGCGCTACTCCTGCATAAGTTATTGTTACCACAAGGGAATTCCAGAAAGTAGGTGCCAGGTAAGAAAATCTGAATCCTCCAACCCGTTTGAGTTTTATAGTTGGAACAGATAGAAGATGCAAATAGGATGAGCGTAAGTTGCGCAGGGAGATGTGTTTTTTGATCATGGCCGTATTGAATTTTTGATTGTTGCCTTGCAGTGCTTTGAAGGCAAGGCACCTTGAAGTATATGCCGTAAAATCAGCTGGTAAATACCTAGCGAGGAGGGAAGAGCAACATGAATATAGCGAACAGGTAGGACGAATCCTAGCGATGAGAACTCGACAGGCGGCTACTCAGGGGCAGATAACAGAAATGACTACGGAGGCAGGGGCAATAGTTAAAACACCAAAGGAAATTTGCTATGTATTCCAGAATTTTTATAAGAAATTATATAGTCAGGATAACGGGGAAACAGATACAGCGGAAATTGAGGAATATTTAGAGTCTGCCTCAATAGATAAGCTAACAAAGGAGGATAACAACTCCCTGGAGATTAACTTTACTTTAGAAGAAGTACAAAGAGCTTTTAATGATCTCCCGTCAGGGAAAGCAGACCTGATTCAATACCGCTAGAGTTTTATAAGAAGTTCTTTTTGACTTTAGAAGCAGACATTTATAAACTTATGGTTCTTATACAAAATGGTGCCGCCCCTCCGGAGTCTTGGGGAGAAGCCTCAATGGTGGTGTTTCTAAAAAAGAATAAAAGCTCTACAGATCCAGGGTCATATAGACCAATCAGCTTAATGAATAGTGATACTAAAGCCTATTCTAAAATTTTGGCAAATAGACTGAGTTTGGTAATCGGGAAGATAGTCTCACCCTGGCAGCACGGGTTCATACCGGGGAGGGGTACTGCCGATCATATTAGAAGGGTGTTTGCGCTGCTGGATGGTACGAATGCCTCACAAGACCCTATGTCTTTAATATTGTTGGATGCTGAAAAGGCTTTCGATAGGGTCTCGTGGGGTTTTCTGTGGGCAACAATGAACAAATGTAATTTTGGAAAAATTTGTATAGGAGCATTAAAGGCCCTATATAAAAATCCGAACATCAGACTGAAAGTGGGGGAGAACTGAGCGAGGCAATAAAAATCGAACGTGGGACTAGGCAAGGATGCCCCTGCTCCCCTCTACTCTTTGCTTGCTATATTGACTCATTTATTAGATATATAGAAAAAAATAAAAATATCAGCCCAATTGTATTGAATTGATATGAGACCAAAATATTGGGATACGCAGATGATTTAGCAATCACATCACCAACACCAATAATAGCAATTGGGGAAATCGAGAATGAGGCGAAAAAATATGGCCTTTTGTCAGGGTATAAATTAAACTAAGGGAAAACACAAATAGTCGTAAATCAATTTGTTACTATTCATGATGAGAGAGTTATAGAGTCCGCGGTCTATTTGGGCGTTAGTATAACATCCGATTTATCTAAGGTTGTAGAGGAAAATTTGACCCCAATAATCAAAAAGGCAAAACTAGACTTAGATAGAATGGACAATTTACATTTAACAGTTATAGGCCGCTGTAATGTTATAAAGATGCAGTTTCTGCCCAAGATTTTATATTTATTCCGTACGATTCCTTTATTATTTACTAATAAGTGGTTTAAGGAAATAGAGGGGATCTGTAATCGCTTTATATGGGCCAAGGGCAGAACCCGAAGATCCATAAAGATGCTGGCACTATCTAAAGAACCAGGGGCCTTGCAGTACCTGACTTTAAGACATATTATTTTGCATCAGTTCTTCAGTATTGTAGAGGACTCCTCGGTGGGAATATGAAAGACATATGTAGGGGTAACGCTGGTATTCCGGATATATATGACCTGTTAGTTTTGGATTCTAATAAGGGACTTCTTACCTTTAAGGAGCTAAACTACTATAAAACAACAAAGTTCAAGGTGTTGGGTGCGGTCATTTCAGTTTGGTCAATTATCCGGAAGAAAATTAAATTAGGGAGAATGAACTTCTATACCCCTTTATATATGAATAAACTTCTGCCAGATGTATTTCATGATCAAGTGATGAGAAGATGGGATAATCTCGGGGTCGGAACAATTGGAGACATTATAGATCAATTAGGGTTAATAACATTTGAAAGGGCGCAACAGCTATACAATTTGGATCGGAGAGATTTCTTTAAATACTTACAGATAAGATCAGTCCTGCAGAGAAAACAAGCAGGTAACTGTAAGTTTAATAGGGTAGACTTGATGGAACTTGTTTGAGATGAGGAGGGATGTTCAATCTCTCAACTTTATGGTGCATTATGCCTGTATAACGAGGATGATAGAGGAAAGGTATTTGATAAATGGAGAACTAAATTAAATCTAGTCGGGAATGAGGGTGAAAAATCGCTTAGGTTAGGAAACACTACCTTAAAGGTTGCAAATCTGCAGGCACAATACTACAAGACTTTATATGAACTATATTATACACCGCATAGAATAGCCCGCTGGGGGGGAACGAGTGGGATCTTCTGCCCAAGATGTCAGAGTATGGAGGCAGACACGATACACATGTTTGCGTCTTGTCCTAAACTAGATCCCTTTAAACACGCTATGGAAGAATTCTTTAAAGAGGAATTGGAGATTTCTATTAAATTAACTAATGAGATTATGGTCCTGGGAGTAGCAAAGGAGGGGCAGGACGTACCCCATCAAGAATTTTTGTTTATTGCAATGACGCTGAGCCGGCTTTGTATTACAACGTTATGGAAAGACTCTAATCCTCCTTCGTTTCAACAATGGCTATCTAAATTGTTAGCTATCTATACTCTAGAGAAAGCTTTATATGAAAAAAAAGGCGTAAATTCAAAACAGCTTGGGAAACGGATATGGACCCCAGTTGAAAAATGGAAACTTAAATTAGACGGGTATTAAAAGGGGATAGACTCATGCTCATTTTTGATAGGATTATAAATGGCGGTGTTAAAATTGCTCAGATTTTCTAACTCTTCTTTTTTGGAAACTGTACTCAAATTATGTTTTGCATCTCGGTTGTTACTTCAAGTGACTAAGCTTTAATTGAATTATATCTGTTGTATTAGATATATATGTCAAAGTAATTAATTGTATATACTGTTTTTTCTGATGATGAATAATAAAAATATTTAAAAAAAAAAAAAGAAGGCAAGGCACCCAGTCTTGAATGCCGCACGTTGCTCCACGGGAAGCAACTCACTACCTCACTACCTCACTCTATCTCGATCGGCCTACTCACTCTCTCTCTATCTATCACTACCTCAATCTCTCTCTATCTCACTACCTCACTACCTCACTCTCTCTCTATCTCACTACCTCACTCTGTGTCTATCTCACTACCTCACTACCTCACTCTCGCTATCTCACTACCTCACTCTCTCTCGATCGGCCTACCTCACTCTCTCTCTATCTATCACTACCTCACTCTCTCTATCTAACTACCACACACTCTCTCTCTAGACTCTCACACACACTCTCTCTCACACACTCTCTCTCACTCTCTCTCTCACACACTCTCTCACACACTCTCTCACTCACTCTCTCTCACACACTCTCTCTCACACACACTCTCTCACAGACACTCTCTCTCTCACACACTCTCTCTCACACCTCTCTCACACTCTCTCTCACACTCTCTCTCTTACTCTCTCACACACACTCCCTCTCTCTCACACACACTCACTCTCTCTCACACACCCTCTCACTCACACACACTCTGTCACACACACTCTCTCACACTCTCTCTCTCACATACTCTCTCTCACACACTCTCTCTCACACTCTCTCTCACACTCTCTCACACTCTCTCTCACACACTCTCTCTCTCACACTCTCTCTCTCAATCACACACTCGCTCACTCACACACACTCTCACTGACACACACTCACTGTCTCTCACACGCTCTCTCACTCACACACACTCTCTCACTCACACACTCGCTCACTCACACACACTCTCACTCACACACACTCTCTCACTCACACACACTCTCTCTCACACACACTCACACTCTCTCTCTCACACTCTCTCTCACACTCTGTCTCACACTCTCTCTCTCTCACTCTCTTTCTCACACTCTCTCACACACAATCTCTCACACACACTCTCACACACACACTCTCACACTCTCTCACACTCTCTCACACTCACTCTCACACTCTCACACACTCTCTCTCACACTCTCTCACACTCTCTCACACACTCTCTCACACACTCTCACACACTCTCTCACACTCTCTCTCACACACACACTCTTTCTCTCTCACACACACACTCTTTCTCTCAGACACACACACTTTTTTTCTCTCACACACACACTCCTTCTCTCTCACACACACACTCTTTCTCTCACACACACACACACTCTTTCTCTCTCACACACATACACTCTCTAACACACACTCTATCTCTCTCACAGAAACACACACACACTCTCTTACACACACACTCTCTCTCACACACACACACACACACACACTCTCTCTCTCACACATAGTACAGACTTCTACCACCAACACTCTACCACTCTATCCACCACCACCCTATCCACCACTCTTTGCACCACCATTCTATGCACCACCACTCTAGCGCACACACTCTAGCGCAAGCACTTTAGCGCACACACTCTAGCACCACCACTCTAGCGCCACCACTCTAGCACCACCACTCTAGCGCCACCACTCGATCCGCCACCACTTGATCCGCCACCACTCGATCCTCCACCACTCAATCCGCCACCGCTCGATCCTCCTACCGCTCGATCCGCCCACCGCTCGATCCAACTCCACCCTTCAACACCACCCTACAACTCCACCCTCCAAACCCACCCACCTAAACCACCCTCCAACTCCACCCTCCAAACCCACCCTTCTAATCCACCCTCCAACTCCACCCTCAAAATCCACCCTCCAAAACGACCCTCCAACTCCACACTCCAACTCCACCCTCCAAATCAACCATCCAAAACCACAATCTAAGTACTACTACACCCTCCAAATCCACCCTCCGACTACACTCTCTAATTCCACCATCCAACTACACCCTCCAACTACAAATCCACCCTCCAACACCACCCTCCAACTCCACCCTCCAACTCCACCCTCCAACTCCACCCTACGACTCCACCCTACAAATCCACCCTCCAACTACAACTCCACCCTACATATCCACCCTCCAACTACAACTCCACCCTCCAAATCCACCGTCCAAATCCAAATCCATCCTTCAAATCCACATGCAAACTACAACTACAGACTCCCACTCCTCCCTCAAAATCCAACTCCACCCTCCAGCACCACCCTCCAACTACAACTCCAGCCTTAAACTCCACCCTCCAACTTCAACTCCACCTTCCAAATCCAACTCCACCCTCCAACTCCAAATCCAAATCCACCCTCCAACTCCACCCTACAACTCCAAATCCAAATCCACCCTCCAACTCCACCCTCCAACTCCACCCTACAACTCCACCCTCCAAATGCACCCTCCAAATCCACCTTCCAAATCCACGCTCTAACTCCAGTCTCTAACTCCACCCTCTAAATCCACCCTCCAAATCCCCCCTCCTAATTCGAACTCCACCCTCCAAATCCAAATCCAAATCCACCCTCCAACTCTACCCTACAACTCCAAATCCAAATTCACCCTCCAACTCCACTCTCCAACTCCACCCTCCAACTCCACCCTCCAAATCCACCCTCCAAATCCACCCTCCAAATCCGCCCTCTAACTCCACCCTCTAACCCCACCCTCTAAATCCACCCTCCAAATACCCCCTCCAAATCTAACTCCACCCTCCAACTCCAAATCCAAATCAACCCTCCAACTCTACCCTCCAAATCCAAATCCACCCTCCAACTCCACCCTCCAACTCCACCCTCCAACTCCACCCTCCAACTCCAACTCCACCCTCCAACTCCACCCTCCAACTCCAACTCCACCCTCCAACTCCACCCTTCAACTCCACCATCCAACTCCACCTGCAAAAACAACCTCCAACTCCACCCTCCAACTCCACCCTTCAGCTCCAAATCCACCTTCCAATTCCACCCTCCACCCTCCAACTCTAAACTCCAACTCCACCTGCAAAAACAACCCTCCAACTCCACCCTCCAACTCCACCCTCCAACTCCACCCTCAAAATCCAACCTCAAAAACCAAATCCAAAAACACCATCAAAATCCAACTCCACCCTCCAAATCCATATCCACCCTCCAACTCCAACATACAACTCCACTATCCAAAAACACCATCCAATTCCAAATCCTACATTCAAATACAAATCCACCCTCCAACTCCACCCTCCAACTCCACCCTCCAATTCCAACTTCCAACTCCATCCTCCACCCTCCAACTCCAACTCCACCTGCAAAAACAACCCTCCAAATCCACCCTCCAAGTCCACCCTCCAACTCCACCCTCCAAATCCAACTCCACCCTCCAACTCCAACTCCACCCTCTAAATCCAAATCCACCCTCCAACTCAGACTCCACCCTCCAAATCCAAATCCACCCTCCAACTCCACCCTCCAAATCCAAATCCACCCTCCAACTCCACCCTCCAAATCCAAATCCACCCTCCAACCCACCCTCCAAATCCAAATCCACCCTCCAACTCCAACTCCACCCTCCAAATCCAAATCCACCCTCCAACTCCACCATCCAACTCCACCCTCCAAATCCACCTCCACCCTCACACTCTACCCTCCAAATCCAACTCCACCCTCCAAATCCGAATCCACCCTCCAACTCCACCCTTAAACTCAAAATGCAACTCCACCCTCCAACTCAAAATGAAACTCCACCCTCCAACTCCACCATCCATCTCCACCCTCCAACTCCACCCTCTAACTCCACCCTCCAAATCCACCCTCCAACTTCACCCTCCAACTCCACCCTCCAACTCCACCCTCCAACTCCACCCTCCAAATCCACTCTCCAAATCCACCCTCCAAATCCACCCTCCAACTCCACCCTCCCACTGCACCCTCCAAATCCAACTCCACCCTCCAACTCCACTCCACCCTCAAACTCCAACTCCACCCTCAAACTCAAAATGCAACTCCACCCTCAAAATCCACCCTCAAAATCCACCCTCCAACTCCACCCTCCAACTCTACCCTCCAAAATCCACCTTCCAAATCCACCCTCCATTCCACCCTCCAACTCCACCCTCCAACTCCAACTATACCCTTCAACTCCAACTGCACCCTCCAACTCCAACTCCACCTTCCAACTCCATCCTCCAACTCCAACTCCACCGTCCAGCTCCAACTCCACCCTCAAACTCCAACTGCACCCTCCAACTCCACCCTTCAACTCCAACTCCACCCTCCAACTCCAACTCCACCCTCCATATCCACCCTCAAACTCCAACTCCACCCTCAAACTCCAACTCCACACTCCAACTCCACCCTCAAACTCCAACTCCACCCTCCAACTCCAACTCCACCCTCAAACTCCACCCTCAAACTCCAACTCCACCCTCCAACTCCAACTCCACCCTCAAACTCAAAATGCAACTCCACCCTCCAAATCCACCCTCCAAATCCACCCTCCAAATCCACCCTCCAACTCCACCCTCCAAATCCACCTTCCAAATCCACCCTCCAACTCCACCCTCCAACTCCACCCTCCAACTCCACCCTCCAAATCCACCCTCCAAATCCATCTCCACCCTCAAACTCAAAATGCAACTCCACCCTCCAAATCCACCCCCCAAATCGACCCTCCAACTCCACCCTCCAACTCCACCCTCCAACTCACTCCACCATCCAACTCCACCATCCAAATAAAAATCCTACATCCAAATCAAAATCCACCATCCAGCTCTACCCTCCAACTCCACCCTCCAAATCAACAGCCAACTCCACCCTCCAACTCCACCCTCTAACTCCACCCTCCAACTCCACCCTCCAAATCCACCCTCCAAATCCACCCTCCAAATCCAACTCCACCTCCAAATTCATACCAGTTTTTTTTAATATCAATACATGTAAGTCACAGAAATACAACACATATTGCATTACAAATGCTATAGGTGTCACATTTGCAAAAGTTAAAACTATTAGCGTTGTAAATGACAAAGCAATTATTTTCACTATTTTCCACAATAAAACATTAAAATAAAATTGGTCATTTACAATAGCAATAGCTCAAACTTTCCAAATGAGAAACATAATGCATTGCATTTTAACTCCCTGTTAACTTCTACTGATCAGATGCTCACTTTCACCACACCTCCTTCTCTAACTCCCTATTCTATTCTCTTCTCCTGTGCTGATCTGCTGCTCTCTTCCACCCCACCTCCTTCTTTAACTCCCTGTTCTCCTCTGCTGTGCTGATCTGTTCCTTTCTTCCAACAAACTTTTTCTCTAACTCCCTGTTCTCTTCTTTTCTCCTGTGCAGAACTGCTGATCTCTTCCACCTTGCCTCCTTCTCTAACTCCATGTTCTCTTCTCTTCTCATGTGCTGATCTGCTGCTCTCTTCCAACCCGCCTCCTTCTTTTACTCCCTGTTTTCTTCTCCTATGCTAATCTGCTGTTCTCTTCCACTCGCCTCTTTCTCAAACTCCCTGTTCTATTCTCCTGTGCTGATCTGCTGCTCTCTTCCACCCACCTACTTCCTAACTCCCTGTTCACTTCTCTTCTCCAGAGCTGATCTGCTGCTCTCTTCAACACCACCTGCTTCTTTAAATCCATGTTCTCTTTGCCTGTGCTAATCTGCTGCTCTCTTCCACCCACCTCCTTCTGTAACTCCCTGTTCTCTTATGCTGATCTGCTGCTCTCTTCCACTTCGTATCCTTCTCTAACTCACTGTTCTCTTCTCCTGTGCTACTCTGCTGCTCTCTTCCATCCCACCTCCTTCTTTAACTCTCTGTTCTCTTTTGCTGTGCTGATCTGATGCTCTCTTCCACCCACCTCCTCCTCTAATTTCCTGTTCTCTTCTATTCTCCCGTACTGATCTACTGCTCTATTACACCGCCTCATTCTCTGCTGACCTGCTGCTCTCTTCCACCCCGCCTCCTTCTTTAACTCCCTGTTCTCTTATGCTGATCTGCTGCTCTCTTCCACATCGCATCCTTCTCTAACTCACTGTTCTCTTCTCCTGTGCTAATCTGCTGCTCTCTTCCACCCCTCCGTCTTCTTTAACTCCCTGTTCTCTTTTGCTATGCTGATTTGCTCATCTATTCCACCCACCTCCTTCTCTAACTCCCTGTACTCTTCTCTTCTCCCTTGCTGATCTGCTGCTCTCTTCCACTCTGCCTCCTTCTATAACTCACTGTTCTCTTCTCCTGTGCTAATATGTTGTTCTCTTCCACCCGCGTCCTTACTTAACTCCCTGTTCTCTTCTCATGTGCTAATCTGCTGTTCTCTTTCACCCGCCTCCTTCTCTAACTCCCTTTTCTCTTCTCACGTGCTGATCTGCTGTTCTATTCCACCCAACCTTCTTCTTTAAATCCCGTTCTCTTCTCCCGTGCTGATCTGCTGTTCTCTTCCCCTACACATCCTTCTTTAACTCCATGTTCTCTTAACCTGTGCTGATCTGTTGCTCTCTTCCACCCGCCTCCTTCTTTAACTCCATGTTCTGTTCTCCCATGCTGATCTGCTGCTCTCTTCCATCCGCCTCCTTCTCTAACTCCCTTTTCTCTTCTCCAGTACTGATCTACTGTTCTCTTTCACCCCACCTTCTTCTCTAACTCCCTGTTCTCTACTCCTCTACTGATCTGCTGTTTTTTTTACACCGCCTCCTTCTGTAACTCCCTGCTCTCTTCTCCTGTGCTGATCTGCTATTCTATTCCACCCGCCTCCTTCTTTAACTCACTGTTCTCTTCTGCTGTGCTAATCTGCTGCTCTCTTCCACTTCACCTCCTTCTTTAACTCCCTGTTCTCTTCTCTTCTCCTGTGCTGATCTGATGCTCTCTTCCACCCACCTCCTTCTCTAATTCCCTGTTCACTTCTATTCTCCCAAACTAATCTACTGCTCTATTACACCACTTCCTTATTTAACTCCCTGTTCTCTTTTGCTGTGCTGATCTGATGCTCTCTTCCACCCACCTCCTTCTCTCATTCCGTCTCTTCTATTCTCCCATACTAATCTACTGCTCTATTACACCGTCTCATCCTCTAACTCCCTGTTCTCTTTTGCTGTGCTGATCTGCTGCTCTCCTCCACATCACCTCCTTTTCTAACTCCCTGTTCTCTTCTCTTCTCCTGTGCTGATCTGATGCTCTCTTCCACCCACCTACTACTCTAATTCCCTGTTCTCTTCTATTCTCCCGTACTCATCTACTGCTCTATTACACCGCCTCATTCTGTAACTCCCTGTTCTCTTCTCTTCTCCTGTGCCGATCTGCTGTTCTCTTCCACTCGCCTCCTTCTTTAACTACCTGTTCTCTTCTCCTGTGCTGATCTGCTGCTCTCTTCCACCCCACCTCCTACTTTAACTCCCTGTTCTCTTCTCCTGTGCTGTTCTGCTGCTCTCTGCCACCCGCCTCCTTCTTTAACTCCCTGTTATCTTCTCCTGTGCTGATCTGCTGCTCTCTTCCACCCGCCTCCTTCTTTAACTCCCTGTTCTCTTCTCCTGTGCTAATCTGCTGCTCTCTTCCACCCGCCTCTTTCTCTAACTCCCTGTTGTCTTGTCCTGTGACGATCTGCTGTTCTCTTCCACCGCATCCTTCTTTAACTCTATGTTTTCTTCTCCTGTGATAATCTTTAAGCTATCTTCCATCCGCCTACTTCTCTAATTCCCTTTTCTCTTCTCCTGTGCTGATCTGCTGTTCTCTTTCACCCGCCTCCTTCTCTAACTCTCTTTTCTCTTCTCCTGTGCTAAACTGCTGTTCTCTTTCACCCTTCCGCCTTCTCTAACTCACTGTTCTCTTCTTCTGTGCTAATATGTTGTTCTCTTCCACCTGCTTCCTTACTTAACTCCCTGTAATCTTCTCATGTGCTGCTCTGCTCCTCTTTTCCACCCACCTCCTTATTTAACTCCATGTTCTCTTCTCCTGTGCTGATCTGCTGTTCTCTTTCACCCCACCTCCTTCTCTAACTCCCTGTTCTCTACTCCTCTACTGATCTGCTGTTTTTGTACCCCACCTCCTTCTGTAACTCCCTGATCTCTTCTCCTGTGCTGATCTGCTATTCTATTCCACCGCCTCCCTCTTTAACTCACTGTTCTCTTCTGCTGTGCTAATCTGCTGCTCTCTTCCACCTCACCTCCTTCTCTAACTCCCTGTTCTCTTCTCTTCTCCTGTGCTGATCTGATGCTGTCTTCCACCCACCTCCTTCTCAAATTCCCTGTTCTCTTCTATTCTCCCATACTAATCTACTGCTCTATTACACCGCCTCCTTCTTGATCTCCCTGTTCTATTTTGCTGTGCTGATCTGATGCTCTCTTCCACCCACCTCCTTCTCTAATTTCCAGTCTCTTCTATTCTCCCATACTAATCTACTGCTCTATTACACTGCTCATTCTCTAACTTTGTTCTCTTTTGCTGTTCTGATCTGCTGCTCTCTTCCACATCACCTCCTTCTCTAACTCCCTGTTCTCTTCACTTCTCCTGTGCTGATCTGATGCTCTCTTCCATCCACCTCCTTCTCTAATTCCCTGTTCTCTTCTATTCTCCCGTACCAATCTACTGCTCTATTACACCGCCTGATTCTGTAACTCCCTGTTCTTTTCTCTTCTCCTGTGCCGATCTGGTGTTCTCTTTCACCCGCCTCCTTCTTTAACTACCTGTTCTCTTCTACTGTGCTGATCTGCTGCTCTCTTCCACCCCACCTCCTTCTTCAACTCCCTGTTCTCTTCTCCTGTGCTGTTCTGCTGCTCTCTTCCACCCGCCTCCTTCTTTAACTCCCTGTTCTCTTCTCCTGTGTTAATCTGCTGCTCTCTTCCACCCGCCTCTTTCTCTAACTCCCTGTTGTCTTGTCCTGTGACGATCTGCTGTTCTCTTCCACCCGCATCCTTCTTTAACTCTATGTTCTCTTCTCCTGTGATAATCTTTGAGCTATCTTCCATCCGCCTACTTCTCTAACTCCCTGTTCTCTTCTCCTGTGCTGATCTGATGTTCTCTTTCACCCGCTTCCTTCTCTAACTCACTGTTCTCTTCTCCTGTGCTAATATGTTGTTCTCTTCCACCTGCTTCCTTACTTAACTCCCTGTACTCTTCTCATGTGCTGATCTGCTCCTCTTTTCCACCCACCTCCTTATTTAACTCCATGTTCTCTTCTCCTGTGCTGATCTGCTGCTCTCTTCCACACCGCCTCCTTCTTTAACTCCATGTTCTCTTCTCCTGGGATGATCTGCTGTTCTCTAAAACCCGCCTCCTTCTTTAACTCCATGTTCTCCTCTCCTGTGCTGATCTGCTGCTCTCTTCCACCCGCTTCCTTATTTAACTCCATGTTCTCTTCACCTGAGCTGATCTTCTGCTCTCAAACACCCCGCCTCCTTCTTTAACTCTGTTATTTTCTCCTGTGCTAATCTGCTGTTCTCTTCCACCCGCCTCCTTCCTTAACTCCCTGTTCTGTTCTCCCATCCTGATCTACTGCTCTATTCCACTCCGCCCCTTCTCCAAAACCCTGTTCTCTTCTCCTGTGCTGATCTGTTGTTCCCTTCCACCGCCTACTTCTCTAACTCCCTGTTCTCTTCTCGTCTCCTGTGCTGATCTGCTGCTCTCTTTCACCCACCTCCTTCTTTACCTCCCTGTTCTGTTCTCCCATCCTGATCTGCTGCTCTCTTCCACCCCGCCCCCTTCTCCAAAACCCTGTTTTCTTCTCCCGTGCTGATATGCTGTTCCCTTCCACCGCCTATTTCTCTAACTCCCTGTTCTTTTCTCCTGTGCTTATCTACTGTTCTCTTCAACACGCATCCTTCTTTAACTCCCTGTTCTCTTCTCCTGTGCTGATCTGCTGCTCTCTTCCACCCCACCTCCTTCTTTAACTCCCTGTTCTCTTCTCCTGTGCTGTTCTGCTGCTCTCTTCCACCTGCCTCCTTCTTTAACTCCCTGTTCTCTTCTCCTGTGCTGATCTGCTGCTCTCTTCCACCCGCCTCCTTCTTTAACTCCCTGTTCTCTTCTCCTGTACTAATCTGCTGCTCTCTTCCACCCGCCTCTTTCTCTAACTCCCTGTTGTCTTGTGACGATCTGCTATTCTCTTCCACCCGCATCCTTCTTTAACTCTATGTTCTCTTCTCCTGTGATAATCTTTAAGCCATCTTCCATCCGCCTACTTCTCTAACTCCCTGTTCTCTTCTCCTGTGCTGATCTGCTGTTCTCTTTCACCCGCCTCCTTCTCTAACTCCCTTTTCTCTTCTCCTGTGCTAAACTGCTGTTCTCTTTCATCCCGCCCCCTTCTCTAACTCACTGTTCTCTTCTCCTGTCCTGATATGTTGTTCTCTTCCACCCGCTTCCTTACTTAACTCCCTGTACTCTTCTCATGTGATGATCTGCTCCTCTTTTCCACCCACCTCCTTATTTAACTCCATGTTCTCTTCTCCTGTGCTGATCTGCTACTCTCTTCCACCCCGCCTTCTTCTTTAACTCCATGTTCTCTTCTCCTGTGCTGATCTGCTGCTCTCTTCCACACCGCCTCCTTCTTTAACTCCATGTTCTCTTCTACTGTGCTGATCTGCTGTTCTCTAAAACCCGCCTCCTTCTTTAACTCCATGTTCTCTTCTCCTGTGCTGATCTGCTGCTCTCTTCCACCCGCTTCCGTAAAACTCCATGTTCTCTTCACCTGAGCTGATCTCCTGCTCTCAAACACCCCGCCTCCTTCTTTAACTCTGTTATATTCTCCTGTGCTAATCTGCTGTTCTCTTCCACCCGTCTCCTTCTTTAACTCCCTGTACTCTTCTCATGTGCTGATCTGCTCCTCTTTTCCACCCACCTCCTTATTTAACTCCATGTTCTCGTCTCCTGTGCTGATCTGCTGCTCTCTTCCACCCGCCTCCTTCTTTAACTCCATGTTCTCTTCTCCTGTGCTGATCTGCTGCTCTCTTCCACACTGCCTCCTTCTTTAACTCCATGTTCTCTTCTTCTGTGCTGATCTGCTGTTCGCTAAAACCTGCCTCCTTCTTTACCTCTATGTTCTCTTCTCCTGTGCTGATCTGCTGCTCTCTTCCACCCGCTTCCTTATTTAACTCCATGTTCTATTCACCTGAGCTGATCTGCTGCTCTCAAACACCCTGCCTCCTTCTTTAACTCTGTTATTTTCTCCTGTGCTAATCTGCTTTTCTCTTCCACCCGCCGCCTTCTTTAACTCCCTGTTCTGTTCTCCCATCTTGATCTGCTGCTCTATTCCACCCCGCCCCTTCTCCAAAACCCTGTTCTCTTCTCCCGTGCTGATCTGCTGTTCCCTTCCACCGCCTACTTCTCTAACTCCCTGTTCTCTTCTCTTCTCTTGTGCTGATCTGCTGCTCTCTTCCACCCGCCTCCTTCTTTAACTCCCTGTTCTGTTCTCCCATCCTGATTTGCTGCTCTCTTCCACCCGCCCCCTTCTCCAAAACCCTGTTCTCTTCTACCATTCTGATCTGCTGTTCCCTTCCACTGCCTACTTCTCTAACTCCCTGTTCTCTTCTCCTGTGCGTATCTGCTGTTCTCTTCAGCATGCATCCTTCTTTAACTCCCTGTTCTCTTATAATATGCTGATCTGCTGCTCTCTTCCACATACATCCTTCTGTAAATGCACACTCACATACATACAACCATGCACACACATACAACAACACACATACAACCACACACACACAACCACACACATCCATCTATCACCCTCACTCTATCTATCGCCCTCACTCTATCTATCGCCCTCACTCTATCGCCCTCACTCTATCTATCGCCCTCACTCTATCTATCTATCTATCGCCCTCACTCCATCTATCTATCGCCCTCACTCCATCTATCTATTGCCCTCACTCCATCTATCTATCGCCCTCACTCTATCTATCTATCGCACAACAACCGCATCACTCAGGGGCACCATAACATCACTATGCGCTACCACAGCATCACTGAACGCCACAGCATAACTTGTCGCCACCACAACATCACTCAGCGCCACCACAGTATCAATCTGTGCAAACATTCAACAACAACTGGTTCAAATATGTTCTCTCAATTTTTCAAGCTTTATTACAATTGTCACAAATTTTTTTTGATATTTCACTTCTGTTTTTATATTTTAGTCACGATAAAATACACTGAACATAATCTTCGCAAAAGTTATTTACAGAAATTTAAGCTATTGCCATTATAAATTACAATAACTTTTATTTAAGTATTAATTCTTTTTTTTAAAAACATTATTATTTGTAAAATCTATACTTCTAAGTCACATAAATACAAAACATGTTGCATTAAAAATGCTATAGGTGTCACATTGTCAAAAAATTAAAGTATTACCATTGTAAATGACAATACTATTAATTTCACAATTTTCAAAAATAACACATAAATAACAAATTTGTCATGTACAGGACAAATAACTTTCCTAATGCGAGACCTATTGCATTGCAAAGGCGTGTTTTCATTGGCTGTAGGTCACCCCAATGTCCCAATCCTCTGGGAACCACAGAGGCTTCCCTCCTGCCACCTGAGATGTGGCACAGAAATATATTGTTTTATGTTGAGTACATCCATGCATGTGTGTATGCATGAATTTGTGTGTACATGCTTTGTATGGATATGTAACTGTTGGGTGTGAGTATGTGTCTGAAAGAAAGTGTGCCCATCCCACAACTGCTCCACATGATGGGCCGCCACTACCAGAGTGCCTAAAAACGGGCCAACTGAGTATGCAGGCATTAGCTGATCACAATTGATCCATATGTTTTAAGCTTGTCGACAAGGAAATGTGTTGGTGTTCTATAAATTCATCTTCAGGTTGATTTAAAACCTGTACAGTTCGAAGCAAAAGGTATACAGTTAAAAAGGGCAATTAAAAAAATCAAACATATAGCTAAGTTTACACCTGCTCCTTCGTGTTCCTCTCTCAATCTTTTCCTCTTTCCTTTCTTTTACTTATACCTGCACTTTGCACTGTTTAAATGTTGATTTTAGAACTTTTAACTGTGTGATAATAATTGTAAATTTCAAGCGCTGTTTGGGAAAGATCTATTTTCCCGGCGAACGGCACCACCCACGTGACTCTGGGCCACGCCCCTCCCAAGTAGCCACGCCCCCGCCCGGAGGCTTCAAATCACCGCGCTGAGCAGCAGCCGGTGTTGATTCAGCTAGCTACCCTTGAGGCGGAAGCCGAGGGTGTTGCTCCTCTTTCTTTTACTTATACCTGCACTTTGCACTGTTTAAATGTTGATTTTAGAACTTTTAACTGTGTGATAATAATTGTAAATTTCAAGCGCTGTTTGGGAAAGATCTATTTTCCCGGCGAACGGCACCACCCACGTGACTCTGGGCCACGCCCCTCCCAAGTAGCCACGCCCCCTTCTCCTTTTACTATGTCCACACCCCGGAAGCGCAGCGGACGAGCGCAGCGGGCACACCATCGGCACGCCGAAGACACGCCAAAGACTAGCCCGTCTGTGCCCGTCCGTGTCAGGACGGGGCACGAGGGCGAGGCTCTCTCTCCAACTGCACCCTCCCGATTGGTAAGAACATCCTCCGCTTTGAGAGCGCTGCGCCCTACCCCTAAACCAAACTGCTCTCTGTCCAACCTTCACATAGTCGGAACCCATGTCTGCTCCGAGTGTAAACTATCCACTGACGTCCGGAAACCCTACTCTGACCCACCTAGGAGACGCAGGAAATGTAAAATCCCACGTAATAATGTACAGCCAACATACGTATTTTACAGTACAAACTGCAGATCATTGCCCAAGCACAAGCATGAAATCTTTAATCTCCTCATTGAAGAATGTCCTAGTGCCATCTTCCTAACCGAGACATGGTTACATGACAGTGCTGGCCCAGACGTTGCTATTGCCCTCCCTGACAATTACGCCATTGCCAGACTCGATAGGGAAAAACAGGTTGGGGGCGGGATAGCCATCATTTTTAACAGAGACTACAAATGTACTTTGGAACCTGTTCTAATTCCAGATTGTGAAGCGGGTCTTTTTAAAATTACCTTGAACCCCAATTTCACTATGTCAGGCCTTCTGATATATCGTCCACCAGGTAACCCCTCTCAATGGGTATCAAACTTCGCAAATCTTATTACCCCCTACTATATGTCATCTAGCAATTTCTCTCTGCTAGGTGATCTAAATTTACACCTGGAAGATCCCACCATCCCCTCATGCCATAATTTTCTGGAAGATCTAGCTGCACTGAATTTATCTATTATCAACTCCTGCCCCACTCATACAGCTGGCCACTTGTTGGACCCCATAATAACTAACATCAGTAAACTCACGTACATCGCCACCGTACCTTCTGGCTGGTCCGACCATCACCTCATCAGCTTTAGCATCTCTTTTCCACCCTCCCCTAGAGCGAAACAAAATACTACTGCCACAAATCGAAGGAATTGGAAGTCAGTCGACATAGACGCCTTAAATGAGGCACTCAAACTAAACCCTCCTAGCCCAAACTCCAACATGGACCACGTAGCAATTGAGACACAAAATTGGTTAACATATGCCGCTAATAGCTGTCTGCCTTCTACTCAAACCAAAGGGAGTAGACATCGTCCCCCGGCTCCATGGTTCAACGACAGCCTTAAAACCGAAAAGTCACGATGCAAAGTATTAGAACGTAAATGGCGTAAAAAGTACGACCCTTATGCCAAAAAATGCTATCATGAAGCCAGAAACCACTATCACACGGCATGTACAAAGGCAAGAGCGGCCTTCGTCTCAAAGGCAATCACCGAAGCAACTAACATGCCCAAAACTCTTTTTGCCAAAGTTAAGGAATTGGCGGGCGCACATACTACAGCCACTGCACCCCCCTTAAGCGCTCAACAATGTCAGGCATTAGCTTGCTTCTTTACTGAGAAAATCGACAAAATTATCTCAGACATCAATACTAAAATATCTAATGATGATCCTCCCCCTCTGTCTAACCCCAGCCTACCTCAACCCACTACTGTTGACAAAAACCTGCTGGAAGCCTGGCCGAATCTCTCATTAGAGAATCTCAAAGGAATCCTAAAAACTGTCAAATCCGGTTCCCCTAGGGACCCCATCCCTATTAAAATTATAAAACAATTGGATGACCAGTCCCTGAATATCATTGCCAACCTCTTAAACTTGTCCCTCGACCTCGCCACTGTCCCGGCCTTATGGAAGCACGCCATGGTGACACCCCTCTTGAAAAAGCCTAATGCTAACCCAGAAATACTGGCCAACTATAGGCCTATATCTCTGCTTCCTGCTTTTTCTAAGTGCCTCGAGAGACACGTACACTCCACGCTAGCCACTTTTGCAGAAGAAAACCTCCTACTCCACCCTTCGCAATCTGGTTTCAGGGCTGGTTTCTCGACGGAGACCGCCCTGTTAGGTGTCACTGAAAATATCCGACAACGTCTTGACCAAGGCCAAACGGTAGCACTTGTGCTGCTGGATCTAAGCGCGGCGTTCGACACCATCTCCCACGAAACGCTCCTCAGAGAATTACACACAAATGGCATAAGAGGAAAGGCTCTGGAATGGATCAAATCCTTTCTGGCAAACAGAACCTTTCAGATCGCATCAGCACAGGCCGAATCAGACACCTTACCCGCAGCTCATGGAGTGCCACAGGGGTCCATTCTGAGCCCTCTGTTTTTTAATATCTATCTCAAACCATTGGTAGAACTTGTTGAGAAGCTAGGGCTCACACTCATGAACTACGCTGACGACACCCAAATCATTTTTTCCTTGTCTAATTCTTGTCCCCACTCCCCGTCACTACTCAAGGAAGGATTACTAAAAATACTGAACTGGATGACAGCAAACCAGTTAAAACTGAACGGGGACAAGACGGAAATTCTGATTTTGGGAAAAGACAAAGATCTCTGGAACCCCGCGCATTGGCCAGAACAGATGGGTATTCTTCCTACCCCGGTGTCCCATGCTCGAAATCTGGGTTTTGTATTAGACAACGCCTTATCCATGGATAAGCAGGCCAGCAAAGTTACTGGAGTGTGTCTCACCATAACCAGATGGTTGAGAAAAATCCTATGGATGTTGCCTATGTCAACTCAGAAGACCGTAGTCAATGCCCTTATCACATCAAGGCTTGACTACGGCAACATCCTATATTTAGGCGCAAATAAATCTGTCACTGGACGACTACAAGTGGCGCAAAACGCTGCGGTCAGACTCCTGTGTAAGATTCCTAGGAACGCTGGTGTCTCGAACCATCGCCGAGACCTTCACTGGCTCAGGATTGAGAACAGAGTTCGCTTCAAGGCCTTGAACTACATGTTCAAAATAAAAACAGGAGGAGCCCCAAAATACCTCCAATCCCTTGCTTGCCTTTACACACCTAAGAGAAACCTCCGGTCCCAGACAGCAGCACGGTTCTGCATACCAAGGTTCAAACGTGTAAGATCAGGGGGCAGATCTTTTGCCTATCTTGGACCCTCCCTGTGGAACACGCTTCCTCCAAGCATTCGGAAGGAAGATAACTACCATAGCTTCAGAAGGCTTGTAAAGACCTGGTTGTTTGAACAATAATCCCTCAATGTTCCCTCCGTTTCTGTCTCTTCGCTTCTAGCTGTGTCTAGGCGCCGGGAAACCCTTCTTGGGTAGCTGTTGCGCCCTACAAATTGACAAAATAAATAAATAAATAAATTCCTTCCTTCCTAAAACAGCAGTAGTTTTAGAGAGATTGCAAAATAATTTTGATGTTCATTCTGACTTCTGGTCACTAATTTCAATCGATAAGTGGCCCAGACATTGCCTTTTATACTTTAAAGTATATGATGTTTGCAAGAATTACCCAACCCCATCCAAAGTCCAGAACCATGACTTTGTACCAAATGATTTTCCACAATTCGGCAGCAATAAATACTGCTCCGACAATTGCTCGTTTAAGAAGGGCAGTGAAAATATGTACTTCATGTAGAACAAAAATACATCTGGTTATTCCATTATGGAAAAACTGTTCACAAACGTTTATCATAAATAAGATCACGTAAAGGGTAGCCCAGACTTAGTACTCAATCCTATCCAGCGCATGCAGCTAGTGCCACTTAGCTAGGAAGTCTGGGGAAAAAACTAACACATATTCAGCAAATATACACAAAGCAAACAGGTCAAGCATGGAAGAAAGGACATACCACCTTTTCTGAACTCATTGGTTACAGAGCAAACACATTTGGAGTGCCTGCAATTAAATAATGTTCTAAACATGACAGATCAGCCTAAATCTCTAACTGGTTTCCTATATATGCATTAAGTCATTCCTTTATGATGCCACCGCTTGAGCTGATCAGCGATTCTTGCTAAGGCAGTCGTCTAGTGGTAGGTTTGTAGGGATTAGTCTGTTTGTCTGATTCTGGTGCTTATCAAAAGCACCTAATATAGCACTATCATACATGCAAATAATGTTGTTTTGATCTACAGTTTTGCATACTGCGATTACATGCAAACTCAAAAAGCCTCATCTATATTCCCATGAAAATTGACATGGCCTGTAAATTTCAGTTATAGCATCTCTTTTTCGTTCAAATGTACATGTACTTATTTTCCATCCTCTGCATGCCCTTGCTCTCTCTCTGAACGTTACATTCATGTTTGCCTTAATCTCAGTTACAGTTTCTCTGCAGATCGCCCACACCTCATTTCAGTAACCCCAACCTGTCATTTAAAAGCCATACCCTTTAACCTTACAATACTTAATCTCCTGTACCTAATCTATTAATACTGCCAACTTGATCTATTAATATTGCCAACTAAAGATCACATCTAACTCCTAATAATTTAATCTACCACAGAAACTGCAGTAAATGCATGGATTGTTTTCTTTACGAGCCCAATAAAGAAAAACTTACCACTGAAAAGAAAGCCAAATCAACATGTCACAGGACTAAACCACTCATCATCAACAGAACAGGCATTTAAAAACTGAAGAGACCTACCAAATGTTGCTGGCCAATGAACAACTTTGCTTTGGTCCACTACTGCAAGTCCCAACTAATTATATATTAGGACTACTTCTTGATATCTCAAAATGACAGTCAGATAGGGGATGATATTTACAAAGTCCATCTCATTAGACATTTTCACCATTTCTCCTTTCAGCCTATGCCGTCTCAGGCCTATCAATTTTTAAAAAAATGTCTTAGAATGGCAACTCAATCTAGTAACCAGCTACATGAACTATGATCATAAGAAATACCATAAAGGGACCTTCAAGGCAGCATAAAACTCCTTCCTTACTCAGAAACCATAAAGTGTGCACCAATCACTCATATTCATCCATCCTACTGCTATGTGCTGCATTTCATGCCACAATAATTGTAATTGTAAATCTAGTTATATAGCACTTACTACCCCTGACAAAAGCAAAAAAATAAATGATGGCCGAAAATGCTGAACAATGCAAGCATTCACCCCCAGTCACAAAGATCCGGGTTTAATCCATCATTCTTTTGTTCATCATGCCACCCCAGTCTGGACCCAACCATATGCAAATCAGCCTTGAACTTGCTCCTCATGGGAAGAGTCCAGCCCGAACTGCCAAGCCAAGTCTTCCCTGAACCGGAACCATGCACCCTGGGACCGGTTTTGATACATCACCGCTCATCAACCAGGCTAGCTTGAATCCAGTGGTGCAGTAAGCACGGGACCCATGTCTGGGCATACCCTTCCCACTTAGGGAAACAAATGCAAAAAGAACAGTTGATGGAGAGAATGCTGAACAATGTCAAACATTCCCCCAGTACAGAGATCTCTGCCTAAATCCATTGTTTATTTGCTCCCCATGCCATTCCAGTTTAAACCCAGCCATATGCAAACCAGTCTTGATACTGCTCCCCATGGGAGCAGGGTCCTGTCCTATCCTAGCCCGTTTTATTGTTTTCACTGATATTAGGATATCAAAAGCTTTCCTGGGGCCATTGATATAGTTTTTGAACTGAATTTATTGTGTTCAGATGTGTGTTGGATATTAGTTGTATTTTAAGGTGTGCAAAATTGAGTTTGGTCCCCGGTTGATATGTGATTGAATGTAAGGCATCCTTTGTATTTGAAAACTACTAGAGGGTGGTCTGACCATGTGACTGGAGTAATCAGTTGAATGGTAACTAGCTCTGGATTTGCAAAATTGATATCTAGGATGTGTCCAGCGATGTTTGTGGGTTTGTGGGTGATCTGATGTAGGTTCAGTGTGTCTAGGACAGCGATGATATTTCTTGGATGGGGAATGTTGGGTTTCTCAATCCATATGTTTAGGTCACCAGAAATGTGTATGGGAATGTTGCATTGCTAGGTGGTGGTCGGTGAAGAAGGAGCACCTTGTGGTCCTCACTCACAACATGGAAACACTTCCCAAATAGAATAAAAACAAAGACAGCAGCCTTCCAACCTGCTGCCCATGTAGGAAACCACTTCAGTATCCCACATAGGGGAAGTAAGCACTATACAAATATTGCAGTACAACACAATACAATATAATACAATGCGATGCAATGCAATCAGTGGCTGACAATCATGAGAGCAAGGGGACACACCATCAGAAGGCATAGTCATAGTAGAATTCCCAAGACCCTGGATGATTCTGCACATCTGTGGAAACAGTGCTGACTTGGCATTATCTAGATTCTAGCCAGCAGCCTTGTAGCTGCTGAGACAGTGGAAGCTCTGGCCTACACACCTTATCAGACAACGCTTGCCAGATTTAAAAACCAGTCTGCATGGCAGGAATCTCTGTGCCTTCCATGGTTTACTGACAGAATATCGATGTAAAAAAAAATAGAAGTAAAAATATCAATGAAAAAATATAAAATGCTAAATATTGACTCCCTATACTTTAACAGATAAGTACAAAATATATAAATAGAAAAAATATCGATGTTAAAAATATAGTTGTACAAAGAAATTGATGTATATATATATATATAATAAAATTAAGGCCTCGAAGGGGAAGGCTGTGGACTGTCCTATAAAATATAACTGTAATCAAGGGGTAAGGTTGAAATGGGATACTTTGGATCATGTAAAATTTGAGGAGAATATAATTAAGTCTAACTTAACTGATGTGATGATCTGTTTAACTTATTTAGCCCCCCTGGAATCCATTATAGGGAGTTTTGAAATTATATGTGAAGATGTGGCAAAAAATCTGCTGAGACCAGTAAAAAAAAATGAATCGCCCCAAACATAAATGGTTTGATTCGGAATGCTCAGCGGCAAATAGAGCTCTAAAAAAAGCATTAAGCGTAGTACCACGGCATAGGGCCTTGATTAAGGAAGTTAGACGGTCTTATAAAAACACAATAGAGCATAGAAAAGAAGAATTGAGAAGCCAGGCCTGGGAAGATTTAGAGATGGCAGGAATGCTAATAGACTCCAGGTCCTTTTGGGAGGTGATCAATCGTCCACTCTTCATGGATGTAAGCAGGAACGCGGAATCAAATATAATGGGTTTAGCTTGCGGGAGACGCTTCGCGCCAGTGGACTGGTGAGGCAGCTGGGGACCGGCACTGATTACTCTAAGCCCCAGGAACCAGCGGGGCCGATAGCGGACCAGCAGCCCCTCCCTCTTGTTAACGGAGGCGACTTAACCATTTGTGGATTCCCGCGACGTGCGTGGGTGGGTGCCGGGCTAAGCCTGGGCAAAGGGCAGGCCGTCAGTGGCCGTCAGGGGGCGAAGGAGGCCGGGCTGGGCCACCGCATTAACATCTGACCGTCTGGATTGAGTAAGACTTTGTCCCAAAATTTGCATGGTGGACTGGTTGATATATTTCTTTCGTATTTTTGCAAGGTGCTGGTTATTGTTTTCTTGGTATCTGATAGTGTTTTGTGTGTTTTGTGAACTTACATTAGCGATGGCAAAACCAAAGGAAAGTAAAGGGAAAGGGGTAGTAGGTACTCTGAACGCTTTCTTAGTAAGAGCAGAATCTGCAATTATAAATGAAATTAAGCTAACTGAACGCAGGTTGTCTCTTGATTCACAAACACTCCAGAGTCGGTATGCTACTACCAGCATAAATTCTAACGAGGGGCAGGTGTACGGAGGTCCACAAATAATGGGTGCTCCTCGTTGTTGCCAGATTCCCCCAGTACCCAGGAAATTCTAGATTCCCCCACTATAAGAGATAAACCCACTGTAGTAACGAGGGCACAGAAATCCAAACAAATAAGTGGAAGTTGTCTGGCACTGTTGGGTAAAAAAGGAAAGGGACAGATAACTAACAGACCACGTAAAAAGCATACATCTAAACCCCCAGTAAAGAAGGATACGCAAGTGACTAAAGAGATAACATCTCAATCAGTACCCGAGTTAAGTTATGATTCTTCCCTAACAGAGATAACACCTATATTGATTACACCGAATATCCAACAGGGCATGGAGGAAAACTTCTGGATTAAGCTGGAAGCAGTGATGAATGTTCACTTAAAACCAGTTTAACATAAATTGGCTGATATTGAAAACCGGTTGTTACGCATAGAGAGCCAACACTTAAATACCTGCGTGCAACACGCAGAAATAAGATCCAGCCTAAATAAGCAAATGGGTAAAAATAGAAGTGGGGAAGCTGTTTTATCAGATTGCCCGGGGCAAAGCATAATACAGGTTGGGAGCACAAAGGGACAAACAAGCAAAGTTAGTCCCCCTGTGTATGTAGAAGGCTTAACCCAGAATGGTAATCAGTTAACGAACTCCATGAATAAGAACAAATCCTTAAGGTCTCAAATCCCCCAAAGTGAGGGTAGATCACAAAAGACCACTGCTATGGTACGTTCCTCATGCCACTTGCCCGTTAGTAGCCCAGATTCAATCTTAAATTTGCCACCTCAAACCACACCTTATATTGTTGTTTTAGTAAATGTGCATCCACTAACCCCAGGGGAAGGGGAAGACCGGTCGTCCCTGAGGAACAAATCTTTGCATCTTATAAATGCTAAGACAGGTATTAATCATAATTCCCTGTTTCCAGAACTTAAGATGGCACGAAGGGTCAGATGGGTTGGACCAAGTGAGAAATCACTGGAGGGGGACTGTATAGTTCTGACATTTACATCCCCAGGGCTGGTGAGAGCTATAAACGATAGGATGGCTGACCAAATTATGGATAAGTCAAAAGTCATGATCCTACCATTGGGGTTCTTCTACAGCCCTCCTACATGGCAACCCTACTTAACAAGAATAGAGTGCCAAAACAATACAAAACAGCAATTACAGTCCCCACCATGGTATCATGCAAATCGTTTTGATGCACGAAGTACCTTAGCAGAGGTCGATTGACTACAAATAGAGACCCATATTGGGAAATGTTTGTACTGACATGGTTGTATCTCCATTATATTGTGGGAATATTAGCGAGCTTACATCATCTGTTGACCCCTTGGGAAAATATGGTGACTTGCAGTTGTCCTGTAATAAAGACAAAATGCAGGGTTTGGCTAAAGACAGTGAGGATACACAGAATATTATACAAGCTGGTCATATGGTAGAAGGGCCCAGCTCTAGTAAACATTTAGACACAGCAAATAGCCAAACTGATAGATGCATTTTCCGCTTAATCTCGTGGAATGTGGCAGGCATCTCACGAAGACTATTGGATGAGGTATGGATGGAATATATTAAATCTTTTGACATAATCTGTCTTCAAGAAACTTGGAGCAGAAATGACCTATCCTTGGATGGATAGTATTCATCTGTCGTCTATGCTGAACCTTCATTTGCTGGGAGGGCAAAAGGTGGATTAATGACCTCAATCTCGGTAAAATATAAGTCATTAAAGATAGATAAAGTAATGGCTTCTCCATGGTACCAACTGATTTTGATTACTAACTTGTTTCCTGGTCCTTTGCTTTTAATCAATTGGTACTATAATATTTTTGACACGCAGACTTCAACTATTATTGACTGTTTGCAGATAGAAATAGCCAAAGTGACTGAAAGAATCCCTTTTCTGTGTATTATGTGGTTGGAGGATTTTAATTGTACAATATGCCATCATAGTGGGAGTAAGGTCTGTGGTTTATTTGATACCAATGAACAACCACTTGCACACTTTAAGCACACCATACAAGGTGATGCATTAAATCATATCATTGTGGTAAATGACCTTTGCATGTTAGATATGTTGACTAGTACTCCAATGGTGCCAATTCCAACCTTTCAAGAGGCTGGGGGACGAATGAGTGTAATCGACTTTGTGTTGGTTTCCAGTAGGTATGCCCATCTTATTAATGATTTAGAATTGAAGTAAACCCTGCCAGCGATCATAACCCACTTGTTTTACTGTTGAGTACTGTGGCTGTCAGGGAAAAGTCTACTGAACAACCTATGAAATATAGCCATAATCAAGGTTTTAGGTTAAAATGGGATAGGGTTAATTCCAAAATATTGGAGGAAACAATTTTCAAATCCAATCTATCACAAGTAATGACTTGTTTAACGAGCAACTCTGAGCCAGAATTGATAGTGCAGAATTTTGAAGTTCTGTGCGAGAGTGTGGCCACATATTTATGTAAACCTGCCGGGAAGGGTATTACCCGTGTTAACAAATGGTTCGATGCTGAATGCTCCGCAGCCCAAACATTATTGAAGAAGGCTTTACACGGAGTTCCACGGGATAAGGAAATGGTTAAGAAAGCAAGAAGAAATTATAAAGAGACCGTTGAAAAAAGGAAATTGGAATTGAAACAGCAGGCCTGGGATGACCTTGAGAAAGCCAGTGTTTTGAGAGACAGTAGGTTATTTTAGGAGGTTATTAATCGCCCCCTCTTTACTAATGAAAATAGATCTGTGATCATGCATATAACCAGGGAGGCTTGGGAGGCCCATTACTCTGGGATTTTTAATCCAAAGGGCACCATATCGATAAACGAAAGTGAGGATGAAATCCATCTTAATACTCACACTGCACAACAGCTCAGTCTATCGCTCTCGTTGGGTGAAGTGGAGGAGGCCCTGCGAAGAGGCTTCGCACTTAAGGCACTAGGTCCTGACGCTGTACCCCTGGATTTGTTTCAAAATAATCCTAAAGTTTGGGCACCCCTGTTGCTTAATGTTTTTAAGGCGATCATTGTGGGGCGCATTCCATCATCTTGGAAAGAGGCAGTAGGTCGGCCTATTTTTAAAAAAGGTAATATAAGCGACCCCTGCTGTTATAGGCCAATCTCCTTAATAGATGCCTCTTGCAAACTATTAGGGAGAGTAATATTGGCCCGCCTAGAGACATGGGCAAACTCCTCTGGACTTATTGTGGACACATAAATAGGGTTTTAGAAAAGGTAGGGGGACAACGGAGCAGTGCCTCAATTTGGCCCTGCGGTACAAAAGGGGGTGGTGATGGACGGAGCATCAGAACCAATCAAACACTCACACCCAGTCAAAAGATCTGGGTTTGATCCATCTGCGTCTTTTAGCCCACTCTGCCACCCCAGTTCAGACATGGCTATATGCAAATCAGTCTGACCCTGTGCCTCATGAGAACAGTCCAGCCCAAACTGCCAAGCCATGCCTTCCCTGGACCGGAAACAAGCTTCCGAGGACCGGTTTCTGGCATTCCAGCCATCTTCAGCCCGGATTGCTTGAATCCAGTGGCTGCAATGCTAGAAACCGGTCCTCGGAAGCTTGTTTCCGGTCCAGGGAAGGCATGGCTTGGCAGTTCAGGCTGGACTGTTCCCATGAGGCACAGGGTCAGACTGATTTGCATATAGCCATGTCTGAACTGGGGTGGCAGAGTGGGCTAAAGAACGGTGATGGATTAAACCCAGATCTTTTGACTGGGTGTGAGTGTTTGATTGGTTCAGATGCTCCGTCCATCACCACCCCCTTTTGTACCGCTTTGGCCGCCATAAGTGTGGCAGGGTATGCTCAGACGTGAGTCCCTTGCTCACTTTGCCACTGGATTCAAGCAAGCTGGGCTGAAGACGGCTGCAATGCCAGAAACCGGTCCTCGGAAGCTTGTTTCCGGTCCAGGGAAGGCATGGCTTGGCAGTTCGGGATGGACTGTTCCCATGAGGCACAGGGTCAGACTGATTTGCATATAGCCATGTCTGAACTGGGATAGCAGAGTGGGCTAAAGAACGGTGATGGATTAAACCCAGATCTTTTGACTGGGTGTGAGTGTTTGATTGGTTCAGATGCTCCGTCCATCACCACCCCCTTTTGTACCGATCAATTTGGCCCTGATCATGGGTAAGTACATAAAGGCCATGGGTGTCTCAATTCACCTGGCCTTTATTGACTTATCTAGCACCTTCGATACTGTGTGCAGGGGGAAATTGTGGCTGCTAATTGAGTCCATGGGGTTCCGGAATCACTGGTTACCTTGTTGCGCAGATTACATGCTTCTACTTCTGTTGCCATTCGATATGGCCCTGGGGGCGAAAAAACGGAGTCCATCCCATCAACTGAAGGCGTCCGCCAGGGCTGTATTTTGGCCCCATTTTTGTTTTTAGTTTACACAAATGGTTTAGAAAAATGTTTGTTGGAAAAAGGTCTGGACTTCCCTAAAATAAATGGTAAACATATACCTTTATTGTCTTAAGCAGATGATACTGTGTTAATGACCTTAAAAGCAAATAATATGCAAAAATGTCTTGATGCTTTTAATGAATTTATGTTGGGATTAGTCTTAAAGGTTAACTTTACAAAATCATTTACAATGGTCTCTGGCCAAATAAAACCCGTAAATTTGTTGTGGACAAGATGGTTATTGAGAAAGTCCCAAACTTTAATTATTTGGGAAATCTTTTTAATAAAAATTTGAATTGGGACCCTTTAATAACAACTCGGGTACAAAAGACAAGCAGATCAATAGAGGCCCTTTTCCGCTTTGCAAGTAAACTAGGTCAAAAACCAATAGCAGAATTGAAGATACTGTACAAATCTAAATGCTTACCAGTTGCGACCTATGGGGCAGGGGTATGGGGATACCATAAAAGTGCACAAATACAAATTATGGAGAATACATTTTTAAAACGTCTTTTATCTGTTCCAAATAGTTCTCCTAACACTTTTTGTCATTCCGAGGTGGGTTTAGACTTCGTGAGTGATAGTATCCATGTGTCCCCATTGCTCCTATGGGGAAAAATATGGTCTCAGGAGACCTGCTGTTTTCACAAGAAATCCTAAAAGATTGTGTAAATTTAAATAATGACATGCAGATCCCATGGTTCGTTATGTAAAGGAAACCTTCTTTAAAATTGGTCTTGGAAATTTTTACGATAAACCTGATTCTATTAAACCAGACACTAAGAGGGTGATTAAGAATGTAAATCGTACTATATTAGGCTTGTCCAAACAAGACAAACAACTATCAAATCAAGCAGTTATATCAAAGCAACAATTTTACTTATCTTTTACTACACATACGCAATGGCGTTTTTATCTTACTAGATTTCGGCTAAATGCACTGCACTTTTTAGCTGCTTTACTAAGCAAGGGGGCTGGTGTGAGAGGCTACCCCCTTGCCCATGTGATAATGAAGCTCAACAATGCCCTCTGCACTTTGTGCATTTTTGTACATTCTATAAAGCCCCAAGAGATCCTTTTATTAAACCCCTCCTGAGGGAAATCCAACCTTGTAATTACAAGGAAGGTTTTGAGCACTTGAGATCATTACAAAATGCTGCTATATGTAGCTCTATGCTTAGTTTTATTAGATCTGCCCTTTTAATTAGGAATCGGTATTGATAGCATGTATTCTGATACCATACATTGTTTTGTCACTAAAATTTATAGTAATGAAATACTATTGATGATCCATATGAATGAACCTGGGCTAAAATGCATTAAGTTTTGGCAGCTGTCATGCTTAATCAAGGGGGTTGGAGTGAGAGGCCACCCGACTTGTATATGTAATGATGTTGTTTGACAATGCACTGTGCACTTTACATTATTAACCACTTTTAAATGTAGTATTTATGCTAAGTTTTATTGGATTGATTCTATTTAGAAATCTTTTTCTATCAACTTAATGTTTTACCTGATTTTGTGCTTTTGATATACTGTGTATTGTGTCCTTGCTTTTGAACCTTTGGACAAGAAATACCATTTGTGAATTTGTATGTTAAATTGTATACTTTTATGATTCTTTCGATTCGAATAAAGTTATCTTTGATTTGATTTGGGTTTGGCTTGGGAGTCCCATTTTACGAAGATTTTTAACCCAAATGATATTAGCCCACAGGACAGCCAGCCAGATATATTTTTTAACCCTGAATCTGCCCAGCAACTAAGTGCATCCCCAACTTTAGGCGAAGTGGAGGAGGGTCTTAGAATGGGCATTGCCTATAAAGCCCCAGGCCCATGCGGGGTACCTTTGGACCTCTTTAAAAGAAATCCGGCACTTTGGGGCCCTGTTCTATTAAATGTCATTAGAGCTGTTATAACTGGCCAGATCCCACAATCATGGAAGAAAGCAGTGGTAGTGCCAATATTAAAAAATGGAAATAGAAACGATCCGACCTGTTATAAGCCGATTCCCCTCATCGATACCACATGTAAGGTGATGGGAAGGGTGATTCTGGCACGCTTAGAATTATGGGCCGATAATGCTGAACTAATATCACATACCCAATATGGGTTTAGGAAAGGAATGGGAACTGTCGAACAGTGCCTCAACTTGTCGATGATCATGGGCAAGTACAGGAAGGCCAGGGGAGCGTCGATCCACTTGGCTTTCATGGACTTGTCCAGTGCTTTCGACACGGTATGCAGGAGCAAGTTGTGGGCGCTGATGGAAGATTTGGGCTTCGAGGAACCACTTGTCACTCTCCTCCGCAGACTACATGCTTCCACTTCTGTAGTCATCCGCTATGGTTTAGGGAGAGAGAAGGCAAAGCCCATCGTGTTGACAGAGGGTGTCCGGCAAGGCTGCATCCTAGCCCCGTTTTTATTTTTGGTTTATACAAATGGGCTGGAGCAGTTTCTGTTAAACAAACATTCGGACTTCCCAAAAATAGCAGGTGCCCAAGTACCTTCATTGTCATATGCTGACGATACGGTCCTGATGGCCTTGACTGCCAACAGCCTTCAGGGATGTTTGGATGCTTTCACCAAATATATGACGTCACTAGATTTGAAGGTGAATTATGAGAAATTCTTTGTCATGGCATGCAGGCCCAAATTAATGAAAACACGAAAATACACAGTGAATGGGATAGCTATTGAGAAGGTAAAACACTTTAGTTATCTGGGGAATGTTTTTAATTCTCACCTAAATTGAGACCAACTTTTAGTATCTCGGGTGCAACAAGCTTCAAGAGTTATTGAGGGTCTGTTTCGATTTGCGGCCAAACTTGGTCATAAGTCTGTTGCAGAGCTGATAATCCTATACAAATCAAAATGTCTGTCAGGAGCAACTTATGGTGCAGGAGTGTGGGGATACCAAAGGAGTACACAGAACCAAATAATTGAGAACAAATTTTTGAAGAGACTCTTTTTTTATCCCGTCTAGTTCGCCTACCTTATTTTGTCACTCGGAGGTGGGCATGGATTATATTACAGACAGAATACACATGGCACCCCTGTTTTTATGGGGGAAAATCTGGTCTTCAGAGGAACTTAATTTCTCCCGACTTGTCTTGAAAGATTGCATGAATCTAGACCATGCAATGGCGGTACCCTGGTTACGCTACGTTAAACAAACTTTTTATAAAATAGGATTCGAAGATTTTTATGATAAGCCAGAGTGTATACCACCAAACAAGAAAATGTCCATAAAAGAAGCTTTTGGATCTGAGCTGAGTATTCTTCTAGGCCCACAGACAGACCGGCCCCCCTTTTTTAAAACAGCAACAATTTTATTTGTCTTTTAGCTTTCAGGGAAGTGCACATTTTTTAATGACTAGGGGCCCGATGTAGATAAATCTCATTTACCGACTCTAGAATACTGAATTTTACCGATTCGGTATTCTAGATTTGGTAAATGAGATGTAGGAAAAAATTCGGTCATTTTTATACAGATTCGGTAAAATTACCGAATTGTCAAGGGGGACAGGGTGTCACTTTGACACCCTGTTGCCCCCCTGATTCTGGCTTGTGTGCCATGTAGCACACATACATGCCCTAAGGGCATGTATGTGTATGTGTGCATGTATGTGTGGCACATATGTGTGCCATGTGGCACACATACATGCCCTTAGGGCCCTTAGGGCATGTATGTGTGCCACATAGCACAGATGTACATGCACAGATGTGAATGTATACAGGAATTCGTTATTTACCACAAAATAGTATTTCATGGTAAATAACGAATTCTTAAGGGCCTGTGGCACTGTTTTCAGTGCCACCTACATCTAGATTTACCGATTCGGTAAATTTACCGATTCGGTATTTTACTGAATCGGTAAACTGTAGGCCCCCTACATGTCAAAAACCAAATACGGTCGGTAACGGCGGAAATCGGCCGTTACCCACCGGTATTTGGTGTCCTACATCGGGCCCTAGATTCCGTTTAGGCACACTGCACTTTCTTGTGGCTTTTCCAAAACAGGTG
Organism: Lissotriton helveticus; assembly: GCF_964261635.1. Lineage (NCBI taxonomy): Eukaryota > Metazoa > Chordata > Amphibia > Caudata > Salamandridae > Lissotriton > Lissotriton helveticus. The sequence continues at coordinate 53,841,033 of NC_136062.1, read as the reverse complement.
GGGTGGTGTGAGAGGCTACCCCCTGTCCTTGTAACAGCACAGCCCAACAAAATACTATGGACCTTATGTTATTTTGCACATTATATAAAGACCCCAGGGCGCGTTTTCTTAAACCAATTTTAAACAAAACTTGTTTCCGCTCCCATAGAGAGTGTTTTAATTATTTACATTCCCTAGCAAATATTTCCATTTGTAGCTCTGTGCTTAGTTTTATTAAAATTGTTTTGATAATAAGGAAACAATATGCAATGTAAAGTACGTAATTGGGTGTTATATTGTCTGCGTAAGATATCATTTATGCTTTTTTGTAAATATTGCCTTATTTTATGATTGTATGTCTTCCTTGTGAACGTTTATAATTCATTTGGAATCGAACAAAGGTTTCTGACTGACTGACTGATATAATAAAATAATAAATATTAAAAATATTTAATAATAAAATAATTAAAAAAAATAAAGTGGATTTAATATACATTTTAACAAATATAACAAATAAACTTTATAAAAAATGTTATCACATACATAATAATCAATATATACATATACATATTTACTTTAAAACAATTAATAAACTATTAATTTGAATTTCTTTTATGATTTTAAAATTATATAAAAATATACACACACATATATATATATAAATAAATATTATTTATATATCAATAACATAAAATCTATTTAAAAAAACCCTTCTATTATTAAACTTAAATGTACCACTCCAGTTAGTGCAACAGAAGGGAATGTGTTGGATAGTAGAGGGGTACAAATTACTATTCCCACTCCAGTCAGTGAAACAGTGGGGAAAGTGTTGGATAGCGGAGGGGTAAAACTTACTACTCCCACTCCGTTGAGTGCAACAGTAGGGAAAGTGTTGGTTAGTGGCAAGATAAAATGTACTATTCCTGTGCCAATCAATGCAACAGTAGGGAAAATGTTGGATTGCAAATGGGTGACAATTAATATTCTCACTTCAATCAGATCAAAAGTTTAAAAAAAATATGAACAACAAAAATATTTTAGAAACAAAATAAATAAAAACAGATCTAAATGTATTAATAATTAAAAAACAAATATATTGAATATTATAAATGTTAAAAAAGGATTATAATGTTAAATGCATATGACAAATACATCAAAATATTACATTAAATAAAACAAAAGAAAAATTCAAATAAATAAATATTTCTTATTAGAAATTATTTAGAATCAAAAACATTTGTTATTACATAAATGTACTTTTTTCTATTTTCTTCCTTATAACACAGCACAATCCACAACTCACATCTAAATTATATTTAAAAAATGTACTTACATAATTAACATAATGAATTACGATTTAAAAAAATATTATTAATTAAAAAGCAAATTAAAACGTTGCAATCTTCACATGCATTACCCCTATAATCCCCACAAACCACTGGTATAATTAAACTGTAAAAAAAAATAACTATACAATTAAAATTTATTTTCAATTAAAAAACTAATAGTAAATAAAACCAAATTATAAAGTAACTACATTTAATTTACTCCCCACACTTAACCCCTAAAAAAGTCAAAACTCACACACACAAACGACTATCCTAATTAAATGTCAACTAATGAATTAACATTAATGATCACCCAATTATTAATTAATTAAAAATAAATTACTTCCCACCCTTTACCCTGTAAACCCCACAACCCCTACCTAAATAAATTACACAATTACCATAATTAATTATCAATTAATTAGTCAATATAAATTAACAACTAATTATTAATTAATTCAAGATACATTATTTCTCACCCTTTACCCCTCAACCTGCACCTAAAATTAATTAATTAAACAATTTCCATATTTAATTTGCAATCAATTGATTAATATTAATTAAGAACTAATTATGAATTAATTAAAATTAAATTACTTCCCACCCTTTACCCCATAAACCCCACAGCCCTCACCTAAAAATGAGCAACAGGGCATTCAGCTTGTTTAAGCAAATCTCAAATCTTAGACATATTGATTTACTCTTCAATTACCCAGAGTTGTCTGCATATGATCCTAATCTAGCCTCGTTGCCAGATAATCCTTGAATTTTGCTTGTTAGACAATCTAGCAAAATATCAGGCTTCATGTTTGTATCGCTCAACCACAAGGATGGAGAGTCCATTCTGCCATTCTGACATTTTTCTGGTGGGCTGCAGGCCACACGCCTGCTTTCAGCTGAAGATCAGTTGTCAGGACCAAACTGCGAAAGCCCTTTGTAGCAGCCTCCTGCTGTGGGGGCTAGTTCAAACATTTTTTGCGAAGGCTGATTTTTGTTTGCAGTCCAGCCCTGCTAAAACAACACTTTGAGATTGTGGCATGTTGGTACCTGCCCTCTCTGCAGGGTTACCCCCAAACATTATAGCTTCATGCCTCATATTTTCAAAATTCGTTTTTTTTGGCTTTAGAACTCTGTGTATTTAATCAATGCTAATCAGTGCTAAAATGCTTGTGCTTTCCTCCTAAAACATGGTACAATTGACTTACATATGATTGGTACATTAAATTTATTTTTAAGTCCCTCATATGGTGCCATGAATACGCAAGGCCTGTAAATTAAATCTTGGTTGTAGGCAGCAACACTCTTTGTGCCACCCACTAAAAGTAGCCTTATAAAACATGTGTCAGACCTGCTATTGCAGCTTGTAGTGCAATTTTAAACCTGTCGCAGGCCTAAACCTTACTTATTAATACATATACGCCCCCGCTAATATAGGTCCAAAATAGCCCATGGGGCAGGGCACGTTGTATTTAAAACGTTTTACATGTCATTGGTAGGGGAAAACTTAAAAATGTGTTTTTCATGCACTTAGGCCAACTTCTCTCATACACTTACGTTGGGTTGTCCTATGACACTTAATATTTATGAAATGTCATGTTTAGACTCAAATGAATTGTAATTTAAAATCCTCTTTAATGGTAAAGTCGAATTTTAAGTTACAATTTTGAAAATGCCATTTTTAGAAAGTTGGTTATTGCATATCTTAGCCATTTGTGTTTTCTGCCAATGCCCTGGATCACATGATTTTGAATGGCCCTGCTTTTGGGCTTTGTGTATTTCTTACAGACAGTGAGACAAAGGGGGACTAGGTGTAGGCAGAATGGTTGGGGACAGAGCTGTGCCTTGCTCCACTTGCACTTCAAAGGACTTGCCTTCAGCACACACAAAGGAACCTGGGACTAGTCTTTCTTCATCCCAGACTTATTGGAGGCTTGAAAGAGGAATGGAATTTTTCTAGAACCAGATGTGGGGGCAGTATAGGGAATCCCCCCACTACAAAGGCTGGGACCTCCAGATCCTCTCATTAGTACACTCCTGGACCTGTGGCTATTATAGAAGAAGGTCTGCCTTTCTCTCTATAGGATTGTCTTTTGCTTGAGGACTGCCTTGCTCTCCAAGGACAGCCCTGCTGCTACCAAAGGACTGCTGTGCTGCTTGAAAGCTGTCCTGATCTCTGAGAGGAAGACTGGACCTGCTCCCTTTATCCCAGGCTAATCTGAGGTGACGTCAGTGGTCTGTTGGCCAACCTGTCTGAGCTACTAGAATCACAACTAGCTCCAAAGTCCTCCCTCCAACTGCCCATCTGACCTGATGAACTGGACCTGCCTGGACCACCAACTGGACTTGCCTAACCCCTGCTGGCCTCTGCTGAAGCGAGTTCCCGATCCCCAAGAGATGCCTCCCAGGTCCTGACCCTTGGCTGGCATCGCATGAGCTCCTCTTATGAAGAAAGGTGAAATCCTGATGTTTTGGACTCTTCAAGATCGCAAATGGGTCCATTCATGCTGAGACTTTGCCACTCGTTATGACCAGCAATGTGAAGCCCCAGTAAACCCACTAGCAAAAACCGGCAACACGTGATCTGCACTTTACACTACAGCAACTACAGCCTACAGTGACCGCCAGTGATAAGATAAAGCAACGACCGTCTACAATGCCCAACCTAATTTTGGTGCTACAGCAATCGCCATACATGACACCAGGCATTTACTTCTCACTACAACCACGACCATCCGCGATGCTTTCCCTACTCCTCACTTTTCTGAAAAACAACGGTCCAAAGCAATTCAAAAGATACAAAGTAATAATATACAGACCATAATAGGATACTACATATTTATCCAAGTCCAGACGGACAGGGAGTTTATTTTTAGAATAATCGTATGAATTATAACAACTCAGTACATGAGCAGTATTTCAAAAATGTGAGGCACACTCCTGTGCCATACTCAAAGCAAGCAAGGTTTAGTGAAAAGAAATTAGTTCAAATAGAGAAAGGAAATTTACACAGGCAGAGAAGGAGAGAGCTAACTGGACACTTTTAAGATCAGTGTTACAAGTGATCTCCAGAGTAGTACATACAGCAAGTAATATACAATGATTTCACTGTAAGTCTACTTTTAAAGGTCAACGTTTCGATCCCGTGCTCTTAATTACATTGGGATCATCATCAGGAGTGTACAGATTTGTTATGCCTGGGAAGAACCAACATTAGGTAAGGTAAGGTAAGGTAAGGTAGAAAACAGGGAGAAAGAGAGAGTTTCAAAACACTTTATTAAAAAAAAAGGAAAACGTGAGAAGTCAGCGTCCACACAGTACACTAGATTTTTTCCAATGATCGGAATCACAGTGAACAACTACCATGGTGCTAAACAGCATGCGGTTGGCAGTTGTGAAATTTGAAAACGCCCACGGGTCAGAAACACTCGGTCACAACACGATGCAGCTGAGGGGAGTGCGAGAGAAGCTCAGGGATCCAGAAGTTGGTTTAATGGCCAACTTGTGCAACAGATGCCGGTTTTCTGTGGGATAAAAGTGGCATCAGAAGCGAGAATGGGGGAATTGTGCCGGTACAGGTGACGGGGAGTCGCGCTGATACATACCACATTTGTTTGGTGCACCAGCGTACAGGGAGCTAGGTGGGGTGGGTCATCCCGTATATCAAGAAGCGGTCCTTGGTTACAGCTGGATCCGCTGTGGGACAGAGCGCGGCAGTTAGTATGACAACAGGGAGACTAAGGTGTTCGAAGGCAAGCGGTTAGCATGATGATAGACCTACCAACGAGGAGGAGCAATGTCCGTGGGGTACTGCGGTCTATCCTCGGCAGTCACTAGTTTGTTGCTACTCGAGGCGCAGGGTGGGGACCATGATGTTTGCAACACCGGCAGCACGTGATCAAGTGGGCGGGTCGAAGACCAAGGTCTGAGAAGTCTGCAGGTGTGGCGGCCATCTTAGAGTGGTGGTGGTGGGTGGTATGTACAGTGACAGGGGATGGGCTGGTGTGTTGGGAGTGAATTCAAATTACGGCGCAGGTGAATAAGGTGACTTAGACAGCAACACAGTTACAATACCAGTTTACATTTAAAATTTTAAATTTGGTTACATTCAGAGCCCACATTCAAAATGTGCAGGTAAAGCGATTTTTTGCATAAATCAGTTCAAAAAGTCAACCATTCTATCAGTTTTTCATTTCAGTTTGGAGAGGGGCTATAAAAGAGTTGTCCAATCCTCGCTTCGGTTGAGCCCAGTGCGTATGGTGTCGAATTGGATTAGAGTCCTCAATTCCTCTCGGTTCAGGAGCTGGTTTAGATTGCCTCCTCTTTGTGGCAATTTGACCACCTTAAGTATTGTCCACCTTACGTCATCTTCACTGTGGTTTGCCTCGGAGAAATGGTCCATCACGGGCGCATTAGGGGTCCTGCATCTGATGCGGCTCCTGTGTTGGCAAATGCGCGTCTTGGCCTTTTGGGTAGTCTGTCCAACATACATTTTGGCGCATAGACACAGTATTGCATAAATAACATTGTTGCTGTTACAGTTAGTGTGGAATTTCATTTGAACTGTTGTGCCATTGTGAGTGAAATCACGTGCTTCAATAGTGTATTCGCAGACACTACAAGTACCACATTTAGCATGACCTATCACAGGTGGAAGTCCCAAGTTTGGATCAATGGTGGATTTGGTTGCTGGTGCAGGGAGTGCCGCCCTAACCAGATGGTCTCTTAAATTTTTGCTTTTGCGAAAAGCAAAGAGTGGTCTTTCTAGGTTTATGGTCCCTGCATTAATTGTGGGCCAGTGCTTCAGTATAGATTTTCTAATTTTGTTGGAAAAAGGTTCCCTACTCCTCACAGCTCCCTGCAAACGGAAATCTTTGCACCAAAATTTGAGAAGGTAACTTTTTTCAGCTGGACTAGTCTGGTTCCTGAATTCAACCAGGGCTCAATCGTGGAAGGGTATACTCAGATGTGAGTCCCTTGCTCATTGCACCATCAGGATTCAAGCAAGCCGGGCCGACGACGCCTGAAATGGCAGAAACCGGTCCCCGGAAGCTTGTTTCCTTCCCAGTATAAGAATTGGCTTGGTAGTTTGGTTTGCCCTGTTCCCATCATACACTGGGACAGGAACAGACTAATTTGCATATAGCCAAGTTCTGAGCTGGGATGGTGCAGTGAGCTAAAAAACGGTGATGGATCAAGCCCTGATCTATGGACTGGGTAAGAGTGGTCTGCTTAATTCAGGCACTCTGTTCATCACCACCCCCTTTTCTGAATCATTTTGTCCACCATAAGCGTGGAAGGGTATACTCAGATGTGAGTCCCTTGCTCATTGCACCATCAGGATTCAAGCAAGCCGGGCCGACGACGCCTGAAATGGCAGAAACCGGTCCCCGGAAGCTTGTTTCCTTCCCAGTATAAGAATTGGCTTGGTAGTTTGGTTTGCCCTGTTCCCATCATGCACTGGGACAGGAACAGACTAATTTGCATATAGCCAAGTTCTGAGCTAGGATGGTGCAGTGAGCTAAAAAACGGTGATGGATCAAGCCCTGATCTTTGGACTGGGTAAGAGTGGTCTGCTTAATTCAGGCACTCTGTTCATCACCACCCCCTTTTCTGAATCAATCGTGGTCAGCCTGAAGCTGTGAGTTTCAATCAGTCTTTCACAACCAGATGATCGCGAGTGGCGCTTTGTACTTTTAGGCACAATCAGGTATATGCATTAATATAAGCTTTTGAGATTCCTTAATTGTGATTATAAAGGAATCGCAATTAGGGAATTGCAAAAGCCTATGCATGTAGGGATTGCTATAAAATTAGCAATTCCCAGACATTCCTTAATTGCGACTCGCAAATTGCGAGTCGCAATTAAGCAATGCCTACAGGCCCACAGGAATGAATGGGAGATTGCATGCGCAATTTGCAAGTACCAAGAGGTACTCGCAAATTGCACATGCAATTTTAAGGACACATGGGTGTCAAAAAGACACCCTGTTGCACCCCTGAAATTGCTATTTGCACACATGTTGCGCACACACATGCCCTAAGGGCATGTGTGTGTGTAACCTCCAACTTTGAGAAATGCACTTTAGTGCATTTTTCCAATTTTTGCAAATTACCATCAAGTACAACTTGACGGTAATTTGCACCTCCCAGTAGCAAAATCGCTATTCTAAAGATGTTTTGCATTGCATTTAAGGAATCGCAAATTGTGATTCCTTAAATGCAAACGCAATCTGAGAAATCACAATTCATTTTGAATTCTCAAATTGCGAGTGGCTTGAACCTTGATGCATCGCAAATTTATTTTTTGCGGGCGCAAACGACCGACTTTTGCGAATCGCACCGTTTGCGCTCACAAAATGGTTGATGCATGTACCTGTATATCTACTTAAAACTTTGAAATTGAATATCTGATTGGATTTTTGTTATTCTTGTATCATTTTGAGGCAAAGTCATCCTGTGCCCTGGGCACCCCCTAACATTTTGCTGACGGATACTAGTGGTAACTGACTCTGGCTGACCCTGGGTTCTGCCTAACCAGGCCCAGGGCCAGTGCTATGCGGAAAGAGACACATTAGAATACAGTTAAAACACCTACATACACCAGGGTACACAATGGGACGGTGGGGTACCCCTGTGATTGGCATGACCTACCCTATAAGTCCCTAGTATATAATAGGACAGAGGGATGGAAACTACCTAGAATCACTAGTACCCTAGGGCATGGCAGTTTAGAGGCAGCAGCTCTTTTTTGCACTTGCATGTGTGCACTGCTGAAGCCTGAGGTCAGTTTAAAAGCAGCCCTGGGTGCCAGGACTGCTTTTAAAAAGTAAATTGCGGCCAAACTCGTCTTTGGGGGTTGGGGCACTTACAAATGGACAACCTACAATGTGTTGGCATATTAGGAACCCCCAGGGTCTTCCCTAGGAGTTCCAGGGGTGGGGAACAGATATATATATGGTACACCCTTATAAAATGAGTTTTATATGCCCTGGGTTAAGTGAAATATCACATTTCACTCCCCACATTGTGGTAAAGTGCTGCTCAAATTTGATTTTGATGCTAGGAGCACTGTGCAGGAAGGATCTGCAATATTTCTACAGATTGAGAACCCCAGAAGTCTCCCCTAGTTGCACATCAGTTGTATATCTACATCCTGTAGATATAAGACAAGTACTTATAAAATATGTTTTGTTAAGTCCTGGTGCTGGAAAAATGGCCCAAGTCCTTTTTCCCATTGCAATTCCCCTGTTACACAGGTTAACATGGTAGGCAATTATTGATTAATAACTCTTGATAGGAGAGGGCTAGAAATGCAATTCAAAGACTTCCCAGAATGGTATTAATAAATTCAACAATATCATATTGTTGAATGTCTCCTTAAGTGTACAAACAAGAAGTTATAAGACTTTCTTGTTTGTATGCCAAATTCAGCCTTCCAGTGGTCTACCCTGATTGGTCAGAGTTGAGTGGATTAGCCAGGCTGCCTTGAAGGGATGATAAAGAGCCCCTGGGGTTAAACAGCTCTGCTGGCAGGGCAGTGTGCTTTTCCATAGGAATGCCAGGCCAGGGGGAGAAGTTATAAACTATGTTCTTCAAAGAGGAGAGCAGAGAACAGTGTAATTTACAACTCTGAAATTCCCACCTTAGGCAGATGGTAGGATTAAGGAAGGTATGAGAAGATGCAGGGGAGGGAGAGTCTAAGTAAATTAGCCATCCTACGGGTGTGTTTAGCCAGCTCTTACCTCCTTGCTGGAAAAACAGCCATTATGGATTTGGAAGATTTGATGCACTCTGGGACAAAATAATGCCACTCTCTACAGGATGTGGTCACATATTGGAGGAGTTACCCTGCTCCCATTGGTCAGAAGTGACCTCCTGCTTGACCCAGAGAACTTGGAATATGTATTTGAGTGGGGCAGAGCCCTCAAGATCTGCTGCTTGAAACTTACTGAAGAAAGAAGTTCCCTGTTGAGAAGTTTTGCTGAACAAAGATTTCTAAGGCCTGACCTCTGAAGACTGCACTGTCTGAAACTACAGCCCTTTGGATTATCTTGCTGAAAAAGAACTAAAGAGTGGACTCCCTGAAAGCTACAGGTTAAAAGAGCTCATCTGGAGCATTACCAACTAAATCTACACCTCGGAGAACTACGAGTGGATGTGTAAGGGTTTTGTACCAGCGGACTGTGGGAACTTATAATTCTCAACTTTTAAGGACCATCTTCGAGCTTCCAGACCCTTGGAGTGAGTTTGAGACACTTTGGGACCCCTTGAGGAACTTCAGGAAGAGGTTCAAGAAGTTTGTAAAACTTTGGAGGAACTTTGAAAAAAAGCTCCATAGAGGGACCGGCTCAACCTGGCCAGCCAGGTCGCCTGCCTTCAACCGCGAGCTGGCCAACCCAACCAGTTTCGTCCCCCTAAAAGCTTCATCGATCCAACTTCCAGAGTTGGACCGGAACTAGAAGAAAACTGAATCCAGTGAACCCTCACCGGATCCGGCTACATGAAGAACTTTGAGAGAGCCTGCGAGAAAAAGCTCCAAAAGAGTGTCTAAGTGCGCTCGTAGAAAAGGTGACCGGGAGCAACCAGAGAGTCAAGCCGCCTGCCTTCCATAGTGTCCCGGCCTGGATTCCTGGGTTGCCCCGCTGAGGCGTTAAAGGAAAATTTTCTAAGTCCACCCCAGGGATGTTGACCGGGAGCGCGTCGAAAGGCAAGCCGGCGAATCGTCACCGGATCCGGACTGGCTGGGAGCTTTGAGGTCCCTCGGGAAGAAAAGCTCCAGAAAAATTTCTAAGTGTTAAGGTAGAAACTGAGACCGGGACCTGCTGGTTTCCTACATTGGATTTCTGTCGTTTTGGTGTCATTTTAAAGATAAAAATATTTCCTATTTTTTATAATTTGATATAAAATTTTTATTATGTGTTGTGTCTTCATTATTTACTGAATTTGTGTTTTTAAATGCTTTACATACCTGTCTTTGAAGTTAAGCCTTCCTGCTCGCAGCCAAACTACCAAGGGTTGAGCATAGGAATAATTTTCTAAGACCTATGCTGAGTCCTATCATGTGTTAGTAGCTTCATTGCCAGTGGCAGACCTACATTTGTCCCTACCAATAACCCACTTTCCAACACATTCTATTTACTAAAATGTACTCTATGTTTCTAAATTGGTTATTGATTTTTATTGTGTTGTGTTTTTAACTTTACTACTCTTTGTGTGCTGCATAAATGTTTTACACTTTGCCTCTAAGTTAAGCCTGACTGCTTTATGCCAAGCTACCAGACAGTTAAGCACAGATTAATTTGGTGACGTTTGTGGTGCACCCTGATAAGGACTGAGGTTGTATGAGTGGGGCTCCACTCCCCTCAACCAATAACCCAATTTTGTCAGGGCACTTCAACCTGCTTATACATTTTCCCCCTTGGTAGTCATACAGATACAAAACATGCTATTTGCTGGATGCTTCACTTTAATGGGAGTTGACACTCTGGTTGGCTGTCAAATTAAGTAACTGCAATGACAGTTGCACTTAAACAGAGCATATATACTAGATCGGACAAGGGCATTTCAGCTCAATGTCCTGCTCCTAAACTCCAATGGTGTAATGACATCACTTGCTACTCCAGTGTGCACATACCAGTAGTTCTATTATTTTATTGCAGCCACATTCCAGAGCATTCCAAAAGCCCATCATTTTACCCATGCTCTATCTCAAAACACCACAAAGTCCAATCTTCTACCTTACAGAATAATCCAAGTTAACAGAATCCAACCACCTCTATCTAGCACTGTGGTTTCATTATCCTGCTCCCTCCTTCTCCCACAACATCAGAAACAGGTGTTTCTTATCTGCTCTCTTTATCTCTCTGCTTTTCAAACATTCTATGACCACACCCAAGCATTCCATCAATCCCATCATCTTACTTCCACGTCTAGCCCATAACATCATTAATATTCCTTCATTCCATCCCCTCTTACTCCCGCAAAGCCCCAACTAAATACTCATTTATTTTTATTGGGTTTTATCAACATTTGACATCGGTAGTCATGGCAGGATAAGAACAAAAAGAAGTAGCATTCAGCAGAAACATTATGAATTTCAGTACATGTAACACAAGGAAGCAAGGTTGAGTACTTACACAAATAATATAAAAGGAAGATACAGAGTAACTGCAAAACGTCGGGGGTAATGTGTGCGTCCCTTTATAAGCAAAGGAAGGAAGGTACTGGCTTGCAATGAGGGTTATTATTGGAGTCAGTCTGATACTTGTTGCCGCATAAGGCATCACTTTGGTTCCATGTCTTAGAAGGATGAGGAGAACCCAATTAACGATAACAAGTAAAGTCTATGCCAACTAGCATGGAAGACTGAGTATGGGGATGGGTTGCAGAACTCGGAAGATGGAACGGGAAGGGGGCGCTACCGATTATGTTATAATGATGCGAGACAGGATTAGGGGGTTTTGCTGGGCAGAGTGGCAATGTTAAGATGAAGGTCGGGGTTCTTATTGGCTACCAATGGAAGCTGAGGACCAGGGGCCTCTACATTTGGGTTGATGGCGGAGAGGGATCCTTGTCAGCTAGCTCCTAAAACTGCATAAGCATGGTGTTCTATGCAGTGGCTATAGGGCTCTGGCGTATGTTTCGGGCTTCTTCCCAGTGCAGTGCAGAACTTTCTGCATCTCCCTATCTGGGTACTACCTTGTGCCACTGAGAAAGTCAGGAGTGTGGGACTCTCCAGTGTATGGTTGGGAGATGCTTGGTGATCAAGAGTGTAAGAAGGGCAAAGTGCGCCCCCACCTTATGGTTTGTCTGGCTGGGAAAAATACCTTAAATTTATTGTGGTGAGTTCTGTGATCATTTCCTAGGGATGTATTTACTGCACGCCAGAATCTTGCTATGCTGGGGCAGACAATAGCTTATGCTGGAGTCTGGCAGCCTGGATGAGACATCTGGGACAGGTAAGGCTGTACGAAATACAAGGTTTAGGTGAGAAGGTAAGATACTCCTTATGGAGGGTGATATATTGTATGTTTTAGAACAAGTTTTCCTCAAAACAGTCTTAGGGACTCTTGGACTCTGGACCACTCATTGTCATGAAGGGGCCTTGCTAGGTCCTCTTCCCAGGGGGGCTTCAAAGGTGAATCAGGGGTGCCTATGTGCTCTGTAATAGCTTTGTATAGCCATGTAATGAGGTGGCGACCTCCTCCCATTAGATATAAAGAAAATATCACTGTGTGGATAGGCAGTTCTTCATCCAGCGCTCCCAATAGTGAACAGAATCTCACAAACAGCTGTCCATGTGCCAGAAACTGGCCCGGGGGTGGGGATGTTGTAGTGCTGACAGATTTGCTTGAATGTTTATGTGTGGGTTGTGCGGTTTATAGGGTAACGGGTGGGAAGAAATATATTTTTAATTATTTAATAATTAGTTCTTAATTAATAATAATAAGTTGATTGAAAATTAATGAACATCTTGGAAGAGATCTCCCACCTTGGAGTATGGGGTGATATTCTCGTCAGGAAACATCTTTAGTTAGGCATTTATGGGTGATCCACACTGCAGGGACCAAGAGAGGTGAGTCTTGATTGTGGGATGCAGGAGTTAGCATGTCACATAGCACATCTCCTGTGCTTGTCTCCTAGAAGTTTGTTCCTGCCAGCCATCAAGGCACCCACTGAAGCTACAGCGCTAGGTAATAGGATTCAAAAGATGATGCCCTGAGCCCTCCCTGACCCACCAGTAGCTGGAGCTTTTGGTTTAAGTTTAAAAAAAAGCAGCAGTCAGGGAACACTGGTACATTTACAAAATAATATAGGAAGAGAGGGAGGACGATCATTTTAGAAAGTGCTATCTTGCCTGTGAGGGGGAGCTGCAGCCAGAAGTGGGTTTGGGAGCAAAGGGCTGTGAAAGGAAATTTCAGGTTGTCTTTGAACAGGTCTCTTTGGGAGTGATACAGTCGAACACCTAGATAACGGATCGCAGCTGTACCTCAGGTTAGTAGAGCATTTCCCATTTGAATTACCTTTGGTAGGGTGTAGTTGCAGAACGAAAAGGTGCGTGATTTTCGCCAATTCACACAGAGTCCCGCTGCTTCATCAAAGTCCTTGAACGTTGTCAATATCGAGGTCATGTCTGCAGAGGCATCTCAGATGTATAGTACAGTAGTATAGTAGCAGTAGTATAGTAGTAAATCATCTGTATAAAGTGACGAGGCATGAGCTGTTCCATCTAAAGGAAAATCCCATTGTCACCCCTCCAAACGAAGGTGATGGGCTAATGGTTCCATGACAAGTGAGGATAGGATAGGGTAGAGAGGGCAACCTTGATGGGCACTGTGGCTTACGGGGAAGGCGGGCGAGATCAAGCGGATGGTGTGCGCCCTAGAGGACGGGTTTGTGTAAAATAGCTTCCGCTAGGCCAATAGACATTGGCCCAGAGCTGCTGCTCGCAGAACTTTGAAGAGGTATTCCTATGACAAGGCATCAAAGGCCATCTTGAAGTCCAATATGTAGCATGCTGCCTGCGGATATCTTAGTGAGGCCTGATCCATCACATGGAAGAGCCGCCTGATGTTATTAGACATGTTGCGACCTGGCACAAATCCATTTAGGTTAGGGTGAATGAGGGCAGGAAGTACCGTTAGGTATCGGACCACAAGTATCTTGTCAAGTATCTTATAATTGGTGCATAATATGGCTACCGGGTGATAGGAAAGTGGCGAGTGACGTCCCTATAGGGTATCAGCAGGGATACTTGATGAGACTCATGGAGGGAGGAAGGGAGCGGGCCCCAGGGCCGGACTGGCTATCGGGCGTTTTGGTGTGCTGCCAAGCTGGGGGCTGATTTAGTTGATGGAGACCTGTGTGTGCTTAAAAACATGTTTTGCTTTGTTTATTTAGAAGCACACACAGGTTCCGATCAACGAAATCAGCCCCCACCACAATGAGATCAGCCCCCAGCTTGGCAGCACAACAAAACGCCCGGTAGCCAGTCCGGCCCTGGTGGGCCCGTAGTAAGAGCTTCATTGTATACCTCGACTAATCGAGAGGCAAGGCCTACCGTGAACTGATCATAATATTTAATTGAAAGCCAATCTAATCCAGGGGTCTTGTTACAAGCTAGGTTGTGTATCATCTTCTTTACCTTAGCCGCAGTGATGAGTTCATCTAACTCCTCTCATTCTAGAGCATTGATGGAGGGTGGGAGGAAATGGGCGAGGAAACGTCTGATTGTGCCCAGGGGTGGGGCGGGGTGCCTTGTACATTTAGTATAATATGAGCTGAAAGTATGCAATACGGCTGACTGGGACCTCAAAGTCGGGGCCGTGCCCCATTCGATGTTCACCATATGTTCGGCATGGTCTGATAATATGTGCATTTTCACAAAACCTGGTCCTACTATATTGTGGAAAAGTAAATTTTGCCATGTTCTGTGTCCCTACGTGTCCTCCATCTTATGTTATGTGTGCATGATTAATATGCATATGTATCCCCCATGTTCGATTAAGGACGCAATTACAGTTGTGTCCATCCCTAGTATGCTAGTTTCCAGTTCTCGTGAATACTACGAATATTAGGCCTATGTAAAGATACGTTGCCACGTTTCTCAGTGTGCACGTTATTTCATTGAAAAGTCCCCGTTTCTAGGCCTCAAAAGGGCCCGGACACCAGATTCAGCCCCTGTCTCCTGAACCCTCGCTGAGGAGCGATACAGCCCCCACCTGTATCCTCGACCCTTCACTTACTTCCTGCCTCACAGTGCCCGGCTCGGCCTGGCTCTGCCTACGAGTCTGCCAAGAGTATGTTATGATTCTAGTTATCAGTCCAGCCCTCCTTCTCTGCATTCCTAAGATACTGAATCGCATCAATAGTTTCCGTCATTGTCTAGCCTTTACGTCTCCATGTAAGAGAAATACTGCATTTAATGGTCATTTAATATTCTTCATCACGCACTACATGTAGAATAATGCATGCTCCAGTCTTAGAGTCTGTTAGCCTCTCCCCTCCTGACTCTTAGTTTATATCAACATGTCCTCTAAACATCAGGTACTAGATAGGGTTTAGGTACATGTCGCCCTGACTCTCCAGACTTCAGTCTCTACTCCTAGCACAGAGTTCATAGCCCCCAGCTTCTCCTAGTAACACGTCATTGTCAGTTTGCGCGCACCATTAGGTTAGAGGTCCCGGCTCCTTAGGTAGCCCCCTCCATGTTTCCGCCCCATTTATGACATATTCTGTTACGTTTACATCACATGTCTATGTATACGCCTCTTGTTACACCCACTTTCACCCTTATCTTTCGCGACTGCTATTGACCACACCCACTGCTCCGCCTATCATATGTATTGCAATGCAACTGTTTTAGTATATATGCTTGTGTACTGTTATTAAATGTTACGCCAGTCCAATCCTGTCCCGTGCTAGCTAGCCATCCCAGATCTTGTCCGTGCAGGTTGTCCTGTTCCTGTCCTTTATGCTGTATTAAACCTGCAAACTCCTACTACCTC
Source organism: Lissotriton helveticus (assembly GCF_964261635.1). Taxonomy (NCBI): domain Eukaryota; kingdom Metazoa; phylum Chordata; class Amphibia; order Caudata; family Salamandridae; genus Lissotriton; species Lissotriton helveticus. The sequence goes on along the minus strand of NC_136062.1, from coordinate 53,825,219 downwards.
GAATCTTGACTCTTATTTATTGAGCTATCTGTTATTCATATATTTATTCAAAAATAGAGGTATTATTTATTTATTTACCACATAATGGCGCCCGAACAGGGACTTGCCCTTTCCCCACGCGCCGGTGAAGCCACGCCGGCCCCCTGACCCTCTGCAGCCGTGACGGAACCATACTGTGCACGTGCAGATATTTCTGCTTCAAGTATCCCTCAGGCCCACGGAGGAGACGGAGGTGGCGGTCCAGCATCCAGACGAGGCGGTGGAGGAACGCGGCGAGTCCCGACCAGAGCCCAAGCCGAGAGTCCAAGGTCCGAGGTATCCGGAGGCCCACCCGTAACTGAAGTCCGAAGTTCGTCCGTCCGGCGTCGAAGCAGTCCAGTCCAGTCCGAGGCCTTCCGTTCTTGCTGCCCGGTGAGTACCGTTGCTGGGGTAGTATCTAGACAGGGTCAATCTAATTGACTCTGGTCCGTGGGTTTTGGTGGTACACAGACCCAAAACGAAGTGTCCACTTCGGTGGATGCGGGTCCTGACGTGTCTCTTTATGAGACCGGTAAGTTTCGTACTGTTTTAGCAGTGCATCTAGTTTCTGTTCTAGTCAGTTCTGTTCTCGAGAAGATTCATGTATTCTGTTTTCAGTATTCCAGGTAGTATTCTGTTCGAACTGTTATTTTAAATGTTCTTCATGTATTTCAATGTCGTGGTATGAGAGTGGAGTAATTATCGTGTTCATTGTGTACTGTATTGTATTGTATTGTGTTCAGTCATGCCTTTATTCTTGAAATTACGTCAGTTAAAAACCAGAAAAGGTCTGCTAGAAGCAGCAGTTCCTGTCCTGCCTAGGGACAGTCCAGGTCATTTTATGTATCAGAAGCATGGCATAAGTGCCATATTATATCTAGATTTATGGGTAGAGTATACCAAACAGTTAGAGGAAAAGTATAGATGGCCCGTATCAGGCACATGGGATGCCGAGTGCATCATGCGAGTAGAAGAAGCATTATGGAAAAAGAAAGCCAGACAGTCACAGAAAGATGCCATCGAGTTATGGCGCAAAGAATCTCATAAAAGAACCGAAAAAGAAATCAGAAAGTCAGAACTAAGTAGAGAATCCTTAGAACGAGCCCAAGAAAGGGAACTAATCGAGATAGGTGAACGAGTTAAAACCGAACAGTCAGACCGACAGAGGAATGCCCTTATTAAGGGTATGTACCCTCTTCTTGCCGAGGGCTTGCCAAAGGCAACCCCGAAGGCATCCAGTAATTTTCCGCCACCATTAGTTCCGACCAAGCTACGTCACAAACCGACCGCAGCTGATATATTCATCTCGTCCTATTTGGACGGCACAGTTCCAGAATATGCGAATCCTGTTCCGCCAGTCCCTGTAAATAATGTAAATCCTACTCCTCCAGTCACCGGAGTACCTGCCACGGTACCCCCGGTTCAGCCTACATTACAATTTCCCACTCTGCCAGCACGAAGAGTATCAGTCGACGATTCCAGTTTAGGGGCCGCAGGAGGAGGTCCTCCTGGTACCCCGCCACCACACCAACGTAGAACGTTGGCCGAGTTACATGAATGTGCGTTACAGCGTACGCCCAAATATAAGTCCGTTGCAGATATCCGACGAGCTCTTACTGAATGCCGCTATGATCCAGTTGCAGGTGATGATAGTACAGTTATATATTCCATCCGTGTAAGACGGGTGACCGGGTATTTGGATACCCTACCGGATATGAAAGGAGATCTAGACAGAATATATCGTTTCATCCGTACAGGGGATGATCCAGAAAGTATTGGCGAAGCCATGTCTCAAAGGAAAGCTGAGATCCAGCTCATGTTATTAAAGTTTCTGATTAATTGTTTAATAAGAGAACAAGATTACCCGACTAAAGATCCGGCCGAAATGAGAATCCTGACAAGGTGGAGTGATAATATAGCCGAGGGTAAGCACAGAACCATAAGTAGTATAGAGAGTATGTACAAGAAAATCCGTAAAGAAATAATAAGGTTACACGAGAAACGCAAAGAAGCACAAGTAAGCGAGAAAGAAAATGACTCTTCTACTGAAGAGGTAGAGGACGAGAATCCCGCCAGAATAGCGTATGTAGGAAAATCTAGATTTCCAGACCGCCATTTACGCCTAGAACACAAGTCAGTCTTTCATCATCCAGCACCAGAACAAGGTTCTCTAGAACAAGTATTTCAAGCTACCGATCACATTCTGAAATCACGAATTGGTTACAGTGAGTTAAGTACTATGCATGAACAAGAACTAGCCCGATCAGCTGTCCGATGGATTACTGATTCTACCACTTTTCCAGATGAAATAGTGGCACAAATGTTTCTGAAACTGCCCCCAGCCGAGCAACGACTGGTGGGTATGTATATGATCCAACACCTCATTACTCTGTATGAGGGTCAACATTCTGATCCAGGTCCGTTACACGATGTCCTGAACGAGTTACTCCAGTATAGATGGAAAGGTCTAGGTACCGATTTAATTAGTGTCATCCTAGAACAGCGCCACAAATATAGTACGTTTTTGAACCCGCATTTTGTTCATGTCTCACCCCCAGAAAGTAAACCCTTTTACATAGATAGACAGAATCCGTTACGAGAAGTACACCCAGTTAAGACAACGGATGGTGAAATGCAACGAGTGTTTGTTTACACTCCAGTTACCAAGATGGAACTCTTAGAGATGAAGAAATTAATTCCCTGTCATGACAAAGATCCAGCAGGGTTCCACCGAGAATTAAAGGACATGCTCCGTATGGGAGAATATACGTATCCAGATATTATTAAAATGTTAAAAGTCCTGTTGCCCGCAGGGGTATATGAAAAACTCAAGGAAAAAGAATGGGAGGTGGGAGAGAAAAAGATCGATTGGGCAGTTCTAGAAGCTGAAGATAAGATACGAGTACCAGGTACCGGTCTTGGAGAGAAATGTAAAGAATTACCAGAACTGCTAATACAAGTTTTGCCAAGGTTATTAGCCACTAAAAAGGAAGACTGGGATGCAATCTCAGCCTGTAAACAGAAACAAGATGAAGACACTAGTGATTTTTATTCTAGATTTGAGAAATGCTTTAGTATTAACAGTGGCCTCAAGACAAGTAGCGAGTCATACCCTCATCTTTTTGTTACTAAACTAGTCGAGAATTCAAGTCCACAAGTTAAGAATCGAGTTTTGAAAGTCGAAAGTACATGGCAAGCTAATACCCCGTCCCAAATGTTACAGATGCTTCAATACCACCAGAATAGAATCAGAGAAGAGCAAGATCATGAGAGAAAACGTATGAAAGACACGAAAATGAAAGTACTAGTTGCACAATCTGTTCCTCAAGACAGTCAGAAGAGGGGTACGAATCAAGCCAGTCATCCTGCAGTTCCCGTTAAAGGGACCTGCAATTATTGTAAACAGCCAGGTCATTTTATAAACGAGTGTGCAGTTCTGAAACACAATATAGCTACCGGTAAGACTAAAGAAAGACCACGTCCGCCTAGACAAGAACAAGTTTCACAGACTTCTCAGCCACAGAATGCACAACAGACAGTTCCAGCACCGCAGCCTATTGCTGCAACACAGCATGTTACACAGCAGATGTACCAGTATGCACAGTCCGAGTATCCAGAGTATCAGCCATATTCATGAAACAGCCTAGAGAGGGAGGTAGGCTTGCCTCTCATCGAGATTCCTGTAGATCAAGAGGGTCCCTATGTTCACAGTCAAGTATTAGGGAAAGACAGAAAGTTTTTGATTGATACAGGGGCAAGTAGGACGACTATAAGTCACGCCGAAGTTCCAGGGGCTCCGCTCTCAGGCTCTAGAAATGTTTCCCTTGGATTTTCAGGAAAGCCTATTGTAAACGAGATATCTAAGCCAGTTACTCTAGAAGTAGGTCCATTGTCCCGCACTACTGATCTGTTACTTACGAAGTCATGTCCAGAAAATCTGTTAGGCATTAAGACACTGAAAGAATTAGGTGCAGTCATATGCTGCTCCCCAGAAGGAATACGACTGTTCTTACGTGACTTCAAGGGTCACTATGTATTACGAGATTTTGATCCGAGATTGTCCAATGTTCCGCAGCATCTATGGGCGCAAGGTCCAACTGATGTAGGTTATATGCAAATCACACCCCATCGTGTGACTCTCAAACCAGGTGTAGTGTTACCACGAATCAGACAGTACAGATTGCCACCTGAGGCTGTAACAGCCTTATCCAAAATTATTGACGAGCTCATGGCTCAAGGAGTAGTTGTAGAAACTGACTCCAATGTATGTAATTCTCCGATCATTCCAGTCATGAAACGTACTGATCCAAATGCACCCCCAGTATATCGATTAGTGATTGATCTTCGAGAACTCAATAAATGTATTATTCCCCAGTACCCAGTTGTCCCAGATATCTCTTCCCTATTGACAGCCATTGATTCTGAAGCCACATTTTTTACAGTCATAGACCTCAAGAACGCGTTTTTCAGTGTCCCCATTCATCCAGACAGCCAGTTTCTTTTCGGATTTTGTTTAAATGGAAGGAGCTATATGTTCACACGCGCTCCTCAAGGTTTCACAGAAAGTCCTAGTATTTACAGTCAAGCACTTAAGAGACAACTAGACAATATTCACATGCCAACTGACACTGCCCTGCTCCAGTATGTCGATGATCTACTGATCACAGCTCGTTCTGAACGTGCTTGCGAGCGAGCATCCCTTACAGTCTTGTATTTCCTTGCCGAGATGGGGCACAAGGTGTCCCCTTCTAAGCTTCAATTCTGTGTCCAGCAAGTGATCTATTTAGGCCACTTACTGTCCAAGAGGGGTAGGCAGTTGACACCTGACCGTATCCAGCTAATAGCGAGTCTTCCTCAGCCCAAGACCCAGAAGGAGGTACGTGCTTTTATCGGCCTCACTTCTTACTGCAGACAATGGATTCCTCAGTATGCATTTCTAGCCAAGCCACTGATACAGTTAACGACACAGGAGGCAGCCGTATCGACTGTCCTCCCTTGGACATCTGAACATACACTTAGTTTCAATGAATTAAAGAAAGCTCTATGCCAAGCTCCAGTTCTAGCTATACCGAACTACAGTAAGCCTTTTACACTTTTCGTCACTGAACGCGAAGGTACAGCATTATCTGTTCTTACACAAGAACAAGCAGGACAATACAAGCCCTGTGCTTATTTTTCGAGCACACTAGATCCTGTAGCCCAGGCTCTGCCTGCGTGCCTCAAGTCAGTTGCAGCCACAGCACTAGCTATCAGACAAAGTGATTCCATAGTATTAGGACACTCCTTGACAGTACAAGTTCCACACTCCGTGGAAGTTCTTTTAAACCGAACACAGACTCAGCACTTGACAATTGCACGTTTAACAGGTTATGAACTGACACTGTTCCAGCCACACATAGAAATCAGACGCTGCAACGTTCTAAATCCTGCTACACTGTTACCGTCAGTTATTTCAAATCCTGCCACACACGACTGTGTGGAAGTGGTTAATACTATGACTAAGCCAAGACAAGATCTGACAGATATTCCATTACCAGATCCCGACCTGACACTTTATGTGGATGGTTCATGTATGAGAACAAGTACAGGAGAACTAGTAGCCGCGTATGCAGTGACTACTGACACTGAAGTTATAGAAACACACCGTATTGACACCCTGTCTGCTCAAGCAGCAGAGCTAGTTGCTCTGACACAAGCCTGCATACACGCCAAGAACCAGAAAGTTAATGTTTACACAGATTCACGCTACGCATTTGGAGTCGTACACGACTTTGGAGTACTCTGGCAGGAGAGAGGTTTCATGACTTCTCATGGAACCAAGATTCAGCATGGTCTCCTTATTCAAGCTCTGTTAGATGCCATACACTTACCGACATCTATTGCTATCATGAAGTGCAAAGCACATACGAAAGTTACTGACACTATTTCTCAAGGTAACGATCTAGCAGATCGCACAGCCAAGCTTACAGCACAGACTCCAGACATGTCAGTTAATCCGACACAGACACATACTCCAGATCCGACTACATGTATGACAGTTAAGGACCCCACTCAAGATGTCATAGATATCCAGTTACATGCTACTCCCGATGAAATCAAAAAATGGTCCGAACAAGGAGGGGTCCAGACAGATCAGGGATGGGTAACGAAGGGTAAAGCCACATGGTTTCTCCCCGACTCTATGGTTCAAGTCATTATCAATACCGCACATAGTCCAGCACATTTAGGAGAAAAAGCTATGTTAGATAGTATCCAGAACATTTGGTTTAACAAGCATTTACGAGCTGCAGCCAAGCAGAAAGTCCGTACTTGTATGATATGTTGCCAGTTTAATCCAGGTAAAAGTGTCCCGGTGGAACAAGGTGGATTCCAGCCCCCTGACCACCCTTTTGAAGTCCTCCAAATGGATTATATTCAGATGGAGCGATGTCGAGGTTTCAAGTATGTCCTTGTAGTTGTATGCGCTTTGTCCAGATGGACAGAAGCATATCCAGTTCCAGATTACACAGCCGCGACCACTGCCAAGCAGTTGGTTCGTGAATTCTTCCCCCGCTACGGACTCCCTAGAGTCGTATATTCTGACAACGGCCAGCCATTCTCATCTGAACTCATGAAACATGTTTCCCTTCTGTTAGGGTACCAGTGGAAGTTCCATTGTGTACGCCATCCTGAAGCAGCCGGTCTAGTAGAGAGACATAACCAGACCCTGAAAATTCGAATTGCAAAAGTATGTAAAGAGAAAGGTGTGGACTGGCTAGTAGCTCTGCCAGTTGCTCTGTTTTATATGCGCATGGTCGCACATTCCAGATCAGGTCGTATTCGGCCGCCCCCCTAACATGTGGGGTACACCTAGACCCCGAAGTATTACCGATGTTTCAAGTAATATGCTGACAGATTACCTAGCTTCCTTGATGTCTGCCCTACACTCTTGTCGTTCACAGGTTGCCGCCGCATTTCCAGACAATACCGAGGTGGCACCGCATGAAATCGTTCCCGGATGCATGGTTCTTGTGAGGAACTTTGATCGTTCAAGTCCGCTGGAGCCTCGCTGGAAAGAACCCAAACAGGTCCTCCTGGCCACCCGTACTGCCGTCAAGCTGGAAGGCAGGAAGGGCTGGGTCCACCTGTCACATGTGAAAAGATTTTTTGGACTAAAACCTGTTACCAAGAACATTTCCGAGGATTGTAAAGACTGTCAAAGTACTATTCTTAAGGACTGTCCCGCAAAAGACTATGATACAGATTCCTCCCCGTTAGAGAAAACTCCGCAGCAGGAGTATAAGCTTAAATTAAGGTCTAGTAAAATAAGTAAGCCAGTTTGATTGTCTAAGTCCTCCCCTAGGTGAAACGGTTAGACCGGTTTCTGACATGTATATAATAGACCCCCACAGAGAGAGAGTTAGTGAGAACTCTAAAAGTTGCATTATTATTTTATGTTTTCTGCTATATTTTAGCATTATGATTTCCTGCACAAGTTATGCCTTTTATTTGTATTCTCCAGTTCCTCATGTAAATAAGTCTGCTAATGTTACAGTAGAGCACACGTTTAGTGATCTGCCTCCTCATGAACTCTCATATCGTCTTGCTATGCGTAATAATTCCTTCATCCGCATGTTACATTATTCACACCAGACCAGCAATGCCACTAATTGTTGGGTGTGTGGTCGACTCCCCCCTTTCCAGACACCGAAGAGAGTTCTGCCACTCTTTCCTTATCCATTTTCACATAATGGTTCGTGTGGAGCATGGTCCACGTTAACGTCATCCTCAACAGATATGTCTTTTCTGAACAGTACATGTTTTCCAGACAAGCAAGGTCTTCCCCACAGAACAGGGTTAGATCTAGAAAATGAAGTTTATAATTTGGGTAATTATTCTTCGAATTTCATGGTCCTGAATGTTCAGTCTGATTCTACTCCAGACTTACCTGCTATATCAGTACTACCAGTTAAAGGTGAATTATGTGTCGGAAAGAATGGTTCCGTACATGTAGGACATAGTGATTGTACTACTATTATCAAGTATAGTGACAGTAGGAAATCTATTTTCAAAGCTTCACGTCATTCTTATTTTGTTTGTGGTCAGACCGCATATGTTCGTCTGCCCCTCGATTGGGAGGGAACCTGTTACATTGCCTTCCTACTGCCACCAGTTTTTCTAGCCCCACCTGACTACCATAGGAATTCCCACCTAGTACATACGAGACACAAGAGAGACCTCCCGATTGTCGATTATACTGAAACTGCTCTAGAACAATACATAGATATCAATAAAGGTGTCTTCCCCTACTTAGGTACTGTTGTAAATAGTAAACTGATACGTAGATTAACCAGAACCCTCGAAGCAGTAGTGATTGAGACTACTTCTGCTCTAGGTAATTTAACCGAGGAGCAATCCTTTATGAGAATTGTCGTGCTCCAGAATCGTCTCGTCCTTGACGTCATACTGGCCGATAGGGGCGGGGCATGTAGAGTCATCGGATCTAGTTGCTGCATTTTCATTCCTAATAACGCGCCGTCTGTTTATTCAGCTATTACCAGACTCCATAATATTGCCCATATGTTACACCAAGATCCAGGCACCTGGACATGGTCCGGTTGGTTCTGGAATACAATTTCCGCCTGGGGATGGAAAGTATTGTCATTTCTGGGTATTGCAGTAGCGATCATATTCAGTTGCTGCCTCTGTTTACAATGTGGCCCTGCGATTTGCGGCATTTGTGCTACCTCTTGTATTCCTAGTCCCAAGTCCCGTTCTAAATCCCGTTCCAAGACAATTCGAGACGAGCAAATGATACTGTATGAAATGATAGATGGTATCATGAATATTGATGTTTCCTGATGGAAACGTAGTGACAAGGAGGGAATGTGGAAAAGTAAATTTTGCCATGTTCTGTGTCCCTACGTGTCCTCCATCTTATGTTATGTGTGCATGATTAATATGCATATGTATCCCCCATGTTCGATTAAGGACGCAATTACAGTTGTGTCCATCCCTAGTATGCTAGTTTCCAGTTCTCGTGAATACTACGAATATTAGGCCTATGTAAAGATACGTTGCCACGTTTCTCAGTGTGCACGTTATTTCATTGAAAAGTCCCTGTTTCTAGGCCTCAAAAGGGCCCGGACACCAGATTCAGCCCCTGTCTCCTGAACCCTCGCTGAGGAGCGATACAGCCCCCACCTGTATCCTCGACCCTTCACTTACTTCCTGCCTCACAGTGCCCGGCTCGGCCTGGCTCTGCCTACGAGTCTGCCAAGAGTATGTTATGATTCTAGTTATCAGTCCAGCCCTCCTTCTCTGCATTCCTAAGATACTGAATCGCATCAATAGTTTCCGTCATTGTCTAGCCTTTACGTCTCCATGTAAGAGAAATACTGCATTTAATGGTCATTTAATATTCTTCATCACGCACTACATGTAGAATAATGCATGCTCCAGTCTTAGAGTCTGTTAGCCTCTCCCCTCCTGACTCTTAGTTTATATCAACATGTCCTCTAAACATCAGGTACTAGATAGGGTTTAGGTACATGTCGCCCTGACTCTCCAGACTTCAGTCTCTACTCCTAGCACAGAGTTCATAGCCCCCAGCTTCTCCTAGTAACACGTCATTGTCAGTTTGCGCGCACCATTAGGTTAGAGGTCCCGGCTCCTTAGGTAGCCCCCTCCATGTTTCCGCCCCATTTATGACATATTCTGTTACGTTTACATCACATGTCTATGTATACGCCTCTTGTTACACCCACTTTCACCCTTATCTTTCGTGACTGCTATTGACCACACCCACTGCTCCGCCTATCATATGTATTGCAATGCAACTGTTTTAGTATATATGCTTGTGTACTGTTATTAAATGTTACGCCAGTCCAATCCTGTCCCGTGCTAGCTAGCCATCCCAGATCTTGTCCGTGCAGGTTGTCCTGTTCCTGTCCTTTATGCTGTATTAAACCTGCAAACTCCTACTACCTCGAATCTTGACTCTTATTTATTGAGCTATCTGTTATTCATATATTTATTCAAAAATAGAGGTATTATTTATTTATTTACCACAATATACTAGGCAATCTATTTCAAACCATCTCCTGTTGACTCGTTAGTGTGGTTACACATAACTTTACACCCACTCCAGGAGTTTAAAACAAGGTGTGCCTGTCTTTAAAATATCCTCTTTCAATCTGTGTGTATCATTCCTTATGTGTCTATGGTGCCTACTCTCAAGCTGTGCTTCTGCAATCCCATATGTGAATGCGGAGAGAGATAGGTCAGACTAAATCAAAAGAATTCAGAAAAAGTCAGAAAAAATGTGTGGGTGGTAGGAATGTACCTCACGGGAGCAACCACCAGGGAACTGCTGACAGGTTCTCGTCAGTGGCTCCTTCCCACAAAACAGAAACAAAATAGAAAGTAGGAAAAATTGTTAATCAACTCAATAGTGTATATCCCTATAGTACTAATGTGCATCTATCCCCACAGGTATCAACGCCGCTACTTAGTGTGATACTCTATTAAAAATGGAGTTAGAAGTCCCAAGCTATTCGGATACCTTTATTCTATGCTGGATATCTACTCCCACTAAAACCAACACTCTACCGTTGTGCTTCGTTTTTGTATTCTATGAAGCCAACATGTTTCATTGGACCTCGATATACTAGCCCAGGACCGTCAACTTACCACACAGGTCCACAAGAAGCCGACTGATAAAAACTCGTTGCTCCACTATAACTCATTCCATCCTCGTGCACTCCTGGTACACGGACTCTCTTAGGGAAAAGAAACGTCTATGTAGAAGACTGGAAAGACGTTGGCACTTGGACTATGCGGCGGACAAAAAAATCTTACTACCGCGATTCCCTCAGCGAATATAAAATGCAAGTAAAACAGCCCAGGCCACATATTTCTCTGAGAGAATAGTGATGGCCAAATCAAAACCAAAGGAGATCTTTCACATTATAAAACAGCTAACGAAGCCCCCTCCTGCCGTACAGGTTGAAAAGTCCATCACCGACTGCAATAACGTTGCTGAGTTCTTTTATCAAAAAGTAAATACCATCTACTCAGGCTTTCCCCCCTTATCAAAAACAGTACTTCCCCTGTCCATCCTGATAAATCCATAGCACTTCATCCCCCCCAACTCCCCCAACCCACCTTGAATCACTCCCCCTTACTGGGTCTCATAACCCTTGAATCCCTAGCAAAGAGAGTCAAATCCGGGTCTCCTGATGACCCAGCCCCGCCAGATATAATATTGGCCGCCTCTCAGGTCACCCTACCTATAATTAGGGAGTTACTAAATACATCAATCATCTCTGGCATGGTTCCGGCCGCCTGGAAGCAGGCCAAGGTCAGAGCTCTATTGAAAAAACCTACTCTAGACCCAACTGACCTGGCCAATTATCGGCCCATTTCCCTGCTACCCTGGGTGAGCAAGTTCTTAGAGAAACATGTAAACCATCACCTAGTAAACTTTCTGGAGAGTTTTCACTTGCTGGACCCCACACAGACGGGCTTTAGACCGAAACACGGGACCGAGACCGCTCTCCTCATGGTCACCGAGGAAGCAAGAACAATCTTGGATCAAGGAGGATCAGTGGCAGTGATCCTCCTTGACCTAAGCGCAGCGTTCGATACGGTCTGCCACGACACTCTGCTGCACCGGATGTCCTGTGCTGGGATTAAGGACAAAGCCTGGCTATGGTTCAAGTCCTTTCTAGAGGACAGATCCTTCAGAGTCTTTGAGGGTGAGTCTGTCTCTTCCAGCAGACCTTTGAAGTGTGGAGTCCCCCAGGGCTCCTCTCTGAGCCCTGCACTTTTCAATCTTTATATGAGGCCACTGGCTGAGGTCGTCCGCCCTTTCGGGATTAAGATCATCTCGTATGCGGACGACACGCAGCTGGTAGTCTCACTGACGCAGGATGATAACCTTCCTGCATCAGGCGGGCTCAGAGAGTGCCTTGAAGAGGTGAAGACCTGGATGTCCTCTTCATCCCTCAAGTTGAACGGGGACAAGACGGAGCTGAGGCTCCTAGGCCCCCCGGATCTCCGACTTACTGATGCCCTATGGCCCCCTTGTCTGGGCCCTCCACCATCTCCTAAAAACAACATTAAGAGCCTCGGAGTTTGGTTGGACAGATCCCTATCGTTCAACACACAGGCCACAAAACTGTCAGCCACCTGCTTTGGCATCATGAGGATGTTGAAGAAAATCTTCCCTATCCTCCCCATGGAGGCCAAGCAGGTGGCCATACAAGGGCTGATACAATCTCGCCTTGATTTTAATAATGTCCTCTATCTCGGCGCCCCAGACTACACCCTGCGCAGGCTGCAGACAGTACAGAACTGCGCAGCCCGCTTATTCCTGGAGATCCCCCGTAGACACCCAGTAAGGGCCGGACTGGTTAGCCTTCACTGGCTACCAGTTCGCCAAATAATTCTCTTTAAGGCAATATGCATTGCCCATCAAGCCTCCTGGGACACTGGAACAATTATTACTCGTAACCTAGTCACTCACTACACCCCCAACAGAAGTCTCCGTTCCAGCCAGACCTTTCTAGCTGTGACCCCTAGAATAAAAAGATCCAGGTCTGGCGATTGGACCTTCACCTATAATGCATCCAGGACGTGGAATGCTCTTCCACTTCACCTAAGAGCCAACTCCAACCTCACTTCATTCTGTAAACAACTCAAAACCTTTCTTTTTAACTCTCCCATTTAACCCCGATCCTCCTCTGTGCCTTCCGGATGGTTCTGGTTATCATTAGCGCTTGGACGCCTCAGGGCAACAATTCGCGCTTTATAAATGCAAATACAAATACAAATACAAATACTCCGTGACAATCTTCCGGTAGGGCAGTTCCTCCGGTACAGACGGAACTGCAGCACAAGAGAGAAATATGTGGAAGAAGCGAGTGATTTGATGTCGAAGCTAGAGAAACGCGCCTATCCCAAAAGAATAGTGAAATCTGCGTGGAAGCGAGCACTGAACACTCCCCGAGAAAGCCTCCTTGAGAGAGTACCAAAGGAAAAAGGAGAATGTGTACCGGTGGTCACCACCTTTGATCCATTGTCCTCAAAGATTCGCATGATCCTAAGAAAACACTGGCACCTTTTGAGTACTAGTAGTTTTAAGATGCCACCACCGCGGTTTGCCTTTCGAAGATCCCAAAATCTGAAGGACAGACTGGTGCATTCACGACCTAGACAGGAAGGTGTAGCACCAGAGACAGTTGTAGGGCATCACCCGTGTGGTTGTTGCTCAGTGTGTGGACTCACTGAAAAGACGAAGAGTGTCCAACTGATGAATGGGAGAATATGGAATTTAAATAGCCTGACAAACTGCAACACAGCTAATGTCATATATCGGCTTACATGCCCATGCGGACTACATTATATTGGGTTAACAACCAGAAAGGCTAAGGTCCGCATTCAAGAACACCTCAGCACGCTGAGAGCAGGACGATTATCAACTAAGCTGGTACAGCATTACAAACTGGCGCAACATCAACCTAAAGACATACGCTGGGTGATCTTAGAAAAAATCATGGGGGACCCTAGAACGATAGAAACCAGGCTGATGTCAAAAGAAGCTCGCTGGATCTACCAAGAGAGGGCAGTTAAAGGTGGACTCAATGACCTTATCGAATGGAACAAGATGTCTGTAAGATGAATGAGCACTGACAGGAGGGCCCTTTGAGTTACTTCCTCCTGGAGAGGCGGCGGTATACATAGGGAAATCAATACATCTCCGACAGGTATAATCAGCTGAGATAATTCCAGGATTGTATACTCAATGAGAATATATAAAGGAATAGGATCGCACAGAATGTTAATTATAATTTCTTCATTAAAATAGTGACACTGATCAATGCGACATCGATATTGGCTGATAAATGCATTTTAGTATTAAACAATCGAGAAATCGCATACACTATGAGGAGGGGACATAGTCACGACGTAGGGAAGAATGAGAGATCTCTCCGTTCCAAGATGGCCGCCGCGATGCAGTATGTCATCTGACATGCTACGTCACACGCCAACATTTAACAAGCCGGCGAGAACAAGGCTTGAGATAGCGGGAACGGGAGCCCGGAGCAAAAGAAAAGTCTACAGACATAGACGGTAAGGAGAGGGGTCCGGAATATGAGCATACCTGTAGTACCCACAGCCCGAGGAGTAGAAATACAGCAGATACTAAGACCGGCGGTAGTAATGTACCCACACTTCTAGAATCGTAACATAACATACAGGAGCTGTAAGGAAGCGCGTCTGAAATGAGAGTCACCCAGTACGAGTATATTTGTATTGGAAACTGGAGGGACGAGAGTGGCTATAATATCAGGGAGCCTAGGTGACAGCGGGGCACAAGCCATGCTGGAGAGGCTTAATTGTAATTTTAACGTTAGAAATGAAATAAACGGGGAAGAGGGGCACAGTTAGGAGGTGCAAGTTACTCACCAAATGTGCGCATGATTACAGGTCGACGAGAAGCGACCACAAAACATAACCCAGGTGGACCAGTACTGCATACGAGGGTACGAGGAACCCCAGGTATGCCAGTAGGCACAGAGATGAAGGTAATACCTCTAACCATGTCCCTGAAACAGTTGGATTTTATGAATATCAAGAGGAAATGGGCACCTAACTAATGTGTGTCACTCAAAGTTTTTTATGTTTTTTGCCTTTTCTGTGTGGTTGCACTATTGTGTCTACAGATTTAGACGCCGGCAGTGCCCGGCGGTGTGTGGAGAAAACACCCCCAGCCCTGAAGAAGTTGCCGACGAATATAGATATGCAATGAAACATGTTGGCTTCATAGAATACAAAAACGAAGCACAACGGTAGAGTGTTGGTTTTAGTGGGAGTAGATACCCAGCATAGCATAAAGGTATCCGAATAGCTAGGGACTTCTAACTCCATTTTTAATAGAGTATCACACTGAGTAGCGGCGTTGATACCTGTGGGGGTAGATGCACATTAGTACTATAGGGATATACACTATTGAGTTGATTAACAATTTTTCCTACTTTCTATTTTGTTTCTGTTTGGTGGGAAGGAGCCAATGATGAGAAGTGGAACACACTGACGAGAACCTGTCAGCAGTTCCCTGGTGGTTGCTCCCGTGAGGTACCTTCCTACCACCCACACATTTTTTCTGACTTTTTCTGAATTCTTTTGATTTTGTCTGACCTATCTCTCTCCGCATTCACACATGGGATTGCAGAAGCACAGCTTGAGAGTAGGCACTATAGACACACAAGGAATGATACACACAGATTGAACGAGGATATTTTAAAGACAGGCACACCTTGTTGTAAACTCCTGGAGTGGGTGTAAGGTTATGTGTAACCACACTAACGAGTCAACAGGAGATGGTTTGAAATAGATTTCCTAGTATATAGTAGGACCAGGTTTTGGGAAAATGATGATATGAGTGGAGGGTACCTGGGTCTGATTTTTCCCTCTGAGCTCCTATTTTGTGAGAACTGATAATATTTGCCCCAAGTAGTCTGAATGGAAAAGGCATATAGGTTGTGTGGGACCGAGTAATGAGATTATAGGCATAGATATGTGTTATGGGCTCTCCGTGTATCGAGAAGGGACTACTGTTGCGTCCATCTGGAGAATTGGTGGGAGTGTTGGTGAGCTGGTACATGAGGGAGTAGGGGTGAGAATGGTCAAGGGAGACATCTAGTACATTGTGGTGATAGCCACCCAGTGTCCAGGGGATACCGACCCATTGAACTAGGACTCCTGATAGAGGAATCCAAAATGTAATCTGCTCTGAGTTTGGGGCATATATAAAACTAAGGAGGTTGGGCTCATCATCTAAACAGCCTTAAGCAAGTACATATCTGCCTCCCTTATCAATCAATGTGTTTTTGGTTTGAAAGATAATACCTGCGTGTATCCAGATCAGTGCGCTCCAGGCATATGTGTAATATGTTGTGCTACGGACCGACCTCTCCATCGCCTGCTAAGACACCAAAGTTAACAACTAGTGAGTGTAGAAAACTGATGTGCACTTGTTGTCTCTTGATGTATGCGAATACAGAGTAGTCGTGTGGGGTGGATCAAGTGGGGGTTGTAAGCGGATACCCTTTCTGCTAGCCTATTCAGGTCTGCAACTAGGCAGCTAAGGGCAATGCTCCATCACTGGGTGGTTGAGGAGGAAACTGGGTCACTCATGTGGTAATGGAGCCCATGGGCTTTAGAGTAGATTGTTGGCTGACCGTGGCATTAGTACCAGGCCAGACAATAGCCCTTCACGCTGCAAGTCATCCTGGATCATGTAGTCCTCGCTTACATCAGTGCTGGAGTCAGTATGCTGCAAGTCATCCTGGATCTTGTCTTCCTCGCTTACAGCTGTTCTAGAATCAGTATGCTGGGTTGGTGAGGATTGTCAGAGGGCAAATGCTGCGTCTAGTGATAATTGTTGACTTTTTCAAAGTGCATGAGCGGAGGACACGCTGGCAGCACCTCCGGATCTGCCTCGCCGTCTGTTTCTCCTGTCTCTGAGCTTGCTGGGTTGAGGTAGATTAGCATTGTCTGTCAGAGGGCGACAGCTGCCCTCGAAGTTAGTTTCCACCTAATCCCAGATGAAACTTAGTTCAGTGAAGAAGTGGGTTTGTTGATCGTCTATTATCTTCAACTTTGCTGAAATAGTAGGGAGTACTGAACATTCAAGTCTCAGAGGTGGCACTTCACTGTAAGAAAAGAAGACCAATGCAGTTGAGACGACACCATGTAGCATGGGAATATCGATATTTTCATATTTCAAAAGCACTGCGCATCTTGCCGGTTGTAGAATAGCATTTCTGTCTTTGTAATGGAGAATCTTTGCCACCACTGGATGTGAAGGGACGTCCCAGGCGGAAGTCTGCAGGTGGGTACCCAGTGTGCTCTTTCAATTGAGAAATGTGAGGAGCAGGAGTTGGCTAACACCACTGCTGGCACCTGCTTCTACATTCTTAGTCTCCTTAGAAGGATTTTCCCCCTGTTACCATTTTCCACTAAAGAAATGCTGATGCAAGCCCTGGTACTAAGTAGGCTAGACTATTGCAATGCTCTGTTAATTATTAGCTAACAAAGCCTCCCTTAATAGGCTACAAGTGGTGCAAAACACGGCCGCCCGCCTTGTAGCAGATGCCCCATCTGGAACAGCTTCTATTCCCCTCTTCAAAAAACTCCACTGGCTTCCTGTGAGAAAGCGGGTAAAATTTAAAATAGGCTGCACCATCTTCAAATCCCTCAATGAGCAAAGTCCTTCCTACCTCTCTAACAAACTAATCAAATATATCCCCCCAGTCCTCTTATATTAGGCTCTAAACTGCTACTTTGCATGCCTAGAAAGCTTTCTCTTACCTTGCCCCTGCCTTCTGGAATGAGCTACACCTTCAGCTCCGCAACTGTCAGAACCTCTCTCAGTTCAGGAAGTTGCTAAAATCTCACCATTTCTGAGCTCCTTGCTCTGGCTGTAGTTCACCGACCTAAGCGCAGAGATACCCCTCAGGGTGTTTCAGCGCTATACAAACCAATAAACTTCAAACTTCAAGGTCTTGGCCCACTTCTCTAGGAACTCAGCCATTGTCCTTGATCCCTCTGCCCTCTCTGGGAAACCCACCACACGGATGTTATTCTGCCAGATCCTCCCCTCCGCTCGGCATTCTCTGTATGATATTCCAGTCTTTGCACTCATTTGAGGAGATCGTGTGTAGTGTGTTCTTGATCTGCTAGTCGCTGTGTCATCTGTGAGATGTAGCGCTAAGTGCCGGTGACCCTGGAGGCCAATTTCAATTGGACTTCATGGATTCCACTCGGATTTCCTCTATGCAGGCCTCAACAAACATGTGTGAGGTTTCAATGGCAAGTGGGATAGAATCCAGTTTGGGGCCAGTGCCTTGATGTGGTGGAGGAACCAAGTGTCCACTCACCAGCTGCTCTGAAGTTCGGGGCTCCAGTGAGGGCGAGCGGCATGGGCTCCAGGTGGTCTTCTGTCTGCCCACGGTATCTGATATCAGAGGCACACAGCGCTGTTATGGGCTGTATCAGGCTTATGCTCTCTTTATCCCTGCTGGGAGATTGTTCCGAGCAGCAAAGCCCATATCAGGATCCACAGAGTTCTCATGCAAAATGGACAACAGTTAACAATAGCCTCCAGGTTTGAAGAGCTTACTTGATGCATATCCTTCCCACTTGGCTTGTACTCCCATGCGAATGGCTAACAAATGATCATGTCTTACTTGTGACGTCAGGTTCATTTTTTGCATTCCCAGACTCAGAGCGAGTGGTAACAGAGGCATCATCCAAAGGCACAAATCTCTTCCTGTAAGACATCAGTGCCCTGCATATCACTTGCTCCATGGCATTTTATATCACTACTCCTGAATGGCAACAAGTCATTTGGTGGTAAAATATCACCTCCAAATGGTGAAGTCCTGTTGGCCATGGGTCAGATCTACATAGTAGTCTGATATGGTCTTAATGCTGCCCTCCAGTTGTTATTCTGTTTATTATGTTGCTCCTTGGTGGATTCCAAATGTTTTCTCTTGTAATTTAACAGGGCCTCCATGAGTTAGACTTCTGTTGCGACTGGGTTGAATCCATGTTGTACTCTATAGTAGTTTTGCACTTCCAGGAGTGGATATAAGCAGTATTTTCTGCTTGCAAATTAGTAAGTAGTTATGAGTGTCTACGCCTATTCTCAAACTTCCCACCACACCATATAGTGCATGTGCTGCTCGCCAAAAGGTGCTTGAAGCATGTCTTTAAACCTCTCCCACCTCAAACTATATCTTTCACATAAAAATACTACATCCAACACTCATTCACCACACATCTCTGAAAGTGTTCACAAAAATTAATGAAAATTAAGCCAATATGGGGTCCTCTCAGGTGAATGAAGTGCTAAACAGAGTCCCCATTACAATACAATACAAACTATTGTGCTAATGCAACACTTGATCGCATTATGTTAAGAAGCATCCATATTGGGGGCACAACAGACATGGGATACTCTAGCTGTGAAGATCTAGTGGACTCTTGAAGGTCCCATTTGGTCCACCTTGCAGGTTTCCTGGACTGTTGGCTAGAGAACACAGAGTTCCTGAAACTAGTGGGCCATGAAGTGCCTGTACCGGAACCAATGGAACAGGCCCCTCCTGCAGATAGTCTGGCGATTCTCTAGCACTTCCCTGCCTGAGAGAATTGTGTGTGTGTGGTTAGCCTGGTTACAAGGGGAACTTTTAATGGCTTGTTCGGAGGCTTGAGGCCCTCTGAGGCTAAGTACTGGCTAGCACTGTACAGGGGAGTGAAAGAGAATGGTCATTAGGATGGGAGTGAAGAAGGATGCTCCTTGATGAGGGGTTATGGCTGGCCCTGTGCTGCAGTTGGTTTTGATTGGCCTTTGTTCACCTATAGGAGTTTGAATAAGTGTGAGTGAAGAGATAATGGCTCTGGGGTCCCAGTGGCATCAGGGACAATACTTTCAGCATTTCAGCCCACAGGGGTTTGCATTGAGGAGAAGAGAGGGACAGACCAAGTGAATGGGATCCTGCCCTCCCACCCTCTTATATTTAGGGACAGGAGAGGGCAGATGACGATATTAAAATCTAAGCTTTGGAAAGTATTGTTCATGGCATGAACTCCCTCTTGGTGGCCTGTGTTTATAGTAGTGTCTTGAGATGGACCCCAAGGTTAAGATGTTTGAAAATTAATGGCAATTTGCAAATGTCCTTGTACTGTGCATCCTGGTTTTAGCCATGAGTAAACTCTTCCGACTGCAACTGAGGCAACAGTTTGCTAGTTCAAGATGACAAAGAGACTTTGCCAATGGTTCCCATGGCCTATAAACTGCCCATGGGTGAGGGCTGAGGTTATGAGAGGGAAGGTGGAACTGTCATGATTGTCCCGAATTCTGCTGATCAACCACAATATTATTGTACAGTAAGAGGAGGTTTGAAAGCAGGGGAAGTCATCTCCTCTTAATTCCACAATTGTGTTTTAAAATCCTGACAAGAAAGAAAGAGTTACTGGAAATCAGGTCTGTTTTGGTGGCTAAGGGCTTACAAGCTTCAGTGGACCTACCAGACTGTCTAAAAGAGGCCCATTTTGGGAAGATACACGTGCTTAACCAGCCAGGTGCTAGAAAATCTGTTCTGCAAAGTTTAGATCATTATGGTAAAGTGCCACTTGATACCTTTGGGCTGTCTCAGAGTGACTATCAGGTCCTGCTTCTGTTGCTCCTCGCTGTGGGTGGCATAAGTTGCTAATGGTACTGAAGTGAGTGATACTGTTGTCATTTGTGTTGATTCTCTACTGAGCTCCCTGCTTCGCTCTTTGAGCATTAGTGGATTATACACTAAGTCTTGTTCATGATGCTCTTATACATTTAGACCTTAGTGATACCATTACAGTAATGTGATTGCATTGCTGCCTTTGAAAACTTGACAAAGCTGATAATTAAAGTTGCGTCAATGTCCTGGGTGTTTGTTAGCAAGTATGCATTGGCATGCTGCCGGGTGACGTTTTTCTGCATACATTCCTCCAATTCTGCCTACATTGTTTGTGTTGCCAGTAGTTTGCAAACAGCACACTCCAAATCTATAGGTGTAATGCAATGCTTCACAAAACGGGCAACTTATTTTACGGTCTCCTCACACTGATTTTGCAATGGCTAGATCCAAAGCACTTGACATCCAGTCATGTTTGTACCGTTAGAGTGTTAGTTTGTGATGACGCTAACAGTGTTAGCCTTTCAAAGAAGCCACGTTCTGCAGACACTTTGCCTCTATTCCAGGTTTGTTTCTAGAGGTTATGGAACCCATATTTTTCTGGGTCCTTGATTATCAATAAAAGCAAAACAGTAAAACAAACAGAATAAAT
Source organism: Lissotriton helveticus (assembly GCF_964261635.1). Taxonomy (NCBI): domain Eukaryota; kingdom Metazoa; phylum Chordata; class Amphibia; order Caudata; family Salamandridae; genus Lissotriton; species Lissotriton helveticus. Next base: position 53,804,324 of record NC_136062.1, on the reverse strand, counting down.
GACAGAAATAGAAGGAGAGAAAATACAAAAGAAACCCCATAGGCATCCTTATAATAAATTCTCAACACTTTAACCAGGAGAAACGACATAGAAGACTAACCACATGTGAATCTAGGTTATATTAGCCTATCAGTTTAAAACATTTCCACCCAAAACACGCATTCTGGAAGTAAGGGGTACCATTCTCCTTTATTTCTTTCTTTTCTTCTTTCTTTCTTTCTTTCTTTCTTTCTTTCTTTCTTTCTTTCTTTCTTTCTTTCTTTCTTTCTTTCTTTCTTTCTTTCTTTCTTTCTTTCTTTCTTTCTTTCTTTTTCTTTCTCCCCTCCTTTCCTTCTTGTCTTCCTTTATTTTCTCTGTCTTCCCTTCTTTCGTTCCTTCCTTCTTTCTCTTTTCTTATTTTTAATATCTCCTTTCTTCTCATTCTATTTCTTTTTTTCTTACTTTCCTTTGGTCTTTCTTTCTTTCTTTCTTGCCTTCTTTCTTTATTTTCGTCTCTTTCCTTTTTTCTCTTTTCTTCCTCCATTCTTCCTTTTTATCATTCCTTCTTTGCCTCTCTCTTTTCTTCTCACTTTCTTTTTTCTCTTTTTTCTTCTCTCTTTTTTCATGGCAAATCTGTTGGAGCACGGCCGCCCAAAACTGCTACAATTGTATGCATTGCCTTGTATGCAGGGAATGCATACAAGTGAAGAAGGGTTCGACAACTCTCTCCAGCAGATCTCAGATATTCCAGACATGGCATAGAGACATACCGGGATAAAGTACCCTCTAGTGAGGGTTTTATATTAATGAGCCTTATGCTGCAGACAAATAGTCTAGGCTGCTCGTGACTCAAGCAGATGCCAAGTGTCATCTGTTAGTGTGGTGTCTGAGACTTGCTCCTAGTTCATCTGTTAGGAGTGCTTGTGCAGTTGTGAGAGATTACACAGGGCTGCATAGAGATGGGTGATGGCCCTCTTGAGCACCCTTAGGCAAGAAGGTACTTAAGGGGTGTGTGTCCTGGTTTAGCTGCCATTACCCTTCACTGTCTGTGTGTTCGCTCAATGAAGGAGTTGGTTAAGGGGGAACTCGTCTGTAACGGTCGGTTGAAAAAGTTGCTTGCATGGAGACATATCTAACATGGCCCAATCATTATAAAGGTCCCCGGGCACTGGAGGTACTTTCCCTCTCCAATCCTAAAAGCGTGCGTCCATTGAGTCTGGTGGGAATTCAAGGTTTTGTAAAATGGGAGTGGGAAGGGATATGTGGTGGCCACTTGGCAGTGATTAATCTTGCCCCTATGTTGCAAAAGAGTAGCTGTAGCATAAGGTGGTGTCTGGAGGAGTAAAAAGCGATCTTGGGACTTCATCCACATGACATGTTGTTAAGGATTGGGGGAAAATCCCTATACAAAGAGCACTCAGAATTTGGTGCAAGGGGGGTGATGCCAATCTAGAGCTGATTGTAATTGGCATGAATGGCTATAGCACTCTGGGTTAGAGAACAGGAGAAACCATGGGGCAGGGTCTAACAGGGGCTTGGTGTCTATGGAAGCTGATATGATTCAAAGCCGCCGAGGTGATGATATTAGAATGAAGTAAATCCTCCTATACGACTTATAAACATTAGAATAAAAAGTATAGTCCCTCTCCCCCATGGTTTCCCTCCAAATATCGAGCAGATTTAAGTCTAGTATACCTTGAGTTGTCATAGGGGGTACAGGGTATTGTATTTTTGTATTGTATTTGACATTTATTAAGCGCATATATTACCAAACGGTGTCATAGCGCTGCATACGGGCAATCACAGTAAGTCACAGGAAGGACAAGCTGAGGGTAAGGAGTTTAGAATAAGAAGGTTTTGAGGGACCTACGTAATTTCTTATGGTCACTTTCTGTTCTGAGGAGTAAGGGCAGCGCATTCCAGATAGTAGGAGTGATTTTGGAGAATATCTTCCCACCATATTTGATGGTGCAAGTCTTTGGTACGGTTAGGAAATGTTTGCTGGATAAGCGGAGGGTTCTTGTGGGTTGATATGTGATTAGTTTCTGCTCTAGGTAGCGGGGTTCCTTTCTGTTTAGGGTATTATGTACGAGACAGCATATGTGTCGTATCATTCTACTGAGTGATCAAACGTGGAATTCAGATCTATTTTAAAATATATCCTCACTATTAGTACTCCTCTAATGAAGTTTGCCATTAGCGAGAGCAGGGAGTTATAAAACTCCTCCTTATTATCATTATGTTCGTATATGGAGAAGAGCGTGATAGCACAAGTGCCCACACAGGCTTTCAAACTCAACATTCTACACTCTCTATCTGTGTATCTCTGGTCTATAGTTATGGACAGGATGTGCTTGAACATGAGGGACACTCCTCTGGACTTGGTAGGGCTCGTCGCATGAAATTAAAGTGGGAACCAGTAGGAGTGGGGTCTCTTAGTGTGTGGTGAGAGGAGATGTGTCTCCTGTATCATGCCTCATCCGTAGTGTGAAGCCCTTTCAGCAGTGCTTCCCTCTTCATCCGTGAATTTAGTACTTGGATATTCAGAGAGACTATATTAAATTTGGACATCATTTAAGTGTGAGGGGGCAGTGTCCTATCATTGCTAAAAGCAAGAGGGATAAACCCTCTTTGCAAAAGCACCATCAGTGCACCACTGAGGGTGCCCAGCATCTTTGCCGCATCTGCCAAAGGGAAATGTGCACACCCTGGGATGGTGCATGAGATATGAAACAATAGTAATGAAGCCAAATCTTAACAATGACAAAGGGCATTACCCAAGACAAAGAAGTAAATAGAACATAGTAGCTGGTTGTTGCCCTACAGCCGTGTATTGGGGGCAACTAATGAGGTAACCACAGGGCCCCTTCCCATCCACCTAACCATCATATTAAAGGATAAAGAAACTAGGTGTTGAAGGTCAAAGCATGGCCAGCACATGAGTTGCTAGAGTGGTCACACAGCCAGTCTGTTAGAAGGTGGTTCTGACGCTAGGGGCCGCCCGGATTTTTCGCTTTTTGAGCACCTAAGTGTTGAGCTTTTACTGTGGGGGAGCCTCATAATCTGGGACTCAGCCACAGTGAACTCCTAATGAAGGAGACTGCATGGAGATTTTACTGGTGGCCCCTGGCTTGACTAGGCCGCTGCCTCGCAGCTGGAGTATGGGGCACTGGGCTGGTTACATGCAGACACATGGGTACATGCGTGTGCACACGTGTGTGGGGTGCGCAGGGGAGATTTCTAGAATGCGCAGTCCAGGAGCGGGTGCAAATTGAATGGTGTGGCAGGACTTATGCAGAATTGGGTGGTGACCAATGTTCCCTCTAATTTTTTTCCTTTGTGCGGCAGTGGAGGGTCTCTGTGCGCTGCAACCATGGCTATGTGCACCAGGACAAAACAACAAAAGGAGAGGTAGGGAACCACTCTTAGTCCCCGGTTATATTTGTTTAAACAAAAAAGAGTGTCCAAGAACACAACTAAAGTACAAATGGAGCAGGAAAACAATAAGTATATGACCCCTCTCGGGTCAGTATAGAAAGCCCTCACTCACCAACCTGGTTGGTGACATGCTTCATCATCGGGCCCCACTGGAGAGGCCGAGTGCCTCCCCAGTGTGCTACAACGCCAGATCTACTGCGGAGCGGGTGTTGTGAAAATAGACGTGAAGTGAGTGATTAGGAGGTGATAGTGATGGTTAAAAATGTTTTCAGTGTCTCAAAAAATAGTTTATTACTTGATCACTGGGACAGACTTATAATAGTGTGGGAAAATAGTCCAAATACATTGTTTGGTTATTTCCAATAGGTTAATAATCAGTCAACATGTTTCTGCCTTGAAACGGTGTAATTTTACCAGGCATTCATCAGGACAAAAGTGTACTAAACCCTGGCGGTATGAGCACTCTAAGGCCCACCCTGACCTAGGGACGTGAAATTGAAAGTCGCATGTAAAAAGTGCATGGAGAAGGAGCGAACTCCTCCTAAGGTCCTCCCAGATTAGGAGACCTCAAAGTCAGTGAATATGCACTTGAATGGTGAGTCAGATACACACCATGGATCTCGGGAGGGGGGTGGTAGTGTAATTGGCACACTGCCCTCGACGCCAGGCACCCGCTTGGAACCTGCTGACACCCTCGTTACCGGATCCTGTAGGTGCACCAGGAACCAACTGCGCGTGTCTGCGGCGCCAAATGGCACTCAAAACGTTTACTTTAAAAAGTGAAAAGATGGTGCATTTTCACACATACAGAGCCACAATAAGGGTCTTAAGGGCAGTTTGCAAATTTATTGTATGGCCTGTATTTTCATTGTTGTGTCTCTGACTGATGTTGTCTGTCTTCCCCGCTGCCTGTATGTGGTCCGTGCCCCTTTTTCTTCCCCCTGTACCCCTCGCTGCCCGTGTCTCTGCCCAGTTTTCCCTTCTGTTCCCCTCGCTGCCCCCGTGCCTCTCTGCCCGTTCTGCCTTCTGTTCTTTTCTGCCCTATATTTCTGTATTCTGTATTTTGCCTCTGTGCCGTTAGTTTTTTGTGCCCGTCTGCCCTCTGTGCCACTCATTTTTGTGCCCCTTTTGCCTTCTGTTCCACTCTTATTTCCCTCGTTTTTTGCGCCTTTCTGCCCTCTGTGCCACTCGTTTTTCCCCTTGTTTTTTGTGCCTTTCTGCCCTCTGTTCCACTTTGTTTTCCCCTCGTTTTTGAGCCCTTTTGTCCTCTGTTCCACTTGTTTTTTGTGCCTTTCCGCCCTCTGTTCCACTTTGTTTTCCCCTCGTTTTTTTGTGCCCTTCTGCTCTCTGTTCCACTTGTTTTTTGTGCCTTCCTGCCCTCTGTGCCACTCGTTTTAACCCTAGTTTTTGGTGCCTTTCTGCCCTCTGTCCTGCTCGTTTTTTGTGCCTTTCTGCCCTCTGTCCCACTCGTTTCCTTTCTGCCCTCTGTTCCACTAGTTTTTCCCTCGTTTTTTGTGCCATTCTGCCCTCTGTCCTACACGTTTTTTGTGCCTTTCTACCCTCTGTCCTACTCGTTTTTTGTCCCTTTCTACCCTCTGTCCCACTCGTTTTTTGTGCCTTTCCGCCCTCTGTTCACTTCGTTTTCCCCTCGTTTTTTATGCCCTTCTGCCCTAGTTTCCACTCGTTTTTTGTGCCTTTCTGCCCTCTGTCTCATTTGTTTTTTGTGCCTTTCTGCCCTCTGTCCCACTCATTTTTTGTGCCTTTCTGCCCTCTGTTCCACTCGTTTTCCCCTCATTTTTTGTGCCATTCTGCCCTGTCCCACTCATTTTTTGTGCCTTTCCGCCCTCTGTCCTACTCGTTTTATGTGCCTTACTGCCCTCTGTCCTACTCGTTTTTTGTGCCTTTCTGCCCTCTGTCCTACTCATTTTTTGTGTCTTTCTGCCCTCTGTCCCACTCGTTTTTTGTGCCTTTCTGCCCTCTGTGCCACTCATTTTTTTCCTTGTCTTTGTGCCCCTTTTGCCTTCGGTTCCACTTGTTTCCCCAGCCGCTGTGGCCATTTGTTTAAGTATTGCTGTTAATCAGAGCCCCTTCACGGGCTCCGATTAACAGCAATACTCAAACAAAAGGCCACAGTCTGCCAGCGCTTTACTAACAAAAGCGTTGAGACAGTACACGCTGTGTTTAGAAACGGTCTCTGTGCTTTTGTTATTAGAGCGCGGGGCAGACTGTGGCCTTTTGTTTAAGTATTGCTGTTAATCGGAGCCTGTGAAGGGGCTCTGACTAACAGCAATACTTAAACAAAAGGCCACAGTCTGCCCGCGCTTTATTAACAAAAGCCCTGCCTCGCACTCTCACATAGCCCAAGCGCCGCAAGCGCCACAAGCCCCACCAGCCCCCCCGCCTCCTTACCTGCACTCCTCACGCCCGCTCCACTGCCACTGCCACGAAAAGCGGCCGATGGCGCGACTCTCTCTAGCAACGTCCTGTGTGTGCGCTCCACGCGAGGTGGTGCGCGCTGACATCAGGGAGGTGCGCGCGCGCGCCTTAGAGGGAACAGTGGTGGTGACATGGAATAGGCTTTATACACTGGAAAGAAACATGACAGGGAAAGTCAGTGTGTTTTACTGTGTTTTCACTTCATAATACCCCTACGGGGATGTGGGGCTCATGGCTAAAATGACTTCCACAAAGCCTACAGATTCCAGACACGCACTAAAGTCCTGTGTAGCGGATGTTAATAATATATATTATAATAAATATATATATAAATAATAAGTATTCTGCAGAGTCCGAAGTCATATTTGTACTGCTTTTGGGTCGTCCAGAAATGTCATATTTCTCTGAGTCCATGGCTGGGGTCTGGCCCTGGCAGGTTAGATTAATGACCTTTCTTCCCAGAGCAAAGATCTTCCCTCCAAGGAGAAAAGATAGGTGGAGCTACAAGCCAATCCATCAACTGCTGTCGCTGGGTGCCAAGCACCAAGCTGAACCACAGTGGAGGCAGTAAGGGGGGAAGGAGTTGAGATTCAGAGGCCATGTGGCCAGAGACACTGGACGACGCCATTTTGAACAAACCCAACCCAGAGGCTGGACAAGAAGGAGGGAGCAGGAGCAGGGAAATGATGTGTCACTGTTTGATAGGACACACAGAGACTTCCTGCCAGCCCCCTACTCAACTTTTAAAAAGTACTTGCACAGGAAGAGAAGCTCTCTCTGGGGTGTGGTCTGGCGAGGTGAAAGGTGCTGGAGCCTGGCGCAATGGGCAGTTGGACAGAGGACACCCCTGACTGCCCCCCAGGCCCGTCACCGCACCAGAAGAAGAGCCCAGGACCGGTGCGCAGAAGAAGAGGCCTCTGCGCAGGGAGAAGAGAGGCGCAGGGAGCCAGTGAAGACCGCTCCCTGCAGAATGCACCCTCTTGGAGACCCGGAGGACAACGGAGAGTGCACCCAGAGGCTGGGAGCACCTCCAGGAAAAAGGAGACGCAAAATGGGGCAGATCGGACGCCCAGGGGCTGAGATATGGCCTGCAGAAGGTAGGCGACCTTCGACCCCTAAGAAGACCGACGACGAAGCACGTTGGGCTCCGCCGCCGGTCTCAGAGATGCCCCCTGGGTGTGTCAGGTCCCGGGGGCTGCCCCCCTAAGAAGTAAAGCCGGGGTGCGCCGTCGTGCACCCCGTGAAGCTGCCCCCGTGGGGTGCCAGGAGCCCACCCATGCCCCCGCTGAAACATTTGGGAGTCTGCTGTTCTGGTGCGTAGGGGGCCCCCCAGAGGAGGGGGGTCACCCTCAATGGTGTAAAGGTGTTGGGGGGAGCTGCTGGAGGAGCGCAGTCTCCCCCCCCCCCAGCATGAAGAGACAAGTCACCCTAGGTGTTCTGGGGATTCGAAAGGAATAATCCCTCCAGGGCTCAACGTGCATTTAACACCTTCTGGGCTGGAACTTTTGGTCTTCAGCTGAGGGTGTTTTGATAATTGCATCAAGAAGTGAAGGGCTGAGTTGGGGATGTCTGGAGAAGGGCATCCCCTGGAGGTGAAGATGTGTTATTGCACTGAAATGCATTTATTAATGGTTATTTCTTTTAGAGAGACTGATGTTCAATGCGAATGGTGCAAGGTGATGTCAACAAAGTGGATTTACGTGGCTAGACACTCCTGCAAGGGTGTCTGACTGTATTTACTTAATCCTGTGATCATCTGTGATGCCTTTAGGGGCTGTAATTGCAATGCATTTTTAAAGATATCCAAATGTGCTGAGAACTGTCATTCTAAAGTGTGCATAAACATATATTCAAGCTGCTGCGCTTAGGTGAAGAACCCAGATTGTTAGCCCTTAAGATGTAGAGGTGCTTACTTTATGGTCAGTAGGAGATGCTCAGTCAGGGCCATGTGTCACCAAGGCAGGTGTACCCCTGTTTAATGCTTGTTGAGGTAATGGGGAGGGCGCCACTGGGATGGTGCCAGTGCGCAGGGCCCTCGCTCCAGGTTATGTTCAACTAACTGCATTGGGGCAAGATGATGTGTATACATGGGAGTGGTGGTACAAGACCCCACGCCCCCTGGTGGGAGAGGTAGAGATGTTATGCAATGTCACAAAGTAATTCCTACAGCTTATGTATATTTGTAAATTGGTGAATAGAATTGAGTGGTGTGTGTGTTTAATAAATGTACTCTCACTTTTAAAAAGCAAAGTACAGATTGGACAATCAATTATAAAGTGTTATTTTTGCGCACCTGCAAAGGCGATTACTAGCCCACACCACCTCCCTTGAGTAAGTCTCAGATTGCTCTGCAACGTTACCCTCTGAGAGTCAGGCGCTACAATTTGGTGTTTGGTTCCCAGTGAAGGACAAATGTAGTCATGTTACTTGTGCAGGCCTCACAGATGCTGCCTCGTTTTCCAACTCAGTCCTAGTGTAGGATTAGTTCAGTTTGTTGGCACCATGGCCTCTGCATCAGGAGCAGGCCTCAGGGGAGGAAAGTGTCTATCCGCTTGTTAGTCACTATCCACCAAGGTCAAATCTAGTCCTTGATCACGCCACTGTGTGATCCTCTTGGAAGATCTATTGGTTTTCGTCAATTGAGTTCAATGCCATTGGATCACTTTGGGAGAACGCGGGATGTCTAGTGGATCTCCCCTATCATAGGCCGGGGAGGGGGATCAGTAGAACTTGAGCCTCATCTGGTGTCCGCGCAGCAACTTGCTTGTTATCAATGGTAGAAATGAGGTGCAGTGGGAATCCCCACCACTAGAGGATTGTCCTTTCACAAAAATATGACAATACTTCCTTAAGTTTCTTGCCAGAATATGGAATGAAAAGTCTTAATGGAGTGTTATGGTATCACAGCAAAAGAATCGTATTTTGACTTGATAGTAGTGTACTCTGGTAAGTACATCTGGTGTGAAAAGATTCTGTTGTTGGTAAGAAGAGAAGACATGACTAGTACGATCAAGGATGAGGACTTTTTCTTCAATGTCTTGGGGGGTATGGTGGAACAGAGTCTGCATATAGCTTTCCAGATCAACATTCAAAACGTTAGCACTTATGCCTCTGATTGATACATTATTGTGACAAGATCGATTCTCATAGTCCTCCACTGTGTTGGCCAAGGTCAATTGGCGGGACTCAAGTGCTCCAACTTTCTGAACAAGAACATCCTGTCCCGGGGCGCGCTGTACCACTGTCACCTCTATCATGGCAAGTCAAGATACAGCTCCCTTTACCAACTGATCTAAACCTGTAAGCGCTGTTGTAAAATGTTGTGGATGGGTTTGAAATCCTTCCTCATTTCCTGAAGGAAAGATACAATATTCCCCATCATGCAGGCAAGGAGAGATCGACCAAGGCTGGGCTGTCCCCTGAGGAAACATCATCAGGCGCTTCTGTAAGTCCACTACTTATGGTGGCTTTAGCAGTAGTTAGCATGTCCTTAATTGATGGGACCCACACATGTGTGTGCTCTGATAATGCAATGGCCCCCCATAGCTGTTGACATGCTGTATTAAGCAAGGTTGCAAAGAGCACCAGGATCGTAGGGATGATCAAACAGATGAAGTGGGGCAATATAACATAATTTAATGGGTCTAGCATTTGTTTTCCTTTTCCCTTCTGTATTTTTTGTAGCCCTCAAAAGTCCTCGTAAGAACCAACCCTGTATGCCGTGGAAGAAGGGTGCTGGCAGCTCTGGTCTAGCGTAGTGATGGACAAACGTCCCAGATTTGATTTAAATAGGAGGCCGGGCAAGAGCGCACAGACCCATCCTCCTGCCTTGGGCATCTCTGCAGGTGGGTCGATGCCCATCTTGGACACACGTTGGAAGGTGACTCATCAACGTGCTCCCGCCTGCATCTGCAGCAGCATTTCACTTCACTGCCTTCTCAATCCCAAACTTGATGTTGCAGCTGCTCACCACCTGCACAATGTCAACTTAACTGTGGTACTGGGCATAATCGAGTGCCACGGATTGGGAGCTCAGACGAGGCATGCCATCTTGAGACCTCACCTAGGCCATGCCCCCAGTAACTGATTGACTTTTAAAGTAGTTCCTGTCAGTGCCAGGAAGTACTATGATAATGTGAGTGTTGGTTTATTTTTAGACCAAACAATCTTTTTTGAGTGTGGTACATGATTTTTTTATTGATGGCCCAGCATATTCCTAAACAATAAAGTTTTGCAAAAAAATGACAAAAACAAAACAAGAAATGCCAGAAGGGAGGCAGCCAACGCCAGACCTGTTAGCTTTGCCAATGTTTTTTACTGATCATTTCACTGCATTACCGCAATCATTGCCTGCAGCAAGCGTAAATGCCTCCAATGCCAGTTACCTTGCAAACCACCTATGCAGCTTGTATTTACAAGTGTGAAACTGCCTTGATTTGAAAATGTGGGCCACATTTTTTTGGTATCATTCGTTTTCAATTTGGTGCCGGCCCTATTTATTGTCCCAGTCTTACCGTAGGACGAATCATCACTCTAAAGCTGTCACAAAGTACTTTTTAGGTTTCGCCTGGCGTCGGAGCTCCTAGCTCCGCACAGGAGAAATCTTATGTCCCTACAGTGTAGGGCTTAGTCCCGCCCTCTGTTCCATTGGCTAGCTCCATAAATGGAGGCTAGCCATTGGAACAGAGATCTGTCCGTCATGGCCGGACCAGATTCGTGGGCGTTCCCGAGATTTTTTCGCTCTCCGCCTCTGCGAAGTCGTCATCGCGGCGGTGGGCGGAGTTTCGTTTTTTTTTTAATGGGGTTGTTTTTGTCATTCTATGCCGACCACGGCCGCCGGAGGAAGTACAGGTGAGTGCTTTGTTTTTCTTGCCTTCCCGCCCCCCCCCCTGTCCTTGTGCCCGTTCCCGCCCCCCTCCCGCTGTCCGTGTCCCACTTGTAAATGCTTGTTTATGTTGCAGCTCAAAAGGAGGACATTCTGCATGAAAAGTCACCCTCGGTCATTGGAATGTGTCTGCTACATGAAAATCCTCCGGGGAGCAGGGAGTGTGGGAACTGAGTGACTTCTTTGCCTAAACTTGAAAGTTTAACAAAGGGGTAGAGAGGAGACAGCCCGACCCCCAGACTTACTGCGTTCCCCCGCCCCCCCGGATCCAGGCAGAAGTTTACTTCTCTGAAGGGCGGCAGCGGCCCCATTAAGAGCCGGAAGAGCTCTGAGATTGACAGGCTGGAGGAACTTGAATGAGGGGGAAGCAGGAGCCGGAGACGGGCTGAGCCGGGACAGGGACGCAGAGCAGCGACGGCCGAGGCTACCCCCTGTGCCCCAGCTCAAAGGGGTAGATCGGGGCGGCTTTCGCCGGGGCTCCCTCAGTCCCAGAGGCAGAGGGGGGGTACCCGGGGCTGCCCCCAACCTATTGTCCCCCCCCCGGTCTGCGGGGCACAGTCAAGGGCGGCCTGAGCCATTGTCCCCCCAGGACTGGGGGAGCAGTGAGTCAAGGGCAGCCTTCGCATTGCCCCCCCCCTGGACTTGGGGGCACAGTGAACCTAGGGCGGCCAAGGGGCACACGGCGAGTCACAGGCGGCGCCGGCACTTTACACCACACTGGACGGAGAGACCGCCGTGTTCCTGGGCTGGATCCGGCCCCACGGTGATTTTGGGGGCTGGCGCCCTCTTGATGGGCTGCTGCCGGGCTCTGGAGACCCCTCCGCCGCGCCTCGAGCCCCCCACTTCTCGCCGTGCCTGCTTTGTAAATGTATAACTTGATGGGTCTGAACAGCACAGCCGCTGCCATTCAGCCCAATGTCTCCTGCACATGCAACTGCAAGCGCTCGCTGTTCCAGAGGATTGAGATCTGTGAGTACCGATCAATGTCTGTCTGTCCCCTGTGTGTCTGTCTGTTCGGATGCCCTCCCTCTGGGACCCGGGGATGGGGGTTGGAGATCTCTTCTATGAAGCGGGGAAGGCTGTACTGCTCCAGGTCTTCTTGGCTTCTGGCCCTGGAAAAACTTTCCGACTTATTAAAATGTTCCTCGAGCAGTTTCTTAGGCAGCCGTGTGTGTTAGGTGGATAAGTGCAGGGCTTGACTGAGGAACCACAAAAAGCCCTGGGAAACACACTAAAAACCATCCTCGCTCGATATTTATCTTTACAAACATTCATTCAATCTCTTCCCTTCTCTTTACTCTCGTCTCCCTCTCTCCACCGCTCTTGCTTCAAGCCTCGGTGCCTGCTGCAGTTAACCCACAGGAGCTTGTGAAAGTGCCAGATAGACCAGTAGCGGCCCTGCTCTTCAAAGCCTTCACATGGTCGAGCCCAAGGGGGGGGGGGGGGGGAGGAGGGAGGGAGGGAATGCCCGGTGTAATTAAAGGCCAGTCCCTCCCTGGACAAATGTAAATAATGTGAAGTTCAGTGAGTTGCAAAAACCTGCTTCTCCCCTAAAGTGCTTCAGAGCATGATGTTTCCCACTTGCCCTTCTCCCATAGTGTGAAACTCCCCTCAAGGCCAGGGTGTAGCAAAGAAGTCGTTCCTGCTTGGGTCGGACCTTTCTGTTGGCTTTTTCGACACAGGTGCACTGCCTCGTGAACCCGTACCAAGAGAGAGCGCTGGTATTCACGAGTCTCCAAAGGGGCTGGAACCTAACCCGTTCCTTTACAAGCGCTCAGTTACGACATCAGTCCTGGTAATTCATGGCTAAGATCAGTGCTGACCTTTGCTCTGGGAGCGCCCTGGGCAGAATCAGTTTGGCGTCCTCACTGCTGATCGTGGGTGAAATGGGGCACGAGGGAGCCCTTTTGTGTTCCCAGGTCAGTCCGTGGCTGGTTATCTCTGCAGTGACTGACCTCTGAACGTAAGCATCTCTGCCTCTCCCCACCTCACCCGATTCACCCACAGTGCAGATGCTTCAAGCTGGTGCCAAGTTGTCGGTGAGGGGTGGGTAGGATTTGTCTTTATGTGCAGCAAGGGTTGAGAAGGAGATGGGGCGGGCGGGTCTGAGGGAGAGTTAAACTGTGTCTTCTGCACGCAAGAGCCTCACGCAGGCAGCTCCATGACCTAGTAGGCGCCCTGGGTGTGGGCCTTGCTCGCACATCCCTGACTAAGATGCTTTCAGAACCTTATCCAACCCTGGAAGTCAGAGCTGTGCATCACGCTCATTCTGCCCTACACTAAGCTACCTTTCATAAACCGTGTTAAGCTGAAATGTCAGATCAAAAAGTGATCTAATTACTTGCAATTGCATAGATTCCCTCCCCCCACGACAACCCCTTGTTAGAGTTGCTACATTTATTGTTGTTCACAAAGTAGAGACATGTTTACACAATCTTTTTTTATTTTAACGATATAATAAAAAATACTGTGCCTCTGTCAAAAGTATCTACCATGCAATATTTTGCTATGTATGCCTTTTTAAGTTCACCACTTAAAATGCCGATTTCATCTTTTTACTCGATCCATATCGCTCTTCTTTTAGAGTGTAGCATAACTATGCTAATGCAGGCTGATCAGCGAAGGGTCCTGCTCCCAGATTTCCTATTTCCATATTGTTGTAGCCCAAGATGTTGTTTTGCTCTGGTACTTTATTTTAAAGACCGCTTGAGGTCACACACGCATTCGCCAAAATATTACCAAACACTTCCCTCAACGAAGAGGCAGCCCTATTGGCTTTGCAAATACTAGTTTCAATAGTGCTTCAATTTCAGGCCACTCCACAGTGGATGGCAAGTCTTATTTGTTGTTGACAGACATTTTAGGGCATTATAGACAGAAGTAGTACAGCCTCTTTATTGTATAATATGTGTGCATAATTTTATGCACCAAGATCGTATCACACTTTGACAATTCATTTCCTGTCGGTATCACTCTCTTCATACTTGCCATGTGCTGTTTTACAGCTGGGTGTGCGGGTGTGTGTGTGTGTGTGGCTCTAGGTGTGTATGTGTGGCTCTGGGTGGGTGGGTGTGTGGCTCTGGGTGTGTGTGTATGTGGCTCTGGGTGTGTGTTTGGGTGTGTGTCTGTGTGGCTCTGGGTGTGTGTGGCTCTAGGTGTGTGTGTGGTTGTAATTGCTGTCTGCAGAGCTCGTCCGTAGGGTACAATAAGTCTCACATTTGCAAGAGATTAAGCTAATGGCAATGTAAATAACAATGCCATTTATTTATCTATTTTCAAAACCATCACATAAATAACATTTTTGTCATATACAATGCCAATAGCTCAAACTTTTCCAAAGGCGAATCCATTGCATTGTAAATGCTTGTTTTTTATCTCATTCACCATGGCAAAAACCTGAAATGCGAGCAAGAATATACTCGATTTTCTGCAGGGCTTGGAAATCCCTGCAAGCTTTCTGACGCGAAGACGGTCGATGCGCAGGCTTCTTTCAAAACAAATGAAGTCCTAGGGAACCGTTCCTTCTATACCATGAAAAAAGGGGATTATGTGGGCTGTATATTATTCACAGAGAGACTAATGTGCTCGGATGCTTTGTGATTCAGACAGTGTAGTACGTGCTCTTGTAAAAGAGGAAAGCCTGCAATCGCAGGCTGCTGTCACTCCTCGGCTAACCTTTGATCTGAAGAAATCATGTTAAGGTGTGTGGACAGAGCTAGAAATCCCTGTGTGAGAATGTGTGCTTTCCTTCCACAGTTAAATGTCACAGCCTCGGTAATCCGGATGTTATAATTTTTTAGACAAACAGCTCAGAAAACGCAGATTTTACTCCATAAGATTCATTGAAATTGCCAAGTGAATTAAAATGAAGCAATTGGAATACATTTTCGGGTCTTTTTATTGAAGAAAATGCAAGTGTAGAAAAATTCTGATTTCTTAGAGGCCATAACATATGACTTTCATCATCTTCAGGATTGTCCCAGCCACTGTGCATAACTTTAAAAGTCGTAAAAGTCGTCCCTTCTGTTAATTAATAATGTATTCATTGAGGGTGAACAAAATCTGAACGTTTTAATTCCAACCAGAGCCCTGTGTTATCTGCGCCGTGTGTATATTTATATATATATATATATATATATTCACTGAAAAAACCATAGGTTATAGACCATATATAGTTAGGAATTAGCATTTACAAAACCTTGAAAATTCACTGAAAAAACCATAGGTTATAGACCATATATAGTTAGGAATTAGCATTTAAAAAACCTTTATTTTACTCACACAAAACCATTGAAATTCCATATATAGTTAGTTGTACTAACTATATATCGCGCACCCGCAATCCACTGCTGATCATGTCACATATTACATCATTCATGACATGGTCAGTGACATCACTGATGACATCACTGATGACATCTCAAATGACATCACTGATGACATCACTGATGACATCTCAAATGACATCACTGATGACATCACTGATGACATCATCCAGTGACTGTGTGTTTCTGTAAAGTTTAAATATGTTTTACATATTGAAGAATGAGTAGATGTAGAAGTGTCTGGATGAAGGATTTAGTAGGTGCGTGACTGACTGTATGAGTGAGTGATTAAATGTGTCTCACTGAATGCATGGGTTAGTGACTAAATTTGTGCATCATTATGTCTGTTGTTCTGTAAACTGCTGCATGTGTTGATCAGTAGCTATATGAGTAACTATATGGGTTATTGATTGGTTGCCCAAGCATTTGTATGGGAGACTGAGTGTGTGTGTGGGTGGCTGGGAGGTGTATGACTCTGTGCATATATGTGTGAGCAGTTGATTCACTAGATGTATGGGTTCAAAAGTGCATGTGGAAACAGCTGTATGGGCAGTTGACTGTGTGCATGAGTGTATTGGTGAGTGAATGGATATCTCAGTGCTACATGTCAAAGTAAGTACATATGTAAAATACAGTACATGTGAGAGTTGACATATATAAATAACTGTGCATAGGAGCCAGTGAATGTGTGAGTGGCTGTATGCATCATTGTGAACTTGTATCCAGGATTGTATAAGAGAGTAAATATGTTTTAGTATATGTTTGAATAAGTAAGGTGTGTATAACTGTATAGTTGAGAAAATGGAGGTGTGATTGATTCTTTGCATGACTGACTAGGTGTCTGAGTAACTCCATGGATGACTGACAGTCTGTGAGTGTATGTTTACACTGAGTGTATCTAAGGTTATATTAGAGTCTGAAGAGGTTCATCGTATTATCACATGAATGATGTCATCAGTGATGTGATCAGTAATGTCAAATGAGATGTCATCAGTGATGTCATCAGTGATGTCATTTGAGATGTCATCAGTGATGTCATCAGTGATGTCATTTGAGATGTCATCAGTGATGTCATCAGTGATGTCATTTGAGATGTCATCAGTGATGTCATCAGTGATGTCACTGACCATGTCATGAATGATGTAATATGTGACATGATCAGCAGTGGATTGCGGGTGCGCGATATATAGTTAGTACAACTAACTATATATGGAATTTCAATGGTTTTGTGTGAGTAAAATAAAGGTTTTTTAAATGCTAATTCCTAACTATATATGGTCTATAACCTATGGTTTTTTCAGTGAATTTTCAAGGTTTTGTAAATGCTAATTCCTAACTATATATGGTCTATAACCTATGGTTTTTTCAGTGAATTTCATTGGTTTTTTAAAAGCTAATATCTATAGCTGTAAAGTGTATTCTTCTTTAAATCCAAAAATATATTTTATATGTTTATTAATAATTTTTTTAAAATATTTTTTTTGTTTCGCTCCCGGTCCGCGAACCGGGAAGCTTCCCGTTAGCTCAATTTAACTCCGCGACCCGGTCCGCGAACCGGTAAGAAATCAACATAGTGACGGTATCGCGTTGCCGCGTAATGCGTCTTATGACGTACTGCGTTAGCGCACCCGGAAGTGCCCCGGGGCGCGGACCGAGGCGCGAAACGCAGCTCCCCGGAAGCGATCCGCGGCGCGAAAGCGCGACGTATCGCGTTGCCGCGAAATGCGTCTTGTGACGTATCGCGTTAGCGCACCCGGAAGTGTCCCGGGGCGCGGACCGGGGCGCGAAGCTTAGCGACCCGGAAGCTAACCGGGGAGCGTTCCGCAGCGCGTAACATGAGCGTGAGAGGTCATGTGACTTGTTAATAAAACTTTTCATTGGTTCATTTCACTTTTGGTTTCATAATGATGGAAGGCTAGGTCAGGTGACTTAAAAATAACACTTTTCATTGGTTGAGAAGTATTGTTTTTCCCAAATGATGAAAACCCCTCCTTCTTTCCTCACTCTGACTTTCATCATTGTGAGAGGAAGACCTATTTTGCTTGTTGGAAGACCTATTTTGCTTGTGTGAAAATGGCTTCATTGGTTGCTTCAGCTGGTGCACCCCCACCACCACCACCACCTCCTCATGGGAAGAGAGGACCACCTCCCCAGGTCCTTACCAACACTGAGGAGGAAGAGGAAGAAATGGATGAGGAGGGAGAAGAACCACAATTTTTAGAAGAGTTGCCCCGGGTTTCCAGAAAGAAAGCCAGTTTCATCTGGCAGTTTTTTTCAATGCCTCGTGGCCAAAAAAAGGTCAACGCAAGGTATGTCACCTGCCTGATATGCAAGGAACAATTGTCCAGAGGGACGGACAAAAAATATAGCTTTGGAAATCACACAATGCACAGGCACATGACGAGGAAACATCCCCTAAATTACAGCCGGGCAGAATTAAGGGATATGCACGACAATCCAAGACCAACTCCTGTGGCCAGACCAACAATACCGGTTTCTCTAACACCAGAAGAGGCACGGGAAACTGTGCCAAACATTCAAGAAAATTTTGGGCACATGATTCACTTATGTATGCACTGTCGTGCATTATTAGCTTGTGGCAACATGAGCATCAATGCACTCAACCTGGCATATGAACACCATGATTGCCCTAACCGCCCCCAGTAATTTTTTTTTGCTCCTGTTGAGCCATTTTCAACGCCTGATTTTTGTTGTTTCCCCCCCCCCCAAAAAAACCAAAAAAAATATAAAATCGTTCAAAAAATACAAAAAAAACCAAAAAATGTTCAAAAAAAAAAAAAATATATAAAACAACAAAAATATAAAAAAAAAAGTTATTTTCAGAACTAACTTCCCTTTGCAAAAAAATTGCTAGAATGTTTAGCACTCTGGCAAGCTCTATTTCTTTTGGTTCGCTTCCGGGTTAGCTTCCCGGTACGCGGACCGGGAGCTAACCAAAAAAAAAAAAAAAAAAAAAAAAAGTGTAAGTATAAGGAAAGGAAACAGAGAGTGATGTTAAAAGAAAGACAGCTATAGGGAGTAAAGAAGAGATACTGTTTAATAGATCTATTTACCGAAGAAAAGACAGAAGAGGGTATAATTGTGAAAAACAAAATAGATAAGGAAGTGAAAGAAAAAAAAAGAGAGTATAACATTAACAAAGAAGAGTTTCTTGGAGAATGTGAGTGAATGTTCAAAATAAGATTAAAACATGAGGAATAACAGAGAGAAAAAATAGAAAACAGAAAACAAAAAATAACAGAAAAAGATTAATTGAAACAGCAAAGAAATGTAATTAACATAGAGCCATATCATCAACATAGGCAATAAAAGTTTTGCAGCTTTTATTGGCAGAAATGTGTCGCTAAAGCTGCTTTTGTCGCAGAAAACTGCCACTAAAACCACTTTTGCACCAGTTTTCTGCCAATAAAAAGAGCAATAATTTTATTGGCTGTGTTCATAATATTCCCCTTAGTGTGCTTCAACTACACAGAGAAAGCATTATGAACAAGTAGTGATAGACTGATCAGTCAAAGACAGTAAGAGTAATAGAGACGCAGTGAGTGAACAAGAGTGAGGAACTATGAGAAGAGAGGGACTGAGAAAAAGAGTGGAAGGAGTTGAGTAAGTAGGTAATAGAGAAAGGAATGAGGGAAGTAGCAAAGGCAGGAAACTGAGGGTTAAAGAAATGAAGCAGTGGAAATAATAGTAGTTAAATGTGATATAAATGTAACGAAAACAGTACAAAATATTTACCTTATAATTGTCGTTAAATTACTCACTTTTTGTTTTTATACTTTCAATCTGTGAAAGAGAGAACAAACATTTGAAAAATATTAAAACATGTATTTAAAAATTTGAAAAGACAAGGGAAAAGATTGAAGGACAAACAGTTTTTCAAAAACTTTGACACTTACAGAAGCTTCTGCTTCTCCAGGCCCCCTACACAGTCCTAAAGATATACATTTTAAACTAACAGTATCTTGATGCAGATGAAGTGAGGCCTATCTTAAAACATGGTGCATCTTTTGCATTGCTGTTGTTTCAGAAAAGTGTCGCAACACACTAAAATTTTAAATAATTGCTTCAGGATGCCAATAAGATGTCTACTATCCAGAGGTTTGTTTCAGGTGAGGCCTACTCAGGGTTGCAGATGAAATTTCGAGTTGTTGAAGAGAATAGAGGACATAATACATGTGAAGGTCTACCAATGAAGTGAGTCATGTCCACTGCACTCTTCAACAAAGTCCAAACCTCCTATGTTTCCCTGGACAGACCTAAACTTGATCTGCACAATGTGATTCGTAATGATAGGAAACACAGGTGATGTAATTGAAATACATGCAATTTATTTTGCTCATTTCACAATCACATCACTTGTGTTTCCTTTGCTTAGGTATCTCATTGTGCAGATGTAGTCTAGCATATGAAAGAATACGCAGAAGTGCAGCACTGCATGCAACAACTTTGACACTTACAGAAGCCTCACCTTCTCCATGCCTCCTACACAGTTCTACATAAACATCATAAATGCAAACAGTACAAATTTAATTATACATGTTAAATGGTTTATTTTTGCTGTTCTCAGAATGTATCAAAATTCACTAAAAACAGTGACTTGAAGGTATTCATCATGTAACAGCGGGGAAAAAAAACCACAATCAAAATGATTGTGTTTAAAAAACCCATACAACATCAGAAATCAAAATTCAGAACTCCTTAAAGTTAACTTACTTTCCATGACGTCCAAGGATGTCCTATGAACAGCTTACACTCTTTTGTGCTGTTATTACTTTCAGCCCGCCAGTTTCTGAAAGAAAATCTCCATCGTTTTTAAAAACACGTTACATGCAATAAATGACTTCTTGCTCTCTACCACAATTTTCCACAAGGCCAAATCTGGTCAGAGCCATTTATAACTCTTGGATTTCTTGTAAGCCAATCCCTTCATTTGGCATTTCCGCAACTTTCAGAATTAAAATGTTGAAGATCATTTTCACAATCCTGGAATAGTAATATCTTCCCCTTCTTGCTCAGTCATGTTCTACTTTTCCTATGACACTGATACAAGCAGACTTACACTACCTCTATGACTACTACAATTATTTAATTCTCTACATCACTTTTAATCACAAAGCAATGTAAAACAGTAGACAGCATTGCAGACTTACATTCCCTCTACTCCATGTTTTGATTCAATCAGTGACACTTATAAAGCGCGCTACATACCCGTAGGGTCTCAAGGCGCTGGGGGGGGGGGGTGCCGCTACTGCTCGAACAGCCAGGTCTTCAGCTTCTTCCTGAAGGAGAGGTGGTCTTGGGTCAGGCGCAGGTCGGACGGGAGGGAGTTCCAGGTCTTGGCGGCCAGGTAGGAGAAGGACCTTCCTCCTGTAGTCGCTCTTCGGATGCGGGGGACGGCGGCGAGGGCGTGGTTGGCTGATCGGAGGTGGCGTTTGGGAGCGTAGAAGTTGACTCGGCTGTTGAGGTAGCTCGGGCCTTGGTCGTGTAGGGCTTTGTGTGCGTGGGTGAGGAGGCGGAAGGTGATTCTCTTGTTGATGGGGAGCCAGTGAAGGTCTCTCAGGTGTCCGGAGATGTGGCTGGATCGTGGGATGTCGAGGATGAGTCTGGCTGAGGCGTTTTGGATCCGCTGGAGTCTCTTCTGGAGCTTGACGGTGGTCCCGGCGTAGAGGGCGTTGCCGTAGTCCAGTCGGCTGGTGACGAGGGCCTGGGTGACGGTCTTCCTGGTCTCTGTGGGGATCCACCAGAAGATCTTCCGTAGCATGCGTAGGATGTTGAAGCACGCCGAGGAGACGCTGTTGACTTGCCTGGTCATGGCGAGGGAGGAGTCCAGGATGAAGCCCAGGTTGCGTGCGTGGTCCGTCGGTTTGGGTGCGGTGCCCAGGGCGGGAGGCCACCAGGAGTCGTCCCAGGCGGAGGGTGAGGAGCCCAGGATGAGGACCTCCGTCTTGTCCGAGTTCAGTTTCAGGCGGCTGGTCGTCATCCACTCGGCTACCTCTTTCATCCCTTCGTGCAGGTTGGCTCTGGCGGCGGCGGGGTCGTTGGTCAGGGAGAGGATCAGCTGGGTGTCGTCGGCGTAGGAGATTATGCTGAGGTGGTGTTTGCGTACGATGGCCGCGAGGGGGCTTATGTAGACGTTGAAGAGGGTGGGGCTCAGGGATGATCCTTGGGGGACGCCGCAGATGACTTCGGAGGCCTCTGATTTGTATGGTGGTAGGCGGACTCTCTGTGTTCTTCCGTCGAGGAAGGAGATGATCCATTCCAGCGCCTTGTCCTGGATTCCGATGTTGCTGAGGCGCCGTACTAGAGTGCGGTGGCAGACCGTGTCGAATGCCGCGGAGAGGTCTAGGAGGATGAGGGCCGCTGTTTCTCCATTGTCCATCAGGGCTCGGATGTCATCGGTGGCGGCGATGAGGGCGGTCTCGGTGCTGTGTTTGGCTCGGAATCCGGACTGTGAGGGGTCGAGGGATCCGTTCGTCTCGAGGAAGGCGGCCATCTGCTTGTTGACGGTCTTCTCGATGACTTTGGCTGGAAACGGGAGAAGCGAGATGGGGCGGTAATTCTTGAGGTCGGTGGGGTCCGCTGTTGGTTTCTTGAGAAGAGCGCTGAGCTCGGCGTGTTTCCAGCTTTCAGGGAAGATGGCGGTGTCGAAGGAGGTGTTGATGATGTCTCGCAGGTGGGGTGCGATGACAGCGTCGGTTTTGTTGAAGACGTGGTGAGGGCAGGGGTCGGTCGGTGATCCGGAGTGGATGGAGTTCATCGTGCGGATGGTGTCTTCGGTGCTGATCGGGGTCCAGGCGTGGAGGGTGGTGGTGGGGGGGGGTGGCTGGTCGGTCGTGGTGTGCGTTGGTTGGTTGTTGAAACTGCTGTGTATGTCCGTGATCTTGTTGTGGAAGTATGAGGCGAGGGAGTTGCAGAGGTCTTGCGATGGGGTGATGTCGTTGTTTCCTGCGCTGGGGTTGGAAAGCTCTTTAACGATGTTGAAGAGTTCCTTGCAGTTGTGTGCGTTGTTGTCCAACCGGTCCTTGAATGCTGTTTTTTTGGCGGCGCGGATCAGCTGGTGGTGTTTCCGGGTGGCAAGTTTGAAGGAGGTCCTGTTGTCCGGTGTCGGTTCCCTTGATTGGCTGCTTAAATTAGCTTATAAAAAGAAACAGTTTTTCTGAACTCATTCAAAGTGCACGTATTTCTCCATAATGTCCAGTCCTATGGTTAGAAGTTATGTCTCTGAACTACACTTATCCTCAAGGCCAAATTGTGTAGGAGCCATTAGAACTTCTTGAAATTCCACAGAGCACATCCCGAGATTATTTCCCTAAAATTTTGGTTTTAAAAACACCAGGTAAGAGTTTTTAAGGTCATACGGCAATTTTTTTTTGAAAATTAAAACAGAATCATTGCAGAATGACCAGCCATTTCTAGACTTTAAATAAGCTGTGTAATGTCCTGATGTTATTGAAGGGCCGTCATGATATATAATTGCTGCAGTTACAAAAGTCCTTCCTGATATTGACAACTGCGAAGCTACAAAATTTTTAATTAAAGTTGTCAATTTTGTTCCATCAGGCCTACATCGTTGGAACATTAAAATGACATACTGGCCATATGTTCGTATAAATAATGTGGACATCATTTCAGATTTACATTGGCTACACTCCATGTTGTGATCAGCTGCTTTTACTAGCTTATTAAAGGAGACTGATTTACTGTCTGGCAAAGTTAAATATATAAATCTTTCTGAGTCTACACTAGTAGTACTTGATACCATACAGTTCTCGCAGTCATGCTGCCATTGATAAGAAAGCCCAAACAGGTGATCTACATCTACACCTTCAGCATGCAATACATCAAGCATATACATTAAAAACTCCTGACAATCTTGCTGAATATTTTGAGAGAATTGTGTTTGGCCTGAACATCTGTCTAACAGATTTCGAATTTCAGACACACTTTCTATGTTTCTTCTATCAGTGCTACATTTCTCTAACACAGAATTTAACAAACTGCAAAATCTTTGATCAGAATTGACCACAATCTCTTCTTTTACATTTTTTAGAGAAAACAAAACATTAACCACTACATTAGCATAGCAGTTGACACCAGAACTGTTTTCAAACTGAAAACCAACAACATCTTCAACAGAATCCTTTTTGTTTCTGCTTGTAATTTTAGGTTCATTGACTTTTTGTCTTTTTGCTACAACCTCCCCAGTATTGTTCTCATTTTTTCGTTTCCGGCCTACCACACGTTTCTCAAACAAAGGATACTGAGGCAAATGTGGCGCATACTCTCTTCTTAACCTATTGTATTCCTTAACACAATCTAGATCCGCACAAATGTTTGTGACATCACACTCAATCAAGTACAATCCCGATAAAGTTCTAACTCGTGACAATGCCACATATGCCATACCCTCCTTGAACACAGAACTGCCAATATTCACCAATGCACTGTCTACACTTAAACCTTGCGATTTATGGATTGTCACCGCATATGCCAAGCAAACAGGTAACTGCTTACGGCGAACATATAAGTCTTTTACAAGCAAAAATCTAGCAGAACAACGACCAATTAGCTGTACTTCCTCAATGCCATCAAATTTAATTTTTAAAAATTCAATTCCATCTCTATTTCTGTATTTCACAAAATCAACAACATTACCCATTGACCATTTACCAGACCTCTTTCAACATGTAAATTCCTTCTTAAAATTATACGGCAGTTCAAGCACACATTCAGAGTCTTTTCAAAACCTGCAGTTTTAGATATACTCTTCTCTAATGAATCCAATTTTGTTTTCAGATTCTCAGACAAAATAATTGTTGATCCCATATGCTCTACTCTATCAATAGCTTCCAGTTTCACAATCTCTTGCTTTTCTAAATGCAACATTTTGTTGTTAAATTTGGCACATTCTGCAAGAGTTGGCATCAAACATATTCCAGATTTCTTCTCAGTAATTTTCTGAAAAATATTCTCAGGCACAACATCTTGTTCTGGATATAAATTTGACAGTAATCGTGCATGTAAAGCTTCTTTCCCATGCTCGGTCACTTTTCCAATTCTAACATCTTGTAGAATAGTCTTGTAAACTTCATCCTTCGCCTGACGCATATTTTCATGCAGTTCAGCATAATTGAAGTTTAACCATATATTGACGTTGCCAATGCTGCCTAGGCACTTCCTGGTATCTTCATGCGTGAGCATTTTGAACACAGGTTGCCCTTTCACTGGTGTCAGCTGCAGAAGATCTCCGAAAACAATGATGTGTTTGCCACCAAATAACACATCATACTCTGTTTTGAGAACTTCTTGCATCCTCAAATGCACAAAGGCAAGCATGACATTGGAAACCATGCTTACTTCGTCAATGATAAGAAGTTTCATTTTCCTCAAGATTCTTGAAACTTCAAAACAAGCATCTCCAGATAGCTTGTGATATTGTAATTTGTTGTCATGCTCCACTGGCAGCATCAGTAAACGATGTAAAGTAATCCCTTTAATATTATGTGCTGCCAGTCCAGTTGGAGCAGTGACAACACAAGACAGCGATGACTCTGTCCTTTCCTGCAAATAGCATGAAATTGCTTTAATGAGGAAACTTTTTCCAGTTCCCGCTTCTCCACTCACGTACAGTCAGACAGGCTTCAACGACGTACATGAGCACTCTTTCTTATCATGACTTAATCCATGATCAATTTGCATGGTAACTTCGTCATATATTTTCCTCTGCTCAACGTTGAGTTGTCTTTCCAACTCTTCTAAGTTAACCGCATCCTCTTGAGCATGTGCCATGGCTCTTTCCACTTCATTCATAGCAGTGGCAGCTTCATTTTCGATAACAGGTCCTCCTAGTGGATCCTGACTCAATGAAGCAGAACTCTGACTGTCCTGAGAACTGTCTCTGGCAATCTCGGCTGCAATCGTTGCTTCCTGCTCAATTTCCGCATTCAACATTTCTACATATTTGGGAAAAGCAGGACATTCTATGGTCTCCTTGGCGGCATTGAAAGAGTCTTCGTAACAGAGGAAATCTCCAAGCAGTTCCTCTTCTGCACGCCAAGGCTTGAAAAGTTGCAAAAGTGCTAAATAGAAAAACTCCTTTTTTTCAGGAGATTCGCCACTCAATTTTCGATGGTTTACCAAGTGGCATTTTCTTTGCTTGACCAGACATCCCTCACTTCCTATTACAGCATACACTCCTTTCTCAGTATCTTCTTTGATGTTCCTCTTGAATATGTAATTTTGCAGAACCTCATACAGACAAACATTCTCGAGGTGACTGCTTCGATTTGGATAATATGTATCCAACATGTTTGTCTTCAAAATGTCGGTACTGTTTGGCTCCTTTTCCGCCAAATACTCAATTTCCCGCACAGGTTTGAGAACTCGATTACGCGTTGCTGCAAGACCAAGACTCGCCCAAATAATACTCCTGGACTTGGCATAGAGACTTGCTGAAGACAACCGGTCAGAACATTCGTGCGCTCCGATTTCTCGATGCGACAACATCTTCAGACTGAAACTGTACAACTTCTTGCTGAGGCTCTTTTCATGGGAAATGTCCTCCCACATATCCTTCAATTCTGTCTTCTCTTTTTTGGTGATGTAAGACGTCACATACCGAGCCACAGCCATACAGTTATCAGCCACAAACTGTATATCCATGTTAGCATTCCACATGGACAAAATCACCGGGTTGTAGTCGTTGATGTACTTGGACTCTTGGTTCCTCTTCAAATTGTAAGTGTTTTTAGGTGATTTCTTCATGACATTGTGTCGCAGCGAAGACATCAAACAGTTTACTCTTCCTTTAGAAATCACCGGTCGTGGAAAGCCGAAACGACATTTAGTGTAGAACTTGTCCTTGTTTCGGAATTTACGACGGCAGTACTTTCCACATCGATGGCTTTGGAAACGCAGAACTTTTTCTCTTAGGCTTTTCTTCTCCTTTGCGTTTGGAACAGCACACGTAGAATACTGTTGGATGAAACTCATCACTGAGTCTTCTGGATCCGTTCCAAATTTAGGTGCATCCTTGATCCACAGCAACATATGTATATGAGGAGCACCTCTTGCTTGGTACTCCTTTCTCCAGAAGAAATCCAACACCTCTCCAAGAGGTGGATTCTTCTTATTCATGATGAAAGACATCATAGCTTCAAATCTATGATTGAAGTACCTACATACATTGACTGGATCCAAAGAGCACAGTTCTCCAGGTGTCTTGAATTCGATGTTATCTACGTTAGCATTTGCCTCTCGTTGAAATTCAAGTAAGTCTTCCCAGCCATACTCGGCACAGCTCAGAGTGAGGAACCATGTGGGAGTACCTAAGTTCCTCAGCATACATTTTAAATCACCATGACGACGGTACCAGTACTCATTAGTACCACGCTGACACGCCATGAGATTAATCAGGTGAGAATCCAAAATACTGTCTTGGACATTGACTTTATCCATAAAGTCACTTGCCGAGATGTTTTGCATGTGTATACCACTTTTCAAGATGTGGTTCACTGCATATGACAGTCCAGACAGATCGCTTTCAAACAGGAGATGAAACAAATAAGGAATGCATTGTCGAAACCTAGCATCTCCTGCATACAATCGCAAAGTCCGGTATTCAGAAGCAGGAATTTGATGAGGTCGCTCATCATATCTTCCTCCCTGACCTGTTGGAAAAAGCTGTGGGAAACACCGAGCTTCCAAACTTTCCTCCCAAACACTAATGGGACTCCCTTTGGCTTGTTTCATTTGAAACAACTCAATAGCATTCCCCATGACTTCCTTGGAATGCAAAGGATGAACACTATAATGTTCATATATTTCTTCACTAGTAGAGGGTTCTACTTTCTCAATTTGACCAGCACACAAATCGCTATCCTCTTCCTCACTTACTTCCTCTTCTGCAACATATACATTCTTATAGTATTTTTTATTTTTTTTCAAATACAATGTTGCCTTTTTAACTTTCCTAACATCTACTAAATCTTGCCATATTTTCTTATTCTTTGTCGGAACCCCATTAACTAAGATAACCAGAGGTTCCTCTTCCACTTTTTCTACTCCAATTGTGTTAATGTTTTTCTTCAAATCTAGAGGCAAATAAACAACTCTTCCCTTTAATCCTCTCTGTAAATCTGATGGAGGCAATTTCCCTGTCTTTGGCTCCATTCTTACAATAGCCTGAAAGGGATGGATACTTTGAATCAAAATAGATTCATAAGTATTTAAATCCTTCAATTCAGAAGGAATCTCAACCAATTCCAGATTATTATGAACTGCTCTAGCAGGCATCTGGTTTTGATTTAATTTGCAACAACAATAAGTACACACACGTTGATCCAATCCCAAATCAAAACAATTTTCTACCATCAAGTATGTTGCAAAATCCTTCCATTCACTATTATTTTCCCTTTCACTTTTTGCATATAAATCCACTAACTTAGTCTGATTCTTATAATAAGTGCGTCGACAACACACACAAGTGAAATTAGGCCTCTCACTTGATTTCACCTGAAACGTGGCAATTTCCCTCTGAAAATTATCTGTACTGGAAACCTGTACACTATCTTCCACATGACCCTCTTCTTCTTGCTCAATTTCAACATTCTCCTCTTTACTTCCAAAGTAACAAAACTCAATTTCTTCACATATATTCTTCACATCTATTTCAGAACCATGCAAAAGAGCAGCGCATAATTTTTTAAGCATAATTGCTGGACTCTTAGCATAATACAACATTCTAACTAATTTCCTCACTTTATTATGATGCACTGCTAGCATCCTGAAATGATGAAAAACACTCTGGCATACTCTCCTGGAAAGACAAGCCAGTGAATGACCATGCAAACCTGTCACTTCTCTCACTCTGCAAGGATCTAATTCTTGCAACAACCTTATTTTCTGCTTCAAACTTTTCTTATTAAATGACCGTACAAAATCACAAAGCAAATTGATGGAATCCTGTCGCACACTGCAAATACTACTACACTTCCAGGTGTACACAGGACCCTTAGCACGTCTTCCTAAAACCTCATTACCTAACACCTCTTCTGCCTCTGTTGTCACAAGTTTTTCTTTTTCAACTGGACAACCATCTTTCACTTCATAAGCACGACCACTGGTGTCAACTGCATGCACCAAATCATTATCCTGGAAATAACTCGCCTCATTAAAAAATGCCTCACAGCTTGAACTATGCATCCATTCTCCAGAAAAAACTTCACAAAAATTACTACGATTAACTATTCTCTTCCATCTACTATTTCTTTTGAAATCATAAATTGCCTTGTTTAGCTTCCTAATTCTATTGATTATCAAAATAAATAACTTACGTTTAATTTCAAATGCCTGATCAATAACTTTCTCAACTTTTTTTTTTCTCTTATAAAAAACCAGTTTCTGTTGACGTTTCTTAATATTTTTTAACAAATTGCCAATTATCCTGTTGCGGAACATTCGTTTACGAATCTCCCTAAACTGTTGTTTCCTTCTACTATCATGCACAGAGTTATCTCTTGCTCTAGCAGTAACATTTTTCATTGGCCTTTCCTTTCCATTTGATTTCCTTCTCGTTTTATGGACTGAAACATTTTCTGTAGTAATATTTTTTTTACTACACATATTTCTTATGAATTGTTTTGTGCTCTTACCCGGTGCTTTCTTCGTGACTTGACGAATCTTTTTGTTAGAGGACTGCTGCTTATTTTTTTTCACCTGCTGTCTTTGACGTTTTGCAGCCTTTCTCTGTCTTTCTATTGTAGGCATGGTGAAATCTTGAAATGATCTGCAGTTGAATCTGTGGTAAAATATAATAAAAAATGTTATTAACCATTATTACCAAACAGTAAAACAATAAAAGTGATCAAAAACTTAACACACTACTTGACATTTTAAATAGGATATTTTGTAGTCCTTGCAAATTTACAATACAGAAATACCAGAAAAGAAATGACATTTATATTTATGTTACCTATGCTATTTTATATGTGAATCTGATCTAATTTTATGAGCATATTTTAATATTTTATTGAAGACACTACACATAACCTGCTTTTGAAGGTGTCTTTATTTTTAAATTAAACGGTTTACCTTTTTACTTTTTATTAATTATAAATTTTAAAAATAAATGTTTATATTTCCATAGGCTCAAGCAGGTCAGCTTCCCATCCTATTTCATATAATTCCGACAAATCTGCATCCTCATCACGCTCTTCTTCATCCTCAGGATTTAAATCATCCAAGGGATCAACATCCACTGATGTTTCAATTACAAGTTCAATGATGAGGTCAAAATCAACTGATTGCAGATTGTCGCTCATGTTGAGGTTGTCTTTATCTTTAAAGAAAGATAACAACAATGAGATGTTGCAGAGTAAGAGACAAATCTCAGAGATTATAATAGTAAAATTGTTTAACAAGAGTAAAATTTTGCAGCTATTATTTAGCCATGTCCAGCGATGCTGAGCAGGTGAAGCCTATGTCTAATTTTTCACTGAACAGGACTCATCTCTTCTTAACCTTGGATAAGCCTCACCGACTCTGTGTCCCCTGCACATACTTAAATGTAAAGGGGCAGATTTATGTTAAATGGCACATCCCCAGGCATGCACCAGTTAACGTGCACCACTGCTCTGCCAACCATGGTGTGCCGCATTTACAATCAGATAGGAGAAACCTGCATCAAAACCCTGCGCCTGCTTTAAGCAGGCATAGGTCTTGACGCAACATTGTGGAGATGGTGCACCCTTGAGCGTTGCTGGAGCTGCATCGCACTTGCGATACAACTCCAGCAATGCGCCACCTTAACGGCACAGATGCGTCACGCATCTGTGCCGTTTTTGCCCCATGCTGCGCCGCATTGTAAATGCAGCACACCATGGGTGGCGGAACAGCGGCGCAGGATGACTGGCACATCCCTGGTGATGCGCCAGTCATCATACATCTATCCCTAAGCTTCTTATCTTGTTAGAGATGAACTGCCATATGTATCATCAAAATATTTTGCATTTCCTAAATAGCAAATTTTAAGGAATAAATAGCGATTCTTTACCATTCCTAATTTGCGATGAGCAAATTGCTAATTGCAAGTTACCCATTCATTTCCATGGGCTAGGAGGCTCATAGGAATGAAGGTTTAATTTGCGATTAGCAATTTGCTCATCACAAATTAGGAATTTTTCCAAGGGTGCAGGGGTGTCTCAAGAACACCCTGCTGCACCCCTGAAAAAGAAATTTGGGGGCATATGGCACACATACATGCCCTAAGGGCATGTGTTGGCGTCATATGTGACCTTTTGTTTTTTTAAAAAAAAGCTTTTTGAAAAGAATTCACAAATTACCACCAATTTACCACAATAGTTTACAAATCCTTAATGTCATTTTTTACATATTTTTGGTTTGATACATTGCATTTAAGTAGTCTCAAAAAAATGTGCAAATCCTTCAGTGCAATTGCAAAATAAGGAATAGCAAATTTTGCTACTCCTTATTTTGCATCAAACTTGTTTGATACATACCATTTGTCTAATTAACATTCGCAAAGGCCGAAATTCGTAGAATTTTGATCTCTGCGAATGCTAATTAGCTTGATACATATGGCCCCAAGTGAGGCCTGTCTTGCGACATGGTGCATCTTTTGCATCACTGCTGCATCGGTTTCATGTGGTAAGTTTTTTTTACACCATGACATATCTGCCTAAATGCATCAATTTGTAATGTTGTCGCCTCATAGCAAATCTTTTCCACCGCCGCTGCATCATAAAAGTGACGCACAGTGGCAGAAAAGAGGCATACACCTATCATAAATCTGTCCCTAGCATTTTAAATGATTAATCCAGGATGACAATAAGGTGTGGCCTATCCAAAGGTTTATTTAAGTTGAGGCCTACTCAGGATTGCAGATTAAAGTTACGCTTGATGAAGAATACAGAGGAGATAATACATGTAAAGGCCTACCAATGAAGTAAGTAATGTCCACTTTATTGCGCCAGTCATCATAAATGTATCCCTAAGCTTCTTATCTTGTTACAGATGAACCACCATATGTACCATCAAACTATTTTGCATTTCCTAAATAGCAAATTTTAAGGAATAAATAGCAATTCTTTACCATTCCTAATTTGCAATGAGCAAATTGCTAATTGCAAATTACCCATTCATTTCCATGGGCTAGGAGGCTGATAGGAATGAAGGTTGCAATTTGCGATTAGCAATTAGCTCATCACAAAATAGGAATTTTTTCAAGCGTGCAGGGGTATCTCAAGAACACCCTGCTGCACCCCTGAAAAAGAAATTTGGGGGCATATGGCACACATACATGCCCTAAGGACATGTATGGGCGTCATATGGGACCTTTTGTTTTTTAGAAAAAAATGCTTTTTGAAAAGAATTCGCAAATTACCACAAACTAGAAGTTGGTGGTAGTTTCCAAATCCTTAATATCATTTTTTACATATTTTTTGTTTGATACATTGCATTTAAGGAATCGTAAAATTTGCAAATCCTTCAGTGCAATCGCAAAATAAGGAATAGCAAATTTTGAATTAAGGACATTTTAAGTCATTTCCATATGTGCAGTGTTTTGAAATTATGATTTGAAAATCGTTTTTGGGGAAAAGTAATGGTTTGCAAATTTATGACAAGGACATAATGGTGTATGCTTCTCTATAAGGCATTTCAGTGTCTCTGATGTCATTTTTCCCATATTACATTATAAGACCTTTCCCCATGGAGCACATTCCTTGTAAATATGCTCCCACCTGAGCATGGCGAATTTAGATTTTGACTGTTTGAGTCACATAACCATGTTAAAAGTGACCCAAAAAAATTGCAAACGTTTTAAAAAAACACATTCATGTGTCTTAAGGACATTTTAAGTCATTTCCCCATGGACAGTGTTTTCTAAGTGGCGCAAAAGAGGCATACACCTATCATAAATCTGTCCCTAGCATTTTAAATGATTAATTCAGGATGACAATAAGATGTGGCCTATCCAGAGGTTTGTTTAAGGTGAGGCCTACTCAGGATTGCAGATTAAAGTTACGCTTGATGAAGAATACAGAGGACATAATACATGTAAAGCTCTACCAATGAAGTAAGTGATGTCAACTTCATTGCGCCAGTCATCATAAATGTATCCCTAAGCTTCTTATCTTCTTAGACATCAACCGCCATATGTATCATATAACTATTTTGCATTTCCAAAATAGCGAATTTTAAGGAATAAATAGCGATTCTTTACCATTCCAAATTTGCGATGAGCAAATTGCTAATTGCAAATTACCCATTCATTTCCATGTGCTAGGAGGCTCATATAAATGAAGGTGCAATTTGCGATTAACAATTTGCTCATCGCAAATTAGGAATTTTTCCAAAGCTGCAGGGGTGTCTCAATAACACCCTGCTGCACCCCATAAAAAGAAATTTGGGGGCATATGGCGCACATAAATTTTAACAACATTCCTTTACCTCAAAAACGATTTTCAAATCATAATTTCAAAACACTGCACATGGGAAAATTACTTAAAATGTCCTTAAGACACATAAAAGCGTTTTTTGATTGCATTTGCAGCATGTTTGTATCACTTTTAACATGGCTATGTAACACAAACATTCAAAATCTAAATTTGCCATGCACAGGTGGGAGCATATTTACAAGCAATTTGCTCCACAGACAAAGGTCTTACACTAAAATGGGAAAAATAACATCAGGGACAGTCAATTGCCTTATAAAGAAGCATACACCATTATGTCCTTGTCATAAATTTAAAAACAATTCCTTTTCCCCAAAAACGATTTTCAAATCATAATTTCAAAACACTGCACATGGGAAAATGACTTAAAATGTCCTTAAGACACATGAAAGCGTTTTTTGATTGCCTTTCCAGCATGGTTGGGTCACTTTTAACATGGCTATGTAACACAAACATTTAAAATCTAAATTTACCATGCACAGGTGGGAGCATATTTACAAGCAATTTGCGCCACAGAGAAAAGTCTTACATTAAAATGGGAAAAATAACATCAGGGACAGTCAATTGCCTTATAAAGAAGCATACACCATTATGTCCTTGTCATAAATTTAAAAACAATTCCTTTACCTCAAAAACGATTTTCAAATCATAATTTCAAAACACTGCACATGGAAAAATTACTTAAAATGTCCTTAAGACACATAAAAGCGTTTTTTGATTGCCTTTCCTGCGTGGTTGGGTCACTTTTAACATGGCTATGTAACACAAACATTCAAAATCTAAATTTTCCATGCACAGGTGGGAGCATATTTACAAGCAATTTGCGCCACATAATTCATAATTTTCTCCTTAAAGCACACTATTCTCTATCTAAATTAAAGAAATATTTTCTCACCTTAGCAAATACTTTGAGTTTGAAAACAGTCTCAGAAACACACCAATTTGTCTTCAGCAGAGCAAAAGGTATGCACTCCAGAGTCTGCAGCTATCAAAAGCACAGAAATGCTGTAATTCTTCACACATATTTCTCATGTCACCCAATCAAAACTCTTCCCTCACTTTTTTTCAAATGAAAACCCTTCCCCCCTCTGCCCTTTCTGTCTTTTCTGCATGGCAACCACCTCTTGGAAGACTTCTGGTGTTTGCAAGTTCACACAACTTTGTTGCAATTGGACTCTGAACTCTCAGTGCACCTGCATATCCAGTGCATTCTTTCATTTAATGATTTTTTATTGACCATTCAAAATACATCTTTCAAAGAACACATCCGTGCACCCTAACTTTCTGTTTTCAGCAATCAAAATCCACCAATCACTGTTACTGCTTCATGAACACAGAAACTCCACAGTTTTTTTCATTTTAAACTCTCATTTTTTCAACTGCCATTTCATTGCCACACTTCATCTGACTGCAGGAGAACCTTCTCTCGCCATGTTTTCTGTCTGGATTGTTGGACATAGTTATATTCACTGGGCTCAAAGGTACGTTGAAAACAGGAAATTACCTAACCTCAATTTACAAGATGTGAAAATTAAGTGGTTTGGCCACAGAGGATTAAAATGTCACCAATTGATACCATTGGTGAAAACCTTTATGCATTTGCCTAAACCTGACCTGTTAATTGTGCACTGTGGAGGTAATGACTTGGGCACTTTGACTGGTGTAGGTCTGGAAATGCTTTTAAAGGACACCTTTGAGCAATTAATGGCACTTTTTCCTCAGACTGCCTTGGTATATTCAAATATATGCCAAAGACAGAAATGGAGGTGGTCAAACCAATTTTGTCCACAAATTGAG
Organism: Lissotriton helveticus; assembly: GCF_964261635.1. NCBI lineage: Eukaryota > Metazoa > Chordata > Amphibia > Caudata > Salamandridae > Lissotriton > Lissotriton helveticus. The sequence continues at coordinate 53,769,969 of NC_136062.1, read as the reverse complement.
AAGTCGAGGAAGCATGTAAACAAATCTGTTTCAGCTTACATGAGAGACCATGGAATGGGCTCCCTGTACAACAATAACTTGCGTTACTACATGCAAGATATCTACAGAGGAGATGGAGTTCACTTCTCAGATGAGGGCAACAGAGTTTTCACTCTGAATTTAAGAATGTGCATTGGTACCTACTTATAAGTACCTAAATGTACCATAAACCCAAAAGCTCTTCTCAGAGCTACCCTACATCTGATCACTCACAATTATTATTTTACTCTAACATTTTTCACTAATTTCCAACAAAGTACGCTCCCTGGGGCGCTACCCGGTACGCGAACCGGGAGCTAACCTCGCGAAATTTTTTTTTTTAAATGTTTTTTTTTCGCACATATAAGCCTCCTCAGCCACCCTCAGAAAACCTAGGGGGTCAAGATAACTCTACCGTGCCCCCTTCTACCCATTCTGAACATTATTTGCCCTCCATCTTGTATCTTAATTCGACCGAAACACAAAATGGTGGACTCCCGGAACGCTTAAGGTTCGCGAACCGGGGCGCTCAACGGTTCGCGTACCAGGTCGCTCTCTGGGAAGCACACCATCAAAAAAGGTGGGAAAGTAGTTCACAGAAAAGCCACTGGAGACAATTTCACCAAATATAGATTAGCTCATACTACATACCAATCCCTACCATTTTCACAAATTTGATTGGAATTCCATTTAGTCATTTAGCCTGTAGACCTCTCTAAATACCCTGAGGTAAATTACTTCACAAAACACATCTGAAGTGTTGGAATTGACAACCAATGAAAATGTTACTTTCATTTTCTATTTTTTTTACCTGACATTTCATTGGTTATATACCTGAATATATATAAAGGAAGAGAAGAAAACACAGCCATTTTGACTACTACTTCTTGCTGTACATTTCAATAGTATTTTCACTAATTCCTTCAACTTCTTTCTAAAGGTAAGTTTTTATTTTTAAAACTGAAGTATATTGTGCACTATAAGTTAATATGGTAAACTTTTTCTGATAGATATATACTATCCCTCTGTAGTAGTTATAGATTTAGAGAGACTTCTCTGTTATAGTTATGGATGGAGTTAGGCTTCTCTTGTATAATTATGAATTTACTTACGTTAAATCACATACACTTTTTTATATTCCTACTTCCACTCTGATACTATACACTGCCCAAAGATAAATTCACTGATAAAAAATGCCTATCTAAAATTATTCCCAACATTGCCCTATCTCTACTAATATATATTTTTTTAATCCAAATTTCAGGCAAAATGGAAGGCGAAAACCAAGTTTCTTTTGAAATGGACCTGCAAGAGAGCAGCCAAGAATTGATTGATACAATTGATCAAATTGACATTGAATTTTTCGATGAAACTTGGGACAATGAACTACTGCAATGTGTACAAGCAGTAGATAACCTCCTTGCAAATGAGGACATTTTACACCCTCAGAGACTACAATGTATATTCCATGATAATTATGAAATTTCTGACAATGAAATGTTAGAAAGTTTAATAAATTATGAAACACAATCACATTAAAAAAAAATGCTTAAAAAATAAAGAAAATAAAAAATAATCAACAAAAACAACAATCAATTAACATACAGCATTTGAAAAGTCTATCATTCATTTTTCATTGCAGTACGCTGCCCAGAACGCTTCCCGGTTCGCGGACCGGGCGCTCCCCACGCAAAAAAAACAAAAACATTTTTTGTTTTTTTTGCCCCGCGGGGCCCTTTTAAAACCTCCACATTAAACCTAGGGGGTCAGGGAGGATCTAGTATGCCCCCTTATGGTCATTTTCGCCTTTGTTTTGGCCTCCTCTTGTCTCTCGATCCTACCGAGAGACAAGATGGCGGCCGCTCCGGACTGTTTAGAATGTTGACAGACACCGGAGAGCCAATCAGCTTAGCTACGCGAAGTTCCGGTACGCTTAAGGTCCGCGGACCGGAGCGCTGCCCGGAGCGCGCTTACAGATATATATCTTTTTTTAAACGTTAATTTCTCAAAATCCACTGGAGCACATATATTGAGACCTAGAAAAGGCACATCGGGCTACCAGTCCCTACAATTTTGCCAAGTTTCATGGAAATCCATTCAGCCGTTCGGGCTAAAAGTGAGACCAACCGCCCTATGGAAAACTCAATGTTAAAAACACGTTTAGGGACCCCCCTTTTTTCTCGGCCCCCCCTTGACGAAACCCCCCCAAATTTCCAAGGGCTGCTCAGAAACAAAATGTTCCATTTTCCAGAAAATTTCAGCCAATTCCGTCCACAAACGCCAAAGTTATTAGACATAGAATTTTCAAAAATCCCATAGGGAAAAAATCCTAACTATATATACCTACTGGCGACCGCCAGTAGGTAATATATATATATATATATATATATATATGCACACCAGGGGAAATTTTCATAAGTTTTATTCCGCAACAAATAGCCCGACAGAGGCGTTTTGGCTACACGCCTTTGTCAATGTCGGGGAGGTAATGCTTTCAAACATATTTATTAACAAAACAATAAAGTTCATGTCGTGAAAAAATGTGGTTTAGTTGAAATAAATGAAGGGCAACCAATTCAAATCAATTTTAGTGCGAATGCGGGGGCCATTTTGTAGTATGTATAGAGTTCTTCACAATCCTAGTGTTTCTCCACATTGCCTCCATTTACACACTTTATGTACATATATACACAGCCTATTTACAATGGTATTCCTCAGTTATAAAGGTATAATTCATGATTAGATGTGACTGTAAACTTCAATGCACAATTCATTCAAGTATTCTTAGATTGTTCCACATTAGAACATTTAGAGTCAGAGCATTGTTATCCCTGTTTCCAAGATCTATATACATATATATATATTCACTGAAAAAACCATAGGTTATAGACCATATATAGTTAGGAATTAGCATTTAGAAAACCTTATTTTACTCACACAAAACCATTGAAATTCCATATATAGTTAGTTGCACTAACTATATATCGCGCACCCGCAATCCACTGCTGATGATGTCACATATTACATCATTCATGACATGGTCAGTGACATCACTGATGACATCACTGATGACATCATCTAGTGTCTGTGTGTTTTTGTAAAGTTTAAATACGTTTTACATATTGAAGAATGACTGGATGGATGGAAGACTGAGTGTGTGTGTGGCTGGCTGGGAGGTGTGTGACGCTGTGCATATCAATGTGTACTTGTATCAGTGATTGTATAAGAGAGTAAGTATGTGTTAGTATATGTGTGAAAAGTATGGTGTTCTGTGTTTAACTATAGATGAGGAAATCGAAGTGTGATTGATTCTTCACAGGACTGACTAGGTGTATGAGTGCATATGATAGTGTTCTAATAATAACTGACTGTATGTATGAGTAATTGTATGGGTGAATGAGTGAATGTGTGTGTAGACGTACGAATCAGTGAGTGCGTATGTAGTAACTGGTATTGGTGTGTCATGATGTCATCAGTGATGTCATTTGAGATGTCATCAGTGATGTCATTTCGGATGTCATTAGTGATGTCATCAGTGATGTCACTGAAGTATGGTGTTCTGTGTTTAACTGTATAGATGAAGAAATGGAAGTGTGATTGATTCTTTACAGGACTGACTTGGTGTGTGAGTAACTCCATGGATGAGTGGCAGTGTGTGACTGTCTGCATAGGTGTATGAGTGCATATGATAGTGTTGTAATAATGAGTGACTGTATGTATGAGTGATTGTATGGGTGAATGAGTGAATGTGTGTGTAGACGTAGGAATCAGTGAGTGCGTATGTAGTAACTGGTATTGGTGTGTCATGATGTCATCAGTGATGTCATTTGAGATGTCATCAGTGATGTCATCAGTGATGTCACTGACCATGTCATGAATGATGTAATATGTGACATCATCAGCAGTGGATTGCGGGTGCGCGATATATAGTTAGAGCAACTAACTATATATGGAATTTCAATGGTTTTGTGTGAGTAAAATAAGGTTTTCTAAATGCTAATTCCTAACTATATATGGTCTATAACCTATGGTTTTTTCAGTGAATTTTCAAGGTTTTGTAAATGCTAATTCCTAACTATATATGGTCTATAACCTATGGTTTTTTCAGTGAATTTCATTGGTTTTTTAACAGCTAATATCTGTAGCTGTAAAATGTATTCTTCTTTAAATCCAAAAATATATTTTATATGTTTATTAATAATTTTTTTTTTAAATATTTTTTTTTCTTCGTTCCCGCTTCGCGAATCGGGAAGCTTCCCGTTAGCTGACCTTGATGCCGCGAAATAGACCGCGAGCCGGTAAACGTTTCTTTACCGCAACTGCCGCGTTAGAAAACAACATCGTGACGCCTCCCGTCCGCATGACGTTTCGCGTTGTCGCGTGATACGTCATATGACGTGCTACGTTAGCGAACTGGTACGCTTACCGAGTCGCAAAGCACAGGTTTCTGGAAGCAAACAGGGAGGCCCTGCAAAGCGCTTAACGTAAACACAGCAGGTCATGTGACTTGGTAATAACACTTTTCATTGGTTCATTTCACTTTTGGTTTCCTAATGATGTAAGACTAGGTCATATAATCTAAAATGAACACTTTTCATTGGTTGAGAACTATTGTTTTTCCCAAATGATGAAAATCCCTCCTTCTTTCCTCACTCTGACTTTCATCATTGTGAGAGAAAGACCCTTTGTTACCAGTGAGCAATGGCTTCTTTAGTAGCTTCAGCTGGTGCTTCCCCACCACCTCCACCACATCCAAGGAAGAGTGGACCACCTGCTCAAGTTATAATTCAGCAAGAAGAGGAAGAAGAGGAACAGGACGACGAGCACGAAGAGAGGCACTTTTTGCCTGAGGAGCCCAGGACGTCTCACCGGAAAGAAAACTTCATTTGGCAATTTTTTAAAATTCCCAAAGGTCAGAAAAAAGTAAATGCAAGATACGTAACTTGCCTTATATGTCAAGATAGACTGTCCAGAGGGACCGACAAAAAATACAGTTTCGGAAACTACACAATGCATCGCCATATGACTAGGTGGCATCCTAACAACTACAGTGCTGCACAGTTTCGTAACGACCTAGATAATCTCCCTATTATGGCCAGAAGATCTGTTGTACCGGAAGTACCGGGACCAGAGGGCAGGGAGATGGTGCCAAATATTCAAACGAGATTTCATGAAGTAAAACACGTCTGCGTACATTGCAATGGATTCATTTGCTACGGAGAAAGAAGCATCACTCTGATCAACAGAGCTATTGACTATCATATGCAAGTTTGTACGAAACGCCCCAAATAATAAATACTTTTTTTTTGTTTTGTTGCTCCTGTTGAGCCCTTTACAATGAATCGTTTTCATTGCCCCCTGCAAGAAAACCCCAAAAAAATATAAAACTGTTCAGAAAAATTCAAAAAAAGTTAAAAAATGTTCAGAAAAATAATAAAAAAAATATAAAACAACAAAAACAATAAAAAAAAAAGTTCTTTTCAGAACTACCTCCCCGTTATTAAAAAATTGGTACAATATTTGGAACTGTGCCAACCTCTATTTCTCGTAGTTCGCTTCCCAGTTCGCTCGCCGGTACGCGAACCGGAAGTGAACCAAAATTAAAAAAAAAAAAAAAGAACAGTAAGTATAAGGGAAGGAAACAGACACTTATGTTAAAAGAAAAACAGCTATAGGGGAGTAAACTAGAGATACTATTACCCGTAATCCACTGCTGATGATGTCACATATTACATCATTCATGACATGCTCAGTGACATCATCAGCAGAGGATTGCGGGTTTTTGGGCAACGTGCCTTATCCACGGTTTAATAACGCTGCCTTTTGCTTTATATAAGTTTTCAAATTGTATGAAATATATACCAATAGGTCGTTATGAACCTTTAGGTAGTGCTTTTCTTCATGAGGTCTGGTCGCTTCCATACACATACAGATGTTTCAAAGATGATCAAGAAGTTTATCTGAATGGAGAGGAATGCACTGAGACGCCAGATCATTCACTAATGTGTAGGCACATACAGTTACACGGTTCATGCAACAAACACCGACCAAATATGGCTTGCGTGTTGCAAGGCACGCCAGTTCCTGCTATCATCCCCACGTTCAAGTTGTTGGAAAATGGTAGTTATTTGATGCTCAATAATGAAGATTGTTCTGGGTTAATTAAAAGTATTCCTTTTATCGTAACAGTAAGTGAACGGGTTATTTGCTGCAGAAATGTTCTATTTCCTCCCACACATGAACATAGGGAGTTTTCAATCTGGCCACAAATACCAACCTTGGGAGCAGATTTCAACGGCATGGCAAGAATAAGAGCTCTTTTGTCTCAAAGAGAGGTGGCCTTGAGTTCGGCCCGTGAAACTTTCGTGCTTCACATAGCGAACACCCGTACAGAGGTGCAGACCCTTTTAAATACAGATTTGCCTTTCCATTTCAGCAAGATGGTTCGGACTATCTTTAACGCGTCCTCCACAAAGGGCCTGGCGCACTTTTTTAAAGTTGTTACCAGTGGTCTCGTGACTTCATTTGAGAAAATCTTTGGAATCATCCCTGCTTTCTTTCATTCAATTTTTTTCCACTGTGCTTCGTGGATTCCCATTTTTACTTGCATTACCAGCGGACGCTCTTGTGCTTTTTTACATTTTTAAATATGGATGTCCCTCCTGTGCAAGCTCCCGCCCTGCAGCTGCTGACACTGTTCCGCAATCGCATGCTAGAATATTATGGCACAATGCCGTTGGCGATATTAAGCACGGCATATGGATTATCTTTTCGATTCTCCTACTTCACCTGTGTCCAGCCTGTATTTCACTGCCTGACCTGTGATTTCGATTTGGCCATTGATTTGTGTCTCTGCGGACCGGTTTCTCCTGACGTCGACTTTAATCAGCTGATGACTCCTATCATTACTCACGAGTTGGTTTGTCCTGGCGAAAGGATTATGGCTGTGGCATTGATGCATGGACTAATTGGTCCCTGGAATTTACTGGCGGCAACACAGTCTTTCTTGGAACAGAGCTTTCTTGAAAACCCACCGAGCTGTCCTCTGATGGTGATAGAGGATCCGGTGCTGGGAGAGCACGTATGTTCTTTTCCGCTTTTAAATTGGATGGCTGAACTCTTTTCGGATGAAGACGGTGACTTCCTATTGGAGGCTGTTGCAGCTTATTTTGCATACACAGTTATGTCATAGACCTTTTTCATGTTTGATATGCTGAGTACTAGCATTTCATTGACAATTCATTGACTTATTTGTCAAGTTTTTATTATTTAGCTTGCCTATTGGCTTAAGACTCGATAAAGTACTTGGCTGTTTTATTTTTCTTTAGCATTAAATTTTCCTAGTTTTTAATGTTTTACCTTGCGGACCGTCCACATATAAAGTTGCAATCTGCTCTCATGAGATGGCACTTCTATTATCTTATTCAGTTCGTTTCCGGATCATGGGGAGGTGTCATCTAGGTCCTGGATATCTTTACACCGTGTTAAGTTAGCATGGGCTCATTACCGGTTTAAACGCCATTTTTCCTTTTTTGCAACTTCTGCACACGACACTTAGTTGTTGCTTTAGCTTTCAACCTAGTAGTTCATCGTGGTTTACATGAGAATAATATGTTATTGCTCTACTATCTGCTTTGCTTGTTAAACTATATCTGTACAGCGAGTGCTTAAGTTTCAAGAACAACACGATACAGAATTGTTATGAGGTCTGATCTCCACGACTTCATACTCATAACATAAGTGCAGCTTCAGCCAATTCTGGGCATGAGGCGGGTTTTATATTGCTTTGCCGAACACACATACACAACAGTTGATGCGGTTCACATGAAGAGAGAGCTGGTGTATGCTGATGTGATTCCTTCAAATCTAAGACACTAAAGTATGGGCACGCCCTAAACCAACACAAACAGACCTTCTTAGCAAATAATATAATATGTGTATTAGGGAGGGTGAGATATAAGCAGCCGCGGGCCGTGGAGGGAGTTACGGTGGGGCAGGGAGGCGGGGAGGGGGAGGGGCAGGGTGGAGCCCTCTCCACCCTGCCCCTCCCCCTCCCCGCCTCCCTGCCCCACCGTAACTCCCTCCACGGCCCGTGGCTGCTTATAAGTGTTGCTAACTCTTATTCATTTACAGCATGTTAACATACTGTCACCATTCGCTTTTTATGTACTAGTAACTATGCTGGTAATTTTGCTACTGATAATATGTGTACTTGTATTATCTAAGATACTACGCCTGAGAAGACGGCATTAGTAAATAAACATTTCAAATACACATGTGTTCTTCTTAACTCCATGTTCTGGTTTCTAAGAAATATATAACGACCGACTGTTCATGAGTTCCACGTATCCTGAGGTACTCTATAAGTTCATATTCTGGATTGTCTAAACATTGAGAGTTTGTTATATCCAATGTGACACTGTACCTAGCTTGCTAAGGGGTTTTTGATTACTAAGGTGAGTTTTGGGGCACCCTAATTCGCCGAGGTTCCAATCCTCTGTCCACAGTTCTGTGTGAGAACAGAAACCCTGCGACAGGGGCACCCCCGACCCTTGCTGGAGCTTCATCACACTTGCGATACAACTCCAGCAATGCGCCACCTTTACGGCACAGATACATCACGCATCTGTGCTGTTTTTGCCCCATGATGCGCCGCATTGTAAATGCAGCACACCATAGGTGACGGAACAGCGGCACAGAATGACTAACACATCCCTGGTGATGCGCCAGTCATCATAAATCTATCCCTATGCTTCTTATCTTGTTAGAGATGAACCGCCATATGTATCATCAAAGTTTTTTGCATTTCCTAAATAGCGAACTTTAAGGAATAAATAGAGATTCTTTACCATTCCTAGTTTGCGATGAGCTATTTGCTAATTACAAATTACCCATTCATTTCCTTCATTTCCATAGGGCGGTTGGACTCACTTTTAGCTCGAACGGCTGAATGGATTTCCACGAAACTTGGCAAAATTGTAGGGACTGGTAGCCCGATGTGCCTTTGCTATGTCTCAAGATATATGCTCCAGTGGTTTTTACGAAAATTAACTTTGAAAAATATATATTGGGCTACATTGGCCTATATATATGTTGGAGCCCAAATGTAGCCCAATGTAGCCCAATGAAGCCCAATGAAGCCCAATGTAGCCCAATGTAGCCCAAAGATGGCCGCCAGAGACAAAAAAAACAAATGTAGCCCAAATATCAGCCAGATGTAGCCCAACTATAGCCCAGTGACAGAATGACCAATCAGCTTCGCAAACCTCCGTTACGCGAAGCGGAGCGCTGTTACAGATATATATCTTTTTTTTAACGTTAATTTCTCAAAATACACTGGAGCACATATATTGAGACCTAGCAAAGGCACATCGGGCTACCAGTCCCTAATATTTTACCAAGTTTCGTGCAAATCCATTCAGCCGTTCGATTATTATTATTATTTTTTTTTTTTGCCCCGCGGGGCCCTTTTAAAACCTCCACATCAAACCTAGGGGGTCAGCGAGGATCTACTATGCCCCCTTATGGTCATTTGCCCCTTCGCTTTGGCCTCCTCTTGTCTCTCGATCCTACCGAGAGACAAGATGGCGGCCGCTACGGACTGTTTGGAATGTTTACAGATGCCGGAGAACCAATCAGCTTCGCTTCACAAAGCTCCGTTGCGCGAAAAGTACGCGTACTGGAGCGCTGCCCGGTCCGCTGTTACAGATATATATCTTTTTTTAAACGTTAATTTCTCAAAATCCACTGTAGCACATATATTGAGACCTACAAAAGGCACATCGGGCTACCAGTCCCTACAATTTTGCCAAGTTTCGTGCAAATCCATTCAGCCGTTCGGGCTAAAAGTGAGGCCAACCGCCCTATGGAAAACTCAATGTTAAAAACACGTTTTGGGACCCCCCTTTTTTCTCGACCCCCCCTGGACGAACCCCCCCCCAATTTTCAGGGGCTGCTCAGAAACAAAATGTGCCATTTTCCTGAAAATTTCAGCCAATTCCGTCCACAAACGCCAAAGTTATTTGACCTAGAATTTTCAAAAATCCCATAGAGAAAAAATCCTAACTATATATACCTACTGGCGACCGCCAGTAGGTAATATATATATATATATATATATATATATATATATATTCACTGAAAAAACCATAGGTTATAGACCATATATAGTTAGGAATTAGCATTTAAAAAACCTTATTTTACTCACACAAAACCATTGAAATTCCATATATAGTTAGTTGCACTAACTATATATCGCGCACCCGCAATCCACTGCTGATGATGTCACATATTACATCATTCATGACATGGTCAGTGACATCACTGATGACATCACTGATGACATCTCAAATGACATCACTGATGACAACATCCAGTGACTGTATGTTTCTGTAAAGTTAAAATATGTCTTACATATTGAAGAATGAGTGGATGTATAAGTGTCTGGATGAAGGATTTAGTAGGTGCATGACTGACTGTATAAGTGAGTGATTAAATGTGTCTCACTGAGTGCATGGGTTAGTGACTAAACTGTTTTAAATTGTGCATCATTGTGTCTGTTGTTCTGTAATCTGATGCATGTGTTGATCATTAGCTACATGACTAACTCTATGGGTTATTGATTGGTTGCCCAAGTATTTGTATGGGAGACTGAGTGTGTGTGTGGGTGTCTGGGAGGTGTATGACTCTGTGCATAGATGTGTGAGCAATTGATTCACTAGATGTATGGGTTCAAAAGTGCATGTGGAAACTGCTGTATGGGCGGTTGACTGTGTGCATGAGTGTATTGGTGAGTGAATGGATATCTCAGTGCTACATGTCAAAGTAAGTACATATGTAAAACACAGTACATGTGAGAGTTGACATATATAAATAACTGTGCATAAGAGCCAGTGAATGTGTGAGTGGCTGTATGGATCATTGTGAACTTGTATCAGGGATTGTATAACAGAGTAAATATGTGTTAGTATATGTTTTAATAAGTAAGGTGTGTATAACTATATAGTTGAGGAAATGGAGGTGTGATTGATTCTTTGCAAGACTGACTAGGTGTGTGAGTAACTCCATGCATGAGTGACAGTCTGTGAATGTCTGTTTACACTGAGTGTATCTAAGGTTATATTAGAGTCTGAAGAGGTTCATCATATCATCACATGAATGATGTCATCAGTGATGTGATCAGTAATGTCAAATGAGATGTCATCAGTGATGTCATCAGTGATGTCATTTGAGATGTCATCAGTGATGTCATCAGTGATGTCACTGACCATGTCATGAATTATGTAATATGTGACATCATCAGCAGTGGATTGCGGGTGCGCGATATATAGTTAGTGCAACTAACTATATATGGAATTTCAATGGTTTTGTGTGAGTAAAATAAGGTTTTTTAAATGCTAATTCCTAACTATATATGGTCTATAACCTATGGTTTTTTCAGTGAATTTTCAAGGTTTTTTAAATGCTAATTCCTAACTATATATGGTCTCTAACCTATGGCTTTGTCAGTGAATTTCAATGGTTTTTTAATAGCAAATATCATAAGCTGTCGAATGTCAAGTACGTGGTAAGTAAAAACATTTTCGTGTTTATGCACACTGATCTGCTTTGAATGCTGCCCCCCCTCATTTCTATTAGGAGTACTCTCTCTTTGCAGATAGTGAAGGGTAGTTAACGCAGGCCTTTGCCCCCGTTGTAATGCGTCGTGCCTGCTTCTCTCTCCATTTGATTGATTGTTATCCAAGCATTTACTGTTTTAGAATTGGTTCTCTTTGGTTCATTCTCTATTTACAAACAAGCACAGAGTCGCAATACTCTGTTTAGTCTTTGCAGATAGTGAAAAATCGTGTAAAAAAACAAAAGGGATCGAGCAAAATCAGTAGGCCACTAATGGGATCTCTTTTTGACCTCGCTAAAATAGAAACATTAGGAACAACCCCTCATGAGAAATACGAAACTAGTGAGATGAACTGAACTCCACACCATGATGGCTGCAAGACAGCTCGGCTCCGCCACCCACCCCGCCCAAAATAACGATAAACTCTATGCAAATATTACAAATATATACAACACACCAGCAAAGTAACAGGGTAAAACATTTTATTAAATAACTATTTACATAACTATTTTATACTTTTTGTTGCCCGATCCGGCTAGCTCAATCGATCGAGCATGAAACTCATGCACTCTGATAGTTCAAAGTTTTGAGGAGTGCTTGTTAGACTGTCTGAAGCTTATTTGCACCTGCTACAGCTTCACTATTCTCAATGTAAGTGGGGGCTGTTTGAGGACGTGACTGCATTTGAAAACAATGTGATGCGGTGCCTCCCTGAAACGCTTGACGGAGGACCCCGAGGGACTGTGTGATGGCGCGGACTGGGAGGGGGCGCTTGGCTCCGGCCACCTCCCCAAGTCGTGTTGCCCTGGTGTGGCCTGAGATCGCCCCCGACATAGGTGGCCGGCTCCCGGGGTTAAGCGGAACTTTTTGCCTTTTGGTGACTCTTCCATTCTGGACCTTGTCCCACAATCCGTTTGACCTGAAGACACGCTGTAGTGGGGCGCCCCTTTACCGTTTCAGTTGCCATTCCGCCCGCTTTTGCTACACTGTGCCTCTTCCGCTATTCAGCTGTTTACTGCCCGCTCTTGTGACTACAGCATTTCGCTCACCATGTAGTTGAGTTGCTCCCGCTCTTGCGGTGCAGCGATAGGCGGCTGCCACAGGACTCTCAAAATGGCGGCCGGCTCTTCAGATTTGGGCGTGGTCCACTAAAATGGCCCTGCGACACCTTGGAACTCGGACGCTTGTCTGCTAGGGCTTGGGCTCCATTCTCGAAAGCGTCCCCTCAGCCTTGAAGATTCTACAAAAGTCTTGGGGGCCCCCGACTCCCGCAGGCTTCTGGTGGGGAGCGGCTGCCATGATTGCTCGTGGAATGGCCACGACGGAGCTACGAGATGGTGGTGCTCTCATGCTGACGCCAGCTTCAGTCTGAAACATCCAGAAACACTGTAGACTACCAATTCGATCAGTTCCGGTAGCACCCCAACGTGACCCGGTAGAGAAGAACTTGCCCTCCCCTCTTTGACTGATGGTTCTTGTTGCCTGTCCCTTCTGTTGTCATTTAACAGAACTATTTAGCCTGCTGAAAGGGGTTGTGTTCCGACCGCTGGTTGGTGGAGACATTTTGACTATATTCTGGACCTGCGTTGTCGCGTAATGCGTCATATGACGCGCCGCGTTAGCGCATCCGGAAGTGCTCCGATGCGCGAAGCGCAGCTTCCCGGAAGCGATCCGGGGCGCGGCGCGCAGCGCGTAACGTAAGCATAACAGGTCATTTGACTTGTTAATAAAACTTTTCATTGGTTCATTTTACTTTTCTTATTCTAATGATGACCTAAAAATTACACTTTTTATTACTTTCGAACATTATTTTTTCTTAAACATATATGTTATAATGTTCCAGGCTAATGTACTTTCCCGGAAAATTTACAACTGTCCTGCAAGTAAAATATATTCCTTTTTCGAGAAAAAGGGCGTTTCTTCGTCCCATGACGGAGCCGTTGAGCAAAAGAGGCTCGGCCTGCTGTCTTAGTCGCCGATACGCCTGAATATCAGATTCTTATCGATCACTTTATGTTGCAGGAGTAGAAAACACAACAGCCCTTGACCATTTATCTTTACTGCGTACCTGCGTATTATACCTTTTACCCTTCATGTAATTGGACTGCTTTATTTCACTTGCCTTTTACTGATTCGAAAACAGTGACTATTATTAAAAACTTTACCAATGTAAATACTACTACCATGTTTTCTTTTAAAAACCTTTATTGTGAAAATGTCAGTATACAAATACGGGCCTATAACCACGTGGGCCGGCCACGGAGCAAACTGTAATCGTATATGATGAGGAGACATTTACACTGTAGAGGAACGTAACGGGCGGGCCATTAGGCTGCAAGAACTAAGGTGTCTAACAGTTGCGGAATCGGTGGACGTTCATTTTATAATTAAAAAACGACAGGGCCAGTTACAATAAAATTATCTAGATATACATTTGCGGGCAAGTACCATGAGTGACGTTAATTCGAACTTTCAATAGTACAGTAATCAACACATCAGAACTTAATATCAATAGGGATGTCGAAATATTCAATCAATTCTCGTCCCCGCCCGCCATGTGCTTCAAAACTGCATACGTATCTCGTGATATCAAGGTTGTGCAACCAGTACACAACAAGGAGTTACGAGTCCCATTTATTCCGGCGCCATTTTGGGCGAGGACGGGCAGGTCCAGGATATAGTCAAAATGTCTCCACCAACCATCGACTATGATGATGTTCATATGCTGTATTTATTAGAGTAACACTCATCTGTCCACATGAAATTTATTTGCCACAATTACCATAACTATATTTTTTTTCGGTCCCTCTGGAGAGTACATCGTGGCAGGTGAGGCAGGTAACGTACCGGGCATTTACCTTTTTTGCATGTAGAGGAAAGGAAAATAAATTGGAGCGTCCGAGTTCTAAGGTGTCCCAGGGCCATTTTAGTGGACCAGGCCCAAATCCAAAGAACAGGCCGCCATTTTGAGAGTCCTGTTGCAGCCGCCTGTCGCTGTAGCAGCAAGAGTGGGCTAAACTCAGCTAGACGGCGCTCCATTGAAGTAACATAGACTTGCTGAGGATCTTTCATATTTTCAACACACACCAGTGCGGCAATTTGCTAGACACCACCTCGGTGCCATCCTGATCTCGGCGCCCCACTGCAGATGAAGTGCCTCCACATGGAGGGAGAGACTCGTTTGCGCCGCCTCCCCCCCGCTTCTCAGAACTCTGAACTATGACACCACCTCGGTGCCATCCGGATCTTGGCGCCTTGTGCTGGTTCCGGCCTATTCACACATCGGTCCGCTACTGACGCCACCTCACAGGCCAACGGGGCGCCCCACGCCGACTTTCGGCGCAGCATTGTAGGATGGCCACACCAGTGCGGCAACTTGCTGGACACCACCTCGGTGCCATCCGCATCTTGGCGCGTTGTGCTGCCTTCGGCCTATTCGCACATCGGTCCGCTACTGACGCCGCCTCATCTTGGGGGCGACGCACAGCATCACATTGCTTTCCAATGCAGTCAGATCCTCAAACAGCCCCCACTGACTGACGCGAACTCACAGGCCAACGGGGCGCCCCACGCCGACTTTCGGCGCAGCATTGTAGGATGGCCACACCAGTGCGGCAACTTGCTGGACACCACCTCGGTGCCCACGGATCTTGGCGCGTTGTGCTGCCTTCGGCCTATTCGCACATCGGTCCGCTACTGACGCCGCCTCATCTTGGGGGCGACGCACAGCATCACATTGCTTTCCAATGCAGTCAGATCCTCAAACAGCCCCCACTGACTGACGCGAACTCACAGGCCAACGGGGCGCCCCACGCCGACTTTCAGCGCAGCATTGTAGGATGGCCACACCAGTGCGGCAACTTGCTGGACACCACCTCGGTGCCATCCGGATCTTGGCGCGTTGTGCTGCCTTCGGCCTATTCGCACATCGGTCCGCTACTGACGCCGCCTTATCTTGGGGGCGACGCACAGCATCACATTGCTTTCCAATGCAGTCAGATCCTCAAACAGCCCCCACTGACTGACGCGAACTCACAGGCCAACGGGGCGCCCCACGCCGACTTTCGGCGCAGCATTGTAGGATGGCCACACCAGTGCGGCAACTTGCTGGACACCACCTCGGTGCCATCCGGATCTTGGCGCGTTGTGCTGCCTTCGGCCTATTCGCACATCGGTCCGCTACTGACGCCGCCTCACGTGCCAACGGATTTTCTACGCTTTTTATAGCCCTATGCCGCATAACAGGTCATGTGACTTGTTTATAAAACTTTTCATTGGTTCATTTTACTTTTGGTTTCCTAATGATGGAAGGCTTGATCATATGACCTAAAAATACACTTTTCATTGGATTAAAACATTTTTTTTTCCCAAACGATGAAAGCCCCACCTTGTTTCTGGATGTTTCAGACTGAAGCTGGCGTCAGCATGAAAGCACCACCATCTCGTGGCTCCGTCGTGGTCATTCCGCGAGCAATCATGGCAGCCGCTCCCCACCGGAAGCCTGCAGGAGTCGGTGGCCCCCATGACTTTTGTAGAATCTTCAAGGCTGAGGGGACGCTTTCGAGAATGGGGTCCAAGACCTAGTATTTTATTTATTTATTTATTTGTTGGTTTGTATAGCGCTCGAATCGACTCTCATTGGAGTATCTCTGCGCTTTGACACCTGTAGAACGCCAAGAAATAAATGTGGAAGGATACTAAATTTCATTTTTAAACAGTATTGTTTTCAATTGTTTTCGGAATTTTAGATGATCTGTGCATTGTTTGAGAGATAGAGGAAGTCTGTTCCAAAGAGAAGGTCCTGCTATGGAAAGAGCCTTACTCCCATGTCTGGTTTTCTTAGCTCGTGGCACCTGCAAAAGAAAATCATTGCTGGACCTAAGAGATCGAATGGGGGTGTAGGGGACAAATTTTTTTTCCAGATAGGCAGGTCCTTGGCCATTTAGGCACTTGTGAATCAAACAGCATGTTTTAAATTTCGTTCTCTGCCGGACAGAAAGCCAATGTAATTGGTCAAGGAGGGGTTTGGAGGCAGTTCTCGGAGGGGCATTAAGAACCAAGCGGGCCACCGTATTCTGGATGACTTGTAGTTTGTCCAAAACCCCTTCATTGGCAGCAAGCAATAGACCATTACAATAATCAATCCTGCTTAGAACAAGTGCCTGGACTAAAGTTCTCCTCACTGAATTAGGCAAAAGAGGAAAGACCTTGCGTAGTAGGCTGATGGTATAAAAGCATATACCTGATATATAGTTAACATGTTGCTTGAGAGTCAGATCTTGATCCAGACGGACCCCTAGATTCTTCACAAGCGACTTGGGATCAGGGACAGCACCCAAGTCGCTGGGCCACCAGTCCGGAGACCAAAGCAGTTTAGCTTCCCCAAACAACATAACCTCAGTTTTACTGACGTTGCACTGAAGGCAGTTGGCCAACATCCATTGTGCTACTGCCTTCATACCAGCTGAGAAAGAGCTCTTCACTTCAGCGGAGATGGTTTTGAACGGGAAGAGGAGCTGCGTGTCATCGGCATATGACACGGGGATGAAACCGTACTTACGCATCACTCTTGCCAGGGGTGCCACATAGATGTTAAAAAGAGTAGGGCTCAAACAAGAGCCCTGTGGCACCCCTTTAGAGATCTCTACCTCCGCTGACCGATAAGCACCCATGGTGACACTCTGGGTGCGTTCGGATAGAAAGCTTTTTAACCAGGCAAGGGCTTTGTTTTTGATCCCGGCGTTCGACAACCGTTCTGTCAAGATGGAATGCGACACGGTGTCGAACGCCGCTGATAGATCTAACAAAACCAGGAACACTGAAAAGCCCCTGTCTTGGTACATGTGCAGGTCGTCAGTTACAGATACCAAGGTGGATTCAGTACTATGCCTTGGCCTAAACCCAGACTGGGAATAGTCAAGAACATCTGCCAATTCAATATATCTGGATAGATGGACATTAACGTGTTTTTCGGATATTTTCCCAAGGAAGGGTAGCAATGAAATTGGCCTTAAATTGGTCAATTCCGTCCAGGGAATGGCGGTGTTCTTCCTAATGGGTCTGACCAGGGCTCGTTTCCAATCTTTAGGGACATGGCCGGAGGTGAAAGAAAGATTCACAAGTTGCTCAAAAACAGGGCAAAGCTGCCCTGCTAGAGCAGGTATGATCCTGGCTGGGATAATGTCCTCCAAGCTCCCACTTTTTATACTAGTCATCAGTGTCAGAGTTTCTTCCCTAGAAATGGGGGGAAAAAATTCCAGAGAATGTGTATCCCGTTTCCGCTCTGTGTCAGCCTGAGAAAGTGCTGTTGTTAAGGAAACCTTATCGTTACCAGCATTAATTATTTTTTCATAGATCTTATCTATTTTTGTGGTGAAGAAATTGGATATCTCATCACACAATTGCTGGGATGCTATTTCTACAGATTCGCAAGCTGTAGGTTTAACAAAAGACTGTAGAACCTGGTAGAGAACTCTGGGAGAGTTTCCAGCCTCGGCAATTTGCGCTGTTATATGGGACTTTCGAGCTGTCCGAATCGCCTTATGGTAGATAGAGAGTGAATCCCAGTATATTTTTTTATCTTCTACCAAATGGGTGGTTCTCCATCTCTTCTCTAACTTCCTCGCAGAAAGTTTTAATTTTCTTAAGTGATCAGAAAACCACACTTCCTGTTTGGCAGCTGGTCGGGGTTTAAAATGTCTCAATGGGGCTATTTTATCAATGGCTATTTTAGTGGCCTTGCTGAATTTACTTAATGCCATATCAATATTATCACTGGGAGAGATAATAGGCATAATAAACTTCTCTCCAAAGGAACTCTCTGTAACTTTATGCCATTGTCTACGAACAGCGGGTAGTGAAATCTGCTGGGACCTCATAGGGCCAGGAATTGGAGTGTAAAATTCCAGGACAAAATGGTCAGTCCAATTGACCTGCTCCGCCGGCAGACAGGAGACCAATGAGGAGTTAGAAAAAATCAGATCTAGCGTATGACCAGCTATATGGGTGGGTCCGAAGTTTCTTTTACTCAGACCCAATAATGCTAGATCTGTCAGCAAGGCTTGTGCTTCGCTACAGTCAGACTTCTCACTGTGAACATTAAAATCCCCTAATAATACAAAGTTGCTATCACTGTTAACATGAGGAGCCAGCAGCTCAATCAGAAGATTCGAAAAGCCTGTACAGGAGCCAGGAGGGCGATACACTAAGGCACCTGTCTGACAGTCCTTAGAAGGGTATGTAATTTTAAAGACTAACAATTCAATTTCAGTGGTCGTAAGTTCCTCTAAGATTTTAACTGTAATGTCTTGTTTATATATGATAGCGATTCCTCCGCCCATTTTAATAGGACGGTCTAGCCTAGTCATTTTATAATTACTAGGCACTCCCAGCGCAATAGCAGGGGTAGAATGCGGTTTTAACCAGGTTTCAGTAAGGAAACACAGGTTAGGTTGTGTAGAGGAGATCAAATCCCAGACCTGGGCAGAATGTTTCGGAAGCGACCTGATATTACAGAGGATATTTTTCCTTCCGGGTCGGTTAATATGCTCATAAGGGTCAAGAATGGCAGTATTGTTTCGTAGCATGTGACATCGAACATTATCTACGCTGGGGACTTTAAAGGTAATGTCAAACTGAGAGCGGCACCGTAAACATGTAAAAGGACCTTCAACCTGTGGGCAAACAATGTTATGGCAGACTAGCGTGGGTACAGATCTGAGGTGTAGTAATACCTGAGATGTATAGGTGACTCGCATGCCTTCAATGCCCAGCATATCTGCAGTAGTTAATCCCCAGGCCCCTAGCCCCGTCCTGTCGCGGACGGGCGCAGACGGGCCTCTCTCTGGCTTGTCTCAGGCGCGTTCTCTGGCGCTTCCCTGCGCGCGATCGCTGCGCGCTCAGGGTGACGAGAGGGCTAAGTAGCCCCTCCTAACAGCAGGCTAGAGCGCTAACCACTCCGCAAATGTGGCAAGCGGAAGTGGTGTAGTCTCAGTTAAACGCGACCCAGTGTTCCCCCAACAATAGTGTGCAGGTAACAGCAGGCTAGGTGTTCGAACAAGCTATAATTATTAAGGTAGTGTGCTGCAGGTAAATATTAGATTAAAAGTGAGCAAGTTCAATAACAGTTTTAAAAATCACAATTCAATTTCACAATTCATATTTTCCGATTTAAAATAATGCTCGGAGCACTGGCAGGCGTCAAGTGGCTTGGTCGACACTGCCACTGTCTCCCTTACCACCGTCGGCGGCCGGCTCCTCGCTGCCTAAGTAGCCCCTCCTAACAGCAGGCTAGAGCGCTAACCACTCCGCAAATGTGGCAAGCGGAAGTGGTGTAGTCTCAGTTAAACGCGACCCAGTGTTCCCCCAACAATAGTGTGCAGGTAACAGCAGGCTAGGTGTTCGAACAAGCTATAATTATTAAGGTAGTGTGCTGCAGGTAAATATTAGATTAAAAGTGAGCAAGTTCAATAACAGTTTTAAAAATCACAATTCAATTTCACAATTCATATTTTCCGATTTAAAATAATGCTCGGAGCACTGGCAGGCGTCAAGTGGCTTGGTCGACACTGCCACTGTCTCCCTTACCACCGTCGGCGGCCGGCTCCTCGCTGCCTAAGTAGCCCCTCCTAACAGCAGGCTAGAGCGCTAACCACTCCGCAAATGTGGCAAGCGGAAGTGGTGTAGTCTCAGTTAAACGCGACCCAGTGTTCCCCCAACAATAGTGTGCAGGTAACAGCAGGCTAGGTGTTCGAACAAGCTATAATTATTAAGGTAGTGTGCTGCAGGTAAATATTAGATTAAAAGTGAGCAAGTTCAATAACAGTTTTAAAAATCACAATTCAATTTCACAATTCATATTTTCCGATTTAAAATAATGCTCGGAGCACTGGCAGGCGTCAAGTGGCTTGGTCGACACTGCCACTGTCTCCCTTACCACCGTCGGCGGCCGGCTCCTCGCTGCCTAAGTAGCCCCTCCTAACAGCAGGCTAGAGCGCTAACCACTCCGCAAATGTGGCAAGCGGAAGTGGTGTAGTCTCAGTTAAACGCGACCCAGTGTTCCCCCAACAATAGTGTGCAGGTAACAGCAGGCTAGGTGTTCGAACAAGCTATAATTATTAAGGTAGTGTGCTGCAGGTAAATATTAGATTAAAAGTGAGCAAGTAGACAAGCGTCCGAGTTCCAAAGTGTCCCAGGGCCATTTCAGTGGACCAGGCCCAAAAAAGAAAGAGCCTGCCGCCATTTTGAGAGTCCTGTGGCAGCCGCCTATCGCTGCACCGCAAGAGTGGGCGCAACTCAGCTGAATGGCGGATTTTGGCACAGTGTACCAAAAGCGGGCGGAATGGCAACTGAAACGGTAAAGGGGCGCCCCACTACAGCAGACGAGCCTCCACCTGGGGTGGCCCGTTCACGCCGCCTCACCCCCTCCCCCCCCCGGGGCGCCCCACGCCGTTATTCGGAGCAGCATTGTAGGATACCAAAACCAGTGCGGCAACTTACTGGACATCACCTGGGTGCCATCCACATCTCAGCGCGTTCTGCTGCCTTGGGACTATTCGCACAACAGACCGCTACTGACGAGGCCTCCCCCCGCACCCCCCGGGACGCCCCACGGAATGGCAAATGAAACGGTAAAGGGGCGCCCCACTACAGCAGATAAGCCTCCACCTGGGGAGGCCCGTTCACGCCGCCTCACCCCCCCCCCCCCCGGGGCGCCCCACGCCGTTATTCGGAGCAGCATTGTAGGATACCAAAACCAGTGCGGCAACTTACTGGACATCACCTGGGTGCCATCCACATCTCAGCGCATTCTGCTGCCTTGGGACTATTCGCACAACAGACCGCTACTGACGAGGCCTCCCCCCCGCACCCCCCGGGACGCCCCACGCCGTTTTTCGGAGGATACCAAAAACCAGTGCGGCACCCAGGTAACATCACCTGGGTGCCGTCCAGAACTCAGCACGTTGTGCTGCCTTGGGACTATTCGCACAAAACACAGCTACTGACCATTGTTGCTTCTTTTTTTTAAAAAATGTTTAAATGTATTTACTGTTTTTGTTGCGTTGTATATATTTATAAGTTATTAAAGTTTTATAATCCTACTACTTTGTTGGAGTGCTATATATTTTTTATGTGACACATAATCGTAAAAACTTTGATGTACAAAGAGGCATCCCTGGAATCTTCCGCTTCAGGCTCGGTCCCCTCCCCAATCACAATACAGGATGGTTTTCAGATAGTAGGAACGCGTGTGGTGTGACGGATCTCATCGGGTGGGGGCCTTGATCTACCGTAACTCCTTTGAAGAGGGGTGATTCTTTACAGCTGGGGCCATAAACTACATCTGCATGGCTAGGTGATAGCCTGGGACCGGCCTGGACAATCGGACACAGAGGAAGAGGAGTGTCAGAGGGTGCGGTAGTGAATAGGGCGAAAGGGAGGTGTCGGGCGGGCACAGGGTGTGATTCTCAAGGAAGAGCAGCGCAAATGGGGGGAGGTTTATTGCCCATGCATAAGACAGAGAGCGGGGGTGACCAGTGCCTGGGGGAGATGCTTGCGAGGGTGGGGACCCATGCTAAGGATCGACAGCGTGCAGAGAGTGGGTCTGGTCAAGGCATCTAAAATGGCTGCCGTGCACGACAAAAGTGTGGCATTTGAAAAAAGGCAGGATGGCGCAGACAATGTTTATCAACACTTCCTGATTTCCTTCGAATTGAACGTTAACAGACGTTATCTCTCCCACACTACCGGTCCCCCTGGGCTTAAACGCCGAGATGGTAGGGACTGCATCCCGTGGAGATAGGCCGAGAGAAAAAAAGTCTATAAACATACAATAAGTTAAAAGTCAATCATTCTTGTTTCCTTGTAGTACGCTCCCCAGTCCGCTTTCCGTTACGCGTACCGGGCGCACCCCACGATAAAAAACATTTTTTTTTTTTTTTTGGCCCCGCGGGGCCCTTTTAAAGCCTCCACATCAAACCTAGGGGGTCAGGGAGGATCTACTATGCCCCCTTATGGTCATTTGCCCCTTCGCTTTGGCCTCCTCTTGTCTCTCGATCCTACCGAGAGACAAGATGGCGGCCGCTACGGACTGTTTGGAATGTTTACAGACACCGGAGAGCCAATCAGCTTCGTTTCGCAAAGCTCCGTAACGCGAAAAGTACGCGAACCGGATCGCTGCCCGGAGCGCTGTTACAGATATATATCTTTTTTTGAACGTTAATTTCTCAAAATCCACTGGAGCACATATATTGAGACCTAGCAAAGGCACATCGGGCTAACAGTCCCTACAATTTTGCCAAGTTTCGTGCAAATCCATTCAGCCGTTCGGGCTAAAAGTGAGGCCAACCGCCCTATGGAAATTAACATGGGAAAAACGCATTTTGGGACCCCCCTTTTTTCTCGGCCCCCCCTTGACGAACTCCCCCCAAATTTTCAGGGGCTGCTCAGAAACAAAATGTTCCATTTTCCTGAAAATTTCAGCCAATTCCGTCCACAAACGCCAAAGTTATTAGACATAGAATTTTCAAAAATCCCATAGAGAAAAAATCCTAACTATATATACCTACTGGCGACCGCCAGTAGGAATATATATATATATATATATATATATATATATATATATATATATATATATATATATATATATATATATATATATATATATATATGTGCCACATTAACTGTGATGTCATGAAGAGTCCCTGGAGATTCATTTTTAGGCTCATTTTGAGGCTTCTGAGATTTTGTATCCTATCCATAACACCCCTTTATGTTGGGGTTTAATACCACTCTGTTGTTCTCATATAGCACAGACCTTCTGTTAGGTTCTCAGATGCACTAAACAAGATCCACATTCGTCGGTTTCTAAGAGGGCCGAGTACCAACCACTCTCTTAACCCTAGAGATGAGTTACAGGCATGTACAGGGTGTAGCCTCAACAAGACCTTGCTTGCTGTAAAAGCGTGGCATGACTGCAGTCCTCACTAGTATAATGTAAATAAAGGGCATGCCCTGTAACTGTGCTAAATATTTACATACGCCCATGCCTTGTGTGCCTTACACCGAGAGACTTGGCCACAATGTCCAGCTAATACAACTATAAACTTTAGAGGTTGCCCCTGTGTAATAAATATATACAAGCAAAACACTTCCATGGTGTTTTGAGCAGGAACAGCCGCGGCCGGCAGTGGGAGTACCGGCCGGGCGGTGACATGTGGAGGGGGAGGGGCAGAGTGGGGGGTAGTAATGTATGGATTATGGACTTTAAAAGGTAAGTAAAAATAAAAATAAATAAAACGAATTTCGTTACACACACTGCATCACATTAGTTGATGCAGTGTGTGCAACGAAATTCCAATAGTTGATCAAAGGTAATGATACCTTTATCAATCCATTCTTTCCAAAAAAGAGCTCTATTGTTGATTTTTAAGAATTTACTGTACCAGATTGGAGTTAGGAAAAGAAAATCTTCAGAGGAGAGATGGGAACGGAAGAAGGAAAGAGCAATGGCTTTGGTGTGGTTGAATATGGGAGTGGGAAAAAGCTTCGGGGGCTGGGATAAGCGAGTAGCTGTGAGAAAGGAGAATGGGAAGTGTTGCGCGAGTTCTATTGAACTCCAAGCAGTTAGGGGAGAGAGAGAAGAGTTGGTTAAAAAGGGCCATATTTATTTTAACATAAAGGCAGAGCAATATCGGTTGATGTTAGGAAAGTTAACTCAACCTAAGTCTTTGGGTTGTTAAAGGCAGGCAAAGGAATTCCTGGCTTTGCAATTATTCCATAAAATGTTTGTTAAAGAACATTTTATAGTGCTAAAAAAGGACAGCTGAAGGGAAACCGGGAGCATGGAGAGATAAAAATTAATAATGGGTAGAAGCATCATTTTAAAAATGGCTAGTCTCCCACACAAGGATAAAAAAAGAGGGGACCATCCCTCAATGAGGACGGAAAGTTTTTTAAGTATATCTGTATGACTGATTTTAATAGTTTCCCTAATAGTGTTGGCGTAAAGAACACCTAGACATACTCCTGGGAATCCATTCAAAACCAGAACCATGAAACATATGAGAAAGACAGAATTTGTTTAAGGGTAAAACTTCAGATTTATCAATATTTAGTTTGTAACCAGAAACTGAGGAATATTCTTGTAGTAAAGAGAAGAGAGAAGGTAAAGAAGTGGACAGATTAGAGATGTAAAGTAATATATAAGCATGGGCGGATCTAGCAGGTCTCGCGTACGCGAATTTACGGATTTACGGATTCGCAATCCGCAAAATCCGCGAACTCTCGCGGATTAGCGGATTTTTCCGTTTTTTTTGTTGGCGAGCGTTCGCGAGGATTTGTGGACCATTTCGCAATTGCGAACTTACTTTTCGGCTCGCAACGGCCGCGACTATGTTGTTTCTATGTCTGGTTTATCATCACAGGTTCACAGCACCCTCTGTTTCACCACTGCCACCCTCTGGTACACCCATGCCACCCTCTGGTACATTCTGACTGCCACCCATTAGGTTTGTTTATCACTGTAGATTATGGGGGTGAAAAAAAGCAAGCACACCGCCCTGCTTCAACTGCCATGAATTAATTTGGGGTTGATTAATGTGTCACTTATTTTTAAACTTCCAGTCTGGCTGGCACCTGCTTCCTTCCTTATCTGTAATTTGCTTTCTGTTGCAGTGAAAGCAAGCACACCTGCCCTTCTTCAACTGCCATGAATTAATTAGGGGGGGATTAATGTGTCAGTAGTTTTGAAACTTCCAGTCTGGCTGGCACCTGCTTCCTTCCTTATCTGTAATTTGCTTTCTGTTGCAGTGCAATTTTTTTTCACAGGACCTTTATGGTCTACTTGTAGCTATTCTATGAGCCTGCTGTTTGGGTCATAGCAGGGTCATGGAATAGTTGCAAATAGGCAACTGAACTCTGGAGGGGCCCCTCAGGAAGCACTAGAGTGAATGGTTACTAATGTTAAGTTTGAACTTTTGCACCTGCTGATTGCTTTCAGTTTAGCAAAAATAGTTTTTCTGCAATTTCGCGTCATTTGCGGGGCGCGAATCCGTGCGAGATCGATTTCGGAAGCCGCGAATACACTTTTTTTTTGCGGCGTGATTTTTTTCGTGTTCGCAAGGCGCTTGTAGCTATACGTTTGCGAAGTTACCCTAGCGGTCGTACACGGGCGCAGCCATCTTGTTTGCGTGACGTAATTCCGTTTCCGGCCGCTATGTGTAATCTCGCAAAGTGTGCTGCTCGCTAGTACAATTTCGCACGTGCTGGCGAGGTAAATCTCGCGCAAACTTACCCACGCGGTCGTGAATGGGCGCGGCCATCTTGTTTATCATTCATTGCTATGGTTCTGGGCATGCTTTCTGTATCCTCTCTGAATCTCTGCCATCCTTTGCTTTTTTTGAAGTTTATTTGATCTATTTTACTTATTATCTATCCCTCTATTTTTCTAGCTCTATATTCTTGTGTTTTCTGCTACTTTTTGTTAATTTTAAACTACTTTTTTAAACTCTTTTATTTTCTTCTTCCCTATTCTATTTCTTCTTTATTATTTAACTCATTTCTGCCCAGACCATGGTAAAGGGAGCCGGGAAGCACCCTGAGAAGGGGAAGGGTCCCGCACCCCGTGCCCGGCTCCCGTGCGGGTGTTTGGGGGGGAGCAAGTGATGCCACGGGAGATCTTTAGCGCGGAGGAGGTGGCCGCACTCATCTTCCACGTCCAGCGCCGCCTCCCCAAGACGATCCTGGGAGGCGGCAAGATCGCAACCGGCTATGGCATCCGGGAGCGCCGGAAGCGGTGGGAGAAGGTGTGCCGGGCCATGTTTAAGCTCTCTGGGGTCCGGCGCACCTATAACCAGGCCACCCACCGCTGGAAGGATGTTATGGACCGGGAACGGGACTTGCTGGACGCGCTCGGCGTAGAGGTCCCCGGGCTTGGTGAGTAGTAGTAGCCATTTCTAGCTATTTCATCACTAATCTGTTTTATCCGGCTCTGTTATTTGCAAATGTTTGTTCTTTACCAAGAGCAATAATGCTGCCGATTACATTAGGTATATTATATTTCAAAATCTTCTATGCATTTCAGGTGCACTGCTCTCCTTCTCAGTAGCCTTGCTTGCTACTATGCCTATTTGTTTTGTATTTTGTGTTCATTTCATTGGCCTGAGAAATTATGTATGAGTGTAGTGTAAAGAACTGCGTAATGCTAGACACTAAGGGTCATATTTTCAATTGCCGGCGCATCCCTGCAAAGTAGCAGGGATGCGGCAGTAATTGTGCGCCATGCCACCACCACCCATTGGCCCAAAACGTCACAGAAGCCTTACGCATCTGTGGCGTAAAGGCGGCGCATTGCTGGAGTTGCGTGCCAACGATGGCGCAGCTCCAGCAATGCTCTGGGGTGCCCTATCTCCCCAATGCTGCATCAAGCCGTACGTCGGCTTCAAGCAGGCGCAGGGTTTGAGTCACGCATCATTGTCCTAAAAGTGACTGATTGACATCTTGTAGATTTCCCTCAGCTACTTTTAGGATTCGTTCCTGCGCAGGAACGCCCTCCCTTGCGCCGGAACGCCCCCTGATGGTGCAGGGCTTTACAACGTGATGCATCTCCCATATGCGTTTTTTTTTAATATATACGTCGCACCATGGCGACTCTTTTGTTCTGCCACTGCGTCACAAAAGTCACGCAACAATGGAGGAAAATGAGCCGCAATGGACTTCTAAATCAGCCCCAACAGACTGAAGTCCAGTCCTTCCTTTAGACACATGGCTATAAGAAGTAATAGTGGTGGTGTTCGGTGGATTGATATTTTGAGTATTCACTGATCTGCAAGCAGGGTGGACTTTGTCTGTCACTTTGCGTGCTGCGGACTTCTGCCTGCCAGGCCTAGGCAAACCTTTTTAGTAGTCTGTTTATTGAGTTACATAGGAACTTTGAAAGTCAACGGTCCGCAAATCAGGCAATACGAATAACGTAGTATACCATATGAGATAGGTCAATATATCCCGTGGAATAGTTGTCTATCTATTTGCTATTTCTCCAAAATATTTTGTTATAGTTCTTTTGAAATGTTTGATTTGGTTGACAAATCTCATCCATGTTTTCTGGTCTTTCTTTCTTTCATGTTGTACATCAGCTCCCCCCAAGGGCAAGAGGACACAGGAGGAGGTTGCTGTTCGGGAGGATGCAGGCCAGGATTGGGCAGGCGAGGGCTCCTTTGCTGGCCCCAGTGAGTTTTAATTTTAATAAAGAGTACCTATTTTTTCCTAGCGTTCCTCATTCGATTTTTTCTAAATCGTCTTTGATCTTCTTGTAGACTGGATCTAAATTCTTATCCTGCCTCGACTATGACTCCCTGTGGTATTACTAGATTATTCTTATTAGTCTGTTTGTGTAGCTAACTAAGATTGCACATTTGGCAATTCCATTGGACTCCCATTCTAGTCAGCAATAGCTCTATGCACTGAGTGCAGTCCTCTGGGATTGTCCATAATGTCTTTTCAAGTCTTCTAAATGTTTATGCTTTGACAATTGCCAACAATAAAAAGGTGAATGACCACCAAGAAAGAATAAGATACTACTTTACTTTTGTTTTGGATAGGGGGACAATCCATTCTACTACTGTTGCAGGGACAAATCTGCACAAACCGAACTATGAACACTAAATAGTGCATTGTTTATCAATTATAATAGGCGCAGGTAGACTTTCTTTCCACATACCTCAGTGATATCAAACTTTGAAGAACCCCCAATCTCCTTACTGACTAGATAGTGTGGCAGAGTCATTTAGCTCCCTAAGTCACCGATGATTGATCCCCAATGATCATTAGATTATCCTACGCAGGGCAAGAGTACGGAGTCACAGTCAAGAAGTGTCAGAGGCACTCATGCTTGCAAAAATTCCAAAACCTTTAGCTCATCCACTCTAGTCTGGAGGACCAAAAACCACAGAGTCTATTTAAGTTTAAAAGCTTTATTAAAACTAAACACATTTATTAAAATCAACTTTGTCATAAAAGTAAACGTTTAACTGAAAATGGAAAAGTGCTTAGTGCTAACGATTAATTGGACACATTTCTTGTGGTCGAGCTGAGCTCTCACCTGGTTTGAACTTGAGCTTGACCCTGATCGTGTTCTTAGAAGTCAAGCTTCTGTTAGGAGAAAAAGTGTTGTGTGTTAAAAATAAAAAGCAAGCATTCATCAGTTGTGCCAAAAAGTGCAGCAAGACAACAGCCTTCCCTGGAAAAAGGGAAATTTTTACTGTAGAGTATACAGTTACAAATTATTACATTGTATTTCGTTTTTTTAACTTTCTTTATTCCTCCTAGACCAAATATTATACAGTAGTGAGTGGTGTATTCTAACATTCTAAAAATTTACTTTGTAGGTGGAACATCTGGTGGCGGGGCCAGTGCGGAGGTGGTGGATGAGGAGGACAACTCTTCTGGGGAGGAGGCGGTGCGAGTGGCGGACGACACCAATGTGCCTGTGAGGTTTGACACGGTGGTGGTGGGCACAGGTAAGCTATATATTCGAAAAGCGAAAGAAGGGTGTAAGTAAGTGTGGAAGGACGAGAAATTTTATGATGGCTGGCAAAGAAGAATGATATGTGTTTGCTTGACCCCCGAGGTGGCTGGGAAGGAAAGAATATGGTATGGTGCATGGCTGGGTCAATGATGAAGCAAGGATGGGTGGAAGGACAACAGCCTGGGTGGGTGAAACATAAACTGTATGTGTGCATATACTTTGAATAGATGGATGCCTGGAGCATGGTATTATCTGACTCTTAGATAGCACATGTGTATCTAGAGAGAGTAGATGGTCACTGGATGAACTAAGTGTTACCTTGAAGAGCATGTAACACCGCACCCGCACGTCCCTTCCAGTGTAGGGAAGGCAAGGAAAAGAAATTGTAAATTTGTCCAATACTACCATGAATAGTAGCAATAGTTTGTATTGCAACTGCAAGCACAGCATATATCCGGTTATTACGGTGGACACTCCGTACCTCTCTTAATAACTTTAGTTTAGTAGTAGTACGTCATTCATGTGTGGGTGTATCACTGTTCACTCAATAATAAGCAAAGCACCTAAAGTCATCCCATATGTCATCAAATACATCCCATGTGAAGTGATAGATAATCTAATTATTTAGCTTCTTCATTTTCCTTTTCTAGTACTTATTTGCACTGTAGGGTGAAAGGTAAATTAATTAAGCAGTAGCCCTTGTAACAGAGTATTCTCAGTGCCACCCGTAATAGAAAAGTAATAGCTTCACCACCTGCATGTACTGGACCGGTACAGTAACGCAAGTCTGTCTCACTCATCATGGTGTGCGTCTGTTTTTCTCGGGTGCAAGTTCACTGCGCTGGCATTCTGCCGGCTTGCATAAGATAACGTACCAATTTTCGGAAACAAGAGAGAAGAAGAAGAATAAGACTGGTGTACTGTCATAGTCGACTGTAATGGAAGTCCATAGTGGTCGCAGAATGTGTTCATTAAACTACCACTAATGTTAGAGCAAGGATGCAGAAGTGGGAGGTTAGATAGATACTGTCCTCAATAGTTATGTACTGTGCTTTCAATTTGCTACTTGTACTGTGACACAACTTTCGGCTCAATCACTTTGTGTTATTAATGTTAAGGAGCATTGGTTACAGACTATGTCTTTCTTTCTTCATATAGTTGCTCCTTCCAAATCGACATCACGGAGGGAGCAGGCTCGAATGGCCCGGCAACGGAGGCTGGATGCCACTGTCGCGGAATATCGGCGGCTGGTGGCCCTGGAGGAGTCGGAGGACACGCAGTCGACCGGTGCAACCACAACATCCTCGACTGGGACAGCTGCATCCTCCTCCATGACCCCACGGGCTGCCAGCCAGCGCAGTGCTCCAGCGGTAGGGAGCCGGGCTAACAAAGCCAACCGCCACCGCCAAGCAGCAAAAAGACCAGCTGCCCCCCACAGGAGCTGCAAGGCACGCCAGCGCCGCCTAGGAGTGAGAATGTCCTACCTGGAGCAGGAGGTCCATAGGTACAAGAACATGGTGGAGGGCCTCCACTTCGAGCATGCCACCCTCCGCAAGGAGTATGATGCCCTGGCCGCAAAATTCACCAGCACCCTCCAGTAGTGGAGTGTCCCTTGCCCTTTTTTTAGAGACTTTTGGGGGGTGGGATTTGGGAGTTGGGTGCTTTTTGGGACTTTTCAAAGACAATCGTTGGGGTTAGGGAGGGTCTTGAGGGAGATTATTTTGTTAGGGCTACATAAATATACTTTTTTAAACTTTATCTGACCATACCTGTTTTTTACTGCTTTTCAGTCTGGTGGGTGGGGGTGTAACAGTAAGTTTGTTTTCCTGAAGAGTCCTAGGACTTTAGTAGTACTACCGTCAATCTCTCGTCTAGTCCTAATACTCCATTATACTACCTCCCACCAAACGCTTATCTTACCTGTAATTTGTGTTAGAAATTAGGGCTAGGCCCAGGGCTGGCTCCACGTGAAATGGGGATTAAGGTTGGCAATCCTGGGCGGATGAAATTTCCTCATTGCGGTGGTACTAGTGGTGTGACACAGTGGCAGTTGCATGCCTATGGAAAAAAAGAAAACGAAACCTGGTTTGTCCTTACTGTAGCATTACAACGGTTACGGTACGCTCGAGAATATAGCAGGTGACAGTACACTAGAACAGTGCCACAATGTAGCCTAACAAATGGTAAAGTATTGCAAGTATAACTAGTACTTGCGTTGAATTTATTTGACATTGGCTCCTACTACTACAAGAAATAGTACTGAAGCTGAGTAAGTCTAGAATATATCCTCGTATTCCTTCACCAGCCTGTTGCTATCACCTTATCCTCCCCAGCAAGTGTGTGGAATTATTGATGTCATTTAGTCAGACATCAAGCAAAACCACACAGCCCGGGGGAAGAGGGTTAGGGTTTGGAAAATGGATGGGAATGGGGGTTTCTTTTTGGGTAAGTTTTGTTGAGAGAAGAAAAAAAAAGCACAGCACTCACACTCATAGAAGAAAACAATGGATACTGTATCTGTATTCTGTATGTTGTTGGAGTTGTCCTGTTGAATTTGGTAAGTAAGTTGCATGCAGCAAACAATTCCTCTTATTAGAGGCACTCCTCCATTCCAGCTGACGCTTCGTCCATCAATGTTGGTGACCACTGACAGAAGACACCCTGTCCACTGCCTGCCTGGCGGATGTTGACTGAAACCCGGCCTGTAATTATTAACCCTGGGCGGGCGGCTACATTCCGTGCACGGAGTGTGCGTAGTGCCGGCTTCTACGCATTTTGCATAGCAGGCGTAGAATCCGGCACTATGCACGCTCCGCAGACGGAGCGTAGCTGGCCGCCACCCGCCTCCCTCCCGCCCTCCCTAAATACTTTAAATTAATAGTGTAAAAGAATTAAAAGGCACTTACCTTGCCCGCCGCTGCCTGCCGCGTCCCCGGGGCTCGCTATCTTCATTGCTTCCGTCTTGTGTATCTAATGCGCATGCGCGAGCGGCCGCGCATGCGCATTTCTCACGAGAAATGCGCATGCGCGGTCGCCCGCGCATGCGCATTAGTACACAAGACGGCAGCCATGAAGATAGCGAGCCCCGGGGACGCGGCAGGCAGCGGCGGGCAGCGGCGGGCAAGGTAAGTGCGTTTTAATTCTTTTCCACTTTTAATTTAAAGTATTTAGGGAGGGCGGGAGGGAGGCCTGCGGTGCGTAGTGGGGCTACGCGGAGTGCGGAGGTGGGCGTAGTTTCTCGCCCACTTCACGTAGCTCCGCGAAGCCCCACTACGCCCACTACGCCCAGGGTTAGTAATTATTGAACGGAAAACAGGAAGTGCTATTACAATACCACTGATAAATAAATATAAGGTATGTACGCTGTGTGGTGCAAAAAGTCACACTTTGATTTCCCTAATAGACAGTACAATATTTTTGAAATTGCGTACTCTGTCAGAGTCACCTTTTTAAGGATAAATAAGTATGGCCAAAATATTATAGCGGATCTTTCCCCTCAAGGTAGGTGTACTGTAAACTGTATTTTAGAACAAAATTTGACCTTCCCAGCAATGCTCCCACCAAGACCCTTACTAAAGCCAGTCGCAAATGTAGAAGACCCCCAATCAGATCTCAAAAAACGAGGCCTAGCAGAAAAATGGTGACAAAACGTACTTTAAAAGTAAAAGTAGGCCCAAATACACCCTTACCCACCGTGGATTGTATTCAAACCACTTGCAAGCAAGCAAAAGTATCCATAGCCAGCATCGCTCCAAGAGTGCTCTAAAACCCCAGAACTGAGTTGCAATAGAACACCCCGAAACACATGCAATCCTGCTGCTAGGACTAACCCTAACGAACCCTAAGTTACAAAAAGTACCAAAAGGTTTTGCCTTATGGATTTTGTCCAAAACACTTCTATCCGGTATTAGACCTTCCCAGGAATGCCCCAAGACCCGCCAACCCACCCGCAAAAAAGCATGCGACAACACCCCCAAACAGCCAAAAAGCAAAATCTCATACTTACAATATCTCTCGGCCTTCGGTCCAAACGCGCTGTGCAGCTAGGTCATCATCATCATAACTCCTGTTTTCCACCACGGATTTCCTGAAAAGGAAATGCAATCAAGATTAGACTGTCGCAGCAGTGCTCCCAGACCCCAAAACTCACCCACAAACACCCGGAACCCCGCCAAAGAGCACCTCAAAGGCAAGCACGTCAGCAAAAATGGCAAGAAATTTCAGCCTCATATTTGGTCCTAAACACTTTTATCCGTTATTAGAGCTTCACAGCAATGGGCCCAGAGCCGTCAACTCACCCGGAAAGAAGTAGAACACCCCCACAAGTGCTGAGTCTTTCTTCATTGGGCGTAATCCAGCCCTCTGCTTTGAGGGAAATAGGAGGAGGAGGATAGAGGAGCATGTTCTTCTGAACTTGTGAACCTGAGGAATGTAGACTGCGGCACCTTCAAATCAATAAGCAAACAAGTGAAGACAGTTCTGCTGATGGGCTTGTTTTTGGGATTAGGTGATTAAAGTTTGAATTAAATTAACTGTGGAAAACAAAGAAAGACAGACACACAGGAATAAAAGTGAATAAGGACGAAAAAGAAAGTTATTGATTCATTGTCTCATTTTCAGGGCTCGGTGTCAGGGAATAAGAAGAAGATTTCGTCATCATACTCTGGGAATTCAGGCAGGATGAGGTCAGTGTCACCGAACAGAGAACAAATCCCCTCATCTACGTTGCCGTCCTCCTCGTCTTCATGCGGCGTGCTTTCTCGTACTTTGTAATCTGGTGGTATGAGGTGCTGATTCATCTTAATCATTGTCAGCCGCTCCACATTTTTGAGCGAGAGGCGGCTCCGTTTGGGAGTTACAATGCCACCAGCAGCACTGAAAACACGTTCAGAAGACACACTTGCGAGTGGGCAAGACAAATAGTTTATAGCCAGGTTGGAGAGCTGTGGCCACAATTGTTTTTCCCCATACCAATACTGCAATGGCTCATCATTAAGAAAGACCTCTGTTGAATCATTCAGATAGTCCTGCACCATCGACTCAAGGTCCTCAACGGTTCCTCCACTTTGCTTACTTTTTGCTGTGCCTGTGACATTTTTTCGAGAACCATACCCAAGCAAAGTTAGCCAATCCTCTACAGCAGCCACTGTTACTGTTGTGTGTGGTGCAGATGATCCGGTTGCCGGTGTCTTTAACGGCTGAGAGGTCACTTGTGCCACAGCCACAGGTGCAGAAGTGGATTCTTTTGACTGGGGATGGCCTGCTGATGCTGATGCTGATGTACTGCCTTCCCCTTCAATATCCTGCCGTTCTTTTTCAAACCTCTTGGCTGACCAGGTGTAGTAATTGGCTAGCCAACGTTTGTACTTTTTAACATCTTCATCAGCAAAAGGAAAGAATGCTTGGCCTGCCAGCGCCTTTTTGTAGCGTGGATCCAGAATAGTAGCACAAATGTAATGCTGTTCTGAGTTGATCTTTTTAAGACGTTCATCACCACGTAGGCGGTCTAATAATTTCTCCGACAAAATAAAAGGGTCTTTTTTTTTTCATCTTTTTCTAACTCAGAAGACACCGCCTTCAGTTGGTGCTCCAGCATGCACAACAATGGGATAGCTTGTCCCAAATTACAGTCCTCCTGGCTGACTGCACGCGTGAAGAACTCAAAAGGACGAAGCATGTCTGTCAGGCTTTTAACTATGTCCCATTGCGCCGCACCCATCCGCAGGTCCTTCTGAGCTGTACCCTCTGTTAAGAAATAGTGATCGAGTACCGTATACTGCTCATACAGACGCTCAAGCATGTAGAAGGTTGAGTTCCAACGTGTTGCCACCTCCTGGATGAGTGCTTTCACTGGCATTCGACGTTCAAGTAGCAGCCTCCTCAGATGCTTCCGGGCCTTAAAAGAATGGCTGAAATGGTTGCACATTTTGCGGCAGGTGGCCATTACCTCGAACGCTGTACTGTCTCTATCACTCAAGAATTTTTGAACTACCAGGTTGATACAGTGCGCCAAACACGGCACTCTGAAATATGCACCCATCGCCATGGCCTTAACTACATTGGCGCCATTATCCGTGGAAACATAACCAATCTGGCGTTTTTTTTGGGACAGCCAGTGAAAGACCTTTTTGTTAAACTCGTCCAAAATGTTTTCTGCTGTGTGACTTTTCTCCAAGCCAAACATGGCTAGTGTTGCATGTTTCCGAGCAGCTTTAAAAACTTGGTCCGGGTCAACACCTGCGTTTAGCTTTGCTTTAACACCTGAAAAAGAGACCCAGTGTGCAGTGATGCACATGTAATCAGCGCCTGCGCCACTGGTCCACATGTCTGTTGTCAGATGTATAGTGTGAACAGCACTCTTCTGCAAAGCTGCCCCAATCGCCTCCAGCACATCTTCATGTAGTGCTGGAACCGCAACTCTGGCAAAATAGAACCGGCTAGGAACCTTCCATTTAGGGCAGAGCGTTGCCACTAATTCTAGAAAACCTACCGCTTCTACAAAAGAAAAAGGGAGAAGGTCCACAGCTAGCATTTTAGCCAGCTTAGTGTTATACAGACGCGTCAGTGGGTGGTTGCGTTCATATGGCGCGTCTGAAGAAAACATGGTTCTAATGTTGCCCTGGACCAAGCATTTACGGGATGATAATGACTTCGTTGACGCAATTATGCTCGCTGGTGAACTTTTGCGCGTTGGTGTCTCACTCGCTCCATCACTCTTAGTGTGCCTCTCATGGGGTGTGCTGCTGACAGGGGTACTGGGTGTAAGTGAAGTGTTTGACACGTCTTCTTCCTCCTCGTCATCATCAGATGAAACATCAACGTTTTCTTGACTTCCAATTCGGGCTTCCTTGATCGCCTTTAGGTGCGCAAACCATTGGACAGTGTGCTGTCTCTTAAGATGACCTCTCTGGCCTCCGGTACCATAGTTGGTACCTGACTTCCCACGACTAACTGCAACCTTACAAAGGGTACAAATGGCGAACTTTTCCCTTTTTGGGCAAACAGTAAAGAAGTCCCAAACTGGTGACTTGAAGTGTCTGTGGGGCCTGGAGGAGGCGGCGATACTGGTGGTGGTGGTCATGCTGCTAATGCCAGATGAAGTGGAGGATCTGGATTGCCCAACTTTTGTACGTTGTGCACTTTCACCGCCACTAATTAAGGTCGAGGTAGATGGAGGTCCCTTCTTGCCAGAAAGAAATATGGAAGCGGTACGAGTTGGTGTACTATTTAACTTCAATGATTGTGGTGGTGTTTCCACTGCCTCCTCGTCGACAACATCATCATCATCACGCTCAGCAGCTTTTCGGGCTAGGGTCAAAATGTCTGTTTGCTGCATGCCTGCTGGGGCTGCAGTTACCTTTATGATGACTGGATCGTCGTTGTCAGAGTCTTCATCAGCAGCAGTATCCGCCACTTCTTGCTGAGCCTCATCTTCACACTCCATAACTCTGAGACTTTGGACGAGCTTCCTTTTACGCTTAACTACCTTTGTCAGATCATGGTGTGCCTCACTCTCAGACGGCAGTGGTGCTGGTTCCCAATTTTGATCCGTATCATCAGAAGGAGGTGTGCTTGAAGAAGATGTAGACACCACCCTTGATCTCTTCCTTTCTAGGGGTGTGGAAGACAATGAATGATCATCAGGAGGAGTGTCTTCCTCAAATGATACCTCGCCTTGATTGTCGATTTCCTGATGTGCCCCTACTTCGGGAGGAACAACTATTGTGGGCACTTGTGACCCTCCATGCACCTCTGCTTGCGCATCTCCTTGCGCTGCCTCTCCTTCCACATGTACTTGGGCTTGTACTTGCACATGTGATAGTTGTTGCGGCTGTGGTTGTTCAACACTCGTCAGATGAGCTACAACAACCTGTGTTGATTGAGGGACATTGCTGCTGCTTTCTTGCGATGAGCCAACATCACTGGTCAATGGTGATTGAACAACTATACTGGCTGCCTCTGCAGCACTCAAGGGCTTGGACTTAAGTTGGCGTGGTGGTGGTGTTGGCACTGAGCCCAATAGAGCGGGGGTGCTGCTCCCAGCTTGGTCCCCAGCAGATCCCGCTGCTGCTGCAGGCATACTTTTTTTTTTACTCCCAAAAAAAGGGGCGGCCGGCACACCAGTCTCCTTGGTAACTTGCTTCTTCTGCTCCTTACTGGCACCATTCTTGCTAGAGGAGCTACGGGTAACTTTTTTTGGGGCCATCTTCTTCAGAGCAGGTCAGAACAGCAGGCAGCAGTTGCACGAGTTGCAGAGTTGTCTGTGTCCAGACGTGACGTCGCGTGACGTTATGCTGCACACACACACCGCTGCAGGACTTCTTCTTGGCACTGGTGGTTCTCTTGAGTCTTGTGCACCTAAAAGCAATGGAAGACAGAGGAACATCAGTTCAGTTATCACCCCAAAAAATCGACAAAACACAGAAAAATCAGCACAATCCCATGCCATCCATGATGTTTACATTGAA
The DNA here is from genome assembly GCF_964261635.1 of Lissotriton helveticus. Classification (NCBI taxonomy): domain Eukaryota; kingdom Metazoa; phylum Chordata; class Amphibia; order Caudata; family Salamandridae; genus Lissotriton; species Lissotriton helveticus. The sequence goes on along the minus strand of NC_136062.1, from coordinate 53,732,342 downwards.
GACACCCCACAGAAAGACTAGGGCCATGCAAGTATGCAACACTCACTACCCCTGGGCATAATGGATGAAAAGTAGGCAAAATAAGTGCAAGCCTCAGACACTGCCTCTCTTCAAAATGGCCCCTTACACCCCAAGCCAGTCCACATCAACAGTACACCCCAAAAAAACAGCCAAAAATCACCACAATCCAATGCCATCCAGGATGTTTACATTAAAGAGAGTGAGACCCCACAGGCACACTCAGTCCATGCATCACTACCCCTTGGCAAAAGGCCATACCAGCAGCCCCAAAAAAACGACAAAAACCACAAAAAACAGCACAATCCCAGCCCATCCATGGCCTCAATGGTGTTTAACTTCAAGAGGACACCCCACAGAAAAACTAGGCCCATGCAACACTCACCACCCCTGGTCAAAGGGCCCCACCAGCAGCCCCAAAAAACGACAAAAACGACAAAATTCAGCACAATCCCAGCCCATCCATGGCCTCAATGGTGTTTAAATTCAAGAAGACACCCCACAGAAAGACTAGGCCCATGCAACACTCACTACCCCTGGGCATAATGGATGAAAAGTAGGCAAAATAAGTGCAGGCCTCAGACACTGCCTCTCTTCAAAATGGCCCCTTACACCCCAAGCCAGTCCACATCAACAGTACACCCCAAAAAAACAGAAAACCAGCCAAAAATCACCACAATCCAATGCCATCCAGGATGTTTGCATTAAAGAGAGTGAGACCCCACAGGCACACTCAGTCCATGCATCACTACCCCTTGGCAAAAGGCCACACCAGCAGCCCCAAAAAAACGACAAAAAACAGCACAATCCCAGCCCATCCATGGCCTCAATGGTGTTTAACTTCAAGAGGACACCCCACAGAAAGACTAGGCCCATGCAACACTCACCACCCCTGGTCAAAGGGCCCCACCAGCAGCCCCAAAAAACGACAAAAACGACAAAATTCAGCACTATCCCAGCCCATCCATGGCCTCAATGGTGTTTAAATTCAAGAAGACACCCCACAGAAAGACTAGGCCCATGCAACACTCACTACCCCTGGGCATAATGGATGAAAAGTAGGCAAAATAAGTGCAGGCCTCAGACACTGCCTCTCTTCAAAATGGCCCCTTACACCCCAAGCCAGTCCACATCAACAGTACACCCCAAAAAAACAGAAAAACATCCAAAAATCACCACAATCCAATGCCATCCAGGATGTTTACATTAAAGAGAGTGAGACCACACTACAGGCACACTCAGTCCATGCACCACTACCCCTAGGCAAAAGGCCACACCAGCAGCCCCAAAAAAAGACAAAAACAACAAAAACCAGCACAATCCCAGCCCATCCATGGCCTCAATGGTGTTTAAATTCAAGAGGACACCCCACAGAAAGACTAGGCCCATGCAACACTCACCACCCCTGGGCAAAGGGCCCCACCAGCAGCCCCAAAAAAACGACAAAAAACAATAACATCAGCACAATCCCAGCCCATCCATGGCCTCAATGGTGTTTAAATTCAAGAAGACACCCCTCAGAAACACTAGGCCCATGCAACACTCACTACCCCTGGGCATAATGGATGAAAAGTAGGCAAAATAAGTGCAGGCCTCAGACACTGCCTCTCTTCAAAATGGCCCCTTGCACCCCAAGCACATGTTGCCTGTACCAGCCAGCACTCAAGATGGCCACCACCACCACCCACATGGCCAGTCCACATCAACAGTACACCCCCAAAAAACAGAAAAACAGCCAGAAATCACCACAATCCAATGCCATCCATGATGTTTACATTAAAGAGAGTGAGACCACACCACAGGCACACTCAGTCCATGCACCACCACCCCTGGGCAAAAGGCCACACCAGCAGCCCCCAAAAAACGACAAAAAACAATAAAATAAGCACAATCCCAGCCCATCCATGGCCTCAATGATGTTTAAATTCAAGAAGACACCCCACAGAAAGACTAGGCCCATGCAACACTCACCACCCCTGGGCAAAGGGCCCCACCAGCAGCCCCAAAAAAACGACAAAAACAACAAAAATCAGCACAATCCCAGCCCATCCATGGCCTCAATGGTGTTTAAATTCAACAAAACAGTTGTATCATGCACCAATAACCAACCCTGGTCCTACTGGATACTGTGGCTACCCACAATATCATTTATTTAATGTTCTGAAAAAGTTCAAAAATTGTAGTTGCAGCAACTGTAATGCCCCAAACAAACTTACTTGTGAAAGTTGATTTCTAATCCAAAAGTGATCCAAAGAAAGTCAAAAAGGCCTCAAATCCAAATATCCAGCAGCACCCACAAAAAGTAATCCTTCCAGCTCCAGATCCAAATGAAAGTGACCAGGAGATGGACAAAGCACTGGGAGGAGCCTGCTGGACAGGAACAGGAAGTTGGAGACTGTGGGGCACTTCCTTCCCTCCCCCCCCCAAAAAATGGACTCTTTGCAAAAAAAAAAGGCCATGCAAATGTCAACCTGAGGAGTGATTCTGATAAAAATCATCATTTTCTGAAGGTTTATCCTGTTTGCTGGTGGATTTCTTGTGCAGAATTGCAAAATCTCTATTTCGCGAGTGCGAGATTGTTCCTTTCCGCCGCAACTACGTGTTCGCAATTGCGAACTCTCGCGAGGTGTGCTGTGCAAGGTGGCAAGCCGCGATTACGTATTCGCGGGCGCCAAACTCCCGCGGGATCACGCAGCAAGATCCAAAATGGCGCGGCACTCGCAAAATATGATCGAGAAAAACAACTCGGCAAACGCTTAATGACGGAAAGTGAACGCCGTGCACCACGCCGCGCGCCGCAACCAAGCAAAAAATCCGCCGCGAGCGGATTCACGGATTTTCGACAAATTCGCGAATTTGCCGAAAATCCAAAAAATCCGCGAGCGGAGCGGATTTTACGCCCATGCTTAGTAATATATCATCTGCATAAGAAGTAAACTAATATCAATGTTCTGAAATTGGAAACCTGTATAGAATGGGGAACGTCTTATTTTTTCCAGGAAGGGCTCTAAAGCAAGAATAAGAAGAAGTAGGGAAAGGGGACAACCTTGCTGGTACCTCTACGGAGGGGGAAATATTTAGATTGACAACCATTTGCCCAAATAGAGGTAGAGGTGCTGAATATAAAAATTGAATATAATAAATAATAGGGAGACAAAAGCCATGCCATCTGAGTGCTCCAAACATGAAGTCCCAGCTTACCCTATCAAATGCTTTTTCAGCATCTGATGTGATGGCAGCAACCGGTGAATCCATTTTGGAGGCAAGGTGGATGATGTTAAGGAGAGTTCTAGAATTGTCAGTGATTGATCTACCTTTGACAAATCCGGATTGATAAATATTGATGAGGTCAGGAATAACTTTGTTGATACGCATGGCAAGTATTTTAGCAAAGATTTTACATTCGGTATCAATTAAAGAGATAGGCCTATAATTCTTGCAAAGGAAGGGGTTTTTATCTTTATTTTTAGGGACTAAGCACAACATAGCCTGGGTAAAAGATCCCTTGGTCTCTCCCATGTTAAGAAAATGATTGATCAGGGAGAATAAGTGAGATATTAAAAACATTTTCAAGTTGGGGAAACATCGAACAGTGAAACCGTCTGGGCCTGGGTGTTTTATCTCTAGGTAAGAGATTAATAGCATTTATTATTTCCCTTTCTAAGATAGGAACATCGAGAGAAGTAAGGGCTGTAGATTCACAAGGAGATTTAAGGATAGATTGAAAGAAGGAGTCTAATATTGTCTAATATTGGACAAAGCAATCGAGAATTTTATAATCGGTGGTGTGATGAGCTCCGGATAGGTACAGTTTTGGATTTCTGCCTTTTGATTTTAAAATAATTAGCGAAAGATTTGCCTGCTTTATTGCGCCCACCATACATTTTTGGGTTAAACTTGTGGAGATTATTATATGCGGAGTCCCAGGAGTGCTTCTTGTATTGCATTTTTGAGAGACAACAATTTATCATTGGAATCAGTGGTGGAATATTGATGTTCAAGAGCTTTGATTTGTTTGAGGATGAGGGAAGAATCTAGAAGAGCTTTTTTCTTCCTCCGGGACACAAAGTCAATAATGAAGCCTCTGGCAGTTGCCTTAAAGGCATTCCAAATAAAGTTAAATTGAGAAGAAGAGGGCAGATAGTTGCGACAGAATTCCTCCATAAAAAGCGTAAATTGCTCAACAAACTGGGGGTCTAAGAGAAGAGAATTATTAAAGCGCCAACAGCGAGACATGGGGGAAGGTGAACGGAAATCCATATCTATGATGACGGGGGCATGATCTGAAATAAGAATAGAGCCAATTTCTGAGTTAGTCATGAATTGCCAGGCATGTTGAGTAAGAAAAATGTAGTCAATACCGGGGAAAAAAATTGAAAATTCCAGAGTGTCAGGATGAGAGTTTCTCCATGTATCTGTTAAACCTCTAGAAGAAATAGCTATGTAAAACGTTTTCTGCATCTTATTGGGAACATATTTGGTTTGCGATTTACGGTCCAAAAAGATGTCCATGAATTGATTACAATTTTCACCAACAATCAAATCATCCACAGCATGCAAAGAAAGAAGGGTAGAAAAGTAATTCTAAAAATTTAAATCAATGCTATTTGGACCATAAATATTACAAAAAGAAATTGGAACATTGTTAACAATATAATTTAAAAACAACCATCTACATTTGTTATCATGAAACTCATTTTGTAACTGAACATTTAAAGACATTTAAAGACTTATGGAACAAAATAACAACACCATTTTCATTATTCACTGCCGGGGAGCAGAAAACTTCTCCTACCCATTGTTTACGCAATGAAGACAGATCTTGCAGTTTGAGGTGTGTTTCTTGCAGCATTGCAACATGACATTTCAGTCTCGCTAGATGGAATAAAACTCACTGCTTTTTAACAGGATTACGAATACCTTTAACATTCCAGAGAGATAACACGGAAACCAGTCATCAATAGGGTTTAAGTAGTGATAGGCTTGAAACTAAAGACAAGTCGAAAAAGGAAAAGGAAAAGAAGTTAACAACAAGGAGAGAGTGAAAAATAGGAGGTAGCAAATGGCATAAAAGATAGAAAAAATCATGCAATGTGATAATCAAGAAACAAGAATGAATGAATGAACAGTAAAGTACCATAAGCTGAAAATTAAAAGATGGTGATATGGAGGAAAAAGGAGCAGGAAGATAGTGCCAGAGAAGGAAGGACGAAGGAAATGGAAAAGTGATAGAATAGGGGCATAGAGTCACCTGGAAAGAGTTCGAGAAGAAGAGATGACAGAAATTCAGATGGCTTTAGTGATGACGATCAAAAACAAAGAACATTAATGAGGGGGGGGATGGCAAAAAGCCAAGATGGCCACTCCACAGGGAAGAACACAGAGAGGAAACAAATCTATTGTACCAAAACAATATAAAAAGAAGGGAGAAAACCTCCAAGAATAAAAATGATAGACAAATGGAACAAGAAGGAAGGGAACTTACCAGACATTAGGGAACAAATCAACGTGATGAGTCAAACATTATAGACAAACGGGTGGTGTAGGCATGAATTCCAACAACAAATCAGCACGGAGAGGATCTAAAAGATATGAATAAGAAATAGACAAGAGAACAATTAACATTAACATACATTATACATAAAACCTAGGGATAAGAAAGAGAACAGAGAACAAGATAATCAATGTTTGCTAAGTTCCATGAGTTCTTCTCGATGAGTATGAATGAATTTCCGAAGGTCGGCTGGGTCATCAAAGGAGATTGTTCTGTCTTTATAAGTCACTTTGAAAAAGCAGGGATGTACAAGGCCATAACGAGCGTTCATGGATTTCAAGGCTGGTCTGAGATCGAGGAATTCCTTGCGTCTGCGGGCTGTTGGTTTGGGAACATCCTGACTAAAAAAGATTTTGTGACCGGACCAGAGCATCTGTTTATGTTGTTTGGCAGCACTAAGGATTGCCATGAGGTCAGAATACAACAGAAAATAGGCAATGATACCTCTTAGTTTGGTGGAAGAGGATGGGTTCTGAGGCCCTAGTCTGTGCGCTCTTTGGATATTAAAATCCATTGATTTAGGGAGGCCAACTATCTGCAAGACTTGAGATTTCAGGAAGGAAATTCTGTCAGAACCTTTGGAGCCCTTTGGAATTCCGTAAATGCGCAAATCATTGCGCCTGTTGTGATTTTCTTAATCCTCTATAGTTTTCTTAAGTTGGGTGACTTCTTTGGTAAGGCTGTCAACTCTGGCAATGACATCTTGCGCGTCACTTATCTTCTGCTCGACATCAGAAAGTCTCAAATCAAGGCCAGACAATTTCTCCTCAATTCTTTGGAGGGTGGCAGTGGTATCTGACATAAATGGGCGAATGAGGTGCAGTTCATCCATGATGTCCTCTAGCGTGAGGGGAAGAGGTGATTTAGATGGAGAAGAAGGGTCCTTCTTAAGTTGCTTACTGGTATTGGCTGTTGAGTCTTTACGACCTCCAGATGAAGCCCCTTTAGCTCCTTGAGGTTTGTTAGATTGTACATGACCCATGGTAAAAAGGCAAGTGAGATGTATTTAAAGATACAACTTGTGAAAGTCAGGAAAAGTCAACAAAGTCGCAATAAATATAGTTAAATAAGAGCAGAAGCAAAAGGACTCGCAGCCAGCAGCCCGACACCTTGCTAGAAAAATCTCCACTTCGTGACAGATGCTAGAGGATAAAGTAGCCAACAAGCATGTAGACAATTTAAAGTCCCAGTTCAGCACAAGACGTCAAGTTGCAAAACAATATTTTAGCAGGACAGTACTGTGTGCTTTGATAAAGCGCTGTAAAAACCAGGCAAACCTGCACTATAGAAAGAGACTTTCCTGTGACTAACCCAAAAATAGTTCATCAGCTGACAGGAAATGATGCAGAGAAAGGAGTAATGCTGCCATTATATCAAGGAGAACAATTCCAAATAATGTACCACAACAGGAACTCAGCAAAGGAGTTGAAGGTTGTTCATTGTCAGAGACATAATGAGTGCTGGTGTTGTAACAATACCAAGAAGCTCAGCACGTGAAAGAGAAGAAAGGCTGCATAACGGTCATTTGTCTACCGCTGCGGGAATGCACAAGATGGCGGCTGCAATTAATGAAGGCCATGAGGCGAATGAATTTAAATGCAAAACGGAGTCAAACTGGCCATGAATTTGGTCGGAAACTTGTCTCAGCACTCCTGGCAGTTTCCAACGCACAGACACCCCTTTGCGAGCAGCAGCATTGCAGATAGAGGTTCCCTTCAGATGAAAACATGGTTAGGCGCTACGGAGCTCTTCAAGTCGCGGCAATCTTGTCGCCGCCGCCACCGCGCACTCCCCCCTCCATCTTGATCATGCTTACTTTACCTCAGCATGCTAGAAGTTTGAGAATGTAATTACCAGCATATATTTGGAGTTTCCTTTGAAAATCTTGAACAAACTCACCATAAATAGTCATGCTTATCCACTCTTCTCTATTCTTGGAAAGTTATTTGCTGGTTGGTCTTTATCGCAAAATTTCAATTTATGATGGGTTATGGCTTAAACATTAACTAAAAGTTGTTATTCGGACTTTGCCATTGTGTAGTTATGGTTCTGATGCACTTTCCGTTGAAAGGGTAGTTTGTGACTTCCCTCTTATTTTTGACCACGTGGATGGTGGAAGTGCACAAAACTTAGCAAAGTAAAATTTTAGCACGCTATGGAACATAATGGCAAATTTTGTGCGCTTCGTGAAGGGGAGAACAAGTTGAGGGGGATGATAAAAGAAGTGTTTCTCCATTTCAGTTGGCATACCAATTTTTACCAGTAAAAACACTTTTTTTTTACACCAAACTTGGTGTGAGAGTAAAAATTTTCTCAGAAGGCATGCTTTCATTGGGTTGGTGAAAATTCGTTCATCAGTTTTTGAAATATAAGCATTCTGAAAAGTTGCTGACTGTGCTTTAAAGTGGAAATGATAGTAAATTCTGGTGTTTTTCTCAAACGTGACTGGCTGATGAAAAGGTTTCATTTTTTTCCTGCCATCTTGAAAACTGCGATTTTTGCACTGTGAAAAATATTTTGATGGACCCTCCTGGAAAATAATGATATGAAAACTCTTAAAAACAAGTTCACCAGGGCACAAATTGTAATTTTTAAGTAAATCGAAATTCTGTGCAGTTATTTTAAGCCAATGAAAAAAGTCACCACATTATGTAGAAAATTGAAATTTTCATGACCATTATTCATTTAACACAAAAATGCTAAAAAGGTATATTAATAAATAGAAAAAAACAAAATAAAAAATATAGAACAGCAACAATCATCGTTCACATCCATTCACAATGAAGAGGACTGACTGCAGTGGGTTGGTCGGAAGCTATAGTATACACAACCTTCAGGTGTGCACGGCAGGTTGAGCGCATAGCCTGGCTGGAGGATGCCCCTTTGCCTACATGCAGCTGCTGTTTGGGAAAATTGTGCGTTATTTAACAAAAACATCAAAATTGACTGAAAATTACACCAATAACAACTGAGTTATGGTTCTGGCTTAATCATGCACAAAATTCACCATTTATGGTATACAACACATGGCACAACCTATTGCACTCTCAATGCAGAAAATGTTAAACAACACACATATTTCAAAATGGCAAAAGAATAAAACCTACAAAGAGCAAATAATGGCAGGTGAATTTCAGAGACATAAAGAGAGAGAACGGATATTGGGTAACTATGTGGTATGGTTCATGGATAGCACCTTAGGGTTCTGGTGATTTCATAAACCATGATGTTTCAATGTCACTGGAACTCCAAGAAGGCAATATATCATAATATTACATACGTTTCTTAATATGTATGTTCTTATTACATGGTTATTTTTATTGTTTAGCTTGAAAAAGCTGTTTTCTTCAAAGTAAACTAACAGTGGGCACCAGTACAAAATAGAATCTTTAGGTTTTGTTTAACTTTCTTGAATAAATTGTTGAGAAAACATTGTACAATGGTATGATTCGGTGGAGTTATGTAATTCTATGCCTGCAGCTTTTACAGCGCATTTATAGATTTACCCATTTGCCCATAATTTTCATATTTTGCAGATTTCACAATGTTGCTTCTAATTCGAATAAACGAAAACAATAGTGTAAGAGAATGTGATGAATACATTGTTTCTCCCCAACCCCGGTAGTCCTGACAGTAGTAAAGCTCTGCAGAGGAGCTTTGGGGGCTTTCACTACGATGACAAATCTGTGAAATATTTTCAGTTTCTTATGAAATATGGACTTTTACATTACTGTATTCTCTGAAATAAAATTACCATGACGAAGGCTGTGGTGGAGCTGTCACACATAGGATATTTTGCTGATTAGAACATGGCTTGCACAGCAGCTTTGGAGTACATCATTCTTCTACCTTAATCAGTAACAGGTGTACAGTGTATGGGTTTATTTTGGAGAATCCACATACCCCCGCCACACACTGGCAATGCCGGGGCCGACTGGGGAAGCTTTTCATTGGACCTTCAAGGAAACATTCAATTATATATACAACTCAGTAGTTATTGTTACGATTGATTTTCAATAGACAATGCATTTTTTGGTTTGATAATAACTTTGGCCCCGCTTGACGAATCTTCAAGATTCACAAACCTTTTTTTTTTTTAAAAAGCAAATTTGCCTCTGCGCCTTTTTGGAAAGTAGTGGGGTGATTTGTCAAGCAGGGAATGAGAAAAAAGAGGGGTCATAAAACCATATTTCCTCATACATTTTCCATAATTTCTTTAGGTATTGCTACTGAGAAAATTGACTTAACAGAAACCCACCAGATTTGGCAGAAATCTAGATTTTGCCTGAAGATTGTGCTTTAAATGATTTAGTGTAAATCTGTTTAGTAATTATTGAGATATTAAGGTTTACCTATGTTGGGTTTGAGGGCCTCAAACCAAATGTTTACAAAATGGAGTGTTCCAATTGCCTAAGGGATCTTTTTCCCCTTGGATCAATCTGCTCACTCTGGAGTCAGACTCCCACAGGAGTGAGTGCTCTGATTCAGTGCCAGGAACATGAGAAACATATCTCCGTTACAGGACTCAGGAACTTAGTCCCCCTGTCCTGAAGTTTAAAAATATATATATAACTTGGAAAAATACTTAGGGAAGCTAGAATCTAAATTTATTTTAGAGCTGGACTCCAAGATGCAAAATGGACTCAATATGAGTGAGGATTTAAATAACTTTTTATAACAGCAGAATTGTAATATTGTATTTGATTTTGGGATTGTTTATTTCAATGGATAGCTTGATGTATCAGGTAGGAAGTAACTGGGGGTCAAGAAGTTCGCATTAATGATGATGAATTTTATATAGGTATTACTTTGTAAATTTCCTTTATTGCGCAAGTCACTTTAAAATCACAACAGTACCTACAGTATAATAAAAATTATTCAGAATTATGATACAGAAGTTAAGCCCAGTTTATAAACATTGAGTCAGTTGTTACAATTGAAGTACAGACTCTTGGGGTGCAGTCCTGAAGGTTAACATGTTGCTAGTTATCAACCCTGCACGTGCCACTTTAGCAATAGCACCTTATCAATAAAGGCAAATCCAATCGGGGGTACCCAACCTTGAATATGCATTTATGCAATAATGTGGGGGAACCAGGCCTGGGATGATGGTTACGCATTAACTGATAAGGTCAAGGCACAAACCCATACAACTGAAAGTTTAGAGTATAGTGATACCCATATTGTTACTTGGCAGGTGGTCAACACATGACAGCATCAGTACTTCAGGCAATTGTGGTCAAGATATGTTGAGTATTCTGATATTAGCATGTATTGTTGCAGGATGTTGTAGCTGATAAACTTCCTGAGATGAGCACTTTTTTATGTATCTTGAGCACTTTTTTATGCATCTTGGCACTTTAATAGGACATAGCACTTTACCATGGTTTTATTAGATAGGCAATTACAACAGAAAATAAATTGTGTTAACAGGAAAATATTTATGTGGATTGATGGGGAGCATTTATGAAAAAGCAATTGAACATAAAACATATATGCATTGGGCATTCAATTGACCTTTTGGCTTATGGGTTCGGTATATTTGAATGTATCTCCAGCCAGTGATTGATTTAAATGTTATGTATATTTCTGTTGGTGATTAATGTTTAATTATTTAAAGGAATTTGTGGTAGGAGATTGGTGGTAATATCAACTACACACAAGAAACAAAATGTTGACGGAATGGTACACAATGAATATTATAGTTTGTTTCCCATTTCTATGTATAAGGGGGTTAAATAGCACGTCACCATTCGCAGCACGTCATATGATCTAGGCCTTGTGAAAAGGGTCGAAACCCATCAGGGGCAAAGCATTTTGCACGTTATCATTTAATGGACTATGGCAATAAGTATTCTTAACGCACCTTGAAGGAGTCCATTCCTATTTTGATAGGGAAGTGTGTTCATTGGGATTAGAATGATATATATATATATAATACACACACACACACACACATATATACATATACATATATATATATATATATATATTCAACATTTGTATCCCTTACTTGGTGATGCACACAGTGACAAGCAGGATTCCATCAGTGTCGATAAAGTCCTTTATTTAAAGCAAACCGGCATTCCTTTTCCAAACTTCGTATGAAAAGCCCTACGTGTTCCAGTGCTTCCTGCACCTTGTTCACGGGCTGGTACACTGATTGCCTGCAGAAACACGGGGGCGCCAAGTCAGCTCATTTAAATGTCAATTTCCTGCCCCCTGGTGGGCGTGCTTCGGTGCAATCAAGGAAAAGGCATGCTGGAACTTGAAGAATTTCCCTCATGTTCTTCTGCCATCAGTCGTATATTAATTTGATCTTGTTAACCTCCAGTTGGTGAGTTTGGAAAAAGTCCGGTTCATATCACGCTGTAACAACTTGTCTCCCTGTAATTTGCGAGAGCTCTGGTGCCTCACTACAGCCCATTATTCTTCAATGGCGGTGCAATCTCCACGACCAAGGACTGGCCGTATTATAATCAACATTTGTATCCCTTACTTGGTGACGCACACAGTGACAAGCAGGATTCCATCAGTGTCGATAAAGTCCTTTATTTAAAGCAAACCGGCATTCCTTTTCCAAACTTCGTATGAAAAGCCCTACGCGTTTCAGTGCTTCCTGCACCTTGTTCACGGGCTGGTAGATTGCCTGCAGAAACACTGAAAAAAACATAGGTTTCAGGGATGTTATAGTTAGTTGGACATTTCACTAATAGAAAGCCATAGAAATTCCCCTGTTATAATTAGTTGAGCTAACTATAACTCACGCCCCTGCAATGCACTGCTGATGATGTCACATATTACATCATTCATGAGATGGTCAGTGACATCACTGTTGACATCACTGATGACAGCTCAGTGCATTACGGGGGGCGCGAGTTACAGTTAGCTTAACTAACTATAACAGGGGAATTTCAATGGTTTTCTTTGATTGAAATGTCCAACTAACTATGACATCCCTGAAACCTATGTTTTTTTTTGTGAATTTCAAAGGTTTTTTAAATGCTAATTTCTAACTATAACGTGCCTGAAACCTATCGTTTTTTCAGGGAATTTCAAAGGTTTTTTAAATGCTAATTTCTAATTATAATGTGCATTAAACCTATCTTTTTTTATGCATTTTTTAATTTTCATCCCATTCTCAACTTGGTGTAAACTGCAAATCTCACTACTCTTCCATCAACACCTTACGCCAACAAAATCACCCCAACTAACGCTAATGATATGCAAAGTAGGCATTCTCGTGCAAAAAAACACGAAAACACCACTTACCCATATTTTCAACGATCAGCCAAATCTGCAATGCGACCCAAAAAGAAGGTGAGCAGTTAGCAGTAACAAATTAACATCAACCTTTAACTGGTTTAAGGAGGTCGACTAACTACTCCGTGAATTGGACCCAACTCACAGCCACATCTAAAGACTAACATGTGATAGAGCTACTGATCATGCAGCTCCGATACCCAACATGGCCACAACACCCAGCGCCACCACCACCAGAACCTCCCCCTGTAGTGTAGTTCCTATATTCCCAATAGGCTCTGCGCATTGGAAAAATAAATCCTGTAGTTTAGACGTAGGACTGAGGTCGACTAGGTCTCTACCAAATCTATTAGACTTAATTGTGAGTGCCAGCTAGCTCAGAGGTCACTAGAAACTTTCTCGAATTCACAAGAAGGGATTAGTTTCTGACAACCGCATAAACATGACAACTTTGTTTCCCAAGAATAAGAAATCAATCTCCAGAGTCGCGGAAACAATAGATAACTATTTTACTCAGTCAATTGTGCATGGTTCGTTTCACCAGAGGTTCTGAGAAAATAGAGAGATGGGCGTTTTCAATAAAAAGTATTTATTGAACAGACTTCTTTCTCGAACATAAGAAATGTACTGCTACAATCGTAATACTGGTTATAAAGTACAAGGCATATAATACGAAAAGTATTATACAGTAGTACTGTAAAAGTATGATATGGTTTCTAAGCCATAAATTGCCTAAAATATATAAAATACATACAGAGATAAAATAATGACTAAAAGTACTCAACTGGTGCTTCTTAAATACGCCTACCCCGATGTACCTAACCTAAGTCTAGTACAAGAAGTAAGTAAGGAGTAGCTTCTATCCAAGAATTCTCTAAGAGTCTAATCAGCTCCGTACCTTGGTTTTAAAATGAAGGAGGTCTTGTATTTCTATCTCAGGACTCGATTTCACAGCAACCCGCAAGGGTAGCCTGGAAACACTGGAGCTGGATTTCTCGGCAGGAGGCGTCTCTCAGTGCGTCAGCTGGAGGGCTGGCTTCCTTCGGCACTCGCTGCTGCAGGGCGTCGGGCAAGTAGTAAGTCGATCTGCTCCAAACCACCGTGTGTTTGTCTGGGCAAATCTAGGCATATTTATACTTTGAAGGTGCCGAGTGTGACGTGTGATTGGACTTAATAACGTCACCGAAGACTCAGTTCTTCGAAAAGTCCATGATTTCCTAGATAAATTAGTATTCAGGCAAGGGGAAGTCCCTAGCTGCTGAACCCGGGTTTCTCTAAGAAATCGTTGTTGATTCTTGGAATTTAGTGGAAGTAGCCATGCCGTATATGGGCTGCATAGGCTCAGTCTAAATATGGTAAAGATTTCTATGCCTCTATAAGGATAGGATAATCTATACCTATATAAGGGCATGAATCAAGACAAATTACACTAGAGCCCTAGATTCATTTACAACACCCAGTACGTCTGTCAGGCCTCTTAATTTGCAAATAGTCTCCATGCTGTGTACTGAAGATCTGGCTGTGCTGTAGAAATGCCATACCAACTCTTTCTGTAACATGTAGTAATCATGTCAGTGAATTTCAAGGCATATTTCTATCTTTTTTCATTTAGAATGCAAGTCAGTGTGTTTTTTTAAATATTGTGTCGGAATCACTTGCTCGGTGTATGTGTTTTAAGACATGGGAATACATGTACTCATGGAGTGAGTTATACTTTAGGACATCCAGTGCTTTTTACTCGTAGCCCTTGCTTGATACCATACACTGCCTACACACAACTGTATTTCTCTAAAGTCAGAAATATCAATCCCACCACACCCCCCTACACTGCCTAAACACCACTGCACTGTTCTACAACCTGAAACACCATTCTCAGCAAGTTCCCCTATAATGTTGAAACACCACTGCACTGCCATAAACTCAGAAACAGCACTCACTGCATGATTTCCTACTCTGCTCAGACACTGTTGCTGTACCTTAAACTTACTTATGAAGTGAACCAGTGTTTACATCATATAGTTGTTCTAATTGCTATGTAGTATGTTAGTAGTGGTCTATAACATGTTTTTTTTCTTCACAATAGATTGTTATTATCTACAGAAAGAAAAAACAACATGCCTACAAAGAATGCCAGAAGAAAAAAATATAAACAGGCTTACTTTTCCAAAAAAAACACAATTACAAGATTTATCTAAAGAACATTGTACAGAGAAAAAGAAGAATGCTCCTGGTAAGACAACAAAGGATTTTATAAGGAAATTAACCCAAAGTAAAAAAAGTGTGGATAATGTGGAAAAGATAAAAAAATTATCTGTAACTACAAAGAAAAAGCAGATAAAAAAGAAAAATGTTGGAAAAGTATGTGGCGATCAAATTGTCTATAGTAATAGATGAAAAAATCAGTTTGTTCAAATTCGCAAGAGAATGTTTTATAACAGAGTTGTATTAGATTTATTTAAAAATGTAAAGAATTCTAAAAGGAAAACAGCTTTTTATAAGAAAAAGAAAAGGATAGAAAGTATTGTTGATCAGGCTTTTGAATTAAAAAAGAAGTAGTTTATTTTAGTAATCAATAGAATTCGTACACTAGACATGCCAATCAATCTTTTGAAAGCGAAAAGTAAGTGGAAAAGACTAATTAATAGAACTAATTTTTGTAATGTTTTTTTCTGGAGAATGGAAGCATAGTTCAAGTTGTGAGCCATTTTTTAATAAAGAGACTTACTTTCAGACTAATAATTTGTTGCATGCAGTTGACACCAGTGGTCGAGCATATGTGGTGAAGGACGGTTGTCCGATTAAGAAAGAGAAAATTGTCCCAAGAAGTGCAGAAGAGGTGTTAGCTGATGAAGTTTTAGGGAGACGTCCTAAGGCTCCAGTGTACACTTGGAATTGTAGTAGTATTTGCAGTGTACGACAGGATTCAATTGATTTTTTTTCGCAATTTCTTACGTAAGTATACTAAGAAAAGTCTTAAACAAAAGATTAAAATGTTGCAAGAATTAGACCCTTGCAGACTGAGAGAAAAACCGGGTTTACAAGGGCATTCTCTGGCTTGTCTTTCTAGAAAAGTATGCCAGAGTGTTTTTCACCATTTTAGATGTTAGCAGTGCATCATACTGAAATGAGGAAATTAGTGAGAAGGTTGTATTATGCAAAAAGTCCAGCACTTAAGCTAAAACAGTTAAACAGTGCTCTTTTACATGGATCTGTATTAGATGTAAAGAACATTTGTGAAGAAATTGAGGTTAGTTACTTTTGTGAAAGAGAGGGCAGTGCAGAAACTGATACAGTAATAGAAGGAAATGTGGAAGAAAATGTACAGAATTTTAGTACAGAAAATTTTGGCCAAGAAATTACAAGGTTTAAGGTCATTTCAGGTGAAAGGCCAAACTTTTCTTGTGTGTGTTGTCGACGAACTCATTATAAGAATCAGACTAGGTTAGTTGATTTATATGTAAAAAGTGAAAAGGAAAATAATAATGACTGGAAGGATTTTGCAACCTATTTGTTGGTAGAGAATTGTTTTGATTTGGGTTCTGATCAACGTATTTGTAAATATTGTTATAATAAATTAAATGAAAACAAAATGTCTGCTAGAGCTGTACATAATAATCTTGAGTTGGTAAATATTCCTTCTGAACTAATGGATTTAAATACCTATGAGTCTATTTTGATTCAATGTATGCATCCATTTCAGGCTATTGTTCGTATGGAGCCTAAGATAAGGAACTTGAATCCTTCAGATTTACAGAGAGGATTAAAGGGAAGAGTTGTATATTTGCCTCTTGATTTAAAGAAAAATATTGAAACAATTGTTGTTGAAAATGTGGAAGAGGAACCTCTAGTTATTCTAGTTAATGGCGTACCTACGAAGAGTAAGAAATCTGGCAAGAATTAGTGGATGTTAGGAAAGTGAAAAAGGCAACATTGTATTTGGTAAAAAAAACAATCAATACTACAAAAATGTATATGTAGGAGAAGAGGAAACAACTGTAGAAGAGGACAGTGATTTGTCAGCTGGACAAATTGAAAAAGTGGATGTGTCCAGAAGTGAGAAAATTTATGAACATTATAGTGTTCATCCACTGCATTCCAAAGAAGTAATGGGGAATGCTATCGAGTTATTCCAAATGAAAGAAGCAAAAGGAAGTCCCATTAGTGTATGGGAAGAAAGCTTGGAAGCTCGTTGTTTTCCTCAGTTATTTCCAACAGGTCAAGGTGGACGATATGATGACCTACCTGTGCAGATTCCTACATCTGAATACCGGACATCAAGATTATATGCAGAAGATCCAAGGTTTCGCCAATGTATTCCATATTTGTTTCATCTTCTGTTTGAGAGTGACTTGTCTGGACTTTCTTATGCAGTGAACGATATACTAAAAAGTGGAGTACATCTGCAAAATGTTTCGGCAAGGGACTTTATGGATAAAGTCCAACAGAAAGACACTGTTTTGGAATCTCAGCTAATTAATCTCATGGCATGTCAGCATGGTACTAACGAGTATTGGTACTGTCGTCATGGGGATTTGAAAAGTATGCTAAGAAACTTAGGAACTCCTACATGGTTCCTTACTCTAAGCTGTGCTGATTATGCTTGGGAAGATTTACTTCAATTTCTTCGAGAGGCAAATGCAAACATAGAAAATATAGAATACAAGACACCTGGAGAACTGTGCTCTTTGAATCCAGTTAATGTATGCAGGTATTTCAATCATAGATTTGAAGCTATGATGTCTTTTATCACAAACAAAAAAAATCCTCCTCTTGGAGAGGTTCTGGATTTCTTTTGAAGAAAGGAGTATCAAGCAAGAGGTGCTCCTCACATACATATGCTGCTATGGATTAAAGATACCCCCAAATTTGGAACAGATTCGGATGACACAGTGATGACTTTTATTGAACAGTATTCTACATGTGCTGTTCCTAAAAGTACAGAACAAAAGAATTTAAAACATCAAGGGGCCAATTATGATAGCGGGCAGAAAATCACCCCGACCGCCAAGGAGGCGGAAAACAACCGCCCGCTAGGACCGCAGATACACCGGCGGTCAAATTAGGATGAACCGCCACTAAAGCCCGACCGCGCCGGTAGCGGTTGAAATAAAACCGCCCGACGGGTGCGGTGATGGCAAAACTACGACTGCGGCGGTCGGAAAAGCAGCGGAAAAGACAATACCATCCACAGGTAAAGCGGAGACACGGCACGGGAAATTACGATATCCCCGAGGGTGTCGCGGCCGGAACCGCCGACACCGACTGCGGCGGTCGCACCCAGGAGTGAATGGGAGAAATGGCGGTCAAGCAGCAGCAAAGCCACCATGAAAAACATTGCGGTCGATGTGAAAACACCGCAGTGATGCCTAACATTGCATAAACAAAGTAGCCCTTCCCCCAAAATATACAACACACATACACAGAAACATAAATAAAGAAAATCAACATACAAAACCACAAAACCACTCCCACAACACACCTGACAACCACATTCCAATTGGACACACCCACACAGCTGAGTAAAAAGCCACCCCCTTCACTGACCACAATCCTTTGCATCTTTCCAGAACAGTAGGCCATACACCACATCTGACAGGAAAGGCAAAAGAGCACACCACACCCACCCACCCACCACCACCATCAACACCACCATCACACCATCACAAACAAACCCCCAGCACACAACACACCTCACACATCATCACCACACCCCTGCACCCACACACCCCTGCACCCACAAACACCTCAACCCCCACACACCATGACATCACAAAAAATGCCCAAATTCACCGAGAGTGAGTTGACAGTCATGGTCAACGAGATTGTCAGAGTAGAGCCACAACTATTTGGTAGCCTGGTCCAACAGACACCATTAGCCACCAGGACACAAATGTGGGAAAGGATAGTCCAAAGGGTGAATGCAGTAGGGGCCACCCCAAGATCCAGGAAGGAGATCATAAAGCGGTGGCATGATCTCAAGAGGGTTGTCAAGGAGAGGAGGAGCAAGAACTGGACGCTGGCAAACGCGACTGGCAGTGGCACTCCCATCCCACCAAAGACATTCACACCATGAGAGGAGAAGGTGCTTGCCATCTTGCTTCCTGAGAGTCTCACAGGAGTAGCCGGGGGAGCGGAGGCTGGTAAGTACAGACAAATGACAACCACCACAATGATAATTACCTCCTTGCAATACCCAAACACCATTACACTGTCCATCCCCACCCAACATGTAGCCAGCCATCCTGCTTAGGAGGCCTGTAAGGGGGAGGGAGGGCTGTACAACAGCTCACACCATAACCCCTGACCCACACCCCAGCAGCATGGAGGCCTCCCCCACCCAGGAGCATGTCTCAGCCATTGCACTGATTAACAAACAGACTTACAGGTTGGTAGCCATCTTGTATTGGAGCACTGTTTTGTGGTGGGAGGCCAGACTTACTGCTCCCACCAACCCCCCGGGCCCACACCCCAGCAGCATGGATGCCTCCCCCACCCAGTAGCATGTCTCAGCCATTGCACTGTTTAACAAACAGACCTACAGGTTGGTAGCCATCTGCACTGGGAGGGTGTGTGTGGGAGGCAGGGAGGGAGGCCTGCACTAACTACTACCACCATTCCCCCTGTCCCACACCCCAGCAGCATGGAGGCCTCCCCCACCCAGGAGCATGTCTCAGCCATTGCACTGTTTAACAAACAGACTTACAGGTAGGTAGCCATCTTTTATTGGAGGACTGTTTGGGGGTGGGAGGGTTGTATCACAACTCCCAGCATAACCCCTGTCCCACACCCCAGCAGCATGGAGGCCTCCCCTACCCAGTAGCATGTCTCAGCCATTGCACTGTTTAACAAACAGACTTACAAGTTGGTAGCCATCTTGTATTGGAGCACTGTTTGGGGGAGGGAGGCCTGTGTCACTACTCCCAGCATGCCCCCTGGCCCACACTCCAGCAGCATGGAGGCCTCCCCCACCCAGGAGCAAGTGTCAGCCATTGCACAGTTCAACTAACAAACTTACAGGTAGGTAGCCCTCTTCACTTGGAGAGTGCTTGGGGAGGGAGGCCTGTATCACTACTACCAGCATGCCCCCTGGCCCACACTCCAGCAGCATGGAGGCCTCCCCCACCCAGGAGCAAGTGTCAGCCTTTGCGCAGTTCAACTAACAAACTTACAGGTAGGTAGCCATCTTCACTTGGAGGGTGCTTGGGGGAGGGAGGCCTGTATCACTACTCCCAGCATGCCCCCTGGCCCACACTCCAGCAGCATGGAGGCCTCCCCCACCCAGGAGCATGTCTCAGCCATTGCACTGTTTAACAAACAGACCTACAGGTTGGTAGCCATCTGCACTGGGAGGCAGAGAGGGAGGCCTGCACTAACTACTACCACCATGCCCCCATCCCACACCCCAGCAGCATGGAGGCCTCCCCAACCCAGGAGCATGTCTCAGCCATTGCACTGTTTAACAAACAGACTTACAGGTGGGTAGCCATCTTGTATTGGAGCACTGTTTGGGGGAGGGAGGCCTATGTCACTACTCCCAGCATGCCCCCTGGCCCACACTCCAGCAGCATGGAGGCCTCCCCCACTCAGGAGCAACTGTCAGCCATTGCACCCTGCACACTCACCTAACAGGTACGTACATACCGTCATTCTTCATGAAGTGTGTGTGTGGGACCTGCATCTAGAAAACAAACAACAATTGCACGCAATGCAATCACATTCAACATGTATGACTCCATGATGTCCCTCTGCACTATGAAATGTTACACGGTGTTGCCATGAATTGTACAACTGATGACTGCATATATCACTAGTGTACAGACAGATGATGATACGCAGATGACACAAACACTGACCACTCTCCATCTACTCCACAGGTGATGAAGAACTCACTGCTGAGGACCACACCAACGACCAGCAGAGCCAGTCTCCACCTCCGGCACATGGACTCTCAGATGCGGACTCCCAGGACAATTTGGATGACGAGCTCCAGGCTGGCCCATCTGGTGTGCCACAGACCCAGAGGTCCCAGGCCCCCATCCTCCCCAACACCACCTCTGCTGCAACAACAACGCAGCAGACCCCTGCTGTCCCGGCCTCTGCCCCGACCACAACCACCACCGCCACCACCGCCACTGCCACCAACACCACCAGTGCCACAAGTACCACCTGCAGCACCCTCCCTGTCCCTAGGGATGACCATCCCACAGCAACACCTGTGGAGGGCAGGGAGAGAGTGCGTGGCATACCAGTGGCGAGGGAAGAGGTCCGTGGCAGCAGAGCAGGTGGGAGGGCCAGGGTCACCACCAGACCTCGGGAGGAGTGGACACCATCCCTGGACCACTTCACCAGAGTTGTGCAGGCCTACCAAGAGGTACAGGGACAAAGTGGCCGGTCTGATGAACTATTAAGGGAGCTCATCCTGCTGATGAGGTCCATCGATGACTGCCTGGGACAGATGGTGGACCTCATGGGCCAGTAAGTGGCGTTGCAGAGGGACAGGCCTGTGTCCCAACCACCACCACCGTCCCCTTCTGTTGCCCCGCAGGATGACAGTGCTCCATCCTCTCCTGCACCAACAGAGAGGGGCGAGTCCTCTGACGCCGCTGGCCATTCAGCAGGCCCCCCACCGCCAAAAAGATCTAGGGGGCATCCAAAGAAGAGCCTGGGAGTCTCTGGAGGCAAAGCACCTGCCACACGCCAGTCACGGAGCCAGGCGTGAAGACAACCCTCTTCCCAACTGCATTCACTGTTTGGACTTTCTTTCCCCACAGTGCCATGGCAATGGCACCTCTCTGTTGGACTGGGTCACCACATCCATGTGGTGTCTACTCTTGCATCTCATTGAACAGGACTGTCAACTCACTGCTCATTCCACACCTTCATGTAAATATTACCGCACCAATCACATGCCCACTCACAGTTTTTGTGTTGTGAATTCTTTAGTGCAGTATTTACATTGTTGATAATATCCGTGATGTGTACAAATGATGTACAGTATGCAGGGCAGGAACCCTCTGTAGCACCTAGGGAGACACAACCGAACAACAGTCACTGGTCTGATCATGGCAACACACACAGATCACTGCACACAAAAATATCCAAGACATCACAGGCATACTACACAATGTCTAGCAGATGTGCACAAATACGGTCCAGCATACATCTCCGTACGTAACGTCAATTCCACCAATACCACACATAGGTGACAGAACATGTGCCTATCGGTTACATCTGCGCATAGCCATTCACAACAAAACCAACCACACCAGACAATGTACACGTTGTACCCCGTCACCCACCTTCAAGTGAAGTAGCGTTCGATGAGCTGCTGGCGCAGGTCAACTCCTTCCTCCTCTCCACTGTCCTCATCACTGGATTCAGGTCCCTGAGCAGGTGGTGGCCTTGGTTCCTCACCATCGTCCAGGAGCAGGGGGACCCCCTTGTGGATGGCCAGGTTGTGCAGCATACAGCATGCCACAACGATCTTGCACACCTTCCCAGGTGAGTATGCGAGTGCGCCTCCGGTCCTGTCAAGGCACCGGAACCTTGACTTCAGTAGGCCAAAAGTCTGCTCGATTACCCGTCGGGTCCTGCCATGGGCCTCATTGTAGCGGATGTCTGCTGTTGTCCGGGGATTCCGGAGTGGGCTCAACAGCCATGGCCGACTGGGATATGCTGAGTCACCTGTGAATGACAAACACACATTGCAATGTTGTACAGCCAGAGTGCAGCAAGTGACACTCAGCACGCCATAGCAGTAGTGATTCATCCACAATCCAGGCACGTTCGGGATGCAGATTCTCCATCATCCATGGCACCATGCTGTTCCTCATGATGGCACACCACCTGCACATTTATGGAGTGGTAGTGTTTGCGGTTCCGATAAATGTGCTCCGTCGCCTGCGGTGGCACCAGACCTACATGGGTGCAATCGATGGCACCGACAACATGTGGGATGCGTCCAAGGGGATAGAAGTCACCCTTCATGGCAGCCAATTCACGTCCCCTGGGGAAATGTATGTAGCGATTGCGATATAGCATCATGGCCGCAAGAACATCCCTCAGCACCATGCTGAACATGGGCTGAGACATCCCCCCAGCGTTAGCCACGGTCTCCTGGAAGGAACCAGTCGCAAAAAAGTTGAGTGCTGCTATCACCTTGTAGGTGGGTGTGAATGCCGTAGGATAGTGACGGCGAGGCTGCAGGTGGGGCTCCAATAGATCACACACGATCTTCAATGTTGGTCTGTCCAGCCTGAATTTCTTGATGATTGCCTCATTCTCCATGTCCTCCAGCACTGTCAGGTGACGTAGGAGATTCAGCCTCCTCCTAGTTGAGGAGTGAAATGAATATGTCAGTGACAAGCATCATGACACGGGCATAGCACAAAGCATCAATGATATCATGGGAAAACAACGAGTGCCAGAGAGATGCATGGCACATCAGGTTACATGGCTGGCCAATAGCTACACACAGAGGGCACGCATCTCCAGTCACAATACACAAGTGCCACAAACACATCTGGGACTGTGAATGCGGATATAATGGATGAACAATTCCCATGTGCAGACAAGGTGCAGCAAGACCCGCCAATGTATTGTGACTTACCATGTCTATCATACCCATCTGCTGTATCTACCACACCTCAATGCATCATGTAAAGTCAGAACATATTCATCAACACAATGATCACTGTAGCAGGGACACTTCCGGTTGTGTGCATGAGCAGTTGTGAATGCACAAGTCTGGTCCGATACAATGCAGTGACACCAGCCAGGTCAAGGTCTGCACTGACCCACAACACATTAATCGTCACAACATCATTTAGACCAGCTGAAGTCTGTCAATCATCCTCATCCATCAAATTTCTTACTAAAATGGCTGAAACACAGGCCAAAGTGTCTCACACTGAACGTGCGTCCGCCTGTGGATGACATGGCTGTGTGGCATCGTGTGTACAATGATGTACCCTTCACCATGTAGCTACAGGGTGCTGATACAGTGTCCTTGATTGACATACACAGCAATGGGTACGAAAATGGCAGTACTTACCACCGGTCCCCTGCGGTGTGACCCCAGCACCACCCCCTTCAGAAGTGCACTAGCCATTGGCATATGGACATGTGTATATGGCGGTGGGTATGCTCAGCCGCCTGAGTCGGGGTACCTACCGCTGGTCCCCTGCGGTGTGACCCCAGCACCACCCCCTTCACAAGTGTGCAAGCCATTGGCATATGGACATGTGTATATGGCGGTGGGTATGCTCCGCCGCCTGAGTTGCGGTACCTACCGCCGGTCCCCTGCGGTGTGACCCCAGCACCACCCCCTTCACAAGTGCGCTAGCCATTGGCATATGGGCATGTGTATATGGCGGTGGGTATGCTCCGCCGCCTGAGTCGCGGTACCTACCGCCGGTCCCCTGCGGTGTGACCCCAGCACCACCCCCTTCACAAGAGCGCTAGCCATTGGCATATGGACATGTGTATATGGCGGTGGGTATGCTCTGCCGCCTGAGTCGCGGTACCTACCGCCGGTCCCCTGCGGTGCATCACCGCCATGGGTAATTGCATACAGCCAATGGCATCGATGATCGCGGTGGCATGATGCAGATTTGAAAATCGCGGAAGGTGTGCTCAGCTACAGCGGAGGCGGTCATTGGATGCTTTTGAATGATGCACCATCGCGGTAGCGCACCCCGGGCACCCGCGGTGCGTCACCGCCGTGGAGCATTGCATACAGCCAATGGCATCAATGATCGCGGTGGCATGATGCAGATTTGAAAATCGCCGAAGGTGTCCTCCGCTACCGCGGAGGCGGTCATTGGATGCTTTTGAATAAGGCAGACCCGGACAACCAATTGTAGCAGCTTTTAAGCTTCCGGACGACCCCAGGGGGCTATAAATCTGTGGAAGTGAGCCTCACATTACCACTGCTCACAGAGCCTGCTGCCTGGGACCATCTCCTGCTGCTGCTTCAAGAGCCTGCTGCCTGGGACCCTGTCCTGCTGCTGCTTCAAGAGCCTGCTGCCTGAGACCCTGTCCTGCTGCTGCTGCTTCAAGAGCCTGCTGCCTGGGACCCTGTCCTGCTGCTGCTGCTTCAAGAGCCTGCTGCCTTGGACCCTGTCCTGCTGCTGCTTCAAGAGCCTGCTGCCTGGGACCCTGTCCTGCTGCTGCTGCTTCAAGAGCCTGCTACCTGGGACCCTGTCCTGCTGATGCTGCTTCAAGAGCCTGCTGCCTGGGACCCTGTCCTGCTGCTGCTGCTTCAAGAGCCTGCTGCCTGGGACCCTGTCGTGCTGCTTCAAGAGCCTGCTGCCTGGGACCCCTCACGACTCACTTCAGCCACAGGTCTGCCATATCCACAGGGATGTCAAGAACAGATAAGATCCGTGCCAGTCCATTCACGAGTGAGGAGCTGGATGTCCTTGTGAACGAGGTGCTGGCACAGTACCCACGGCTGTTTGGTGGCCCCAATGTTGTGGTAAGTCACCATGAAGGGAGCTGTAGGGCAGGGGGATGTCAGACGTGTAGTCGTGATGCTGCAGTATATGCTTGGGGATGTGGGGTGATGACAAACACTGACAGACAGGCTGTTTCCAGGTCGTGGGAGTGTGTGTGTTGCACTGTGACTCTTTCCTAGGCCTGTACTCGTATGTGTGAGTGGGTTGTGTTACATTTTCGGGCATACAGAACCAACGGTTGTTAGCCTTGTAGATGCCAGGACAGTGAGCGCTTGTGAGGACATTTCAGGGTGCCCCTGTAGTCATAGTCAGTGTGACCCACAGAGTAGGTTCAGTGGCTGCACAGCCAAACGTTGAACATCAGCCAACTTACATACTACAGTTGCTTCACACTGATTAGTGCCCTGTACAATTTCTGCATTACACACTGCTGTCGATGCATTTGTGTTGAGGCATTGAAGAAAATTACATATTTATATGTATTTGTGCCCCCAAGCGCTACCCTCTCACCATCTGCCATGTTGAATAAAAACCCCTGCATTACTTCACATTCAGAGGCCTTATTTCTCTGTCACCAGGCCCCTCCATGCCAGACCCTGAAAAAGGCACACGTTACATTTCTCTGCAGCACATTAGATATTTTTTTGAGCAGTCACGGAGAAAAGGCCCAGCCCGGGGTGTCTTAACAGAGTCAAACAAGGGTCGACCTGATAAAGCTGCATTCCGGCCCGAGCAGGAGGCGAGCAGAAGCCCCTCTGCAGAGATAAGGCCCAGTTTTGCTGTCGGCTCTCAGAGATAAGTGGGGCCCATGTCAAGGGAAACCTCCAAGACAGTTACAAAAGGGGTGGACAGGAAGGGCCAAACCAACTGCTAGTATGAAGCAGCAATACTTCTACAGATGAGAGCAATCTGCATGCTGCCCCGAGCTAGAGATAAGACCAGACATGCTAGTCACTCTGACACCCAGGGCCCTCCCTGGCCAACAGAAAGGAAACAGCCTTCATGGAGCAGTCTGATAAAGTTACGCAAACAGGCATTGCGAGTTTTAGCTGACCTTGCTGCCCCCTCTATACACCCACCCACCTATGACTCATTACAGTGAACGCCTACATGCTCATATCTTTTTCTTTCCTTCTGCTTGGAGGGCTCCTCCCTATGTATGCAAAGAATGTATAAATATTGTACTCTGTGAAGAAAGCTCAGAACTCTCCTGTGCCCGCTTGGCGCTGGAGCTCTCCCTTAACTCGAGTTAATGCAATAAAGCCCATTGACTCTAATACTACGGACTCTGCTCCTCATTTATGCTTGACCCTTTTGATATTTATTTATTTATAGAAATTATGATAGTGTAAATAATTTATTTACGACATAATCTGGCACCCGAACAGGGACGCATCCCCTTCCCCACGCGCCGGCGATGTAGGTCCGGCCCCTGCCCCCTTCTACAGCCTAGACGGACTTCAAGTGTACACGCCAGCGGGACTTCCCGCCAACTCCCTCAGGCCCACGGAGGAGGCGGACTGCGACCAGACATCCACACGAGGCGGTGAGGAAGATTGCGGAGCGTCCTGACCCAGAGCCCAACCCATGAGAGAGCCGAGTCCGAGGTCTTCAGAGGTCCGCCATTCCTGCGCAAGCGTCAAGCGTCCGATGACCAGGTCTTCAAGTTCTGCTTCCCGGTGAGTACCACTGAGAACGCATAAAGACGGGTTCATTTAATGAACACGGTAAAGACGTGTCTCCTTCACGAGACCGGTATGGTTGTACTGTATTCCAGTGCATAAGTATATGTTGTATATGTTTTGAGTTTGAAATTGTTTTAGTTAGGTTCCAGCATGCCGTTGTTTTCCAAACTGCGTAAAATAGGCACTAAAAGGGAATATTAGAAGAGGCAGTTAATGTCCCGCCAAGAGATACTCCCGGCCATTTTATGTATAACAAACATGGCATCAGCGCTATTCTCTATTTAGACCTCTGGGTAGATTACACAAAGGATCTAGAGACGGTGCATAGATGGCCTGCGACCGGCACATGGGAATCAGAAGGTATTATGAGAGTAGAGGAACAACTATGGAAAAGGAAGTCGAGGCCCTCGCAGAAAGAGGCCATTGAATTATGTCGCAAAGAGGCTAATAGGAGGGCCCTGAAAGAACTTAACAAAGCCGAGAAAAGCAGGCTAATGTCAGAACAGGCAAAAGAAAAAGAGTTACTAGAAGAGGGTGAACAGGTTCGAGTGGAACAAATGGATAGGGAAAGAAATGCTCTTGTTGCTGGTATCTACCCTGTACTCTCGGAGGAGATTGCAGAGGAAGTTCCCCAAAATGTACCCCTTAAAATTAAACCAACGGCACCAGAGGCGTTCCTTTCCGCCTACCTAGCAGAGCCACCCCCAGCCTACATAGACGCACCATTTCCCCCGCTCCCACCAGAGGCCGCGCCCCAGCCAGTCCAGGACCAACAACAGGGTTCCGGGGGTGCGGAAGGGGGGGGATAAGGAAATAAAGGATGACGTTGAACTCCCTAGATGTATATATGATTTACAGCCAGGTAATACTGGTCCAATGCGCGCCATATCAATACGAGTAAGGCAAGCCATCGCAGAGCTAGATGGACTGCCTGATATGAATACACATTTAGATGCCTTGTATGAGTTCATCAGAACAGGACGGAACCATGAATGCGTAGCTCAAGCTATGGAAAATAGAAAAGTAAAAGCTAAGAACAACATCCTCCGTTTTATTGTCAACTGTCTGATCAGGGAACGTGATGAGGGTGATGGGGACGTGGAGGTTAGTTTAATAGAGTGGAGGGACAGCATCAATGATGGTAAACATGATAAGGTAGCGCAGACAGAAGCAATGACGAATAAGATTAAAAAGAAAATACTAGCAATACGTAATGCTGAGAAGGAAGGCAGGGATAGTGTGTCAGAGGAAGGGGATAATAACGAGACGCCAGACAAAATGAATTTTCTGGGCATAGCACGGCACTGTAATGGCGCCAAACACCATCGACCTCAGAAAACAAGGGTTAACAAGGAAACAAACATCTCTCCTGAGGATTTGTTCCAAACAACTGAAAAAGCCCTAGACCATTGGATGGACGACGAGCCACCCCTCACGCCACATGAGAGGGAGTTGGCTCAGTCGGCCACCCAGTGGGTGTCCCAACATCATGTATATAATCCCGACATAGTGGCCCAGATGTTCCTGAGCCTCCCACCACTCGAACAACGCCTGGCCAGCATCTATATGGTCCAACACTTGATCACGTTGTATGAGAGCCAATATCACCACCCTGGCAAATTATATAAAATACTGGAAAAGGTAATACTAGATAGATGGATGGAACAGGGCCCAGAACTGATTAACACCATTTTAGACTTGCGTCTCCAATATGAGCAATTCCTGTCCGCCTCAATGACACCAGACCCTCGCCCCAGAGGACAGTACCCTCTGCGAGAGGTCCACCCCATAAGAAAAATAGATGGCACTGTCCAGCGGGTATATGTCTATACCCCTCTCACCAAGCTAGAAATACTGGAAATGAAGAGGTTGTTACCTTCCCATGATAAAGACCCGGGGGGGTTTCACAGAGAAATAAAAGATATACTCCGCATAGGAGACTATACTTACCCTGATATCCTAAGGTTACTAAAGGTCTTGTTACCAGCAGGCATTTACGAGAAACTTAAAGAGAAAGACTGGGATGTGGGTGATAAAATGTTGAAGTGGGCAGAGTTGCAAGCTGAAGATGCAGGTAGGGCCCCGGGGGATGGCCTTGGTGAAAAAATTAAGGGGCTCCCCGAACTCCTTATACAAATTTTACCAAGACTATTGACGACTAAAAAGGAAGACTGGGATGCAATTTCAGCCTGTAAACAGAAACCAGAGGAAGACACGAGCGATTACTACACTAGGTTGGAAAAATGCTTCGCTGTCAACAGTGGTTTAAAACACAGTAGTGAGGCCTATCCCCACCTTTTTGTGACCAAACTGGTAGATAACGCCCTTCCTCAGATTAGGAATAGAGTGCTGAAGGTTGAGAGCACTTGGCAAGCAAATAGCCCCTCACAAATGTTACAGATGTTGCAATACCACCAAAATAGAATAAGGGAAGAGCAAGAACAAGAAAAGAAGCGCATGAAGGATACAAAAATGAAGGTGCTAGTTGCCCAAACAGTACCTGCAAACACGAACAAGAATGGTACCGCACCCACTAAAGGGACCTGCAATTATTGTAAACAACAGGGTCACTTTGTAAGGGAATGCCCCGTCCTAAAGCACAATATAGCCACAGGTAAAACAAAGGAACGGCCCTATACACCCAGACAGTACAACACTCAACAGACACAAGTCCCCACCCCGCCGCAGGTCCAGACGCCCGCTGCCGCTGCACCTCAAATGTATCAGTACACGCAGTCAGACTACCCAGAATACCAATCTTTTTCATGAAACAGCCTCGAGAGGGAAGATTGCTTGCCCCTTATCCCAGTTCCTGTGGACCAAGAGGGTCCTTATGTACATGCTTGTTTGCTGGGGCAAGATAGAAAGTTTCTGATTGACACAGGGGCAAGCAGGACTACCATCAGTCATGACGAGGTCCCAGGAGCACCTCTCTCGGGCTCACAGAATATATTTATTTATATTCTTATATAGCGCCTGAATAAACCTTCGAAAGGGGTATCTCCGCGCTTTGCCAGTCAGAATATAGCTCCAGATGATCTTATTCAAGGGATAGTACATCATACAGGAAAGAAATTAGTTACTGGTAAATAAGTATGTTTTTAAGGTCTTCCGGAAAGTCAGGTGGCTAGTGAGTGATCTCAGCTCAAGAGGTAGAGAGTTCCAGAGCACTGGTCCCACATGAGCCAGCGCTCGGCCTCCTTATCTGGACTTCTTTATTCTAGGTATCTGCAGTAGCTGTTGACTGCTAGAACGCAGAGAGCGCCCAGGTACGTGTGGCTGAAACATTTCTGCCAAATATCTTGTGCCTTCGCCTATCACACTTTTGTGGATGGTGCATAGGGTCTTAAACTGCACTCGTTTCCTCACCGGTAACCAGTGGAGTCTAGTCAGCAGGGGGCGGGAAGGAGTCCTAGAGGGAACGTTCAGGACTGTCCTTGCCGCCGTATTTTGGACTACTTGTAACTTATTAAGTTGTCCTTCGTTGGCTCCTAAAAGAAGACCGTTACAGTAATCCACTCTGCTGATGACTAGCGCCTGCACAAGTGTTTTCCTGTGGCAATCTGGTAAATAGGGAAACACTCTTCTTAGCATCCCAATTGCCCGAAAGCAGGTACCAGCCACCTGGTTTACATGATCTTTAAACGTGAGTGTCTGATCTAGTAACACTCCCAAGTTTTTTACCGTACTCTTAGGGCTGGGAACAGAGCCTAATTCTGAGGGCCACCATTCAGGTGACCAGTGTGTTGCCGCTTGTCCAAACAGCATGACCTCTGTTTTCTCTACGTTGCATTGAAGACAGTTTGATGACATCCACTCTGATATTGCTCTCATTCCATCTGCAAATGATCTTTTTATAGCAGGGGTCAGACTTTTAAAAGGAAAGAGGAGTTGGGTGTCGTCAGCGTACGACACCGGGGTAAACCCAAATGATCTTGCTAAGTTGGCCAAGGGGGCCACATACACATTGAAAAGTGTCGGGCTTAAGCATGAGCCCTGTGGCGCTCCCTTGTTGAGCTCCCTATAGATGGATTTGTGGGAGCCCAGCCAAACTTCTTGGGAGCAACCGGATAGAAAACTTTCCATCCATGTCAGAGCCACTCCTTCCAAACCTACGTCCCTGGGATTTTCTGGAAAGCCAATTGTCAACAAAGTATCAGAACCAGTCTCTTTAGGGGTGGGTCCACTGACACGCACCACAGACCTACTACTCACTAAGACATGTCCAGAAAATGTACTAGGTATAAAGACCCTAAAAGAACTGGGAGCAGTTATCTGTTGCTCACCAGAAGGAGTAAGACTGTTTTTGTGTGATTTCAAAGGGCATTTCACGGTTAGAGATTTTGATCCCAGACTTCAGGATGTCCCACAGTATCTATGGGCACAAGGTTCGACTGACATAGGTTACATGGATATAACACCACACGAGGTCATTCTTAAGGAAGGAGTAGTCCTACCCCAAATACGACAGTACAGGATTCCACCTGAGGCTGAAACAGCCTTATTAAAAATAATTCAAGAACTCATTGAACAGGGGGTGGTGGTGGAGACAGACTCGAATGTGTGTAACTCCCCCGTCCTCCCTGTTCTTAAACGCACAGACCCTCAAACACCCCCAGTTTACAGACTAGTAGTTGACCTTCGAGAACTGAACAAATGTGTGGTCCCACAATACCCAGTGGTCCCAGACATTTCCTCATTATTTACTGCCATTGATTCTGAGGCAACATTTTTCACGGTCATTGACCTGAAGAATGCATTCTTCAGCATTCCAATACATCCTGACAGTCAATATCTTTTTGGATTCAGTTTAAAAGGACGCAGCTTTAAATTTACAAGAGCTCCCCAAGGCTTTACAGAAAGCCCAAGTGTTTACAGTCAGGCATTAAAGAGACAACTTGACAGTATTAGTATGCCTACTAACACAGCATTAATACAGTACGTGGATGACATTCTCATCACAGCAAGATCAGAAACTGACTGTGAAGAGGCTTCCCTCACGGTCCTTCATTTTCTGGCGGACAAGGGGCACAAGGTGTCCCCTTCGAAGTTACAGTTCTGTGAACAGCAAGTGGCTTACTTAGGGCACTTGCTGTCCAAGGAGGGTAGGCAGCTGACACAAGAACGAATTAAATTGATTTCCAACATTTCACAACCCAAAACACAGAAAGAAGTACGTGCATTCATTGGCCTTACTTCCTATTGCAGACAATGGATTCCCCAGTATGCCCACATAGTCAAGCCACTCACACAATTGACTACATTGGAGGCAGCCACCTATAATGTCCTCCCTTGGACATCAGAGCACACCTTAGCATTTGAGGAACTAAAACGGGCATTATGTCAAGCGCCAGTTTTAGCCACTCCTGATTACAAGAAACACTTCACCCTGTTCGTTACAGAGCGGGATGGAACAGCACTATCTATCCTCACACAAGACCAAGCAGGGAAACACAAGCCATGTGCTTTTTTTTCTAGTACACTGGACCCTGTAGCACAGGCTCTGCCAGCATGCTTGAAATCTGTTGCGGCCACAGCTTTGGCCATAAGACAAAGTGACTCGATAGTGCTGGGACACTCCCTGACAGTACAAGTACCACACGCAGTGGAAGTTCTCCTGAATAGGACACAGACACAACACCTGACTGTAGCAAGATTGACAGGATACGAGCTGACACTATTTCAACCCCACATAGAGATTAGAAGATGTAACATACTCAACCCTGCCACTCTTTTACCCCCAAGCACAGATGACACCACACCCCATGACTGTGTGGAAGTAAGAAATGTAGTGACGAAGCCAAGACAAGACTTGACAGATGTTGCACTCCCAGACCCTGACATAACATTTTATGTAGATGGATCATGCATGAGAACAGGGGCAGGAGAATTAGTGGCAGCATACGCCGTAACTACTGACCATGAGATCATAGAGACACAAAGAATAGATATCCTGTCAGCACAAGCAGCAAAGCTCATTGCTTTGAGGCAAGCCTGTAAACGAGCAAAACAGTTAAGGGTTAACATCTACACTGATTCACAATATGCGTTTGGGGTAGTTCATGACTTTGGGGTACTATGGAGGGAGAGAGGTTTTCTGACCTCACACGGGGCCAAGATACAGCATGGCCCTCTCATACAGGCCTTGTTAGAAGCATTACACCTACCTACAGCCATAGCGATCCTGAAATGCAAAGCACACACCAAGGCCACAGATGTCATTTCCCAAGGTAATGACCTGGCAGACCAAACTGCTAAACAGAGAGCTCAGACTCCAATTGACATAACAAACTCACAGGTATTACCACTGACAAGGACTATGACAGTCAGGGACCCCTCCAAAGATGTACAAGATATACAGACCCATGCCACTCCAGATGAAATAAAGAAATGGATTGAACAAGGAGGGATCCAGACTGACCAGGGTTGGATGACTAAAAACAAAAAGACATGGTTCCTCCCAGACTCTATGGAACAGGTGATATTAGAGACAGCACATAGCCTGGCACACTTGGGAGAGAAGGGAATGTTGGATAGCCTGCAGAATATCTGGTTTAACAAACACTTGCGAGCGGCAGCAAAGCAGAAATTGAAGACTTGCATGATTTGTTGCCAATTCAACCCTGGAAAAGGCATCTCAGTGGAACAGGGTCTATTTCATCCCCCTGATCACCCTTTTGAGGTTCTCCAAATGGATTATATTCAAGTCAAGTCAATAGCACTTTATTTCGATTAATAAAAATCATAAAAGCGATCACACAATAATATTACACACAAAATCGATAAAAAATACATAAAAAGAGATATAATCTTACATGGTATACGGTATTGTACATGATAAAAAGACATAAAATCGAGTGCTGGTGATGCGGTCAACCACAGATAAAAAATCTCATAATTCATTAACAGAGGGATATAATCTGTATGTTGAAAAAAAAGGGGTATAATCAGATCTCCAATTGCATAAGGGCATACCTCCTATTCTTATTACGTACAGCAGCCACCAGAAAGCTTGCAACCCCAAACATCACCCTCGGGATTATATTCAAATGGACAGATGTAGAGGTCACAAGTACGTCCTGGTAGTGGTGTGTGCCCTAACCAGATGGACAGAAGCTTACCCAGTCCCAGATTATACTGCAGTTACAACAGCCAAACAGTTAGTGAGGGAGTTCTTCCCTAGATACGGGTTGCCACGTGTCATTTACTCAGACAATGGCCAGCCCTTCTCCTCTGAGCTCATGAAACAGGTGTCCCTTCTGTTGGGATATACCTGGAAGTTCCATTGTGTAAGGCATCCCCAAGCAGCAGGTCTAGTAGAGAGACATAACCAGACCCTCAAAACAAAATTAGCTAAAGTCTGTGCAGAAAAGGGCGTGGATTGGATGGTAGCCTTACCGGTTGCCCTCTTTTACATGCGCATGGTAGCTCATTCTAGAACCGGCCTATCCCCATATGAGGTGGTCTTTGGAAGACCACCGGATATGTGGGGTACACCAATACCTAAAAGAATAACTGATGTTGACAGTACTATGCTCACAGATTACCTGGCTTCCTTGATGTCTGCACTACTCTCTTGCCGTTCGCAGGTTGCCGCTGCCTTCCCTGACAACACCCAGGTCGAGGACCATGCCATAGCCCCAGGGGACTGGGTGCTGATAAGGAATTTCGACCGGACGAGCCCTCTGGACCCCAGGTGGAAGGCACCAAAAT
The DNA here is from genome assembly GCF_964261635.1 of Lissotriton helveticus. Lineage (NCBI taxonomy): Eukaryota > Metazoa > Chordata > Amphibia > Caudata > Salamandridae > Lissotriton > Lissotriton helveticus. The sequence continues at coordinate 53,697,651 of NC_136062.1, read as the reverse complement.
TAGTCCTGCTGACGACGAGGACGGCCATCAAAGTCGAGGGAAGAAAGGGGTGGCTGCATGCCAGTCACTGTAAAAAATACTTTGGGACTACCGGAACATTTGCTAAAAACAAAGACAGTACAGACTTTGAGCCCCCCTTTCTGGAAAAGACTCCCCAGCAAGAGTACACTTCCAAACTGAGATCTAGAAGGTCAGTCGACGTTTGATTGTCTAAGTCCACCCGGTGGTGAAGCGGTTGAACATGATGTCTGACTTGAATAAACTAGTGAACAGTAAAGAAAAAAGGACTAATATGAGAAAGAAATACTGCAAGCTATTACACAGCAGATGTATAGTGTCTCTAATTATTGTACTTTTTATGAGCATTGTGGTAATAAGTATTGGCTGGCTCTTACATGTTCTCTATCCACCTGCTGTCTCACAGAACGCCACGATAGTACACTCACATGTTGAGCTCCCAGTACACTTAGAGAACAGAAGAAATGAATTTAAGAACAATACTTTCATCACCCTTTTACAACAGCATCAACTGGCCATAAACACATCCAACTGCTGGGTGTGCGGTCTTCTTCCCCATACAATTGCCAAAGGCATGCCTTTCATCACTCTCCCTTTTTCTGATGAAGGCTCTTGTACCGGTTGGTGGGAAACAAACAAAGCTTCCTATATGGCCAATACGGATACAAAAGAGCAGTCTCAGCTCAGATATCACCTATACATTTTATGTTGGCGAGGTGAAAAGAACAGGGCATGTGGTACCCCACTAGAGCAGGAAGCCTATGCTGACCACGGTAACAGATTTAATAAGTTATATTATCAGTATATGGACAGGAGAAAAAGATCAGTTTCACCTGTTTTTGTGGCATCAACAAAAGCCCCTTTTTGTGTCCAAAGTAAAGGAAAGATACGTATGGGTGATAGCATCTGCAATCACACAGTCAATTTGAATGGAACAAACAATACACGGCTTATAGCCGCACAGGGCACCTACTTCATATGTGGGGATAAAGGTTATACATGGCTCCCGCAGGGCTGGTCCGGCACTTGTTACATTGCTTTTCTCCTTCCCCCTACCTACACTGCCCCTGCGGACTATCATGAAATTGAGCCTCTGACTGTCTATAACAGACGGCGAAGGGCGGTCATAGATACAGAAGATACAGCAGGGCAGGAGGCGGGAGACTTCTTTGCCGGAGTCATTCCATTTTGGGGTCACATGGTAAACAGCAGGAACATCCGCCACCTCACACGAGTGGTGCAAAACACGATAGATGCAACGGCAGGTGCCCTCTCTAATCTCACAGCCCAGGTGGTCGCGGACAGACTCATGACCCTACAAAATCGCATTGTTTTAGACATCGTTCTGGCTGACCGTGGTGGTGTATACAGATTGATCTCCACGAGTTGTTGTGTGTTTATTCCAAATAACGCACCTACGGTATACCAAGCCATTGCCAAGCTACACAAGATGTCAAGTCAGCTAGACATGGATAAAGGAGAATGGTCCTTAAGCAGCTGGTTGTGGGGATTAGTAGCAACATGGGGATGGAAAGTGTTGACTGTAGTAGGATCAATACTGTTTATCATCTTCAGTTGTTGCCTCTGCATCCAATGCGGCCCGGCCATCTGCGGTCTGTGCGCCACTGCCTGCATTCCCCGTCCACATGTGCAGAGCAGAAAAAATGAAAAGATCATGTTGCAAGAACACATTAACGGCCTGATGAAAATAGAGGTGTATTAGAGGGGTGCGCTTGGGGACAAGGAGGGAATGAAGAAAATTACATATTTATATGTATTTGTGCCCCCAAGCGCTACCCTCTCACCATCTGCCATGTTGAATAAAAACCCCTGCATTACTTCACATTCAGAGGCCTTATTTCTCTGTTACCAGGCCCCTCCATGCCAGACCCTGAAAAAGGCACACGTTACATTTCTCTGCAGCACATTAGATATTTTTTTGAGCAGTCACGGAGAAAAGTCCCAGCCCGGGGTGTCTTAACAGTGTCAAACAAGGGTCGACCTGATAAAGCTTCATTCCGGCCCGAGCAGGAGGCGAGCAGAAGCCCCTCTGCAGAGATAAGGCCCAGTTTTGCTGTCGGCTCTCAGAGATAAGTGGGGCCCATGTCAAGGGAAACCTCCAAGACAGTTACACAAGGGGTGGACAGGAAGGGCCAAACCAACTGCTAGTATGAAGCAGCAACACTTCTACAGATGAGAGCAATCTGCATGCTGCCCGAGCTAGAGATAAGACCAGACATGCTAGTCACTCTGACACCCAGGGCCCTCCCTGGCCAACAGAAAGGAAACAGCCTTCATGGAGAAGTCTGATAAAGTTACGCAAACAGGCATTACGAGTTTTAGCTGACCTTGCTGCCCCCTCTATGCACCCACCCACCTATGACTCATTACAGTGAACGCCTACATGCTCATATCTTTTTCTTTCCTTCTGCTTGGAGGGCTCCTCCCTATGTATGCAAAGAATGTATAAATATTGTACTCTGTGAATAAAGCTCAGAACTCTCCTGTGCCCGCTTGGCGCTGGAGCTCTCTCTTAACTCGAGTTAATGCAATAAAGCCCATTCACTCTAATACCACGGACTCTGCTCCTCATTTATGCTTGACCCTTTTGATATTTATTTATTTATAGAAATTATGATAGTGTAAATAATTTATTTACGACAGCATCATGCTTTTGTGTGATTATCATGGAGACTAGGAACCTCAATGTGTGCATGCATTCACTAATGTTTATGCCATGCGGAGTGCCCATGTGAGGGAACCCCCAGTTCTGGAGGGAGGGAGATTACTGTGAGTCCTGAGTCAGTGTCTGGCTGCTGTACTGATAGATGCTGACATCTGACATTGTGTAATTGTTCATTTGCCCTTCTTTACTCTCATACCTGCTGCTCAAGGTACACCAACGTAAGGCCGTGTGGAGGGCCATAGCAGCAAATGTGCGAGCCCTGGGGGTATCAAACAGACGACACACACACTGTCACAAGAGGTGAGACGACATCAGCCGGCTGGCTAAGCAAGTGGCAGAGATGACCTTGGGGATGGTACCACGCACAGGGCATTTGGCACGGCGCACCATGACTCCGCTGATGGGACGCATACTGGCAGTGACCAATCCAGACCTGGATGCACGTCTGAAGGGGCATCAGCAGCAAGACAGAGATGGTGAGTATCTGGGGAGGGAGAGTTTGTCTGGGAGTGGATGCATGTGTATAGGGCCTGTGGCAGCGGTGACACATGTGATGTGCGTGTGTTGCCATGCTGTGATATGTGATGTGAGTGGCAACTGTGATGTATGCCTGTATGAGGCATTGGCCCACCATGGCCTTACTGTGCTGCTCCTGCCTGCAGTTCTCAGTCCTTGACAGATTTTTGGTGTCCACATGGTCACTCTTCTTTGGGATGGTGTGGGGAGTCCATATTGTGCCGTACTGCAGTGTCCACTTAATGAGTGTGACACCATGTCTGTCTACTTTGCATGCACCATGATGGTTGAGGCCCAAACATGTGACGACAATGTGAACCCTGATTGGCACATGGTGATTGCTATGGCCTATTTGGCATTGTGGCATGTGTAGTCAATACAGGTGTGTGTGGTCCCCTCTTGTTCCCTTTTGGGCTGTAAGTGGTGATGTGTGTTGTGGCTACATCATGTCCATGGGGCAGGTCAATGTGGGCTGGGGGTACACCATCCATGGGCAGGGTGTAGTGCTGTGTGGCATCGACATGCCTCACTCCTGGCAGTTTGTCTGCATGACAGGCACTGTTGTGGTCTATATTGTGTGAAACTGCACAGTGATTGCAGGGTGTGGTGGTTACCATGTAGCTCTAGGCCTCTACTGTGCAGCATTGATCTGAAATTGTGTGACCAGATGATGACACTTACACAACCCTGTTTCTCTCACTAATGCAGATTCTCAAGACACGACGGCGGTACATGATCCTGAAACAAGTGGTGGCGAGACCAGCACGACAGCGACAGCGAAGGCAAGTGAGACTGAGTCAAGTGACACTGAGCACACCAGCGCTCCTGAGGGTGACAAGAGTATGCATGAGGAATCTGTGGCTGAGACACAGAGTACCACTTCATCTGATGGCAGCGGGATGCGTCCCTGTTAGCAGCCACAGGGGATGGGGAGTCTGCTGCAGCATCTGACAACCAGTGCCCACTGCCCAGCCTCCCATCCACTTCCTCTGGGGCTGGCCGTATCCCTGTCACTAAGAAGGGAAGTGTAACATTCACACATGGCACCGCTGCCCCTGCACCTGTCCCCCCTGCTGCCCTCAGTGCAGAGTGTGTAGAGCTCCTGCGCCAACTTTGCATGGGCCAGACCGCCCTGCTCAATGCCTTCAGTGCCCACGAGAACAAATTAGGCCAGGTTCTAGCATTCATGGAGGGCATACACTCTGACGTGGGTGGGCTACACCGTACAATCCAGTCATTGTCAGCCACTGTCACGTCAGCCCTCCAACAGGCACATGCTCCCATTGCAGCTCAGGTGCCTGTGACGTCCACCCATTCAGAGGCCACATCAGATGACAGTAACCACTTGAGACCTACATCAACTAAACGATACAACACTAGGAGCACAGGTCAGACCCAAACCAAACAATCCCGTCCACAGACTCCATCCCCAAAGAAGAGCAGGGACCCCCCAATATGCACAGACAAGGTGAAGTCACAGAAGAGCAAGGCCAGAAGATCATTGTGGCAGACATCAGGCTCACATGCTGCAGAGGCATCACCAGAAATTGACGCAGCTATGCCCACAGAGGATGTGTGGCATGTCATGGCTACACCTGGGGATAGCAAAGGGACACAACCACCCACCACATCAACCCCAAAACAAAGTACATTGAGGCAGGTGGAGGAGAGCCCTGTTGTGACCAGCCCAGTCATTGAGGCAGAGGAGAGCCCTGTTGTGACCAGCCCAGTGATTAAGGCAAGGGAGTGCAGTGTTGTATCCAGCCCAGTGATTCAGGAAAAGGAGGGCAGTGTTGTGTCCAGGCCAGTGATTCAGGAAAAGGAGGGCAGTGTTGTGTCCAGGCCAGTGAATCAGGAAAAGGAGGGCAGTGTTGTGACCAGCCCTGGTAAGAAAGGACAGGAGGGTACTGTAGACACCACCCCTGGGGGAAGTGGGAAGGTGGTCACTGTAGGGGGTACACCTTCCAGAGAGGGTTAGGTGGTCTGGAGGCGTAGCCAGCCCAAGCGTTCTGCGGGATCAAGCACATCACCAGAGGGAGTGCCAGTGTCTGCCCCTGATGTGGGACAGTTGGTGTGTGTGCCTGTTGTGCCAACAACACTTCCCATCAACCCCAAGACAGGGAAGCCATTTCATGTTCCCAAAAAGTGGAAGGGCACCCCTCCAACCTCTCCCTCCCACACTGTGTCAGGGGTGTGCATGACTCCACCTCCACGTGCCACTGTGCCACCTGGTCCACACAGCCCTCCACATTGCCGGCCCTCTGTTATTACCACATCACATGGGCCTCTGTCACCCCAGTCAAGTGGGCCTACTGTCCCTGACACACAGCCAGGTCCAAGTCCGCATGACAGCCAGGAGTGAGTTGTCAACTCCCTCATATGCCTGTGCCCCACACAGGTGTGCTAGTCAAGACCATTGTTTGCGACCTGGGTGTGTTGCTGACCCTGTTGCTCTGATGTGCTGTACACTCCCCTGCCAAGGACTCTGGGCCTGTTGATCTGATGTGCTGTACACTCCCCTGCCAAGGACTCTGGGCCTGTTGCTCTGATGTGCTGTACACTCCCCTGCCAAGGACTCTGGGCCTGTTGCTCTGATTCTGTACTCTCCCCTGTGCAGCCTCTCATGTACTTGCTGTCTCCCCTGCCAAGGACTCTGGGCCTGTTGCTCCGATGGGCTGTACTCTCCCCTGTGCAGCCTCTCATGTACTTGCTGTCTCCCCTGCCAAGGACTCTGGGCCTGTTGCTCTGATGTGCTGTGATGTGCTGTACTCTCCCCTGCCAAGGACTCTGGGCCTGTTGCTCTGATGTACTGTACTCTCCCCTGCCAAGGACTCTGGGCCTATTGCTCTGATGTGCTGTACTCTCCCCTGTGCAGCCTCTCATGTACTTGCTGTCTCCCCTGCCAAGGACTCTGGGCCTGTTGCTCTGATGTGCTGTACTCTCCCCTGTGCAGCCTCTCACGTACTTGCTGTCTCCCCTGCCAAGGACTCTGGGCCTGTTGCTCTGATGTGCTGTACTCTCCCTTGTGCAACCTCTCATGTACTTGCTGTGTCACCTGCCATGGACTGTGGCCTTCCTGTTTGTGTTTCACCTGTGCATAGTCTCGACCATTTGTACATGATTTTGTGGCTTGCTGTTGTATACTAATGTTGTATTGCTACATCTGTGCAATATGTGAATAAATACAGTTACTTCTGGTGTGTGTTCTATCAGTCTCCTTGCTGATTAAAGTCCTTTTCTTGTTTGCATTTGCTTGACTTTGTACCATGCTCTATTTTTCAGTTCAACATTGCAAGGCTCTTTGTAGCCATCTGATTTTTAGACAGGGGTGACAGGGTCTTCAGTCCATCTGGCCCTGCTGATGTACTCTGTGATGGCTATTTTACTGGCCATGCAGTTTTCTTGTTGGTGATTTGCTATTGTTGCACACACTGTTCATAGGTCATATTGGGGGATACTGCCAGCACAGGGTGTGCTGCTGTTCAGGGGCTGGCTGCGATGTCATGATGTATGTGTGTGTTTTCCTTTCTGTATGCCCTGGCGTGTATGTGTATGGTCATCTTGTGTTGGCACTTAGTCCTGGTGGCATGGCTTACATGACATGTGTGGTGTTGGGTGTAGCACAGGTGTGCAGGGTGAAGGGTGTAAGTTTGTAGTGTATGTATGTGTGCCCCTGTATAGTGTGAGACACACATGTGTCAGCCAGGAGTTGTATGTCTGTTGTTTGTTTTGTCTTGCCCTGTGTGGATGATTGTATGCAATTGTGTGGGCTGTGGGGAGTGCACTGGTGTTGTGTGTTCCTTGTCAGCCAATCCTGCAGTTCCTGTGTCCCTGGTTGTGTGTTGTGTGTTGCAGTGTGTGTGTATTGTGCTTGTTGTTACAGTGCTTGTTGGTGTGCATGGGGGTGCACGGGATAAGCACCTGGCCAGTGACTAGGTCGGGTGGGGTGCAGTGTGGTTTGGGGTGGTGTGTCCCTGTGATGTTTTTACCCTGCCCATTCTTTGGTGTGGCCCTGCCTTCTGCATAGTGCGCATGTGTTGACCGCGGCGGTGACGTGACCGTGACCGGGATTTTGCTGCTGGTTGGCGGACGTTGTGTATTCTGGATGCTGTGGGGTGCCTTGTTGTGAGGTGGGTGATGTGTGGGTGCCCATGTGGATGTGTTGTGCCCCCCAGCAGGATGCCTGTGTGGTGCTTGAGCCCTGTGTCGGCATGTGTGTTGTGTGGTGCATATGTGTAGTTGCGTACCTGTGGCGGCGTCCGCGGAGGCCCATCTGGCGATAGTGTTGCAGCAGGTACATGACCGGATGAATGTGGAGGGCTGGGTCCATGGGGTTCATGTCGGGTCTCGGAGTTCGTGCTCCGCTGTCGACTTTCCGCCTGCTTCAGCTGTGCGGTGTCTCCGCTGCGGTACGTCTGCTTGTTTGGGCCATCCTAATTTGTAGAGTGGTGCGGACGTCATCAGGCGCGGCGGAGGGTCTCGATTGGCTCATGCCGCCGCGGTGGCAGGCGCACTTTGATGGCAGTGTTCGGCGCACCGCGGCGGACGGGAAATGACCTGTGTTTACCTATTCTAATGTTGCTGACGTGAGTTCCGCTGCTCGCGAGCGGGAAATGCTGTTTTTCCAACCCGCCACCACCGCGGTGGTGCCACCGCCCGTCATCCTAATGGACCCCAAGTCTTACGGTTTCAAACCCATCAAAAATACTGTCGTCGAAAGTACAAATCAAAGGACAAGTTCTACACAAAATGTCGTTTTGGATTTCCACGACCAGTAATATCAAAAGGAAGAGTGAACAATTTTATGTCATCTTTGCGACATACTGTCACATGAAAATCACCGAAAAATACCTACAACTTAAGAAGAAATGAAGAGTCAAAATACATAAATGACTATAGCTAAGTCATTTTGTCCATGTGGAATGCTAACATGGATATTCAATATGTTGCAGACAACTCCATTGCTGTGGCTCGATATGTAGCATCTTACATTACGAAATCTGAAAAGACAGAACTAAAGGAAATGTGGGAGGACATTTCTCATGAAAAGAGCCTAAGTGAGAAATTGTACACCTACAGTTTGAAGATGTTGTCTCATCAAAAAATTGGAGCATATAAATGTTCAGATCGCTTATCATCTGCAAGTCTAAAATCTAGAACATTCATTTGGGTGAGTTTAGGTCTTGCAAGAACACGAAACCGAGTTTTGAAATCTGTACAAGAAATTGAGTATTTAGCAGAGAAAGAACCAAACAGTACAGATATTTTGAAGACAAATATGTTGGATACATACTATCCAAATAGAAGTAATCATCTTGAGAACGTTTGTCTCTATGAAGTACTGCAAAGCTATACTTTTAAGAGGAATATTACAGAAGATATCAATAAAGGTGTATATGCTGTGATTGGATCTGAAGGATGTCTGGTGAAACAAAGAAAAGGACATTTGATTAATCATCGAAAACAGAGTTGCGAAACTCCTGACAAAAGGGAATTTTACTATTTAGCTCTTTTGCAACTCTTTAAGCCATGGCGTACAGAAGAGGAACTACTTGGAGATTTTCTCAGTTATGAAGATTCATTCAACGCAACCAAAAATACTATAGAATGTCCTGTTTTTACTAATTATCTACAAATGTTGAATGAGGAAATACAGCAAGAAGCTACAATTGCAGCAGAGATTGCTAGAGACAGTTCTCAAGACAGTGAAAGTTCTGCTTCGTTCAGTCAGGATCCACTAGGAGGACCAATTATCCTAAATGAAGCAGCCACTGCCATGGATGAGGTGGAAAGAGCAATGGAACAAGCTCAGGAGGATGTAATAAACTTAGAAGAATTGGAAAAACAACTAAATGTTGAGCAAAACAAATATATGATGAAGTGACAGAGCAGATTGAGCATGGTTTATGTCATGAGAAAAAAGAGTGATCATGTACGTCATTTGAACCTGTCCGACTGTACGTGAGTGGAGAAGCAGGAACTGGAAAAAGTTTTCTAATTAAAGCAATTGCAACTTATCTACAGAAAAGAACTGAGTTGTCACTCTCTTGTGTTGTTACCGCTCCAACTGGGTTGGCAGCACATAACATTAAAGGGATTACTTTACATCGTGTATTGATGCTGCCAGTAGAGCACGAAAATAAATTAGAATACCAAAAGCTATCTCGAGAAGCTTGTTGTGAAGTTTCCAGAGTCCTGAAAAAGATGAAACTTCTCATTATGAATGAGGTAAGCATGGTATCAAATTTAATGCTTGCTTTTGTGCATTTAAGAATGCAACAAATTCTTAAAACAGAGTATGATGTGTTATTTGGAGGCAAACACTTCATCGTTTTTGGAGATCTACTACAGCTAACTCCTGTGAAAGGACAACCAGTGTTTAAAACCGTTACACATGAAGATACCAGAAAGTGCCTGGGAAGCATTGGAAATGTTAATATATGGTTATATTTCAAATATTCAGAACTCATTCAAAATATTTGACAGGCAAAGGATGCTGATTATAAAAGTATTCTTCAAGATATAAGAATTGGAAAAGTGAGTGAACATGGCAAAGAAGCTTTACAGGCACGATTACTTTCAAATTTGTTTCAAATGAAAATGTTGGTGCAGGGAATATTTATAGAAAAATTGCAGAAAATAAATCAGTGATGTGCTTGATGGCAACTCTGCAAGAATGTTCAATCTTCAATGAAAAAATGTTAAAGTTAGAAAATCAAGAAATTATAAAACTGGAAGCTATTGATAGAATAGAGCATTAGGAGCTACTATTATTTTGTCAGAAAAGTTGAAGTCAAAATTGGGTTCTTTAGATAAATCAATATCTAAAACGGCTGGTTTAGAAAAGAATCTATATGCATGTTTAAATTGTCTGATAATTTTACGACGTAATTTACATGTGGAAAGAGGTTTAGTAAATGGAGCAATGGGTCATGTTGTTGATTTTGTGAATTACCCAAATAGAGATGACATTGAATTTTTGAAAATCAAATTTGATGAAATTGAAGAAGTACAACAATTGAGTCGTTGTTCGACTCGATTTTTGCTTGTAAAAGATTTATATGTCCGCCGAAAACAGTTTCCTGTTTGTTTGGCATATGCAGTGACTATTCATAAATCTCAAGGTTTAAGTGTAGATAGTGCTTTGGTGAATATTGGAAGTACTGTGTTCAAGGAGGGTATGGAATATGTTGCTTTATCTCGAGTCAGAACTTTATCTGGATTATACTTGATTGATTTTGATGAGACAAAGATTAGTGCAGATCTAAATTGTGTGAAAGAGTATAATAGGTTAAGAAGAGAATATGCTCCAAATTTACCTCAATATCCTTTATTTGAAAAGCATGTGGTATGTCGAAAAAGAAGATATGAGAAAAATTGTAGCGAGGTTGTAGAGAAAAGAAAAAAACTAGATGAACCAGTAATTGTAAGCAAAAAGAAAAAGGATAGTATTGAAGAGGTTGTTTGATTTCAGTTTGAAAACATTTCTGGTGTCAACTGTTATGCTAATGTAGTGGTTAATGTTGTTTTTTTTCTTCAAACTTTACAACATCAGATTGTTGAAAATCGGGATCAAATATTTTGTTGTTTGCTGAATTCTGTCTTTGATAAATGTAGCAGTGATAAAACAAAAATAGAAAGTGTTTCTGATATTCGAAATGTTTTAGACATATGTTCTGGTCTAAATCAATTTTCACAGAATATTCAGCAAGATTGTCAGGAATTTCTAATGTATATGCTTGTTGTATTGCAAGATGAAGGTATAGATATTGAAAATCTTTTTGACCTTTCTTATAAATGGCAACATGACTGTGACAATTGTTCGTTTTCAAGTAGTACTGAAATAGACACTGAAAGATTTATATATTTGACATTACCACACTGCAAATCAGTGTCTTTATATAATCTAGTTAGAGAAGCAAATCAAAACATGGTCTGTACCCAATGTAACTCACAAATGTTATTAACATTATTTATACAAAGATAGGGACAGTATGTAATTGTAATTCTCCAACGATGTAGAACTGATGGAACAAAATTGACAACTTTAATTAAAAATGTTGTGGCTTCTCAATTATCAATTTCAGGAAGAACTTTTGTAACTGTAGCAATTATTTTCCATGATGGTCCTTCTACAACATCAGGACATTACACAGCTTATTTAAAATGTCCAAAAGGCTGGACTAATTGTAATGATACTCAAATGACTTTTAAAAAACGTTTGCCTTTTGACTTACCAAATTCTTACCGAGTGTTTTTACAACCCAACTTTTAGGGAAAATAATTGGCCTAGGAAGATTAGTGCTGTTAAAAAAGGTTAGTCTGCTGTTGAGAATTACTTTGTGAGTGAGGGTGATCAAGATAAAAAAAAACTTGTACTTGGCATAGAGGTAGTGTAAGTGTATCACATAGTGAGTGATATGAGTATTACAGGAAATGTTGATCATGAGTGAGGCAGAGGTGTTTTAGATTTGTTATAGTTGTTGGAGATGTTGGTGACATTTTTTGTTCCCTTGTAGAGGTTTCTTTTAATAGTATACAGCTCCTTGCTAAGATAAAGGATGAGCAGAGTGTCATCAGCATACCACATGATGTTGAGATTCTGATAGCTTACTGGTTGTTTAAGGTTCTATGTACATGATAAATAGCATCGGGTGGAGATATAACTATTGTTTGATGATAGAAAAGACGTTGGAGCTTTTGATTCAGAAGGTCGGGAAAAGGAAGTTTAAGAGTACTATTGAGTAACTTCCAAACAAGGGACTTTCCATATACTATTTGGCCATGTGGAAAAGTATGTCAATCAAAAATGAGTATTTCGGGTAAATGTTGTTAATATATGTTTGTACATAATTTTACTTAGAGAGTATAAACAATAAGTAATAATGTTGTATTACTTTGTGATTGTTGATATTTACGTAAGAAATTGGTGTTTGGAAGAAAACATTTAAGATATGTTTTTTTCTAATGTTTACATTATTTATTGAAACGTTGTATAGGTTTTTTAAACACAATCTTTTTGATTGTGATTTTTTTACCTGCTGTCATATGATGAGTAGTATTGAACTCACTGTTTTTAGTGAAATTCAATATATTCTGAGAACAGCAAAATAAAATATATAACATATTGTACAAATTATTTTGTATTTTGTATTGTGAAATATATATTATAACGCAATTGTTTATTCTCTTCCACAGATTTTATATTTATAAGGTAAGTACGACAAACAAAATATACTTTTTCATCACTTTCTTACTTATCTTTCTCTCTATCCTTTCTTCACTTTCTCTCTTACTCCTTTATCTTTCCTCATCTTCCTCCTCTTCCCTCATTCTACTTACTCCCCTTCATTCACCTTTACACTCCTTCTCTCACCATCAGTACTCTTCCTTCACCCTCACTCATCTTGTCCAACTCCCTCTTACCCCTGTCTGTTCCTCACTTGTCTTTCCTATCTTCTTCCATCACTACCCTTGTCTTGCTGTATCGATCAGTCTCTTCTCACTGCTCCCTTACTCTTTCCTTCACATCATCCCTCAGTGACTTTCACTCACTCCACTTCTTTCACTTCCTCACTCCCTTTCGTTCACTCCCCTTTCCTCCATCCGTCTCTAAGTCTCTTCCTCTGTGTCAGTCACTATTACTGATTTACTCCTTCACAGTCCGTCACTCTCCGTCACTCTCCCTCTGTTTCTCTCTTTTACTGTCTCCCTCTCTCTGCACCAGTCTTCCTTTTCTTTTATCTCTCTTTCCATAAATCCTTCTCTCTCACTTACTTCTTTTTCCTTCCTCTTAATATGCTTCTTTTTCCATCACTCCCCTTCCCTCACCCTTATATCCCTTCCCTCACTGTCACTGCCCTTCATTCAATCTGAGTCCTGTTTCTCCACTTCATGTTCTCTTCTCTCTGAATCACTCTCATTCCACTTCTACTCCACCCATTCCCTCACTCTTCCTGACACTCTTTCGCTCACTCCATCCATCAATCCCCTTCCCTTATTCCCCGTACCTCAATCCCTTTTGGTAACTCTCATTCCTTTAGTCACTCAGTCTAACCACTTCATTTCCTGTCAGTCACTTGCTCTCCCTCTTTCTCTCTCACTCTCTCCCTCTGTGTTTCTCCCTCACCCTTCTTTTCTTTCCCTTTCTGTTTTTTTCACTTCTACTTTCTTCTGTATTATGAAATATATATTATAACTCAATTTTGTTCTTGTCTTCCACAGATACTATATTTATACAAAAATATTCTATTAAGTTGTCATTATTTATAAGGTAAGTATGACAAACAGAAAATACTTTTTCTTCACTCTCTTACTTCTCTTTCTCTCTTTCCTATTCTATAATCTCTCTCTTACTCCCCTTCCTCTACTCATCTTACTCTCCCTTTCTCATTCTTAGTGTGGAAAAGTGTGGCTCAATGGTTAGAGTGGCAGACCCTGATGTAGAGGTCTGGTCTGGGACCAGGGTTCAATACTTGGGCTCAATTTCCTCGGACCTGATAATTCTCACCTTGGTGCCTATTCTAATCATGGGTCCAACTCTGGGCAATAGCTTGCTTAATCTCCACAACAGCCCCAAAAGTGCTGGGATGCCTGGCTTCATCTTGGGGGTGCCCAGGAGTGGACATTTCACAGGGGAAAAGCCAGGAAGGGTTCCCAAGCGTTATACGGACAGCGCCGGGACACTTCTGTTGGAGGTAGCTGTGCGCTTTACAATTGCTGGCATTTACATTTACATTTAATACTGCCCTTCATTCACTTTTACAGTCTCTTCTGTCACTATCAGTACTCTCTCTTCACCCTCACTCACCTTGTCCAACTCCCTCTTTCCCCTGTTTGTCTCTCACTTCTCTTTTCTATCTTCCTCCATCACTACCCTTGTGTTGCTGTATCGCTTAGTCTCTTCTCACTCCCCCCTTACTCTCTTTCCATAACATCAACCCTCACTCACCTTCACTCACTCTACTTCTCTCACTCCCTCACTCCCTTTCGCTCAGTTCCCTTCCTTTATTCCCTCCTTCACTACCCTTTCCTTCATCTGTCTCTAAATCTCTTCCTCTGTCTCAGTCACTATAACTGATTTACTCCTTCACACTCCCTCACTCTCCTTCTGTTTGTCTCTTTCACTGTCTCACTCTCTCTTCACTACTCTTCCTTTTATTTTCTCTCTCTTTCTATAAATATGCTTCTATTTCAATCACTCCATTTCTCTCAATTTTATATCCCTTCCATCACTGTCACTGTCCTTCATTCAATCTGAGTCCTCTTCCCCCACTTCATGTTCTCCTCACTGTGCATCAGTCCCATTCCCTTTCTCTTGCTTCCATTCCCTCACTCACCCTCACTCTCTTTCACTTACTCCATACGACAATACCCTTCCCTTATTCCCCTTTCTTCATTCCCTTTTGCTAACTCTCATTCCTTAAGTCTCTCACTCCCCTTCACTCCTTTTCTCTCGCCCTCTGTCTTACTCAGTCTAACCACTTCACTCCCTGTCACTCACTTGCTCTCCCGCTCTTTCCGTCTCACTCTTTCCCTCTCTCTCTCTCTCCCTCACCCTTCTTTTATTTCCCTTTCTGTTTCTTTCACCTCTACTTTCTTTTGTATTGTGAATTATATACTATAACTCAATTGTTCTTGTCTTCCACAGATACTATATTTATAATAAAAAGTACTAATAACTTGTCAATATTTATAAGGTAAGTATGACAAACAAAAAATACCTTTTCATCACTCTATTATTTATCTATCTCTCATTCCCTTTCTTCACTCTCTCTTTTACTCACCTTCCTTTTCTTCATCTTACTCCCCTTTCCTCATTCTCCTTACTCCTCTTCACTCACCTTTACACTCCTTCTCTTACTATCAGTACTCTTCGTTCATCCTCACTCACCTTGTCCAACTTTGTCTTTTCCCTCTCCGTCCCTCACTTCTCTTTCCTATCGTCCTCCATCACTACCCTTGTCATGCTGTATCGCTCAGTCTCTTCTCATTCTCCCCTTACTCTTTTTCCTTCATATCATCCCTCACTCTCTTTCACTCACTCTACTTCTCTCACTCCCCCTCACACTCTTTCCCTCACTCCATCCATCAGTCCCTTTCCCTTACTCCGCTTTCCTCATTTACTTTTGCTAACTTTCCTAACATTCCTTTAGTCCCACACTCCCCTTTACTCCATTTCTCTCGCCCTCTCTCCCTCTATCTCACTCAGTCTAACCGCCTTACTCCCTCTCAGTCACTTGCTCTCCCTCTCTTTCTCTCTCACTCTCTCTCTCTCTTTCTCTCCCTTTCTCTCCCTCACCCTTCCTGTTTTTTTCTTTCTGTTTCCTTCACTCCTACTTTATCCAGTCCCCTTTCCTCTCTCTTAATCTCCTTCCTTCTCTCTCATACCCTTCCCTCACCCTCATACACCTCCCCTAAGTGTCACTGCCCTTCACTCACCGTCACTACCCTTACCCACTCCACTTTCTCCTGTCTGTATTTTTCACCCTTTCACTTTCCCGTTCCCTTTTCCTCACTCCCCCTCGCTCTCCTTCTCTCACTCCATTCTTTACTCCCATTCTCTCACTCCCCTTTTCTATGTTCCTCCATCCCCTCACTCCACTTCTCTCTCCCTCACTTCCCATCTCTCACTTTCCATTACCCCCTTCCCTAACCCTCATACCCCTTCCCTCACCGTCAGTCCACTTCTCTTACCTTCACGCCCTTCACTCTGCTCTCCTTCTCCTTTTCTATCTCTTACTCCCCTTCTCTGTCTCTGTTCCATGCTCCCCTTTTCTCACTCCTCCTCTCTCACTTTTCTTTCCTTACTGCCTTTCCCTTACTCTTTCTCTCCACTTACCTCATTCCCCTACCCTTAGTCCCCTTGTTTCAGTCACTCTTTGACTCCCCTTTCCTCACTCACCATACTACCCTTTCCTCATTCATTCCATCAATCCTTTCCTCCTTTTCACTCAGTCATTTCAGTCATTCATTTATACACTGCATATTCATTCAAAAAAAGTATGACACAGCATATAAAATATATAGCTCTTCTTTGAGAAGTGAGGTTAGTTCTGAAAAGAACTGTTTTTTTGGGTTTTTTTATTTTGTATTTTTTTTGTCGTTTTTTTAAAAATGTATATTTTTGGGGGATTTTTTTTCAAACAAAAACAGTAAACAGGTAACAAAAAATGAAAAAAATTAAGTGTGGCGGTATATGTGCTGTGTGATCTTTTTATCAATCAAGTCCACACTCTGCTCACCGTAACATAAAATTTATTTGCAAACATTGCAAGAAATGTGAACTCTTGAAAAATTTGGACGGATGTCAAGCAATCTTGATGTTGGAGATTGTGCTGCCGAAGAGGTGCTGGGCACAGCAGGTAGAAGATCCCGGGCCAGGGCTCTACTGGTCGCACGTGCATAATTATTTGGATGCACGTTCTTCACGTGCCATATCATTGTGTGAATACTGAAGGAGTACTTCTTGTTGGGGTCTCCCCTCGACAACACACTTCCACAGATGATACATTTTACCTTTGGAGCATTGACTTTCTTTTGCCCCTCCGGATAAGTAAAAAACTGCCAAATGAAGGAGTCCTTCACCTTCCTGGAACGTGGCTCCTCTTCCACCATGACGGTGTCTGAGTCAGATGAGCTCTGGGGCTGCTGTGCTGCCATTTTCAAGTAGCTGTACCAAAGCAGAGATCCTTCTCTCTGGAAACCAAAAGAGATAGTGAGGGAAGTGGGTGGAGTTTTTCAAGATTATGGAACAGAAACTACTATAAACCAATCAAAAGTGTTGTTTTCATGTCACAAGACTTTATGTGCGCGCACGCATGCGCGCACATTGCGCGACCGGCGCAAGTATGACGATTTACCCGATTTTCGTAAAAGCTTTTAAAAATGTGAAAAGGAGGCGGGGAAGAGACTCCTTGACCCCCTAGACCTTCTCATGGGGTCTCTGAAAGACCCCGAAGGGCAAACAAAATTTATTTATTTTTTAAATCACGAGGTGCGCGCACCTTGCGCGCACCCTCGAGGCAGAAGTGAGTTTAAAACAAAAGTGGAGAACGTGAAAAGGGGGCAGGATAGAGACTCCTTGACCCCCTAGGAATATTTCATTACCATACATAATGCCAACACCCCCCCCCGGTCTCCCCATGGCACAAGACCTTCAGCCACACCCTGCACCCAAGCCTGCTGCACAAGGCCTTTGGCCTTCCACAGTTTGGGGTTGGATGCAGGGCCTGCCCAGCAGCAAGGCCCTGAGTCCAACCCCCAATGGCGAGCCAACACCCCAACATGTATGACCTTAGGCATGGCCAACTGCCCATACACATCCAACCCCCAACAGACACTCAAGGTCCACTTTTTTTAATGCTTTTCCGATCACATAAGACTCTTGCAGGAGCCAGCGCACTCCTTGTACTTCAGAGGGACTCTTGTGGGAGTAGAGGAGCCCTGCTGACTCCTGTGAGAGTCCTGTGGGAACCTGGAAATCCCCCCATTCTTTTATATTATAATTTTGCCCTGGGGAGGTTTTTCTTGGACTTTCCATTCTGTACAAGGCCATGGGAGTCAGGGTGTCCATACTGTGCACCTATAAATACATATACATATATATATATATATATTCACTGAAAAAACCATAGGTTATAGACCATATATAGTTAGGAATTAGCATTTAAAAAACCTTATTTTACTCACACAAAACCATTGAAATTCCATATATAGTTAGTTGCACTAACTATATATCGCGCACCCGCAATCCACTGCTGATCATGTCACATATTACATCATTCATGACATGGTCAGTGACATCACTGATGACATCACTGATGACATCTCAAATGACATCACTGATGACATCACTGATGACATCTCATTTGACATCATTCTTGTGCTAATACGATAAACCTCTTCAGACGCTAATATAACCTTAGATACACTCAGTGTATACAGACACTCACACACTGCCACTCATCCATGGAGTTACTCACACACCCAGTCAGTCATGCAAAGAAACAATCTCACCTCCATTTCTTCAACTATACAGTTAAACACACCTTACTTATTGAAACATATACTAACACATATTTACTCTCTTATACAATCCCTGATACAAGTTCACAATGATCGATACAACCACTCACTCATTCAGTGGCTCTCATGCACAGTTATTTATATATGCCAACTCTCACATGTACTGTGTTTTACATATGTACTTACTATGACATGTAGCATTGAGATATCCATTCACTCATCAATACACTCATGCACACAGTCAACTGCCCATGTAGCTGTTTCCACATGCACTCTTGAACTCATACACCTAGTGAATAAACTGCTCACACATCTATGCACAGAGTCACACACCTTCCAGCCACCCCCACACAAACTCAATCTCCCATAGAAATACTTGGGCAACCAATTAATAACACATATAGCCTCTCGTATAGCTAATGATCAACACATGCAGCAGTTTACATCACAACAGACATAATGATGCACAAATTAAGACAGTTTAGTCACTAACCCATGCATTCAGTGAGACACATTTAATCACTCACTCATACAGTCAGTCACGCACCTACTAAATCCTTCATCCAGACACTTATACATCCACTCATTCTTCAATATGTAAGACATATTTTAACTTTACAGAAACATACAGTCACTGGATGTTGTCATCAGTGATGTCATCAGTGATGTCATTTGAGATGTCATCAGTGATGTCATCAGTGATGTCACTGACCATGTCATGAATGATGTAATATGTGACATGATCAGCAGTGGATTGCGGGTGCGCGATATATAGTTAGTGCAACTAACTATATATGGAATTTCAATGGTTTTGTGTGAGTAAAATAAGGTTTTTTAAATGCTAATTCCTAACTATATATGGTCTATAACCTATGGTTTTTTCATTGAATTTCAATGGTTTTTTAATAGCAAATATCATAAGCTGTCGAATGTCAAGTACGTGGTAAGTAAAAACATTTTCGTGTTTATGCACACTGATCTGCTTTGAATGCTGCCCCCCACCCCTCATTTCTATTAGGAGTACTCTCTCTTTGCAGATAGTGAAGGGTAGTTAACGCAGGCCTTTGCCCCCATTGTAATCCGTCGTGCCTGCTTCTCTCTCCATTTGATTGATTGTTCTCTTTGGTTCATTCTCTATTTACAAACAAGCACAGAGTCGCAATACTCTGTTTAGTCTTTGCAGATAGCGAAAAATCGTGTAAAAAAACAAAAGGAATCGAGCAAAATCAGTAGGCCACTAATGAGATCTCTTTTTGACCTCCCTAAAATAGAAACATTAGGAACAACCTGTTGATAATACCAATGTGTATGTACATAAGCGGCGTTCATTTGTGTTCACAGTACCCCTTCTTGATTGTTTGAATCGAGCATTGAATTGTTCGAAGTTGGTTCTCTTAAGAATCTTCTCTGCCTGCAAACGAGGAAGAATAGGAATATTCTCTCTCCCTTTGCAGATAGTGAAGGGTAGGTAACGCAAACCTTTAACACGTCGTGCCTATTTCGTTCCTCATTGATTGATTGTTTCCCCAAACATTGACTGTTTGGGAATTGGTTCTTTTTGTAGGTATTCCCTGTTTGCAAATATACGTAGGAAAATCTTTGCAAATAGTGAAAGGGTACGTAATGCGGACCTTTCTCCCCCGTTGTAATCTGTCATGCCTATCTACTCCCCACTGATTGATGCACCTGTTTCACCCGGACCATTTACTAGAGATACGTCATCTGGCCCTACCAGAGAGCACCCCTAGTGAAAAGGACATATGCAATAATAACAAAGTGATCACTGTATCCTGTTAACAGAAACTTTAGCATGAAACAACCTGGAAAGAAAAGAATAGGAAAACGAAAATCAGTAGGCCACTGATGAACATGAACTTTTATTAAACAACGAACAAAGAAACGATAACATAACGTAATGATAAAACCTATTAATGTCCTAGAAACAAGAAAATGTTAGAAATATGCCAGTGGTGAGAGACCAGAAAAACAGTAAGAGAAACCAAATCACCCCTCGCTGTCCCACCGCCTGCCACGCCCAAAAAATCGATAGACTAGGGAAAATGCAAGTCAGTAGAACATCCGCCCCCACTCTGGAAACTTCCAAGGTGGGGCAGGGTTGCGGCTACGCCCAGCCGGGAGCAGCCCATATAAGGCGGGTCCTGCTGCCACGCCTCGGCCAGGAGATCCTAACGTAGGGTGTAGCCGGAGGAGAGGCCGAGGCCAGCGGGACCCGGCCAGGGGATTGCCTTTACAACGCTGAAAAGTTGCAGGGGGGGGGGAATGTCTCCTCGACCCTCCCCTCTCTCTCCCAGTCCGGCCGCGGTGGCCCTTGAGAGTTTCAGGTAGTCCCGCCACATGCTCTTCCGGTCTGGCCACCAACGGTCGGGGGGCCGAGGCCGACGGGACCCGGCTGCAGCCGATAAACCAAGGAACCCGTTCATGGGGCCAGAGCCAGGGGCGTCCGGCCGACATCCACCGGAAGCCCGGCCCGAAGACGGACGGGACACTTCTTCTTTCTTGAATAATGGCTGCGACAACACTGGGGGGGGATGTCTTGCACATGCCTCCAACCCCCCCCCCTCGTCCTCATCGCCTGGTCCGGCCATAACAAATCTCAAGCGAGACGCCGTGGGGTGCACTGGGAGGGAGAGACGATGCGAACAGGCCTCTCCCGCCTCCCCAGGTGGAGGCTTCCCAGCTGCACCCTCAGCGCTCCAAGCGCCCGGAAAAGGGTTCTTCCACTGTGGCGATGCTGCAACGTCTCGCCCGGCAGGGTGGAGCCCGTCCGCTCATTTGACCCCGCGATCGCCAGTAGCTACCGAACTCTCAAAATGGCGGTCGACCTGGCAAGAGCGGGCCCAGCATGAAGAAATGGCCCGGTCACTGGTTGACTCCACCACCGTAGTCCTCCACGACCTTGAAGATTCTACAGGAGCCGCGGGAGTCTCCGACCCCCGATGGGGAATGACTGCCATGATCGCCCGTGGAGTGACGAAACTGTATCCGCGGGACGTCGGCGCTCCCATGCTGGCGCCAGCCTCACTTTGAATTACTAGAATCCTGCAGACCTCAGTTCCGGTGAAAGCACAGTGTGACCCGGTAGGAAAAATTGTTGCACCCCCTCCCCTTTTTGACTGATAGTTCAAACCACCGATCCTTTCCTTTGCCCTTTTAACGGAACTTTGGACTGCCTCCCCCTCTTTTACATTTTCTAGAGAAAACAAAACATTAACCACTACATTAGCATAGCAGTTGACACCAGAACTGTTTTCAAATTGAAAACCAACAACATCTTCAACAGAATCCTTTTTGTTTCTGCTGTGACCCTGCTACAGCACAGGCATTGTCCCCAGCAGTAATTCTGCAATGCCGGTAAGAATAGCTGTGGTGCCTACTGGACTCACTCACCCCCGCGGCGCCCCACGCCGTTATTTGCTGGGCGGCAACTTACTAGACATCACTTTCGTGCCATCTAGATTTCAGCGCGTTCTGCTGCCTTGGAACTATTCGCACAACAGACTGCTACTGACGACCCACCCCCAGGCAACATCTTCTGAATTTTCATAATTTGAAAGAACTAGTAACATGTCCTCATCAGGAATTCAAAAGAAATTGCCACGGTCTCTTCGTTGTTTAAATGTTTTTACTGTTTTTGTTTTGTTGTATATATTTATATGTTATTAAAGTTTTATATTCCTACTACTTTGTTGGAGTGCTATATATTTTTAATGTGACACATAATTGTAAAAACTTTGATGTACAAAGAGTCATTCCTGGAATCTTCCGCTTCAGGCTCGGTCCCCTCCCCAATCACAATACAGGATGGTTTTCAGATAGTAGGAACACGAGTGGTGTGACAGATCTCATCGGGTGTGGGCCGTGATCTACTATAACTCCTTTGAAGAGGGGTGATTCTTTACAGCTGGAGCCATAAACTACATCTGCAGGGCTAGCTGATAGCCTGGACAATCGGACACAGAGGAAGAGGAGTGTCAGAGGGTGCGGTAGTGAATAGGGCGAAAGGGAGGTGTCGGGCGGGCACAGAGTGTGATTCTCAGGGAAGAGCAGCGCAGACGGGGGGAGGTTTATTGCCCATGCATAAGACAGAGAGCGGGGGTGACCAGTGCCTCGGGAAGATGCTTGCGAGGGTGGGGAGCCATGCTACGAATCGACAGCGTGCAGAGAGTGGGTCTGGTCAAGGCATCTAAAATGGCTGCCGTGCACGACAAAAGTGTGGCATTTCAAAAAAGGCAAGATGGCGCAAACAATGTTTTTCAACACTTCCTCATTTCCTTCGAATCGAACGTTAACAGACGTTGGTGCATATTACCAAAGTTAAGCGATATTTATCGCTAACGATGCTTACCAACAAATATTTTACCGCTAAGCATCGTCAGAAATTATCGAAGATAAACCTTGCTATTATCAAGGTTTATCGCAAATGCGATAAAAAACGGCCGCAATGCATGAATATCGCTAAAAAGTCAGCGATATTCCTGCATTACCGAGCTAATGCTCTTAGCCATGTTATCCACCTCCCATTGGATAACATGGCTAAGAACTGCTCAGGGCAGGTGGTAGCTTTTGGAGATATTCGCGCTTAGCGCGAATATCTCAAAGTTGGTAATAGGAGATAGATATCTTGCATGTTGTAATGCAAATTATTGTGGTATATGGAACTCATACCATAATCTCTCAGGAAAGCAGAAACTGATCCTTTTGGGACCGCCTGAAAAGGCCTAGGGGGTAAGGGGTACTCTACTTCGCCCCCTTTTCACGTTCCGAACTATTTTATTTTACTCTCTTCTGTAATTACACAAAATAGCAGCGATAAGATCCATCGGAGACACACAGTGAGAGAAAGGAGGCTGGAGATGAAGAAGAGATGTCAAATAGACATTGGAGATAATATAGTGGCAGAAGGGAAGTAAATATAAGTAAACTTACCATGTAACATAAAAATGTTGCACTCTATACTATAAGTCTCATTTTATACTACAATCACTTTGCTACAACCTCATAAATTAAAAATAAAAATGAATAATGTCTCAAACAATTTTTGATTTCTAAATATAAATTTATTCTTCAGAATTTTCTAAATTTGAAAGAACTAGTAACATGTCCTCATCAGCAATTTCCTCATGAAAAGTCTGCAATGATGATTCTTGTAACTCTATGGTCTCCAAACATTCGATAAATTCGCCATCAACAGATTGATCAAAAAAATCATTCAAGTCATCTCCTCCTTGTGACAATATTTCATTATTGGTGCTGTCAATTTCAATCAATGTAGTGGAATCATTCAAGTTAATCTCCTCCTTGTGACAATATTTCATTATTGGTGCTGTCAATTTCAATCAATGTAGTGGAATCATTCAAGTCATCTCCTCGTGACAATATTTCATTATTGGTGCTCTCAATTTCAATCAATGTAGTGGAATCATTCAAGTCATCTCCTCCTTGTGACAATATTTCATTATTGGTGCTGTCAATTTCGATCAATCTAATGAAATCATACACGTCCTATCCTCCTTGTGACAATATTTCATTATTGGTGCTCTCAATTTCAATCAATGTAGTGGACAATTCAAAAGAAATTGCCACGGTCTCTTCATTGTGAGCCATTTTATTTTGAAATTGCTTGCTGTAAATTGCAGAAAAAAATAATCACTTTCATTTATCGTTTTTAGTAATACATAATATAAAACTAACTTTATCAAGTATTTAGTATAACAGAAGGACTGCAAATAAATAACAGAAAACATTTTTCAAATTATCTTCAAGTGTACAACATAGTTCCCCTTACAAATTAACAACTCACCTTTTTAAAAGTAGGAGAAGTGTTAGTACTGTGTAAATCAAACACCAGAAATTCACCACCAAAAATTCCTCACAAATGTACCTCAGACAGTAGTATCACAAAATGGCTGTGGTTTCCTCTCATTTGACATATATACATAACCAATTAACTTTCATCACACACAAATACAAAACCAAAGTAACATTTTAATTGGTTCTAAATTTCAACACTTTCAAATGAGTTTTCCCCATGCAATTTTCCATAGGACATTTACATACGTCTACAGCCTGAATGGCTGAACGGAATTACACCAAACTTGGCAAAATGGTACATCAAACCTAAGAGGTCAGGAAGGATCTACTATGCCCCCTTATGGTCATTTGCCCCTTCGCTTTGGCCTCCTCTTGTCTCTCGATCCTACCGAGAGACAAGATGGCGGCCGCTACGGACTGTTTGGAATGTTGACAGACGCCGGAGAACCAATCAGCTTGGCTTCACAAAGCTCCGTTGCGCGAAAAGTCCGCGAACTGGAGCGCTGCCCGGTCCGCTGTTACAGATATATATCTTTTTTTAAACGTTAATTTCTCAAAATCCACTGGAGCACATATATTGAGACCTACAAAAGGCACATCGGGCTACCAGTCCCTACAATTTTGCCAAGTTTCGTGCAAATCCATTCAGCCGTTCGGGCTAAAAGTGAGGCCAACCGCCCTATGGAAAACTCAATGTTAAAAACACGTTTTGGGACCCCCCTTTTTTCTCGACCCCCCCTGGACGAACCCCCCCCCAAATTTCCGAAACCCCGACCTTTGTTGTCGCCTTATCTCTGAGTCTGACTCACTCTCGGGTTGTGAGCTACATATATATCTATATATATATATATATATATATATATATATATATATATATATATATATATATATATACATTACCTACTGGCGGTCGCCAGTAGGTATATATAGTTAGGATTTTTTCTCTATGGGATTTTTGAAAATTCTATGTCTCCTAACTATATATACCTACTGGCGACCGCCAGTAGGTAATGTATATATATATATATAGATATATATGTATGTATATATATATATATATATATATATATATATATATATATATTACCTACTGGCGGTCGCCAGTAGGTATATATAGTTAGGATTTTTTCTCTATGGGTTTTTTGAAAATTCTATGTCTAATAACTTTGGCGTTTGTGGACGGAATTGGCTGAAATTTTCAGGAAAATGGCACATTTTGTTTCTGAGCAGCCCTTGAAAATTTGGGGGGGGTTCGTCCAGTGGGGGCCGAGAAAAAAGGGGGGTCCCAAAACGTGTTTTTAACATTGAGTTTTCCATAGGGCGGTTGGCCTCACTTTTAGCCCGAACGGCTGAATGGATTTGCACGAAACTTGGCAAAATTGTAGGGACTGGTAGCCCGATGTGCCTTTTGTAGGTCTCAATATATGTGCTCCAGTGGATTTTGAGAAATTAACGTTTAAAAAAAGATATATATCTGTAACAGCGGACCGGGCAGCGCACTGGTTCGCGGACTTTTCGCGCAACGGAGCTTTGTGAAGCGAAGCTGATTGGTTCTCCGGCGTCTGTCAACATTCCAAACAGTCCGTAGCGGCCGCCATCTTGTCTCTCGGTAGGATCGAGAGACAAGAGGAGGTCAAAACAAAGGGGGAAATAACTATAAGGGGGCATAGTAGATCCTCGCTGACCCCCTAGGTTTGATGTGGAGGTTTTAAAAGGGCCCCGCGGGGCAAAAAAAAATAATAATAATAATAATTGAACGGCTGAATGGATTTGCACGAAACTTGGCAAAATATTAGGGACTGGTAGCCCGATGTGCCTTTGCTAGGTCTCAATATATGTGCTCCAGTGGATTTTGAGAAATTAACGTTCAAAAAAAGATATATATCTGTAACAGCGCTCCGCTTCGCGTAACGGAGGTTTGCGAAGCTGATTGGTCATTCTGTCACTGGGCTATAGTTGGGCTACATCTGGCTGATATTTGGGCTACATTTGTTTTTTTGTGTGTCTGGCGGCCATCTTTGGGCTACATTGGGCTACATTGGGCTTCATTGGGCTACATTCGGCTAATTAGCAAATAGCTCATCGCAAACTAGGAATGGTAAAGAATCGCTATTTATTCCTTAAAGTTCGCTATTTAGGAAATGCAAATAACTTTGATGATACATATGGCGGTTCATCTCTAACAAGATAAGAAGCATAGGGATACATTTATGATGACTGGCGCATCACCAGGGATGTGTTAGTCATTCTGTGCCGCTGTTCCGTCACCTATGGTGTGCTGCATTTACAATGCGGCGCATCATGGGGCAAAAACAGCACAGATGCGTGATGTATCTGTGCCGTAAAGGTGGCGCATTGCTGGAGTTGTATCGCAAGTATGATGAAGCTCCAGCAAGGGTCGGGGGTGCCCCTGTCGCAGGGTTTCTGTTCTCACACAGAACTGTGGACAGAGGATTGGAACCTCGGCGAATGCATTGCTGGAGTTGTATCGCAAGTGTGATGAAGCTCCAGCAAGGGTCAGGGGTGCCCCTGTCGCAGGGTTTCTGTTCTCACACAGAACTGTGGACAGAGGATTGGAACCTCGGCGAATTAGGGTGTCCCAAAACTCACGTTAGTAATCAAAAACTATTTAGCAAGCTAGGTACAGTGTCACATTGGATATAACAAACTCTCAATGTTTAGACAATCCAGAATATGAACTTATAGTACCTCAGGATACGTGGAACTCATGAACAGTCGGTCGTTATAGATTTCTTAGAAACCAGAACATGGAGTTAAGAAGAACAGATGTGTATTTGAAATGTTTATTTACTAATGCCGTCTTCTCAGGCGTAGTACCTTAGATAATAAAAGTACACATATTATCAGTAGCAAAATTACCAGCATAGTTACTAGTACATAAAAAGTGAATGGTGATAGTATGTTAACATGCTGTAAATGAATAAGAGTTAGCAACACTTATAAGCAGCCGCGGGCCGTGGAGGGAGTTACGGTGAGGCAGGGAGGCGGGGAGGGGGAGAAGCAGGGTGGAGAATACAAGTACACATATTATCAGTAGCAAAATTACCAGCATAGTTACTAGTACATAAAAAGCGAATGGTGACAGTATGTTAACATGCTGTAAATGAATAAGAGTTAGCAACACTTATAAGCAGCCGCGGGCCGTGGAGGGAGTTACGGTGGGGCAGGGAGGCGGGGAGGGGGAGGGGCAAGGTAGAGAGGGCT
The DNA here is from genome assembly GCF_964261635.1 of Lissotriton helveticus. Classification (NCBI taxonomy): domain Eukaryota; kingdom Metazoa; phylum Chordata; class Amphibia; order Caudata; family Salamandridae; genus Lissotriton; species Lissotriton helveticus. The sequence goes on along the minus strand of NC_136062.1, from coordinate 53,670,347 downwards.
CCACCCTGCTTCTCCCCCTCCCCGCCTCCCTGCCCCATCGTAACTCCCTCCACGGCCCGCGGCTGCTTATATCTCACCCTCCCTAATACACATATTATATTATTTGCTAAGAAGGTCTCTTTGTGTTGGTTTAGGGCGTGCCCATACTTTAGTGTCTTAGATTTGAAGGAATCACATCAGCATACACCAGCTCTCTCTTCATGTGAACCGCATCAACTGTTGTGTATGTGTGTTCGGCAAAGCAATATAAAACCCGCCTCATGCCCAGAATTGGCAGAAGTTGCACTTATGTTATGAGTATGAAGTCGTGGAGATCAGACCTCATAACAATTCTGTATCGTGTTGTTCTTGAAACTTTAGCACTCGCTGTACAGATATAGTTTAACAAGTAAAGCAGATAGTAGACCAATAACATATTATTCTCATGTAAACCACGATGAACTACTAGGTGGAAAGCTAAAGCAACAACTAAGTGTCGTGTGCAGAAGTTGCAAAAAAGGAAAAATGGCGTTTAAACCGGTAATGAGCCCATGCTAACTTAACACGGTGTAAAGATATCCAGGACCTAGATGACACCTCCTCATGATCCGGAAACGAACTGAATAAGATAATAGAAGTGCCATCTCATGAGAGCAGATTGCAAGTTTATATGTGGACGGTCCGCAAGGTAAAGCATTAAAAACTAGGAAAATTTAATGCTAAAGAAAAATAAAACAGCCAAGTACTTTATCGAGTCTTAAGCCAATAGGCAAGGTAAATAATAAAAACTTGACAAATAAGTCAATGAATTGTCAATGAAATGCTAGTACTCAGCATATCAAACATGAAAAAGGTCTATGACATAACTGTGTATGCAAAATAAGCTGCAACAGCCTCCAATAGGAAGTCACCGTCTTCATCCGAAAACAGTTCAGCCATCCAATTTAAAAGCGGAAAAGAACATACGTGCTCTCCCAGCACCGGATCCTCTATCACCATCAGAGGACAGCTCGGTGGGTTTTCAAGAAAGCTCTGTTCCAAGAAAGACTGTGCTGCCGCCAGTAAATTCCAGGGACCAAGTAGTCCATGCATCAATGCCACAGCCATAATCCTTTCGCCAGGACAAACCAACTCGTGAGTAATGATAGGAGTCATCAGCTGATTAAAGTCGACGTCAGGAGAAACCGGTCCGCAGAGACACAAATCAATGGCCCAATCGAAATCACAGGTCAGGCAGTGAAATACAGGCTGGACATAGGTGAAGTAGGAGAACCGAAAAGATAATCCATATGCCGTGCTTAATATCGCCAACGGCATTGTGCCATAATATTCTAGCATGCGATTGCGGAACAGTGTCAGCAGCTGCAGGGTCGGAGGTTGCATAGGAGGGACATCCATATTTAAAAATGTAAAAAAGCACAAGAGCGTCCGCTGGTAATGCAAGTAAAAATGCCAATCCACGAACCAGAGTGCAGAAAATACAATGAAAGGAAGCAGGGATGACTCCAAAGATTTTCTCAAATGAAGTCACGAGACCACTGGTAACAACTTTAAAAAAGTGTGCCAGGGATTTTGTGGAGGATGCGTTAAAGATAGTCGGAAACATGTTGCTGAAATTGAAAGGCAAACCTGTGTACGGGTGTTCGCTATGTGAAGTACGAAAGTTTCACGGGCCGAACTCAAGGCCACCTCTCTCTGAGACAAAAGAGCTCTTATTCTTGCCATGCCGTTGAAACGTGTCCCAAGGTTGGTATTTGTGGCCAGATTGAAAACTCCCTATGTTCATGTGTGGGAGGAAATAGAACATTTCTGCAGCAAATAACCCGTTCACTTACTGTTACGATAAAAGGAATACTTTTAATTAACTCAGAACAATCTTCATTATTGAGCATCAAATAACTACCATTTTCCAACAACTTGAACGTGGGGATGATAGCAGGAACTGGCGTGCCTTGCAACACGCAAGCCATATTTGGTCGGTGTTTGTTGCATGAATCGTGTAACTGTATGTGCCTACACATTAGTGAATGATCTGGCGTCTCAGTGCATTCCTCTCCATTCAGATAAACTTCTTGATCATCTTTGAAACATCTGTATGTGTATGGAAGCGACCAGACCTCATGAAGAAAAGCACTACCTAAAGGTTCATAACGACCTATTGGTATATATTTCATACAATTTGAAAACTTATATAAAGCAAAAGGCAGCGTTATTAAACCGTGGATAAGGCATGTTGCCAAAAAACCCGCAATCCTCTGCTGATGATGTCACTGAGCATGTCATGAATGATGTAATATGTGACATCATCAGCAGTGGATTACGGGTAATGGTATCTCTAGTTTACTCCCCTATAGCTGTCTTTCTTTTAACATAAGTGTGTGTTTCCTTCCGTTATACTTACTGTTTTTGGTTCGCTTCCAGTTCGCGTACCAGCGAGCGAACTAGGAAGCGAACTAAGAGAAATAGAGGTTGGCACAGTTCCAAATATTGTACCAATTTTTTAATAACGGGGAGGTAGTTCTGAAAAGAACTTTTTTTTTTATTTTTCTGAACATTTTTTTACTGTTTTTGAATTTTTCGGAACAGTTTTATATTTTTTTGGGTTTTTCTTGGAGGGGGCAATGAAAACGATTCATTGTAAAGGGCTCAACAGGAGCAACAAAACAAAAAAAAGAAGTATTTATTATTTTGGGCGTTTCGGACAAACTTGCATATGATAGTCAATAGCTCTGTTGATCAGAGTGATGCTTTTTTCTCCGTAGGAAATGAATCCATCGCAAAATGCGCAGGTGTGTTTTACATCACCAAATCTCATTTGTATATTTGGCACCATCTCCCTGCCCTCTGGTCCCGTTACTTCCGGTACAACAGATCTTCTGGCCATAATAGGGAGATTATCTAGGTCGTTCCGAAACTGTGCAGCACTGTAGTTGTTAGGATGCCACCTAGTCATATGGCGATGCATTGTGTAGTTTCCGAAACTGTATTTTTTGTCGGTCCCTCTGGACAGTCTATCTTGACATATAAGGCAAGTTACGTATCTTGCATTTACTTTTTTCTGACCTTTGGGAATTTTAAAAAATTGCCAAATGAAGTTTTCTTTCCGGTGAGACGTCCTGGGCTGCTCAGGCAAAAACTGCCTCTCTTCGTGCTCGTCCTCCTGTTCCTCTTCTTCTTCTTCTTGTTGAATTACAACTTGAGCAGGTGGTCCACTCTTCCTTGGATGTGGTGGAGGTGGTGGGGAAGCACCAGCTGAAGCTACTAAAGAAGCCATTGCTCAGTGATCACAAAGGGTCTTTCTCTCACAATGATGAAAGTCAGAGTGAGGAAAGAAGGAGGGATTTTCATCATTTGGGAAAAACAATAGTTCTCAACCAATGAAAAGTGTTCATTTTAGATTATATGACCTAGTCTTACATCATTAGGAAACCAAAAGTGAAATGAACCAATGAAAAGTGTTATTACCAAGTCACATGACCTGCTGTGTTTACGTTAAGCGCTTTGCAGGGCCTCCCTGTTTGCTTCCAGAAACCTGTGCTTTGCGACTCGGTAAGCGTACCAGTTCGCTAACGTAGCACGTCATATGACGTATCACGCGACAACGTGAAACGTCATGCGGACGGGAGGCGTCACGATGTTGTTTTCTAACGCGGCACTTGCGGTAAAGAAACGTTTACCGGCTCGCGGTCTATTTCGCGGCATCAAGGTCAGCTAACGGGAAGCTTCCCGATTCGCGAAGCGGGAACGAAGAAAAAAAAATATTTAAAAAAAAAATTATTCATAAACATATAAAATATATTTTTGGATTTAAAGAAGAATACATTTTACAGCTACAGATATTAGCTGTTAAAAAACCAATGAAATTCACAGAAAAAACCATAGGTTATAGACCATATATAGTTAGGAATTAGCATTTACAAAACCTTGAAAATTCACTGAAAAAACCATAGGTTATAGACCATATATAGTTAGGAATTAGCATTTAGAAAACCTTATTTTACTCACACAAAACCATTGAAATTCCATATATAGTTAGTTGCACTAACTATATATCGCGCACCCGCAATCCACTGCTGATGATGTCACATATTACATCATTCATGACATGGTCAGTGACATCACTGATGACATCACTGATGACATCTCAAATGACATCACTGATGACAACATCCAGTGACTGTATGTTTCTGTAAAGTTAAAATATGTCTTAGATATTGAAGAATGAGTGGATGTATAAGTGTCTGGATGAAGGATTTAAAAGGTGCGTGACTGACTGTATGAGTGAGTGATTAAATGTGTCTCACTGAATGCATGGGTTAGTGACTAAACTGTCTTAATTTGTGCATCATTATGTCTGTTGTGATGTAAACTGCTGCATGTGTTGATCATTAGCTATACGAGAGGCTATATGTGTTATTAATTGGTTGCCCAAGTATTTCTATGGGAGATTGAGTTTGTGTGGGGGTGGCTGGGAGGTGTGTGACTCTGTGCATAGATGTGTGAGCAGTTGATTCACTAGGTGTATGAGTTCAAGAGTGCATGTGGAAAAAGCTACATGGGCGGTTGACTGTGTGCATGAGTGTATTGATGAGTGAATGGATATCTCAATGCTACATGTCATAGTAAGTACATATGTAAAACACAGTACATGTGAGAGTTGGCATATATAAATAACTGTGCATGAGAGCCACTGAATGTGTGAGTGGCTGTATGGATCATTGTGAACTTGTATCAGGGATTGTATAAGAGAGTAAATATGTGTTAGTATATGTTTGAATAAGTAAGGTGTGTATAACTGTATAGTTGAGGAAATGGAGGTGAGATTGTTTCTTTGCATGACTGACTAGGTGTGTGAGTAACTCCATGGATGAGTGACAGTGTGTGAGTGTCTGTATACACTGAGTGTATCTAAGGTTATATTAGAGTCTGAAGAGGTTTATCGTATTAGCACAAGAATGATGTCAAATGAGATGTCATCAGTGATGTCATCAGTGATGTCATTTGAGATGTCATCAGTGATGTAATCAGTGATGTCACTGACCATGTCATGAATGATGTAATATGTGACATCATCAGCAGTGGATTGCGGGTGCGCGATATATAGTTAGTGCAACTAACTATATATGGAATTTCAATGGTTTTGTGTGAGTAAAATAAGGTTTTCTAAATGCTAATTCCTAACTATATATGGTCTATAACCTATGGTTTTTTCAGTGAATATATATATATATATGTATATATATATATATATATATATTACCTACTGCCGGTCAACAGTAGGTAGTTATAGTTAGGACCTATTTACCATAGGAAATCCGCAACATTCTATTGGGAATAACTTTGGCGCCGGTTGAGGAATTTGCGTGTAATTTACCAAAATTTAGGCCAGCTCCGCTCCGCTCCTTCCCTGAAAGTTTCGGAGGGATTCATTGAGTGGGGGCCGAGAAAAAAGGGGGGTCTCAAAACATGTTTTCCCCATGTTAATTTCCATAGGACGAATTGACAAGGCTACAGCCCGAACCGCTGAACGGAATTATGCCAAACTTTGCAAAATTGTAGGGACTGGTACGCAGAAGTGCCTTTGCTATATTTGGTGAAAATTGCTCCAGTGGTTTTTACCAAAATGAACTTAAAAAAATATATATATCTATAGGCGCGCTCCGAGCGCTCACCGGTACGCGTACCGGGGAGCGCACCCGGCGCGCCACGGAAGTGCGCGAGCGGAAAGCTGATTGGCACTCGGGTGTCTGTCAACATTCTAAACAGTCCAGAGAGTTCGCCATCTTGTGTCTCGGTAGAATCGAGACACAAGAGGTGAAAATAAAAAGGGGGAAATGATTAAAAGGGGGCAGGGTAGACACCCCCTGAACCCCTAGGTTTTCTGAGGGAGGCCTAGAAGGACCCTGAAGGGCAAAAAAATGAATTTTTTTGTTGAAATTTTTCACGGGGTAAGCGCTGGTTGCGCTCCCATGTACGCTTACCGGTACGTGCACCCTGAGCGCACCACGGGGAAAAACAGTGTAAAAAATGTGAGTAAAAAAATAATTTAGAGTGCTTAGAGGTAGGGTAGCTCTGAAAAGAGCAGTTGTGTTATGTGGGTGTTTTTTTGTACCTACAAGTAGGTACCAATGCAGAGTCTCAAATTCAAGAGGAAGACTCTATTCCCCTCATCTGTAAAATGTACACCATCTCTCCTATAGATGCCTTGCATGTTGTAACACAAGTTGTTGTGGTAAATGGAACCCATACCATAGTCTCTGAGGAAAGCAGAAACAGATGTACTCACTTGTTTCCTTGCTTTCTCAATCTGTGGACAACATTGGTTGGACCAGTTCCATTTTTGCCTTTGGCATATATTAGAAAATACCAAGGCAGTTTTGGGAAAAAGTGACATCAATTGCCCAAAGATGTCCTTTAAAAGCATTTCCAGACCTACCCCAGTCAAAGTGCCCAGGTCATTGCCACCACAGTGCACAATTATGAGGTCAGGGTGTGGTAGATGCATAAAGGATTTTATCAATGGTATCAATTGGTGACTTCTTAATCCTCTCTGTCCAATCCACACAATATCCACATTTGTAAATCAAGGTTGTAAATACCTCTGTTACTTGCAAATTTTTCACTCCAGTAGACAAAGCTATGACCCACAAACCAGACTTTTGGCTTCTTGAAGGTAGATGTGCTTGTATTCAGATGAGTTGTGGAAATGAAATGGCAGTTTGAAAGTAGGAATTATGAAAAAAGTGGTTGAGATTCAGTGCACTTGAAAAACAAGAAATGATTGGTGCTTTCTTAAAATTCACCACTGAAAATTAGGGTGCACGCTTTTTTTTTTAAAGAAGTCATTTTAATGGTTGAGAAAAAGTCATTTAAAGAAACATTGCACATGATTAGCTAGTACATTGAGAGGTCAAACACCCTTGCTGGATTCTTTTGCGACATAGTATGATGAACTTTTCAACTGTGTGCTGGGTTAGGTGGGAGTTACCATGGTAACAGGGTGAATGAGCACTGGGGGGATGGGTGAATATTATGTGAGTTTTAAAGTGTTGAAATGTAGAACCAATTAAAATGTTAGTTTGGTTTTGAAATAGTGTGGGAAGAATTGTAATTGGTTAAGTCCAGGGATATGTTTGAAGAATTACAGGGAATCAGGGTCATTTCTGGTTGCAGTGTTTCAGGAGCAATTCAGAGATTCTGCTTAAGAAAATCTGGTGTGTGTGACTGACACTGTTCTAAATCTTCCAAAGCATTTTTAAAGGTGAGTAATGATTCTTTTAATAAAGATAGACTGCTGTATGCACTATGGGGAAGATTAAGAAGCATATTGTGCTTCTTTATTCTTGCATTTTGTGTCATGTTTTTTTGTAATGCTGTTATAAAATTTAATGGGGCATATTTGAAATGTATTTTGGAAATGAGTTAGGTTCCTGCCTTGTTTTGTAGTGGTCATTTAAATGGGCTGTGCTCTGTGTTAAAAATGATTGACTATGGAAAATGTTTTCTGGTAAAATGTCTGGCTTTTAAATTTTGGTCAAGGATTACAGTGAGTGTCTGTGTGAAATAAGGAACTATGTTTTCACATTTTTCAATAATGTCACCTGTGTCTGCTGACATTTGCCTCTCTTAGCTTAAAAGGTACTCTGTGCCTGTGTCACATGTCACTTCGCACGTGCATAATCTCTCTTTTTCTGTGTGTCATTTCTCTCTTTGTGTGTGTGTCATGACATGTGTCTCATGTGGCTAAGATCACACTGTGAGTCAAGCTTGATTTTAAATGGAACCTGGGTGAATAATGTGCTTAGTTGATGTGTTTAAAGTATGGAAATACATGTATTTTTAAAGTCAGTTAGGCTTTAGCATATGTACTAGTAGGGAATTTTAGGCAGCATGTCTGTTAGGCCTCTTACTTCACAAATAGGCTCTTAGCTGTGCAATCAAGATCCAGGGGTAGACACAGTGAAATAGTATGAGCAGACACACACATATTGCATGCAGGGACAGACATGGTAGATTACATGTAACATCCTGGTCATGTGCCTAAGATCACACTGTGAGTCAAGCTTGATTTTAAATGGATCTGGGTGAATAATTTGCTTAGTTGATGTGTTTAAAAATATGGAAATACATGTATTCTTGAAGTCAGTTAGGCTTTAGGATATGTACTAGTAGTGAATCTTAGGCAGCATGTCTGTCTGGCCTCTTAGTTCACCTTTCCTTGCTCCCTTACTCAGTCCTTTTCTCTCACTCTTTCCTTTACTACCTCTATGTCCTCACTCCTTCAGTCCCCTTGTCTTACAATCACTCGCCTTTATCCACCCTCTATCACTCCTCTTTCCTCAACCTCACCGCCCTTCTCTCGGTCTACTTCACCCCGTTCCCTTACTCCACTTCCCTCAGTTATTTTCATTCCCCATGTTTACTGCCCTTTCCCTAACTCCCCTCCCACACTCAACTTCTTTCAGTCTCCCTTCTTCACTTCACTTCCCTTCCCCTCTCTCTGTCTTTCCTTTGCTCCCTCACTAATTATTCTTCCTTTACTCACCTTACTCAAATTCTCTCACTCCTTAAGTCACTCCCTCTGTCCTCTTACTTCCTCAGTCCCCTTCCCTCAGTCCCTCTCTCTTAGCCTTACTTTCTCCGTCCCTTCAGTCTCTCACTTCTGTTCTGTCTCGCTCACTCCCTATAACTCACCCACACTCCCTTTCTGTCACTCTTTCCTTCACTACCTATATGTACTCACTCCTTCACTCCCCTTGTCTCATGCTCACTTGCCTTTATCCTCCCTCTATCTTCCCTCTTTCCTCAACCTCACTGCCCTTCACTCACCCTCTCTCACCCTTATTCCCTTACTCCAGTTCCCTCAGTTATCCTCATTCATCATCCTTAACTCCCCTTCCTCTTTCTCTCCTCATGCACTCACATTTTCCCAGTCCCTTTGCTTCACTTCTCTTCCCCTTCTTTCCTTCCTTTGCTCCCTCAGTCATTCCCCTTTCCTCACTCACCTTACTCCCCTTTACTCACTCTATCTCTAACTCCCTCGGTTCTCTCATATTCTCACTTGTCTTCCCTCACTCCCTCTCTGTTACCCTCACTCCCATTGTCCCCTCACTGTCTTATATCCTTACATTCACCCTCACTCACCTTCCAACCCTCATTGTCATGAATCCACCGTCACTCACTCCTGCTTCCCTGTCACTCACTCCCCATTCTTTACTCCCCTTTCTTCCTTTAGTTTTCCTAATGCACATTCCTTTAGTATCTTACTCACCTTCACTTCATTTCTCTCTCCGTCTCTTCTTCTCTGTCACTGAATGTATCCATCTCATTATCCTCTTAGTAATTTTCTCTCCCTCTATTTCTTTTTCACTCTCTCTGACCTTCACCATTCCTTTGTTTTCCTTTCTGAGTCCTTCACTCCTACTTTATCTCCTACTACCCTTTTATGACTTTTAATCTCCTGCTTTGTCTCTTGTATTGTGAAATATATATTATAAATATTATAACTTACTTTTTTTTCTCTTTCACAGATATTAAATTTACCGAAAATGTGTATTTAAGTGTACATTACTTATAAGGTAAGTTTGACATATAAAATTTACTTTCTCATCACTCTTTTCCTTAACCTCACTACTCTTCTCTCACCCACCCACTCCCCGTTCCCTTACTGCGCTTCCCTCACTTATTCTCAATCCCCACGTTTACTTCCCTTTTCGTCACTCCCCTCCCACACTCACCTTCTTTCAGACCTTCTCCTTTACTTTCCTTCCTCTCTCTTCCCTTCCTTCGCTCCTTCACTCTTTTCCGTTCCCTTACTCTCCTTACTCCACTTCACTAACTCCTTCTCTTACTCCCGCTGTCCTCTTACTTCTTCACTCCCCTTCCCTCATTCTCTCTCTGTTAGCCTCATTCTCTCTGTTCTTTTAGTCTCTCACTCCTCTTCTGTCACCCTCACTCCCTATAACTCAGCCACACTCCCACACTCACTTTCTTTCAGATCTCCTGTTTTACTTCCCTTCCTCTCTCTTCCCTTCCTTCGCTCCTTCACTCTTTCCCTTCCCTTACTCTCCTTACTCCACTTCACTAACTACTTCTCTTACTCCCTCGGTCCTCTTACTTCTACACTCCCCTTCCCTCATTCTCTCTCTGTTAGCATCATTCTCTCCGTCCTCTTAGTCTCTCACTCCTCTTCTGTCACGCTCACTCCCTATAACTCAGACACACTCCCACACTCACTTTCTTTCAGATCTCCTGTTTTACTTCCCTTCCTCTCTCTTCCCTTCCTTCGCTTCTTCACTCTTTTCCCTTCCCTTACTCTCCTTACTCCACTTCATTAACTCCTTCTCTTACTCCCTCTGTACTCTTACTTCTACACTCCCCTTCCCTCATTCTCTCTCTGTTAGCCTCATTCTCTCCGTCCTCTTAGTCTCTCACTCCTCTTCTGTCACGCTCACTCCCTATAACTCAGCCACACTCCCACACTCACTTTCTTTCAGCTCTCCTGTTTTACTTCCCTTCCTGTCTCTTCCCTTCCTTTACTCCTTCACTCTTTTCCCTTCTATTACTCTCCTTACTCCACTTCAGTAACTCCTTCTCTCACTCCCTCTGTCCTCTTACTTACTCACTCCCCTCCCCTCCCCTCACTCTCTCTCTCATACCCCCATTCTCTCCGTCCTCTTAGTCTCTCACTCCTCTTCTGTTACGCTCACTCCCTATAACTCAGCCACACTCCCTCACTTATCTTTCTTTGCTCCCTCACTCAGTCCCTTTCTGTCACTCTTTCCTTCAGTACCTCTATCCCCTCACTTCCTCACTCCCTTTGTCTTACCCTCACTCACTTTTATCCACCCTCTTTTATCCCTCTTTACTCATGCTCTCTGCCGTTCTTTCACTCCTATTCTCTTAGTCTGGTTCCCTTACTACTCCTCATTCCATATCTTTCTCTCCTTTTCCCTTTATTTTCATCCCCACTCACCTTCTCTCAGTACCTATGCTTCAGTCCTCTTCCCCTCTCTTCTCTTCCTTTGCTCACTCACTCATTCCCCTTACCTTACTCACCTTACTACACTTCACTCACTCTTTCTCTCACTACCTCTGTCCTGTCATATCCTCATTCTCCTTCCCTCACTCCCTCTCTCTTAGCTTCACTACCTCCGTACCCTCACTCTCTCACTCCTCTTCCGTCACACTTACACCCTATAACTCACCTACACTCCCTCACTTATCTTTCTCTGCTCCCTCACTCAGTCCTCTTCTCTCACTCTTTCCTTCATTTCCTCTGTCTCCTCACTTCCTCACTCCCCTTGTCTCACGCTCTCTTGCCTTTATCCACTCTCTATCACCACTCTTTCCTCAACCTCACTGCTCTTCTCTTACCCTTCCTCACCCCAGTTCCCTTACTCCGCTTTCCTCACTTATCCTCATTCCCCATGTTCACTCCCCTTACCCTCACTCACCTCCCACACTCACCTTCTTTCAGTCCCCCTACTTCACTTCCCTTCCCCTCTCGTCCATTTCTTTGCTCCCTCACTCATTTTCCTTTCCTCTCTCACTGTACTCCACTTCACTCACTCTTTTAGAATTTGTAAAGAATATAGCTCTTTTTGGAGAATTGGAGGTAGTTCTAAAAAGAACTGTTTTTGTTCTTCTTTTTTCGTTTTTTTTTTTTTACTTTTTCGAACGTTTTTAAAAATTTTTGGTATTTTTATCAGAACAAAAACAAAAATAGGGAATGCCAAACTGCTCAACAGGAGCAAAAAAAAGGGGAAAAATTAGGGCTGGGGAGGGCAGCGGTGTTCTTCCCTTTTTGGAACAATTAATAGAATGCTCTGCTCCCCATAACAAAGCAGTTCGTCACACTGCTTATACCTAATTGTAATGTCCGAAAAAACAGGCTGAATGTTTGGTATCAACTCGACTGATCTTTCTCTCCCCGATGATGTTGCTCCTCCGGTGGAAGTCGAGGCGCCATCTCTCGGTGCATTCCATGCCAGGTCCCTGACACTCTCCCGGGCATAGTTCTGGGGGTGCCTTCTTTGCACATGTCTGATCATGGTGGAATTCCCAAAACTGTATTTTTTTGTGCAGTCACCACGAGAAAGAATAGTGTGGCATATCTTGCATGCCACCTTAGGAGCATTTACCTTCTTCTCCCCTTCTGGAATGCTAAAAAACTTCCAGATGAAGTGCTCCTTCGTTTTTGGTTGAGGAGGGTCCTCATGGAGAAACTCATCAGAGTCACTTCTGCTTTGTGCTCTTGCAGCCATTCTTTCAAAACAATTGAACAGGAGAAAAAGGGAACAGGTCTTGCTCTCTTCAAAGTGAAAGAGGTAGTGAAGGAAATGGGTGGGGTTTTCATTAGTTGTAAAAAAAAACTGTTAACTACCAATGAAAAGTGTTATTTTAAGGTCACATAACCTGACGCGCTTACGCTACGTGCACCGGAGCGCTTCCGGGAGCGCTTACGCGGCACGTACGTAGGCGCTTCCGGGGGCGCTTACGCGGCGCGCCTGAATGACGTTTTGTTAGATTTTAGGAAATGCATCTAAAGTTAAAATACGGTTATTTAAAATCAAGAATACTACTTTTATAAGTATGCCACTGAATGTCTTGCATTATTATTTACTTTAAATGCATACTTACATTTTTTTTGCACGCCAATATAGCACTCTCGCTACGTGTGTGTACAGGTGCGTTTACGGGTGCGCGCACCCTGAGCGCTCCGAGGTAAAATGTTTAAAAAAAACAGGAAAAAAACATTGAAAATTTTATTTTAGAAAAAAAAAATTATAAAATTATATTATAATTAATAGTTATAAAAAACAGCTATTAAAAAAACGTAATAATTCACTTTAAAAATCGTAGGTTACAAACTCGTTATAGTAAGGAATTAGCTTTTAAAAAACCTTTGAAATTCACTGAAAATAACCATAGGTTTAACACTTGTTATAGTTAAGAATTAGCATTTAAAAAACCTTTGAAATTCACTGAAAAAAACCATAGGTTTCACACCAGTTATAGTTAGCTGGACATTTTACTCATACAAAACCATTGAAATTCCCACGTTATAGTTAGTTGGACTCACTATAACTCGCGCGCCCGCAATCCACTGCTGATGATGTCACATAATACATCATTCATGACATGGTCAGTGACATCACTGATGACATCTCAAATGACATCACTGATGACATCATTCATGTGATAATACGATGCACCTCCTCACACTCTAATCTAACCTTTGATACATCCAGTGTTAAATACAGACTACCATTCCAGAAACCATTGACACACCAATACCAGTTACTACATACGCACTCACGGATTCCTAAGTCTGCACACACATCCACTCATTCACCCATACAATCACTCATACATACAGTCACTCATCAATACAACACTATTATATGCACTCATACACCTATACAGACACTCACACACTGCCACTCATTCAAGGAGTTACTCACACACCTAGTCAGTCATGCAAAGAATCAATCACACTCCCATTTCCTCATCTATACAGTTATACACACAAAACCTTACTTATTCAAACATATACTAACACATACTTACTCTCTTTTACAATCACTGATGCAAGTACACATTAATCCATACAGTGACTTACGCAATCACAGGCTCTCATGTTTAGTCATTTATATATACCAACTCTCACATGCACTGTGTTTTACATATGTACTTACTTGGACATGTAGCACTGAGATATCCATTCACTCACCAACACACCCATGCACACAGTCAACCACCCATACAGCTCTTTCCACATGCACTCTTGAACCCATATACCAAGTGAATCAACTGCTCGCACATCTATGCACAAAGTCACACATCTCCCAGCCACCCACACGCACACTCACCCTCACATACAAATACTTGGTCAACCAATCAATAACCCATATAGCAACTCATATAGCTACTGATCAACACATGCAGCAGCTTACACAACAACAGACATACTGATGCACACATTCAGACAGTTTAGTCACTAACCAATGCATTCAGTAAGACACATTTAATCACTCACTCATACAGTCAGTCACGCACCTACTAAATCCTTCATCCAGACACTCATACATCCGCTCATTCTTCAATATATAAAACATATTTTAACTTTACAGAAACACACATTCACTGGATGATGTCATCAGTGATGTCATTTCAGATGTCATCAGTGATGTCACTAACCATGTCATGAATGATGTAATATGTGACATCATCAGCAGTGCATTGCGGGCGCGCGAGTTATAGTGAGTCCAACTAACTATAACGTGGGAATTTCAATGGTTTTGTGTCAGTAAAATTTCCAGCTAACTATAACTGGTGTCAAACCTATGGTTTTCTCAGTGAATTTAATAGGTTTTTTAAATGCTAATTCCTAACTATAACTGGTGTGAAACCTATGCTTTTTTCAGTGAATTTCATAGGTTTTTTAATAGCTAATTGCTATAGCTATGAAATATAATATTTTTTATAATGAATCCTATATTGTATATTTATGTAATACTATTTTTTTTATGTATATTGTTCATGTTTATTTTTTTTTTGCCCTAGAGCGCTCCCAGTGCGCGTACCGGTGAGCGCACCGGTAAGCGCAGTCTTGCGGCGCGCCCCGGTGCGCGTACCGGTGAGCGTCCCGTTAGCGCTATTTCCGTGAACGAAAACATCATCGTGACGTATCGCGTAGCCGCGTTATGCGTCTTATGACGCACGGCGTAAGCGCCCCCGGGCGCGCCCCGACGTGCTTACACTACGCGCCCCGGTGCGCGCCCCCGGGCGCGTAGCATAAGCGCGTCGGGTCATGTGACCTGAAAATAACACTTTTCATTGGTTCAGAACAGTTTTGTTTTCCAAATGATGAAAGCCCCCACCTTTTTTCCTCATTCTCACTTTGTTCTTCGAGTGAGGAAGACCTGTTTCTATTCATTGAGAAATGGCTACAGTAGCAGCAGCAGCAGCAGGAGCATCTGCACCACCACCACCACCACCACAAGGACTACCACAACACCACATTGATGGTGAAGAAGAAGAGGAGGAGGAGGAGGAGGAGGAGGAGGAGAGGCAGTTCCTGCCTGAAGATAATACCCCCTATAAACCTAAGGAGCACTTTGTGTGGGAGTTTTTTAAAATCCCAAAGGACCAAAAGAAAGTCAATGCGCCAAAGGTGACATGTCTCATCTGTGGCACTGTACTTTCCAGGGGGAACCCTGCCCAAAAATATTCATTTGGGAACCATACAATGCTTCGCCACATGCAACGCAGGCAACCTAACAACTATGCTGCGGCAGAGGTCAGAGAACTGACCAGAAACACTCCCCAATCTTCTCCGAGCACCTCCAAAAGCAAACAACCCACTCCATCGGGTCCAGAGACAAGGGAGATGGTCCCAAACATCCAACGCCAGTTTGGAGATTACAAAATAGTTTGTATATTTTGCGGGACGACAATTTCCTATGGGGAGCAAAGCATCAAACTCATCAACCGTGCTGGAGACAACCACAACTGCCGAAAGAAGCCTTAATTTTTTCCTGATTTTTTTTGCTCCAGTTGAGCCGTTTACAAGTCCCTGTTTTTTGTTTGTCCCCATAAAAACTACAAAAAAATATTAAATTGTTCATAAAAGCCAAAAAAAGTAAAAAATGTTCAAAAAAATATATAAAACAACAAAAAGAATAAAAAAACAGTTCTTTTTAGAACTACCTCCAATTTATAAAAAAATGCAAAATTTTTTAAAAACTCTGTCATTCTTTTTTCTCCATGGTACGCTCCCCGGTACGCTCCCCGGTGCGCGTACCGGGCGCTCCCCCCGCATAAATCGAATTTTTTTAAAAAAATTTTTGCCCCGTGGGGCCCTTTTATGGCCCCCACATCAAACCTAGGGGGTCAGGGGGGTCTACCCTGTCCCCTTTTGGACATTTCCCCCTTTGTTTTTGCCACCTCTTGTGTCTCGATCCTACCGAGACACAAGATGGTGGCCGCTCCGGACTGTTTGGAATGTTGACAGACACCCGAGAGCCAATCAGCTTTCCGCTCATGACCTCGCGTAGCGCGCTGGTGGGCGCCCCGGTGCGCGTACCGGGGCGCGCTTATAGAAATATATATATTTTTTTAACCTAAATTACTCAAAATCCACTGGAGCACATATCTTGAGACATAGCAAAGGCACATCGGGCTACCAGTCCCTACAATTTTGCCAAGTTTGGTGGAAATCCATTCAGCCGTTCGGGCTAAAAGTGAGTCCAACCGCATGGGGAAAACACGTTTTGGGACCCCCTTTTTATCTCGCCCCCCGCTTGACGGATCCCCCCAAACATTCAGGGAAGGAGCGGAGTGGAGCTGGCCATTTTCTTGGAGAAATTCAGCCAATTCCATCCATCAACGCCAAAGTTATTCTCAATAGAATGTTGCGGATTTCCTATGGAAACTAGGTCCTAACTATAACTACCTACTGGCGACTGCCAGTAGGTAATATATATATATACTTTTTTTGGGGGGGGATACGAGGACCAGGTTTATTTGTCCTGAAATGGTCCCTGCAGCATTTCTCTTCATGTTGAGGCCAGCCAATAAGACTTGCTGGACTTAAAGGAGCTTTTCGCTTGTGCAGGAGCGAGGCACATGACTGAAAAATTGGCCCTCTCCGCTAATCAGCTAATCAGATTGATCGTTTATTTGAAGTTGTGTGATCAGGGGACTCTCATGAACAATCCATAAACCCAACCATCCAGATAAATAAATATTTGTAACTTTCATTTCTTGAAAGCTACTGAATGGAATTACACAAAATCATGATTAAGATTCTAGCTTTCTACCAAATTTGGTGTCATTCCATTCAGTTGTATGAGCTGTGTGCCGTTAAAAAATCCCTATGGAAATTTCATGGGCAAAAATTACATTTTGGGATACCTCTTTTTTCTAGACCACCACTTGATAATTCATTCCAAAACGTTCAAGGAACGCCACCAAAGTTAATAACAAACCAAAAACTAATTTCCCTAAGGTAACTATATCCTAAATAGAACTATATATGCATATACATATATTCACACACACACACACACACACACACACAATCAACATGTTGTATGTAACTTCTTTAATACATATACATGTGTTTGCAGAATGGAACAAGAGGATGGCTTGCTTCGCTGACACAGGCAAACAAATACACCCTGTACTGTCTTTAAGGGTAGTCACAGAAAAGTAAAATATCTGCCATCAAAATACCAAGTAGCATGAGCAAAACGAGAGATGAATATACCTCAGCAGAATATTGCAGCTGTGATGAGACATCAGTAGCTATACTTGTCAACAGCGCTTTTTGGCAACGATAATCACTCATTTTCAAGCACCTCTTAGTCATGTTGCACCTGGTAGGAAGATGTTTTCAATGTGCTTCAAATGAATAAGTAATAGGTTCACAGCTTAAATCTAGCAGTCTAAGGCGTGCAGTTTTACCCGTCGATAGCTCTGAGTAATACTCACTTTATAAATTTACATATTGGTTTATATTTGCAGACAAGTTTCTTAAAATGCTTCCATGCATAAATTATAAATATTTGCAGGCAAATATTTGGATTTTTATGTCAAAGAACGAAGGGATGTAATTTTGACTAATTATACTAATAGCAATTAATAATAATCAGAAGATCAGAGCCACACCGAGACAGGACGAAATATATATATGTTTATTAAACAGATGTGGTGGGTTGTAATTGTGCATAATGATGAGCCTGGGCGTGATATGTGACAGTCATTCTCGCAGTATTTTATTTAGCACAAACTGCCTCTTTAGCCTTCCAAAACAACCAACAAATTCTTGTCCTGAGTAAACTGAATGATAGTAATAAGTGATCTTAAGGTGGTTGATACAGTGAATGAGTTAAACTGTTATCCTTGATTTTTTTATCTTTAGTTATTTGAAAAGTAAAAAGTCATCAATTACGCCATTTTCAGTGTCATTTCAGTGTCAACTCTAACCTTACCTCATTCCGCAAACAGCTTAAAACCTGCAATTCGCGCTCTACAAATATAAATACAATACAATACAATACAATTTGACCAATAGCCTACAATTCATGTAAGACGGTAGAGGCCCGGCAGGAAGTGTTTATTAGACTCTCCAAAAGCACTGTAAGCAAGACTTATCTGAGTGAAACACATCACTCCACCTTCCTGAAAATAAACTACTTCGAAGAGTCACCAGCTTTGTTGCCGGCTTGCTTTCCTCCCAGCTTTTCTGCTGTTAGATAATCTAAAGATATTATGAGCACATTGTTGCTCCCACCATGAGCTTGGCATCCGTTATGACTCCCATTCTATGAAGTGGCACTGGAGTTAGGTCAGCTGTTCTATAGGAAAAGCATTTTTGTGTTGCTAATAACGTGACCCATTAGATGAATCTCCATGAAAATTTCCAGAAAGGTAAAACTTTTTGACTAGTTTGTGCATGTAAAGTTTCAGGGTGATCCATCAAGCAGGGACCAACAATAAAGGGGGGTCCCAAAAACACGAAATCCCCCTACATTTCGCATAGACATCTTTAGGAAGGGCTACAGCCAAAACTGCTGAATGGAACTACACAAAATATGTCAGAAAGCTAAATCTTGGTCCACAGATTGTGCTTTCTGTGATTTGGTGTAAATCCATTCAGTAGTTTTGTTCATTTAAAAAAAATATATATATATAATATATATATATTTATATATATATATATATATTCACTGAAAAAACCATAGGTTATACACCATATATAGTTAGGAATTAGCATTTACAAAACCTTATTTTACTCACACAAAACCATTGAAATTCCATATATAGTTAGTTGCACTAACTATATATCGCGCACCCGCAATCCACTGCTGATGATGTCACATATTACATCATTCATGACATGGTCAGTGACATCACTGATGACATCACTGATGACATCTCAAATGACATCACTGATGACATCACTGATGACAACAACCAGTGACTGTGTGTTTCTGTAAAGTTAAAATATGTATTACATATTGAAGAATGAGTGGATGTATAAGTGTCTGGACGAAGGATTTAGTAGGTGCGTGACTGAATGTATGAGTGAGTGATTAAATGTGTCTCACTGAGTGCATGGGTTAGTGACTAAACTGTCTTAATTTGTGCATCATTATGTCTGTTGTTCTGTAAACTGCTGCATGTGTTGATCAGTAGCTATATGAGTAACTATATGGGTTATTGATTGATTGCCCAAGTATTTGTATGGGAGACTGAGTGTGTGTGTGGCTGGCTGGGAGGTGTGTGACTCTGTGCAGATCAATGTGTACTTGTATCAATGATTGTATAAGAGAGTAAGTATGTGTTAGTATATGTTTGAAAATGTAAGGTGCTCTATGTTTAACTGTATAGATTAGAAAATGGAAGTGTGATTGATTCTTTACATGACTGACTAGGTGTGTGAGTAACTCCATGGATGAGTGGCAGAGTGTGAGTGTCTGTATAGGTGTATGAGTGCATATGATAGTGTTGTAAAGATGAGTGATTGTATGTATGAATGATTGTATGGGTGAATGAGTGAATGTGTGTGTAGACGTAGGAATCAGTGAGTGCGTATGTAGTAACTAGTATTGATGTGTCAATGGTTTAAAAAATTATATTCTGTATTTAACACTGGGTGTAACAGAGTTTATATTAAAGTGTGAGGAGATGCATTGTATTGTCACATGAATGATATCATCAGTGATGTGACCATTGATGTCAAATGAGATGTCATCAGTGATGTCATCAGTGATGTCATTTGAGATGTCATCAGTGATGTTATCAGTGATGTCATTTGAGATGTTATCAGTGATGTCATTTGAGATGTCATCAGTGATGTCATCAGTGATGTCATCAGTGATGTCATTTGAGATGTCATCAGTGATGTCATCAGTGATGTCACTGACCATGTCATGAATGATGTAATATGTGACATCATCAGCAGTGGATTGCGGGTGCGCGATATATAGTTAGTGCAACTAACTATATATGGAATTTCAATGGTTTTGTGTGAGTAAAATAAGGTTTTGTAAATGCTAATTCCTAACTATATATGGTGTATAACCTATGTTTTTTTCAGTGAATTTTCAAGGTTTTGTAAATGCTAATTCCTAACTATATATGGTCTATAACCTATGGTTTTTTCAGTGAATATATATATATGTAACATTTCTATGGCAAAATGAAACCCCTCATTTTGTTCCTTTGCAAATTAAATGTTTTAAGTGTTAACACTTTATTCCAATCAAGATGACTTCAGCTGTGCCATACTTTTGTCATAAGTAAGACTGTCAGTGTTCTAGTTGTTCTTTAGAACACTCTGGGACATTCTGTCACTGGGCTATAGTTGGGCTACATCTGGCTGATATTTGGGCTACATTTGTTTTTTTTTGTCTCTGGTGGCCATCTTTGGGCTACATTGGGCTACATTGGGCTACATTTGGGCTCTAACATATATAGCCCAATGTAGCCCAATATATATTTTCCAAAGTTAATTTTCGTAAAAACCACTGGAGCATATATCTTGAGACATAGCAAAGGCACATCGGGCTACCAGTCCCTACAATTTTGCCAAGTTTTGTGGAAATCCATTCAGCCGTTCGAGCTAAAAGTGAGTCCAACCGCCCTATGGAAAACTCAATGTTAAAAACACGTTTTGGGACCCCCCTTTTTTCTCGTCCCCCGCTTGACGAAACCCCCCCCCCCACACTTTCAGGGGACGCTCAGAAACAAAATGTGCCATTTTCCTGAAAATTTCAGCCAATTCGGTCCATCAACGCCAAAGTTATTCAACATAGAATTTTCAGAAATCCCTATTCAAAAAAATCCTAACTATATATACCTACTGGCGACCGCCAGTAGGTAATATATAACATTTCTATGGCAAAATGAAACCCCTCATTTTGTTCCTTTGCAAATTAAATGTTTTAAGTGTTAACACTTTATTCCAATCAAGATGACTTCAGGTGTGCCATACTTTTGTCATAAGTAAGACTGTTAGCGCTCTAGTTGTTCTTTAGAACACTCTGGGACATTCTGTCACTGGGCTATAGTTGGGCTACATCTGGCTGATATTTGGGCTACATTTGGGCTCTTTTGTCTCTGGTGGCCATCTTTGGGCTACATTGGGCTACATTGGGCTACATTGGGCTACATTGGGCTACATTTGGGCTCCAACATATATATAGCCCAATGTAGCCCAATCTATATTTTTCAAAGTTAATTTTTGTAAAAACCACTGGAGCATATATCTTGAGACATAGCAAAGGCACATTGGGCTACCAGTCCCTACAATTTTGCCAAGTTTTGTGGAAATCCATTCAGCCGTTCGAGCTAAAAGTGAGTCCAACCGCCCTATGGAAAACTCAATGTTAAAAACATGTTTTGGGACCCCCTTTTTTCTCGGCCCCCCCTTGACCAAACCCCCCCAAATTTTCAGGCGCTGCTCAGAAACAAAATGTGCCATTTTCCTGACAATTTCAGCCAATTCCGTTCACAAACGCCAAAGTTATTAGACATAGAATTTTCAGAAATCCCATAGAGAAAAAATCCTAACTATATATACCTACTGGCTATAGCCAGTAGGTAATATATATTTTATTTTATTTTTTATTTATTTTTTCACTGAAAAAAACGTAGGTTTCAGTGGTGTTTTAGTTAGCTGGACATTTCCTTCATACAAAACCATTGAAATTCCTCTGTTATAGTTAGTTCTACTAATTGTAACTCGCGCTCCCGCAACCCACTGCTGATGATGTCACTTATTACATCATTCATGACATAGTCAGTGACATCACTGATGACATCTCAAATGACATCACTGATGAGATCATCCAGTGAATGTGGTTTGCTTCCATAATTAAATAAGTATTATATATATAGGAATCTGCATTGAAGACTGAGTGAATGTATAAGTGACTGGATTGAAAATTTAGTAGCACTTGAATTGAAGTCCCTAATTTAAAGTGTCTCACTAAATATAAGGAATAGTGATTTAACTGTGTGAATATCTGTATTTTATTTATTTATTTATTTATGCAATTTATTTAGCGCACAAATACCCTAAGGTGTCTCGGCGCTGTACAGATCAAGTGCAGAAAGGGGTCAAGTTCTTCCTGAATAAAAAACCATGTTTTTAATTGTCTCCGGAAAGTCATCAAGGAAGGACAGGATTTTATATGAAAGGGAATAGTGTTCCAAAGCCTGGAGGCCGCAACTGTGAAGCGTCTGTCCCCCCAATTCACTTTTTTAGTGCGAGGGATTTGTAGCAGATTGGCTGTAGAGGAACGCAATGTTCATTTGGGCGTGTCGGCTGACAAGGCTTTCTTTAAAAATTCTGGCCCTATGCTGTTCCTAGCCTTGTAGGTGATGCATAGCACCTTTAATTTAATGCGGCTCCTGACCGGGAGCCAGTGCAGTTGTATCACTCTGTCTCTTGTTGTGTTAACTATTGCATAAGTTGATTACTAGCTATGTAAACTTTAAATTAGTTATTAATTAGTTAAGTGAGTATTTGGATGGGATAGTAAATCTGTGTGGTTGGGCGGGAGGTGTGTGTGACTGCTCAAAGATGTGTAAATAGTTGATTTAATAGATATATGAGGTTAAGACTGTATGTGGAAACAGTTGTTTGGGTGAGTGAGTCTCTTTATGGGTGTGTTGATAATGAAATACATTCCTCAATGATACATGTCCAAGAGAGTAGAAATATAAACACAGTGTATGTGACAGTTGTTCTACATAAATAAGTATACATAACAGTCAGACATTGTCTGAGTGACTGTATGGAAAATTGTATACTTGTAATACTGATTCTATACCATACTAAGTATGAGTTAGTATCTATAGGAATAAATAAAGTGGTGTTTGTAAGAGTGTGTAGCTGAGTCAATGTAAGTATAATGAATTATTTGCATAAGTGAGTAGGATGACTATATAAATCAATATAAAAGTGTGCTGGTGGGTAAGGTCAATATAAGTCTATAAGTATATTTAATAGTGTTATATTGATCTTTGTCAGCATGTATGAGTAAATGTATACGTAAGTGTTAAGATGCGAGTGTAGGTCTACAAAGCAGTGAGTGGGTTTTTAGAAAGTTATGTTGGTGTGTCATTCTTTTAAAAATGGTACTGTATATTTTTTAGTGAGTGATGAAAAGTTATACTAGTATATGATCAGGTGTATCAGATTGTCACATGGATGATGTCATCAGTGATGTCATTTGAGATGTCATCAGTGATGTCATCAGTGATGTCACTGACTATGTCATGAATGATGTAATATGTGACATCATCAGCAGTGGATTGTGGGTGCGCGAGTTACAGTTAGTACAACTAACTATAACGGAGGAATTTCAATGGTTTTGTATGAGTGAAATGTCCAGCTAACTATAACACCCCTGAAACCTATGGTTTCTTCAGTGAATTTCTAAGGTTTTTTAAATGCTAATTCCTAACTATAACATATCTGAAGCCTATGGTTTTTTCAGTGAATTTCTAAGGTTTTTTAAATGCTAATTCCTAACTATAACATATCTGAAGCCTATGGTTTTTTCAGTTAATTTCAAAGGTTTTTTAAATGCTAATTTCTTATTATAATGTTCATTAAGCATATCTGTTTTTCCTATCTTTTTTAATTATCATCCCAATCTCAACCTAGTAAAAACTGCAAATATCATCACTCTTCAGTTTATTCCTTCCACCAACAAAATCGCCACAAACAGTTCCACATCTAACGTTAATGATATACAAACTATGCGTTCCCGTAGAAAAAAAACACAAAAACACCAGTTCCCCATATTTTCAACAACAAGCCAAATCTGCAATGCTACCTAAAAAAACAGGCGATAGCTCCACTTACCACTAACAAATTAACATCAACATTTACTCTAGTGTAAGGAGGTCGACTATGTACTGCGTGAATTACATCCAACTCACACCCCTATTTAAAGACGAATAGGTGATAGAGGTACTAATTATGCACCTCCGACACCCAACAAAATCACAACACCCAGCGCCACCACCACTACAACCACCCCTCCTCACCCCTCTCCCCCTACTACCTCAGAGGCAGCGCAAAACAGGACAACAAACCTTCCCAAAATAATATATCCCCTCAACAGCACACTAGCTAAATGTTCCAAGATGTGGCAACCCACTATGTATAAGGGAGGGAACTTGCACATCAACAATAATTTACACAATCCCAAGACTACCAGTGATATGCTATACACAACTCACATACAAACCAAAAACTTTTCTGTGTGTATATATAGTATTGATACGTGTAGTGTACTGCACAGTGGACGCAACCATATTATCTCAGACACTGGGGAATATCTCGGTCATGTAGCTGTGTTGCCCCCCCCCTTGAAGCAGAAGCGGAGTGGGCTGGTCCAATGTATGCAACTCCAGCGTAAGAGTATAAATACATAGGCTACACCCTGGGAGTGGTTTACTTGTGCAAAGACAAAAGACTCTGCCACAGCGAAGATCCTCACCCTGCCACATGGCTGCCGCCATGAGCACGTGCCTCCCTGATAAAGGTCCATTGCGAACTCAGCGCCACAGCACCGCAGACTTATGTCTGTATCGACTACTGCCTTCGATCTACACTGCGGACAGCAGGGTTCACAACTTGAATTCAGATTTGGATCTATACTATGGACAGCATAAAATTCAGCCTTGCTTTATTTAATGCAGTGACAATTGTACTATATGTCTTCAGATTTTGTTAAAGGATGTGACAAAAGCATTCCTCGACGTCTGTCCCGACTACAGCTTTCGATCTACACTGCGGACAGCAGGGTTCACAACTTGAAATCAGCTTTGGATCTACACTAGGGACAGCATTGAATTTAGCTTTGCTTTATTTAATGCAGAGACAATTGTACTATATGTCTTCAGATTTTGTTAAAGGATGTGACAGAAAGTATTCTTCGATGTCTGTGCTGACTACTGCCTTCGATCTACAGTGCAGACAGCAGGGTTTACAACTTGAATACAGCTTTGCATCTACACTACGGACAGCGAGAGGATTCTGCCTTGCTTTATTTAATGCAGAGACAATTGTACTATATGTCTTCAGATTTTGTTAAAGGATGTGACAAAAAGCATTCCTCGATGTCTGTGTCGACTACTGCCTTCGATCTACACTGCGGACAGCAGGGTTCACAACTTGAATTCAGCTTTGGATCTACACTACGGACAGTAGGGAATTCAGCCTTGATTGATTTAATGTAGAGACAATTGTACTGTATGTCTTCAGATTTTGTTAAAATAAGTGACAAAAAGCATTTGTCGATATCTGTGCTGACTACTGCCTTCAATGTTCACTGCGGACAGCAGGGTTCACAACTTGAATTCAGCTTTGGATCTACACTACAGACACAGCATTGAATTCAGCCTTGCTTTATTTACTGCAGAGACAATTGTACTATATGGCTTCAGATTTTGTTAAAGGATGTGACAAAAAAACATTCCTTAATGTCTGTGCTGACTACTGCCTTCGATCTACCTTCTGAGGGCTCACAATTCAGGTGGAATGGCGATTGCACATGACACATTCCAGTAGGCAAGAGACATTGTACCAGTGCGACCCGCCCGAACCATAATCATCGCAGGGTACGCACACGCTGAGTTCTTCAGGTACCACTAACTCACTGCACCAGAAGTCATCTCCACGTGGCCTTATTAAGACAGAATTCACTAGGCAAAAAACATTGCTCCCATTGCGGCCTGCCCGGACCTCGCATCATCACAGGTTATGTACACGCTCAGTGCCAAAGGTACTACTAAGTCAGTGCACCATAGGTCATCACCACGTGGCCGTATTCAGGCAGAATTCAACAGACAAAAGACAATGCTCCAAATGCGGCCCCCCCCTGGACCACGCATTATAGCAGGGTATGTTCAAGCTCACCGCCAAAGATACTACCAACTCAGTGCAACATAAATCTTCGCAAAGAAGAGTCAACAGTTTTATGTCAGCAATGAGGCATACTATCACTTTTAAATCGAATTGATGCAGAATTCAATAGACAAAATAAATTCGTCCAAGTACTGTGCCCCCCCGAACACACATCATTTAGTGTTTAGGGTAGTGCAGTGGTGTTTGAGTAGTGTAGGGGGTCATGCTGTGGGTAGTGTTTACAGGTTTAGGGTAGTGCAGTCGTATATGTATAGTGTGGGGGGTCGTGTTTTAGGGTATAGGGTAGAGGAGTGGTGTTTGGGTAGAGTAGGGGGTCGTGCTGGGGGCAGTGTTTTAGGGTTTAGGGTAGTGTAGTGGTGTTTGTATAGGGTGAGAGGTCATGCTGAGGGTAGATTTAGGATTAGGTGTAGTGCAGTGGTGTTTGGGTAGTGTAGGGAGTCATGCTGAGATAGTGTTTTAGGGTTTAGGGTAGTCCACTGGTGTTTGTGTAGTGTAGGGAGTCATGCTGGGGGTTGTGTTTTAGGGTTTAGGGTAGTGCAGTGGTGTTTGGGTAGTGTAGGGGGTTGTGCTGGGGGTAGTGTTTTTGTGTTTAGGGTAGTGCAGTGATGTTTGGGTAGTGTAGGGGGTTGTGCTGGGGGTAGATATAGAGTTTAGGGTAGTGCAGTGGTGTTTGTTTAGTGTAGGGTGTCGTGCTGGGGGTAGAATTAGGGTTTAGGGTAGTGCAGTGGTGTTCATCTAGTGTAGGGGGTTGTGTGTTAGGGTAGTGCAGTGGTGTTTGGGTAGTGTAGAGGGACGTGCTGGGGGTAGAATTAGGGTTTAGGGTAGTGCAGTGGTGTTTGTGTAGTGTTTGCGGGTTCATGGTGGGGCTAGTGTTTTAGGGTTTAGGGTACTTCAGTGGTGTTTGTGTGGTGTAGGGGGTCATGCTGTGGTAGTGTTTTAGGGTTTACGGTAGTGCGGTGGTGATTGTGTAGTGTAGGGGTAGTGTTTTAGGGTTTAGGGTAGTGCAGTGCTGTTTGTGTAGTGTAGGGGGTCATGCTGGGGATAGTGTTGGGTTAAGGGTAATGCAGTGGTGTTTGTGTAGTATAGGGGGTTGTGTTTTTAGGTTTAGGGTAGTGCAGTGTTGTTAGGGTACTGTAGGGGGTCGTGCTGGGGTAGTGTTTTAGGGTTTAGGGTAGTGCAGAGGTGTTTGGGTAGTGTAGGGGGTCATGCTGGGGTAGATTTAGGGTGTAGGGTAGTGCAGTGGTGTTTGGGTACTGTAGGGGGTCGTGCTGGGGTAGTTTGTTAGGGTTTAGGGTAGTGCAGAGGTGTTTGGGTAGTGTAAGGGGTCATGCTGGGGTAGTGTTTTAGGGTTTAGGGTAGCGCAGTGGTGTTTGGGCAGTGTAGGGGGTCATGCTGGTGGTAGTGTTTTAGGGTTTAGGGTAGCGCAGTGGTGTTTGGGTAGTGTTGTGGGTCGTGCTGGGTGTAGTGTTTTATGGTTTAGGGTAGTGCAGTGGTGTTTCGGTAGTGTAGGGGTCATGCTGGGTGTAGTGTTTTAGTGTTTAGTGTAGCGCAGTGGTGTTTGGGTAGTGTAGGGGGTCGTGCTGGGGGTAGTGTTTTAGGGTTTAGGATAGTGCAGTGGCGTTCGTCTAGTGTAGGGAGTAGTGTTTTAGCATTTAGGGTAGTGCAGTGGTGTTTGGATAGTGTAGGGGAGTTCATGCTGGGGGCAGATGTAGGGTTTAGGGTAGTGCAGTAGTGTTTGGGTAGTGTAGGGTTTAGAATAGTGCAGTGGTGTTTGTGTAGTGTTTGTGGGTTCGTGCTGGGGGTTGTGTTTTCGGATTTAGGGTAGCGCAGTGGTGTTTGGGTAGTGTAGGGGGTCGTGCTGGGGATAGTGTTTTAGTGTTTAGTGTAGCGCAGTGGTGATTGGGTAGTGTAGGGGGTCTTGCGGGGGTAGTGTTTTAGGGTTTAGGGAAGCGCAGTGGTGTTTTTGTACTGTAGGGGGTAGTGGTAGTGTTTTAGGTTTTAGGGTAGTGCAGTGGTGTTTGTGTAGTGTAGGGGCTTGTTTTGGGGGTAGTGTTTTAGGTTTTAGGGTAGTGCAGTGGTGTTTGAGAAGTGTAAGGGGTAGTGCTCATCAGGGAGTTAACTGGAAGTCCACTGCTGGTATTGAAAGTGATTGTTTAGTCTGCATGTCAGAATGGTTCAAATTAAATAGAAGAGGATTTGAGATCTCTCTTAAAACATGCTCTATTTTTTCTTTCTACAGCACTAACCATAGTTTCTATGACAAAATAAACCCCCTTATTTTGTTCCTTTTTAAATTAAATGTTTTAAGTGTTACCAGTTTATTCCAATCAAGATGGCTTCAGGTGTGCCATCATTTTGTCGTAAGTAAGAATGGTAGCGCTCTAGTTGTTCTTTAGAACACTCTGGGTAGCTGCAGTAGAACACAAAGGAATCAACTGCCAGACTGCTTCTGTTGAAATATAACAGGAAGATATTTGTGATCTCACTTAAAAAATGTTCTAATTTTTCTTTCTATAGCACTAACCATAATTTATAGGACAAAATGACCCCCCTCATTGTATTCCTTTTTAAATTAAATATTTTAAATGTTACCAGTTTATTCCAATCAAGATGGCTTCAGGTGTGCCATACTTTTGTCGTTAGTAAGGCTGTTAACACTCTCGTTGTTATTTAGAACACTCTGGAAAGCTGCAGTAGAACACAAAGTAATCAACTGACAGGCTGCTCCTGTTGAAATATAACAGGAAGATATTTGAGTTCTCACTTAAATAATGTCCTAATTTTTCTTTCTACAGCACTAATCATAATTTCTATGACAAAATAAACCCCCTTCTTTTGTTCCTTTTTGAATTAAATGTTTTAAGTGTTACCTGTTTATTCCAATCAAGATGGCTTCAGGTGTACCATAATTTTGTCAATAGTAAGGCTGTTAGAGCTCTAGTTGTTCTTTAGAACACTCTGGAAAGCTGCAGTAGAACACAAAGGGATCAACTGACAGTCTCTGCCCTTGTTGGATGTACATGTTTTACAGAGAATGTCAGACTTCATTATCACATGACTGAGAAAGATAATGTGAATTTACAGAAAATATGCTCTCATTTGACCTTCTGCAGCACCTTCCAAACCTCTATGGGGCAAGCATGAGAAAATAGTTTTCTCTCAAACATGATTCATGATATCCCTGCAGAAGGCTTTTTCACATGGTAAAATCACCTTAGAACACACCACATTTCCTAAAATGAGTATGGTACCATCAACAAATGATTTATAATGTAACCTTCTATTAACTGCAATGATTTTTAATGAGGTGCTATCATGTATATTGGTCCCAAGATGGATGCCAATACTTCTTGGATGAAGTGCTGACAGCCAATCAGATCTCACGATGAGATGTGTTGTTTGGCTCCGCCCAGATATATATGTACATTTTTCCTTTAATATCTAAGAAACCACTGAACGGATTTACACCATTTAAGCAAAAGGCACGAGTCTGAACTGAGGACTACCTCTTTGCCAAATTTGGTGTAATTCAGTTCAGCAGTTTGGGCTGTAGCTGCGACTAAAGGTCCCTCTGGAAAATAGCATGGAGAAAACATGTTTTGGGGCCCCCTTTTTTCTTGGCCCCCGCTACATGAATCATCCCGAGACTTTCAGGATAGGAGCGGCCTGGAGCTGGCCATTAGTTTTGAAAAATTCGTGAAGATTCGTCAACCGGCGCCAAAGTTATTCCAAATAGAATGTTGCAGATTTCCTATGGAAAATTGGTCCTAACTATAACCACCTACTGGCAACCGCCAGTAGGTAATATATATATATATATTCACTGAAAAAACCATAGATTTCACACCAGTTATAGTTAGGAATTAGCATTTAAAAAACCTATAAAATTCACTGAAAAAACCATAGGTTTGACACCAGTTATAGTTAGCTGGAAATTTTACTCGCATAAAACCAATGAAATTTCCATGTTATAGTTAGTTGGACTCACTATAACTTGCACGTGCAATGCACTGCTGATGACGTCACATATTACATCACTCATGACATGGTCAGTGACATCACTCATGACATCACTGATGACACCATCCAGTGAATGTGTGTATTTAAAAAAAATAATTATGTGGTATGTATGTATATGTAAAAGTTGATGGAAGAATAAAAGTTTAAATAAGTGTTTACATGGATGTTTTTTTTTTTAAATTGATTGGTTAACTCGCTTATTAAGTGTATCTTAGTGAATACATATATTAGTGAGTAATGTTTAAATATTTAAATATATGGATTAGTGTTTCACTTTGTGTATAAGTGGCTGCATGGGTTGGTGAGTAGCTACATGTGTAGGTATATGGGTTATTAGATGTTTTTCTTAGTATCAGTATGAGTGTTTGTATGGTTTGGTGGGGGTATTACTTAGCACATAGATGCATGAGTGACTGACTCTCTGTTTGTATGTGTTTTGAAGACAGCATATGTGCAGGACTGTATGGGTGGATGAGTGTATATATGTGTGTGTTAGTGACTGAATGACTGTCTCACTAGTGTCTTTATCAGTACCTACATATGTTTTAATCTAATATATGTGAATATTGATGTATATAAGTGAGTATATGTTAGAGTAAGAGATTGTAAGAGTTCCTGTTTAAATAAGTATGTGTTTCTATAAGTGATTGTTTAAGAGAGTACGTATGTGTAAGTTTCCTTAGAAGTAAGGTGGTTGTGTGTGTATAGCTGTATATGCAAATAAATGGATGTTCAATAGTTTATTTGTATGTGTGAGTATGTGTGAGAGTATCTTTTGGATGACTGTCGGTGTGTAACAGGATGTATAGGTGTATCACTACATATGATAAGTGAGTATATGTATGAGTGACTATATAGAACTGTTGGTCAATGAGTGGATGTGTATATAGATGGTGGAATTATTGAATTGGTTGTTGTAACTGGTATGGGTATCTTCATTGTTTTGAAAATTTTAATTTCTATTTTTGAATATGTGTTTCAAGGGTTACATTACAGTGAAAAGAGGTCTGTCACTCTGTCACAAGGATGGTGTCATCAGTGATGTCATGAGTGATGTCACTGACCATGTCATGAGTGATGTAATATGTGACGTCATCAGCAGTGCATTGCACGCGCAAGTTATAGTGAGTCCAACTAACTATAACGTGGGAATTTCATTGGTTTTATGCGAGTAAAATTTCTAGCTAACTATAACTGGTGTCAAACCTATGTTTTTTTCAGTGAATTTTATAGGTTTTTTAAATGCTAATTCCTAACTATAACTGGTGTGAAACCTATGGTCTTTTCAGTGAATTTCATAGGTTTTTAATAGCAAAACTCTATAGGTATGAAATGTAATATTTTTTATAATGAATTTTATATTTTATAATTATGTAATACTATTTTTTTATGTTTATTTTTTTTATTTGTATTTTTTTTGCCCTGGAGCGCTCCCGGGGCGCGTATGATGTGCTCACCGGTGAGCGCATTATTACAACACGCCCCGGGGTGCGTACCGGTGAACGTCCCGTTAGCGCTATTGCCGCGAACGAAAACAACATCGTGACGTATCGCGTAGCCGCGTGATGCGTCATATGACGCACGGCGTAAGCGAACCCGGAAGCACCCGAGCGCATACGATCGTGCAACGTAAGCGCCGCCGGGCGCACCCCGGGCACACACCGGGGCGCGTAGCGTAAGCGCGTCGGGTCATGTGATCTGAAAATAACACTTTTCATTGGTTCAGATCAGTTTTGGTTTCCAAATGATGAAAGCCCGGTTCATGTGACTTGAAAATAACACTTTTCATTGGTTCAGAACAGTTTTGTTTTCCAAATGATGAAAGCCCCCACCTTTTTTCCTCATTCTCACTTTGTTCTTTGAGTGAGGAAGACCTGCTTTTTTCTTACAGATATGGCTACAGTCATATCAGCAGCTGGAGCATCTGCCCCACCACCACCACCACCACCATCAAAAGGACCACCAGAAGATCACATTGGTGGTCAAGAAGAAGAGGAGGAGGAGGAGGAAGAGGAGGAAGAGAGAAGGCAGTTCCTGCCTGAAGACAGAACCCCATACAAACCTAGGGAGCACTTCGTATGGGAGTTTTATAAAATCCCAAGGGCTTCCAAAAAAGTAAACGCTGCGTAAGTGACCTGTCTTATCTGTGGTGCTGTGCTATCCAGGGGGAACCGTGCAAAAAAATATTCCTTTGGGAATCATACTATGATTCGGCACATGATGCGTTTGCACCCTAACAACTATTCTGCAGCAGAGGTAAGGGACCTCTGCAGAAACCTAACCAATCATCATCCAGAACCTCAACATCCAAAGAACCCACTCCATCGGGTCCAGAGGCAAGGGAGACGGTCCCAAATATACAAACAAAGTTTGGGGGATACAAACTTGTTTGTATATATTGTAACAAAACAATTAGTTATGGTCAGCAAAGCATTACACTAATCAATGTTGCTATGGATAACCACAAATGCCCGAGGAAACCATAATTTTTCCTGATTTTTTTTGTGCTCCAGTTGAGCCGTTTTCAATTCCCTGTTTTTTGTTTCTCCCCATAAAAAAAAAAAAAAAATATAAAACTGTTCAGAAAAGCCAAAAAAAGTAAAAAAAATCAAAAAAACAATACAAAAATATAAAACAACAAAAAGAATAAAAAAACAGTTCTTTTTCGAACTACCTCTAATTTATAAAAAAAACATT
This sequence comes from Lissotriton helveticus, assembly GCF_964261635.1. Classification (NCBI taxonomy): domain Eukaryota; kingdom Metazoa; phylum Chordata; class Amphibia; order Caudata; family Salamandridae; genus Lissotriton; species Lissotriton helveticus. The sequence goes on along the minus strand of NC_136062.1, from coordinate 53,637,691 downwards.
TTTAAAAAACTCTGTCATTCTTTTTTCTCCAGGGTACGCGTAACGGTACGCTCCCCGGTACGCGTACCAGGGCGCCCACCAAAAAAAATAAAAAAATAAAAGAATGAAGGAGTGAGCATGAGGGAAAGGGACAGAGAGAGTGATGTTAAGAGAAAGAGAGGTAATTAATTGACTGTCTTGAAGCAATTGAATCATGTAATGAAAATTTGGAGGACATTCCGGATGATGTAATGTTAGAAGTGTTATTAAATTATGAACAATCGCAACAATAAATTTATATTTAATAATTAAAAATTGTTCGAGACATTATTCATTTTTATATGTAATTCATGAATTACTACCAAAATGATTATAATATAAACTGAGACTTACAGTATACTGTGCAACTTTTTTGTGTTACCTAGTAAGTTTGCTCATAGTTACTTCCTTTCTCCCACTATATTATCTCCAATGTGTTTTTCACATCTCTTTTTCATCTCCTGCCTCCTTTCTCTCACTGTCTGTCTCTAATGCACCATATCACCGCCAATTTTGTGTAGATTCAGAAGAGAGTAAAATGTAATACTTGAAAACATCATAAGGGAGCAGGGTAGACTACCCATGATCAACTAGGCCTTCTCAGGCAGTCCTTAGAGGATCTGTTTCTGCTCTCCTGACAGACTATGGTATGGATTCCATATACCACAATAACTTCTGTAACAACATGCAAGATATCTACAAAGGAGACGGTGTACATTGAATTTAAGACTCTGCATTGGTAACTACATGTTGGTACTTAAATCAACCACACAGCACACCAACTCTATTCAGAGCCACCCTACCTCTAAGCACTTTAAATTATTATTTTACTGTTTCACTTGGTTGTCCCCATGGTACGCTCCCCGATACGCTCCCCGGTGCGCGTACGGGCGCTCCCCCCGCGAATATCGAAAAAAAATATTATTTTTTTTGCCCTGCGGGGACCTTTTATAGCCCCCACATTAAACCTAGGGGGTCAGGGGGGTCTACCCTGCCCCCTTTTGGTCATTTCCCCCTTTGTTTTTGCCACCTCTTGTGTCTCGATCCTACCGAGACACAAGATGGCGGCCGCTCTGGACTGTTTGGAATGTTGACAGACACCCGAGAGCCAATCAGCTTTCCGCTCGCGTACTCGCGTTACGCGCCGGGTGCGCTCCCCGGTGCGCGTGCCGGGGCGCGCTTATAGATATATATATTTTTTTTAATCTAAATTACCCAAAATTCACTGGAGCACATATCTTCAGACATAGCAAATGCACATCGGGCTACCAGTCCCTACAATTTTGCCAAGTTTGGTGGAAATCCATTCAGCCGTTCGGGCTAAAAGTGAGTCCAACCGCCCTATGGAAATTAACATGGGAAAACACATTTTGGGACCCCCCAAATATCTCGGCCCCCGCTTGACGAATCCCCCCCAAACTTTAAGGGAAGGAGCAGAGCGGAGCGGGCCATCTTCTTTGAGAAATTCGCGAAGATTCGTCCTCCGGCGCCTAAGTTATTCCCAATAGAATGATGTGGATTTCCTATGGAAAACAGTCCTAACTATAACTACCTACTGGCGACCGCCAGTAGGTAATGTATATATATATATGTATATATATATGTATATATAAATATATATATATGTATGAGCAAGACATTTCAAATATTACTAAAATATCATGGAATATCATTAACAGCATGCAGCACTACGCTGTGATTAAAGGTGGTCAATTGAAAATCTTTTAGATGTCACGTGCTGAAATGCTTGTTGAAATTAAATCCGCCCCATTGCATGTCTAAATGCATGTGACAAGGGGACAGGAGCCCCGAAACGCGTAAGGCTACAGAAACCAACTTTGCACATCAATAAATGCAGTTCTGCCTCGAAAATATTGCTGGTGTTGGAGTGCGCTTTCATTTCGAGGATGCTTTGTGTAAAAAAATGATGGATGCGGTGGCATTTCCAGCCGCGAAAACGCACCATCTCTGATGTCCGAGGGCCATCTGGAGACACAGAAAATGTGACCTTCGTCAGTGTTGTATTACAAATGTGTGTTTGTAGCGGCCATTTTAAAGAGAAGCACGTTACGTATGGTAATCAACAAAGGACTATGTGCGCCTTTCATATATGTGGGCGCCATCTTTAAACGGTGAACATATTGATAGCATTGTTTGTGAAAGTCGCTTTAACATACCGGCATCTCAACAAAACAAAAATTCAAATAATGCAATTAATATTGTACAATGATTTAGCCGTGGATCGGCAGTTGCAGCCTGTTTACGTCAAGGCTGCTGTCCTTGATGTCCATACAAATTACGCCGTGTATCGGCTTCTAAACAATGCTTCCCTATTTTTGCTTTAAGAGAAAGAATTTGATTCATTTACATATGTGTTAAAAGAAACATTCACATATAATAATTGCTTCTCATTTCATCATCAGTTACCGAATTCACATTTCATTCTAATTTACCCAAATGAACTGCCATCTCCTCCCCGCCATTCAAACCATTCAGTATCTTGGTCCCCATATCAATAATAAAGCGGGACTCCATTCTCCTCAGTTTAAGAACTTGGTCTCCACCTCTAACATGTGTGGGTACATAGTCTAGGCAGTAATATTTCAACAGATCCCTGTTGCTATTATGTTTTACTGAAAAGTGGCGCGCCACAGGATAACTAAAATCTTTATTGTTAATGGCGCGCATTTGTTCCAACACCCTTAGTTTCACCATATTAATGGTACTCCCTATGTAATTTAATCCACAGGGGCATGTTAGGCAGTATATTGCATGGGTAGTCTGGCATGTCATGAACTTGTTGATATTTCTATCTGCCTTCAAACCTCTGATTTTATATGATAGAAACCTTCTACTTGATGTACAGGCTTTGCATTTTCCACATGGAAAAAATCCTTTCATGTCCTTCAGGGTACCTTTTTTTGTTTTTGGCGTAGGACTGTCCAAATGACTAAATACCAAACTATCCCTCAAAGAGCGGGCTTTGCTATAAGTAATCAGTGGACCCGCAGGAATATCGTTTGCTATTACTACATCTGTTTTTAAAATGTGCCAATTTCTCTCAAGTATGTTCCTTAGGGTGTTGGCTTCATTCGAATAGGTGGTTATCATTCTGAACTTTCCACTAGAATCTTTGTTAGGTTTTCCTTGTATCAGTAAATCTTTCCGGTTCAGATTTTTAACTCTCTTGAGGGTGCTTTCTAGGAGTCCTGTGTTGTCCCCCCTGGCAAGGAAACGTTCGACACTCCCATTAATTGCTTCATCAAAATCACTCTCCCTAGAACAATTTCTTCTTATCCTCAGGAACTCTCCATAAGGGATGCTGTTCTTTAGTTCTGAGGATGCCCACTAGATGCATGAAGCGTACTATTCCCTGCAGTGGGTTTTCTATAGAGAGATGTGATAATTTTCCCATCTTCAATGTCCAATCTCAGGTCTAAGTAGCTAGCTGTTGTCAAGCTTACTTCCCTAGAGAAATGGAGATTGTCATCATTATTGTTTAGTGTTTGTATGTACTCTTCTGCCTCATGTTTTGTTCCGTTCCATATTATAAACAGATCATCGATATATCTGTGCCATGCCACTATCTTGTTGGTCCATTTCTCATTCGCCTGAGACCAGGCCACCTGCTCCTCCCACCAGCCAACGAACAAGTTCCCGTAGCTGGGGGCGAAACAGGTGTCCATCGCGGGCCCTGAGATCTGCCTAAACAAGTCTCCACTGAAAATAAAGATGTTATTTCGTAGACAGAATTCAATTAATTCAAGTAGCATGGAATTGTGTACGGAAAGTCTCAAAGATCTTTTGTCTAAGAAATATTTTACAGCTTTCAGACCAGAAACATGATTGATACAAGTATATAGGCTTGTAATGTCCAGTACCACTAAACAGTACGAGGTTTGCCATTCTATTTGTTCTATGCGGCCTATAAAGTCCGTAGTGTCTTTTATGTAAGATTTTAATTTCAAGACAGCATCGAACAGGAAGTGGTCAAGAAATTTGTAGAGATTTTATGTCAAACTCCCTAGTGAGGAGACAATAGGTCTACCCAGGGGCTCCTTTTCATTCTTATGTACCTTTAGTAAATGGTAGAAAGTAGGCAAAGTTGGGTCAGGAGTACGTAAAAACAAATATTCGTCCACATCTAGCATTTGTTTATCGTGCCACTTTTTTATTAGGGTGTGAAAATTCCGAATACTCTCTTGGTACGATGTTTGGGTACATGGTTCATAGCAGTTCAAGTTCTTTAATTGTCTATGTGCCTCGTCCACATAGTATTTCCGTGACATAAGGACTATATTTCCCCCTTTGTCAAAGGGTTTATAGATAATGTCCGTATCCTCTTGTATCATTTTTGGTGCATTTCTTTGTGCTGCCCAGACTGTGTACCCACACATGTTAGAGGTGGAGACCGAGTTCTTAAACTGAGGAGATTGGAGTCCCGCTATATTATTAATATGGGGACCAAGATACCGAATGGTTTGAATGGGGGGGAGGAGATGGCAGTTCATTTGGGTAAATAAGAATGAAATGTGAATTCAGTAACTGATGATGAAATGACAAGCAATTATTATGTGTGAATGTTTCTTTTAACACATATGTAAATGAATCAAATTCTTTCTCTTAAAGCAAAAATAGGGAAGCATTGTTTAGAAGCCGATACACGGCGTAATTTGTATGGACATCAAGGACAGCAGCCTTGACATAAACAGGCTGCAACTGCCGATCCACGGCTAGATCATTGTACAATATTAATTGCATTATTTGAATTTTTGTTTTGTTGAGATGCCGGTATGTTAAACCGACTTTCACAAACGATGCTATCATGTACACACACAATATGTTCACCGTTTAAAGATGGCGCCCACATATATGAAAGGCGCACATAGTCCTTTGTTGATTACCATACGTAACGTGCTTCTCTTTAAAATGGCCACTACAAACACACATTTGTAATACAACACTGACGAAGGATATAATCCGAAACGCGTCTGTTTGAATAAACTGCTGCCGAACAAACGAAGCCCCGTGAGTGCCATTCTTTTCCTTTTGTGAGAGAGGAATTGCGAGCCGGATATATATATATATATATACATATATATATATTACCTACTGGCGGTCGCCAGTAGGTATATATAGTTAGGATTTTTTCTCTATGGGATTTTTGAAAATTCTATGTCTAATAACTTTGGCGTTTGTGGACGGAATTGGCTGAAATTTTCAGGAAAATGGCACATTTTGTTTCTGAGCAGCCCCTGAAAAGTTTGGGGGGGTTCGTCAAGGGGGGGCCGAGAAAAAAGGGGGGTCCCAAAACGCGTTTTTCCCATGTTAATTTCCATAGGGCGGTTGGCCTCACTTTTAGCCCGAACGGCTGAATGGATTTGCACGAAACTTGGCAAAATTGTAGGGACTGGTAGCCCGATGTGCCTTTTGTAGGTCTCAATATATGTGCTCCAGTGGATTTTGAGAAATTAACGTTTAAAAAAAGATATATATCTGTAACAGCGGACTGGGCAGCGGCCCAGGACGCGTACTTTTCGCGCAACGGAGCTTTGTGAAGCGAAGCTGATTGGTTCTCCGGCGTCTGTCAACATTCCAAACAGTCCGTAGCGGCCGCCATCTTGTCTCTCGGTAGGATCGAGAGACAAGAGGAGGCCAAAGCGAAGGGGCAAATGACCATAAGGGGGCATAGTAGATTGTCGCTGACCCCCTAGGTTTGATGTGGAGGTTTTAAAAGGGCCCCGCGGGGCAAAAAAAAAAAAAATAATAATAATCGAACAGCTGAATGGATTTGCACGAAACTTGGCAAAATTGTAGGGACTGGTAGCCCGATGTGCCTTTGCTAGATCTCAATATATGTGCTCCAGTGGATTTTGAGAAATTAACGTTCAAAAAAAGATATATATCTGTAACACCGCACCGCTTCGCGTACTTTTCGCGTTACGGAGCTTTGCGAAGCGAAGCTGATTGGCTCTCCGGTGTCTGTAAACATTCCAAACAGTCCGTAGCGGCCGCCATCTTGTCTCTCGGTAGGATCGAACAGCTGAATGGATTTGCACGAAACTTGGCAAAATTGTAGGGACTGGTAGCCCGATGTGCCTTTGCTAGGTCTCAATATATGTGCTTCAGTGCATTTTGAGAAATTAACGTTCAAAAACAAGATATATATCTGTAACAGCGCTCCGCTTCGCGGAGATAAAATTATATGTGTATTACCTAGCTGTTGCTAACACCAGTTAGCGACGGCTAGTAGAAGATAGCGACCATCTTGGGCCCCACTTTGCATGTGAGTGATATTTATCACTAATGACATGCAAAGTGGGCATGCCAAGATGTTAGCGACTGGAAACAGTCGCTAACATCGCTATCTCCTATTATCAACTTTTGGAAATATTCGAGATAAGCGCGAATATCTCCAAAAGCTACCACCTGCCCTGAGCAGTTCTTAGCCATGTTATCCAATGGGAGGTGGATAACATGGCTAAGAGCATTAGCTCGGTAATGCATGAATATCGCTGAGTTTTCAGCGATATTAATGCATTGCGGTCGTTTTTTATCGTATTTCCGATAAACCTTGATAATAGCAAGGTTTATCTGCGATAATTTCTGACGGTAAAAAAATCGTTGCTAAGCATCGTTAGGGATAAATATCGCTTAACTTTGGTAATATGCCCCAACGTCTGTTAACGTTCGATTCGTAGGAAATCAGGAAGTGTTGAAAAACATTGTCTGCGCCTTCTTGTCTTTTTTCAAATGCCACACTTTTGTCGTGCACGGCAGCCATTTTAGATGCCTTGACCAGACCCACTCTGTGCACGCTGTCGATCCTTAGCATGGCTCCCCACCCTCGCAAGCATCTCCCCCAGGCAGTGGTCATCCCCGCTCTCTGTCTTATGCATGGGTAATAAACCTCCCCCCATCTGCGCTGCTCTTCCCTGAGAATCACACCCTGTGCCCGCCCGACACTTCCCTTTCGCCCTATTCACTACCGCACCCTCTGACACTCCTTTTCCTCTGTGTCCGATTGTCCAGGCTGGTCCTAGGGTATCAGCTAGCCCTGCAGATGTAGTTTATGGCCACAGCTGTAAAGAATCACCCCTCTTCAAAGGAGTTATAGTAGATCAAGGCCCACACTCGATGAGATCCGTCACAGCAGAAGCGTTGCTATTATCTGAAAACCATCCTGTATTGTGATTGGGGAGGGGACCGAGCCTGAAGCGGAAGATTCCAGGGATGACTCTTTGTACATCAAAGTTTTTACAATTATGTGTCACATTAAATATATATAGCACTCCGACAAAGTAGTAAGATTATAAAACTTTAATAATTTATAAATATATACAAGAAAACAAAAATACTAATAACATATAAACATTTATAGGGAAAAACAACGAAGTAGCGGTCGGCTGTGCGAATAGTCCCAACGCAGCACAACGTCCAGATTTCCGGCGTGGGGCGTCGCGGGGGGTGGGTCATCAGTAGCAAACTGTTGTGCGAATAGTTCCAAGGCAGCAGAACGCGCCGAAATCTAGATGACACGAAAGTGATGTCTAGTAAGTTGCCACCCAGCAAATAACGGCATGGGGCGTCGCGGGGGGTGGGTCATCAGTAGCAAACTGTTGCGCGAATAGTTCCAAGGCAGCAGAACGATGGCACCAAGGTGATGTCCAGTAAGTTGCCGCACTGGTTTTGGTATCCTACAATGCTGCTCCGAATAACGGCGTGGGGCGCCCCGGGGGAGCCGGCGTGAACGGGCCTCTCCAGGTGGAGTGTCATCTGTTGTAGTGGGGCGCCCCTTTACCGTTTCAGTTGCCATTCCGTCCGTTTTTGGTCCACTGTGTCAAATGCCGCAATTCAGCTGAGTTGCGCCCACTCTTGCGGTGCAGCGATAGGCGGCTGTCACAGGACTCTCAAAATGGCGGCAGGCTGTTTCCTTTTTGGGCCTGGTCCACTGAAATAGCCCTGGGACACCTTGGAAATCGGACGCTTGTCTGCTAGGTCTTGGACCCCATTCTCGAAAGCGTCCCCTCCGCCTTGAGAATTCATCAAAAGTTTTGGGGGCTCCGACTCCTGCAGGCTTCTGGTGGGGAGCGGCTGCCATGATTGCTCGCGGAATGACCACGACTGAGCTACGAGATGGTGGTGCTCTCATGCTGACGCCAGCTTCAGTCTGAAACATCCAGAAACAAGGTGCGGCTTTCATCGTTTGGGAAAAAAAAAAAGTTTTCATCCAATGAAAAGTGTTGTTTTTAGGTCACATGATCAAGCCTTCCATCATTAGGAAACCAAAAGTAAAATGAACCAATGAAAAGTTTTATAAACAAGTCACATGACCTGTTATGCGGCATAGGGTGTAAAATGCGGAGAAAATACGTTGGCACGTGAGGCGGCGTCAGTAGCGGACCGATGTGCGAATAGGCCGAAGGCAATACAACGCGCCAAGATCCGGATGGCACCGAGGTGGTGTCCAGCAAATTGCAGCACTGGTGTGGCCATCCTACAATGCTGAAAGTCGGCGTGGGGCGCCCCGTTGGCCTGTGAGTTTGCGTCAGTAGCGGACCGATGTGCGAATAGGCCGAAGGCAGCACAACGCGCCAAGATCCGGATGGCACCGAGGTGGTGTCTAGTAAGTTGCCGCACTGGTGTGGCCATCCAACAATGCTGAAAGTCGGCGTGGGGCGCCCCGTTGGCCTGTGAGTTTGCGTCAGTAGCGGACCGATGTGCGAATAGGCCGAAGGCAGCACAACGCGCCAAGATCCGGATGGCGCCGAGGTGGTGTCTAGTAAGTTGCCGCACTGGTGTGGCCATCCTACAATGCTGAAAGTCGGCGTGGGGCGCCCCGTTGGCCTGTGAGATGGCGTCAGTAGCAGACCGATGTGTGAATGGGGCCGAAGGCAGCGCAACAATATTTTCGGAATAGAAGACACCACTAGGCGCTGAGATGCCAAGATCCGGATGGCACCGAGGTGGTGTGTAGCAAGTTGCCGCACTGGTGTGGCCATCCTACAATGCTGAAAGTCGGCGTGGGGCGCCTCGTTGGCCTGTGAGTTTGCGTCAGTAGCGGACCGATGTGCGAATAGGCCGAAGGCAGCACAACGCGCCAAGATCCGGATGGCACTGAGGTGGTGTCTAGTAAGTTGTCGCACTTCTGTGGCCATCCTACAATGTTGAAAGTCGGCGTGGGGCGCCCCGTTGGCCTGTGAGATGGCGTCAGTAGCGGACCGATGTGCGAATGGGGCCAAAGGCAGCGCAACAATATTTTCTGAATAGAAGACACCACAAGGCGCTGAGATTCCAAGATCCGGATGGCACCGAGGTGGTGTCTAGTAAGGTGCACTGGTGTGGCCATCCTACAATGCTGAAAGTCGGCGTGGGGCGCCCCGTTGGCCTGTGAGATGGCGTCAGTAGCGGACCGATGTGCGAATGGGGCCAAAGGCAGCGCAACAATATTTTCTGATTTGAAGACACCACAAGGCGCTGAGATGCCAAGATCCGGATGGCACCGAGGTGGTGTCTAGCAAGTTGTGGCACTGGTGTGGCCATCGTACAATGGTAAAAGTCGGCGTGGGGCGCCCTGTTGGCCTGTGAGATGGTGTCAGTAGCGGACTGATGTGTGAATGGGGCCAAAGGCAGCGCAACAATATTTTCTACTATATTTTCGGAGTAGAAGACACCACAAGGCGCTGAGATGCCAAGATCCGGATGGCACCGAGGTGATGTCTAAGTTGCGGACCGATGTGCGAATGGGGCCAAAGGTAGCGTAACAAGATTTTCTGTATGGAAGATACCACTAGGCGTTGAGATGCCAAGATTCGGATGGCACCGAGGTGATGTCTAGCAAGTTGTGCCACTGGTGTGGCCATCGTACAATGGTAAAAGTCGGCGTGGGGCGCCCTATTGGCCTGTGAGATGGTGTCAGTAGCGGACTGATGTGCGAATGGGGCCAAAGGCAGCGCAACAATATTTTCTGACTGACACCACAAGGCGCTAAGATGCCAAGATCCGGATGGCACCGAGGTGATGTCTAAGTTGCGGACTGATGTGCGAATGGGGCGAAAGGCAGCGTAACAATATTTTCTGTATGGAAGATACCACTAGGCGTTGAGATGCCAAGATTCGGATGGCACCGAGGTGATGTCTAGCAAGTTGGTGTGGTCATCCTACAATGCTGAAACTCGGCGTGGGTCACCCCATTAGCCTGTGAGATGGCGTCAGTAGCGGACCGATGTGCGAATAGGCCGAAGGCAGCACAACGCGCCAAGATCCGGATGTCACCGTGGTGGTTTCATAGTTGAGAGGCACTTCATCTGCAGTTGGGCGCCGAGATCCGGATGGCACCGAGGTGATGTCTAGCAAGTTGCTGTACTGGTGTGGTCATCCTACAATGCTGAAATGTAGTGGGGCGCCCATTTACCGTTTCAGTTGCCATTCAGCTGAGTTTCGGCTGCTCTTGATGCTATAGCGACAGGCGGCTGCAAGAGGACTCTCAAAATGGCGGCCTGTTCTTTGGATTTGGGCCTGGTCCACTAAAATGGCCCTGGGACACCTTAGAACTCGGACGCTCGATTTTTTTTTCCTTTCCTGTACATGCAAAAAAAGGTAAATGCCCGGTACGTTACACGCTTCATCTGCCACGATGAACTCTCCAGAGGAACCGAAAAAAAATATAGTTGTGGTAACTATACCATGCATCGTCATATGGAGAGGTGGCACCAATTAATTATAGTGCTGCATAAAAGAGAGATTTGGAGGAGAACCCCTGACCTGCTAGTACATTCATCAAAGAAGTGGCACTGAGAGCTTCAGAGGCAAGGGAAACGGTCCCAAATATTTAGAAGAACTTTGGAAAGATTAAAATGACATGTTTAGATTGTGGTAAATTAATTTCATGTGGACAGATGAGTGTTACTCTAATAAATACAGCATATGAACATCATCATAGTCGATGGTTGGTAGAGACATTTTGACTATATCCTGGACCTGCCCGTCCTCGCCCAAAATGGCGCCGGAATAAATGGGACTCGTAACTCCTTGTTGTGTACTGGTTGCAGAACCTTGAAATCACGAGATACGTATGCAGTTTTGAAGCACATGGCGGGCGGGGACGAGAATTGATTGAATATTTCGACATCCCTATTGATATTAAGTTCTGATGTGTTATTGATTACTGTACTGTTGAAAATTTGAATTAACGTCACCCATGGTACTTGCCCGCAAATGTATATCTAGATAATTTTATTGTAACTGGCCCTGTCGTATTTTAATTATAAAATGTACGTCCACCGATTCCGTAACTGTTACACACCTTAGTTCTTGCAACCTAATGGCCCGCCCGTTACGTTCCTCTACAGTGTAAATGTCTATTCATCATATACGATTACAGTTTGCTCCGTGGCAGGCCCACGTGGTTATAGGCTCGTATTTGTATAATGAAATTTTCACAATAAAGGTTTTTAAAAGAAAACATGGTAGTAGTATATACATTGGTAAAGTTTTTAATAATAGGCACTGTTTTAGAATCATTAAAAGGCAAGTGAAATAAAGCAGACCAATTACATGAAGGGTAAAAGGTATAATACGAAGGAACGCAGTAAAGATAAATGGTCAAGGGCTGTGTGTTTTCTATTCCTGCAACATAAAGTGATCGATAAGAATCTCATATTCAGGCGTATCGGCGACTAAGACAGCAGGTCGACCCTCTTTTGCTCAACGGCTCCGTCATGGGACGAAGAAACGCTCTTTTTCTCGAAAAAAGAATATATTTTACTTGCAGGACAGTTGTAAAATTTCCGGGAAAGTACATTAGCCTGGAACATTATAACATATATTTAAGAAAAAATAATGTTCGGAAGTAATTAAAAGCGTAATTTTTAGGTGATATGACCAAGGCTTTCATCATTAGAATAAGAAAAGTAAAATGAACCAATGAAAAGTTTTATTAACAAGTCACATGACTTGTTATGCTTACGTTACGCGCTGCGCGCCCCGGATGACTTCCGGATGCGCTAACGCGGCGCGTCATATGACGCATTACGCGACAACGCAGGTCCAGAATATAGTCAAAATGTCTCCACCAACCAGCGGTCGAAACACAACCCCTTTCAGCAGGCTAAATAGTTCTGTTAAATGACAACAGAAGGGACAGGCAACAAGAACCATCAGTCAAAGAGGGGAGGGCTAGTTCTTGTCTACCGGGTTACATTGGGGCGCTACCGGAACTGATCGAATTGGTAGTCTACAGTGTTTATGGATGTTTCAGACTGAAGCTGGGGTTAGCATGAGAGCACCACCATTTCGTAGCTCCGTTGTGGCCATTCCGCAACCAATCATGGCAGCCGCTCTTTATCGTTATTTTGGGCGGGGTGGGTGGCGGAGCCGAGCTGTTTTGCAGCCATCATTGTGTGGAGTTCAGTTCATCTCACTAGTTTTGTATTTGTTATGAGGGGTTGTTCCTAATGTTTCTATTTTAGCGAGGTCAAAAAGAGATCCCATTAGTGGCCTACTGATTTTACTCGATTCTTTTTCTTTTTTTTTACACGATTTTTCGTTATCTGCAAAGACTAAACAGAGTATTGCGACTCTGTGTTTGTTTGTAAATAGAGAATGAACCAAAGAGAACTAATTCTAAAATAGTAAATACTTGGATAACAATCAATCAAATGGAGAGAGAAGCAGGCACGACGGATTACAACGGGGGCAAAGGCCTGCGTTAACTACCTTTCACTATCTGCAAAGAGAGAGTACTCCTAATAGAAATGAGGGGGGGGGGCACCATTCAAAGCAGATCAGTGTGCATAAACACAAAAATGTTTTCACTTACCACGTACTTGACATTCGACAGCTTATGATATTTGCTATTAAAAAACCATTGAAATTCACTGAAAAAACCATAGGTTATAGACCATATATAGTTAGGAATTAGCATTTACAAAACCTTGAAAATTCACTGAAAAAACCATAGGTTATAGACCATATATAGTTAGGAATTAGCATTTAAAAAACCTTATTTTACTCACACAAAACCATTGAAATTCCATATATAGTTAGTTGCACTAACTATATATCGCGCACCCGCAATCCACTGCTGATGATGTCACATATTACATCATTCATGACATGGTCAGTGACATCACTGATGACATCACTGATGACATCTCAAATGACATCACTGATGACATCACTGATGACATCTCATTTGACATCAATGACCACATCACTGATGATATCATTCATGTGACAATACAATGCATCTCCTCACATTTTAATATAACCTCTGTTTCACGCAGTGTTAAATACAGAGTATAATTTTTGAAACCATTGACACACCAATACTAGTTACTACATACGCACTCACTGATTTCTACGTCTACACACACATTCACTCATTCACCCATACAATCATTCATACATACAATCACTCATCTTTACAACACTATCATATGCACTCATACACCTATACAGACACTCACACTCTGCCACTCATCCATGGAGTTACTCACACACCTAGTCAGTCCTGTAAAGAATCAATCACACTTCCATTTTCTTGTCTATACAGTTAAACATAGAGCACCTTACATTTTCAAACATATACTAACACATACTTACTTTCTTATACAATCATTGATACAAGTACACATTGATCTGCACAGAGTCACACACCTCCCAGCCAGCCACACACACACTCAGTCTCCCATACAAATACTTGGATAATCAATCAATAACCCATATAGTTAATCATATAGCTACTGATCAACACATGCAGCAGTTTACAGAACAACAGACATAATGATGCACAAATTAAGACAGTTTAGTCACTAACCCATGCACTCAGTGAGACACATTTAATCACTCACTCATACATTCAGTCATGCACCTACTAAATCCTTCGTCCAGACACTTATACATCTACTCATTCTTCAATATGTAAAACATATTTAAACTTTACAGAAACACACAGTCACTGGATGATGTCATCAGTGATGTCACTGACCATGTCATGAATGATGTAATATGTGACATCATCAGCAGTGGATTGCGGGTGCGCGATATATAGTTAGTGCAACTAACTATATATGGAATTTCAATGGTTTTGTGTGAGTAAAATAAGGTTTTTTAAATGCTAATTCCTAACTATATATGGTCTATAACCTATGGTTTTTTCAGTGAATTTTCAAGGTTTTGTAAATGCTAATTCCTAACTATATATGGTCTATAACCTATGGTTTTTTCAGTGAATATATATATATATATATATATATATTACCTACTGGCGGTCGCCAGTAGGTATATATAGTTAGGATTTTTTCTCTATGGGTTTTTTGAAAATTCTATGTCTAATAACTTTGGCGTTTGTGGACGGAATTGGCTGAAATTTTCTGGAAAATGGAACATTTTGTTTCTGAGCAGCCACTGGAAATTTGGGGGGAGTTGGTCCAGGGGGGGCCGAGAAAAAAGGGGGGTCCCAAAACGTGTTTTTAACATTGAGTTTTCCATAGGGCGGTTAGCCTCACTTTTAGCCCGAACGGCTGAATGGATTTGCACGAAACTTGGCAAATTTGTAGGGACTGGTAGCCCGATGTGCCTTTTGTAGGTCTCAATATATGTGCTGCAGTGGATTTTGAGAAAATAACGTTCAAAAAAAGATATATATCTGTAAGCGCGGACCAGGCAGCGCCCCGGTACGCGTACTTGACGCGTAACGGAACTTCGCGTAGCGAAGTTGATTGGCTCTCCGGTGTCTGTCAACATTCTAAACAGTCCGGAGCGGCCGCCATCTTGTCTCTCGGTAGGATCATATAGTTAGGATTTTTTCTCTATGGGTTTTTTGAAAATTCTATGTCTAATAACTTTGGCGTTTGTGGACGGAATTGGCTGAAATTTTCTGGAAAATGGAACATTTTGTTTCTGAGCAGCCACTGGAAATTTGGGGGGAGTTGGTCCAGGGGGGGCCGAGAAAAAAGGGGGGTCCCAAAACGTGTTTTTAACATTGAGTTTTCCATAGGGCGGTTAGCCTCACTTTTAGCCCGAACGGCTGAATGGATTTGCACGAAACTTGGCAAATTTGTAGGGACTGGTAGCCCGATGTGCCTTTTGTAGGTCTCAATATATGTGCTGCAGTGGATTTTGAGAAAATAACGTTCAAAAAAAGATATATATCTGTAAGCGCGGACCAGGCAGCGCCCCGGTACGCGTACTTGACGCGTAACGGAACTTCGCGTAGCGAAGTTGATTGGCTCTCCGGTGTCTGTCAACATTCTAAACAGTCCGGAGCGGCCGCCATCTTGTCTCTCGGTAGGATCGAGAGACAAGAGGAGGTCAAAAGCGAAGGGGCAAATGACCTTAAGGGGGCATAGTAGATACTCCCTGACCCCCTAGGTTTGATGTGGAGGCTTTAAAGGGGCCCCGCTAAGCAAAAAAAAAAAAAAATTTTTTTTGTTTTTTTTCGTGGTTAGCGCCCGGTACGCGAACCGGGAAGCGTACTGGGGAGCGTATCACAATAAAAAATGAATGATAGACTTTTCAAATGCTGTATGTTAATTGATTGTTGGTTTTGTTGATTATTTTTTTTTTTTTTAATTTTTTTTATTGTGTTTCATAATTTATTAAACTTTCTAACATTTCATTGTCAGAAATTTCATAATCATGGAATATAGATTGTAGTCTCTGAGGTTGTAAAATGTCCTCATTTGCAAGGAGGTTATCTACTGCTTGCACACATTGCAGTAGTTCTTGGTCCCATGTTTCATCCATAAATTCAATCTCATTTGGATCAATGATTTCTGTGTTGGACTCTGGAAGGACAATTTCAAATGAAATGTTTTGTTCACTTTCCATTTTTCCTGAAATTTGCATAAAAAAAATATATATTAGTAGAGGTAGGGCACTGTTGGGATTAATTTTAGATAGGCAGTTTTTATCAGAGAATTTATCTTTGGGCAGTGTATAGTATCAGAGTGGAAGTAGGAATATAAAAAAGTGTATCTAAATTTATAAGTACTACAGAGGGATAGTATATAACTAACAGAAAAAGTTTGCCATATTAACTTAAAGTGCACAATATACTTCAGTTTTAAAAATAACAACTTACCTTTAAAAAGAAGTTGAAGTTATTAATGAAAATCCAAATGAAATGTACACCAGGAAGTAGTAGTCAAAATGGCTGTGTTTCCTTCTCTTCCTTTATATATATTCGGGTACATAACCAATCAAATATCATGTAAAAAAAGTAGAAAATGAAAGTAACATTTTAATTGGTTGTCAATTCCAACACTTCAGATGTGTTTTGTGAAGTAATTTACCTCACGGTATTTAGAGAGGACTACAGGCTAAATGGCTAAATGGAATTCCAATCAAATTTGTGAAAATGGTAGGGATTGGTATGTAGTATGAGTTATTCTATATTTGGTGAAATTGTCTCCAGTGGCTTTTCTGTGAACTACTTTCCCACCTTTTTTGATGGTGCGCTTCCCAGGAAGCGACCCGGTACGCGAACCGGTGAGCGCCCTGGTACGCGAACCTTAAGCGTAACGGGAGTTCACCATTTTGTGTTTCGGTCGAATTATGATACAAGATGGAGGGCAAATAATGTTCAGAATGGGTAGAAGGGGGCACGGTAGACTTATCTTGACCCCCTAGGTTTTGTGAGGGTGGCTGAGGAGGCCCATATGTGCGGAAAAAGAAACATTTTTTTAAAAAATTTCGCGAGGTTAGCTCCCGGTACGCGTACCGGGTAGCGCACCAGGGAGCGTATTTTGTTGAAAATTAGTGAAAATAGTTAGAGTAAAAAAATAATTGTGAGTGATTAGATGTAGGGTAGCTCTGAGAAGAGCTTTTGGGTTTATGGTACATTTAGGTACTTATAAGTAGGTACCAATGCACATTTTTAAATTCAGAGTGAAAACTCTGTTGCCCTCATCTGAGAAGTGAACTCCATCTCCTCTGTAGATATCTTGCATGTAGTAACGCAAGTTATTGTTGTACAGGGAGCCCATTCCATGGTCTCTCATGTAAGCTGAAACAGATTTGTTTACATGCTTCCTCGACTTCTCAATTTGTGGACAAAATTGGTTTGACCACCTCCATTTCTGTCTTTGGCATATATTTGAATATACCAAGGCAGTCTGAGGAAAAAGTGCCATTAATTGCTCAAAGGTGTCCTTTAAAAGCATTTCCAGACCTACACCAGTCAAAGTGCCCAAGTCATTACCTCCACAGTGCACAATTAACAGGTCAGGTTTTGGCAAATGCATAAAGGTTTTCACCAATGGTATCAATTGGTGACATTTTAATCCTCTCTGGCCAAACCACTTAATTTCCACATCTTGTAAATTGAGGTTAGGTAAATTCCTGCTTTCAACGTACCTTTGAGCCCAGTGAATATAACTATGACCAACAATCCAGACAGAAAACATGGTGAGAGAAGGTTCTCCTGCAGTCAGATGAAGTGTGGCAATGAAATGGCAGTTGAAAAAATGTGAGTTTGAAATGAAAAAAACTGTGGAGTTTCTGTGTTCATGAAGTAGTAACAGTGATTGGTGGATTTTGATTGATGAAAACAGAAAGTTAGGGTGTAGAGATGTGTTCTTTGAAAGATGTATTTTGAGTGGTCAATAAAAAATCATTAAATGAAAGAAAGCACTGGATATGCAGGTGCACTGAGAGTTCAGAGTTCAATTGCAACATTGTTGTGTGAATTTGCAAACACCAGAGTTTCTCCAAGAGGTGGTTGCTATGGAAAATAGGCAGAAAGGGCAGAGGGGGAAGGGTTTTCATTTGAAAAAAAGTGAGGGAAGAGTTTTGATTGGGTGACATGAGAAATATGTGTGAAGAATTACACCATTTCTGTGCTTTTGATAGCTGCAGACTCTGGAGTGCATACCTTTTGCTCTGCTGAAGACAAATTGGTGTGTTTCTGAGACTGTTTTCAAACTCAAAGTATTTGCTAAGGTGAGAAAATATTTCTTTACTTTAGATAGAGAATAGTGTGCTTTAAGGAGAAAATTATGATTTATGTGGCGCAATTTGCTAGTAAATATGCTCTCACATGTGCATGGAAATTTTTGATTTTGAATGTTTCTGTTATATAGCCATGTTAAAAGTGACTCAACCATGCTGGAAAGTCAATCAAAAAATGATTTCATGTATTTTAATGACATTTTAAGTCATTTTCTGATGTGCAGTGTTTAGAAATTATGATTTGAAAATCGTTTTTGTGGAAAAGGAATTGTTTTTAAAATCATGACAAGGAAATAATGGTGTATGGTTATTTATAAGGCAATTGACTGTCCTTGATGTTATTTTTCTCATTTTATTGTAAGACCTTTCTCTGTGGCGCAAATTGCTTGTAAATATGCTCTTACATGTGCATGAAAATTTTAATTATCAATGTTTGTGTTACATAGCCATGATAAAAGTGAACCAACCATGCAGGAAAGCCAATAAAAAAACGCTTTCATGTGTTTCAATGACATTTTAAGTCATTTTCTCATGTGCAGTTTTTTGAAATTATGATCTGAAAATCGTTTTTGGGAAAAAGGAATTGTTTTTAAATTCATGAGAAGGACATAATGGTGTATGGTTCTTTATAAGGCAATTGACTGTCCCTGATGTTATTTTTCCCATTTTAATGTCAGACCTTTCTTTGTGGCGCAAATTGCTTGTAAATATGCTCCCACCTGTACATTGAAAATTTTGATTTTGAATGTTTATGTTACATAGCCATGTTTAAAGTGACCCTACCATGCAGGAAAGCCAATCAAAATACGCTTTTATGTGTCTTAAGGACAATTTAAGTAATTTTCCCATGTGTAGTGTTTTGAAGTTATGATTTGAAAATCGTTTTTGAGGTAAAGGAATGTTGTTAAAATTTATGTTCGCCATATGCCCCCAAATTTCTTTCTCAGGGTTGCAGCAGGGTGTTCTTGAGACACCCCTGCACTTTTGGAATAAATTCCTAATTTGTGATGAGCAAATTGTTAATCGCAAATTGCACCTTCATTTATATGAGCCTCCTAGCCCATGGAAATGAATGGGTAATTTGCAATTAGCAATTTTCTCATCGCAAATTTGGAATGGTAAAGAATCGCTATTTATTCCTTAAAATTCGCTTTTTTGGAAATGCAAAATAGTTATATGATACATATGGCGGTTGATGTCTAACAAGATAAGAAGCTTATGGATACATTTATGATGACTGGTGCAATGAAGTAGAAATCACTTACTTCATTGGTAGGCCTTTACAATAAATTATCTCCTCTGTATTCTTCATCAAGCATAACTTTAATCTGCAATCCTGAGTAGGCCTCACCTTAAACAAACCTCTGGATAGGCCACATCTTATTGTCATCCTGATTTAATCATTTATAATTCTAGGGACAGATTTATGATAGGTGTATACCTCTTTTGTGCCACTTAGAAAACATTGTCCATGGGGAAATGAATTAAAATGTCATTAAGACACATGAATGTGTTTTTTTTAAACGTTTGCAATTTTTTTGGGTCACTTTCAACATGGCTATGTGTCTGAAACAGTCAAAATCTAAATTTGCAATGCACTGGTGGGAGCATATTTACAAGGAATGTGCTTCATGGGGAAAGGTCTTATAATGTAATATGGGAAAAATGACATTAGAGATACTGAAATGCCTTATAGAGAAGCATACACCATTATGTCCTTGTCATAAATTTGCAAACCATTACTTTTCCCCAAAAACGATTTTCAAATTATATTTAGAAAACAGTGCACATGTGGAAATTACTTAAAATGTCAATAATTCAAAAATTGTGATTCCTTAAATGCAATGTATAAAAAAAAAATATGTAAAAAATGATATTAAGGATTTGGAAACTACCACCAACTTGTAGTTTGTGGTAATTTGCGAATTCTTTTCAAAAAGAATTTTTTTTTTTTTTAAAAAAAGGTCCCATATGACGCCCATACATGCCATTAGGGCATGTAGGTGTGCCATGTGCTCCCAAATTTCTTTTTCAGGGGTGCAGCAGGTTGTTCTTGAGATACCCCTGCACGCTTGAAAAAAATCCTATTTTGTGATGAGCTAATTGCTAATCACAACTTGCAACATTAATTCCTATGAGCCTCCTAGCCTATGGAAATGAATGGGTAATTTGCAATTAGCAATTTGCTCATTGCAAATTAGGAATAGTAAAGAATCGCTATTTATTCCTTAAAATTTGCTATTTATAATATGTAAAATATTTTGATGATACATATGGCAGTTCATCTGTAACAAGATAAGAAGCTTAGGGATAGATTTATGATGAGTGGCGCATCCCCAGGGATGTGACAGTCATCCTGCGCCACTGTTCCGCCACCCATGGTGTGCTGCATTTACAATGCGGCGCAGCATGGGGCAAAAAAGGCACAGATGCGTGACGCATCTGTGCTGTAAAGGTGGCGCATTGCTGGAGTTGTATCGTAAGTGCGATGCAGCTCCAGCAAGGATCAGGGGTGCCCCATCTATACAATGCTGCGTCAAGACCTATGCCAGCTTCAAGCAGGTGCAGGGTTTTGAAGCAGCTTTCTCCTATCTGATTGTAAATGCGGCACACCATGGGTGGTAAAGCAGTGGTGCACATTAACTGGTGCATGCCTGGGGATGTGCCATTTAATATAAATCTGCACTTTAACATTTGAGTATGTGCAGGGGACACAGAGTCGTTGAGGCTTATCCAAGGTTAAGAACAGATGAGTCCTGTTCAGTGAAAAATTAGACATAGGCTTCACCTGCTCAGCATCGCTGGACATGGCTAAATAATAGCTGCAAAATGTTACTCTTGTTAAATAATTTTACTATTATAATCTGTGAGATTTGTCTCTTACTCTGCAACATCTCATTGTTGTTGTCTTTCTTTAAAGATAAAGACAACCTCAACATGAGCGACAATCTGCAATCAGTTGATTTTGACCTCATCATTGAACTTGTAATTGAAACATCAGTGGATGTTGATCCATTGGATGATTTAAATCCTGAGGATGAAGAAGAGCGTGATGAGGATGCAGATTTGTCCGAATTATATGATATAGGATGGGAAGCTGACCTGCTTGAGCCTTTGGAATTATAAACATTTATTTTTAAAATTTATAATCAATAAAAAGTAAAAAGGTAAACCGTTTAATTTAAAAATAAAGACACCTTCAAAAACAGGTTATGTGTAGTGTCTTCAATAAAATATTAAAATATGCTCATAAAATTAGATCAGATTCACATATAAAATAGCATAGGTAACATAAATATAAATCTCATTTCTTTTCTGCTACTTCTGTATTGTAAATTTGCAAGGACTAAAAAATCTTCTATTTAAAATGTCAAGTAGTGTGTTATGTTTTTGATCACTATTACTGATTTACTGTTTGATAATATTTTTTTATTAACATTTTTATTATATTTTTCCTCAGATTCAACTATGCCTACAAAAATAAGAGAGATGAAGGCTGCAAAACGTCAAAGACAGCAGGAGAAAAAAAAAATGCAGCAGTCCTCTAACAAAAAGATTTCTCAAGCGATGAAGAAAGCACCGGGTAAGAGCTCTAAATATTTCATAAAAAATATTTCTAATAAAAAAAATATTAGTACAGAAAATGTTTCAATCCATAACAACACAAGTAAATCAAATGGAAAGAAAAGGACAAATGAAAATGTTACTGCTAGAGCAAGAGATAAATCTGTGCATGATAGTAGAAGGAAACAACAGTTTACGGAGATTCGTAAACGAATGTTCCGTAACAGGATAATTGGCAATTTGTTAAAAAATATTAAGAAAGGTCAACAGAAATTAGTTTTTTATAGGAGAAAAAAAAAAGTTGAGAAAGTTATTGATCAGGCTTTTGAAATTAAACGTAAGTTATTTATTTTGATAATCAATAGAATTAGGAAGCTAAACAAGGCAATTTTTGATTTCAAAAGAAATAGTAGATGGAAGAGAATAGTTAATCGTAGTAATTTTTGTGAAGTTTTTTCTGGAGAATGGATACATAGTTCAAGCTGTGAGGCATTTTTTAATGAAGAGAGTTATTTCCAGGATAATGATTTGGTGCATGCAGTTGACATCAGTGGTCGTGCTTATGAAGTGAAAGATGGTTGTCCAGTTGAAAAAGAAAAACTTGTGACAACAGAGGCAGAAGAGTTGTTAGGTAATGAGGTTTTAGGAAGACGTGCTAAGGGTCCTGTGTACACCTGGAAGTGTAGTAGTATTTGCAGTGTGCGACAGGATTCCATCAATTTGCTTTGTGATTTTGTACGGTCATTTAACAAGAAAAGTTTGAAGCAGAAAATGAGGTTGTTGCAAGAATTAGATCCTTGCAGAGTGAGAGAAGTGACAGGTTTGCATGGTCATTCACTGGCTTGTCTTTCCAGGAGAGTATGCCAGAGTGTTTTTCATCATTTCAGGATGCTAGCAGTGCATCATAACAAAGTGAGGAAGTTAGTTAGACTGTTGTATTATGCTAAGAGTCCAGCAATTATGCTGAAACAATTATGTGCTGCTCTTCTGCATGGTTCTGAAATAGATGTGAGGAATATATGTGAAGAAATTGAGTTTTGTTACTTTGGAAGTAAAGAGGAGAATGTTGAAATTGAGCAAGAAATAGAGGGTCATTTGGAAGATACTGTACATGTTTCCAGTACAGATAATTTCCAGAGGGAAATTGCGACGTTTGACATGAAATCAAGTGAGAGGCCTAATTTCACTTGTGTGTGTTGTCGACGCACTTATTATAAGAATCAGACTAAGTTAGTGGATTTATATGCAAAAAGTGAAAGGGAAAATAATAGTGAATGGAAGGATTTTGCAACATACTTGATGGTAGAAAATTGTTTTGATTTGGGATTGGATCAACGTGTGTGTACTTATTGTTGTAACAAATTAAAACAAAACCAGATGCCTGCTAGAGCAGTTCATAATAATCTGGAATTGGTTGAGATTCCTTCTGAATTGAAGGATTTAAATACTTATGAATCTATTTTGATTCAAAGTATCCATCCCTTTCAGGCTATTGTAAGAATGGAGCCAAAGACAGGGAAATTGCCTCCATCAGATTTACAGAGAGGATTAAAGGGAAGAGTTGTTTATTTGCCTCTAGATTTGAAGAAAAACATTAACACAATTGGAGTAGAAAAAGTGGAAGAGGAACCTCTGGTTATCTTAGTTAATGGGGTTCCGACAAAGAATAAGAAAATATGGCAAGATTTAGTAGATGTTAGGAAAGTTAAAAAGGCAACATTGTATTTGAAAAAAAATAATAAATACTATAAGAATGTATATGTTGAAGAAGAGGAAGTAAGTGAGGAAGAGGATAGCGATTTGTGTGCTGGTCAAATTGAGAAAGTAGAACCCTCTACTAGTGAGGAAATATATGAACATTATAGTGTTCATCCTTTGCATTCAAAGGAAGTCATGGGGAATGCTATTGAGTTGTTTCAAATGAAACAAGCCAAAGGGAGTCCCATTAGTGTTTGGGAGGAAAGTTTGGAAGCTCGGTGTTTCCCACAGCTTTTTCCAACAGGTCAGGGAGGAAGATATGATGAGCGACCTCATCAAATTCCTGCTTCTGAATACCGGACTTTGCGATTGTATGCAGGAGATGCTAGGTTTCGACAATGCATTCCATATTTGTTTCATCTCCTGTTTGAAAGCGATCTGTCTGGACTGTCATATGCAGTGAACCACATCTTGAAAAGTGGTATACACATGCAAAACATCTCGGCAAGTGATTTTATGGATAAAGTGAATGTCCAAGATAGTATTTTGGATTCTCACCTGATTAATCTCATGGCGTGTCAGCGTGGTACTAATGAGTACTGGTACCGTCGTCATGGTGATTTAAAATGTATGCTGAGGAACTTAGGTACTCCCACATGGTTCCTCACTCTGAGCTGTGCCGAGTATGGCTGGGAAGACTTACTTGAATTTCTACGAGAGGCAAATGCTAACGTAGAAAACATCGAATTCAAGACACCCGGAGAACTGTGCTCTTTGGATCCAGTCAATGTATGTAGGTACTTCAATCATAGATTTGAAGCTATGATGTGTTTCATCATGAATAAGAAGAATCCACCTCTTGGAGAGGTGTTGGATTTCTTCTGGAGAAAGGAGTACCAAGCAAGAGGTGCTCCTCATATACATATGTTGCTGTGGATCAAGGATGCACCTAAATTTGGAACGGATCCAGATGACTCAGTGATGAGTTTCATCCAACAGTATTCTACGTGTGCTGTTCCAAACGCAAAGGAGAAGAAAAGCCTAAGAGAAAAAGTTCTGCGTTTCCAAAGCCATCGATGTGGAAAGTACTGCCGTCGTAAATTCCGAAACAAGGACAAGTTCTACAGTAAATGTCGTTTCGGCTTTCCACGACCGGTGATTTCTAAAGGAAGAGTAAACAGTTTGATGTCTTCGCTGCGACACAATGTCATGAAGAAATCACCTAAAAACACTTACAATTTGAAGAGGAATGAAGAGTCCAAGTACATCAACGACTACAACCCGGTGATTTTGTCCATGTGGAATGCTAACATGGATATACAGTTTGTGGCTGATAACTGTATGGCTGTGGCTCGGTATGTGACGTCTTACATCACCAAAAAAGAGAAGACAGAATTGAAGGATATGTGGGAGGACATTTCCCATGAAAAGAGCCTCAGCAAGAAGTTGTACAGTTTCAGTCTGAAGATGTTGTCGCATCGAGAAATCGGAGCGTACGAATGTTCTGACCGGTTGTCTTCAGCAAGTCTCTATGCCAAGTCCAGGAGTATCGTTTGGGCGAGTCTTGGTCTTGCTGCAACGCGTAATCGAGTTCTCAAACCTGTGCGGGAAATTGAGTATTTGGCGGAAAAGGAGCCAAACAGTACCGACATTTTGAAGACAAACATGTTGGATACATATTATCCAAATCGAAGCAGTCACCTAGAGAATGTTTGTCTGTATGAGGTTCTGCAAAATTACATGTTCAAGAGGAACATCAAAGAAGATACTGAGAAAGGAGTGTATGCTGTAATAGGAAGTGAGGGATGTCTGGTGAAGCAAAGAAAATGCCACTTGATAAACCATCGAAAATTGAGTGGCGAATCTCCTGAAAAAAAGGAGTTTTTCTATTTAGCACTTTTGCAACTTTTCAAGCCTTGGCGTGCAGAAGAGGAACTGCTTGGAGATTTCCTCTGTTATGAAGACTCTTTCAATGCCGCCAAGGAGACCATAGAATGTCCTGCTTTTCCCAAATATGTAGAAATGTTGAATGCGGAAATTGAGCAGGAAGCAACGATTGCAGCCGAGATTGCCAGAGACAGTTCTCAGGACAGTCAGAGTTCTGCTTCATTGAGTCAGGATCCACTAGGAGGACCTCTTATTGAAAATGAAGCTGCCACTGCTATGAATGAGGTGGAAAGAGCCATGGCACATGCTCAAGAGGATGCGGTTAACTTAGAAGAGTTGGAAAGGCAACTCAACGTTGAGCAGAGGAAAATATATGACGAAGTTACCATGCAAATTGATCATGGATTAAGTCATGATAAGAAAGAGTGCTCATGTACGTCGTTGAAGCCTGTCCGACTGTACGTGAGTGGAGAAGCGGGAACTGGAAAAAGTTTCCTCATTAAAGCAATTTCATGCTATTTGCAGGAAAGGACAGAGTCATCGCTGTCTTGTGTTGTCACTGCTCCAACTGGACTGGCAGCACATAATATTAAAGGGATTACTTTACATCGTTTACTGATGCTGCCAGTGGAGCATGACAACAAATTAGAATATCACAAGCTATCTGGAGATGCTTGTTTTGAAGTTTCAAGAATCTTGAGGAAAATGAAACTTCTTATCATTGACGAAGTAAGCATGGTTTCCAATGTCATGCTTGCCTTTGTGCATTTGAGGATGCAAGAAGTTCTCAAAACAGAGTATGATGTGTTATTTGGTGGCAAACACATCATTGTTTTCGGAGATCTTCTGCAGCTGACACCAGTGAAAGGGCAACCTGTGTTCAAAATGCTCACGCATGAAGATACCAGGAAGTGCCTAGACAGCATTGGCAACGTCAATATATGGTTAAACTTCAATTATGCTGAACTGCATGAAAATATGCGTCAGGCAAAGGATGAAGTTTACAAGACTATTCTACAAGATGTTAGAATTGGAAAAGTGACCGAGCATGGAAAAGAAGCTTTACATGCACGATTACTGTCAAATTTATATCCAGAACAAGATGTTGTGCCTGAGAATATTTTTCAGAAAATTACTGATAAGAAATCTGGAATATGTTTGATGCCAACTCTTGCAGAATGTGCCAAATTTAACAACAAAATGTTGCATTTAGAAAAGCAAGAGATTGTGAAAGTGGAAGCTATTGATAGAGTAGAGCATATGGGATCAACAATTATTTTGTCTGAGAATCTGAAATCAAAATTGGATTCATTAGAGAAGACTATATCTAAAACTGCAGGTTTTGAAAAGACTCTGAATGTGTGCTTGAACTGCCGTATAATTTTAAGAAGGAATTTACATGTTGAAAGAGGTCTGGTAAATGGATCAATGGGTAATGTTGTTGATTTTGTGAAATACAGAAATAGAGATGGAATTGAATTTTTAAAAATTAAATTTGATGGCATTGAGGAAGTACAGCTAATTGCTCGTTGTTCTGCTAGATTTTTGCTTGTAAAAGACTTATATGTTCGCCGTAAGCAGTTCCCTGTTTGCTTGGCATATGCGGTGACAATTCATAAATCGCAAGGTTTAAGTGTAGACACTGCATTGGTGAATATTGGCAGTTCTGTGTTCAAGGAGGGTATGGCATATGTGGCATTGTCACGAGTTAGAACTTTATCGGGATTGTACTTGATTGAGTGTGATGTCAGAAACATTTGTGCAGATCTAGATTGTGTTAAGGAATACAATAGGTTAAGAAGAGAGTATGCGCCACATTTGCCTCAGTTTCCTTTGTTTGAGAAACGTCTGGTAGGCCGGAAACGAAGAAATGAGAACAATACTGGGGAGGTTGTAGCAAAAAGACAAAAAGTGAATAAACCTAAAATTACAAGCAGAAACAAAGAGGATTCTGTTGAAGATGTTGTTGGTTTTCAGTTTGAAAACAGTTCTGGTGTCAACTGCTATGCTAATGTAGTAATGAATGTTTTGTTTTCTCTAAAAAATGTAAAAGAAGAGATTGTGGTCAATTCTGATCAAAGATTTTGCAGTTTGTTGAATTCTGTGTTAGAGAAATGTAGCACAGATAGAACAAAAATAGAAAGTGTGTCTGAAATTCGAAACCTGTTAGACAGATGTTCAGGGCAAACACAATTCTCTCAAAATATTCAGCAAGATTGTCAGGAGTTTTTAATGTATATGCTTGATGTATTACATGCTGAAGGTGTAGATGTAGATCAGCTGTTTGGGCTTTCTTATCAATGGCAGCATGACTGCGAGAACTGTATGGTATCAAGTACTACTAGTGTAGACTCAGAAAGATTTATATATTTAACTTTGCCAGACAGTAAATCAGTCTCCTTTAATAAGCTAGTAAAAGCTGCTAATCACAGCATGGAGTGTAGCCAATGTAAATCTGAAATGATGTCCACATTATTTATACGAACATATGGCCAGTACGTCATTTTAATGTTCCAACGATGTAGGCCTGATGGAACAAAATTGACAACTTTAATAAAAAATTTTGTAGCTTCGCAGTTGTCAATATCAGGAAGGACTTTTGTAACTACAGCAATTATATATCATGACGGCCCTTCAATATCATCAGGACATTACACAGCTTATTTAAAGTGTAGAAATGGCTGGTCATTCTGCAATGATTCTGTTTTAATTTTCAAAAAAAACATTGCCGTATGACCTTAAAAACTCTTACCTGGTGTTTTTAAAACCAAAATTTTAGGAAAATAATCTCGGGATATGATCTGTGGAATTTCAAGAAGTTCTAATGGCTCCTACACAATTTGGCCTTGAGGATAAGTGTAGTTCAGAGACATAACTTCTAATCAAAGGATTGGACATCATGGAGATGTATGTGCACTTTAAATGAGTTCAGAAAAATTGTTTCTTTTCATAAGCTAATTGAAGCAGCCAATCAAAACATGGAGTAGAGGGAATGTAAGTCTGCAATGCTGTCTACTGTTTTACATTGCTTTGTGATTAAAAGTGATGTAGAGAATTAAATAATTGTAGTACTCATAGAGGTAGTGTAAGTCTGCTTCATATTAAGCAGTATCAGTGTCATAGGAAATGTAGAACATGACTGACCAAGAAGGGGAAGATATTACTATTCCAGGATTGTGAAAATGATCTTCAACATTTTAATTCTGAAAGTTGCGGAAATGCCAAATGATGGGATTGGCTTACAAGAAATCCAAGAGTTACAAATATCTCTGACTAGATTTGGCCTTGTGGAAAATAGTGGTAGAGAGCAAGAAGTCATTTATTGCATGTAACGTGTTTTTAAAAACGATGGAGGTTTTCTTTCAGAAAGTGGCGGGCTGAAAGTAATAACAGCACAAAAGAGTGTAAGCTGTTCATAGGACATCCTTGGACGTCATGGAAAGTAAGTTAACTTTAAGGAGTTCTGAATTTTATTTTCTGATGTTGTATGGGTTTTTTAAACACAATCATTTTGATTGTGTTTTTTTTTCCCCGCTGTTACATGATGAATACCTTCAAGTCACTGTTTTTAGTGAATTTTGATACATTCTGAGAACAGCAAAAATAAACCATTTAACATGTATAATTAATTCTGTACTGTTTGCATTTATGATGTATATGTAGAACTGTGTAGGAGGCATGGAGAAGGTGAGTTTTCTGTAAGTGTTAAATTTATTGTATGCAGTGCTGCACTTCTACGTATTCTTTCATATGCTGGACTACATCTGCACAATGAGATACCTAAGCAAAGGAAACACAAGTGATGTGATTGTGAAATGAGCAAAATAAATTGCACATATTTCAATTACATCACTTGAGTTTCCTATCATTACGAATCACATTGTGCAGATCAAGTTTAGGTCTGTCCAGGGAAACATAGGAGGTTTCTACTTTGTTGAAGAGTGCAGTGGACATGACTCACTTCATTAGTAGACTTTCACAGATATTATCTCCTCTGTACACTTCAACAAGTGTAAATCTCATCTTGAACTCTGAGTAGGCCTCACCTCAAACAAATCTCTGGATAGGAGACATGTTATTAGCATACTGAAGCGACACTTTTCTGAAACAAGAGCAATGCAAAAGATGCACCATGTTTTAAGATAGGCCTCACTTCATCTGCATCAAGATACTGTTAGTTTAAAATGTATATCTTTAGCATTGTGTAGAGGACCTGGAGAAGCAGAAGCTTCTGTCAGTGTCAAAGTTGTTGAAAAACTATTTGTCCTTCAATATTTTCCCTTGTCTTTTGTAATTTTTAAATACATATTTTAATTTTTTTTCAAATGTTGGTTCTCTCTTTCACAGATTGAAAGTATAGAAATAAAATGTGATTAATTTAACGGCAATTACAAGGTAAATAGTTGTACTCTTTTCGTTACATTTCTATCACATTCACCTACTATTAGATCCACTGCTT
The DNA here is from genome assembly GCF_964261635.1 of Lissotriton helveticus. Lineage (NCBI taxonomy): Eukaryota > Metazoa > Chordata > Amphibia > Caudata > Salamandridae > Lissotriton > Lissotriton helveticus. The sequence continues at coordinate 53,608,110 of NC_136062.1, read as the reverse complement.
CACTTCTTTAATCCTCAGTTTCCTGCCTTTGCTACTTTCCTCATTCCTTTCTCTATTACCTATTTACTCAACTCCTTCCACTCTTTTTCTCAGTCCCTCTGTTCTCATAGTTCCTCAGTCTTGTTCACTCACTCCATCTCTATTACTCTTAGTGTCTGTGAATTACTTTCCCAACTTTTTTTTTTTGGGGACCGCTTCCTGGGAAGTTGCCCGGTTCGCAAACCAGCAGCGTTATGGCAGTCCACCATTTTGTGTTTCGTTCGAATCAAGATACAAGATGGAGGGCAAATAATGTTCAGAATAGGTAGAAGGGGGCACGGTAGATGTATCTTGACCCCCTTGGTTTTCTGAGGGTGGCTCAGGAGGACCATAGTTCTTCACTCTTGTTCACTCTCTCTGTTTCTATTAATGTCACTGTTTATGACTGATCAAAAAAATGTTTTTTAAAAAAGAACAGTAACTATAAGGGAAGGAAATAGACAGTTATGTTAAAAGAAAGACAGCTATAGGGAGTAAACTAACGATACTGTTACCTACAATCCACTGCTGTTGATGTTACTGACCATGTCATGAATGATGTAATATGTGAAATCATCAACAGTGGATTGTAGGTAACAGTATCCTTATTTTACTCCCTAGAGCTGTCTTTCTTTTAACATAACTGTGTATTTCCTTCCCTTATAGTTACTGTTCTTTTTAAAAAAATATTTTTTTGGTTAGCTTCCGGTACGCGTACCGGGTAGCGCTCCGGGAGCGAACTAAGAGAAATACAGGTTGGCAGAGTTCCAAATTTTCTACCAATTTTTTTATAATGGGGAGTTAGTTCTGAAAAGAACTTTTTTTTTAATGTTTTTGTTGTTTTATATTTTTTTTAGTATTTTTTGAATTTTTTTTTACTTTTTTTGTATTTTCTGAACGTTTTTAAAATTTTTTTGGTTTTTTTGGGGGGGGGGGAAACAAAAACGATCCATTATAAAGGGCTCAACAGGAGCAAAAAAAAAAAAAGAATTTATTTTTTGGTGCGTTTTGTGCAAACATTAATATGATTTTGAATTGCTCGCAAAATCAAAGTGATGCTACTTTCTCTGTAGCAGATGAAAGCGCCACATTCCACGCACACTTGTTTCGCGACGTTTCGCGAGAACGCGAAACGTCATGCTGACGCGAAGCGTCGCGATGTTGTTTTGTAACGCGAGAGGTGCGCTAAAGGAACGTTTACCAGTTCGCGTACCGGGTCGCGCCTCCGGATTGAGCTAACGGGAAGCTAACCGGTACGCGTACTGGGAGCGAAACAAAAAAAAATAAAAAAAAAATTGTATAAAAAACATGTAAAAAATATTTTTCTTTTTAAAGAATAATACATTGTAAAGGTTTTGATATTAGCTATTAAAAAACCAATGAAATTCACTGAAAAAACCATAGGTTATAGACCATATATAGTTAGGAATTAGCATTTACAAAACCTTAAAAATTCACTGAAAAAACCATAGGTTATAGACCATATATAGTTAGGGATTAGCATTTAAAAAACCTTATTTTACTCACACAAAACCATTGAAATTCCATATATAGTTAGTTGTACTAACTATATATCACGCACCTGCAATCCACTGCTGATGATGTCACATATTACATCATTCATGACATGGTCAGTGACATCACTGATGACATCACTGATGACATCTCAAATGACATCACTGATGACATCACTGATGACATCATCCAGTGACTGTGTGTTTCTGTAAAGTTTAAATATGTTTTACATATTGAAGAATGAGTAGATGTAGAAGTGTCTGGATGAAGGATTTAGTAGGTGCGTGACTGACTGTATGAGTGAGTGATTAAATGTGTCTCACTGAGTGCATGGGTTAGTGACTAAACTGTCTTAATTTGTGCATCATTATGTCTGTTGTTCTGTAAACTGCTGCATGTGTTGATCAGTAGCTATATGAGTAACTATATAGGTTATTGATTGGTTGCCCAAGCATTTGTATGGGAGACTGAGTGTGTGTGTGAGTGGCTGGGAAGTGTATGACTCTGTGCATAGATGTATGGGTTCAAAAGTGCATGTTGGAAACAGCTGTATGGGCGGTTGACTGTGTGCATGACTGTATTGGTGAGTGAATAGATATCTCAGTGCTACATGTCAAATTAAGTACATATGTAAAATACAGTACATGTGAGAGTTGACATATATAAATAACTGTGCATAAGAGCCAGTGAATGTGTGAGTGGCTGTATGGATCATTGTGAACTTGTATCCAGGATTGTATAAGTGAGTAAATATGTTTTAGTATTTGTTGGAATAAGTAAGTAAGGTGTGTTTAACTGTATAGTTAAGGAAATGGAGGTGTGATTGATTGTTTGCATGACTGTCTAGGTGTGTGTGTAACTTCATGGATGAGTGACAATCTGTGAGTCTGTGTTTACACTGAGTGTATCTAAGGTTATATTAGAGTCTGAAGAGGTTCATCGTATTATCACAACAGTGATGTCATCAGTAATGTCATTTGAGATGTCATCAGTGATGTCATCAGTGATGTCATTTGAGATGTCATCAGTGATGTCATCAGTGATGTCACTGACCATGTCATGAATGATGTAATATGTGACATCATCAGCAGTGGATTGCGGGTGCGTGATATATAGTTAGTACAACTAACTATATATGGAATTTCAATGGTTTTGTGTGAGTAAAATAAGGTTTTTTAAATGCTAATCCCTAACTATATATGGTCTATAACCTATGGTTTTTTCAGTGAATATATATATATATATATATATACATCTATATAGTGGCGGTCACCAGTAGGTAATATATTTATATATGTATATATATATATACATATATATATATATATATATATATTTATATATATATATATATATATATATATATACATATATATATATATATATATATATATATATATATATATATATATATATATATATATATATATATATATATATATATATATATATATATATATATATATATGTATATATATTGTTTACCAAACCAATCTTCTGATTAAAGAAGGCGCTGACTCCGTGAGTTTCAATTCAAACGTATTTATTCCTTTTCAGTTTCTGCTCAGACGCGTTTCGACGGGCTCCTGCCGCCTTGATCACTAACAAATGCATACTGACATTGAGGTTTATATATACACAAAAGCACATTCTCACTGATTGGGTAGTCTCAGTTAATGCTGAATGACAGTTGCTATAGTTACCTAGGTTACACCCAAGGTGATGACGCTGCTTTAGCATATGACTTGCACATTTAGAACATCCATGTAGTCTTTCTACTGTTACTGTTAATTCACATGTAACAGATACTTGCAGCATATATGACCAAACAATTACGTGCTTAATATGTACAATGTGATAAATTGTGCCCAACATTACTGTGAGAGCGAGCATTACTGGTGACACAGCACAACCCCACTTTCAGCCTTTTTTAGTTAACATGTTTTGTATCCGCGCTTCAGCGAATCCCGTGTGTCCATGCACACAGGCTGCACATTGCTGCTCATATAAACATGTGGATTGGTCCGGCGCTGTAATCTCAGAAATGTCAGTTCCCTGAGGCGCGCTACTGCGAGTGGGCAGCATCTGGAATTGTTCAGACTCGGTGAGTGTTTACAGTGAGAACACCGCGCGCGCGTTTTGTTTCGCCTGATAGCCTAATGCAGGTAAACTATTGAATGTAGATTACTGCTCCTTCTACTTGAAGGATGGCGAGCGGGAACTGGCATTGTTTTATTATATAACAAGTGCTGCTGAGCGTAGCGGCGGGGGTTGCCTACTGTGTGGCACAATGTGTGATGTTTGCTATCTATTGGTCGGTCATCTCCCTATAGTGATGAGTGCGTATAAAGTGTATTTACAGTGATTATGAATTAAAAACTATGCATATGTTCACGGGTACTAGGGATAAGGAGGGCAGAGAGAGGCGCTGGGACGTGTTTGTTTAAATGTGGACACTAAGGGCCTCATCCGCATTTAAACCTGCCGGGATCTTGGAGTTCATTAGAATGATGTATCTAGACTCCAGGCGGCGTAGCGCAAGTTTCCGATTGCCACCTCTGGGATTCTTGGGGATGCTGTCTATAACAAAATAAGTTAGACCATCCATATTACCCCCATGGGCCTCGTGGATGTGGCGCGCCACGGGGTATGTTTGGTCCAGGTTTGCAATCGCCCTTAGGTGCTGCAGAATTCTAACATGGACGGGATGAATAGTCGATCCCACATATCTTTTGCCGCACTGGCAAGTTAGCACGTAAACAGCAAATTCAGTTTTGCATGTGAAATGTGCCCTCAGGGAGTATTTCTTCCTTCTGAAAGGTAATTGGACCTCAGTGGTATTAATGCCATGCATGCAGGCTTTGCATTTTATGCATTTTTTGAACCCCTTCTGTGACTGTAACCAGTTTTTCTTCTGTTTAAGAACCGGTGCATTTACCACCAGGGCGTTCCGCATTGATTTCGCTTTCCTGAACGATATCAGTGGACTCTCTCCTACTTCGCTCCCTATAGTAGGGTCGTTGTGGATTAATGGCCAGTGCCTCTTTAAGATTTTGCGGAGGTTTGAGTGATATCGGTTGTAGCCTGTTATTAGTCTGGGGGGTTGTCTCGCCTTGCTATGTGCAGTTGTTTCATGTACCACTGGGAATATTAGATCCTTTCTATTCTTGGTTTCACATTTCACTTCAGCTTTCCTGCACGTTTCTGGGGTGTATCCTCTTTGTTGGAGTCGTGAGAATAGATTTGTTTTAGCATTGGTAAGACCCTCAGGAGTGCTGCAATTGCGTGTCATCCTGAGGCATTCTGCATAAGGGATTGATTGTTTGAGGGGGGTGGGGTGGAAACTATGGGCATGTAGGATTCCATTCCCTGCAGTCGGTTTGCGGTAAGTGCGTGTTTGGATTTTATCCTGCTCTACAAACAGCTCTATATCTAAAAATTGTATGGTTTCTGTGCTGGTGTTGCAAGTAAACTTTAGATTTAAACTATTCTCATTAAGTTTCTCCGTGAATTCCACAGCACTCTCCACATCGCCCTCCCACAAAATGAAAATGTCATCAATGAATCTGTTGTACACAACCACATTTTTCTCCATGATTTCTCTGTGCTGCACCCACAGCACCCGCTCCTCCCACCAGCCCATGTGGAGATTCGCATAGCTGGGGGAGAAGCAAGTTCCCATGGCCGAACCTTGTACCTGTTTGTAATACAATTTGTCAAACATAAATGTGTTGTTCGTGAGACACCATTCTGTCATTGCCAAAATCATTTGGGTGTGTTCAAACAGACTTATAGGTCTTTTTCCCAGGAAGTATTTGATGGCGTTTAGGCCATCCGTATGTCTGATGCTGGTGTATAGGGCTTGGACATCCAGTGTCATGAACACATATTCCTTCTTCCATCCAATATCATACACTTTGGATAGGAAATCTCCTGTGTCTTTTATATAAGCAGGTAGTTTTTTGACTTCTGGTTGCAAGAACTGGTCAATGAATATGCTTGTGTTCTCAAACAGGCTGCCTATCGCTGAGATTATCGGCCTTCCCGGTGGTGTTTTGTCATCTTTGTGAATCTTCGGGATTAGGTACAGTTGTGCTGTCACTGGGTAGTCGGTTTTCAGAAATTCAAATTCATTTCTGCTCAAAAGACCTTTGCCTTTCCATTTGTACAGGTCACCATGGTACTTTTCCTGGATTCCTACGATGTGCGTGGGGCTGATCCTTGTGTAGCACTCTCTGTCATGCAGTTGGTTCAATGCTTCTGCGTTGTACATTTCAAGCGGCCAGAGCACTATGTTTCCGCCTTTGTCGGACCATCTTACCACAATGTCTGATCTTGCCTTTATCTTCTCCATAAGGTCATTGTATTTGCGTGTCTGATCCATGTTTTCCCAATATTTCTGTTTGGTACTTTTAATGGATAGATCTTTGAGGTCTCTTGTTACACATTCGGCAAAAAGATCCAGCCCATCTTTTGGCATTATAGGCATAAACGTTGATTTTGGTTTGAAAGTAGTTGTGGTAGACTGACAGATATCTATCTCTGAGTTTCGTGCTACCCCACTTAGTGTGATGCTTTCTGATTCATTTTCATTCTGCTGTTCGAGATCGATCATGATTTGTAATGTTGCCATATCTTCCACATTTAACCTTGTGTGTGATATTTCTGAAGCTACCATCTCAGATGAGTTTTGTTTTGAACTGGCAAAATATTTCTGGAGTTTTAATTTACGGACATAAAGGAACAAGTCAATTCGTGTCTGGGCATAATCAAAGTTGGTATTGCTGCAAAATGTCAATCCTAACGATAAAATTTCGTATGTATATATATATATATACATCTATATAGTGGCGGTCACCAGTAGGTAATTATAGTGAGGACCTAGTTTCCATAGGAAGAGCGTTTCTTTATTTGCCAATAACTTCGGTGCCGTTTGACAAATTCTGGCAACATTTTCAAAACTAGTTGGCCAGTCACTTCAGCAGCTTTCTTGAAAATGTTGGGGTGATCTCTCAAGTGAGGGTGAGAAAAAGGGGGGGTCCCAAAACACTTATTCCCTCATGTTAATTTCCATAGTAAATTTTAGACACAGCTACAGCCGGAACTGCTGAACGGAATTACACCAAATTTGACAGAAACATAGGTGTTGGTCAGAAAGTACCCTTTTTGTTAAATAGTGTAAATCCATTCAGTAGATTTAGAGTTATTTAAAGAAATTTCCAGTTGTATATATAGGGACGTGGTGGATCCAAAATCCTTATACATTTTGTGTTAAGATCTGATTGGCTGACAACACTTCAAACAAGGAACTGTTGGCAGCCATCCTGTAACTCGGCTGAACCGAGACACTGAAATAAGCATAAAAAAAAGAAAAGGGGGCATGGTAGTAACACCCTGACCCCCTAGGCCTCTTTGGAGGGAGTTGCGCTGGGTGCGTGAATCCGGCCACAAATTTTTACAAAATGGAACGTGGCCTTCCGCACTTCATTATCAATGGGACCCAGGGTGGGTTAGGTTTCAGGGGCATTGTAAATTATGGAGGAGGGTGCAGGAGCCCTTGCTACTGGGGCTCATTATGCTCCAGGGACCACCACCTGCCCAGAGTTGGTTGCTTTAACAAATGTGTGAACGGCCTGTAAAACCTCCTCCACTCCCTGCAGCTTCTTAAATTTCACTGACCCCCTGCAGCCCCAGTGGCCACCATCTCCATGGGGCATTACGTTTTTAAAAAAGCGGGGGGTCCACATGAACCCTCTGCATCCCCTTGGACCGCTCTTGTATATTTGAATGCAGGGGCCATGCAGACTTCCCCCCTGCCAAAGCCCGGGACCACCACCTCCCTGGGGCAAATAATTAAAATGAAGGGGGCTACATAGCCCCCCTCCTGGAGCCAATAATGGCCTTTGGGACCATTCACCCCCAAGGGCCGGTCCTGCAATGTCCAGCGGTGCCCACCTCAAGGACATAGCAGTTTGCAATCTCCCGCCAAGCCATAGCAAGCACTGCTCCACTTCGAGTAAGCAAGAGCAGAAAATGCTCTAGCTTACCCAAAGCAGCGAAGAATTGCTTTTAAACACAGGGAGCTGCATGTTCGCAGCTTCCTATGTGTAAAAGCAATGGCGGCTCCCGCAAGAGGTGGGGAGCCAGCAGGGACGGCGGGCACCTTGAGGCACTCTGCAAAGTGGGTGCACTGGGTGAGACCAGGGCACCAACACTACAGGGTGTGCCCAGGGGATGGGGTTTCTGGGGCCAAAATCGGCATGGGAGGTGAAACTCGTGGCCCCCCTCCCTTTAAAGAAAAAAGCGGGTAGGACCCTAGGATGGGGGTCACTGGGGCTGAAAATGGCCCAGGAGGGGCCGCTCCACCTGCCTCCCTTTAAATATACAAAAAAAGGAAAAGAAAAGGCTGGGCTCCAGTCGATGGGGTCCCCTGGGCCCAAATCAGCCCAGGGTAGGGGGGCCACAAAGCCCCCCTCCCTTACAAAAAGAAAAAATCTTTGGCAACTCACCAGAAACCACACCACCTTTACCACCATTCTGCAAATGTGCCTTGTAGCGTACTGCCGGTTGATGGATGAAGTCCCCTAGGCTCCAGAGGGTCCTTGGGGGCTAACAAGCCCTCCTGTTACCTCCAGCAAATCCCACACATGTCTTTAAAAGCCACAGCTCCTTTCTCCACCACTCTGCTGACGTGCCTCCTGGTGCACTGCTGACTAGGGGAAGAAGTCCCCTTGCCTCCTGAGGGCCTCAAGACTAAAGTGGATTTCTTTCCACAACCAGTAGTGTGCCAGGAGGTGCATTTGCAGAGTGGTGGAATAAGGGGGCATGGCCTCCAAAGAGCTCTCAGCAATCCCACTGTGTTTGAGATTTATAAACAAATTAACTTTTGGGTATTCCAGAACCAATAATACAAATATCAGTAAATTGCCTGGATTAACCACATTACAGGATTATTCGGTACTTTGCCTCCAAACTAAACACCATTAGAGCTTTTTGGCTTCTGACCCAAACCATCTTAGTTATGGCAAGCAATTGCTTTCAGTAATGCATCTAAATTCCACCCGCCTCCCTCCCCCCAACGGGTTACCAACTGGACTCTTTAAATCAAACATCAGCTTTTGCTCCTATGCCCTGACTCCTTTGTACTACCAAAGTCTGGCATCAAACCTCATCCCAAAGTCTTGGAGAGGAACCATTTTGCATCCTATTTACAAAGCAATGATCCCTTAGATGGTCCTACGAATTACAGACTGATTGCCCTATTAGACGTAAAATAAATGTTTTTCAAAGGCTTACTACTCAAAGTCTTGGAAGCATGGGTCAAATGAACCAGTCCGGCCCTGCAAATCAGATAGGCTTTCGCACCTCTACCAATGCTCTTGCTTTCACAATCTTAATTGAGGAGAGTCAAAATCTAAAATCCCCCTCTAACGCCTGCTTTGTGAACCTAAAATACACCTTTGATAAGGTGTCAAGCCATGCCAGGTGGTCAAAGTTAAATCCTTGGGGTATTCCCCCAGCGCTCCTACATGTGATCAAATTACTGTATTCTAACACTTGGGTGAGTGTAAAACAGGAAGGATATGTAGCATCAAGGAAAATATTTACAAAGGACTGGTTAAGGCAAAGATTTGTATTGACCCCCTGCTGTTTATTTATATATTGCTGATTTAAACAATGCAAATAAGATAAAATATTCTTTGTCTGCCAGATTTGCTTTTCAACCACTATCAAGTTTACAGTAGACGGAAGACATTGTGCAAAAAGTTAAAATTTAGCAAAAAGTCTTATCGGCCTACAGAGGTAAATCTCCAGCTTTGCAACCTATATTAAAACAAATGGAATGCAAGTAAACATCAAGAAGTCAAAACTGATATCTTGGTGGCTTGAGCGCCGCACAAGATGGCGGCTTAACTGCGGAGCTCCGGGCATCGAGCGCCGACACCAGCAGTTTTCTCCTCTCCCGCTGCACCATTCTGAGCGCCGTCTGCATTTTCGGAAGTCGGAACATGAGGTGAGCGGACTGTTACCGCTTACGCTCCTCTGCTCCATTTCAATGCAGTTTTTCCGTGACTGACGCAGTGCGCTCCCAGCGGCCGCCATTTTCTCTACACTCTGCCGCGTATCCGAACTCAGTCAGCGGAGAATCTGCGCCACAGTACGATGCCTTCCAGGTGAAACGCGCTTCTTACAGCAACGCTGCATTACGCAATGTTCCTATCCCTTATTGATTGACTCTTCCTGTTGGCGCTTTTTTAGCCTTTGGAACAACTTTCTCCTCTAGCTTTCTTCTCGCTAGTGTTGTGTTCAAGCTGTTATCTTCATTTGGACGCCGCTATTCAATGACACTCACCAAACAGTATACCATATGTTTCTGGCTACCCTCAGTGATTTCTATCTGTTCCTACACAGGATGCGGACGATTTCTATGCTCAAGTTCATCATATGCAGTGTAATTTCAGCAATGTGTGCACTTCTATTTTAATGATGTCTTCTATATGACGCATTTTCTTTCATTTGCACACACGGTCCTGACATCACTGTGTTGAACTATACCTTCCACAACACTGCTATTTTGTCAGTTTGAGGGGCGCCCCTTATTTCTACGGAGTCTGCAGGTACATTATTATTATTATTATTAATCTCCCATACCATATATGGGGAAACTGCGCACTCTCAAGCTCAAGGCTTCCAAAACCAACCTGCCTCTTTCCTCTGACTCTGACTCAACGTCGCACGTCATGGAAGACATTGTTCCTTCAAAAACGGATATCACTCGTGGGGCAATACCTAAGGCTACTATCACCAGCAAACTTCCACAACCAGGCTCCACGAAACGCCACAAGAAGGATCCTCCTTCTCCAGGCTCTGAGACTCATTTCGCATCCATGGATCTCATTCTTGAAGAACTTCGAGCACTTAAACCCTTTATGGCTGAAACTACTAAAACACTGCAATTTCTTCATGATAAATGGTCCACTCTTGAATCCAGAGTCCTGTTAGTGGAACAATCAACGGAAGCTCTGCAATCTTCTTGTTCTAGAATTTCTACATTGGAGAAGGATGTCTCTCTCTTGAGGCGACAGACTGAGGAGTTGGAAAATAGAAATCGTCGCAATAACCTACGCCTTTATAATCTTCCAGAGCTCACAGAAGGGTCCAATCCAACCTCCTTCTTCCAAACCTTTTTACTGAAAATTCTAGATCTTCCACCTTCTGTCACTCTTAACATTCAGCGAGCTCATAGACTGGGTCCGAGAGTTTCCTCCAAACCACGCGGAGTCATAATGCTCTTCCTACAATACACCGATTTACTTCAGGTACTTTCGGCGGCCAAGGCAAAGAAACAAATCATCTGGGAAGGCCATCGTCTGTATCTGTCTCAAGATGTAGCCAAAGTGACAGCTGACCGAAGGAAACAATTTCTTGATCTACGACCACGATTGCGAGACCTTGGCGCCAGATTTGGTCTTCTACATCCTTGCCTCTTCAAGGTTACGTATAAAGAAAAGACAACGACTTTTGATGATCCACAAGTCCTTGAAGAATTCCTCCGTCGCCATGAAACCATCAACATGGACACTGCCAGACCAGTTTAATACTTCATGTGTTTTCTTGATTGATTAAGTATTTCTCCTTTTGTTTCCCTATTGTGCCTAGTATCGACTTCCCTTATCCTACTATTCACACATACCCCTTGTATATTCTGTGTATATATTTTGTCATAATGTTGCGTAGTTCCTACATTTGGCGTTCTTATGTACTCCTAACATCTCTTCTCCATTTTTGTCTCATCACAGATTCTCTCCTCCTGTTACCCATCCCGGTGTAGTTTTCTACTCCCTTCCATTGATCCTAAGCTGGTTCCTCCGGTGTTCGATGACGTGAGTTTTTGTTGTTGATGTCGTCCTCTTCTGGCGTCGTCACCCCCCCAGTTCTCATTTGTATTTGTTGTTATGTCTCTTCTCTCGCTATGTTCTCTTATCTTCCTTTATACTCTTTTCTCTCTCTCGTATTTTTCTTCCTCTCACCTTTTCTCTCTATCTCTCTCATACGTCTGTTCTTGTAATCTTACTACTTCCCTTACTTTATCATCTTTATTTTCTTTTGCTCCTTATCTCTTACATTTCCTGCTTCTCACATTTTTCTTACACTTCTCTTCAATTTCTTACTTCTATCTTACTATATCTTACCTCATATCATTTTACTAAGCTTACAAATTCCGAGTAGTTACATGGAATGTTAAAGGGTTGAATAACCCCATTAAACGCCAACGTGTCCTCACTCATTTGGCACGGCTTAAGGCCGATGTAGCTCTTATACAAGAATCCCACCTTTCGGACACAGAAGCTACTAAACTTAAACGCTGCTGGGTAGGACATGTATTTCATTCTCCTGCTTCAGGTAAAAAAAATGGTACTGTTATTTTATGTCATAAGAAGTTAAATGTTTCTGTTGTTACTCAAGAACATGATGATAATGGCCGCTGGGTTATTACTAAGCTCCTTATTGATAAAATACCTATTGTTATCTTTAATGTTTACGCACCTACAGGTGTTGACAAGTTGTTTTGGCCTGCTATTTCTGATAAATTAGTTACTCTTAATGAACAATATGTTATTTTTGGTGGTGATTGCAACCAAGTCCTAGACCCTTTTCTTGATAGAAATTCCAAAGTCAAATTTATCCCTTCCACGATGCATTCCCAATTTATTACCTCGATTAAAAACTATGCTCTAGTTGACATTTGGAGATTATGTAATCCTGACCTTAAAGAATATACGTTTTATTCCCCCACCCATCATTCACAATCTCGTATAGATTATTTATTTCTTAGTAAATCCCTAGCACAACTAGTCACCCATTCAGAAATCGGTTCCATTCTAATCTCAGACCATGCCCCCGTTTTTGTCGATATTGACCTTATCCCCTTTTCCCCTACTTCGGGACGTTGGAGATTTAATAATTCTCTACTTTTGGACCCCATTTTTACCACTAAATTTAAGACGTTCGCCTCTGAATTTTTTACATTGAATCACCTCCCTGAGTCTTCCTTTGTCACTGTTTGGGACTCTTTTAAAGCAGCCGCTAGGGGATTTATCATTAATTTTGTCTCTCAAAAGAAAAAACAGTCGATTCTTAAGTCAACTCAAATTTTGGATAAAATAAAGAAATTAGAATATACATATTATAAATCTTCCTCTGAATCTTCCCTTCGTGAACTTCTCTCTGCCAAAATTGAGTTTAATAGGTTTACTACTAACGCAGCTTCCAACTCTCTTCTTAAATGTAACTCCCGCTACTATGGAGGTCAGAACAAAATGGGCAAACTTCTGGCTAACTACTTAAAAATACGCAAAGAAAGAACGAAGATTGAGTCCTTGCTAGATGCTGCCGGGGTTTCTCAATTTAAAGACAAAGATATTCTAGCACAGTTTGTCTCATTTTACCAAACTTTATACACTCCTGAGTCTAGCCCTGATCCTGCTGACCTTTTATCATATTTCCAAGATATCCCTTCCCCTCAGTCTTCTCATGTTGATTTTCAATCCTTGGATTTGGACATTTCCCCATCTGAAATTTCACATGCGGTTTCGATCCTCCGTAGAGGCAAGGCCCCGGGTCCGGACGGTTTTACTATTGAGTTTTACAATCACTTCTCCTCCCTTCTCCTCCCTAAGCTTTTACTCTTATTTCAGTCCTTTGTCCACTCTGGATCCTCTCGGGGATCTTTTCAGGAAGCATTAATTTGTCTCATACCCAAACCAGATAAAGATCATACGTTATGTAAAAATTATCGCCCAATTTCCCTGGTAAACACTGATTATAAAATTTTCGCCAAAATTATAGCCCTTAGACTTGATCCTCTCCTACCAGAACTCATTGGCCCGGAGCAATCCGGATTCGTTAAGGGTCGCTTATCATCCGATAATTCTCGTGTTTTCTTTAACATCTTAAGTAAAGCGATCTCTCTTCCATCTCCTCTAGCTGCCATTTCTCTCGACGCCGAGAAGGCCTTTGATAGAATAGGATGGGATTTTCTGTTTCAAGCTCTTCGCTGGTTTGGTTTTCCACCTAAATTCATTTCTCTTGTTTCCTTACTTTATTCCAGCCCCCATGCCTCCATCTTTGCCAACGGTATTACTTCTGATTATTTTCCTCTTCGCAGAGGAGTCCGCCAAGGGTGTCCTCTATCCCCTCTTCTTTTTATTCTAGCTTTAGAGCCCTTCTTAACTAAAATCAGACGAGATGAGCACATTTCTGGTTTTCAATATAGCTCCCAACAACAGGTTAAGTTATCGGTCTACGCGGATGATATTTTATTTTACTGTTCCAACCCTCAAACAACCTTGCCTTCCTTCCTTAATCAAGTATCTGCTTTCTCTATCGTATCAGGATATAAACTTAATACGGAAAAGTGTGAAATACTTCCCCTGAACCCATTATGCCACAAACATCTATTTGACACATCTGGATTCTCCTGGCAACCCTCTAAGATTAAATATTTGGGTGTCTGGTTTGCCCCTCGCCTTTCTGATACCCTCAAATTTAATTTTGAATCTCTCTCTACTAAGATCTCTACTTCTACTACACGTTGGAATCCTCTCTTTCTTTCTTGGTGGGGGCGATTGGACTCCATAAAAATGATGCTGGCGCCTTTGGTTCTCTACACCATATCTATGATTCCTATTCGCATTCCATTTCACTACTTCAAGTCACTAGATTCTATCTTGCTGAAATTTTTATGGAAAGGAAAAAGATCTCGAATAGCTCTTTCTGTTCTGAAGAGGGATAAATCTATGGGAGGTGTTAAATTCCCCAATTTTAAAGCATATCATACTGCCTTTTCTTTAAAACAAGCTTTACGCTGGCTCTCTTCTGATCTTCCGTATTATCCTCCACTTTGGCTCACGCTAGAAACATCCTTCCTTCATCCCTATGACATCAGTGAAGTTCTTTCCTTTTCCTCTAATGTCTCCTCTCTTCGATCTCCTATAATTTCCCGCACTCGCACCCTTCTTCAGCCTTACTTATTATCCTCTTATCCTTCTACTTCTTCTATTCATACTCAACCCATTTGGCATAATAAGCATCTTCAAATTCGAAATCGTTCTCTCTATTGGAAATCTTGGCACTCTCGTGGTTTAAAATGGATTTCTCAACTTATTTCTGGTGCTGTTCCTCTCCCCTTTCACTTTCTTCAAGAACAATTTTCATTACCTTCCTCTACCCGTAAACAATATTTATCGCTAATCCCATCACTTCTCCAATATCTCTCCGATCTTCCCAACACCAATTCTATCCCTATACCTCATCTTTCTATCTCTAATGCCCTTGATCAATCCCCCTCTGCTTCTTTTCTATATAAAACTCTACAATCATCGACTGAACGCTCGAAATCTAAAGTTGAGTTGGCTTGGGAAAAAGACTTGTCTCAAAACTGGCTCCCTATTTTTTGGGATAAAATTTGGTCTAAAATTCACAAAACGTCTAGAGCTGCCAATACTACCCAAACCTTATTTTTTCTTTATAATCGTACATTATATACGCCCTCTATTTTATCATCTTTCTCAGCAGACACTCCTTCCACCTGTTGGTCCTGTTCTTGTCCTATAGCTGATTTGAAACACATGCTCTTTGAATGCCCCCCCATTCTCCATTTCTGGCATTTAGTTTGGTCCCAAATCCAAAAACTTTTCAACATCACTCATCCCTTTTCCATCCTTCATATTTTTCTAGGTTCCCTTTCCCCTGATCTTCCTGGATCCCACCTCAAACTCAAACTACTGGACCTCCTGATTGCCATAGCTTTTCATCATATTACATCACATTGGAAACAGGCTAATGATGTCTCCTTCACTGCATGGTGGAATGCAGTGTGTTTTAACCATCGTCTAGACACAAATTTTGTATCACCTATTTCCCTAGCAATTCAACGTGACCTTTTATGGATCCCCCTTATCGAATATTTGTCCCAGATCTCCAGACCACCTCCCATTTCTCCATTACGCAATGTCGAGGTTCAAAAACCACCATGAATGTTTTGTCTTCATATATATAAATTTATTGTTACACACTATGTTTACTTATTGTTATTTTTCAGATTTATATTTTAATGATTTTTTCCTTTCTCCTCGATACTCTAGCATTCCTTCATTTCATGTTGTTCTTTTTATTTTTATACATAATTCTAATGTAATGTAAGAGAAAAGTTGTGATTTTTATAACTTATGATTGTTTCTTCCTGTACTGCTACTGCTTTTTATTTCATTCCTTAATAAACTTCAAACTTAAAAAAAAAAAAAAAAAACTGATATCTTTTGGCACTCCCTTAAAAAATGAGCAGATGCGATATTTAGAGGAGAACATTGCCACCAAACTGGCATAAATCTATCTTGGCCTGATATTCGATAACCAAGAAAACTTTAAGGGCCATTTGCAGTCCTCAAGAGTGAGGGCAAGATATTTGACATTTGCATTTAGATAGTTACACAGCAAATTGTATAGTCCACCGTCACAGTTATAAACAGCAAATTAATACAAGTCTAAGTTATGGAACAGAAATCCTTCGAGGGAGAGACGCAAAGATGCTGGACACTTTACAAGCAATTGTATATCAACGCGTGTTCATGCTTTAAAGAGCACATCACAGGCACATATTTGCTTAGAGTTCGGTTTGGTTAGGGAAGTTGCTTGGGGCCGCGCTGGAGGAGTAAAGGCCACCAAACGGGAGCACGGATGTGCCGCAAGGTAATTGAGATTTCTTTTCTTTTCTTTAATGTTTTAAATGTATTTAATGTATGTGCACCAAATCGCTGACTTGCATTACATTACCGTTTTAAACTTACAATAATGTAATCCATGTCGTCAGTTTTGTTGATGTAATGTTGCGACACATACACTAGTACCCACCTCCCATTTGCCCACCCCACTACATCCCCATAGGTGGCAGCTACCACTAGCAGAAACTATGAGAATCAAAACCCACAATTCGAGGCTACCATTCCTACACACATTTTTGACTATGCAAAAACTAAATAACCAGTGACAAATGCCAATTTCTTTAACAGCCTTCAAAAAGTAGTAAACAAATCTGTCAACATACTTTCGCATTTGCTTCATGAGGATAGGTTTGCTAGAAAGTCTCACACCTGGATAGCGCTCGATTCATACTACCAAATGACCCAACAACAATATTTGACAACTTCTCTGCACATTTAAAACGAAAATTCTTCGCTTACAGAAGGGGCAGTTTTCCCACAAAGCAGTGCTTAATTTGTAATGGAATGAGAGCCGGTGCCCAAAGTTCTGCTCTGAAACCCGCAGCAGGTACAATTAAATGTGAGCACATATTTTAAATTCCATTCAGGCCTCTTTAATCCACTATTAGACACTAGCTGTACCTTTATCTCACAGGCTCCTGCCTTTTTTCCCCTTTGCAACAGTTTTGTTTTCGTCTTTCTCTTCTTCTGTCTTTCCACTTTGATTGTTTTTCGGTCTCTTCTTCTATGTTTCAGAAAAATAATAAGTCCTAGTCCCCAAAAATAAGCACCCTTGACCGGCAACCATGGGCTCCAATTAAGCACTGCCACAAATGATTTAACACCAAAATGGGGAAGAATGTGTCTCACTTTAAAGTGCAGGTTCCTTTGTGTTTACAAAAATGAAACTGTTTTATATATGCATGTGCACGTCGGCTTTAAGAGAGGCTCGCAGAAAACTCCTGCAGTTCAGCCTCAACAATCTGCAGACAATCACCTCTACAGAGCCTGAGCGGTAAGCACACAATTAAACTGTAAATTTGAAAAGTTTATAGATCAAATTTCACATTTTCTGGTGGCAAATGTCTGACTGTCTCGACCCTTTATCGCTCCCTGCTCTGCACTTTACAAATCAAAATTAGTTTTACAATAACCAGGTTTACAAACATTTATTTATGATTCATTTGTACTGATTTCATTAATACAGCATGGAAATAACTGTTCTTTATCTGTTTTTTAGCTTGCTAACTTCCAATTAGTTTTCTTATGCAACTTTTTAGTAACGTTTTTAATTAACCATGCAATAAAGAATTACTGACTTACTTACATTCCGTGTCTGACAAGACTGCAACAATACTGCTCCGATTTAGGAACATGTTGAAGACTAACCTCTTTAAAGAACATGACCAGCATTTACTGTCCACAGCCTAGCTTTCTCTCTTATTACGTGTTGACTTTAAGCATGCCCTTGACCATATGCACCAGGCTGCTGCCTTTTGTCTAGGTTTTCACTACAGGAATCGAATACACATACATACATGTATGTTAACTCCACATTTCTTATCTACTCGTAGGCTCGTCATTCCAAACTGACATTACTGTCCTGCATATCATATTGTACCACCCGATTTTATTTTCTGGCTTGACAATGCAACCGTCAGCAGACAATTATGTGAGCATCACTAGAGAGGAGCTTTGTCTTTGCCACATGCTGGAAGACAGGAGCACATGTTTTGATTGGGCAGAAGTTGTGTGCTTCCACAAAAAAAGTGCTTGACATCCACACAACTGTGGCCATTTTGTGTATTTATCCAGCTGCCTTAGCTTGAACTTTCAGGGACAAACACATAACATTATAATGTTATTAAAGTGTCAAGATAATGTATGGTGTATTTCTTTGTCAGCAGCACATGTGGGAGGAGAGCTGTCATTAACCTACATGTATGTTTAGGTCTGGCTTGACAGCGCAACTGCCACATTACTTTTTTCCTACACCAATATTAGCCTACTCTCCTTTGTTTTCACACAAAAACTTATCAATTCCCATGCTGTTTACTTGTACTTCTTCATATTACCGAGCAACATTTCTTTAAATCCAGACCTATTTGCAATGCCAAATGCTTGTCTATATCGTTCCCTCTTTTTAGTAGATAATTACCCAACTGGTTCCGGATATCTTTCGGTCGTGATTTTGGATACAAGTATAACACGTGTCTTCCGAGTCATAGATCATGTCTCTTATTCATTCATTCATTCATTAACCTTGACTACTGAGCCCTGACCGCACCGCAACAACACCCATCACTTTGCCATTTCCAACCCTGATGTTATTCATGTCTGTGCCAATGTCAGGAGATGTGCTACATACTCCAGTAGTGCTCTGAGTGGGGCGGGTGTTAATAAACTCAATGTCATGTCCGATAAACCTGAGAGGATGCCCGTCAAATATTCTGCAATTACCGGGCGTAACCAGGCCAAGTGTTTAAAGAAAGCTTCTGGGTGGTGGCAGCGCTTGCATGTCTTGTTTCCCTCTTACTCAAATGGCTGGAGTTTCACAGGCATGTACTAAAGTTTGTGCAAATATTGATATTAAAGTAATCTGTGCCTGCTGTTTAATATAATAGGTTGGTTTGTTCACAACAGTGACACCATTGCTTTTCTGTCAGTGGGGCTCTTCAATTCAGAGTCTAATAGTTTTCTAACTGTCCAATGGGAATCAATCTCGAAGAGTGTTGTGAGACAATATAGCTAAGATGGTGTCACTAGGTATAAGTCTACCATTCCAAGAAGGTCAAATCTGGCCAACACAGTTTGAGTTTTTGGCTCCAGATAGGGAGTGTTTCAAGGACTGCCTATTAAGGGGAATTCTAGTGAGTATTTGATTGTGTTACTTCCTCCTGCCACAAAATTGAAGCTAAGACTAATGAGTGTATTCCAAAGCTGCTCCCACAGCTTTGGAAACTGAGCTGCCAGAATTGCATGCAATGTTGTAAGATTTACCATCTCCATTTCTGTTTCAATATGTAGGAACAAAGTCATTGGAGGACAAGAAAAGTGAACAAAATGTGATTCTATCACGTGAAGCAGATCTCCAAGTAAAGCACTGCAAAGCCACCCCTATTACAAGCAAAGTTTTCTAGTTCAGCTGAAGCCGTCTTCTCCCCATACGAGTCTGGTCAGTATTGTTCAGAGTCAGCTAGAAAAGGCCTAGGTCATGAGAATTGGTATGTTGATTAACAGATAGAGTAACTTAGGCATTACCACCAATTTCCTAAGTTCGATGCACCCTGCCATGGACAGAGGTGGTGAAATCCAGTATTCTTGAAGGATCTGTAACTTAAACACTGACCCATAATTTTCCCTCACCACACTATCCCATCTCATTTAATGTATATTCTGAGATATTTAACTCATGTACTCCCCACATTATAGGGAGTTCTAAGTTGAATCAGGTAGCACCAATAGCTCTGATATATTCCATATAATTCTTAGTCCTGAAATTCATCCCAAACTAATCATTTTTCCAACCAGTAGGGAGGGGTTTGTTCCAGTTCCCTAATATACAGTAGAATATCATCTATGAAAAGAGGCAGCAGTATGCTCCTGATTCCAAAATGTAGGTACTGATTAGCATGCCATTCCCTGATGGCGTACACTAAGAGTTAAATCACTATATCTAACAATAGAGCCTATAATGGCCGCCCTTATTGGATTCTTCTCATAAAAGGTTATGAAGATTTTTCACTATTGACTGGCCAGGGATCCACTCTAGTTGCACTGGCAATACCCAACCTTAGCATGTAAGGGGGTGACCTTGCTTCCATGAGCTCTGCCAGGATGTCAGTGTCAGTACTAAATAACAAAAATGGTTTGCATGATGAGCAGAGTGTTGCACCTTTGCCAGGTTTGATCAGAGCAATAATGAATGAGTTATGTGTGGTTGGGAGGAGCTTTCCTTTTTCTTTATCCACCTCAAGCGAAAGTGAAACCACCAACACAAGCAGAATGCTTTTCAAGACAAACATTAACCGCCTGCTGTACCCACTTATTCCTCACTCCACAGAAAAGAGAAATGCCTCCCTCTTCTTCAGTGAAAGAATATAGAAGATCTGACTGCACATTGACAAGATCAAGCCTAATTCATCTCTTACACCTGTGATACTCAAAGTACGGCCCGGGGGCCGCATGCGGCCCTCCTGACCTTTACATGCGGCCCCTGAGCAGCAGCAGCACTGGGTTGCTGTTTACTGGACTCAGCAGTAACATTAAAAAAATATATATATACAGCAAGCACTTATTTAAAGGTTAATTGCAGTTAAACAAAATGAAGTAACAAGGCCCTTCACTTTAGGAATACCTTTATTTTTAAAGACAGCAAACATGTAAAATACGATACTCTTTTCAAAATTCAAAAAGTGTATTTCATCGACCTATAGAACCATTTAACCTTAGTAAATCAAATAATAGCACTGCATTCAGAAGTATTTTTTTTTATTTTCTTTATTTGAGAGTTGTAAAGAAAAAGATAATAAAACAAAACAAACAGTTACATTGATATTGCATAATAGTAGGTCTTTAGTGGTTACCAAATATCTTGAGGGAGCGAGGTAGGTGGTAGTAGTGTGGCATATATCTCACTCATGGTGTCGCAATAAATCATATCTCGGAGTCAAGCCCTCACAGTCGGTACACGTAATCCACCCCAACCTGTTGTTTTGCAATGAGCAAGGAAATCGCCTTGAACCTTCTGATACCTTTTTTAAGAGGTTGAACATACCCCAGTAGCGCCAACAGTGGTGCGGGTCGTTTAGTCTCTTTCACCATGAGGGATATATGCCGAAAGACATCCTCCCAGTACACCCGCACTGGCGCACAATTCCACACTAGGTGCAGAAAATCAGCGGTAGGGGCAGCACATCTAACACATGCATGTGATAAGCTGGGATCCATCTTCGCGAGCAATGCTGGGGTCACATATACTTTATGTATGTATTTAACATGTAGGAGCTTGTGGCGGTGATTATTGGAGATTTAGCATGTTTATGCACAACAAAAGTGCCACACAGTGTCAGTTACAGATATATCGAGATTCCGTTCCCAAGTGGTCCGTGCCTTGGCCTCAGCTATAGGGCTTAGAGATAATGATAGGTGATATAAGTGAGAAACTAAGTGGGTACTGTCTGGCGTAGTGATAATGTATGCAAGGGGAGGAAACTCCTCCGGCTCCGCTGAGGTTTTCCGGTAGGGCGCCAAGCAGAGATCCATGAATCCTATGAAGAGTGAAACACAGAAGTATTTTTTTAGTGTTGGTTTTCAAACATGAATTTTGAAACATTTATGCTTCACCTCCCCCCACCCTGACAACAACGCCATTAGTGAATACATCCAAGCACAGGAGATGGCTTTGTACAGTATGCATCCTGAAGTGATGTATTTCGAGGTCCTCTTATACGTGATAATGAAGAAAAGGAGGGAAACTGAAATAAACAATTGCCCATGGTCTCACAATTTGGTCAAGTGGAGAAGATGGATTCATCCTAGGTATTCTGGTTTCACATTGCATAATTGACTTGAGCCAGTAGGTATACATGCTTCAGTTCCCTTGCAACCACATTAGATCCTACCATCCAGCGCAGGCATCCGTGCGGCCATCCGTCACACCAAAGACCAGACTTTGTGGCCCCCAGGAGAATGTTTGTGAGTACAATTGTCTTACACACACCCCTTCCCATAGAAACCTGCAACGGTCATACATTAAAGTCCCATCTCTTGCAAATCTCACCAACATACTCAACTCCCTCAACGTCACTTCTAGTGAAGTTGATGTCTTACCCTCATCCTTCATCAAAGATCTCTATGGGTATGCTTTCCCACTCCTACTCATTACTGTCAATGCCTTTGTCACTCAGGCATTCTTTCCAGAAATTAGACCAGACACTGATGACCTTGCTAACTCCATGCCCATTACTCGCCTACCATTCTTTAGCAAGATCATAGAAAAACAGTCAATGTTTACCTCTACCATGACATTATTGCTAACTATCTTCTGCACAACTTCTAGTCTGGCTTTAGATCACACATCAGCATGGAGGCCACTACCTTACACACCAAGACCGAAGAGGAGGAGGAGAGATACCATCTGATATTGCTGGGACGCTCAGCCCTGCGACACAGTTGTCCATCCCACCCTCAAATACACTGTGGAGTCTCAAATAGAATTCACTGGCAATGTCCTTCACTGGCTCTCCTCCTACCCTTCCAGTTGACAGCAGTTGATTCACATGGGCACCTCCAGGTCCCAAAAGATCCCTATCAATTGCAGAGTCCCCCTGGGTACCATATAGTCCCCTGTCATCTTTAACCTCTTCATGATGCCGCCTACAGATAAATATATCACAATTCAACAATATGCCAATGATACACAACTCTAGTTGAAACGTGTATCTGTTTCAGACATCGAACTCTCAAGCACTGTCTGTTCATCACCCATTTCTGGATATTAAGGGTCTACCTGTAGCTCCAACCAACTAAGACTTAATTCCTGTTATTAGCCAAGAATAGCAA
This sequence comes from Lissotriton helveticus, assembly GCF_964261635.1. Taxonomy (NCBI): domain Eukaryota; kingdom Metazoa; phylum Chordata; class Amphibia; order Caudata; family Salamandridae; genus Lissotriton; species Lissotriton helveticus. The sequence goes on along the minus strand of NC_136062.1, from coordinate 53,585,251 downwards.
ACAAAAAATGCCAAAAACCTGACTCAATGGCACGAACTTAGAGATTTCAAACTTCAACTTTCACTGATTTCCAAATCACTTGGTTTACCCTGGACATTGAATACAGGAACACATTGCTCTAAGAACACATTGCTAAAAAATTAAGATGGCCTCGTACTAGATCTCTCTTCTAAAGAAAGTGACAGTGTTTCTTTCACAAAGTGACTTCAGAACTGCTGTTCATGCCCTCAAACTCTCAATCTGGGTTGATATTAAGGTCCTGTTTCAAACATCTCATACTCCACGCTGGCACTCCTTAAGTCCACCCTACACACCACAGCACTTCTCAACCAGGGCCTGAAGAAATATGATCAAATCACCCTCGCGCTGATGGAACTCTATTTGCTCCCTGTGCTGGCCCACACCATCTTCAAAACTATTCCTATAATTTACAACATTATCACAATTAACACCCCGCTTACCTTGCAGACAGGCTCATTATCTCTGGTGGTTCATGGCAAACGAGTGGAGTAGCATCATTTAGAGTTCCTTCCTTTGTACGTCATCAATGCAACATATGTGCAGCGTGAGTTTAATCATACTAATCCGTGTGTCTTAAATTAATCAAATGTACCTTTAAGGTAACAAAGAGTCACCTGTAGAACGTATGTGGCCGAATTGTAATCACAGTGTTCACATTAGAAATGCATACTTTCTCGAATGAAACTGCCTCATTTACTAATGTTGATTGCAGTCACCTGAGCTCTATTTTGTATTGTAAGTTCATTTAGCCTGTACCTAGGCCCAAGTTTATACATTACACATTTAAACTGTTTTCTAGTGCCTTGATATTTTTCTCCACTGCTGGTACCTTATATGACTCCTCATTCGCTAGACAAAGGTTCTTTATTATGCATTAGACTGATAGAGAGGTGCAGTAATGAAGATTGGCTGCACATGGAGATGGAATAGTGAGAAAAGTCTCCTGTACCATGCAGACCAGACAGGTCATACATTCAAGGACAAGCACATGTGTGGTTTCTTGCTTGGGACTAAGAAAATAGGGAGTTTACTCGCTTCAAGACAAACAACTCTGTTGTGGGATTGGTTCCTTTTGGCGGGTACTTAATAGTGAGAAGGTTCTGGAAACTTCCTGTTGTCTTAATTTGTGTTCCATAGGTTAGTTTAGGCAGACCCTGCCCTGTCCTCATGGAAAGAAGACCTGTTTCTTTACACTGCTAATTTCTTGCAGGTAGAGGGAAGGCTTTATGCTTGAACCTTCTTTCATTTCATGATACATATTTCTTGGAAATTCCCGGACACTTCCACTGCTTTCTTTAGAACAGAGAAGTTTCTTCATGGAACACTGGATTTCTGCCTTCTTTTTCTGGTTGTGGTTAATCTTTTTGTTCCTTATAATAGTTAAATTTAGCTTGATCAATCATTTTAGTATTTATGTTGTGATTATTTTTATTTTTTTTAAAATGTTTTTATTGGACATTTTATGTTGTGATTTAGGTGTCAAAAGTTTAGTAAATGTTGTGATTATATATTTACTAAACTTTTGACACCTAATTTTACTTATGATTTGACTAATTTGCTAATAAACTTTCATCGTTTAGATATCATCCTCTCTTTTGCTCTTGTGGTGCAATATTGGTTTGCCAGATATTTGAATAGAGTTCAAAAACCTGCTGCAAAATGGAATAGGAAGTCTTCTGTTGCCCCACGAGCCCCTGACGATCTCATACTATTGGGAGGGGGCCCGGAAGATTATAAACAAATGGACTCCCTTACCTGGACTCTATTTTGGGACATATTATCTGCTGTTATGAGTAAAATAATGAGTCCACTCATTGAAAGGCTGGGTGGGGTGGAGGCAGAAGTGAAAAGAATTAAAGAAGGGACCCGAGTTAAACAGGTTGAGATTCACAGGCACAAAGTAAATGACAAGTATAAGAATCTAAGTGAACAGCCACCTAACTTAGTGTGAAAAGTAAAATGGGTACCCTGATCAACCCTTGACGGCTTGGGTAGTATCAAATAAGCAGGTAAGTGTGCCAGCAAGGGATTTACTCATACAATTCTTTTGAGTTATTTTACTTTTTACTAAGGGCAAGTCTAAACAATCTGCATGCAAAATAATATATTTTTCAATTAATATCTCTGTATACGACTCATATAGTTTTAGTTCTCCAAAAAATGTCAAAACATCAGCAGATGTAGGAAGAATATGTGAAACAAATTTCTCAATGAATGATGTTTCAGTACACGGGTGTATATTGAAAAAGTGGATTTTATCATATTTAAAAAGACATAATAGGGGGTACTAAAACATTGGACATACTTATTCCTACTCTAATCCCATTAAGTCTTCTTGCATTAGCAATTTATTAAACATACAGGGTTTAATTTAAGCATAGCATGTGCATTAACATGTGAGTTTCAAGCTGCCATTTTATTAGCTACTGCGCAGCTGCAAAGGTTTCCCACCAAAGCGAAATACGTCATACTACATAGATGCAGTAGACGCATGCCAGAGAGTTCCCGCGTTTTCAGCAGCCAATTTTTAGACACTCTGGTTACTTATTAGGAAAACACATAGGAAAGCTTCTCCTGGATATCAATGTAAAAGGTGTAATGCAAATATTAGTATTTACCAACATGTTGGTTACATTATTACATCTTATTTGAGAGGATTGCATCCGAGCAAGTCTCTTTATGCACAAAACCTTGCTCCATCAATCCCCTCTCTGATGGTATGTCATGCCATCACTAATTTCAATTACCAAATCAGATGCCAACTTTTAGCAATTTCCCATTTCAATCTCTTCAACTCTTTTAGGTTTTCCCTTTCCTTTCTTAATTTGTAAACCTTTCATACTTTTGTAAATATCCCCTTTTATTTCTTCCAGCTGGATTTCATCATGTTTTCTTTTCCTTTCTTTCTCATTCACTCAATACATTTTCTTTTTCTGCAGCATTTGCACCAAACCATTATTGTTAAAATGAATAAAGTTATTCCCATTATTGGCATCAGTATTTGACCTATAATACTTTTCCCTACATTAGAAAACCAACTACCTATAGAGGAAATATTATTTGTTTGTTACTTCTATACACTGTCAACTTCCAGTGGTTTTAAATCTTCTTCCTAATTTGTGATATTTTTGACATATCTCCCAAGTTCAACACTTTTGTCCGGAATGTGCGTGCAACAATAGTGCGCGTTCAACATGTTACAGACTCCGCCCTCTTTTACCAATAATATATCAAGAGCAAGTCGATTTTGTTAAACCATAGATCTGACCGCGATCAATTCGGTACTGATCAATAAAAATCCTCCAGCAGTGTCAGTCGATAAGCAATCAACCACTGTGGTTAATTTACAAATTCTTTGTGTATTCAGAATTACTCTCACTGAAAGTATCAGTGCACTAAATATGTCTCCTACAACCTCTGAAAAACTAGCTCTTTTCTTGCGTGTTAGTCCATTATTTTCTTCATTGCTTCCAGTGATTCTTTTTACATGATATACTTTAGGGAATACTATTCCGAAAAAGCAACTCTCATACCAATGATCTGGCAGCTTAAAATAATCTTTGTCTCGACACACATAATAAATTCCAGGAAATACTGGATCTGTACCCCCTTTTAGTCTCATCCCCCTATTACTAGAAAATTGTATTCACATTCACTGGAACCAAAAAATATATTGTTATACTCTGTTTTTAGTCTTTGAAGACAGATTTTTAATTTATTTTCAAGGTCCAGGGACATAGCAGCATGAATTTTGCCAGTTGCAATTAAGTCTTCTCTCTCAGCCCACCTAGATATCTGAGGTTTCGGTTCAGAGACACTTCTATAGACATCCTGTCTTTTTTTCTCTACTAAATTCAAATATATATTTTCTTCTTCATGTAACTTACAAGTTAAATTGTGCTTATGTGCTTCAGCTATATATATTGTTTTCATTGTTAGGTAATATTCACCCATGAATTGTGAGTCCCTACTACTAAGGACTGGGTTCATGCTCTCCCTCAGAGGGACTTCAGAAAAAAGCACATCTATGTAAAATTGTAATTTTCCAGTTCTATAAAATAAACTAGCTAAAATACTGCATGAAATACCATATGTCAACAGTAAATGATGATATGTTACACCTTCTGAAACTGACTTTGGCAATTTCATACACACATAACAATCGCTAACTTCCATGGTTTCTACATAGTGTACTAACAGGTTTGCAAAAACATTTAAATCTGTATCATTTTTATTCACAGTATGATGTAAATCTGTCTCATCTGGTGTTTCTAAATCTACTCTGTCTTGCTTTATGTTAGCTACCTTTCCATGTGCATTAGTGTAATTCTGTTTATTTGCAATCATTAGATAAGGGATGGCTATTGTCAGTACTAGCCATACTATAAGTACTAGAAATGTGCTACATATACATATTCTACAGCATCTGTTTACACAGTTTTGTTTCGGTTTTCCAGTAGTTCTACTGTCAGTCATTTTAGACTAGGAAGATTTTTTTCCCTCTTTTGAAATTTTATTCAGAATAGAACCTAAGGAATTGTTTCTTCAAGTTGGTCTCAGTTCTTCGTCAATTCGATCAGCATTTAATCCTTCATCACTATCTACACTTATTTCAAGATTCTCGAAGTCTTCAAGAATTACATATGTTCATTCAGGACCCTTGAATTTATTATTCAGTCCAGATTGGCTAGATACTTCATTTACTTGGTCAGGTTCTTCATCTATAGGTTTAAGACGATATTTCAGTCTCTTAATAATACTAGGCCAATTATCACCTTTTCTGGCTCTTTTACCTTGCACTGTGCTTTCAGTTTCTTCAGGATTTCTTTTAATTTGGTTGATTTGTGGCACAATTTGATTATTTCCATCTTCTGAATTCCTCTCTATCTGACCTTTCCAGGGCTTATCGCCTTAGCCAATTCTGCCTAGATGAGTTCTTCTTTTCTAATCTGACCCTGTTCAGGATTTGTTTTGATTTGGTTTTCTTCTTCTTCCTGAACTTGTTTTTCTTTTTCTAACTGGTCCTGATCAGGTCTTTCAATTTCTTGATTTTCTTCTGCCTGAATGTTTTCTCTAATACCTATCATTCCCTCCTCAGACTTGTAGATGTTGCTTTTACTTTCTTCTGTCTGAGTAAATGGTTCTTTCCTTATCTGGTCCTGCTCAGGTTTTTTTATAGCTTTATTTTCTGTTATCTGAGCGTGGGGAGTGTATAATATCCAGGAAAGGTAAATCTAATAAGAGTGTTGGTGTAGTTGTGGGTGAGTCTGGGTCATATTCTGACTCTCAATATGTTAAATCTACGGTAGATAGTTCTTATCAATAAAATGAGTGTGCACTTAGTGTTGTGGAATCACAGGAGGACAGAAGTGTTAATCTGTTTTCTACTTTGTCTAGGAGCAAACCGGTTAGTAATTTCAAACTAGGTGGGGTTGAAATCACACTTTTTTTACAGATACAGGTTCTCCCTACACCATCGCGGACAGGAAGGTTTGGGAGAGAAGGTTTGTGGGACTCTTGGGAAATACATTAAATCCTTTGAATGTGTCTCCTGAGGGTTTCACTGGTGAGTCAATTCTAATGCTTGGGTTTCACAGGTTAACCTTTGACTTTAAAGGGAGAAGAATGTATAGTTCATCTGTTTTAGGTTGGGTGAACTAAAGAGCACTTAACATTATTCTTGATCTCAATAGTCAGGATCAGGTTTTCGTAAGTGAGAAAGTGAGAAAGTGGAAAACAAGGGGAGAAGAGTTGGCCTAATGGCTAGGGCGGTTGACCTCGAATCTGGGGAACTGGGTTTAAGTCTCGGCAATGACGCTGAACATCATGTGATTCTGGGCAAATCACTTAAACCTTGTGCCTAACAAAAATGAACTTGTCCTCATGTATTGCAACTGGTGCTGTGTAAAGCGCTCTGATACCCGATTCGGGTCAAGTTCGCGCTATATAAAACTCTGGGGAAAAAAAGGATTGAGTATTTTAAAAAAAAAGTATTCCAGTGTTTTATCTGGTAAAATAGGTACTTTGGAAGGGCGCATGGGTGGAATTTGCGAATTCGCGAATTCGTGCGAATTCGGAATCGCGATTCGCAAAAATCCGCCAAATCCCGCTAGCTTGTGAATTTTTTTGCGAGGTACCTAGATTTATTTTCCAGTTCGGGAACGAGAACTTGCGCATGCGGTCGCAACGGTCGCGAACATGTTGTTCCCACTTAACCAGCCTGCTCGCGATGCCTTTTTCCTGTTTCGGGTCGCGATGAAGTGTTCGCGTTCGCAATTTCCTGTTTCGGGTCGCAATGACGTATTCACGTTCGCAATTTCCTGTTTTGAGTCGCAATGACGTGTTCGAGATCGCGGCGTCGCTCAGCCTGGTACCAAAATCTCGCAGTGCATGCGAACAGGGAGGAAAACTCATCAGCGAACGCAGAATCATGGTAAGTCAATGCCGCGCGCGCGAGATTGTATTTTTGAAGCGCGAACAAGAAAAAAAAATCCGCCAACTCGCCAATTGCGGATTTTTGGCCAATTTCGCGTGTTTCGCGGATAGCGAAATTGCCAAACATTCTCAAATTCCGCGAGCGGAACGAATTTTCCGCACATACTTACCTCACAGAAGATTACACTCAAACAGGATGCATGAAGTGGTTCTCGTTGATTGATCTATTATCAGCATACCACCAGATAAAATTGCATGAAAAAAGCAAAGATTTAACGGCTTTCATGACTCCTTCTGGATGTTACAGATATGTGCAGATGCATTTGGCTTAGCTTCGGCTGTGGCCATGTTTCAAAAGTTGATGCACAAATTGTGCAAGATTCATACTGGAATAGTATTTTTCCAGGATGATATTTTAATCATGGGGGAGAATGAGGAACTGCATGATGTTAGAGTGAATGACCCAAAGAAGGAGATAAAGAGCCTGGGGGTCTGGCTGGAGCCTGATCTGTCCTTTAGGACACACGCCAAGAAGACCGCTGGCGTGTGTTATGGACTGCTCCGATCGGCCCGTAAGGTTCTACCCCTTTTACCTGAACCCTCCCGGAAGCTGTTAGTCCAAGGTCTAATCATCTCACGCTTGGACTACAGTAATGCACTCTTTTTCGGAGCACCGGAGTCAACGTTCAAGATCCTGCAACAAGTGCAGAACGCAGCAGCGAGGCTGCTGCGGAACGTTCCGGCCAGGCAGTCAGCTAGACCTGCTTTAAAGGCACTCCATTGGCTTCCTGTCAAAGAGAGAGTGACCTTTAAGGCCCTCTGTATTGCTCATAAGAGCATACAGGGGAAAGGACCAGCTATTCTGAAGGACATGATTCGGCCCTATAAGTCCACTAGAGCTTTACGCTCCGACAACAAACACCTCCTTCAGATAAAGAGAATCAGGAGAGCCCGTTCAGGTGGCAGGAGTTTTTCTATCCATACTGCTTACGCCTGGAACTCTCTCCCACTCTCATTACGATCTGAACCAAACTTGCTTAGGTTCCGGAAACTTCTCAAAACTCACCTATTCCCAGAATAATTTCAGCTTCTGTTCCGCTCCATACAGGCTGCTTGCTCTGATTCTCTATTAGCGCTGGGATGCCCCTGGGTAACCGTGCGCGGTACAAAATTCTTTAATAATAATATTAATGATGATGTATTGGGAATTTTGCAGATGGCTGAATTTTCTAGATGCAAGTACAGGGTAAAAAGTCTGAATTATTTGGCTTACACTGTGACAAGTGAGAGTTTTAAACATAAGGAAGAATTGTTAAGGGCGGTAAGGGAGGTCCGCCAACCCCACATGTAAGGAAGAATTTAGGTCCTTCTTGGGGTTAGCCAAAGTTTCTACAAACTTTTTTGCATAGATTTGCAGAGAAAACGTACAATTTGCGTCAACTATTGAAAAATAAGATCAAATTCAGTTGGTCAGCCGAACTGCAAAGTGATTTTAAACGTACAAAATGGAGCATTTGTAATGCACAGAATTTACATGGCTTTGATCCCAAACTAAAATGTATTCTTACAACGTATGCCAGCATGAAGGGAATTGGTGCAATTTTTGGTCAAAGGGACAAAAAAGGTAATGAAGTTACTGTGGCATTCACATCAAGACCATTATCACCATCAGAAGAATGCTATTCAGTCATCGAAAAGGAAACATTGGCAATTGTGGGGGTAGGAATACTTCAGAAACTTTTTATGGGGGTTTGAGGTGGAAATACGATGTAATCACAAGCCTCTTTTGAAGGTGTTAACTCCTGAGGGGTTATTTAATGAAACTCCTCGGATCGCCAGGATGTCATTGAGGTTAATGGACTACTGTTGCCAGTTAAGCTACTTATCTGGTATAAGAAACTAGAGTTGCAAATTGTTTGAGCGGGTTACCTCTACTTTTAGAAGACGTTTCCAAAGCAGATGGTGAGAATATGAGTGTGGCCTGGACAGGCTTTGAGAAGTTGGACTAACTTTGAATGGGAAGAAGCTATGGAGTAGGGGTGGGCAGACAACTTCGTTCCGCCCATGGTATGTGCGAAATGTTGCCTGTTCTGCGTTCCGCAAAGTAGGTGGAGCAGGAAAATCTCCACACACTCGTGGCAGAGCTGAGTTGGCCTCCCACCCGCCTCCTGCCTGCACTATTAAAATGTTAAAAAGGAACAATTTAAAACACCTTACCTTATTGGCGGCGTCCCCGGGCTTCCCTCTTCCTGCATCGCGACTTTGTCTTGAAAAATGCACATGTGTGGGCACCCGTGCATGCACAGTTTTCAAGAAGAAGGCACGCGGAGTGTGCGGAGATTGGTTCAACCCCGTGGCACTCTGCGTAGTCCTGCTACACCCACTATGCCCACCCCTGCTATGGAGGAGGATACTGTATTAACGAATGTGAAGAAATTTGTGGTGGAAGGATGGCAGAGTAAAAATTTCTTGAAGGATGAGTGTAAGTGCTTTGGGGAAGTAGGACAATATGTGACTGTGATGAACAGTTCTATTTTTAAAGGTAACAGAGTTGTACCTCCTAGATCTTTGAGGTCTTCCATTGTAAAGCTATGCCATGAGAGGCATTTCGGAATAGTGATGAGTAAGAGGAAAGATAAAGATATGTACTGGTAGCCCAGGATAGATTTGGAAGTGGATAGAGTGGTCAGGAAGTGTGAATTGTGTGAGGGGACCAACAAGTCTCAAGTAGTGATGAGGCCATGTCTACATCCTGTACCTTCCCTGGACATGCCATGGGAAATTTTTGATATGGATATAATGGGCCTGTGAGTGAAATGGATGGCAGTTGTTTTTATGTTTTAGTGGCAATAGTTTACTTTTCTAAAGGGCTTGAAGTTGAATTTGTGCAAAGTGCTACAGAGGATTCTATTGTTACATTTTTAGATGGGATTTTCAAAGGGAAGGGTTGCCCAAAAATATTGTATCCGGTAATGGGGTAAAGTTTAGGAGTGAAGTTTTGAAAAAAAAAATGTTACACACGGGTATTGATCACACCTTCACATCTTTCTATCATCCTGGTGGAAATGGTGAAGTTGAAAGATTTAATAGAGTGTTGAAGGATTCTTTGCAAGCAACCAGGAACAAAAGATTGGAATGGAAAGTGAGTATCAAATGTACGGTATGGATGTGTTACACCATTCCTACACTTACTGATTTTAGCCCTTTTACTATTATGAGGAGTAGAGTTCCTTTTATGAAGGATAATCAAGGTTGGTTGGTCAATACAAGATTGTTACATTGTTCTCCTGATGTTAAGAGTAATATTGAGAGGGTGCAAGGGAAGTACAAGAAATATTAGGACAAAAAGAAGGATGCAAGGGAGTGTCAGGTGGTAGTAGGGGATTTTGTGAGAGTAAAAATACCCTTTAATGTTACGAAAGGTGAATGTCAATTTTCCAAACCTACTATGGTAAAGTAAATCTTAAATAATCCTGCAAGACTAAGTGAAGGCCAGGTTTGGCATCTGGGTTGGTTGATAAAGTGTAGGAACGGTAGTGTGGAAGGAAGTGAAGACAAGGTGTACCATTACAGATTGGATGAATTATGGCTGAGTGTTGATTGAGATCTGAATGAGGATTTGCGTGAAGGAGGAGTTGAGGAAGTTAAAGCAGGAAGTTCTAAGGAAAGTGGAAGTAAAGGTGCGAATGATGTGAGTAGTACAGAGGAAGTGGCGGTTCATGATAATAGACATAGGGATACGGAGGAGTGCAGTGGTACTGGAAGGAATTAAGGGGTTGATTACGATGGCGTAATGATCGCCACTGCCATGCCTGCGGTGGCGACCGTCACACCATCGTAACTTGAATTACCCACCGCCATATTACAATGCCGGTGGGTACTACCGTGGATGGAAAGCCCGTCCACCTCTTTTCCGCCAGTCGGCAATTGTTACGATTGCCGGCCAGGCACAGCTGGGGCCCAAATATGGTGGCGGTGCCTAGCAGGCACCGCCATCCAAATTAGGATGTAGGGATTTTAAGGTGGGGCTTTGCTTTGGGGGCCTGTTGGGGGCCCCCGGGGGGTGCACTTGGGAGGTACCTATTGTACCCCTCTACATGTTCATGCACAAGGTGGCAGGCACAGCACGGTGCCTACCACATTGTGGCTAGAAATGCACAACCTGGCATTTTACAATTGCAGCCAGCAGCACCCGCCGCAATGGTAAAATGCCAGATGTGACTGCCACGGTGGTGGTTGCATCATGATCAGGGGTGTGGGACCGCCGGATGAAGGGCAGGCGGTCCCGTTCCTGCTAGGATGGCGGGCAGACTCAGGTCCGCCCGCCATCGTAATAGGCCCCTAAGATATTTCTAGTAACAGCAGTTCTGGCAGAGTGATCAAAGATCCAGTGGATCACAGGATCATATTTCCTGACACACTTCTATGATTTCTCTAATGTCTTTTGCTTTTACAGGATATATTCCCGGAAGCCCTTCTTTTATTTTTTGTTTTTGTCTTGTTTTTCCTTTTTAACTTAGTTCTTATCAGTTAAGGGTTTTGTTGCTTGTTATTTATATAAGGGGAAGATGTGTTGTGTTTACTATTCTTGTGGGCACGAGGGAGTATGATTTAGGATAGAATGTGTGGGTAATTATGGGGATGACGAGTATGTGTTATACTGGTATATATAAGAGTAATTCCAATACTAGAAAAAGTTGGATGTCTTAATTGGGAATCACCCACTCGGGGAAAACACACAATATTGTGTTCCCTACATGAGGAACTAACTAGGAATTTGGCTACAGTTCTCTTTTCTAAGACCCACAATAGAGGAGTTGGTCACCATTGCCCCACATGGTACAATGCAAGTTGTCGCAAGTCAAAGGGGGACCTTCTCTCTGCTATCAAAGAGGGTAAAAGTAGACCAGAGATACAGTCCAGAAGAGGGGCATACAAGAAAATGGTCAATAGTGCCAAAATGGAATGGGATCAGAACAAATGGGAGGAACTTACCACCTCCCTAGCTTCAAAGGACTCCCGGAAATTTGGGCGCATAGTAAACAGAGGGTGTGAAGATCTAGCTCCAGAAATTGAACCAAATATTGCACCAAGCGTTTGGCAAGAACACTTTCAGTCACTCTATACAGAGGAAAACGGGGCCAGATGCTATTCTCCTCCTCCAGTTCCAAATCAACCTAGAGTGGAACTTTTCACAGAAAAGGAGGTTAGAGCAGTGATCACAGGCTTACCGTCGGGCAAAGCCCCGGGTTTGGATGGTCTTCCTGGTGACCTGTTGGTACTGTTTAATGCTGTTTTGAGGGGCATGGATGTGCCTTCCACTTGGCTGGGAGCGGATGTGGTCCCCATATTAAACAAGCATTAGAAATGCAATCGGGCTCGGATATATTTGAGTTTGAGCTAATGGCATTGTAAATGCCAATGTCTTTTTGCCATGTGTTATGGAGTGTGTGCATGTGGTGTGTAGTGGAAGTATGTTGGTTGAATTGTAATTTTACCAATGGTGGCATGCTGTGCTTTATATGAATATGTTTAAAAGTAAAGTGTACCATACTGCGATTGCTTGGTGGAAAAGTGCACCGCCGGCTGGAGGTGTGTGTGCCTGGTGGAAGGGTGCACTGACGGCTGGTGGGTGTGTGCTTGGTAAAAGCGTGCACAGATGGATGATGGTTGTTGGTGTTTGTGCATGGTGAAAGCATTCATTGACGGCTGGGGGTGTGTTGTTGTGTGTGTTGTTTTCTGTGTGCTGGTGAGTGTGTGGTGGTGAGTCTGTGGGGGTGAGCCTGGGGAGTGAGTGTGGTGGTGAGTGTGTTGTGTTGAGTGGTGACAAGTGTGTGGTGTTGAGAGACTGAGGTGTGTGGTTTGTGTGTGCGTTATGTGTGTGTGGTGTATGTGTGTGTGGTGTTTTCTGCACACTCACACACTGCCCCTACACATTCACACACTGCTCACCCGCACACTCCCAATGTCACCCTGCATAGTCACACACTGTTTACCCTGCACACTCATTCTGCACACTCACACAATGTGCACCCTGACACACTCTTTCTACAGTCACTCTGCACGCACTGCCACTCTGCACGCACTGCCACTCTGCACGCACTGCCACTCTGCACGCACTGCCACTCTGCACGCACTGCCACTCTGCACTCACTCTGCACTCACTCTGCACTCACTCTGCACTCACTGTCACTCTGCACTCACTGTCACTCTGCACTCACTGTCACTCTACACTCACTGTCACTCTGCACTCACTGTCACTCTGCACTCACTGCCACTCTGCACTCTCAAACTGCACTCTCAATCTGCACTCTCAATCTGCACTCTCAAACTGCACTCTCAAACTGCACTCTCAATCTGCACTCTCAATCTGCACTCTCCACTCTCAAACTGCACTCTGCACTCTCAAACTGCAATCTGCACTCTGCACTCTGATTCTGCACTCTCAATCTGCACTCTCAATCTGCACTCTCAAACTGCACTCTCAAACTGCACTCTCAAACTGCACTCTCAAACTGCACTCTCAAACTGCACTCTCAATCTGCACTCTCAATCTGCACTCTCAATCTGCACTCTGCACTCTCAAACTGCACTCTGCACTCTCAATCTGCACTCTGCACTCTCAAACTGCACTCTCAAACTGCACTCTCAAACTGCACTCTCAAACTGCACTCTCAACTCTCAAACTGCACTCACAACTCTCAAACTGCACTCTCAAACTGCACTCTCAACTCTGAAACTGCACTCTCAACTCTGAAACTGCACTCTCAACTCTCAAACTGCACTCTCAACTCTCAAACTGCACTCTCAACTCTCAAAATGCACTCTCAACTCTCAAACTGCACTCTCAACTCTCAATGTGCACTCTCAACGTGCACTCTCAACTCTCAAACTGCACTCTGCACTCTCAATCTGCACTCTCAAACTGCACTCGCACTATGCACTCTCAACTCTCAAACTGCACTCTCAACTCTCAAACTGCACTCTCAACTCTCAATGTGCACTCTCAACGTGCACTCTCAACTCTCAATCTGCACTCTGCACTCTCAATCTGAACTCTCAAACTGAACTCGCACTCTGCACTCTCAACTCTCAAACTGCACTCTCAAACTGCACTCTCAACTCTCAATGTGCACTCTCAACGTGCACTCTCAACTCTCAATCTGCACTCTGCACTCTCAATCTGCACTCTCAAACTGCACTCGCACTCTGCACTCTCAAACTGCACTCAAACTGCACTCTCAAACTGCACTCTCAAACTGCACTCTCAAACTGCACTCTGATTCTGCACTCTGATTCCCACTTCACGTGCCTTTTCAAAATTCAGCAGCAAGAACTTGTGCACTTGTGTTTGGGATTGGAATTGTGAAAGGCGGGTGGGAGTTCCGTATTGTGTAGGAAAAGCTCAAACTGCGCTGAACACTGTGCATTTCAATATAAAAAAGGGCACTGTGCGTATCCGTACCGCACAGCGCTGCCCACTGTGCATTTCAATACAAAAGGCACTGTGCAATTCAATACAAAAGGCACTGTGCAATTCAATACAAAAGGCACTGTGCCTCTCCGTAGAGCACAGCGCTGCACACTGTGCATTGCTGCACACTGTGAATCTCGATCTAACCCAGCGTTGTGGGTCTCATTGGAGCACAGCGCTGCGTGCACACTGTGCCTTCGACAAAACACAGCACTGTGCATCTCAGTACCGCACAGCGCTGAACACTGCATTTGGGTATAACAACGCACTGCGTGTCTTAGTAGGGCACAACGCTGAACCTGTATCCGGATATAACACAGAGCTGTGCATTTCAGCAGAGCACAGCGCTGAAAACTCCATTTCAATATAACACCACGCTGTGCATTTCAGAAGAGCACATCGCTTAACACTGGGCATCGCAGTACACCTCAGAGCTGTCGCTGCATTTCAGTATAACACCGCGCTCTGTGTCTCAGTGGAGCACAGGCCTGCACACTGCATTTCAATATACACAGCACCGCGCCACTCAGTAAAACACAGCACTGCATGTTAGGCATTTCAAGAAACAAGATGAAATCGGTCCTTGCAATGGTAGCCAAGAAAACATATCAGTTTAGGACACCCTGATTTACACTAAACAATGTATGAACAAAGAATAGAAACGAAATCCAAACTTTGAATCACTAGGAACTGATGAAATTAAATGGGGACAACTGGGTCATCAGAATACCAATGAAGTTTGTGTGAACTTTTCCTCGGCTGTGGGTGGGAGTGTCTTAATTTTTTGTGCAGTATCATAGCAATCGACCCTCGGTTTAAATCTGCGACTTAACCACTCAGACACGCTCCCTACAAGGCGGTAAACACAGCTACCCTGGAGTGTGCTGTCCACCTCCTTCGGTAAATGGCAGGACGACTGTACCAATGCGTCCCTGCACGGGGTCCCTTTGGACGAGCAGTCCATAATGCGGGGCAATGGCGGGCAGACAGTGCAAAAACATACTAGCAGCCAGTGAGGGCACACACTCACCCTCGGATAGACTGAAGCTTCACTCCGCTATTTAGACCGCTCGCCGCGCTGTCGTCGACGGCGGCGAACTCGTTCCTCTGAAACGCGGGGAAACCTAGCACACCACGCATTAAGCATCGCTGCAGTATCAGTGTTTACGCCCGCCTACCCAATGCGGTGAGACCGCAGCCTGGCCACGTCCACCCCCCCCGTGATATACAACCACGGGCCCTGTACAACCTGGGCTTAACCCAGGGACGGGGCGGGGGGGGGCAGAGAGCATGGCACTCACCTTCAAAACGTAAAATGACGGCGATCGCGCACCTAACGACGGCGTGCAGTGCTCAGCCGATCAGCGCAGAGCCTAGGGGAATTGTGGCGCGGGAAGAGAGGTGAACGCGCTCGCACCATCTGGATTGCATTACACGGGCGCTCTGACAGCTCCTAATTAAGATTAATCACTCTGTGTGCTCGTTCGCGCACAGAATATGCCATGAAACTAACATCAATGACGGACGAAAAGTAAATACAGCCTATCACATCAAGGCTACTACATAGACAGCACAGCGAAGACGAATCACTAGGCAGATGACATAATACACTAAGGAATGTGTCTGTTCAGAGCCCTAGAGATCCTTTCTTTCTTCTTTAGCATTAGGAGCTCGAAGCTCCGCCCCACTTCGTGGCCCGTAGGCCGAGCCCTAAAAAGGGCTCCCCTCTCCTCCCAGCCAACTATAGGCCCATCAGCCTCATAGACGTCACCCAGAAACTCTTCGGGAGGCTCATATTAGAGCGGCTCCAGAGTTGGCTTGAGGAGCATGCTATCTTGAGCCCATATCAGGCAGGTTTTAGAACAGGGATATCAACTACTGACCAAATATTTCGTCTCAACCTCATTTACTGGAAGACAGCATTAGTCGAGAGGAGCAGCTTGTACACTGTGTTTGTGGACTTGAGAGCTGCCTTCGACTTGGTCCCCAGATTAAAACTATGGAAAGTCCTGGCAGAAATGGGTGTTCCGGCAGAAATCTTATCCATCTTAATTAAACTCCACCAGAATAACTTTGCACGTGTCAGGTATGGAAGGAATGGGGACCTTACAGATAGATTCCCCGTTGACAGAGGGGTTAGACAGGGTTGTGTGCTCACACCGACCCTGTTCTGCCTCTTTGTGAAAGGGGTGATTGCTCACCTGGCCAAGATCCCAGACATTGATGCGCCAAAGTTGGATGGCAGCAGGGTGCCTGCCATCATGTTTGCGGACGACACCCTGCTGCTATCCAAATCCCCCATGGGAATTCAAAGGGTATTGGATGGATTTCTTGATTTCTGCACTGAAAGGGGACTCGAGATAAACGCACAAAAAACAAAATACATGGTCTTAAATCCCATTCAATCAACTCGCCCGAATCCCCTGCTCGGCTCGGTCCGTCTAGAGAGGGTCAATACCTTTGAGTACTTGGGGGTTACCATAAATGAAAAAATGACCTGGGACACTCATATGACCAAATCTAATTTGAAATTGGTGCAGATAGTGGGAGGCATATCAAGGATGGTCAAGAATTCCACATACCGCCCATTGAGTCCAATCATACAAATTTATAAAGCACAGGCCCGGGGGGCAGTTACATATGGGGCCGAACACTGGGGCCATACCACCGCTCAGAAACTGTTGCTCACTGAAAACAAATTCATCAGGCAGTTGGCAGCTCTTCCACCAAGCACGCCCCTGCTCCTCCTGAGATTGGATTTGAACATCAGGCCAATCGAGGATGAATTGGGACTTAAGCCATTAACATTTTGGCGAAGACTATGGAGTAGCACTGATCTTATCAAATATAGGTCAGAGCTCCGGGAGCTCTTAAATACACCAAAAGCTAACTCCATCCCTTGGTTATCCTATATAAAAAAATCATTTGAGACACTTGGTTTACCAGAGCTATGGAACGACCTGGAGAATGCATGTACCAGGATTACACGGCAAGAACTTTCAAAAGTTTACTACAATCTAAAACTGACTGTTGCCGTTAATAATACGCGGGTGGGATCTCTGTCCAATTTATTCACTCAAAACAAAGACCTTTACTTCTTCGAGTGCGTTTTGGACGGAATGAATCCACCGCTTGCGAGGAAACTCTTCTTGCAGTGGAGGTATGGAACCCTCCCGCTAAGGTCATTCACGAGCTCATGGTCCTCGCCCCCGACTACTGAGCGATGCCCGAGTTGTGACTATCATCGAGAAAATGACTCACACGTGGTATTCTTTTGTCAATCCTATCGGAAAATTAGGAAATATTGGCTCATTCCCCTCCTCAAAAATATGGGCTTTAGAAAATTTCTACCTGCATACAGAATTTTGAAGTCTGACTCCTCCACACAAATTGTTTTTGCAATGGCAAAATTCCTAACGGCAATGTGGCACGTACATTCTCGCATTACTAAGCTGAACGAGGTCTTTTAATCATGTATAACTAAATTTTATTTTTCAATTTATTCAGCTAAGACCAATTTTTAATTCTCATTGTGTATTGTAAATATTTTGCTGTTTATAATGAGTGTTTATCTTTTATGATCTAATTGGTCGAAATAAAGATTTAAAGAAGTTATACTGGTGGCAGTTACTCCCTGCCTGCTGGGGAGATTGAACATATTCCCCCTAACTCCATTATGCTGGAATAAAGAAGCTCTATCACTGGTGTTCTGGAGTTATTGAACCCAACAGGTATCATAATACATGAAGTGCTATTTGAATCTTTGTTATAGAGGAGTATCTTTTCTGTTGTCCCTAAAAAAATAGCAATCTTAATAAGGGCCAGCATTTCAAACTATCATAGGTTAAATCTACCAAATTTGACTTTTACATGCACAAACTAAGAAAAAAAGTAAAATTCTCATAGTTGTTTGATTTGTGTATATGTATTTGCTGGATGATGATAGGTTCTACACTCTTTGTTAGAATGGGTAGTAAGGTAATGTAGTATCCTAGCTCATATGTATTATTTATTATGTAGTATGTAATGTATTTACTTTGTCATGTAATGTAATGTCTTCCTCTATTATTGTATAATAGAAAGTTGTTTTGTAAAGCCCTTCTCTGGTTGCCAGTAGAAAGGTCAGTTCCATCTGCGATTTCTCCTAAACAACTGCTGTGGGTCCATTGCTAAGGATTTAACTCTGGAATAAACGTTCCTGTTTTTGTACATCATGCTGCGGACTCATTTGTCATGTTGCCCAATACCATATCTGGTACCAGGAGTGGGGTTAGCCACAGCTTTTCCCTGGCTAACATTTCAATTCGTGGACCCAGCGACTGAAACATTTCACTGCTTTAACAGGGACATTATTTCTTCAGAGAATGAAACAACAATTTATTTAAGCACCTTCATTTTTTTACTATAATGTGCTTGACTATGTTTCTTTATCACTGGTTAATTTTGTTCAAACAAGGCTTACCGTTATGGGTGTGATCCAAACAGAGATAGATCGCGCTGCTGGGATCGTCGCATGCCCTTCAGCAGCTTGCGTCTGTCGCTCTACCCTGCTGCCAGTGTTCCTGCGCGAGAGCGTCCAATGGGGATCGATCACGCTGCTGTTATCGTCGCATGCCCTTCAGCAGCTCATGTCTGCCATTCTGCCCTGCTATTGTTTCTGCGAGTGACCGCGTCCTTCACTGCTGCCTTTATTCCTGTATTCAAGCAAACTTCTTCATGCGCTGTGTGGAGCTCGGGACTCCAGCTTGTGTTTGTGGTCCTTAGCTCAGGGTGAGTTCCACAGCTTTGCCTTCGGCTACGTTCCTTCTGTTTACTCGTTCCTGTGACAGACGCTTGTACGCTTTGTGCTTTATTTTCCTGCTGTGTTCTTTTCCTCGGTTGTGGGAGGTTCGGTGTGCAGTGACGCCATTCTCACTTGAAACCCAAAGATCTCTTGTGGGCGGATCTTCTACACTGATGTAATATCCTGTTTGGTGCTGTCTCATCTGAACTGACCTTCTGCACTGCTCGTTCCCCTGGAAATTCCTTGTCAATTTTCAGCGGCCATCTTGCATCTCCTTTGTGTTTTGTTTTACAGCAATTTTATTTAGACTATTCTAATATTGCTTTTACCATTTTGTGTTTACACTCTCATCCTAATCACTTCATTTTCTTTGCAGGTATGGCCTCTTCACAGAATGTACTGCACTCACCTCCCTATTTACATAAACCTGGTATACCAGATATCAAATGGCGGCAATGGCTATGCATTTTTGACACTTACTTAGTTGCCAGAGATGGGCTTGAATATACTCCTGCCAGAAAACTTGGACTTCTTTTTAGTCATCTGGGTATTGCAGGCCAGAATATCTTCGAAAAACTTTCTGTTATACCTCGCCCTGCGGGAGATTCTGTATGGAATGTAAATACTGAAGCTAAAGAGAGACTTAAGAAGCAATATTAAAAGGAACCTAATGTGTTGTTGGAGAGGAATAGTTTTGTTGTACACAAACAAGCTAGTGATGAAACCGTAGAGGAGTACATATCTGCATTGTGTGTTAGCTGCACTTTGCGAGTTTGAGAATTCAGTTGATACTTATATAAGGTATCAATTTGTCTTTAATTGTTTTCTAAAAAAAATGCAGGAAAGGCTACTAAGTTGTAGGGACCCTGTGCTTTCAGGCGTAATTGATATCGCCAAAAGCATTGAAACGTTGATCATTGCCACTAAAGTGCTAACCAATTAAGAGGGTCATTATCCTGTGTCCTTTGTATCTGATGAGAATTCTCTTTTTTTTTCTTTTACATTTTTTAAATTTTTTGACAGAGGGTATGTTGGACAGGCCACATGAAGGGCTCGCTCCCTCCCCGCAGGACAGGGGCCGGGCCACCGTCAGCACCATTGCCCGGCCCAGCCGCCATCTTGGACACGGCACCACGGGGCCGTGCGGCCTCAGCCCGACCCCAACCCTGGGCCTGGCCAGGCCCCGACATCCCGGCACCACCCTCCACCCAGGAGGTGAACGGCCCACTTGGCAGGTCAATGGGAGTACGAAGTGTCGATGGCTCTCCCCCGCCAGGTGCCGAGCACCCCCAGCCTCCTCGGGCGCTGGCTCCACCCCCCTGCTGGGTGTCTGGACTCCCTCATCCCGGACCTCCCGACCTCCAAGAGCGAGGGTCCGGACATCAAAGGGCGCCAGACCTATAACTGAGGCAGCCCCAGGACAGGAAGGCAGTTGTATCCTGGAGTCGAGAGACACCGCGACGAACTCATCCTTGACGGACTGTTGGCGCTGCCACAGCCCTGACTTGTGAACTATTGTCCTGCCTGCTGGCGCTGCCGCGGCCCTCTGCAACCTTCATCCTCGTGGGACCTGCTGGCGCTGCCGCGGCCCTTTGCAACCTGCATTCTCGTGGGACCTGCTGGCGCTGCCGCGGCCCGTTGTAACCTTCATCCTCGTGGGACCTGCTGGCGCTGCCGCGGCCCTCTGCAACCTTCATCCTCGGGGGACCTGCTGGCGCTGCCGCGGCCCTTTGTAACCTGCATTCTCGTGGGACCTGCTGGCGCTGCCGCGGCCCGTTGTAACCTTCATCCTTGTGGGACCTGCTGGCGCTGCCGCGGCCCTTTGCAACCTGCATTCTCGTGGGACCTGCTGGCGCTGCCGCGGCCCGTCGTAACCTTCATCCTCGTTGGGACCTGCTGGCGCTGCCGCGGCCCGTGCCACCGACGACCTCTTCGGGACCTGCCGGCGCTGCCGCGGTCTGACCCCTCCGAACACCGAGCTCGAGGATTGTGAGCTATCACCGTTACACACCCGTACCCGTGGGTACCAAGACTGTCCCGCTACCCCCTTCCCTTACTAGAGACTAGAATTGAGAGGACCATCGTGTCCTGATCGCCCTGTATCGTACCACTCTACTACCCGAAGTGCCTATAAAAGGTGTTACCATAAGCTTTGTGTGGTGTCCATCTGTGGGGGGGGAAGTTACCTGTCTGTGCGATCACTGTGCCCGGCCGACCCTCCAGGTCCCCGTCTAACATTGGTGGCTAGCGGCGCGATCCGAACCAACGCGTACCGTACAGACAGTAACTCACCCTACAACTAAAACCACAATGACGACCAAAGAGAGCGGATCGGCGGAGAAGTTCCAGATGGAAAAGCTGGAAGAATACAACCACCGAGAGCTCAAACAATTTTGCATGGACTTAGGCATTGCTACCACCGGGCTAAGCACAAAAGAAGACTTCAAAAACGCCCTAGAGGCCTGGACAGAGACAAATACCGCAACCCCCCGGGACCCCGCAGCCCCGGAAGTCAACACCACCCGGACGGAGGAACGGAGAACAGGCCCCTCCCATGAAGAGATCCAAGAGCGGGAAAAAAATAGATTACACGAGTTAGACTTGGCACGACTCAGATTAGACGGAGAATTGAAACTGGCGGAACAAAAAATAAACTTAGAACACTTACGGCTCAGAGAAGAGCGAGAGGAAAAACAGAGACAGAGAGACCTCGAAGAAAAAAGACTGGCATACGAGCACGAGTGCAAACTAGCGGAGATCGAAATGCGCAAACTGAACAAAAACCTAGGGGGGCCCGAGCAACCGCACTCCCCGGGTCCTACCGAGCAGAAGGTCCACATCCCCAAGGATGTGGTCCGAGAATATCACCGGAACGACGACATACAGCAGTGGTTCAAGGCCTATGAGATTGCCATGACCGCCCACCGGGTCGCTCGAAGTGACTGGGGAGCCGGTCTATGGGGGAGATTCGTCAACGAGGGTCGTGATGCCCTGCTGCAGCTTCCGGACCATCAAATGACGTCCTATGACCACATGAAGGCCGCCCTCCTCAATCGATATGGACTTACACCCGAAATGTACCGCCAGAGGTTCCGCAACTGCACCAGGATCCCAGGTACGACGTGGTTGGAATACGTGAACTATTTCAGCCGAGCCTTCGAGGGGTGGATCAAGGGTAACAACGTAACCACTTACGAACAACTCTTCAATCTCATTGTGTGGGAGCACCTCTCCAACAACTGCTTTGTCGAGCTCAGGCAGCACCTCCTCGACAGTAAATTGACTGAACCCCGGCAGCTCGCCACCGAGGCTGACCGGTGGGAGAGCACCCGAGTGGCCCGGAGTGGGCCGAATGAGCAGAACAGAACCAACCAAGGTCACCATCGTCCCCGAGGAGGAGGAGGAGGCCCGGGCCGGGGCAGAGACGCCGCCCCGGCCGCACCCACTAACGCCACCCCGGCCCCAGCAGGCCGGGGAAACCCCCCGATGCGCCCGGGGTTCCGAGCTAACGTGACGTGTCATCGATGCCAGCGAGTCGGCCACTATGCCAGTGACCCGACCTGCCCGAAGAACCAGGCCCCCGGGCCCCGCCAGATGGCGGCCGCCGCCCTGGGAGAAGAACAAGTCTCCGAAGACACGGAGACCTATGAGTCGGAGCAGTTCGAGTGGGAACCCGCCGCCATGACCCTGGCATGCCTAGGAGGAAGAGACATGGTCCCGCGGACTCCCCTGCCCGCCAACACTCGGAAGTACAGCCAATGGGTGAGCATCAATGGGCGCAAGGCCGAGGCCCTGCGTGACACCGGGGCCAGTGTGACGGCCGTCCGCTGTCACCTGGTGACCCCAGAACAAATCCTACCAAACGTACTTTGCCCCGTCCGATCGGCGGATAACTCGGAGAGCCTGTGTCGGATGGCCTGCGTCCCCTTCGAATGGGGAGGAGTGTCCGGCATGCTGAAAGTAACTGTCCGTGACGATGCCCCCGTAGACTGCCTCCTGGGGAACGATCTCGAGAGCTCCCCGTGGGCCGCTGTGGAAAGAAGAGAGCATCTGGGGATGTTGGGTCTCCCGGACTGGGCGTGCGTAACCACCCGGTCCATGGCCACCCGCACCATCCCTAGACCAGAAGAACCAGAATGGGCAGCACCTCCGCCCTCGATCATTCCAGAAGAAGACTTCCTCCAGACCGACCACCCGGACCCCACCCCCGAGGGGTCCACACAGCCCCCCGAGCTTCCCGACCTGGCTCAGTGGCGTCAAGAAGGGGGGCCCACCCAGGAACAATTCCGGCAGGAGCAAAAGACCTGCCCCTCTCTCGAGGGATTGCGACAGCAAGCGCTCGCCCAGAGCCAAGGAGACACCACAGGGGCCCACTGGGTTTATTGGGACAATGATCTCTTGTACAGCGAACAGAAAATCGCAGAACTGGGGGCCGGGCGAGTGCTGGTGGTGCCCCTCCACTTCAGAGACTTCCTGTTGAACCTAGCCCATGATGTCCCCCTGGCCGGGCACCTGGGCCAAGACAAGACCTACCACCGCCTGGTGACTCACTTTTTTTGGCCCAAAATGAGAAATGACGTATCCAACCATTGCCGGTCCTGCCCGACCTGCCAGGCCAGTGGGAAGAGCGGCCGCAAACTCAAGGCACCCCTACAACCATTCCCCGTGGTGACCACCCCGTTCGAAAGGGTGGGAATAGACATTGTGGGGCCCCTGGACCCCCGAACAGCACAGGGACATCGCTTCATCCTGGTCCTGGTGGATCACGCTACCCGCTATCCTGAAGCGGTCCCCCTTCGTACGATAACAGCCCCAGTAGTGGGTCGAGCCTTGATGGGGATCTTCTCTCGAGTGGGCTTCCCCCGGGAAGTCATCAGCGACAGGGGTACGAACTTTATCTCAAAATACATGAAGTCCCTCTGGCAACAGTGTGGGGTCACCTACCGATTCACGACCCCCTATCACCCTCAAGGGAACGGACTGGTTGAGCGATTCAACCGCACGCTCAAAGGGATGATTGGGGGGTTGGAAGAGCCCCTCCGTCGCCAGTGGGATGTGCTACTACCGTGCCTTCTCTTTGCCTACCGAGAAGTCCCCCAGAAGTCCCTCGGCTTCAGCCCTTTCGAACTCTTGTATGGACACCCGGTGCGAGGCCCGCTCAGCCTAGTCAAAGAAGGCTGGGAAATGCCCCCTCTAAAGAACACTCCAGATGTTTTCAAGTACCTCCTAACCCTCCGCAACCAGACCAGAAGGTTCAGAGAGATGGCAAAAGCAAACCTGGAGGCCAGTCAGGAGGACATGAAAAGGTGGTACGATCAAAATGCATCCTCCATCGAATTTGAACCCGGCCAACAAGTGTGGGTAATGTCTCCTACCGAACCATGCGCCCTGCAAGACAAATGGACGGGGCCCTTCAAAGTAATCGAGCGCAAGAGCCCTGTCACCTATCTCATCGATATGGAATCTTCCCGAAACCCTCTCCGGGTCCTCCACGCTAATAGACTGAAACCCCACTTTGTACGCTCCGAACTCAGTCTCCTGATGGCAACCGACAATGGAACCGAGGAGGACTCCGAACCCCTTCCTGACCTCCTACGGTCACGGGAGAAGGACGGCTCCGTGGACGGGGTCCGACTCTCGGAGGCCCTCACCCTGGAACAGCGCCAAGACTGCCGAGTCCTCCTGCTCCAGTTCTCCACCCTGTTCTCCCTCACCCCAGGGGTCTCCCCCTGGTGCTTACACGACGTGGACACTGGAGACAGTCCTCCTATCCGCCATCGGGCCTACCGCGTACCAGATCGGGTACGGGCCTGCATCCAAGAGGAGGTGGCCAAGATGCTCACACTCGGGATCATCGAGCCCTCAGACAGCCCCTGGGCCAGCCCAGTGGTACTGGTCCCCAAAGCGGCCGCCCCCGGCGCCACGCCGGAGCTCCGGTTCTGCGTCGACTACCGGGGCTTGAATGCGGTCACCAGAACAGACGCACACCCCATCCCCCGAGCAGATGAACTAATCGACCGCATGGGAGCTGCCCGCTACCTCAGCATCTTCGACCTGACAGCGGGCTACTGGCAGATCGGTCTCACACCCCGGGCCCAAGAACGATCGGCATTCTCTACCCCTGACGGCCACTATAACTTCAAGGTCATGCCATTCGGCATGAAGAATGCGCCAGCAACATTTCAGCGGCTAGTAAACCAGGTCCTGGCAGGACTCGAAGGATTCAGCGCCGCCTACCTGGACGATATCGCTGTGTACAGCCACCACTGGTCCGACCACCTCCACCACCTCCGAGAGGTGCTACAGGCCCTCCAACGAGCTGGCCTCACGATCAAGGCCAGCAAATGCCAAATTGGCCAGGGGTCCGTGACCTATCTCGGGCACCAGGTGGGAAGCGGTCTGGTGGCCCCGCTGCAACTCAAGATCGCTGCCATCCAGTCGTGGCAGCCCCCCATCACCCAGACCGAGGTCCGCGCCTTCCTGGGACTCACAGGCTACTACCGACGGTTCGTGAGGGACTATGGCAGCATCGTAGGGCCCCTCACGGAACTCACCTCTAAGAACCAACCCAAGGAGGTCAACTGGACCCCAGACTGTCAAGCGGCCTTCGAGAAGCTAAAGGCCGCCATGTGCTCCGCCCCGGTGCTCCAGGCCCCCGACTACAGCCGGGAATTTATCGTCCAAACAGATGCCTCCGACCACGGCGTTGGGGCAGTCCTTTCCCAGCTGAACCCCGAAGGACTTGACCAGCCAGTGGCTTTCATCAGCAGACGGCTCCTGGCCCGAGAACGACGCTGGAGCACCATCGAGAGGGAGGCCTTCGCCGTGGTGTGGGCCCTCAAAAAGCTACGGCCTTATCTCTTCGGCACCCACTTCCGGGTCCAGACCGATCATCGACCCCTGCAATGGCTCATGCAGATGCGGGGGGAAAACCCGAAACTACTACGTTGGTCCATCTCCCTGCAGGGGATGGACTTCACTGTGGAACATCGACCCGGCCAAGACCACGCCAACGCGGATGGCCTGTCCCGCTTTTTCCGCCTCGACGAGGAAAGTCCCCAAGAAGATGGGTGACTCTCCCCGCCTTCAGCTGGGGGGGACGCATGTTGGACAGGCCACATGAAGGGCTCGCTCCCTCCCCGCAGGACAGGGGCCGGGCCACCGTCAGCACCATTGCCCGGCCCAGCCGCCATCTTGGACACGGCACCACGGGGCCGTGCGGCCTCAGCCCGACCCCAACCCTGGGCCTGGCCAGGCCCCGACATCCCGGCACCACCCTCCACCCAGGAGGTGAACGGCCCACTTGGCAGGTCAATGGGAGTACGAAGTGTCGATGGCTCTCCCCCGCCAGGTGCCGAGCACCCCCAGCCTCCTCGGGCGCTGGCTCCACCCCCCTGCTGGGTGTCTGGACTCCCTCATCCCGGACCTCCCGACCTCCAAGAGCGAGGGTCCGGACATCAAAGGGCGCCAGACCTATAACTGAGGCAGCCCCAGGACAGGAAGGCAGTTGTATCCTGGAGTCGAGAGACACCGCGACGAACTCATCCTTGACGGACTGTTGGCGCTGCCACAGCCCTGACTTGTGAACTATTGTCCTGCCTGCTGGCGCTGCCGCGGCCCTCTGCAACCTTCATCCTCGTGGGACCTGCTGGCGCTGCCGCGGCCCTTTGCAACCTGCATTCTCGTGGGACCTGCTGGCGCTGCCGCGGCCCGTTGTAACCTTCATCCTCGTGGGACCTGCTGGCGCTGCCGCGGCCCTCTGCAACCTTCATCCTCGGGGGACCTGCTGGCGCTGCCGCGGCCCTTTGTAACCTGCATTCTCGTGGGACCTGCTGGCGCTGCCGCGGCCCGTTGTAACCTTCATCCTCGTGGGACCTGCTGGCGCTGCCGCGGCCCTTTGCAACCTGCATTCTCGTGGGACCTGCTGGCGCTGCCGCGGCCCGTCGTAACCTTCATCCTCGTTGGGACCTGCTGGCGCTGCCGCGGCCCGTGCCACCGACGACCTCTTCGGGACCTGCCGGCGCTGCCGCGGTCTGACCCCTCCGAACACCGAGCTCGAGGATTGTGAGCTATCACCGTTACACACCCGTACCCGTGGGTACCAAGACTGTCCCGCTACCCCCTTCCCTTACTAGAGACTAGAATTGAGAGGACCATCGTGTCCTGATCGCCCTGTATCGTACCACTCTACTACCCGAAGTGCCTATAAAAGGTGTTACCATAAGCTTTGTGTGGTGTCCATCTGTGGGGGGGGAAGTTACCTGTCTGTGCGATCACTGTGCTCGGCCGACCCTCCAGGTCCCCGTCTAACAGGGTACAAATAAAACAAAGAATGATAATTAATTGCATACATTCAGCAAGTTCTCATACCAAGCAAATAAGTAAAGAGCAGAAAGAAAAAAAAGAGGAGGAATGGCTATATATATATCTAGGGAAGCCCCCGGTTCACACAAAGAAGTCCCATATGTGGCCAAATTTTTGCAATGAACGTATAGCTCTAGTTTTGGCCAGTGCTTATTTCCTCTCATAAATGTCTTTCATAAGAGCCAACCATTCAATAAAAGTAGGAGGGTTAGGCAAGATCGATACTCTCGCAATATAAAGAAGGGCAGCAACTAGTACAATAGATAAAAAGCTCCTAATGGCGAGATTATCACACGCATTAAACCTCAGCATGATCTCTTTATTAGTAAGAGATAGACTAGAACCCAAACATTGATCAATATATTGCGTAACCCTCTCCCAAAAATCACAAAACATAGGACAAATGCAGAACATATGGAGGATGTCGGCCACCCTTTGACCATACTTAGGACAGCATGATTTATCTACACCATCTATAACAGGCCCCTGTAATTGTTGTTGCCATTTACTGATCCTTTCAGGAGTATATTATAGCATGCAGATAGTTTGAAACTGTTGCAGCTTTAGACTTATAGAGTGAATGGAGTTATCAAAAGTGTCCGAAGCAGAAAGGATCTCAGAAGTATCAGTGATAATACCTAATGTCGGACTCCATTTAGAAGCTAAATGACAGGTATCCTCACATCTAAAATGACAGAGCTGTAGATATGTTGAACTAATTTGGCTTTGAGCAAGAGATTTAAGAAGTATGTCATTAGTTCATGAGAATGTGGAAGTTGTTGTTTTAGAAAGTAATCTCTAATTTGTAAATATCTAAAAAAAAGATTGTTGTGGGAGACCAAAAGAGTGTTGTAAAGATGCAAAGATAGAAAAACCGTTGTGATCGTATAGCTGGCCTAGTCTTTCAATTCCACACCTTGCCCAACTACAAGCAGTAAGAGCATGAAATATGCTCAGGTGAATTGGATTATTCCAGAATTTAAAATAATCATGTTGTATAAGATCTTTGAGAGTAAGGGCCAGATGTAGGTAATGTTAGTTTTCCGATTCTTAAATGCCGACTCATACCGAATCGGTATTTCCGAATCGGAAAATGGTATGTAGGTAAAAAATCGGTAAAAGTTACCGATTCGGAATGACTCGGTATCTGACTTCGGTATATTCCGAATCGGTAATTTCCGAATCGGTAAATTCCGAATCGTTAAAACACATTTATTCCTATGGGCGTCCTGGCCCATAGGAATGAATGGGTTTTACCGATTCGGAATTTACCGTTTCAAAAATTACCGATTCGGTAAATACCGATTCGGTAAATACGGAATCGGAAGTTTGAAAATCGACATGTGAGCCTGCCAACCAATCAGGGACACCCTACACACCCCACAACCAAGGCCCTGAGAAACCAACCAATCAGAATGAAGCACCCCTCCCCAGTACCTGAGAGTGGCCACACCCATGCAGGTGCACAGCAACTGAACAAACAATTGAGCTGAGGTGAGAGGAGCTGAGCATCCAGAGCCAAGCACTGCAACAGAATGGAGTCTCAGGAAGGGCAAAAGGATAGTGGGGAGAGCAAAAGAAAGATAAAGTTCAGCCCAGCAGAACTGCAGGTGGCTGAAGAAGAAATTGTAAGTCACTCCAACCAAATATTTGGCAAACAGTCTCTGCATGTTGCAGAGTCTGTGAAGAGGAACATATGGCTTAGCATACAGGGCAAAGTCAATGCCATTGGTGTGACGCACCGGGAGATCGAGGACATAAAAAAGCGATGGTATGACCTGCGCATCAAAACCAAAAATAAGATTGCTGCCCAAAAAAAGGATGCTGGTGTGACAGGAGGTGGCAGGAGCAAAGCACCAAAACTGTCTGAGATGGAGGAGCTTGTTGAAACAACCATGGAGCCAGAATGCCTCCATGGGATTGGAGACCTGGACAGTACAGCGAGAGCAACAAATAAACAAGGTAGGATGCATGTACCCTAATCCACAATCATTTCCCTGAACCCGTACCCCACTGTGTAGGATCATTACACTGCAGAACAGCTCATACATGGGGCCAGCAATGCATCATGGTAGACGTAGTCATGAGTACATACATGCAATGCATACACCACAAGGCTCAGCAAGGCATGCCACACACATCTCCAAACACACAATATACACTGGGCAAAGGTGTGTAAACAATTTATTTAAGAACTACACACAGGTGAACAACAACATTGACCCTATGTCAATTTGATTCCACAGGAGAGTCCTCACGCAGTACAGCAGCAGCAAGGGAGGAGAGGGCACCAGCAACTAAGAGAAGAGAAAAAGAGAAACACAGCACAGGTCATAGCGCTGTAGAAGGAGGCAACAACACCACCCAGGAAGCTTCATCACCAGAGCGAGCCTCAACACCTGTCCCGCTATCACCTCTGTTGTTTGGATCTCCTGAATTGTTAAGCACACCGCTTACACCCAAAGCAACGTCCAGGTCGTCCATGCAGGGAAGGGCAAGTAGGCCTGATGCGCCCCCTCAGAGGATCCTGCAAACCTCTGATGAGGAGGATGAGGATATTACAAATCAAACAATTGCACCTGTGGCTGACAAGGCCAGACCACAGATTTCAGCAGGCGCTGTGCGCACCAGTGTCCTTGGCAGGAGGGCACGTGAGGGTGGCGATGAGCAGGAAGGTGGGAGCGTATTCTGTGGCCTGGAGGCCACAATGGTCAAAGTTCAGGGAATGCAGGCCAAGGCACTGATGGCCGTGCATAGGCAGGTGCGCAGCATGAACAATAAAATGACAAACTGGACAAGGGAATAGGCCACATTGCATGTAGTTTGGAGGCAATTTCCATGGGGATGACAGACATCTCTACATACATGGGTGTACTGTCTGATAAGTTGGACAGGGATCACCTACAGCGTCGCAGGGAGCGGCAGTATATGCGGCAGCAGTCACAGGCACTGAACAGATTTGGTACAGCTACATAACTACTTTGCCGACGCTCAATATCCATGCAGGATGCAATTGTGCACTGCTGCACAGACTTGACACGGGGCATGGGAAGAGTGACCTCTGCGATGGAGCAGATGCTCACCACCCACACAGGCAATGCTGGTGACACAGGTGTGGAGGAGACAGAGGGGTCCACCAGCAGGAGTGGCTCCAGCACACCTGTACCAGAGGTGCGCAGGAGCGTCAGGCGCAGCCATGCTGAGTCAGGCCCCAGCCGAGATAGTGAAACACAGGCACATCAATCCCGCAATGTAGTGCATGGGAGTAAGCAGTGAACATTGTCGAAAATCCACAGGACTGCACACAGTGACAGCAACTGAGCACTAGCAGTCATGGACATGGACATTGGTGGACAATGGCTTTTCCTATGTAATGATGATGTAGTGAACATTAAACTACACTCGTCAAACACTATGCCTGTCTGTGTGTCATACATTACCTAGAAATATCGACGTGTAATCTCTGTCCGTCTCAATCTTCCATCTGTTGCTGCTGGTCCTGTTGCTTGGGGGTCTGCATGTTCTTGGTCATCATCAATGTCCTCGTGATGTGTCCCCTCCACCTCTGTGCCTTCTTTGGTGGCAAGATTGTGCAACATGGCACAGGTCACTATTATCTTGCAACACAGGATGGGGGTGTACTATCGTGCACCTCCACTCTTGTGGAGGCAGCGGAACCTGCTCTTGAGGAGTCCAAATGTGCGCTCCACTACGTTGCGAGTTGACCTGTGTGCCACATTATAACGCCTTTCGCCTCTGTTAGTTGGGTTGAGGTACGGTGTGAGCACAAAGGAACGCAGGGCATATGCACTATCGCCTAGGAGGGAATGAGAGGTTTATGAGTTACATACACATGACACATACATCTGCCATTCATATCAGGGTGTGTTATACTTATTTACCTAGCAGATATCCATCTCCAAAGTCTCCAGCAACAAGCCGTGTATATATTCCACAGTTCTGGAAAATGTAGGAGTCGTGCGTGCTCCCAGGAAATTTGGCCACTATGTCTGTGATGATGTTGCCAGCATTGCATATCACCTGCACATTGATGGAGTGCGTTGACTTACGATTTTTGTAGATGTGTTCAGTGGCTGCAGGTGGGCATAGTGGAATGTGGGTGCCATCTATGCAGCCTATCACATGCGGGAAGTGTGCCAGGTCATAGAAGTCAGTTTTTGTTTTAGCAAGTTCCGCAGGTGTGTCAGGGATTCAGATGTAATGTTCCATTCTCTGCGTCATGGCATCCAGGAACTTCCTGAAAAAACGGGACAGGCAGCTCTGGGACACACCACCTACTGCAGCAATCACACTCTGGTAGCTCCCAGGGGCAAGCAGGTGTAGGCTACACAGCACCTGCACATGGGGTGGGATGGCAGGGGCCCTGGGTGTTGGGTGATCCAGGTATGGGTGGAGGTCCCTAATTAAGTCCATGATGGTTCTGGGGTGTAGCCTGTACCTCTGCAGTATCTCAGGCTCAGTCAGTTGGAACAGGGTGATCCTCTGCCTGTACACCTGCTCCTCCCTTCTCCATACCCTCTCACCTGTAGCCTGTAGCCTTTGCCGCCTCACAATCACATAGAATGCCGCCATTCTTGCAACACTGTTGCATTTTGGGCCCTTTTTTATAGCCTGCACCTGGTTACCACCTGCTTTCAGTCCATGGTAAATACCGACTCTAAAATACCGAATTTCATGGAATTCGGTATTTTTGTCCTTTCCTACATCTCGATGGGCATTTTTTACAATTTCTTATTTCCCGATTCGGAAAATAAGAACTCGGTAAATAAGGAATTGGTAAATACCGATTTGGAAAATAAGGAATCGGTAAACACCGATTCGGAAAAAAAGGAATCGGTAAATACCGTTTCGGGTTTTTACCGATTCATATTCATACCCTCAGGCAGACTTCAGACCTGCTGCCCTTTTAGATGGCCTTGAAGACATGGCTCTTCACACATTAATCTTCCTGTCATGCACACCAGCGGTCATACAGCGCCAGGACACCGTTTGGTAACAGTGCGCTTTACAAATGTGAAAAATAAATATTTGTCGATTCGGTACATTTTTCACACCTACATCTCATTTTCCAAATACCGGCCGGTGACGGCCGATTTTACCGATTTTCGGCCGTTACTGACCGGTATTGGCCTACCTACATCGGGCCCTAAGTGAGCAATAATCGAGGATTTCGTGCCGTATGCGGACATGTCCCTAATGGTCTAGATATAGACCCTAATATGGTAGTTTGGATAGTTAATCCTATACAAAAACATTTTGCTATCTATGCCCAATGCATGAGCAAGGCCAAAATATTGTTGTTTATCAGTTAATAAACTTTCGTCCAGTGAATGATGCCTAAAAATAAAGTTTGAAATCAGGAAGTTGTAATCCCCCAGCTTATAGGGGAGTTTGAGAAAGCGTATCACTCGACATGCTTGTTTATAACCCCAAATAAAACTGTTGATAACACCCTCTAGTTTTTGGAAAAATTAATTGGGGACACGTATAGGAATAGCTCGAAACAAATATAAAAACTTAGGCAGGATTGTCATCTTAATTATATTGGACCTACCAATGTTAGTTATTGGAAGTTCCTTCCAACTCTTAAGTTTTTGTATAACCAATTGGAGGAATGGTTCGTAGTTAAATCTTCATATTTGTTTAATAGCAGCAGAAATCCGAACCCCCAAGTAAGTTACAACAGTACAGCCTCCAGTTATAGGTGCAGGCAAATCTAAGTTATGAAGAATTTGGCTTTTATGAGAATTTAATGTATATCCTGAAAAATGGCCAACATTTTTCGCTTCTTCCTGAATTGCACCCAATGCTGTTACTGGGTCAGATGTAAAAACTGCAATATCATCGGCATAAGCAATAGCCTTAAGTTAACACATCCCATTACTAAATGGAATAATATGAGTATTCTGATTTAATGCTTTAATAAATGACTCAATATATAAGGCGAAAAGCAAGGGAGAAAGTGGGCACCCCTGCCGGGTACCAACGACATATCTGAAAAGGAGCAGAGTGAAAGTTGGTATATAAGAGTTTAGCCTGTGGATTAATATATAGCGCACGGATCCATTTCAGAAAACGGCCTGGTAGACCGTTATTAATCAATGTCTTCCATAATGCATCCCACATGACGGGATTGAATGCTTTTTCAGTGTCTAACAGGACCATCCCCAGATTGCGAGATGTCCTGTTAGCAATGTTGAACGCTGTTATAGCTGTAATAACATGAGCAGTACTATCTCTACCGATTATAAACCCATGTTAGTGATCGGAAACAAGGTCCGACATATAGGGCGCCAACCGGTTAGCCAGTAAAAAAAATTAGCATTGGAATTAATGAGGGATATTGGGCAATAAGACCGCCACAATCAGTCACAGCTGTCCCTTTGTTAAGAAAGAAAACGATGTTGGTCATAACCCAGGACTTAGGATCTTCCATATATTCCCCAATCTGGTGTATGACATAATAAAGTAACGGGAGAATAGAGCTTTTTAAGGTTTTATAAAATTATATTGGCAAAGTATCATCCCCAGCAGCCTTGCTAGAAGGCAGCACAGCTATAGCAGATGTAATTTCTTCATCAGTAATATCTTGTTGAAGAGAGAGAGGATCACCAAGTTGTGAGTGTTCTTCCAGTGCAGTTGTATCCATGTCACCGGGCAGAGTGTAAGGCTGTGTATAGAAATGAGTGAATTGCTCTAGAATTGAATCAGGGGAAGTATGTAATTGGTCATCTCTGCTCTTTATCGAGTCTATCCGTGTTTTAGATTTTTTATCCTTAATCTGGTACACTAAAATTCTCCCAACCTGATCCCCATACTTATATTGATGAGAACGATTTTTGTTAAAGGCAGCTGCACTCTTTTCTTTGACCTTCCTGCTCAGAAGCAAGTGCGTATTTATTAGAGAAGCATATATAAGATCACTATTTGGGCCGCTAGACATAAGTTCCTCCACGTGCGCAATTTCTAATTTTTTTCAATGTATCACAAGGTGCATTCAGACCATTTTGATATGTTTTATTTAGATGATAAATGTACTGTTGAGTGGAACCCCGTTTATAAGCTTCCATTATGTCCCATACAAAAAAAGGAGAAGCTGTGTCAATATTGGATTGTAAGAAATCGATAAGAAACCCCTTGAGTATATTTTATAAATTCTGGATCAGTCAGCAAGTATCTAGGAAATCAAAAAGGCTGATTACTCTTATCCTCAACTACTACCTGAAAACTGGTCATGACCGGATTATGATCAGATGTTATCCGTGGGCAGACCTCTATCTGTGCTATTGCTAAGATACTATGACTAACGAAGGCCAGATCTATTCTTGTCGATGGGGCGCAGAATAGTAAGTAAATCCCGGTAGAGAAGGATATAGCGTCCGCCATAAGTCTGAAAATCCATGAAGACGAGCCAATTCATGAATTGACTCTCGAACCCTCTGCATTCTGAAAATAAAGAAAGAAACCTCCACTCAAGTGTCAAAAGTCAAGAACAGAACATGAAGTGACAAGAGGAAAGGGCCACTAGATATTGTCTGTTAATGTCATTCTTTAGAGTTCTGCTGCAGTCTAGAAAGTGCCAGCTTTGCCTCCTGGTCTGAATAGTAGATCTGTGAGCGGCCATCATTTATAAACTTCAGTTGAGCCGGTTCTTGTAGGTAGACCAAGGCACCAAGCTTCTTCCAAGAATCAATAAGCTGTTGCATCCTCCATCTTTTATCCATCGTATTCTTACATAGATCTGATTTTACCATAATAGAAAATGATTCAACTACCACCGGTGTAGTAGGTCGGGCTTTGATAGCAATAGCCTGACGCAGTAGGAAGTTGCCTAAATAGATAAGGATCGGTTGCGGCAACGAAAGTCAGACTGATTTGTTTGATTAAGAAAAATTGTCAGCCTATGGACTTGTTGAATTTGAGAGTCCCAGTCCCAATCATCAGGGAAGGCCTTCTGAAATAGCTGAACAATGAAGGCTTGTGGATCAGAACCTTCTTTGCCTTCCGGGATCCCAAATACTCTCAAATTATTCCGGCGTAGCCGGTTTTCCAAATCTTCGATTTTCCCTGGTAAGGATATAAGTTGACTGTCATGGTCGCGGACAAGGTTAGTAGAAGGTGATATCGCATCCTCATTGCCAGACAATTGTTGCTGTAATACACTATACTGGCTCAGAAAGGCACACATTAAGCAGCATACAGTATGCACACAAATCTCAGAGATATTTTATGGAGACTTGTGTTCGTAGAAAATCTTCTTTATTCTTGAACCACACAGCCAAAGCGTTTCCCCCACAGGGGCTTCTTCAGGGCTAGAGTGGAATATTTAATTCCACATTCTTGCGTGTAAGTAGGTAATCCTCCACAATTCAGTGTTTGTTCTGTGATCCTTGTCATTGTAGCTTTATTGGCGAGTTATCCAATGAATAGAGGAGGGGTTATGTAAAACCATCCTGCACTCCAAACATTCCAAGCGGTATACACCCAAACGTCCGTTTATTCCATATTCTGCAATCTTATCCACATACGGCGGAAGCGGCGATCTGATAGTCAGCCAAAGTCCGAAAACACGTTGCTGTAATACCATCACCTTGTTAGTAAGTACAGCCACCTTGCTAGTTACTGCAGTTAGTGACTGCTGAATCCTGGCATTGTCCACCCTAAGCTGTATATAGTGCTCCTGTGCTTCAGTTCTTTGTACGGATAGGGCCTGTAGAATTGAACTTAACAATGGCTCTGATGTTAGCTCCACCCCGAATGCATTTTTAACTGTATTTGCTGCCAAAGCACTACTCACAGTTACAGATGCCTCCTTCACAGGTTGTATTGGACCAGCCGGATCAACAATGAGAGAGCCCCCAGTAGGACCTGACATCTTTTAATGAATGCTTCATTGTAATTTGAGAACAAGAGGTGTTTTTGACCACTGATGAGTACAGGGGCCTGCCCAGAGCCAGATACTCGCAAGACAATAGCTTTAACTTCTCCCTTCGAAGTCACCCATTTGCGTAAAGGACTATCCTGGTTCTATACTTTTGATTATGCTATTGCTAGTGCATTACCTTTTTGATGTGTTCTTCTAATAGGTTCAGTAGTTTGACTGAAAGATCTCACCTGTTTAGTAATTTTGAAATTAAGTTTTTTCTTTTTTGTGGATGAAAGGTTAACAGCCTCCTCGGGTGAATGACAAAGTGAATCATCTATGTTCATCATAACTGAAGAAGTAGATAGCATATCAACTTTAATAGCCTGTTGCTCATTGTGCTGTTGATCACTGTCCAAAATAGGTAAGTCTGCCAGGGCCAGGGCTGAAGGTTGCAGAGGTTCTAAAGAGGGTGTATCCACCTTCCCAGCAATTTCAGTTTCAAAATGTGTTAACCCAGATAATAAGCCACTCACAGGCTGCAAAGTAGTTCTCCTATTGTCAGTTGGGTCGCTTAAGACAGGTTCACCCAGAGCTGGTAACTGATCAACTGACTGTATTAGCATTGGTGAAAGTGTAATATCAGTTATGTGTGTTATGTCTATTACACATAAGCCTGTGGAGCCAATGAGTTGACAGCGATATCACTCGCCTCTGACTGGGATAAATGGGACAGTCGCTTACTTGCTGGCACAGATGAAGACATCACAGACCCGTAGAAAGCACCCCTTCGGGGTGTAGCACAGCCATATTTCCTGAAGGGGATTCCGGCTCTGTATCACAGGCCAAATCGCAGGCTACATCAGGTGAGCCGTCAAGCCTGCACTGGACCGCCTCCATTACAATATCAGCCATGGCGGCTTCTGAAGCGGTAGTACGGAAATCCACAGCCTTCCCCGAGTAGAGTAGCTTCATTACCGGTCTGCCAACTCGAGGCGCTTTCTTCTTGCTCGTGCCGCTGGTCGACTCCATTGTAAGATTGGTAGCAGAAGTCGTGGCGGAGTTTCTGTTTGAGCGTCCACCTCACTGTGCATTGACCGTAGGAGGAGCAATGGGATGCGAGACAGAAGGCAGGCAGGCAGCCAGGGCCACTAGAGCACAGAGCACTGCTGACCGATTGTTAGACTTGGCATCTTCTGGCGTGTTTCACCCGAGTTTTTGCTTTCTGCCCTCCCGGTTTTGACATTGTTTTTGCTGGTATACCTTTTCGGTGCGCTTTTCGCACTGCTGATCAGTGGTAAAGCACTGGTGCTCCTGTGGTAAATTGTGTTATGATTGGATGTGTGACTTACTTGTCAGTCCCCAGTAATGGGCCCTGCGGGAACGGGTCTTGTGAGTCCACCGATACTCGTGGGCCTGCAGCACGGATTGTGCCACCCAAGTATGTAGCCCGAGAAAGGTATAAGTGAAGAAAGTTTGCTGTGCCTGAACTCAGCATTTAAAGACGCAGCCTTTAGCGAGGGTGCTCTTTTCATTCTGAGTTCATAAAGGCCCCCTTTAGAAAATGTGTATTATTTTGCTCTGTCATCCCGTGAGCCTCTGCTGGAATGT
The DNA here is from genome assembly GCF_964261635.1 of Lissotriton helveticus. Lineage (NCBI taxonomy): Eukaryota > Metazoa > Chordata > Amphibia > Caudata > Salamandridae > Lissotriton > Lissotriton helveticus. The sequence continues at coordinate 53,547,679 of NC_136062.1, read as the reverse complement.
GGATTGCCTGTCTGTTTTTTGGACGACAGATGGCTAGGGAGCAGGGTGGGTCCCGATAGTGTATGTAGGTCAGAATAGGGCTAAATAGACCTGGATTACGATGGGGGAAGAGGGAGGGGATTTCCTTGCACCCAAAGGGCCTGGTCTGCCTCGACAAAGCCATCTCCACCTCCTGCCAGGAATTCACACCAAATGGTTTTGGCTGGACACCGACAACCTCTGCCTGGCAGATCAAATGATTTTTGTGTACAAATACTGGGTCCCAGACCCGTGAACTTGAGAACTGATCTGGATCAAGAAGACTGCACAGAAGAAGAGCCGCAGAAACTGCTGAAGGGAACGGCCACTTTGCTGGGCTGACCTGCAGTGACTGCTTCTGTCTTGGGTAGTGAAAGGCCTGGACTGGACTTTCTGCAACCAAATTGGTGAGACTCTCCAAGGGCTTGAGCTAGAGCTTGCCCCCTGTTCACAAAATCTCAGAAACAGCAAAGACTTCAGGTTCTTTGACCCGCAGCACTGGGGACTGTGTGTGTGGTGCTGCCACCCGAAGAACGCCACACGTAAACGTCTACGACAACCCTGCCAAACCCGTGTCCTGAAGGCAGTGCAGAGGGCACGCCGCAACTCTGCATCGCAACCCTGGTCTCACCAGTGATGCCTGCTGATGCCATCATCGAGCTGCTGCTCGCACCGCGACCTGTGGGCACCGCACTCCGCACCGCCTTGCTTCACGCTGAAGCTTTGGCACCGCAGAGGGCACTGCCTCCATGCCTTACCGCGACCCTGGTCTCACCGACGACGCCTGCTGATGCCATCACCGAGCCGCTGCTCGCAGCGTGACCTGTGAGCCCGCACTCTGCACCACCTTGCTACACGACGACGCCGTGGCCTTTCTGATGCCGCCACTTCCATCCGAAAGCAACACTGCTGCCTGCACCATGGTTTGGGGGCCCGCTCGTAAGTTGCACGACGCACCGCCCTCATCCCACACCGCAGCCTTGGCCTACCGATGCCGGCGCCATTGACTCTAGTTTGTCTGCCGACGACAGAGATTCAGCAACGACAACGCCGCTGCTTGCACCGTGACCTGCTAGCACCGTGACGAGCACCGCCTCCATCTCGCACCGCGACCCTGGTCTCACCAACTATGCCATCTGATGCCCCTACCGAGCCGCTGCTCGCACCGCAACCTGGGGGAACCGCAAGCCACACCGCTGCGCTTTACACCGCAGCACACGATGCCTGTTGGCGCCAGCGCTCCGGATCCCATTAGAAAGGAGCTCGACCTGCAACGCAAGTGACTTCCAGGGCCCCTTCGCCCTGCATCTCTGAAAGGTACTGTTTGTGGGTCTTCCCGACTCCGTAATTGGCCTGCAACCCTGAGGTCAGCCAGAACTGTTTTTGGATTTGTTGTTCACGATGCTGTGATAGCCCCGGACGGAGCTATCGACATCAAGGAACTATTTTAAAGCATATTTTGATAAGAGAAGATTTTGAAGTATAGTATTGTGGATTTTTATCGTATTTGGTCTTGTCTTAAGTATATAAAAATTGGATATTTTTCTAATCTGGTGTGGTGTTCTTGTGTAGCGCGTACACTCTTTTACTGTTGGTTATGTGCAATGCTTTACACACTGCCTCTAAGATACGCCTGGCTATTCATGCCACGCTACCAAGGGGGTGAGCACGGGTTATTTTAGGAGTGTAACTCCCTTATGCTTACTAGAGTGGTGGTTTCTGCCTCGCTTTGGCGTAAGTCTCAACAAGCCGGAAATCCCATTTCTAACACCGGTCTGTCGATGGATGCAGCACCGGGTGTTCCCGAAGAGGAATAGATATTGGGCATCACGTCGGAACATCAGAAGTAAGTAATATTGTGATGCTTTAAAGTTTTTAGCTTTGCATTTCTGAAGTAAGTAAAGAGTGGTGTTTTCTCTCTTGTTGCGATTAGTATTCAGTAGTAGCAAGACAAGTAGCGTTCAGCATTCAGGAGCATTCAGGAGCACTCCTAGGAACCTGCTCCTCACGGCAGAGTCAATCCGCCATCTTCCTTTCTCCATTCTTACACTTTTGTATCTAATGAGAATTCTAAAGCAGCCATTAGGACTGGGAAGAACACTAAATTACAAACCACTTGTTATAGATGTGGACACTTTCAGTCTGTCTGTAGAAGTCTGTGTAATTGTGCTAAATTTAACACACATAATCCTGCTTTCCGGAGAGATATCAGTAACTTTAATGCAGTCAAAGAAAATGTACAGGATTACTGTAGTAAAACTGACCTCCAGAGAGGTGCTGTTACGGTTAAAATGGTTGAAACAGAGCAGTTCAGGATTGTGGTAAAAAAAATCAAATATTCTACTGAATGTGAACTGTAACCAGAAAGGTGCTGAGCTGCGATATGTGGACATTTTTATCCAAGTCGTGGCAGATACTGATGCTCCTTTCAGTATTTTGTGTGATAAAACTTTATTATCTTTTTTGAATAATTATTTTAAACCGGAAGCTCCTGATATTTCTCCTCAGGCGTTTGGGACAAGGAAATTGATTTGTTAGGATATTTTTTTACTCTGCAGTAAAAAATTTGGGTAGGTGTATCCCTACTAATTACTAATACCACAGGTAACTCTCTGCTAATGTATGGCCTGAATAAATGTAAGCCACAGTCCATTGAAAAACTATTATGGGTTTCTTTTCGTGACTGAGAGAAAGAATAAAAACGCTTGTGAATATAAAATGGTGCAGAGAAAAACTTTGTGGTGAAAAAATATTAAGCATGTGTATAGTGTGATATTGGATCTAAAGTGATTGTTTAAGGCACACAAAGGTGGCTTAGAATCCCTGGATTCACTGGTAGTATAGCAGGTGATTTGTTGTAGTTTAGGTAATTTCACACTTTGTTATTTGTCGAGGGCCTTGAGCCACATACGTTTACTGGGTCACTTTGTTGTCAATGTGTCAGCAACCCACTGTCAGTGTCATTCAGGTCTTCCGGTATGTCCTGGTAGGCTGCACGGTACTGGTCTAGAACTGAATGGGCTGCCATGATTCAGTCTTGAAAGAGCTTAGCCAAAGTGTTTAATACATTTTGTCTAGGGGAGACCACCACGGCCCATAACTGCCCATAACCACGGGAAGTGGGGCTCACTTCCTCAAACAGTGCAATGGGGCACTCGTTTTACCATTGTTGGTAAGCCAGGTGTGCTATATTATTTGTTTCCCATTAGTTGAATTGAGTAGCTAGGATTGGGTGTACCTGAGGCCTATATGCCTTCAAGTCTTATTCGGGTTTGACACTCAAATGAGTGCCACCCATCAAAAGTGGTGGCTCTTTCTGTGTATCTTTATGTCCGCTAACAACTATTTACATAAGTCGCCATTAGTTTTCCTTATATTTTTATTTGTCTAAGCTTGACATCCTCAGATCATGATTCATCACATCTCCTCTCGCTTCATAGAGAGCCAATCGCATTCGCTGGACTTTCATCTTTTCTACTCATATGTTATATAATTAGCTATTATAATTAATATTAAAAAATATCTAATCACATAGATATATACATTTAAAGACATACATATATATGGGTGTTTGTTCAGGTAAATATAAACATTATTTAATGACTTGCCTGCAATGTAATAAACTCCTGAAGTAAAGGTTGCAAAGTCTACCAGCCTTGTAATGACCTCTGATGTAATGATCACAATGTAATGACTCCTAATATAAGCCTGCCGAAGTAGCTATAGCATATCAACAATCTCCTTGGTTGCCATACTGAAGAAATCCCTGGAATTTGTTAAAGATATTTATTAGGCTGGTTGAGTCATTGGATTATATCAGGCCTCAGTCTTCTTTTCTGGTAATGTGACATGTCTTCCTGATACATATTTCTTAACATGAGTCATAGACACTTGTTGTGTTCCCTTGATGAAAATAGATGCACTGGGACCACACAGCATTTCACATACTCCAGGAAATGTTGCACCTTCTTTGTACAGTTCCTACTTCCGAGAGGATTTCTTTCAATTAGTTTATCTTTCACTTGGTTACTCTTTTTGTATCTGGTGTTGCTGTACTTCGTGCTACAGTTCTTTAATCTATGTGACTTGGCAACATCACATTTCCAATCACATCTTACTGTCACTCCTCTTAGCATCATCTTGAAAGTAAGGCACTTTTACATACCATCACATGTTTCTGCTGAATTTGAAGATATCTTCCCCACTCTGTGCATTCTGCTGTATGTGCCTGATTGTGATGACAGATGCTTCCCCACTCTGTCATTCACTTTGACACTCTGTCAGAGCACCACCTTTCTCCTTGAGGCTAAAAGCTTCCTCTGCTTCTGAGCAGTTCTTGTGTAAAGAAGCTCTTGCCTGGCTCCCTCATATAATCCTAACCACTGATTCCCTAAAAAGTTGGATGAAGCTGTTAGATCATCTGAGGAACAGAACCTTAGCATTTCAGGAAAAATGTCCATGTGGTCTTAATTGAGGAGAAACAGAGAATACATTCCGAGGTACAATCTTGAATGGCCCTCCAACCGCTTCTTCCCCTGTATATGTATCCCGCCTCCCACATTCAAACAACTGCTACCCACGAGAGACAACAGTTCCCTCAAAGTGCTCCATATGAAATAGGCATGCGCCACAATGCATTGTCACTCGTGACTACTTCATAACATAACATGATATTGAAATAAAACAAGGAGGGGAAGCGGCAGCACTCATAGGAACCACGAGACAGAAATGCCTTGCAGATTTGCAGACAAATGGACGTCCACCCCCAGGTGCCATCATGTAGAATAACGGCATATGTTTCAAATATAACAATTCCTAGGCAACTTGAGGGTCTGAAAATTGTCAGGTACATTAACACACATTGGATAAATCTGACAGTGTACTAGGCAAAAAACAGCAACTAAGTTTCAAAAATATATTTGTTCATTTATTTAAAAAAACACATATACACATAAGAATTAAAAACCATGTGATTGAACAAAATTACAATGAATTACAATAATAATGGACACAATATGAAACATAAAATAATGTGAATACAATGCATATATAAAATTAAATAAGAGACTAAACAACAACAGTAGGTAAAAGGTGGCATATGGTCAGTCTTGATGACAAACTTAGTGCCCCACAAAAATGTTCTAAAATGTTCTGCTCCCCACAAAAATGCTAAAAGTTCCCTTTGTTTCTCTCAACACTCTGGAGGCATACGCAACTATTCATTCCTCACAGCGATCTCTCTGCAAAAAACACCCCACCTAACCCAAAATTTCTGGCACCAACCATCACAATGCATTGTTTTCCGGCAACAAAGAGTTTCGAGCATGGTGCATCAATGATGAATTCTTTCAATGTCTGAAAAGCAGACAACATGGCCTCAGTCCAAATAAACTTTTCATTTGTTTTTAAGAAGTGTGGATTTGGGAGTCTCTTGGCAGACCACCAAAGGTGTCAGGGTCACCCTATAGTCCACTGGGGTCCGGAATACAAACTGGGACCAACGCTGGAGCCAGAGAGAAAGGATATTTATTATAATCTCATGAGATGGAGAGGTGCCTCAACAACAGACACCCACAGCTGTCTGAGGCGGCAGTCTGTTAGAATGGTCTTACTTCACAACTTATATACTCTTTATCCTGCCCCAGGCATGTAAGGGAGTTGTACCAATAACACTTTTTTACATTCCTAAACAAATGGAGAATCTGGAGGAAAGCTATGTAACATGTGCCTCCCCAGTTCTCGTGAAGCCAAGTGTACGCCTTTGTTTCGCACACAAAGTAGGTGTTTGGGGAGGCAACCAGGGGCGGTGGCGATGTCGTATTCAGAGTCATTGTCACGACGCAAGAGCTGTCCCCAACCTACTCGGTTCCCAAGGCTCTGATACACATTAGTCCAGAAATGCGAACAACAGCTTGCGGTGGGGTCTGCTTGAGGAGTGTCCTTGTTTTGAAGCTGGAGAAGCGTGTTCTACTGGTAGAGTCGAATACCAGAATTTCCTCCTTCTTGTCCTTAGACATGCTTGTAGAACTGTTCTTTGGGCAAACAGCATTGTCTGTCTTTTTCTGCCAGAACTCATCTTGCAATTGTTGGAGAGTGATGTCGACAAGGCCACTGGACCGATGGGTGCCCATGATGAGCGACATCCAGGCAGCACAAGAGGCATGTGTAGAGTAAGAGTAAGGTAGGATGGGTATATTATTCTCCGCGGAGTAAGGCAGGAGACCACAGACCCAACAGTTCATTGTATTCAAGACCTCATTGTGTTGTTTCAACATTTAGATGAAGGTGTTGTTCCAAAACTCTTGTCGCCTATTTTTGTGATTAGGGGACAAGGAGACATGGGAATGTTCAGGAGGCGTAGCATCAGTGGGCAATATGGTATCCTTGGCTGGTGCCCCTTCCTCTATGATCCAGAAGAGGATGGCGAAGATGAGAGTAAGGAGGAGAACTGTCATCAAAGCTATTGACCTGTTTTTATGCAGTTTGTTGCATAGCGCTATCTTCTTTTTGGAAAGTTTCATTGTTTCATTATTGGTCATAATCAGTCTTCTTTTGGGGCCCTACAGCAGTTGGAGAGTGAAGGTGAGCCCTATGCGTCGCCATAGCTGGTGGTTGCTTCTCCTTGCTAGGCTTCTCAGTACCCCACTACCCTGGAACACCAATCCACCCTTCCAGATAATACTACCGCCCAGCAACTTTTGGCTCACCTCCCCTGCCCGGTCGCTGGAGCCCCAGAGGCCGTGCGTGGGCGGAGATTGTATATTTCTTTAGTTGGCACGTTGTTATCTTTGAACAATTCCAGTTCTGGTGCTGGGAGACCACACACAGGGGGGTTACATGTCAAAACTTCCTTGTAGGTGGACAAGGTTGGATTGGTTTGAGTGATGCTGGGGACCCTCCGGCAGTGAACGGCATGGATCCAGGATTTCATCCCTTCCACTCGCAGGGCCGTTATGGTGGTCAGCAGGACTAGGAGCGGTACTTTCCACCGGGGTTCCAGCCTCTTTTTGCGGGCAAAATTCTTTACCAGCACATAATCCCCGGGCAGGATGGCGTGTACCGTCCCAGTGAATCGATCAGGCAATGCTTCCTGAACCTGCTGATGAATGGAAGTGCGTGTAAGTACAGACAAATAATCACTCAATAATTCAAAAGGGGAATCAGACAGTGTGGTAGCGGTGGGTGCATCCCAGATGTTCATTGGGCATCCAAAGACCACCTCATATGGAGTCAATGAGGTGCAGGAATGCGGGCCAGATCTTATTGATAGAAGGGCCAGTGGTAGCGCATCTGGCCATTTTAGCCCTGTAGTTTCTACTATTTTGGCTAGTTTGGATTTGATCGTGACATTGTATCTTTCCACTAGGCCTGCTGATGGGAGTGGAAGAATGCATGACATTTTTGTTGAACCCCTAATCCTGCTAGTATATGCTTGACTATTTCTCCAATGAAGGGACTCCCATTGTCACTCCATAGGACCCGGTAAAGGCCGTAGCGGGGAAAGAATTCCACCAGCAATATCTTGGCGGTGGTTAGGGCAGTGTTGTCTCTGACCGGGTAAGCCTCCACCCATTTGCTGAATGCGCAAACAACCACTAAAACATATTTAAGGTTGTTGCATCGTTCCATTTGGATATAATTCATCTGCAGGACTTCAAAACGTGATGTAGGGATGGCATATCCTGCTCGTGGTACTCGAGTCCCTTCACCTACATTGCAGCGGAAACAAACCAAACACTGTTGGACCAGCCTGAGGCAGTAGACCTGAGTTGGTTGTTATTCCACACTTCCTGTAATATTTTAGTCATGGTGGCAGCATTGGTGTGTGCTGGCAAATGAGTCATGTTCAACAATGGGAGGAGATAAGCATTTTGTAATTTCCAAAGTTTTGTATCTTTGGATCGCCAACAATTTTCTTCATCAAGCAAGCCCTCCTTCTCCAAATTTTTAAGATCTTCAGAGGTGGCAGTGGACTGGATGTCCCTGATCTGTTGTCTAACATCATGCCATTTCTCTACTTGGGATTTTACTATGTACATAGGGGTATGTATTCTTTCCTGTGCAGTAGCCGGGCTGTCTCATCAGCTAAAGCATTTCCTAACCCTATTTCATCTGTGACCTTCTTGTGTGCATTGCATTTAACAATAGCTAATGTTCTGGGTAGTGTCAAGTCTTGGAGCAATGCAGTGACTAAGTCACCATGCTGAATGGGCGTGCCATGTGATGTTAAGAACCCTCTTTCCTTCCAAAGGATACCAAAACTGTGGGCTACCCCGAAGGCGTACTGGCTGTCGGTATAAATGGTGACAGCGAGATCTCGGCTAAGGCTACAAGCACGGGTGAGAGCTATAAGTTCTGCGGCCTGGGCTGATTTCTGAGGTATGCATGCAGCTCTCAATAATGGTGTTGGTAGTGGTGACAGCATAGGCAGCAGATGTGGTACCGTTCGATAGTTTAATACAAGACCCGTCCACCCACAATTGCCCATCCTGTTCTGTGAGAGTGATGTCTTTTATGTCTACCCGTCCCTTAGTCTGTTCTTCTGTTCGAAAAAGGCAGTCATGTGGTATGTCTGGGATGTCAGAATCTGGTGTGGGCAGGAGTGTGTCTGGGTGCAGGGTCGCATATCTCTTTAGCGTGATAAGGGGAGCTAACAGCGTAAGTTTGTATTCTGTTAGTCGTGCACTAGTGAGGTGTTGTGTCTTTGTCTGATTCAGTAATATGTTGACTGTGTGTGGAACTAATACCGTCAATCTAGATCCCAACACAATCCCTTCACTTTGTCGGATAGTGACGGCCGCTGCTGCAACCGCTCTAAGGCAGGAGGGCAGACCTCTGGCCACAGGGACTAGGATGGCTGAAAAGTAAGCACATAGGCGTTGTTTGGTGCCGTGAATTTGAGTCAGGACTGGAAGAGCACATTCTGAGCGCTCATGGGTGTAGAGGCAGAAGGGTTTAGAGTAGTCAGGTGTGCCCAATACTGGTGCAGAGCAAAGAGCGTGGCGTAAGTCTTGAAAGGCTTGGTCGTGTTCATGTGTCCAAGGAAGAGGTGTGGGTGTATCTTTCGTAAGCAAAGCAAGGAGTGGCTAAACTATGAGGAAAAAATTTGGTATCCATTGGCGACAAAAGGAAGTGAGTCCAATTAGTGCACGAAAATCTCTTTGGGTGGTGGGAGAGGAAAGGTGTAGTATTGTTTGGATGCGGTCAGGTGTGAGAGTACGTCCCTCCTTAGACAGCAGATGGCAGAGGTAAGTCACCTGCTGTCTACAATACTGTAGCTTATTCTTTGACACCTTATGGCCCTGTGATGCCAAAAAGCGTAGTGTAGTAAGAGAGGCAGTGCGAGGCAGGGCCGGAGTGTCTGCAGTCAACAGAATGTCATCGACATATTGGATGAGAACAGCACCGGGTGGTAACTGTGTCTGTTGGAGCTGTTGTTTAAGGGCCTGGCTGTTGATACTAGGGCTTTCAGTATACCCTTGAGGAGCCCGACAGAATCTGTACGATCTGTTTTTTATGGTGAAACCAAAAAGATAGCGTGAATCAGGATGTATTGGTATGGAGAAGAAGGCATTTTTTAGGTCAATAACTGTAAAGGTGGTAGCAGTTGAGGGGATCATTGTCAATATAGTTGTTATGTCAAAGACCACAGGATATTGTGGGACCACTATTTTGTTAATTGCATGGAGGTCAATGACAAAAAGGTATATTTTCTCAGAGGTCGACGTACATTTCAAAACTGGAAGGATAGGACTATTGCAAATGTTAGACTGAACTTCCTCAACTACCCCAGCTACAATCATATCCTGTACTATAGTCATTAGAGCCTTTTGGCCGTCTGCAGAAATGTTATACTGAGGGAGGTGGGGAAGAGGTGCATTCTGTTTTACTATTATGTGGACAGGCTCCATCGCAATCTCCCCTACGTCGGTGTCCGTGATGGCCCACAGGGTGTCAGGTAATTGGGACAAATCCTGCTGTTCGGAATCAGTTAGACAGTAATGGTGGGATTCATAACCAAGGGGGAAATCATTATCAAACAGTATGACTAGGACATTCTGAGGAGAACAGCGAATGGTGGCTCTGAAGTGCTTTAAGAGATCAATGCCCATCGAATTGTCTGGGCAGTTTGGGAAGAGCAGAAAAGAGGCCATCATTGCGTTCCCCTGTATGTCCAGGGGCACCTTAGTAGAAAGGGGGTTGGTGGAGGGCGTGCCATCAAATCCCACAGATGTGACTGATAAGCCAGACAGGGGCGCCCTAGGAATCAGTTTATGTGAGAGGGCACTTCTAGAGGCCCCTGTGTCGACCAAGAATTTTCCCTGAGTTCCAACCACTGAAGCTGTGACATAGGGGCCTGATTGATCAACTGGAAGTTCCACTGGTTCCTTTCCCTGTCCCTGGCTGTTTCATGCAAATTAATTGTGGGGAAGTGGTCACCAGAAAAATTGTGTGCAAAAGCCTGTCTATTGTTATCGAAGACATTGGAGCGTTGTCCGTTGGAGGGTGGGACTCTTCCTCTACCTCTACTCAATCCCCGGCCACGTGCTTTCGCTACCCTGTAACTTTGTGGAGATGGGTGGCAACAATCCTTTAGCAAAAGTCTGAACTAGTAAGTGTCGGCCTGTCTCAGTCGTCGCGTCCTGTGCAGTATAGTCAATAAACACCTGGCTGAGGCGGGAGAAGTAGTCAGATGTAGTTTCCTCAGATTTGTGTTTACAAGGAGTGATAGCTGTCCAATCTACCTTCCTAGCTGGAATTGTGGCCTTCTATCTTTTTACTATATTACCTGGCAGCTCTAAAATAGCCTCTGCAGGCCTTTCACCTGGTTTTCTATCCCTATCCATTGTCGTCAAATCTTCCCATTTATGCTTGAACAAGGTCCTCATCGTCCACTTTCCTTATGGGTCTCCAAATATCTGGGGGCAGAATTAACCCAAAGAACTGGTCTATGTCAGTCAGTGTCATTGTATAGGTAATAATAACCCTGTCCAATCCTTCGTACAATCCCGTAGGATTATTCCGGGGGTCAGGCAAGTCCTTTTTGAAGGCTAAGATGTCAGCTCGAAGCCACGGAGTGTACGTCCAATTATATAATGTCCTACTTTTGGCGTCTGGACTATCCAGTCCCTCAGCAGTACATGCCCCCTGAGCGGGGGAAAAAATGGAGCTGCTTCCCTTATTGGTACCATATGACCTCCAGTCGCACCCTCCTTTACTAATGGCTTATCCTCTTCCTTGTGGTCTCTCCTAAGACCCTCCATCATTTGTAGCATGAGCGCTAACAAACTTGCTTTCGTCAGCACTTTCTCTCCCCTCTGTCAACTTACGATACAATCCCCTAACATGGTCTGCTGGTGTCCCTCTGTGGTGTTTCTCATAAAGAGAGAATATTTCATGAGCAAATTTTTGTAGGAAGTAGCCCTTTTGAGGTGGTGCATAGGCCTCATAGATAGCACGAATCTGGATAGAGGTAAAAAGATCCTCCAGGCAGGTGTGAAGTAGGGATCACTGACATATTATCGACAGACACATTATCGAGATACTAAAATATCGACACAAATATATCGGAAGCATTAATATCGACATCCTATACTTAACTATACATATACCAAAATATCGGAAACATAATATCGATATACATAAACACCGATATCTAAATTATCGACTACATACATATCGAAGACCATAAATATCGATCACATTAAAATGTATACACAAGTACTAAAATATCGCTTTCACTAATATCGCCAACAATAATATCGTAATTTAAAATATATCGATAATATTAAATATGTATATAAACATAATTGCTATCGCCAAAAATTATTATTTTCTATAAAATAAACAGCTCTCATTTATTTATACATTTTAAATACATTTTTTAATACAACAACATATAATAATTATTATTTATATTTCCAAAATATTTAAAAATATTTATTTTATTTACTTGTAATCATAAATAAATTACATTAACCTTATCTAACAACATGAAAATCCTAACCGAAATTCAAATCTACTAACTAACCAATAAACACACAGAAATACTAAATTAACCAATAGCAAACTAATTGCTAATTACAATACTCTATATAAACAATTATCCATTAAACACAAACCACATGCTAAAAAAAACGAAAGGAGACACATCTATGGATGAATTGCACTACAACGACAAGAACATCAAAATTAGAAGAATTGATTCATGACTTTCAAGTAAGTAAATCAAATAATAAAAATATATTTTACTACTAAAATGTAAATTATTTACTAAATATGCACTTTTCCATTTCTCAATTAACTACAGATTAGTATACTAAGATATACCACACAACTGATTTATAATTAAATAAAACGCTAAAATTTGTAAATATATTGTCTATATTTAAAACACATTTAAATCTTTTTAATAAAATACAAACCATATTATTAAAATCCTATACTTTTTTATTTCTCTTCTAACGCTGCAGATAACTATCCTAACAAATACAAGAATACAGAACTCAAACATAAAGATACAACTAAGAAAGTAAGTATAATGACTCACTAAATTAAAAGCTAAAATCCAAATAAATGAGGACATTTTGTAACTAATTATACATATCTCCTTTCTATGTTTTACTACCACTACAGACAATTCGACAGACAACAAACAGAGAAAAATACTCAAAGAACGAAAGATACACAAAGCTAAGTAAGTATATTCAACATCTTCATTAACTAGTAACATGTTTAAAATGAAACACTGGTTTACATTTCTAAAACATAGGAAAATTTGTATTTCAGAAACGACTACATAAGACTATACTACAAAAGAACAAACAACAACATTATACAATCAAAAAGAACACTTACAAAGTAAGTACCTCCAAATACAAAACTAAGAGTTAAAACGCCAAAAACAGCACATGTTCTAATTAATAACAAATGTCTACTTTTTTTCCCTCCTAAAACTACAGAAAACTCTACTGTCAAAAACAAGAAAATAAATTAGCAATTCACAAAGATATTACAAAATAAGTGTGTATATATAATAACGAAAGTAACAGATAAAATGTTAAAAACCTAAAGACATGCTAACATTTCTAATAAATCTTTTTATTTCCAGATACTACTACAGAATACTCTACTAAGAAATAACAGACAACTCTACTCCAATGTCCTATCTAAAAGTAACAAAGTAAGTATATTCACAAATTTTTGTAATATCCCAAAGTTATTAGCAGCCAATTTTATAGAAAAATTGGCCCTGAAACTCTAATAATCTACAAAAGCAAATCATTAAAATTACTCTTATTTTTACCTTACAGATCAGAGACAAACAGAAAACACAGTCAACAACCGAAGAATAAAGCATATCAAAATATTTCACAGATTTGAACAAATTGTAAGTATATACTAAAGTATTGTTTAATTAATTATTTTTATACACAAACATTACCATTTACATAACTAATAAATATATCTCTTGTAGATTTACAAACAACAAAATGACTGAGGGAGCAGAATTTGTGACCAGCCAGAAAGGAAAGCTATTACTCTGCTACATGGGTTACACTTATACCCAGGAGAAACAATATGGGTTGAAAGTAAATTGGAAATGTTGCAAATATTATTCTAACAAGTGTTATGGAAGGGCAACAACTAGAGAAGCAACTGTACTTTATACAAGGGAACACAACCACCCACCAAACATAACAGAAATAGCAGTTAGAACAGCATTAGAAAACATAAAAGAAGCAAGCACAGGTTCCCAAAAACCAACCAGTGTCATATTAAAAGAAGAAATTCCCAAAATTCCTAAAACAGCAACAACACAGATGCCAAATGTTCGTGCACTAAAAAGAACTATAGCACGAACAAAAAAAGTACTACTACTACCACAACACCTCCAAGAACATATAGTGATATAAGTTTAAATGCCAACCAAACCATAACTCTAAACAAACAACCATTTATCATTTACGACAATGAAAGCAACGATAAAAGACTTATAATTTTTGGGACAAATCTGAACTTAATAAAACTTCAGCAAACTCAATATTGGATGATGGACGGGACTTTTAACATTTGTCCCAAACCATTTTTCCAATTATACACCATACATTGCCTATATAATAACTGCAACATACCTCTTCTTTATGCACTACTACCAAATAAAACTAATTCCACATATATGGAATTATTAAATATAATCAAACAAAAAACTAATGACTATTCCCCAGAAAAATAATCCTAGATTTTGAACAAGCAATGCTTTCAAGGATATTGAAATTACACCCCCATACCTGCATTCAAGGCTGCTACTACCATTTAAACCAGTGTATATGGAGGCATCTACAAACGACAACCTTACGTATAGAATATGCAACAGACTCATCTTTTGCATATCAAATAAAAAAACTCATTGCACTAGCTTATGTCCCAGAAACAGACGTAGCAGAACACTACAACATTCTAATAGATAGCCCCTTTTATAAACAAAATGAAGCAAAACTGAGTCCATTTTTGGACTACTTTGAAGACACCTGGGTAGGCAGACTCCATAGATCTGGCCACAGAAGAAATCCTAAATTCCTAATACCCTGGTGGAACGTTTACAAAAGCACCTTAAACGGAGAATCTAAAACAAATAACGCAGTGGAAGGTTGGCACAATGCCTTTATAAAATCAACTGGCAGAACTAAACCAAGTTTAGAAACATTCATTAAATGCCTTCAAAAAGAACAAAGCTACCAGGAGTTTAGAATGGAACAATCCATTACTGAACTAGTCCCTAAAACATCTAAACAAACCAAAAAATGCACAAATACCTAGAACAACAAGTAAAGTTATACCCTAGTACTAAAGGAATTGAATACCTAAACTTAATTGCCAAAACACTACTCTAAAAAAATAATACCACCAAACAAGTACATAAAAATGGAACCTAAGCAATTAAAACAACATCAAAATCTTTATTTTCAAAACTCTTAAATGTATGCAATATATTTCATATTTTTTGACATAAATATGCACACATTACTTACAATGCATTACTATAACACAGAACCAAATTTATAAACACATTACCCACCCACAAAATATAAAAAAATTAAATAACTCACCATGCATGTCGACAATCCATGAAATCCTTCTCCCCCAAAATAATCCAGGTAGTGTAAAATGTTCCCAAAAAGAAAAGCAAAATTGCAAATGTACCAAAAATCGATAATCCATCCAACGAAGATCCTTTGGAAAACCATAAAAATGCCGAAAATTGTTCAAAAATAAAAGAAACGCTCCAGGAAAACCGAAAAGTTTGTAGAAGTGTTAGAAATGCAGTAGTTAATAAAACTAAGAAACACTTCCTTAAAAAAAAAACGCTCCTTCCGAAATGGCAAACACCTAGAACAGAAACATATAAAACATACATTCCCACCCACATAAAACTACACATAAACAACTACTAACATTAGTATTAACATTATATTCCTGATACTTATACTTTAAACATCTATATAGTAACTCTCCAAACAAGCCAAAAAAACGGTAAAACTACGTGTACCTACCACACGTAAATAAACAATAATAAATCCTGTAATACCACTCACTTAAATCTAACAACAATAAATATCACCACACTAGTCTCAAAAATAACATTAAATACACATAAAACATATAAAACAAACCTTACCTTAAGCGACGTTAAGTTTCTCCCAACCGCGAGCTGCTCTCCATCCAAATGACACAAAACGACCTAACCCGGTTACAAAATAAAAGACCCAAAAGCAACAAAATAGTCCATAATCACAAATAAATTAATTAATCTGTGTAAAATGACCTTCAATATTTGCAAAAATAGTACAATATTTAACACAATGTTTTTTTCTCCTTATATTAAATAATTGTGAAATATGTAGTAAAACTGTAAAAATAAATATAATAACAAAATGTTTAATATTAATTTAAAATATTTGAAAAATTGAATGTAATGTTACAAAATTTTGTTATAACAATTTTCAAAATGTATATAAAGAAACCTATGTTAAAAATAAAATGTATCGAAATACATTGTTTAAATAATTAATATTAATATATAAAATATTAATATTAATACAATAATTGCATTTACTAAGAACATATGTAACACTATAAAAATGTGATATAACATTAAACAATACTATGTTTTATTTTACTAATGTAAAATATTATTTTACATTTATATAATTTTTGTTTCAAAAATATAAATATTTCACAAATGTCAATAATATATGTTGAAAATAATTTACTCAGCAAATGATACAATACCTAATAAATTTATGTTGTTTGAAAAAATTTATTAAGTGTGTGTTTAACTAATAATATCATAAAAATGTTTTTCCCATACACAAAATATAATATATATTATTTTATTATACATAAATCAACAACTCTTCCCAAATTAATCCACATATATATCAATTAGTTACTGGACACTAAATAAATATAATTTACTATTCCCACTCCAGTCTACATTAAATTGAAGTAGGTGCTGGACACTAATTAAATATAATTTACTATTCCCACTCCAGTCTACATAAAATTGAAGTAGGTGCTGGACACTAATTAAATATAATTTACTATTCCCACTCTAGTCTACATTACATTGAAGTATGTGCTGGAAACTAATTAAATATAATTTACTATTCCCACTCAAAACTGACCCAGAACCCTAAAAATACCCCTTTACCCAAAAACTGACCCTGAACCCTAAAAAGACCCCTATACCCAAAAACTGAAAACTGACCCTGAACCCTAAAAATAGCCCTTTACCCAAAAACTGAAAACTGACCCTGAACCCTAAAAATATCCCTTTACCCAAAAACTGAAAACTGACCCTGAACCCTAAAAATAGCCCTTTACCCAAAAACTGAAAACTGACCCTGAACACAAAAACATACCCCTTTACCCAAAAACTGAAAACTGACCCTGAACCCTAAAAATACCCCTTTACCCAAAAACAGAAAACTGACCCTGAACACTAAAAATACCCCTTTACCCAAAAACTGAAAACTGACCCTGAACCCTAAAAATACCCCTTTACCCAAAAACTGAAAACTTACCCTGAACCCTAAAAATACCCCTTTACCCAAAAACTGAAAATTGACCCTGAACACTAAAAATACCCCTTTATCCAAAAACTGAAAACTGATCCTGAACCCTAAAAATACCCCTTTACCCAAAAACAGAAAACTGACCCTGAACCCTAAAAATAGCCCTTGTCCCAAAAACAGAAAACTGACCCTGAACACAAAAACATACCCCTTTACCCAAAAACTGAAAACTGACCCTGAACCCTAAAAATACCCCTTTACCCAAAAACAGAAAACTGACCCTGAACACTAAAAATACCCCTTTACCCAAAAACTGAAAACTGACCCTGAACCCTAAAAATACCCCTTTACCTAAAAACTGAAAACTGACCCTGAACCCTAAAAATACCCCTTTACCCAAAAACTGAAAATTGACCCTGAACACTAAAAATACCCCTTTATCCAAAAACTGAAAACTGACCATGAACCCTAAAAATACCCCTTTACCCAAAAACAGAAAACTGACCCTGAACCCTAAAAATAGCCCTTTACCCAAAAACATAAAACTGACCCTGAACACAAAAACATACCCCATTACCCAAAAACTGAAAACTGACCCTGAACCCGAAAAATACCCCTTTACCCAAAAACAGAAAACTGACCCTGAACACTAAAAATACCCCTTTACCCAAAAACTGAAAACTGACCCTGAACCCAAAAAATACCCCTTTAGCCAAAAACTGAAAACTGACCCTGAACCCTAAAAATACCCCTTTACCCAAAAACTGAAAACTGACCCAGAACACTAAAAATACCCCTTTATCCAAAAACTGAAAACTGACCCTGAACCAAAAAAATACCCCTTTACCCACAAACTGAAAACTGACCCTGAACCCTAAAAATAGGCCTTTACCCCAAAACTGAAAACTGACCCTGAACACTAAAAATACCCCTTTATCCAAAAACTGAAAACTGACCCAGAACCCAAAAAATACCCCTTTACCCACAAACTGAAAACTGACCCTGAACCCTAAAAATAGCCCTTTACCCAAAAACTGAAAACTGACCCTGAACCCTAAAAATACCCATTTACCCAAAAACTGAAAACTGACCCTGAACACTAAAAATAACCCTTTACCCAAAAACTGAAAACTGACCCTGAACCCTAAAAATACCCCTTTACCCAAAAACTGAAAACTGACCCTGAACCCAAAAAATACCCCTTAAAAAAACAAAACCATATAATTTAGTAGGTGCTGGACACTAATTACATATAATTTACTATTCCCACTCCAGTGTACATAAAATTGAAATAGGTGCTGGACATAAATATAGGAAATGTTTAATTGTTATATATGAAAAAACTTCTAATATTATAACAGTTTTAAATTAAAACTAAAAGACTATAAAACAAAAAGATTTATTAAAAATATTATATAATATATATATATATATATATTATAATTTTTATACAAATCTAAATATTAAATGTAGAAATTTAAAATTTACAAATCAAATATCAAAATGCGAAATTTAAAAATAAAATGTTACAATATTTATAATTATTAATACATATATTTGTAAAAATTTTATATTTATTTAATAAAAATATATGTATACATTTTTTAAAGATTTTATTATTTGTAATATATTGTAGTATATTTCTAATAATTATATATTTATTAATAAATATATAATCTATATTTTGGAAATTGTATGAATACATATATTTTCCAAAATGTTTACATATTTTATTTAAATTTCTAAATTATATTTTGGATTTTTTATTTGTATTTTATAAAATTTATAAATAATTTATATTAATTATATATATATTTAAATTATATAATAAATATTTTGCAATTTTTTTTAATACATATAATTATCCAAAATTGTTAAATATTTTATTTAAATTTCGAATTTCTAAAATCGAAAATTTTTAAAAAATTTTAATATGCTTTTTAGAAATTTTATAATCATTATATAAATATATAAATATTTAAATAATATAATCAATATTTAGAACTTTTTTTTAATACATATATTTTTCCAAATTATTTAAATATTTTATTTAAATTTCGAATTTCTAAAATCGAAAATTTAAAAAATTTTAAAAATTGTTTTTTAACATTTTATAATTATTATAATAATATTTATAAAAATATATCATATTTTAGAAAAATAATTTTTTTAAACATATATTTTTAAAACACTCCCCACCCTTATCCCCTATCAACCCAATAACCCGCTCCTAAAAATATATATGTATTTATAATTATTATAATATAAACAATATTGCGAATTTTTTTTAATACATATATTTTTCCAAATTTGTTAAATTTTTTATTTAAATTTTGAATTTCGAAATTCGAAAATGTTTCCAAATTTGTAAAAAAATTTCTTTAAATTTCGAATTTCTAAATTCGAATTTTTTTTACAATGTTAAAAATGTTTTTTTTAATTTTATAATCATTATATTAATATTTAAAAAAAATATCATATTTTAGAAATATTATTTTATTTAAACATATATTTATAAAACACACCCCACCCTTATCCCCTATAAACCCAATAACCCGCTCCTAAAAATATATATGTATTTATAATTGTTATAAGATTAAAAAAATTAAAATATTTTGTGTTCAATAACATTAACTGATTTCAATAAAATATTAACTTAATATGCATATTTTTTACTATTATATACTATTATACGATATTTTTTTCATTCGATAATTTGTCTTCCGATATAATTACTTTCGATATTATGATAAACATACTATTTACGATATTTTTGTATACGATATTTTTTAGTTCGATATTTTTGACCTACGATATTTAATGTTCGATATTATGTCAGTTCGA
Organism: Lissotriton helveticus; assembly: GCF_964261635.1. Lineage (NCBI taxonomy): Eukaryota > Metazoa > Chordata > Amphibia > Caudata > Salamandridae > Lissotriton > Lissotriton helveticus. The sequence continues at coordinate 53,527,739 of NC_136062.1, read as the reverse complement.
TATAATAATTTCGATATTATGTCAGATTACCGTGAAGTAGATCATCCAAGGCCTGTTTCTGTGCAGATGTGATGCTGGGTGTGTGGGATAGAGCAGAAGATGCGTTCTCGGGGTCAGATTGAGCGTGAGGGGCAGTGGGATCGGGAGGTATTGGTTGGGCATTTTCAGAGGGTACATTTCCATCGGCTGGCCGTGGGATAGGATGGGGAGGGACATGGTATGGTACTGGTAAGGGATGGAGGAGAAGCTCCTCTTCATGGGGGTCTGCTCGTGCTAGTGGTGTATGAGGCACAGGATACTGACCAGACACATTCAACCTGTGTTCTCTATCTGTACACGCAAGGTTGGATGCAACTTTTTCCTGTTGTAATTCTATTAATTTCTGTTTAGCGCTTTTACTAGCCTCTTTCTGTATCCTTGCCTGAGCCCTTCTCTCTCTTTCAGCTCCCTCCTTTTTCCATTGGCCTAGGGCGTCAAACATTGCTTGTCGCGACCTCCTTTTAAAGAGCTGTATTTCTACAGCTTCAATTTTGTGAGATTCAAATGAACCATATATGGGCCACTGAGTCTCTTTATCCTTGGACGTGTATTTATGCCATAATGAATTATACATTATGGGAGAAATACCGTATCTTATGTACATATCCTTACTTGAGGTACCTTCCGGGGGAGCCGGCTGACTATCTTCTAGCACCCTAGATCGAGGTATCCAACAACCTAACCATCGTGCAAATTTACTAAACGCTGGCATGTTTTTCTAGTTTCTTAAAAAACGTCTCTACAAATTTCAGAAAATTGGACAAATAGTCCACTTTGCCCGCTTAACTTTCGTTATTTGCAAATATCGAAATACCAAGTCTGGATAATCAAAATACCAAAAAGAGGTGTCATCAACAACCTTATCAAGCAGATTTACCAAGTACGGGCATGCTTTTCTATGTTATATTAAATAATATTTCTACAAATTTCAAAGGTTGGACAAAAAGTCCACATTACCCGTTTTATCTTCAATCTTTGCAAAGAGTGAAATTAAACAAACCAGACAACCAAAACCAAGTACAAACAAAAAGGTGTCGCAAATCAGCGACTCTACCAGAATCCTTTGTCTCGTTCTCCAGGTGGTCTCTTTACTGCAAAGATCGTCCAAGTCTATCGAGGGCCTGAGTCAGGACCGGAGCCACTTGCGGGTTTTTTTTGAGATGTAGTGAAGGTCGGGTGGTGGCTACAAAGACGAGGGTCATTTTCACGTAGACCGACCCCACCACCGGCCGTTCAACTTCCTCGTCAGGACCCCACGACCGGGCAACCGCGTCTCTGATCGGCCTCACCTTTTGGGCGGCAATTGTGGATTTGGGGGTCTTTTGGCAGACCACCAAAGGTGTCAGGGTCACCCTATAGTCCACTGGGGTCCGGAATACAAACTGAGACCAACGCTGGAGCCAGAGAGAAAGGATATTTATTACAATCTCATGAGATGGAGAGGTGCCTCAACAACAGACACGCATAGCTGTCTGAGGAGGCAGTCTGTTAGAATGGTCTTATTTTTTGACTTATATACTCTTTACCCTGCCCCAGGCATGTAAGGGAGTTGTACCAATAACACTTTATTACATTCCTAAACAAATGGAGAATCTGGAGGGTCAGCAGGTGAGTAGCCTTTGGGGTTTTAGCAGGATATGGGCAAAACATTATAATTACATAGTTCACAGAGGTTAATCTGAATTAGATGGCACTGCAGGGCATAGCATGATTACATGTCAAACAAAGGTTAATCTGATAAGCACAGGTAACGGTGAGGACCCTGTAGGGTGTAGGCAAAGGCATGTTTATTACAATTGAGTCCATAAATATTTGTTGTTTGGATTACAGCAGGGCAAAGGTGAGAGGCATGATTACACAGCAAGCAAAGATAAGTCTGAGTAGGCCTGTTGAAGGGCGCCTGCAGGGCGTAGTGTGCAGGGTGAGGACGATAAACATCTGAGAAACTCCATGTCCGATTGGTTGAGCATGGGCTGGTCAGTTAGTGGCAGGCCAAAGCATGAACAGAGTGTCCGTGCAGAAATGCAACAGGTCAAAAGGTGGAGCTCCAGCGTGTTCGTTGTACAAATGTATATTGACATGTGATTCTACTCATCTGAGCTATTAAAAAATCCCCTGTCCGGCTGGACAAGGATTAGAAATATATAGTAGCCTATTGTGGTCTATATAAGATTTGTCTAATATTTTATATATGCTTAGGACCTTTGTTTCTTTAAAACGTAACTGATACCCATGGTCCATAGCTACCCGCTGGGTTCCCCCTTGTCCTTTTAGATAATCAGAGCGCAATCGCAGGATTGCAGGGGTTTCTTGCAAACCAAAAAACCTCGTTCCACGAGGGTGGCCTCCCTAGTGCCACAGTACCTTTGCTTTTCCCTACCCTTTTCTAGAACATCAAGGAGATGTCAGACCATGCCCCACTCTATACTGTAGATTACATCAAACATTTGTGCTCTCTTCCCTCATTACTGTCAGAAACACCAGATGTCTCGACAGCAACTAACTCCACCTTACCCGAGCAACTGGAAAAACTTAGAAAGAAGCAGGTCAGGCTACAACTTATGATATTAATGCTGACGGATTATTTAAAATCTGAGGTTATACCGGTTGGCTTACAAGTCCGCAACATTCCGGGCATTTTTACCGATAATCCCAAATACGTCTCAAATTTTAGTTACATTGGGACTACATGCTCTAGGCATTGGCTGGCATTGGGAATCGATATAGCAGTAGAAACACTAAAATCACTAGAAATTGAAATAAGTGATTTATTGAAACAAATCAATGACTCAGACCCAACTTCAGACTGTAAAAAATTACTTGAACAAGTAGAGAAAACAGTGGCAGATTTCCATCGCATTGAACAAAACAAGAAATCCAATAAAATCAAGAAGGACATAAAAAACTACAATATAGAAAATACCTATCCATACCTGAATAAGGATTTCTACACTAACAGGCCACATTTTAACCCCAACAATAGACCATGGGGGAGGTATAACAAACGACAGAACATTGTTGGCTTCTCAGATACTTCAGAGGAATCCTCTGACACCTCAGATCCTGGTGAAGGAGGTAGCAACTCTAGACGAGGAGGTGGTGGTGCCCAGTCCAATTTTTTATCCAGAGGTCAACCAGGCACACCCCAAAGGAGAAGGGTGAAGAAACCCCAAAGATGGTTCAACCCTCCTGGCGAGCGAAGAACCCGGAACAATTTCTATCAATGGTAAAAACCACCGCTGCCATTGCTCCAACGCCCCCGTCACATATATCCTCTGAGCTAATACCCATCTTTAACCTATCAAGACACACGCTACAAGAGCCCGAAGTCGAACTGTTGAAAAAAGGCTTATCCTTCGTGCCCACTATCAGACCTAACTTCATGGAGCTTCAGACCGAAATACTCAGATTCTTCAGACTGATTCGCCTGAAAGCTTTTTTCCAATTGCACCCATCTACACCTCCCAATTCCATTACCCCTTTCAGTCCCCCCTCAACCTTCCTCCCAACCGCAGGTATGATTCCATCTGAAATCATCACCTTCGAGAAATTGGTCCAAAAAGATCTCTGCGACCTTGAAAAGAAAAAACTATACATCCCCTATAACATTCCAAGATGTGAGAAAGATGCCATAGGCACACTTAAAAACAACCCCTCACTCATAATAAAGAGTGCTGACAAGGGTGGGGGGATTGTCCTCCAGGACATCGATTCCTACAAAAATGAAATAAATCGCCAACTCGGTAATACAGAACATTACCAAAGATTATCAAAGAATCCAACTAAGGAGATCCAAGAGACCATACTCAAACTCACTACCGCTGCTCTAGCCGAAGGGTATGTGAGCAAAAAGGAACATGCATTTCTTAATGTCAAAAGTCCACGCCTCCCTGTGATTTATACTCTTCCGAAGGTTCATAAAAGTATTGATACCCCCCCAGGCAGACCGATAGTTTCTGCCTGTGGTTCGATATTGGAACCATTGGGTGCGTACGTGGATTTCTTTATCAAAGAGTTTGTGCCATCTACCTCCTGCTACGTACGCGACAGCATGGAGATGATAAACTTGGTGGAGCATTATCCCAATGATCCGGAGGTCAATACACTCTGCACCATGGATGTAGAGTCGCTCTACACAAATATCCCCCAAACAGCTGCTCTCCTGGTGATCCAAAAAACCCTGGACACTCGCCCACGACCCCACAGAGTACCCACACTGTTTATCCTGCAATTACTCGAGCTCTGCCTATCTAGGAACTTTTTTGTTTTTGACAATACATTTTATCAGCAAATCAAGGGCACCTCAATGGGGGCTATTTTTGCTCCTCACCTGGCTACCCTGTTTATGGACGCCCTGGAGACCGGGACGATCCTGACAGATGAGAACCCATTCTGTTCAGGCATAGCGGTCTGGCGTCGTTATATAGACGATATTTTCCTGATTTGGAAGTCCGACAATGCCACACTACATTCTTTCCTCCGTTGGTTAAATAACAACTGTGCGGACCTCAAATTTACTCTTGCCCACGATAAAACAGAAATACCATTCCTGGATTTAACAATCTATCATGAGGCAGGTGAGCTGCTAACACGCCTTTATAGAAAACCCACCGAGCGCAACACCCTCTTGAGTTATGGTAGCAATCATCCGAGGGCGTTGAAGGACTCACTGCCTTACTCACAATTTCTGAGAATTAGACGCAATTGCTCATCAAAGCCGGATTATTTCAGGGAAGCAAACAATCTAGCAGATAAGCTTAAAGCGCGAGGCTACCCTAGGAGACTAGTGAAGAACGCTTCCAAGAGAGCATGGTACTGCCCACGCGAGGTACTCCTTGCACCAAAAAGTCGCGAAAAAATAGAGAGGATCGCATGTGTCACCACATTCTCTCCCATTTCTAATAAAATTCGCAAATCCATTCTGAAACACTGGCCCACGATAAATGCAGGCCAAATAAATCTAGAAAGGCCGCTTTTTGCCTTTAAAAAGTGTAAGAACTTGAGGGACCATTTGGTACGAGCAGCCTTACCTGCTCCCAGCACCAACAATACCATCGAATGCAATTGGGGCCTTCCACCTATCCTAGGGCATGTGAAATGTGAGAACTGTACCGTATGTGAATTCACTATTGAAACTCGCATGTTTAGCCATAATAACATAACTGTTGACATGAAAAGCTTTACCAATTGTAATAGCAATAATGTAATTTATGCTATTCTTTGTCCTTGTCCGAAAATGTACGTGGGTCAAACCACCCAAAAGGCAAAAACACGAATATGCCAACACAGGAGTCGCATTAGATGCGGGACCCCAAATGCTCCTCTGGTTGAACATTATGCTGAATTCAAACACACTGCAGATGACCTCAAATGGACCATTTTAAAGACAGTGAAGCTTCCACAGAGAGGGGGCAACCTGAACCAACGTCTGAATCGTGAAGAACTCAAGTCCATAATCCAATTTAAAACTATTCAGACGGGACTCAACAGAAGTGAGGACTGGACAACACTTCTCTAACAGAACGAGTACTATGAATGTGAAATTTGTCCTGTCAAACAGGACATCAGGAAGCTCGAAACAACGTTTTTTTATAAATGTAATCTGCAGTTATGTTGTGTCACCTGCACTTTCCTGCCAGAATCCACCTTTCACACCTAGCTAATGAAAGTCTTTACAAGCAAAGTCACGGTTTTATTCACAAACGGATCACAAATCCCAATGCCTCCCTTTCTTATCTTCACCAGGCACGTCCAAATGGTTTCCCTTAAGCGCTACTGCACCAAAAACACCTTTATGCAAATGTAGCAACAATTACCTTGACCCCCCTGACCCCAAGATTTCCCTCCATTTTATTATTTATATTTATTATTTTTACCCCGTGTAATTTTGCACTAGAGTCCTTGTTCTTTTATCAGCACTACCTGCCCTAATGGGACTGATACATCAGACCATTCCAATATGGCGCCCACGTAGGAAACTATTCAGACAGGTCTTTTGGACCGATCACGTGACCTGTTTTCCCGATCCAATAACAACATGCCCACCCCATTTGGCCAAGCGTGCAAACAGAAGAATCCTCGCAGCCCTGGCAGCGTCCAGCTTTCGGTAAGTCTCCGCACCACCAGCCCTTGGAAACGATTCCGCTTGGAATAGAGGGCTAACTTTACATCCCATTCCCTTCCAGCGGATCGTCCATTCACAGCCGACCGCCTCCGCACTACGGCCATCGAGCCTCTCCCAATGCTTAGCAGTACCTGCTGAATTAAAAGGGTAGGCTTTGATTTCACGGCCACTATTAGCGTTTCCGCTTGGATCACAGGTCTCACTTCCCCTCTCATTTCCTTTCAGCGGATCGTTCCTTTCGACCGCATTCCGGCAACGGCCACCGAGCCGTCCTGTCATGGCGCAAATAGTTTACTTCCATAGTGCTTAACGTGAATTACTGAACCAAAGGGTAGGTTCTACTTTTGAGATAATTTTATCGTGCACTGGCCTAACGGGTGCGGCCCCTAATCACTCTTTCCCTCCATATTTTAGAAACTATCCTCTCCACAAACACGGAGGGTATTAGCCGACTCCGAACCAATTGAAGCGCCTCGACTGCTCGAAACCATCGAGCGCTAGGTATGTCCAAACCCTAACTAACTGCTCTTTCCGCCTTAAAACTAAACTGGGAAGACACCTTCTGAAACTCCCTATGTTTACATTATTAGCCTGCAGTGATAAGGGAAGCCCGGCTGACACCGACATCCCGGCGCCTCTGCAGCGAAGATTTTCCCTCACCGACCTCTCAATTGAGGTAGGCTATCTTCCCACGCCCCCGCATTGAATTAGGGCCAGAACATAGAACCCTGTCTGAACTCGGCTCAGTCTGCCCCCCTGTCAATGTTAAGTGCACCTTGCCTTCCTCAGCACAAGCACAGAGGATAGAGCATTTATTTGTAGTCACGATCTTAACACTCTCAAATACTGAATTTTGTCCAACCGCGTAAGCACACGCAAATCACTGCGATTCCGAGGACAATGTATGTGTTATTTTAAATGTTTATGAAATTTGTTCTTAACACATGATGTTCACGATCACAAGCACAGCTCACTCACTGCGATTCCGAAATACAGAATGTTGCAGATGGCAAAAGCTGACCGCTCTCCTTAGTCATCAAACTGACAACTCTCCAATTTCTCTCGATTTCTCCCCAACAGGCCTAACTAATTTTTACCCCAGGCAAATCATTTATTAAGTCCTGAAGATGATCCCTTTAGATTTCGAGCACGGGATCGAAACGTCGACTCCTTTTGAGTAGACATACAGTGAATTAATGGATATTTGTGTTTATATGTACTACTCCAGGCGATACTGTTTAAAAAAAATTTGACTCTAGACAGTACCCTGTCTGCTCTTTTCTTTTGCCTGAAACACCCTTTTCTCTCTTCTACCCTTCATTCCTTTTCCCCGGTACTGCACAGGACTGTGCTTTACTACTATGAATTGTCGTTGTACAAATGTATATTGACATGTGATTCTACTCATCTGAGCTATTAAAAAATCCCCTGTCCGGCTGGACAAGGATTAGAAATATATAGTAGCCTATTGTGGTCTATATAAGATTCGTCTAATATTTTATATATGCTTAGGACCTTTGTTTCTTTAAAACAGAGAGAAAGTCAGTCATGAAGGTTAAAGCACAACATGGTGGAGTTAAGCACAAAATGGTGGAGTGAATGGCAAGATAGCAGACCCACTTTTCCACAGAAGCACCTAGACGGTTCATCTTTATCAGCATAATTAGAAATGAATTTCTGTTAGTCCGAAAAAAAACACTTATTGCTCCCTTGAAGTGGGAACAGGAGCTCTAACTATATACTCCATGTTATTTCTCTTGGGCTTTATGCCTGAATTGCTAATAGAGTGACCAAGATACTCAACTTCGATTTGACTAAACTTGCATTGATCATGTCATAAGGAGAGACCCTTCTCAGTTAATGCCATCAATACTTTCTTAAAATGATGATCATGTTCAATGACGTCTTTGCCAAAAACAAGTATATCATCCTGGAACGCAATTGCTCCAGTTAAACCCTCTAAAGTTTCTTTCATTAACCTCTGGAACATGGCTGCAGCATTGGCAAATCCAAAAGGCATATGACAAAATTGAAATAGACCCTCCGGTGGTTATGAAAGCAGTTACATCTTTTGATTCCTCCTGTAAGACCACTTGGTGGTGCGCACTAGCTAAATCGTGGGAATAAAATATCTTGCCACCTGATAAGGTGGTGACCATTTCATGTAGGTTAGGTAAGGGGTGGGCATCCACACATATAGCAATGTTGAGACTGCGCAAGTCAATGCAAAGTCTCAGCTCCCAGAAGATTTAACTGACAAAACAATCGTATAAACCCATGGAGAGGATTTATTGGGTTAAATGATTTTCTTTTTACAGAGATCGCCTAAGATGTCTTTAAGTTTACTTATGTATGACAAAGGAACATTGTGCACCCTATGACGAACAGGAACAGCATCCTCATGCAGTTTGATGCGATGCTTGAAACCACGATACTCTCCTAATGTAGTACTAAAAACCTCCAGTGATTCTGAGTTCAAGACTCACAGTATTCTTGTCTGCAGGATTATGAGCTACAATATATACAGAAAGAGAAGCAGTAGCATCTGATTTGATTCCCATTTCCACTTGGTGAGGCCAACATAGAAGGAGACTGCCCCTGTTTGGCTACATATATTTTCCCAAAAGTTTAGCACCCAGAAAATTCTATGCTGGCCAAAAAGAAACCTAACAGGTCAATCGTATGGCCAGTATAACCTCCGGGGGAGACATCAGGAGACATAAGCTCTTTACTAGGCCAGTTCTTTTTTTGGACAACATGGGAACTAATATTATACCAAGCGCAAGAGTCAACAATATGCGTAAATTAACACCATCAATGTGGATTTCACAAGAAGGAAACTTAGTAGAGTGTAATTCTTCCCCAACACTCACTACAGTATTTATGACAAGTTTACTACCATCATTGGAACTGTCCTACCCTTCATGACTTTTTATAAAGTGAATCTTTTTAAGAGCAGATCTACATACTCTGCTAAAATGCCCTTTCTTGCCACATTTTGAGCATATTTTGTCCATCGCAGGACACATGTTTGCAATACTTAAATATGTATTGATACCACACCTACACCACAGAAGTACATTCTTCCTCCCATACTGTTAGGGCCACTTATGTCATATGTGATTAGCTGGCGGAATATCTTTTTTTGGGATATAAGTGTCTCTCATTTTAGAACTATCCTTGTGTACAACATGAATATCAGTCTTTTCATTACTTCTTATTTCCTGCACCCATTTCTCTGAACACTTAATTGCTTTGGCAATCTAAATAGCAGTGCTAAGTGACATATCAGTGCTTGACCACGACTTCTCTTGTTTTTTGTTATTGTTGGTCCTCATAAGGATTTGATCCCCAAGTACTTGTTCATAGGAAATGTGCTCAAAATCACATGTGACAGCTAAGAATCTAAGTACTGAGACATAATCCTCAATGGACTCATCAGAGTGTTGTTCCCTCGAGTAAAATATAAATCTTTCCATTACGATGTTAGTTTTTTTTCCATATCTCAAATTAAGTTGCTTACAAGCATACTGATAGACATTCACATTGCCAGGACTAACCAAGGCAGGTAAATTCTTGAACTACTTTAACCCTATTCCACCTAGACAATGTTTAAGTAAAGCCAATTTGCTTTCAGGTTCACATTCATCCCCTTCTACTACATCTACATAAGCAGGAACATAGCTTCCCACGTTTCCCAGTCCATGGGTGGTTCCCTAGGAGAACTAAAAAAGGCAGGAGGAGGTACAATGCCAGACATGGTAAATGAAAACAATAAATGCACAACAAAGTCAATAAAGAGGATAAAAATGAAAGAAAATTATAAAAAGTAGTCACCGTCGTCCACGTGAACAGGAGACAAACAAATAATAGACAAAACTAGAATGCACGAATATAAAATAATAAAAGTAGTCACCGTAGTCTTCTACGAGTAGAAATAGGAGTTTAGATAATTAATAGTACAGTACCTCAAGAGCAAAAGGTATGATCTTAATGATTGCTTTTACTGATCAGTAGCTGGTATGAAACTGCAGCAACACCCTCCTTGAAACCAACCTTGTTTTCCTGAAGACAATACTATCCAAGAGTAATGCCAAATACGAATGGCCCCACCACAAACCTCCGATCAGCAATTCATGATCAGAAACAACAGGCGTGGCTAGGATGCAGACATCCTATAGTAATGCCAACAAGAAATAGCCTTGCAACAGCCCTCCGATCAGTACAGAGGGCGCGGCTAAGACGGGATGCAGCACAGGGAACTCCCGAAATCCTTTGGCAATGCAAGTGAAAAGGGAGGGGTCAAAGGTGCTGCCGGTGTGGTCAACGAAAACTGCCAATGAGAGAGAAACGTTCCCAATGACAAAGACATGCGATATACAACCAGTGAAATCCAGCAATTGCAGTAGCAATCAGATTCCTCAACAGAGCAATCCAGAACAGTCCCCCCCCCCCCAAAAAAAAAAATATCCAATGAAGCAGAACGTAAAGTAGACAAAACAAATGACATGGAAGGAAACATAGGCACAAATGTGTCACTATCTGCTCGTCGCCACTTTTAGATCGTCAGAGGAAAGGAAAAGTAGTATTTCAGGAAGCATGTGGTCTTTATTGAGAAGAAACAGAGAATACAATCTGAGGTACAATCTTGAATGGCCCTCCAACCTCTCCTTCCCCTGTATATGTATCCCGCCTCTCACATTCAAACAACTACCACCCACGAGAGAAAATAGTTCCCTCAGGGTGCCACATATGAAATAGGCATGAGCGACAACGCATGGTCGCTCATGACTACTTCATAGCATAACATGATATTCAAGTAAACAAGGAGGGACATCTGAAACACTCCTGGGAACCAAGAGACAGAAATGCCCGTAGCACTCACGAGACACCAAAGAAGCAACCATGAGACCCAATTATATAGTTGGTCTATAAGGCCGCTGCATGGATCTTCTGGCATCTTGTGATGACTCCTTCCCTGTTTTCACTGTAGTGCCTTCAAGAACACTAAATTTCCCCTCATCTGTTAGTTTTAAAAGATTGTTCCACAGAGTGTTGTCTGCTTTAATTATCCACGATTAAAGCTAAACAACTGTATTGTATAGCATTCTGCATTGTTTCAACTAATGTCATTACAAAGACAGGTCATCTTCAGGATAAAACATACATCCTGAAGCTACTTATTTGCTGGAGTATCCTTATGTATTAGGATTTTTGTGATGTCATAAATGATAAGTGATGTATATATTGACGCCATTAGTGATGCTATTGTTTATCGGAAGAAATGTGGCTACCAACAATAGAAAATCAACAGAAATTCAACACAAAAATCAATAGATTTTGCTCAAAACAAGTGTCTCTAAAAGGCCAGCAATGCAGTATCAGTTAACTAGGCCAGAGCCTCTGAAAAACCAGCAGGACTCAGAGAAAAACATTGGTCTCTGTTATTTTCCAATAGGATACTTTGCCTCCGGTCAGATACTGTATTTTGTATTTACACTGATATGGCCTGGCTCCTCCGCTGCTTGCTTAATGTTGGGCTGATGCCTTCTCGGCATCTCGTGTAATTTCCACCCCAACAAAAAAACTGCGATGTTAGAATTGTACTGAATTAAACTGTGCTGGGAGCACGTCCATGTTCCTCAAAGCGCCATCACAGTATTTCCAGTCAAATCATGACTCCATGTACCCGTGCACAGTGCGTCAGGATAAACTGGAAGATGTTTTCTTATCGAAAGCTATGACTGGGTCTGCTAGAGATGTAAATCTCTCTGGTTCCGACTTCAAACGGTGTTAAAGGCTACTACGGATGACCCAAAAGCAGCAGCCCGTCGTTTCGAGGCGCACTGTACTCGGCTACATCTTGACTGAAGTACTTGAGCAGGATTATTTTAAAGGTTTATCTTTATATCATCCGTAGGCAATACAGTCTGAATTGCATACATGCCAGCTCTGCACATTTAAGAAAGAGTACCCCCCTCTGAGCCAAAATATAGTATGGATTATCACTCTTGACTATAGCGGAATTCATTCAACGTCTTTCTTTATGCCGTTCCGTGTGTATATGTATTGCATACGTGCCAACTCTGCAGGTTTAGGAGGAAGTACCCGTCTAAGCACAAATACTTCGTGTATGGGTTCTCACTTTATTGCAAATCAATCATGCGCGTAAGAGTACCCTATTCCCTCCCTCCGAGTGTTTCCCCGTGAGAATTTAACTGGCTACAAACGTAATAACAAACACCCCTCCCTCGCACGACAAACCACAGAAAACGTCGCGCAATCGAACTCGTTGCTGGAGGCTGGAAATCCTCTCTTACTCAACTTTCACTGGGAGAAGAAGACGGGATGTTAGAGGCAGTAATCTGCCTTTTTTTAAACAACGAAGGCTGTTTGTGGAGTTTTGCGGCGGTGCCTCTCAGTGGTTAGACAATTTTGGCTCTGCGTACTGCTCGGGCGCACCGGGTAAACACTAGGAAAGAGCTGTGATTTGCTTCGAAGGAGCGCTGCATAATAAAGCCCTGGCTTCCTTGGCGCTCGCAGCAAGATCCTACCGCTGCTGAAAGCAAATGTGCCAAAAGGGTTGAGTTGCATCTTGGAAGGAGGGGGAGGGGAGGAGAGCGGAGGCCACGGAGGGGTCAATGTGAGAGGAGGGCCTCGCACAGCATGAGCAGAGGAGGGGAAAAGAGAGAGCCGAGGAGCAGAGCGCAGCCCAAACGTGCAGGAGTGTTTGGCGCTGCAGCAGGCTCTGGGCTGGCTGGGGGTGGGACCCTCTGCTGGAGCGGGGCTTGTTGGTAAGCAGCCTCCTCCTTCTGCCGCGCTGCCGCCTTGATGGATTGACTGGAGATGGATCGAATTACACCATTTGCCCAGCTCCGGTTTGTTTTTCTCCTGTTCTTGGAAGGGTCTGGACGAGTTTGGGGATTATTTTGGTGGGAGCCGCGGCATCCACGGAGCAAAACGGATTGATAAAAGGCGCCCTTCCATATGAGGTAAGCGGGCCGTGTGTGCGAGCAGAGCCCGGGCATTGCGCTGCCTGTCTGCCCGCGGACGGCTGCGGGGAACTTGTGCAGGACGGTGCTGGCCGGGGCGCTTGAGTACTCCTGGACAGAGGGGCTTTCGTCCTTGCACGGCCGGCGCTGGACCTGGCTTGGACCCGCGCCCGGCAGCAGAGGTGGAAGTTGCAGTCAGAGTTTTGGCTCCGATCCTACTGCATCAGTGTTTGCAGAGGTGCAGAGGGGAAGGGCTGGGTGGAGAGGTACTGTAAGATGACATTTGTGGGTCAGTGTGTTAGGGTTTTTAGGGTAGGAGTACGTGTATTGTAGCCCGAGGACATTAATTAATGGTCGACGGTAGAATGAGGGCAAAGTAATTAGGTGGTGAAGGAGGGTGGATGGAATTGGGGGTTTGGGGAGCATGTGACTAAGGGAACAGCAGAGATGGTGTGTAAGCGGGCAGTGTTTGGTCCGTTTGAGAAAGGGGGCGAGTATGGACTGTGTGGTCAGAAGGGGCGCGTGAGTAAAATTCGGGGCGCGAGTTGTTCATTCATGTGAAATAGCGTCGCTTGAGCAGGGGTAGAGGTGCTCTGTGTTTATTACTTGGTAGGATGAGTAGGTGAGTGAAGGGACTGGAGGAGGGGTGGGATGGGCGAAGGTAGGACCTTGTGTTAGGAGGAGCTGGGGCTGTGAGGGTCGGAGGAGGGGGGTCGTGTTGTGTCTCCTCCTGTCTCGGGGCTTTGCCATTTGATCGCGCCCGAGGCTTTGAAGATCTCAAAGCTGATTGCAGCTGGGCCCCTCAGGACAGAGCATGTGTCTGTGCGGGGCTCGAACCCCTCCCCCCGGACCGCTGTTGTGATCAGACTCTCGGATGAAAGCTGTGCGCCCCCGGCCGCCCATGCCTGTCCGAGGAGGGGACGCTGGACTTTCAAGTTAACAAAGACTGCGCGGAGGGGCTGGCCAGGCGCCTCCGCCTGTGGACGGCGACAGCCACAGAGCCCAGGTGGGCCGCTGCGCTCCCATGCCTTGCCCCCGGCGCAGCCGCGGTCACACGGGTGGCCCACCCCCTGCGCAGTGGTGTGCGGGTGCCAAGAGTGTGCGTGCGGCAGTGCCCCGGGCACAACTGAGCCTAGACGGGCGACTGCGTCCCGGGCACAACTGAGCCTAGACGGGCGACTGCGCCCCGGGCACAAAGCTGCCAAGACACTGATCCTCTTGGGCGACTGGCCTACAGCGGCACTAGCCTGCGAGAAGAAAAGCAGGGAACCAGCACAGTGGCCAGCCCAGAGTAGCCAGCGCTATACCAGCTCTTTGTTTGAGCAGCTCGGAGTGAGAAACACGAATCATGAACTGTAGCTTCCTTCAGACCCACCTAAAGATGGGCGAGGTGCCCCCCCACCCCTTCTAATGTGTGGTTATGGGTAGGGCGGCATATTGCTCTCTGTAACACCCTAGATATGAAATATCCCCCCATGCCTCATTGCCCCGTGGCAGGGCTGCACTCTGTACATAAACATGTGATATAGATAAATATCCTGACGCAGCATCGCTATGTTTTCTTTATAAGATTTAGCTGGCGTTGTCTAGGTCTGGCTGCTGTTATTTTTTATTATATGCTGGGCTCAGTTCTCTGGGATGAAAGGACATTTTTTTCTCGCCATATGATGGTTTCATGGTACCCTTTCCTCCGATCTCCCTGCCGTTTTCCACCCTCATGTTGGCAGGCATCTTTCCTGCTCAGTGATTGGACTATGATATTAGCCACTCTTACATGTTAGACACGCATGGTCTGATGCTAGATCGGTAGGCTGGTATCCTTCTAGTAGTGATTGTATTTTCGACCCATGGGCTAGGCTGTCGTCTTCCCACAGTCGATATTGCAGCACATTTTGTGTGTTACATCTTAAACCCACCGGCCGGGCTACCGACCGCCCAACAGGCTGCGTTGTGGGTTCTTGGTCTCACTTTGGGTGCAGGACTCAAAGGCTGGGCGGGCATCTTACAAACGCCTCCTGTTGCACGTTAAAGGTACAGACAGGTCGGCTTTATTTACCTGTTAGATATTGACCCAAAGTTTATGACAGAAAAATTGCTGCTCTCTGCGAGATGTTAACCCCCCCCCCTGATTTCCCACACCCTGTGTCACACATTATTGGCTGCGCTCTTTCCCACAGCCTGTGTTGCATGTTAGACCCACATATTAGCTGGTGTCTTTCCCACACCCTGTGTTACACATTATTGGCTGTGCTCTTTCCTACAGCTTGTGTTGCATTTTAGACCCAAATTATTGGCCAGTGTCTTTCCCACACCCTGTGCTATATATAAATTATTGGCTGCGCGCATACCCACAGCATGTGTAGCATTATAGACCCATAGGTTGGCGGATTTCTTTCCCACACCCGCTGTTGCACGTTATTGGCTGTGCTCCTTCCCACAGCTTGTGTTGCATTTTAGACCCACAGGTTGGCCGATGTCTTTCTCACACCCTGTGTTATACATCATTGGATGTGCGCAGACCCACAGCCTGTGTTGCAGTTTAGACCCACAGGTTGGCCAATGTCTTTTCCACACCCTGTGTTATACATTATTGGCAGAGCTCTTTCCCACAGCTTGTGTTGCATGTTAGACCCAAATTGTTGGCCAGTGTCTTTCCCACACCCATACATTATTGTCTGTGTTGCATTTTAGAACCACTGGTTTTCCAGTGTCTTCCCACACCATGTGTTACACATCATTGGCTGAGCTCTTTCCCACAGCCTGTGTTGCGTTGTAGACCCACATGGTGGCCAATGTTTTTCACACTTCCCGTGTTACACATTATTGGCTGCGCTCTTTCCCACATCTTGTGTTGCATGTTAGACCCACCTTGTTGGCCGGTGTCTTTATCACACCCTGTATTCCACCTTATTGGCTGATCACTTTCCAACAGCCTCTGTTGAATTTTTGACCCACAGGGTGGCCAATGTTTTCACACTTCTTGTGTTATACAGTATTGGCTGCGCTCTTTCACAGGGCATGGTTTGCATGTTAGACCCACCGGTTGGCCGGCGTCTTTCAAACAGCCTGCTTGTGCTGTTTGGTTTCGTTCCCTCCACTTGAGACACATCTTACACACACTGGACGGCTGCTGTCCTTCCTGTACCCCGTGTTGGTTGCTAGTCCACTTGTTGGCAGGTTTCCTTCCCACAGTATATTACGTTAGACACAAGGCTGGCTGCTGTATTTTCCCAAAGCCCGCGCCACATGCTCGACATAGCGTTGCTAGTATCAGTATCACAACCTGGTACATGCACGGCTCGCATGTTGGACGGTGAATTTCCCACAGCCTCTGTACACGTCACTGCTGCTCTATTTCCCACAGCCTGTTTTATATGGCAGACTCACGGTATCTTTCGTACTATTCATGGTAAATACTAGACACGCGAGTTGGCCGTTACTTTTCGCGCACCTTGTATACATACATGTTAGGCACACAGGTTGACTGGTACTTTCCTCCCATCTTGTATACATACATGTTAGGCACACAGGCTGACTGGTATTTTTTTATTTGCAGAGTTTTATATAGCGCGAACTAGACCCGAATCGGGTATCAGAGCGCTTTACATAGCACCAGTTACGTTACACAAAGACACACATTCATTTTAGGCACGGGGAGATTAAGTGATTTGCCCAGAATCACAGGAGGTTTTGGCGACGTTACCCAGACTCGAACCCGGATCCCCAGGTCCGAGGTCGAGCGCCCTAGCCCGTGTGGTAAATGTTAGATTCGCAGTTTGGGTGATGTTTTTCCGTTGCACGTTTTACATGCTGACATGCATGTTGCTTCGTGTCTTTCACACAGCCTGTTTAAGACTTCCAAGGTGTCTGGCGTGTGCTGCTTGTGAGACCCACAGGCTCGCTGGTGTTTTTACAAAATGGCTTTGCTTGGCTGGTGTGTGTTGCCAGCCTGTGCGATATACCCACAGGTTGGCTGATTTTTTCTCATTCTTTCAAATACTAGATCACGGGGTTAGGCTTGAACATGCGTCACTGTGTGATATGTTGACACCCAGGGCGGTTACGCCATAGGCCGTTGGAAGGGCGAGATTTTGATCGATACCTTATATCTATTGATCCAAACCTCGATCTGGTCGACTGAACCTTTATTGCCTGTCTTGGAAGGAAACAGTACACCTATCTGCAAATTAGTTCACCCAAGAAAGGACTCTACTCTCAAAGATCACGGACAACTTCTAGGTTTCAAAAGTTTATTGTAAAGATATAATGAGCTGCAAATACAAGCATCTCAGAATGAGATTCACGAGATACACAGGTCCAATTACATACATGTGCTCTCGAAAAGCCCTCAGACGAGCAACAGAAATCACTAACACAAGTTCTAAAAATAGCAAAGCTATCAGCATAGACGCATATCTCTCCTTCATTTAGGTTGGAGGAAAACAAACACAGGTTAGGCGTCCCTACCCTGTTCTAGATGGTATCCCTACTTAACCAAATCCCAACCTAACAAAGGTGTCAGCAATGAATGACCCCCAAGGGAAGTCACCCACTCTAAGTCTCTTGGTGAAAACCTAAAGTTCTCCAGTCATGACCCCTCACTGCCTACCCATCCGCTCTCTAAAGGGTCCTCAGGTCTCTGCTCTAACTCCACCCAGGGGTGCTGTCCCTAATACAAAACAGTCAACAACATTTGAGACGCCCCTTGCGAAACGCCTCTCACGTGGTGCAACTTCAGGCTTTTTCCATGATGCTTTGTATTGGGCCTCAGACGTTAGAGTTGACCTTGCTTCTCAGTCTCTTCTCCGGCCCGCTGATACCCCTTAAACATTCCAGAACCCTCCTCCATGTCTGGGCCGTCTACTGAACAGACCTCTATTCATTCACTTATAATTGGATCCCCCCTTTCCTGTTGCAGACAGATATCTGCCGCCAAGAACCCAACTCTCATAGACTTCTAAAAAGGCTTGCAACATTTCTCAGCCCAGACATGTACGTGTAAATCAATGCTAAAACATTTCAGGCCTACAATATTTCACATTATGATTATAGCATTCAATTTCTTCATTTAATTAAAGCATGTTAAAACTCTTATTCTATTATTTAGAAAACATTACTCTAAATCATGGCCCATTAATGCAATGACCAAAAACGTTAAACAATCTGTGTCGTGAAAAGAAACACCTTCCCTTTTAGCTCCAGCTCTGGCCCTGAGGCCTACCAC
Source organism: Lissotriton helveticus (assembly GCF_964261635.1). NCBI lineage: Eukaryota > Metazoa > Chordata > Amphibia > Caudata > Salamandridae > Lissotriton > Lissotriton helveticus. The sequence goes on along the minus strand of NC_136062.1, from coordinate 53,509,360 downwards.
GTTCTGCGTTTTACCACAGACCATCTTATATGTTAACAGCTACACGACATAGATTCAAAATAATCACGTCTAATAAAATCATATAATGTCACACATTTCTGTATTAGTTCCACTTCTACTTAAATCTCTATATTAGCTATACATTTAGAATATAATTTCAGATACTATTAGCACTCATGGCATTTCTCATCATGACTTGTGCTTACTATAGGTAAGTGTGATGTACTCATACATTTATATCAGTTTGCGCTCTCTCAGTTCCCCCCTTTGATGACCTCTCGGGGTCATCACTAACATTTAAACTGCAGTTATTGCTGGCATTCTCTGCGCTTCCAGAGCTCTCAGGCTCCTGTACTGATTATCTTGTATGGCAGCCAATCTCTGCAACTGTTCTCTTTGGGCCCTTTCTGACCTTCTTGCTCTGTACCATTTGAATACCCTCACCAATCCCCACAATATTATCCCACAGATCAATATTATGATGATAGGCTTTAGGATATACCAAATAAAGCTTTTGCCTAAGGTGGAAAACCACCCTCCAACTGTACTCATTCCGTGGCCCACCTTTTCCCAGACATTTTCTCTACTCAAGTCTTCGATCTCTTTGTGTATATTAGTTATGTTCTTAATAACTTTCTCAAGGGGTTTTGAAAGGTCTGGAATGTAAGTGCAACATTCCTGAACCTTCAAAGCCTTACAGACTCCGCCCTCTTTTGCTAATAAGACATCTAATGCAAGCCGATTTTGAAGAACCATAGCCCTTATCGATTGCATCTCTCCTTCTACCAGCATTAAGGACTGAGCAGTGCTGGCAGACAACCTGTCGACAACTGTTGCCAGTCGTCTAATTTTAACATCATTAAGGATTATTCCCAAAAGAGGGAACATAGCTCCAAAGACATCTCCAACCATTTCTGCATCGCCTAAATCTCTCCTTCCCCTCGATGATGTCTGGCCCTCAATGATCAATAAGTCCTGTGCATGATATATTTTGGGGAAGACAATTGCCAAGTAACATGATCCATACCAGTTGTCAGGTAGTCTCACGTAAGCATTTCTTCCACATACAAAATACACATTTGGAATCACTTGCATTCCCTTCAGGAAATCCTTAGTGTAGTACTCTAAATTAAAAGCATGTTCACAGTCAACTTCACCCACGTATACATTTTCATAATACGTTTTGGCTCGGTGAAGACATAACTTTCCTCTCTGCGCTTTATCTAAAGCTATTGGACCACTACTACCCTTTCTTTTGTGTGACTTCTCTTCCTCGGTCCAATCTAATTTCCCTTGTCCTGATTTTTTCAAAATCTTTTGTCTCCTGTAACGATCATCCACCTGCCCTATGAACTTTTTCTCGACTTCTGACACCTTGCATGTCAGATTATTTCTACGGGCATGTGAAGTATCTAAGGTAATCCAAGGAATGAAGAACTTGGCCAATCTGTCTTCACTCTTCCAGTAATCCCATTTATTCATCTGCTTATAATTCGGGACTTCTGGCAACACAGAATCATAATTGGAGAAATAGTATTCAAAACTATCTCTCTCATAAAATATACTAAGCAATAAGCTACATGTAATGCCATATGTCAGAGGGAGGTGATGATATCGAATTCCTTCATCTACAGACGCAGGCAACTGCATGCAGACGTAGCAATCCTTAACCTCCATGGCATCCACGTATTCATACAAAAGTTTAGCATAAGCATTTGACCTAAAGTCTCCTTGGGACTCGTCTACATGTAACCTGCGGGCTTCTGCAGCCAATAACGCTTTCTCTTGAGTGTTTTCCCTTTTCTCACCTGCAACAGTGGGTGTAAGTGTTACTACAGAATTCGCATCAGTTACCTTTACCTCTTCCTCATGTCCCTTTACATAAGAAATTGTTACCACTAAAGCTATTAATATTATCACTCCTACTATTAGTGTACCTATTATACATTTAGCTCTGCGATTCGGGGTGCCGGCCTCCATTTCGTCAGACAATCTAGCTTTTCCCTTTCTCTTTGCAAAAAAGTTCTTTTCCTCTCGTTCCTTTACAGTCTCTTTCAATCTTTTTGTCTTTAGAATCCACACAGCTGGAGGCTGACAGCCTTTTTCGCAAAAAGTCCTTTCACTGTTCAAAAAGACAACCCTAGCCCTTCTCCATCCACTCAAGGGGTTCCCTAAAATTCTCTGCTTCCTGGGCGCTAGGTAATCTTCTTTTCTTCTGCTTGCTTTATTTACAAAGTCCTTTAACAATCGACTATTAGATTTGTGGTTGCAGCTTCAATAGCATAGTTCAATATTTCCAAGCGAAGAGTATGCTCTTCATGTGCTGTTATCGTGGTACCAAAGTCGGGGAATTTCAATTCTGTAAGAAACATGTGTTTTAACTTGCTGAGGCGGGGAGGTCTGGGGAGCACGAATGTTAGTGACCCTTCTTGTTCGACACCGGGTACCAACAGTTGTATTTCCACGGTGATAATGGGCTCAGAACTGGACACCACCACCGCTCGGATCCTCCCTGTCTCCGGTTTCACAGACATTTGTCGCCAGATATGTCCACTCAGGTGTGGAGTATCTTCTGTTAGGCACACGCACTCTTCTTGACCTTCTTCGGTCTGGTGCTTCAGCGCCCTGAGCACCTTCTTCTGGGTCTGAGTCTTCTGATATCGGAGGAAGGGTTGCTTCTGGAGTTGACCTCAGGCTAGAACTTCTTCTTTGCGGCCAATTTGCTTCTCCACGTGCCCTTCTACTCCTTCTCCTTCTGGTCTGTTCTCGCTCTCTTTCAGACCTGTCAGGGTCAGACTCGTACTCCCAGCTGTCTTCTCCTTCTGTAGCGTCTTCTGTTTCGCTGTTGTACTGACCGTCCTCAGCTTGGTCAGACTCGTTCCCTGCTTCCACTGGCACCTCTACAGCTTGGCTAGCCCCCTCTATGGCTTCTTGGTCCTCAGCTGGACGTCCATCCGAGAGAGGAGCTGTTTCCAGAGGTGCTGGAACCCTTTTCGTATGCGACGCGTGTATCCAGTTGGGCAGGCCTCCCACCTTTACAGCTGTACTTGTGATCAGGATGACCTGGTAGGGCCCACGCCAACGAATATCCAAGCAGCTTCTTCTCACATGTTTCTTCACCAGGACCCAGTCCCCCGGATACAGGTCATGGCAAGGGCCCTGGCACGCTGGAACCTCTGCAGCCTGCACCTGAAGGGACACAGAACGCATGGCGTCAGACAGCCCCTTACAATAGTCCAGGATCATATCATCTGTGATATTTAACAGTGCAGTAGCTGGAATAGATGGCAGTCTCATTGCTCTCCCCATTAACACCTCATGTGGTGACAACCCTGTTCTTCTGTCTGGGGTACTACGAAGGCTCATGAGTACCAATGGCAGGGCGTCAGGCCAACTCAGGGTCGTTGAGGAGCAAACTTTCGCTATTCTGGACTTGATCGTGCCATTAATTTGTTCCACAATTCCTGAGGCTTCTGGTCGGTAACTGCAATGGAGTTTTTGGTCTATATTCAGTGCAACACAAATCATCTTCACAAGCTCGCTGTTAAAATGTGTTCCCCTATCTGATTCCAAAAAGGCCGGCACCCCGAACCGAGGGATAAGTTCTCTAAGCAGTAACTTAGCCACTGTGAGGGTGTCGCACCTACGTGTAGGGTATGCCTCAACCCATCTGGAGAACACACAAACAACCACCAGGACATAGCGGAGGCGGTTGCATCTTGGCATTTCAATGAAATCTATCTGCATTCTGTTGAATGGACCTCCAGACCTTCCTATGTGACTTAGTGCAACTGGTGTTCTTTTCCCTACATTCAGCTGCTGGCAGGTCACACAACGCTGGCACACTGCTTCTGCTGCTATTCTAAACTTAGGATTGTACCAAGTCTGTCTAAACACTCTCAGCATAGCATCTCTCCCTAAGTGTACTGGACCATGTATGAGTCTAGCCATTGGACTCACCATCTCATTGGGCAACACTGCTCTACCATCTGCTGAGACCCAAAAATGAGTCTCACCCATTACACATCCTGCCTTTACCCATGTTTCCTTTTCTGAATCAGGAGCATTTTCTTGCATGGTTGACAATTCATCCCAAGTATCAACAGTTTCCAGTATCATGGCTAATTCAGTTCTCACATTTATTCCACCCACATCCACCTCTGTGAAAGAGTAACCTTGTTCTGCGCAATACCGCGCAACTTCATCAGCATATCTATTGCCTTTCGAAACAAAGTCCTCATTTTTGGTATGTGCGATGCACTTTACAACTGCGATACTTGCTGGACATTGCAATGCTTCTAACAACAAGCGCACAAACTCTCCATTGCGAATGGGAGAGCCTGAAGAAGTCATGAACCCTCTTTGAGACCATAACTGCCCGTAATCATGAACTACCCCAAACCCGTATTGGCTGTCGGTGTAGATGGTGACTCGAATTTGATTGCCTGCTAAGCAAGCACGTGTTAGGGCAATAATCTCGGCTACCTGAGCGGAGTGTACTCCTTCCAGGCACCCAGCTTCCACAACTCCTTCAATTGTACAAACAGCATAAGCTGCTCTCAACTGCCCAACTTCGTCTCTTACACATGAGCCATCGACAAAGAAAACTTCATCTGGGTCCGTCAGTGGCTCATCTACGATGTCGGGTCTGGGTTTGGTGCATAGTTCAGTCACATCGAGACAGTCATGGTCTGTATATTCATCATCATCATCAATATCATTTGGAAGTGGCATTAAGGTAGCAGGGTTCAAAACAGAGCATCTCTTGAGGGTCACGTTCTCTGCAGCAAGAATAACTTGCTCATAGCGCGTGAGCCTGCTATTGGTCAGATGCTGTGTTTTGGTCCTGGTCATCAACAGTTCAACAGAATGTGGCACGCACACCTCTAACGGGTGCCCCATAACGATATTTTCACATCTCTCAATGCTGACACCCGTTGCAGCAACGGATTTGAGACATCCGGGCAACGCTGCGGCTACTGGGTCTAAAGTAGCTGAAAAATAAGCAACTGGTCTACGGGCATTCCCATGGATTTGGACCAACACAGACAACGCACAACCTTCTCTCTCACAACAGTAAAGAAAGAATTGTTTATTGTAATCAGGCATTCCCAATGCCGGAGCACGACACAGGTCCTCTCTCAGCTGTAAGAATGCCATCAAACAGTCTTTGTCCCATGGTACCGGATCACTCACCTCTTTGTGCGTCAGTTTTTGCAAGGGCTTTGCTTTCAGTGAAAAGTTCACGATCCACTGTCGGCAATAACCCACCATCCCTAGGAACATCCTGACCTCTCTCTGTGTCTGAGGCGCGTTCATTTTCATGATCGCCTCTATCCTGTCTGGTGACACTTTTCGTTTGCCTTTCTCAATTCTGTGTCCTAAGTACTGTACTTCTGTCAGGCAGTACTGCAATTTTCCCGGGGACACCTTGTGCCCATTGGCAGCTAGGTGACCTAACAAAGCAATGGAATCTTCCCTGCAAGCTTCTTCTGTTTCTGACGCCACAAGGAGGTCGTCTATGTACTGGACCAGAACTGACTTCTGGGGCAGCACTAGACTTTCAAGATTTTTCTTCAGAAGCTGGTTAAAGATCGATGGACTCTCTGTATACCCCTGAGGGATACGACACCATGTTAGGACGCGATTTTCCAGCTTAAATGCGAAAAGAAAATGGCTATCTTCGTCCAAAGGGATCGAAAAGAAAGCCTGACAAAGATCTATCACAGTGAACCACTCAGCTTGGAATGGAATCTGAAACAGTATCACTGATGGATTCGGTACCACTGGACAACATGAAACGACTATGTTATTAATCTTTCGAAGGTCCTGCACTATCCGAAATTTCCCATTTGGTTTCTGCAGACCCATAATCGGGGAGTTACATGGACTACCCACGATTTCTTTCAGTATTCCCTGTTTAATCATGGACTCGATCACGGGTTTTATGCCTGCAATCGTTTCTGGAGTCAATTTATACTGGGGTGTTCTTGGGAACTCAGCATGCGGTTTCACTACAATTTTCACTGGGTCCACCCCTTTGACTAATCCAATCTCTTCCCCAGTGAAATCCCATACCTCTGATGCCACTGTCTCTCTCAAATCCCAGGGAAGCTCGTCTACTGTCAAAGTAGGGTACAGCTCCACACATATTCTTGAGTTTGCAACTTTGAAATCTGCATCATCATCATTAGTCAATACCTCCACTCCCTGGGGTGTACAATATATAGTACAATTCAATTTACACAACAGGTCTCTTCCTAGCAGACACACAGGGCTTGAATCGCAAACCACAAACTGGTGCTCATCGCTGTACTTCCCTATTTTCACCTGTACCGGTTCTGTCAATTGGCTGGTTATTCTCCTGTTTGCGACCCCTACCACCTGTATGGTCTCTCCAGACATGGGCAGGTCTGGAACTGCAGCTGATCTGATCGTGGATCTAGTGGCTCCTGTGTCCACCAGAAATGTCGTAGGGCACCCTGCTACTTCTGCTTCAACATAGGGTCCCCTCTGATCTACCTCTAAGGCTGCCCCAAGGGTGCAGTCTTCTCTTTCCACTCTCTGTCCGGTTAATGGGTCCACATAATAGCACTCTTCACCTTCCACAAACAGGGGCATTTGTCTATAGGTCTTACCCATACTCCCTACTCGAGGAGGTTGCGGGAACTGGGCTCGGGGAGGAGCCCCCCCCCCTTTGAGCACCTTTCCTTGGTATGGCGTCGCCCCTCTCATAGGTGCGCTCTGAACCTCTTCCTCCTCTATCTCTTGCTCTCCGATCTCTACATTGTAAGGGCACTCGCGTTTCCAATGCCCCAACTCGTTGCACTGGTGGCACCTAGTCGTTTTCTTCAAGGTAGCTATGTCTACTCTGGGTCTAAAGGTAATACTCTCCTCATTACCCTTGTTCTGACTGTACTGCTTCTTACCTCCTGTACCTGTCCCTTGCTGCTGTTGTTGCGGTCCCCCCTTTCCTGCTGCCTGCAATTGTACCACCATCAGCTTCTCTTTTAGTTTCTTAGCCTTGGAGTCTACCTCATCACAGCAGTACCTAGCATATCTCAGTATTTCATCTAGGGGTCTACTTTGCCAACAAATCGAGTGTTGCTGAATCATCAAACTAATATCCGGTCTCAGTCCCAGGACGAACTTGGACACGAATTGCCCTATATCCTTTGGATCCATTACATCCAAACCGCTATACTGTTTAAACGCTTTCAGCAATCTCTCGTAATATTCGTGAACTGTCTCTTTGGGTTCCTGTCTCGTTCTGTCTATTCTGACCCAATCTATGTCTTGCATTGGCACTTTTTCTTTCAGCCAAGTCATCACTCTCTCAAATTTTGCCATCACGATCTCGGACGGCCCATTAGTCCTAGCATCTCTCTCTGGCTCCGTTGTGGGCCACTCAGCGCTAACCTTGCATGCTGTCCACAGATCTCCTGGTACTACAATGTCAAACAGCGTGTTCAGATCTATCCACAGGACTTTTGAGATCTTTACAAACCTCTCGACTTGCTTGTACCACTCCACGGGGCTCTCTCGTAACTTGGGGAAAGATGTGGTAAAAGCAGCTAAATCTCCCCTACTCCAAGGGACATGTACATAGCTCCCATTGGCAACTTCACGCAAAGGGTAAGCTTCTATTCCCTGCTGTCCTGGTGTTATACCAATCATGCTTCTTCTGCCGGTCCCTTTCTTGGACCACCTCTCTTCCCATTTATCTAGTGCCCTCCATGTCCTTATTCCAGTAATCAGTTCCCTTATGTGTGTTTTCAGCCCAATCGTTCTCCTCTCATCTAGATCTCGATCTGAGTAATGTAGCCTGTGGTTACCCTGTAATGCTTTGGTTCTTGACAAGTCCACCATATATTTGCCTGCTAGTTCGACTAACTTCTCATGGACTGCTCTCGCCTTTCGTGTGATGTCCTTTGCCATATACAGTATTTCATCCTGTTCATACATTTCCATTCTTTCTAAAGGCAGGGTACCATCTACCATGTCATCCAGATCTGACCTTAAGCTGGAGACATCAAGTCTCTTGGCTTTTATCTCAGCTCGCAATATGTCTTTTGAAGGGGGCTCCCTGGTCTCCCTACCATCCCAACTTCGAGCTCTGCGTTTGGGCTCAGGAGAATTAATGGGTGGCCTCCCTTGCTCCCATCTCTCCAGGTCCCATGCTCGGCCATCCAATCTTGGAAGGTGATGGAACACGGGCCTTTTATCCCTACTCTCTCTCTGCCCACTCTCGTCTTCTTCTCTCCTCTCACCGCACATCTCTCTGTTATTTTCCCTCTGGTCGCTACACTCCCTTTGCCTCGTATCGCTCAGTATCCGATACGATCCTTCCTGGTTCCCCATATTCCCTGGGCTGCGCTCATTTCTGTCATCACAGGGACTATGGTGCGACCTCTCACAACTCCCATTCTGTTCTCTGGTGCCAGGCACACAGTGTGGACACTTAAAGCTGTTCCTGTACTCTTGCGCTCTCCTCTCCCCTTCACTGAGTATTGGGCACGCCACCCCTCCATTCCCGGGGCCCCCGTTTTCCAGGTCTGTTCTACCTCCATTTCGGGCCCAATGGGTGACTCCCCTACTCCCTCTACAGTCCCACTCCGGGCTACTCTCCCCAGCCCCGCAGTGAGTTCGTGCTCTGCTGTCCTGACTTTCCCTTTCTGCTTCTGCAGCATTGATGCACTTTTGAGCCTTCACTGCCTCATCCCACTGCTTCATGTACTCATTTAGTTCTTGAAAGGACTTTCGTCCAGATCCCCTCAAATCCATTGGCCATCTGGGGCCCCCAGGATCTCCTCCTGGGTCCCCTGCTGTGTGCATCGGGGTGCTCCACTCTCTGGGTATCGGCATCTGACTTGGGGAATTAGTGGTATCGTTCCTCCTTGCCTGCTCTGCTCTTTCTCTGTCTTTCCGCTTCCGTTCTTCCCCTTTTGCTCTCTCTTGGTCATATATCGATATTATAGGACCTATGGTAACAGGTACCTGTAGTGCATCTGGTAATGGGTAGGATGTGGCGCTTTCCGTTTCCGGCGCTCTTTGTACCACAAACCTACCGACTACCTGTTGCACCTGACTAGGCTGGAGCAACTCTTTCTTTGGCTCAGGATCCCACTGTGAACTGGGAAGCGGTCTATGCTCTCCTGCAATGCCCCCCTTTTCTCCTTCAGTATTCTCGACCTCTCCCCCTGCTCTATTATACGGGGGTGGCCTGTCTGTCAGTAATCTGTTTATCAGGCTGTCCTCTGTTTCGCTCTCATCATCTTCTTCCAGGGGGCTTTTATTTACTGGCGCCTCTAACACTGGGTACAGTTTATTTATTTCCAAATTATGCACTCTCCATCTTTTAGCATCCGCATCCCACCTGGCATCCTGTACTGCCCTTACCGAGCGTTTCACCCTTTCTTGCCGTCTGTTCATATTCCTTTCATGCGCTGCCCTAAGCCATGCTTCAAGGGCTTCAAACTGGGTTGGTCTAGGCAAGGGTCTCTTTGAGGTCATGATTGATTTCAATCGATGTAACACCTCTAATCTGAACGTCCCGTACTTCGGGAACGTCAGTTCCTCGTTTCCTTCAGTAATCTTACTCCACTCTGATATCCAAAGGATCGTATGCAACCCAACATTTACTGCCATATAACGAGCTGGCGTACCCTCCGGCGGGGCTTCTTCCCCTTCATACGATCCTCGCCTCTCTTTCTTAAACAGCGCTTTCAACCATTTAAAACACTTCATAATTATGCGCACAAAATCCAGCCTCGCTACTCTGTTTACTTCCTGATGACAATCCACCAATCCTGTCGCGGCTTTGCTAGCTTGGCCTATCACAGCGCGGTCTTTCTCCTGTTGGCCAATCACGTCGCGACCCTGTATGACGTGTTCGCTAGCTGGCCTATCACAGCGCGGTCTTTCTCCTGTCAGCCAATCGCTGCGCGACACCACCTGACGTCTCTTTTCTCCGCTTCGCAGCAGCACCCCTCCTTTCTCAACTCGTCTCCCGGTTATGCATGCGTCCCATTCATACACTGAAAAATGACTACTTCCGACCAAGCGGTCACTTCTCTCGACTGTACGTCCACAGTCTATCTGTAATTGTCAACACAACTGACGAGACGTCTATCGTCTTTCTGATAGGTTACTTACACACACAGTAACTTCCGACCAGCGTCCGTTACTCACGCACTCACTCTTACGTTCCCCCTATCTCGGTCTCTCGGGTGATCAATGGTACCTCATGACCCCCTTCACACTAGTTGACAATTACTCTGGGTGTCCGATACACCCGAACCACTTAAGCTCTCCTTGAACTTAAGATTTCCACCGGTTGCGCGCGCTCACAACCTGTTCCACAGTCACTCTACAGACATTCAACTCCGCCAAACATTACAACATAGATACAATACAAAAACACCGCAATCTAACACGCATAACCCTTTATACTCACTCTCTCTGATACTGCTGCTTTTTCTGTCTCACGTCATCCGGATCTTCATCTGCGGGCTGTTCTTCCGATCATCGATTTCTAGGGGCCTTGGGGTAAGCTAACCTGGCCTAGGTCACCGTCCTCAAGAAGGCAACCATCCTCTATAGCTACCAACTGGAAGGGCGAGATTTTGATCGATACCTTATATCTATTGATCCAAACCTCGATCTGGTCGACTGAACCTTTATTGCCTGTCTTGGAAGGAAACAGTACACCTATCTGCAAATTAGTTCACCCAAGAAAGGACTCTACTCTCAAAGATCACGGACAACTTCTAGGTTTCAAAAGTTTATTGTAAAGATATAATGAGCTGCAAATACAAGCATCTCAGAATGAGATTCACGAGATACACAGGTCCAATTACATACATGTGCTCTCGAAAAGCCCTCAGACGAGCAACAGAAATCACTAACACAAGTTCTAAAAATAGCAAAGCTATCAGCATAGACGCATATCTCTCCTTCATTTAGGTTGGAGGAAAACAAACACAGGTTAGGCGTCCCTACCCTGTTCTAGATGGTATCCCTACTTAACCAAATCCCAACCTAACAAAGGTGTCAGCAATGAATGACCCCCAAGGGAAGTCACCCACTCTAAGTCTCTTGGTGAAAACCTAAAGTTCTCCAGTCATGACCCCTCACTGCCTACCCATCCGCTCTCTAAAGGGTCCTCAGGTCTCTGCTCTAACTCCACCCAGGGGTGCTGTCCCTAATACAAAACAGTCAACAACATTTGAGACGCCCCTTGCGAAACGCCTCTCACGTGGTGCAACTTCAGGCTTTTTCCATGATGCTTTGTATTGGGCCTCAGACGTTAGAGTTGACCTTGCTTCTCAGTCTCTTCTCCGGCCCGCTGATACCCCTTAAACATTCCAGAACCCTCCTCCATGTCTGGGCCGTCTACTGAACAGACCTCTATTCATTCACTTATAATTGGATCCCCCCTTTCCTGTTGCAGACAGATATCTGCCGCCAAGAACCCAACTCTCATAGACTTCTAAAAAGGCTTGCAACATTTCTCAGCCCAGACATGTACGTGTAAATCAATGCTAAAACATTTCAGGCCTACAATATTTCACATTATGATTATAGCATTCAATTTCTTCATTTAATTAAAGCATGTTAAAACTCTTATTCTATTATTTAGAAAACATTACTCTAAATCATGGCCCATTAATGCAATGACCAAAAACGTTAAACAATCTGTGTCGTGAAAAGAAACACCTTCCCTTTTAGCTCCAGCTCTGGCCCTGAGGCCTACCACGTTCTGCGTTTTACCACAGACCATCTTATATGTTAACAGCTACACGACATAGATTCAAAATAATCACGTCTAATAAAATCATATAATGTCACACATTTCTGTATTAGTTCCACTTCTACTTAAATCTCTATATTAGCTATACATTTAGAATATAATTTCAGATACTATTAGCACTCATGGCATTTCTCATCATGACTTGTGCTTACTATAGGTAAGTGTGATGTACTCATACATTTATATCAGTTTGCGCTCTCTCACCGTTGTGGCATATTCCCTTGCCGGTTTTACGCTTTGAAGCCATAAGGTGGGCTGACATATTCCCACAGTTTTGTGATGCCCGTCAGACTCGCTGGCTGCCCTGGCATCTTTCAACAGTCTGAATTATATGATAGGCCGACATCTTTCCCACATTCAGTGTCGCATGTCACGTCTATAGGGGAGGCTGTATATATATATATATCCCTGAATCAGCACTATTTGTGAAACTATCTGGCCTTGCATCTTTCCCATCGTCTTTGTTGCATCTCAGATCCATTGGCTGGGCTGGCATCTCTCCTACATCCTGCTCTGAATTACAGCTGTATATGGCGAGCTGTGTCTTTGCCGAAGCCTGCTACTTACTGTTCGGGTCTATAGGCTCTGTCGGTACACTATACCACAGTATGTGATAAATATAGAATGTTTGGCTGGGATGGTCTTTCCCACAGTCTGTGTATATTGCAGACCTTGAAACGGCTGGGATCTTCCCCATGGTCAGTTGCATCTCGGGCACAGAGGCCGGACGGGCAGCTATGCTTATGGCTAAATTACATTTAGGATCATGGACGGGGCTGGCATCGTTCCAACACTCAGCTTTACATGGCGGATCAATGAATGTGGCATGAATTTTTCTCACAATGTCCACTACATGTTCTATCCATAGGCTGGGCTGGCCGGCGTCTTTCCTCCTGTCTTTGTCTTACCTCTCAGCCTCATAGCTTGGGCTGCACTCTTCCCCACAATCTGCACTACATTTCTGATGTCTTGGCTGGGTGGGGAGGCGGGGGGCCTTACCACCTGCGTCCCCTTATTTCCTCCCTCCCCAGGCTGCTTACTGTTTCGTCAGAACTAAAGACTAAGTCAGCATCTTTACCACAGTCTGCAACATTAGAGCTATAGGCTGTGCTCAACTATTTTCCAAAGTCTGTGTTACATTTCGATCTACAGACAGGTAACAAAGTGCACACCCATACCACAGTCCATATTACACGTAGACTCTATAGGCTGGGCTCGCGCCCATATCACAGTCCATATTACAGGTAGACCCTATAGGCTGGGCTCACGCCCATACCACAGTCCATATTACACGTAGACTCTATAGGGTGGGCTCACGCCCATACCACAGTCCATATTACAGGTAGACTCCATATGCTGGGCTCATGCCCATACCACAGGCCATATTACACGTAGACTCTATAGTCTGGGCTAACGCCATACCACAGGCCATATTACACTTAGACTCTATAGGCTGGGGTCGTACCCTTACCACAGTGCTCTCTACAGGTGGGATCTTTAGGGCATGCTCATGACAGTCCACACTCTATATTTAGGATCTATAGGCAGGGCTTGCACCGTTACCACGGTCTATGCTACACGTAGGATCCATAGGCCGGGTTGCACACTCATCACTGTCTGTGCTACATGTTGGGTGTAAAGACTGGGCTCCTACCCTTACACAGTTCATGTTACATGTGGACTCTATAGGCTGGGTTTGCACCCTTACCACAATCTTTAGGCCATACTCCAACCCTCATGACAGTCTACACACTATATGTAGGATCTATAGGCCGGGCTCGCATCCTTACTACAGTCTACGCTACAGGTAGGATCTATAGGTCGGGTTGCGCACTCATCACTGTCCGTGCTACAAGTTGGATTTATGGGTCGGTCTTCTATCTTTCTCACTGTGTGCACTATATGTTGTATATATAGGCCAAGCTCGCACCCTTACCCCAGTCCACACTCATTCGGACCTAAATGTTGATCTGATGGCTTTCCCACAGTGTTGCCACATGTTGGATGTATAGGCTGGACTGGCTTTTTCCTCACGGTATTTAATTCCAGTCAGACCCACAGGCATGTCCCCTGCCTGGTACATCTCAGTCCATAGACTGGGTGGTTGACGTTCCCGCAATCTGTGGTATATATTGGATGTATGGGCTGGGCAGAGGTGGTATTACCTGTTGGGACTGTAGGCTCTGCTGGCATCTTTCCCACTGCAGGCCGGCTGTACAGGGTGTGCTGCCCAGTTTCCCACACTCTGACCTGGATTCGTCCACATCGTACACTCAGAATGAAGTTTTTTTCACGTATTTAGGGCCTTGGTGGGCACCTCGGGGTCTGTTCTAGGTGGTGAGTTGTGCTTTGATAGGCTGGGCTGAGTCGGTCTATACCAGTTCAGTACACAGAGGTTGTAGCCGCGCCACAGGCAGTGCCTCAGTTGACACATTACCAGCAGTAGATGTTGAATCCGAAGTAATTATACTTTTCAGATGGCCTCTGTCACTGGTTACAGAGCCAGCACCCTTTCCCTCGCCCCTGGTTTAGTCTCGTGCCAGATCCGGGCGCTGCATGATTGGGCGGCTGTATACCCCCCCTTTGGTGTGTAGCAGTGAAAGACCAAGGCACAGGGCTCACATTGCTAAGCACACACAGTGTACTCCCTGACTAAGGGGCAAGAGGAGGCGTGCTGTGCACTCCCTGATGCAGAGGCAGGAGGAGGCGCGCAGTGCACTCCCTGACTAAGGGGCAAGAGGAGGCGCGCACTGCACTCCCTGACGCAGAGGCAGGTGGAGGCGCGCAGTGTACTCCCTGACGCAGAGGCAGGAGGAGGCGTGCAGTGCACTCCCTGACGCAGAGGCAGGAGGAGGCGCGCGGTGCACTCCCTGACGAGGAGGCACGTGGTGCACTCCCTGACGCGGAGGCAGGTGGAGGCGCGCAGTGCACTTCCTGACTATGGGGCAAGAAGAGGCGCGCGGTGCACTCGCTGATGCAGAGGCAGGTGGAGGCGCGTGGTGCACTCCCTGACGCAGAGGCAGGAGGAGGCGCGCAGTGCACTCCCTGACGGAGAGGTAGGAGAAGGCGCGCGGTGCACTCCCTGACGCAGAGGCAGGAGGAGGCGCGCGGTGCACTCCCTGACGTAGAGGCAGGTGGAGGCACACTGTGCACTCCCTGACTAAGGGGCAAGAGGAGACGCGCAGTGCACTCCCTGACGGAGAGGCAGCGCGCGAAGCACTCCCTGACGCGGAGACAGGAGGAGGCGCGCGGTGCACTGCCTGACGCAGAGGCAGCACGCGGTGCACTCCCTGTTGCAGAGGCAGGAGGCGGCGCGGAGTGCACTCCGTGATGCAGAGGCAGCGCGTGGTGCACTCCCTGACGCAGAGGCAGCGCGCAGTGCACTCCCTGACAGAGAGGCAGGAGGAGGCGCATAGTGCACTCCCTGACGCAGAGGCAGGAGGAGGCGCTCTGTGCACTCCCTGACGCAGAGGCAGTAGGAGGCGTGCGGTGCACTCCCATTACGCAGAGGTAGGAGGAGGCACGCAGTGCACTCCCTAACGCAGAGGCAGGAAGAGGCGCGCAGTGCACTCCCTGACGAGGAGGCAGGTGGAGACACGCAGTGCACTCCCTTACTCAGAGGCAGGTGGAGGCGCGCTGTGCACTCGAATACGGAGAGGCAGGTGGAGGCGTGCTGTGCACTCCCTGGCGCATAGACAGGTGGAGGCTCGTTGCGCACTCCCCAAGAGGAGGCACGTGGTGCACTCCCTGACCAAGGGCCAAGAGGAGGCGCGCTGTGCACTCCCTGACGCAGAGGCAGGAGGAGATGCGCTGTGCACTCCCCGACGCAGAGGCACCGCACGGTGCACTCTCTGACTAAGGGGTAAGAGGAGGCGCGCAGTGCACTCCCTGACGGAGAGGCAGGAGGAGGCGCTATGTGCACTCCCTGACACAGAGACAGGATAAGGGAGTTCACAGTTTCTTGGTATCATTGAAACCCTTGGGGGTTGTTTACCAGGCTTCCACGTTCGTGTTCCTCGCCACCTCTGTGCTTGTGTCAGTGTCACAGGCTGTGGCTGACACCTATGGTCCTGTAGGGAGTGCGGTAGTGCAGAAGTCATGTTGAACCTTACTGGTCTCCCAGTGCCGTCAGTACCCCTCGCCCCCATCTCTGTGCTCTCCACATGTCCACAGGCTTTCACCCTGCAGGAACAAGGATGAGGTGCGGAATGCGCGCTGGTTTATAACCCTTGGTACGGTCAGTATCCCTTCCTCTCCAGCACTCCACGCTGCTCCCCCCCCCCACCTTCCGTGGGCTACTCCTCTAAGCTTTGATGTTGGAAGGGATGACCCGGCGAAGAAGAGATAATTTGAGCCGGTGGTTTCCGGTGCCCAGCACCGGCATTTGTCAGCACCAGCCTGTTTTAAAGTCTGCTATAAAGTGGCGCTGTTTAATTTAAAGATGACCACAACAACAGTTCATTATTAATACAATTTTCATTAAAAACTACTGTTACTTGATGCCTAAGTCATTCTAATAGCTTTAGGGGCCAGAAATAGTCTGAATTGTCACACTTGTAGGAGTGTGATGGCTAGTAGTTGTGGCGCTACTGTCATTGGCAGCGCTGACAAGAGCCCTGGCACCTATTTTTATTTTACAAATCAAGCACTGGACTGTACATTACAGTTTCCTGACCATCCCCACTTCCCCAGCCCTTCCCTCCCCATCTGTGCTCGCCCCTCTCTCCCAGGGGTTCCACCTCCAAGACGTGTCCCTGCAGAGAAGAGAGTGAGGAGGAAGTTAGACTGAGCTATAGCGCTCCCTCCCTCTCCCCACTACACCGAGCCATTCCCCCTCCCACGGGCTCTACCCCAGGACGTGTCCCTGCAAGGAGTGGTGTGGTGCAAGAAGCAGACTAAACGTGCTAGCTCCCTCTTCACCAGGCCCTTCCGTTCTCCTATCCCAGCTCTTCCCTCCCTTCGTTGGGGCTGTACCTCCAAGGCTTGTCCCGCAGGGAAGGAGAGGAGTGTCTGTAGTTCCGCTCCGTGCCCCCGTCGGTGCCCCTCCCCCCTCAGTTCTGCACAGCCTTCCCTCCCACGGGCTCCACCTCCGAGCCGCGTCCCTGCTTGGAAGGATTTAGTGCAGAGCAAACCGAGCATTACAGATTCCCGCCCTCCCCCATCCTTTCAATGGCCCCGCTCCGGGATACAGCGGCAGCTATATTTCAATCTGCCCATCAATTATGGATGGTAACAAATAAGAGGCAATTCAGTGTGCTCTGGTTGCAGAGGCAGCAATAGCCCACTCCGTCCAGGCTGTGTCTGGCCAGGAGAGCCGTGCTTTGTTGGAGTGTAACGCGGCTAAACTTTTTTTGTCTCACCGCTGGAGCAACTGAAACCGGAGCTGTGTTTGCATTGATTGGAAGGGGTTGGCAGGCGCTTCATTATTAATACACGCTGACTGCAAGCGAAAGGTCACCAGGTACTCCTCGGAGGGGATTACTGCAGCCTGAAAGGGCCCCTTCAGGCTCGGCGAAGTAGCGGCTTGTATTGTCTCGTTACCATGATAAGCTGGTAACTAGCTGGGTATATTTCTGGGATCATTAGTGGCGCAAGCAGCATCACCCTCCCAAGACGTGCCCTTCAGGCGAGCTTTCTCCGGTTAAAGGGAACTAGTTCGTGGTTTATAAAAACATTGCACCTCCCGAAAAACATACGAACATTCATTCACACACTGAATGAGGGAGGTAGGTCCATGCCAAATTGTTGAGAGTAATAATGACTATATCAGCAAGTACAATTTCTTGTTATTGTATTTAAAATGCATTTTATGTGGCAGTCTTAAACTCGGGTATGGAACTGCCCCGCTCGTACTTACAATACAGGAACTTCGTAAAAGAAGATGTTCATGTGAGGACAGAGAAGAGCGCCCTGGAAACTCAGGGTGGTTCTTCGTTTTCCACTTCGATACATCCTGGCAGAGCACCCTTTTTTGTAACTCAATTACAGATCTTAATGTTAGGGCAAGATAGATCCCGCCGGTTAGGTCCTAGCTGCTAAAATCCGGTTTGATTTGTAGGTAGATCTCCTTTCGAGCATACCCAGGCCTTTCGAGGCCGACACAGTAATCAGCATGAAACCAGCTCAGATATTCATCTTTGCGAGGTCGATGCATCGATATCCGTAAAGTTGGGTTACAATATCAGTTGTCTTCTACAGGTCTTTGAAATTGCCTAGACTGAAGCTTTAAGCGCTATACTGAGACCTCAACCTATCATCGCATTCATTTCCTTCAACGTGACTGTTGCAAAGGCCTGTGTAATTACGCGGTGGGTGCGCATGGTTTCTGAAAGGTGATTTGTTGCCAGTCTTTCTCGTGCAGCTCACAGGGCTCGCAGTATGAGGCCGTGCTGTCCCCCTTGTGCTGGGAGAGAACAGACGCTCCTTTCTTCCTATCTAAACACGGCCTTCTTGGTGGTTTGCCTTTAATTCCGTACATGGCGCTTGCGTGAGAGCGGGGCTGGGTTTTATTGCCATGGGTGTTAGGTTTGCTGCAATTTATCACATAAACATTTGCTCCAGTTTTCCGAAAAGAAACCGCAGCCCAGCCTGACTGCTCCAGTGGCAGAACACGAAACATCCCGAGGCCCGTTCAGCTGCAGGCCGCATCCGAGCCCCGGCTTTGTAAGCGGGATAGATGAAACCTGGCAGAAAACTATAGCCCCGGGCTTCAGAACCTGTTATGTGTCAGGAAGTGCACCCTTTGTCTGCATGTTTGGCTGCATGCCTCGCCCCTCCTCTTCTTGCGCCCCCAGCTGCCCGCTAGCGATGCAAGTGCTGTCTTTTCTAAAGGCGTGCTTGTGTAGCAGCGTGTCAGCCACCGCGGCCCCGACCCACTGAGATAGGTGTGTGAGCCAGCAGCCGCCGTAGTCCTGCCTATCTCTGGTGTACAGACCACTCCAGCCTTTTGAGTACGGACGACTTCCCTGTACTGATTTCAAGTTCACTGTGACAAAATAGCAAAGCAGAGTAGGGTTTTATGTTTGTTATAGTTGTCATGGAAACCGTTTTTTTAATACGTATGCTTTTTTGCCTGCTGTTCGCCGTTTCCTTTGGCTCTGGGCATTTTTGACATTTCCTGCGATGTGTTTTATACTGTTAAAACTCGATGACTATGCCAATCTAGTCAGTACCTGTTGGATGCTTTAAAATCTTACTTTTTCTTAAATGTAGTTTTTTTTCTTTTTCTTAGAGTGGATTTTATCAATGCTTATTCTTGTCCGGTTTATTTTAAACAAACGAAACAGTAGTACATAAAATGTGGGAGCCTGATTTTTCGAGTTTTGGTTACTCATTTGCCAGAGTATGCGAATAGCGCATGCTAATGTGGGTTTAAAGTTAATTTTTTGAAAATGTTTATTTGTAAGGAGCTGTTATAACTGATGCATAGACTTGACGTCTACGTTTCTTTTGAGATTGTAGCGCGGATTTACAGACCCTTTTTAGTTATAAATTGCTATTTGGTGATGTTAACTGCTTGCAATTGTGTTTCACTTTATTTGAAATGACGGGGCGTTTCACTCGATACCGCCATGAAAGGCAACACATAAGTGAAATAAACACATTTTTCATGTATTACAAACGATGTTACTGTAGGGCTCTGGTAAACAGGTCACGTTGGTCTCAATATAAACAAAAATACCGTAAAACTGCACAAACTCCTGCACGAAGCTTAGCTTGGTCATTATACCATTCAAGTATTTAGCATTGATATTGTTTGGGCGTCTGACTTTAAAGCACCTCCGGAAGAGAGAGATTATTTCACTACCGTGCCGGGGCACAGGCAGAATCCCAGGTGATTGCTCGTGTCGTATTTCAGTCCCTTGATTTTTTTTTTATTCCAGGTGAAAAGGGAGGGAGGCAGTGGGCGTCGGAGAGTTACCTCTTCCCCAGTAGCTCGGGGGGAAAACAAAGGCGAGCTGAATTCAGGTCTCCACTCGCTGAACACACCTTTTACCTGTTCCTATAAGAGGGTAAACACACGCCCCTCCCTCGCCCAGATTAATGGTGTGCTCCCGGAGTGTTTAACAATGGCGCAGAAAGTGCAATATTTACCCAAGGTTGATTGTGTATATTTAGAACAGCACAAGCAATTAACAGCTGAAAAGGTGCCTTTTTTATCCGAACTGCTGAGGGGAGAGATGAGCTGGCGCTAATGCCCTGGATAAGCCGCCGCGGTTATACGGAAAATCCTCATAAGCCACGTTGTTAAGTTTTTACTCGTCCTGCAACGAAGCTAGCTACCAGTTGAAACTTTAAAGTTAAGGAGGAAGAAAGTTCTCTCTGGCGTGTTCTAGTGTCACGCGGAAGAGCTGCTAAATGGAAGGACTGGGAGTTATTTCGGCTGCCTCTCTATACCCCATTTCAGAGAGCCCCCACTCCCCAATTGGCCTTGTTTGCCTCCTCACGCACAGAGAACAATTACAGCATGTTGTATGCTAACAGTTGGTTCTTTTGTATTCAAGTGAGAAGCTTTGCTAAATTGTCTCACTCACTTCTGAACATCAAATGTTTGAGTAATCCAAGGGAAAATAATCACGGTTTCACATGTGTAAGATGTGAGGTGTGTGTTTACTTCTCTAACTTTTTTTTAACCCATTAGTCTTTTGTTGGCCTGCCCACATTAGCATTTTAACAACCCTGAACTGAACTTCTGCCTTTCTTCGGACCTGGGCTCCGTGTGTAGACCATCCATCATCCTGTCTCAGGCCACAACAGGCCACTGCCTCCAAGTGCCTTTGGAGCCGCACCGAGATCAACTGACTGTGAACGGCACAGCTGGCGGCGGCCATTTTGTTCCTTCCACGCCACTGGCGCCATTGTCTGGCTCTGGTAACCAAAGCTAACACCCAGAACGGGGAGCCCTTTTGTTTGCCAGGTCCTGGCTTGTCCTGCTCCAGCTCGCTGGGCACACCTGCAGAAGGAGAGCTGGCTACAAAATGGCAGCAGAGTCCAAGGATTTAACCCTTTCAGGGATCACCTCTGCTTCCCATTCAGTCCCTTTGTGATTGGAAACACTTGAATGTGACTGCAACTAATCTAGCCTGACATATGTGTTGGCAATGCTTGAAATGGGCAGGTCCTGTCTGGTACTGAGTGCCGCCTCATATTTAATTTTAAAGAGACTCCCAGCTGCAATGTATTTAATGGGAGACTACCAGCACTTCTGTGGACCAAACAGGTAGGTACTCTGGGTAGCCAGTACCATCACGTCTATATTTCTATTTAGCACATTGGAGTGTTGAGAGCTCCACTGAAGACAGTGGATTAGCTCCAGGCTTATAATGACTGGTATGTTTGTCTCTTTTTAATTTAGAACATTCTACCCATAGTACAACTACACAGGTAGAGGAGCACCACAGTACCCTAAGGTATAAAAATCTAACCTCATAGAATTATATAATGCTCAAGCATGTATCTTGCATCCTTTTTAGACACTCATCTAATATGTGAGACAGCAAAACCAATACATTCTATTTGAAATGAAAGTTTCACCTCCTTGGTATTTCTTTTTTGTCTTTATTTAAACGTCTACTAGTGGCTAGTCAAAACAGAACAATACATCCAGAAAAACAGCCTCTGCTGTTTCGTCCCAATTCACATGGGACTTCTTCAGGGCAAAATTGCAAGCTAAGGTAATCCAAACGCAAAAGGCAAAATAGGCTTTGATTCCTTCCCAAAGTGCCTAGTTCAGATACTCTTGTATTTTCACTATGATTTAATCACATGTTAAAACCGGCGTAGCCATCAATTCCCTTCACATTCTTCTTTTAAATTCCCCTCTCACACTTTTATTATATGTCCATAAACAATCAATACTTATGTTACACAAGTTGGTCTCTGTCAGGCCTTGAGTCTACATGGTCCCTTACAGCGCTAAAGAAGGCGTACAATGCCCCCTATTCCAAACGGAATTAAACTGGTTAAATGGGAAAACGTGAACGTTTTTATTTCAATTAGAATGTATTGGTTTTGCTGTCTCACATATAAGAAGAGTGTCTATAAAGAATGCAAGATACATGCTTCAGCATTCTATAATTCTATGAGGTTGGATTTTTATACCTCAGGGTACTGTGCTCCCCTACCTGTGTAGTTGCATATTTTGTTAAATTCGGGTTTTACAACAGTTGACCTGAAGAGTGAACACTGCTTAGACATTTAGGACTAACAGTGTGCTGGCGAATTTTAAGCCACAACCGTTTTGTTGTATTTGTATTCTACCCTTAGTGAGTGGAATGTTCTAATACCCTTATAGCCCTTCTACCTCAGGCTATACCAGTTGTTAAAGGCCATCTACCTCGTTATAGACCCTTGCATGCGGCTCACTGCTATAACTCGGGTTCAGGGCCTTTAACAACCAATATAGCCCTTGGCAGCGGGCAGTAAGGCTATATTAAAGCACAGTGTGTTGGAATATGTGCTGTGGGGTCGATACGCAAAGGTTCAAGGAAACATGACTACATTTTTCCATGTGCTACTCCCCTACCTCTTACTAGTTTAAGCCTTTTTGCTGATTTTCGTACATTCCATTGCATTACATAAGTGCATTTTGAAGGATTTCTAAAATAAAGCAAATTTTCAGAGGCAAGGCAAAAGAAAATTAAAGTGAGTTATTTGGTTAATTTTGAAAAGTTACTCATTCAGGAGAAATGTAATGAACAAAAGCAACCATTTCTTGCCTCACCTTTGCCGCCATAGCATGCCTGTTTTGTGGAGGCTAAACTACAAATCTCGAACTATAAGCAGTAGCATATCTTGTGTTCAGTCTGAGTTGGACTTTCCTCCTTTGCTCGTGTGAATCACCATGGGTACTGTACGCCTGCTGCTGATTATCTTGTAAGATTCTCCCCAAGGTACACCCACTTTTTCTTAATTTAAGAGTAAGTCATGCTGAAATTCTGCGTGCAGTTTTCACTTCTGTTTATCAGACACGATTTACTCCAAAATATATTACTCATCAGTGGTTTTTAAAAGTAGTTTTAAGAGGAATT
This sequence comes from Lissotriton helveticus, assembly GCF_964261635.1. NCBI lineage: Eukaryota > Metazoa > Chordata > Amphibia > Caudata > Salamandridae > Lissotriton > Lissotriton helveticus. Next base: position 53,486,518 of record NC_136062.1, on the reverse strand, counting down.
TTCCTTCTTGCAAATCAGGATCCTATTCCTAACCATAACACGTTTTGAGATATATTATGCCATGTCCTTGCTTACATTTTTCTTCTGCTGCAATACACACCAAAGATTGCCCGGTGGTTCCTTGTAAAGCCATGGCGTACAGCCAGTATTTCCTTCTAGCTGTGGTGTGGAACGTACTGTTCCTTGTCTCAGAGCTTTGCACAGATCTCGCCTTGAAAGATTAGGCTTGGCCAACAGCTGTGTTTACCTCCTATTTTATTCCTGTTTTGAGTTATTGGTCGTCGAAACCCATATCTTATATTTTAAATCTCCTTGTAAATGTGGTTTTAATGGTCTGTTTACGTTGTCACCAAATAACATGTGTGAAGCTACCCCTAGTCAAGTGTTGCCTGAGCAACTTTCTTTTACAACTTGAGAAAATTGAGTGAAAAGAGGAAAATGGAATGCTAGACAGGTTTAACGCTTCCCTCATCCACTGTTCTTTTTATTATTGACTGAAAACAGCAAGCTTATTGGAAAGATAACGATTTGACCACAGGGGAAGTTCGTGCAGTAAATGTAGCTAATATGTGCATGTCGGTGGGGTGGATGCTTGCCTGAGGCCTGCTAGAAAGCAAGTTCAGTTAAAAGAGGGAATACAATTACTCACAATCTCGACGCAGAGGAGTGCACAAGTGGAAAACATCCTCCCAACCATTGGTTGTAGTCCTGTACTGATTATGAGCAAACAGACAACTCGCTGGGTTACAGTACATGCTGCAGAGCTCTGTGTGTCTATCACATGTCCGAATCTCTGCAAAATCGACTTGGCTTTTCACCCGTCCATAGCCAGTCACTAAACAATGCAGAGGAACCGAGAATGTAGAGGCACGTGTTATAAAATAAATTCTGAGATTAGAGGTCATCTAGCTTAGCCTCCTAAAAGCAGAACACGATTTGTCAGGATTGTGACCGGTACCTTCATATGGACTCCTACGTTTTACATTTCTTGGGTTACCAGCAACAAAACCGGGTACTACCTTGTGAATGAACAGGCATTCTTTGTCCTATAGCTGAGACTTGCACACTCATGCAGTTAGTCATTCATTGCCTGGTGAGCTAACATGACACTACTCCAGTAGCAGGAGATAAAGCAAAGAGACCTAGCAAACATGTACACCTCTTTCGGTTTCTTGCCGACAGTACCTGCCTGGGCGCCTCTGTACATGCCCAAGTAGAAGTGTGTACTTCTGATGAGTACATGGATTGCTTCTGCACCAAGGGTAGTGGAGAGCGTGGTCTGCTTGGAGAGCCCGCCAGCACTTGTTGTGGCAGGAGGACAAGAGGCTGTCTGTCCCAAACATAGAGTGAGGCAGGCAGGGACAGCCGGATGCCTGGCACGGCAGGCTCCTCTGTTCATGCCTGTCATTTCTCGACTCTGCCCCAGGGCTGAGTCAGCAACAGAAAGGAAACGAGCTTCAATCAGCTTTACACTGATAAACTTTGCAAACGCATATACTGTCCACGTTCGGATGAGCCAAAATAACTACATTAAGATCTTCATTGATAACCTAGATTTGTGCCCGTTCAAGACCTGTACAATGAAAATGGCATTTTGTCTGGTGATCAGTTGCCCCTGACCGTATCCGTACTCGTAGGTTTATTAATTTTATATGCCAATGAAGAGATTGATTGTTCTTTAAATGCTCCTAAGCCTTTGTGTCAGAGAAGGAAGGTGCCTTCCTAGTTGAACAGGTAGTACATCTGTGTTATGTTATTTGTTTTCAATTGCACTTTTCCATGACACGTTCTGTGCTCACAAGAGCCTGCGTGTTGGAGCATTGCAGCAATGGCTGTTAGTCAGGGGTTAAAAAAACACTTACGTCAAGTAGGTGATACGTTTACATTTCAGAATGAATTAGCACAGTCTAAAGATTGCTCAACATACCTCATGATCTTTGAAGGAATGTTCTTTTTTTTAAACATGAATAGAATTACCAGTATCACAAAATCTCATTAAGATCTTTTAGCAGATTGACTTCTCCAGCAAAAGACTAGACCACTCTTTTGTGTCGGAAGCTACCCTTTGAAGTACCAGGTTTCTGCTGTACGGGCCCTGAGTTCCTCTCCCATTGATGCTGTAGGCCAAGGAGACTTTCTAGCCCCCTTCGTCTCGTTCCCAGTGGCTGCTTAGACCTGCAGGAAGTCCTCTTGAAGATACTGCACATGGCCCTTCCATCCTCCTCGCAGCAGTCAGGAGAAGAGGAAAGATAATGGCATGCTCCTTTTGGGACACATGCCCTTCTGGATAGGAAGCCCATCTACCCACTTTCCAGCGGTTACTGAGTCCCTTGAATACAAACAAATGCTCATATCTGTTTATTTCAGTATTTTGAAGAATACACTTATGTCGCCTTCCAGCTGTTTAGGTTCCCGTAACGGGTGAGATACCAAATGTACCTCAATAATTAGTAAGAAATGGCCAATTAGCTAGAGCCTTGTCATCCAGTCCTGCTCTGTACTGAAAAAGAGACCCCCACCACTACCGTTTGATGCTGCAATTGTTCATTATGTCAGTTTGTTCTATTTTATGAAACAGAATATGGGGTATAGAGTGGTACTTGGCAATTTTGCTATGGAATGCATGGCCACGATATGTTTATTCTCACTTTCATGTTTTATTAGTGCATTATATATCATGTTTAGCTAATGCTTGCTCTCAAACAGGGGGTGTTTAAGTCCAAACGTCATATTATGGACAAAACAATCCATGATTACTAATTTTAGTCACATTTCGAGAGATTTTCTTAAACTAATTTCCTTCTCTGCAGTTTACTACATATTTGTGTATTTTACTGTTCTTTTCATTAATCGTAATGTAATCAATAAATAGCCTATGGTCGATCAGCATTTGAACTATAATAGCTAAGCATAATGACACCTAAAGCTTTCGAAACATCCACATAAATAAATAAAACATGCATAAATAAAAACTTTGAAGTGCAGTTAGCACTCCGTGAATCAAAAGTCATGGATAAAACAGATTCAAGTGGACAAAATGTGTTTTAAGCAATTTTTAAAAAAATGATTAAAGTGTTCATTAAAACCACATATACTGATAAACTACGTTTTTTTTGTCACTACACCACCGTATATACTCCAAATCATTCACCTCTATACTGTTAATAAACCATTTCCATCACAGGTAAAGCATATCTTTGCAAGGCTTTACTAAACCAAATGTAATAATGTCATAATAAAAATAACAATGTGATAATAAAAAGATATAGAATACTCCAGTACTTGTGAAATACATGCAGTAATGCCATTTCGTGGTTTTGGTCACTTCTTCTAACTTATGTTTTGTGTCCTCTACTTGATGGAATGCTGATTCATATAATGGTCCACAAATTAATGAACAGGATATACAATTCATTTCTCCCTTCAAGCCCGCCTGACTCTTTTTTTGCGTCGCAAATATCTAAAAAGACAACTTAATGGTTTCACACCAAATCACAACAGGTCTCCCGTCTGAGTAAAGTATTAATTTTATGCCATGTTTGGTGTAGTTCTTTTTAGTAGATATTGCTGTAATTCCTCTAGGAGCAAGAATGGGAAATGCAACTTTGAACTCCCTTTTAATTCTAACCCTCCATACATTTGCATGAAGCTTGAGCTACCAAATCTTATTCAAATAGACTCCTACTAAACAACATTTGGTGCTAGTTCGTAAAACTGTGCTTAAGTAATTAGCAAACTAAAAACTAATCCTCAGTGGAAAGTAAATCATAGCCATAACGACAGCATTGCTTTTCCAGACAGTGTTATATAATATATATATATATATATATAATATATATATATATATAGATATATATATATATATCTATATATATATAATATATATATATATAGATATATATATATATATAGATATATAGATATATGTATACACACACACACACACACAGTGTGATATGCTATTAATTACCATAATTAAGACTATAGGAACCAGCCTTCCCTCTCTCAATAATGGTAATAAATAGGGTATTATACTACGTGTTATATTTTAGTACCTGCTGTTCATAAGTATCTTTATTTTATAACTTCTGCCCATTAAAAAACAGCATGACATAAATTGTATATGCAGATCCAAGGACAGGTTGAGAAACCAAAAGCAGCCCTTGCAAAAATGTCCAAACCATTCCCGCTTCCTTTATCTTCATGCGCAATCTCTGTCTGTCCCACATCAATCTCTCCTATATTTCTTCAGCCTCCCTGATAACTTTCTCTCTACCTACCTCTCTCCGCTCTCTTGAGGCCGCTCTCTGCATGCTGAAATTGACCTCTGGGAGCTGAGCAAAGTGACAGAGGCACCAGGAGTGGCCCTGGGCTTGCAAAACTTGCCTCCAGGGCTCCAGCCCTCCGGGGAAATGCCTAGTGGAATAAAAGGCCTGTCCGTTCCAGCTCATATTCATAAGATTTTTTTGTGATGGTTATTACCATTGTTCAGAGAGGGACCAGGTAATGACCCACTCAGGGCTTCTTCTCTCATGAGTCATGGCCCCTACCCACCCCAGTACTGATTAGTATGCTACACTGTCAGCATCAACATATATATATATATATATATATATATATATATATATATATATATATATGACCACAGAGCTCTCAAGTTTCCATACATGAGTGGTTATCCAGTCCATGTGTTTTTTTCTCTGCCTTCCTGCACTTGCAGTCTTTACTTCCTAATGGAATCAACAGGAATACAAATGCCAGAGAGTAAAGAAAGAAAAGGACTGGTTGAGCTACCCGTGGATCGCGCTGGGAAGCTCGGGAGCTCTGGCACCACTGCCCAGTTTGTGCGGATGGTGCACACTGTCACTTATCTATGGGGCTCAAGACTTTGACCCAAAGCAGGAGATACCAAGGCAGAAAAGAGAGAGAGAAGGAGGAGAATTATAAGAAAACAATTCCAAAAAGGAGAAAGCAGCAACGAAAAAGAACTTGCTAGAGTGACACAGCGATAGATAAGAAGTCTATGTTAATGAAAGAGGTTTGAGGTGTAAACAAAAATAGGCACCTAGGTATTTGGCAGTGCAAGGTTCAGCCATGCAGGCCCCCATAAAAGAGCCTTCTACCCCTGCACTAATGTAGTTGTTGTTTTTTTAACAAATTAAACCCATGCAACTTTCATTTGGTTTGTGAGTCAATTACAGTCCTGTACTTCAGTGTATTATGTGGTTTCATGAAATCGACTATACATGCATCTTAAAAGTATAGACATACTTTTCAATGAAGAACTCCGGACATGCTTTTGCCTCATGCAATCTAGACATAGATACCTCACCCAGATTTATCAGAATAAAAATAGATTATTGCTATGCTCCACATATCACTCCTAATGGCCGAGTGCCTATAGCGGGGAATGGATCAATCCATCATTGTTCCCCTTGCCTGACACTGAGCGCGCGGGCCTCCGCATCACGCACAGGCAGCGCGCGCTGCACGTCGCCGAGCTGCTGTGCGTTGGTGGTCCGGCCCTGAAATCCTCCAGTAGACCTGGGGCTGCAATAGAGGGCTGATGCCGCGACCCACAATGGCGGTTGCTGTTAGTACTCGCGGGCACCATGGCAATCATTCGATAAATGGCATTGTTTCCTTCCCAGCGCAGGCAAGAAGGCCCGACTTAATTCCGCTGTACGCTTGTTTACCCCAAGAAGCCGGACACAAAAGACGCTTCATGAAGTGGTGGCGTCTCTGGCCCAGCACAAAACGTGTTTCTTCGCTGTTGTTTTTACCGAGCTTGTAACTCTGACCTACTTTCTGACAAAATATACGCCCTTGCTTTACTCTGAAGTAAAACGTTCCTCATGCCTGCGTTGCAAGTTTGTCTGTGCGGTATTATACTTAAATGGCAGAGTTTTCACAGTTAACTGTTTTGAGAACATTGGCACGCACAGGGGCCTGCCAGGGCCAAGTTTATGTACCATGTTTAGCTAGCTTTAAGTGCCTAATCACACTGCCAGCTGTGAAGAGCTGAAGACAAACGCTGCTATTCTGTCCAGTAGTGCCTGGACTTTCCAGCCACAGAATGGTGAACCACGTGACACAACCAAGCCTGTGCCCAGAATCCACAACTGTAATAACAGTAGCTGTTTTCTTTTAACATCTTTGAATCCTTTTTTGTTTTGCACTTTCATGTTGGTAAGCGGTTCTAGTTGTAGGACAGCTCGAGCCCCTGAATGCCTGATTACACAATTAAAAGTGTGCGTGACTTTTTCCAATGCTATGGATGCGAAAGGGATGCATTTAAAGTAACTTTTGGCTTGGTCCAACCTTTTGTTAACATAATGCCACCAGTTAGTTCACCCTTACTTCACTCAGCATGAGTCTTCAAAAAAATACAACATTAGATGGATTAACCACCGTGGAACGTGCCCTTCTTCATCGTAGACTTTATTTGACTTTTGCATCCTGCAGTCTCCATCGATCTGTCCTGCTTGAACAAAGCAGGGCCTTCATGTTCTCCCTGCGGTGGTTGGTGAACCCACATAGCTAAGTGGAAAGGGATGGACAGGAACTCTATAAATATGTAATGAGGGGATATGTATGCTGCAGATACCTTAAGCATCAGAGTGGCATGAATGTGCGAAGGGAAGCACTTTAACTTTGAAAATAGCACCGCAAATCACAACAGTGATATATTAATTGTTCTCTACCTGGTGGACCTGTCAGAAGAGCCGGGTTAGTTTGTCAGTAAATAGATGGGACTCCGCATGTTTCTGGAATGGGGAATGCTGGTAAAAGGAGCAAAACACTAAGACTGGAGGCGTAGACCAGAATAATTACAAAATGCACCTGGCAGGCCTGCTACAGCTGCATCACTTTAGTTGTCCCCACAACTGTGCTAAGAGACCAAACTAATTACTTCATATACATTACCCTCGGCACTTCATTATGCATAGCTCAACACCACAACTGTTATCCAAGTATAACGGTCTTCCTGCTGTGCATGTTAACCAAGTAGACAACATCTTGTACTGAGTACACCGTGTGCCAAGGCCTCTCAGAACATGCTAATGATATATGCATACACATACCTGAATCCTATTTGACAGAGGTGGAAGTGTAACTTCAAATAGGGGAGTTGTGTCCTGTAGGGGCGTGTTGGGTAAGGGGTTTGGTTGAAATACATTGCAGTATAGGTGTAGGTGCCCCCAGGCCTATCAGAACTACATGTTAAACAATTAGCTTTTAAAGAGTGAAGCAACAGCAAGAGGAGCACTTTAAAGGAACCACCTGTATAACAGTAAAAGTAGAATAAAAAGTTGAACCGGTCCTGCTAGTTTCTCTGTCCCTCTGTCTGTCAATCATTACATTTACCTCAATAAGAAAGTGTGTATCCAAATTGCTATCACGACCATAACTCTTTCAGCAAGATCCTTTAACCTATTTTGGGGATATGTACCGGAACCATGAATGATCCTTATCTTTTAGTGGTTGGTACTGGGCATTAGTAATGTCTCTAGTCTGGCTCTGAGGGTTTTCATTTTTGTGTGGTACATTTTATGTTTGAATGGATGGGACCGTCAGAATCAGGGCTTCAAGTGGGCCGGGCCTTACCAGGGCTTAACACCAGCAGTTTTTTACAGGGGGCCACCAAACGGGGCTATCGGGCTGTGTTTTGTGCCCTGGCACACACAGGCACATCGATATGCGCTGCTCATACCAGGCACACAACACCCAGTGGGCTCAAAGGGCTTCAGCTCCCCCCACGCTCCTCCCATCATGTGTGGCAGCCCGGGCTGAGACAGCTTCCCGGGCACACACACAGCCGCACCCGAGCACTCCACAGGTCTTTAAAAGACCATTTGCTTGTTAATGAGGCTTTGTGGATTTTTTCACCCCTTTTTAGAGCCCCTGCATCTCCTCTCTGCCTATTGCTCGAAGATTTAGCCCCCACCCCCAACATTTTTTCTTAGCCCCCTCCTGCCTCACCACCCCAAAATTTGGCTATAGTTGCGCCTCTGGCTCAGACTGCTCACTTCTCAATAATGGAGAAGTTACGGCAAGACTTTATGCCAGGTGAGTGTTGTAGGGGAGGGGAAATCCTTTAAAGAGAGTCAATCTCTCTGGATTTCCCTTCTCTGTTTGAAACCCAGGAGCAGCAACATTGTCGTGGAGACACCAGGGCTTTAAGGGGAAGCTATTTCAATATTATATGCAAGCCATAGTTGCTGCTTATTTATCTTATGCAACTAACAATCATTGACAAAGCCACTAGTTCTGACTTATAGGTATGATATTACTTGTTGTATCATATATTTGGATGCATTGATAGAAACAGCAAAATACAAGTTGGGCGGCACACTGTGCCAAGCACAGATTTTTAGCTTACATGTTTATAAGCATCACCCTTAATTACATTGGCCACACCCCTTTGAGAGACCCCCCCGTTTTTTCATCCCACTTAAAGCCCTGATCAGAATATATAGTTGTGTTTCGTGTTCTATGAAGGTGAAAATTGCCCATTACATTAGTTTGTGTTGTTTTAAAACTCCTCATTACTACTTCCATAACTTTGGTGCTGTTTAATAGTTAAGGCTTTGACTCGTTAGAGTGAGGGGTCTGGGGGTATTTATTGTAGTCTGCTAGAATTGAAAGTTTTTTTTAAAGTGACAGAGTTGAATCCTGAGTTTTATTTTTGGCAAGTTCAGGTTGTGTAGCTGTCTTTAGTGCTATTAAAAATAGCTTGCTGCCACCTGTATTTTATTTGGTGCCACGTTGGTTGCAAGGAAACATGAAGTTGTTGAGTTCTGGTTTGGTGGTATAGGTGAGGCAGAGAGTTGTTTGATTGGAGTGTTACCACACTGTCTCTTACTTTTAGTGTCATTGGAGATTAACATGTTACACTACTTCAATGATAGAGGAACTTGTTGCTGGCGGACGGGTTACTCCATCACAAACGTGACGGATATCCTGTCTGCCGTATTACAAGTTCTATTATGTCCATTGGATATAATGGAACTCTTAATATGGTGGACGGGATATCCGTCATGTCTGTGATAGAGTAACCCATCCGCCAAACTTGTAATCTAGCCCATAGTGTCACATCATCTAAGGCACAACATTATATGAAAGCACTAAATAAATAAATGTGGGTTATACACCCATATATTTTTTGATGACTACGTTGAGAAGTATTTGCTGATCTGAATTTAATTTGTTGAGTTTTAACGAGGTGAACCCATAAAAAACTACCCGGCCCGGGTCAGTAGTACAGTACGTTAAAGAAATGGTTGTGGTAGTGCTTCTCCTAACTCACATATAATGAACACACATAAAATCAAGAAAACAATTCACCATTTAGGACTTGGATCTAATTCAGGAAGCGGAAATGTAATTTCCATGAGTAAAACAGGCATTAAATGCAATATTAAATCAAGGCATTAATGGTTCGCAATGCAATAGCTCAAAACATTGTTAGTGCATACAATATTTATAGTGCTCTCAGTGTGAAAAGAAAAGAGGGATGGGGTAATGGTAGTGAGTCGGTAAGTGAAGGACAGGGTAAAGGTATAGTGACATGGACACATTTACAAGAAGACCTTTCCAGCCTATTATAGGTCAGTTGTTCCCATAGATCCATAACTCATAGATACACATTAATTAGGTTATTCCATTCTATGAGCTTGTTGATATGTGGTAGATGGTCTATGTTTCGACCCCTGGGTAATGGAGGGTGATTAGTTCCTCACGTCGGGGTCTTCGTCAGGGCAGGGTTAGGGTAGAGCACCTAGGAGTAATTAAAAAGGGTTCAATGCAGTGACATTGTGGGTATAAGTGGTGAAAGGTCAAAGAGGTGATCTAAATGTCACCTACTTGTGAAGGGAAGGACGGACAACATACGATCCCTATTGGGCTCTCAAGTGGCTCCTGAAAATCTAAGCAGAAATAAATGGTCTGAGTAATAACATGAATAAGGAAAACTCTTTGTACATCATTTCAAAAGAGAGGTAGAAAACTCTCTCTGCAGCTGTGCTTGCATGCAGGGTAGTAAATCTCCTGATGCAAAAAAGACTCAATCAAGAACAGGGTCTGTAGTCACTGCATTGAACCCTTTTTAGGGCTCGGACTCCTTCCCAGTGAAACTGGGAGGAGTTTGAGAACTAATGTTAAAGGAGAAAAAAAAGAAGAAGAGGGCCTTGGAGAGAGAAATTCCAGACATTCCTTAGCGTTTTCTGTCATCTGGTCAGTGATTCGTCTTCCTTGTGTTTTCTTTTTAATAGGCTTGAAGTGATAGGGTAAATGTAGTTTTGTTCCGCCATTTTGAGGCATATTTCGTGCGTGCTCGCGCAAAGAAGTACATTAATTATAATTAGGAGCTGTCAGGGTGCCTCCGTTAGTGAATACAGATGGCCGGGCGCGTTCACAAATCTGCAGCGCTCAGCGCGCAGCTTCCTTGTTTTGCAAGATGCGATCACCGCTTTAATACAGATTCGCTGAGGTACGTTCATGAGGCATTTATAAGGTATTGGCAAAATTAATGGTCCAGGCTTACGAATTATTCACGGCAATTCATGAATATATGTTGTTGTTTTTTTAAAGGCACGATTTCTCACGAGCGTGTGAAGGACTGTTTATTTTCCAGACCATTGGATTATTTTTTTTTCGCTATCACAAGGTATGTCAAGTAAGACACGTTTTTTTTTAAGACACACACTGCACCGCAGTTATTAAGTAAAATAACAAAAAGGAAGCGAGTGGGGCCGTGCATGAACGCACAATCGCCCAGTTGCAAAGAGTACATGGGAAGTAGTTTGCATTGTTCCCCGCCTGCAGCCGCGGTTTGAATCCGGTCCTGGAAGCCCGGGGCCCCGCCGCAGCTTGGCACACTTGTGGTTGGAAACTATGACTGGTCTGTTTTTGTGTAATCTGGCGGAGGGGGGGGGGTCGCTTGCTGTGTAATTACTGATGCTCCCGCTCGGATGCATTGAATCCCGGCGCACCCTTTGCCTCCCGCTGTGCACGCATGCACCGCCCGGACGAGGCCACCGCGCCATGCTTTGCAGGGAGATGCTTCATACGAACATACGTACACCGCAGTTATTAAGTAAATGCTTCATACGTACACCGCAGTTATTAAGTAAAATAACAAAAAGGAAGCGAGTGGGGCCGTGCATGAACGCACAATCGCCCAGTTGCAAAGAGTACATGGGAAGTAGTTTGCATTGTTCCCCGCCTGCAGCCGCGGTTTGAATCCGGTCCTGGAAGCCCGGGGCCCCGCCGCAGCTTGGCACACTTGTGGTTGGAAACTATGACTGGTCTGTTTTTGTGTAATCTGGCGGAGGGGGGGGGGGGTCGCTTGCTGTGTAATTACTGATGCTCCCGCTCGGATGCATTGAATCCCGGCGCACCCTTTGCCTCCCGCTGTGCACGCATGCACCGCCCGGACGAGGCCACCGCGCCATGCTTTGCAGGGAGATGCTTCATACGAGCCCCTGGAACGTGCAGACCTGCCCACCGCTCCGTGCCACCCACTGAGATGGCCGGGCGCGTTCACAATTCTGCAGCGCTCAGCGCGCAGCTTCCTTTTTTTGCAAGATGCGATCACCGCTTTAATACAGATTCGCTGAGGTACGTTCATGAGGCATTTATAAGGTATTGGCAAAATTAATGGTCCAGGCTTACGAATTATTCACGGCAATTCATGAATATATGTTGTTGTTTTTTTAAAGGCACTATTTCTCACGAGCGTGTGAAGGACTGTTTATTTTCCAGACCATTGGATTATTTTTTTTTCGCTATCACAAGGTATGTCAAGTAAGACACGTTTTTTTTTAAGACACACACTAATGTGGATGTAAGTTTGGAAATGACAGGAGCACCATATTTCTTACAGATGATTATGAAATCGGATGGTCAGCACCTGGTCCTGCTTTAATCAGGTCAGCTACATTCTATACTTATTTGAGGGTGTTATCGGAGAGAGTAAGCAGCACAGCACTTTTCAACTCAGGTGGCAATAGTACATTTGTTGATGTATGTACAACCATGCAACATTTGTATCAGTGCTCCCTTCACACCTCGCCATAGCCTTGTGCCCCAAAACGCTTGTATTGATCATCACGGGTTCAAACTGTGTGATCCTGGACACATCGCCCACCCCTCCTTTGTCCCCGATCTCTGGCAAAGGTGGGAGCGCTTAGAAGCAAGCGTATACCCGTGTTAAGCAGCATATATGGAACTGGGTCGGTACATTGGCAGCTGCCGCTAGCGCCCCCCTCCAACACCCCCACAGCTCCCCCATCCCAGATGTAAGTCTCCCGCGCCCAGTATTGGCTACTTTACATGTCTCGGCCTGGGAGTTCATTCCGTAGGAACCCGGGCTCACTTAGGTGACGTCTCAGGGCAGGGAAGGATGTGCGCTGCCACGGTGCCACCCACATGTAAGTACGTGCCTGCGGTGGCCCTGTCTTTGCATTCCTATTTGCATTCAGTGCTCTTGTAAGGACATTTCATAATCCCACAATTTAAATCATCCCTCAAGGTGGAGCTTTGTGAGTTTATCAGGAGCCTGGGATAGGGTACCAGCATGCTACAATAGAAGTCGGACAACTCGGTGGGTCAAGTGCCTGCTACAGAGATCTGAGTAACCTGCAGGGGTAATATTCGAATATAGACAGGGCCAACTTAGATTTCGCAGCACATTTCACTGTTGTAACACATGTGTGCAGCACCAGTACTATGAGCCTCTGGTGCTCAGTGCCACAAAGGCTGAAGCACAGTAACTTTCTAAAGTACAGAAATCCAAGCTTGTGAGCACGATGCTGCGGTCCAGTCCTAGATATTCTTACCAGCCTGCCAGTCCTCTTCAGACTGCAGCTCCTTTCCTCCCCCACTGGAGATCTAATGTAAGTATCGCGCCTGCCGCTGTCCATCGCAGAGTGCAGTAGAGTGCAGCGTGCAGAAGAGTGCAGCGTGCATTAGAGTGCAGCGTGCAGTAGAGTGCGGCGTGCAGTAGATTGCGGCGTGCAGTAGATTGCGGCGTGCAGTAGATTGCGGCATGCAGTAGAGTGCAGAGTGCAGTAGAGTGCAGCATGCAGCGTGCAGTAGAGTGCAGCGTGCAGTAGAGTGCAGAGTGCAGTAGAGTGCAGTAGAGTGCAGCGTGCAGCATGCAGTAGAGTGCAGCGTGCAGTAGAGTGCAGTAGAGTGCAGAGTGCAGTAGAGTGCAGTTGAGTGTAGTTGAGTGCAGTTGAGTGCAGAGTGCAGTGTGCATTAGAGTGCAGAGTGCAGTAGAGTTCAGAGTGCAGTAGAATGCAGTAGAGTGCAGTAGGGTGCAGTAGAGTGCAGTAAAGTGCAGTAGAGTGCAGAGTGCAGCAGAGTGCAGCAGAGTGCAGCAGAGTGCAGTGTGCAATAGAGTGCAGAGTGCAGCAGAGTGCAGCAGCGTGCAGTAGAGTGCAGTGTGCAGTAGAGTGCAGCAGAGTGCAGAGTGCAGCAGGGTGCAGTGTGCAGTGTGCAGTAGAGTGCAGTGTGCAGTAGAGTGCAGTAGAGAGCAGAGTGAGTGCAGAATGACTGCAGAGTGAGAGTGAGTGCAGAGTATGAGTGAGTGCGGAGTGCGTGCAAAATGAGTGCAGAGTGACAGTGAGTGCAGAGTGCTGAGTGCATAGTGAGTGCAGAGTGAGTGCAGGGGCAGAGTGAGTGCAGTTGCAGAGTGAGTGCAGGGTGAGTGCAGGTGCACAGTCATACAGTTGCAATATTTCAATAGATACATTTAATAATGTCTGATCTTACCTACAACTGTGTCAATGAAAACGTTTTCCTTTTCGAATATCAATAAACAACTTTTACTTGCAAAAAGTGTTTTTTTTCACAGACTGTAAATCAAAGTTACAAACACATATTTTACGTATAGTGTGTGAGTGTGCAGAGTAAGCAGTATGTGGGATTAGTGTACAGTGAGAGTGAGTGCAGAGTGAGAGTGAGTGCAGAGTGAGTAAGTGTAGAGTGAGTACAGAAAGAGTGAGTGCAGAGTACAGAGTGAGTGCAGATGCAGAGTCAGTGCACAGTGGGTGCAGGTGCAGAGTGAGTGCAGTGTGAGTGCAGAAAGAGTGAGTGCAGAGTACAGAGTGAATGCAGAGTGAGTGCAGAGTGATTGCAGATGCAGAGTCAGTGCACAGTGAGTGCAGGTGCAGAGTGAGTGCAGACTGAATGTGAGTGCAGAGTGAGTGCAGAATAAGTGTGAGTGCAGAGTGTGTGTAGAGTGAGTGCAGGTGCAGAGTGAGTGCAGAGTGAGTGCAGGTGTAGAGTGAGTGCAGAGTGAGTGCAAGTGCAGAATGACTGCAGAGTGAGTGTGACTGCAGAGTGACTGCAGTGAGTGTGACTGCATAGTGACTGCAGAGTGAGTGTGATTGGAGAGTGAGTGTAGAGTGAGTGGAGGTGCAAAGTGAGTGCAGAGTGAGTGCAGGTACAGAGTGAGTGCAGAGTGAGTGCGAGTGCAGAATGACTGCAGAGTGAGTGTGACTGCAGAGTGACTGCAGCGTGAGTGTGACTGCAGAGTGACTGCCGAGTGACTGCAGTGTGAGTGTGACTGCAGAGTAACAGTGACTGCAGAGTGACAGTGACTGCAGTCTGTGAGTCTGCAAGGTAAACAGTATGTGAGTATGTGAGTATGCAGGGTGAACAGTGTGTAAGTGTGCAGGGTGCAAAGTGTGTGAGTGTCCAGGATGAACAGTGTGTGACTATGCAGGATGAACAGTGTGGATGTGCAGAGTGAGCAGTGTATGTGTGTAGGGACACTGTGTGAGTGTGCAGGAGACAAACATTAAAACTAAGTTCACCACACACATACATAGGACCACACACATAAAAACCACACACCACACACACATACACCACACACACATACCACACTCACCACACACACCAGCCTCTCACCACCACACACTCATCACTGCACACTCACCACCACACACTCACCACCACACACTCACCACCACACACTCACCCCCACAGACTCACCCCCACAGACTCACCACTACACACACAACCACACGCCATCAGTGCACGCTTTCACCAAGCACAAACACCACCAGCCATCAATGTACGCTTTCACCAAGCACAAACCACACCATGCGTCAGTGCATACTTCCACCACGCACACAACACCAAATGTCAGTGCATGCTTTCACCAAACACACACACACACCACCAGCTGTCAGTGCACACTTTCACCAGTCACACACAACACCAGCTGTCAGTGCACACTTTCATTAGGCGCACTTGCCACCAGCCGTCAGTGCACCCTTTCACCAAGCACACACATTACCAACTATCTCTGTACACTTAACAGGCACACACACTACCAGCCGTCAGTGCACGCTTCCACCAGGCACACACACCTCCACCCGGCACTGCATGCTTCCACCAAGCACACATACCACCAGCCATCAGTGCACAATTTCTACAGGCACACACACCACCACCCATCAGTGCACACATCAATTGTTAACGCATCTACAATTAACTATTGTAGCAATCGCACTATGCTGCACTTACTTTTAAAAATATTCACCTAAAGCGCAGCATGCACCATTGCTACTAGTCCAATCCAACACACATATTTCCACTACACACCACATGCATACACTCCATAACACATGGCTACAAGACATTGCCATTTACAATGCCATTACCTCCAACTCAAAAAAATCCGAGACCTATTGCATTTCTAATGCTTGTTAATTACTGTTTCAGGAGCCAGCCTGTGGGGGAAGGTAGTTATCCTGTTGCTGATAAATTCTTTTTAGAACATTACTCACTGTCCTTAGAATTTTGCAGAGGCAATCTGGGTTTGTTGGAAAGCATGACAAGGCCATTCTGTCCTTGAAGAGTTGGCTGCAGAGAATTAATTCATAAGAAAAGTCAGGACTGGCAGCACATTTGCCATCCCCTTCACAGTGTTTTAAAAAAGGCTTTTCCTATTTTTTTTCATGGAGGGAAATTATGTAATTGTAAATTCCATTTATATTGTGCTTACTACACCTGACGAGGCATAGTAGCACTTTTCGAAGAGTAGCACGCTACTTTGGAACTCAAAAAGGATTAGTGGTGAAGTAGTACAGGGAGCTATCAAATTAATTTCAGCAATGGTCATGTCAGTTTGTTAT
The DNA here is from genome assembly GCF_964261635.1 of Lissotriton helveticus. Classification (NCBI taxonomy): domain Eukaryota; kingdom Metazoa; phylum Chordata; class Amphibia; order Caudata; family Salamandridae; genus Lissotriton; species Lissotriton helveticus. The sequence goes on along the minus strand of NC_136062.1, from coordinate 53,470,364 downwards.
TTGGATTGAAAAAGAAGCGTTTGCATTTATCTAGTGCTTGCTACCCCTGATGAGGTATTGAAGTGCTCTTCGGCGAGTAGCACACTACTCCGAAACCCAAAAAGGATTAGATGTAAATTAGTCTTGGGAAATATGAAATTAATTTGAGTGGTGGACATGTGAATCTGTTATTTGGATATTAAAAATTAAAGTGGAGTGGTAGAAGAATGAAAGGTTTGCATTTATATAGCGCTTGTTACAGAGAGCTGTGAATCTAAGACTCATACTCCAGTTACTCCATTTAGCTGGGAATATACATCATACGGGTTTTGAACCTTCAGGTTCTGAAGCGATATGCAGACCAAAGCAGTGTACAGACCTCCAGTTGGCTAAATCTAAGGGGCAGTATTTTAAAATCATTGCTTATAAGTCAGAAGAATTCAGATCTAGGAGGTATGTCAAGGTATAATTCAAAGTTCCCCCACATTTTGATCAAGTTTGCTGTTTCCATAATAAAGGACTGCTAGTGTGGTATACCCCTCACAATGTCACCGACTGACCTAACAAAGTATAATTTCAGACTGATCTTAGGTGATGAAGCAAATATTTCACAGTCAATTTTATTGTAGGGGATGACTGGTGCAAATAACCACTTTCCCTTCTTCCACGTGATTCAAAGCTGGGTGTTCCACAAATGATATACTTGACGCTCTAACCTGTTCTGCAATTTAATACATTTTTCTTCTCTGACCTGTTTGGCAAAGTATTCATGACATAAAAACCCCTCTTCTTTGCATGTTTGTTTTTCACGTTGCATGGCAGCCTTTGTTTTCATTAATATGCTCTCTGATTGGCAGAGTTGGTAGCTTTAGATCCTGTCTTACCTGCGTGGCATGTTGGCACAAGGACGAGGGTAACTTCGGTTTGCAAGAGTAATTTGTCAGTGGTTCCATTTAATGATCCTCTGATTAAAGACTGTGCACTTTTGGTGTTCAATGCTTACTTTGGATGAGAACCTCAATGTTTCTGGGAGCTTTCCTCTATGTCTCCACAACAGAGGGCCTGCATACCTCAACCACTACCCCGCCTTCTATACTCCCACCAGACACCTCCACTCCACGAACCGGACCCTGGCCACTATCCCACTGACCTGCAAGACCACGGGCGGATGATGATCCTTATCCTGCCTCGCCGCCAAAACCTGAAACTCTCTTCCTGTACATCTCAGCCAATCACCCTTACTACTTCAATTCGGGAAAGACCTCAAGACCTGGCTTTCCGTTTGAACTGGCTCTTCGACTTGTCATATGGCCAATAGGGACATTGTCGATATGCTAAGTTAGCACAAGCTCTGCTGCCATGATGCCACTTTTGCACACATTAATACATTACTTTTTTTTGCAAAACTCTTTTTATGCCTTTCACATGAGAACTATCTGCTTTGTGCGTTCTCTGTCTGTTCCTAGAGCTTAGTCTAAACACGGTGAGCAAGGTTATTCTGTTCTGGTCAGTCCCTAGCACCTTGACTTAAGATGCTAACACAGCTGCGGCTGCTGAAGACTCGTGCTTTGATATTATGGGAAGGCATGTTTGGTTAACACACACTTGGAGAGGGACCTTTCCAGGAAGAAGAGCCGTACTGTTGCCATAATGTAGATATACCATCTAGGCACTAAGGTATGGGGTCTGCTGACAAAGCCCAGATAACTTCTATTATATAACAATACTTCTTCTTACCTAGGGGAGGGTGGTTAGGACTTATAGCCCTTTATCCACTGTCTTTATAAGATGACATCTCCCTTTATAATACATGGACTTGCTCCAATGCTAACTGTGTTGAGTATATGCATTTCGCTGTTGTACAAGTAGTGGCTCGAATACTGCTTTATAGAGCACAATAGTTAAAATAAACATTTTAAACTATACTCCTGTCTCAGCCAATTCTTACTGTGCACAAGTATGAGTGAGTGAGTGAGCGAAAGGGTATCTCTTGTTACTGCGATTCCTGAGGGAGTCGGGAGTGTTGCGTTCTGCGGTGTCTAATCATTTGCATCTTCATGATTGTATAGGAGAGCGAGTGAGACACTATAGCTAGTCGGTCCTGGGATTGTGGGTACTGTTGCTGTAGGAAGGCTTAGCCCCCATTCACCAAGGTCCCGTATTCCTGCGCATAGTTCTGTGTATGTGCAGAATCCGTGCAACCGACTGAACTGCAGAACCCACCCCTCAGTGCCTTGAGACCCTACGGGTGATTAGCTGCGCTCTATTAGAACCCTGATAGATTGATTGTCTGGGTCTTAATATGATCTGCATGCTAATGTATGCTGATTGCCAATAGACTCTTATTGGCCTACAAAGGAGGTGACACCATTTTATGAAATATAATTCAAGAAATCATCTAAAAATAAACATCAAAATGACCAAAGAAGTGGCACGTGGTCGCAGTTAGCACTCCTTTAGATTGTTAAATTATTTTGGGATTAAGTTATGCTGAAATCTCTTAAATCCTATACAGATTTTTGATTGTATTAAATTTAGCTCAGAGGAAATTAGAAGCTGTCAATGGATTAAAAGAAAGTTCAATCAATGTATGAAGGCCATCCTGTTTGGCTAAACGCGACTTCCCTCGAGGCTAAAAAATAAATCTTTGCCAATGTATGCTGTTCCAATTACGTAAAAGGGCAGTCTTTTCTATTATGCGAACTACGTACATTATAGGGCCACTAAAGCAAACATTACTTTACATAGACTTTTAGTATTAAAGTCGGGCCTTCTTAGAATAGGCACACTGGTTGAAAAATGGTTGTATTTACTTCTTCAATTTAAAAGAAAACCCTGCCTCTTAACTCTAAACACTAATCTTCAAGTAATTTATCAAAATTAAGTTTACAAATTGGGAGTCTCATGGATGAATGTGTTTTGAAATTCGATTTGATGGAAGTTTTGGGGTATTCACTTGTGTTTCAAACCAACTTTATATTGGCAACGTACCTGCAAGTGACAAACTGTCTTGCAAGCAGCGTTTGACATTTACTCCAGTAAAATTAATTGTGTTCTAAGATCAAGAGCAGGGAATCAAATCAACCCTTTTCATATTTATGGCTTGAAAAAAACGTATATATGAAACTCCAGCTCGGAGTCCACTTCGGGATCCTTATTGCACTGAACGGTCCCATTTGTGGCATTGAGGCTGGATAGAGAAGAGGGGATATTTGCTCCACACGCAAGTCTCACTTATTCTAAACTCTGTAAATTACCTTGACTAAGAAAGTCCCCAAAATATTTCCTCTATATGGGCCCTAACATATATGTGACATTGTGGGTTCAAGAAGAGCGACTTTCCACCTCCAAAGGTAATACATAAGGCATGGTTTACAGAGCGCCACACAGGTGTGCAGGGCAGGAATTGGAGATGCTTATTATTGTCAGAAATCAAAAGAACAGTGAATAACACAGTGAAGTCTAAGAAGATGGGTCCTGGGAATTTACGAGTAGCACTAAAAGGAGAAAGAGCTCATAATTAAAGGATGTGAAGATAATGTTGTAGTAGTGGCAATTATATCCAAGATGTACAGGCAGTGCTTAATGTGTGCAGGTGGGTGGCAAAGCACTCCTTGTTTAAATCCCATCACACTTTCTTTATAAATACGTGATACCATTCCCGGTAGAGAAACCTCAAAGAAAAGGGAAAAAAAAGTTGCTTACAGGGACATACATCCAAAATAGAGATGGGAGTTTTTCAAATCGTCATACAAACTTTGAGACAGATATGCAGGCGCTTATTTTGAAACACAAAGGACTCTGAGATTTGCTTATTACTGTGAATTGTCACATTTTCTTACAATTTTAAACAACCAGGCCTTTGGATATGTTTAGCTACATGTCTGTATGTGCACATGGTTTGCAGGGAACGTAACATTGTTCCGTAACATTGTTCCGAATTGGCAAGAATTCTTGAGCATCCACAGTGCATGCACATAATATTAACATTATTGTACTGCTTCCACATGAAGCACTGTGGGAGGTTTTACAGATAGCCAAAAAAACTAGTGCAAACTAGAAAAGAGGCCTTGCAAGCTGATCAAAATGTAAGATGTTCAACTACTCCTCTCTCCCTCATATGTTTATGTTCATCCCCTGTGTCCTGTTTTATATGCTCGATTGTTTCTTAGCTTGGGTTGCACTGTTTGACTGTCAGCTGGCTGGTTTTGTAGATACTCGCTGCAGCGTGGCTTCAAGGCCTGCTGCAAGTGCGGTTCAGTTTTGGACGCCCCCTTTTTACACCTGCATTTATCATCACGAATGCATTTGGAGTTACTGCTGAGTGGAACTTTAATATTTGAATCTGAAATTATCTGTTGATTTAAGGTCGACCCGTAGGATCATTTCTAAGTCAGATAACCTGTTTGTTGCAAGGCATAATACAATACAAAGTGATAAAATACCGAAGAAGGAACTGCCACTCTCCTTGCTAGACACAGATCAGTTTCACTGCCTTCAAGAGTACTCTTGCTCAGAGTATGTCATTCTGTAGGTGCTACTGCATCCCAAAGTATAATGACCCTACAAGAAACAATATTTCAACTCTGGCTTACAAAAATGCTCACCTACTCAGTGCAGAAAAGAAGCAAACATCAATAATCCTGTGTTTCATATTGTCAGACTCGTTTCTTCATTCCTAACTGTAATGGCACTGCTAAAAAAAATAATTCCAACTCTGTTTTCAAAAGTTGTTGTTTTATTCCTCACAGAACCAACAAATACATGTATGAAATAAACATCTCAAAAGTGACATAAAATGAGACGTTAACAAGTAAACATTTCTCAAAAGAGCTGAAAATCGTTGCCTTTCACATGAGGGTATTTTTCTCGACTTTTCTGCAAGCTGTTAGGCATTCATGCAGTGTTATGCATGTTTAAGGGGATCTATTTATATAAAGCCACTTGTGTCATAAAATTACATCCCACTCTGTGTATGTACGCTTTAAATACTTGCTGTTAAAGAATCATTCTCGAGGAGGAGAGGTGCAGCAGTATTTCACACTTGCAGTTTATTTATTCATGCATGAAATCTAATGATGTAGGAGACCAAGAAAACTTTAAATAGGGTACGGTGTTGGTGGTAAACAACTAAAAATGACACCTATAAAGTAGGTAGAGGACATTTTGCTCTCTTATTTCCCGAAATATTTCTCTCAGACTTCTTACAAAATCCAAAATATGCATATGAAATTTCGGTTGCAGTCTTACATTTATGTTATGGATTCAGATTTGAAAATACAAATGATACTTAATGCCAATAACACTCCACCCCCATCTTTAGGCTTGTAGCACCCTTTGAGCCATGAACACATAGGGGCCGATTCTGATCCTGGATTTTTATTTTCCATACAAATAGGATTTGTATTTTTTTCCATACAAATTGTAAAAGTCCCTTCCAACCCGTGTAGTACGATTCGTACGGGAAAAATACATACAGATCGGCCCGATCCTTACAAATCGGATCGGGAAAAGCTGTACGACCCGGACTTGTAAAAAAGACCATACAATTTGTAAAAAGGCTGTCCAACCCGTCAAGTACGATTCGTACCGGGTTGTCAGCATACGATTTGTATGGAAAATGGCCTGTATACGGGGAATGACTTGTACCGGGCAACAAAGCGAACCCCTATACGCCTTGTACCCTGGTATGACTCGTTCTAGGGGTACGACTCATACCGGGGTACGGGTCGTATAGGGGTATGAGGCGTACAGGGGTCCCCCCACATGCGAGGCGTGTGTATGGTGCGTACCCCAACATCGCGCATGTACGCAAAGTACGTACGTGATTTTGGGGTACTGGTCGTGTACGCACCGTACAAGCACCGTACCCCAAAATCGCGTACATACGCACCGTACCCCAAAATCGCATATGTACGCACCGTACCCCAAAATCACGTACGTACGCAGCGTACCCCAAAATCGCGTGTGTACGCACCGTACCCCAAAATCGCGTATGTACGCACCGTACCCCAAAATCACGTTTTTGGGGTACGGTGCTTACGTACGCGATTTTAGAGTACACTGCATACGTACGCGATTTTGGGGTATGGTGTGTACATACACGATTTTGGGGTACGGCGCATACATACGCGATTTTGGGTTACGGTGCGTACATACACGATTTTGGGGTACGGCGCATACGTACGCGATTTTGGGGTACGGTGCGTACATACATAATTTTGGGGTACGGTGCATACGTATGCGATTTTGGGGTAGGGTGCGTACATACGTGATTTTGGGGTACGGTGCTTGTACGGTGCGTACACGACCAGTACCCCTTCATCGCGTATGTACGCACCGTACCCCACTTTCCGTGCCATCCGTACGCACCGTACATACGCACCGTACCCCTGTATTCATGGGGTGTACGACACGTACATGAGGGGGTCTGTCTCGTACTGTTTTCAGGGCGTACAAGGTTTTTCCGGCACTTTTTGGCTCTTGTAAAAAAAGAGCTGTATGGAGTGCCGTTTGTACGAATCGTACTTGCCGGGTTGTAAACTGCTGCCGGGAATACATGGGAACGTTGTGTACAGAGCAATCCAAATCAGAATTGCTTGTATATACGAGTTGTATGGTCTTTTTTACAATTTGTATGGAGTGCGTCTATTTGTACGGATCGTACTTCCTAGGTTGTAGTGGCCTCCTTACAAGTACGAGTTGTATGGGGAAAACGCTCCATACCACGATTTGTACAGCGTTTTTCCAGGATCGGAATCGGCCCCATAGTGTGTGGAAGGGCCTGATGCATAGGAAGTGTATTTTATCGAGCACAGTCCAGGCTTTATTCAGCCAGTCGAGTGATACATTTTAAGGTGCAACGCTTGAAAACAAAGTTTGCAATATACATACAATATGAATCTCGAGCAAACTCTTATTGATCAGGTCTGTCTATGCAAAAGTTGTTGTGTGCTGCATCACCCAAGATATACCACCTTATTACCCGTTGTTGCCTAAGCCTACAAGCGCGCTTATTCGCAAAAGGACAAGAGCGGAGTTGTTCTGCTCATTCAGTCTTTATGAAATACATTTCAAAAGACTGCAAACCTGTCTGATAAACAATTGATGTCATTTAAAAAGAAAAAGATTGGGGTATCTATACAGGGAGACATAGTATCCTCTGGAGCCAGCAGAGTGCTTTACTTAACTGAAGAACATATGTGAGCCAGCGTGAGCCAGAGAAGGCAGCAAGTGGTTATTTAAAAAAAGAGAACTCATGAAGGGGACAATGTTGCAATTCAGTTTCCAGTCTAAAAATGCACTTACGTAAGGAAACCATGTATATACTGTTTTTCCAAATCTGTCACATGCATATTACAGCGGTCATCCAGCAATGATACAATATGTTAAGGAAGGTGTCTTTTTTAAAACTGAAATTGGGCTAGTAAAATAGATATATATTTTGTGAGATTTAGCACACTGATAGCAGTCAGGTTTCTCTTATCATTTTCCCAAAATATATGTTAGTCAGGAATGAGTACAGAAAATCATCTGTTAGAGTCCAATCGAATATTATAGTATTAGGTAGCCTCTATCCATTTCTTTGCTAACCACCCTCTTGCTCACCCCTATTAAATTAAATTTGTGTATGAGTTCAGCAGCTGTGGGAATATAGCTGTACATCCACGTCACATTTGTCATGTATGTATCAGTGGACTATCGCATTATTTATCATGTCTGCCTTCCTGTAATATAAAGTGATTGATCATTTTTGTGACACTCTATAAATGTTGTTGTTAGTGGAATTGTTATGTTAGTGGATTTTGTAGAGCACAGAATTAATCACCCCGAGGGGGTCTCTCAGCGATTTGGCGCATGAACAAGAAGAACACAGAGTTAAAAGAGTCTTGTCCTGAGCAGTGTCCAAAAACCAGCAAAGTCAGAGCAGGACTAAATGCAAAAAGGCAGTCTGGTCCAGTGGTGGGCCGCAAAATGGGAGAAAGAGCGCCCACTGTATCTAGTCATGCATATGCGATGCGGGCATAACAAGAGTTGCCCTCCGGACATGAAATTATAATTAGGCAGGTATGCCTGAAGTTTTTTTTTTAAGGTATAGGGGGCACTTGCCTAACAAAGTTTTGTAACCCGGGCACAGGAGCTTAAATACTGATTGTTTTCTCACCGGCAGCCAGTGTAGGGATTTGAAAGTATGGTCTGAAGGAATGCAAGGGGGGAGTCTACAGACCAGACAGGCAGCCATATTCTAAAACCACCTGTAGCTTGGACAGAAGTTCCTCATTTAGCTCAACCAGAAAGACATTACTATAGTCTACTTTAGACGGCTTACAATAAGTGCCGGAGTGAGGGTTTTCCTGGTTTGCAGTGGCAGCCTTCCTGAATTGACGCATGATACCAAAGCAGGCGCCGCAAGTGGAGCTTACCTGCTCAGTCTCATCTATCAGGATGCCGAGGGTTTTCACTACCTTTTTGGCGTGGTGGCCATGCCCAATTCTGGAGGACACCAGTCAACTGACCAGTATGCATCAACCTTCCGAAATAGCAGAACGTCTATCTTATCGCCGTCTAGTTGTAAGCAGTTAGACGCCATCCAAGAAGCGATTATCTTCATACAGTTACTGAATCTGCTTTAGATAGATTTGAGTCAAGGTCCCATGAAGATGATCACTTGAGTGTCCTCTCCATAACAGATGACTTCAAAACCCCAGGATCTTACCAATTGAGCTAGGGTGGTCACTTAGATATTAAAGAATGCAGGGCTTAATCAGGACAGCCACGGCCCGTGGAGGGAGTTACGGTGGGGCAGGAAGGAGGGGCGGGGGTGCTAAAAACTGGAATATGGATAATTGGAGGTAAGTAAACAATTTAATTAATAAAACGAATTTCGTAGCACGCACTGCATCGCATTTTGTGATGCAGGGCGCGCTACGAAATTCGTGTTATTTATTAAATTGTTTACTTACCTCCAATTGTCCATATTCCGGTTTTTAGCACCCCCCGCCCTGCACCTCCCCCGCCCCACCTTCCTGTCCCACCGTAACTCCCTCCACGGGCTGCGGCTGAATCAGGAGTCCTACGGCACCGCCTTACCTTGGGTCATGGTACGGGATTTGAAGGGTTCCAAAAGCACAGTTTGAGTCTGTCTTGTAAGAAAAATTTTAAACCATCCTAAAGCTTTTCTGACGACCTCAATCTCTATGAGTCTGTGGATCAAGATAGAGTGTGAGAAGGTGTAGAATGCAGCGGATATGTCAAGTAGTATCAGTATAGCTGGCAGACCTTCATCGTAGGAGTGTCTGATGGTATCTAATGCACCTCTTTTGACTCCGCATATCAGGCAATCTCCTTGCTCCTCTTTTTGCACCCATCCTTCACATCGCCACTTTCATTCTTGCCTTCTGCAAGTCGCAAATGGCTCTTAATGTCAGTTAACCTAATTTCTCCTTAGTCTCATTATGAGATTCCCAAATGATCTTACAGTAAATTACACATCTCAGGTGCTCCCTTAACATGAATAAAAAGAGCCTAAATTAGATATGCTAGTAATTTGTGAAACACTGAATTTGCAGTAACACAAAGGTGACTCCTAAAGTAAATGACCTAATCCTCAGAAAAACGCATTTGAGGATGTTTTAAGGTTGGGTAGAAGCACATTAATGGACTGTTTAACAGTGTGTATATGAAGGCAAAACTGCTATCACTGTGTTCCAATGACCCAAATGTAAACTGATATTATTCTAGGGTGCCCCAGAGATGAATGGTGCTGTCAGCACACATTATAATAATCTATAAATGGTCCAGCCATTGAAGTGCATGGGGAAACAAAAGAACTGATATGACAAAATATTCAAAAAGTAGCAATAGTTGAAAACACTTTCAAAAGTTGTCTTACCGAAATGAGGGTTGGTTGCAGTAATCAAGAGGCCAGCAAGTGTTGCATTAGGCTTGAAGTCACTGATATCTTTTTAGAGGTGCAACCCATGAGCAGCTGTATGCAGCTTCGACACTGGATAACCCAATAAAAAATGCAAATTGATCCACCTTCACCACAAAGGTGTTTCTATCACACCGAGCACAAAAGAAATGTAAAATGTACACAATGGATGGAAAAAAGAACACCAAATCTGCACTTTATGGCACACTGAGTTGTGCCAATGTGTATGATTAGGAAGGAATTACATTTGGACACCACGTAAATCTAAATCTAAGGAAAATTAACACATTGACATGTTCCATTATGAGGAATTCCTACAAAAAAGTAAATTTGCTGTGTCAGTCAAAAGTACAAGTTTGAGCAATGGTTACTGGCTAATAACTCGCTCGAATGCGCATAATCAGAAAATGCATATATGTTCAGTGTTTGATTACAGTCTTGAGAGATCAGCCCTAAATGCAATGAAAGATGGGTCACACAAGCAGTCCTAAGAGATTTGAAATCCAGTCATGAATTATGCAGGCGGCCTGTAGGGTAATAGCCTTTTTCTAGTAAAGTAAAGTAAAGTCAACATTTGTAAAGCGCACAATCACCCGTAAGGGTCTCTAGGCGCTGGGGGCCGTCGGGAAGATTAAGCGAGCTATTGCCCAGAGTCACATGGTGCTGGGCTAATCTGCCGCCGGAGCCGGGGATCGAACCGTAATCCCCAGATTCCAGCGTCAGTCGCCCTGGCCGCGGCGCCACACCTCTCTATCTTCAGTACATTGGGCGTCTGTACAATTGCCTTTCCTTATAGAGAGCAAGAGCATAAAAATATTTATTATTCTTTGTTTTTTGACAATATAATTTTATGAGAGCCCCATATTGGTTATTAATGCAGCGCAAAAATTGCTGGATGACATTTTTTTAATCAGTCGGAGCTTCTGGTGTTTAGTCTGCACATAGATCATAATTTCACCATTTTAGTTCACTTAGACCTCTTCAGAAACTGAGCAACTATATGCAAATAATTATTGGTCCTACCTCGTAAGATCATTATAGTCCAAGCTGAAAGTCACATGTACTTAGACAGGAAAACCAAGGCAACCATCAAGTATTTTGACAGTGTGAACTTCTGACCCAGATATGGGCATACCTATACTTTCTTGGGCAACTAACATATCACAGGGTGATGAATGGATCCTCTTGTTGCACTCTCAGACACTAGTAATTGCCCTAGGTTCATTCCATTTCATCAATGATTTCGCCTATATTGTCATTACGGTTCGATCCTATGAATTCAAATTGCTGAGAACTTCCATCTGGTAATTCAGCAGGAGAGAAACATAAGAAACAGGCCAACAGCTGAAGCATCAAAATGCGGTATCAAGAGTGGTGCATGCTAAAAAGAAAGCCATTTATTTCAGTAACGTTTAGATCAGAAAATATGTGTGGGGATATATATATTCACTGAAAAAACACAAAGGTTACAGGGATGTTTAAGGTTGGCTCAGATTTCAATCGCTTAAAACCAGTGAAATTCAGCAGTTATAGTTAGCTGGGCTAACTATAACTTACACCCCTGCAATGCACTGCTTATGGCCTCACATTATAAATCACTCATGACATGGGCAGTGACATCACTGATGATATCTCAAATGACATCACTGATGACATCATCCAGTGAGTATGAGTGTTTTCTAATAGTTTGAGTCTTAAACATATATACCAAGGTACTACAAAAGTTAAAATAGTATACTTTGTGTACTACTAATGAGTGATACTCTTTCTAACATTATGTGAGTGGCTGTGTTGATGCGCAAATATGTGTGTGAATGTGTGTGAATGAGTGTGTGAGTGCCTGAGTGTGTGTGGTGTTTGAGTGGTTATATGGATGTATATGTAGGTGTGTGAGTAGCTGTGTGGATGGCTGTCAGTGGCTGTACCTGTGAGTGAGTGGCTGTATGGGTGGTTGAGTGGGTGTGCAAGTGAATGTATGGGTGAATGAGGGGGTATACGACTGAGTGACCGGCTGTGTAAGTGGCTGTATGGCTGAGTGAGTGGCTGTTTGGTTGAGTGAGTTGGTGTGTAAGTGACTGCATTATTAAAGGGTGCATTGTAGAATAAGCATGTATGAATGAATGTATGGGTGAGTGAACGACTGTGTGGATGCTTGTATGGATGTAAGAATGGGTGTGTAAATGGTTGTATGAATGTGTGAGTGCTTGCGTGAGTGAGTTAGGGGTTGTGTTAAGAGGCTGTTTGAGTGAATAAGTGGGTGTGTGAGTCTAACTATAGCGTCTCTGTAACTTATGTTTTTTTTCTGTGAATTTCTAAGGTTTTTAAAATTCTATTTCCTACCTATAACATCCCCTTAACTGTTGTTTTTGTCAGTGAATTTCTTTTTTTTTTGTAAAAGGTGTTTAATCTTTATCTACATGTAATTCTGATGCAAACAAGAAAATTGCATTAACTATACCCCATGAAGGGTGCATCCAACTGTAAATAGATAGGTATTTACCAACAGACAGTTCACTTTTAGAAAAAATAGACACCTCCAGTTGAGCAAAGGAGCCATGCTGTTTAAGTCACACCTTTAGCGGTGAGTCTGGCTTCTTGCTCCCATTTGCTGTTTCTCTCATCTCCTTTTCTCTCTCAATTTTGCCTGCTCTATACTCCAATGTTCATGCTCTGCTCATAGGCTGGAATGTCTTTCACCTCAGCTGCTGACGCTGATGCAGGCGAGAAGACTCAGATAAAAAATTTTCAGATGAACACAGCTTAGAAAATAGTTCTTTTACTTGAGAGATTGGACCATCCACAGCTGGATTGGACATTGTGTCAAATATGGTGCTGAGAACAAAGCATGGTATGTGTTAAGAAATAAGGTACAAAATAGACTTTTCGCAGACAAATTTTCTTTGAATTGGCAGCTTGATTCTTTTATAAAGATTGACAATTATAAAGATGCTGTTTTAATGGTAATAACCCTCGACCAACTTTAAGTACTCTCCTCCAGGATATGAACTACCCTCATAATATGACAGCACCATCCTATTCATTGCTTGAACTATGTTCGACCATTGACTTCATCTGTACTGGTCGCAACTACCGATGCTAATGTCTAAATTTAAATATTGCAACTGTAACGTGCTTTACCCTTTATCCTGCTACTGTTGTAAAGCACTCTGATGCCTTCAGGCCATGTCTGCGCTAAATAAAATTGCAATAATAAAAATAAACTGAGATAATGCTTGAGGAAAGTTTTGATGAGGTTTCTACACAGCTACTCTCTTTCCTCTACACAGCTACTCTCATTCCTCGAAGCCAAGCCTAATCTTAAGTGTGAACATTAGAGGAATATTGCTTTCTAACAGGCCTGGAACAAGAAAATGCAGTTGGTTATTGCTCCCAACTGTATGGACTTGCTTTCCTTGAAAAAGTGGAAAGGCCCAAAGTTTTGTGTGATGCCTACCACCAAATGCCACTGGTGTGGATTCCAGGCTACTTAGACCGAACTTTACAAGTTATGGACAAAGTTTTAACATTGCCTGGAAACTTGAAACTATGCAAGGAAGCAATGGATGTCCTGGGGAGCGTGCTGGACTCTGCAGCTTTTCATTGAATTTCTAAGGTTGTTTTTATGTAGTTTCCTAACTATAACGTCCCTGTACCCCTTGATTTTCTAAGTGAATATATATATATATATATATATATATATCCAAGATAGTTAGGGTCCTTCTGAGACCATTACTCCCATAGTCAGGTGGCGTATTACTACGGCGAACCCAAAGCCGTTAGTATTTTCAATTTACCAAGTTGCTAAGTCCAGCAAATACGCACTCAGAGACAGATGTATGAAGAAACAGGGTGTTTATTCCCAAATTACTCGTAATTTGGGAATAAACACCCTGTTTCTTCATACATCTGTCTCTGAGTGCGTATTTGCTGGACTTAGCAACTTGGTAAATTGATATATATATATACACACATATAGATATATATTTTTTTATATATGGTGATGAGCAAATATTTGCTTATTTTTAAGTGTCATAGTGGTCCGTACAATGCTCTTCTTCACAGCTCGAAGACTCTGATGTAGTGGATGCAGACACTGACCTCCGATCATGAGCCAGTTGGAACATGGAGTACAGGGGATAAAATAGCCCCATCGGAAGTGACCACTCGGACTCTGACAGCAAATGGTGATAAAACTGGGTACAGAACTAGTCTACTTGCATTCAGCAATCATACAATTTATGTAATTTTTTTAAAACAACGACAGTAGACGATGATACAAAATCCCACAACAAGCCAGTTGCATTATAACACAACCTTAAGTGCTGTAATTTACCACTTTCCAATTTATGAGGAGGACTATTAAATACTTATGGGTTGAAACAAGAAAAGGGAAGACAGACTTTGACTGCTTCTTTCTGTAAACATTGCCACCTTTATATCCACAATAAAGCCCGTACAACGATTTCCCAAGGTTAGTTCTAAGATCACTTGAATATAAATAGACTAGTTTTAAAATGTGTTCAGATTGTATATGACAGTATCAAAATTGGGAATACATTTGTCAGGGGATTGATTACATGTTTTCCCTCTTCACACACAAGCATATTTTTTGTTCACATGGGCGTTTGGCACCCTTGATATATGATATATTTTTCATAAATTGTATTAGCTTTTTATGCCTATCAATAGGACGGTATCTGTTGTAAGCTGTTTAAAAAATGTTGCTGTCTACAAATGATTTCACTGTTCAGTAAGATATAAACATATGCATATAATGTGAATAAGGTGCTATGAATCTTCGGATGATTTTGAAAAATTGACTTGGGGAGGCTCGTGTGAGAAACATGATTTATGTGTCATCTTACAAATGGGCTCGCGAATTTTGAACAAGGTGACAAATAAGTCACGTTGCCCATTTTCTTACATGAACTGTTCCCATGTCGATTTTGTTTAAAAATCCCCAGAAGATCAATTGCACCTTTTTCACATGAATCGTGTATCCGTTCAGTGGCACACTACCTGTGAGTCATTCCGAGTTTAAGGGGAACCATGTTTAAAGTCTGTCATAGAGCAAATGTCCAATTTACAATAAAAACAAATTGACAGAATGTATCAAAACATGGCTGAAGAACATTCCACACATGCCAATTCCTGGTGTTAAACTCGTTTGGCAAATGAAGGTATTTTTCCAAAACAGATTAAATAGTAGTCGTCTTTTTGTATTGGCTAGTGTACTCGTTTAGTTGATGGGGGCCAGAACTGCTGACACGTTAGATGTGTTAATTAATATCTAAATTCAACGGCGCTCCTGAGCAGGTGTGCAGATCCAAGCTCTTGGGCTGATTGGTGCCTTTTCACACCATTTAACTAAAAGGTACTTCTGAGCCACATCACTTTACTGCCGTTGACAGTTGGTGTCATTTCGTGCTGTGAGATCGGAACCAATTAATGACAGTCTTGTACATCGCCTATATATCCAAGTAGATAAAACAGTCCTAAAGCTCGAAATGTGCAAAGAGACTGGCAGAAAGGCATCGTATTTTACATTTATCTAAGATTTATTCCATTGCCTTAAATTTATAAGCTGCTAAAATGTAGCTATGTGCTGGAATAACTGTTATAGCCTGGGCCCTGCTGCCAGCAGCTCTCGGGTTCCAGCAGATGAGAGCATGGAGCTTGGGAATGCTGCTGGTATTTTTATGGGAGCCTCTTAGAACAGGTTATTGCCCTCTGGATTGTGTGGATATATCACCACTGTGAAGTGCACTCCACACCCAGTACGATTTTACAATACAATGATTTATATGAAATGTGTATCAAGTGGTCATGAGCCTTCAATCAGGGAAACGTTTTTTGAAGTTTGGTTATTACTGTCCTGTATGGGCTTTAAAAAGGCGCACAATGTACACACCACGTGATGCCTCCCTGTGTCCTGGTATAGCTTTAATTGTAATAAATAATCCCAGGATCTGAAAGTTTAAGACGCAGTGTAGAGTTCCTGCTATTGTGTATGTCAGCATGGGCATTCGCTAACTTTTATCAGGGGGATGCCATAAATAAAATAACATCAAGATTGCGCTGCCATTATTATAATGGCGGGTCAATCATTTTTTTTTCAGGGACAAGTGAAAAATCCAGAATCTGGGAGGGTGGGGGCTGTGAAGAGGGGGGGAGGTTAAGTGACTCCCTTTGCCCCCCTTTCAGACGGCCATGTATGTCAATTCTCCTTCTTAATGGAGCTTCATGTGCTAGCCTATATGAAATACTCTGTTGGCAAGGTTGGTAAATGTATATTATAATGGTTTCAATACCCCAATAGCACTGGCCCAGTTCAGTAACTATGCATGTTATTTGTCTGTCTGTACCCTGGCCTCTGGCATTGTTGGTATTAAAATTGCATTAAGTGGTTCTCGATTTCTTGACAAAACAGTATTTAAATGGATCAGGCATTGTCTCACAGTAAGTCATGATCTAATTATTCTAGCCCTGCGATACTTGCCATTCTTGTGTTAACTTACATTGTGCAGATGTAGTCCGTAACACTATCGACTTCAGTATACTTTTTTATTTCCTGTGTTATTTAGCCGTCATTCTCGCATCCTTTTAAAAATGGCTAGTCTCATCTTCTAGACTTAGCACTTGCATGTGACTGCTATCACCGTTGACCGAGTCGCACCACCTACTATACATTTTAAAAAGTCGGAACTACAGGTACTCTCTGTGGACATTCCAACACATCTGATCATATCACAGGCCCATAATGTAGGTATCTTTAACTGAGTGCATCAGGTGCAGACCAGGTCAGTGCGCCCTACCACAATGAATGCGCCCTACCCCCAGTTCAGCCACAAGAATGAGTGTGCCCAATGAGTAACGCATTAGTGAAAGCAGACTAGCTCTTTGAAGCTGCTAATTTTCTTTTCACTGTGCAGTCGGTAATCGGGTATGCCCTGAAATTGAGGACAAATATCTCCCTCTGCAGTTGGGTGTAGTAGCTTCACCTGTCTGCAAGAGGTAGTCGAGGGCGGTCAATATGACTCCTTTTTTCCCCTTCCTGAGGAGCGCTCTCATGGTACAATCTGACTGTGCACCACCATTCTGTGTCACACAGTCAGTGCACATCTTGACAGCTCCTTTTCCTCTGAGTCTACATCTATCCTATGGCAAGGACGCAGAGACAAAGTGTTTCATTGTTTGCTTTGGGGCTATGCATATGAGGAAACGCTCCCTTAAGATCATGCCAAAGCTACATCTCTGCTGGATCTGTATTACAGAATGGGCCACACAAGTGTCTGTTGCCCCTTCTGTAACACCAAAGTGTCCAGGGGTAAAAAAAAAAATGCACACTTCTGTTACGCTCCTGGGGGATATGTATACCAGGGGAAGATACCAGGGCTACCCTCCTCTGGTATACATATCATGCATTTATAGAAGTATTTCCGCCTAACGAAACTGCATTATTTAATCTATTTCAATTCTCCTTCCACCTCAATTTCTGAATCTTATTTCTATTTTGTAGCAGAGCCCTCCAAATGCTGAATAATTACTGTATTCCCACACCTGGTCGATTCC
This sequence comes from Lissotriton helveticus, assembly GCF_964261635.1. Classification (NCBI taxonomy): domain Eukaryota; kingdom Metazoa; phylum Chordata; class Amphibia; order Caudata; family Salamandridae; genus Lissotriton; species Lissotriton helveticus. Next base: position 53,452,879 of record NC_136062.1, on the reverse strand, counting down.
CATTCTCTGGCATCGAGGTTGCATAAAACATGAACGTTTTCCTTCCTTCTATAACTTTAGGTGGCTCATCAAACTGCTGTGCGCTATTTACAACAAAGTTGGGGAGTTTGTGGTGCATAAATACGTATTTTTGCATTGATAAGGAAAACGTATCTTAACTTTCTGATGATTAGCATACGTATCTTGTCTTTTTGGGCTTCCGTTGCTGATGTCTCTCTTTGTCATATGGTCTTAGTAAGCTACATGTAACAGCCTATGTCTTGAATGTATTTGTTTAAAAATTGATTTGTTTAAACTCCTCTTTTCCCCCTGTTGTTGTTGAAGGCATCATGTATTTACCATGGGTTTGTGGAGTTTAACAGTAATGCAAATATTAAGAAATATGCCTTACTAAGGGTTGAACCAGATTCAGATCTCTGAAAATGCTCCACCATTTCTTTTATTTTTTTTATTTTTGGCTCACGAGTCTGTCATATGGGTTCAGACTGGATTCTGTTCTAAATTTGTTTGTGACACAATCAGTAATCTAAGTACATTTTCACATCCATTATTTTTGCAATTCCTCATTCCATCATTTACTTCTTCTAATATCCATACTTTCCACAAGTCTAATATACCATTAAAACAGGAATTCATTTGACATTTTCAGTCACCCCCCTAGTGAGATGTTTACATTTTTGGGATTAAATTGGTTATGGTGTAAGAAAAGCAGATTATCTCCTTGGATTTTGTTGAAATTTTGTTTACTTACAGGTCATGCTGGAGTGTAATGGAGCGTCTGGGAGTTGTGCCTGATTAAAGTTAGACTTAGGCCAGACTAAGACCTTTATTTTTTATATTGGGCGGATTTAACAAGCATTTGCAGTGCAATAGGTCTCACATTTTCGAGAGTTTAAGCTATTGGCATTGTTAATGACAATGGCTTTTATTTATCTGTTTTGATAATTAACACTTATATAAGAAGGCATCGACTTTTGCAATGCCAATAGCGCAAAATCTTGTAAATACAAGACCTATTTCATTTCAAATAAGCCAACACCATTGTCCCGGGCTGCTTGGAGAGTGGAAGCGCGCATGGCGCGCTGAATGTTGCAGGAAAGCATGTTGTGTTTGTAGTAGGAGAAACTCACTAAAGAAAATAGTGCTTACAGACTAAATAAGAATGTTACGTAACAATAGGGTATACCCAGTACACAGCTGGACCTGTGCCAATAATAGTACATACAATGAATTGTTCAACTGAACAGTGAACTTCTCAAAAGAAGCGAAAACAAAATTAGAAAACATCCCAAAATAATTGAAATGGACACTGAACAGATCAATGTGGTAATCAAAGAGATTTATATAATGCTATAATCACAAGTTCACAATTTCAAGTGAAAGGGTGAATAGGGTGCTCGAGGTAGTGCTCGTGAAAGGGTGGGGATGTGATAGTAAGGATAAAATATCATTATTTACAAAATGTACAATAATGAAAGCGACCTGTCTAACAATGTATCAAGAGACTGGCTAAACAACCCAAGTATTGCAATGCCACAAATGCATAATACATTCTCCTCTTCTGGGCTCAATGAATAGTGATGGATAGTAAAAAAATATCTACATGTCCGCCCACCCTGATTGGGCGGGCTTACATGTAGCCATTTTTATTAGGTCGAGCATTCAAGATCTCTTGTACACACTTTAGTATATACTTATATGTGTATGTACTTTTTAGGCTCTGGAGATCATCCCTAGGACTTGTCTGCTTTCGCTTAGGGACTTTTCTTTCTGTTCAACTGCCTTTATTTAACTTTCTTGATAGAAAACGAACAGCAGAGGTGAGTAAAATACCGAATCAGTTTAGCATTCTCTAGATTCCAGTCCTTAGAAATTGTCTTCCACGAGCACCCATTGACAATAATATTTTTTCAAATCTTGTATTTTCAGTGATACGACCACGGAAGGCCCTGAGTTTATATGAAAAACAGAGCTTTGGACAATACCATTTCCCGATTTCATAGCAAATGCTTGTTTTAATTAGTTATGCTACTGCTAGGATATTTTTGAGAAATGTTATTTTTAACAAACATTTTCATTTGCACTGCCAATAGCTCTAAATTCAACTAATGTGAGACCTATTGCATTGCAAATGCTTGTTCCAACAGCCCTCTCTCGGTCAGGCCGTTGCATAGGTTTGGCTATGGCGGAGGTTGAGTAGTCACAGTCTAGCCAAACTGAAGTTCCATCCCCCTTTAAATTGGTCGGGCAGATCTTCATGTTGACGAAATGTATTCTCAGTTGCAACAGAGTATGCTTACTGCCAATATTTAGATTGGGCCTTGCAGGGGTGCTGAAACAGACCCTCTCCTCAACTTTGCAATGTGACAAAAATAAAAGCAGAGATATTCCTAGTTTTAGTTCTGAGTTTTGTCAGGGTAGGTGTCAAGCAGACCTGTTCCTTACAGTATTTGAAGAGTGGGCTTCAGATCTGCCTCTTTCAACTATTGACTTTCTTAGGCCAGCCTCTTTCATCCATTGGCTTCAGATTTTGTTAATCACATCTTGGCTCAGCCCAGTGGTGTATTCATGTCTCACTTAATGCCGTTTGTCTCGTCACGTGAGATGGACAATTATTTGAATGAGTGCGGTATTGTGCACAAAACATCTGCTTTATATCATCCTGGGACCAATGGGGCTATTGAAAGGGTGATCAAGACGCTTAAAGAAGGTATTCAATTGGCAAGAGTCAATAACTTACATTGGAAGTTTGAGTTATCTAAAAGATTGTCTGGGTATTGTATGTCACCACACTCAACCACTCAAAAATCTCCATTCCAAATGTTCAAAGGAAGGGCACCTTCAACCAAGGTAAATCCTGGTTGGTTGCACTGGTCTAAAGGGTGTGTGGACAATACTATTGGAGAGTGGAGAAACAGAGTTAATTACGCAGGAAAAGTGGAAACTTATGTTTGACTTGTCTAAAAATGTTAAGAATGTGTCTGTTAGAGAGGGGGACTATGCAAAGGCTCCCAAAGTTTGTGCTGATTGGTCAAAGTTCACCAGGAGAAAGTGGTGAAATGTTTTTAAAATGCTGTCAAGACACATGACGGACGCATCTGGAACAAAAGCAGAGTGGTAATTGTTCCTGGTCCTAAAGAAAATTCCGGTATCATTTATGGAAGTGGTCAAGTGTCTAAGGATTTGCATACAAAAGCTTTTCAAAACAATCACGAGGGTGGTCATTTAAGCACAAAGGAAGAGTTTTAGAGTCATTAAAAGACCTGCATATCTTAGAGATTTTGTAGAATGAATTATGCTTTTGTTCTATCTTATCTTTGTTCTCTTTCTCTTGATTTTACTCTCGAGATTTCTCTCTTTTACCTTTCATTTTGCATTTACTCTAAGGTCTCTTTCTGTTTCTTTTGTATCTCTCTTAAAGGTTATCGTTTTTTCAATATTTCGATATTTGTATGTGGTGGGACAAGTGTGACAGATTGACTTCTCTAGACATCTCCTCTCTCTCCATTTGAATTCTATGACCGCAGAGTGTTTGATGACAGGTTCAGAGTCTTTGCGACAGCAGTGGCCTTTAATGTCGTCGTTGGTGAAGGTGTTAATAAAAGGTATCTCTTACTTCTTGCTGGCTCCATCATTTCCATGAGGGGACATCACAAGACCCTTCCGTTTCCACCTGAGTACTTGCATTGAACTTATGAGAGACTGCCTTACAAGTATATCCGTCCCTGACTCCCTCCCTCGTGCCTTGCTCTAATCTGCTATATTTCATGTGTTAGTACATTAGAGGCATAGCTCTTGTCTTTGCCAGTGCTGGTTTCAACATCAATTGCTCTAAACTTGAAGGCCCTGTATAAAAAGCTCTTGCGTGGTGTCCTGTGTACACACGGTAGATGTGTTGCCTTGTACACTAATACTAAACAGACATGGTAGAGAACAGCACTCTCCATTTGCTCATTACTGCTACCTTTCAAAAAAGACTCCACGAAGCAGAGGACAGTGCACTGTCTGATTCAGGTCCCGCCCATTCTGCTGAGATGAATTGCTGTAGAGTCAGGAAGCAAACAGATCCCTTTCCACGGCAGGCTCATACGTCACCTTTTCTGCGGTTACGTAGCACAAGGTGCCCCACCCTGGTGGCACACGTGGGGGAAGAATCCATGGCCGAAACTGGCCCGGATAAATGATAAATTCCCATTTTCTGCACAGATTTTTTTTAAATTAATTTCCTGCTGAAAGCCTGACGAGCGGTACATTTCCCGTCCCTTGAGCTGTCAGACCTCGATGTGCCGCCAATCATCAACTTAGCATCTGCATCGTTAGAAGTCATCCTGGCCACTTGCAAGCACCCTGGCAGCCTGCTCTGGCGTGGGGGAGGGGCGCCTGCTCTCATAGGAAAGCTGGCAAACAACCCAAGTGTAACTAGCGATAGCAGGAGCCAATTAAGATCAAAGCTGATATATGCAGCAATAAGCCTTCATCCCTTTAATATTCAACATTCTTTTTCACTTTGACACAGATCAAGAGGTGTTAATGCATATTCTTTCAAATGAGTCGAGCAGTGCTTTAAAGTGACAAAACTGTTATTTGTTCTTTCACAATCAATTAGTATCATGGTTCAGCCTACTCTGAATTGCTCTACAGCTGGGGTGAAACATGCATCCTTGTCGCTGCAGTGCCACAGTCTATTCGAGGCTATGTTCTGCTGCAGAATAGCTCGAAGGGGCCTATAAACAATAGACCGAGCACACCCTTGGAGGAGCACGCGGGGGTGCAGACATTTTGTTCAGTTCATAAACGATCTGACAGATGCTTGCAGGTATGCAGTCATTTTTAGCAGGAGTAAAACAATTAAAAATGTGCTCCGGGGTTTGAGGCGCTCCCATTTGCATCTGACAAAATGCATTTCTCCAAGCAGACAAAATGTCCTAATGTTAACACGTTCCGAACTGTGAATTCATTATTGAACAAGCAGGCTCTGAGCAGCAGATGCGAATGTAACGCGGGCCAATTCGAAGTAACAACACATTTTGTGACGATGGTGTGTTCGTGTGGAAAAGCACCCACGAGAACTCGTTATCCCTGCTATATAAAGAGGTCAGTTAGCAGTGATTGACTCTTTTCCAGGGTACTGGGTACTCGGCTATGTCACTGTATTCTTTTCTGTTGCACCTCTGTTGCAGTGGTGGACTGGGAGGAAACAGCAGCCCAGGAAATGTGTTTTTATCAGACCTATTGCATACCCAGAGAATGTAGGGAACGAGTCTGCCATCTACAGGCATAACTGGGGGCAAATAACATATATGTCTGCAACAAAATGATGTGTTCCCTCTGCTGTTTGCCTACCTGGATAGCTGATGATTCTTCCCACCATGCAGCCAAGAGCCCCTGGTCCTCGGCCTACAAGGGGTTTCCCTGTCTCCCTAATGGCTAGTGCAACTGGTTCCATTGTTATGAGAGAAGGAAGAAAGCACAAGATTTTCCTCCTGCAAGTCTGTTTGTTTAACTGTGTGGGATAGTGTATCCATTAGATAGATCTGTGTTTGTAATGGACAGAAAACGTGCTTAGATTCCAGCTGAGCGAACACAGCCTTTTAGTTTTGCAGCTGGAATCTTTATTGGATTTGCATTCTATGCATTATTCCACTATCTATTGGTTGAGCCCGTAATTATTTTGTTTGCTGTTAGTCCTATTTTTTTTCTGCAAGTTGGCATCGACCATTTTGGGTTTCTAGGTCCCTCCCCGATGATTTCAGATGCCGGTCCTAGAAGCTCGGTTTAATCTCCATCTTCAGATAGTTTTTTCCACCATTGATTCTGGAAGCAGATCAGGACAGCTGAAGAATTGCTAAGGAAACGTCATCTTCCCATCGAGTTTCACTATGCTTGTAGTTTACAGAAAATCCACTCAGATCTCAACCGAGCGAACGCAGCCTTTCGTTTTGCAGCTTGAATCTTTACTGGATTCAATGTGAATTATTCCACCTCTAGTGGTTGAATCCAGAATTATTCTGTCTGCTGTTAGTCCTCATTCTTTTTTTTTGCTGTAGGGAGGCGTCAATCTTTTGGTGTTTGAGGTCCTTCCCCAGTGAAGTCATACGCCCACCCCAGAAGCTCATGTGTCTATTTGCCATCTTCAGACGCTTTTTTCTGCCATTGAGTCTGGAAGCAGAGCTGGGCCGTTGAAGAATTTCTAAGGAAACTACATCTCTTCATCTAGTTTCACTATATTTGTAATTAACAGAAAAATGGCTCATATTTCAGCTGAGCGAATGCAGCCTTTACTTTCTTTGCTGTCAATGCAGTGAATACAAGTGATTGGCATAGTAAATACAACTTATTAGGGCACACACACACCACATGATTTAAGTTCTGCTTTAAAAAGTGTATGTAGCGGGTTTGTGCGCCAGATTGTTCATGTTAGAATCTGACTATATAGTACTACTGAACGTGGTCATCTTTTGAAAGAGAATTGCTGTAGCCTGGGTGGGGGACGTAGACATCTGTGGCTAGGACCTTTCACTAAATAGAGCTACTTCTTCAGCATATTGCCTGTGGGCTGTCTGTACATTGGGAGTCACCACTTTTTAACGCTGGCGACGAGGATCTGCTTCTTAAGGAAGAGAGTGACATTAGCAAACAACCTGAAACAAAACTTGTCATGTGCCGGCAGAGCCTGTGAACTTGCTGCAACGAGTGCGAGGAAGTTAGTGTGAAATTACATCACTGATGGCGGAGAAATATACTCCCAGTCGCCCTCGTCTCAGCAGAACCCTACATTACAGAAAGATGCACCCACTGAGGAGTGTTGTGAGGGAGTCTTTGCACGGTAGTGAGGGCTATACATTTTTCTGCAGATTCTAGTTGAATCCGTTCCCTTACATGCGTTGTTGGGAAGTGTAAGGCTGCACAGTAATGTGATAATTGCCCTTCCAGTTTGGTAATTACATATCCGATTTTAACGTTCATTAAAAAATCCTAATTGTTAGGTTTTGCATCTTTGTCATGCACAATTCTGAATTGCGCTGCACATTTCTTTTCAAAACTGTTCGTTCTTCTAGAGAACATTAAGACAAGCGCTCATAGAAGATGAGTTCAAATGTGTAAACTCTCTGAAGATAATTAAGGAGTTACCACTCTTGAAATGAAAAGGGAAGGGATACTTTCTGCCTTGCGACATTTTCAGGAAACCGATGCGAAAGGACAGAAAAAAACAGTTTTTACTTCCTTGCATCCTTCAGTTGGCCAGTCCAGATAGTGTTGTTTCTTTTCCCTTTAAACATTTTAAGTGACCCTTTGTTAAGTAAGAAATCGACAGATTGCTACAGGATCACTTTCGTGTTTACTTCCAGTGTGTGCAAGGCCCACTCAACTGCTAGTGAAGAAACACACTGCTTCGGCCTTGTCTGCTGTTAAGGAACGAAGTTAAAAGTAATTGCTTTGTAAAATTTGCACTCCATTATTCGCCTTGAATTCGTGGCACGGACTATTGATTTTTTTTATTTTATAAAAACTCCTGCCACAGTATGAAGACGTTTCTAAGCATGCAGGGCTGTCATATGAACGCTTTATTGCAGAGATACTTCCCAAGGACCGCCTCATAACTGCATATGGGTATCAATGCGATTTGGCTTTCATGTAATTTAGTAGACTGGTTCTCGCGAAAATTATACCGTTTCGTGATGTAAGTTATCAGTCCCTCCATATTGGTGTGTTCTTCGGAGCCCCCTTTTTTAGGTCGAGGGACCGTAGCTCTCAAAGCAGTGAGGGGCAGAGTCCCGAAGAATCAATGTTTTGGAGTTAGGGGCTTTGAACCCGCATCTCTCCTCCATTCTCCTCCTAAACGGAGGCCAGCCATTGGAGGAGAAGGGAGTCACTCCAATAAAGCCCTGTCTCTTTCGGATTCGGGGGCGTGTCTTTTTGCGTTCTTTCGCCTGTGACGTCACCCGTCACTCAAAACGCCCAAAACACGCCCCCGAATCCGAAATTTTCGGATGCTTGCGGCCGCCATTTTTTTGGTGCCGTTTTTCTTGTTTCATTTCATTCCCGCCTTCTGTGTCCACCGCTTCGTGCACTAACTCGATTCTTTTTACAGCCCTCGCGCCCCCTGCCTGGTTCTCGTCTTTATAATGACACTTAAAACATATTCCATTTCAAGGTAATCCACTTTACTCAAGTATTAATTCAAAATGAACAACTGATATAACTCACGCGTGAGGCCCCAGTGCAGCTTTCTCGTCGGAGCCGTCTCCGTATGAAATGTCGCTATGCCTATGCAGCAGAATTCGGGCTGTCTGCTTTCCATGGATACCGTCTTTGTTCCGTCACTAGTGAACTAGGTTACCATTCTAGTGCTCAGCCGGAGTTCGGGTGCTAGGAGCCAGAAGGGGCAGTGACAGCAATGTAGGTGCCCCACCCCCTGAACCGGCTCACCAATTTGACATGTGCGTCCTTGTTTAAGTAATCAGTTCAGGTTTCGTGAGCTTGCGTTCGCTGTGTGAGTTTGCATGGCGGGTGGTAGTGAGAGAGAGGGAGAAAATGAAAGTGAGAGGTGGAGGAAGGAAATCAAACCCAGAATGCGATACATGTATAGGTTTATGTCTCGGTTCCTCACAGGGCAGTGTCACTGTGATACTGTGTACCAGTGTTGTCCCGCACACAGCAGTAATAAACGGCCTCATCCTCGGGCTGGGCATTGCTGATGCTTAACGTGCTGGTGGTGCCCGTGGTGGAGCTGCTGAACCGGTCCGGGACCCCGGGGCCTCGTGAGCTGTACCACACAAACTGCGGGGCCCCGCCCGGTTTCTGCTGGTGCCAGTGAAAGGCATAGCCGCCGCTGATGCTGCTTTTAGTGCAAGTCAGTGTCACACTCTGCACCGGGGGCACCGCTGCTGATGGCGCCTGAGTGACCACAAACCTTTAAACAATAAAGACATCCCGGTTAGCTCATTAAGACCCTCAGGTTATCATCTTTTTGTAAAACGATCTCTGGATCTATGTCATATTGGCTGCTTGTTGTAGTTCATTGTCATACGTAGCGCCTTACGAGCACAGAGGGCGCTGAGCACGAGGACAAGCGGAGCCCAGGACATGATGACGCGTCGGCAGCGCTGGGATCCCAGATGCAGGCAGGTCTCTGGGTGCGACCCTCCAGCTCTTCCTTAAACACTCCTGTTGGATAGGGGGGGCTGCCCCCCTCCATGCAAATTTGGTGGCAGATGACGTAACCACTGCGCCTCTAACCGCTGGTCTGTCTGCAGCATCAGCGCATATTTTGACTACTGCTTACCCCACAGGGAGATTGGGCAGGATGTCTGTTCAGACAGGGCTGTAGGTTGATTGTAACACCCCTTAAATACAGTGTCGTAATGCAATCCTCTCCCCCACCCCACCTCTGCAGAATAATAAAAAGGAGGGTGCCTAAGTCCAAATCCTAGTTGGACTTGAGCTGAATGGGGCCCCATGCCTGTCTCCTAAATGGTTGGAGGCCCCCTGTACCTCAGGGGCCGCGGGGCCAGCACCACACCCCGCAGTTCAAAGCACATCTTTTATTATTACCTCACTCACATGTGCTGGTTGTGGCTTCGTAATCTGCAGAGCTGGGCTTTAATGTCCCCTTTGGAACACGACTAAAATCGAGTGACTGCGAGCAGACATTTATCTTCCTGTACCTATGTGTGGATAGCTTTTTTGTAGGTGGCTCTATTTGTGGGTGGCTCTGTCTGGGTGAGGGTGGCTTTGTGTAGGTGGCTCTATGTGAATGACTGTGTGGGTGGCTCTGTGTGGGTGGCTCTGTATGTGTGTGTGGGTTGCTTTGTGTGGGTGGCTCCTGTGTGGGTGTAAATGCAATAGGTCATGTATTTGAGAGCGATTAAGCTATTGGCATTGTAAATGACAATGCCATTTATTTAACGATTAAGCTATTGGCAATGTAAATGACAATGCCATTTATTTATGATTTTTTTTAAAAAATGTCATGAGCAATGCCAATAGCTCTACCTTTAATAATGCCGAGACCATTGCATTGTAAATGCTTGTTTGTTGCTTTTACTGGGAGTGATGGCCACCTCTACAGATAGCGTCAGTTGGGCTTCGAGGTAAAATGCTGACCCTTTACTTCTGAGCTCAAGAGAGGCACATAGACGATAACGTGTGTGTCAGGGTAACTCTGAAAAGACTGGTCTCCTGGTATCACTTTTAACTTGGCAGGTGAGGAGTTGGCGTCTTTTGTTCCTGTCAGCCTCTTTTGTACGTTGAAATATGTGAAAAATCGATTGACAATATCTGCACCCCTGGGTGTTTAACATTCTAAAGTATAAAGTCACAGCGCGGGTCTAGGGAAGATACAGGGATCTGAAGAAAGCTAGCCACCTGCTCTGAAGTTCGCTCGTCAGCCAGATCAGAGCACAGAACATGCTACATATCTATGACCTGTTCAAACCCCAGGCAGCTTCTTCTTACTGATTAATAAAGATTTTTATTCTGTCTATTAACTTGATTCTTTGCTTGTATTTCAATGCATTTCTCATGCAGAGTTTATTGCATAACTTCAGGAAGCACTTAAAATGTCTTCTGTAGTAATATTTTCAGGACTAAATCAATTTTCCAGCATACACAAAAGGTTCTACTATAATTGTGTGCACAACTTAAATACAATTCAGCTTAGCTTAACGCCACCCTGTGGTCTTTTGTACATGGCTTGTGTGTTGGTCACTGAAACAATAATCAGTAATGACCATAGAGAAAGAAAAATTTCTTTCTAGTGTCCCCTCACTCACCGGGGTTGCCCCACGGTGACATGCTTCATCATTGGGGCCATCCCAGTTCTCCCCGAAAAAGGGCGTGCTACGACTCACGGACTACGCAGGAGCACTTTGACGTGAAGGACTATGTGTGGTGCATGTGAGAGTGGTGAAGTGAGTGTGAGTAATTAAAAAAAAAACGTGCTAGTGGGCCTCAACAATTTTATTCAGTGCTCCTAGGTTGGTATATTAAAATGGGGTGACACTGTTTTCAGCCTGTAATGCTGGCTAAATCAGTGTTTGGTCGACATGTTTCAAGCTCCCCAAGCTTTTCTTGTGTCTATTGTCTATTGTCATATCAAGTCCTGTGTATTTTATATGTGTGAATTCACGAAACCAGCATGCAGCATGAAGGCAAAGTGTGAAACCCTATGAAGTTTATACGTTTGGGGGGGGTTTTACAACTAACCCTATGTTATTATTCTTACAGAAAACTGAAAATACAAAACGTATGTATGTAACGCATGTTTACTTAAGACAGCGTGTACTATTACTATTAATTGCATAAAGATAATTTTCACCTCTTAATTTTAAGAATCGAAAGGAGTGGTAAATACAGGGCGGGTTCCCTGTATGGTCCTGAAGAAAAGCTTGGGGAGCTTGAAACATGTCGACCAAACACTGATTTAGCCAGCATTACAGGCTGAAAACAGTGTCACCCCATTTTAATATACCAACCTAGGAGCACTGAATAAAATTGTTGAGGCCCACTAGCACATTTTTTTTTAATTACTCACACTCACTTCACCACTCTCACATGCACCACACATAGTCCTTCACGTCGAAGTGCTCCTGCGTAGTCCGTGAGTCGTAGCACGCCCCTTTTCGTAGAGAACTGGGATGGCCCCAATGATGAAGCATGTCACCGTGGGGCAACCCCGGTGAGTGAGGGGACACTAGAAAGAAATTTTTCTTTCTCTATGGTCATTACTGGTTATTATTTCAGTGACCAACACACAAGCTAGGTCCTTGAACTCAAAATCTATGGGTTCTATTTATTTGAATATGTTCTTGGAGGTCGACCTAGTCTTATGTTCCTCCCTCTCCCTCCTTTTTTGTTGACTAGTCTTTTGTACATGAACATTGTCCCCCTCTAGTTCCCTTGCTCACATAGCTTCCTTTTTTTCTTGCTATTGTTTTTGTGTTTTATGTGTAACATAACTGGATGGATTACACAAATGTGGTTATTTTGTTCTAAACCCTTCCTTCCCCACACCACCCTCTTGCTCCTCATCAGGCCTTCTCTACTCTGTCTTGGTGCACTATGGCACCCTGCGCTCTTCCACCCAGTTAGAGTGGCACACAGTCTGGCAGTCACAGTGTAGCTGCTGCTTTGCCCCCACACATTGTATGGCCAATGGCTGCCTCGGGTGGAACTGCACATCTAGCCTTCTGAGGTAGGGAAGCAATGGCACAGCACCACAGAGCAATGGCTTCTGGCCTCCTGCTCTCTTTCACTGTTCCTCCCTTTGTAAAGTTCCCATCAGTGTTTTCGAGCCCCCTGGGGACTTCTTTTTAAAAAATATATATTTTTATTGGTTTTATTAACAAAAACACAAACATTCGGCAAATGACATGCAATGGAAAATAAGACATAATAAATATGACATTTAATTTAATTAATATCCCACCCTCCATCAGAACTCCCCCTACACCCTCTACGGCCCATCATAACTCTGATCTCCCTTACCCCTCCTTGCCCCCCAATTTCCTGGACTCCAACCATCTTAACTCTCTTACTAAAAATAATTGGCTTAACTTCCAGCCAGTCACGGAAAGAGACGTCTTTAACATCATTTCCAAACTCAAGCCTTCCTCCCACACCAAAGACCCTCTTCCATCCAAACTTGTCCAAAACCTCAAACATATCATCACCCCTACCTGGACCTCTATTATCAACAGCTCCCTTGCCACCGGTTGTGTCCCCAACTCATTGCAACTAGGCCAAATCACCCCCATTATCAAAAATCCTTTGGCAGACCCAAACGACCTCAATAACCTTCGTCCCATCTCCAACCTTCCCCTTCTTTCTAAAGCCCTGGAAACATGTGTTCTTCTCCAACTAGAGAGACACATTGAACACTTTAACTTACTAGACCCCTTCCAATCTGGCTTTAGGAAAGGATGCAGCACTGAAACCGCCATGCTAAACATTGTTGATGACATCCACCACTCACTCGACAATGGTGAATCTAGCCTTCTGATCCTCCTTGATCTCTCTGCAGCGTTTGATACTGTTAACCACTCTACTCTACTCAATGTTCTTAGAGATCGATTCGGCCTAAATGGTATGACACACAAATGGTTCGTCTCATACCTACAACACCGTTCTCAACAAATCAAAATCCAAAATTGCCTATCTAACCCTACCTCCATCTCCTTAGGAGTTCCGCAAGGATCCATCCTCTCTCCCTCTCTCTTTAACCTTTTCATGGAACCCCTCACACTCATTCTTAAACAAGCCGGGATCAACTACCATCTCTATGCCGATGACACCCAACTCTATTATAAGATTAAAACCCATGCTGACATCCTTCACCTCAACAACACTTATCAAGATTCAAGCCTGGTTCCACACTAACCACCTCAAACTCAACCCTAAAAAAACTGAAATAATTCTTTTTTCCCCTAAAAACAACCAGCTCCCTATTCAGAATTGGATCTCTGACCTTAATGCCCTCAACTGCTCCTTATCTTTGTCCTCCTCAGTCAAATCACTAGGTATCTCACTTGATGACCTCCTAACCCTCAAGACACACATCAATAATTCTGCCAAAGGAGCCCTCTTCACTCTCCGCCACCTTAAGAAAATCAAGCCCTTCATCCCTATCGATGATTTCAAACTAGCAGTCCAATCCCTTGTTCTTTCTCGCATCGACTATGGCAATGCCATTCTCACCGGAATTCCCAAGATCCACCTCGCACCGCTTAAATCTGTGCTGTACCTTGCAGCTAGGCTTACCTCTGACTGCAAGCGATTCGACCACATCTCCCCTACCCTTAAAATCCTTAAATGGCTCCCCATTGAAGGTAGATCCACGTACAAAACAGCCTGCATTACACACAAAATTCTCCATCAGAATACACCGACCTACCTCGCTAACAAACTCACAAAAGCCGGTTGCTCCCGTTCCTTGAGAAGCACAAACACCTTCCTTCTTATCCCCCCCCTTCAAAAAAAGAAAACCACCCAGTCTCGGTCCTTTTCCGGCAACGCTCTATGCATTTGGAATGCCCTTCCAACTGACCTTCGTTGCAACCCTTCCTACCCTTGCTTCAAAAAAGAACTCAAACTACATCTCCTCAATAAATATTGGGGACCATAATCCATATCTGCTATCTTCCACTGGCCACTTCTGTCCGACCTCAGATACATCTGCCCCCCTTCTTTTCAGCCTTATTTCGCCCTTCCTCCTCATCACTTCCACCTCCCTGTTTACCACCTTCACTCCTCCTTGCACCCCCCCTTCCCTTGTCCTCCGTCTGCCCTCATTTCTGCCCCTCCTGCTCTCGTCCTTACAAACCTAATTCTGACCACCAACCTCCCTATCCTCCTCTGCAATTTTCAGTGTATGCCTGGTTATTTTTGATTATCACATCTCCCACTTTTCGGTGTTCTTATTTCCCATATTTATCATTTTGAAATATGTCTGGCGGAGACTTATATGTTGTTTATACTCATTTATGCTATGTATGACCCATGTCTTACTGACCTTCTTGTCTCAAAAATGTAAAGCGCTCTGATACCCCCGGGTCCAGCCAGCGCTATATAAAACCTCTAAATAATAATAATAATAATAATAAAATTTAGGATACATAGAAATTACGGGAAACGGCACGTAATTCGGGAAGGCGGTGGGGACTTGACCAAAAAAAGAGCAGACTCGACACTGAACAGGAAGAGGTTGTACCACAGCTTAAGGTTTATTAGGTCGAGCATTCAAGACCTCTTGTATATACTTTAGTATATACTTATATACTTTGGTATATACTTATTTGTGTATGTACTTTGGGGGCTCTGGAGATCAGCCCTAGGACTTGTCTGCTTTTGCTTAGGGACTTTTCTTTCTGTTCAACTGCCTCTATTTAACTGTCTTGATAGCAAACGACCAGCAGAGGTCCGTAAAATACTAGAATTGCTTTCTGCAGAGGGACTTTCTTTTTTTCTATTTTTCTGGCAACTACCTCTATTTAACTGTCTTGATAGAAAACGACCAACATAGGTCAGTAAAATACCAGAATCACTTTAGCCTTCTCTAGATTCCAGTCCATAGAAATTGTCTTCCACGAGCACCTGCACACAATAATATTTCTTTCAAATCTTGTATTTTCAGTGATATGACCACCGAATGCCCTGATTTTATATTAAAAGCAGAGCTTTGGACTATACCATTTACTGCGGAAAGGCAATATTTCTCTCCAGGTGTTCCCATACATGGCTTGTTATGCAGTTTGGTGCTTACTTTCCCTCCATGTTAAAGAGCAGTAGATGTTACAGCACCCAGGCTAATGTGCTGCATAGCTAAATACATATAAGGTCCCAAAGGCGAGACCAATTGCATTGCAAATGCTTGTTTAACCCAATTCTTGCCTGCGCAGAACTCACATAGGACATAGACCTGTCACCGGGAACAAGGCTAGCTTGCTTGCAAGTGCCATGGAAGAAGGCAAATGACCTACCTACTTGAACCTACATTTTGGTGAGAGACGTCCATAAGCTGTCATTGAAACCGTGCTTTGGGAAAGTGGTTCAGCGGGTTGTAATTCTAATCTGTGTTTCTTACCTAGAAAATAGAGATCCCTGGTCATAAAAGCACATTGGTACGATCTGACGGTTACTAGATAATGCCACTACAGCTTGTGAGTGCTAAGCTTGTGAAGCTTGTGGCTGCCAGCGTTACGCCCATTACACTTCCATATCAGCTCACGTTGGTGAGACTGCTGGTCGCCGGCTCCCTCTGGGAGAATTACGTATGCTGTTGGCTCTCTCTGTGTTTTATGCAAAGTGTAGTCAAAGTAAAAGGCCTCCTTCCTGACCTGTTGGGCAGCTGTGCTAACAAATTCCTGCATATTTTATTGACAAGACCTTTTCACATGTTGTAGGCCTCAGGAAGTACCTTGCAGACTCCTTCTTATGGACATAAAAACACCTTCAGTTTCACCTGTATGTTGGTGCACATAGTTTTTTTATTTGTGCTCCAAAATTGTGGCATACACATCATGCACATGTCCTGAAGTCACATGTAGGGAACCCCCCAAGAACACTTCCCCACTCCAAGTTTAAAGCATGTACTTGTGCTTTTCTTTTTTTTTTGTGCTCAAACCCTAAGGCTGGCTCCTCCCAGTTTGGTGTGTGGTTGTTCAGGTGTGGCTGCTCTTGTGTTGGGTGGTGGTAACATCTCTAAAAAGCATAGCACAACCAAGTATGAGTGACGAAATAAGCCCAGTCCTTAAAGTCATTTAATCTAGTGTGGCTTTGTTTTGGAATCAGCATGGATGACGAGGGAAGTAAAATACAGCTGTCCAAATCAAGGCGACTGTCTGCTGGTGGAACAACAAGAAGCTCACCGAAGCGAATGCACGCATCAATAGCGCTGTCTGCTCAGGGTTATATTCGTCTGTACCGTTATATAGGGTTAATTTACATGGTTTATGGATGCACGAAGTCATGTGCAGCTGTTTTTTGTCACCAGAAATGTAATCAAAGGCATATAGAGGAAGTTTACCGAAGACGGGGAATGTGAATTTTCGATGGCATAGATGAGTGGAATAAAAACAGGGAAACGAGAAGGAACAGCGTGCCCATAGCTCTGCATAAATGTGACGTTAATTAGGAGTGCAACATTGACATTCTCGGAAATATCGTTTAACACTTGGAAAACAGTTTCAAGTTTAGAGATGTTGTCAGCTGCTGTTTGTCTGTACCCATTGATATTCAGCAGACGTTTTTAGGACCACGAGATTATTTAACAAGTGACAAATAATGTCGAGAGAAACATAAAAAACACATAAAGAGGATCCGAAGAATATTTATGATACTTTAGAGAAAATAAAATCAAAAACACAAGTAGTGTAGCCATGTTTGACAATCGCATGCACACACAGAGGGGCAGATTTACAAGCCCCTATCGACAACTTTATGTCGCTGCTGCGTCACTTGTGTGACACAGCGGTGTCGTAAACAATGCACCATGATGCAACATATTTACAACATGACGCATCTAGGGAGATGCATCCCGTTGTAAAGCCCTGCGCTACATTATACCTGCGTCGGGTATTATGTATGCAGGGTGGGCGTGCCGTCGCAAGGAGGCCTCGTAAAAGTGACGCAGTGAAATCTACAAGGTTTTACTGTCACTTTTACGATGGCACTGCGTCAAAACCTTGCGCCTCCTTGAAAGAGGCATAAGGAGTTATGCAGCATGTTAGGAATAGGCATTCCTAACCATTGCTGGAGTTGCGTCATGCTTGCAACATGACTCCAGCAATGCGCAGCCCTTACTCCGACAAGATGCGCCACGCATCTCTCTATTCTCGCTCCACGGTGTGCCGCATCCATGGCGGTGCAAGGCTATTTTCCGGTCACAGGAATTTACTGCCGCATCCCTGCTAATATGCAGGGATGCGCCAGTTCTTGTAAATCTGCCCGTGAATTGTTTACTGAAGTGCTTCGTTGGTTCCCATGCTAGGGTGCCACTATACAAGTAAATGTTCAAATTGGCTTACCCCTAGCCTGGTAGACTTGTGTTAAGCTTGTTCTCCATGTTTAAAATATATCATACTAATACCTGCTCAGCACCCCTAGCCACCCACCCTCTGCGGCCTTCCCGCTGACACTTTTGACAGAAAATGTCAGCCATTTCTCGTTAAATGAAAATTTAAAAGTGCTCTAAAAATTATACTATTACATTTTTCAGAAGATGTAAAAATGCATTTATTTCTGTGTTTTTTTTATCACTACTGTACCAAAAACAGGGACAGAAAGTCAGCCAAACAGTACTGTGCTAGCATAGATGAGCCATTTTCAAAAAGTGCAGGATTGCCCCGGATATTTACAGAGGTATGGAAAGTTACAACATGCACAGCAGCATAGATTGCAAGTTCAACACCAGCACAAAATGTCTGGTACAAAAATAAGAGGTCTTTCTGTAAAAAAAATAAAAAATTAATGAGTGAATTCCTTGTTTATCGAAATGTGGGAGTCGAAAAGGACAAAACAGCGTCGTATACTGAGATTTGTGCACGACAGTGCAGATTTCATCCCCCTGAAATAATAGGGCTTTACAGAATGCTTAAAGAGGAATGGTGACCTCGCAGATACCCCGAGCGGTTTGGCTCAGAGAGGTTCCTACCTGTTGTGTGGGTGTCTTTCAGGTCAGGGCGAGTCCACGCTGAACCTGCTTGCCACAGGCACTGCGAGTAAATGGCATTCTGAAAACACACTATGTATTGTTCAAGCCAGAAAAACATTTCTTGTGATGCTGCCAGTTCAGCCTGGTTATGTGTTTTTGGCACTGTCGCTCAATTTGCAATACCTTGTTTACATTTAAGAGCAGTGCAGGAACTGCTTTTTTTTGGTACCCGAGAGCACAGCATCACTTTCAGAATGTGTGCTCAACCAACACCAAACGTTTACATTAATGCTTTTTCCTGAAGGAAACCATGATTGTGACATGTTCTCATCATTTCGAGTGTGGTTTTGTCGCGGCAGTCTGGTGGGATTTTGATTTTGATGTGATAGGAACAAGTCCCATTACAGCAGTGGTAGGATGAGGGTCCGTGGGCGAGTGTGGCCTCCCGCCAGCCCTTATGCTGTCTGATGGCTTCTGCTCCGCTGCCTCCCTCTAGAGCTCGAACTCCAACCAGGACTCAACATAGTTAGTTTTAAACTGACCATTTTAAGAAAACGTGAGAAAAGTGCAGTTTGCAAAGTGCCACGGAACACTATAAGTTAGATTTAACTTTCAAGTGAGGTGACCTCTTGGGGAGGTTAACCATTGATTAGTCTACTAAAAGGGACTACTGCTTTTGTTGTTGTTGTGTTGTATACTGACCATATTATTAATCTGGCTTCTGGTTTAACTCTTGTATTATTTGAAATGTGAACTTCCCTCTATTGCTTGGCTGAAGAATGTAATATCCATCCTTTCTTGCCTTCCTCCATCTTATGTCAGTAGCTGAACTGCCTTCATGCAAGCTGCATTGAAAGCTTTCATTTATAAACGCCTGGCTGCAGGATCACACTTTTAATTTTAGAAGTAATTACTTCTGCTATAATCACAGATTGTGGGCGAAGCAATCCTATCGCCTGTGCCTGCCGCCTTTTCTACGCAGCTGAAGTGGACAGTAGAGTCCACCACACGTTACTTCATTGTACCACATTTGACCATTGATGTTTGCTAAATTTCACAGCTCTACCCTGTGTCTGTAGTTAAATTGCTGTGACTGGGACTAGGTTTAAATATGTGGTGTTTTTATGTATGTAATAAACCACAGCTTGAACCGATGCTGCCTCATACAATCTAGGTTTAAAGTACAGTTTTCTTTAAAAACTTAAATGAAGAGCCATAAGGAGAACTATATGTCTTTCCATTAAGAGCACGCAAAATCATCTTATCAAATCCAAAATAAGATGAAATTAAGAAAACGCTTGTTCTTATCTCGAAGACATCAACTCTGTGAAATGAATGCATCAGAAATTAAGAGAAGAGCAAAAGGAACAATTGATGGACGGAATGCTGAACAATGCAAACATTCACCCGCAGTCACAAAGATCTGGGTTTAATCCATCATTCTTTTGCTCACCACGCCTCCCCAGTTTGGACCCAGCTATATGCAAATCAGTCTTGACCCTGTTCCTCATGGGAACAGTCCATCCCGAACTCCCAAGCCAAGTCCTTCCTGGACCAGAAACAAGAATCCTGGGAAATTAAGAGAACTTAATGAACCACAATTTGAATCATACAACATAAATGCTATTTTGCACTTAAAACTACAAAAGTAATGCACTCTAAACTGTTTTTTAGTTAGTAGGTTAGAAAATTAACAACAAGTACTCACAAAAGTGGGATTAGGGACATTAAAAAGTTCAGCTGTGGGCAAAATGGAGACCTGTTCTCCAGAGAGGCAAGCCCGATGTCAACAACAACTTTGAATAACATGTTCCTCTTGCGCAACTATCCGATTGGCAGCAGCCCTATTGGATTGCGTAGATGAGCCTGCAACACTTGTTTATAAAAAGGATCAGTCTGAAAAAAATAAGTGCAAGCCAACCCAGCTGCAGAAATGTTCACATGTAACTT
Organism: Lissotriton helveticus; assembly: GCF_964261635.1. Taxonomy (NCBI): domain Eukaryota; kingdom Metazoa; phylum Chordata; class Amphibia; order Caudata; family Salamandridae; genus Lissotriton; species Lissotriton helveticus. Next base: position 53,432,778 of record NC_136062.1, on the reverse strand, counting down.
TCTTCACCATAGTTTAGATATCTCCACGGTGTTCACAGTTGTGGAAAGAGAGAGTAAATAGGTTTATAATCTGGTTGAAATATTGTCCGCTCTGTATCGGATAAGGCTGTGATAAATGGAGAAATATACAACTGCAACACTGTGTGAGAGCTTCAGAAAAGTATGATTTATGCTGGTTTTCATTACCGACTTCGACTAAGTGTCTGTTTTTCTGAGAAACCAAGGAGCACTTTTCAGAAGACGTTTGATGTCTCCAGATATAGGTGATATGAAAAGCCTGCCAACAGTTCATCATTATTTGATTTTAAACGAACCCGATGAATCCCTATTACTTAAAAGCATCGATCAACCCACTGCCATGCTCTTGGAAGTCTATCGAAGCATGTCAGTCAGTTACCATTGCCTGTCAAATTACAGTGATGATCAAACCCTTCGTTGGGAAACAAAGTACATAGGTACCATCAGCGTTGGCTTTGATGGTCTGAATTGGTGTTCTGTATAAGGACTTTGACCTGAATTAAACTTTGTTCTTTACATCTTCTCTTACAATTACTTTATAAAGTTTACGCCAGTGCTTACCATTATCGTGTTTTTCAGATACAAACCACTGCAGTTTCTGCTACTGTATCACAGTGACTGTTCACATCTAGTTTGTTGACCAACAGAACAACACCCAGAGCCTTCTGAGATGTTCTGCATGGTACCAGTCACATTCATCCAGTTTTCTTCATGCGGATTGCAATCTTGCATTATCTGAAATCCAAGCTATGAGTCATCCAGGAGGTCTGAAGAGCAGATGCACCCTCCGTCCCATCCCACACAAATCAGTAACACCTGGACACATCCTTGCAACAACACATTTGCTCTGATGTGGCGAGACTAGGTATCAAGACTTTTGCATTACACTCTACTCTACCTAATATAGACGTTACAACAACGGACTCTGCTATCCAAACATACAGGTCCACCTGCAATCCTCTGCAAGGTTGATTGCTCTGCTGATGCTTTGCGGATGTGATGAGTTATAAACAAATGATCAATAGCATTCTCATCCTTCCACCAGACTGCCCGTGTTTTCGAGTGGTTTTACAGTTCACTTCTGTCTTTTGAAGGGAATGATGGCTTTCTAATGTTGTGGTATGTGTGAGTCCTACAATAAACCACGAAGTTTCTTTCCTCAAGATTATCCATGCATGTTGAAACCATCTGACCATACTTCTGACTGCTGATACATATGGCTATTTTATTTCCTGTTTTTAATTATGTATGTTGTCTTGAAAAACAAGATACAGCGCAAAACAGATTTGTCTCAATGTGATAAGGATGCTCAGCGGGTTAGGGTGATTTTTCAAAGATAAGTTGTAAGAAATAGTTACGGTCCCACCATATGTTGTACATTTTTTTTTATTTACAGATAATTGGAGCAACTTTCTGAATGTCACAAGTAGTGTGTGATGTATAGGAGTTGTTGGAAGATTTTTTTTAACAAGAATTTGACTTGAAAAAAAGTTATGTACTAGTTATATTGCTTATGGGTTTTTTGCAACTCAGGAGAATGACATACTATTACTGAATATAGCTTCAAAGTTCATAGAGAAGTACAGATGTCTTATGTACACATTGCTTATTGAATATGAGTTTGTTCATGCATGTACCAAGATCCAGAATAGACGAAACTTACTGATTTCGTAAGCGATATGATGCAGATCTGGATGAATGGTTTGAGAGTTGTGATAATTGGGCATAGTTCCTTGTCTTAAATAACTGATGTCCAAAGAAAATAACACCGTGGTTGACGAATGTCCGTTTATCTTATAATTGTATTCCATAACGGTGTGTGAGTGCTGAGTCCATAGAGAGCATCTCTGTAACCAGAATTGTCAGTAAGTGCTGCCAGGCTGCACAGAGCGGGTTCGTTTGTAGATTAAACTGCTTAATATCTATGACTATTCTGCTTTTAAGTGCTCCTAATTTTGACAGACATCGGATCCCAGGTCTTGATAGATAAATCAATGTGCCCACAGCCACCCCGTTTTTTTTTATTTTTTTATTTAATTTTTTGGTAACATGAGGTAGTCAGGCTAGATAGAACACTGGTCTCTTGGTCTCAAAGTCAGCATCTCCTTCCTCACTGGAATTGAACTCTGAACTTTTGAAGACTAACAATTCAAACATCTTGTTACACTTGTTGAATTAGACCTTACTATAAGTTCAAAAAGTGAGATTGGTTACGATGGACTGGTACAGTCTAACTCAGGGGTCTCCAACCAGTAGCTCGTGAGCTACTGGTCTAACTAGTATAGTACAGGTTCCTTTGAACATGTTTTTCCTTATTGTGCTCATATGCATACACCCAGTGCTCAATTTGCAAAGAATTAAGTGCCAGGGCTCAACTTATTTCTCATGGAGCAACTGTAGTTGGTGCAACTCACATACCGCTTTAAACTCCAAGTTAAGTCCGAGTTAAGAGATATTAAACAAGTACATGCTCCACTAATGAATTGGGTTTATAAATTACACACACAGCGCCACCATGATGTGGATTCTCATTAGTAGGTTCCAGTGTTTACAATTAACTGGTGGTGCCAACCCCGGAAAAAACTGGCACAAATCAAGCACTGCATACTCCCATAAAACAGATGCATGAAGATGCTGGATAACTGTGTGTGGATGGTTTGTTCCAGTGGTGCATGGAGGGATTGTGGACGGTAGGGAAGGGGCGTCAAGGTTATGAATGTACAGATTTGCCACCTTCCCTATTTTTTCCGTTTGCAATAATCCACTTTAATTTCTCTCCGCAATTTTTGGGCAATTTTTCCCTGCATTCTATGATAATTTTCATTCTGATGCCAGTGAAGATTGAAAATGTATGCAGACTTTTTTTCTGTATTACTTTCTCTGTTCATGTTGGCAAACATATGAAGATTTTTTTTCTTTGCAAGAAATTGTTGCTAAAGTAAAAAATTGCGTACACATTTTGTAATTGAAACATTTTGCGCATCACTAGCAAGAAGGTTGAATATCTGGAATATTTGTATGGAAAACTATTCTTCGGATATTTGCCCCTTTTCTTAATGAGGGAATAGAAAGCTGTGCGTTTGAGTTACCGCTGATATGTTGGCTGAGTCGGGTTTGAAGTGAAGTGTGAGAATGCAACAAGCACGGCTAGTGAATAACAATTTCATTGCAGCGATTTACAGAACGTCTTAAATAACGTGATTAACTAGTTTACAACAAAAGCTGTTTTGAAAATGTGGAAATCAGTGCCTTCTCACACTACAGAGAGGCATCACTTCCTGGAGTCAATTCTCCCACTGTGGCCTTCGTCCTATGCACTGCAGCATTTGCGGTGCAGAAATATGTCGTGGTATTACCATAACAGTCGGTTCAGATAATCTTGGGACTGGGAACTATTAGAGGGTTGTAACCAGTCCCCCATTGACTGCTTATGGAACGAGCACAGGCATGCCGAAATCTATGGTACCGATTCTCGCTTGCTTTCCCATAATTCTAGAGATTCTGCCCAGGCAAATTCCTCCATGTTTGACGTGGAGGACTTGTTCCCGGTAATAACGCATGCAGTATTCCTGCAGGCCTCATAATATTGATTTAGGCAGGAGCTCCTGTTTCCTCCCCAATGGGTATTAGGAGCCCACTTGTGATGTGGGCCTGTGTTTGCTACTTTTTTTATTTTATCGTTACATGGTTGGGCACTATTAACTTGTTAAAAGCAGCTACTGTAATAATGACAACTCAGCACACATTAGAATAGGATTCCACTCTCCTTTGTAATGTGCTCTCCCCTCGCTGGATTGCATCTGTAATATACGGATTGGCACTAGCAGCTGCAAGAATGTAGCTTAGGTAACACATTGTGTGTGTGAGCATGAAATGGGTACGGATCAAATGTGAAAGGCTGCGCAAACCCCCATGCTCGCTTTGTCTCTGCTTCACCTCATGCAAGGACCCTTAACATATGTATTCCAATTTATTGCAAAATACGCACAGGATCTTCCAGTCCTTTCCACGTTCCAGTCAGTTCTATGTTCTTCTGTAATATCATTTGCATTTTGCTTCCGCACACCATGAGCATAGGGTTAGCACACTTCAGCCATTGGCTTAACTGACTGTGATCAACAGCTTTCTGCCATTGCACAATATGCTAATCCACACAATATGCAGTCGCTTTCAGCAGGGGTGACTACTGGTGCTACATATGCTTTTACACGAATATAAAATATATGTAACCAAAATGAGTGACAAGTCATAGCAAAATGATGAGGGTCAGGATCAACCCGTTGCCTTTATCAGCAGGTGACTCCTCCCTAGAGAGTAGCATTGGAGTGCCTAACAAGGGGAAGACTTTGCTGTGGTTTGGTCATTGAGAAGCTGAGGCCCTACTTTGGTACTCACTTCAGGGTTCAGCTTGACTACAGGCTTGTCAGATGGCTCACGCAGACGAGAGCAGAAAACCTTAAACTATTGAGGTGGACCCGCTTCCTACAGGGATGGACTTTATAGTGGAGCACGGACCTTAGACTGATCATCCCAGTGCAAATGACCATAGCAGGTTGTTTGATGATGAGAGTTACTAAGTAAATGGCTGAATTTCTTCTCACCGTCCCTCTGAAAGGGGTCCATGTAAGAAAATGCCTCTCTTGCATGAACAACCTGTTTTTTAGGTCGAGCCTAGTGTAGCGCGCTTGTGCTGCTCTAGGAGAAGGCCTCCTGGAATCACTTCAGACTACCTGTTTTTTAGGTCAGGCCTAGTGTAGCGCGCATGTGCTGCTCTAGGAGAAGGCCTCCTGGAATCACTTCAGACTTTCTGCAAACTCGTGCTTGTGGTGTCCGATTTTCCACACATGCTATTGGTCTTTGCGTGTGGCTTTCAAAAATGAAAGCAGGCAATTGGCCAAAGGCAGGTGCATGTCCCACCTTTTCTGAAAATGTTTACTCCCACAGCGTTCAGCTATCGGGAGCGAGCACTGATGCGCAGCTTGCCATCTGTTTTGGATCATGTTTCATTTCAAGACCTTGAAGCTTTCCTTACAAGGCGCGTTCCCTCCACCCCGGCCAAGGGACAGACCCCCACTGCCACAAAAGTGCGCGCTTCTTTTCTAGCACTCGCATTCATATTACATTTGCTGTACTCTGTAGTTGGCCTCTGTAGATGCCTCTTTTTCGGTACCATCTTAAAAACTGACAGCACCTTTTAACATTAGTGTTTTTTCAAACCTCTGCGCAGCTGTCGTGCGTGCTACCGTTGACATCTCTGCATAGTGCACAGCTGTGGTGTGTGTTTTGTTTCCCTGCATTGCTTTTGGTGCTCGCTCGATCCAGGGGTGTAACGCAGACCCTTGATGGGGGCTTAATTTGAGCCGGCGTCTGCTAGAGCGCATATGAGCACTTAATTATTAGCACTTGCTTTTTGTGTGTGCTTACTGACACCGGCTGCTAAATAATGCCTGTGCTTAGCTTTGGTGCATGCTACCTTTCACATCTCTGCACAGTATACAGCTGTGGTGCGTGCTTCGTTTCCCCCCACTGCACAGTACACAGCTTAAAAATTTACGGCACCTTTTAACATTCATGTTTTTTCACCACAGTGGTGCGCGCTTCATTTCACACCTCTGTGCAGCTGTGGAACTTGATACTTTTGACATCTTTGCACAGTACCCAGCTGTGGCTCGTGCTTCTTCCCCCTGATTGCACAGTACACAGCTTAAAAACTTGACCGCACCTTTTAACATTCACGTTTTTTCAGCATTGTTGTATGCGCTTCCTTTCACACCTCTGCCAGCTGTGGTGCATACTACCTTTGACATCTCTGCACAGTGCACAGCTGTGGTGCGTGCTTCCTTTCCCCCCATTGCAAATTACACAGCTTAAAAATTGACCATACCTTTTAACATTCCCGTTTTTTATCACCGTGGTGCGTGCTTCCTTTCACATCTCTGCGCAGCTGTGGTGCGTGCTACCTTTGACATCTCTGCACAGTGCACAGCTGTGGTGTGTCCTTCCTTTCCCCCCATTGCACAGTATAAAGCTGTTGTGAGTGCTTCCTTTCACCCCACTGCACAGTAGTGGCGTGTGCTTCCTTTGACAACACTGCACAGTGCAGATATGTAGTGTGTGCCTCCTTTCACCCCAGTGCAGGGCTGTGGTGCCTGCTTCCTTTCAACTTATTGCACATTGCACAGCTGTTGTGTGTGATTCCTTTCATCCCATTGCACAGTTGTGGTATGTGTTTCCTACACCCCACTGTACGTGCCACCTCCATCCCACCCACGTGGTTCTCTCGTTTTCTGTTTAATAAACAAATCTCACACACAGATAACCAGGTTTACGATGTTAGCTTTTGGGAACTCACTGGACCTCGTAAGCTTTTCTTACAAGGCGAGTCCCCTCCACCCCTGCCGAGGGACAGACCACAACTCCATAAACTGGATTATAAAGCACCCTGACAGAAGCACCAAGGCGCTGGACCTTAAAGCTTTCCTTACAAGGCGTGAGGGAGAAACTCCTCCGCCACAAGCTGCTGTGATAGTATGATAATATTATTCATTTTTATTATTCCTAGCAACTATGGCTATGACATTATTTCCTTTTATTACAACCCCAGCTCCAACACCAATGACATCCCGCCGTCTCAAGCCCTGTGCGGCTCCCTCGCCATCTTCTTCCACCGCAAGATAGTAGACATCCACAACAGCTTCAACACCCAGACAGCTGCAACAGACAGCAACACAACAGACCCTCCGCACACCATCGACCACATCCCCTTGCTAGCCTGGACCAGCGTGAGCGTCGATGACACCATCAAGACCATGAGCACAATCCACTCCGGCTCACCGTCAGACCCATTCCCGCACCACGTCTTCAACAAAGCAAGCAGCTTCATCGCACCCCACCTACGCAATGTCATCAATCTCTCCCTTGAGACAGCGACCTTCCCAGAGAGCTGGAAACACGCCGAGATCAACACCCTACTCAAAAAACCCAAGGCAGACCCAATAGACCTCAAGAACTTCCGACCCATCTCTCTGCTTCCCTTCCCGGCCAAGGTCATCGAGAAAATCGTTATCAGTCAGGGTTCCGCAGCAACCACAGCACCAAGACCGCCCTCATCGCCGCCACCGACGACGGGGAGACTGCAGCACTCATCCTCCTAGACCTCTACTCCGCCTGCCATCCTCCTAGACCCCTCCTCCGTCTGCCACCGCACACTACGCGCATGCCTCCATGCCGCAGGGATCCGAGACAAGGCTCTGGAATGGACCACCTCCTTCCTCTCCGGCAGAACCCAGAGCGTCAGCCTCCCCCGTTCCGTTCCGAAGCCTCCAAGATCATCTGCGGCGTACCTCAAGGATCCTCCTTCATCTCGACACTGTTCAAAATTTACATGGCCCCGCTCACACACGTCGCCCGACAGCACGACCTCAACATAATCTCCTACGCCGACGACACTCAATTGATCCTCTCCCTCACCAAGGACCCCATCACCGCCAAAGCCAACCTCCATGAAGGAATGAAGGCCATTGCCGACTGGATGAAGATCAGCTGTCTGAAGCTGCACTCGGACAAGACTGAGGTCCTCATCCTCGGCTCCAACCCGTCAGCCTGGGACGACTCCTGGTGGCCAACGGCACTGGGGGCAGCCCCGACCGCCACCGGCCACGCACGCAACCTGGGAATCATCCTCGACTCAACGCTCTCAATGACCAAGCAAGTCAACGCCATCTCCTCCTCTTGCTTCAACACCCTCTGCATGCTCCGCAAGATCTACAGATGGATCCCGACAGATACAAGAAAGGCAGTCACCCAGGCCCTCGTCAGCAGCAGACTCGACAACGGAAACGCCCTCGACGCAGGAGCCCCGACCAAGCTCATCAATCGACTACAACGCATCCAAAGCGCCTCAGCACGACTGATCCTCGATGTACCATAACACGGCCACATCACCCCCCACCTGAGAAACCTACACTGGCTCCCCGTCAACAAGAGGATATCCTTCAAGCTCCTCATCCACGCACACAAGGCACTCCACAAGATCGGCCCAGCCTACCTCAACAGACGGCTCTCCTACACCCCCAACCGCCAGCTACGCTCCGCCGACCTCTCTCTCGCCACCGTCTGCGCATCTGAAGAACAACTACCGGTGGGAGATCCTTCTCCCAGCTCGCCACCAAGACATGGAGCACCCTCCCACTGAGCCTACGACAGACCCAAGACCTGCTGACCTTCAGGAGGATACTAAAGACCTGGTTGTTCAATCAGTAGCGGCCCCCACCTCCCCCCCCCAGCACCTCGAGACCCTCGCAGGTATGTAGTGCGCTTAAAAAATGACTGATTGATTGATTGATTGGTTTTGAAATCATCAGCAGCTACATTTGTTCCCCTGTGCTGCGCAGACAGGAAGCACACTAGTACCGCCACTGTAACAGGAGGCAGATCAACCACCCCTACCACACTTCCAACAGACAGCTTTATAGTAAACCGTCTGTGTATTGTTTCTGATCGCTGCAATTTATCTCCCTTCACTGGCTCCTCACCCATCCCCTTCACCCTTCCCTCTCTCCCTCCCACTGTCTCCTCCCCAAGATTGGTGCAACAGATGTAAGTGTTTAGGCTCTGTTAATCTGTAGGAACATTAATACCCTTAACAGACCCACGCTGCCACTGTTATTTTATTTTTCAGCTACACTGATTATAATGATATGCCAAAACCATTCAAACATTCAACAAGGTGTCTACTATAAAAAATAAAGGACACAGAGCATTGAAAAATGTTTTGTTTTGGGATAATTGTTAAATAAAGAGTTTTCCGTGGGAGGCCTGCACACGGGCACAGTTTAGAAAGCCAGCACATTTCACTCTACAGGAGGCCTACAGATCAGCCGCTGCCTACCAGACGTCCCTTATATTACAGCTCCTTTGAGTGTGTTTGTGTGTGTAGTAGTCCAGGCTCTTGGGGCTCGCCGATCCAGGGGCGGAATGTAGGCCCCTGCTGGGTGCTTAATTTGAGCCGGTGTCTGCTTGTACACACATGGGCACTTAATTATTAGCAATTACTTTTTGTGAGTGCTTGCTGGCACTGGCTGCTAAATAATGGCTCTGCGCAGCTGTGGTGTATGCTACCTTTGACATGCCTCTATAGTGCACAGCTGGGGTGCGTGCTTCCTTTACCCCCATTGCACGGTACACAGCTTAAAAATTTAGCACACCTTTTAACATTCGCGTTTTTTCAGCACCGTGATGTGCGCTTCCTTTCACACCTCTGCAGCTGTGGTGCGTGCTACCTTTGACATCTCTGCACAGTGCACAGCTGTGATGCAAGCTTTCTTCCCCATTTCAAAGTACACAGCTTCAAAATGGACCGCACCTTTTCACATTCGCGTTTTTTCATCACCATGGTGCGTGCTTCCTTTCGCATCTCTGCGCAGCTGTGGTGCGTGCTACCTTCTACAGCACATATTAAAAACTTTAACAAAGCCAATAGCTCGGTCTAAACACTTATAACACCCCAAAGGCGAGACCTACTGGCTATGCCAATGCTTGTTTAATATATATTCTTTTAACTGGTGCTGTTGTTTTTTGTTTTTATCTCTGTGCACTGGGACTCTGCTAACCAGACCCCAGTGTATTTGCTTTGACCCCTAAAGCATGTCCAAGTTGCCTATGCTCCTAATTCATACTGGCAGTTAAATAATGCTTGTTTTACTTAGGTGAGGGGCGGTAGCTCCCCCAACACTTCTACTGGGATTCGTGTTGTGTATTTGAAAACAAATACAAAATAAGTGCTAAAAAGTCAAAATTTCGTGTGCCATATCCTTTCTTTGTAACCCTGATGCCTAAGGATTCGAACTGTGCTATTATGCACAAACGAATAAAGAATGTAAGCCACCTGACATGCTGAGAAAATGTCCCCCACAATGGACAGGTCTCAAGAATAAACATATGTTTATGATGATTTCAATACCGGCGACGCAAAGAGCATGATGTACGTAGTGCAGGAAAAAAATCTAAATGCCTTACTTTTAAACACTGTCAGTCACTGTTTTGTTGCATACACTGGGTTGCAGTCCGGAACTCTACAAGGGTTTTTCTGATATCTATTCGGTCAGTAATATAGTATGCAATGCATTTTCTTAAAAGGTTTCTGTGTAACTGCAAATCAAAGGTTGTAAATCTGGCTAGGCTAGCTGGGCCTTTTAACCTCCACTGGTCGCAAACATAAAGAGGTTTAAGTTGGCAATATATCTGAACTGCCTACTGCTATAATGCATATGTTCTGTTCAACATTATTATTCGTAAATAAATGCTATAGCATCAAATGAGCATTGAGTGGCCGACGAAAATTGTGTGTATTTCCCCGAACCTTCTAATCTTTGGGATACAAGGTTCCAGACGTTTGTCAGCCAAGCGTAAAATACACAGGGCCAGGTTTACATTTGTAATAAAAAATCCAAGAATAATGAAGGTTCCACAAAGGACAATAAAAATCTGAAAAACAGAAACATTTGCCAAGAAGGACACATCTGTCAACGCCTGTGCATCTTATAAATTGGGCAGTTTATTCATGTATGTAACTTAATCCACAATTCCAATCAGCCGTATATCTATAATCACATTTATTGTTTTTCCAAAGAACGAATATCTTATTATTACTATCGTCCTCTGTGGTAGCCGGTAACTTGTGCTGACGAGGTTGCGAAGGTGAGGCAGGGGTAGGCTAGCTTTTCATCCATATTCCATAAATCTCTAGTTTACGGTTTCTTTATTGGTTAATTCATGCACTCTGGAAACACCTATTAGTGGCATACCGTTTGAAAGTTGTCTGCCAGTGGACTCTGGCGAGGCGCCTCTTGCACGGTTTAGAAGTAATATTCACCATTCCACACTATGGAGTAGCTGTACGACGCTTGTGTGGGTCCTCATAAGTAAACACAGTCGGAAATACACCCTACACATACTTTTCCTTCAGACTCCCATAAGTGGTAACTTTGCCCACTCTGCCACTGGAGCCCTCCACACAGGGAAGACCATCCTAATCACACCTTCATGAGAGGGCGACACCCTGGGGGCGGGTGAAGGGCTGACTGACATTCTTCTTCCTGTTTCCGGCTTTCAACAAGCAACCTGATGGTTGAGTTCCACGGGGCCTTCTGCTGAAGTGCTTTCAGGTAGGCCCGGAGTTACAAAATTGATTGTGAACTGCGTCAGCGTGTGAGTAGAAAGCACCTTCTTAACATGGCACAACGAGGAAATCATCACTTCTCCTTTAAAGGACAGGTTTTTTTTACCACACCTGGCGAGGAGGAAAAGTATGTTGTAATTTGGGAAGCACCGTGCCGTGGCTAAAGTCTACGTTTTGTGGGATCAGTAAATGTCAAAGTCTTGGACTTTAAATGGCAGCAGAGTCTTCAGGAAGGCACGGCCGCAGCTCACCGTTAAATGGTCCAAGGCAGCTCCCTGTGGCACGATGACGCAAGAGGAAGTTATCCTGTGTGTCATAACCGAGGATGCTGTTCAGTCCATGCAAGTAAAGTCATTGTAGCCAGACAAGAGGAAGGATGTTTGTGCTGTTCGAGAAAAGGATTTAAAAAGAAGTCCTGGTCGTAGATGCTAGTATGCAGTGTCACATTACATGGTGAAATCTATTCCGAGACCAAACATAAAGAAATGCTAGCTTGGCTCTTTAAAGCAAGTTACAGCAGGAATTCCGTGGACCAGCTTTGATTTAGTCTTCTGCCCTCTTAATTAACCACTGTAGTCACACTCTGGGGCACATTGCCTGTTATTACAGCCAGGGAGACACATACTTCCTAAAATAAGCTTCTGAAGACTAGTATTTTGTGACAGCAGCCCTGTCTTGACCTCAGAGAAGGGAGGCGGGAAGTATTTCAGGGAGCAATGCAAACACGCCATGGATGGCAAGAGGTTAATAAAACAAAAAATAGGCTAAGATTGTGTCCAATTGTGGCCCTTTGCTCCCCAGCATGATCCCCATGTTGACTAATAATCCTCTCTGATAGGGTGTCTGAAATCATACCCACCCAGACCAGGTCCACATCTCTAGAAAATAAAGCAAAGCTTTACCGACCATCGCTGTTTAATTGCAGAGAGGCGATTTTTTAATCATTTTTTTCTGGCACAAAAACAGTAATGGAAATTAATCGAGAGTAGTAAATACAGAAGCGGTTGACGGTTCACTATTCGTGCTCCTCTGAAAAGAAGTGCACGCAGCCGTAGACGCACAAGTCTAGAGTGGCTTGCGCGCATCATGATGCTGTAGCCAGTTCTTCATTTACCCACATGCTGGATGGAACCTTTAACCTGGACCCGTGTATGCTTTGCCTTAGATTCTAGTTTTCCATCAGTTTACCTGTAGACTGCTTGGAGACATTGTCAGAGTAATCGCTCAGGAGTTCGGTATTCTTTAAAGATGCGGGTTCCATGTTGATTGACCGTTATTGGTATGTTAGCCTGGTAGTCCTGTTCAGCATCTACACATACTGCTTCATTTCACCCGGATTCATCCCGATGTAAGTTTGTTGTGCCTGCTCCTTGCACGGATGTCACGTGGATTTCTTTTCATGAGAGATTCCTGTGCACTGATTTTAGTTGTCGTTTACATATACGTACTCATTCATATCTTGCTGTTTTAGCTCAGTCATGTTTCATTACAGCCTCATCTTTCTTTATTTGACAATTTGTGCCCCTCTCTTCGCTTGGGGATGGTTCCATCATTCTTCATCAACTATTGCAAATGTGATTTTTGTTTGTTGTCAAAAACTGCTGATCTTTAGCTGGTAATATGAAAAATAACCCCCTCCTCCCTCCACCCTCCCCCCCCCCCCCCCCACACACACACACGGTGCTGAAGTACGACAGGAGCGGGGAAGTGGGGATACACTTTGCTAAAAGTGCAAAAAGTACGCCATTGGCAAAGCCAATAGGTTGTTTTGCATTTTGAGTCCCGATTAAAACATTACAAAGAGCCAGCTGCAGTAAAAAAAAAAATATTGCTTTCTGTATACAGTTTATTGATGAAATGCTGGGACACCGCCATATAAGGACAGTGATGTGCCCCACACCCTACTGCGATGAGCACCCCCCTATGGCTGCTGTCACTGTGAGCCACGCTGGCTGTGCAGGGATTACAAACCCAGTGGGCTTCGATGATGGTGGTAAGCCTCGACGGGGGCCAGAGACTAGCCTTAAGAGACTTCACGTCCGCGAGAGCAGCATGATTCGACTAGAATCACAGAGCTTGACTTGAAAGCGGCACGTGGTAATATGTGACAAGAACTATTGGAGTTAGCTTTTGCCTTTCAGGCTTTGGCATGAACTGGAGCCCATCAGGCTTGAGTGGAAAAGAAAAGGGTACATGGGTGGGAGATTTGGGGCATAAGCCCTCGGGAGTCTCATATCCTGAATATCCCAGAAAGATCACGTTTGCTCTTCTCTATATTAGCGCGGAGAGGCGGGTTCCTTCCTGGAGTGTAACCTAAGGACCGCAAATAAGCAATGCCTGGCTACAGTGTCTGCCTCACACCATGCCCCTGGCTTTCTCGGCAAAGAAGCAGAAACCTCATACTCGACTGACAGCACTGGCTGTAAGCTGCAACTGTACCTGTCACTAGTTGAGGTAGCAGAAGAGCATAGGAGATATTCCCAGGCCAGAGTTATAAATGAGCGAGTTAGGCAGGTACATCTGATTCCTTCCTTTCAATGCACCACAGATGTCTGCCAACACTAAATACACCTTGCTATATCTTCTGCTTCTCCCCCGAGCCTGCAGCCCAGTTTGAGTCATTATGAATAAAACAAGTGTAAAACCGAAGCTGTGGTAGCTGCTTCATAAAAATGAACCTGGTATACTCCCCAGGGTCGCTGCGCATCTTTTTCAAGCAGGTTCTTTGTGAAATTAGAAGAAACCTTCTGCTCACCTGATTTAGGCTGCTTGAGCAGGTCACCGCTGTGGGGCGATGTTCATGAGTAGGCAGGCGTTCGAATTTCTTCTCCAAGAGTTTGTGTTTGGGGAAAAAAAGAGGATACTCTGAACCAGACATTTGGAATTTGCTAATGGTTTGATTAGCAGACAGTGGACCTGCTGTAAGGTTCAGGAAGTGTGGTCCCAGATCCTGATGTCGTTGTCAATATTTGTCCTACTTGCAGTGGAAAGAACTTACCTCCTACTCCTAAAGGGGGAAGGACATGACACCTTGTATGACAAGCAAAATTGCAACACTTTAAAAACGTGCACAAAAAAATCTCTTCTGCTCTTAACTGACAAGAAATACTGGTAGAGCAATAGAGGCGGAGACAAGAAAGTGTCATTCAGACGGTCAACTTTAGCCCAACTCGGCTGTGTGATGTGGGCTAAGATGAGCTAAAGTGTAAATTGGGTGTTGATGAGCGAGAGGTGTGTTGTGGAACAATTCCAAGCGGAGGGTGGGATGTTGTGATTTTTCTTCTTACAGGTGATACATAGAACTGACTATCGTGAAATTTAGGAGATATAAAAGGCAGTAAATATAAATATTTCTGTGATGCTACCTCACTTCTCTTATAATGTATCCAGAAGGTGCTTGTCTCACCTCTGAGAGCTCACCAGACCCTGCCACCACTTGCCGGTGAGTGACCTCCATCGCGTGCAGCGTGATGCTGAGCTGCTCTATGTGGTGGGCATCTCTCCCTCCTTGCCAGCAGCCCTAGGGAGCACAGCGTGTTGATGAAACACAAGCTTCACTGACCCAGTTTCTGCAACCTGTCCAAAGTACGACTTGGGAATACCTCTAGTCATGTAAACATCACGCAAGGCATGTAAGGAATAATGATGTAGCGAAGAGTAAAGAAATGGTGGTGATAGTATTGTGGGTTCCTTTTGGAACACTGGAGGGAAAGTGAATACTAAGGTGTGGGGTGGGGTTTACTTGGAAAGGATGTGCGGGTAGGTAGTAAATATCATATTGGATGACAGGTTAGTGCTCATCTCTCGACACCATAGCCTGAGGGCTCTTTCTCTGCCACGCAGGAATCTCCTGTTTCAGTATTACTGCTTCATATTAAACTAAACATTTGAAAAGCATGTTTTGCATGAGAAGCTAGTCAGACGACATAAAATAAGAACAAGTAAGTGATTCAAACTTCTTGCGAGGTTTTCCTTTGTGTGGCATGCTAGCTTGGGCCTACAATGTTGGCAGATGTACTTGGGAACGCCATCTTGCTAATTCATTTTAAACCTTCTTTTTACTTCATCTGGCTGTTATGTCATCATAGCATGCCAACAGCTGGACATTTATTCTAGATGCCTTGTCTTCTGCCTTCAGCAATTAACAAACCTTTTACGAATGCCAAAATTACTTTGCCAAGCAAGAAACTCTGCCCTGACAGGACTTTTACTTTGTTTACCAAACAATTCTGGGCACAAACAACAAAATATGTCTGCAGATTTACCGGAGGAGCATTAAAGTTGATCGGGTCCCAGCTTTTTAGATGCATGGACATAGAAAGAACAGCAAAACACACAAGATGATGGATGGAATGTTGCACAGTGGGAAAACATTCACCCAGAGTCACAGATCTGGGTTTAATCCATCGTTATTTTGCTCACCAAGCCACCCCAGTTCAGACATGGCCATATGCAAATCAGTCTTGACCCTGTGCCTCATGGGAACAGTCCAGCCCGAACTGCCAAGCCATGTCTTCCCTGGACCGGAATCAAGCATCCTAGGACCGGTTTCTGGCTATCAGCCGTCTTCAGCCAGGATAGCTTGACTCCAGTGGCGTAGTGATCACGGGACCCACGTCTGGGCATACCCTTCTCACATAGGGTGACCCTGTTCCCATGAGGCACAGGGTCAAGACTGATTTGCATATGGCCATGTCTGAACTAGGGTGGCTTGGTGAGCAAATTAACGATGGATGCATCCTAGGACCGGTTTCTGGCAATCAGCCGTCTTCAGCCAGGATAGCTTGACTCCAGTGGCGTCGTGAGCACGGGACACACGTCTGGGCATACCCTTCCCACATAGGGTGAACAGCTAAACGCACATCTTGTGTGCTTTGCTGTTCACACTATGTGTGGTAAGGGTATGCCCAGACGTGGGTCCCGTGCTCACAATGCCACTGGAGTCAAGCTATCCTGGCTGTGGGCATACCCTCCCCACATAGGGTGAACAGCAAAACACACATCTTGTGTGTTTTGCTGTTCACCCTATGTGGGAAGGGTATGCCCAGACTTGAGTTCCGTGTTCACTACGCCACTGGAGTCAAGCTTTCATGGCTGATGACGGCTGATAGCCAGAAACCGGTCCTAGGATGCTTGATTCTGGTCCAGGGAAGACATGGCTTGGCAGTTCGGGCTGGACTGTTCCCATGAGGCACAGGGTCAAGACTGATTTGCATATGGCCATGTCTGAACTGGGGTGGCTTGGTGAGCAAAATAACAACGGATTAAACCCAGATCTGTGACTGGGGGTGAATGTTTTGCCATTGTGCAACATTCCGTCCATCATCTTGTGTGTTTTGCTGTTCACCCTATGTGGGAAGGGTATGCCCAGACGTGGTTCCCTGGCTCACTACGCCACTGGAGTCAAGCTATCCTGGCTGATGACGGCTGAAAGCCAGAAACCGGTCCTAGGAGGCTTGATTCTGGTCCAGGGAAGACATGGCTTGGCAGTTCGGGCTGGACTGTTCCCATGAGGCACAGGATCAAGACTGATTTGCATATGGCCATGTCTGAACTGGGATGGCTTGGTGAGCACAATAACGATGGATTAAACGCAGATCTGTGACTGGGGGTGAATGTTTTGCCATTGTGCAACATTCCGTCCATCATCTTGTGTGTTTTGCTGTTCATCCTCTGTGGGAAGGGTATGCCCAGACGTGGGTCCCGCGCTCACTACGCCACTGGAGTCAAGCTATCCTGGCTGATGACAGCTGATAGCCAGAAACCGGTCCTAGGATGCTTGATTCTGGTCCAGGGAAGATATGGCTAGGCAGTTCGGGCTCGACTGTCCCATGAGGCACAGGGTCAAGACTGATTTTCATATGGCCATGTCTGAACTGGGGTGGCTTGGTGAGCAAAATAATGATGGATTAAACCCAGACCTGTGACTGGGGGTGAATGTTTTGCCATTGTGCAGCATTCCGTCCATCATCTTGTGTGTTTTGCTGGACAGAAAGAAGGCAAGGGACACCTTTCAGGGGTGGTGATTAGCTGCTTTCTTTGTTAAAACATTTTCTTAGGGATATGAACCTTTTCTCAATCAAAGGAGCATTTTGCTGGATATTTTGGATTAAAAGAACAAGTTGGGTTCATTTATGTCCGTCTGTGTGTGGAGCATCGGTTCCTTCATTAGGAGGTGGAAGCAAAACCCATGCACCGTCTAATATTCTAGAAAAAGGTGATCACATGTGGGCTCCTCCAAGTCCTGCCAGAGGAATGCCTCATGTCATCATCTCTAATTTTGTCTAACTATGGAATTCACGATTAAGAATACACCTCGACAACAATACCATGAACTGAGTTTGAATTCGAATGGTTTTCTTTTTAGTCGAAATAGGTGGTATAATTATGCTATTATCATGTGTAATTGTGCATGCACCTACGATAATTATGAAATTACACCCCATAACTACCAGTATATTCAGCAGATTAAAATAGAAAAGGTGTACTTTAATCCAATCAAGCTGTCTATCATGTTTTTTTCGTCCAGGCACATCTGTGCCGCATGAAAGTTTAGTGCACAAAATGTTTCAAAGTTTATCAAGCTTCCAAATCAACATTCTTACGACTTTTAGGTGGTTGTTGACAAAGATGATTAGACACAGTCTGACTTATAAAAACAGAGTCAGATACTTTACAGTATATTGTAGTTCCAAAGTTCAGAATATGAGAACAATAATTATCAAGTAAATGGGATTTAATGAACAGGTAATGAGTCCTTCCGGTGGCCCCACTGAACTTGATGTCATGCTGGTGTGAGCATCTCAGTGGTAAGCGGTTTTCCATGCCAGGGTCAGTTATATGGTTGGAACTCTCATGCAAGGCTCAGGGGCCTCTCTGCTGAAAGATAATCCTGCTTGAAAAAGGTTGCACTCTCATAGCGCTCAAAATGAAGTTTGTGCCCTCTAAGCGTTGATGCAGTTCTCTTAGATGCCATTGCCATAGGCCTGGGCGATGCACATTCTGGTGAGTATATCTGCTTTCCACTCGTATTCCAGACATGACTGCAGGTTTTCACTCTGCTAATGTTAATGGCTAACCCTTTCTAGTTCTTGCCAGACCTATTATATTTTCTAACAGTGGGCTTAGAGACCTCCGAATGGTTACCAAAATGTTACTAACTCCTGTGGAAAAACCTATGATTTCTGTAGAACAGGTTATGGGCAAGAAAATAAATGCATATTTCCCATGGATAAAAGAAGGTGTAAGGAGCATGAAGTTTAACATTCCTTTCATACGTCAAAGGAATTTCATAGGGTTTTTTCAGTGTCATCTCTGCAATTGATTCTGTAGTTATAAGATTGGGAGATAAAACAACACCTTTCTGACCAAAGAAATACCTCAAACGGAAGAGTGTCTGGCTCAGTGCTGTATATTTCAAAACATATTTGCCATAATTCAGCCAATGTAGTGTTTTTTATTCAGCCCCATTAAAAGCAGATCTTCTGATGCCTCTCCTCACAGTGTAAGTGTTTGATCACGTTACTTTTTTGATGGTGCGTGTCTGTGGTTGATGCTCTTTCACATATGGTGCACACAATGAACCATATCTAACTTGCCTGACCACTGTATTAGGCATTTAAAATAGCTTGGGAGGTCGCTTACAGCATATGTGTTCTTGGGTAGACCAATACAAATTCACTTCAGTGCCCTGAATGTATTTGGACTGCGCGTTTGGACTCCGCCAGTATCCTACCTTACCTTGACAAATCCAGACATTATATTGGGAGCTCAGGAGAGATTCTTATTTACATATCCTTTCCTTGACATTTGTTGACAAATTTCACCCAGTGATGTTAGTATGCGGTCCTTGCAAAGTTGTGGTGATGAGGTAACCCTTTGCAGATTGTATGGGGCATTGCAGGATTGAGCCACACAGCGAGCAAGGGCACATGGGTGTTGTCACTGGTATTTCGTATCTAGACTACCTTTTATCTCTTTTTTTCTCTAATAGGAGTCCCAGACATGGGAAACTTCAACAAGATCTCTTTTTAGGTCTTGCCTACCACACAGTTCAAGCTCTCCGATTGCAAAAGACCTTTTGTGCACTTAACCAAAAGTTTACAGTTGGATAGCAACTCGCCCATTGCTTTCCACTGGTTGGCTTATTGTTACTTTCATTTGCTCACTTCTTATGCAGTAGATTTCCTTGTCCAAGATTGTCCATCTTATGTTTGTCCCTCTCCTGGAGCATTGGTTCTTTACCTTCTTTATGATTAGCTTGCTTCTGTCCTTCCACTTCTTTCTTATAGGAGACTACAGGCTTGATGTACGAAATATGAATTCCTAAAAAGTGGTCACAAATTGTGTGCCTTTTTTGTGTAAAGAAAATAATTTTGCGACCTTACCTATGTGCTAATAGGTTAATTCACAACATTCCAAACCGTAGTGTGTCTTACTCTATGCAACCTAATCAATAATTTTGAGGTAGGGTGTAAATTACGACACATTACGATTGGATGCCATCAAAGGGAGAGTGGCCAGACTTACTACAATTGGATACCATCACAGGGATGGTAGCCAATTCGGGTCAGCAGACCACCATGTCTGTGATCATATTTTAATAAAGTAAACATTTATTTTTTAATGAAGCCCATTTTCTTTAAAGGAAAATAGGCTTCATTTAAAAAGGAACTTTTTTTAAGTTTAAAAGTTTTTTTTTAAGTTTGTTTGAGAGTGGGCTGTGATCCGCTGGACTATTGCCTACTTCCCATCAAACATTTTTTTTTTTTACATTTACAAAGATGATGCTGTGCCAATGGGATCCCTTCCCTTCTGCAAATGGTTTACACTCCCAACTCGGAAGTCGGTAATTTTTCAATGATTTGCAACCGGTTTATGGTCGCAAAACATCTATACATACCATTACGAATCACTTTACGGAAGGGATGCTCTAAACATGCTCCTGCCAAGGAGCAATTTGCAATGCATTTCAAAACCCAATTTGGTGATTCCGTAATGTTGTAAGGAATGTTCAGCAAGTTAGGTTCCTTGCTAATAGTCTTGAAATGCTTCAAAATCTTTTCATTAGTACCAGGGCAGTTGGAAGGGAGGCCTAGATGAATGAGACAGCTTAGGGGAGTTCATCAAATAAACGTCACAAATATATCTTATGCTTCCTGTCATTACTTTGAGAAGCAGGCCTCTAAAAATCATAATTATGTTACCAGAACTGCAGGTCTATGGATTTAATCTACTTGACCTAACTGTAATGCTCTGACCCATAAACTGGTTTCAAATTATGTGCTCCTGGGCAAATATTTGATTTCACTGAGCCATCACTTTCTTCATTATCACAGATGAAAGGACCATCAAATATGTGAATCCACAATGTCTGTTGTACAGAAAACTCTTGTTTAATTTAATAGACTAAGCTGTTACGCCATACATAATACAAATCTAGCCACATATAGGATACACATGACCCCAAACTTGCCTCTTAGTTCATTAACAGCATTATCATCAGAGCGGGGATAGGAATGTTTCTTAAATCATGTTTAAAAACTATCACTTTTAAGAAATCTATAACTAAAGCATGTAGTGGTTCAACACTGTAATTTGTAATCAGAACATTTTCCATTGAAATGGCCACAAAATGTTCCAATGACATGCAGATGTACTGATAAAATGATATAGTGTACAAATAATAATGTTGGGAAGTTGAGTTTCTGCAAATATTTGTCATTTGCGCATCACCAAGTACAGTGTTCTGATTTGCTTTGCTCCTTTATTTTGATGACACTTCTGAATTACTAAAACAAAATTCTTTGTATTTCCTGATATATTTTGAAATATTTCTAGTATTCATGTACAAGCCATTTAAATGTCCGTTAGAAAACTGACATCGTACAGCATTTTGTTTCACAAAACTCACTTTACAAAACTCTCTAACTGTAGTAAGAGAAAGAAAGGTAAACACCATTTTCCAAGATAAGATAAGCAGCAATCATTTTAAAATAAACTGACATCTGACTGACCTCTGTCCTTAAACTAACAGCAAATGTGTCATGATAAAAACAAGAGTTAGAGGCATCTTTATTGCTCATTCCCTTTCTGAATTAACAGAACACCTGTTCCTTTACAGCTCAAGTTCACTTGCCAGAATGGACCAGTGGGTTCACAAAATAGCTCTCTCTGACTTGCCATAGCAAGTGGGAGTTCTGAGAAGTTCTTGCAACATGTAAAAGAATCACAAAATGTGTTTCATCGATTTAAAAAAAACAAGAGAGAGAAAGAAGGGTGATGTGGGCTTTGCAACTGACCGCAAAACGGCTTTGTACGCCAGTCCTTACTTTTTTCTTTGTTGTTCAGCACTCCATGGGAGTGAATGTGTTTTGCAGCTCTCTCCCTCGTGTACTTCTCCCCTACCAGATACCCACTTTTTCTGTGCTCCATTCTGCTGCCTTCCTTCTGTGTAAAGCTCTCTCTTGGGTGCCCCCCCTCAAACTCCATGCCTCCCCTATGCTTCCACCCACCCTCTGTGTTGCTTTCCCTCGTGTGCTGTTTTTCCCCTTCCCTGGCACACCCAGCTGCTTCCCCCACCTGATCTTCTGTTGCCCCCATTGCCTACACACATAAAAAAAAAGCTTCACATTGAAGAAAAAGCACATTTGCGTTACCTTTCTTCAAAATGTAGTGATCCATCTTGGATCAGCATTGGAAATAAATGGTGAACATGCGTAATGATGCATGCGCGCACGTCACCACCAATGCACATGGCTACAAAATCACATGCGTACATCTATTTTTTTAAACTTTTTTTCTCCTTTTGCCATGCTACACCAAATATTTTGGATGCTGTACAGCACCATCAAAAGAAGGTCTTAAAGGTGAGACCTAATGGCTTTGCCAAATCCTGTTTTACTTTTCCAGTCAGTTAAAGAACGCTTGTACATGGTCAAACAGTACATTATAAGAGGCTGTGATATTTGAGCCAAAAGGCACTGCAATCATCAGTTTAAATCCAGCCCAAGACAGGTCACATTTGCACGTATTATTATTGGAGACAGGAAATTTCATTACAATTGATGATTACCGCTGTTCAGTTACCTTAATAGAAAACACTGGAGCTGCTCGGGAAATGGGAAAGCATAATCAGGTTATTATACTGACATTGTACAAGAAACGATCCCTTTGACCTTTTGCAATAAACCTTTTTATTCATCTTCAGAGAAGGGACAAATGGAATTTGGTAAAAAACAAGTTATTGTATCAGCCTAATATACCGCTGGTTGTGAAGAATTTGGATTGTCATTCATTCTACATCATATCGCTTACAAAATCATGAATTAACAAAAGGCAGGAATGACAGCATACCTCCCTGTGCAATATTCTAGCTGTGCACATGGCAACGCTTACATTGAACCTGTACTTAGTAATATTATTGTATGACGCTTGCTGCCATACATACATGTTGCAAAGAAAGGTATAAGTATTGTCCAGCTCATTTATACTCCTTGTATTGGTCTCTTAAGTAAGAAAGCTTCTCCTCACTGGGATCATGGCATGCCCTATGTCCCAAGTCACCTAAAGAAGCCTTTTGTTCCATTTGTAAAATAAAAATATGCTTCTTGTATCACTGACACATTTCTTTCTGCCACTAGTTGAAGTGATCACACAAGGGGGTCTAGAGGAGATGTAAGGACCTGCGTGGGCCACCTCCCCTCACATTACTCATATCACAAAAAATGCCACGGGTCCAAAGTAAACGGAAGGTCAAACAGGTGACTTGGTGTACTCTTACACATAAAAGGGAGTTACCTTTAAAGGAGGGTTCCCCTCACACACCAGAGGTGTCATGCTTCATTAAAGGGGTGCCTCCTCGCATGAGAGACCTAGTCTCCAGGCGAGCTACAACCCCCTCGCTGCGAGGGATGAGCTCAGAGATGTTTTTGTTGAAATGAGGCGGGTGTACTAAAACCCTATGTGAGCCTGGTATGTTGGAAAAGGTGCAGTGCTGTAATGTGAGTGGTTAAAACTGGCTACAGGGTAAGCTATGCTGCAACTTTATTCAGCTACCCAGTGTCAGGATCAAAAACAGAAAATAACTGCATATGGCATCATTAGAGGCATCTGTGTTAGTGTCAGACCAACATGTTTCGGCCAAGGGATCTAAACTAGTGTCAAGGCCTTCTTCAGGGTTAATCATTCAGCTGCTGCAATAAATAAGTGTACAATGTGAAAAAACATGAAAAATATGTGCATAAAATAAAATGGTGTAATACTGAACTTGTTCAATATGTTCCATGCATAACCTATGGGGGAAACAAAGAACAACATGTCACATTTGCATACAGAATTTATCAATAAAGTGTATTGTGAGTACCACATACAGTTGATCCTTCCATTTAGTAGTACACTAACAACACATTCACATATTAGACCGATATGTGATAGTACACTAACAACACATTCACATATTAGACCGATGTGTGATAACACTGGGGTTGGGAGGGTGTGTGCAGCACGGGCCTTTCTGAAGACCAGGAAAACAGAGAGAGAGGCCACAGGTCTAGAGATGTGTGAACTGGCAGGGCACCCAATGGTATGGCTGGGCATCAGGAGGGTTGTTAAAAGGTGGATCAGCAGTAATGGATCTGCAACTGCTGAAGTATCGCAGTGAACCCCTACTTCATTTTAAGACAGATAAACAACCACCTCCGCCCGGGCTGGGCATTGGAGCAGTGTGGATGCATGCTGACAAAGCATATGGTCAGAACCAGCTTGAGTGAGAGTTACAGCAGGGGGATGGACCACTGATAGGGGACCCGACATGCAGAGGATGGAACACTAATGGGGGAAAAAACATGCAGAGCTAACGCTGCCTGCATACAAAATAACCTTGAAGGGGAAATCAGTACTAACGAAAGGCTGACGGCGAAGTGGCATAATGGCACTTACCACCAGTAGTGGGAGCCGGAGACCAGGAGGCACATGTCCGGTGGACAGGGGAACTGTGCCTCAAAGCCGTTATCGTTAAAAAGGCCGGCAATCAGCTGTAGCCGAGAAGGAGTAGGCACACCTGTGGGGAACGGTCTGTCACGCGAAGAGGCACCCCTATGATGAAGCGTGACACCTCTGGTGTGTGAGGGGCACCGTCCTTTAAAGGGAACTCCCCTTTATGTGTAAGAGTACACCCAGTCACCTGTTTGACCTTCCGTTTACTTTGAACCTGTGACCTTGTGATATGACTAGTTGAAGTGGGCCATAGTGTTAGGGTGTCATATATAGCAGTAACAGCAGGCCTGAGGACTGCTTGACAAAGCTTGAGACACTTTTAAGCATGCACAAATGCAACAAAAATGCAACCTTCACACAGTGGCAGTTAGCCTAGTGAGCGATCTGCTACCTAAGGAAAGACTGACAGATGATACTTTGTCTGTGGCGGTCACAACTCCCTCGCAGTGACCCCCTAAAGAGCCACAAATGGCTAGCTTTGGTATGTAGGTGAGCTGTTTGGCTCTTGGGACACACTTTGAGGTTGAGCTTCTGTCTGAGTGGCCTCTTCGTGCAAGTGCCTTATCTCATGAATGCACACGTACATACCGCAGGCAGCTTCTGGGAGTGGTGCACTAGGTATGGGCTCATCTTAAGCCCGAGCTGAGACCTTTGGGATCTATTTGCGCAAGTCAGTCCTTTCCCTCTCTGTTGAGTTTGTGCCTGCTGCTAGAGGAACTAGAGACGTGGGTTATATATTGGTCTTTGATCAACTATGAGACAAATATGGCAGAGGAACACAGGTAAAAGTCAGTAAGTCAGTAAAGACTGATTGAAAGGAAACGGTTTGTTGCTTGGTGTGGGGATGATGAATAGTGCTATTAAGAATGAGGAAAATGGCCTGCTTAGCCTGCTGCAGCTTCATCATTTTAAGGGCTAAACTGCACTGAAATGTGTAAAGAAACTTCACTTCCCAGAAATCCTTAATTTGCCTAATGATCCGTCTAACCCTGACTAAAGCTGTCCGCGGCAATCCTAGCCAAGTGTTCTAAGCTATACCTATAAAAAAGAAATATCTGAAACATGAAAACATTCAAAAAACCTTTCAAAGCAAACGTAGTAGAACCCCCATTTAGTCCAGATCTGACTGCTATCTATTATACAAAAAAATAAGAGAATGCCCTGATATATGGTTACTCAGGCGAAGAACACCACCATTTTATATGTTCACATTTAATGTTGACATCTTTCTTAAATGTTGCCTCTTGACACACATTTGCATGCGCTCACATATAGTATATTTTCTTAAATGAATTTTATTTAATTTATCAGGTCCTGGAACATTCTGTACCAGGCTTAAGTTTGCTGTGCAAAATGTTAATGTTTGTTGTTGTCCGCTCGGCAATAGCCCTGCAAGGGTAGAATCAATAATGACGGACTGACTCGGGCTCTAGTATGGTAACACTAGTGAAGTATATTATATATATGACACCAACCTTTGTTTAGACAGAGGAGCATTTTGCTGTCACTGTCGAGGTTGCCCCTTGTCGGTATTCTAGGCCAGCTGAATCATGTGTACCTTCCTGAGAAGGACGATGCCCTGCTCTACACAAGAATGTGCTCCCAGATGAAAGATAACCACATATAATTGGGGAATTAGATCACCCTAGATTTACACCCCCTAAGCCTACTAGGTTCGGAAGCGCTGGGTTGGAATATAAACATGATTATACATGTGTGCCTATAATCAGTGTAACAGCACAATGGTTGAATCGTTCATCTTTTTCACGATTCTAGTAATGCTGATTCCTCTGTTCTGTTTCTTTCTATTAATCTTTCAGTGCACGTATTTTACACAAGAATCACAATGCTTCAATAAACAATTCAATTGCCAATTTGAGTATTTCTTATGTCTCCCTTTGGGCATGCCTGAGTTACTAATGAAAGGGACTGATCCCTTTGCACAATTTCCCTGGGGGCTCAGAGTAGTCATGTTCTGAGGTTGCACTTACCCTCCGGTACCGTGTAAGGTTAGAGGTCCAGAGGGTGCACTGTGAGCTAACCAGGACTAAGACCAACATATCCTGATGATGTGTGTGGAGTCAGTCTCTCACAGTGTTGCTGTTTATGTCGTCCAAATGCACAGTCTTACTGATAAAGTATGTACCGTACAACAGTCCCTTTAGTATGTTAATCGAACTGCTGAAAATTTGCATGATTGTCTGCCGGACCTCATAGCTATATGTGAACTCTGAGAAGACCACACCAAAATATATTGTGTTTGTGCGGGTGGACCTAGCAGGGGCTTGTTCTGGCCTGCATTTAGTTCTTTCTATAAGGAATAGCTAAATATAAGACCATCCTTTCCATGTCCCTAAGTGATCCATTCTAGACGAAACATTTTATCTACAGCAAGGTTTTTTTGTAAAAAAGTTTGGAGAACATATTTTACCTAGCAACGTTTTATGTCACATGATGATTTGCTTACAGTGTGAATTGTTTGCCTGCTGCAGTTAAGAGCAGTGTGCGCTCTTTGATTCTACTTATAGTTGATTAATTTATTTAACAACTTCTATTTTGCCAGTGGCTGTTGTTCTTTTTCCTCTCTTTTTTGATCATTTATTTCTCTGGTCTGATTTTTTTCAACCCTTTTGTCTGTTGTAGTTAAACCATCTTCAGTGCGAATTTTCTTAAACATCAGATACATTTGAAACAACACTCTTGTTTCAGTTTAATTTGTTTTGAGATTTAATGTCACTGGTTTTATTATTTTAACTAATGTTTTCGTCTTTTCTTTAAGGGTGTACCATACACTAGAGAAGCCTACTGGCCAATCAGCTATTTCTATTTACTAGGACACGAGTGCGCAAAGGTGCAGAACACATCTGCAATGCCCCCCCCCTACAATTTTGTCACTTAGAGATATAACAAAATAGAGTGTTCAATAAGTGTGAGGCCCTTATTTGAATTATATGGATCGCTGTGTGAAATCAGGTGTTCCTTTATGTAACTATTGATTCACTGCACCTTATCTTCAAGCTTGTAATCAAATATATGGACTGCAGGCTTTTACACGGCGAAACCATTGTTCCTGAGGACAAGAACTGCCCAAAACAATCATGTGTTTGAGAGAATTGTGGCTATTCGCTGATCAATATTGTTCTACAGTGTGCCTTTATAGTCCTATGCTGCAATGCATGTTTTAAGCAGCCGTGTAACTCATCCCGCCTTGTGATTGGTCTAGAACATGTCACATCAAGATCCACGTCTGCATCTTGGGAGGGGCACTAGTGTTTGATACTTTCAAATTACAACTAAGAAACGTGTGTAAATTTGGGATATTAACTCATTTCAGTTAAATTTTATTGGACTCGGTCAATGACCTTTCCTTACAACAATTTAAAAGAAGGTTACAAAATAGGGTAATGGAGAACATTATTAGGAGTGTGTGGCAGCCACCGACGAGCCAGACCAGAAACCGCTCACACAGTGACCTGAATGTTGTCGCTCGATGCACTCAATTTCTGTTTACAAGCAATAACAGGAGAACTGCTGCAGGGATACCTTCCTTTAGGTAGCCTGTTCATTTATTCTAAAGCCACACCCACTTGTAAATATAGATGGCAGCAAAGAAGGCTCAACTTAGCCAGATTTACCCATAGTTCCCTCCCAATGTTTTCGAATGGCTGAAAATGGACGGTAAAGAGATGGAGGCAATCAGCCACCTCAAGGTCCAGCGCTAATTTATGCAAGATACGTTCAGAAGAAATTATTCCCACCGCTGGTTAGCACAAACACACCGGAGCTAATTCCCTGACATTTGCATCAGTGTGCTGAAAGGCACGTTTCAGCTCATTAAAATCCCTTCGGTATGTTTGACCTCAAACCCACCGTGAAGGTTAAGACCACAGCTGTGATAGTCTTTTTAGGCACGATAGCAAATTACAGTTGGCATATTGGTATCTGTTTGTAAAGGTCTTATTGCCTATCACAGTCATGCTTTTGGTAATTAGGGCGACACTATGTCTACAATTAATCTTTGACCTTGATTGTTTCAATACATTAGCTGCCTTGTGTTCTCTGCTGTTAGTTGTTCATGGATACCGAAATTCACCTGTGTATGCAGTGTCTAAGAAATACTCCTTTTACCAGTCACTTACTAAAGATATTCCTCCCTAGCACATTTTACGCCATTGAAACCAGGAAAGCTTTAACCCGTTAACTGCTGATGGTCCTTACTCTCTCACTACACATTCAGCATTTTTGTTTATTACCTATGATAAACATTTGTAAATAGCCTCCGGACTTTTTTTGTAAGCAAATGGAATAGTGTATTAACATGCAAGTATCAGACAGTCAGTTTCTGTTTCTCAGAGTTTGGCACTTATTTTTTTCCAGTAGATTAAATGGGCAGAACGCGGAGCTGTTGCCTCCATTTTACTGGCATCTCAGAGGATAGTGTTCACAAACAGGTATCTGGACTCCATTTGCCGGTGGCCCAACACCCTAGAACTGGGAACTTCTTCAAAACAGATCTTGTTTTTTAGTGATGCTAGGGACTAGATATCCGTTTGTTGATGCTAGTTTTCGAGAAGTGTTATCTTCGTCCACCTGTTCTCCCACTCCCCTTTTATTATCAAGAGCTCAAGTGATAGGCAATTACTGGGTGCTCACAGCAAGCTTTAAGATCAAATGGAACTATGTTATGAATGTGTCCCAAGAGGCCGTGCTCACATTACTGCTTATCATGAGGGTTTCTTAATGGGGTTTTATTTTCATTTACAAAAACACGTGTTCTTTTGGTTTGTGCTGCTCAGATTCACAAGCACAATTTGACTTAAGAGCTGTCACAAATATAGATAAATAACTTAATCCGCTTCTCTTTGTTACCTTTCAGTTTTATATGTCCCACCATCATCTCCCTCCATGATTACCAGTTTTTTAGTCTTGGATCAATAGTATGAAATTCTAACATCCCGCAGGGCCATGAGGACACCCATTGAAGCAGCTGTTTGCTTGTCATGTGGATGGGCAGAGTGGACATGGTTTATGGGGGGTTTGCTTGATCCTAATTTCAATCCCGGGCTCTTAACAAGAAATTGTTGATAGAGACGGATCGATTTATAGGACATGCTTCCATTCCAACTTTCTCCCACCCACAGTCAAGGGGCATTGTTGGAAAACGTGCCTCTAAAGAAGCATCATTACAGATTGATAAAGCTTCCTTTGCTCAAAAATGTCCTCAGTCCCTCAAACATTCCTGTTTATTCTTGACTCTTAAGATGTTGTGGAAACGCTTTCTGTATCCATTAACCCCACTGATAATAGAGCCCAAAGTCAAAAGGTCGTCTCATTTAGCAGGAGGGCCTGCCCCTAGTGATCTTAGGTAGATACAAGGCTCATCAAACCATTTGTATTAATACGATGAGCAGTATTCATTTTCCCTGCCACTGAATTGCAAAAATATTGCAGAAATGCATCCAGATTTGACTTTGTTGAGGAGATGGGTGGCACTTGATAAGAGCTCATCACTTGTGACGGTATTCCATTCTGTGCCGTGTACCGTGAAAGCCCCCCCCACCACTGCAATGCCCACCCCCTCCCTCCGAGTTTCTTTGCAGCGCGCCTTGATGGTCGCACGCAAGACATGTTTTCTCAGCGACTAACCAGCTCCTCTTTGCAGCACAAGCTGCAGTTCTGCACCGCTGCGTCATGGCGGTTTTCAGAAACGAGGAGTCACGTTGGCTGCCCACCCCACCCCCTCCCACATGAATTGTGGATGATGTCTGTGTTTCTCCACTTCAGGTGACTCTTTAAGCTCCCCTGGGCGCTCCCCGAAGCGCTCTCGTGGAATACCCTCTCCCACTCCATCTATTGGGGTCAAATACTCTCCAGTTAGTATAAAATATGATTCTGGCACGCGACGTGGACGCTTTGAGGATGCCGTTTAACGGAAAGCGAGTAGCACTTTGCAGGCAGAGCGTGGGCAATTTGTTTCTCGTGTGGAACACTTCCCTTACCTCTTTCTACGCACGTCGGATGCTATAATTAGCCATTGTCAATACAGTTTGCGCGAGGTTGTCACCGAGCAGTTCAGCAATAATATACCGCTGCCAATATAGCGAAACTAGCCGCTGTAAACGAGCAAACGTAAAAAAAGCCCTTTGTTCTTGTATTGAAATGCTGTCATCCCGTCTCTCCCTCCGCAGGTAGAAGCGCGGGAAGTGTTAACCATGCCGCCAGCCACGCGACTCCCCCTGCACTGGGCCTGCGTGACGCTATTAATCCTCTCCCAGGCCCTGGCAGTCAGCTTTCCCGAGGATGACGAGCCCATTAATATCGTCGACTACCACTGTAAGTAATCTACTCGATGTTTGCATTAAAGGAGGGGAGGAGGGAGCAGACGTGACTTTTATGCTAACGGGGCCTCCTCAAGGACGGCGCGCAGTTCTTCTCTGTAATTGTGCTTTCTGCGCAGATACCCTGCAGTTCAGATCTGCTACTTTTAAACGACAGAGATAATTTCAAGCGCATTGAAGAACGCATTTGCAGAAGTTGGCCCTGGCGCAGTCATTTGTATTCGAGGCATTACCAGAGGAGTTTAGTTTAAGCCCCTCCACAGCGCGTGTATACAGCTAATCAATGCTGTACATTGATTCTTCGGCTCTGTAATCCTGACTGATGGTGCAGCCCATTTTTTACTTGCAGATTCCAGGCAATATCCAGTATTTAGAGGACGCCCTTCAGGCAATGAATCTCAGCACAGTCTGGACTTTCAGCTGATGTTGAAAATTCGAGACACACTTTATATCGCTGGCAGGTAATTTTCCTCTAATCTGTTTACTAGACTCAAGTGTTTTCCCTGATGCGCTGTGCCCTTATGGGTAGTTCATTTAAAACGGTCCACATAAAACATGATCAGCAACGTATGTCCTATTGACTGTGCATATGAATCAGCCCAGCTCGGCACCCCTACCTCACTGTATTTGGTGTGTATCGCGAGCTAGTGGGCCATTGTACAAGGTACCAGCGACTTTATTTATTTAGGAATTTAGAGAGCGCAGAGCTACCCCAACGGGGTGTCCCGGCGCTAATTAGATAGAGAGCACTTGACGCAGGCCAAGGGCGGGCCTAATCCGACTTTGACGAAGAAACCTGTAAAACGTTTAGATCTGATACAACACTGTATATGGGAAAGAGGTGCTGAGTTATTTATTTGGTAATTTAGTCATATATGATTTTGCTGAAACCATATGCTTCCCAAAACATACATGTTTGTACTGCTAAATACCTCAGATATCACTTCACGTATGTCATGTTCTATTACATCAGTGAAACATTACTAGAACATCAGGAATTGCATCATTAATAACAACACAGTGCATGAGCTGCATTTACTTTAGGGCACATGATATAGATACACGAGATAACCATAGCAGGTGAATTTCAATTGTTGTGTTCATTTAAAATAGTATGTTTTAACTGACATTTTTACCAAACTATGATCTCCCTTTAAGCTTTTGTTTTTTCATTGCTATATATATATATATATATATATATATATATATACACACACACACATATATATATATATATATATATATATATATATATATATATATATATATATATATATATATATATATATATACATATACATATATACACACACACACACACGTACACACACAAATGCCCAATGGCACTGAAAGTAAATGTGGCCCAATAGCACAATATTTAGAGCAGCCTTGTTTATTAATACAGTGCAGCAAAATTGACATGAAAAATATGTTTTAGTGCCTCACAGATAGCATGGAACAATGGCTTTACGCAGGGAAACAAGCAACTCTCCTACTACGTTATGAGATCTCTCTAATGTGATCTTACCTTTCTGCACAAATGCAACCACTGTCATCCTAGTTTTGGCTAAACACCTTTTGTTAAACCAAATACACATGAATGTAAAACAAATATGCATGGGAAAAAGGCATCACATATATCAAATGCGCAGGAGGCAAGGAACATTATGAATCACTTGAGGCGTCCATTCTTGTCAGTCAAGGACCCTCCATTTATCAATGTTAATAAAGAGCATATTATACTCTTCACATCTGTATTTATATTCTATATATGCATATATAATATATTACAGCTTGCCTCACCCACAAGTACAGCAAATAACAAACCTTATTCATTTTCACATTAATGCAGTACAAACAGAGGGCTGTCTATCAGAGAGCAGCTGGATTGTTGGTTGCGACAGGGACTAGCAAGTAGGGTAGTGTAGGATTGCCAGCACACATTTATTTCAGTACTGAATGTGTTTCTTCTCCCAGGAATGTACATTCCTACTGTATAAGGGCTGCTCATGTTTAGTTTTACATGCCGTATGTGACCTCAGATTTCTTAGAGGCATTTATTTATTTAACAAGTTATGTACAGCAGGAACTTGACCCGAAGGTATCAGACACAAGTTACATAAGGAGTAAATAAAAATACATGGTAGAGGTACCAAAGAGTAAACAATGTACAGTGGTATATGTCAACGAAATAGCAGTTACCGAGGTACATAAAGCATAAATAAAAACACATAGTAAAAGTATATAAAAGAAGTATAGTGAGTTAGTTGTGGTTGGGGCTACGAGGATGGAGAGAGTAGAAGCATTGTTTCTCCCCGAGGTAGAGCGCTTTGTGTCTGAAGATCAAGTGCAGTATGAGACCTTTTGATTTGAAGCGATGCAACCGAGCCTCAGTTCGACTTCTTTTGCTCGACAAAGTCTATCAATGGACCGGATGAACACGCCATCTACACAGAATTATGTGTAAGTGCATAAAGCCTGCATTGTCCCCTTGTCCCTAATGTCGCATTTCCATTCTTTCAATAGAGATCAAGTTTACACAGTCAATTTAAATGAAGTTCTGAAGGCGGAAATTACCCCAAGCAAGGTGAAATATTTAGTTACAGTGATTGTATTACTTACAATTAAGTGTTACACATTTAGACGTAATTTAAAAAAAAAAAATGCTATTGTTCTTTTGCTTTTGAGCAGAAGTTAACATGGAGGTCAGGACAGACGGACAGGAGAAACTGTGGCATGAAAGGCAAACACAAAGTAAGCATACCACTATAACACTTGTAGCCTTAGAAACAAATCAACCACATGTGCATAATCTGTTCTTACTACAGTTTTTATTATATTTAGGATGAATGCCACAACTATATAA
Source organism: Lissotriton helveticus (assembly GCF_964261635.1). Taxonomy (NCBI): domain Eukaryota; kingdom Metazoa; phylum Chordata; class Amphibia; order Caudata; family Salamandridae; genus Lissotriton; species Lissotriton helveticus. The sequence goes on along the minus strand of NC_136062.1, from coordinate 53,399,381 downwards.
AAGTCTTTGTTCCAAGAAATGATGAGATGGTGTTTGTCTGCGGGACGAACGCATTCAATCCTGTATGCCGATTCTATAAAGTAAGTAGAGTCTATTTCATTGATCATTTTGTAACAATATATTTTATTTTATAGCATTATATAATACAATTTCTGGGAATTATAACATTTATGGCTATTGGTGCTATTTAAAGTTTATAGCTATTTGCTAATGTTACTGCTTGTCATATAGGCAATGGTTTCATTAACCACAAGGATGTTAAACTGATAGGCCACACTCCAGCTGAGTCTTCACTGGTGTTGGCGGTATACAGATACTCTGAAGTCTGGATCAATTTCTACACCATCATGCTAATGATCCAAAGGGTTTGCCAATCTTCAGTAGGGGATGTCCTGATCACACAGGACAGGGTGGCGGATAGAGAATCTAGCAATCAACAACTTGAACTGCGTCCCGGGGGAACTTGGATTGCCTCACTTCTAGTTGGTCAGGTGTTGAATCCCTGCGTAGGTAGTGTACTTGTTACTCAGTTTGTCTTTGGGTGATCAGGGCAACTGCTCTAAATCTCAACATGTTGGGGTCTTTTGCTGAGATTGTTTTCACTGGTCATTGATATTGTTGAGCACATAAAGAACAGTCAGTCTACAAAAAACAACTCGAGAATATGATCATTGCTTTTTAAACTAAATTTAGTGGACTTATAAGAGATTATTTTGTTGTATATTCATATTGGCATTTAGTAAATTAATTGCTTTGGAATAGAAGACAATAGTCTGCACTTTGAGAATTATGTGCAAGAGGAATGCTGGCCAGCGCATGTCCTTGATGCTCATGGCAGTAAATCTTTCCTTGGACCTCGGTATGCTCATTTTTGTTTACCACTGCCTAAAGCTTCAACATGTGTGTCTACTTCAATTATATTATCCAATACACCAACCTACTTAAGGGCGGCTGTGTTTCATCTACAGCTGTTTTCTGCCTCATCAATCATTTTAACGTGATTGATTGATAAATCCTACATATGCCGATGCATGATTAAATTATACAGAAGTAATTAGTTCCTTGCCACAGCTCAGCATGAGAGTGAAATTGTTCTTCAGGAAAAACACAGTCCACTTATATTTGCCAGAATGTCAACAGTGGCTTAGAGAATCGATCGTCTAAGACTTCTGGCAAAGTCAGCCAACCTTACAGTGGCAATTACAAAGGAAATGCAACCTGCTGTAAACTTTCTTAATTTACCCGCTGTTGGTTTGTGTGGTTCTTATTCCTCGAGATTCTACGCCCCGCGTGAGCTCACTGGTAAATGTCTATTTTGACACTTCTAATGAGATCTGATAATCATTGTGCTGCCCCTCGGCAAGGTCCTGTAGTAACTATCCTATATACTGTTGTGCTCCTCTGGCATTCTGCACCCTACTACTCGTGCCCATTAAGAATGGCCCAAAAATGGGCCACAACATCTTGCAGGGAAAAAGCAGTATCCTAAAAGAGTGGCTTTTCATCTTGTCAAGGTACTGATTCCTTTTCCCAATTCAAATATTTTCAAACAGTGGGCAGACAATCTTTTATTCACCACCCCCCTCCCAAAAAAAAAAAAACAACATACAGAGCTTTTTCAAGGCAGGGCTGGAACCCTGAATGGATGGGTAGAGTCAAAGGAGCCATAAGGGGGGAACTGAAGGTACTATACATGATTTTCTATGTGATATTTGAATATGGAGGACGAGTTTATATAGATTGGGAGTGCCCTAGGAGATTAGAATCTAGAGAGACCTTCTTCTTAGGTGGGACATCAGTCACTTTCAAGGTACAATCAAGTATAATTACTTGATTTAATACTTACTACATTTAGGAGCAACAGTCACAAGATGATCCTTGATGACCTTCAAAGGGATATGACCTACAGGATGATCTGTGAGCTTGGTCCTGTGAAGGTGTAGAATGTTTTTTAAAACTCATGGGAGTAGAGCAGAATTGAGTACATTACATACTTTTGGAAGAATTAAGTGAGTAAGAAATTAAAAATAAACTCAAAAAATGAGAACTTCTAACACACTGCTTCATAGGCTTTTGGGTGTCTGGTAAAGAAAAAATAAAGTAAACAAAAGGTCTGTTACGTCTGATGGATATCCAGGAAGAATCAGAGAAATGGTGTGAGAAATTCACAATGGAGGTATTATTTTTACTCATATACTTGTATGCATTACCAATAAGCTAGTGCCCTAATAGGCTGCCCTACTGGCCGGCGTTGAAGAAGTCACACCCACTACCTTTATCTAAGGAATCAAATAAAGGGGTGTCAACTCATTTTCATTTCACTAAGAGCTGAATACCTTCAAGTGACAGTGACGTACATCTGTAAGAGAAGATATAGGAAACTGTTCACACAAGAGACCACATCTTACTGCCTGGACTCTGAAGAACCTGGCTCGTCTGCGGGGTGAATGGGCCAAAGACAAAAGTGTTACTTTGTCACTAACCATTTATTAGGACTTTCCGTAAACACCTGAGAACCTTCATAGAAGTGTCCTAATTGCTCTTGACTGAGCATAATCCACCAGCTCAGAGGCTGCAAATGGATGTACCCCACACCTATAAACCAACAAGGCAACACAAGAACACTGATCTTACTGAGGAGGAAAGTGTGGTTATAAGTCTTAGTGAACACCTTCAGAATGACCAAAACGTGCCTTTCAGATCTGCTATAGTGACAGGCACTGTACATTTGTATCTCATCTCCACTGGCACTGATATATATTTCAGAATCCGCTGCTGAAGTGACAATGAGTCTGAATAGCACAGCAGCCGTCCCTGGAAATCCCAGGCGACACTAGTCAACATCTTCTATCGTAAAGTGGACTGAGATGTATGTTATGTCATTTAACATTACCTATATCTTGCACAAAACTGACAATGCTCAATAGTAGAAGATAGAATTGGATCGATCGCCTGACCGCGAGGAAGTGGGTACACCAAGCTTACAATCTGAACAGACTACACATCTGTGACAGGTAACAACTGTAGAAGGGGTGCTTCTGCAAGTCGTGGCTCTCGGGATCCCGGTACCCCCAAGCTTGAGTTCCAACAGATGACACCTTTTGGCTGTATGATGAAATGAACTCTAAATTTAAAATAATAGCTGTGTCTCTCTGGTTAGTGATTCAGCCGAGGGATTTAAGTTACCCAGCTGCTACAGCTACAATAGTTCTAAAAAAATTCCCATGGGAAGCTAAGTAGGTATTTACTTACAGACTAGCAACATTTTGTATCATGAAAGATTATCTCATATTGGGCTCTAGAATTATGTAGTCCAATTGTTCAGAATGGAAAAGCAGGCAACTGACTAGGTATGACATTGGGCATTGTATGAATTTGTCAAGTATAATCCAGGTAAAACGACTGAAACACACAAGATGACCCAGCACCAGAGTACTTATATCATATATATATTTCAATATATTTGTGTCATAAATTTCAATGCACAACACAATATAACAACAAATGGCTTCTTGAGGATAAGTAATGTCAAAGACTTGATTGTAGATTGTTTCATCTTTATTTTTCAAAATTCAGTAAAACATAACAGGATTGCTTGCCGCAAACGTATTTCATCCCACTTGGGACTTCTTCAGGACTTCGTTATAATATTGTGACACAAAATTCACGTCAGTCTTCTAATGTTCTTATTGATGATCAAAAAAGTATGTTATGAGAAAAGAAATTATTTCAACAGTCAGATACAAGTTCCATTTATGCAAACCATCGAATTTTCCTCCTGTTATGTTATTCTCATAATATGTTTGTAACCATAGTGTGGTCCATTAGTGAAATTCCTCGCATTTGTAGCCCCTCATATTCCCCCCAGTCCTCTGGTCGTGCAAACAACTGAACTCGCTCATTCTGCTAGAATCACTGCCGTTTGGGGACATACACTATCCAGAGAAGGTGGTGGTTTTTTTTTTAACGTTGAGTGCAGTCCATGGACTCTGAGCAGGTTGGCATTGATGTTCTATAGTTGGCTTTCTGTTGAATGTCTAGGAGTTTGAAGTTGATCCTTGAAGCTAGAGGCAGCTAGTGCAATCTTTTCACATAAGGTGTGTGGGTCCTTCTCTCCATTCGGTACTGTCAGATATTCCCCATTGCTTTGTTGACCTGGATGGAGAACCACACCATGACCATGAAGAATAGGTTGCCTCACAATAGTGGTACTTGAGTTCATGTGAAGTACTTTCCACTGAGCTCATGACCCGTAATCTTCACCGGTTACACTAGGTTAACTAGTGCGTCTTAACAAAAATCCAGAAATGTTAGTGTTGGAATGGTGCCGAATTGATATTTAGGGAAAATTGGATACATTTCTCCTTCTAGAGTACATATATTTACATTACCAATTTCTTTTTTCTTTCTAGCTGAATAGCTTGGAATATGATGGTGAAGAAATCAGCGGTTTGGCTCGGTGCCCTTTTGATGCTAGACAAACCAATGTTGCTCTTTTTGCTGGTAAGAACTTGTACAGTGATGATCTGTTATGATTAATCATAAAAGGAGGCCCGAGGCTTTTCAGAGAAAGCGCAACCTGTATGTGGGTGAACGACTTCTGCAAAGTAAAAGCTTTACAACTAATTGAATAGTATTTATGTGTGTGTCAGAGCTATTGTGCTGTGTTATGGCCTATCCTGGCTAACCACTCCTTGGTGATTAGGTATCGCATTGAAAAAACAGAGATTGAGGTGTAATTACGAAAAAAACATTACTACAGGATTGCACATGTGTTTATTGTTTGTCAAGAAGGTCATGTTGGAGTCAGGCATAGCCTCACAGTTTTATTACTGTTCTACCTCCTTGCTGGGAATATTTAGATTTTTTTTTAGCTTCGTAGGAACGAAGCCAGAGCCAGAGTTTGACATGTAGGTACATGTATAAGATGTTGTAGAAGTAATCTTCAATAAGTAGCTGAGCATCCTCATGGTTAAACACGCAAGACCATATTATGCATAGGGCGATCGGTCCGAGTTTGTGCCAGTGTTTGAAGCAGCCAATCCACGTTTCACAGTGCAGCCGCACCCCACCTTCTACTGAAAGGGGACCAGAGCTTCCCCAGCAGGGAGGTGCCTTGAGTGCACACCTCCATTGTACCCCATGCACACCTCCATTGTACCCCATGCACTTTATGTAGTACTGCTTCCAGTACAGCTATGTTCCTGTGAGACATCAAACTATATAAAAAAAAGGTTAATTATCTCATTATTTCACATATTTGTGGGCATTCCTGATTTAGTGAACATGATCGGCAAGACGTTACATTACGGGTGTGGATAGAGAGGGCAAAGAGACTGTCTGAAGGCACACCCGCTGTGCACCAGAAAGAGGTGGTGCACAGTGAGTGCGCCCTCTGAAAGTGGCAAAAGAGGGTGCCGCGGACTCCCCCTGCATCTCCCTGCAGGTCGGTGCAGTCAGTCATTAACTGCACCTGCTTGCAAGGGGATCAGTGTCACCTTTTCAATAGCAGGCTCTCTGTCTTGTGACAAATGAACCTGATGCTTCATGCAGTCGCTCCGCTTATCACTGACGCGATGTCGAAAGGGCAAGGCAGCCACAAGTTTACGTCTACCTTGGCAGCACACTATCGGTAAGTTGGTTCACTGTCCCCTTTTTCACCTGTGCCCCTAGATAAAGGTGCGTTGTGGTGCAAACAGGAGCTGTACCCCACAAGACCCCTTCAATGAAATTAAACATAGAGATTATTCACTACGTGCTACATACCACCCGAACGCAAGCCCAAGAGGCCATAAAACATGAATCCGTATCAAACCAAGAAAGGCCTCAGGTGGGGTGGGCCAAACCAAGGTAAAAGTAAGTCCACAAAGACGTCCAAAGATTATGAAGCCTTGAGGGAGGCCGTTGTGCCCTGGTGTTAGGACGGACTGGACTTAGGTGTCTGACCGATAATTGTATAATTCTGAAATGCAGGTCATTAATGTTTTATATTCATGCAATAAAAAATAAATCTCTAAAATGTTCGACACAAAGTTGATTGTTCCTTATCCTGACATTCCCATAACTTCTCTCACCCTCAGCTCATGTCAGAGCTGTGCTTGTAGCGTCTGCTTTATATGGTAGAAGTCCCACACACATTGTAATTATAGAACGTCACTGTAATGCAGACATAGCACCCGAGAGGAGACCTGAGAAAAGCATGACACAAGTCATAAATGTACTAAAAAAGCAACCTGTCTAAAAGCAAAGACACCTCTGCATCGAAGGAGGCTTTAGGAGATATCAAAAATGCATGTTTCAAACGAAGATTAGAGGACGTGAGGTAACTCATCATGAACAGAATTGGAGTTTAAACAGTGGTGTCCTACACCTCTTTATAGGAAATGTGACTTTATGCTACAAAGATTGGTATACTGTTATATTGCAAATAGCTTGGTCTCACAGCGCTGTCGGAGTTTGTTAAATTTAGGACCAGGTCACAAATGTTGTCACAAACCATGGTCTGTTTTCTGATTGTTTGAATTGGAATACAAGCAGAGAGCGAGAGAGGGGGGGTGTGTGGTTAACAGGCTGCTTTCCTGTAAGCATTTGTGTCTTTTTTTTATGTTTAGTGCTGCTTGGTTTGCGTCTAGCTTGGGGTTCTTACTAATTCGGAGTGTGTCATGATTTATTTCTCTCATATCGTCTTTTTGAACAAACCTGTTCAGGCCTGCACGTGGGAATCCAGGTATCCTGGTTGACTCAGGCCTGCTGCTCGAAGCAGCAGCTGGGGACCGCCTAGCATGCTTTCAAAATGATGTCTAGAACGAAGCGTGTGGTTGCAGGACCAGTAGTGAAAAATTGAAAGCTGCATTTCTGACAGCTGTTGAGTTGCTGTACTTCATGGGATGTGGCATTTCCTCCAAAAAGAAAATGGCAATGCCAGCACAAAGTAATGCCCTTGTAAGCAAAAATGTAAATTGATATATGATGCATTCACTTTAGATGGGAAGCTGTACTCTGCAACCATGGCTGATTTCCAAGCCAGTGACGCGGTCATCTATCGAAGCATGGGCGATGGGTTTGCGTTAAGGACCATCAAGTATGACTCCAAGTGGCTCAAAGGTAATTCTGGCAATGCATTCAGCAGCGTACTGTTATCCTATTTCAACCAGCATTTACGCATTGCACCAATGATGATGTATGGCCTCCAGCCGCTTTGGGATCTCTGTGTTTTTGCATGGCTGTCGGCATTCTGGCAGACCAGAGCCGAGATTGTGGTGATTTGTGTAGCCAGTCTGCTGAGAGTGCCTCACGTCTTTGCTGACAGGGTGGTGAAGTTATAGCAGGTGTTGATTTGCTGAAAGGTTAATGTGTTGTCGTTAGGTGGCCGCGTTGTGCCTTGGCTACCATGGTATATGCATCACTACAGTGAATAAAATACTATGCATTTGCTCGTAAGAACGGCTGGCTTTAATTTGACTGCTATATAAAAATAATTCCCCTTCTGCTGGTGAATGAAGTTCTTCCTATGGGTCTGTTCGCTTTTACCATTACCAAGGTTAATGGCGGAATCTGTAGTAGTGCAGTATAAATCCCCCGAGGCCGTTTACGGTCCATTAGCTGACACTAAAGGCTGCCCGTTTGTTTAAGCTTGAATGCCCCCATATTTAGACCGCGTGCAGTCGCTTGAATTTTGCAGCTCCCTTTATCTTGCATGCAGACATAGAAGCATGCAAGTCAAGCGCGCGCTGGCCGAACCGCAGCCCTCCTGCTAATCGGCTGCGTCACCGTCTCTCCCAACAGAGCCGCACTTCCTCCACGCCATCGAGTACGGAAACTATGTTTATTTCTTCTTCCGGGAAATTGCTGTCGAGCACAACAGCCTGGGCAAGGTATGTATCGCCCTGCACCATTCGCCAGGATAGTTTGTAGCCATTCCATGTTTTATTTCCTGGGCTCCACAGAGATTCCTACACATGCATGCATCTAATTTGAGACAAATGGAGTGTGTGTTGTGTGCTAACGTAAAAGAAGCCGCGAAGCACTGCCCTTGTTTTCTCGGCTTTGTTTCGAGCACATATTTTCCTCCAGGTATCTCATAGCTTTGTGGTTTGCTAAACTCTTCCGAGAATAGCAGCTATTCTATTTTTTGCCTGCTGTCAAAAAGGCTGCTCAGCACAGAGTCCCTAAAGCCTTCGGTTAATGAATATTTCAGTCAACTAATGTAGGTTGTGATAATTGCGCCACACCGCAGATAGTCCATGGTAAAATATTAAAGGACTTATGCATGGTTAATTAAAGACTTTACCTCTACCTGGTTTCTGAGGGAGGGCGGGGCCCAAACTGGGAGCTTGCACAGCAGTGACGCAGTGGCATTAGCAAGCAGCACCGCCCACAATGATGTTTGCTTGCTATCTAGGCAGACACAGAAAACCAGATAAATCTATCGCACCTTTGCTTTCAGTAAGGGGTCAAAGATATTTTATCTAATGTTTTCCCTGGTGATTCACAGTGATTCATGCTTATGACTGTTCTCGGTTTCTAGGCCGTGCACTCGCGTGTGGCGCGTATCTGTAAAAATGACATGGGTGGATCGCAGCGAGTGCTGGAAAAGCACTGGACCTCCTTTGTGAAGGCGCGGCTCAACTGTTCCGTGCCAGGAGATTCCTTCTTCTACTTTGATGTGCTGCAGTCAATAACTGACATCATAGAAATCAATGGGATCCACACGGTGGTGGGCGTGTTCACGACACAGCTGAACAGGTGAGGGTGGAGCACGGCGTTTCAAAGACCATGTCCTACATTTCCATTGTGCCTAGAAGTCGGTGTCACTGTTGTCTGCCTTCTCACCATGACCCTTTCTAACTCTTCAGCATCCCTGGATCAGCAGTGTGTGCCTTCAGCATGGATGACATTGAAAAAGTATTCAAAGGGAGATTTAAAGAACAAAAGACTCCGGACTCTGTTTGGACAGCTGTACCAGAAGACAAAGTACCTAAGCCAAGGTATAGCATTAAATCAAACGAGTAATAACAACAATGTGACTATAGAAAGACAGTTTTGCATGAAGATAATCTGTATGTAGATCTTCCTATCGCTGTATTCAATCAACGTTGACTCCATATCAGAAAGCATGAACACTGCTATCAGTTACACCAAAGGGCTTACAGTGTTTGTAAATGCATTTATTTTTCTAAAATATGTATTTATTATTTAAATATATTTACTCTCTTTTAGCCTAACTTTTGAAAGGAAAAGTACCAATTTTTTTTAAATTGCAATTACAAAAAGAATTGGACGTGATGAGACACAGTGAAGAACAAGTTGGGTATTTGCATTGACTAACGTGCAGTTCACTCCTCAAAAACATTGTGTTTTATTTCAGGCCCGGCTGCTGTGCCAGGCATGGCTTTGCAGAGGCTTACAAAACGTCTACTGATTTCCCAGACGAAACCCTGTCCTTCATCAAATCACATCCTTTGATGGATTCTGCTATTCCATCCGTCATCGAGGAGCCCTGGTTCACGAAGACCCGGGTTAGGTAGGCAATCTGAAAGAGGAACAGCATGCTATGCGCCACGTACTCGTTTGTGGTCAATCTAAAATGAGTATTTTTCATCTTGGCAGGTACAGGCTGACTGCTATTGCCATCGACCATTCAGCTGGGCCCTTCCTCAACTACACAGTCATCTTTGTTGGCTCAGAAGCCGGAGTGGTACTTAAAATCTTGGCAAAGACAAGTCCTTTCTCTCTGAATGACAGCATATTACTGGAAGAGATTGAGGCTTACAATCATGCAAAGTAGGTATTTTGTTTTGTTTTGGATAACTGCCCTTTAATACATCTAAGATGCTTTCCGAATCTAAGATAGGTTTTTGTTTGTGTTGTACACTTGAAGTTTGTCCTTAACTCTGTCATGATCGCTCATTATTTTTCTGATATATTTATATTTGAAGCTGTTTTGTTGTGACTTCTGTAACTTCAAAGCATGTGTGTGTTCTGGTATTGTATTATAAAGGGGCCTCTTTGTTTTCAAAAGGTTTAAGTTTGAAATGATGTAAAGGAATTATTGTTCATAGATACCTTTTATCAAAGGGACCATCCAGTGAAAAGGGGTGCCTTTGCCTCTTACCTAATCTTGCATCATCAACAATCACCAAGAGTAAGGGTTCCAGAATGGTCCTCTGTTTCAACATAATCTGGGTGGGTTGTTAAACCTATCGTAAACCTATCGTGACATCAATCACTAAAAAGGCCCTTTAATTTGTGTTGATACAGTAAACGGCAGTGATCACACCACCTTTGACCACAAAATGGCAACTTGAAGGGCACCTCTCAAATTTTCTGCACCTAAGACAGTTATTGAAGCAAAAATAACCAGTGACTCAATCAGAATGGAACCCTGGCTGCTGCCTTACGCCCAGGCTTATTAACGAAGGCCAATTTTCTCATTGTGAAGTTCTATCTGTAGTGCAGTAAAAATTCTTAAAGCTTAGCATTAGGACAGTGATCGATTTCAGGGCTTTGCCATCAAGCGTTAAATGTGATTCTTCAAAAATGTATATTGCGGCTGACCAGAGCTGCCAGAAACACCCCAGAGTCCACATTTCCTTCCTCCACCAAGTGGCACAACACAATCTGGTGGAGGACGGTCTACAACTAATGTACATATGTGAGGTTTTATAATTGATGGATACAGCCATGAACATGCATAAGGTTCCAGATACTTTTAAGGTTCATGCAGTTTGACTGCAGGTGGCCTGTGAGGATGTACATGTTCTTGCAAAGCTCCCTTTGTAACCCTTAAGGCTGGAGCCAGTGTAGTAAAACAACACGCTTATTTACTATTTGCCCCAAAAAATGGTTAAAAAGGCTAATTTCGTAAGCTGAAAAGGAACACTCAACGTAAGGTGTAAATGTGAATTTGTTAGTTACTTGCTGGCCATGTGCCATTCCCATATCCACACTATGCCCCTTGCGTAATGAAACCCATACCATTGTTTTTCTCGCGAGAGCCATGTCAGCTCAGCAACTTCTGCGAGAAAAGGCCTTTACTCGTGCCGATAAAGCAGAAAGTGGCTGCTGCGCCTTCGTGGTGGCGGGGCGAAGGTCCCCCAGACACACATTATCGATATCCTGAAAAATGTGCAGAGACGGCTCAGTGGCGGAGTGGTTCCTGCTGAGAGGCACAAACAATTCCCAATAAAAACAGGGGAAGTGGCAGTCGTTTCAAATTATATTTGAAAACAAATCGAGGTTGATTAACGATGCACTCAGCATAGCACTGTTTTAAATGTCTCGCTATTCCTTGAATGGCGCATTTAAATTATTGTAATCATGCTCTCCTGGTATTGTTATTCTGCGCAGCATCCGGAAATGTATTAAAGGAAAATCATGCTCATTTTGACGCCGTTTGTATTCCCGCTGATTGCCTTCAAGTGCAGAGCTCTTTTCCTACCTGCAGATGAGGCAGATCACTTATGAACAAATCAAATATGTTTATCTTGCTGAACATTGTGGCCTTTGGCTGATAGGTTGTTTTCCTGAAAACATGCAATGTCTGTTTTTTTTTCTCTCTAACAGGTGTGCTGCCGACAGTGAAGACGACAAAAGGGTCCTTTCCCTTCAGCTGGACAGGGAGCACCATGCATTGTTTGTGGCCTTCTCCAGTTGTATTATTAGAGTTCCCCTCAGTCGATGTGAGCGCTATGGATCGTGCAAAAAGTGCGTACAATTTCACATCCCCTGTGATTCTTGGCTTTCACAATGCACTTTAGCAATTCCAAGCAAGACGAGATTTCCTCGGCTTTGCGCCCAAAGCCTGCCATTTTTTTCTGACACCCACATTTTTCTCTTCATATTTCATAAGCCACCACTTCAACCTCCTCTACCCCGTACCACGTTTAAGATATTGTTGCACATTTTATGGTTGGCTACTCTCAATCTCAGTCAGGGTCTCTTTTTCCAGCCTCTGTTGCAATTGTACCATTCTCCAGAAGTAGGCAAATTGTTATTAAATTGATTCATGTGGCAGTCACGTGATGCAGGCTGTGCACAAGTGTCCAGACTAGAGGGAGTCTCTGTGTTCAGCACTGCCTCCCCCTGCAATGCTCCCGTGCAGTGTAATGCTGCTTCTAAACACCCTTTTATGCAAACACCTTTTCTAATATTCAGAATTAACCACAAGTCAGTTTATTGTTGCTCTAAGGTATACTTCCAAGGCTTCCGTTTCCTCTCTTTACTCGATTTATACATCAATGTGCTATTGTTCTAGGCCTTGCATGTTGTTTTCTTGTATGATCCGTGCACTGAAGCCAGTACAAGGAGTCACTCTGCACCAGTACTCAATTTGTAAATAAATAAATGTCAGTGCTCTTATCAGGAGACCATTGCAGCTTGCACCACCCATTATGCTACTAATGACAATTCAGACGTTTATACATTAAAATTACAAATACCTGCCACCCAAACTATTTTTATAGCTTGGGTGTCAGGTATTAGTCATTTGTATTATGTATAGAATTATTAAACAACTGTTGTGTTCAATGCAAAATTATAACAAAGGTGGCACCATGTGGCAGGCTGTCATAAGTTCTGATGCTGACAATTAAGTGCTGGTGTCTAGCACCTGAACTCACCAGCTCAAATAAAGCACTAATTTCGAATAAATGACTTACCACAATTTTTGTAATAAGTGATTCATATTTATTTTTACAGATCTTGTATTGCTTCACGAGATCCCTACTGTGCCTGGATTAACCACGGCTCATGCGGCAAGGTGAAACTGGGCATGTTGTAAGTACAGCTGCAGACCAGCTAACCATATTATTCCATAGTGTGTGTGTGGGCTTAGAAATGGGGTGTAGTTTGTGATAATGGCTTGTTAGTAGAGACAGACTCTTTCAAACTCTGGTCCAGCATTAAAGTATCAATCTTCCTGCATTATTTTTCCTAATTTAAACCCATCATATCATAGGTAGACCAAGCAAGAAGGTATCAAACTTATAGCAGTGCATTTCGAGGAGATGTACCAAACTGCAATCATCTCTAACTAGCACTGGTAAATCCAATTGGTCTGGCGTTGGCTGCTAGCCTTTTGGCTTGTTCAATGCTGTCTTATAATGAATTGTGTAAAAAAAAGTATTTTTGAGGGAGCTGCTGGCCGTAGTCATTATATTAAAAATAAAATGGGCTAAAAGCATACATATTTGTTGATCTAGTTCAACATATCACACTTTGCCATACCAGTCCCTGGCAGTTGGGAAATACTTGATGTGGTGCTGTGCTTCTGATAAAAAAGCCGAATGCCTCCCCATACACTGAAGATAGCCAATGACTGAAGTGTGCTGACCAGTGAAGAGGGCTGGCCCACTTCAGTCTTTGTATCTGTAGAGTGTTTGTGTGTGTGTGTGTGTGTGTCTGTAAGTGTGTGTATATATATATATATATGCAACTAAGTCCTGTAACAAACTTCCATATCCCCTCGAAACTCAGAGAAGAAAAGAACAGGTACAGACAACAGGTTGGCTCGTGGAATTAAGGTGCTGTTTTATTTACACCACGACCTCCTTTGCATGACGCGTTCCGACCGGGTCACCCCGGTCTTGATCACATGACGTGCCTACATAGAGGTGTGTCTTAAATAGTGCTTCAAAAACAATTTATCGCGCTCCAGAGTCCACCTAAAAGCAGTATATGCACTCATGCTGACGGGTGCAACGAATGCGGAAAGTGGGTCCGCCCAAAAATACACGAACCAGTAGAACCAATAGAATCGTATCTACCTGTTTGAAATGTCTTCAGGACAGGTGGCACTATCTTTAACAAGCTGAGGAAGGCACAACTCTGAAACGCGTCCTTGTAATGAAGAAATCGTCCAAGGGGTCCCGTGAGTGCCGCGTGTTTCTTTGATGAAACTGGAGCATGTATATATATATATATATATACTAGCTGCCCGTCCTAACGTTGTCCGGGGATGAAATAGAATGTCTGCAATGGTTGGAATAGGCAAGGCAAATGTATTTTAAAACTCGTTTTTTACCTGTCCAGTTGAGCTGTGTATAGACGGTAACGCTAGGTGTCCATTGCAGTCGAACATGTGCCTCCGCTTGTGCAGCCAGTGGCAGGAAGCGCCAAAGTGATAGGTGCCTCTGCAGTGCCAACGTTTAGCGCGTGTGGCTGCTGTTAAGTCCCTTGGGCTGACAGTGCCCGACAGCGGCCCCGCGATGCTGTGCGTGTGTTAAACAGCAGTCTGTGGAATGTGTTTTTGCGCCGCTGCGACGCTGAATCGCCTCAGCACCCACCTCAGCACCCGCAGATGAATGCGTCCACTCCGAAGCCGTGTTCTTCATACAAAATGGGAACGTCTGTGTCCGCTCCAGCCACGAACGGCTATTATAAAGAGAGAGCCCAAACCTTTGAGGCGGGTAAGCTCCGGATCCACAGCGCCAATCGAAACACCCAATACAGCGTTGCAAAAGACAGTATCAGCAGATGGACATAGGCTATACAGCAGCCCACCATATACATTAGAAGTGGAAAAGAACATTAGGGGCAAAGTAGTCCGTTATGGGCGTGTGCGTTGTGCTGGAAAGCGATGGGCGTGTGCATAGAGCGATGGGCGCGGCATTCAGCAAAAGCCTGCTGGATTATAACGCTTGCGAGAAGCGTTCTGGGTGGCACTAGCGTTCCAATACGAGTGGGCATTGCATTTAGCATTGTTGTGGGCGTTGGCCGTTGACGCGATGTGGGGCGTCTAAGTGACGTCGGCTGGAGCGAACAAACACGTTTGCGGCTGGAGCGGACACAGTTCCCATGTTGCAGTGGCGTCAGGTGGTGCGGACAAACACGTTCGCGGCTGGAGCGGACACAGACGTTCCCATATTGCATGAAGGACACGGCTTCGGAGTGGACGCATTCATCTGTGGGTGCTGAGGCTATTCAGCATCGCAGCGGCGCAAAAACACATTCCATGGACTGCTGTTTAACCCACGCACAGCATTGCGGGGCCGCTGTCGGGCATTGTCAGCCCAAGGGACTTAACAGCAGCCACACGCGCTAAACGTTGGCACTGCAGAGGCTACACAAGCGGAGGCACATGTTCGACTGCAATGGACACCTAGCGTTACCGTCTATGCACAGCTCAACTGGACAGGTAAAAAACGAGTTTTGAAATATATTTGCGTTGCCTATTCCAACCATTGCAGACATTCTATTTCATCCCCGGACAACGTCGGGACGGGCAGCTAGTATATATATATAATAACAACTACAATTGTGCTCTGCAGATCATTCGTAGGTTTTTCAGAGAATTTCTATCTATTTTTGCTTTTCAGCTGTTATTTAGATTATCTGTTCGCATTGTAATGAAATCAAATGTAGACATCTAACCGAATAAATGACTTTTTAGTGATCGGTCCTGCATAGTTTTTTTTTTTTAACAAATTACATTTAAACAGTCATCCTCACCTCTGTTGATAATACAGTTTATTTTGTTAGTCAGCAGGAACTGGATTAAAGCTGAAACAATTTGTATTTTACCTAATGTAACAGATTTGTACAGTTACATTTTCTGGGGATATAGAACAGATATCGTACACGTGTGGATGTTTCTTCATCTAAATGTTAATACTGACATTTTTTAAAGTCTGACAATATGCGTGAAAGTCCACAAAACATGGACAAGCATACAAATGAACTATGGGAAGTTTTTATTTGAGGCCTGAGCAGATGCCTTACTTTGATTGCTTAGTTGTTTTATAAATGCTGGTAAATGTGTAATGGCAATTACGAGCCTTCAAACCACTAGAAGTGAACTACATTTTCTTTAATGTTATTTGACCCTAAATTCCATGCCCGTTTCTGTCGCCTGTAAATATTAATTCTCGTCTCTATTCAAAAGAACTTTACCAAATTGATTTATCAGACCCCAATCAGTTCTCACATTACATAATCAAATCCTATGAGTAGTATCATACATTTGACTGTCGAGTTAGAAGCTCTAAGGCACTTAACTGCAGCATAATCCATCACTCCCATATGAGATGTAGATGTGATACAGTATTATAAACGCTGCACTTTTTGAAGGATTAAGGGTATATGTTGAGAACATTTTTATTTTATTTTTAGAACAATGGTGGGGCCTATCCGTTTATTTGATCAGGACTTTTGTTTTTGCAGTAACAAAATGCCAGGCCAAGAATTTTGTTAACATCCACTGCATTACAGAGCTGTTCATGCAGGCACACAGTACCTCTTTGTTTTTTCCCCCCACTGGTGAATGTATTGTTATACATGTTACGTTTTTTACCATTACAGCACTGCATATGAGCAAGATGTGGAGTTCGGAAATACAGCACATCTTGGAGACTGCCATGGTAAGAATGAGCCACTCTCAAGTTTAAATCCTGTGGAGCAGTAATTCTGATGTGGAAGCCCTTCACTCTAGTGTTTAATGTGTCTTCGAAGCACACTCTTATAGTGTGCACACCCACCTAACTGAGTTTCGTCAGATTGCAATGCTCAGTGTGCTCTCAGCGTTGGAAACGCCTTTAGCTTTGGTTCTTCATCTAACTTCATGGGGCCTCTACTCTAAAGTAATTTAAGCCAATTTCATTTTTTATGATCTACGATATTTTATTTTCCGTTTCAACTACTATAGCGTTTGAGCACTTTCCTTTTCTTTTTGTTATTTTTCACTGATTGCCTGTTCCTTTAATTCTTTTAGACCTTTTGCCTACTACAACTACACCAGATTACAAAATATTTGGCGATCCAACATCTGGTTAGTTTTTTTTTAATGAATTACCGTTTCTTTTCTTCAGTTCAGCATTTTCAGCTCTTTTTCCCCTTCCTTTTGCGCAATTGGCAATTCTTCATTTTTGTGCTTTTGCTCATTTGCCACAAGTACTAGAGACAGCTGTTTTTCTCCTGCTCAGCACTTCACATCTGTGTAACTGCATGTTAAGAGTTCATCATTTATTGAGACAGATATTTTATTAAAGAGCTTAATTAACCAATGCAGCCTCTTCACAGCACGAAAGCAAACAAAGCTTTACTTTCTATCACCCGACCATGCATTGCGAATGCCTTTTCTGTGTCATCTTCTGCAGATAAGTGACAAATGTCACTTCTTTGTGTCCCCATTTTTGGAAAGGAAAAACTTTTCAAAAATGTGTACAATTAAGGTAAGATTCTTGTCCTAGATACAATTCTCTAAAACCACAGTTTCCATTTTCCCTTTAGCCATTTAGAGTGATTCCATAGTTCAAATGTTTCTGTTGTATTTTTAATGTGGCGGTATGTATAAATTAATGTTGCAGACTATTAAGTCTTTACTGTTGTAGTTATTTCTTTATCATGAAGTGTTAAAGTGTTTGTTCGAGAAATAACTTTATTTGGCAAGAGTGGATGAATATGAACTCGAAATAATGAAAATATATTTGCTACCATAGACCAGGAATTGCCCTCATCTTCTGTAACTGCAGTGACAAGCGCCCCAGTAATATCACCCAAAGTGATTGGTTCCTGGAAACCTAAAGAGACTGGCTCTCGGAAGTTTGTAGTCCAAGATGACCCAGAGACTTCCGATTATATTGATCCAATATCAGGTGTCCCAAAGGGTAAGGCCTTAAAAGGGAATCATGCATAGCTGAAAGGAAATCTGAAGAAAATAAGCAATATCATTTTGATGTCTCACACAGCGCACTCGTGAAACCTAAAAACCGTGAATCGTGTGTTATAGTCTTTTTTGAGTAAAGAATACATGTTTCCACGAGTTAGCACTTTACGCATTAACTTTGTAGTATTGAACAATGAAAAACATAAATGCTGATTTATTTTAATCTAAGCAAAATTCAGATTTTTTAAATGATTTCTAGTAGACTGACAAATAGCTATTACGTTTCCCTAATGCCGTGCAATTAAATACACTGAAATCTTCTGAGCTTAAATCAAATTGAAATACCTGCTGTGATATCAGCTTTCCTTTCAGCCATGATGGCAGTGCAATTTTTCATTTTATCCTAATCTCAGTATGTTTTATTTAAACGTGTTATTTTTCTAATACTTTATTTGTTGTGTTAAGTTGCTCACTTTGCATTATACCTTTTTTATTATTGTCCTTTCTGTTTTTTTAAAGTGATTGATTTTATGTGTTTTTCAATCAAACTGTCTCTTTGTTTACTTTCTTTGCCTATTTCATTTATTCCTTGCTTTTCTTTTCTGCACAACGCCATTTAAACTCATAACCCTGAACATTACAAGATGTTCAAAGGCCTTGCCTCTAACAAAGATGAATATTCTTAAACATTCAGTTCGCCATTTATCTTCTCCTTGGAATAGATGAGACTATTGCATGCCCCTTATAAAGTAGCAAAAGTAGTTACGCGATGGACTAACCGCTTCATGAATATTGTCTGTGGTTTTCTAACAGCTAAAGCCTCTTTCGGTATTAATTCCCAACCTAGAAACTAATCCAATATGTGTCTTTTGTGTCTTTTGCATAACGTTTCGATAATTTGACATGCAAATGTGCTTATTTTAAAGTTTACTTGAAAGTATTACGCTTCATTCTGATGCAGCTACACGATTTTTAAATGATCTTCAATCCAGCAAATTTTGAGAAACAACCAAAAATTGGAAAAAGTGCAGTGCATATTACGGACATATAATTTAAGCCTATGGATAAAAATACCAAAAGTCTACTGCTGAGATAAGAGGGTACACGTTAATAATTATTCCACAGTATTAACAGCCCTGCATAATACCATATGTACGATGTACAGATTTAGACCACATTTGCATAATCCTGTTATTCTTTTCATAGTGAGTCATGATTTTGAAAGGGAATTGAGAAACAAATCCTCACATGAATTATTAATTGCCATTCTAAATGTACTGCCACCTTCTCACCTCAATTTGCCAGCGGAAATCAGCAATGGTAGTCAAATACAGTTATTTGTGCCTCGGGTTGCATTTGTAGATTGGTAAATGTAAGCGATAGTCACAAGGCGCAACACTCTGGTTGATTGACTTGTACATGCTGAGTTCCACACCATTTTATTTTACTTTACCAATGTGTAAACTTCTTACATGCTTAATCAAAGAGGAGAAGCATTCATCTTTCTGTTGCAACATTCTCATTTTGATGTAGGACAACGGGGGTATAATTTAGTGTGATAAAAGTGCAGTAGACAAGAGTGAAACAAGATTAGGGACACAGCTTTCTCAGGATCACTGATGGTTTAACATATTTGTGTAGATAAACTGGACCACAGGGGATTGTTTGTTTTAAACATGTTTATAGGTAGTCACAGATTACTGTTTTAATACCTCTATGCCATGTCTGCTCTATTGCATTGACCAGAATTCATTTCCTACTGTCCTTAGTTGATGCACTTTGTAAATAATATAGTTAGGTTTTAGTTAGCTTCCTATTTTTTAACACTTTCCATTAGTGGGCAACTGTCGGGTTTACAGGTGGTATATAGACAAGATTACATTGATAATATGTACCAATATATATTTATTGCAGGTGTAAGATGGGAAGTGCAGTCAGGCGACTCCAACCATATGGTACACATGAACGTCTTGATCACCTGTGTCTTGGCAGCCTTTGTTCTGGGATCGTTTATTGCTGGGGTGGCAGTCTATTGCTACAGAGAGATCTTCATCCGGAAACCTAGGAAGATGCATAAGGATGCAGAGTCTGCCCAGTCTTGCACCGATTCAAGTGGAAGTTTTGCAAAGTTAAATGGCTTGTTTGACAGTCCCGTGAAGGAATATCAGCACAATATTGATTCACCTAAGCTCTATACAAATCTACTGGCAAGTAGAAAGGAGTTGCCACCGAGTGGAGATACAAAGTCCACTATGCTAATGGAGACGCAGTCCCAGCCACCTGAACTTGCAGCACTTCCAACTCCAGAGTCCACCCCTGTGCTTCACCAGAAGAGTCTGCAACCAATTAAAAACCAGTGGGAGAAGGCGCAAAATAACATAAACACTTCACGTAAAGAGCCAACTTTAAAAAGTCCTCAATTTTTCCCTTCCAGCCCACCACCACATTCACCTCCAAGTCATGGATATATTCCCAGTGCTGTTGTTCTTCCTAATGCAACACATGACTACAATACTTCATTCTCAAATTCCAATGCCCACAAATCAGACAAAAAGATCCAAAACATTGATCACCAGTTGACAAAGCCATCTGGCAAAAGAGACCACAGACGATCTGTTGATTCCAGAAACACCCTGAATGATTTCCTGAAACATTTAAATGAAACAGCCAATAATCCCAAAGCTGCACTGGGAGATATACAATTAACGCATCAGGTTGGTCACCAACCTCCACACCCCACTTTAATGTTAGATACCATGGGCAACTTGTCAGAAATTCCACCCAAGGTTCCAAACCGAGAAGCATCCCTCTACTCCCCTACTTCTCTACCAAGAAACAGTCCAACAAAAAGAGTGGATGTTCCCACAACTCCTTCTGGACCAATGGCATCATTAGAACGACAAAGGAGCCATCCTAAAATGTCATCGCAAAGGCATTCAATATCTGCACTTCCTAAAAACGTGAACTCACCAAATGGTGTTTTGTTGTCCAGACAGCCTAGTGTTAGCCGAGGGAGTTACATGCCCCCTGCTCCAGGCACAAGGATGGACTACCTGCAAGGAACATCAGTGACTGTGCATGCACCACCTTCGTTGTCACGACAGAGCAGTTATACAAGCCATGGAACTCTTCCTCGTACGGGAGTAAAGAGGACACCATCCATAAAACCAGATGTCCCTCCAAAACCCTCATTTGGTCCTCAAACAACGCCAGTTAGACAAATGAACAAGTACAGCTACTAAAACTTGATTAATCAACAAACATTTATGGTATTAATCGGTACTATTTAACAATATGTTGTAAGAATACCTGAAAGACAGAGACCTGCTTGTCTAGAGAGGAGAAGGATTTGGCCAAAGAAACTGTCTTTACTTCAGCAACATGTTTGTCTTGCCATGCATAAAGTTGGAACAGGCAAACAACGAAATTGCTAAGAAAACAAAGGAAGGTGCTGGTCATTACATTTCTTTTGTTCAGCTCTATGGAGACATGTAGCACAGCGGGAATAATTTACCATGGTGAATAACTGAAACAGTACTCTGATACTGAGCAAATACTTGAAAAATGGGTTTCATTTTAGACTACTGTTTGAGTGGTCTTCCCATTAAATGTGAACATTTTAATATGTATGCATTCACCTTGCCTCTTGCACAAATGTCAGAATATGGTAATGTTTCGAAGAATTTCTGTGTTAAGAAGCAATTTGCAGAAGTTCAGTCTGGCCCAGCCGTAGCATTTTTCATGTGTGGCATTTGGTTTACACTGCATATAAATCATGTGTATATGTACGCGTGGGTACTGGTACCTTACACACAACGATGCGCTCAAGGGTTCCTTTGGTCTTCTTTATGCTGGGAATTGTTTACACTGGGCATGTCACAACAAGCAAGATGACTGACTTCCATCAGCTATCAACTGGGTTCAGATTTGAGGTTTATTTAGAGCTATTTGTAACTAAGCTCCTGAGCCGAGCCATATAAGCTAATCAGTTTTAAGATTACAATGATTCTCCTCTAAATGTATTGCTGCTATAGATCCAGCTTGTGCACCTTTCTGTTCTGAAACATTTTGAGGATCTGACTGCTCTGCCGTAGTACCACAGTCCATTGTATGGTAGTTCTGGCTTCCTAGCCACTGTGAATTTGATCCACAGTTTAACACTTTAAGGGCAGCTTTCAGTTAAGAAGCTCCTTGGTTAATTCTTTTATACTAAAAGGATTCTTTTTAAGTCATATTCAGTTTTTCACCTTTTGTTGGCAAACTAATCTTCAGATGAAAGGCAAACTGGTCTGGCGTGAATGGTATGTGAAAAACAACAGTAGTGCAATTGTTATGTTGCTTAATGTAAGTATGTATTTGGAAGTCATGCAGGCAATGACGATATTCTGTAAATATTACTGTATGTGTATGTTTATCTGAATCTGTGCATTTTGTGCCTTATTCATGAGAATGATGAAAGTACTATAATCTGTCAAGTGTCCTCGGTGTAGCACATCACATTTTCTGAGTGCCGGATGTATTTGTTCCTATGAAGACTCCCAAACAGATGAAAAAGACGAATAATGAATTGGAAATGGCAGCCCTGAGTGAAAGGATAGCAGCATTAAAGCACCTTCTTTAGGATGCATTCCACACTGAAGATGAGAAACAAACATAATGGGAAATTAATGTGTGTTCTGGGAAATGCAACACCTGTTTAACTTGCGTGCGTCATTTCCAAGCTTCTCCCGGCACACACTAGCAACTGATGATGAGCAAAGATGGTGATCTTAGCTTGAAAACTGCATATTACCACATTGTAAATGGAACAAGATGTTAAATACAGAAGAGGTTGATGCCCCTACAATATTTACACAGGCAAACAAACAAACGTGCTATTCTGTGGTAAGGGTTTATATGTAGATGATTTTGTAATTCTTGAAAGACTAGCACTCTTTCTACAGTCTTAGAACAGCACTAAAAGTGTCTTCATGCAAGGTTTTTGTCAGTTGCATAGCTATTGTATGCTCTGATTCAACAATAAACAAGAGCATATTTTTATTAATTCAGATTTCAATTCAATTACTACACATTAGAACACTTAAAAGTAATGTGTTCGTATACAAAGTTGAAAATAATAAACTCCACATATACAAAGTTAAAAGTAATAAATCTGAACATGCTTTCAATACAATATTACTTAAAGCCAAACAATATAAATAAATGAACCTGGATAACATTTTGTAATTGTGTGCAACATAATAACATGTATTCATCACTATTCTTGTTAAAATTTCCTAACATTATTTCCCCCCTCAAATCCGATTTGAATTCATGTTACAAGTAATAAAAACCTATTCAATTAAGTTTTATATTAAACTGCACAACAAACCTATGTGAACCCTTCTAACTTTGTGTAACATTGTGCTGCCTTGTAGGTTGTATATGTGAGTTCTATCAGTATTTCCGTTCAGATTTTTAACTAAAACTGTTCATCTGTTAATCTGCTTATCCATTTGTGCAAAGGTAAACACAGATTGTACCTTTTTTAATGGGAAGGCTTAAAAGTAATCCTAAAATAAAGTAGCTCTATTCGTCGTGTAGAGTACTTTTCACTTGTGTAGATATCTTGTAAACTTGTATTGTGGATGTGTAAATACTTATGCCCTTTTTGTTGGTTTTTAACACCGCATGTAAAGTCAGAATAAAATATTCAAGTGAACTTTTTCATTTCTACTTAAATTGTCCCATCAGTTTTTATTCTTTAGCTTGGGATTCTGATTACTCAGTAGTATGTTTTTGAAAGGAGAAAGGTGAAAGATGAAGAATAGTTATTTAAGCGTGTCAGTTAACTACTGCCACTGTGATTAGTAAGGGCAGAACAAAATAACCAGATTCTGTGTGGGTACACTTTTGTTGAAATTCTTAACACTCGAGCTCTTGCCAGATTTGACAATCTATCAATCCATTATGCTTCAGGCTCTCAATCTGTTGGACATTTATTGAGCCATTCTAAAGCACTCGGGCATATGGGGCAATTGCTTTGGTATAAACACCCATTGCTTTCTTCTTCCCTATAACCAAGACTAGAGAGAGCCCAGACAGCCAATTAAATGATGTGCCTGCGCCGTCAAGCCACATTGCACAATTATGCTCATTACTACAACTAGCCACAGAGCCCGCCTCCCCTCGGACCACCCTCTCTCCCTCCTCTTGTTATATGGTTACTGTTATGTTTCTTTGATTCGAATGGTTGCAACCAATGGATCCGGAGGCCATCATCGAGCAACATTATTTGACTATCTTGGTAGGCAAAGTGTGGAGCGGCCCAAATGGACATTTTCAATTTAACCAAGTGATGCCATTTGGCACTGCTCAGAGATATATAACTGTTTTATCGCTGCACAGACAAGGTTGAATGTGACATCCATTGTAAATGCTATTGCAAACTGAATATAAAGAATTTAAAAATAAAAAAACTAGCCACAGAGAAGAATGGCAATTAATAGTCACAACACATTTGAAAGGAGGGTGTCAACCAAGTAGGAAACACAAGAAGTGTTCAAACATATAATGACAGAAGTAGATTAACACCCTGTATAGGCCAATCTAACACTGCCTTAAGTGAATCCAGCACTTAATAATGGGAATAGTATAAGACACAGCCCCAGACTGCCAGTGTGAACTAATGAAGCGGAGCCAAACCTGGTGACATGAAAAGTACCCCTAGCAATCTGTGTGTCATACTAAGTGAAGCAAGCTGAAGTAATGGATAAAGTGTTGAATTCTTGATAATTACAGGTTACTGAATAAAACTGGACAAGGACAGCTCCTCGAACATTGTAAGAGCCATTATATATGTTTCCTAGGAGAAACTAGCCTCACCAAAGTGATCATCATCAAATGCCTCTGCACCATTTTTAATTACAGATATGCCCACATGCTTCCACTGTACCTTACACTCAGCCCTTACTCAATGTAATGGTTCAATAATGCTCCAAACCCTTATCAATGGGGCTTTCATATGTTTTACACCCCAATCACCTGTATCTACCACATTAGAACCCATATGTCTGCAAAAGTTTAGAGAAGCATGTATTTGTAATTTGATTGCTGTGTACACTGCTTCACTACCTATAAACTGACAATCCCCATCCACTCTTCAGCACTTGTCTTTCTGATGTACTTACTTACTCACAAACAGGCAATATATTGATTCCCAATCTTATTACTTTGTGAAACATTCTTCTCAGTAACATTTCATTCTGAACTTGTTTTAGGCCTTTTCCTAATGTCCTTACAGTGTTTTATTTAGACATAATGCCGTACAACTTTTCTCTGAAAATTACCTTGCAGCTACGATCTAGCTACTAAATGTGAGTTAAGAAGCCAGAAGGATAATCCCCTTTTTAGGTCGAGGACTGTGTCGCACTGCGTAGCAGTGTGAGCGGAGCGCCGAGATTTTATGTTTCTTAGTTAGGGGGCTTGAACCCGCCCCTCTTCTCCATTGGCTGGCTTCCTAAAGGGAGGCCAGCCATTGAGGAAGCCAGCCATTGGAGGAGAGGGGCATCACTCCGTTCAAGCCCCGTCTTTTTTGGATTCGGAGGCGTTTTTTTAAGCTTCTTTCTTGTTTTATTTCTCTCCTCTTCCCATTGGATGGAATTTTACCTTCCAGCCAATGGGAAGAGGAGAGAAAGAAAACCACGCCCCCGAATCTGAAAATGTTGGGGCTTTTCGGAAACCATTTCTGTTTACAGAACACGGCGAGCGCTTGTTATATTTTACATTCAGTGCATGAACCCTCTTCACCCGGGTTTCTCTCTTACGCCTTGGCTTTATGCTTGTTCTTGGCCATGTTAATCGCTTCGGTGCCTTCTGGCCAAGCTCGCGAAATAAAAATACCATATACATACATTCAAATAAAGTTTTTATATAGCGCTGCATGCCTCCTTCTGGTTCCTTCATAGCGATAGAAAGATAATCACTGACATGGCCTGTTAGGTAGAAGAGAGACATGGTGTTTACTTTTCCTTCCCCTCGGCCCCCCTGGGGTGGGGGCGCACCTCTGGACACGAACCACACATGCACTGGGTGCTTTTTGCTGTCTTGAGAGGTGGCAGGGCCCAGGCATCGTGTGCTGCAGCCTCTTCCCACCTCCCAGAGCGCTGGGAAGTAAACAGAAGTGAAGCAAGGCGGTCTGTGGGGCCGGGGTTCGTGCTGGAACGTGGTGGGTTTAGAGGTCTTGTGGGGCCGTGGGGGTGTGATTCTTGCAGAGTCCCCGAGGGCTGCGGGGAGGGGCTCCGAGAGGCAGTGCTTGGAGGGAGAGCCGAGGACAGAGGGCTGCATGGAGGCTGAGCTTCTGGACCACGCAGGGGAGCCCGCTGGGCGCTAGATGAGTCTTTGGTGTATTATTTTCTGTCTCTCTTCCTTTGATGCTCTGAACTTTCCCTGTAAGTAGCTGGGCTTGTAAGAAGTTGTTCCTCTGCTTCCAGCCCTAGTGTGTTCCGAGTGCGGTTCCGGCTGCTCTCAGTTCTGAGCACTTCGCAACTGCTCTCGAAAAGCAGCGTTTCATCTTTTGATAACACTCGCCTGGGTGAAGGGTTACCTGTAAGTGTCCCTTATATGCTTCTAGTCTGCTTTCTAAGCTCTGCCAATTTTTTGGGGGTACGTGGCTATAAGATTATGGCTTGCTGTTACTGACTAGGCTACGGGATGATGATTTGCGCAGGATCACACTGTTCCCTGCTTGTCACCCCGGTTAATCTGTTCCTCTGTGTGCGTGGCTCTGTCTGTGTGTGTGCGTGGCTCTGTCTGTGTGTGTGTAGCTCTGTCTGTGTGTGCGTGTGGCTCTGTCTGTGTGTGCGTGGCTCTGTGTGTGTGCGTGGCTCTGTGTGTGTGTGTGCGTGGCTCTGTGTGTGGCTCTGTGTGTGTGCGTGGCTCTGTGTGTGGCTCTGTGTGTGTGTGCGTGGCTCTCTGTGTCTGTGTGTGTGCATGGCTCTGTGTGTGTGCGTGGCTCTGTCTGTGTGTGTGCGTGGCTCTGTGTGGGTGTGTGTGTGTGCGTGGCTCTGTCTGTGTGTGTGTGCGCGGCTCTGTCTGTGTGTGTGTGCGCGGCTCTGTCTGTGTGTGTGTGTGTGTGTAGCTCTGTGTCCGGGAATACTCTACTACTCTCTAATGCTCACCTATTGCCATTGTAAATGACAATACCATTTATTTATGATTTTAAAAAAAAATGAAAAATGTCATGAGCAATGCCAATAGCTCTACCTTTAATAATGCCGAGACCCATTGCATTGTAAATGCTTGTTACCGCTGAGGTTATCTTGCAAATGTATGAAATTAAGTAAATCACTCTGAATGTTTTTCTCCATTAGATTTCAGAACGAATACATTCTTTTGCACTAGAAATCAGTTTCAGATCATGTCAGGTATTGTTACGAAGGGAGTTTGATGATAATCCGCCTCGCTCCTTGGTGTGTTCCTCTACAGCTACAACTAATGTAAGTCAGCGTTTAAGGTATTTCCCAGGGGCTAAGGTGCATGGGTTGGAGAGAGCAGGGTTAACTCTTCAATACAGAGTCTGTAGGAATCTCTTGCCGTTAACAGATATACTTTCACTGGTAAGTATACACCGTTCTACATGAATATTTGCAACTCGGTGCCTTTCTCCTTAGAGTTTGTTCTCTCCAGGTCGTTCGGTATGGTTCCATGAAACTAGGGTTGTTTTAATGAGAGGAATGAAGGGAAGCCTGAAAGACGATAAATAAGCAGTAGGGTGAATAGCATGGAACAGGAATGAAAAGCAATAAGGTCTGAGAGGAGAAGGATAATGAACAGGAGTGAATCCAAAGGTAACCAGGAAAGGAAAAATAGCAAAAAATGTGCAGTATGGTGGCGGGTTAACGGCCTAGCATGAAAGCAGTCAAGCCGCACAACATGAGGTACTCGCAGGCATTAATGAACCCCATTCTTGGTCCTGAATACTACTCTATATGTTGGCCTGGAATTTCTTCCTTTTTTGACTTGGACACCAAACCACACACCTTCATCTCCTCTGATTCCATACACAGCAGCTTCTAAAATGTCAACTTGATCTGGGGACTACATGCCACATGTTCCCTGACAGATTGTAGAACTTACAGCTAAGTTTTAATCACTCAATCCAGTGAGACAATGTAGCACACTGTACGTGGTACTGAGAACTGTCTATATAAATTCTTCTGTCGACAATTTAGGTAATTATTTTCACACCGAAATTAAATTTAACAGAAACAACATTATAATGTAGTATTTCTGTCTACTATTGTGTGCTCTTGAGAAAGTGGTGCACGCTTTCAGGCATAGTGGCCCCTATTTCCCAACCGCTTTTGTTTTCAAATGACATGTCGTTAGTAAAATACTTTTTGCAGCGTGAATCTTTCTGGATTCACTATGCTGTGCATTATTCCGCGGTTTTTTCTCTTTGCCCAGGTGGGCGTCGGCGTCACACCCCCTTTGGGTGTATTTCCGGTGACGTCGGCATGCTTCCTGCGGAAGCTCCCACTCTTGGGCGCCATCTTCAGATTCTTTTTTTCCGCGGTCGGGTCTGGATCGTTCCCGTTTGGGCTCCAGACATTTTTGGAGAAAGAAGAAAGAAAATACAGAAAAGACGAGGAGAAGTCATCTGAAGACTCCAGGGGACTTCACCGACGAAAGACAAGCAAAGATAAGGCGTTTTCCATCCAGATCTTCGACGACCGTCGACGAACACGCGACCAGAGAGGCCCTGGACGCTCGAGGATGGACAACACGCCGTTCAAGTTCTGCCGTAACTGCCACCACAAGTACGCGCAGAAGGACCAGCACCCGGTATGCAACCTTTGCCTACCGGTGGACCACGAAAGCGGAGACTGCAACGCCTGTTCCGCCTTCACCCCGAAGACCCTTCGTGTGAGAGAGAGGCAGAGGGTAGCACACGCCGCCCTGCAGGGGAAGGCCCCGACCCCGTCGCTCTACGAGCTGGGGATGTCCTCCGAGGAAGAAGACAACGCTGCCGCCGAAGACGACAGCTACACGGTCGTAGAGACCGATTACACGAAGACTTCTGACAAGGTAGGAGACTCTTCGGCCCCCAAGAACCCGAGAGACTCTGAGTCTCGAAAAATCGAGGGCAAGACCCCGAAAGCGCCGACGCCAAAAAAGGCGGCGTCCGCGACTACTCCCAGGCCCAGCGGATCCTCAGAGAAGGAGTCCCCGGCGCCGAGAGCTGCTGATCAGCAGAAGACGTCGAAAATCGTCCCCGAAAAGGATCGATCGACGAGGGAGAAAGACCCGAAACTGTCGACGACGACCAGAGACCCGATATCCGGTTCGACGTCGAAAACTTCGACTCCGAGAGGCACGGCGACGAGCCATCCGTCGAAGAGAGCGGCGGAACCATCCGACGCGGAACACGCGGACGAGATGGAAAAGAAAAGAAGGCGCCTCGAGGCAGAAATGGAGAACTTCATGCAGCGGAAAAAAGATTTCGACGCAAGGATGAAGGCCTTCACGATCCCTCACAAGACCAAGCCACCAGTGCTGGAGGCGGTCGAGGAGGAAGAAGAAGAGGTCGCCGAAGTCACCGAGCAAGACCAGGACGTCGAGGTGTTCGACGACCAGGAGGAGTACGAGAATCCCCACGAGAGCTACAGCTATGGGGAGGAAGATGAGGGCAGGACAGACACAGAGTCGGCGCCCTATGACCTTCAGGAGGTAGATTACATCGATGTCGACACCGACAGCCCGGAGGAGGTGGTCGACACCTACCCCTCGAGGCCCTCGCCGCCGGACGACATCGGGGCCTACAACGCGGTGATACAATCTGCCGCAGCAGCTTTCAAGCTCAAGCTCGACGAAGAGAAGCAGAAAGCAGACTTCCTTCTGGAAACATTGCTCCCAACACAAACGAGGAGCCAGTTCCTCCCGATGCTCGAGAGCGTCTTGGCTCAGGGGAAGGAAGCTTTCAGGGAGCCCGCAACATGCAAGGCAGTAACTCCCAGAACTGAGAAGAAGTACAAGCATGCCGCAAAGGACCCGGCCTACATTCAGGGCACGGTCTCCGCAGACTCCATTATCACGGCCACAGCAAGGAGGAGGGCTAACGTACCCACTACCTCGGGCCCGCCACCGGATAAAGAGAGCAAAAGGATGGATCTGGTGGGCAGAAGGATCGAACGGAATGCCGCGACCCACTGGCGCATGGCTAATTCCAACGCCCTGGTAAACAGACACATGTACCAAATCATGGAGGGACTGGGGCAGTTGGTGAAGGACTTGCCCCAGGATGCCAAGCAGAAAGCCGAAAAGCTAATTGAAGAGGGGAAGAATGCTGCAAATTCTTGCCTTAAGACGGCCCTGGATGGGGCAGACACCGCCAGCAGGCTCATGATGATGGGCGTCACGGAAAGGAGACACGCCTGGCTCAGGATATCCGGTTTCAAACCGGAGGTGCAACACAGCATCCTGAACACACCATTCAACGGCAGTACGCTTTTCGGACAAACAGTTGATGAGCAACTCAGCCAACTTAAGAAGGATAACGAAACAGCAAGATCCATGGGAGCATTGCAGTTCAGAGGGAACAAGAGGGGCACCCCGTCACGGAGGCCCGGCGGAAGAGGCGGAAACCAGCCAGGTACATCACACCAGGCTTTCCAGCAAACGCACCAGGCAGACTCGCAGGGTCAGCAGGGCCATCAGAAACAGCCCTGGCAGTACCAACAAAGAGGCCAGTCCTTTCGAGGGAGAAATGGACGGGGACAAAATAGAAGAGGGGGCCAGCAGCCCACCTCCAAGTGACTTCAAAAAAATCCGTGTGCCCACCCACAAAAAAGATCCCAGGGGGCAGCACGTACAGATGGGTCAAGACAAACTAGACACCTACGACCACAGGACACCAGTGGGAGGAAGATTAAGATTCCACCTCCAGGAGTGGAGAGGAATCACATCAGACAAATGGATCCTCAACATTATCCAATTCGGATACTGCATAGAGTTGGAGGCGAGGCCAACAAACAGAAAACCAAGAAGAAAGCCGCTAGCAAGCAAGCAGCTGCAGTGCCTTCAGGAAGAAGCAAAAGAACTCCTGCAGAAGCAGGCCATAGAAAGGGTACCCTTCAAGGAAAGAAACACAGGAGTATACTCAACATACTTCCTGGTACCAAAAGTAGACGAGACAATGAGGCCCATTCTCGATTTACGGTTCGTGAACAAATTCATAAGAACGCAAAAATTCAAAATGACCTCCCTGCAAGAGGTGCTCCCACAGTTGCAGACCGGGGACTTCATGGTCACTATAGACCTCAAAGACGCATACCTGCACATCCCAATGAACAGGAAGCACAAGCACATGCTCAGGTTCACCGTCGGAGAAAGCCACTACCAGTTCACGACACTGGCCTTCGGTCTAAAATCGGCACCAAGAGTTTTCACAAAGTGCCTCGCAGCAGTCGCAGCGCACCTAAGAAGGCAGGGAATACATGTATACCCTTACCTGGACGACTGGCTGGTGAAAGCAAACTCATACCAGAAATGCAAGCTGCACGCACATACAGTGACCAGCACGCTCATAAACCTGGGGTTCTCCATCCATTGGAAGAAATCATCAATGGAGCCGGAACAAGTGAAGATCTTCCTGGGAGCACAGATCAACACCTTACAGGGCAAGGTGTTCCCCAGCGAGAAGAGGGCGAGGGCGCTGGTGAAGGAAACTCGCCTCTACCGGAAGGGACAAGCTCGGACAGTGAGGACGGCGAGCAAGATCATGGGGATGATGGCATCATGCATCCACCTGGTACCGAATGTACGACTCCACATGAGACCCATTCAAGAATGGCTACAGGAGCAATGGTCACAAGCTACAGGCAGTTGGGAGGATCTAGTGGTTGTAACGCACGCAGTGCAGAAGGAGATGACATGGTGGACCATGGAGAACATAGCAAGGGGAAAGCCTCTAACGCCCCCAACGCCAACAGTGACCATCACCACAGACGCATCCCTGAAGGGATGGGGCGCTCACATGGAGGAGCTCAAGGTGAGGGGACTGTGGACACCGACGGATGCCACAAAGCACATCAATTACTTAGAATTGAAGACAATCTTCCTTGCACTGAAGGCCTTTCAAACAAGACTGTACAAGCACAGGGTATTGATACAAACAGACAACACCACTGCGATGTTCTACATCAACAAGCAGGGGGGCACACAGTCCGCACCGCTTTCAACGCTGGCGCAGGAGATATGGAGATGGGCCATCCCTCTCAAGATAGACCTGCTAGCCATACACCTACCAGGGAAGGACAACATACAAGCCGATTGGCTCAGCAGGCAGACATCGGCATCCCACGAGTGGGAGCTCAATGCTCAGGAGACAAGATACCTGTTCGACAGGTGGGGGACACCATCGGTGGACCTGTTTGCCACACGCCAGAATGCAAAATGCCAAAACTTCGCATCCAGGCAGCCCGAGGAGGGGACACTGGGGAATGCCCTATGGATAGATTGGTCAAGGACATTTGCCTACGCCTTTCCCCCGATACCACTGATGCACAGAGTACTGAGCAAGTGCAGAGCGAGCAACATGACACTGATACTGGTCGCACCGCAGTGGGCGAGGCAGACCTGGTACTCGCAGATCATGGAGATGACACAGTGTGCACCCCACAGATTCAGCAGGAGGAAAGATCTACTGTCCATGCAGAACGGAGAGGTACTGCATCCAGAGCCAGAGAGCATGAGCCTAGTAGCGTGGCTCCTGAGGACATAGAGTTCGCACATTTGAGACTACCAGAAAGCACCCTGAGGGTACTTCGGGAGGCACGAAGGCCCAGCACTCGAAAGTGCTACGTTGCGAAATGGAAAAGATTCACAATATGGTGCAGACAGGAAAGACTCCACAATAAGATGAAGAGGGACTCCACAGTGCTAAGGTACCTGACGCACTTACTGGAGAAGAACCTTAGCTCATCCTCGTTAAGAGTTCACTTGGCAGCGATAGTAGCCTACACAAGGGGAGAAACGTGCAGGAGCTTCTTCACATCACAGGTGGTGAAGAGATTCCTAGAAGGAGCGAAAAGGATCGCACCACCCAAGCGGGTGCCGCCACCTGCATGGAACTTGAACACAGTCCTAACGGAACTCATGAAAGAGCCCTTTGAACCACTTCACAAGGCCTCCCTAAAGATGCTAACTATGAAAACAGCCTTCCTGGTTGCGATAACGTCCTTACGCAGAGTAAGCGAGCTTCAAGCGCTGACGCTACAAGAACCATACATACAAATACACAACGATAGAGTTGTGATGAGGACTGACCCACACTTCATGCCGAAGGTGGTATCCAATTTTCACATGAACCAGTCTATACAGATACCGAGTTTTTTCCAAAAACCCACAACCAGCGCAGAGAGAGCTCTGCACACCCTGGACGCCAGAAGGGCAGTCATGCACTACATTGAAAGGACAAAGGGGCACAGGAAAACGAAACAGTTTTTTGTGTCCTTCGCAAACAGCTTCATGGGCAAAGCAGTAACCAAAAGGACCATTGCACGATGGATCGCACAAACAATCCAACTCTGCCACAAACGGGCAGGACAGGAACTGGCTGAGGGGACACGTGCCCACTCCACCAGGAAGAAGGGCGCTACAATAGCCTTCCTGGCTAACACACCCATAGAGGACATATGCCTGGCGGCAACATGGGCTTCGGTGCACACGTTCACGAAGCACTACTGTGTGGACATACAAATGAACAAGGAAGCTCAAGTGGGACAGAAGGTGCTACAGCACATATTCAACACCCAACGCTCATCTTCCACCCAGCCGCCACAGAGATGAGAAACCGCTACAAAATCTATGCACAGCATAGTGAATCCAGAAAGATTCACGCTGCAAAACGAATAGTTTTCTTACCTGTCGGTGTAGTTTTGCAGCTTGAAGATCTTTCTGGATTCACTAGCGAACCCACCCACCTCCGCCAGAAAGATGAGGCTGGAGAGAGAAGAGGTGGTTAACTAAAGAATAGACTTTGAAAATACAAAGCGGTAAATACAAACTAAGAAGAACATTGCCATTACTTCGGAAACGAAAGAAACACGGAAAAAAAGAACCCGAAGATGGCGCCCAAGAGTGGGAGCTTCCGCAGGAAGCATGCCGACGTCACCGGAAATACACCCAAAGGGGGTGTGACGCCGACGCCCACCTGGGCAAAGAGAAAAAACCGCGGAATAATGCACAGCATAGTGAATCCAGAAAGATCTTCAAGCTGCAAAACTACACCGACAGGTAAGAAAACTATTCGTTAAGAACAATACAGATCTAAAAGTTCAAATATAAATGTGGGAAATTGGGCATTTTTTAGATGAAGTTACATCCAATTGTTTACACTGTCACAAGGCAATAAAGCCACAATTACATATGTTGAGGTTTTGTGTATGAAAAAATGCTGCCTTTGCCTGCTTCTGGTTCTTTATAAAGGATTTGAATGATTCAAAGGACAGTATGTGAAGTAAAAAGAAATCACACATGGTATGGATGACTTGGAGAATGTGATGGGCATTTCTGCTTCAGAGAATATTGCTATGAATTTCTGCATTCCCTCTCTCGTCTTATGTGTTTTTTGCTGGTATCTTTCTCCCCTTTGGTTTTTCTAGTGATCCCTTTTCCATTGTTTAGTCTGCCTTTATTAATCATTTATTTCTAAGTGAATATGCTCTTTGTTCCAAGTTGTTCAGTCTAATTAGCCCTAATGTATTTTCACAAGGCGTGAACAAACCACTGAGGTTTTAAATAATAACAAACGCTCAATATCAGCAGAGATGAATTCACAGAGCTATTCATTACCAAATATAATGCACATACATTACAGTGACACAGGTTCAAGTTAATGAACCATAGGTGCTACTTAGTGTCCATTTCCATTTGAGAAAATGTAAGGCAGTTTCCCATATGCAATGTCTGTTCAAAATGAAACCCAGAAATTAGTTGATGCCTCTACATACTAAAAGATGGAGGTATTCTTGCCAAGAGTGGGCTAAAAGTAGCCTAGCATTGAATTTAAAATAAAGTTTATTTTAATGTATCATTGGTATATCTAGCTTGTGTCTAAAAAAGGGATGGGCCGCAGTTGGTTGATACCTGGCATTGTGAATTAGTTGATGCTGACAATCTCTTCTCACAATTTCTTTTAACTCTATTACAGAAGACAAACATATAAGAATAGTCTACATCTAAATTTTGTACCTCATGAGCAATTGCCATACAGACTAGATTCTCACCAAAATAGAGCCTGTGTCATATAATAAATCCGAACAAGAGTCGTAAAGGTCTGGATATATAGTTTGGCTGGTTTCAAAAAGTGCTTCGATGCCATAAGACCTGCACTCATGATATCTCTTATAATTGTGATAAAAAGATAATTTATCCACTCTGAAGATATAGACAAATAATTATCTCTCAATGCTGCATAGTGTTTAGAGATAGAGTTAGTTTATAAGAAGATGTGAACAAACGGATTACGATAAACCTATAATTCTGCCAGAAAATGTGTGTTCTAGTATTTCACTAACTGGAGATATTTAAGTCATTGATTGGAGTTAATACTGTAGCATGAGCCTTTCTCCAAGAAAGGTAGAAGTCTGTGAATCGTTGTATTAAATGGCCTAGACTTGTAACACCAATCTCAGTACAGTGTTGACCGTTGTAGAAAAAAAACTTGCTTCCCCATCGTGGAATCTCACAAGTAATTGCTGGACATCTTTAAATCTTGTATGTGCCAAAGCACGTTTTAATCAGGGCTCAAAAAGATTTTATTGTAACTTTTTAGAAGAAACAAGGATGTCTATATTTCCCAAGAGACCCCTGATTTTGTTGACTGAAACTGAAAAGATGAACGAAAATAGAGTTTTATTAGTATTACAGTTCGTGGCTTGGGAAATTTGTCTCCCCTATACTGGCCACTACCACCAATTAAATATGGAAGATTTAAACGACCATTTGTTACTGATAGACATAGGGTCTAAATAAGGTGGCACATGGACGAGTGTCCTTCCTCATTGCAGCATGATTGGGACCACCGACAAGTAGTCAGTGGTTCCACCTGCCAAATTATGATGCGATCGCCAGGTAGGCTGTCAGAACCATGGCTTTTTCCATTGCGGCTTGTGCTGTGGCCTGAAAAGGGCCGCAACACAAGCAGCAATGGAAAAAGGGATTTGTTTAAACATACATGCACCGTGTGCAAGGAACCATGTGGTGCCTGGCACACAGGATATGGATGTTTGTGGGGGGGCACCTGCCCTCAATGCAGAGGTCCACAGGGGATGGGGCCCTGCTAAGGCCCCCCAAAGTTCCTTTCCGACTGCCATGAAATGGTTGTGGGAAATGGACATTGTAATGCCTACGGCGGTGCCAGCGCAGGTACCACCCCTATTGTAGGAAATACTATCCTACCGACGAGCCCTTTGAGCCCCTCCGAAGCGTCAGTCCCTCCGACCAATGAGATCCAACTGACGCATCATAATGTGGTGGTCGGACTGCTCTGCTGAATATCGGTCAGACTGCCACCGATGGCCTGTCGGTGTCGGCCCAACCGCCATCCTAATGAGATCCGTAGTTCCTTAAAGATCCCATGAGGTAGCCCAATAGCATATAAAAGATGTGATAAAACACTGAAGCTTTTTGTGTAAAGGATCAAAGAATTGAGTATGTCCGTGCTCAATATAAATATAGAAGGCTCCAGAGAATAGTCATTTTAACTAAATTACCCCTAGCCTCCAGCAATGAAACAGGTAGATTATGCCATGTCCTTAAATGGTGCACAGACATAATATCGACTCCAAAATATCGTCTGGACAGAATATCGAGTTTTAAATATCGTTTGGAGAAAATATCGACTAGACAGAATATCGACAGCCAAAATATCGTTTTTAAGGTAAGTGAAGTAATATCGACTGTAAATAATATAGACAGTGAA
Source organism: Lissotriton helveticus (assembly GCF_964261635.1). Taxonomy (NCBI): domain Eukaryota; kingdom Metazoa; phylum Chordata; class Amphibia; order Caudata; family Salamandridae; genus Lissotriton; species Lissotriton helveticus. The sequence goes on along the minus strand of NC_136062.1, from coordinate 53,362,815 downwards.
AATATCCAAGTATATAATCTAGATAGTAAAAAATATAGTTTTTTAAATAATATTTAATTATTTATAGTGTGTTTATGTTATAATATGTGTGAAAAGTGTCAATTTATTTTATTATTTTTTTTAATTAATTATTTTTTTAATTATTGTGTAATTTAATTCTGTAGCGGGTTGTGGGTTTATAGGGGAATAGGGTGGGAAGTAATTTAATTATAATTAATTAAATATGTAAATTTATTAATTGGTAGTAATAATTAATTAATTGGTAATTAAATAATATATGTTAATTATTTAAAATTTAATTGGTAATTAATTTTATTTAATTGATTAATTGCTAATTATGTCAATTAAAATAATTTATTTTCTCTAGCGGGTTGTGGGTTTATAGGGGAATAGGGTGGGAAGTAATTTAATTATAATTATTTAAATATGTTAATTTAATAATTGGTAGTAATATTTAATTAATTGTTAATTAAAAAATGTTTGTTAATTAATTAAAATGTAATTGGTAATTAATTTTATTTAATTGATTAATTGCTAATTATGTTAAATGAAAGGGGTATTTTTAGGGTTCAGGGTCAGTTTTTAGTTTTTGGGTAAAGGGGTATTTTTAGGGTTCAGGGTCAGTTTTCAGTTTTTGGGTAAAGGGGTATTTTTAGGGTTCAGGGTCAGTTTTCAGTTTTTGGGTAAAGGGGTATTTTTAGGGTTCAGGGTCAGTTTTTAGTTTTTGGGTAAAGGGGTATTTTTAGGGTTCAGGGTCAGTTTTCAGTTTTTGGGTAAAGGGGTATTTTTAGGGTTCAGGGTCAGTTTTCAGTTTTTGGGTAAAGGGGTATTTTTAGGGTTCAGGGTCAGTTTTTAGTTTTTGGGTAAAGGGGTATTTTTAGGGTTCAGGGTCAGTTTTCAGTTTTTGGGTAAAGGGGTATTTTTAGGGTTCAGGGTCAGTTTTCAGTTTTTGGGTAAAGGGGTATTTTTAGGGTTCAGGGTCAGTTTGCAGTTTTTGGGTCAAGGGGTATTTTTAGGGTTCAGGGTCAGTTTTCAGTTTTTGGGTAAAGGGGTATTTTTAGGGTTCAGGGTCAGTTTTCAGTTTTTGGGTAAAGGGTTATTTTTAGGGTTCAGGGTCAGTTTTTAGTTTTTGGGTAAAGGGGTATTTTTAGGGTTCAGGGTCAGTTTTGGGTTTTTGGGGTACATATACAATATTGCCTATTATTTAATTAAATGTTGTTACTATATATATATGTTTTAAGAAATATGATTAAAAATATATATATTTTTTTACTTTCATTAAATATTTAATTATTAAAATTTATTTTAAGTATTGTTAATTATATTTTAGTAATTAATTTTTTATATTAATTTAATTAAACATTGTTTTTAGTAAAGTCGATATTTTTTACAACGATATTTTTGTAAACGATATTTTGTAGTCGATATTTTTGTACTTACCTGTTTGTACATACAAACTCGATATTTTTGTAGTAGATATTTTCACCTCGATATTTTGGGTACTCGATATTGTGGTAGTCGATATTCTTTCAGTGATCCCCTTAAATATCACTTAGTCGTAGCTAATAATGGTTCAAAGTTACCGCATAAAAACCATCATAGTCAGCATGGATCTTCACCCGTGAATATTCAACCGCTAATTTACCATATAAATCAGCAGGAGCGGTATTAGTTAGTAGACCTATGTTTTATCATAGTTATGTTTATGAATTGAAAGTGTGGTACTGCTCAGCCCAAGAGGTGGTTGAAAGAAAATATATGAGGATCTACTGCTGCTGTAGTGTCAACTTAAGCAAGTATAATTAAGTGTGAAGGGCAAATAAAACCTGGGGGGGAAAAACAGCCCTCCGGTGTACCTTGCTCATTGTGGATATCCTAGAGAGCTGCAACAAATTTTGAATAAAGTAACTTAATAGTATCAATAAATTTAGTAGGGAATCTAAACTTTTCGAAAATGTGACGCAAACATATCCAGGCAGCTCTCAAAAGCCTTTTCAGTATTTAGAAGATTTGCCCATAATGGAGTCTTAAATGAGGCAGCAACATCAAATAGCATGGTAATTAAGTGAGTATGATCAGTATTCGATCGTCCTTCAAGCCATGCTGTTCAAGATTAGGTAATAATAGATTAGTGCAGTTAGCTGTCAACTGCATCAATAACGTACCACTACAGTTAAAGGGAAAATTAATCTATGGGATGAGCAACAATTTCTTTTTTTTGTGCAAAAGATAGCAACATTAGTGTGTAGCCATGAATGCTGAAACGCGCGTTGAACGTGTGAAAAGCGCGTTTAACTACTACAAAATTTGCAATAGACGATCTGAAAATTCCAACAGAATACCATTTTCTCCAGCAGCTTTGTTGACTGCACATGATCATAGTCCCAGATTCAGTGCTTGTTGTTTGCTCTATTATTGATTGAAGGTAGACAAAAAGTTTAAATCCCATATATCCACCTGGGTAGCTCAGCGCTCTTCGTTATAGAGTTTAAATGAAATTGTACAAAAAAAGGCAGCTCTCAAAAGCCTTTTCAGTATTTAGAAGATTTGCCCATAACGGAGTCTTAAATGAGGCAGCAACATCTAATAGCATGGTAATTAAGTGAGTATGATCAGTATTCGATCGTCCTTCAAGCCATGCTGTTCAAGGGATACAAGATTAGGTAATAATAGATTAGTGCAGTTAGCTATCACCTGCATCAATAACGTAACACTACAGTTAAAGGGAAGATTGATCTATGGGATGAGCAACAATTTCTTTTTTTTGTGCAAAAGATAGTAACATTAGTGTGTAGCCATGAATGCTGAAACGTGCGTTGAACGTGTGAAAAGCGCGTTTAACTACTACAAAATTTGCAACAGGAGATCTGAAAATTCCAACAGAATACCATTTCATTTTCTCCAGCAGCTTTGTTGACTGCACATGATCATAGTCCCCGATTCAGTGCTTGTTGTTTGCTCTATTATTGATTGAAGGTAGACAAAAAGTAGAGATCCCATACATCCACCTGGGTAGCTCAGCGCCCTTCGTTATAGAGTTTAAATGAAATTGTACAAAAAAAGTTCATGTTTGCTACCTTTGATATGCATGTGTGTGTGGATCTTCAGTCTTCATCTTGTATACACTGTTTCTTGGAGTGAGCTTAACCGTCTTTAACCATAAGAGCCATAATATAACTGAGTAATAGGTGTGTTCATAAACCTCATCAACTAACTTTCTGTCTGCCACTGGTTCTTTAGACATTAAGCTGTTCCCTCCTGAAAATGTATTCCATTGATAAGTGCCATCTGGGGCCCTATTATAGATAGGGGGCACTTTTCCAGTGTGAATAATGGTGCACCATTAAGCGGGTGCACCAGTTGAAGACAGGGAAAGTGAGCCCTATTATGTTGGATGTGTTGCTCTCAGGGTAGCCATGATTGGCCCCAGGCCAGCACATTCAAGAGAAATATGGAGCAGCTGTTCATAAGCTGCTCCATGTTTCTCTGAGCAGGCTTCACCCACCAGCTCTTTTAAGAGGGACTAGAGATCCCTTTACAGGCAGTGATAGTGAGAGACTACACCTGCCTGAAAGGGGATGTCTGTGGGGTCAATGGGATCCTCTTCATCCCTACAGAGGGCTGTCTTTAGGAGGCACATTGAAAGTGTGTCATGTTTTGAGGTGCACTTTCAGTGAGCCTTCAAAAGGTATGTTTGCCTCTGTGCCCACGTCGGTAATACGGCACAGGCACAGAGGCAAAGTGATTCTCTCATGCAACTTATGAAGCACCCTCTAAGGATAGCGCTGGCACTACATGTGCACCAGCAATATCTGTATTACAGAAGGGGCTGTACAATCGTTTGCAGCCCCTTCTGTAATAACAAAGTGATCCAAGGGGGGCACAAAGTGGGCAGAAACCCTTGCTGCACCCGAGATCACTTCTGTAATAGACCCCAGATGTGTATTGGAAGGAACTTTAAGATTGATAAGATGCTTCTTCATTCTAAACCTGTTATGATTTCCATTGTTATAGCTAGTATAGAGACTCTGAATAGTATCTTTAAAGTTTCCCATACTATGTAGATATCTGATGAGGAGTCATTAAATATCCAAATTTCTGACTGATGTGTTCACAAAATTGGGCTTCCTTTGGAAATAAAAGTCCTTCTTGAAGTGTATATGCATTTACTTAACCTGAATGGAAATAATGCTTGGCCTGTAATGGCCTGCATTGGTGACTGGGAATAATATTGGCATGGTTACTAAGGGAAAAGCCAGAAAGACTAAGAAGTTTTTTATCAGTACATTTTGTGTTGGGATTGAAACTAAGCTAAGCAGGAGCTGACAATGGTTTGGGGCTGAGCGGTCTATCAATGTTTGGATAAAAACCAAAATAAAAATTGTCAGCCAACTTGCAAATCCGTTAAAGAGATTAGACTCAGAAGAAAGCCTCAACCAGAATTTTGTATAATTATTATTGGGTGGTAAAATAAATCATACAAATTTCAGAGCTTAAAAAGTTGCATACACTAGCTTATCAACTGCTGCCACAGAGGTTCTAACATTAGAGGTAAAAACAAGCATGGGAACTGTAATATTGATTCTAACTCAATATTTCTTTATATTGAACAACTTTAAAAATGATGGTTCAGCATAGAGGAAACGAGTTTTCTCTATGCTTAAAACATCAGGTTTGTAATGCTGAATGCACAATGCCTGCTGCCCATGTTTTCCTGTATTGTTTATACAGTTTGTATTACAACTGAGCATCTTAATCATATATAGGCGTGTTCTGGCTATATCAAGTGATTCTTGAGGCCTATCTCAGATAAGAGAGAGGTCCGGACCTATCGTGTCCGTGGGTGGTCATGAAACAGGTATTTTCTATTGATATCTCTGGCCACACCTTATACACCAATTAAAAAACTGGGAATATGTTTAAAAAAAAGGTATTAGTTGTAAAAGGTACCAGTTTTCAAAAGGCATGTAGTGCACAAATGATCTGATCGGTATAGTGACCAGGACTGCCACTAGGAGATGAGTTTTAATCCTATTTTATAAAAGTTTATAAAATATAGGTTCAAAGGAAGTCAGAAAATTGTAATTGTGGTTTGTTTTAATGTAAGAGGCCCCACAGGATATTGTCATTAAGTCCCATGGTGTCTGTATGGAGCTTGAACACCCACTGCTGCTCTTTCTCCAGAAGTCTGTGTTCCAAATTGTCACCATTACATAGGTGTTCAAGGACTACCCACTTCAAGTCATTGGGTGTGTCGTTCTGTTCCATGTAATAGGACATTTAAGTGGTAATACGTTGACAGAGGGCATTGCTGCCGTGTTCGCACATTCTGGCGCTTACTTTCCTCGTGGTCATTCCCACATGGTGTAAGTTGCAGGGGAAAGTAATGAGAAATACTACTCCTGTTGTATTGCAGTTCGTTAACTTTCGCAACTCCCAACTCATTCCGTTGTTAAAGGACACGTTTTTGGTAGTGGTAATAAGGTGGCAGACGCTGCAGTTTCTGCAGGGATAGTGGCCCGTAGGCTATATACCTAACAGTCTGGTTCCTTTCTCGGTTTATTTCTGGTTTTGGGCGGTGATGGACCAAGATGCCCCTCAAACTCTTCTCCCTCCTGTGGGAGAACATTGGTTTTGGGATGTTGAATTGCCCACTGTTCAAAATTCGCCAGTGTTTTCCAATGATTTTGGTGACACGATCCGAGGCTATGTTAAAGGTAGTGATACAGATTGGTCTCTTGTCTTTTTCGATGTTCTTATTCTGGCATGTCTCTAACAGAGACTCCCTGTGGTTGTTGGTTGCTCGTTTTTTTGCTTTTGACACCAAACATCTGGGATAATTCCTTGCCAGTAGTTTGTCCGACACTTTTTCTGCTTGTATCCTAAAGTCATTATATTTATTTATTTATTTATTTTGTGTACTTGTAGAGCGCAGACCTGTCACCCAGAGGGCATCCTGGCGCTTTGAACTTCGGGACGATAGCACTTCTCACTGCTCAGACTTCTGTGCAATTCCTCCTTAACCTAAGGAACTGGCCAAAGGGGAGATTCTCTTTTAAGTGCCTTGGGTGAAAGCTATTGTAAAATAATAAGCTATTTTTGGCAGTGGCTTTCTCGTGTTTTCAGGGTACCTTCATCTGCGATGATGTTGGGGTCAAGGAATACCAGTTTGGATCTGCTCATAGTATGCGTGAATCTTAGGAACTTATCTTGGAGATTCAGCCAGGTTATAAATTCATCTGCTTTAGACTCGTCTCCCTCCTAAATACCTTTTTCAAAGTGTGATGTGTTGGTGAAATGGATTGGTTTCTGCGAGGATTATATGGATCTCCAAATGGTGTACATATAATCCTGCCAACTGGAGGCAAAAGTACTGCCTATGCTGGTCCTGTGTTGTTGGGGGAACAGGGTGTCTTCAAAACAAAGGAAATTCTGTTAGTGCCCACTTACAGCATTCTAACACCAGATGTCTTGGTGTATGGTAGGACCAGTTTCCTTCATACAGGATGTCTTTGATGATGTCCAATGTCTCTTTATGTGGTAGGCTTGTGTACAAGCTCTCAACGTCCAACCCGATAAGGATGCTGGTAAAAGGGTTGAACTGTAGATCCTTGAGAAGACAAAGGACTACCATTGTGTCTTGTCGATATGTGTTTGTTCCTTGGACTAGTGGTTGTACAAAGGCATCATGAAACTTGTAAAGCGGTTCCAGTATTGAACCTATACCAGATGCAGTGGGTCGGCCTGGGTTTTTTTTCAATAATTTATATAGTTTTGGTATCTTATAGAAGTGAAAGGTTACCGGGTGGGTGTTAACCAGGAAATCCCCTTCTTTCTTGGTGATCCAATCATGTAGTATTGCCTCTTCCACCATACTCGTTATCTGTATCCGTAGGCGTTCTGTTGGATTGTCTCTGAAACGCTGGTAATTTCTCATCTTCCAGGAGTCACATGCACTCTCTGTGATACGCTTCTGTGGTCTGTAGGGCTATGGCGCTCCCTTTGTCTGCAGGTTTTACTACTACGTCGGTGTCGTTTGCCAGTTGTTGAATGACCGTCTGCTCCTCTTTGCCAGTATTATGGAAGATCTTGATAGTCCTTGAATCAATCTCGACTATTTCTTTCAGAATCACCTTCTCAAAGGCTAAGAGTTCCAGGGGCAGTGTAGCGAATGGTGGTGTAAAACTTGATTTCAGATGTAATTCTGTGTCACTGTTACTGGTGTCACGTACTGGCTTGCTGGCAAAAAAGGCCTGCAGTTTAATTCTGTGAATGAATTCATTGACCTTGCAACTTAATTTAAATTGATCCAGACTTAGTGTTGGGAAGAATACTAGTCCTTTTTCCAAAACTTTGAGTTGGGCGAGTGTGGCATGGAACCTCGCGTCCGATGAAGTCAGTGTCAGAACTCTGTCAAAGTTCTGACACTGACCAAGAGAGAGAATTCTAGTGTTGACAGTTGCTGTGCCATCGCTGTTGGGTGAGGTGTTAATAATTTTATTTATTTATTTAATTTTAGAGTTTTCTATAGCAAGGACCAGACCCAGGGTAGGGTATCAGAGCGATTTACAATGAGGGCACAGTACAAATAAAACAGTTGGCAAAATATAGCACACATAAAATCAGCAAGTTTTACAAAGTTCGGAGGAACGCTGGGGTGAAAGTATTTCTGAGCAACGGGTCATGAACAGCGAGGGTGACCTTAGAGGGATAGAAGAGGCTAGTTTAAGGGTGTTGACCTGGAATGGTCTGTGTGATAGTTTACGGGAGGAATTTGTACATAAGGACTGATTTCGCTTCTTTTTTGAACTGAGGAGTAGAGGAGATTTTTCTGATGTAGGGAGGAAGCGAATTCCATATTCTAGATGCTGCTCCGGAGAATACTCTGTTGAAGGTTTTTTCTTGTTGCAACGAGAGGGTTTCAGGAGTAAAGAATCAATGCTCCTTGAATGTCTGATTCCTCCAGATAAGGTAAGTTTGTGGGATAGGTACTGGTAAGTATTGTGGTGGAGCGCTTTGTGAGTGATGCATGCCATTTTTAGGTGGATTTGAGCTTCATAAGGTAGCCAGTTGAGTGATTTCAGGTGTGGCGATATGAGGTCAAATTTCCAGGATCCTGTAAGGAGTCTTGCTGCAGAGTTGAGACAGGCTTTTAAAGGAGCGGTTGAGATTTTGGGAAGCCCTGCAAGGGTGGTGCATCCGGACTCCAGCGTTGAGATGACTAAGGACTGAACTGCAGTTTTGAGGTCCGGGTTCTCGATGAAAGGTTTCATTTTCCTAAGATAGTTGAGGTGAAAGCGTGCATTTTTAGCTAACAGGTTCATGTCTGTTTGCATGTTAAGGTTCTTATCTAGTGTAAATCCAAGTGATTTGGTGAAGTCCACAAGAGTTGGCGTGCAGTTCAGTGCAGTGATCAGCTTGGTCCATTGCTTTGTCTCCTGGGAGGTATTAGGGGTTGGGGGAAGTGGGGGAGGATTAGAAGAAATTCAGTTTTTTCCAAGTTTAGCTTGAGGAATTTGGTGGTTAGCCAGTGGACGGTCTTTTCAAGTGCCAGGTTCATTATCTTTATGTCTTCAATGAGGAGATGATAAACCTTTCTCCTACCTGAAGAATGGTGTCATCCTTACCAATACCATTCTACAGGCATGAGCTAGACCCGTCTCTCGCCTTGTTGATGTGTTCTTCGGCGTTCTCCACATCGTGACTTTGTATCCCATCCTCGTCGCCAGAAATGGTATTTCTGGCGACGAGGATGGGATACAAAGTCACGATGTGGAGAACGCCGAAGAACACATCAACAAGGCGAGAGACGGGTCTAGCTCATGCCTGTAGAATTTGAAACGGAGTCGGGCGCTGTTTCAGGCAGTTTATCATCTCTAATTCTTGTTTACAGTGTATGATTCATTCTATGTTTCCTTTTTGTTGAGATGCTGTAGTACTTCCCGGACAAGATTTATCTGGAGTGATATCAGTTACTTGCTTCAGTGTATGTACCTTAGAGTTCTGAAGGAGATACAGAATGCAGAATGTTACATCTCCACCTTTTTTTCTACCATCTCCGGGTGAACCTTTGATTGGGTGGTCAAAATGGAAAAAGGTTTTTAGAAACTATGCACATGTGTGTGGCACTAATTTGAGTGCAGAGCGGAAACATGCATTGTTACTACATTGTTTGGGGGCGGAAGGCCAGGATGTTTTTGAAAATTTACCTGAGCTTCCGCATGCTGAAGCACGTGATTTAAATGAGTTTGAGATCTCAATAGCCAAATTAGATCGTTATTATTTGCCACGAGTGAGTACAATTTTAGAAAGGTACCATTTCGGTTTGAGGTTTCAGGGTAAGGATGAATCGGTAGAAGGAGTTTGTGACTGCTTTGAGGAAATTGACCTCAAAATGCAAATTTGGGGATGCAGCTGAAGAGAGGATTAGAGATCAGTTTGTGTTGCTGTGCAACAGTGATAAATTACGAGAGGAACTTTGGATGAAAGTTGAACCACCTCTTGAGGAGGTTGTTATTGTTGCCAAACCGGTAGAACAAGTGATGAAGTGTGTAGGTGAACTCAAGGCTGGGAAAGACGTAACTTCTTCAGAAAAAGAAAATGTTGCAGTTATCAATTCGGTTAAGCCTCAAAGTGTTCCTGAGGTGAAACAGACCTCCGAATTAAAAAGTGTCAGCAAACAGAACTTCAAGGTTACTAGTTTCAGATGTGGGTTTGTAGGCCATAGAGCTAATGATAAATTATGTCCCGTTTTGTCTCAAGATTGCAACTCCTGTGGGATCAAGGGACATTTCAGTAAATGTTGCAGGAACAGATGTAAAATAAATAGCACGGCGGAACAAGGAACTGTGTCAAGAGATAGGGTTACAGGTTGATGAGTCTAAAAGAATGTTCCCTTCTGAAGTAGAAAACATCGATGGCAAGGACATTTTGATGAAATTTGACTTGTGTTCTCTCATCACTATTATTTCTGAGCAAACGTTTATGAGGATTTTTCCTAACAATAAGCCACTCTCTCAAATAAAGATACAACCCGGAGGCTATGGAGGGTGCAAGATTGATTTGTTAGGGTATTTTGAATCAGCCATAGGTGTGTGTGGTAAATGTTTGTGCAGGAAAATAAATCTCTTGTCATGGTGATGACCTTTTGGGTTGGAGCCATCAGAAGGAGTTAGATGTCAGCTTACACCCAAATAAAATCCCGCATGCACAGATAGATGAGATTTTTATTTTTTAAATCTTTTTATTGAAAATACATGAGTAGTAGGTTCAGATCAATATCATACAATCAATATGCGCAGAGATCTTTCAAATAAACTCAAGAGAAAAACAATGTTTACACACATATACAGATAGATGAGATTGAATGTATTCAAAACAAATTTGAGAAGGTATTCAATGTCTTGTTTCAAAACAAAATTGGTAAGTTGGTTGGTTACAAACACAGAATCAAACTAAGAGAACATGCAACTCCAGTAGTGGCAAAGGTAAGAAGGATTCCCAAGCTCTTGCAAACGGCTGTACATAATGAGCTCAAGAGGTTGGTAGAGTGTGGGGTCATTGAAAGAGTTGAAGCAACTGAATGGTTGGCTCCCATTGTCGTTGCGTGCAAAGGCAATGGTGACATTCGCCTTTGCGTAGACTTGAGGGCCCTCAACAAGGAAGTTGTGGTTGACAGGTTCCCTTTGCCCAACATTGAAGAAATGATCACGACTTTCACGGGTGCAAAGGTATTTAGCACATTAGACCTAATGTCGGCTAATCACCAGGTCGAATTACACGAGTGTTCTCAAGATCTGACCACTTGTATCACTCCTTTTGGCATCTTTCGTTTTAGCCATTTGGCTTAGTTTCTGCTGCTGCAGTTTTTCAGGGAATTATGTTGGACATATTGAAAGATCAGATGGCGTGAAATGTTATCAGGACGACATAATCATTTATGGGTCTAACAATGAAGAGCATGACCAACATGTTCACAAAGTGCTACACAAGCTTCAGGCAGCAGGTCTGACATTAAAAGCTGAAAAGTGCAAGTTTGGGGTCACTGAAGTAAGTTACCTAGGATACAAAGTTACTTCTACAGGAATCAGACCCAAAAAAGAACTTCTTTACATAATAAAAGCTCTGATGGAACCCAAAACAAAGGAGGAGCTTTCGTCTTTTCTGGGATTGGTTGAGTATTATAGCTGTTTCATCAAAGACTTCGCTAGCAAGACATTTAATATTATGAAACTGTTGAAAAAGAATACTGATTTTGTGTGTGGGATTGAATGTTTTCTGGAATTTACAAATGTTAACCAGGAGTTGAGCAATGCCCCTTCTCTTCAGTCCTTTGAGGCTTCGTGTGAGACCAAGATTGTGTGTGATGCCAGTGGAAAAGGGCTGGGAGCTCTACTTATTCAAAGGAGGAATGGCAAGGAAAACCTAATTGAGTGCATCTTGAGAACTCTCAGAGACACGGAACACAACTATTCTGTCATTGAGAGAGAATCACCAGCAGTATTTTGGTCCATCATGAGGTTTAAGCAATTTCTTTGGTGTACTAAATTTGGTGTACAGACAGATCATAAACCCTTAGTTTTGGTTTTCGCAAAAAAAAGGTCTTGATTCAATTTCCTCTCACATAAGGAGATGGGTTGTGGGATTGCAAGACTTTTATTTTACTGTCCAGTATGTCCCTGATGCAAGCAACTATTCTGCTGATTGTCTGTCTAGACTTGTGGACATGACTGACTCACAGATTGACTGTGGCAATTAGTTGGATGAGGAAGGGGGAGTGAGTGTGTGTGAAATGACTGAAGGTACCATCAGTGAAAATGAGTGGTTCACCAAACTGCAGAATGATAAAATCTTGTGTAAAGTAAGGGACATAGTCAGTTTGGGCACAAGGAGTAAAGCTGAGCTCAAGGTTTGTGAAGGAGGATGGGAGAAAATCATGGATGAACTTGCTGTGGACAAAGGGTTTCTATTGAGAGGCACTAGACCAATTCCCCCCGTGAAGTTAAGGGCTAAGATTTTATGTTTAGCTCATGAGGGACACATGGGTATTTTTGGTGGCCTTCACTTGATCGTGACGTAGAGTGTATGATAAGAGATTGTGTGGAATGTGTAGTTTGTGGCAAGGGACTTAAGACTAATGAGTTGCCCATGGTTTGTAGAACCCTGCCCAAATATTCATGGGAAGAGGTTGCGATGGATATTCTGGGGCCTAAAAGAGGTGAGCATGCTACACCTTATGTCATTGTCTTGATGGACTTATATTCCAGATGGGTTGAAGTTTTGTGTGTACAGGACATATCTTCTGCGGTGATCAGATTTCTGGAGGGTGTGTTTAAAAGAGTGAGATTTCCCAGGTACCTACTTATGGATAATGGAGTACAGTTCTGTTCTCGTGAGACGGAAACGTATTTGTTGAAATATGCGATTGAACATAAGAAATCGGCTCTTTATCACCCTAAGACCAATGTAACCATAGAAAGAGTTATTAAAACATTAAAAGAAGGTATACAACTAGCAAGAGTGAATGCTTTGGATTGGAAGAAGGAGGTGCCAAATAGATTGATGGGGGCTATTGTTTTTTCCCGCATGGCTCCACGGACAAATCTCCTTTTGAATTGTTCAAAGGAAGATCCCTGTCAACCTGTATGTGTCCTGGTTGAATGTGCTGGAGGAAAGGCTGTGTTGAAAGCACACCTGGTGAATGGAGAGAGAAAGAGATTTCTATTCAACACAAGAGAAAAGAAAAGTTTGACTCCCGCAAGTGTGTGAGAAATATTGAAGTCAGTGTGGGTGATTATGTCAAAATAAGAGCACCCAAAGGGTGTGCAGATTGGTCAAAATTTGCAAAAAATTACAAGTGATTTAATGTTTCAAGGATGCCATCAAAACACACGATGGTCGCATTTGGAACAAGAGTAGGGTTGCTGTTATAACAACTCAACTTTTACCTCACAACCGTGTAGGAGTAGGGGCTGTGATTTAGGTTTCCAAGGTTTTTGTAGGAATACTCCAACATTGCACAGGAGGAGCGTTATGGAGACCAGGAAACCTGCTTATTGAAAGATTTTGTTGTGTAAGTTAACCTTTTTGCCTCAATGACTTTGTTGTTTAAGTCTTGGGATGGGGCTACTTTCCTTCTCAGTTTTTTTACCTTTTCCCTTGTTTTATTGTACTTCTATCCATTTCTTTGTATGTTTTTATGTGACATTATTTTGGTGTTTAGCTTTGTCATTAGGTCCGGAGATTGGGTTTTTGAATTTTGTACACCGTGTACTATTCTGCAATTTTGTTGTACGAGAGAGAGAAGAGTGGCATGGAACCTCATGTCCGATGAGGTCAGTGTCAGACCTTTGGCAGAGAATCTAGTGTTGACAGCTGCTCTGCCATCGCTGTAGGGTGAGGTGTTAATAATAAACCTTTCTCCTACCTGAAGAAGCATTGAATCATCCTAACCAATACACTTAAGTGGGTGATAGAGTCCTCTCAGTCAAATTGACCATGGGCTGGATGGTTGCTAGTTCCCGGGTTGTTTGGGGGATCCATGCTCCTCGTTGTCCTCCTCATAAGTTCTAGTAGGTTTGACCACTGCATTTGTTGACCTTTTGTCATTCGTCCTCTCCAGGCTCCTATGCCTCTCCCAAAAAAAAGAGATTGATGCTCCTGAGTTCCCAGGTTGTTGTGCTGAGTTCCAGTATGCATACGGCTGTTGTTGGAATTGTGGTGGCCCATAGAAAAATGTGGGACCTGGATAGGTGGGGGGCCTTGGAAGGATGGCCACCCTCATCCTTGTATAAATAGTATTTCCAAATGAGGTCGCACACTGCTCGTCCCATCAGCATGTCACCCCGGAGCATGATGGTCAATGTAGTAGGTTGCTGCATGGGCTGCCAAAAATATTATACAGGCTCCCTTGCGCCGGTGGAGGTGACGACCTCGAGATTCCGCACCTGCGCGCCATAAGAGGTATCTGGACCTACGAATGTTTTCGGCAGCCCATGCAACAACCCCGTGCACATGCCTAATCCCTGCTGACGAGAGTTAATTAATGCGAAACACGTGTCCAGGGATGGCAAGCACATCAGTGAACACCCTCAAGATCCAAGACTCGGGTAGAAGCGCACCCGCTGATACCTACTACATCGACCATCATGCTCCGGGGTCACACGCTCATGGGACGAGCAGTGTGCGACCTCATTTGGAAATTACTATTTATACAGGCTCCCTTGAGCCGGTGGAGGTGACGACCTCGAGATTCCGCACCTGCGCGCCACAAGAGGTATCTGTACCTACGAATATTTTCGGCAGCCCATGCAGCAACCCTGTGCACACGCCTAATCCCGGCTGATGAGCGTTAATGAACGCGAAACACGTGTCCAGGGATGGCAAGCACATCAGTGAACACCCTCAAGATCCAAGACTCGGGCAGAAGCACACCCGCTGATACCTACTACATCGACCATCATGCTCTGGGGTCACACGCTCATGGGACGAGCAGGGTGCGACCTCATTTGGAAATTACTATTTATACAGGCTCCCTTGAGCCGGTGGAGGTTGACGACCTCGAGATTCCGCACCTACGCGCCATAAGAGTTATCTGGACCTACGAATATTTTCGGCAGCCCATGTAGCAACCCCGTGCACACGCCTAATCCCTGCTGACGAGCGTTAATGAACGCGAAACACGTGTCCAGGGATGGCAAGCACATCAGTGAACACCCTCAAGATCCAAGACTCGGGTAGAAGCGCACCCGCTGATACCTACTACATCGACCATCATGCTCCGGGGTCACACGCTCATGGGACGAGCAGCGTGCAACCTCATTTGGAAATTACTATTTATACAGGCTCCCTTGAGCTGGTGGAGGTGACGACCTCGAGATTCCGCACCTGCGCGCCATAAGAGGTATCTGGACCTACAAATATTTTCGGCAGCCCATGCAGCAACCCCGTGCACATGCCTAATCCCTGCTGACGAGCGTTAATGAACGCTAAACACGTGTCCAGGGATGGCAAGCACATCAGTGAACACCCTCAAGATCCAAGACTCGGGTAGAAGCGCACCCGCTGATACCTACTACATCGACCATCATGCTCCGGGGTCACACGCTCATGGGACGAGCAGTGTGCGACCTCATTTGGAAATTACTATTTATACAGGCTCCCTTGAGCCGGTGGAGGTGACGACCTCGAGATTCCGCACCTGCGCGCCATAAGAGTTATCTGGACCTACGAATTTTTTCGGCAGCCCATGCAGCAACCCCGTGCACAAGCCTAATCCCTGCTGACGAGCGTTAATGAACGCTAAACACGTGTCCAGGGATGGCAAGCACATCAGTGAACACCCTCAAGATCCAAGACTCGGGTAGAAGCACACCCGCTGATACCTACTACATCGACCATCATGCTCCGGGGTCACACGCTCATGGGACAAGCAGTGTGCGACCTCATTTGGAAATTACTATTTATACAGGCTCCCTTGAGCCGGTGGAGGTGCGACCTCGAGATTCCGCACCTGCGCGCCATAAGAGGTATCTGGACCTACGAATATTTTCGGCAGCCCATGCAACAACCCCGTGCACACGCCTAACCCCTGCTGACGAGCATTAATGAACGCGAAACACGTGTCCAGGGATGGCAAGCACACCAGTGAACACCCTCAAGAACCAAGACTCGGGTAGAAGCGCACCCGCTGATACCTACTACATCGACCATCATGCTCCGGGGTCACACGCTCATGGGACGAGCAGTGTGCGACCTCATTTGGAAATGACTATTTATACAGTATCCCTTGAACCGGTGGAGGTGACGACCTCGAGATTCCACACCTGCGCGCCATAAGAGGTATCTGGACCTACGAATATTTTCGGCAGCCCATGCAGCAACCCCGTGCACATGCCTAATCCCTGCTGACGAGCGTTAATGAACGCGAAACACGTGTCCAGGGATGGCAAGCACATCAGTGAACACCCTCAAGATCCAAGACTCGGGTAGAAGCGCACCCGCTGATACCTACTACATCGACCATCATGCTCCGGGGTCACACGCTCATGGGACGAGCAGTGTGCGAACTCATTTGGAAATTGCCACCCTCATCCTTGTCCGCCTTGGTGTCCCATACGTTTAGCATGATTTCGCCTATTCCTATTGTTGCCTCTCCTTTTGTTTCCGGAGTACGAGCTTTTCAGAACCAGTGTCTGATCCATCAGTATCCTTATTGTATCCTGGGTTCCAGCCTGATGGGTTGTAGTCTTCCCGTGTGTAGGGGTAGACTTTCTCATGTGTGAAACTTTTTGAGTCATTCTTGAATTTTTTTTATTTGGTATCCTTTAATGTCACCTCAAACTCGCGCATGGTTTTGTTCAGTTTCTCAAGTCTCTTCTTTAATGTCTCATCTCTTTTCATATAATTCTGAGTAGTCCGTGTAGCACATTTTCATAACTTTTGAACAATATTTCACGTTTTAATAACAACCGACTTCACTGAACCACAAACGAATGAGCTCTCTACCCACTAGTACAAGAGCGATTAACGGGGTCAGAGTAAATCGCAAAATAAATTATATGAAATTATTTTTAAAACTCTCTTTTCATATAATTATGAGTAGTCTGTTTAGCAAATTTTCATAACGTATTAATAATATTCCACGTTGTACTAACTGACTTCACTGTACCACAAACGTTTGAGATCTCACAGTGGGAATTCTCCCAACATAGCCGCCAGCGCTACTCCTGCTGGGCCGCCCATCTTAGGCACATTGCGCGGTGCAGCATCTCAAAACTGCATGACTGCTGTTTTCTCCCGCCACATGGTTGAAAGCGGTCTTTAAATACAGAGCCGAGCAATGCACTTGTAAGCATGCGGTCCCCAGGGAGAGAAGTAGGTTATTAAACCAGAAGCGGCTTTGACTAAGTAAATTGCGGGGGATCCTTCTGTTTTGGATTGAGGAGACTCAACCACAGGTGGCAATCAACACCTGAGAAGCGGTGTCAATAGCATCTGATCAATATTTTTTCTCCTATTTAGAGTTTGGTAACAAGCCCCTCCACCCCTCGTTTTGACCATGACGCATTAATATAGCGTTTACGGAAGTACGTTACTGAGATTACTTCTTGTATGTTTTATGTTGTGTTGTACTGTCACGTGGTATCTTGTCTCACAAGTGTTTTTGGAACTACTGTTTCCACCCATCTACATTGGTGGCATATATGTGACACACAATGAGAGTACACTGCATAGACCTTACGAGCACCCACCATATATGGGTGTTATATATTCATATTTGCATGAATAACTGAGTTATGGTGGCCTGCCAGCCCGGCTGAAAGGTTGTTGTTTTTAATGCATTTTCCTTTTCTAATTACAGATACGGATTTAATTCAGAAACAGTATGTATATACCCTGCATGTGCATAAGTGTGCACGTTTTGCGTCCTTATTATAGGATTGACTAGGGGTGGCACACATGGGGACGGACCCCGTGGAGTCCTGATGAAGAGCCATTAGGGGAACAGCTCGAAACATGCTGATGACTATACTTTACTGAGACATCCAGACTCATTAAGATCCGGTTTCTCCTCAGTAACAACCCCTGATTTTTAACCATACCAACTAGGGGCGGGAATAAAGGAGAGGCCAACTAGTTAGGTATTTTAAAGTTTTGTTTCCCTTTTCCACTCCACTTCACTGCACTACACATAGTCTGAACCAGTAAGTGCTCCTAAGTATTTCGCAAGTCTCAGCATGCCTCAATCCGCAGAGGGTTGAGAGGAACCCCAATGATGAAGCATGCCACCTAGTGGCAACTCTGATGGGTGAGTGGTCTCAAGAAAAAAGTATTTTTTCAAGACCAGTGATTACAGCAGATTCTCGCTATATACTATCAACTTCCCCAAGAGCAGGTTTTCTTTGAATTATTCGATTTTTGTTTCTCTACATAACTGTCAGGAGGATAAACCTAGCCTCTACCACTGCCTCCCTCTCTTCTTTGTTTGTAATGAATATTGTTTTAAACAATTTGCTTTGCTCTGTATTCAACCAGGCATTGTGCTTGTCAGGTAGGCTTCCACCCCATAGGTTAGTGGTGGTATGAATTTAGCATTGATGATTTTTCAAAGAGGCTTGACTTTTGGCCCATCTAGATTTTTTGATTATTGTAACAGGTTATCTTAAATATGTTGCCTTGCCTTTCTGTTTTGCCAAATTTGCTCTATGGTCCCCTTATGTGTAAAGTGTGATTCCTAAGTAGATATAGAAGTCTACACGTTCAAATGGTTGCTCTCCCATGACTTTAAAAAAAAAAAAAATTGAAAATTGCTGTTGAGGAGTACCAGTGGGTTAATGTATACCTCTAAAGCTATCAGTGGTAATCTTTACAGGTGTTTGGAGGGGGTTTACTATTTCTGAAGCACAAGAACCTCAGTAGCAATTCTTGGGCCTTCTGTGGGATAGTTCGGTTCTGAAGCTAACCCTTTGCTGCTACTATATGGAGAGGGTCAAAAAGTGTTTGTTTACTTTGCCATTGAGCCTCTGAAGAACATCTGCTATTATCTGGCCTATCAAAAATGGAAAAGGGGCCATGCTTCCTTGGTTTCCCAGGTCTATAATGGTTTTGGAGAACTTCACAAAGTAAAATGTTTCCTAACTAACTTATAAAATGTTGGGATTCCTTGTTTTCAGCAATGATTTTTAAATGATGTGCGGAATGAATCTGTTGATATCCCAGTTTGCCAGTTAATGATTAGAATCACACAGCAGTATAGCTATTGTGCCTCCTTTCATTATGGGATGCCAAACTATTTTACATAAGGGAGCCTAAATCCATCTTGCACATCCTGAGTGTAAGAAATTGTGTTATTAGTTGCAAATGATATGGGTACTTCACAAGTACTAAGTCTGCAAACTTTCATTTACTGGGAACCAAGTGCCAGGTTTTGCCACTAGACATTCTCAGGCTAGCGAGGCATATTAGTCCAAGGACTATTCATGTGAGATAGTGTGGGCTAGGACCCCAGGTTTGCAAGGACACAACAAACAACACCCTACAAATCTGTACAAGTAGATAAGTGAATATACCTATGGTGACAGCCATAAAAGCTCACATCATTAGAGAGTCTCAAATCCTAAGACCGTGATACCAACCACATATACTACATACAATATGAGGGGGTGCAGTTTATGGCAGTCCTACTGGCTCTTCTCAGGGTGTTACCATGTTAATAAAAGTAGAAATGTGTCACCAAAACCAATGCAACACCATTGTAATCACTCTGTATATTGGCATCTTAAATGTATATTCATTAAGGCCTGTCATGACTCACTGTTAACCTTGTGATTGCCAATAAAGCACATGAAAATATTTCCAAAACCTTAATTAAAACTTTAATGGTTCAATGTTAACTTTATGTTTGTCAAAGGCTTTTTATCATGTGTCTTACAACACATAATATTTCTCTGTCAACTTTATAATTGTCAATAAAGACATACCACTTTAATGCTCTGTGTGCACGAGCACTTTCAAAATTTCAACATGCTGCAAGTGCAGCCTTAGGACCCACCACCAGCAGTTCTCTCACTACAAACCTTATAAGTAGCAGCTCAAGTTCCAGGAACGCTTTAATATTCACAAAACATCTCCCAGGTACACCCAGTTGACTTCCTGGGAGACTTAAGGTGTCTGGAGAAAATTGGAACAGGCACACGTCTGGTGTAATGGGGTACCACTATTATTCCAGGATGCTCCCCTAGAAAGGTAGAAATAGTGCTGTTGTGCTCCTGCCGTCCTGTGTCAGTCAGTCAGTCTTGTGTTCAGCATATGCAAATCAGTACCACAATGCATTATGGGCACACATTTTTCCCAGGCCTGCTTATTTTTGGAGTGGACTTATGCTATTTCTTTTCTTTTAAGCGGCCTCGTGCTGCATCTTTTCATTTTCACCCGTTTGCCACTGCCCTTTTTGTGGTACCCAGGATGTGGCCAATTCTTGGACTAAATGGGGACACAATCGCACTTGCCCTTGCTGCTCCCCTCTCTGCGAGCACAGCTCTCAGTGCTCCCAGATGTGAACCTGCACCTTTGTGGTTCCTGCCTTTACCAGTGCAGGTATGGGGAGGCGCTAGTGGTATCCTCCCCACACTACAATGCCCCCGGAGCCACCTAGGAGCAGATATTTTAAAGGTTTGGTGGCGCCTCTTCTCCTGCCTTCTCCCCAAGAATTGGGTCCCCCAGGAATGCCAGAAGTTGCAGAGTGTGGAAAGGTGCATTTGTATTTCGCTTTCTAAATTTTCTCATTTCAGCTCCTGGAAAGATGGGGGACGCCAGGAGCGGAATAACTCTGGGGAGGGGGTTACTAGGAGGGGTGTCTTCATTCCTCCTAGCCTTTAAATATTTATAATCCTTTGGTAGCTTGGTTTCCCTGTTCTCACAACCTGCACAGAGACTTTCTCCTGCCTGGGAGCCTGGCATCTCCCCTGGTCCAGGGGTCTTCCGCTACAGTGACACTAAGAAAGGGTGCCCTCCCTCTCTACACCCCCAGGCCTCACAACCTCCTGGTTAGCCACTTGCAGAGCAGCAGAGGTAGTAGAGGTCAGGGTCCACCTCCTTCTGGAGGTCATACTCCTGTAGGATCAGTCCACAGAACCCAATATGTTTCCAGTTAACTGAAGTGTTTTTTCATAGGGATGTGTGCTATGAATCTTGCCCTAAAGTAACCAACCTACCAGAGGCTTTAAAAGTCTCAAATGGTTTGAAGACTGTACTCCCAACAAATCGGTTGATAAATCAAAACACCACTTTAAATACAGCTAATGTTCATAGCTCAAGATGTATAATATTACTAATATATTTACAACTGCTGTTCCAAACTAAATAATTTACATAATGTCCTACACCAAACCGGTAAAAAGCCAATACCTTTGTGCGAAATAAGGGTTTGAAAGAGCAGCGTATAGCAAATGTCACCACACTGCGCTTGGAATGACTGCCCACATAGCCTACTGTTGGGGCACTTGAAATGAACCCCTAATGATGAATCGTTATTTAAATTAGTCTACTTAGTTACTTATGTCTTGCTGCTTAATAACCTTCCTAACATAGCTTTTTTGTTGGCTGCTGTCTCTTTTTGAATGTATTCGAGATCCGCATTTTGGAAATGACTTGATAAACCAGCAGGAACATGCCTTCAGAAGCTGAAATCATCAGCAAATGTCAGCATATAATTAACACCCTGCTGTTTGATGCCATTTCTTGAGAGAATCAACTTTAGTTTTACATTTGCTGTAACTTTTATCAATAGTAGGCAACTATAATTAACGAGAAGCATCTTTTGAACTAGTTACATGACGGTTACAAGAGAAAAGATAGTGGCAATATATGTAAGATGAAAACTTGGTCTAAATCTGAATTTATTGTTCTCTATTACACTATGCACACATTCATCTTACAGCCGTTGGTTTATATCTATTTTATGCTGAAACCATGTTGCTCACTCGTTCTGAGACCAATAGTGACCATGTATTATAGTATGCTTACCATACATATGCATGAAATGCCAACTGGCAATTCACAAAAACCTATTTGGCAGCATACGCCCAGTAGTAGCCTGACCTCTGACTGCTCAGGTATAAATATAGGTGTGGACAGTGAGAACAACCACAACCTGTGTATTATCTATTTATCAATCAATCAATATATCTTTATTTCGATTTTGGAAATCGTATTATCTATTTACCAATTTGTGTGTGGAGTGTAAAATCAAGGAGTGCCAAAGATAGGCTATGGAAATCCCCCACCCAACACCCCTTCAAAAAACATTCCAAATATTACTCAGTAGCACTACAGACCACCCAGCTTAAAGTTGCACACATCCACCTAAACACAAGTCCCAAACACACAAAGGCCACTCATAAAAGAATCTGCAATGAGATTACACAGAAACCAATAGAGACAGGAAATAATATTCGTAGGGCAAAGGGGAAAAAATAAAATAAAAGATTAATGGTATCACTGTATGCAAATTACAATAGCCAGCAGGATAACAACATAGGTCCCTATTCACTTAGGAGATTGCTGCACATGTAGATTGCCTTCACCATTCTAGGGTAAAAATACCCGCCTAGTAGGTGGATTGGAGTCTTTACTCCTTATATGATGAGAGGAGTCTCTTATGACTGAATTAATGACCACCGAATTTTAGTTGTACACCTGTAGAGGGCAGTTGCGGTCCCTACTAGGGCGGTGGGGCAGAGTTGGGGGTGGGTGCAGGAGATTTCGATAGACGATGACAAGGGAATATTAATTATTTATTTAATTCTCCCTTGTTGTCGACTGTAGAAATCCCCCCACCCAACCCCATTGCTCTAACCTGCACGGGCTGAGGCTGGTAGACGGAGTTCTTACACCAGAGACGTAGATCTCTGGTGACACGAAGGAAAACTCTGAATGGTGACAACTACGGAAACAAAATTCACCTTGCTTAAATCACACATTTGACAAACATTAACCTTGCAACCACACTCTAGAGTATGCCCTTTTCCCCAAGGACTACATGGTTTTGCTGACAACACTCTACAGCTGTAACCAATAGTATGCAACTCACCCCACTCAAGATGAAGAGGACATTCACTGACGAGGAGTCAAATCTTATAGTGACCTTTGTCATATATTGTGGCAGAGAATTGCATGTGTACCTTTAAATGATAAAAGAAAGAGGTGTCCGCCATTATTTCTGTTGAGCAGTGCCGCACTGCATACATGAAAAAAAGCAATGCGGGTGAGAGTGTGCTTCCCGCAAAAGCAGGCAGGAGAAAACCATTTAAGAAAATAGTGCTCTGAGGCTCTAATGTAACCTACTGAGTAACAACACACGTAACAGGGGTTGTCCTCCTGGGAGGTCACAAGAAGAGAATAGGCGGTACTAAGGAGGGACTACTATGCCTATTGACCAGTGAAAGCCACGATTTACAAAGGACAGTGATAGGCGCCAATTAAAAAGATGGGCAGAAAGTGGGCAGATCATCAAGCCCATATCCTGAATACAGTGTGTCTCGAAAAGACAGCGAAAGTGATGCCTAGGTGAGACCTAGAAATGAAGGAAGGAAACAGCAAACATGGGGACGGCCTCCTAACTTTACACCATCAGGTATTATAATGTTATTTCCTGGTGCTTATAACCATGCTGAAAGCTCTAATTTTCGAAATCTTATTCATTCTCAGAATTAGTAAACAAAAATCTGTATGTTCAATCAAATTTATTTGGGAGTTCAGCATATTATATATTCACCTTTTGTTATAAATTAAAGAGGTTATCTTCAAGGTTTTTGCATTCCACTCAATCACTCAAGTAATTTCAGTGTCCCCCTCTGAATTGCCAACCCTTTTGCAGTTTTTAGGTAGTATAAGTCCACTCTTCCATTCACACACTCATATAAAACGCAGGTCTTTATTATTGATCTATCAGAAGATGCACCGAGACACACCATCTTTTGCCATACGTAGGAGGGTTTAATAGGAACATCACCCATAAACCTCACAGCGTCAAATTATGTTTAAAAAATGCATAATCTCTTTTCAATATAATGACAGACTGCTGCAACTGTTTAATATGACAATTTCATATTTGACAGGGGAGAGGCACAGTCAAGTCGATTATTATGCAGCTGGTGGTCCAGATTTCAAATATGTTTGTCCGTCCCATAACTGCAGTAGGCCATTGACATGCAATTTTCAATGATAAGTACTGGCAGGTGAAACTGCCATTGTGAAGGTGGCGCACTGGTAACTGACACTACCATTGTGACCAATGTACAATGATAAGTGGCACTCCTGTTGCGAAGATGTGCACTGGTAAGCAATCATCCCATTGAGAAGGATGTGCACTGGTTGGCGATGCTCCCATTGTGAAGGATGTTCACTGGTAGGCAACGCTTCTGTTGTGAAAGATGTGCACTGGTAGGCGATGCTCCCATTGAGAAGGATGTGCACTGGTAGGTGACATTAGCATTGTGAAAGATGTGCACCAGGAGGTTACATTGTGAAGGATGTGCACTGGTAGGCAACGCTACCATTGTAATGGAGTTGCACTGGTAGGGGATGCTCCCATTGTGAAAGATGTGCAGTGGTAAGTGACACTACCATTGAGAAGGATGTGCACTGGTAGGCGATGCTCCCATTGTAATGGAGGTGCACTGGTAGGCGACCCTACCATTGTGAAAAATGTGCAGTGGTAGGTGACACTACCATTGAGAAGGATGTGCACTGGTAGGCGATGCTCCCATTGTAATGGAGGTGCACTGGTAGGCGACCCTACCATTGTGAAAAATGTGCAGTGGTAGGTGACACTACCATTGGGAAGGATGTGCACTGATAGGCAATGCTCCCATTGAGACGAATGTGCACTGGTAGGCAACCCTCCCATTCAGAAGGATGTGCACTGGTAGGCGATGCTCCCATTGTGAAAGATGTACACTGGTAGGTGACATTAGCATTGTGAAAGATGTGCACCAGTAGGTGATACTCCCATTGTGAAGGATTTGTACTGGTAGGTGACGCTCTCATTATGAAGGATGTGCACTGGTAGGCGACACTCCCATTGTGACAGCTGTGTACTGGTAGGTGACGCTACCATTGTGAAAGATGTACACTGGTAGGTGACACTACCATTGTGAAGGATGTGCACTGGTAGGTGATGCTTCCTTTGTGAAGGACGTGTACTAGTAGGTGACACTCCCATTGTGAATGATGTACAATGGTGACACTAGTATTGTGAAGGATGTGTACTGGTGACACCCCTGTTGCGAAGGATATGCACTGGTAGGCGATGCTCCCATTGTGAAGAGTGTGCATTGGTATGCGACGCTCCCATTGTGAAAGATGTACACTGGTAGGTGACACTACCATTGTGAAAGATGTGCATTGCTAGGTGACACTACCATTGTGACAGATGTGCACTAGTAGGTGACACTACAATTATGAAGGATGTACATGGGTAGGTGACGCTCCCTTTGTGAAGGATGTGCACTGGTACACGATGCTCCCATTGAGAAGGATGTGCACTGGTAGGTGATGCTCCCATTGTGAAGGATGTGCACTGGTAGCTGAATCTACCACTGTGAAGGATGTGCACTGGTAGGTAACGCTACCATTTGAAGGATGTGAACTTGTAGGCGACACTCCCATTGTGAAGGATGCGCACTGGTAGGTGACATTGTCATAGAAAAGGATGTGCACTGGTATGCGACTCCCATTGTGAAAGCTGTGCACTGGTAGGTGACACTACCATTGTGAAAGATGTGCACTTGTAGCTCAATCTACCATTGTGAAGAATGTGCACTGGTAGGCGACACTACCATTGTGAAAGCTGTGCACTGGTAGGTGTATCTACCATGGTGAAAGATGTGCACTGGTAGGCGACGCTCCCGTTGTGAAGAATATTCACTGGTAGGTGACATTACCATTGTGATGGATATGCGCTGGTAGCTGTGACTACCTTTGTGAAGGATTTGGTAGGTGACACTCTGCAAGAATGATGTCTATTCACGGATCCCAAGCAAAGAACAAATGGGAGAGACATGCGTCAGAGCTGGAGGCCGATAATCCCATCCTGTGAAGATACAATGTACAGAGCTCACATTCACTCTGCACTGTCATCATCGCTGCATTAACCTTACATCGACCCCGCACCCGAGGCAACTATCTGGACAATAAGGCGCATTAAAAAGCCAGCGATGCAAGTGAAAGGCCTTTGTGCATGTTGAAAACATACTTCCAGCATCTTTCTAGAGGGGTTCTCACCAATTCGTCTTTGTGCTAACGTGAGAGTGTGTTATTATCTGAAATTTGGCATCGACGGTAGCAGTAATTGGCCCCTGGCAGTGGAAACCATCCTACACGGGGAGCAATGGCAAGCCATTTTACCATTCACAGCTCCCTTTTCATCAGAGAGCAGAGACCAATTTGAGGTCCAATCTTGTTAATAATATATTTTTCTGTTTTAATGGAAAGTGAGCAAAGAGCTCGCGTGATATGCTTTTTTACACCGTACAAATCGTTAAAAGGTGCGTATTTTGAACTTTAAGCATTGCGTCGAAAAAGGATTATCTTGCAGTAAGTGAATTAATTTAGCCAGCACGCCTTGCTTCATCCACTCAGCCATTAAATGAACAAATACAGCTGAAGTCACCGAGGCACCGCATAGAGCTGCTTCTTAATATTTCAACCCAAATGCTTGTGCTGTGTATTTAATAATCACAATAAAGGTGTTATATATATTTCGCTCCACCCCGTACTTATGTTGTTAAAGTCTCAAACAAGTGTTATTATGATTGTCATTTCCCAATTCAATGACACTCGATTTTCCGACCTCGGAAACAAGTAAATGTGCTTTTGCCATGCCCGGATTTGAATTTTTGATCTGCACCCTACTGCACGTGTCAGTGACGAGTGTTTAATTCGCTGAGACCGCTGAAAGGACATCGTGCTCTGCCACATAACATGCAAACACTAAATGAACAAGCATTGGCAATGCAATAGGTCTGGCCTTAAAGAAATGCTGTATGGTGACGTGAAACATCATAAGTAGATAGCACAGGACTGTATAGGTGTTTGTGTGAAGGCAAAGAACTGAAGAATAATATTCGTGTAGGCTAAATAGTCAGGTGAGAATTACACTGTCAAACTAGACCTAAAGACCCATGCGGATTAATGACTGCCCTCCTCCTATCTGCGCTGCTGCCAGAGAAAAACACTGTAAATTACCTAGTTATTTAAGACACTTTAATAGCTTTAAAATGTCATGTGTGTGCCTCTGAAAATGTAAGCTCCTTCTCTGCTTGCTCTTTGGGAGAGTCAGGAATAAACAAGATGTAGCTTGATTACTGAAGTGGAATGTAATAAGAATGCACAATGTGAACACAGAAAATCTGGATCAATCCCAGCATGCTGACTTTACCAAATTGTGTGATCCTAGGCAATTGCTTAATTTTCTTTTTATTCCTTTTTCTCTCTAAGTACATAAAAGAGCACCTTGAAATACATGGGGTCCAGAATAGTTCAGTATTGACATTATTGTCATGGTAGGACGGCTCAATACACTGATATATCTCCATAAAATAATAGTTGTCCAGGGATTTTCATTTCTGATTTGTGTCTTTGGGTCTTTAGAGAGGCAATTTTGCTTGGGTAGACATTGCTGATCAGGTCCAAATTTTTCTGGGCGAGATTAAAAAAAATATTTCAGGAACCATGAGACCTATATACTTAATTTTGGTGTCAAAACATAGGTTTTGGGAGTCAAGTAGTCTTATACAGGCAGAAAATAACTCCTCAGAGCAACCCTTCTGGCATTTCCCAAAATGGTGGTATAATTGAGGAAGTATAGTCAAATATAGAAATGAAACCAGTAATAATGTTTGTATACACCAAACAATGTTTATGATCTGAATATGAAAAAAAATTAAGTTTTTCACTCCTGTTTTAGACACATTTTCATAGTTAACTTTATTTGTTTGTTTTGGCAATTGTTTGTGGTACATTTGCAGAATGTTCAACATTTGAGAAGAGCATATTGACAGGGGCATCTTTTTGTAGCACTGGTTTTGCAAGTTCATGTACGTGTAAGTTCTGTGGGTAGGGGCTTTAGAAATTTTGTTGGTTTTAACACCCCATCAATATCTTCCCAACCAAATTCACACAGATCTTTCTCTACATATGCATGATCCAAAATATTTACACATCTTCTGTTCAAGTAGAACACATTTTTTTTTTAAGTTCAAGAAAATTTTATTGATGATAATAAAAGAGAAAACCAGGTGTCATAACAAAGTACAATATGATATCAAGATAAAAACTCTGAGCAAAATAAAATGAACATACAAAAGCAAGCAGTATTATAAAAGAAATCGGAGTGCAAGATGAGAGAAGAGAAAAAGGCATTGAGATAACATGTTAAGCATGAAATAAGACAAGCATGAAAACATGATAAAGAATCAAACAAAATGGTACAATGGAGAATAAGTGGAATGTATCGGGGACTAAGGCGGTTTAGGAACTTCCTGTTGTGGAGGTAGAGGGTGGAACAAGCGTGCACTACATGAGTCCAAATAAAGCGTAACAGGAGTCCATAAGTCCATACGTTTAGTAGCCATACAAGCCGGGTAAACATAAGCAGTGTCGAGTCTGTGGTTGTGGCACACATTAAACCACCACGCCTTGAATGAAATTTTGGAGAAGTCTTTCCAATTAACTGTTATTTGTTGGAAGGCAGCGGCAAGTAATAGATCAACGATCTGAGGCTTTAGATCAACGTCATTCCAACAAGGGGAAAGGCTTCCCATAAAAACATGTGTGTGGGAAAAAAGGATAGTAGTGTGAAAAATCAAGTTGATTTGAGCCCAAACCTGTAGCCAAAAAGTACGAACAGGAATGCATAAAAATAACATATGAAATAAATCAGCTTGTGGTGAGAAACAAGTCCAACATGTGTGGGGAGTATTAGAAAAGCGTTTATGAAGGGCATAGGGTGTGAAGAGGAGTCTATTGTAAATAAAAAACAGAGTCTGAGTGAGTGTAGCTGCTCTGGAGGATTTACGAAGTCTAGTCCAGAGTTTGTCCCAGAAGGAAACCGACCAAGAGACAGTTAAATCATGTTCCCAGGACTCCTCCACTTTAGATTTAAGTCGTGGAGTCACACCAGCGTGGAGATATCTGTAAATGGCAGCAGCTTTCGGGGAAGTGCGCAAAAAGGAATGAAGTGTGGAAGTGGGAATGGAAGAAGGAGGAGAAGGACAAGGCTGGGACAGGGCAGAGTATTTCGCGAGGACAGCATCTTTAAGCAGTTGATAATTGCGTGCAAATGAAGTGGGTAGGTCATAGAGGGAGCGAAGGGCGTCAAAGGATAGGAAAGAGGAGTGAGAAAAGAGTTGGGAGATCCACCGAAGGCCTTGAGAATGCCAAGTTTTCCAAAAGAAGGGTCTGGCACGTATGAGTAAAGACGTGTTATGCCATATGGGGGAGGAGAGGAAAGCAGCAATGGTGAGAGGAGGTAAGTGCGTGGAAGAGAGGAGTAATTTAGTGGTAAACTTGTGAATCGGGGTAGAGATAGAAGTGGGTTTACGGGAGAAGGAGAGGTATTCAGCAAAGGAGAAGGGAGAAAGAAGGAGGCGTTCAAGTTTGGTCCAAAGAGGGCACGAGATCGCAGGATCTTGCAGCCACAAAGAAGCCTGCCTCAATTGGAACGCCTTGTGATAGGCTGGGAAGTCAGGAAAATTAACCCCACCCTCAGTTTTAGGACGGATCAGACGCGCCAAAGACATTCTTGGTTTCTTTTTACTCCAGAGAAAGGACACTAGAATAGAATTTATCTTTTTGAAAAATTTGGAGGGAATAGGGACCGGAAGGTTGGAGAGGGTGTAGAGAACAATAGGAGACAACATCATTTTTATAGTGTCAAGACGGCCCCACCAGGAAAGGTAAAGGGGATGCCATTTGGAAGTGAGATCCGTCAATTTCTGAATGCACTTGGACATGCACAAAGAAACAGTGTCTGGGATGAGAGGGGTGATATGCAGTCCCAAATACTTGATGTTGGAGGGTTTCCACGTGAAATTAGAGGCGGCAAAATCGGGTTGAAAAGTGAATTTAGTCAGGGGAAGGATCTCGCATTTGTCATGGTTAAGTTTATAGCCAGAAATTTGTGAATAGGCATGGACTTCACTAAGAAAGGCAGGAATGGAAACGGTTGGATTAGAAACAAAGAGCAAAATGTCATCTGCGTAAGCAGCCAATTTAATGTGGGAATCAGACATTTGAAAACCATGAATAGAGGGATGTTGACGAAGTTTGGAAAGGAAGGGCTCTAAAGCCAGGTTAAAGAGAAAGGGAGAAAGGGGACAACCTTGGCGAACACCTCTGTTTAGATAAAAAAAGGAGGATATTTGACCATTGGCACAAACCGCTGCGCGCGGATGAGAATAAAGGAGGGAAATTAAGGATATAAAAATAGGACCAAAGCCAAACCAGCGCAGGGTGTGAAAGAGATAGGTCCATTCGACCCTATCAAACGCCTTTTCGGCATCCAGGGCAATGGCCGCAAGGGGATGGGGCAAAAGGCGGGATTGAGAAAGAATATTGAAAAGGAGTCTGGTGTTGTCAGTGATGTAACGACCCTTGACAAAGCCCGACTGTTCCTCACCCAAAAGGTCTGGAAGAAGAAGGTCGAGACGTGCCGCAAGTGATTTTGCAAAAATCTTGTAATCAATATTGACTAGAGAGATTGGCCTGTAACTCTTGCAGTGTTGAGGATCTTTCCCCTCCTTGGGTATGAGGCAGATATGGGCATATGAGAAAGAGCCTGACGAGGAACCCAGGGTAAGGAAAGTGCCAATGAGGGAGTGAAGTCGAGGGATAAGGAGTTTCGAAAAATGAAGAAAAAATTCCACTGTGAAGCCGTCCGGCCCAGGGGCCTTGTCCTTCTGGAGGGTTTGAAGTGCTTTAAGGAGTTCCTGTTGGGATATAGCAAGTTCTAAGTGGGAAAGATCAAGTGGAAAGTGAGATGGTTTTTGAATGGAGGAAAAAAACATGTCTAAAGCGTGGGAAGAGGGCTGAGTGTCAGACGAATACAATGTCTTGTAGAAGGTAGAGAATTCATTAAGGATGTCTGCGTCAGTGTGTTTGAGATTCGAATTGACATCATAGATTGATTCAATGTTCAATTTGTTGTGTTTCACCTTGAGATAATTAGCTAAGATCTTACCCGCCTTATTTTTGCCCCCATAGAACTTGGCACTAGATTTTAATAAATACAGAGATGCATCGTCCGTAGACTTTTTGTTAAATTTCATCTTAGCACGAACCAGGGCGGTTAAAGTTTGCTGTGAACGGGAAGTAAAATAAGAATGCTCCAATTTCTTAATGTCCAGAAGAATAGCCTTGGTAAAATCGCGAGCAGCTCTACGCTTTTTAGAAACAAAGCGGATAATGAAATCTCTTGCTGCCGCTTTATAGGCATCCCAAATGGTGTGTTTGGGGACAGGGGAAG
Source organism: Lissotriton helveticus (assembly GCF_964261635.1). Classification (NCBI taxonomy): domain Eukaryota; kingdom Metazoa; phylum Chordata; class Amphibia; order Caudata; family Salamandridae; genus Lissotriton; species Lissotriton helveticus. The sequence continues at coordinate 53,331,788 of NC_136062.1, read as the reverse complement.
AATCATTGAGGGAGAAAAACTCGTGGGAAAAGGAGGTAAAGGAGGCAGTGAACTTAGGGTCCAGGAGGAGGGAGTTGTTGAAACGCCAACGTTTGGGACCTGTTGATTTGGGTAAGACGTCCAATTGAACTAATGTGGGGGCATGATCAGAAAGTAAAATCGGACCAATTTCCGCAGAGGTAAGAGTTTGGGCAATGTTGTGGGTAACAAAAACATAATCAATTCGGGATTGGGAATGATGGCATGGAGAATAGAATGTGAATTCTTGAAGTTCAGGATTACAGAGGCGCCAGGCATCCGTGAGTTTGTGTTGGGAAATAGCTTGAGAAAAGGATTTATGAGATTTGTTGGGAACAAAATGTGCTTTGGAGTTCCGATCTAGAAAGGGGTCTAGGGGCTGATTACAATCTCCTGCTAGTATGAAATTGTCATCAATGAATCTGGTGATGTGCTGGGAAAATGAGTGCCAAAAAGCGGGATCACCAGTGGTAGGGGCATAAACATTGAGGAGAGAAATTGGAACATTCTTAATAGAGAGTTTGGCATATATCCAGCGGCCCTCAGTATCTGACTCTTGAACAAGCAGGGAATGAGAAAGAGCTTTGTGACATAAGATAGCAACACCATTGTGTTTACCATCTCCAGGAGAGTAATAAACATCACCCACCCAACTTCTTTTCAATTTAACAGATTCTTCAGCAGATAAGTGGGTTTCCTGCAGAAAAGCAATATCCACATTCAAACGAGCAAGGTGAGATAAAATCCTCTGTCGTTTGATGGGGGAATTAACACCCCTAACATTCCATGTAATAACTTTCAGAGACATATCAAATGGGAAAGGATAAAAAAGTCATGCGAGAGGAGGAAGATGCAGGAAGAACTCCGAAGAAAAAGGAAACCAAAGAGAATGAGAAAGACAATGAAAGGCAATGCAGTAAAATGGGAAAGAGAAGGGTGACGAAGAAGAAAAAAGAGCAAAAAAAAGAGAGAAAGGAGCAGTTGAGAGGAGAAACATGAAAAGGTAAACCATAAAGTAGCAAAAATGAGAATGAGGAGATGAGAGAAGAAAAGCCGTCGAGAAGGAAGAAAGAGAGACACCTGTGGAGAAAAGGAAATTAATGAACCTAAGGAAGAAAAAGTCGAAATAAGGAGAGTGAACATTCGGGAGAAAGGGGAAAACATACTTACGGAGGGTAGAGGCGGGGAGGAATGATCACCAGGGGAAGGAGACGAGAAGAAAGAGTGAGGGGGGAGCGCCAGGCAAAGGAAGCAAGCGTCCAATGCAAGCGAACCAACAAGTCGGGGGGAAGACGCCAAACATATTCGTAAACCTGCAAGAAAGAGGAAGGAAAAACATAAATGAGAGAGACTGCCGAAATAGGAAGAAAACAGCACACCATTAAAAGATAAAAAAGGTGTAAAGGGATAACGTGAGGAAGAGAAAAATGAGAGAAAACCTCGGTGCGAAGGAAGACAACATAGAAAAACACGAAGGGAGGTGATCCGTTCATCCAACAAGGATGTAAGCGAGGGAAGAAAAAGTCAGAGGTGAATACAGAAATGTAAGACAGCAAGGTGCCTAGAAGAGGCAAACTGTAAAACAGCAAACATTAACCATGAAACATGCAAATTGAGCAAGATAATGAAGCCATATTAACAAAGTTCATGGAGGAAAAGCTGATGAGGTGGCAGAAAAGTCCATTTCAGACGACTGTGCAGCATTCAAGAAACTTCTGAGACGAACAGGATCCTCATAGGTCGTGGTCTTGTTGTTGTGGGTCACTCTGAACAGGCATGGATGAAAAAGGCCATATCTGGCTCCAATAGCTCGTAGCTCTGGACGCATATCTAAAAAAGCTTTGCGACGACTGGCTGTGGCTTTGGCATAATCCTGTGCAAAGAAGAGGTTGGATCCCGACCATTGTAGACGAGGAGAGGCACGAGCCGCTGAGATGACTTTGAGAAGGTCAGTGTATTCGAGGAAGTACATAATGACACCCCTTGGCCGTGAAGAAGGAGATGGAGTGGAGGGGAGACGACCCAACCGATGTGCTCGCTGGATATTAAGCATAGTACCCTCAGGCAAATGAAGAAGTTTGGGTAAAAATGATTTGAAGAAGGCAATGGGATCAGTCCCTTCGCAATTTTCCGCCAGGCCGTAGAGACGAAGATTGTTGCGTCTGTTTCGGTTCTCCAACTCCTCAACTTGCTTTTGGAGAGAAGAAATCTGGGATTGCATGTGAGAGACTTTGGAAGAAGATTCCTGAAGCGAAGACAAAGAATGTTCCACTGTTGTTACCCTAGCTTCCATCTGAGACCAATTGTCGGCAAGAACCTGCAGCTTGGAATTGGTGTCCTCCATGAAGGGTTTAAGAGCACGAATTTCCTCCAACAAGAGCTCCATGGAGACAGTCGAAGTCGATCCAGGTGGTGATGGAGGAGCTTTTTTAAGGCGTTTCAGCGCTGCTTTCCCTGCGGGCTGGGCAGGCCCCTCCGTACTGGACTGCGACATTTGATCCACAAGCGCTGTAGAACTGTCAAGATGCGCTAAAGCTGAGAAAACTTTAGAATTTTTAATGAAGACACCTCGTGATGTTTTGGAGGTGCGCGAATTGTCCTTGCTTCCCATGAGAAGGAGGTGCAGATGAGGGAGAATAGAGTTCGAAAGTAGTCACCGTGTGCCCACCGACAGCTGGGGTTGGACGCAGGAGCTGAGGACAGAAAGCTGACAAGCAAGTACGCAAGAAAAAGAAGGCCACCTACGCCAAAGTCAGGAGTGTCCAGGGTGTAAGCAGCTGAAGGGGCAGTTATCAGATCGTAAAAAAAGTCAATACACCAATGATGAAGGCAGAGAAGCACCTCAGCGTGTGGAGAAAAAAAAATAGGCCAGTGTAGATCTGAAAAAATCCATCAGGAGATAACCCTCAGTAATGAAGAAGAGCGCGTAAAAAGGACGTGCAGAAACAGCGAACAAAACAGGTCAAAGTTGTGGCCATCGGTGAAAAGTAGAGCGCAACAGAAGGAGGGAAAGTAGAATGCGCTAAAAAGTGCGCTCAGGTTACGTGAGGAAAAGGAAGCATCAATGCCCTAAAATGGCCGCCCAGGTCAAGCAGACACGAATGAAGCCCACTGAGAGTCCATGAAGAGAAGAAATGGCGACATAGGACAAAGTTCAGCAGTGCTGGGGCCAAAATGGAGAAAACATCTCACCAGGTGAAGCGGTGGGTCCAAGGAGCTCCGTGGTGTGTGCGCTTCGCTGCAGGTGAGGGCGCCGCAGTACGCGGCAGCTGGAAACAAAATGGCGGACGCGACTTTCACTCAGCCGCGTCCGCTACAAAGTAGCAAAAAGGAGCATTGTGCCGCGCAGCGGAGCCGCCTCCAGAAGCACGCTGATGCCGGCAGCCTCCGGTGCAGGGAGAGCCGCTTTGCAGGCAGGAAGAAGCGGAGAAGGAAGGCGAAAACCCCCGAAGACCTGGAGCGCTCACATAAGAGCCGCCGTCCTCGCCGGGTGCCAAGCCACGCCCCCTAAAACACATTTTTAATGTGTTAATGCACAGAATATGACGTTGGTGGAAGTCACTTAGCGAGACCGATTTCTTGAACTCACTGTACTGAAGATCGTCAAATGTGTGACAGTCAGAACTCGTTTTATACTCACGCACAAGGTATTTTTCTACGGCTTTAAATTCACGTTCTTCTTCTGTCTCTGCAAATCTTTTTAGAAACTTCACAGGTTCAGCAGTCAAAGCTCCAAGCTTTGGTCCAATGTTCATGCAAGTTTCATCATCCGTAAGAATGAGAACACTGGGCATCTCTGGGTCACGTTTCTTGTACAGAAAATTGAAGCAGGAGTAAGTGTCTTTTCTTCTCTGTTCCATTATGTATCCATAACTTTGGCAACCCTTGACTTATGAACACTACAACAAATTTAAGTAGCACAATCATAACATCTGTGTCATTTGACAGTACAATGACTTGATTGAACTGCTTTTGAACAGACCACTCAACATATGGCACAACACAAAGGTCAGCTTCTTCCGATTTGCCGTTAAATTCTTCAACAATATGGCCTGTACCTTTCGAATATATCTCTGGAAGCACAAACTCTTCATTGACAATCATTCCACTTGCAATAATTAGAAATTCAGTGTTTACTGAAGCATCAGCAATGTTTTGGCGAGTTAACATCTCCAAGTTCATCTAGGTCGATGTTGATGAATAGAATGTATTAACTTGCACAGGTATAGGTGTCAAGTTTGTGATGCAAGTAAATTGTTTCACTTGTAAACTTTCACTTTGTCTGATTCACTCACATTCTTTGACAGATAGTTCAAGATAACTGTCAAAGACAATGAACAGTTCTTGCAAGGTGCACACTGACTTTGATATCTGTAGAGGTATCTGAACGACCTCTCCGAAGTTTTGCATGGATGAAATCTTGACCATTTCCAATTGTAACAAATAGTGCACAACAACAGCAGTTTTCAATGAGAACACCTTTTCAAATTGAAATTCTTCAGGTAAAAGGTTTTTTTTCAAGCTCTTGTACGAGTTTGTGCTTCACTGGTTTGGTTACATCATCTCCACCAAATAATTTGTTTGTGGGAAGAAAATCATGCGAAAGAATGTTGTTGATAAATTAATCCCTTTCCTTTGCTACATCCATCTCTCTATGCGCAGCTTTTTCTCTTTCAATGCAAATATCTCCTGCTTCAGTTCTATATGTAGTTTTGCTCCATGTTCCAGGACATATGGTAGACGTGTCTTTATATCATCATTCACATAGTGGTCACAAAGTTGTGTAGTCGCACAGACTCACTAATTTCAGAGGGGTTTCCTTGCTTGTGCATGAAATGAAGAAGGCGGTCAACATGTTTATGAAAACGTTCCCCTCTCTTTCCCACAAGTTTGTGGTGAAGAACAATTTCACAATGGTCTATTCATTTTGAATTTGTTATCTCTCTGAAAACATTGCAAAGAGAAAGGACTTCATATTAACCTAGCTGCCAGTGAGCAACATTTTTACTTTTACTCTTCTGACCAACAATTTCCTTGGAGCTTTTCTATGATCTCTGGATTGTCAGTTCTAGTTTCATATCTGGAGCCACAGCATTGAACCTTCCCTCTCTGTCTTTCACCACAAAATGTCCTTGGATTAATTTTCTGTAGAGGTATGGTTTTTTCATCTCTAGCTTCATCATCATCAACATTACTTGCCCATTAATTGAATTGATGAGTGTATCCAATCCTGTCCCCTGCTTATGAGCTGTCCACATGGCAGATGGATAAGGTTTCCCCCATAAACCTCTCAGTCAGAAAATGGACCCAATCATGTTCCTGAACTTTTGAGGACAGCACATTATTTGGTCCATTCAGCTTATTTATTGTATCCCAAAATTTACTTGAGTTGACTTGCTTTGCACTATACAATAGTTTAGCCCAAAATATATCTTCCTTTTCATTTTTTTCTGCCCATACTTTTTTTTGGTATTCTTTCTGTAATAGCCTGACTTTATCCCATGCCAGCTCATCATGAATAAAAGGTTTTATCTTCCTACCACTTTCTTTAGTTCTTGTTTTAGGGATGTAAGGGGATGGGACATTATTTTACCTGTTTTTTTTTAGTTTTGGCTTTTTGCAGTCAACAGCAAAGGTATTAAGTTTGAGGTAAATTTCATCCAAACATCAATATTATCCTGTTGCTTTGTGTGGATTGCCAATATTTGTTCCTGTACTGTATGTTGTAGTTCTTCTAGGGAGTCATTTGTTCATTTAAGTTGCCTCAAATTGACTGTGTTTGTGCTACCAGCAATTATAACTACTTCTTTGTGTTTTGGCAAAGTTAAGTTGAATTGAACACATTGATACCAATAATCACTTTTGGTAGTGTATTTGATTGAATATTTTAAAAGTAGTGGCAATGACGGTAGCATGACTATTGTCTAAAATCGACTGTTCATGAGATCCATGGAATGTAAAGTTTGGAGGGCTGTCATCCGATGTTCTGCCGTTTAATACCCTCTTCCCTAGATATTCCAATGCTGTGATTAGGGACTGGCCTATGCGATCTGGTCTAGCTATTTTCGAATGATACTGAGGGAGAATACACCCATAAGTATTATCTGCTGTTAGGATCTCATCCGCCTCTGTAGTGTATATTAAATTGCAGTTGAAATCTCCCATTAAAAGTATCTCCTAAAGTGGGAGTGATAATCTTATGTCTGTGATAGCTGTAATACGTGTTAAAACAAGTATTTTTTTCCTTATATTGGGGTGCATATTTGTGTTTATTAGCAGCAGTGTGTTCGATTTAAGTGTACTATCAATTGTACACTTCAATATTTATATTCCAGGATCTGGAGAAGTGAGCTGTTCAAGTTTAATGTTTAAGGCTGCAGACAAATAGATTGCCTGTCCACCTTTAGGGCGCCCATACTGCTCTGTTTTATCTGCTGCTAGGCTAAAGTGAATAAAGCCTCTTATGGGTAGGGTTTCCAAAGCCCAGGTCTCTTGGAGGGATAATATGTCATAAGGTTCCCAGTCTGGAGTAGGAATCCCTTCTTCCAGCCACTTTTTTGCTCCTGCAACATTCCACGATGGTAGACGGAAATTGTTTATTTTTTTATCTGTGCTTGATCATTGTATTCTATTAGCGTTAAGAGTCGCATGTAGCCAAGCCCATCACCTTTTATCTGAGCTGTAAGACTTATGCTGGTCCTTATAACCATTGGCCATTTTTTTTATTCAAGCTTCAACCTTTGGCACTCTGTAGAACTGAATATACAGAGGTCTTATCAGTACCTGTTATAAACTTTGTCATTTAGTTTTGATGAGGACAGGTGAGGATATCGTGTGTGTTTGTGACGGTTTAATGAGATTTATGCCCCATGTTTCAAATTGACTCAAGCATTCCAGAATACATTTCACTATCTCTTCTGTTTGCCATGTTGTACCGGTATTTTCCTTGTGTTTCTGATCTTCCATTGGGAGTAGCTCTACTGTCAGGAGATTTGAAGATATTGGATTTTTTAGTGCTGCAATCTCTGCTTTTAGTTTTAAAATGTTTCCCCTGTTTAATATGCCATGTCTACCCTGGGATTCATATTCTGGTTTTAGTAATAGTTCATGTATTACTTGTCCTTGAGTAGTGGAGTATTACTGCTTTTCATGAGGGAGCGGGACAGCTTCTCCAAAGTTCTGCATATTAACATTTTGAATGGTAAACCAAAATCTCTCTTCAAACTCCATACTTGGCTTTGCTTTAGCGTCCTGATTCCAGGGCAATTTCCATGTGTCAACTTCTAATTTCCCTGGACAGTCGTGCCCGCTCTCTGTGCTTTATTGTGTGCCTGGCTGTCATTCTTGTGCGTTTTTAATTGGCTGCCCACAGTAGTAGGTCCTGTAGCCTGAAAGTCCTGGGAGATGACAGAAATCGATTTGTGTATGTTTCCCAATGCGCAATCTCTTATTGAAAAATGTGTATCAATTGCTCCTTTTCCCCTTCTGCCTACTGTTCCTTGGATATGGGCTATTACCCATTTTTCTTCAGCTGTGGTCTCTCCAGATTGTATTTCATTAGTATCCTTAGCCACTAGTTCAGAGGCACCTGTCACTGTATTGCTTTTTGTCTGCTTGTTCCAATCTTCTGGTTGTCAAGGACCCTCACCTAAACCTTGTAGTGAACATGCATCTTCTGATGTGTTAAACTCTATATTAGTTAGCTTGGAATTATTCAGTGAGCCGAATTTATTGTTCCATTCAACACAGACTCAAATATGGGCTTTATTTATGGTGTTAACAAATTGGATTGTTGTGTATTTAGTTTTTTGTTTCTTGCTTTTCTTTCCCGCTTTTATTGTCTTTTCGTGTTTATAGGAGCTGTAAGATGATCCCATGTTAGTTTGTCTGATGATTGATCAGTAACCCCTTGTTTAGTCAGCTTGTTTTTGGGTACTTTTACTGCTTCCTTTCTCTGCACAGGAACTGAAGGGAGCCTCTGTTGCTCTATATGAACATTTACCACTTTGTCTGGCTTAGAAACTGAGCTGTTGATATGATTCCCCTTTTTAAGATGTAACATTTGTTCTAGTATTGCTGAGAGGGAGCTTAATTTGTAAATTATAGGACCACATGGGCACATTTCTTGTAGTGGCGAATGAACTACTTGAGCTCTTGTTATTAAATTAGTTAAGTTTTCTAACTTGGTATTTGTACCTGCAATGAAGGAAGCTATAACATTCATTAGTTTAATCTGAATATCTAGTTTATCATATTTCATAGAAAGTGCCTCAGTTGAAGATTGTAGCGTGTGAAGTAATGTTTTGAACATGTCAGTCTGACTATTCATTTCACTATGATGCTGCTAGTGTGTATTTTTAGATCCAAAAGTGGAAGCTCTTTCATGATTCAGAACTAGTGAATTGTCTGATTGCTCGAAAGTAGAAATATCGAGAACATTTCAGGTTGAGGTGCTGTTTTTTCTTTCCTACATGATCAATATCAGAGGGCTCCATGACCTTCTCAGCCAATATTTCAAAATCTTCTGTTCTGCTTTTTTCTTTCTTACTTTCCAGCTGAAAGGACATTTTGATTGTTGCTCTTAGATGGTCCTCATTTGACAGCCGAGTAAGTGACCTCTCCCGTGTGTTTTTAAAATGGTCCTGCCAGAGTTGAGTGGGACCTCCAGACCCCCTAAATGTATCTAGCTTTAAAATAGTTCTCGGGGTCAAGTGGGGAGGGATTAACTCTTCCACTGTATTTAAGATCAATTCTGAAGTTTTTGTATTTCCATTTGTGTCCTTCTTATCCTCATTATCATTAAACATTTGATCTTCTGAGGAGGACCTACCAATTGGTTCTGCTGTAGATTGGCTTCTACTAATGCTCGAATTTAGGCTTGAAGGTATCACCAACCTATTTAGGTTTTCTGGATATATCTAAGCTTCTACAATTGTTGTTTTTAATATTAGTTCGCTGGTACTTGCTAATGTCATTCCATCTATTGTTTTAATATTGAGTGAGGTATTATGTACTTCCTCAGTACATTGATTGCTATCACATGCCCAGTTATTTCTTTATTTTTTTTGCCGCTCATCTTATAATTGAGAATATAATAATCTCTGCAGAGCTAATGGGGTTAGTAGTCCAGCTACATCTTCTGGCATTAAGTATATTGCTGCTCCTGGGTCTTTAAGAAACTGGAATTTGATGCTCTCATTTCATTGGCATATTAAAATTGCCTTGTCAAATATGGGAATTAGTGGTGAAATTAGAGGCTCTCCCTGTAGGTTTTGCACTCCCGCTGATTTTGCTGACTTGACTAATGTATGTAAAGGTTTCTATTGTTCCATGCCTTTGAGCAGAGCCCTGGTGCCCCGGATGTTGTCTTATTTTTCCTGATTGCATTTTTTCCTTCTAGGTCTTGCTTTAATGATGATATTTGTTGTTGAGTAGACCAGTGTTGTTTTTCCACAGAGTGTCCCTGATATCAACTGCCAGACCTCCAAGCTTAACACTATGTGCTGGGGGACTCAGTGTGCCAATCTGTCACTTCCTCCTGGAGGCTATAGAGATATTCCCTGTTCCTATCTGCTTCCTTTGTTTCCTATGCTTCCCTCTTGACCTTGAGGTAGGCAGCAACAACAGAACAAGACCAGGCACCGAGTGGAGGCACACCACGAGGCCACAAGCCTCACCCACACCTGTCTGGGATTCCTCTGTGGGCCCGTGCTTGAACTCCGCAGGTGGGCGCTATGACCCCTGTCCTCGGTACTAGGTTGATTCCCTTGCCCTGGTTCACCAATGCTTCATTGGCTCAGGGGGATGTAGCAGACTCAAAGCAGTTCCAAGCTTTTGTTTTTAAGTTCAAACAGGGAGCAACACCACCCGCCCGCAGCCACACTGCTGCCACATGGACCAGGGACCTCAGGCAAGTTGGGCAAGTTAAACCTATACAGAGCACTGTTATGCTTCACTCTGCTTAATACTGCTTAATACTGCTTGCACTGGTTGCGCCGGTTATAGCCAGTCAGTTAGTCATTTAGAACACAGCGAACACAGATTGTAGGCTGTTTGTCGAATCAGCCAAGCGCTAACAAATTGCTGTACTTTTACAGTGGGAGGGGATATAAATATAATCTAACCCTATAATATTTTATATATATATATATATAAATATATATATATATAGCAACCTCCGTTTCCAGGATGAGCTTCGTCCTCCCACGAACTCTCCCAGGAAGCAGAAACGGACCCAAGGTAATCGGATGCTTGTTTCTTTATTCTGCTGTCGCCATAACGTTTCGGCTCACCTGAGCCTTGATCACATGACAGCATGTTAAGGTGAACAGTGATATTTTAAAGTGCAAGTGCTGACAGTTGATTGGGTTACAGTTTAGTAAACAGCGAAGACAGACCTGAATTAACTTTGATATTGCTGTCTCACTACAGTACTGTTTTCAGTGCATCATGCTGATACATTGTATTTAAAACAGTAATATAATTTTTTTTTTAAATTTATATAAAAATAACTTGTCATTAAAGTCGACATTAACATACATAATAACAATACTGAGTTAAATCCCCTATATGTAATATGTAATGCCGTGTTGATCTAAACTGTAAACATGAAAACGGATAACCCATACCTAATGTGAAACATAAGTGTATGTACAAATGGGCAAACAAAATGTTTTGTTTTAAAATATATTATTTTCAACTAACAGACTGAGCCCAGGACGTTAAAATCCTGAGACATCATGTAGTATCCTAATTGGCTCCCTGAATATACTAAATTGATAAAAGTCCAACAGATCCCTATTGGACATGAACGGAAAATACTGGTCACAGATAACATACCGTTAATATTAAGAAAATCTAAGATATATCTTGGCTTTGAGAAGGAAGGGGAAACCACCATTAATTTATATCCTCTCATCACTGTCTCATGCTATAAAGATGCTTAACAGTCAATTTGCCATTATGGACGGGGAGAAGGTCTAGTGCAAGTTAACGCAAAATAATTTAATTTAATTTGATCTATTGGAAGTTTAAAATACATTCTATTATATTGTACACGATGGTAAAAAACAAGACTCTATACTCATATTAAAATAATAAATACTAGAGAAGCTAAAACACCTTAATAAGAGTTCAGATTCCAGCACTATTAATTACAAATGTGAACCATCTCATCAAACACTGCCAGATTCTAATGTAAACAAGTGTACATATCTTCTGTAAGATTTAACCCTCCAGGCTGCTTGGTATTGAGCTTTAGAATGTATTTAGTTTCAAGTTTACGTAGCTTTGCCTCTCTGTTGCCCCCTCGCTTACTGGCGAAAATGGGGTCCACCACATAGTATTTTAACCCCTTATTGTTACTTTGATGCATCTGTTTAAAATGACGTGCAACTGGGTAGGTGTTGTCCTGAGATGTTATAGCTCTAAGGTGTTGCAGGATGCGTTTGTGCACCGGGAGCTTTGTGCTCCCCACATAACGTAAACCGCAAGGGCATTCAAGGACGTATATAGCAAATTCTGTTTTGCATGTTCATAATTTGCTGATCTGTTGTTCGTGATCACTGAATCGGTCCTTGTATGTGAGTTTATTTGTGCCATGTGTGCAGGCTTTGCAGGTTTTACACCTGAAAAAACCTTTGTTGTTCTTCAACCACACAGACTTGTCCAACATCTCAGGTCCTGTATCCACCAATCTATCCATCATGTTGGGGGCTTTACTAAATGTGATGGAGGCCTTTCTGGGTAATACATGGCCAATAACAGGGTCTTTAAGTACTATTGGCAAGTTCCTGTTAATGATCCTCCAAATTTCTTTATGTTGGTTACAGTAGCCAATGATAACTCGAAAGGGGTCTACTGCACTAGTGCCTTCTGAACTGGCTACTGTTCTTTGTTCAGATATCTCAGCCGAGGTATCATATTTAGCCAGAAGGGTAGATCGGTCTATTCTCATGGATTTAGATATTGCCTTATTTATGACGCTGATGTGGTAACCACGTTCCAAAAACCTGTTGGTGCTAGCTGCCTGTGCCTCCAATAGATCTTTGATAGTGCTGCACAGCCTTCTAAGGCGCAACATTTCGCCATATGGGATACTCATCACCAAATGGGCTGGATGGGTACTGCTAGCATGTAGAGTGGTATTTCCGGCTGTGCTTTTACGGTACAGCCTACTCTCCAATTTATCACTACTAGCATTTACTTCCGTGTCCAAGAAGGGGACTTGTTTCTGACTCATAGTGGCAGTGAACTTAATATTATATTGATTTTCGTTAAGTTCACTGACAAATTTAACTGCCTCTTCTTGACTGCCCCTCCAGACCACAAACAAATCGTCAATGAAACGATACCAGGCAATGACATGAGTTGCCTTTCATGTTTGAAGCAGGTTCTGAGGACCAGTTCCTCCCAAGCCCCCAAATTCAAACATGCGAAACTTGGGGAAAAACTGGCCCCCATTGCTACTCCCTGTTGCTGCTTGTAGAGCAGACTATTAAACATGAAAACATTATTTTCCAGGCAAAACGTAAGCATTTCAACAAGCATTAGACTATGTTGTTCAAATCTGACATCCCTCCGTTCAAGATAGTATTTTACTGCCAATATACCGTCATGATGACGGATGCTGGTGTAGAGGGCTGTAACATCCAACACCAGCATCCAATCACCAGGCTGCCACCGGATGTTCCTGAGTTTGCATAAGAAATCCCCTGTATCTTGGATGTATGAGTCTAGGGATTTAACATAAGTTTGTAAAAAATAATCAATATACACAGAGGTTTTCTCAAGAAGACCCCCTCTGGCAGTGATTATAGGTCTACCTGGTGGATTGACAATATCTTTATGAACCTTAGGTATAAAGTAAATGGACGGGGGAACTGGATAATCGGTCTTCAAATATTTATATTCACTATCAGATATCAATTTTGTTGCTCTCCATCTAGACAGTAGTGAATGATACTCGCTCTGCATATCCTTAATCACCCCTGCATTCACTCTTACATAATGATCACGATTGTTTAGTTGTGCATAAGCTTCTTTATCATATTGAGCCCTTGTAAGTAATACAACATTGCCCCCTTTGTCACTGGGGCGGACAATAATATTCTTGTCCTTGTTGAGCTTAGATACCAGTAGTTCATAATCCATTGTCAGTTGGTTATGTTTGTAGTGGTCGTTGCATGTTTTCCTGTGTAAATCCTTAAGTTCAATAGTCACATTCTCATGGAATACATCAATTCCGTCACGTGGCATAACCGGGCAAAAGGTAGAAGGCGGTTTGAAAGGTGTCAATGGGGCCAATCCCAAGGTACTGTTATCCGGTACAATTCTGTTAGAGTCCATCGTAATTGAATCTGCTCCTTCCATTGTCCAAAGATCTAACATTTCTTGAGACAAGGTGGTTGTTACATTCTCCTGACTTAATTCAATGCTAGCCGGCTGAACACTGGCTTTTTTTGTTGTCATATGGAACTTCTTCAATTTAAGTTTCCTAGTTGCTTTATATATGTCAGTTCGAGCCGCCGCATAGTTCAAATTTGTTTTGGGGGCATAGGATAGTCCCAACTTGAGGATATCTTCTTCCCTGTCAGTTAGATCCATGGGTGTGAGGTTGACGATAGTCAATTGTGAGTTTTTAAAATTCATTACTTCTTGGTCCACTGGCCCCTGCCCCGTCTTTTGGGCTGACCTCCATTTCCTTGTCCTTTGCCTCTGCCTCCTGATGTAGTTTTTATGCTTTCGCTGTAATTTTTTTGAGTCCCAGGTCTTAAGGACTGGAGGCGTTCCTGGCATAAAAAAACTATTTCTTCACCTGGTGACGGTTTTTTCTTTGCTGCTGTGGACGCCGCTCCACGTAGTTCAGACTCTGACTCACTCCCTGCTCCTGAGGTTAAGTCAGACGCTGTTGAGTCCGATTGATTTTTGTGGGCTTTATTATAAGTACCTCTGCCCGTGTACTGGATTTTACTTCACCCGCGGTTCCTGTGCGCAAAGAATCGTACTTCCTAGAGAATGTAAAAATTTGACCCAACTCGTAGTCCGTTCTATCCCTTTGGAACTTATAGGTTTTTCGATCAATGATTTTCTCCTCCCCTTTCTTTAATCTGATTTTCATTTCATTAATCAGTTTGTCTTTTTCATCATCTGGACCCATAGATTCCAATTCCTCTACTAACACTGCAATTTCCTCGAGAAGTTTGGTGCGGTCTATATCAGCATACTTGATAAGGATTAATACCAAGCGCCTTGAAGCTTCTAGGTTGCTGTCCGCCCACTCCCTCATGAGGTCCGGATTTGGATTCTCATAGCTCGGTGCGGTGAGTATGCGAAGTCCCGAGGTATTCTGTTGACATCAATGTACTTCTGGAGAGACTTCGATTCCCACCATTTGCTTTGTTCCTGCCTTGATTTCTTCCCAAGTATTCTGATTTTGTCTAGCAGTGAATCTTTTTTGGGGCCACTGGTAACATTCAATCTCTCTCGGCTAGCAGCTGGTACAGGGAGATCATCCGAAAACATAGAGCTCGCCCGAGCCTCTCTCTCCTTAACGCTGTCGGCTGACATGTTGTGATGCAGAAAGAATAAATGCGGGTCACTCGAACCAGTTTCCACTTAAAAATCAAACAAAGTTCCCCCGCGCATCCACAGAACTCGCCGCCCCTGAAATACCTGGTACAATCGAAACATGGAGTCCAAATCTTATCCCGGATAACTGCGTTGTTACTTCGCGGTCCTCACAGGGATTGTTTCTCTTCCAGTGTATTCCTCCAGTGACAGGGGGTCAGACGCCAATCTTGCTCCCGGAAGTTCAAACCACCCAGGTGCACCCGGGTTCGATACCGCTTGATATGCGTCGACCTTCTAACTTTGATAAAAGATAGAATCTGGCGAGGGTCCCATGTGTAGCCGCGTGATATCAGACTGCTATCCAGACGGCTACCTCCGTTTCCAGCATGAGCTTCGTCCTCCCACAAACTCTCCCAGGAAGCAGACACGGACCCAAGGTAATCGGATGCTTGTTTCTTTATTCTGCTGTCGCCATAACGTTTCGGCTCACCTGAGCCTTGATCACATGACAGCATGTTAAGGTGAACAGTGAGTTTTTAAAGTGCAAGTACTGACAGTTGATTGGGTTACAGTTTAGTAAACAGCGAAGACAGACCTGAATTAATTTTGATATTGCCTTCTCACTACAGTACTGTTTTCAGTGCATCATGCTGATACATTGTATTTAAAACAGTAATATAATTTTTTTTTAATTTATATAAAAATAACTCGTCATTAAAGTCGACATTAAAATAAACAATACTGGGTTAAATCCCCTATATGTAATATGAAATGCCGTGTTGATCTAAACTGTAAACATGAAAACGGATAACCCATACCTAATGTGAAACATAAGTGTATGTGCAAATGTGCAAATGAAATGTTTTGTTTTAAAATATATTATTTTCAACTAACAGACTGAGCCCAGTCTGTTAAAATCTTGAGACATCATGTAGTAACCTAATTGGCTTCCTGAATATACTAAATTGATAAAAGTCCAACAGATCCCTATTGGACATGAACGGAAAATACTGGTCACAGATAACATACCGTTAATATTAAGAAAATCTAAGATATATCTTGGTTTTGAGAAGGAAGGGAAAACCACCGTTAATTTATATCCTCTCATCACTGTCTCATGCTATAAAGATGCTTAACAGTCAATTTGCCATTATGGATGGGGAGAAGGTCTAGTGCAAGGTAACACAAATATATATATATATATATATTCACTGAAAAAACCATAGGTTATAGACCATATATAGTTAGGAATTATCATTTAAAAAACCTTATTTTACTCACACAAAACCATTGAAATTCCATATATAGTTAGTTGCACTAACTATATATCGCGCACCCGCAATCCACAGCTGATCATGTCACATATTACATCATTCATGACATGGTCAGTGACATCACTGATGACATCACTGATGACATCTCAAATGACATCACTGATGACATCACTGATGACAACATCCAGTGACTGTATTTTTCTGTAAAGTTAAAATATGTCTTGAGTGGATGTATAAGTGTCTGGATGAAGGATTTAGTAGGTGCATGACTGACTGTATGAGTGAGTGATTAAATGTGTCTCACTGAATGCATGGGTTAGTGACTAAACTGTCTTAATTTGTGCATCATTATGTCTGTTGTTCTGTAAACTGCTGCATGTGTTGATCATTAGCTATACGAGAGGCTATATGTGTTATTAACCACTTCGACGCTAATGACAAAGCCAGCTCGTCATGGGTTTTACCTGCCCTGCGCTCATGACGAGCTGGCTTTGTCACAAACAAGCCATTTATACTTCTTCAGCGCACAGCAGGTAAACGCGGTAGCGCTGAAGCAGTTAATTGGTTGCCCAAGTATTTCTATGGGAGATTGAGTTTGTGTGGGGGTGGCTGGAAGGTGTGTGACTCTATGCATAGATGTGTGAGCAGTTTATTCACTAGGTGTATGAGTTCAAGAGTGCATGTGGAAACAGCTACATGGGCAGTTGACTGTGTGCATGAGTGTATTGATGAGTGAATGGATATCTCAATGCTACATGTCATAGTAAGTACATATGTAAAACACAGTACATGTGAGAGTTGGCATATATAAATAACTGTGCATGAGAGCCACTGAATGAGTGAGTGGTTGTATCGATCATTGTGAACTTGTATCAGGGATTGTATAAGAGAGTAAATATGTGTTAGTATATGTTTCAATAAGTAAGGTGTGTTTAACTGTATAGTTGAAGAAATGGAGGTGAGATTGTTTCTTTGCATGACTGACTGGGTGTGTGAGTAACTCCATGGATGAGTGGCAGTGTGTGAGTGTCTGTATACACTGAGTGTATCTAAGGTTATATTAGAGTCTGAAGAGGTTTATCGTATTAGCACAAGAATGATGTCAAATGAGATGTCATCAGTGATGTCATCAGTGATGTCATTTGAGATGTCATCAGTGATGTCATCAGTGATGTCACTGACCATGTCATGAATGATGTAATATGTGACATGATCAGCAGTGGATTGCGGGTGCGCGATATATAGTTAGTGCAACTAACTATATATGGAATTTCAATGGTTTTGTGTGAGTAAAATAAGGTTTTTAAATGCTAATTCCTAAATATATATGGTCTATAACCTATGGTTTTTTCAGTGAATTTTCAAGGTTTTGTAAATGCTAATTCCTAACTATATATGGTCTATAACCTATGGTTTTTTCAGTGAATTTTCAAGGTTTTGTAAATGCTAATTCCTAACTATATATGGTCCATAACCTATGGTTTTTTCTGTGAATTTCATTGGTTTTTTAACAGCTAATATCTGTAGCTGTAAAATTTATTCTTCTTTAAATCCAAAAATATATTTTATATGTTTATGAATAAATTTTTTTTAAAATATTTTTTTTTCTTCGTTCCCGCTTCGCAAATCGGGAAGCTTCCCATTAGCTGACCTTGATGCCGCGAAATAGACCGCGAGCCGGTAAACGTTTCTTTACCGCAAGTGCCGCGTTACAAAACAACATCGTGACGCCTCCCGTCCGCATGACGTTTCACGTTGTCGCGTGATACGTCATATGACGTACTACGTTAGCGAACTGGTACGCGAAGCGAGTCGCAAAGCGCAGGTTTCTGGAAGCAAACCGGGAGGCCCTGCAAAGCGCTTAACGTAAACACAGCAAGTCATATGACTTGGTAATAACACTTTTCATTGGTTCATTTCACTTTTGGTTTCCTAATGATGTAAGACTAGGTCATATAATCTAAACTGAACACTTTTGATTGGTTGAGAACTCTTGTTTTTCCCAAATGATGAAAATCCCTCCTTCTTTCCTCACTCTGACTTTCATCATTGTGAGAGAAAGACCCTTTGTGATCACTGAGCAATGGCTTCTTTAGTAGCTTCAGCTGGTGCTTCCCCACCACCTCCACCACATCCAAGGAAGAGTGGACCACCTGCTCAAGTTATAATTCAACAAGAAGAAGAAGAAGAGGAACAGGAGGACGAGCACGAAGAGAGGCAGTTTTTGCCTGAGCAGCCCAGGACGTCTCACCGGAAAGAAAACTTCATTTGGCAATTTTTTAAAATTCCCAAAGGTCAGAAAAAAGTAAATGCAAGATACGTAACTTGCCTTATATGTCAAGATAGACTGTCCAGAGGGACCGACAAAAAATACAGTTTCGGAAACTACACAATGCATCGCCATATGACTAGGTGGCATCCTAACAACTACAGGGCTGCACAGTTTTGGAACGACCTAGATAATCTCCCTATTATGGCCAGAAGATCTGTTGTACCGGAAGTAACGGGACCAGAGGGCAGGGAGATGGTGCCAAATATACAAATGAGATTTGGTGATGTAAAACACATCTGCGCATTTTGCGATGGATTCATTTCCTACGGAGAAAAAAGCATCACTCTGATCAACAGAGCTATTGACTATCATATGCAAGTTTGTCCGAAACGCCCAAAATAATAAATACTTCTTTTTTTTGTTTTGTTGCTCCTGTTGAGCCCTTTACAATGAATCGTTTTCATTGCCCCCTCCAAGAAAAACCCAAAAAAATATAAAACTGTTCCGAAAAATTCAAAAACAGTAAAAAAATGTTCAGAAAAATAAAAAAAAAAGTTCTTTTCAGAACTACCTCCCCGTTATTAAAAAATTGGTACAATATTTGGAACTGTGCCAACCTCTATTTCTCTTAGTTCGCTTCCCAGTTCGCTCCCCGGTACGCGAACCGGAAGCGAACCAAAAACAGTAAGTATAAGGGAAGGAAACAGACACTTATGTTAAAAGAAAGACAGCTATAGGGGAGTAAACTAGAGATACTATTACCCGTAATCCACTGCTGATGATGTCACATATTACATCATTCATGACATGCTCAGTGACATCATCAGCAGAGGATTGCGGGTTTTTTGGCAACATGCCTTATCCACGGTTTAATAACGCTGCCTTTTGCTTTATATAAGTTTTCAAATTGTATGAAATATATACCAATAGGTCGTTATGAACCTTTAGGTAGTGCTTTTCTTCATGAGGTCTGGTCGCTTCCATACACATACAGATGTTTCAAAGATGATCAAGAAGTTTATCTGAATGGAGAGGAATGCACTGAGACGCCAGATCATTCACTAATGTGTAGGCACATACAGTTACACGGTTCATGCAACAAACACCGACCAAATATGGCTTGCGTGTTGCAAGGCACGCCAGTTCCTGCTATCATCCCCACGTTCAAGTTGTTGGAAAATGGTAGTTATTTGATGCTCAATAATGAAGATTGTTCTGAGTTAATTAAAAGTATTCCTTTTATCGTAACAGTAAGTGAACGGGTTATTTGCTGCAGAAATGTTCTATTTCCTCCCACACATGAACATAGGGAGTTTTCAATCTGGCCACAAATACCAACCTTGGGACACGTTTCAACGGCATGGCAAGAATAAGAGCTCTTTTGTCTCAGAGAGAGGTGGCCTTGAGTTTGGCCCGTGAAACTTTTGTACTTCACATAGCGAACACCCGTACAGAGGTGCACACCCTTTTCAATTAAGATTTGCCTTTCAATTTCAGCAACATGTTTCCGACTATCTTTAACGCATCCTCCACAAAGTCCCTGGCGCACTTTTTTAAAGTTGTTACCAGTGGTCTCGTGACTTCATTTGAGAAAATCTTTGGAGTCATCCCTGCTTCCTTTCATTCTATTTTCTGCACTCTGGTTCGTGGATTGGCATTTTTACTTGCATTACCAGCGGACGCTCTTGTGCTTTTTTACATTTTTAAATATGGATGTCCCTCCTATGCAACCTCCCACCCTGCAGCTGCTGACACTGTTCCGCAATCGCATGCTAGAATATTATGGCACAATGCCGTTGGCGATATTAAGCACGGCATATGGATTATCTTTTCGATTCTCCTACTTCACCTGTGTCCAGCCTGTATTTCACTGCCTGACCTGTGATTTCGATTGGGCCATTTATTTGTGTCTCTGCGGACCGGTTTCTCCTGACGTCGACTTTAATCAGCTGATGACTCCTATCATTACTCACGAGTTGGTTTGTCCTGGCGAAAGGATTATGGCTGTGGCATTGATGCATGGACTACTTGGTCCCTGGAATTTACTGGCGGCAGCACAGTCTTTCTTGGAACAGAGCTTTCTTGAAAACCCACCGAGCTGTCCTCTGATGGTGATAGAGGATCCGGTGCTGGGAGAGCACGTATGTTCGTTTCCGCTTTTAAATTGGATGGCTGAACTGTTTTCGGATGAAGATGGTGACTTCCTATTGGAGGCTGTTGCAGCTTATTTTGCATAAACACTTATGTCATAGACCTTTTTCATGTTTGATATGCTGAGTACTATCATTTCATTGACAATTCATTGACTTATTTGTCAAGTTTTTATTATTTACCTTGCCTATTGGCTTAAGACTCGATAAAGTACTTGGCTGTTTTATTTTTCTTTAGCATTAAATTTTCCTAGTTTTTAATGCTTTACCTTGCGGACCGTCCACATATAAACTTGCAATCTGCTCTCATGAGATGGCACTTCTATTATCTTATTCAGTTCGTTTCCGGATCATGAGGAGGTGTCATCTAGGTCCTGGATATCTTTACACCGTGTTAAGTTAGCATGGGCTCATTACCGGTTTAAACGCCATTTTTCCTTTTTTGCAACTTCTGCACACGACACTTAGTTGTTGCTTTAGCTTTCCACCTAGTAGTTCATCGTGGTTTACATGAGAATAATATGTTATTGGTCTACTATCTGCTTTACTTGTTAAACTATATCTGTACAGCGAGTGCTAAAGTTTCAAGAACAACACGATACAGAATTGTTATGAGGTCTGATCTCCACGACTTCATACTCATAACATAAGTGCAACTTCTGCCAATTCTGGGCATGAGGCGGGTTTTATATTGCTTTGCCGAACACACATACACAACAGTTGATGCGGTTCACATGAAGAGAGAGCTGGTGTATGCTGATGTGATTCCTTCAAATCTAAGACACTAAAGTATGGGCACGCCCTAAACCAACACAAAGAGACCTTCTTAGCAAATAATATAATATGTGTATTAGGGAGGGTGAGATATAAGCAGCCGCGGGCCGTGGAGGGAGTTACGATGGGGCAGGGAGGCGGGGAGGGGGAGAAGCAGGGTGGAGCCCTCTCTACCTTGCCCCTCCCCCTCCCCGCCTCCCTGCCCCACCGTAACTCCCTCCACGGCCCGCGGCTGCTTATAAGTGTTGCTAACTCTTATTCATTTACAGCATGTTAACATACTGTCACCATTCGCTTTTTATGTACTAGTAACTATGCTGGTAATTTTGCTACTGAAAATATGTGTACTTGTATTCTCCACCCTGCTTCTCCCCCTCCCCGCCTCCCTGCCTCACCGTAACTCCCTCCACGGCCCGCGGCTGCTTATAAGTGTTGCTAACTCTTATTCATTTACAGCATGTTAACATACTATCACCATTCACTTTTTATGTACTAGTAACTATGCTGGTAATTTTGCTACTGATAATATGTGTACTTTTATTATCTAAGGTACTACGCCTGAGAAGACGGCATTAGTAAATAAACATTTCAAATACACATCTGTTCTTCTTAACTCCATGTTCTGGTTTCTAAGAAATCTATAACGACCGACTGTTCATGAGTTCCACGTATCCTGAGGTACTATAAGTTCATATTCTGGATTGTCTAAACATTGAGAGTTTGTTATATCCAATGTGACACTGTACCTAGCTTGCTAAGGAGTTTTTGATTACTAACGTGAGTTTTGGGACACCCTAATTCGCCGAGGTTCCAATCCT
The DNA here is from genome assembly GCF_964261635.1 of Lissotriton helveticus. NCBI lineage: Eukaryota > Metazoa > Chordata > Amphibia > Caudata > Salamandridae > Lissotriton > Lissotriton helveticus. Next base: position 53,309,911 of record NC_136062.1, on the reverse strand, counting down.
CTGTCCACAGTTCTGTGTGAGAACAGAAACCCTGCGACAGGGGCACCCCCGACCCTTGCTGGAGCTTCATCACACTTGCGATACAACTCCAGCAATGCATTCGCCGAGGTTCCAATCCTCTGTCCACAGTTCTGTGTGAGAACAGAAACCCTGCGACAGGGGCACCCCCGACCCTTGCTGGAGCTTCATCACACTTGCGATACAACTCCAGCAATGCGCCACCTTTACGGCACAGATACATCACGCATCTGTGCTGTTTTTGCCCCATGATGCGCCGCATTGTAAATGCAGCACACCATAGGTGACGGAACAGCGGCACAGAATGACTAACACATCCCTGGTGATGCGCCAGTCATCATAAATGTATCCCTATGCTTCTTATCTTGTTAGAGATGAACCGCCATATGTATCATCAAAGTTTTTTGCATTTCCTAAATAGCGAACTTTAAGGAATAAATAGCGATTCTTTACCATTCCTAGTTTGCGATGAGCTATTTGCTAATTAGCCGAATGTAGCCCAATGAAGCCCAATGTAGCCCAATGTAGCCCAAAGATGGCCGCCAGACACACAAAAAAACAAATGTAGCCCAAATATCAGCCAGATGTAGCCCAACTATAGCCCAGTGACAGAATGACCAATCAGCTTCGCAAACCTCCGTTACGCGAAGCGGAGCGCTGTTACAGATATATATCTTTTTTTGAACGTTAATTTCTCAAAATCCACTGGAGCACATATATTGAGACCTAGCAAAGGCACATCGGGCTACCAGTCCCTAATATTTTGGCAAGTTTCGTGCAAATCCATTCAGCCGTTCGATTATTATTATTATTATTTTTTTTTGCCCCGCGGGGCCCTTTTAAAACCTCCACATCAAACCTAGGGGGTCAGCGAGGATCTACTATGCCCCCTTATAGTTATTTCCCCCTTTGTTTTGACCTCCTCTTGTCTCTCGATCCTACCGAGAGACAAGATGGCGGCCGCTACGGACTGTTTGGAATGTTGACAGACGCCGGAGAACCAATCAGCTTCGCTTCACAAAGCTCCGTTGCGCGAAAAGTCCGCGAACCAGAGCGCTGCCCGGTCCGCTGTTACAGATATATATCTTTTTTTAAACGTTAATTTCTCAAAATCCACTGGAGCACATATATTGAGACCTACAAAAGGCACATCGGGCTACCAGTCCCTACAATTTTGCCAAGTTTCGTGCAAATCCATTCAGCCGTTCGGGCTAAAAGTGAGGCCAACCGCCCTATGGAAATTAACATGGGAAAAACGCGTTTTGGGACCCCCCTTTTTTCTCGGCCCCCCCTTGACGAACCCCCCCAAAATTTTCAGGGGCTGCTCAGAAACAAAATGTGCCATTTTCCTGAAAATTTCAGCCAATTCCGTCCACAAACGCCAAAGTTATTAGACATAGAATTTTCAAAAAACCCATAGAGAAAAAATCCTAACTATATATACCTACTGGCGACCGCCAGTAGGTAATATATATATATATATATATATATATGTATATATATATATATATATATATATATATGTATATATATATATATATATATATATATATACATATATATATATATATATATATATATATACATACAATTATTTTATTTATTATATTTTTTTATCCCCAGGATGTAAGAAGGAGTTTGGCAGAGGGGTGGGGATACTCAGTCAGGGAGGAGAAAAGCTAGACCGGCCCTCTCCGATGCCGCTCAAGCCGCTCTGGCCTAATGCCAGCCACCTCCACACGGCCATGAGGATCTGCAGCTTTAGCCTCACCTGCCCGTCAGTCCACGCTTGCCTCACCATGCATAAGATGTGGATCTCTCATCCTCAGCCATCCTCAGCCGGTGCCCTCACCCTTCCGCTGCCACCTCCACCCTGGAGTTCACATGTCAGGCCCGAAGGCTGCGCAGCACTCAAGATGGCCACTCTCAACTCTGCTCTCTGTGCTCTCTGCTTCGTCATGTCACGTCACTTCTGCCAAAGCACACTAGCCACTCAACAGAGGGAAAAGTTCCTGTTCCATACTATGTCATTAAAACTAGTTGATACACCAATCCTATTCATTGAAGTGATTAGCTCTCTACTTTAGTACTTGTCATAGATTGCATGGGCAGTCATCACGTCCAGCAAAGTTTTCTTTTGCCGTGAAGTAATTAGTGAAACACAATTTGGAAAAGACAGTACATTTGTCCTTCACTTCTTTGCTTATATCTCCAAAGCCATCATCAATGTTGTTGGCTTCTGTTCCGAATTCAAGACTTTAGTTTGCAACAGTTTTGCTTTCCTGATATTAAATGATGATGTAAAAAATGTTAAGACAACATCAGGCATTCTTGTTGACTCCAATGGTTTGCGTAGCTTTGGAGCATCACAAAATTTGTCATTAAGTCTAAAATCTAAATCTTTCAGAACGTTTCTTAAAATGATTCCTGCTGAATTTACTGCTTCCTGCGATCTTATTTTGGAAGCAAGAACTTTAGAAGTCAAATCAGCTGTGAACACCACAAGTGGCTCATTCTTTTTGTTAGGCTGATAAAAATGAATTCTGTGATTGTACATTCCCATCAGAAAATCTTAATTTCATTATTATGGATCAAGAAAGTGTTGTCAATGTTGACCATTTTTTCTTTGATTGTAAACCCGTAGCCAGCACTCAAGAGTGGCTTCAAAACTTAAAGCAAAGAGTGCAAACTTAACTGAAGGTTGGTGATTATGTTGCTGCTGGGAGCTCATTGTTCATTCATATTTTCGATTATATGCATGCATGCATTTCAGGTGGGCATACAAATTCTCTTCAAATACATTCACCACGCTGTTTAGATCAGCTACTCAGCTGAAAACATCATCTTGGAAGAAACTAGCTTCAGATAAAAAACATGTTTGCCCTTTGAGACTCACATACTCTGTACTTTGTTATTTTGTCAATACCTTTGGCCCTCGTTCTAGCTAAACCACCAATAACACATTGAAGATCCTCTGCTTTCTGATCAGTTGCTGGAGGTTGACGAGGGGCAGCCATTGATGTTTTAAGTGGATGGGCATTGGGTGTGGTTGTCGTCGCTTCAGAAGACTCGAAATCTTGTGGTTCATTGGTTTCAGCTATTTTGTGACACATTTTTTCCAGGCTGTTTTCCATTGTATACAACTTGTATGACTTGTTACAATGATAAAATATTTGACCCTACTCACCCATCAGTTTCAAACTCTTTCGAACGTCATCTTGCCATATTTCTGTAGCATCTCGATCTCTCGTCTGTGCAGCTGCAGTTGATGTTAGCTTTTCTTTTGGATTAGTTTGGCATATGAGAAATTTTTCTTTGTTGAAGGAGTCCTTATATTTTTTAGATAGCAATACTATGGAAAACCTGAAACAAAAATAATATTGAAATAAATTACCAAAATGATGGCTAAACACACCATTATCGAGTCGCCATTTTGGAAAATGGTGGAAGGGTTGCTATGAGGAGTTATTTATTGACTCTATAAGTCTACATAACCCCTATAACCTATGCTTTGACACCAAAATAAAGTATACAGGTCTCATGGTTCCTGAAATGTTAAATCAACACTGCAAAGCACCTGCCATTTTTAGAAATGTCGTCCCAAATAATTTGGCCTGGATTAGCCATTCCAAAAACTTTATTCGACAATTAAGTCATAAAAGCATCACAATACATAGTTTTGCAATAAAACATTTAAAAAAAAAAAAAACATTACAATAAATATTTAAAAAACGTAAGAAAAAATTAAACTAGACAAGACTAATGTCGAATATTTAAAATTAGGAAATATAAGATACATTTATAATGGATTTTAGCATCATATTTTTGCCCTAGTCATTTACTCAATACAAACTCAGTCTCAATCCCACCATCAATTTGTTAACGTCTGCCCATTCAAGTTAGCAATTCAGTTTGAGGCGAATTACCCATGCTCATTTTACATATTTTGCCATAGCAATGGCAATAGGAATGCTGGGGTCAGTACATAGTATTCTCAAAGCCTCTTCATATTTCCGTGAGCCAATTAGTCGGCATATTGGTTTTACCCATTTGGCCCGGGGAGCATTGTATAAGGGACAGAAGAACAAAAAATAACTTATCGATTCTTCTTTCTCCCTACATTTGGAGCACTTGTCATCATTCTTATCTGCCCACCTTACGGTAAAAGACCTAATAGGGAGGGTACCTGCCCTAAATTTCAAAATAAAGTTTGCGGTCCAGTGGATTCTTGATTGCGTCCCAGTAGGGTCCAACGCTGGATATGTTTTAAACTCTAAAAATCGCCCTGTCAAATGTGAAGACGAACTCACTGAATACTTCTCTGCATTAACCATATTCCAATATAGCTTCTTCATTTCCATCTTAGATGGGAATACAGCGTTTTTTGGGTCGTTCCACAATGCAATCAAGCCCAATTTCCCTAGCAGAGATCTTATTGCTTTCAACCAGGTAATTTTGTGAAAGCGATCTTTCTCAATGATTTCCAAAAAGCCCCGAGCATAGTGAACCAGTTCCTCTGTTGTCCACAGCCTGCGCCAATACAATAATGGACGCAGCATGGCCAGGTCTTGGACTGATCTTTTCCCAAGGTCCCAGAACAGGGAAATTAAGGGGGTGCTTTGGGGGACACACGTAGCTTTCCTTAGGAATTCATTTTCTAGGGATGTCAAGTGTTTTAGATTTGCAAATCCCCATAGTTCAGGCCCGTAAAGGGCAGAACTTAAAACTTTCATCCCGTAGATTTCAAGTAATGGTTTAATAGGCTTCGTGAAAGAGGATTTGAATCTCTTAAGAAGAGTGCCCGCTAGCTGCTTATGCCTTAATGTGGTCATGTCCAGCTGGCTATTCCAGCACATATTGCTCTGAAGGTTTACCCCCAAATAAGTAAAGGCATTAACTTGTTCTAGCGGGGAATTATCCAAGTATATATTTCCCTTGAACCGCATATTTGATTTCGGGCATTTTGGATCTGAAAGGACCATAAATTTTGTTTTAGTAGTATTTATTTCAAGCCCACGCCGCCGGCAGAAGTCCGTGAATCGCTGAAGGGCCAGTTGAAGGCCACTTGGTGTTTTAGACAATATAAGAGTATCGTCCGCGAACATTAGGATCGGGACGCATTCTCCAACCATCACAGGGGCATCAGTATGAACCAGGGAAAGGTAGTCGGCCGCCCCATTCATGAAGAGTGAGAACAGGGTAGGTGCCAAAACGCAACCCTGTCTCACTCCCCGCTCAACCGGGAAGGCTTCCGTAACTTCACCCTGTTTGCCCCATCTAACCCTAGCGTAAGTATCCTCGTGCAGACGGACAACCAGGGTCAACAATTCCGGGGCCATTCCCAGCTCCTCCAACACTTGCCACAGCTTCTCTCGCGGGACAAGGTCGAACGCCGCCCTAAGGTCGTCAAATATCGCGTATAATAACCCCTTTTCCAGGATAACAGTTCGCCAATATAAGACGACAAATCGAAAAACCTGATCTATCGTATTGGTTCTTGGGCGGAAACCTGCCTGCAGTGGGCTCAGGACACCTTCTTTGTCTATCCAGGTCTGTATCTTGCCCAGAACCAGACAACCCATTATTTTTTTAATGGAATCGATCAGGCTAATGGGCCTGTAATTGCCTGCCAGGGACTTATCACCTTTTTTATAGACAGGGACAATCTCTGTTCCCTTCCAAGAGCACGGGACAGCCATCCCCTGGGCAATAGCATTAGATAATTGGGCGATGTAAAGTCGCCACCTCTTGTCACTGAGGAATAGATCCGCGGGAACGCAGTCCATCCCTGGGGCATGCCCCTCCATTACTGAACTCTGGGCTGTATCCACATCCTCTATACTAAAAATAATACCCTCGTAGAATTTGAAGCCAGGAGCCACATCCCTTAAATTGCCCTCAGTTTTTGCATACTGGGGCTTGAAGTACTCTATCCAGGAATTTTGGGGGACATTATTTTGCGGAATGGCCTCCTTCCCATTTATAAGTGTCCCAGAATAACTTCTGATTTTTGGACTGACATGCTTCTTTTAGGTCTCGCCATAATTGATCTTCCCATTGTCTTTTAGCCTCATAGATCGTGTTTTTATAGTAGGACCTAGCTACTTTTATTGTCTCACGGTTCCTAGCTTTAAGCACTAGGCCCAACCCGGCCCTGGCTTCCCTACATGCCTTGTTATACCACCTCTCTGGAGTTCTCTTAACTTTTGTTTTGGAGGTACAGGATTTTGCAAAAATAAGTTTTGAGATTTGAAAAAGAGTCTGCATGGTCTTCCTCAAAGGGGCTATACTTTCCTCCTCTGGCTTTTGGTCCTATTTTGCACAGCATCTCCCCATAACTATCATTAATGGCGCACAGCGACTCTGGTTGATTAATCACTGCACTCCACTTAAGGTGGCCTCATTATTGGCCATGATCGTCTCCGGGGCTAATAGATCTTCAGGCGTTTCTACCTGTCCCTCCTGACCCAAATGGAATAGAGCTGTCAAGGGGTTATGGTCACTCTCTACACGGGTCTTTACCTCCATGTTCACAAGAGAGTGCCAAAGTTCCAGATGTACTAACAAATAATCTATTTTGCTTGCCCTAATGCCATTGTCATATGTGTTTTTCCCGGTCCTGTCTGAAGGTGTCCGACCATTAGCTGCTCTAAGCTGGTTACCCAAACAAAGCCCATTTAGATGTAATGCAGCTTCCGTCCATCTTACTGCTGTGCTAACCTCAAGTTGGGGTACACCCCATCTAGAGTCTTCATCTTCTGCCAGTTTTAGATTTTCCAATCCCAAAGGCTCAAAAGTTGTATTAAAATCACCCGCTACTAGCGGCCATACACTTTCAGGCGCGGATTCAATCAATGATTCTAGTACGGTCAATACTTCTGACTTTTTTCCACCCGGTACGCCCCTAGAATAAACATTTATAATATCAAGCTTTGGGCTACCTGGGAAACTAAGCCTAACCGCGATGATATCTTAGTGACTGACTGGCAACAATTGGACACAACAGCTAAGCTTCTGTTTAATCCAGATCACCAAGCCACCCATTGGTCGACCCTTTTTCCCTCTCACCGCAGGGACATAAAAATTCAGATAGCCAGATCTGAATACTGGGTCGACAGCCTAAGTCTCTTGAAAGAGGCATATATCAAAATCATCAATGAAACTTGTCCAGCACGGCGACACTAACTTAGGTCCCATGCCCGCCAAGTTCCACGATATTAGTGAAGTCAGATTAACCATGGGATGTGGCCCTCCATCTATTACATTGGTACCTTCAGCAGTACTAGAATGTTGTAAAACATTGGAAGCGATAGGGAATTGGGGATTAGGGCCAATATCAATTGCCTGATGAATGTAATTACTCCCATTCTGTGGACTGGCAGCAACAACATTATCAGTCTTATGGCTTGGCCCAACTACTACTGGGCTTTTGGAAACTTTTAAATGGTCCTCCCTCCCCCTACATGAGAAATTAACAAGCTTGTTGCGCTCTTTTTACAACACCCCTCCCATGGTTGGCATCAATCACAATCCTCTAACCCTGATAGGGCTGAGAACCTATTATACAACCTCAACCCCTGTTCAGCCAAGTATCTACCGGTCTGATTCCATAAGCAGGCTTCTTTACGGGGACCCTGTACAGATGCATAAAAATAAGTAAGTGGGAGTGATTGGATCCGGGACCTCGAGTCTACGTGAGGCCAATCGCAAATATGCTCAACACACCTCCTGTCCCTGAAGCTAATAACAACACAATCGCCCCCTACTGTTTTTACACCTCTGCCCACCCAATTCACCCTTCTTACAGAGAGGATCTCAATGCGTATATGGGGTGGCAAAGGTCTATTTGCATTAAGCCAGTAGATGCACTTGTTTCTTAATTCCAGGTGCGATTCCCTCTTGCCCTGTGCTAGTGGTGGGACACCCGCCAAAATTACAACATAGGGGGCAGCCTCCGGGGGCAGTTCTACAGACAGAAATTTGGGGACTACATGATCTTGACAATTACTAGGCAAAGCATAATGCTCTATTATTTTGGTAGGCACCTCTATTCTATCCCTAGAATTCTCAACAGGTTGACTAACCCCCTTAGCACTAAGAGAGGAGGTTGTTATTCTAGGAGGTTCTGACGTATCTACTACTAGATTAATATTGCCACTTGGTACGTCAATAGGAGATGCACCCCCCCACAGATTGTCCTCCCAGATTTGGCTTTGCGGTACATACTCCGTTCCCTCGACTCCCCCTCGTCTTCTGGGTAGAAGCTAGTGAAAGTTCCAGGCAAACCAGCCTTGACTCGATACTGTCAAGTCTCTCATGTAGTGGATGGATTGATTTTTCCAACATAAATTCCAGCTTTCTCCAAAACTGAGCTCCCGGTTTTTCCATAAGTTCCCCCTCTATATGTGGCGAGGGAGTTACCTCCGAGCCAGCTGGGCAAGGTGTTTTGGGGCAGCTTATGGCACTAGGTAGAGTAATCTCCTTATCGCCTCGGTCTTTTCCTTTTTTTCCTTTTTTCCCTGAGCTTGTGGTTGCCCTTGCGCCCCTAGGCATTTGTTTTTGGACGTCACACACTTTGCCTGGGGTGCCTCACCCTTATTTCCATTGTTCGCTGATCTAGTTCTGATACTTGAAGAGGGTGCTTTTGCCGGGAGAGTGACTTGTTTGGTCTTAGCAGCTGGTACTATAGGCCGATGTTGTACAGGTGATATGGTGTGGCCATCCAGCTGCGAGGAAGAACTATCAACATCATCCTCCACAGAACACAGCGTGTCTTCTGGGTCAACCCCACTTGCGGCAGGTGATTTAGCAGTGGCAAGACTTCCCATTGAAGATCTCTTGTCGAAGAGAGGGTCTCATGTTAGTCTTTTTTCGGTCAATTTTATGTCCTTAGCCAGGGCAGAAGACACCCGTATAAGAAAATTGTCTAATGTACCCATTAGCGATCCCCCAACATTTTTCCCACCATTGTCTCCTAAGGTGGAAACGGAGGCCATAGTAAGACGATAAGTTTCTCAAGGCTTCCTTTGTATTTGGTAACAGGAATAATATTTTGGCCCTTATATCCTCACAACAATGCACTCGAGAGCACTAACCTTGTTCCAATAAAGATGTTAATGGGGTGGCCCGTCCCGTCCTTAACCGGTCCTTAACTGGCATAAACGGGCCCGCACTTTGCCCGGGCTTCGCCCGGCGTGATTCGCGATGCGGGGGCTGTCACAAATTTAAAGCGCCTCCAAGCGCGGGACCAGCAGTGGCGGCTTCCGGTGTCCAGCAAAGCAGGCTGGTAGCTGTAGTCTCCCTCCACTCGGCGGCCGTTTGGATGGCTGACTACGGCGGCGGGAGGGAGACCAGAGTGGCAGCGGGAGCGGAGCTCTGCAGCAGGGGCAAGAAACAGCAGGTAGGTTTCCCCCTCCGAAATCCTTAAGCGAAAATGAGCATGACACGCCTGGATTAGCAATGTCTACCCAAGCTAAATTACTTCTCTAATGATACAAAAACACAAATCAATAATGAAAATCTCTGGCCAACAATTTTTTAACAGAGGTGTATATGGGGGTAGGATCGGAAGCACTAAGGTGAAACACTTCTGCATGTTAATGAATACTATTTTTTGAATTTTGAAGAGACGCTATGTTATTTTTACACAATTGTTACAAGAGTTCCTAAAAATGAATGTGTTCCTAAAGTTAAGTGTTGCCGGACACCTTATTTGCTTCTTTTCTTATACTTCACTTAACGTGTAAGTAAATGTGCCCATTTATGGGCCCATTTATTTAACATAATTCTGCAGGTTAGTAAACAGCAATATTTGCACAGTTTGATGTATCTGCAAAGAATTGATCACAGAATTGGCATGTTTAGCCTTATCTTGATTTCTTCAATTTTATGCAGTTAATGGTGAGTGTCACAGATGTGTTCACCTAACAAATTTGACACAGTTTGATGAACCGGCAGACAATTTAGTAGTATTTAGATTTCTGTTGCTTACTCAAAGCTTTCAAGAGAGGTACGCAATAAAATTGTCAGTTACTTATAACGTTGGTGCGATGAATCTGCATGAAATTTGGCAGCTACCATATTAAGGTCAGTGCAGAGCCAGCAGGCCCTGCAACCAACCGTTGTTGTTCATGGACTAAGAAGTTGGATACGTTATGGCCCATTAAACCATAGCTCATTCACCCACCATGCTCAGTATAGCTCTTAGCCAATATAATGTAAATATACAAGTTTAAGGAAAATGTAATTAATTCTTCCTATACAATCCCAATTTAAACTATACATACAAACATGAGAAATTCTGAAGTTAATGTTATAATCTAAATTTCTAATTCACGCACCACTTTCAAATTACTTCGTGTCTCACACCTCCGTACACAGCCTTGTCACCTCACTTGCCACACTACATTAACTAAACCTCACCTCTTCTCCATGCACATGTTATACCGTTACATATTACATGATTTATAGCTTGTGAAATTAAAGCATTGATCACAACACTTATGATGCCTGACATGACATCATTTTAGAGAACACACTGCATGGTAGAGTGGCAAGTTACAGTTTATGTAGTGTGACGATTTACGTGCAAGAATGCGTATGAAGGTGCACACATTTAGTGTCATAGAGTGGAGCACAATTTAGTAAAGAGTTGTAATGTCTAACAGTGGCATAGAGAGGGCTAAAGTATTGTACGGTGGAGTGAAGTTCAGTGGAGTCACGTAGGATAGAGAGGAGTAAATTGTAATACGGTGGAGTGTTATACAGCATTTAAGAATATCTAATCAACAGATTGTACATGATACAGAGATTTTCAGCAAAACTGTCCAAGAATGAAGGAAGAAATTACTCTGCAAAGAGGCGCTGAGAACGTTACACTGGTTGCCAGTGAAAGAAAGAATTACTTTCAAAGCAATGTGCATTGTATCCAAGGCACTAAATGGCAATGATTTCATTAGTTGGAGGAGGACAGCGGTCGGGACACACGAAAGTGTGACCATGCCAGCGCACTTGTCTACAGATAATTACTCTACTGAGGAGATAACATTGACAAAGGAACATTTTGGATTTATTAGGGGATGCAAAGGGCGCGAACACGCAAGCCTGGGACATTGGAGTTTAATAATTGGATTAATTCCGAATAGTTTACAGACACAGGCAGAAAAAAAGGCACAAGGAACAGGATACTGACATTATACAGCACCGGGACGGAAGTAAACCTGGAAGTAAGGATTGATTGTACTGTATTACAAGAAGCTAGAAAGCCCTGAAGAAGTTGTGGGTTAATCCTGACACAACGAAACGTGTTGGCTAAAAGATGACAGGAAATAAAGAAAACAACAAATATTGATTGCATTTTGTTGAATAACCAATAAAACTGTGGGTTTTTGTATTACAGTGTGTGCTCAAGAGTATGGTTTAATTTAAGTAGGGTTCATTGTTTTGGTCCCATTGAGAGGGTCTAGGGTGTTTCTCTCCTCCTTTAGAGGTGTACACTGACATGCCATAGGTGAGCGCCAAATCATTCACCCGTCTTGCATTCACCCCTGATGACATTGTCACTATATGGCAAAGGTCAATCAATCAATCAATCAGGGTTTGTGAAGCGCAGCTACTCACCCGATAGGGTCTCAAGGTGCTGGGGGAGGGCTCTGGGCGTGTGGGGGGCATGCAGCTCCTAAGACCTTGCAGAGAATCATGAGAGGCTACCATACTCCATCGAGTGTGTGTGGTGCTGGATGGTACAATGCCACTACAAACAAAATACAGATACTACAGACCTAGAGGAAATCCACGCTCTGGGACAGGAAATCTGATCTGTGTGCAAAACTTTAGAAAAAACACTGTGGCGGAAGAACATTCCAAGGAAGAACATTCCAAAGAAGAGCGGCCCAAATGTGGAACAAGCTGCCTGCAGAATTTAGAGGCAATAGAGATCTGGTTAGTTTCAGGAAAAATCTAAAAACCGGTCTCTTTCCAGCAAAGGTTTGAACTAGAGATAATGGGACGGCGTCAAACTTAATTTAGACTCACGTTCAGATGCTGAAAAAAACAGACATAGATGCCATAGTGCCAATACACCTGCTTTGGTGAAGCTAGCACTTTATAAATGTTAATTATGATTACTATTATTACAGTATAGTGGGATGGAGTGGAGTAGAATGGTCTGGCGTATCATACTGAGCAGAAAAGTGTCATAGAGTGGAGTGATGTGTGGTAAAGTGGAGTGGCTTGTCATAGTGTTGGAAAGTGACATACACTAGAGTACAATGTAGTGGCATAGAGTGAAGTACGGTGTTGTACGGTGGAACAGCGCATACTACAGTGTGGTAGAGTGTACTGGTATGGAGTGTAGAGTAGAGTGAAATAGAGTGGAGTGGTGTGCCATGGAGCACAGTGGAGACAAGGGGGTGGAGTGGTTTAGAGGTAGTTGTGCAGTGTGTTTCAGAGTAGAGTAGAGTATCATGGAGTGGCAGAGTTGAGTAGAGGGTCATACAGTGACTTCGGGTGAAGTAGAGTGCTGTATAGTGGAGTGTAGGGGCATACTGTGTAGTACAGTGTAGTACAGTATAGTGCAGTAGCATAGGGTGTAGTAGAGTGTTGCAAAATGCACTTTTGAGTGTAGTAGAGTGTTGTAGAGTGGAGTGGTGTATAGTGGGGTATTGTACAGTGGTGTTAGAGTTGGGTAAACAGTCGTACAGTGGAGCTGAGTGGAGCGGCATAGTGTAGAGTGGATGAAAGTGTCATATAGTGGAGTGATGTCTCGTATAGTACAGTGCACAGGAGTGGAGTAAGTGCAGTGGCGTAGCATAAAGTGGAGTAAAGTGTTATAAAGTGGAGTGCTGTGCTGTACAGTAGAGGGGTATGCTGTATTGTAGAGTGTGGGAATATGCCATGGAGTGGAGTAGCATAGAGTGGAGTGCCATGCTGTAGAGTTATGTAGAGTAGGGTGGAGTGTTGTACAGTTGAGTGGCACTCTGTCGCACCAAGGACTAACCTCTAGTTCCTGGGGTACGCACATGAGTGAAGATGTTCCCCCACCGTCTAAGGAACACAACCCGCCAGTGACTGCCACACACTCGGCCAAGATGTATGCAGGGAATGACGACTGGATCACTTCTGGGGAGTCTGACGGGGTGAGGATGTGCTGCCAGTATGTCGCTCAAGTGTAGTGTAAAAAGGAATCAGAAGTCTTTCCAATGCACAGAAAGAAATACGAGAAGACAAGTATCTATTGCGTTAGATTACTCTCTAGACCCCTGTTACTGACTACTATGCATGTAAACTAACCAAGGGTGCACTCACCAAGGCTACTGAGACAACTTCGCGAGGAGTGGATTTTACTCAACATCCATAGCCAAAAGGAAAATGGACGTAGAGCGTTTCAAGAAGGCTTCAGTCTTGTATGCAGGTCAGCTACTGACATAGATGAGGACCCTGTTGTGTCACAAAGTTCTCGCTCGTGTAGGGTGATTAGCAAAGTCTCTGAATGAATGTACAAGCGGGTCCAATACTTCACCAAAGAGATTTACACTGTCCTGCAGCGCAAAAATAACAGAATGGAGGACAAACAGGTAGGAATAGGAAATTACAAACGGGATTCGGGCTCGGACAGAGCGGAACACGGAAATGACATCTAGCCGTGAAAGACTAGACCGCACCGTGAAGAGCCTCACGTAAAGAGCGGAGGCGGAGTATGGTTCCAGGAAACAGGTTTCCAAGCAAGGTCCACAGAAGAAGTGAAGCCAAGCGTTGAGACAGCAGTATCAGGAGTTTATGTACTCTTCACTCGATGTATCGCAAGCGCTGATTGGCAGCCATAGGGTTGGTGCGAGCAGGTGACCACCCTTGATTACCTCACACGTGGCTATCAGTAACAAAAAAGGAAAGAAAGAAAAAGCTCTAGTGTGGGGGAAGTGTGTGCACTGGTTCTTCCATATTAGGCATATACGGGTTCAAGTCTAGGCTGTAACAGTTCTCCCACCCAAAGGCCTATTCACGGCGTGGGATTTGGTAGGATACAGGGCATGGAACCGTCTCACTAGACGGGGAGCATGAACTAGCTCAGCAGGTTCCCAGGATCTATCTTCAGGTCCGTATCCCACCCAATCAATAAGGTATTGCAGCTTTCCTTCATATCTCCTTGAATCCAAAATTTGTTGTACTTCATGTTCAACTTCACCATGAATCATCACAGGTGGGGAAGGTGGTTCAGGGTTTGACAAAGGATTGTATTTTTTCAACAAGGAGGTATGAAATACTGGATGAATCTGCATTGCATCCGATAGGGCTAGTTTTATCCCTATAGGTAGGCTGTCCGGAATTCGGTTAAAACCGACTGTAAACGATAGTACCCTACCGATTGAAAATAAGATGACCTTGTTTAAACCGAGTGTCACTGATTTTTTACATATTTCGAGTGTAACAATTTTTTTTTTACATATTTGTTGCTCCGCTTGGACACTTGAGGGAGCCAAAGGAGCACAAAAAAGAACTATCCTTGAGGAATGTCCTTTCTCATGATGCTCCACTGCTTGCATATGAAAGAGCATCTGAAGAGCCCACACCCCGCATTCGCTGGACAAAGGCAGCAGAGTGTCTCCTGTCGCGCCTCGGTCTGAGAACAGCCCGAGCGGCGGCACCAACAAAAGGAGCTCTCATAGCTCATAAAGGGACACGGACTATCCTGGAACTTGCTTTGTGGAAGCAAACAGCGGGAAACAATGAGTCACCCCCATTAAATTAGGGGCACCAAATTGGTTGGCAACTGCGTACTGAGCAACCCCTGCAAGTGTCAGTTTCATTTGCGCTAGGTTTTGTGGTGTTCCACGGTGGAGTGCTCTGCGGGTAATGAATTCAGTGTTAAAGTTGCTAAACTCCCTAATTAGGGCGGGCGCTTAATGATTTGATTGCTTTCCAGTTTACTTACCAAGAGCAAAGATGAAATACATGGAGGGGGGTGGGAGGGCAGTGTGGGATGTAACCGGCTTCCATGGATCTCAATCCGGCACTCACCTCGAACAATAACAGAGTCCCTCCCTCTAAAAAAAAAAAAAAAATCACAGGCACACATGTATTACAATACAGATTGTATTTTAATTGATGTCTTGATTATTTGTCCCCAAACATCTCTGCCCGCCTTGAATATCAAGAGGAGACGACGACTGCTGGTGCTCCAAGACTCAGCAGATAAGCAGATAAGGGAGCTGTTTTACAGGAAAGGTGGCAGGGCATCATTCAGTGGTGCATTAATTAACCTGCCTTTGCTTTATTATTATCAATAATAAAATTAATATAATTAATCAGTGAGCAGTAAGGAGGCTGTGTCGGAAGGCCAAGATGCTGGCAGGCAGACCCACAACGCCCATGGAGCTCAAAGGGCTGCAGTCTAAACCCTCCCCCCAGCCCCTGCTTAGAAAACTTCCCGGGCACAGACAGAGCCGCACCCGAGTACTTCACAGGTCTTTAAAAAGACCATTTACATATTATCAGAGCGCTTTACATGAGCGCCAGAGTGCAGGGGGCGAAGACAAACAAGAGAATGACAAACAGCCTCTGCCTTTGTTGCCTTCACATACACGCATTTTTTAAGTGCTGACTTACGCTGCTTATGGGACATTGATGAGAATAACAAAGAGCAAGGCATGGGTGTATCAGCTGCTGCTCCACAATTCTAGCATTAAACAGAAGAATTCTGCAGCGAGCGCATTAACCCACGGAGTTTTCTTTGAAACATGTCAAGTGCACCACTGTGTGTGTGTATTTATTGTGCAGCCCTAACAACAAGAGAAGTTGCCTTTTCATAAGATCATAGGCGTCGTGAGTTCCAGAGCGAGGTCTGAAGTGGAGTGCTGCACACAACTCTAGGGGTACCGACAGGAGAGCCGTGACAAGTTCTGGGGGTGGCCCGGGGCACAAAGGCGAGTCGAAGCGTTTTAGGGGGGAGGGTTTTAAGTAGCGCACACAAAACCCGGAGGTATCAGAGCGCTTTACATGAGCGTCAGAGTGCAGGGGGCGAAGACAAACAAGAGAATGACAAACAGCCTCTGCCTTTGTTGCCTTCACATACACGCATGTTTTAAGTGCTGACTTACGCTGCTTATGGGACAGTGCTGAGAATAACAAAGAGCAAGGCATGGGTGTATCAGCTGCTGCTCCACAATTCTAGCATTAAACAGAAGAATTCTGCAGCGAGCGCATTAACCCACGGAGTTTTCTTTGACCAGAGATACAACTCACGAGTGATTCCTCTGTCCGAAGCTGCCCTACAGTGGAATGTCGTTCCTGAAGCCTCTCTTAGACCTGTTTCTTCCTGATATTGTTATTGTAATATCTTTTCTGTGAATGGTCTTTGCAGTAGGAAGAGAAGGTCTGTGGGGGATCGAAAACGTACATCAGTTACTCGACTGGAGATGTCATCCGCAAGACTAAATTCTTTTCAATGCTCCATTTTTGTTGTGCAATTCAGTTTAGATGCGCTATTTTCCAACGTGCTATTTTGTTTAATGGCTAGTTTTACGAGCCTACTCTTTTTTGGCGGAAACAATCACAATGCGTAAAATAAAATTGTTAAAATATACTTGATTCTGTGGAGGCTGTGATCCGTTCCATACAATTAATTTAGCAAAGAATCTAATATGGGAAATAAGCAAATATGTCAAAGTGTTTTTGAGTTTTTAAATACTTCTATTGGTACAAAGTGAGGTTTGGTTTTTTTTACGTCACTCTCAAGGCTGGTTGTAACTGGGGTGTGATGAGATTGAATTGAAGACATGCTCCTACAATGAGGACAGATGAGTTAAAAGGAGAGGTGAATGAGAGATGGTTAAGAGCGGCTCTCACGGTGGTGTAATCTAGTGTTGAATTTGAAGTCGAGCCCTAATCTTGTTTTCCACAAATTGTGTGATCCTGGACAAACGACGTTACCTTCGATCGCTTCAGTCTCCTCCTTACCCCAAACTGGGGTTGCCTAGAGCTATACAGCTGAAGTGTGCACTGCTGTGTTATTGCGGCCAGAATCTGCCAAGCTGTGGCTCGCACTGTGTTTTTTTTTTGTGGAATTTATGTCGCGTACCATTGTATCCTAATCGGTGTTATGACCTAGAGAATGTGACTCAAATTATGTTTTTCTTCAAGGTGGAGTTCTGGAGGGGTGATTTAATTGTCTCATATTGTTATGTACCATGTCTTCCGTACACGTGTGATCTCATCCAGGCATGATAATATTGCACACACATTTACAGAGCGAACACACTCCAGATGAACTGTCTCTTGGCGTTGACAATAACCGGCGCAGAAATTATCACCCATCTGCAGGGAGCACATTCCGTCGACCTTAAAAGGATGAAAGGCTGAGAAGCCCTTCCGTTCCATCGTAAAACTCACAAGTTACATGCAGAGAAGGACCTTAAAAGGATAAAAGGCTGAGAAGCCCTTCAGTTCCACATTAAAACTCACAAGTTACACGCAGAGCCAAACCTTAAATGGATGAAAGACTGAGAAGCCCTTCTGTTCCGTATAACTCACAAGTTACACGCAGAGCCCTGTAGAGATGTAGTCAGCTCGCTGAGATGAGACAACCTGTTAGCTTGCTTACCTCAGATGCTCTTTGCACATGCTGTAATGGGCTAGTCTAGCCTATAATCAAGTTTACTCCGATATTCACCTCAAACTATCGGTACTCTCCTCTTTAGCGGTGTAACTATGCACTATCCTCTTGATGTTGTTTGGAAACATCATAAAGATTTTATTATTAGCTCTGTAAACAATCATTGCTTGCACACCGTCAACTTAAGAGGCACGTCACCGGTGCTTAAGGAAGGTTCTACTTCTATGTCGGTCTGACTTTCATGTTTACTTTCTCTGTTTTCAAAGTATAGAGAGTCCGATCTTATACACACAACAGTGTCAAGTCACATACAAATAGCACATCCATTCCCGGGATGGGACCTTTCTGGGGGACTAGCACCTACGCACACTGGGATCATGAGCAAAACTGTCTCTTCTTCAGAGGTGTAAGTAAGGTGAACCTCTCTTCCAAGTATCAATTCACTTTAATAACATTACAAATGGTATCTTGTTTTATGTGGTACATCATACCGCACTTCTGCCGTTTCTAAGCGCTGTACAGCACAGGAGTTTCATTGAAGTACACTTGAATTTCAGGCACCTCGCAGTCGCAAAAAACCTCACGCTCCATTCACTTTAGCAGCCACTGCAGTATTATATAGCGGGAACTCGATCAAAAGGTATTGGAGCTATATGTGAGCGGGGGGGCACCATATTTAGATATTGGCTCCTATGGCACAGGCGGCCAATGGTACCCATGTTAAGACAACGCAGAAAATGCAATATGTGCGCAGTCAGCCATTCCTTCGAAAGACGCCAAATGAAGTGCCCAGCAGTGCTTCGAGCACACAAGACGTGTGAGGGCGCTATACAGATGATACAATGCAATGCAACACTCTCTGAGCAGGAGAGGGGTAGCGACTCTGGAACACAGACTGTAACTTCCAACTTGCTGAGTGACAAATTCACGCTTTCATTTAAAATAAGCATTTGCAATGCAATAGGTCTCGCATTTAGGCAAGTTTGAGCTATTGACATTGCAAATAACAATGCCTTTTATTTTTGTTTTCATTTTTAAAACATAAATAAAAGGCTTTGGCATTTACAATGCCAATAGCTTAAACTCGCATAAATGCAAGACCTATTGCATTGCAAATGCTTGTTAAATCGGAGCTGCAGAATCAAAGGACAATGGAAAGTATTTCATGACTGTATTAAGCTTCTGAAATTTAGAGCAGTATACAATTTCTGAAGAAAAATGGAAAAAGCAATAATAAAAGCAAAGCGTTCCATAAACACCGGTAAAACACTGTTTCAGTTGTTTTTTATCGCGCGAAAATGAGTAACCACTGAAAAGCACTGTTTTTTTGAAGTATTGAAATCACTGGAAAACACTGAAAAAACACCACCAGAATTTACCAAAAATAGAAACTGAAAACAGGAAAGCCTACCTATAGGATTCAGTATTTTTAGTTGTAGGGTAAGAGCCCAAATATCGAGGTTGGCGTTTACGTGGATATGGTAATCTGAGATTTTTTGTAGCTAGCCATACTTTATCTCCAACAGCATGAGGAGGGGCAGGACGTCTGTGTTTATCGGCTTGTTTTTTCATGCTTTCTTTGGCGTGTTGCAATTCTCGTGTGGCACTTTCCCAGAGTTCTAGTGAGTACTCTAAATGTGTCCTAACTACGGGGATTTCAGTCAACTGCTTAGGTAGGTTCAAGGGAATGGATTTTGGGTGATACCCAGAGGAGAAATAGAAAGGGGATAACTTAGTAGCGGAATGCGTAGCATTATTATATGCAAATTCGGCCATAGGGAGAGCTTGAACCCAATCACTGGTAGTGGTGCTTAACAAACATCTGAGATATTGTTCCAGTGTCTGGTTGTTCCTCTCCGTTTGTCCATCCGTCTGAGGATGATAAGCAGATGACAAACGATGTTCTATTTGTAAGGCAGCACATATGCCTTTCCAAAATCTAGACACAAACTGAGGACCCCTGTCAGAAATTATAGTGGATGGGATTCCATGTAATCTGATCACTTGCCCTATAAATATGTCCACTAGCCCCTTAGCTGTTGGTATTTTCTTTAAGGGAATGAAATGAGCCATTTTCATGAGCAAATCCACCACTACCAAAATGGTTGTGTAATTTTGCGTCACTGGGAGATCAGTGATGAAATCCATGCTGATGGATTTCCAAGGTGTCTGTGGAGTGGGTAGGGGTTGTAATAACCCAGCAGGCACAGTATGAGATTACTTTTCTCTTGCACACGTGGTACATTCTTGAACGTATTGTTGGGTGTCTCTAGACATGTTTTCCCACCAAAACCAATGTTGATAAAATTGTAGTGTCTTGTCTTCCCCTGGGTGTCCTGCTAAAGGGGAATCATGGCACCATTGTATCACTTGACATTGGAAAGCAGGTGTGGGAATGTACAACGTATTGTCATGATAAAGGAAGTCATGTTTCCTATGATTACCAGATTGAGACAACCACTCTGGTATTCCTGCGTTGTGTACAAGCTTTGGCTAGGTTCTGAAAGAAGTTAGCAGAATCGTCTTCTTACTTTTATCCCAGCCCTATTACCCGGTGTGGGGGGATAATAGGTAATGATGAGTCTATCAGAACTCTCTGCTCTTTGCCTAATCTTGACAGGGCGTCAGCTTTACCTTGCTGCGAGCCTGGTCGGTAGGTTATAACAAAATCATACTCACAAAAGAATAGCACCCATTTCATTTGGCGGGTGTCAGTGCCTTAGCTGCCTTAAAGAACTGGAGGTTTTGGTGATCCGAAAGAATCATAATGGTATGCGGAGACTCAAGAAAATAGTGTCTCCATTCTTGAAATGCTATCTTGTTAGCGAGTAACTCTCGTTCTCCTATCGTATAGTTCTGTTCCGCTGGTAATAGTGTTCTAGAGAAATAAGCGATAGGATGCCATTAACCTGCCTTTTCATTTCTTTGGGATAAAACACCCACTATGGTGCATTGAGAAGCGTCAGCCTCGAGACAGTAGGGGTAAGTCTTATCGGCATGCTGAATCAAAGGTGCGGAAGTGAACCTGTCCTTTAACGTGGCAAACGCTTGTTCCGCTTCTGGAGACCAATTAAAGGTATTGCCCTTTCTCAATAGTTTAGTAATGGGTGAAATGATGTTAAAGAAGTGATCTATGAATCTTCGGTAGAAGTTCGCAAATCCTAAAAAGGGTTGCACTTCTCAGACTGAACCTAGGCCAGTTTATAATGGCCTGTATCTTTTTTGGATCTATGTGTATTCCCTCAGAGGACAAAATGAAATGCAAAAAGTCTACCTGTTTGGTGTGAAACATATATTTCTCCAATACAAGAAGAAATGATTGTCTGTCAGGCGCTGTAGCACCTTTTTTAACATGAACAACATGATCTTCCTCGTTCCTGGAATAGACTAAAATGTTGTCAATGTAGACGATAAAAAAAGTCTAAATACTCTTGCAGTATCTCGTTCATGAAAAACTGGAATGCTGTTGGAGCATTGTAAAGTCCAAAAGGCATCACACAATACTCAAGGAGCGCAAACTTTGTACGAAAGGCGGTCTTCCATTCATCCCCTTTTTTAACACGGATTAGATGATAGGCCCCTATAAGATACATTTTGGTGAAGACATTTGCCTGCTTGATTTGGTCAAGCAAAACAGAAATGAGAGGAAAAGGGTACTTGTTTTTAACAGTGACTTTGTTTAGTGCTCTATAATCCAAACAAGCCCGTACACCTCCCTCATGTTTCGGAATGAAGAATAAAGGAGATAACACTGGGGAAGAGGAGTGTCTAATGAACCCACTGTTCAATTTCTCCTGGATATATTCTTTCAGGTACTCAGTTTCAGGATCCGTAAGAGCATAAATGCGGCTGACCGGTAATTGAGCCCCTGGAACCAGATCTATTCTACAGTCATAGCTTCTATGGGGGGGGAACACCGTAGCCTTCACTTCATCAAATACATCAGCAAACTCAGCATAACCCAAAGGAAGATCAGCTGGCATCGGTATATCAGTGAGAGCACAACATAAAGGGGCATTCCAACCAGTAGCCTCTTGATAACAGTTTTTTAGGCAATATGGGGATCTTAAAGTGACTAATCTGGCACTCCAATCAATGTGCGGATTATGCAACTGGAGCCATGGAACCCCTAATAGAGCTCCAAAGTTGGGTGTGTCAATTAAATCAAACTGTATTACTTCCGAGTGACCATTATCACACAGCAGGACTACATCACTAGTGTGATATACTATTAGTCCTGATGACAGTTCAGAACCATCCACTGCCCTTACAGGCTCAGGCTGTGTCTTACGAATAAAGGCTACTCCTAAGTCTTTTGCAAGTCAAATGTCAAGAAAGTTCCCTGTTTCGCCGGAATCCAGGAGGATGGGCAATGTCTTTCTTATTTGTGTAGAGACTATAAGTGTCACCGTAATCAAGAAATGTTTAGGTATGTGAGCTATAGTATTCGCAACATAGTCAGGGATCTTTAGTGGTGTCTTACTCAAAAGGGCAGCACCCTTACCAATCGAGCCTTCTAGTTTCGTGACCTACCAGATCTGGGTGTTTGCGAGTTATTAGGTCTTCTAAAGGTCTGGGGCCTAACAGGACAATAACAAGCAATATGCCCATCCTTGCCACAATATAGGCATAGGTTCTGGTTTCGTCTTTTGTTCTTCTCTTCTAGTGTGAGGGGACTGAGGATCCCACCTATCTGCATAGGCTCACTACTTTCTTTTTTCTCAGGTGTTTCTTTTCTTTCTCCCCTAAATATTAAGGGTCTGGTGTATTCGCTCTTTGATCTTTCTCCCTTTCTTTACCCCATCCTATGATCAAGTTTAACTACCAAATCTATGAAAGAAGGGCAGTCTTCAGGGGGATCTATGATTTTTAGAAAGTATGTCTTTGAGGTCATCTCTAAGACCTCTATAAAACAAAGAGGTTCGCTTACTCTCAGGCCATTGTGTTTCTGTCACAGTCTATTGAAATTGGTTATGTAAGACAGTAAATCTTTGGATCCTTGTTTTAATCCTAACCACTACATTATCACTGGCTTGCATGAAGGCGTGTTGTGCAAATTACCAACACATCTTCTCTCGGAATGCGCCAAATCATATAAAATAGGATCATCATTTTGCACTAACGAAACCGCCCAAGTAGCCGCATTACCCACTAAGTAGGAGATAACAAATACTACCTTAGCCGCATCGTCTGGAAAGGAAGTAGATTTCCACAGGAATTGAAGGTGGCATTGATTCATGAAAACACTGTATTTAGCACTGTCACCATTGAATCTTTCAGGAATGGCCAAAGGGACGGGACTCGGAGTTAATACTGTGATATTAACAGGTAACGCTCTTTCTCCACCTGTAGCTGCCCCTACAGGAGAGGTAGTGGGTAAAGTAAAACGTGGTGGTTGGATATAGTTCTTTCAAGTCTTAGGGATAGCACCACTTGTTCTAGTATCGTCCTCTCTAGTAGAGGAAATATGGGTCATCTCTGCTTTTAAACTGTTGGTTTTCCAAACATAACGACTGTACTTCTACCTGCAACTCACAGAACGTGGAAGCTAGAGCTACCATAGAGTGGGGCTGTGAAAAGGAAGAGGGATTATCCACTAGTGCCATAGGGACTTGTGTATCTCCTATATCCATCCTCGCTCAGGGGGTTTTATTTAAACGTGGGCTTGACTTTCTGTTGCACCAAGGACTAACCTCTAGTTCCTGGGGAACCCACGGGATGGAAGATGTTCCCCCATCGTCTAAGGAACACAACCCACCAGTGACTGCCACACACTCGGCCAAGATGTATTTCCCCGAAGGTGGGAGGAGGGAATGATGATAGGACCACTTCTGGGGAGTCTGAAGGGGTGAGGATGTGCTGCCAGAATCTCTCTCAAGTGTAGTGTAAAAAGGAATCAGAAGTCTCTCTAATGCACAGAAAGAAATAAGAGAAGACAAGTATCTATTAGTAACACATACGTTAGATTACTCTCTAGGCCCCTGTTACTGACTACAATGCATGTGAACTAACCATGGGTGTACTTACCAGGGCTCTGCAAGGAGTGGATTTTACTCAACATCCACAGCTAAAGGGAAAACGGATGTAGAGTGTTTCAGGAAAGGCTTTTGTCTTTTATGCAGGTCAGCTACTGACATACACGAGGACCCTGTTGCGTCATACAGGTCTTCGTTTTGTAGGGTGATTAGCAAAGTCTCTGAATGAATGAACAAGCGGGTCCGATGCTGTAGCTTACTTCACCAAAGAGATTTACACTGTCCTACAGCGCAAAAATACCGGAATGGAGGACAAATGGGTATGAATAGGAAATTCAAATGGGAGTTGGGCTCGGACAGAGTGGAACCCGGAAATTAGGTCTAGCCGGGAAAGACTAGACCGCATAGTGAATAGCTTCACGTACAAAGCGGAAGCAGAGTAGGGATCCAGGAAACAGGTTTCGAAGCAAGGTCCAATGTAGTCACGGAAGAAATGAAGCCAAGCGTTGAGACAGCAGTGTTGGGAGTTTATGTACTCTTCACTCACTGTATCGTGAGTGCTGATTGGCAGCCATAGGGTTGATGCGAGCAGGTGAGCGAAAAAGCTCTAGTGTGGGGGAAGTGTGCGCACTGGTTCTTCCATGTTAGGCATATACGGGCTCAAGTCTAGGCTGTGACACATAGACTGTTGTAGAGTTGAATGGCATACAGTGCCGTTGAGTGGAGTGGAATGGAGTACACTCTAGTAGAGTGGCATAGAGTAGACTAAAGTGATTTAAAGAGACATTGCATAGAGTACACTGTTATACAGGGGAGTAGCCAAGAGTGTAGGAGAGTTTGGTAGAGTGGTGAGTTGTAGAGAGTTGTACAGAGGATTAGAGGTTTGTACAGAGGAGTAGATTTGAGTGGTGTCGACTGGAGTTGCATGGGGTACACTGTCATACAGTTTCATGTTAGAGTGTCATATCGTAGAGTAATGTGATGTACGCTGTCATGGATTAGAGTGCTGTGACATAGGGTTTTGTGATGCACTGTGGAGTTGTGTACAGTGGAGTTGGGTAGAGTAGTATAGCATTTAGAGGTATGCCATACATTTGAGCAGTGTACAGTGGTGTGGCATACACCTAGAATGGTGTAGAATGAAGTTGCGCAGAGTGGAGTCCAATGCAATAGCATACAGTGGAATGACAAAGAGTGGAGTGGCAGTGGTGTACACTGCAGTGGCATAGAGTGGACTACCATCTAGTGGAGATGCATAGAGTGAAGTAGCATACAGTAGAGTGGCATATAGGGGAATGTCCTAGGATGGAGTGATGTATAGGAGAGTTGGGTAGAGTGCAATAGTATACAGTGGAGTGGGGTATAGTGGACCAGCTTACAGTGGAGTGCCTTACAGTGGAACACCATGCAGTGGAGTGGCATAGAGTGGAGTAGCAAACTGTGGAATAGTATAGATTGGAATGGCGTTCAGAGCAGTGATGCAGAGCTTAATAGCGTAAAGTGGAGTAGCAAAGGGGTTTGATAGATTCTAAGCATCTGTAGAGAGGGACTGAGCATGAGCATAGTAAGCATGATGGTCATTTGATTGCCATTGACTGTCATGTGCTAGCAACTGAGGTCAGTGAAAGCAGAATGTTGTGTTTATGACAACTGCGATTTAATCAAGGGCCAGAAATGGTTCCAAAGAGGCAGCCTATGATTTTCAATGGCAACTTGTGAATACTCTTAGGAGCTGGCTGAGGGATCCTGTTGTGCAGTCTGAGGGACTCCCAATTAGAAAAACTCCAGTGGGGCAGTTGTCCTGCAGAGGGCCTCCAAGCAATGACAGAGAACGCAGCAGCAGGCCCCTACCCCCTTCAGTATTTGCTGTTGTAGCAAGAGGAATTCTGAGTGGGTTTGTTATTCTACCGTCATTGGAGAACACACTGCTAGAGAAAAACACGCCCGAGCATACCCATATTCATCCGCACCTAACTTCATACAGAGTTTGGACTAGGAGGCCCCCTGGAGTAAGACTTAGTTCCAGGCTTGGCTTTCTGTTGTCCATGCTATCCCTCTCTAACTAGTGCCAATAAAATAGGTTTGTATGTTAAAGAAAAAAGCAAGCACTTGCACCCCCTACTCTCAAATCCCAAAACTCCTCCATTAAGTCAGACTCACTGTTTGGCAAATTTGAATCACTCTAGATGGACATTCTTACACAGCTTCTTCATGCCTCATTTTCAGATGATATCATTCCAAGGGCATGAAAACATGCAATGGTCAGGCTTTTACTCAAAAACCCAAATCTTTACCCCCCATCTGGGCCAACTACAGACCAATATCCCTCTTGCCTACCCTATGTAAAGCCCTAGAAAGACATGTAAACAAGCAACTCACGAGGTACAAAAACGTAATGGCCTGCTCCACACCTACAATCGGGCTTTAAAGCCGCCCATAGTACATTCTGCCTTACTCTTGTAAACGAATATCTAAGGCAACAACTTGACAATGGTGGCACAGCTGCACTGATCCTGCTTGGGCCCTCTCCTACTTAAGATCACTAGTGTCACTGATGGAGCAAGGATTCGCACATGAAGCGACTTGTTTGTATTCATGAACCTCGAATAACGTTAATAATGTAATCAACATGTTTGTTTTACTAATTTTGCATATTTTACCTTTACACAGGGTGTCCGAGTGAAGCTTGCTTATGTGTTTTACTAATCCTAATACGCTTGCATTTAAGATGGCTGCTGCTACGCGAGGGTTTCTATTGTGCATGCGTATGTCATACTCACGTGACATGACGTATTCGTTATTTGGAGGGAAGCTGTCGCTTCTGCGCACTAGGGCTAATATGGCTGCTCTCTGTTCTCACATGCAAGAAGCTTGCACTGCTGCTTTCGCCAAGCTGTTTGTTCTGCCTAATCCTAATGCTATAGTTAAAATTAAGATAATGGGTATAGAGTAGAAATACATGGTATACAGTGTATTCATTTATTCTGTGTTCTAAAACTGTTTCTTTTCCATTACATGTTACACTTTGAAAACTGGCCTGTCTCGTAACGCTGTACTCCAGCGCACTGCGACTGCGCGAGAATCGCAAATCTCTGGGACCTTTGGACTATAGCCAGGAGCTGACTGACTGAGAAGATGTTCCTGGGAACCTGCCCCTATGAACTAAAAATGTATACAATGTATTTGTCAATAGAACCTCCATTGCTAGGTGGAATGAAGACATCATGTGAACCTGAATTTGATGGGCGGGAACGGAAATTTGAATAAGAGATGGCAAAATTCTAAAATTTGGTATGGTGTGACGACCTATCCACCTCCTTTGGCCAATCGAAATTGGGGATCCTTACACTTGCAACATTGGGGGGTGGTACACTGACCTGGAAAACAGTATAACTAGCCTAGATTTGCTAGAGAAATTGTCCGACTTGTCCGAATAGCTGACCTGTCACTGACCCAACGCACTCAATAGGTGACCAAAGCAGAGGGCTGCGGAGCACTCAGTCAGAAGATTTGCTGACCCAATCGGGGTTCTGGGAAAGCTTAAGTGCTGGCGAAGCACTTTGCTGGTGTATGCTGTAACCCAATGGGGGTTCTGACTGTTAGCTGCAGAGAGGGAGTAGCGCAGGCGTTGCAACCTAACTGCGGGTGCTGGTCTTAACCTTTGGTGGTCCTGTCCTGATCCAAATCTGGTTTATCCTGTCCTGATTCTGATCTGCGCCTGCAGGTCTACTGGCAACTGTAACTTTCGGGGTTTCTGTCCTTAACTGACCCGTGGCCAGGGTTGGTCTTCACACCATTCTATGTAAATATAAATCTGTGTCGGTATCGTCATTACATTTCGTGTCCTTTTCTTTACCCTCCCAAAATTTGCTAAAGCTTTGATTACATATGTTCCTTTTTCTTACCCTCCCTTAGTAAATGAGAAATTCGTGTTTTTGTTGTTTTAATTAGCATGTCCCACTTTCTACCCTCCTATAGATTATGCTGAAATGTTCTCATGATTGCATAGTATATGTTTCTCGATCCTTTTTCAATCTCCTTTTTTAAAATACTTTAGTTTGGTCATTTGATTTAATAGTGTGTTCAATTTTCTTACCTTCCCTATAGTTGTATGCTCAAATATATTTTTTCGTGATTGCATTTTTTGTTCCCTCTTCTCACCCACCCTTTGGTAATTGCTTAAAGTTGTGTTATCTAGCATGTTCCATTTCTTTACCTACCCTTAGACAAATTGTGCAAGTCTGTCTGAATTAAATAGCATGTTCCTTGTTCTTACCTTCCCTTTACATTGCTAAATGATTGGCATAATATATCTTTTGCATAGCTATACATTATTTCTGATTTTCATTATCGAGAGTCTTATTGTGTTCAATCTATGGATCATGACTTATGATGAAGTTTAGATAAAGAGTTTAAAACTTTCCCGAGTCTGTGGTTATTATATGAGTGCATATGTTATTCACTGCCAAACTTTTAATCTAACTCCCTGATCCAATAGGTTACAGGTACCAGTGACAAGGATTGGTAAGTCAATGGTATAGGACCTAGTAGGTAAAATATCTGGTAGTCAGAGTGTAGGTTACCTGACTTTAGAAATGTGTAATTGATTATGGGCCCAGGTGAGTATGGTAAATTTGTAGTCGGGTAACCTGTGCGCTCTATCATCACCTTACACACCCAACCGGTCCTTGCATTCTAGTAGTATGGATCTTGCTGCAGTTCCTAGAGTTAGGAAAGCCAGGCAAGACGGTCGAGCCTTCTGCTTTCTAGGCCCAAAGCTATGGAACTCTCTCCTCCTTATCTGAGAGCCTGTAGCTCACTTTCAATCTTCCGTAAGAGGCTTTAAACCTGGTTGTTTTAATCATTGACTTCAGGAGCAGCCCACATGATGTCTCTGGGTACCTTTACAGTGATATAGTGTTGGGAAACCCTTGGCAGGGTAGGCATACATTCTACAAATCTAATAATAATAATTCTGATGGGACTGGTACGACCTACATGTCCAATCTTTGATGCTCTAGTGTCTATTACCAGAGACTATACCTGCTATTAGCAGGTGAAGTCTCCACGACTGGAATCACAGATTCTCTGGTAATTTCTCATTTCTAAGGGACACTCAGAGTGCCACTCATAATAACTCTTAAAACTGTCCGTGGAGTTGCCAATGCCCTTAATTATAAAAACTCAGTTGGATGGAGTTAACAGGCCAAATTCGGCCACTTGGATAGATGTGTTTTACACATCATTTTTGTTGGTGTAAAATACAATTATCTATTTTAAATTTTAAATGTGGGGCATGGATGAAATGGCATAATGACATACAGTCCTGTGATTATTATATGATATTCATTGAAGCCTGAAGGACCAACTAGTACTGATTCTGATCATACACACTTATAATATGACTTTTCAGATGAAGCATTCATATCACCAGAGTCTTTAATGCAAACATATTTGTGGGTTACAACTAATTTCTATAAATACTGTGCACTCATTTTAATCACTGACATTTGAATTTGCAGGGCATGGTCTCAAAACGCACCCGTCCATCCAAACAAGTACCACCATACACTGTACTGCAGTACATATGGAAAATTGGGACTTTTATTTGTATTCATGTACCCGTAGGAAGGTATTAGTGGTTCTACACAGCGGTACCCTTGTTTGATGATTTATTTTCCTGTCTCAAATAAAAATCTGGTTCAATATTAACAATCAAAGTAACTCTGTGGCCTACTGACTCACATTTTTCTTGAAGAAAGCTCGGTAACAGAAGACCCGGAAACAGAAATGAAAATAGCCCATGGACGCTTTGGTGGACACTTTGTTTGTGCAGATAAATCAATAGATGCACCCCTGTCCAGAGTGTCCTTTAAAGGATCTATCAGTATCTTCTCTGCTGACACAAACGGAAAGTTAGGGATGGGAGCTCTTGATCTCAAATGGTTTTAATGGAGTTGTTGAAGGCATTGATAGCCACTGAAGAAAGCACTTTGGCAATGTATGAGAATCTAAACAGTGCTAGCATCTGCAATCGCATTAGGATAATGCCTAATGTTCTTTCTAAAAAAGAATCACTTAAAAGCCTTCAATTAAACAGGCTTGAAAGCAGCCACAGCCAGGTGACATAGCAAGGATGAGATCACAAACTACACCCAAAAAACAAAAAATCTGGATCTTGACTGGAACATGACTGCTGTCCGACTGAATTTTTTCATCTAAGACAACATAGCTAGTCTTGCAAATTAAGTGTGGTCAAGAGCAGTGTTGGATTGGCCTATTGGGCACTCCAGCACTGGCAGAATGGCTGGCTTGAAAAGGCCTGTCTGTGCTCTCTTTCTTTTGGTTCAGTAACCCACCCATTGAACCAAAATATTATGTCTTTGAAGAGTTCTTGAGTTACCATATTTTAAACTCTTAGTGGTGTAGGGCAGTAGTTATCTAGTGCTCCACATTTAAAATTTAAAATTAATTGTTTTTCACAAAGAATGGTAACATTTACCATTGCCTCAGCATAACTGCAATTTTATTCTAAGGCATCAGAAACAAGGATTTGAAATGGTGGATACAGCTATTTGTCGTGCGTGTCTGGTAAATAGAAGATCGGTTTATGCCAATTCAGTAGAACCCACAAAATCTGCCCTTGAGGCTTCAGACAGCATATAACGGGGAACTCTGAACAAGTTTGAATGTCTCTGTAGCTGCATAAATATATTTTCAGCATGGCTTACATTAAAAGGAGTCAATCCTATACCTATTCTGTACCAAAACTCTGAGCACTCCAATTGACTTATCCACCCCTTGGTCTAGCACCTGACGATAGTGAAAGGATATTGTTTTCTTCAGGCAAGGGGCCAAGAAACTTACTTAGATTAATTTGAGCCCACACTCATTTCTGATAAGTTCTCCTAGACTTTTAGTAAATACCTGCTGTAGGATGCCTGTTTTCAGTCCAGGGAGGACCTGGCATGGCAGTTCAGACAGGTCTGTTCCCATGGAGACCAGGGTCAAGACTGATTTGAATATGGTTGTGTCCAAACTGGATTTGTGTGGTGAGCAAAGAAACCCATTTTGAGTATGATGATGCTAACGCTTCTTTTATCATAAGCACGGGTCATTTATCTTTGTCTTTGATTTGTGCTTTAGAGGATGTTGCTCTCACTGTGTTTCTGTCTACTATTGTATCAACTTTCTTGGGTGCCTTGAGTGACTGGGTGTCAACAACCACTGCACCTCTTTTCTTCTCTTACAGACTATTGGAGAGAGCCATTTTCTAGAAATTAGAAGTGGTCGTACCTCAAAGAGCTCAATATTTTGAAATCACTTAACACCAATGACGAGTGTGGGGAAGTGACTCAATATGCTTTAGTACCTTTGAGAGGTGCTACGGACTGCAAAGAGATGTATTACCAATGAAAGAAAGAGAGAGCTAACAGCAACAGCAAAGCTGTGGATACAGAGCTGCATGTGAGTAACTATGTGAGAGATACAATAGTTTCTCGTTTACAAACACACGGGAAAGGTTCTCCTAATAAAACCATGATACAGGACAGTGCTTTGAAAGCAAGAAGGCATTTTAGCAGGAGGCTGTTAAAAGTTTTTAGTCTACAAAATTGTTCAAAGAAACATAAGACGCTACTTGGGTGTGAATAAATTATGTCACATAGAAGACATACTAAGAAAAAGGAAATTACATTTCATGGGGGCTATTCACAAAGGTAAATTCACACATGAGTAAATCTACAAATGTATGTTTATTATGACACTTTTGAGTATACTTACTACTTATGGCAATTTACCATTTTTTTTAATTATTTTTTTTAAAAATATTTTTATTATGATTTTTCCATAACAATTTTACCCCACTCATTGTTACAATTCACAGGTTTACAACACTGAGCATATATATGGTCATACATTGTATTTGTCAAAATAACTGAATAGTAAATAAATATAATACATATCTTGCAACATCAGTCCTCCAAATCAAATTATACATAAAGCATTAACCAAATTTCAAAGCTAACACAAAGGTATATCCTAATGTTAGCCTATTAACCGATTCCCATCCTGTTTTGTCTAGTCTTCCACTCCGTGATAGGTTGCCATATCGCCTCTCCCAATTCATTTTTCCTTCTCCCCTTCCTCTCATAAATAGCCTTCTCCAGATTATATGCAGCAAGCAAGCCTGCTAACCAAGTTTGAAATGTTGGTGGTGCCTTATCTAACCATGCCCTTGCTATGTTGATACGATAGACAGCCGTCATCATAAACAAGAACCCTGTGTGGTCGCTTTCCTGCTCACTCTTCACCCCCAGTAGTAATAATTCATCATTTAATGTAATCTTAATTTTTAGTGATTTCTCCAAGAAATCTTCCATAGCTCTTTGCAGGGTGTAGAGTTGGGGACATTGTGCAAACATGTGTACTATATCAGCTTCTGCTGCATTGCATCTAGGGCAGGTTGTGCCTTCCGTCCCTCCCCACTGTGCAATTTTTGCTGGCGTATAGTAGAGACTATATATTGTCTTATAATGCTGTGACTGCAGTGTTGCTGAATACAGGACTAAATTGCCTAGATCTAAAGACTGCTGAAACCCTTCCGGAGAGGTCTCCACCTTTTCTATCCATTTTTTGGAGAATTTCTCTCTGTCGTCAGTTTTATATGCCTGCAGTTCCGCATGTAACTGCCGTATCTTGCACTGTCTACTCTGTTCTATATATTCCATTAGCCTGCACTGTTTAAATCCCAGCCGTCCCCCCCTCTTATCTCTCAGATAGCTCCTAACCTGTAGATATTTAAAAAAGGTATTAGAGGGTATATCAAACTTTTTTTGTAATTCTACAAATTGTATTAGTCCCCCATTAATATCCATAAGATCTCCTATTTTCTTAATGCCCTTATCATTCCAAATCCGCATTATTCCGTCTCTAAATATCCCCCCCGGAAGGGTTTCATTAGCCATCAGTCTGGTATATCTACTCAATCTACCTATGCCTAATTTTTTTCCCACACCTTTCCAGATTGTATACACTGCTTTTAAAGTTTTAAATCTAGTGTTCTTAAAAATTCCATAATCTATTGTGTTCAGTAGTCCATCCACCGCTCCTGCCCCCAATACAGTTCTATACACATTAATATATTCACATCCTCCCCCTAATAAACCCTGAGCGTACTGTAAAGCTGCAGCCCAATAGTATAATTTAAAATCCGGTGCGCCCCACCCCCCTTTTTCACTTGTAAGTGTCATATACCTATAGGCTCTTCTGGTTTTCCCTTGTGCCCATACTAACCTATTTAGAATTTTTTCCATCTTAACAAATCAAGAGTGTTAAAAAAATAGAGGTATGGCCCTAAACAGATAAAGCAGTTTCGGGAGTGTGACCATTTTAATTACGTTTATACGTCCCATTAGAGTCAGGTGTAAATTATGTATTCGTCCCGTATTGCTTTTGATCTTAGCTAATAATGGTTCCATATTTAACTTTACCAACCCCTCTAAATCTGCTGACACCCTTCCTCCTAAGTAAGCTGCCTCCTTGACCACTCTGGGGTCTGAATAGCATATATATCCATTCATGATAATCTGAGTTTTCCCCTTATTAATTGAGTATCCCGCTAAGGCTCCAAAGGCTGTTGCCTCCTTCTCAATTTCCCTTATGGCCCTTTCTGGTTCCGTGGTTACCAGCGCAACATCGTCTGCGTATGCAAACACTTTATGTTCTTCCTCTTGTATCACTACTGGTGGGATGTTAGTATTGTCTATCAATCTCCTAAGAAGTGGGTCCAGGTATAAGGCGAAAAGTAAGGGTGATGCCGGGCAACCCTGTCTGGTGCCATGTGTGATCTTTACCGTTTTTGTATATAGCTTATTTATTTTCACCCTGACCTTTGGTTGCATATATAAAACCTGTATAGCGCTGATATATCCCTCCCCTATATTGAACCACTCCATTACCTTCCACAGAAATTGCCAGGAGACCCTGTCGAAGGCCTTCTCAGCATCCAGAAAAATAGCTGCGACAGGGTCCCCTGCTACCTCAGCCGCATCTAGTATTGTAATTAGCTGTCTAGTGTGCTGAGTGGTCCCCTTCCCAGGGATAAAGCCGTGTTGTGTCTTGTTTACCAATTTCTCTATTACTCTACTCAGCCTTTGCGCAAGTGCTTTGGCATACATTTTGGCATCCGCATTTAGAAGGGTGATGGGTCGATATGACCCGGGATGTTTGTCCTTTTTAAGTATAACTATTATATTTGCTTCATCCCAGGACTGTGGCGCAGATTTCTGCATCTGTGCCTGTCGAAATGTCTCTAGCATATCAATCCCAAGCCTTTCCCAGAATATTTTGTAAAATTTGGCGGGGATTTGATCTGGCCCCGTAGCCTTACCCCCTGGTAGATTATACACTGCCGTTTTCAACTCCTGCAGTGTAAGTGGTATGTCCAGTTTCTCTCTTTCTTCACTGTCCAGTCTCTTGTGTGATATCCCTACCAGGAAGTCCCTGCACTCTCTTCCTAGATCCTCTTCCTTTTGATCATACAGCTTCTCATAAAAATCCCTAAATACCTCCTGGATATCTTCCATTTCATTTACGACTACCCCATCAGTGTTTCTGATTTCTTTAATCTCCCCTGCAGCTGAATTTTGCCTGACTCTGATAGCCAATAGTTGTCCTACCCTCTCGCTGTAGTCATAACACTTTTCTTTTTTGGCGAGGTAGTTTCCAGCCGTCTTTTCCATTAAGACTTCTCCTGTCTCTGCTTTCTTAATTTCCATATCCAATAGTATATCCTCTATCTCTGTTGTATTTGATCAATTTACCATTTATAAGTGAAAGTTACTCAAATGTGTAGAATTACATGTCCTTCACCCCTTGAATTCAATAGGTGGATTTTAATTTACGAGTGTAAAGTTACGACTTGTAACTTTAGACACAAAGGCAGAGATCTCCACATGAGGCAGAAGTCCCCCTAGGGTAAAGTATAAGGAAAAGTGTATTAAATAAAAAAATGGGAAACATATTTTGATGTTAAATATTAATGTTAATTAATTTAAAACATTTATTTTAAATGAAGAACAAAATAAAAATTGCTCCAGCATTACCTTAATTTTAAAATAGAAAATAGATTTAATTAGCTTTCATATATTCAAATAAATTAAAATTATTGTTTCTTAAGATTAAAATAAAAAATATCCCACTAAAGTCTAAAATGTATATTTATTTATCAGGCACTAAGAATGAGTTGAAATTATGTGTAGAACTTAATTTAAAAGAGTAAAATGATTTGTTTTATAAAGTTACAATGATATTTCAATTTAAAAAGTGTACTTACAATATATAATAAATCAATATTTAACTTTTATTTTATATCTTTTTTTAAACAATAAATTAAATATATTTATATTTAAAGAAAAAACTTGCAGTAAGCTTATTTAAGTTAACAATAGTTCCTTGGGCTTTTATTTTAAATCTCTGCATCCATTATTTTAGCGGGGTGTTAAAGTACCAGTACTTTGGCACGTATGATGCTTTACTTACTTCAGCCCTGGACTGCAGTACAATGATTTCTGTTGTGGTTCTTTTTTGCTGAAGTAGTATAAAACTATAGAAGTATAGCTTGTTAGTAGCAGCAGCTTATTCTTTTGTGGGGTATGCTTGCCTCTTCCTAATCCCGAGCTATCCCTACTTTAACCCCTCCTTCCTCCTGAATAAACCACTCCCCGTTATTCATAACAATTCCAGCCATTGACCCATCCCTCACACATTTACTGCTAAAACATATACCTACATGTCCGGAGATCTTTGCACAAAAAAAAGAGGTTAGACTGAGGCATAGAACTCACATATAGGTTTGTGATTAGCATCTTGTAGCATTTTAGTATTGTTTTGTAGTATTAGTAAAGGTATTACTAGTAGTACGATTACAATTCAAGTACTACTCAAATTGGCCTCCTTGTGTTAGTTTCCAAATACATTTGCATCAAGATATGCTATTTGGAAAAGCACACATCAATTTAAAATACAAAGAACAAACATAGCGGTCCATTAGGATGGCGGGCGGGCTTTGCCCGTCCGGCACCCTATCGGTAAAAGGGATCGCCTGCTTTAAGGGCGGGAGTCCCGACGCCAGCATTAGGATGTGCCCGCAACAGTGGCGGGCACATCCTGCATTTCTAGCATTGTGGCGGCGGTGCTCTCAGCACCGCCCGCCACAATGCTAGAAATGCATTTCTGCATTTGCATTAACAAAGCGGCAGGCACCGCGCGGTGCCTGCCGCTTTGTCAATGCAAATAAAGGGGGGTACCAATACCCCCCCTTCACTCTGGGGGCCCGCAGGGGGCCCACAGAGTGAAGACCGCATGCCTTTCCGTGGCTGCATCGCCGCCACGGAAAGTCATCACCCTCAGCCCATCGTAATATGTGTGGCGGTGTCTGCTTGACACCGCCACCATATGAATCATTTTCCGCCCCGGCCGCAATGCGACCGGGGCGGAGAAATGGCGGGCGGTGTTTTGCTCCGCCGTGGTCCCCCTGCCATTCTAATATGGCCATGGGAATACAGGGAAGGATGGCGGGCGGATTGCCCCCACCAGGCTGGCGGTGGCTACCGCCAGCCTGGCGGGGGCAATCCGCCCGCCATCCTAATGGGCCCCTTAGTCTCACTTTCCAAAAAAAATGCCTCAGACTAAAGCAGGAATTTATACATCAACCGTAAAACAGCTGAACAACAAAGATACCTTTTAAAAAACACACATATTTGTTTTTCTGAGCCCTGAAAGTGCCAATGCTATTAGTTCAGACATAATTGGAGTCAGAAAAACTGGTTTCCTATTAAATTGAACTTCAGTTAATTTCTATGGAACACACTTTTTATTAATTATTGAAATGCACTGCTTTACTCATATGCTTTGAAAAACGCATTGTTGAAATTTTTATGAGAAGCAGTAGATTATATAAGTAAATGTTTCTACATAATTCTGATACATACATTACATTGTTATATGATTATTATAATGCAATGGCATGCTTTTAAACCAATACCTCTTTACAGAGGTATTATTTGATAATGTTTTATAAAATGTCTATGTTTATTTGGGCCAGATTTATTCAACTTTTACCTTTGTATCAAATGATTATGCTAAGATCAAATAGCACCTAGCCATAACTGGATGGAATGGAGAAACTAGACAGACAGTAAGTGTAGCAGGTATATGTTATATGGTGTAGGCTAGACCCCTTCCCTTAATTAATTATTGAGTCTCCACATAAACACAAGTCAATTTATCTCTGTGAAACTGAAAGAGTGAGGCCTGGCACCTCGTAACAGAGAAAGGGCAAAGATGTTGGATAGCCATGACCACCAACTTCAGTGGATAGGTGTATTTTGTCTAGTGGATCATGTTTGGAAGTGGATGAGCTGTGAATGATTTAAGGTTTGGAACACAAATATAACATTTTATCATCAGTAGTTTTGAAACCTATATTTAGCATGAATGATGTCATAAACGCACATCAATTATTTTCAATTATATACAAAAACTTGTGTGATGGACTTCAAACAATGAAAAGGGTAGATAACAATATAGTGTAGCATACAGACCTTGCAACGTGTGAATTATAAACTTTACCAGAATAGTTGCACATTACTCCTGTCCACGTCCCTGCAAGATGGTAGTCAAGTTGGACATCTTTCTTAATCAATATTTTTGCTGCTTTTTAGATTATTATGTTTTACCCTGCTAACTTCACAATTAAAAAAACATTTTAAAGTTATGAAGAATCTGCATACGGAACCATAGTACCATAATAGGCTGACCATTGTTTATCCACTATATACTGTGCATATGCATGTACACACATTATACATACATTATACAAACACGCAGATTGTTCAATGCACAAGAATGCAAAACCTTGCTATTGTTATAGTTAAGTTACACTTTCTTTTGGGTATGGTTCCTGAATTTTGATTGCAAAATCTCATTTGACCAAAATATGGTCAAAATGCAGTGAGTGGAAAAATACTGCAGGACATAATACTGAAGGTAAGTTTAGTTTCTTTAGGTCTGTCTTTTAAAACAGCTTTCCCTGACAATTTGTTTTCAAACAATTCATACATAATTTACGTACATAGAGGGGATTTTTAGAGTGGGCTTCCCTTACTGATCTGTTTAATTGTCATTCATATTTCACAGCATTCTAAATAGAGAAACACATTTTTCTCATTGGATCTCTTCACAGTGACTGCACAAAGCACGGGTGCATTGTTTACATTCATGTACGATCACCTCCTTACTCTTCAGTAACCAAGCTGGTTCAAAGTGTGCTTTTTATTCATTTTTATAATACCTTTAACTACAGTCTATTTGTTTAGGCTGTACATCAGGTGCCCAGCTAGATCTTTATTTATTTTCAATCTCTTTTTTAAATTTAATTTTATTAGGTGACACCAACTTTGTAGCTGCCTGAGATTGAGTTTTCCATTTATAGGTGATCTGTTCTTGCAACTTCAGTAAAATACAAGACACACTGAAAGGGTTGCTATTTAAAAGAAAAACAAGTAAAACAGACATTTCAGCGAATGTTTACTAAATATAAAATCTGTATTGCAAGCATATGGCAGCCATACCTATGTGACAGCAAATGTTCCTTTCTTCTGCTGCAGTCACAGCCCTACCAAAATA
This sequence comes from Lissotriton helveticus, assembly GCF_964261635.1. NCBI lineage: Eukaryota > Metazoa > Chordata > Amphibia > Caudata > Salamandridae > Lissotriton > Lissotriton helveticus. The sequence goes on along the minus strand of NC_136062.1, from coordinate 53,271,622 downwards.
CCACCGGCTGGCTGACCTCAACGAACTAAACAGCTTCAGACCCATATCTCTACTGCCATATCCAGCCTAAGTCAATCAGTCATTCAATCAGTCAATCAATCTTGTCTAGCATGACTTGTCACCCTGGGGGGTCTCCCGGCACTGGGATTCTGTGAGCCATGGTCAAAAATCCATGTCTTGAGCTTCTTCCGTAAGTCTTCCATTGAAGGGGCAGTTGACAGGTGTAGGATGAGGTTATTCCGGGACTTTTCAGATAGGTAGGAGAAGGAACAACCTCTTCAGCGGCTATGGTGGATTCCAAAACTGTAAGCCAAGGCATGGGAAGTAGAGCAGAGTTTCCTGGTGAGTCAGTGGAGTATCCGGCGGTGGATGATGTTGGGTGGGTCTGGAGTTGTGGAAGGCTTTGTAGGCGTGTGTTAGGAATTTGAAGAGGCATATTTTCTGGGTGGGGAGCCAATGCAGGCTTTTGAGCTGGGGGTGGTGCTGGTCCTTCTGGGAAGGTTGAGGATGAGTCTTGCTGTGGAGCTCTGGATGGTCTAGAGCAGGATTAGGAGCTGTTTGGGGGCTCTGGCGTAGATTGTATTGCCTTTGTCAAGGCAGCTGGATATGAGGGCTTGTGTGACTATTTTCCTGGTGGAAGTGGGGATCCATCATAAGATCTTGTGGAGCATGCTGAGGGTGTGGAAGCAGGAAGAGCATACGGTATTGACTTGTTGCTTCATGGTCAGTTGTCTGTCCAAGATGATTCCAATGTTGCGTGAGTGGTTGGTGGAGTTTGGTGTGGGGCCGAGTTCGGTGGGCCACCGGGTGTCAGCTCAGGGAGAAGGCTTTTTCCTGAAGATGAGCACATTCCACTTTCTTCACGTTGAGCTGTAGGCAGTTGGACTTCATCCAGATGACATTGTTAGACATGGTGTTTTGTAAGTGGGCTCTGATGGTGTTGGGGTCTTCTGAAAGGGAGATAATGAGCTGTGTACGAAGTTATGTTGAGTCCGTAGGTGCGGCTGATGTCTGCTGGTGGCATCATGTAGGTGTTGAAGAGGATGGGGCAGAGAAAGGAGCCCTGGTGGAAGCCGCAGATTATGTTTTTGTGTACGCAGTAAAAGAGAGGTAGATGGATCCTCCGCGTTTGGCATGTGAGGAAGGACGAGTTACAGTTGAGGGCGTTGCCTTTGATGCTGATGTGGTGGAGTATGGTGATGAGGGTGTGGTGGAAGAGGATGTTGAAGGCCTCCGAAAGATCGATGAGGCTGAGTGGTACTGTTTCACCTTAGTCGAGGAGGTGTCTGATTTTGTCTGCTGCTGTGATCAGGGTGGTCTCGGTGCTGTGGTTGGATCAGAAACTGGATTGGAAGGCATCAAACAGATTGTTTTCTTTGAGGTACTCTCTGAGCTGTTGATTAAATGCTGTCATCAGAACCTTGGCGGGGAAAGGGAGTAGCAAGATGGGATGGTAATTCTTGAGCTTGCTAGGGTCAGCAGAGGATTTCTTCAGGAGTGGCTTGACTTCTCCATGCTTCCATTCATTGGGGACGGTGGCCATGGTGATTAAAGAGATGATGCCCTCTGTGAGGCTGTTGCTCATTTCTTTCCTTCCTAGATTTTAGATGTGGTGTGGACAGGGGCCCAAAGGTGACCAGGAGAGGATTGAGTTCATGATGGTAGTGGAGTCTTGGATCGATAGCTATTGACTGAGAGTGGTTGGTGTGTGGGGTAGTTGAGGTTGGTGGGTTGTGGGTCAAAGTTGCTGTAGATGTCTGTGACCTTATGGTGGAAGTAATCTGCCAGTTACAGAGGGCCTGGGAGGGGAGGATCATGTTCTCTGTGGTGGCTTGGGAGGAGAACTCAGTGACTATACTGAAGAATTCCTTTGCATGGTTCGCGCTCACCTCAATGAGGTTGGTGAGGGGATTCCTTCTTGGCCTCCCTGAGATGGTGGTGATAATTGTTGAGGGTGGGCATGAAGGGGCTGAGGTCGATAGGTTTTTTGTTGGACCACCTATGTCTTTCTAGTCTCTTGCAGTCACATTTGAGGGTCAGATGTTCGGGAGTGAACCAGCTGGTGTGTTTTAGGTGTCTGCTGCTGGTGGTGTTTCTCATGGGGGTGATGCAGTGGTGGAGATAAAGTTTGAGAAGCTTTGGACATCGCGTCAGAGGATGTCAGAGAGGTCGGGCTTTGTTTCTTTGAGAGAGGAGCTCCAGAGGGGTTCTGTGACTGTGCTCCAGGCGGGGTAGTCAGTTTGGGTAGGGGTTCTGGAGGGATACTGTTGGTGAAGTGGACAATGCTGTGGTCTGTCCAGGTTAGCTTGTTGAATTAGAGAATGTGATTCTGTTGGTGGAGATGATCAGGTTAAGAGTGTGTCCTGCGCTGTGCATGGGGGTGGTGACCAGCTGCAAGAGGCCTATGCTGCTCATATTCTCCAGGAGGATGGTGGAGTTGGTGTCATAGATGTCTTCGAGGTGGAAGTTTAGGTCTCCCAGGAAGATGCCGTTTTTGGAGTTGATCTCCATGGGAGCAATGAAATCTGAAATGGAGTTGCAGAAGCTTGGATGAGGGGCAAAAGGCCCCTTGGCGAAGGTTCTTCTGAAGGTGGTTTTTAGCATCTGTTCTGATCTTAATGCTGAGATGTTCCATGATTGGCATACTGTGGTTATCAGAAGTGGTGTATGGGAGGAGAAGGAGCCCTTGAGGATGATGGCAATACCTCCGCCGTGTTTGCCTGGGTTGCCGCAGTGAAGCATCTTGTAGCCAGGGGCATTGTAGTGGCGATTTCGGGCATGAATGAGGGGGTTAACCAAATTTTTGTGATGAACATCACATTGGGGGTGTGGGTGGTGATGGTGTCCCAGATTTCCATGGTGTGTTTGCAGAGGGATCAGAAGTTGAGCAGCGCATAGTGGAGTATTGACCTGTGGGTAGTTGTCGGCTGGGACGGTGTCATGCGGGTATCATGTCACAAGTGAAGCAACAGTGCTGGCAGGCAAAAGGTCCTTCTGCAGTTCGCTGTGCAGCACTGCAGCATTTGGTGTTCCTCCGTTGGTTGCGGGACTGTAGCTCATCAGCAGTGTACTGATGGAGGGTCCAGGGTTCCTAGCACTCGGCACGGTCCAGGTGCAAATGGGTGAAGGCTGGCTTGCCTTTGGTGCACTACGGCCTCCATTATGTGGGTTTCGGGGGATGTAAGGGATGCTGGGAGGTGGGAGGCATTGGTAAGAAACAGCGGTAAGACGGTGTGGCACAGTGGGGGCTGACTAGTAACAGAGGAGCATGCTGACTAGCAAGGGGAAAGGCAGCACCAACAAAAACTGTAAACAAAGACAAATACAATGACGTTTGGGGGGAAAAGCACAACAGAGGCACAGAACAAGCCACAGTGCGGTAGGGGCGAAGCAGGAAAAACCGGTTGAGCACTGTAGAGAGCTCAGGAGGCAGAGGTGTCAGTGGGGAGAATGTGCTGGGCCTGCTCAATGGGGCCATGCTTTGGCATCCATTAAGTAGGTCCTAGGGGTGATAGGGGCACTGGGAGGTGGGAGGCACCATGGGAGAAATAGCAGGGAAAAGGTCCAGCGCGTTTGTGGCTGACTGGTAACAGTGGAGGAAGCTGACTAGTGAGGGGAGAGTCAGCAACAACAACAAAAAACAGTAAACAAAGTAAAATACAATGACCTTTGGAGAAAAAATGTACTATAGGGACAGAACAAGTCACAGATCGGGAGGGGGGAGGTGGGAAAAAAATTTAACCCTGGAGAGAGCTCAGAAAGGCATGGGCATCAGGGAGGAACTGGTACTGGACCTGGTGAGGTGAAAGAGAAAGCTATCAACCAGCAACTCCTCAATCACATTGAACTTCACAACCTTCTTGACCAGTCTCAATTTGGATTCCGCTTGAATCACACCTCAGAGACAGCACTCATCGCCACCACAGATAAGATCCATTCTCTTCTAGACCGAGGAGATTCCACTGTCCTCATTCTACTGGGTCTTTCAGCAGCTTTTGACTCCGTGACTCAATCCGATGTCATCAAAAGATTATAGAACACAGGTATCCAAGGCCCAGCAGTTGAATGGATATGCTCCTTCCTCACAAGAAGAACTTAGAGATGCAGTCTCCCTACCACTCATCGGAGCCAAAAGACCTGATTTGCGAAGTCTCTCAAGGATCATTTTCAGCCACACCTTGTTCAACATTTACATAACATCACTAGCTGACATCATCAGATCCCATGGAATCTCAATCATCTCCTATGCCAATGACACCCAGTTCACCTTCACTATGTTAGACAAATACCCCACAACCAGATCCAAATTCATCGAATGCATGATCCAAGTAGCAGAATGGGTGAGAGCCAGCTGCCTAAAACTTAATATGGAGAGGACTGATGTCCCAATCTTCAGGAACAAAAGCTCCACCTGGGTCTCCACCTTGAGGCCATCAAAGCTCGGGCCTGCCCTGACACCCACCACCAACTCATGCACCTAGTCGATCATATTAGATGACAAACTCAACATGGCTGCTCATCCTGGTTCCAAATGCTACGCATCCTCAAAAAATCTTTATACTGATTCCCAAGAAAACCAGCTGTATTATCACTGAAGCCCTAATCACCAGTAGGCTTGCCTATGGCAACGCACTCTATGCCATAATCCCCAAGCAACTTTTCTACCTTCTCTACCTTCTTCAAACCAACCAGAACTCCGCTGCTAGGCTCCTCCCGGACTTTACCGGATGCTACCACATCATGCCTCACCTCAGAGACCTCCACTGGCTTCCAATACATAGACGCTACCATTTCGACCTCCTCACCTTTCACACATGAATACAGGGCACTGCACAACATTGGACCAGCATACCTCAAATACCGTCTCCACTTCCACCAGCATAATAGACATCTATGCTCTGCCTCTCTCTCTCTCTGTCTCTCTCTTTCTGTCTTTCTTTCTCACATGCACACCCCACATCCACTGATACAGATCAGGAGGGCTATCTAGCTTTCTCATACCTTGTAGTCAAAGAATGGAACAACCTCCCTCTTCACCTTAGGGCCTCCTCCTCGCTGTAGGAATACCATAAGAAGACCTGACTCTTCATCTAAATTCCTGTAGTCACCCTTCATACCTGCTCCATCACTTAGATTCTCCATGGGTGATTAGTCGCACTATACCAATCCATTTAACATACCATAACAGACTTGAGGGAATTTATATTTTAAGGTAACGTTTGTCTTAAAAATTAATGCAAATTTTGTAATTATAATTACAAATGTTCCTCATTTTTGTTTAGAGCATCAAAAATGGATTTTGTATTACAAATATAATTATATTTGTGTTTCTAATAATTTGTTTTATATTTATATACACCGAAAAAAACAAAGGTTACAGGGCTGTTATAGTTAGGCTGAATTTGAGTCATACAAAACCAGAAAAAACAGCAGTTATGATTAACTAAGCTAACTATAACTTATACCTCTGCAATGCACTGCTTATGACCTCACACATAACATCACTCATGACATGGTCATGACATGGTCAGTGACATCACTCATGACATCACTGATGACATTTCAAATTACATTGAATAAAAAAAAGTGGTTTCAGCTCCCAGACTGGTCAGGGTATTCCTACCCTGCCCCTGCCCCTTTCCTTTTTTTCTTTTTTTATGCATTTTTCAAGCTTCAAGCTGAGTCTCAAAATGGCTGCTGACACTTCCTGCTTGAAGTGTTGGCAGCCAATCAAATTTCATTAGGCTTCGCCAGTCCACTGCAAGAACTCGTGTCCCCAGATATCTATATTTTTTACACTTAAATATATCTGAAACTACTGAACGAATTTACACCAAATCACAAAAACCACGCTTTCTGTAACATCTAGCATTCTTCCAAATTTGGTGTAATTTGGATGAGCAATTCGAGCTGTTGTCGTGTTCAAATAATAAAAAATCTCCATAGACATAACATGAGGAAAACGGGTTTTGGGACCCACCTTTTTCCCCGGCCCCATCTTAACGGATCACCCTAAAGCTTTTAACACAGAAGCTGAACCAAAAAGGGGAAGTGTTTTGAAATTTTTTGGTGAAGATTTGTCAAGAGGAACCAAAGTTGTTGGCAAAACAAAAATCACTTTTCCTATGAAAACGTTGGTTCTAACTATAACTACCTATTGACGACCGTAGGCATATTACCAACTGGCGCTCTAGTATGGCATAGTTAGGTCTGCTTCTCCATAGAAAGGGAGTTTCTTGGTTTGCTTATACCTGTGACCCTGTTTGAGAAATCTTCCCAAACATTTCAAACAAAAAGTTAATCCACCTCAGCTTTGGGGAGATCTGTTAATCGGGAGCTGAGAAAAAAAGGATGGCCCCACAATACAAAATACCCATGCATTTTCCATAGACTTCTTCAGACAAGGCTACAGCAAAAACAGCTGAACTGATTTACACCGAATTTGGCACAAAGCTAGGTCTTGGTCCGTAGATTCTGCTGCTTTGTGATTTATAAGAATGGGCTTAAAATCTGTTCCGCTCGCGGAATGTGAAAATTTTTGGCAATTTCGCAGACCGCAAATCGCGTGAAATTGTCAAAGAATTTGCAATTCGCGAGTTGGCGGATTTTTTTTGCTTGGTCTCGCTTCAAAAATTCAATCTCGCGCGCGCGGCGTTGACTTACCGTGATTCTGAGTTCGCCGAGTTGTTTTCCTTCCGGTTTGCGTGCGCTGCACCATTTTCGATCTTGCTGCGTGATCGCGCGAGACTTTTTGACCGCGAGTACGTCATGGCGTGATCGCGCAAGACTATTCGACCGCGAGTACGTCATGGAGTCCCGCCATCTTGCAATGCGAGACTTTCAGAACGCGAATACGTCATAAGGGCCCGCGATCATGCATCGCGAGAGTAAACAATTGCAAACACGTAGATGCGCCGCGCAGCTGACATCCGGCGGGAGATTTGAACATCTCGCTTTCCCGAAATCGCAAAAATTGCAATTCTGCACAAGAAATCTATCGCTGGCAGCATAAACCTTCTGAAATTGATGATTTGGATCAGATTAACTTCTCAGATTGACATTTGGCTGCACTTTTTTGTGCAGGGGTGCATTTTTGGGGGGTTGGGAGGAAAGAAGTGCCCCAGAGTCTCCAACTTCCTGTTCCTGTCCAGCAGGCCCCTCCCACTGCTTTGTCCATGTCCTGGTCACTTTTCATTTGGATCTGGAGCTGGAAGGATTACTCTTTGTGGCTGCTGCTGGATATTTGTATTTGAGGACTTTTTGTTTGGATCACTTTTGGAGTTGAGATTTTACAAGTAAGTTGGTGTTGTTTGTTTGGGGCATTGTAGTTGCTGCAACTACAATTTATACACTTTTTCACAACTTTAAAAAAAATATATTGTGGGTAGCCCACAGTATCCAGTAGGCCCAGGCTTAGTCATGGGTGCATGATACAACTGTTTCTGTGAGTTTTGTTGAACTTAAATATCATTTACGGCATGGATGGCATGGAATTGAATAGCTCACTGTTATATCAAGTCAAGCTTTGGAACTCACTCCCGTGTGAAATTAGACAAATTAAAGAGCTTCTCCTGTTCAGAAAAAAGGTTAAAACCTGGCTGTTTCCTTTTCCTTAGTATGTGTAACCTGCCCGTTCTGTCTTGTTCTGCCTAACACTCCGCCCTCATTGAGCCATCAGCGCCAGGATGCCTGCAAGGTGACAGTGCGCCTTATAAGACACATAAATAAATAAATATCTATGTGCGTGGGGTGCGTGTTAAAGCCACACTAGCCAGTAGGCGGACTTTCATTGGCCGCCATCTTTGGGTGCTTTCCCCACCCCGGCTACCCAGGTTAGAAATTTAGGGGTGTGTATCGATGACTCTTTATCGATGAAACAGCAGGCTAATAAAGTGGCTGGTACTTGCTTCACGATCCTTAAATGGCTGCGGAAGATTATCTGGATGCTGCCTGTGGATACCCAGAAGACCGTAGTCAATGCACTAATTACATCTAGGCTTGACTACGGTAACATTCTATACCTGGGCTCCAATTTAGCCGTAACCAGGCGGCTACAGCTGGTCCAGAACTCCGCAGCCAGGTTGTTGTGTAAGATCCCTAGGACAGCAAGGATCTCGAAGCACCTTAGAGACCTACATTGGCTGAAGGTTGAGAACCGGGTCCGGTTTAAGGCCTTGACTTACATGTTCAAGATCAGGGCAGGAACTGCACCAAAGTATCTGCAAAAATTGGTCAGGCCCCATGTTCCTGTACGTAATCTCCGTTCCTTAAATGGAGCAATTTTTGTGGTTCCCAGATTTAAACTGGCCCGAATGGGGGGAAAATCTTTCTCCCATCTGGGACCAGTTCTTTGGAACTCCCTCCCCTTAGCCTTACGCAAAGAGGATAACTTCGCTAGTTTTAAGAAAAACGTTAAAACTTGGCTGTTTAATAAATAATTGTGGTCTTTGACAGCTGCTGCTCTCTGTGTTTCGATTTCTTAGCCCTGGCGCCGGGAAACCCTTTGTGGGTATCTGTGCGCATTACAAGTGCAAAAAATAAATAAAATAAATAAATAAATAAATAGGCCCAGGGGTAGTTAGTGGTGCATGGGCCAAGTCTTTCTGTGGGGTCTCTTGAATTTAAACATCATTTAGGGCATGGATGGCAATGGATAGGGGTGATTTTTGTGTGTATTTCAATTTTTTGGGTGTTGTTGGGTCCTGGTCCAGGGCCTGGCCATGTGAGTGGGGGTCCAGTGGCCATTTTGAAGCCAGGCATTGTTTTTTTGTGTCATAGGCCTGCACCCAGTCTGCCTTGCTTTCATCCATTATGCCCAGGGGTAGTCAGTGGTGCATGGGCCAAGTCTTTCTGTGGGGTCTCTTGAATTTAAACATCATTTAGGGCATGGATGGAATTGGATTGGGGTGATTTTTGTGTGTATTTCGACTTTTTAGGTGTTGTTGGGGCCTGGTCTGGGGCCTGGCCATGTGGTTGGGGGCCATTTTGAGGCCTGGTCCAGGGCCTGGCCATGTTGGTTGGGGGTCTAGGGGCCATTTTGAAGCCAGGCAGTGTGCTTCTTTGTGCCATAGGCCTGCACCCAGTCTGCCTTGCTTTCATCCATTATGCCCAGGGGTACTCGGTGGTGTATGAAACAACTCTCTCTGTTTGGTCTCTCTTCTATTAATTTAAACATCCATTTTGGATTAGAATTGCAATTTTTATTTTGGGTCTTTCCGTTTTTGGGTATGTTGTGTTAATAATAATAAATGCCTAGTTACAAATATTAATTGAAGCACGACATATGCAACATTTATTTAACTGATGTTCCTCTGGCTTCCTTTGCTTTAAGGTGCACAAAAACTGAAAACCAGGAATCATCCTCATCATCATCACTTGTAGTGCCAGGAAGAAGTCCTGCTGCGGTGTGTGCACAACTGGCCACAGACAACTCTGCAACTCTTGCAACTGCGTCCTGCTGTTCTGACATCTGAAGAAGATGGGCCCAAAGAAAGGTGGCCGTAGCTCCTCTACCAAGAAAGTTGCCAATGCCACTGCCAGTAAGAAGGAGCAGAAGAAGCAAGTGGCACCACTTACCAAGGAGACTGGTGTGCCGACAGACACTATTTTGGGGGGAAAAAAAACTACGCCTGCAGCAGCAGTGTCTGCCGGGGACCAAGCTGGGAGCAGCACCTCCGCCTCAGTGCCACCACGCCAAGTTACGCCCAAGCCCATGAGTGCCGCAGAGGCAGCAACTTTAATTGCTCCTTCACCATCGACCAGTGATGTTGGCATTGACTCATCGCAAAGTAGCATCCAATCAGCTCAGGGTGTAACTCATCTGACGAGTGTTCAACCACAGCCGCAACGACAACCACAGGTGCAACAAGGAGAGGCGCAAGGAGAGGCGCAAGGAGAGGTGCAAGGAGATGCGCAAGGAGAGGCGCAAGGAGAGGTACAAGGAGAGGCGCAAGGAGAGGCGCAAGGAGAGGCGCAAGTAGAGGTGCATGGAGAGGCACAACTGCCAAAAATGCTTGTTCCTCCAGAAGTAGGGGCACATCAGGAAATCGAAATTCATGAGATTTAGAGGCAAGATGGCCGCTGACGGGTTGTAGTGAGAAGTCGCATCTCACTCCTCCTCCCGTTCAGTAAAGATATGTTTAGAAAGTGATCCCGCTGAAGGTTATGAGCTCGAGGCCCAGAATTCCGAATTGTGGAGGCGCAAGCAATACTCCGAGTGTCTCATCTAGCAGGCTTTGGAGACGATATACTGGCCGATATATAGAGGAGCTATTCGTCCGTGTCCACAAGTCGATATCTGCTATTATTACGCTGGCCTGCAGATTTGTATTGAAGATGCAACCCCGGGCGTCGAAAGGGAATAATTTAAAAGACCCTGAAAGATCCCGCTGGAAAGGAGAAAGCTGAAGGAAAAAGTGTTACCGGCACTAGTGTCCAGAAGAATACCGCCATCAATTCTTCCAAAAAGTCTCTGGCGAAAAAGATGGGTGAATCTCGAGCTGGAGGCGAGGTGGCTCCAACTCCAGGGGCACACTTTATTCTGGGCACTACTATGGCATAACACACTGAGTCCTTTTCCCGCACTATCACGTAGGCGGGCAACGGTATTACTGCCATTCCCAGATGATGATAAACCGCCAAGAGGGTGGTCTGATGGGACTTTTTCAGCCCACTGTGACCTAACATACCTACTCACACGGGTGTCCTGGTGATTCCTGCCCTCCATCTAGGACAGCACACCATCAATTGACCTGGTCTCCTTTCTGTGTTTTGCATCCAACTCCAGGGGCCCCACGAGATAGTGCCCCCCCCTCGTCAAACACTGAACAAACCAAAGCCGAAGGAGGTCACCATGAGGCAGCTCACAGTGACCGAAAGTTTTTGTTACAAACCTGGTGAGCTGGCCGCAGAAAGAACGGAGGACGCAGGTGCCGCTGAATTGAGCAGCGGACAGATGCTTGTTGTAGAGAATGTCATCGAGGACGCCGGCACGCCTGTTGCTAAGCAACCAGCACAGGCGCTGACGGCGAAGCTCAGTGAACGCGGAGTGACAGCAGCATCGGGGTTACTCCAAAGGATGGTAGCCTGGGAGAAAAGGAGGCGCATGGCCAGACCCCTGGAACTGTGAGTACATTAAGCACAGTCCTTGCTGCAGATGGGGGTGGCACACTTAGTTTGAATCCACAGGGCAATCCCCTGCCTGTGAGAACCCAGGGTTTGTGTGTGAGAGCGGGGCAAGTGGGGGCACCTCACCAGACCACTTTTTTTCTGTGAACGAGGACTCAGAATCTTTGGAGTCCGACAAAGAGAGCACAGGAGAATCCACTGACACCAGGAGCAGCTTCACAGCTCCTAAATGCACACAGAAGAAAAGGAGATCTAGAAAGAAATCTAACCCTTTGGGCAGCCCCACAGACCCATCTAAAAAATTAAAGTGGGACTATTCAGCCACCTCTCAGATCTACCAAGACTCTGAGGAGGCCTCACTCCCTCCAGGGGCACAGATCGCAACACATGGGACACCCAAACCCCAACCCCCAACCTGTCTCCCTAGATTTGTTATTCAGTACCCTTAAAACGATGCAAAGTGAGGCGAGGGTGGAACGTCGGAGGGCAAGACAAGGCGCAAAAAAAATTCAGAACTCCCTTAGGAAAATGAGCAAACTGTATGAGGAGGTTGCCGAGAGGGTTACACAGGTCAAAGAAAGGACAAGCAAGCTGAAGGACGACTTTGGTAGCTTCCACACTTTCAAGCAAGATCAACAGAAAGTCGCAGAGGATGTGCAGTGGAAGTTGGAGGACTACGAGAACCGCCAGCGGCGCAATAACATTTGGGGGTTGAGGAGGGTCTTGAAGGGCAAGATGTCAGGCTTTTTGTGGTGAATTTGCTGAAGGGGGCTTTCCCAGAGTTATCCTCATGGCAGTGGGAGGTGGAAGTACAGAGGGCACACCGTTTCCCCTTTACAATCAAGAGGGGGCAAGCCGGGGCCAAAGACGGGAGGCCTAGAGCGATCCTCATATTCATTGGAAATTTTTTGCTGAGACAATTAATATTAGAGAAGGCAAAGCCAGAAGCGAAGCGCTCCTTTAACAATGTTTCTTTTTTTGCAAGGCCTGACTTTTGCCACGTTACGGTGGAGCGCAGATGGAGGCTCAGGCAGCTGATAGCTCCTATACAGGCCCTAGGGTCAGAGGCCTACCTGCTGTACCCAGCCAAATTAAAAGTGATCACTAAAGGGCAAATGAAAATGTTTTTTCAGAGATCAGAGTACATGATTGAGGTGTTGGGCTACAGGGAAGGGAGTCTCTGAGTAGAGGGGGTGAAAGGCGTCGGATAATGGCTCCAATTAGGGACACAGGAATTAGTAATGGGTAAGATGGTAGGAAGGGTATTTTTTTGTTCTTAGCGAGGCTTAATATATAAGGATGGGAGGAGGATGGGGCAGCTACACTCCTAAGCGACCACACATAGGTCATGTATGACCCATTTGCCGGTAGAGGGGGTGTCTGGGGAGGGGACTAGGGGGGGTTGGGGTGGCAGGGGGAGTGGGGGGAGGGTGAGGTAGGGCACACACAGCACATGCAGCACAGCACAGGGGTTTTTCTAAATAAATATTCGGTGGAAATAGAAGAACAATCATTTGATGTTTTTTAATGACTTGTCGTATTGCCACAATTAATGTCTGCGGGCTAAACAATGTACAGAAAAGGAATTGGGTCTCCGCACTGCTTAAAACAATGAGGTTAGACTTTGTATGCTTACAAGGTACGCACGTCGAGGGAGGGAAGGGTTTCCTGTTGGAACAACTGGGGTTTACCCTATTAGCTCACACTAAGCAAGGGTCGAAAACAAGGGGGGGTTGCGATTCTCGCTAGAGAAAGGGATTGCGTAGTTACTAGAAAGGCTGAAGATGTATGGGGGAGGTGGATTATTGTAGAATTAGTATATAGGAGGGAGAAATTTACCTTGGTTTCGGTGTATGGATCCACAGAGTATGACCCGGATATTTTTGTATATTTGGACACAGAACTAGCTAGCTGGCTGGAGCCCATTATTTGTTGCGGTGACTTGAACATCAATAGCCCCATAGATTATGATATCCAAAGAGGGGGTAGTTACACCGGTAGGAAGAGGAGAGATTTCCGGGCAGAAGCAGCCATGGCACAGCATAATGCACTGATAGATCTATGGGCCAAACTAAATCCACAACGGGATGGTAGTTCTTTTTTTTCCAGCGTCCCATAGGGTTCTGGTCAGGTTAGATTACTTTTTGATTTCTAACTCTCTAGTATCTAAATCCCAAATTGAAAAATCTCCACGACTTATTTCAGACCACAACCCCCTGATTCTCACAGTAAATTTAATGGGGACAGCTATTAAACAATGTACCTGGACATTTGAAAGGGCTCTGCTAAATGACAATGGATACATCAGGTTTATGAATAACTGGATTAAAGACTTTTGGGCAATTAATAGAGGGAGTACATCAGCAGGGAATGCCTGGGACACATTCAAGGAGGGAGTTAGAGGGGAGATGCTTAGCTACTCAGTGCATAAGCAGAAGGTCGAAAGGAGGAGAGTGGAAGAAATTGTTAGGAGGGTTGCAAGTGCAGAGGAGGGCCTCAGTTTATTAATTCAACAAGGGATGCCTGTAGAACAACAATTGTTAAAAATGATGACGCTAAAATCTGATGCAATAGAGGAAATTGCTAGTAAGGTGGCTACTAAATACCTAGCTAAAAAGGAACAATCCTTTGAATTAAGTGAAAGGGTTGGGCATATCCTTGCAATTCGCACCAGACAGCAGGCGGCAACAGGAGAAATCAAGGGGATTCTGGATGGTCAGGGTACATTGGTAGAAGAGACAGAGGGTGTCAGGGAGGTGTTTAGAGAGTTTTATGCCGATCTCTATGGCACGGTTGAGGGAGGTGAAGGCACTGAGATTAAGGATTATCTTGAGCATAATTTAGCACCGGAGCTACCAGAGGAAGCTAAAGCAGCTTTGGATGCCCCAATCACTCTGGAGGAAGTGACCTTGGCATTAACAGATCTCCCGTCCACTAAAGCGGCAGGTCCAGACCAAATACCAGTGGAATTCTACAAGGTATCCCAGAAGGAGTTGATAGCAGATTTATTAAATACGGTTAAGCAGGCACAGAATGGATAGTCAATTCCTAATTCGTGGGGTGGAGCTGAAGTTGTAGTTATTTTAAAAAAAAGGTAAGTCATCGACAGCTCCGGGGTCCTATAGACCTATTACACTAATGAACTCGGTTGCAAAAATCTACTCCAAGATATTAGCCAAGAGATTGGCTAAGGTGATCGAGGGTATGGTTAGTTCATCTCTGCATGGGTTTATACCCGGTAAGGGTACTACCCAGCATATTAGACAGGTCATTACCCTGTTTGATGCCACTGAAGTCCCGGGATACCCTATTGTGGCCTTATATTTAGATGCAGAAAAGGCATTTGATAGGGTCTCTTGGGACTACCTGTGGGAAGTTATGAGATGGTACGGATTAGGGGATGGTTATATTCAAGCAGTCCAGGCACTATATAGGGAACCGTTAGCTCCGATTAGGGTCAACAAACTCCTTTCTGCATTGGTATACATCAGGAGTGGGACTAGGCAGGGATGTCCATCATCACCTCTGCTCTTCGCATTGTACATGGACCCTTTATTGCGTAAGCTGGAAGGGAAACATAATATACCACCAATAGATCTTAATGGCAGGCTGTTTAAAGTGTTTGCGTATGCCGACGACGTGGCAATAGTTACCTCCAACCCTGCTCTAGCAATCCAAGAGATAGAGTCTGAGGCAAGCTTGTTTGGTGGAATTTCAGGGTATAAATTAAACAGTAGTAAGACTCAAATAGTTAAGAATTCATATGCAGCGTGTAGTGATCCCAGGGTAGTTAGCTCTGCAATCTATCTTGGGGTAGAGGTCTCTGCAGATTTAAACATTAAAGTGGAGCGAAACCTGGTGCCCCTAATGGCTAAGGTGACCTCGGATTTGGTGATAATGAACAATCTCCATCTCTCATTGCTAGGGCACACGAACGTAATTAAAATGTTGATTCTCCCGAAGTTTTTATATTTTTTTAGGGCAATTCCACTGATTTTTTAGGGTATATGGTTTAATAAATTGGAGGCAGTTTTGAATAGGTTTTTATGGGCGCATGGGAAAACTAGGAGGGCGTACAGGTTTATGACCTTACCAAGGGAGAGGGGTGGTTGGGGGGCGCCGGATTTTAGACTTTATTACTGGGCAGCAGTCTTACAGTTTATGCAGGGCCTGGTGGGAGGGGGGGGGGATCAGACCCTAGAATAACATCAACGTCCACCGAAGTTTATGCAGCTATTCTTGGCTCAGGGACTGAAAATTGCTTCCTAAGCTGTACGAATTATTCCTATTTTAAAAGGACAAGGTTCAAGACCATTCAAGCCGCATATCAGATCTGGTCTGCATTTGCAAGGAAATTTGCCCTAGGAAGATTTAACAGATATACCCGGATCTGTAATAATAGATCTTTACCTCCAATGATATTTGCCGATGCCATTAAGGTTGAATGGGCTAGTAAAGGGATTTTGAAAATAGGGGACTTGCTGGGATCGGATGGGGGATACAGCAGTTTTCAACGCTGGAGGCTAAATACCATTTAAACAGGCAGAGCTTTTTTAAGTATCTCCAGGTGCGCAGTTTTTTGAGTAATAAGAGAGGGGGGACTAGTGGGTTTGCTAGAAATAATATAACGGAGGCTATTGAAAAGGGTGGTGAGTGTTCAATTCGAGGGTTGTATGCAGCACTGGTAGCAAATAAACTGGATGACATAGGAAAACATGGAGCCAAATGGGCCAATAAATTGGAGATTGACCCAGGGCTTCTTCAGGACTCAATAGATTTGGGGCGCTCAGTGCTTTGTTCAGCTTCACTCCAAACGCAACATTATAAAACATTATTTTCTTTATATTTTACCCCGGCGAGAATAGCCCAGTGGGGCGGGACCTCCGGGACAAGGTGCCCAAGATGCAACATACCAGAGGCTGACAATATTCATATTTTTGCTACCTGCCCTCAGCTTTATATACTCATTAAGGCGGTCAAAGGTTTTTGGGCCAATTCTCTGGGGGTGGTTACCACTCTCACCCCCCTTTGATTATGTTAGGAGTCAGTACAGATTTGGATAATCCATATGGCGAATTCTTATTGATGGCTATGGCGGTGTTTAGATTAGCCATAGCAAGGACATGGCTGGATAAAACACCTCCAGTGATGCAACAGTGGTTGGCAACGCTCCTTGCTGTATACAATTTGGAAAAAGGGATATATGCGAGGAGGGGTAGTAGAGGCCGGCAACTAGGTAAGAAGATCTTGGAGCCTATAAGGGCCTGGAAGGAGGGTTTGGCTGAATAATGAGTGACCATCAGTTTGGCCTTTTCTATATTTAGTTAGGGGTTTGATATATGTAGAGTGCAGCTGGGGAAATGAGGTGTATCTACTGTGGTATTTTTTGTTCTTTTTTTACTGTATATTGTAATATTGTGCTATGCTGTGCTGTGTTTTTCTGTTGGTGTGATGTTTGTTTTTCTTATTGTGCTGTCAATGTGCTGTGCGTTTGGGCAGAAAATCAATAAATATATTAAAAAAAAAAAAGGAATTTGAAATTCATACGGAGGTATCAGCCAAGCAAGCCACTCCTCCTGATGATCCATTGTCTTCCAGATCCCCATCAAGGAAAAGGTCAAGGAAGGCTAGTACAAGTTCTTCTTTAAGCCCCCTTCCTTCTGATGGTCTAGACCTTGATTGGCACCCACCAATACAGTCTGAGAGGGAGGCACGCCATGAGTGGATAAAGCTAGGTAAAAGGAAGGTTCCCGCAAGGCTTTCAGTTATGGGTGATGATGACGAAGAAGAAGTAGAAGTGGTGTATTTTCCTGCTGATGAACAGTCTGACGATGATGACCCAGTCTTCACAGTCGTCACTCCAGCCCTAGCGGCATGCAGCAGACAGACATTTTTACCCTATCCAAAAATGCTGCTGTGCAGGATGTGTGCGGCGTGGCACCACTGGTACCACCACCAACACAGGTAACTACTACACCAACATGACCTACAGCTTCCATATTTTCTCTTCAGAAGGGCAGGCAGGGACCTCCATCTAGCTCGACCTCCATTACCTCAAGTAGTGGTGCTGTAAGTGCACAACAGAGTCAAATTCTGCCACGCCCATCCTCCACTTCATCTGGCATTGAAAGTAGCACATCCACCAGCACCAGAAATCTCAACTCCCCAGTTTGGGACTTCTTTAGTATTAGCAAAAAGGCGGAAAACCTAGTCATTTGTTCGATTTGTAAACAAGTAGTTAGTCAGGGGAAAGCTTGGTACCAACTATGGTACCGGAGGCCAGAAAGGTCATCTCAAAAAACACCACATTATCCAGTGGAAGGCGCACCTAAATACAATCCGGAAAGTCAAAAGTACAAATCCATATACCTACAAAGAACAGGGTTTCAGATGTGAGGGAAATTATGGGCGCACTGCTAGGTTAACGCACAAATGGATGCTTTAAGGCAGAAGGTGCATGCAGATGAGAGGCAAATCCCTGTAACCCCTCACAATGTGTTTTGAGGACACACCAAGTAAAAGAAAACCAAATTCTGCAGCACACTTATAGGAAAATTCAAGTCAAAGCGATGTCTCAATGGACATGAAGTTCAAAATTTATGGGCGAAGAAGTTGTCCACCAAAGTATCGTTTCTTCTTTTATTATTCATACACAAGCCAGCCGACACGTGTTTCGTCGCAAGAAACCACACTGTTTCCGCGACTCCTCAGGGCTGGGGAGGATACAAAATAACGGATGGAGTATACAATAATAAAACAAAATATATTACAAAGGTGACTGTATATGGTGTAATGGTGAAGGGTGAGTCAAAGGGGTGGGAAGTTAGATGGTAACACATTAGTGGATGCATACAACACCACCCTGATACCAAGTGAATATCAACATGTTCAGTGTAGAAAAGGGGGCGTGGGCCGTCAGTGTCTTCTATATGTGGTGTCTTAACAAAATTAAATTGAATAGCATCTTAATAACACATTCCTATCGGTGACGCATGGGGGAGTGAATAGTAAAAGGCAGGGGACTCCTAGGACGAAGTAAATGTAACAGAGGTGTAAATGAAATCCTAGGTCGTAAGTTATGAAGGGAGGTGTGCATCCTACCTGTGGGTGAATGGTATGTAACCACAGGGCTGTGATGCCAAAAAGGGAAAAAAAGAAAGAGGGGGGAAACAGAGACAAAAAACAATGTCACGGGGTGTTCTAACGTAGATCATTGTGGTGATCACATACGTGAGAACGGGTGTCCCGGGCAGGGGCACGTTGAATGGAAGAAAAAAAAAGTGTGCTGCAGAATTTGGTTTACAAATCCATATACATCCATTGATATTGCATCTGATGACGAGGAGCTGATTTTGCAGGGGGGAGGTGAATGACCGAGAAGAGACATTTTTTCTGGTACACACAGTACCCCTGGTAGCAGCACTGCAGTGGTAGCGCCCACACCCTCCTCTACCCCTGCAACATCTAGGAGGCACAGTAGTCTGGTAGAGACATCAATGCAAAAAAGTACATCAATGAGCCTAACTGGGTTGAAGAAGTCTGGATCCTCATCACATATGAAAACTTTCCAGACCACCATTAAAAGCATGTTTTGGTCGGAGGCGCCATTTGAACTCAACCACCCAACGGCACGTCTGTATAATGCATTGCCGGCTAAAATGTTAGCGCTGGACCTTCTCCCTTTTTCTTTCATGGAAGGGGTGGGTTTTCTAGAATTTGTGTCAACAGTCTTCCCTAAATGGAAGGTTCCTAGCCGGTCCTATTTTGCCAGAGTTGCGGTTCCAGCACCACATCAAGAGGTGCTGGAGGTGATTGGGGCAGCTTTGCAGAAGAGTGCTGTTCACACTATCCACCTGACAACAGACATGTGGACCAGTTGCCAAGCCGTTGATTACATGTGCATCACTGCACACTGGGTCTCTTTTGCGGTGGTTAGAGACATGATAGCTGCAGGTGTTGACAGTGTCACAATTTTTCAAGCTACTCGGAAACATGCAACAGTAGCCATGTTTGCCATGGAGAAATCATACAGTGCAGTAAACATTTTGGAGGAGTTTAGCAGTAAGGTCTTTGAATGGCTGCAGCCAAGAAAGCGCATGATTGGTTATGTTTCCACGGAAAATGGCAGTAATATAACTAAGGCCAAGGCTGATGGTGGCTATTTCAGAATGCCGTGTTTGGCGCACAGTATTAACATTGTTGTTCAAGATTTCTTGAAAAGAGAAAACACAGTCAGCAAGTTACTGACCACCTGCCGAAGAATCTGCACACATTTCAGCCATTCTTTTAAGGCCCGGAAGCAGCTGAGGATCATTCAATGTAACCGTAGAGTGCCAGTCAGAGGACTCATCCAGGAGGTGGCAACACGTTGGAACTCAACCTTCTACATGCTTGAGCGTCTGTTTGAGCAGTACTTGGTAATCAATGAGTATGTATTTAACACACAGGGTGCTTCTATGAAAGACATGAGGCTAGAGGTGGATGAATGGGACCTAGTTAAAAGCCTGAAAGACATGCTTCGTCCTTTTGAGGTGTTCACGCGTGAAGTCAGCGGGGAGGACTGTACTTTGGGCAAACCTATCCCATTATTTTGCATGCTAGAGCACCAACTGAAGGTGGTGTCTTCAACGTTCCGAGTTGATGCTGAAAAACAAGATGCATATCAGTTGGCCGAGAGCTTATTAATCCGCCTAGTTGACAATGAAAGGCTTAAAAAAATACATTCAGAACAACATTACATTTGTGCCACTATTCTGGATCCACGGTACAAAAAGTCACTGACCAGCAACACATTCATTCCTTTTTCTGAAGCAGATGTTTCTAAGTACAAACATTGGCTAGCTCTGTCAGCCACTCGGTTTGAAAAAGAGCGGCAGGAAAATGAAGGAAACACCACAAGTACTACTGAAGCAGCAGGCCATCCGGCGTCAAGGTCCACTTCTGTGGCCGAAGGCAGTCACTTTCCCTCACAGCCGTTACCGACAGCAGCAGCCGTATCATCGTCATCACCTGCACCAGGCCCAGCCATAATATTTTAGGAAGCGGATTGGATAACTCATTATGAGTTTGCTCGTTCCAGTGTTGATGCAAAGGCAACCAATGGTACGCAAAGTGGAGCACCCATGGAGGAGCTTGAGTGGATGGTGCAGGCCTATCTGGATGACTTAACAGAGGTCTTCTTTGATCAGAACCCATTGGTGTATTGGTATGGGAGAAGGCCTCAGTGGCCACTGATCACCCGGTTGGCTCTAAATTATTTGGCTTGCCCACTCGCAAGCATGTCTTCTGAACGTGGTTTCAGTGCTGCTGGTGCCATTGTAACTTCAAAAAGGACCCGCCTCTCACCCAAAAATGTGGAGAGGTTAACACTGATCAAGATGAATCAGCACTTCATACCACAAGATTACAAAATACGTGAATCCACGCAGGAAGAAGAGGACACCGACTTAGGTGATGGAAGTTATTCACTTTTATTTCTGTGTGTCTTTCTTTGTTTTGCAACTTTGAGCACAACAAAACTCTAATCACAACAAATCCATCAGCAGCACTGTCTTCGTCTTATTTCCATATTGAAGGTGACGCTGTCTGCTTTCCTGAAGTTTACAAGTTCACAACTCAGTCATGCTCCTCTATCCTTCTCCTCCAGACTCCGCCTATCCATTTGTTTTCCTCACGGCCGGATTACGCAGAATCAAGAAACTGTCGCTACGCTGACCGTTACTTCTGAAATTGACACAAGAGGCTGCCCTGTGACCGTTCACTTAAGAATAAGATGCTGACAAAAAGTGGAACAGGTAATAAATGATGAGATGGCATGCAGAGTGGACAACACTGGCTGTCTGGCTCTGATGAAAGCAATTGCTGTTTGTTTGTGGTGCATGAAATGAATCCTATGTGTTCTGTTATTATTTAATCTTTTACACACTAAATGTAACTCAAGTCTACTCTGTTTTTACCTTGTTTAATACAAATTGTACTTCTACTGCAGGTGCCACTACGTTGCATTTTTTAATATGGAAAATGTCTTTGGACTCACTGTGTGTAGACTGTGACTGCATGAACAACATTGAGTTTGCCAATACCATGATGATGATGATGAGTCTTGATGATCAAAGTTACATAATATCTGTACAGTCACTCACTGGGATGGATGGATGGATCATCATAATCAATTTACGGAAGAACTATGGCCATTTTGTGAGTGGCAAACAGGTAAACAAGTCAACAACAACCACAGCAGAACTACATGTCTGTCTAGTCGTGGTATGGAGTAGTCGAGCCAGTGTAGTGTTGTTATGCCAGAGTTAAGACAGCAGTTCATGTAACATTGTGGCTATGTGGCTTGCTGTATAAAATTAGATCTGTTTTGTCTGTCTGTGTCAAAGAGGTATGCTTCATGGAGGATGGTTCACTCAGTTGTGCCTGCCTTGACTGTCTGCATGGCCCTGGCCTAATGTGTACGAATTATTATCCTTGAAAAGGAGACTCAGAGTACGCACTTTAAAAATTATGCTTGTATGTAATACTGTTGCCTCTGAAAGTGAAAGTGTTATTTTTGCACTACACACCGTACCGTATATTTTTCCTCCGGGGTATTTTAATATCCCTTCCTATTTTTCCATCCACAATTGCAGGCCGGCTTTTACCCTGTGCTATGGGAAAAACATTAACTCAGGCTTACCATAGCAATCCGTAATTCCGCATCCGCCAGGCAGGCAGTGGAGAGTGTGGTCACCAAGATTGATCGACGGAGCGTCAGATGGAATGGAGGAGTACCGTGAATAAGAGGAATGGCTGGATGCATGCAAGTTCCCAAATTGAACAGGACAACTACAACATACAGTTACAGTATCCTCTTCACTTCTCCTTATCTTTTAAATAATGTTATTGTTGTGAACTTCTATGAGTGCGACTCTGTGCGTTAGCTCTATGCTTCAAATTCATCCCTACAGCTATTTGATAAGTTCTTTGCTATTTTTAAAACTAATTTAATGTACTAATAAGTGTTTATTCTCTCTGAGGGCGGATAGGCAAGTGAAATTGCGTAATTACTGCATCCCTGTACTGTCAAATTGTTTATTCATAGTTAGTAAGTTGTAGTAAGTACTACTTTTCAGTAACCTAACCATCCATTTAGCAAACAACTTCATGCATGCACTTCCTTTATGTCCCTTAAAAGATTTATGGATATCTTCGTATCCAAAGAATTGTATTTCTTCATTTGTTGTTTGTCCATGCTGTGTTTTTTTTCTCTCTCCAGAAAACTTTCCCAAAAACACCCATTTCCATCCAATTTTCAAACCCTAACCCTCTTCCCCCGGGCTGTTTGGTTTTCATTGAGGTGTGACTAAATGACAACAATAATTCCACACACTTGCTGGGGAGGATAAGGTCAAAAGCAACTTAAAATCAATTTCAAGGCAGGTCATTGAATCCGAGGACATATATTCTTATTCTGCTTGACACACACCCATGAGTATTTGCAAATCAAATCAGAATTTTATGTGTGACATCGAGTGGATTCATCATCAGCAACATCTTCCTTCTACACATGATGAATGCTTATGCTGCTGTGTCCTTCAGTACTATTTCTTGTAGTGGAATACGTTAGCATTGCTTAGGCTACAATTTATAGCACTGTGCGTGTGTACTGTACTATCTATCGTTCTGTTCTAATGCTCCTCTCAGGCCACTCAATGTTTCATTTCATTTTTTTTCATATGCTGCTACTGCCATGTGTGTACCACTACTACTACCACCACAACGATTACATTTCATCCATCCAGGATTCCATAGCCAACCTTTATCGGCATTTGCCATGCAGCCAGCCCTGTGCCTAGCCCTATTCTCAAACACGAATCACAGGTAAGATAAGCATTTTGGGGGAGGAACAATAATGGAGTAGGAGGAGAGGAGAGACTGACGGTAGTATTAGTAAAGTAGTAGGACAATTACATTCACTAACTGTCAGTGGCACTTTTGTACAAATTTGGGAGATTACTTAGACAATTTGAATCAAGCAGCCAGTTAAGTTTCAGGAAAACAAATGTACAGGTAACCCCCCCTGCCTCCCCACAAAACAGTAAAAACGTGTATGCTATGTTTAAGTAGAAAATAAATAATTATTTTGATCCCTAACAAAAATAAACTATCCCCCAAGACCCGACCTACCCCCCTCCCTAACCCCAACCAATGTCCATGAAATCAAATGTCCCCAAAAGTCCAAAAATCCCAATGCCCAATTCCCACCCCCCAAAAAGTCTTTAAAAATGGGGCAAGGGACAGTCTCTCTACTTTTGCCGGCGGTGTCCTCCTGTGGCCAGCTGGTCACACAACTCTCTCCGGAGGTCCTTGAGCAGGGCTTTCTGCCTCGCCACCTCCTGCTCAAGGTAGGCCACTCACAGGGTTAGTCGGTGGATGCGAGCCTTGCTGGTACTATGGGGGGCAGCTGTTGGTTTCGCTGCATGGCAGCAGCGGGTGGCTGCTGGACCACGGCACCGTACCGCTGGAGGATTGCGCTGACTGTATGACCAAGGGGCAGCGGAGGAGGACGCAGCTGTCGTGGATGTTGACTGCGACTGCGAGTCATCCTCCTCCTCCTGAGCCACCTGCCGCCGATATTCGGCGACAATTGCCTCCAGCTTCCGTTGCCGGGCCCGGATAGCCAACTCCTTCCTTGTTAGTTTAGTAGGAGTATCTATATGAAGAAAGACAAACATACTGTAACCAATACTCTTTAAGATTAACACAAAATAATTCAACAGAAAATTGTGTCACAGTAGCACTAGCAACTTGCAAGCACAGTACATAACATTTGTGGCATCTATCTATCTAACCTCCCACTCCGTCGGCCTCTGCTCTAACATTAGTGGTAGGTTCAGGAATTCTATTGGCACTATATGGACTCACTACATTAGACTCAGACAGTACACCAGTCTTCTTCGTCTCTCTTGTTTAGCAAAATTAGTACGTAAACTTGTGGAAGCCGGCATAATGCCAGCGCAGTCAGCTTGCACCCAAGAAAAACAGAAGTAAGCCATGATGATGCAGACTTGCGTTACTGTTACCAATCCAGTACATGCAGGTGGTGAAGCTCTTACTTTTCTATTACGGCTGGCACTGGCCATACTCTGTTACAAGCGCTACTGCTCTATTAATTTAACTTTCACCCAGCCCTGCCCCTGACTACTACAAAAGGAAAATGAAGAAGATAAATAATATAATCATCTATCCCTTCACAGGATATTTGCTTATATGAGGAATGACTGTAGGTGCTTTGTTTTATTGATTGAGTGAACACCGATAGGCCACACATGAATGACAGAGTTAAAAAAAAATTATTAACAGAGGTAGTGAGTGGTCCCCGTAATCGCTGGAGGAAGGCACTTGTGAGTTGTGACTTGACTTGATAATGTGAACTATACAATATAGATACACAATATATGCTGTGCTTGCAAACTACTGTTAGTCAAGGGAGTATTCTGAAAAATTACAACTTCTACTTTCCTCTGCTTTGCTACTCTGGCATGGACGTGCGGTGTTACATGCTCTTCAAAGTAACACTCCTCATCCAGTGACCGTCTACTCTGTCTACATAGCTATCTATGAGGAAGATACCATCCAGGCATCCATCCATTCAAAGTAAATATCAATCATTCTTCTTAACCCCTTCGATGCTGATGACGGAGCGGTTCCGTCATCAGCATCGGTTGGGCTGTGCTGATGACGGAACCGCTCCGTCATCAGTACAGCCCTGGGGGAGAGCGCTGGCGCTCCCCCCCCTGTGCGGCGATCTTTTTTTTTTTTGCAGGGGTGGCAGCGGAAGACTTTCCGCTGCCACCCCCTGGCCCCCCCACGCTTCCTGGTGACGTCAGCGCGCACAGCGCGCGCCTACGTCATCAGGAAGCGCTGGACGCGCTGGAAGCCATTTGTTTCCAGCGCGTCCAGCAAAGAGGTGAGTGTTTGCTGCTCCGGTGGGGCGGGGGGGCCGTTTTTCGGTGCCTTGAGGCATCGGGAGGGAGGAAACTGTGTTTCCTCTGCCCTGATGTCCCAATGCACGGCATTCCTGGTGCACGATCGCGCACAGCGTCGCGATCGTGCACCAGGAATGCCCCACTAGACACCAGGGATGTGTTTGGGGGCAATAACGTTGTGCAGGAAGCGACCCCTTGGGCAAGGGTCGCTTCCTTTTTGGCCCAGATTATTTTTTAGACTTTTCTGCCCCCCATGGGGCAGATCGGCCGTTTTGTTTGGCCGATCTGCACCAAGGGGGGGCAGAAAAGCCCACTAGACACCAGGGATTGCTTGTGGTTTTTTTTTGTGTGCAGGAAGCGACCCCTTGGGCAAGGGTCGCTTCCTTAGGGGGCCAAATAATGTTTTAGACTTTTCTGCCCCCCCTGGGGCAGATCGGCCGTTTTGTTTGGCCGATCTGCACCCAGGGGGGGCAGAAAAGCCCACTAGACACCAGGGATTGCTTGTGTTTTTTTTTTTGTGTGCAGGAAGCGACCCCTTGGGCAAGGGTCGCTTCCTTAGGGTGCCAAATAATGTTTTAGACTTTTCTGCCCCCCCTGGGGCAGATCGGCCGTTTTGTTTGGCCGATCTGCACCCAGGGGGGGCAGAAAAGCCCACTAGACACCAGGGATTGTTTTTTATTTATAAAGGAAGCGACCCCTTGAGCAAGGGTCGCTTCCTTAGGGGGATAAAATATTTTTCAGACTTTTCTGCCCCCCCCTGGGGCAGATCGGCCGTTTTTTCTGCCGATCTGCACCCAGGGGGAGCAGAAAAGCCCACTAGACACCAGGGATTGTTTTTTATTTATAGAGGAAGCGACCCCTTGGGCAAGGGTTGCTTCCTTAGGGGGATAAAATATTTTTCAGACTTTTCTGCCCCCCCTGGGGCAGATCGGCCGTTTTGTTTGGCCGATCTGCACCCAGGGGGGGGCAGAAAAGCCCACTAGACACCAGGGATTGCTTGTGTTTGTTTTTTTGTGTGCAGGAAGCGACCCCTTGGGCAAGGGTCGCTTCCTTAGGGGGCCAAATAATGTTTTAGACTTTTCTGCCCCCCCTGGGGCAGATCGGCCATTTTGTTTGGCCGATCTGCACCCAGGGGGGGCAGAAAAGCCCACTAGACACCAGGGATTGTTTTTTATTTATAAAGGAAGCGACCCCTTGGGCAAGGGTCGCTTCCTTAGGGGGATAAAATATTTTTCAGAGTTTTCTGCCCCCCCTGGGGCAGATCGGCCATTTTTTCGGCCGATCTGCACCCAGGGGGAGCAGAAAAGCCCACTAGTCACCAGGGATTTGTTTTTTATTTGAAAAGGAAGCGACCCCTTGGGGAAGGGTCGCTTCCTAGTGGCCCTAATTTTTTTTAGACTTTTCTGCCCCGGGGGGGAATAGAAAAGCCCACTAGACTCCAGGGTTATTTTTTTTATAGGGAGCGACCCCTTGGCCAAGGGTTGCTTCCTTGGGCCCATTTGTTTTCAGTATGTTCTGCCGTGTCTTTATTTGGCCTCTCTGCCCTCCGTAGGGTTGCTTCCAGAGGGCCCACGTTTATAATGATTTATAATCTTCCCCCCTTGGGGACAGACACCCCATTTGTGACATACCCTGTGACATAGCCTGTTGTAATGTGTGTTGTTTTTGTTTCTTCTAATGTGTATTGTTTTTTTTTTCTCTTTAGATTGTTGCAGTGTGCGGTTCTGTTACTGGTGGTTCTGTTGTTCTGCTGTTTCTGTAGTTGCATGTGTTTGGTAAGAGACCTTTTTTTTGTTCAATTGTAATGTAATTGTTTATTTTGCAAAGTGTGTAGTAATACGAGTATGTGTTGTTGCTGTTTGTTGTGATTGTAAAACATGTTTTGCATTTGTTTTTGATGTGTCCTTCTGTAGATGTAAGTTTTTTTTTTCTTCTTTCTAGTGGGATATCGTTGCCTATTTGCTGTGTCTTTGCAGAGTAGGTGCTGGTGAGTGTAGTTGTGTCTTGTAAGTGAATTGTATATTTTTTCTAAATATATTTTTTGGTGAAAAAGTCTTACATTTTTATCTTACTTTGCGCAGTGTTGGGGTTGTTGAGTTGTTTGTGCAGACTCCTTTATTTGTAAGGATAATGGCTAGCCGCCGGATTACTGCTCAGCAAGTTGTTGGAATGCTTTTTGATTCTTCCTCTGACCATGGTCCAGAGTCTGACTCTGATTCTGAGCCAGAGGTGGGAGGTGAAGATTCAGGTAGTGAGTTTTCTCTACACATGGCTTCATCTGATGATGAAGATACTTTGAGTGCTGATGAAGCTACTTTTGGTGTGGATGATGTGCCTGTGGTTGCGGAGGACATTGCTGTTTTTATGGTTTTGGAGGACATGGTTGTGCCTGTGGTAGCGGAGGACAGTGATGTGCCAATTGTGCGGCAAGAGACATCTGGGCTGCAGCCTGGGGCTGCTAGACTTCCAGTTGGTGTTGTGAGACAAGAGTTAGCTGGGCGGCGGCCTGCGGCTGCAAGACTTGACGATGAGAGTTCTGACCTCTGGGTTGCACCAGGCATGGTGCAGCCGGCATTGCCTGAATTTACTGGTGTTCCAGGGTGTAGGGTGAACACTGAAAACTTTTTGCCTATTGATTTTTTCAAGTTGTTTATGGATGATGTGTTTTTGGCAGAGATTGTAGAGCAGACTAATTTGTATGCTGAAAATTTTTTGAGGGTGATCAGTGCCAGCCTTAAGCCCTACGCTAGAGCTACCCGGTGGACTCCCACCAATTTGGAGGAGATGAAAAAGTTTTTGGGTTTAACTCTTTTGATGGGCTTGCTTAGGAAACCATCAATGGCTTCATATTGGTCTACTAGTCCCTTGATGGCAACAGCTATATTTCCGGCAGTTATGACTCGTGATAGGTATTAGCTTCTGCTGCGGATGATGCATTTTGTTGACAATAGTCTTGCTTTGCCACGAGATCACCCTGATTGTGACCGTCTTTTCAAGATTCGGCCTGTCATTGATCATTTGGTTGATCGATTTTCTGAGATCTTTTATCCTGGGAAAGAAATTGCAGTGGATGAGTCTTTGCTGTTGTTCAAGAGCCGCTTGGTATTTCGGCAATACATTCCTAGTAAGAGGGCACGCTATGGAATCAAACTGTATATGCTGTGTGACAGTGAGACTGGATATGTCTCTAATTTCAGGGTGTACACTGGTAAGGAATCCAGGATTAACCCCCCTGGTTGTCCGTCGACTTTTGGAGTGACTGAGAAAATTGTGTGGGAACTTGGTCGTGGATTTTTTAACAAAGGCCGTCATTTGTATGTCGATAACTTCTACACTGGTGTGCGGTTGTTCAGGGAATTGGCCAAAGTGGACACTGTTGCTTGTGGCACAATCCGCTCAAACCGTAAAGGTTTCCCAAAAGAACTTGTTTGTCGAAAGCTTGCTCGGGGACAGTGCAGTGCTTTGCATTGTGAGGAGCTTCTAGCTGTGAAGTTTACAGACAGGAGAGATGTCTACATGTTGACTACAATACATGATGAAAGCACTGAACCGCGGAATGTTTGGGGTCAGGTTGCAGAAGTGCGCAAACCTGTGTGCATACTGGACTACAATAAGTACATGGGTGGTGTTGACAGAGTTGATCAGAGGTTGGAACCGTATGCTGCTCTTCGTAAGGCTTACATTTGGTACAAGAAGTTGGCTATCCATCTTTTCCACTTGGCAATCTTTAATGCTTTTATTGTGTTCCAGAAATCTTGTCCCCAGTCAAAGTTGACTTTTGTAAAGTTTCAGGAGTCTGTAATAGGCAGCCTTGTTTTAGTGGAACCGGCAAGTGTTCCTAGAGTTGGAGTGGTGGAGGATGTTGCCAGATTGAAAGATCGCCACTTTCCTGATACAATTCCTCCTACAACCTCAAAAGACTTTCCCAGTCGGAAATGTAGAGTCTGTTGGCGAAGAGGTTTGCGGAAGGAGGTTCGCATGTACTGCCCCGACTGCCCTTCAAACCCCGGGCTGTGTGTACCTGCTTGTTTTAGATTGTACCACACGCAAAAGAATTTTTGGGAGTATCAATGAGTGGTAAAGTGAACTGGTTAATCTTTATTCTGTAATAGTTATTGTTCAGTTTCAAAGTTTGTATTTGTGTAGTCTTTTTAGATTTAGTTGTCGAGTTAGTAGATTTGTATCAATTTGCAATTTGTTTTTGTTTCTCTTTTGTTTTAAAAAAAAACTAAAGTATGATGTTGGTTTGCGTGTAGTGTCCATTGTCTGACTGTGTGCATGGTTTGGCGCTTGACTGCCGGTGTCTGTGGACTGGTGCTTGTCTGGCGGTGTCTGCGGACTGGTGCTTGACTGGCGGTGTGCGTGGTCTGGTGTTTGGTTGGCGGTGTGCGTGCTCTTACGCTTGCCTGGTGTTGTGTTTGGATTTGTCTTTGGCTGGTGGTGTTCGTGGAGGGGTGCTTGACTGGTGGTGTGTGTGGAGGGGCGCTTGGCTGGTGGTGTGCATGGAGTGGTACTTGGCTGTCTGTGCACGGAGTGGTGCTTGGCTGGCGGTGTGTGTGGAGTGGTGCTTGGCTGGTGGTGTGTGTGGAGTGGCGCTTGGCTGGACGGTGTGCGTGGAGTGGTACTTGGCTGTCTGTGCACGGAGTGGTGCTTGGCTGGTGTTGTGTTTGTGGAGTGGCGCTTGGCTGGTGGTGTGTGTGGAGGGGCGCTTGGCTGGTGGTGTGCATAGAGTGGTACTTGGCTGTCTGTGCACGGAGTGGTGCTTGGCTGGCGGTGTGTGTGGAGTGGCGCTTGGCTGGTGGTGTGCGTGGAGTGATGCTTGGCTGGTGGTGTGTGTGGAGTGGTACTTGGCTGTCGGTGTGCGCTGAGTGGTGTTTGGCTGGCGGTGTGCATGGTCTGGTGCTTGGATGGTGGTGTGGGTGGACTGGCGCTCGGCAGGCGGTGTGTGAGTAGTTACTTTCTGTTGGTCACTACACACACTGCTAGTTGAGTGACACTCCACACAGTCCATCATTTTGTGTAGTTGCAGTGTCCGAAATGTGGGCGTGTGAAAGTGATGGGCCCTTGAATGGCGCTGTTTGCTGGTGTGAGTGTTGGAATGTGATGGGTCCGCGGCTGGCGGTGTGAATGTTTTGTATGTGTCACGCGTACGAAAGGTGTATGAATGGCCTGTAAAGAGGTTGGTGCCTTGATGTGGCTTTACAGCTCACGAGCTGTGAGTCAGTGGTTCAGTTTATCATACTTTCAATTATACACAGTGTATTTCATTTTTGTGAAATTACTTGCGTATACAATTGTATGTACTGAATCATCACTCACCCTCGTGCCAAATCCAACCAGTATGTGTGTGTGCTTGCGGATTAGATGGGTGTGCAGTAATAATTGTTTTTTTTCTCTTTCTGCAGTAGGGTGTACCTTGCCCCTTATTGTGATTGTTGTTATGTGTTGCTTTTCCATTCGGATGGTGTCAATGGTCTGGTTTGTATCAGGTATGAAAGGTGCGTGAATGGCCTGTAAAACGGTTGGTGCCTTGTCGTGGCTTTACAGCTCACGAGTTGCGAGTCACTGGTTCAGTTTTTATGCATTTATTTATTGACAGAGCATTTCATTTTTTTGAAATATCTTGTTAATAAAATTTTATGTACTGAACCATCACTCGCCCTCGTGCCAAATCCAACCTGTATGTGTGTGTCTTTGAGGAATAGATAGCCGTGCTTGAATGTTTGACTTTTAAGTAACTCTGTTAAGGTGTGGTATCCTTTTACTCGGGAAAACAAGGGGAACGCAGGGTGGTAGGACTTTTTTGCCGGCACGGCGATCCCACGCCAAAAAGTTTGGAAAAGTGCTATTTTTCCCTATTTTTAAGGTTTGCAAGGAGTTCTGGGTAGGAAAACATTGGGGGACCCACACATGCCATACCTCCCTGGACTCTCCCGTGTGTCTAGTTTTCAGAACTGTTTGGGTTTGCTACTTTCCAAAGAATACCACCCAGCCCCGGGCCAAAAACTCAGGTGCCCCCCCCCCCCCAAATCAAAGTTATATTGCTTCAGGGTATTTTATATTCACCACCGTACGATTTGGACCTTTTCCTGTTGCAGCCACTATGGCTACCCATGCAAGTGAGGTACCGTTTTTATCGGGAGACCTGGGGGAACGCTGGGTGGGAGGCAATTTGTGTGAGACCAGTGATGCCACGCTTTCCCAGACTACAACGTGTGAAAAAATTGATTTTTTTCTGCTAAAATTGAGGATTGCAAGGGATTCTGGGTAAAGGAACGTTGGAGGATCCACGCAAGCCATACCTCCTTGGAAGCCCCCGGGTGTCTACTTTTCAGAAATGTGTGGGTTTGGTAGGTTTCCATAGATGGCTGTCTCGCACGGGGCCAGAAACCCAGGTAACCCCTCTTGCAAAAGCTGGTGAATTTAACAATGGTGAAAATGTTAAGTCCACCAGCTTTTGCAAGAGGGGTTACCTGGGTTTTTGGCCCCGTGCGAGACAGCCATCTAGGGAAACCTACCAATCCCACACATTTCTGAAAAGTAGACACCCGGGGGCTTCCAAGGAGGTATGGCTTGCGTGGATCCTCCAACGTTCCTTTACCCAGAATCCCTTGCAAACCTCATTTTTTGCTTGGAAAAAATCAGTTTTTTCACACGTTTTAGTGTGGGAAAGCGTGGCATCACTGGGCTCACACAAATTACCTCCGACCCAGCGTTCCCCAAGGTCTCCCGATAAAAATGGTACCTCACTTGCGTGGGTAGGCATAGCGGCTGCTTTAGGAAAAGGCCCAATTCATACTGTGGAGACCAAAACATTACCTTTAGCCAAATAATCTTATTTTTTGAGGGGGTCACCTAAGCTTTTGACCCGGGGCTTGGCAGGCATCTTTGGAAACTACCAAACCCAAACAGTTCTGAGAACTAGACACCCGGGGGAGTCCAGGGAGGTATGGCATGCTTGGGTCCCCCAATGTTTTCCTACCCAGAAACCCCTGTAAACCTGAAATTTTGGT
Source organism: Lissotriton helveticus (assembly GCF_964261635.1). Taxonomy (NCBI): domain Eukaryota; kingdom Metazoa; phylum Chordata; class Amphibia; order Caudata; family Salamandridae; genus Lissotriton; species Lissotriton helveticus. Next base: position 53,239,509 of record NC_136062.1, on the reverse strand, counting down.
CAAAAAACCCACTTTTCCATACTTTTTTGGGTGGGATCTCGCTGCCGGGACAAATGTCCTACCACCCAGCGTTTCCCTTGTTCTCCCGAGTAAAATGATACCTCACTTGTGTGGGTGGGCCAAAGGCATGTGACTCAGGCTGAGGTGCTTAATTTGTAAAACTTAAATATGACTAAAAACTACTTTTTTCAAAATTCATTTTTGGCGTGTTCTGCTTTGGGGCACCCACACAAGTGAGGTATCCTTTTACTCGGGAGAACAAGGGAAACACAGGGTGGTAGGACCTTTTTGCCGGCACGGCAATCCCACGCCAAAAAGTTTGGAAAAGTGCTATTTTTACCTAATTTTAAGGTTTGAAAGGAGCTCTGGGTAGGAAAACATTGGGGGACCCATGCATGCCATACCTCCCTGGACTCCCCCGGGTGTCTAGTTTTCAGAACTGTTTGGGTTTGCTACTTTGCAAAGAATACCACCGAGCCCAGGGCCACAAACTCAGATGCCCCCCCCCAAAATCAAGGTAGTTTTGCAATAAGGTAATGTAAGTTCACCACCGTACGATTTGAACCGTTTCCTGTTGCAGCCACTATGTCTATCCACGCAAGTGAGGTACCATTTTTTTCGGGAGACCTGGGGGCACGCTGGGTGGGTGGAAATTTGTTGATCCACGCAGATTCCAGAACTTTCCACCACAGAAATTTGAGGAAAATGCGTTTTTTTGGTCAAATTTTTATGTTTGCAAGGGATTCTGGGTAACAAAACCTGGGGGTAGGCAGACGAGTCACCCCATCCTGAATTGCCCTGGGTGTCTAGTTTTCAAAAATGTATAGGGGTCCTAGATTTCCCTAGGTGTTGGCAGAGCTACGGTGCAAAAACAAAAGGTAGTCTTTTTGTCCGAAACGTGCTAAATTTCACTGGGAAATTGAGGTGCGACCATGCTGCGTTTTGCGCTGTTTCATGTCGCAGCCACTATGCCTACCCACGCAAGTGAGGTACCATTTTTTTTGGGAGACCTGGGGGCACGCTGGGTGGGTGGAAATTTGTTGATCCACGCAGATTCCAGAACTTTCCACCACAGAAATGTGAGGAAAATGTGTTTTTTGGGTCAAATATTTAGGTTTGCAAGGGATTCTGGGTAACAAAACCTGGGGGTAGGCAGACGAGTCACCCCATCCTGAATTGCCCTGGGTGTCTAGTTTTCAAAAATGTATAGGGTTGCTAGATTTCCCTAGGTGCTGGCAGAGCTACGGCGCAAAAACAAAAGGTAGTCTTTTTGTCCGAAACGTGCTAAATTTCACTGGGAAATTGAGGTGCGACCATGCTGCGTTTTGCGCTGTTTCATGTCGCAGCCACTATGCCTACCCACGCAAGTGAGGTACCATTTTTTTCGGGAGACCTGGGGGCACGCTGGGTGGGTGGAAATTTGTTGATCCACGCAGATTCCAGAACTTTCCACCACAGAAATGTGAGGAAAATGTGTTTTTTTGGTCAAATATTTAGGTTTGCTAGGGATTCTGGGTAACAAAACCTGGGGGTAGGCAGACGAGTCACCCCATCCTGAATTGCCCTGCGTGTCTAGTTTTCGAAAATGTATAGGGTTGCTAGATTTCCCTAGGTGCTGGCAGAGCTACGGCGCAAAAACAAAAGGTAGTCTTTTTGTCCGAAACGTGCTAAATTTCACTGGGAAATTGAGGTGCGACCATGCTGCGTTTTGCGCTGTTTCATGTCGCAGCCACTATGCCTACCCACGCAAGTGAGGTACCATTTTTTTGGGGAGACCTGGGGGCACGCTGGGTGGGTGGAAATTTGTTGATCCACGCAGATTCCAGAACTTTCCACCACAGAAATGTGAGGAAAAGGTGTTTTTTTGGTCAAATGTTTATGTTTGCAAGGGATTCTGGGTAACAAAACCTGGGGGTAGGCAGACGAGTAACCCCATCTTGAATTGTCCTGGGTGTCTAGTTTTCAAAAATTTATAGGTTTGCTAGATTTCCCTAGGTGCAGGCAGAGCTATGGCGCAAAAACAAAAGGTAGTCTTTTTGTCCGAAACATGCTAAATTTCACTGGGAAATTGAGGTGCGACCATGCTGCGTTTTGCGCTGTTTCATGTCGCAGCCACTATGCCTACCCACGCAAGTGAGGTACCATTTTTTTTGGGAGACCTGGGGGCACGCTGGGTGGGTGGAAATTTGTTGATCCACGCAGATTCCAGAACTTTCCACCACAGAAATGTGAGGAAAATGTGTTTATTTGGTCAAATTTTTATGTTTGCAAGGGATTCTGGGTAACAAAACCTGGGGGTAGGCAGACGAGTCACCCCATTCTGAGTTGCCCTGGGTGTCTAGTTTTTAAAAATGTATAGGTTTGCTAGGTTTCCCTAGGTGCTGGCAGAGCTACGGCGCAAAAACAAAAGGTAGTCTTTTTGTCCAAAACGTGCTAAATTTCACAGGGAAATTGAGGTGCGACCATGCTGCGTTTTGCGCTGTTTCATGTCGCGGCCACTATGCCTACCCACGCAAGTGAGGTACCATTTTTTCCGGGAGACCTGGGGGCACGCTGGGTGGGTGGAAATTTGTTGATCCACGCAGATTCCAGAACTTTCCACCACAGAAATGTGAGGAAAATGTGTTTTTTTGGTCAAATTTTTAGGTTTGCAAGGGATTCTGGGTAACAAAACCTGGGGGTAGGCAGACGAGTCACCCCATCCTGAATTGCCCTGGGTGTCTAGTTTTCAAAAATGTATAGGTTTGCTAGGTTTCCCTAGGTGCTGGCAGAGCTACGGTGCAAAAACAAAAGGTAGTCTTTTTGTCCGAAACGTGCTAAATTTCACTGGGAAATTGAGGTGCGACCATGCTGCGTTTTGCGCTGTTTCATGTCGCAGCCACTATGCCTACCCACGCAAGTGAGGTACCATTTTTTTTGGGAGACCTGGGGGCACGCTGGGTGGGTGGAAATTTGTTGATCCACGCAGATTCCAGAACTTTCCACCACAGAAATGTGAGGAAAATGTGTTTTTTTGGTCAAATTTTTAGATTTGCAAGGGATACTGGGTAACAAAACCTGGGGGTAGGCAGACGAGTCACCCCATCCTGAATTCCCCTGGGTGTCTAGTTTTCAAAAATGTATAGGTTTGCTAGGTTTCCCTAGGTGCTGGCTGAGCTACGGCTCAAAAACAAAAGGTAGTCTCTTTGTCCAAAGAACGTAAAATTTCACTGGGAAATTGAGGTGCGACCACGTTGCATTTTGTGCCGTTTCCTGTCGTAGGCACAAGGACGACCCACACAAGCGAGGTACCGTTTTTATTGGGAGACCTGGGGGAACGCTGGGTGGGTGGAAATTTGTTGATCCACGCAGATTCCAGAACTTTCCACCACAGAAATGTGAGGAAAATGTGTTTATTTTGTCAAAATCTTAGCTTTGCAAGGGATTCTGGGTAACAAAACCTGGTGTTAGGCAGTCGAGTCACCCCATCCTAAATTTCCCTGGGTGTCTACTTTTCAAAAATGTATAGGTTTGCTAGGTTTCCCTATGTGCCGGCAGAGCTAGGGTGCAAAAACTACAGGTAGGCACTTTGCCAAAAAAGGGTCAATTTGTAACTGCAAAATTTAGGTGTGACCACGTTGCATTTTGCGCCGTTTCCTGTCGCAGGCACAAAGCCGACCCGCACAAGTGAGGTACCGTTTTTATCGGGACACTTGGGGTAATTCAGATTTGTAAATCAACTGTTATTACCAATTGAGATTTCATGCATTTCTCCCTTTCAATGAAAGACATTGTGTAAAAAAAAAATCTTTATGAAAAATGACCAATCATTCTCATGCTAGTATGAGTATTCCCAACTTTGAAAATGTGCAATTATATACTGTTTCTGAACTCTATAATTTGTACCCAATTCAGAAATACATAGGTGTCTTTCATACAGATTATTCCATGTATACATTTTCCAAGACAAAGTGCACTATACCCAGTAAATGAAAAAATACCATTGCAAGTTGCTGCTCAGTTTTTGGATCTGGGTTCGTCGGGTTCTTGGTGAAACTACAAGTCCTATATATCCCCACAACCAGGAAGGTCTAACAAATGTAACGGTATATTGCTTTCCAAGAGCTGTCAAAATTAGAAAAAGTTATAGGTGAAAACGTTGAGACAAAAGGCTGTTTTTTTCAACAAAATTTCAAATATTTTAATATCTAACTGTTAGTTTCTATAACGAAACCTTCATGGATTTAGACAAATGACCCCTTTCTGAATTCAGAATGTTGTCTACTTTTCGAAAATGTAAAGCTTTCCAGGATCCATTATTGCTTTCAAACTCATTTCTACCATTAACTGGAAGGAGGTGGAAAGCTCTAAAAATAGCAAAAATAGGCTATGTCCCAGAAAAATGCCAAAACTGAGTGAAAAATTTCAGTTCTCTGACAAAAGACTGTCATTCCCTGAAAGCTGAGAAAATGGAGATTTCAGCCCCACAAACCCTTTTGTGATACCATTTTCAGGGAAAAACCCAGAGGCTTTCATTTGCAGCCCGTTTTTACAATTTTTCTGAAAAAAACAAAAAAATCACTATATTTTGGTTAATTTCTGGGACCCCTCCAAGGGAATCCACAAACCCTGGGCGCCTTTAGAATCCACATGATGTTGGAAGAAAAGGACGCAAATTTGGCGCGGATACTTTATGTGGTCAAAAAGTTACAAGGGCCTAAGCGCGCACTACTCCAAAACGCCAAAAAAAGGCTTAGCACAGGAGGGGAAAAGGCCTAGCAGCAAAGGGGTTAATGTCTCAACTGGACAAATCTTATTTTTTCTCACCGAAAAACACCCTTTATATTTTATTTTGTAAACCGCCAGCCATGCATCCATGCTTGACTTGCATTTGAATTTGAACCAAAGGATATATTGCGCACACATACAGTTTCTGTTTGCCCCTCCCAGGCAGTCCTCTTTTCTTCTCCTTCCACCCATCCTTGCTTCAGCCTTCAACCGGCCATGGATCAGATTCCCAGCCACCTGTGCCTGCATTCAAAAACACGTATCATTCTTTGCCAGTCATTAATTTAACTCGCTCGTCCTTCCTTACACCCTTCTTTCCCCTTTTGTTCATCCCATCCATCAAGTTTATCTCTGATCTGACTTGGCTTCTCGATCAAACTTTCACAGGTGAGTTGAAGTCAAATTTAGAGGAGGCCATTGGTTACTCGTCAACTCCCGGCGCTAATGCTATTGCTAATGCGAAGTCAAGGGTGACTGTGTTCTACCTGGTTGAAAAAAACTGTTCTAAATTTGTAAGTCTTCTCAACAGTAAAGTGTACTTGTACTGTACAACATATACACCCCTGCAGCCTGCCTACTCTGCAATCTCAATAAGTAAGGAATATAATAGCTTACCACTTCCCGCCACTACCCTGGCATCCCCCACAGCAGTTCCTGCTGGCACCGCATCCGCCCCTGTAGTGACCACCTCCACGCTGGCCCCGGCACTGGTGGTGGGCTGTGCCGATCGTGTTACGCCTAGAAAATACATTTAATATTTTTAAATGCCATATACATCACTCCCTATTTTGTCCAGGAATGAAAAAATATGTTACTAAATAAACAAATTTAATTATTTGTGACTCTCTGGTCTAAACTGAAAATTCCCCTTTCGTAAGTGGAGGGTGTTTTTTATTTATGCGACATGCTCCACTTTTTGGCACAACTGATGAATGCTTGCTTTTTAACACGCACCATTATTCTCATAACAGACAGAAGCTTCCCTTCTACGAACAAGAGCAACATGTTACTCGGAGTCGTCATCATCACCACCAAGACTTTAAGTTCCAACCAGGTGAGGGCTCTCCCACAATTAATGAGTAAAATCAGCCACTGTTGAGTTTTCAAGAGTTCACCGTTTATCTTATATGAAGTTGATTTTAATAAATGTTTTTATATAATGCACAATTGAAATGTAATATAGTACATATAGAGCTAGTTGTTTTACTATTAATAAAGCTTTAAAACTTACATAGACTCTGTGGTTTTTGGTCATGAGTGAGTAAGCGAAAGGGTTTGCAATTTGCAAGCATGAGTCCGTGACTCTGAGAGGTCGGGACTCTGACTCCGTAGTCTTATGTTCTGGGTTGTATAATCATTGGGGATCATTCATCGCTGCATTCGGGAGCTAAATAATGACACTGACACACTAGCTAGTCAGTAAGGAGATTGGGGGTTCAACTTCTGTAATGACTGAGGTATGTGGAAAGTCTAACTGCGCCTATTATTACTAATGCCCTATTTCTTGTCCATAGTTCTGTTTGTGCAGAATAGTCCCTGCAATAGCAGTAGTATGTCCTTCTATCCAATCAAAAAGTAAACTAGTATCTTATTCTTGGTGGCTATTGACATTTTATTGATGGGAATTGTCAAAGCTTAAACATTAGGAAGACTTCAAAAGACATTATGGACAACCCAGAGGACTGCACTCAGTGCCTAGAGCTATTGCTGAATAGGAGTTTTGTTTTAACACCTTTTGCCAACTGTGCAAGCTTAGCTAGCTACACAGACACTGCTCTGCCTGCTCTGTCTGCTCTGCCGGCGCCGCTACCTCCTCTGTCCTCTTTCCCCTGGGAGGAGCTGATGTACATGAAAGAAAGACACAAACATGTTTGATTGTTGTCAACCAAATCAAACGTTTAAAAAAATATATATATATATTTTGGGGAAATAGACAAGAATTGCTCTAAATTTATTGACCTATCTGATGTGGTCTACTAGGATATTAGTTTTGATGGATTTGCGACCGTCTACTTGGAAAGTCATGTAACTCACTAAACCAGCACAAGAAGGTTCTACTAGGACTGGCAGGCAGCACTCCGCAGCATGCGAAGTGACAGACACAGTCCGTCATGATTGCAGACCACTAAAATGTTTCCTACTAAATAACCAGTCATAATATACTCAAACTATCAATCCACCACCACTATCTCTTCTTAGTGGCAGGAGTACAAAGGAAAGACTGGACTTGAGTCTCTAGTGTCTAGCATTACGCAGTTCTGTAAAGTCCACTCATAATCACTCAGGCCAAATGAGCGTAAAATTGAAAACAAGTAAGCATAGTACCACCGCCAGTGAGCAGGCGAGCACCTGCAATTACAGAAGCTTTTGAAACATAATTTACCTGCAATGTAATGTATAGTGTCTAGCATTACGCAGTTCTGTAAAGTACACTCATACATAATCACTCAGGCCAAATGAGCACAAAATTGAAAACAAGTAAGCATAGTAGCACCACCAGTGAGCAGGGGAGCACCTGCAATCACAGAAGCTTTTGAAACATAAGTTACCTGCAATGTAATCTCTAGTGTCTAGCATTACGCAGTTCTGTAAAGTACACTCATACATAATCACTCAGGCAAAATGAGCACAAAATTGAAAACAAGTAAGCATAGTAGCACCGCCAGTGAGCAGGCGAGCACCTGCAATCACAGAAGTTTTTGAAACATAATTTACCTGCAATGTAATCTCTAGCGTCTAGCATTACACAGTTCTGTAAAGTACACTCATACATAATCACTCAGGCCAAATGAGCACAAAATTGAAAACAAGTAAGCATAGTGGCACCGCCAGTGAGCGGGTGAGCACCTGCAATCACAGAAGCTTTTGAAACATAATTTACCTGCAATGTAATCAGCAGCATTCTTGCTCTTCGGAAAAAAAAATATTTGCAATATCATAACACAGAGCAGAAGACAACCAAGTAGTGATTAAATAGCTACTAGTACTAACCAAGCCCAGGGATCTCCACGCCAAGCAGGTCGAGCAGGTCGTGTTCCCGGTCCAGTATGTCCGACCACCTGTGCGTCACCTGGTTGTAGGTGCGCCGGACCCCAGACTCCCGATACATGGCCCTGCACACCTGCCCCCATAGCTGGCGATGCTCCCGGAGGCCGTACCCAGTACCGGGCCTGCCGCCTGCCGCAACGGTCTTGGGGAGGTGGCGCTGCACGAAGAAGACCAGTGCAGCCACCTCTACCGTGCTGAAGATCTCCCTGGGACTTACAGCCTCCCCCCTTAAGCGCCCGCAAGAGAGCCGGCTACGGGGTGCGGGATCCTTCCCCTTCAGGTTTTTGTCGGCTCCCTTTGCCATGGTCCTAGACAGTTAAAGGAAAATAAAATAGGAAAGAATAGGGAAAAAGTCAATAAAAGAAAAGAGAGTTTAAAAAAGTAGTTTTAAAGTAACAAAGAGTAAAAAAGATTTATAAAAAAGTTCAAAGAAACAAAGGATTACAAAGATTGAAGGAGGATTGAAAAAGCATGCCCAGAACCATAGCAATGAATGAGAAACAAGATGGCCGCGCCCATTGCGACCACGTGGCTAATTTTGCGCGATATTTCTCCCGTGAGCACGCAAAAACGGACGCAAACACGCAATTGCACACCGCACGTAGGAAATGCACAACATGAGCATGCAACTAGGGCATGGAAACGGAAATACGCAACGCGAACACTGAAAACAAGATGGCCGCGCCCATGTACGACCGCATGGGTAACTTCGCGGTAGCCGTGCTAAAAAAATCCCCCGAACAAGCAAAAATAAAAAAATAATCCGCAAGTTCGCAAAAGTTCGCAGATTTGCGGACTGCGAGTACGCTTTCGCGCGAATTCGCATACCACGAATTCGCAAAATTCGCACCTACTTAGTGATTTAGTGTAAATCAATGTTGTCATTTTTGAGAAATTTTGGGTCAATTATCATTGTATATTTAAGCAGTTGAGTTGCCAATTTTAAAATGGAGCATTCTGATTGTCCCAGGGAGCTTTATTTCCCTTGGACATATCGTTCTAAAGGAAGTCAGACTCCCGCAAGAGCAAGTGCTCTGATTGGCTTCCAGCAACATTAGCAAAATGTTGCTGACAGCTGTTCCAGGACTCGGGGAAATAGGGCCTGATTATGAATCTGGTGGTGTAGGAGCGGCCGGAACACCACCACCCCCTCCCATACCACCAAACCTCACCTGAGCCACCAGATTACAAGTAATTTTCTGGTCGGGCAGGTAGTGCACAGGCTCATATGTTAGTTTTAGAACTGCACAGCTATAGGACCGACAAAAGCACAGTCCTGCAAGGCATGGACTGTGTAGTCAATGCCGTGCAGGAACATGGTTGCATGCACACAGGGGGGCACACCATGCACCCCCGTATGCTTTCCATGCCCCCTTTTGTTTCCTCCCCACCAGCAGTGTCATGGATAAGAACCACCATGAGACAGCTGGCATTGGGGAAACTTGTAATATGCCTGGCGGTACCTCAGCAGCACCACCAAGCATATTGTGGCCTCAAGTTGCGGAGGTCCTACGGAGGTCTGACGGCTGTACTCGTAATATGGCAGTCAGACCACTGTTGCAGCAGTCCCTCACCACTACCTCACATCAACTGCGAGTTTGGCAGACTCATAATTAGGCCCTTAGTCTCCTGTCCTGAAGTAAAAAAAAAACAACAATATAAGTGGGTAGGGGATGGATACTCTAACCCCCTGGGTCCAGAGGGACCTCCACTGAGGGAGAAAATAATCTTCCAAAAATACAATGATCCCACAAGAATCTTGCAGGATCGAAAAAGAACAAAAAAATGAAATGGTTTCTGGGCTTCATTTATTTACTACCAGCCCACAGGAACCCATCCTCGGGCTGTAATCATAAAGGAGAGGAAGGTTGCATGGCCACCCATTCTCAAGAGGCCCCAAGGAAGCCCACCCCTGGGGTCAACCATAATATGCATGACACACAGCCCCACTCCCTGAGCCATAAGAGGCCATGGTGAGCCCACCCCCAGTGCCAACTGTATGTTTCTGGAAGGGGACTTGCACCCTCCCTTCCTGAGCCATCGGAGATCGCAGGAAGCCCAACCCCAGAGCCAGAAGCATTAAAGGATGGGAGGGGGCCAATGTGGTCCCCTTCCCTGGGCTATTAGAGGGAAGCTCACCTCCAGGGCCAAAACTGTTGAAAATGGAGAGGGTGGCCCCCCCAACTCGAGCCTCAAAAGGTGCCAGGGTAAATTTCTTGAAGGGATGGAGGCCAACCCCCTTCCTTAAGCCATTAATGGCCCCAGGGACTGAATCCCCTGAGGTCGGCTTAGATGCTATGTACCAGTGAGCCTACTCCTATGTCATAGCAGTTTCCCTGCCTGCACTATCATGGGCTGGGAAGCCTGTGTTTGCTCTCACTTGTCAGGAGCATTTATATAACTCCCGCCAAGAAGGAGCAAACACCAAGCTCATTCTAGCTGATGAAAGCTTTGAAAATGCTCCGGCCTAACTTTGATCTGTTTTCCTGCCTGCAGTGAAGCTAGGGGGGGGAACAGATCAAAATATTGCTTCCGGCCTCAGGGAGCAGCATTAGTAGCTGCTCCCTGGGGGCAGGAGCAACGAATGCTTCGCTGTATACGGGAATTGGCTGGGGCCATGGAGGTCCCCTTGTCGCCCCCAACGAGACTATGGCGAGTGCCCTGGGTGGCCTCCTTTAAGTGTGAGGGGATGGCATCCATGGGGCAGAAATCGCCCAGAGGAAGGGTGCCACGTGCCCCCTTGCCCCTTGCATGGAATCCCAAGGGCTGAAATCAGCCTGGGGAGGGGGGCTGCATGCCTGTATGTATTTATATATAATTGCTATATTTTTGTCACAATATGTTTGTATTCAATATTCCCATATATCTAGGGGAAAGTAGTATTCCTGTCTTCTAATGTAGATTTGGCACTTTCTGCTTCAGAGTTAGGCTTCCATGATTACTCCAGAGGCATCCTATTATTTTCCAATCTGGATCCCATTTATATGCCCATCTTTCTCCACGGCAAAGGACCCCACATAAGGTGAACAGAATCCCCTATTCAAATGCACATTTCAATTTTTTTCTGTGAGGCCCAAAACAACTTCCACCTACAGAAACCTATTCTCCTGCCCACTCTCAAAAATGGTGGTTATTCATTACCCTTCCAACACTAGAAAGGGATTTACACCACTACTCTTGTGGAGTAAAAATCTATTTGTTTACAGGCTGCGGTTAAGGGGAATATGATCAGTTTGTGAATGCCTCCAATCATAGTAGTCTGCAGGTGTCCGGAAACTTCTAAGGCATCAGGTCACCGGTATTCCCACCTCTTATGTAGTGTTTACGGGTGTGGAGAACTCTGCATGCTTGGTACAGATCGCCACATCAGTAAATAGGCGTATCCCTGCCAGGAAGCACCTTGTGGATTTCTGGCAGGTGCTGATAGGATAAACTAATGTGTAAATTTATTACATTTGTTTTTAGTACTGTTTTAAGACTTGCTTATCATGAATCGCTGTGAACAACAGCATTCTCAAAACTGCATGCACCAAATTCAATCAAACGTGACATGGATATATAATCTACATAGCTCATATTCACATTAATAAATGGCAAATAATGCCTTCACTGTTTCATGAAGAACAACACTTTGAAGGAATTCAAAATGCAACTTTAGTGTGGGCTTCAACAGAAATACCAGATTCATGTTCCTTGAGTATCTTAAAAACATTATGTGGCTCTACAAAGCCATTACAAATGCACATTTTGTATGCTTGCTTACTCTTTCCCTAAGAAAGAGTGTCTAAAGACCATTTCAATAACTATCAGGAGCATGTGGAGCTAACTGTAATCGAGTGTGTAAACTCTCAAATGAATGTACATTTGGACAAACAAGATTAATTCTAACTAATGCCAATATAAATGACTGAAGCATATTTCAACCTTTAGTTGTACTAATACATTAAAGAGTACAGTACAGTAAAGAGTGTATGTTTACAACAACAAATATGAAATCACAAAAACAAACATTCTTTTGTGAAGTATAAACATCACATATTTACTGAATTCAACAGGTGAACTGAGCACAAATGTGTATATTTTTTAATGTAACTACAGTATTACTGTACCTACAACTGTTCTTCTTTACTACTGGAATTGCTTCATCTGAGGAATCTTGTAATGTGCTGCACCGTAGTCTAGTATTATGTCCAAAACGCATGAATGTCTGCTAGGTATAGTTGCACCATAGAATTATTAACATACATAAAAAACATTAAGTGATTGCCTATTCAGAATGGACAACTCTGTAGTGTACATGTGCTACATTGTTCTACTTAGTTACAGTCATTCATATTATGTGATGTTTTCAACTTCAATGCAAGTAAAGTACGTTATTTTATTATTTGTGGTTTTGTGGAGTGTGTATTAGACCTAAAGATTGACAGAATGCTTTGCATAGATCTAAAGTTGAAGAATTGTAATATGATGATTATTGTTCCCTAAACAATGGATAAAACAACAGTGATTACAGCAAGTTGCAACTTTCATAAAATCATCAGGTATATGTAGAGATGTTGGTCACAAAAGAGATCTTCTATGGGGTGAGAACTTAGTACGGGATGAAGGACTTAGATACTTGAACATCAGTGAGGTCTAAGTATTAAAGTCACCAATTTGTTAAGTCCAGCACAGTGTTTCAAGAATTTAAATCTGAGAACAAACCCCGATACTTCTGGCACACAAGAATTACAGAAAATCTGGAAAGCATTTAAAAGTACCAAAACTGTTAAAAAATGAAAAATAATACACTATCTTATCTTATCTTATCTTATCCAAAATTTGTACAGCGCACGTACACCCGAGGGTTTCATGGCGCTAACCAACAGTGCTAAAGACTAAACCCATGAGGGAAAGAGAGGGGTTACGCCAGCGTCTGCACAAAGAGCCATTTCTTGAGTTGCTGCCTAAACTGGAGAAGAGTGGTAGCGGAGCGAATCTCCAGGGTAAGGGTGTTCCATAGCTTGGTAGCAAGCGTGGCAAATCTACGTCCTCCTTTGCGTTGGAATTTGAAACGAGGAATGATCAGGAGAGTTTGAGAGGCAGACCGAAGATTACGTGAGGGGATGTATTTAGGCAGAAGATCCTGAATAAACTTGGGGATACCAACATTGAGGGCTTTGAACGTCATGCAGGCGGTTTTGAAGAGAGTGCGCCGTACAACAGGAAGCCAATGCAATTGCTTGAGCAGCGGTCTTGCGGATTGCCAGTGAGGGAGGCGATAGATAAGTCTGGCGGCTTGGTTCTGAGCCAGCTGCAGACGCTTACTGAGGGCACCCGGAAGGCCAAGGTAAATGGCATTAGAATAATCTAAGTGCGACAGCACCAGAGCCATAACGACCTGGGTCAAGGCAGATTGGGTAAACAATCGGCTGATCTTCTTTATTCTGCGAAGCTGAAAAAAGCATGAAGACACTACAGCATTAACTTGAGGTCTCAGTGAGAGCTCATCATCAATCAGAACCCCCAAACTTTTCACAGATTTGGATGGATTGGGAGGGGTCCAAGTTTAGAAGGCCAATAATGAGGTCCCCAAAAAAGCTTACTTTTGCCGAACAGAACCAATTCTGTCTTTCCAGGATTCAACTTGAGATGGTTACTGTCCATCCATTGACCTATAAAGAGCAAGGTGAATTGAAATTGAAGGGCAGATTCAGGGGAGTCGTCGATGGTGAATGTGAGTTGCAGATCATCTGCATAGTTGAAAGTGGTTACTTTAAAGGATTTTAATAAGTTCAACAGGGGAAACATATAAATGTTAAACAAAATTGGTGATAAGGAAGAACCCTGCGGAACTCCGCAGGTGGTGTACAATTTAGATGAAGAAAAAGGGGGAAGACCTACAGATTGGGAACGAGAACTAAGGAAAGACCTAACCCAGTTGTGGGCGGGGCCGCATATGCCGGCTAGTTTGACACGGTCGAGAAGGATGTCATGGTCGACCGTGTCAAACGCGGCCGACAGATCAAGCAGAACCAGAGCTTGGGGAATGCCTAGGTCTGCATTGTGGCGTAGAGAATCTAGGACTGCTGTAATAACTGCTTCGGTCGAATGGGCTGGGCGAAAACCCGCTTGGACAGGGTCTAAAAAATCCGACTGTTCAATGAAGTTAGAAAGATGAGTGGTGACATAGGCTTCCAGGACTTTTTCCAGATAAGGCAACAAAGAGATAGGCCCATAGTTCGAAAGTATAGCAGGGTCACAACCTGGCTTCTTCTGTAATGGTACTACCACAGCCTCTTTGAAAGAGCTTGGCACCACGCCCGATACTAAGGAGCTATTGAGAAGGCTCAGTATGGGCAGGGGAAGGGCAGTTATCACCTTTTTTATGATCTGGGGTGGACAGCAGTCATGAGGGGAGCCTGGCTTAACCCTAGCTGTCAGGGCAAGCAGAGACGGGACATCCAACAAAGGAAAGGAATCAAGGGAAGAATTATTGGAAATCAATGTGGCATCATGGGGAGTAGGAAAGGTGACTGGGATGCTGGACTTAATAAGCATCATTTTATCTTGAAAATATTCATTTAGGGTGTTACAGAATTCTTGCGTGGCTTTAGGTTTGGGCTATAAAAATCCCACTCCAATTTATAAATATCGAGAATAATTAACTTAAGAAAATGACAAAAAAATCAATCAGGAGAACCAGGGACATTAATTTAAAAACAATTAAGAAAAAAAGCATTAAGTAAAAGTAAAGGAGCAACAGAAGGTACTTTTCTTCTGTGACTGGAACTAGGTATGATTTCAAGCTGACCTCGAAGGAGCACAAGTTGGATATGCCAAGCATGTTTATCCAGGTCAAAGTTTTTACCTTGTGACTTAGGACCAGATGTACGAATATGCAATTTTGCATTTCCTAAATCATTTCATTTCATATCATTTCATTCTTTATTTCGATCGAATAGATCATAAAAGAGTACATCCAAAGTTTAAAAGAAAGTGCACTTGGTTACTACAAGTTCATTCTACAATAGTTTAAAAAAAATGACATTACAGCTTTCATCCAATTATTCAAAATCAGACAGTTACAATAGTTTGCATATCATGAATCACAGATCCGATTTAAAATATCATAAATTGAATGCACTGTATTTCGGTTAAATGTGGGCAAGCATAAAATTGTTTTAGAAATTATACCGAATCTATGTCAAAGTGCATGCAACGAGTACGTATATGCCACATCGCAGATATGAATTTGGCTACCGCAAACACAATCGGAGGTGAAACGTCCGTCTTTAGTATTCTGTAAGCGGGAAAGTAATGCCTGAACCCCAGGTTTTTAAGAAGGGGAACGAGCCAGTACTTTCTGGGTTTCTGATAAGCTTTACAGAAAAATAAAACATGCAAATCATTTTCCTGATGGTACGTACATGCTGGACAAAGCTCTGGGGTAGGGGGGTGGGACCAGGTGCTGCTGAGAGCTCTAATAGGGAGTGTGCCATACCTCCACTGTAGAAATAATTTTCTTGTCAGGGCAGGGCTGATTGCATCAAGGACAAGTTCCTGATGATAATAGTCTTTGGATTTGATGAATAATTGAGTTAAAGACCCCATACAAGGATTCTGTGGTAGAGATGTTATTTTAGAATCATAGTAGTCCTGTGACAAAGATTTGCGCGAAACCTTGCTACAAGCATTTACTGGGTCCAACCACAGTTCTGGCCTACCTAGGCTCTCACATGTCTTTTTTATATATTTTAGTCAGGGAATGTTCATTATGTTGGAAGAGATAAAATCTTTTGTAACTCCATCCGGTAGCTCGAGAGCTCTGGGATACTCCAAATTCGTCGCCAGAAAGTTAGTGGTTTTAATCCCAGCTCTTCCTCAATTGGTCTTAGGCCCAGATCTAGTCTGAGAGGGAAGAGTGGGGTGCTTGGTGGTAAGGCCACCATCTGTCTGATTGTTCTCAGTGATTGTAAAGTTTTGTGCAGGTATATGCCCCCACAACTCCCCCCCATGTGTGACAGCCCACCGGGCCTGCATTTTGTAAATTTGAAGCACTGGGCCGAGGGGTTTATGAGTTGATCTGTTTGCCATCCTGGAGATACCACCCATTAGCTGAGCTAATTTAATGTTAGCCTTTGTCCGATGTGTATCCCAGGTCATATTTTGGTTGATGGTCACCCCCAGATACTCAAATGTGTGAACCCTCTCTAATCTCAGTGTGCCTATGGTGGGATTGGGGCGTGATGAAGGTGGTGGGCTGAGAATCATGTATTTAGTTTTTAGGGCATTAATCTCAAGTCCCCGCTCAGCACAAAAGGTTTCAAACCCATCCAAGACCCGTTGTATTCCCATCGGGAATTTTGACAACAGCAGGGTGTCGTCCGCAAACATAATAACGGGCACCCTGCTGCCGTTGAGCTTTGGAGCATCAATGTCAGCTATCCCAGTCAGGTGGTCGATTACCCCGTTGACAAAGAGGCAGAACAGGGTCGGTGCAAGCACACAACCCTGCCTCACCCCCCTGTCAACGGGGAATCTTCCCGAAAGCATCCCGTTTCTACCGCACCTGACCCGTGCAAAGTTGTCATGGTGCAGTCTCTTCAGGATGTTCAGGATGTCAGGAGGGATACCCATCTCCGCCAGCATGGTCCACAGTCTAGATCTTGGGACCAAATCGAAGACGGCGTGCAGGTCTACAAAGACCGTATAAAGGCTGCCTCCCTCAATTATTGCAGTTTTCCAGAACAGAAGATTCAGTTGGAAAATCTGGTCCGTTGTTGATATCTTCTTTCGGAAACCTGCCTGATAGGGGCTAAGAATGGAGAACTCCTCAATCCAGTTTTGGAGGCGATCAAGTATCAGCCTGCCGAATAGTTTTTGGGGCACATCGATAAGGCTGATAGTTGGCTGGAAGCAGAGGCGATCCCTTCTTGAATATAGGGACAATCTCTGCTCCCAGCCAAGTGCAGGGCACCTCCATGCCCCTCAGAACGGCGTTAAAAATTGTCAAAAAGTAGGGAGCCCAGATATCCGGTTCTTGTTTGAAGATATCACCCGGGAGGCCATCTAGGCCAGGCGCCTTTCCTGAAGCCAGCCCTGAAATGGCCACCCGTATCTCTGCCTCTGTGAAATAGTCCCCCTCTAGCAGTGTGCCAGTAGGCAGCAATACATCGGTTGAGGCACTATCGTCATCCGTGTACAAGGTCTGGAAGTGATCTTGCCAAACCTCAACTGAGATGTTAGGCTCAATTGCAGGAGGTAGTTCCTCAGACCCTGCATTCACTATCCGCCATAACTTCCTGGAGTCCCTAACAGCTAATTGGTCAGGTTCTCCCATTTGTCATAGTCCCATTCTGCCTTGGCATGGGTAATCAGCCGCTTGTAATCCTTTCTCCTTTCCTGTATAAGAGATCTATTTTTGCCTCCCTTGAGGGTAGTCAGTAGGTCGGATTTAGCTTTTCGGCAAGCCGCATTGTACCAAGTAGGGCAATGTGGCCTTCCTCCCCCTGACTTTCCCATAGAGAAAAGAACTTCTGCCATGGACTTGATAAGGTCCTCATGTGCCATCCATAGTTTTGTGTGTGCATCGCCGATGTTAGGTTGCTCCATTAATGCGCTCACCCTTTCAAAAATAGGAATGACACGGGCATACAGCCCTGAGACCTTCTCTGAGTTGGCAGCTAGCTTTTCCCACCTCATTCTCCGTCTATTACTGGCCAGGGACAGTCCCAAATCAGGGACATCTGCCCCGCCCCCATTTGGAATATCAGTACCAGGGAGGGAGTATTCTAGTTCTAGCGCGTTATGGTCGCTTTCCTCCCTGGGTATCACCCTGAAGTCCTCAATGTGCGACCAGGAGGACAGTGGCACAAAAATGTAGTCCAGTCTTGACTCCCTTCCCACTTTGTTAAATGTACATTTTGGGGGAATGTCAGACTTCGTGCGTCCATTACAAGCCCTGATCCCATGATTAAGAGTTAACGTGGTGATCTGTACTGCTAGGGGTGTCCAAGCTCTAGGTGGAGGAGCCGCCGTGGGGGGAACTAGACACATCGCATCTTCCTCCAGTGATATCTCGTCGGATAATCCTGCGAGAGGCTCAAAGTGTGAGTTCAGGTCTCCTCCCACCAGGAATGGAATTCCCTGTGGGAGATCACTAAGGAAGGCGGAAAGTTCCTCAATGGTACTCGATTCCCTAGTTACGTTCACCGGCCTTGAATAGACGTTTACCAATGCCAATTTACTGGAATTTGGCCATTCCAGGATGACACATTGAATGTCATCCGACACTATGAGGTGGGGTGTGGCCTTACAACCTAGGTGTGTAGCCACCCAAATCGCAAGGTCGCCAGAAGGCCGCCCCTTTCCCCCCCACCTCGCAAGGATAGAGAATACCGCAAAGCCTGAGCGGGAGTGTTCCTCCTGTGCCCAGGTTTCTTGGAATAGACAAATGTCTTTGCTACCCACAAAGGTGCTCCACTCTGGGCAGTCAAGCTTATTTCCCAGACCAGCCAGGTTCCATGAGAGTATCTTTAACGGAAGCGGTCTGGGGTTGGGAGCGGAACTTGGGGCAATCCTCTTGTCAAGTTGACTCACAGATGGTATTGTGATTTCGACCATATCCCCTGGATTTCCTGCCGGTTCCCCATAAGTGGACAACATCCCCAATTGGGGGGGTTGGCCTTCCTGGTCATAGTGCCATTCGGCGCGGGGCATAGTCCCTATGATACGATAAGTATGACTGTTAGATCGACTATTGTTTCCTTCCTCTTCACCACAATCACTATTTAGGTAATGCAAAATTATATGTTTGAAGTGGACGCTTTCCTACCAATGATTCCTACAGAGCAGGAATCACTATTAGGAAGTCGCAAATAGGAAATCCAATGCCATTTGTTCCAATAGGCCTGTCTAGCATTTCCAAAAAAGCGATTTCCTAATAGGAAATCTGTATTTTGGAAATGCTAAAGTGAGGATAGCTGTGGGCATAAGGCTCCTGTAATGCACCCAAAAACAGTGATGTACATATAGGGGCATATGTACACTCCATCACACTTCAAAAAAACCATCTATGGGTGTTTTTTTGTAAACTGCACATGGTTACCATCGACTTTGAATTGAACGTAATTGCATTACCTAAATGCTCAATTTGCCTTTAGAAAATGCATTGTACATGTTCATAGGAATCGCAAAAAGGTAATAGGTAATCCTTATTTGTGAGTTCCTATTTAGTAGATCGCAGATTGTGAGTTCTACCAGGAAGAAATCGCAATTTGCAACCGCTTAAAGGGCTTTGCATTTATGAAAAGCCCATTTAGCATTTCTTAATGGACCAAAATATCTATAGTACATCTGGCCCTTAGTCTCTGAAATGAAAGTCAAAATCCACCAATGGGGCAAGGCAGCAGTCTGAATTGTCAAAGTCTATTGGAAGTGGGGTACGCTTTGAGTGAGGTCCTGCCAAAGCCACTGGTTTTGGCAGGGAAAAGTTCAAATTCCATTCCCAGTGAAGTTCTCCTGTTGGCTGGATACATTTGCCGCCTTTGCACGGTCAAGATTTGTATCATCAGGCTTAGTTTCTTTTTTGGATCTCAATTTGTTCAGCAGGTCAAGGCAGGTTGCCCAGAAATCAGATGGGCATGCCTTGAGGGTCCACTGAGCTGGATTTTTAGACAACAAAATGCTCCAAGTGAGACCAACCTGATAATCTTGCCCAGCAAGGTCATGCGTTGGGTGAATTGACTTGGTAGTTGGTCCCGGCACGATGACAGTTTGGAAGCTGAACATTGTCTAAGTCCTCCTGGGCCCATTAAGGCTTCCAGGACCTCAGGCACATGTCTTAGGGGTCAGGACTCATTCCAGCAGAGGCTGTCAACAGGTTTCAGTTCTCTTGCATTTGCAACTGGTCACTCAAGGAAGAAGGCCTCTTGCAGCTTTTGATGCCCCTCTAGTCTCACAGGTAGAGTCAGACCACTCAGATTAGAAAGTGTCCCGGGGAGTGATGGTAAGGTCTATTTATGCATAAACAAAATAGAATCCACAGGGTGGAGGTTCAGTGGTCTCCCAGGGATGGGGAGCACACCGTGTTTTTTAAATGCCCCTCACACACCAACAGGCCCCTTGGTGTCATGCTTCATCATCGGGGCCTTCGCACCCCTCTACGGGAATGCGGCGTGCTACGACAGAACGACTACGCAGGAGCACTTTGTAGTGAACTATGTGAGGGGGTGTGGTTACGTGATGTGAGTGAGGTGAAGTGAAAAAGTGATTTCTAAAAAATACCTGGCTCTAAGGAAAAACGAAATTTTATTCTATCCCTGGCTGGTATTAGTAAAAAGTGCAAGGACTGGTTGAAAAAATACGTGCTAGGGTATGTCAACCAATTACAGTGTCTGTCAACATGTTTCGGAGTACAAGACTCCTTCTTCAGGACGAGGATACGCACTAAGATCCCCACCTTACTCACATGGAATGTGAAAGTGTTCAAAAAAGAATATACAAAAATAATGTGTAATGTACCTATCAATGTTTTAAATGATGGTTTGCTCGTTGCGCCCAATTGGCGTTTAAAATATCTGAAAAGAAAAGACACAGTAAATAAACTAGTCGGATGTCCAGGAACATAATGGACTTGCTAGTCGGATGTCCAGGAAACAGGAATAAAGAAAAAAGGAAAGAGTATTCCTTTTAGTAACAAAGGTAAGTATGCAGAACTCCACTTTGGGTCTGGTACCTTGCAAGAGAAAGACATTTGAGGGGGGACATACAGTACATAACACAACCATACATACACACATATAATATCCCTGATGTACATGGGAATGAAAAAAGGATAGTATTTCTTTTTTGTACAGGCTTACTTAGGTTTCTAAATGCGGATGGCCCCATGAGCCTTTGCGTGGTATTGGGGGTATCACTCCTCATTGCATAGTCAGCAACCTATAAGATAGTAAATAGCGGTATTTAGGGAGGTTGAAATCAAAGAATGAAGCCAGGTTACTAGCGAGTGAGAATACACCCTTAGTTTCACCCTGCTCCTACTCACGATGACTGCAAGAAATGGATGCCTGCCTTCCCCGCAACGCTGCTCCGCTGTAAGTGAACTCCCAAGGCGGAGATTTCCATTTTATACCCTTAGCGGTGGTAAATTAATTAGGGATGATTGAATGATTGTAAGCGGAAGGGGCCCATATATGGTTAGGGGCAGGGTCTTTTGTAAAGAAAAGATCCGGAGTTGCGCAGATTTAGCGCGCGCTGGCTCTAAGATGAACTCGAGCCCACCGCGCATGAGCAGGGAAGAGCCGGTATCCCAGTTGGTGGAGTGCTGGCTTTAAGATGAAATGAACCCCAACGCGCATGCGCCGGGTAGAGCTGGTACCGCGGTAGCGGCGTGCCGGTAGCGCATGCGCAGACCCTGTTATGGGGTCTGTAACTCCTCGCGTAGGCGTGAAACCAACAGAGGAGACAGTATGCAACAATTAATGGCAAATGTCCCACAGAGTACTTTAAATACACTAAGACCCTTGATAGTTCACCCATCGGGGGAGAGGGAGTGGCAGATCAAAAAGACTGATAGTTTTAAAAGTCAGATGTCTACAGTGGTGGGGTGTCACAAAATACGGCAAATATCAAAAAAATATCAAAAAAATGGCCCTAAACACCTGCCTCCTAGGTATGGGAGGGGTGGGGATTTTTGTATGCCTTAGGTATTCAACACATACTGTGAAGGTGAAAAAGGCAATCGTACAGGCATATCAGGTGGCATTTGAAATCTCAGTGATGATGGTTATGCATCGAGGGGTAGCAATCATATGTCACTCATCATGTTATTCATACAGTGTTGAACCTAACGTAACTGGCTCCATGGGATGGAGTCATTAAGGCCTGTGACGTCGGTGCCCAGCCGGAACACCCAGCGTTGTTCCTTTTCCAGCAGTCCAACGTCTGATGGAAGTTGCTCGATCACTGTCCAATGTACATCGTTGACACAGTGCTGATGTTCCAGAAAATGTGCTGACATCTTTGTTGTTACCTTCTTGCACCTGATGTTACTCTTATGTTCGTTTATCCTGACCTTAATTTGTCTGGTGGTCATGCCCACATACTCCTTGCCGCAGGGACAGGTGATCAGATAGACCACGTTTTTGCTGTTACAATTCGTGAACATTCGTTGCTCCCAGCTCGTCCCATTGGCGAAGGAAAGGGTCTGACTTTTCTTAGTTAGGTGACAGCAGTTGCAGTTGCCACATTGATGGTGGCCATGTATCCCTTTTAGTCTGGTTTGTTCTACCTTAGGTGATTTAGGCCTTGTATGGACTAGGATGTCCTTCAGGTTCCGGCCTCGTCTGTGGGCGAACATTGGTTTTTCTAAGGATAATGTGCCGCATGTGAGGGTACGCCAATGTCTATTCACCATCTTCGTCACTTGGTTGGTGACCGGACTGTAGGTGGTTACACAGACCGTTCTCTCCATCTGGTTGTTGGATGTAGATTTGTCTTCAAGAAGGGACTCACGATTGTTATTTCTGGCTCTTTTCATAGCCTTCTGAATAACAGTGGTTGGGTACTTCCTTTCTTTCAGTTTAGTGCAAAGGTCTTGCGCTTGATGTTTGTATTTCGCCAAGTCGCTGCAATTCCGACGTAGGCGGAGGAACTGCCCATAGGGTAGGTTCTCCCTCAGGTGACGCGGATGGAAACTGTCGAACCTGAGGAGACAGTTCCTGGCCGTCGGTTTGAAATGGGTTTCTGTCTTGAGGAAACCATCTTCATGGTAGATATTGAGGTCCAGAAAAACCATAGATCTGTTTGACATCTGGTGAGTGAACTTGAGGAAACTGTTCTGGTTATTCAACCATTGCATGAACTCTACGATGGAGTTCTCGTCCCCCTCCCAGATAACCAGGACGTCGTCTATATAGCGTCGCCACGTGTGTATCCGTGTTCTGTAGGGGTTGTTTGGATGGAGGATTCTGGAGGACTCCAAATGATGGACATAGAGTCCTGCCAGACTGGGAGCAAAAGTGCTCCCCATGCTGGTCCCATGGCTTTGCCAATATAGAGTTTCCTCGTACTCAAAAAAGTTCTTGGTCAGTGCTAAAGAGATGCATTCCATTACTACCCCTCTGGGGGTTTGGTATTGCCAAGGGGTGGAGTGGAGTACCTCCTCAATGATCAGGAGTGTCTCATCGTGTGGGAGGCTCGTGTAGAGACTCTCCACATCCAGGCTCAGTAGCATCTGTGATTCAGGGTTGAATGGGTGACACTGTAAAAGTTGAAGTATTGCCTTCGTGTCCCTCAGGTAAGTATCGGTAGCCTGCACCAGGGGTCTCAAGAAAGCATCGGCAAACTTAGATAAGGGTTCAAGAATGGATGAAATACCCGATACAATCGGGCGCCCGGGTGGATTCTCAAGGTTTTTATGTACTTTCGGGATGGTGTAGAAGTACGGTGTTCGTGGGTTTTTTTGGACTAGAAACTCTGACTCTTTTTTGGATAGCCAGTCATGCGCCAGGGCCTCCTCAATCATCCCTTGTATCCTTACTCTCAGGGACTCGGTAGGGTCTACAGCCAGGACCTGATAATTTCTGTTGTCAGCTAGGAGCCTTCTACATTCCTTGTCATAGGCAGCAGAGGTCTGTATAACCACGGCTCCCCCTTTGTCAGCTGGTTTTATAACTAAGTCTCTGTTCTGGCCGAGTTCCCTAATGGCTTCATTTTCAATTTTGCTGATGTTTTGGAATACTCTTTGTTTGGTATCCAGATTTTTTAGTTCTTGCATGATTGCTTTTTCAAATGCTAATACCTCAACCGGAAGTTGGCTGTCTAAAGGAGTGAAGTTGGATTTTGGTCTTAACCCTGTGTCTGTGGTCTCTGATGGTGCTT
Organism: Lissotriton helveticus; assembly: GCF_964261635.1. Taxonomy (NCBI): domain Eukaryota; kingdom Metazoa; phylum Chordata; class Amphibia; order Caudata; family Salamandridae; genus Lissotriton; species Lissotriton helveticus. The sequence continues at coordinate 53,215,827 of NC_136062.1, read as the reverse complement.
CCTTGTCCTTAAAGAAAGCCCTCAGTTTTATTGTTCTTATGAAATCCTGCATCTCCTTGTGTAGCAGGAAAAGGTCAGGCTTGTTTGTTGGGACGTACCCTAAACCTTTGTTCAGTACCTGCGTTTGAACCTTGGTAAGGGGCCATGGAGTTATATTGATCACTAGGTCCCCCTCTTGCTCGTGGATGCCTGGTTCGCTGTCATGCTCCTGGTTAGGACTCTGGGGTCTGTCCCGTCTCCGGGTTGCCAGTTGACGTTGTTGCCCTTCCTGTTCCTTCCTCTGTTTGATCCCTGGCCCCAGGATAAATTTATGAACAGTTCAGTAGCCAGTGGGTGGGGGTGACTCCTAGACACTCCCTAAACAATGAGGAAAAGATTTTCATGGACAATCCTACTCACTTTAGAGCACATGCTTTTTGCCTTAGTGTTGATTATCATAGACTGCACTATTTGATAGGAAACACAAGATAGCACAAGCCCTCTGCCCCTATAGGCAGGCTGTGAATTAGCCAGGTTTGTTTTTAGATAAATGAGCAGCTCTCTCCTCATCAGCTACACTATACCAGTTTTCAAATCAGCTCCCCCTTGCAATGGGCTGATGTTCAACTTTTTACCAAAGAATTAAAGCACAAAGACCGTGCCTTTCTCAGGTCTCTCTTTATACTTAATCATGAATGGCCAGAACACAATCATGCCACTTTGAAGTAAATTAAAGTCTTGAACCCTCCCAGTAACTCTTTCAAGGCTGACAGGTGTCACCTACCTCCTCCACAGCCTATCCCACCCAAAAGGCCTAAGCCAAGGAAAATGTAACTTTCTAAAAGTTACTTTTTCTAAATATTTATAAAAATGTAACTTGACCAATGAATGTATTTTGATAAATATTGAAAATAGTGTTGAAACATTTCTCTAATTTGCCTCAACCCCATGATAGCAAAATTAATAGACTAATGTGCACTCTAGTTTTCATTAGAGGGCAGCCAAAGGTTTTGGAGGGTTGTCACTGTAAGGCTATGTCAACATTACATTTCTATTTGGCACACTTTTAGATACTACCCAGACTACCTACCTTTCCCCTATCAAAAGGCTTATTTTGAAAGGTCAGACTGCAGTTTTAAACTGGAGCAGTCAAGCTACATTGGTATGCCAAAGTCAGAAGAAAGGTAAAACAGAATTGCATGGACTGAGTCTAGCCTTTTTGTTTGACTATTTAAGTGTCCTTTCCTTATTATTGGTTAGGTGTTGCAATTGCTTCAAGGAGTTGCCTCTGGCCACCTACTATAACATTTGTACGGATAGTTCGGGATATTAGAGTTGTAAGATTTGTGCATAATGCAAGCCACCTTCAAAGTGCTTTTTGTGCCAATTGATGTCACTTTAGTGCTATCAGGACCGTGTTGATGTGGTTCTGCCCCCGGTTCCAGAGATTAGTGTTACTTCTACATGAAGAGCTGCTATTAAGGGTACAAGATGGAGTTTAGTTACGCACTAGAGCAAGAGACTGCCATTACTGAGTCTGGACATTACTGAACATTGGATAACTAGTTTGAAGTCAGGTATTAAAGGTGTAATACTTGTTAGCAGTGCATGCATAGTGCCTGGGTTATTGCATGAGTGAATGAGTAGTGCCTGGGTGTTTGGAGGAGTGCATGGGTAGTGCCTGGCTGATTTTGTAAGTGCTTGGTTACTGCGTGCGTGATTGCATGACTCCACAGGTAATGTATGGGTGATTGCAAGAGTGCATGTGTTGTAATTTTGCAGCGATTGGGTTAGCATTAGCAGAAGCCATCCTGTATTTAGAAGTTATCTTGTCCGTTTTGTGGAATCCATTTTGGATTTCTGGCAGCCATCTTGTTTGCCATGTGCTACCACGTGTGTGCCATGTGCTCTTTCCTACCTTGCTGTTGTCTGCTCTTGAAATCTGCCTAGAGACAGGTTATATTTGGAGGCGCTAGGGGGCGCACAGCGGGATGGCTGCCTAAGGTGTCAGCTCCGCCGGACGGACCTCAGCCAAACATGAATTCCAGCGCATAGCGGACGTCACAACGAGTAAAAAGGACAGAAATAGCCGTTGGAAGATCGCGGGCACCCGTGGGGTGAAAAGCGACGGATGCGGTGCCTGCGAAACGGCTGAAAATGTTCCAGGACTTGTGGCGAATGATGAGATGCATCACATCTAAAATGGCGCCCAGGACTCGGCAGTGAAACAGTTACTTTACCAAGGTACGGCGGCACTCCTAGCGATAAAGTGCGGGTTCCCCGGTTTCCCTGCGCCACAGGGTCTACCCAGATCTGGATAAAGAGCCAGAATAGCGAAAAAGTGGCGCATATAAAGCAGGGAGAGACAGCAAGTTTATAACGGGCACAACGCATAAACAGATGTAAAATGGCGGCCACCATGACACATAGAGAGACATTACATTGACGCAGATAGTCGCACTTTGCGGCGGCAGACAGCGTACCCGGTAAAACCATTAATTGGGTGCAAAAGGCGACACATCTAACACGATAAAATGTATGTCTGGATTTTGTGATGAGAAGTGTGCCCTCAAGACTTTCTAAGGCGCATCGATACGGGAGCGGTTACAGCTATAATCTACGGAACTGCACTGCAATTACAAATGGCGGCTGGTGCATTAGAATATTAAGTGGGGGCAACAGGCTGACAAAAGGCAGTGCCAATAACAATGAAAGACCACGACTTGAGTAGAGCACCAATACCCCAATAGAATTAACCCAGATGGCAGTCGTTTACTATGTTCAAGGAGGACTGTGGTACTAAACATATCATGAGGGTATTGGAATGCTGACCGTGCTTTGTGTGACTAACTGGGGCACGGTGAACTGATAAGAACGGTGCATACCGCCACGTTGGGATGGATAGCGAACTGTGAATTGACGATGCCACAAGTACATTCCCTATTGATGCATGAGTAGCTGCAGCGACAGAAGAGGCTGGACTGCATTATCAGAAATTTGAGACCTGGAGATAGCTGGCATTGTTACACAACCAACAATCCCCACCATAGAGTGGCACAAAAGGCATTAGGCGATCATTATACCGCAAGACAGCGATCAGAACTGGTGCGTGCGGCCTTCTAACACTGGTAAAAAATGGGCAAGCCGGACAAACAGCAGCAAAAACTGTCGTTTGAAGCACGACGAACAAATTGCAGTGGCTCGTCTCACTCAGAGACGGAGAGGGAGACGACCTTGACTAGCGGCATGGAAGCAATTCTGAAGGCCATACAGACCAACCTGCAGGATATTAATAGCAAACTTGATCATCTCACTAGCAGAGTAGACAGCATGGCGGCAAAAATAGATAAACAGGGGGAAAGGTTGGATGCGGCTGAAACCCGCATTTCGGCGGTTGAAGATGAGGCACACACCAGTACTGGCAAATGTACGAATATGGAGAAAGTGCTAGAAGTGAGCAGAAATAAGGCAGAAGATTTGGAGGCAAGGTCGAGGCGGAATAATGTACGCATAGCAGGCGTGCCGGAAACAACCAACACAGGCCGCATGGAGACCTATGTGGTGGAGATGTGTTGGACATTATTTGGTGAAGATCTCCTGTCACCGATATTTATAATCGAACGCACCCATAGATCTTTGGCACCCAAACCTCCCCCGGGAGCAACCCCCAGATCAATTGTGGCTTGGGTTTTGAACTATCGGGACCGTGATAATATACTGCGGATGGCCCGAGAAAAACAATTAATCACATGTCAGGGGAATCAGCTAGAATTCTATCCAGATTACACCATGGCAGTGCAACAGGTCCGAAAGGAGTTCGCTAATGTCAAGGCGAAGTTGCGAAATCTGCAGATCGAATATGCCATGTTGTACCCGGCACGCCTCAAGATCGTAGGGGAGATAAAAGCAACGATTTGCCCCACACCCAAAGCGGCTCACGACTTCCTAAAGAAGATTACGAGTAAAACCAAAGAAAAACAACGCGCCTCTTCGCAGAATGACTCCGACTATCACATGATGCACAGTTGGGTAAGAAACTGGGACTTAACTGCATTGGTTGCATTCAACGGTTTGCGGAGACGGCAAAGCTGAGACGTTATGGTTGGTAAGTGTACAGTACTGTGGTCCTATCAAAAGTTGAGATATAAGGAAGTAAACACCACGGTATAGACTAGACTTGCAGTGCCAGCCAAGTGATTGGACGCTAAATGTGAAAACGAGACAGTGGTATGACGATCCGAATATGCTGAACCTGGCACTGAGCGAACACTATTGACTATAACAGGTCTACTGCGCTGGGGTCAATAATGAATAGAGGCTATCATAGGCGCGGACAACTGCCTGATTGGCTGCACAGATAGGACTGCACTATTACACAATACAAGGTTACATGTCACTGATGGCACATTACAGAGCGACTGCTTTTATATACTACAAGGGAATTGCTTGTTTGTTACTTGTTTAATAGATGCCCTGATTGTTATGCAGCCATTAATGCCATGTATGATGCTAAAGTTCATTTTCTTCTTTCCGTTCTCTTTACTCTTATATCGGTCAGGAAGATACGCTCTCCATTGACTATACTGATCCGTCCACATCCATTAAGTTGGATGGAGTAGTGTGTCCTCTGCGGACCTCCACATGGGTGCTCCCCATAATGTTTTTGATGGTTAAAACTGTTACTAATGGGGTATGGCTTTGGAAAAATTGGGTTGCTGAAGTGGGAGGGGGGTGGTTGGATGGGGGGTTAGTCTGGATCATGGGACCTGATCACTTGAGACGCGTTGCTGAAATCCACTGGAATTGCATTGAGGGAGGAAAAACTCATGCATTGAACTGTTTTATTGTGAAAGCGAGAGAGTTAAAGTTAGACATGACGCCACAAGATGCACTGTCAATAATAACTGATGGCTAAGTCACAGGAAAACACAGGAAGGACGCATTTAAATTTAATAACATGGAACATACGGGGATTTGCAAATCCCAAGAAGGTCAGGCAGGTTTTTGCATGCTTTGGCAGATAGATATAGTGCTACTACAAGAAACTCACATAGATTCCGCCACAAAGTGTAAAATAGGTGGTCCCTGGGCTGAAGATATATATCACTCCACATACTCTTCATACTCAAGGGGGGTAACTATATTGGTGAAAAAAAGGGGTCGACTTCCGGAAAGACAATCTGGTGGTGGATGACCAAGGTAGATATATTGTTTTAACAGGGAAACTCAGGGGGCAGAAGGTCACCATTATCAACACCAATGGTCCTAACGAAGACGCACCGGATTTTTATCAAGAAGTATGGCAGCACTTACACGAAGCACATGACCATACAGTGATTTGGGGGGGGACTTGAACCTCACATTGCATGACACGTTAGACAGATCAGGACCCACTGTGGAGCCTCATAGAAAAGCAAGAACCAAAGTACAGGACATCATGGATGATCTGAAGTTGCATGACATTTGGAGGGCGAAACACCCAGGTTCTAGAGAGGCAACGCATACACCTGCTGCATTTGGCAGTTGGGCGCGTATTGATTATTGGCTGGGCTCAAGCAACACTCTGCTGTGGACTGTGAAAATCAAACACATGTCTAAAACCCTCTCAAATAACAATCCTATACTACTGTCTCTCCAAATACCACACTATATACCACCACCGTACAGATGGAGTTTCAATGCTAAGGCCCTAACTGACTCAGTATATGTAGACACCATTGCCAAGGCAATAACTGATTATTTTCACAATAACGCACCCTCCACGCAAGATCCATCTCTGCTCTCGGAGGCCATTAAAGCTACCCTGAGAGGAGTCTGCATCAGCACAACTGCGGACACTCTCAAAGATATTCGCACACAATTAACACGGTGCGAAACAAAACTACACACACTTGAACGACAATATGAGAGGACCATGGATCAAGCTATTTTGGGGGAATTGCGGCAGACATTAATGGAACATCAAATGTTTGCGGAGGACAAACTTAAATATGTTCATAAACATCCCAGGGCCAGGGCTTTTGGGGAGGGGGGCAAAGCTGGGAGAGTATTGGCAACTAAAATATGTGAGGGCCGTAATTCTCTAAGGGTCAGATGTAGGTAATGTGATTTTACCGATTCTTAAATACCGAATTTTACCGATTCGGTATTTAAAAATCGGTAAATGATATGTAGGTAAAAAATCGGTATATTTTACCGATTCGGTAAAAGTCGGTATCGGACGATCGGAAAATACCGATTGGTATGTACCGATCGGTATTTACCGATCGGCATTTACCGATCGGCATTACCAATGCATCCCTATGGGCCTTTTGGCCCATAGGAATGCATTGGAAATACCGATCGGTAAATACCGATCGGTATTTACAAAAACGTGCAGAAAACAAAAGTGAAACTTAAGACAACAGCCAATCAGGTGCAACCACCCTCCCCCTTCCTACCAGGAAGTGCCTGCCCAGCCAGCTGCAACTCATTAGAAAGTTCTGGAGGCAGGCAGAGCTGAGCAGACAGACAGAGCAGCAGGGAGAGAGTTGTTTTGAGTGAAACACAGAAAGAATGGCAAGCAGCACAGAGAGCCAGAAGGCTGAGAGAAAAAGAAAAAGAAAGTTTAGCAACATGGAGTTGCAGGTACTAATTGAGGAGGTGGTTAGAGTGCACACCCAACTTTTTGGAAAGCTGTCCCTCACACTAGCAGAGTCAGCAAAACGAAAGCTCTGGCTGCACATTGTAGAAAGGGTGAATGCTGTTGGAGTCACCACCAGGAGCATGGAAGAATTGAAGAAAAGGTTCTATGACCTCAGGAGCCACACTAAGAAAAAGATGGCCGAGCTGCACAAACAGGCTGGACTCACCGGGGGAGGCAGGAATCCAGCACCCCCCCTGACTGACCTGGAGGAGTTGGTGGCGTCTACCATCGAGCCTGACAGTGTGGTGGGACTGGGAGAAGTGGACAGCTCAGCCAGAGCCAAAGCAAAAGGTAAGAAGCATGCGCAGCACAACACCCCATACCGAGCAGCATCCCTTAACCCTTTGTGCACAGGCCAACCCCAGTCCAGTACTGCTAGCACTATACAGGAGCAATGCATTATGGGAAATGTAGTCAGCAAATATTAGACCATGTATAACTGAACAGACATCAGCAAGGCAGTGAAAGTAATGCAGATTAATGAAAGTTAAATGTGTAAAGATTTATTTTAAGTCACTGTGACACAGTAGCACTCAGTTGACATACGCTTATTTACACCTAGGGGCACCATCAGCCAGTCAAGGCACACCAACAACAGGGACAGCAGCAGCGAGGGAGGAGAGTGAGGAGGCAGGGCCAAGACATGTCCATGCATCGCAGGGTGAGGAGGATACAACTGCCATCACACAGGAAGAGGAGACAGTCCTGACCCCCGAGTGTCCACACTCCCCACACCTTTCCCAATCCCCAGCATTGCACTTCTCTCCTGAGACATCCCCATCAATGCTACAGTCTGCACCTAAAACCCCACCAGCCAGGAGGCGACTCGTGGCCCCACTGACAATTATGGACACAACAGAAGCTGAGGATGAGGACACTGCACCTAGGCCTCAAGCTGCACTGCAGCCCAACACAGATCCTGACACCATGCACAGACGTCCCCGCATGCCCAGCACTGCAGGTGTCTCTGGAGATGGCACTGTCTTCCGTGGGCTGGAGGGAAGCATGGTGCGCATCCAGCGCATGCAGGGCAAATCTCTACAGGCCTGCCACCGCCAAATCCGTGCCCTAAATCAAACAATAGGAGAAATGGGGAAGGGCAATATTGACTTCGCACAGAGCAACAGGGACATTGTCAAATCAAATGATAACCTAGCTGCAGGAATTACTTCTGCAATCACGCAGCTGTGCACTGAAATGAACAACATAGAGCACACAAGGCGCAGGGACGCCCGAGCAACCAATAGGGCCATTAATCGCCTCGCCACTGCCACAGCCCAGCTATGCCCTAGAGGCAATAATATGCAGGAAAGCCTCACCCAGAACACGGCCGAGGTCACCAGGGGCATGGCCAGAATAACCAGTGCCCTAGAGGCAATGATGATCTCTCAAACAGCTCAAAATCCTGCCCTGGATGTGCCTGAAGGAGAGGACACCAGTAGCCGCAGCAGCTTGGGAAGTGCTATGTTGCCACCTCGTAGGAGCCGCAGGCGCCCAGCTGAGCCTGCAGGCCAGGAGGAAGGTAGTGAGGAAAATCCCAGTGGCTCTGGGAAGCGGGCGCGAAAGTGACTTTGCCAGTGTGGGTGATGTAACCCAGGACATGTTGTCCCCACCTTTGTTTAATTTCATTAGTTGCACTTAAGTGCTTTAAGTTTGTGGCAACATATAAATACTTCAGTTCCATACACAACCTGTCTGTGTCTCATTACTTACTCAGAAATAGTTGCTTGTTATTTCCTCACGTCTGTATCTGCCATCACTTGGTGTTGTGACTCCAGCAAGTTGTTTCTCAGGCACAGCATTGTCGTCGTCATGATCCTCATAGTCAGACAACTCGACCTCTGTATCCTTCCTCACAGCCAAGTTGTACAACATGGCACAGGCAGCTATGATCTTGCAGCAGGTGGTGGGGGTATACTGCCTTGCGCCTCCACTCTTGTGAAGGCATCTAAATCGGCTTTTCCATATGCCAAAGGTCCGTTCTACCACAATGCGTGTACTTTTGTGGGCCCGGTTATACGTCCTTTGGCTGGGTGTGGAGGGGTTGAGGTAGGGAGTGAGGATAAATGAACGTAGGGCATATGCACTGTCTCCTAAAAGGGAAATGGGAATACATTACTCACATGCATACTTGTAACTCTCACTGCAATAGGTGTGGAAGGGGTCGCAGACTCTGTCTTACCTAGGAGGTATCCTTCGCCAAATTCCCCTGCTGACAGACGTGCATAGATGCCGCTGTTCTGAAATATATAGGAGTCGTGGGTACTTCCAGGGAATTTTGCGACAAGGTCTGTGATGACATACTTTGCGTTGCAAATCACCTGGACGTTGATGGTGTGGCTTGACTTCCTATTGCGGTAAATGTATTCTGTGGCAGCAGGGGGACAAATGGGGATGTGCGTGCCATCAATGCATCCGATGATATGGGGAAATCTTGCCATCTGGTAGAACTCAGATTTTGTTTGAACAAGTTCAGCATGGGTGGATGGAAAAGAAATATAATGCTCCATCCTATGCAACATGGCGTCAAGGAATTTGTGAAAAAACCTTGAGAGGCTGCTCTGGGTCACCCCTCCCGCCACAGCAACCACGCTCTGGTAGCTCCCTGACGCCAGCAGGTGGAGGCTGCACAGCACCTGTACATGTGTTGGAATTGCATGTGCCCTTGGGGTGGGGTGCTCCAACAGTGGTTTGAGGTTCCTGATGAGCTCCATGATGGTGTCTGGAGCCAACCTGTACCTTTGAAGTATCTCCTCCTCTGTGAGCATGAACAGGGTCACCCTCTGCCTGTAGACCTGCTCCTGTCTCAGCCATTCCCTCTCTCCTTCCTCCCGTAGCCGTAGCTGTCTTGCTATTACATAAAATGCCGCCATTGTGCAAACTGAATTGCATTTTGGGTCCTTTTTTATAGGCTGCACCTGGTTACCACCTGATTTGAATCCATGGTAAATACCGACTCTTAAATACCGATTTTGAGGCAAAATCGGTATTTCAGAGCCTCCCTACATCTCAATGTTCAATTTTACCTATTCTTATTTACCGATTCGGTAAATTTACCGATCGGTAACTATACCGATCGGTAACTTTACCGATCGGTAAGTTTACCGATCGGTAACTATACCGATTCGGTAAATTTACCGATTCGGCCTCTTTCCTATCACCTACATACCGATTGCTCAATACCGGTCGGTAACGGCCGAAAATGGGTATTTTCGGCCGTTACCGACCGGTATTTGGCTACCTACATCTGGCCCCTAATGTGTTACAAATTCGGAATGAGGATGACAGTAAAAGTGAAGACACTCAGGCAATATTGCAAGGATTTGTAAATGCATATGGCACACTATACTGGGCACAACCCACGGCAACGTCTGAAGAGATTTAAGAGTATTTAGAAGATGTTGCCATGGCGTCGCTCTCTGATGCACAGAGGGAGTATCTAGCCCAACCGATCACGGTGGAAGAGGTAACGGAGGTTATAAAGCTGTTGCCCAATGGTAAGGCACCGGGCCCAGACGGGTTTATAAAAAGTATGTGGATCTCGTTACCCCTCACTTAGTTGAAATGTACGGGGACACTTTTGACAAATAAGAATTACCACCTACTTTACGGGAAGCAATGATGATAGCTCTATTGAAGCCTGCTAAAGACCCCGAATTATGTGACTCCTACAGACCCTTATCTTTAATAAACGTTGATTCCAAAATTTTTGCCAAACTATTGGCATGCAGGTTACAGCCCCTTATAACTAATCTGGTCCTACCGGACCAATCAGGTTTCATACCAACTAGAGCTACCACACATAATACGAGAACACTTTTTGCACTCTCCCATTACTTGATACCCACAACCAAGGCACAACCCACAACCCACAACCAAGGCAGTGGCGGTATTGCTTGATGCCGCTAAGGCATTCGACTCTATTGAATGGCCTTATTTAATTACGATATTAAAAAGGATGGGGTTCCCACCTATGTTTATAAAATGAGTATATACACGCCCCACAGCACGCATCCGAATTAATGGTTATATTTTGAACCCAATAAACATAGAAAGAGGAACACCACAGGGATGTCTGTTATCTCCCTTACTTTTCGCCCTCGTCCTGGAACCGCTGGCGTGTAAGGTCTGTCAGAATCACAATCACTCAGCATTGCAATTCCCCAACAGACATTGCACATCTCGCTATATGCGGATGATACGGTGCTTTACGTGCGAGACCCCGAACAAAATCTGGATCCTCTCCTTCGTGAATATATTAAATTTGGACAACAATCTGGGCTTCAGATTAATTGGCTAAAGTCCTCCATTCTCCCACTGACGGACACCACGTTACCTCATAGCACTGAATTCCCTCTGCAATGGCAGGAAGATCCCATACGGTACTTAGGAGTATGGTTTCATAGAGATCCTGTATTGGTCATAAGAACAAATTACGGAAAGGTACTGTCGTCATTGGATGACAAAATTACCAGATGGATACAATTACCACTCTCATTTGCAGATCGGATCGCCATTGTTAAGATGGTGGTTCTCCCTAAACTCCTTTATCTTTTTAACAACATCCCGATACAACCTCCAGCCGAGGTTTTCAAATGACTTACCACGATCGTACTAAGGCTGATATGGGCGGGCAAGCAGGCCCGGGTAGGACTGCGTGCATTAACACTACCGTACGCCAAAGGATGGATTGTGTGTACCGGACTTTCTTCTCTATTATCTCTGAGCTCAAGCACAATACGCCACATATTGGTATCACCCGATCCCTTATCTGACCCACACGGCAGTAGAGGAGGGTGACGCTTTACCTATTCCCTTATCCTCTGTTATAACACATGATCGTCCCCCTCTTCATGCAAAAGATATCAACACGAGTGACACCACCGCTAAGGCATGGAAAAAATTGGGTCTACTGGCAGATAAAATACCTTTATATGCCGCCGCACTACCATTAAACCATCACCCTGAGATTTCCGTCACAAATTAAGAAGTAGGAAAGAACCTATTACATCAAGTGGGGATAAACACGATGGGCGACCTCTATTGCAATGGGGTGTTGAAGACGGCGCAAGACCTGTCATTTATTAAAAACCAGACACTGTTATTCCAATTCACCTATCACAGACTACAAGGGGCAATCAAAAAACTATACACCAGCTTCCCTGAGGAGCCACGGCAACTAGATACCCTACAACTAATCATATCTTCTCCGAACACCTCACATTTAGTGTCAAGACTGTATACAACAGCACAGAATGAGATGCGAATGACAACTGATAGAGCACGTGAGAGATGGAATACAGTCCTTGACGACCCACTCACGGATGATGAGTGGAGTGAGGCTTGTGCAGTGACCTCAATGCCCACTCCTAATGGCAATCTCCGAATACTGCACTTTAAATATTTGCATCAAATGTAATATACACCTCTGAGATGGTATAAATATGGATTACGTACTGAGGCAAACTGCAAACGATGTGGGGCTGAAAGCGCAGATTTTATACATTTAGCATGGGAGTGTTTGCAAATACAAGCCTATTGGGTAGACGTGGTCTTGTTGTTGTCAGAAATGGTAGAGACTGATATTATCTGTACTGTCCGTACATGTTTGTTGGGTATATTGGAAAATGTATGGGCTCAGAAACGCAAATGTTGGCCAAAAGAAGGATCTCCTTATATTGGGAGAGCAAGACTGTCCCTACTCGGAAGAGCTGGATATGTGACATGGCCTACTGTCGTGATACCTTACTCACGTATGAAGAGGAGCTACCTGTGAAATCCCGGCCCAAGGACTATTGGCAATATCTTAGCAGTTACTTGAATGCCCATCCTTCTAATTAATGACATGAACTAAACCAAATGTAATCTCTCAATAACTGATGAATAATGAAATGTATGAGTTTTAAAGTTGGTATGCTGAACAAAATGGATTGATGAATGCTGTAGTGTGAAGGTCCGTATGATTTACTTTGTTATTCTTTTGTATTGTTGGAAAAAGCATTAAAAATATTTTTAAAAAAAAGAAGAGACAGGTTATATTTAGCCTCTTATGCTTCGCACATGCTCAGTTGTGCTTGCAGCTGTCCTTGCAGCTGTCCCTAGTCTGTAAATGTCAGAATGTGTACACCAGAATTGGCAACTGTTAACTCCTCCCACTTGTTGACCCTGCATTTTCTGTATGACCTTATATGTACCTGAAACCCTCTCTTGTACTTGTACCGCCTTCTTTTGAGCCCATGTGTAGGTATAAAAGGACCAAGCTCCTTCCATTCAGTGTGCTACTTCATACATTGCAGAAGGGTGTTGTGTGAATGTAGTTCCACCTCATGATGTTCAATAAAACTTTGTATTTTCAAATCCAGTTTCTGTGCCAACTTCTATCCTATTGGTCTGAGGACTTGTGCAGAGAAGGGCGAACCCCTTGCACTGGTAGGCCTTGCTGAGGCCCACCACCACACATGAGTAATGCTTGACTGATTATATTAGTTTATGGGTAATGCCTGGAAGATTGCATGAGTGCATCAGTAGTGTCTGGGTGATACTAAGAATGCAAGGGTGGTATGTGCTGATTTTATAAGTGCTTGGCTATTGTGATTGGATAAGTGCATGGTTCTGGCTGGGCGATTGGAGGAGTGTATGGGTAGTGCACGAGTGATTGGAACAGTCCATGGATAGTGCCTGTGTTATTGCATGAGTGGATGAGTAGTGACTTGGTGATTGCAGGTGTGCATTTGTAATGCCTGTGTGATTTTGTAAGTGCATGTGTATTGCTTGGGTGATTTTGTAAGTGAATGGGTAATGCCTGGGTGATTGCATTAGTTAATGGGTAATGCCTGGGTGATTTTATGAGTTTATGGGTAGTGCCTGGGTGATTGCATGAGTGCAGGGGTAACGTATGGGTGATTAGAAGAGTGCATGGGTAATGCTTTACTGATTACATTCGTTTATGGGTAATGCCTGGATGATTGAATGAGTGCATCAGTAGTGCCTGTGTGATTGTAAGAGTGCAAGGGTAGTGTTTGGTGATTTTATAAGTCCTTGGGTATTGGCAGAGTGATTGTATAAGTGCATGGTACTGGCTGGGTGATTGGAGAAGTGCATGGGTAGTGCACAGTGATTGGAACGGTCCATGGGTTGTGCCTGGGTTATTGCCTCAGCGGATGAGTACTGCTTGGGTGATTGCTGGAGTCCTTTACTAATGCCTATGCAATTTTGTAAGTGCATGGGTATTGCTTGGGTGATTTTGTAAGTGTATGGATAATGTTTGGGTGATTGCATAAGTTTATGGGTAATAAGTGATTGTAAGAGTGCAGGAGTAGTGTCTGTGATTGCATGAGTAGTGACTGGGAGGAATGCATGACTACTGGCTAAGTGTTAGACCCGGGATCCCTGATTGACTAAGGTAGGTATCTTAGGCCAAGTAGGGATCCGAGTTCCAACATCAGGGAAAGGAAGGTCACCTTCTTAGATAGCCCCGCTCACCACTCGGTAGCTTGGCACGAGCAGCCAGGCTTACCTTCAAGGAAATGTGTAAGGTATTTGCAACCATACTCACAATAGCCCAATGATGACACCACAAATAGACTCCACACGAGTTTTATGAAAACAAGTATAAACTTTATATAAGAAGATATACAATAAGACCACAAATTAAAAATCCAACATATGAGGTTGTGTACTATTTCTCCTGGCCAGTTGTTAGGCCAGCCAGCCCTTGTAAGTTCTGGACGGTATTAATGAGCACTTCTAAGCATTCTCCTGTACTCCTAATATCATGCCATACAGTTCGTAATGCTAGAATCAGGCACATTTGCAATGTAAAAATTCTGTAAGACATAACGCAGAAATCAGACACTCTGCAATGAAAAGAATGCAATGCATAACGCAACAATCAGGCACATTGCAAGGTAAATAATGCAATGCATAATACAACCACCAGGTATGTTGTTCTGCTGAAATAAGGCAATGCGTATATTCATCATGCAGGAACAATGCAATGCACAATACACTAATCAGGTAGTTTGTTATGCAGAAACAATGCAATGCGTCATACAACATTCAGGTAGCTCGTTATGCAGATCAAACGCCATGTGTCATACACTAATCAGGTAGTTTGTTATGCAGGAATCATGCAATGCATAATACTCTAATCAGGTACTCCGTTATGCAGAAATTATGCAATGTGTAGTATGACAGTCAGGTACTCCGCTCTGCAGAAATGGAATAATGCATAATACACTCAGGCCCGATCACCGGGCCTTAGGCGGTCTCTCCGCCTCTCCTTCTGACTTACAGTCAGCCTCTCAACAGTTGCCCCCAACAGGGGCACGATGGAATAAAAAGTGCAGCTCCGCACTCAGCCACCTGTACTGCCACTCTCTCGACAATATGGGCCGCTATACGAGCTGAAGCAGAGGCTTGAGCTGCCAACACGAGAGAGAGGCCAAAAGCATCTCCCTCTGAGCACGGCCCCGCCCCAGGAGTCGACACATGCCCCTGGGGGGCACAAATCCACTCTCCTCTCCTTTTCCAGTGGCTGGGCCTCCAATGCAGCTTTGTGAATTGGCAACGGCAGCTCGAGCCCGCAACTTAGCTCCTCCGGGACTGCCGGTTTGGGCTGCTTCAGTTACAAAGATATCAGGCTGCCACAAATCACATGCACACAGCACTGCTGAGTCTTCCTTAAGCTTCAGGTGCACGATCACTGGGCCCTTCACACACACGTCTCAGGCTGCATGAAGATCACGCGTACAACGTCGCTGAGACTCACTTTAACTCCGGTGCACACGATAACAAGGCAAATCCTCACGAAGGTCTCCCGGTGCACCAATCAACCGCACACAGTGGCGATGAGGCTCACTTGGATTCTGGTGCACACGATAACAAGGCAAATCCTCATGAAGGTCTCACGGTGCACAATGCACACAGCGTCGATGAGACTCACTTGGATTCCGGTGCACCTGATAACAAGGCAAATCCTCACGAAGGTCTCAGGGTGCATAACGCACACAAACACAGCATTGATGAGACTCACTTCGATTCCAGTGCATACGATCAATGGACAATCCGCACAAAGGGGTTCAGGCTGCACAAAGCATACGTACACAGAGTCGCTGATCCTTGCTTGGTCTCAGCTGCAACAGGCACACACTCACTGAGGCTCTCATGAAAACTTTTATGTTCCTGTGTTTCCGAACAGGGAGCCAGCTCACCTTGGGCCCTTGGGGATAAGTTACTTCAGGACACAGCACACAGCAAAGCCCTTCAAGCAGGGGGACACAGCACACAGAAAAGTCCCTTTAGCCTTTCCTCTGTTAAAACAGCAAACTGCGGGCCAGCCCCAGAATACACAGCAAGGGTCAGTCCTATCTTTCAGTTTCTTCAGTTATTTCTTCTTTGGCAAAGGACCTCTTGACCACAAAGTATCTCCAGCCTTGTTCACACTTGATCAAGCCATTCTCCAAAGTTCAGTGGGTTCAGCTCTCATAGTTATACCCCTCAGTGGTTTTGAAGTCTTTGGGGCCCATTAGGATGGTGGACAGATTGCCCCCGCCGGGACCAGCGGTAGCTAACATTGGCCCGGCGGGGGCAATCTGCCCGCCATCCATGCCTGATTGACCCCCTGCCATATTAGTATGGATGGGGGTCCGCGGTGGACGGAAAGACCGTCCGCCGCTTTTCCGCCTGGTCTACTCGTCGACCGGGCGGAAAAGGGGCATAATATGGTGGTGGTGTCTGCAAGGGGCCGCCATCCATATTATGATGCAGGTGGAGATCAGCCTTTCCATGGCGGCGTTGCCGGCAACTGCTGCTAATGAGATGCAGAGTAGGCGTTCCCGTGCAAAAAGCCACGACAACACCACATCACAACATTCTCAACAACCAGCCAGATCTGCGATAAGATCACAAAACAGTCTATAAGGCGCGTTAGCAGCAGGAAATTAACACCTGCTCTGACCTGGTGTAAAGTAGGACTACAACCTGCACAAGAAATGGGAGCCCAGCCCAGAGCCACACCTGAAGAACAACAGATGCCATGGAGCCTCTGATCATGGAGCATGGACACGTAAGAGGGCCACAACACCCACCGCCACCCCCCCAGGACCATCCCCCGCCCCTCCCGGGCCCTACCCCGGGCACCCCTCACCTACCCCAGACCAAGATATTGCACATCAACGTCACAAAATCATGAACAAAAGCATTCACCTGATGTCGCACCTTTATAACAATTAACATACATGTGAGTACAGAATATCGGAATCATTCATTCACCATTGAAAGTCCAAACAAAATATCACAATCAAATTTGTCTCCAAACAACTATTTTGAAGAGTCATGGCAGGGCATCCCTGGACAATCTGTAAGTCACAGCCTACAAGACAATATCCAAGATAAGAAGGTGTGTCAGACACTCAACAAAGGAGAGAGAGAGAGAGAAAGAGAGAGAGAAAGAAAGAGAGTGGAAGAGAGAGACTAAACAAGGAGCGCAAGGCCAATCAGGCTCTTGGCTCATTCATACACACCAACTGGTGCGTGTGTTTTGCAATTGGTGCACCCCAAATCTAAGGACTGGCATCAATGTCAGCACGAAGGCCACATCACATTCAAGAAATGCAAGCAGTAATCAGACTAAAATTAGGCATGAAAGCTCCTTTGTCTCAATATACAAGGCGGAAGGACAACCAAACCTCTGACCTTGGTCTTGAATGCAGCTGGCACACCCTGCGTGAGATACCATATCAGACTCCGACTCCCACACCCCAAACTGTACTAATGAAAGACGAACGTGTCCACACCCCACACACACTTGTCCCTGATCGAGCTACACCTGCAAGGGATGCCCTTGACACATTGGTAAAAAACAACCCATACGTCCAAATGCTGCACACACATATGACTCATTGCCCAGAGCTGTGGCATATTGTCCACCGAACTGCCGCCGGTCTGAGGATTGCATGTGCTACGAGACCAACAAACACAATGGCAGGCCATCCTGGGCACATGCACAACCCCTATCACGTGGAACTGTACCGTGCACAAATGTTGCATCTGTTGGGATCACTTCCAATGGCAGTGTTGCGAATCAGTTTCTGTCTGAGTTTACGACTTGCCTACGTCACCTGAGTCCAGTCATGGTTCCACTGTCCATCATGCACATTCGGGTGTCCCATGGATGTCTGCCAATCCAATGCAACGGTAGCTGAAATGGATTATGATTTAACTGTGCGCCGCCTGTTGGCCCACGAACAGGAGTGTCACCGGGATACCCGTGGATGGGATGCCTTGATCTTTGGCGTATGTTCAGCCAGTTGTGCATGGGAGCTTGCACAACTCCTTGTCTGCAGTGACCACATCGAGGCGCTCCTTTATTGGTCTGTGTTGCGGATTGGTGAAACGGCGTGGATGGAGCATATCTGCCCGGACCAGTTAATGGATTGGCTCCCCCTCGTGTTCCTTGAACTTAACAACGACATACTCTTGTAACAGATTGCCCACGAAGCTGTGCTCCCATTCATGGATGAGTAACTACGTTACTGCAGCCATATTTGTTTGTCACCCACAGCAAAGGTCCCCACACCTTTTTGTATCTTGGGGAATGCTCACATAATCCACAAACACAGTGGGCATGTCTGCCTTCGCCTGGACTCAGAATGCATGTGCATGGAACTATGCGCCTGTATACACACCTGTGCAAGGTGGTGCAGTTACGTAGGCGGAGCTGCACCGCGTCGTTTGGCAATGTTCTCAATTCGAACATACTGCTGGGGGGAAGAGTACTCACATGGCAATGTTGTACGACATGTGACCTTGTAGGACCCTTTCACCTGCTCACTGTCAGCAAAGCAGGCAGTTGGTGCAGTCGGGTGGTACAGCACCATGCAGATCCCATGAGCTGTGAGTCATGTCCCCTGACAAGGGGCACTGAGCATACCCCAAACAGCACATGACTCGTCCAACAAAGCAAGGTGGCCTGAGCGCGTTGCCATCCGTAATGATTTGTGTTAATTTTTGCCTCCCCATTTCTTGCACCTCGACATGTTCCTATGGTGCCGGTAAGTGTCTTAAGCATTGGTCTGCATGTTGTGGCCCTAGCCCTGCCTGTACTGACATGCACATGCTAATAAAGTCTACACAGCACAGCTAATCAGCCATCTCCTCCTGGCAACCCAACACACGGCATTGGAATTCCATGTGTTGGTCGGGGGTCCTGGGAGACAGCTGTGGTGGTGTGTGCTCCTGCTGTGTGGTCTGTGCAGGGGGTGAGGTCACCTCGAGACAGCTGGGCTGCACTGCTCCTGGAGGTGGGGTGCGGAGGCTGTCCATTAGTCGTTGGAGTGTGTGTGAGCATATGTGCAGGGTGTCCTCTTCATCATCACTGATGAGATGTGTGGTTTGCTCTGCGGGAGGTGTTGATTGTCCCTCTGCAATGTAAAGGGGAGATGCAGGTGAACAGTGTCCCGCGTATGCTGATGCTTTCTAGATGTTCACATACAGACTGCATGACAATGTACATTGTGACTGTTTTGGTAGAGCCGGCTATTTGATGGGAGACAGTGGACATTTCCACAACATGACGGATGTGTGGTTGTACTCGTACATTATCATCTCACAGTGTCATGCTATGCCAGATGTGAGAGGCCAGTTACTGTGCACTAGCAGCACCAGTTGTGCCCTTTCTCGTGTGGTGTAAGTGTTGCACTTTGTACCACATTGCCGTCAATGCTGATGTGCTGTGATTGCTATATATGTGTGCTGCATTGTGGGAGAGTCGCCCCTGCAGGTCTGATTTAGCGGCCTCATATCCCATTGAGGCCGTGTGCCTTTGAGTTGTGTGCTTTTCGGGTGCCGGGATGTTTCCGACTTGGGTCATTTGTGCTCTTGGACAGATTTTGTGCTCTTGTGCATTATTTATCTGCAGATGAGTTATTGACGTCATGGGTTGTAGGTGCACGTGGATGTGTCAGAGTGTGACCTGCTCCTTTACGGATGTGATCCACACTGGGCCACCTCAATGCCAACTCGTGCACCATGTCAATTATTTTTACTGCAGCCATGCTATTGGTCATGCAGTATCATTTGCATTGTCAGTGTGGCTCGCGGAGCCGCTGCTTTGCTGGATTCTGCACATGTGCATGGGTAGGTTGTGGCATTGGTGACATGGAGGGGGCCCATTTGTGCACATTGTGGATGGGGGCCTACTTGGTGTTTCTATGTGTGCCGCAGTGTGCCAAAGGTATCAGGGACATGTTCCACTATCATTGTGCGTGTGCAGTGTGCTACACATGAATGTGCATGTATGCCATTATGCCCATCTCCCTCCGACCACCCAGTCCCTGGTGGTTACTCACCCTGTTGCTGTTGGGTCAGGTAATTTCGAGCTGTGTCTAGCCCCCCAAATCCTTGCACCGTCTCCACACTGATGACTGTGGCCACCATTTCCTCCAGCTCATCTAACTCCTCCTGTGGCGCAGGACTCCCACCTCCAGTCGCCTTTGCTGCCTTCCATTTGGCAGCGAGTTTTTGTTTGGTCTGGCTTTGCACATCATGCCAGTGCCTCTTGACCTCCTCGACACTCCGACGGCATTAACGTTGTTGATGATGGACTGCCACATTTCCATTTGTGTTGCCAATACCGCAGTGGAGGTGACAAACAGTTGTTGGTAGCAGCAGATCCTGACAGTGGAACATGTAGCGCACTTAAGTGGAGAGCTCACTGCCTTCCGTGTCCGCGAGTCTATCGATAAGGAAGCCTTGAACGATTTTGGGACCGGCACCTAAGAAGGCGGCAGCTGTCTAGATCTAAGAGCCGGATCTCGCAGCAAACGGAGCCCGACGCCGCTTTCGGGCTCGAGTTCCTCCCTTTGCTCTGACGCCACAGGTGAGCGGGCAGCTGGCGCGAGCGCTACCGGGCATTTGCAGCTCAGCAATGCGGACTCCCACCAGATGGCGCTACCTCATGGCCCCATGCCTGACCTTAAGATGGCGGCAGGCGCCGATCCAAGGCACCTGTGACACCCGATGTCCGTGCAATGAGCTACTCCGGCCCAGCGGCGCAGAGATGACCCCGGTAACGTGCTCAGACATCCCATCTTGCAGCAGACTCCCTGCACAGCATGCTCCTTGCTGCTACCACCGGGGGACCCCTGTCATTGGCATAATAGGGGTGCACTGTGTAGCGGTTGGAGGCCCTCACCCACCCCAGAGAACACTCTTCATCGGAGCGGCCTGTCCCGCCACGGATCGAGGGGCACAGAGGTGCCCCCACCCAGGAGTCTAAGCACACAGCCCCCACTTCCGGGACTGGAGGCGTGAAGACAGCTGAGCCCAGCCTTCTTCCAGCCCTTCAACCCCTGTATGCCCCCTCTCCAACAACTTCTGTTGTTGTCAAACAAAGTGCTGCTGCAGCCGGGCAGGAGCGAGGAACCAGTGAACTTTTCCCAGGTATGGCGGCGAGGGAGCCATGACCTGCTGATTGTCTTCAAAGTTACTCCAGTGGTCCCGAGCCTACAAGCCTCCTCTCCCTTCCTGACTTTGATCTCTGAACTATGTACCCCCCCGGACTTCTCCTGGCACTCTAATTCATACTCACTGGGTTACTCTCATGGACTTCTTTACATTTTTTCTTTTGCCCTGCCTGCCATGTTGCTGCTGTTCTCTTCCGCTTTTCTCTGGACCCCGACCCGCCATCTTGTCCATTACCTCGTCCTTTCCCCTTTTCCCTCGTTTACCCCTTGACGATTCTTAAATGTTTCTTCCTTTTTCTGATTTGCCTTTTCTCCATACCCTTGTATCCCTCCCACCCTCCATTGGTGTTGTGACTGCATCCCCCCTTCGACCCCACTTAATGGAACTCTGCTCTTCTGTTTTTTTGGGTCTTAACCTGAGAAAATCTAGTATTTGTATATATATGTATATAGAGATAAATCCAATCACTAGTATATGCAGTAGACCTTTGTACTCTCTACCATTCCTATGTGACTCTTAGAGTATAGCCATTTGTATCCCTTCCTTATGTATATAGAGATAACTCTAATCACTAGTATATGCAGTAGACCTTTGTACTCTCTACCATTCCTATGTAACTCTTAGAGTATATCCATTCGTATCCCTTCCTTATGTATATAGAGATAACTCTAATCACTAGTATATGCAGTAGACCTTTGTACTCTACCATTCCTATGTGACTCTTGGAGTATATCCATTCATATCCCTTCCCTATGTATATAGAGATAACTCGTATCACTAGTATATGCAGTAGACCTGTGTACTATCTACCATTCCTATGTGACTCTTAGAGTATATCCATTCGTATCCCTTCCTTGAATATCTCCTCCTTGTGTGAACTTTATAACTTGTACATTTGCAATTTTTTTCTTATGTATCGCAACTGGTTCTCATGTAAAGCGCTCTGACACCTTCGGGTAATGTTCGCGCTATATAAAATCGCATTAAATAAAATAAAAGAAATAAATAAGTAGTGTTCTACCACCTACGTGACGATGATTCGGTCTTTCTGCGGACTGAACCCCGTATTCCTCTTCCTCTTCTTCTTGCCCTTCCCCATACACAGTTTTCCTGGCTGGTCCTCCGTGGGGCTTGTGGGGGTTCGGGTTGTCCTCTGTTCTAGGTCCGGTGCATCCATGGAGCCACACACTAGCTTTTGGTTTGGTGTCGTTTTTTTGTTGCTTTTATAGTGCATTTTCCCCCATGACGTGTGAGAATTGCAGGCCTGTCTGGTTGCCGCTGGTTTTTGTATTTGGGACATCACATTTTTTTTTGCGTTGAGGTTTCACACTTTTTCTGGGTGACGTTAATTTTTAGGCGGTCATTTGCGTGTTATCCTGCTACTATCGCATGGTGCCGCCGGGTTGGGAATTCAATGTTACCACGGTGTTATTATATCGCAATAAACAGCGATGTGTAGAGTTGCGTTAAGTTAATTTGGCGATGGTTATCACACGTTCTTGTATAATCAACTCTACTGACTAAAATAGGTGTGACATTTATTCCTAAATCACTCTTTGGACTCAGTCATGCTGAAGTGAGAGTAACAACGCTTTCTCAGTCTCACTAAGTTTATTGCTGGTCTCATCAGTGCTGGATGACAAGGAGTGAAGGGCAGTTGAATATTCTGATGAAAATGTTTCAATAAAATAAGTGGAATCCACAATGTTTTGTTATGTTTGTGGACAGTTTCACCATTAGTAGGGTTGTACTGATGTGATATATCCACATAAAATAGCAAGGTGGGAGCGCCTTAGAGTTTCTTAGGTGGCTCAATGTGTACTTTTGTTTGTGGGTAGGTCTGTGAGCTTGAGAGATAGGGAGCAGATTAACATTCGGCAGACATTTAAGCACTAGTAGGGTTGTAATGTTTTACTAGTGTGATTTATCCCGTAAAATAACCAAGTGGGAGCGCCAGAAATTGTCTCAGTTGGCACAATGTGTTTGTAGCTGTTTTTTTAGTGAGAGTGAGTGTGAGAGGAATGGGGCAGGGTGAGATGAGGAATGTGTTTGTCTTATGCTGTCGTCAAAAACTCTCATGTGTAAGTGCGAATCCAAACTTCTCCAGTGTTTGTGTTTCTGTGTTTGATTTTAAGAACTGAAGCCTGGGGCAAAGAAGCGGAATATGAAAGCAATGTTGATCTGTAGCAGGCTTTGAAGGTAGTTGTAAATACATTTGCAATGACAAGGACATTTATTTTCCAATAGTTGCTAAGCAACTAGACCAACTTACCCCAGTAGCCTATTGGAAAAGCCCCAACCATTACTTTGGTTAAAACAGTATGTACACGTTTATAGGTTTCAATGCTGATGTCCGTCCTGGCAATGCTTTTAAGATCCGAGGCGTGTATGCAAATTTCATACGCACAAAAAAAGAACAAAACCACAAAATGGAAACCAACCGAGCCACAAACAAAACACAGACACGCCGCTTTGTTGACTGCCAGGTACTCTGTCTAAATTTGGGTTTAAAACTCCCCTTTAACAACAGTAACAAAATGTTACACCACAAAGACATAACCTTTGCTGACATGACAAGGATGATAAGAGTCCCAGCAAGAAAAATGTGATTTTTTTGGCAATACATGGACTTGCTCAGAAATGCTGCGACTGCTAATTGCTTCCAGCCACATGCAGGGGCATATTATTGATGTTCAAGAACAATCTCCCAGTGGGCAATTCATCAGGCTGTTATTATGTCATGCCAAATCTTAGAGAAAATCATGGATTTGTCATGGTAACCATTTTTAAAAGCCAAGGACATGTGCTGTGAAAGCTAAACTGCCCTCATTGCGACATTTCCGTTTATAGCATCGTTGGTCAGACTGTAAATAGGAAACATTCTGAAAAGTGTTAAATTCTTAGTACAATTCATTGACAGAGCTTGTGTAAAGTTTAAAAGTACAACAGGGCGCACCTAGTAATCAATGATTGGGGCTGGCACACTCATACGTTTAAAACGAGACTGAATTGACAACCATTTCCGCTTGATGTTTAAATCTGGCCTTCATCAGTCATGCCCTAATTGATTGATGGTCCTTCTGTGCCCGCCATGGTCTTTCCTCAGTTTCAACCACACTGGGGTTGCTTTAGAAAACAGCTTTATCACAGTCTCAGAGGAGAAACTGACGGAGTGTGATTGAGCCTCCCACGCCCCCGAAGTGCTTAATCAACCAAATAATCAGTCAATCAGCCAATGGGATGTTTATCATTTCGGGTTAATCAAATGTGAATGTTTAACCTTGTGTTTTGGTGTGAAAGAGGAATTCGGAGAAACCAGTTCAGGGAAACTCGTGATAATGTTTAATGTTTGATTGGCAAAATATTGGTTATCATTTGATGTTCACGACTGTCATTCACAAAATTTCGTGTTTCATAGAGATCGCCATTTTGTACACCATTCACAAGTTGTGCTCACTAATGTATTTCTAATTTTATGTTGGAAACAACACGTTTTGCGGAACAATAAATCTAATATACATGCTTAACATTTTGAAAACACGGACAATTCCTTTTTTAATTTTACTTTTTTTAATTTTCGGCTTGCATTTGCCATAGCTGGACAATTCATTAGTTCAAGAATTTAACCAACAACAATAGTTTGTGAAATAATTCTACACTTAACTGCAGTGGCTGGGATCGTGCTGTGGAGAAATGTTGATGCATTTTCCTTCTGATGCTATCTAAATTCTCGCATTGCCCAATCCCTTCTGCACACTTTGGAAGCTGATGCTTAAAAGGAGTCAATAGAAACTAGTATGTGGAGGACAGACTGTCCCTACCTTTATTTTCTGATGCTTTGCTGCAGGATAAGGACCTTATATTATATGAATAGGGTCCTGGAATAACAACAGAAAGGCCTTGGTAAGTGCAACAACACAGGACAAAATAGTGAGGTAGGGTTAGATGAATTCTGCTGCAAGGGAAGAAGTGTATGATGCGATTAGAAGCACATCCTCTGCTCGTCTGGTTTCCATTATCTCATCCTGAGCTGAAGAGGTCCGCTCCGGTTTTAAAGAGTCTGCAGCTGCCATCACATGTGCAGCAACTAGACACAAAGACTGAAAACAGACCGTAAAGGGAAGGCAGTTTAGTAGTTTAAAAGCACCGGGTGTGATATCCTTAAAGAATGCTTTTAAGGATTTAAATCAGTTATGCTCAACATGCACTGCACCCTGTTTCACTTGGTTTTTCCAAATATGTTCTTACACCCTATGTGAACGAGCATTAGGAATGCCACTAGGGCTGGCTTTAAAGGAATGTTGTATGGTAATGTGAAGTATTACAAGAAAATAGCATGGAAATGGATATACATTTGTGTGGAAGCAAAGAACTATAGCATAATATTGGTGTAGGTTAAAATGTCAGGTGGCAGTTGCACTTTCAAGTAAGAACTAACCATCCAGGCTGGTTAATGACTGCCTCCACCCATCTGTGCTGCTGCTAGAAAAACACCATCAATTATCTCATTATCTAAGAAACTTTAATAGCATTACAATGCCCCGTCTGTACCCCTGAAAGTTCAAATTCAAGCTCAACAACATGATTAGAGTTGTATGGAGGGCAAGCACTTCTTTTGTAGAAGCACAAAACTTCTCCCCAATCAGAACACTCTTGACTTCAAACATGTGGGCGTAGCCAAAGGCACTCTCCAGAGATGTTTGCATATTTGTTTGACAGCTTCAGTGTAAAGCCAGACCATAAACATCATTGAGGTAGATAGGCCATTTCGACGCACCTAACATACACAAGCATTTTCAATGCAATCGGTCTCTCTTTTGGGACCGTGTAAGTGTTTAGCCAGAGCTATTGGCACTGCCAATGTGTTTAAGTTATGTTATAAAACAATACTTAATCTAAAAGCTATTGGCGGTCACCATGGCAACAATCCTGTGTGAGAATAGGTGGACTTCAGGTTAGCAACAAAAAGACATATGATGCCCGAGTTTGGAAGTTATTGCACCCGTCAGGAAACTATGGTTACACCTGAGCATGTTTGGATGAGCTCCACAGAGGGTTGATGCTAGAAGGGGCTGTCGGAGTTACGAATATTACAACCTGCAATGTCTAAGAAGGAGCAGTCATGCACTGTTACAAGAGAAATTTGAGCCCTGAATCTAAAGCGTTCACTGAGGCTTAATTCAATAAAGAAAAGTGGTTGTAAACAACTTAATATGATTACTTTAATGAATAAAATGTGAAACATATATTAATGATCTCACTTTTAAAATTTCAAGACTAAAATAAACAAGCATTGGCTTAACCAATAGGTCTCACCTTTGGGACCTTATAAGTCCTTACAGTTCATGTTATTGCACCAAGGATATTGTGCTGGATAACTAAACACTTATAAAGACCCAAAGGAGAGACCTATTGGCTATGCCAATGTTTTTTTTTAAGGGGTGGTCTTAGTGACTCAATGGTGGGCCTTTAGATAAGGGCAGGTGTGTACCCTGATGCGAGTTTTGTTTGACATAGTTTTGTCACATGGCTGATTTTGAGTTTTGCAACGTGATTTGTTGAACGTTGCAATTCAAAAAGCTTTTGCCTCAGGGCACAAATGGTAGAAAAGAGAATGACATATTTGAACCAATAGCTTGCCTACCCTACAGAACATTGACAGGTGTTCCATGATCTACTAGTTACACAATGTGCTCTGCAGCAGGCACATTAACCCTCTATGCTACTTCATAAGTCAAAACTGTGACTAGACAAAACAACGAACACTCCCAGGACTATGCTAAGTAGTAGAGTCATTTTACATCTGCTTTAATCTTTTCAAAATTACTGGGTACAGAATGATATCTGCAACAGAGGTCGTAACCCTGTAAAATACTTTTAAAAAGTGCAGCCTTTTTGTAACCAATTGAGTAATCCAGAACAGATTTACTGTAAAAATGTCCATGTTATCAATTTGTTTAAGTATTTTGTTTTCTAAACGCATGTATAAATTGACTGCGGTTTTCAAACTCCGTCCCAAGTTACCCCATCCCTTTCCTCTGCCACACCTTGGCCCCCATATGTATAAGTGCCCTGAGTAATTTTTCCCAAATCCAGCAATGTCTGTGGTACACTAAAGCTGTGTATGGCAGACATTACTTCCTGAATAATTACAAAGGACAGAGATTTGGCGCCATTTTCAAGGATAAAAACTTGACTGATAAAGCATATAAATTAGCTATATTCTCTAGTCTAACTAAAATAGACAGGATTCATCAAACAATTACATGTGGCATTCTTCTGTTTTTGAGCGTTAGTACAAGTCCCATCAAGACAACTCTACAAATACAAAACAACCGAGAAATTTAACAAGCGCTCTACGAATGCAAATCAGATTTGCATAAGTATTACATGCAACAACTTGCCCGTTAATTTACAAGAGCCAACCGTAAAATACAGCTTAACGCCCTTAGTCAAATTTATGCCGGGATACATGTGTCCATAATTTGTGCACTTCCGGGTCGTAAACTAGCCAATTAAATGTCTAAATATATTCTAGAATTGGTCTAAAGGGTAAACGAGACTAGTAATGTGAAAAACAACACAGGAATGGAGAATTGTAAACCAATCTGAGTGCGCTACACACTATTCCGATGTGTTCATTGGCTGTGGTGTTTCAACTGCTCTACGTCAATTGGTGGGTGTAACCAGCACCAGTTGCCTGTGTTTCTGGGTGGGTTAGGCGAGGGAGGAAGGAGAGGTAGACGAAAGCAACCGTTTGTGGCTGCGGAGTTGCCTTCGGATAGTCAGATTGAGAAATTAGGGGTACTGACAGCTCACCCTCAAGACGGATGTCTGCTAGGGCCTGACCGGGAACTGAAAAGCAGTAATTATAGAAAATGTTTACAAACGATCCTCTTCGAGCGAATGAAGCAAATGCATACATGCCCACATTTTAGGACAGGGAGGTGGGAGATTTAATGCCCTGTGTGTGGGGGAGGGGAGAGAGGAGGGGGCCTGCGCCTGTTTCCCTTGCGGGAGCGAGCAGGGGCATCAACTGTTTGCAAGTTAACTGCAAACAGATGTTTTCAAATCTCGCTCCTGCAAGGGAATCGGCAAACGTGCAAGCGTTGCCATTTAAACGATGCACCGCGTACACGTTTTTGGGCGAAAATCAGAATCAATTTCAAGAGTTCTCCTCCTATGCAGCGCATGCGTGCTTCATAGGCGAAACCTAAAAAATGGTGTGCAAACTCTCAAACCTCAGCAATGTCTGGTGCCTAGAGCTAAAGTGCTCAATCAGTGCGCTTTACAGATGTTCTTATGTATGGCAATTAAACGTGTGCACCAATTTAAATAATTAACCAGCTATGCAATTCGAGTAACCCGTACATTATGTACCAACACAAAAAGCATTCAGCAAATTTCTGTAAAACGTAACTCAAAATAAAACATAATCATTTGGACAACATACATTAAACATTCAAATTAATAAACTGATTTGAAGAAACTGCTTGATAGTGTGCAAACGTTAGAATAAGTCAGGCAGGCACACCACTCCCCTCACCATCACCTACCTGTGTATGGCCTGTTGCTCCGCCAGTTAACAGCCCCTTACTCTTTGTCAGTATTTGCTCCATCATACTTGTTATTATAAAACAATATCTGATTGAAATGTTGGTTAGTGCCAAATAAATAAACAAATAAGAATGTGGTCATCATTAATGTTCAGTCAGACTGTATAGAGGTCAAGTTTTTTCCAAAATTAATGAGACCTTTCAACAGTACATGGTGTGAGATTTGTAGAAGTGGGTATCCCTTGACCTTTGCCACTAATGCTACACCCCTCATCAATACGGTGTCCTCATAAACTCTGAGTTTTATATAATAACCTGGACTACGCTAGCATAGTTGAAAACACAGCTTATTGCACACCTACCTCTGCCATTACAGGCTGGACCAAGGTACTTGGACTCAAGGAAATCAGCAACCAAAGGGCATATGTTACTGAAAGGGTGCAAGGTCCCAACACATGTCACAGACCACCCTCCCACATGATGCGGAATTCAATGTGCAGTCTGATTTTCTTGCACCCTAGATGAAGATGTGCAAATGGGATTACACACAGACCAGGGGACACATGTTAAGGAGGGGAAGGGATGAAAATGAGCCCAAGTTGACTATGGGGAGCTGAAAAGGCACTGCACATATAACCTAACTGAGCTGACACCCCAACTGTGGGAGTGTAGCCGGGCTTCAGAGCACTTCAAAAAGCAGATGACACACAACACAACAAACAGCCATGTACCTACCTAACACAGGATGTCCTGCCACCTCTTCTGGACGTTCCTTAGGCGCCGGTGAGGGCCCCCCGCAGACCTGACGGCCCTGACCATGTCCCGCCAGATTTCCCCCTTCTCGTAGGCAGTTACCTGTCAGAAAGACACAGTGAAACAACATCACTACATCTGCTCCATGTCCCAGAGACACACACTTGCACATCTTTGATAATGTGAACAGGGCATAGGATGCTGATAGGACTTGTATCATCGTACATGTGAATGTGGCCTGTGTGCAAGCCCCAATGCACTACATGGCATTGAAAACCAACAGATGGCGTAACGGGTGCAACACACTCACTGATCATGGCACACACTGGGCAACACATGCAACTGCAGGGTGTGGGACAGCACGTGCCAAGCAGTCACATATCCCACTCCACTGAAGAACACTCAGCAGACCAGACAGACACACCCTGGCACATATGGTGCACAGTCTAAATATCAAGTTAGAAATAGCGACTTACAAAAATATCGTATTGGAAATATTGAAGGTACATAATATCGAGATCAAGAATATCATTGGACAGAATATCGACCCCAAGGTAAGTAATATCGATTTTTTTTATATCGATGTAAGTAACATCGAAGTTACTAATATCGATATTTGTAATATTGTTTTGTATTTTATTATGTATGTATAATATTTTTTTGTTAAGTATTTTACTTGTTTTAAATTATATGTTTATTATTTTTATATATTAATAATGTTATTTTTAAGAAAGTTTTATGGTTTAGTACCGGAGCGGGTTGTGGGTTTACAGGGGAATAGGGTGGGAAGTAATTTAAATGTACTAAATTAACTATTAATTTTTAGGAATTATAAATTAATTTTAATTAATGTTTGTTTATTTCTGTAGCGGGTTGGGGGTTTATAGGGTATTGGGTGGGAAGTAATTTAATTATAATTAATTAATGATTCTTTTTTGGAAATGGGTGAATATTTTATTTTTAAGTAATTATTAATTGGCAATTAAATATTTTATTTGATAATTACCTTCTTAAATTGGTAAATAATGTTTTTAATTGTAAATAATGGTTTTAATTGGTAATTATGTTTTTAATTTGTAAGTAATGTTTTTAATTGGCAAACATTTTTTAATTGGTAATTAATTTTTTATTTGGTAATTAATTTTGTTAAGTGGCAATTAATCTTTTTAATTGGTAAAGTTTTTTATTAATTGGAAATTATTTTTAATTAATTGGAAATCAATGTTTCATAAAAAGTATTATTTGGTATGAAAAATAATTTTCTTGTTTAATATTTTTTAATTGTAAATCAATTTTAAATAATTACATTTTTTTGTAATGAAACAGTGTTATTGTTCAATATTTATTATTTTGTGACTAATATTTATTAATTAATATTTATTGGTATTTATTGTCAATGTATTGTTCATTTATTTTTAATTAATTATTCAATTGTAATTATGTTTTAGTTATTATTAATGGGTATTCGTAAATGATGTAGAGTTATTAAAAAATTAAATTATTTATTATTTTAAATATTTTTTTTAAATAAGTATGTTATATTTAAATTCTACGCTATCCAATGTTTTCCCTACTGTTTCACTCTCTGGAGTTGGAATAGTAATTTTTACCCCTACGCTATCCAACGCTTTCCCTACTGTTGCACTCTGTGGAGTTGGAATAGTAATTATAACCCCTACGCTATCCAATGCTTTCCCTACTGTAGCACCCTTTGGAGTTGGAATAGGAATTTTTACCCCCAAGCTATCCAACGTTTTCAATACTGTTGCACTCTCTGGAGTTGGAATAGTAATTTTTACCCCTACGCTATCCAACGCTTTCCCTACAATAGCCTTATCTGGAGTTGGAATATTAATTTTTACCCCTACGCTATCCAAAGCTTTCCCTACTGTAGCACCCTCTGGAGTTGGAACAGTAATTTTTACCCCTACGCTATCCAACGCTTTTTCTACTGTTGCCCCCTCTGGAGTTGGAATAGTAATTTTTACCTCAACACTATCCAACGCTTTCCCTACTTGCCCCCTCTGGAGTAGGAATAGTAATGTTTACCCCTATGCTATCCAACGCTTTCCCTACTGTTGCCCCCTCTGGAGTTGGAATAGTAATGTTTACCCCTACGCTATCCAACACTTTCCCTACTGTAGCACCCTCTGGAGTTAGAATATTAATTTTTACCCCTACGCTATCCAACGCTTTCCCTACTGTGGCCCCCTCTGGAGTTGGAATGGTAATGTTTACCCCTATGCTATCCAACGCTTTCCCTACTGTAGCACCCTCTGGAGTTAGAATATAAATTTTTACCCCTACGCTATCCAACGCTTTCCCTACTGTAGCACCCTCTGGAGTTGGAATAGTACTTTTTACCCCTACGCTATCCAACGCTTTCCCTACTGTTGCCCTCACTGGATTTGGAATAGTAATTTTTACCTCTAAGCTATCCAATGCTTTCCCTACTTGCCCCCTCTGCAGTTGGAATAGTAATTTTTACCACTACGCTATCCAACGCTTTCCCTACTGTTGCCCCCTCTGGAGTTGGAATAGTAATTTTGACCTCTACGCTATCCAACGCTTTCCCTACTTGCCCCATCTGGAGTTGGAATAGTAATTTTTACCCCTACGCTATCCAACGCTTTCCCTACTTGCCCCCTCTGGAGTAGGAATAGTAATGTTTACCCCTACGCTATCCAACGCTTTCCCACCTGTGGCCCCCTCTGGAGTTGGAATGGTAATGTTTACCCCTATGCTATCCAACGCTTTCCCTACTGTAGCACCCTCTGGAGTTAGAATATGAATTTTTACCCCTACGCTATCCAACGCTTTCCCTACTGTAGCACCCTCTGGAGTTGGTATAGTCATTTTTACCCCTACACTATCCAACGCTTTCCCAACTATTGCCCCCTCTGGAGTTGTAATAGTAATTTTTACCTCTACGCTAGCCAACGCTTTCCCTACTTGCCCCCTCTGGAGGAGGAATAGTAATGTTTACCCCTACGCTATCCAACGCTTTCCCTACTGTTGCCCCCTCTGGAGTTGGAATAGTAATGTTTACCCCTACGCTATCCAACACTTTCCCTACTGTAGCACCCTCTGGGGTTAAAATATTAATTGTTACCCCTACGCTATCCAACGCTTTCC
This sequence comes from Lissotriton helveticus, assembly GCF_964261635.1. Lineage (NCBI taxonomy): Eukaryota > Metazoa > Chordata > Amphibia > Caudata > Salamandridae > Lissotriton > Lissotriton helveticus. The sequence goes on along the minus strand of NC_136062.1, from coordinate 53,183,253 downwards.
CTACTGTGGCCCCCTCTGGAGTTGGAATGGTAATGTTTACCCCTACGCTATCCAACGCTTTCCCTACTGTAGCACCCTCTTGAGTTGGAATAGTACTTTTTACCCCTACACTATGCAACGCTTTCCCTACTGTTGCCCCCACTGGATTTGGAAGAGTAATTTTTACCTCTACGCTATCCAACGCTTTCCCTACTTGCCCCCTCTGGAGTTGGAATAGTAATTTTTACCCCTACGCTATCCAACGCTTTCCCTACTGTTGGCCCCTCTGGAGTTGGAATAGTAATTTTGACCTCTACTCTATCCAACGCTTTCCGTACTTGCCCCCTCTGGAGTTGGAATAGTAATTTTTACCCCTACGCTATCCAACACTTTCCCTACTGTTGCCCCCTCTGGAGTTGGAATAGTAATTTTTACCCCTACGCTATCCAACGCTTTCCCTACTGTAGCACCCTCTGGAGTTGGAATAGTAATTTTTACCCCTACGCTATCCAACGCTTTTCCTACTGTTGCCCCCTCTGGAGTTGGAATAGTAATTTTTATCCCTACGCTATCCAACGCTTTCCCCACTGTTGCATTTTCTGAAGTAATTTTAAGTGTTACGCTAACTAATTTTATCATTATTGTAGTTTTTTTGGGACTTTGAATAGTAGTTTTATTTATTTAGCTATTTAATATTTTTAATATTATTTTTGATAATGTAGTATAATATTAATTTTAAAAATATTGAAAGTATATATATATTTTTTAATTTATTCAATGTATTAAATATAAATATTTACTTTTTGTTTATGTTATTGTTTTATGTGTGTAGATGTATTTGTATTTATAATATTTTTAAAATAATTTAAAAGTTATTAAAATAATTATTACAACTTATTATTAGGTAAGTGTATATAATATTTTTTATGTATATGTTTAATTAATGTTATATTATTGAATATGTATTATTTATTAATTTTAAACATTATTAAATATTTTTAACTATGTTTATTTGGTTTATAAGTATTATTTACTTTATTTTACACTTTTTTTATTTTTTAAAAATAAACAATATTTTTCATTACAATATTTTTAACTTTGATATTTTTGTTTTGATATTTTTGTACTTACCATGTTGTAGATAGGCTGTCGATATTCTTGCTTCCGATATCCCAACGTAGATTTTTGTGTAGGTCGATATTTTTTTCGTCGATAATGTGTCAGTGATCCACTGAAAGAAATGGATTTGAGGCACTGAGCGACTAACGTATTGATTTATGAAAGTTAAGTGAATGATTTACAAATAGAGTTCCAGAACAAATGTTAACGAGCACTGGCAAAGCGAACGTGTCTTGCCTTTGTGACCAATTAACTTTGCAAATAATTTATAGCAATGCTATACAGCATCCCTGACACTTTGCAACATAGCTAGGGAGGAGAAAAAAAATCAGACTGTATATACGCATCATTTTGTAGGCATGCATCCCTTAACAATGATGTAGGAGCTTTTTTAAATTAATATTTAGCAATGTGAGTTGAATTGGTAAATATAAGAAACAGTAGCGCACAACGCGAATTTTTTTTAAGCCAATGGGAGAAGAAACACGGAGTACACTGGTGGAGGAAATCAACATGGAGGCAGAAGTAACATAGAGGGTGAGGTACATAAGCACATGGCAGGTGAAAGCAACCTGGAGGAAGCAGAAAGTCAAAAGAAAAACAGAAGGCAGGGACAACAATGGAAAGAGAAGGGGGGGCACACCGGTGAGAGAAAGAAATGTGGATCTGGGGGAGAGAAGCACATGGACAAGAAAGCAACACATGGGACAGCAGCATATAATGGTGAGCCCGGCATGGAGAGCTTGGAGGAGAAGCGAATGCGCAAAAGAGAGCAACATGGACTGTGGTGTGAAGAAGTACACAAGGGAGAACACTGGAAAACATATGCACTACTAATGAATGCTTAACCAAAAAGAAAAAAGTAGTGTCTGAAAATTAAGCATTAGAAGAATAGAATTAATGAGGTCATTACCCACCGGGAGGAAGGAACATAAGAAGATGAAGAAAAGACCACACAGGCGAACAAATAAAAAGCAAGGAAATAATAGTGACAATAAAGCCAACAATGGTAAGCAATGTGTGGGCTGTAAGCCCATTGTACAATTATAATAGGTCTTTTGCGCAAACAGACAGCTTCTACTGTATCTTAGGCGAGACCTAAAACCAGAAACAACTGTGTACTTGATGACTGGATCACAAAGTGGCGCGATGAAGATAAACAACAATAGGTAGACAGAGAAAAGCCTCAAGGCAGTTGACATATAATATTCCAGTTTGATGCAAAATGAATATGATACGTTTTGAGATTACTGACTATGGAAACTATAGACATAAGTTGAACAATCGCTACGGATGCTTTGCATTCTCAATTTAGGGTAGTGAGGGTAATTTCATTCTGTTGTTTGGTATGTGACCGTACTTGAACACTAGGCTAAACCCCCAAACGAGATACAACAGAGATCAAATTTACTTTTTGCCCTCGCGGACTGTTAGGACAGTACCATCTGCTATAAAAAATAATACTTTCTGACATCAGAGTCTGTGGCCTTGATTGAGGAACAGTTGGACTCCAAAGCCTTTTAATATGCAATGTATTACAATTAAAGAGTTGTTTTACAATTGAGAACATTTGGGAGACCCTGACTGAGGAAGGGGCTGCAGGTGTTAAATACAATGCTGGAAAAGCAAAGTGTGCTAGCAATGAACGTGTGCTTGGCTCGGCGCCATAGTGGGGGCACAGATTAGCATCAAGTCTCCGACCTTTTCCTTGAGCGTTGAAAGCAGCAGTGGCAGATTTAGAGAACTTGAGATCTCGAACAACAACCACTGACATTCAACCAGTTCCACTCCATGCAGGTGAACGTATCACCTGCAGTGAGTGCAGCTCATGGAGAGTCAACCCTTCACGCGGCTCTTTTAGCTAAATTCTCCCCAGCACAGACGGCGACAGACAGATATGGCTCCGAGTTAAGTAGTGTATTCTGTAATACCTCCGCTGTGAGCACGCAACAGGGGGGTCCGTGAATCATCCAGCACAGTAAAAAGAAAAGCTGGACGTATAATATGTATGTACAAGTACAGTGTCTACAGCAAAACCTGTTCACAAATATTTGTATTATTAACGGAAAGAATTTATGATGTGAGGTGACGCTATTTAAACGAGTTCTAAATTCTGATTCGGGGTGTGGCTATTTGCAGAAAATATGACACCCACGACTGGCTTTACAGGAAAGAAGGCCCTGTGTATACTACCTGAAGAGCATGATGCAAGAAGCATGACATTTTAGAAGAATATATTCGAAAGCATTGAACTGGTTCCTGCATCGGTTCACTTTGAGCTGTTTTCCTAAAAGGTGCATTGCACATCTGCACACCTCTTGCTGCAGGTTTGACAGTTGCTGCCTGTAGTGTACTCCCCCAACGACCACCAGCTCCAGAGTGTGGCTGAGATTGCTGGGTAGCTGGAGAGAGCTCGGCGCCGTACCCGGTTGCACCCCTGAGGCTGCACAGAGCATGAAGGAGGAAGGGGTTCACCCTCGGGTGACAGCCACCATGCCTGGGAGCAAGCATATGGGCCTGAAGCTCAGCTGTGGATCCCTTCGGCACAGCCTCTCCTCACCCGGGCACATCGGCGGGCACTCCCAGCATGCAGCCTGCCTCTCCCAAACCAGCATAGCAGAGACTGGAGGGCAGCCAAAACCCGTCCCGCTTGGCGTTGCAGCTAATTTCACAACTGTACCGATTTATTATCAAGTCTTTCTCCTAGTTATTTTCCTAAAATCCATGCGTTCGCTGCATTATAATTGGGGCAATGTTCGCCGAAAGGAACAGGAAGCTAGAAAGAAGAGTAGTCAGGAGGGTGATCTGCTGGTGAGGAGGATGGACTGGAACCCACCGCGATTCACTTTCTCTTGTTTCGTTTTGCTGCTTGTGCTGTCTCTGCCTTCCGCCGTAAATTGGCCAGTGTATGATGTGTATAGACCATGTATGCTCATATGTTCTGGACAGAATAGGACAGGTCAGGCAAAATATAGTGCGTACTCACGGCAGCCAATCCAAGGAGAAAATAAGAATTTACAAATGCAATAGGACTCGTATTTACCCGAGACCTATTGCATTGTAAACAAAAGTACTGGCATGAAAGAAGGCAGGAATGGGAGGGGGTGGGGTGGTGGAGGTGGGCAGAGAAGTCACAAACTGCAGGAGGGAATGGGGGAGGCAGGGGAACAAAAGAGTTTTTAGAGTAAAGGGGCCGATAGCCATGGAAGGAGAAAAATGACAATATGGTTGTCAGGAGGAGGGACTAACAAGCTGAAAACGAATGAGAAAGCAACATTTACAATTTAAGTCAATGAAAAGGATGCTCGGAAAGTAGGCGGAGCTTCCCCCCACTATGCTGTATACAGCATGCCTCGCAAAGTGAGCATCACCTTGCGCTGCAACGCTATGCGGGACCTAAAAAGGATATAGAATAAAATGGGCCTGGGGAATCAAACAGTCACCCTTCCCTTTTCACACAGAATTAGTTTCTACATATATATATATATATATATATTGGTTTTGTTTGCCAACCGTGAACAGGGACTCTTGGCAGTCCGAAACGCGTGGGTGGGGAAACCTACAGGAAAATAAACAAACAGCGTAATCAAAAGTGGTGTGCGGCGTCTTCTTTTGTGAAGAACCTTTGCTTCGGTAATATATATATATATATATATATGTGCGCTCGCGTGTAAGGACACGGTCACACTCGCGGGGAGAAACTTGAACTCGTCTTTCTTGCCACAGCGTGCTTGAATAGCTGAGGAGCTCAAGAGAAAGTGATTCAATCCCATTTCGCCGTGGAATTCCTGACGCGTTTCGAAGGCTCCCGCCTTCTCTTCAGAGGATTTGGCGAACTGATGATGGGAATGCAGGTACCAGCCCTGATACTGATCATGGCACGCCCCTGATGGGCAGTCCAAATGTCCCAGTGCACAGATATATATATATATCCAACAACAACCCCTCAGGTAAACGAGAAGTGAAAGGCCACACACGGGGATTTGTATAGTCAAAGTCTTTAATACGTTTCAGGCATGATGCATTTCAGCTAATGTCCACCTTCCTCAGATGCCGTAGTGAAACTGTTGCCATACCATCCCCACCTAAATCTCTCCTGCAGCTCGTCCATTGGTTGGTGAGCTGCTCCCCATTCTGCTCGTGATTCACGCCAGCTGCAGCACGATGTATACACTGCATGTCCCACAATCCACCATAGTGGTGGCAGGCAGGGCATGGGGGAAATGTAGATGGAAATCCTGATTTTAAGGGAGGGTGAGTAATACATCCGATGGCATGCCAACATGAATTGCTGTCCCCAGACTTTGCCGGGTCCCCGCTGACGCTGCAGCCTCTCTTGAGGATTCCGAGCGGACCATGAATCAGGATACAATGATTCCTGGCTCCTCATACCATGACGAGCTGCTCCAGTCAGAAGCCCTTTCTCCACCTCAGTCCGAGGCGGGCCGGAGAAAACCAATACCTTGGTGCCACAACAACGAAGCCAGAACAGCTCCGGCCTCTTCATGGAGCAGGGCCTTTCAACACGCAACTGGCAAGCATGAAAACATCCAACAACAACCCCTCAGGTAAACGAGAAGTGAAAGGCCACACACGGGGATTTGTATTGTCGAAGTCTTTAATACGTTTCAGGCATGATGCATTTCGGCTAATGTCCGCCTTCCTCAGATGCCGTAGTAAAACTGTTGCCAAACCATCCCCACCTAAATCTCTCCTGCAGCTCGTCCATTGGTTGGTGAGCTCCACCCCATTCTGCTCATGATTCACGCCACCTGCAGCACGATGTATATACTGCGCGTCCCACAATCCACCATAGTGGTGGCAGGCAGCGCATGGGGGAAATGTAGATGGAAATCCTGATTTTAAGGGTGGGTGAGTAATACATCCGATGGCATGCCAACATGAATTGCTGTCCCCAGACTTCATCGGGTCCCTGCTGATGCTCCAGCCTCTCCTGAGGATTCCGAGCGGGCCATGAGTCAGGATACAATGATTCCTAGCTCCTCATACCATGACAAGCTGCTCCATGAAGAAGCCCTTTCTCTTCACCTCAGTCCGAGGCGGGCCGGAGAAAACCAATACCTTGGTGCCACAACAACGAATCCAGAACAGCTCCGGCCTCTTCATGGAGCGGGGCCTTTCAACACGCAACTGGCAAGCGTGAAAACATCCAACATCGACCCCTCAGGTATACGAGAAGTGAAAGGCCACACACGGGGATTTGTATCGTCGAAGTCTTTAATATGTTTCAGTCATGATGCATTTCGGCTAATGTACGCCTTCCTCAGATGCCGTAGTGAAACCGTTGTCATACCATCCCCACCTAAATCTCTCCTGCAGCTCGTCCATTGTTTGGTGAAATCCTCCCCATTTTGCTCGTGATTCACGCCAGCTGCAGCACGATGTATATACTGCATGTCCCACAATCCACCATAGTGGTGGCAGGCAGCGCATTGGGGAAATGTAGATGAAATCCTGATTTTAAGGGAGGGTGAGTAATACATCCAATGGCATGCCAACATGAATTGCTGTCCCCAGACTTTGCCGGGTTCCCTCTGACGCTCCAGCCTCTCCTGAGGATTCCGAGCAGGCCATGAGTCAGGATACAATGATTCCTGGCTCCTCATACCATGACGAGCTGCTCCAGGCAGAAGCCCTTTCTCTTCACCTCAGTCCGAGGCGGGCCAGAGAAAACCAATACCTTGGTGCCACAACAACAAAGCCATAACAGCTCCAGCCTCTACATGGAGTGGGGCCTTTCAACACGCAACTGGCAGGCGTGAAAACATCCAACAACAATCCCTCAGGTAAACAAGAAGGGAAAGGCCACACACAGGGATTTGTATCATCAAAGTCTTTAATACGTTTCAGGCATGATGCATTTCAGCTATGGTCCGCCTTCCTCAGATGCCGTAGTGAAACTGTTGATGGGATATGAAATCGATAAATACATGTTATTGGCCTAATATATACAATATAACCTTATACCCACACGTTAGCATTGCAATATTCACATTGTATTATCATAGTATGGAATGATGACAGTTTCTGTCTGTATTAACCTAATGATGTGACCGGGCCCATTGAGTTTCGTTTCTCTGTTTTCTGTACCGTTTCCCTGAAATCACGTGATTAAGCCTTTTGCATGAAACCACGATGGCTGACTTAGCTGTCTGCTCGACTTGCTAGTTTGTAGCTCAGGGAAGCCCAAGGTCATACCTGCCCTTCTTGTGGGATGCGCACATTCTAGCAGATCCCGTTCTTGCACATCTCGAGCTACAGATAGAAAGGGAGGCACCTTACTGACCTGCCCCGGAATAGCTTGGGCCCAGCCTCTAGCAATCAATTGTGCCTTATATGGGTCTTCCTGCTGGCTCACTGACAAGTTGTATTTTCCTAGTAAGGTGTCATCGTGCTATGTGTGAAACGTATATATGCTTTGTACCACTTGCATGTAGTCAGTCTCCTCTGCGCACCTTCGAGGGTCGTGTAGACTGAGGCTCCCCTGTCAGGGTTGGTATTTTCAGAATAAACAATTGAACCTTCTCCATTGCCGACTGATTTATTATTAGAAATAAGGTGTATGGGCTATTGGTGAGTATAGTCCATTAGTATATTATTTTGGTTCCTTCAGTTGGCAACTCCGCCGGGACTCCGCGATAGGGTCGTCCCCTCCTGTAAACAAGAGTAGAGGGACAAGGAGGAGTTCTGGCCGAGTGGGTGGACAGAAAGAGGATCCTGATTTGAAACACCCGTTTGTGCTATGAAAACAAGTAATTCCACCCTCGAGCCCAGTATCCCTCCCAGCTGCTGAAGACCCCATGCCGGAGTCCTACGGGCTTAATTCGACAAAAGAACAGACTGTGCCGGTCTGTCTAGGAGTCGGCAATGGAGAATTCGCAATCGACCTGAGTGCACCAGGTGAGTGAATTTTGATTGTATTGGAGGAGGAACACTTGGAGGAAATGTTTCTTTGGTAGCGGTTAACTGCTTTTGTTGGTGGCCGGGGAAGCCGGACCACATGGGAATCTGGGGGTCTGACGTTGCGGCGAAGTGGCTGTGCGGGTAGATACCTCACGGACTTGTTTGGTGAAAATTTGAGACCACACCTGGTGCCTTAGCGGTGTACTGAGTTACTCGCTCGGCCGAATCCTCTTCGGGAAAGCCCTGGGAGCAACTGCGTAAGCTAGGGTTCTGAGCTACGTGCCCAGACTCCCGGCCCAACCAGAACAGGACCATGGGATGGCCTGTAAGAGGGTTCGTGGTTCGCCTGTCAGATGATCTCAGAACAGTCTGGTGACTGTTTCTTTTATGGTTGAATTTTGTTGGTCCGGAATTCTTTTGAATCGATTCCCCGAACAGGAGTCGACGGGCTCTGTTCGTTTTTGAAGACGTCATTTGCATAGAATAAATAATTGCCTTGCGACACTTTACAACACATTATTGCGAGAAAATAGAAGAATACAAGAGTGTGAGTGGTGAGAGGGACGCGTCTGACTGTGAATGGTTTCTGGAATATGTGAGTAGAATTGTGTGAATATTACTATAATGCCTTGTTTTAGTAAAATATGTTTTGGGTGCTGCTGTCGGCGAGGTACACCGCTGGAAGAAAGACAGCCTGCCCCTCCCGAAGGCAGTCCCAGTTTTGACATGTATGTGAAACAGGTCTTCAACCGATTTTGTTTAACACGCTTTGGCATAAGTATACTACATTCCCTACAGGTCGGATGCAATTCAAAACTGTCACAACCTTCTTTCAGGGTCTTTTTCTCTGCCAGGTGACCCAAGGAAGCTTTATACAGAAAAAAGACTGTGTGAGGATAATGTTATTTTACTTACCTGAACCTCACATTGAAAAAAACTCGCTTTTTTAGGCCACCACTACAACCGGTTTCTAGATAAAAAACCACACAGGTCCTGTCACTGACATGACCACACTTTAGCCAAACATAGTTCGATCACTCACCTTATAAGACGGCTGAATGATGCTTAACTTGCAAAATCATGCTAATGTGACTCTACTCTGTACGTCTGTCTGTGTCCCCTTTATGTTATGTGTAGCAAAGCGAGAGGGAATCCCCCTCTCACCCATACAGCACCTTAGAGAGTGCTACACATAGAAAAAATAACACAATCACTATAATTTAGTTTATTTATTTAACCTACACCTTTTACACATACTCACTTGGTCCTGAGGAAAGCCTGTTTCAAATTAAAAAAGGCCAGGCTGAAACATGTAGACCACACAGGACGCTGGAGGTCATAATCCATACTCCAATACGTCCGTCTGCCTTTTAAATAACCAACAGGGGCCCAGTAAATTAAAATATTGTTTTACCCTCGGGTACTGGGACCATCTGTATGGTTTTTTAACTTTCACCATCTCACTCACTACACTGCACACTCAGCAAGTATACCAGCTCTGCAGTAATCTGGCGTTGAAGCACACCCGGGACACATTAGGTGTCACTGTGGTGGGCCCGATGATGAAGCATGCCACCAACTAGGTTGGTGGGTGAGGGCTTTTTGAAAAAACCTACTGGTTTGCCGACACACGTACTCCATTGAGTCCCTTTCTCCTGTAACTTAGCTAGTCCTCTTTTGATTTTTGACATAAGTATACTAAAGACAATTCTGATTTGCAATGGCCTCTAACGGGGTCATTTGGCGAGAAAAAGATTAACTACATCCAGAATAAACTGTTTATGAAGAAAAGCCGCCAGTCAATGTTTGATTCCTTGAACCTACGGTTGAAGGAGGCAAAATAACAACGGATAAGAGAAGAGAAATTGGGAAAGCTTAAATCAGGACAGACAGTCACCCAGTAAGCTATAGCCTATGATAAAGGGAAGGTGGAAGAGAACATTGTACAAATCGATAGGCAGTTCCGTTTAGAGACGGACAAATGTTATATGGCTCGACCTTATACTGGAAATGAATTAGAGGACTTATTAGAAGCCCGACCATCCCCTCCTTATGCCCCGCAGGGCTTATACCCAGCCGTGCCTTTGGTACGAGCAGACCAACTTGGAGCAGCATCGGCCGTTGGAGCACCGGTGGGAACGGTTGCCATGGCCCCTGCTGACGGATCAGTACGGAGTGCGTTACTTCCCCCTCCCACTCTTCGACAAACTACCTCACCCTTGATATCCTTACAGCCGGACGCGGCTGTCCCCTCCCTTTCGCACCCTGTATTTCTCTCCCCTCCGATTCAGACCGCTATAGATCCTCAATATACTCCTTCCTTAGACACCACGCCCAAACGCCTTAGACCTGACTTGAGTGATCAACGAGTCTACACTAGGTCGCTGTTGGGTGCGGAAGAAAGGAGAGCCATAATAGTTCAGGCATCCCAGTGGATGCGAAACGCCATTTACACCCTGGAAAACATTTGGAGCACCATGAAAGATTTTGAACCTGTTGCACAGCAACTAGCTTTGGAGAACGTGGCGATCTGATTAATTTCACTGTGGGAACAGTGTTTCGAAGAGGGACTCCCTCCTCAAATACTGCGTCATATAAGAGATCGAGCTCATAAATTCCAATTACAGGCTGATGAGGTATATCAGAATGTACGCTTGTACATTATCGTGAACGAATGCACCGGAAATGTGCCGACTGGGGAGCACATCACCCCATGAGAGAGGTGCACCCCCTCTTTTATCCAGAACTACCTGAATTAAAGGATGCCAATAACGTGGTAACTAGGGCTCGTGTGGACGCTAGGCTTCAGGAACAATGGGTTTATACCCCTTGGAAACGAAGCAAGGTCCTTACTCTAAAAGCTCAGCTCCCTGACCCTCGTAAAAACCCACTGCTTACTACAAGGAATTAACTGAGGCCGCCAATTCTGCTATCATGACGATACCCGATATTGAGCTATTCTTTCGCCTCTGATCCCCGTAGACATTTGGAGACAAATACATGACACGGACCATGTTCCCGAATTAGGAGGGATGTGGGAACAACTAAAAGCCTGGGACAAGGAGCGAAAGCCTGGAGAGAAACCTAGAGACGAAGTACTGGCAGTACCAGATAAAATGATCACTTACATGCAAACTCTACTCCCTCCTAGAAAAGTTGATTGGGACAAATTAACAGCCTTTAAACAGAAGAAAGATGAAAGTGTGTCAGACTTCTTTACTAGATTTGAGAAGGTCTTTATAGATTTTAGTGGACAGGACCTATCCACGGAAGGCGGGATACGGTTGTTTGTAAATAGGTTTGTTACAAATTTGCTCCCCGAAGTTATGTCCCGTTTCCAGGCAGCCGAGAGTACATGGACTACAGCTGCCCCATCAGTAATTCTCAGTATGGCCCAATACTATGAACATTGAGAAAATGAAAGCAAAGAAAAGTCTGAAAAGAAGACTAAAGTCTTAAAGACTAGAGTTCTGTTGCAGCAAGTTAGTAGAGGGCAGAATGCAGGACGGGGAGTACGTGGCTCATTCCAGAGGGGTGCAATGACGGGAAGAGGTAGGGGAGGTCCCCCGAACATTGGAATAAATCAATGTTCATATTGCAAACAGGAAGGGTACTGGAGGGCGGATTGCCCTCTGTTGCTAGCAAGAAACGGTCCTAATAGAGGACGAGGAAGGGGTCGAGGGAATATTGACCGAAATAGCATGCGACGAGAGGAAATACAACATGAGGGTTCTCGGAAAAATTACTTCAACGACCCCCTAAACAGACAGTACTACAGCGAGACCTATAGGGATGATGGGTATGACGGAACAGATTATGCATGAGACAGCCAAGGACAGAGCGAGGGCCGCTTTACAGTACCGATTGACCAGGAGGGACCTTATGTACCAAAGGGAACTGTTGGGAACATCGGGAAAATTCCTAGTGGATACTGGGGCAATGAATAGCTCAGTTGCCCATACGCTGGTCCCAGGGGCTGCTCTGTCTGCCCAAAATAACATATCAGTGGGATTCTCTGGAATACTGGTGATAAGCCCCGTTTCTAAGCCTCCCTCTGCCTTTTACCATAGTCCCCATTTCTATGCATTCGCCTTTTCTTTTAACTTCAAATTGTGGAGAAAATCTTTTGGGCCTGGATATTTTGAAAAGGCTAAATGCACGGATTTATTGTTCCCCTGATGGTGTTTATTTGACAATGCAGAAGCCATCCTTGAAAGCGGCTCAATATTTTGTGAAAAACGAGAGCCTTCACCCTGAGTTTTCTACAATTCCTCTGACACTGTGGGCTACGGGAGACACTGATGTTGGTCTATTAAGAATAGCCCCTTTGTCGATAACCTTGAAACCTAATGCCCAGCTGCCCCGCATTCCTCAGTATAAAATTTCATCAGAAGGTGAACAGGGCTTGTTGCTCATTATCCGTGACCTCATTCAGAGAGGAGTAGTAGAGGTGACAGCTGCTAATGTTTGTAACAGCCCGATTTTACCGATTTTGAAGAAAACACCAATTGATGGTGCCCCGGATTATAAAAATACATATCGTTTTATGATTTACCTCCGAGAGGTTAACTAGATTGTGGTCCCACAATACCCAGTGGTACCCAACATCACTGAAATTCTAACAATGATTCCCCCTACGGCTCAATATTTTTCAGTTATCGACTTAAAAAATGCTTTCTTTATCATCCCAATTCTTCCGGATAGTAGACATAACTTCGGATTCTCATTAGCTGGCCGAAGCTTTAGATTTACTCGTGCACCGCAAGGCTATACAGAGAGTCCTAGCATTTACAGCCAAGCTTTGAAAGCTGTTCTTGATGAATTAATTTTACCAGCAGGAAATACGATCATCCAGTATGTGGATGACATCCTGGTGGCCTCCGATACAGAGGAGGGTTGTAAGGAAGCCACGGTTAAATTGTTGAAACATTTGGCTGAGAAGGGCAATAAAGTATCCCTTTCTAAATTTCAATATTGTCGTCAGGAAGTGACCTATCTTGGCCCCTTACTGTCGAAAGCGGGGAGGCGATTGACTCCAGAGCGAATATCTGTGATTACTAATATGTCTGTACCTCGTACTCAACGTGATGTTCGTGCTTTTCTTGGCATAACCTCTTACTGTCACCAGTGGATTTCTAATTATGCACTTCTCTCTAAACCCTTGTTGTATCTGACAACCAAAGATGTGCATGAACCCCTACCCTGGACGGATGAATGTCAAGAAGCCTTTGATTTTTTAAAGTCTGCTCTTTGTTCTGCACCTGTCTTGGGTACTCCAAATTACCGGAAGCCTTTTTCACTTCATGTGCACGAGGTGGACGGGTGCTCAATTTCAGTGTTAACACAGGGTTTTGGCGGAAAACAGAGACACTGTGCATTCTTTTCATCAGTCCTGGACATTGTTGCACGAGCCCTCCCGAGTTGCCTGAGGGCCACTGCTGCAGTAGCGGTGGCCATCCGGCAATCGGAGGGAATAGTTTTGAATACAGATCTCACAGTCATGGTACCGCATGCTGTAGATATCCTTTTGAATAGAACCAAGACCCAGCGCCTTACGAGTGCTCGATTGACAGGGTATGAGTTAACCTTGTTTGCACCCCATATCACAATCAAGAGATGTCCCACTTTGAACCCAGCAACATTACTACCCCTCCCTTCGAATGATGAAAAGGACGATGTTCATGACTGTATATTTAGAACAGAAAAAGAAACGAAAGGACGTGTAGATCTCACTGACACCCCTTTATCTGAACCCCAAGGGGAGTTGTATGTAGATGGCTCTTGTTTCAAGCTCCCAGATGACACTGCGACAGCTGCATATGCTGTTACTACATTAAAAACGGTGGTGGAGACCGCAAGGATTTCTCATCACTCAGCCCAGGCAGCTGAACTAATAGCCTTGTTAAGAGCATGCGCACTAAGTGAAGGGCTGAGGGTGAACATTTTTACGGACAGCCAGTACGCCTTTGGCGTGGCCCATAGCTTTGGGAGGCTATAGCGGGAGAGGGGTTTCTTTACCACACATGGCCAGGAAATTCAGCATGGCCCCTTAATTGATCGATTGTTATTTGCTTTAACATTACCAGAGAAAGTAGCCATCATCAAGTGCAGCGCCCATAAGAGAGTCGTTGATTCCACTGGAAAGGGAAATGCTTTTGCTGATTCAGTAGTGAAAGAAACAGCCCAGGCTAGAATGAACCCCATGTTCCCCAGCACATCAGCCCGGTGGGTGGCAGAGACATCCCTTTTTGACAATACCATTGAAAGTGTGAGAGAATTACAGAAGGAAGCAACAATAGATGAAGTACAGAGATGGGAACAGGAAGTAGGAAAATTAGATAAGAATGAATGTTGGATAGATCGATCTGAGAAACAGCGGTGGTTGCTACCTAATGCTTTAGTATATGCTGTAGTGACCATGGCCCATGGTCCGGCCCATATTGGTGCGAAAGGTATTTGTGCGGTGTTAGACCCAGTATGGAACAATCCAAACATTCCCAAAACCGCAGCACGTATAGTAAATTACTGCCCTGTGTGTTTGCGTCATAATCCTGGGGGTAGAGAATCTGTTGCGAGTGGAAATTTTGCCCCACCGTCTTTGCCTTTTGAAGTAATACAAATTGATTACATTCAAATGGAAAGAGTGAATAATTTGAAGTATGTACTGGTGGTGGTATGTGCTTTCAGTAAATGTGTCGAGGCCTACCCCACCAAAGAAGCCACTGCAGTTGCCACTGCTAAAGCCTTGATTAAAGAGTACATCCCCCGATACTGTTTACCCCGGGTCATCTGGTCCGACAATGGGCCTCATTTTAATGCCCAGCTAGTGCAGAGTGTTTGTGACGGCCTGCAGATAAAACAAAAGTTCCATGCCGCCAGACATCCCCAGTCGGCTGGCCTGGTTGAAAAATATAACGGCACTTTGAAATTAAAAATGGCTAAAATCTGTGAGAGTACTGGACTAAAATGGCCCGACGAACTCCCATTGGCACTGCTGTCTTTAAGGACAACCCCTCACACTAGAACTGGATTGTGCCCGTATGAAGTGATCTTTGGCCGCCCCGCCAATGTGTGGGGAGTCCCCAGACCCCGATCCTTTAGGGATATTGATTATCCTTTGATGACAGATTATCTGTACGCCTTGACTAAAGATCTGCGTTCTATTCATCAACAGGTGTCGGACACATTGCAACCACTACCGGAGGGTCCTGGACACCGATTGGAGCCTGGGCAGTGGGTACTGGTGAAAAATATCCAGCAGAAATCGAGTTTGGAGCCGAGGTGGACCGATCCCTACCAGATCCTCTTGGTGACCAGGACGGCGGTGAAAGTGCATGGAACAAAGCACTGGATCCACGTCACCCATCTGAAACGGCTGCCACTGCCTCTGCCGTTTGACCTGCGGAACCGAGAAGGAGTTCCAAGCCAAGAGGGAGAGCTGATTCAAAGTTTTGTGCCCTTTTCCGACGCCCAAGAAATAGGGCAACCGAGTGAGGCGTTGCCTGCAGTTGAAAGTGCGACAGCTCAGTCAGCGGAAGCTGTTATTCCTAGGGCACCTCAGGCCTTGGATGCATCAGTTGAGCTTGCAGCGGAATTGTTTTCTGACCAGGAGCAACCTGGCCATTGTAAATACGACCTGCGGCCCCAAAAACAGCACGGTACCCTAGCTTCCACTGGTAGGAGCTAGACAGAGACTTGAGTTGAGGAACATCGGATAGTATTACTGGGGTACTGAGCGAGACATTTGACTGAACCCGTTGAGAGCTTGGAACATTGTGTTAAATAAGCTCTGTTCAGAAAGAAAGACGTTAGCATTGCAATATTCACATTGTATTATCATAGTAAGGAATGATGACACTTTCTGTCTGTATTAACCTAATGATGTGACCGGGCCCATTGAGTTTTGTTTCTCTGTTTTCTGTACCGTTTCCCTGAAATCACGTGATTAAGCCTTTTGCATGAAACCACGATGGCTGACTTAGCTGTCTGCTCGACTTGCTAGTTTGTAGCTCAGGGAAACCCAAGGTCACACCTGCCCTTCTTGTGGGATGCGCACATTCTAGCAGATCCCGTTCTTGCACTCCTCGAGCTACAGATAGAAAGGGAGGCCCCTTACTGACCTGCCCCCGGAATAGCTTGGGCCCAGCTACTAGCAATCAATTGTGCCTTATAGGGGTCTTCCTGCTGGCTCACTGACAAGTTGTATCTTTCCTATTAAGGTGTCATCGTGCTATGTGTGAAACGTATATATGCTTTGTACCACTTGCATGTAGTCAGTCTCCTCTGCGCACCTCCGAGGGTCGTGTAGACTGAGGCTCCCCTGTCAGGATTGGTATTTGCAGAATAAGCTATTGAACCTTCTCCATTGCCGACTGATTTATTATTAGAAATAAGGTGTATGGGCTATTGGTGAGTATAGTCCATTAGTATATGATTTTGGTTCCTTCACTGTTGCCATACCCTCCCCACCTAAATCTCTCCTGCAGCTCGTCCATTGGTTGGTGAGCTCCTCCCCATTCTGCTCGTGATTCACGCCAGCTGCAGCACGATGTATATACTGCATGTCCCACAATCCACCATAGTGGTGGCAGGCAGTGCATGGGGGAAATGTAGATGGAAATCCTGATTTTAAGGGAGGGTGAGTAATACATCCGATGGCATGCCAACATGAATTGCTATCCCCAGAATTCGTCAGGTCCCCGCTGACGCTCCAGCCTCTCCTGAGGATTCCGAGCGGGCCATGAGTCAGGATACAATGATTCCTGGCTCCTCATACCATGACGAGCTGCTCCAGGCAGAAGCCCTTTCTCTTCACCTCAGTCCAAGGCGGGCCGGAGAAAACCAATACCTTGGTGCCACAACAACGAAGCCAGAACAGCCCCGGCCTCTTCATGGAGCGGGGCCTTTCAACACGCAACTGGCAAGCGTGAAAACATCCAACAACAACCCCTCAGGTAAACGAGAAGTGAAAGGCCACACACGGGGATTCGTATCGTCGAAGTCTTTAATACGTTTCAGGCATGATGCATTTTGGCTAATGTCCGCCTTCCTCAGATGCCGCTTTGAAACTGTTGCCTTACCATCCCCACCTAAATCTCTCCTGCAGCTCGTCCATTGGTTGGTGAGCTCCTCTCCATTTTGCTTGTGATTCATGCCAGCTGCAGCACGATGTATATACTGCATATACATATATATAGTCACTGAAAAAGCCATAGGTTTTAGGGGCGTTATAGTTAGCTGGACATTTCACTAGTACAAAACCGTTGAAATTCCTCCGTTATAGTTAGTTCTGCTAACTATAACTTGCGCGCCCCCAATTCACTGCTGATGATGTCACATATGACATAATTCATGACATGGTCAGTGACATCACTGATGACATCTCAAATGACATCACTGATGACATCATCCAGTAAAAGTAGTTTGGTTCGGTATTTAAATATGTATTATATATATATAGCAAACTGCACTGAAGAATGAGTGGATATATAAATATAAATATCTGGATGGAGGATTTAGTAGCAGTGTGATTGTTTACTTGACTAATTTATAATATCTCACTAAATATATTGGATAGTGACTAAACTGTGTGAATATCTGTATCACTTTGTCAGTTGTTGTGTAAACTGCTGCACCAGTTAGTTACTAGCTACGTGAAAGTCTATATTAGTTATTGGTTAGTTAACTGATTATTTGTATGGGAGAGTGAATGTGTGTGTGGTTCGGTGGGGTGTGTGTGACTGCCCGAAGATGTGTGAATAGTTGACTCAGTAGGTAAATGAGGTTAAGACTGCATGTGGAAACAGTTGTTTGAGTGATGGAATTTCTTTATGGGTGTGGTGATGAGCAAATATATCTCTCAATGGTACATATCCAACAAACTGGAAAAATAAAAGGCAGTGTATTTGGCAATTGTTGTATATAAATAAGTATACATAAGACTCATTGATTGCATAAGTGACTGTATAGAAATCTGTATACTTGTAGTAGTGATTTCATAACACACTAAGTAAGAGTTACTATCTATATGAATAAATGCAGTGCTATTTGTATAAGTGTGCAGCTGAGTAAATGTAAATAATGATACATTGTTTGCAAAAGTGAGTAGGATGACTGCAAAAGTGATTAGGATGTGTGCTGTTGTGTTCTGTCGCTACAGGTGTATAAGTATATTTGATAGTGTTCTATTGATCTTTGTTAGCATGTATGAGTAAATGTATAGGTAATTGATTAGATGTGTGAGTAGATCTATGAATCACTGAGTGGGTTTTTAGATACTTGTATTGCTGTGTCAATGGATTCAAATATGGTACTCTTAATTTTACAGTGAGTGATGAAAGGTTATACTAGTGTATGATGAGGTGTATCTGATTGTCACATGGATGATGTCATCAGTGATGTCATCAGCGATGTCATTTGAGATGTCATCAGTGATGTCACTGACCATGTCATGAAAGATGTAATATGTGACATCATCAGCAGTGTATTGCGGGCGCACGAGTTATAGTTAGCAGAACTAACTATAAAAGAGGATTTTCAATGGTTTTGTACGCGTGAAATGTCCAGCTAACTATAACAGCCCTAAAACCTTTGTTTTTTTCAGTGAATGTCTAAGGTGTTTTAAATATTCATTCTTAACTTTAACATGTCTGAAACCTATGTTTTTTTCAGTGAATTTCAAAGGTTTTGTAAATGACAATTTTTAAATGTATTAATTCTTTTTTTCAGTTTGAAAAAGCTTTATTGATGAAATGTTAACATGTAAAGACATCAACAGGAGGATAGGACATACGTGCAAGCACAATGTGAAAAATATTAACAATGCAGATATCAATATTAAGAAACAAACAGCTTTTTATAAGGTTTTGAAGTTAAAGGGGGAGGGAGGGAGTAGAGAAAAAGGAGTGAGGGGGAGGGAAAAGAAAAATTAAGTTAACAGTCTATAAACAATAAACATTAAGTAGAGGAGTATTAAGTATGGCTTATATATAAATGATATAAAACATTTAATACATAATAATCAATATGAAAATAATGTGACAATAGAAACCTGTACGAGATGACAAAAAAGAAGGGAGAGAGTCAAATCTTTCAAGGAGGTTTAAAGTTTTCTGAGGTAATATGTGAAGTTTTCTTTAAGGCCAGGTGATCCAGATATGATGTAAAAGGTAACCAGAATAGATCAGTGTTCCAGGAGGAGGCAAAGGCAACATCCAGTCTGTGAAAATGACATAAAATGCTCCACCAGCCTTGTATGGAAATGTTTGTGACAGATTTCCAATTAGAGGATATGAGTTGAAATGCAAGAGCAATCATGAGATCAAACAGACCATGAGGATGTGGAAGGAGGTCCAAAGAGTCAGAAAGGCTTCCTAAAAAGAGAAGAGAGTAAGGAACAGAAAGTGAAAAGATATTTGTAAGATATGACCACATTTTTTCCCATAATTTGGAGATGACAGGACAGAGAAAGAAAAGGTGAAAAATTTCAGCATTAAGAGTGCCACATGTCCAACATTTAGAGTCAGAGGAAGTTGAAAAACATGACAAAGTAAGAGGAGAAAAGTAAAGCTGATGATAAAGATAAAATAAAGATTGGGTAAGAGAAGCAGAACAAGAGATTTTTAAGGATCTGGACCATAATTTATCCCAAAGGGCAACAGACCAAGTACAATCAAAGTACGTTTCCCAGGAAAGTTCCAGTTTAGTTTTAGTACGGTCCAGATTGGGGGAAATAAAAAATGAATATATGAGAGATGCTTTAGGAAGGATAGTGAGAAGTTTAAGTAGAGGAGAATAATATATAGCTGTAGAAGAGGGTGGAAGAGAATAATAAAGGTCAAGAATTACTGCCATGAGAGTGGTAAACTTCTGTATAAAGGAACGAGGACAGTGAAATAAGAGTTGAAAATGGGGAAAAGAGCAGGGTAATACTCCATCGAAGAGTTGATTAACCCACATGATTCCCCTTATTCTCCAAGCATGCCAAAAAAGGGATCTATTATTTAGAAGGATCAGTGAATTATACCAAATAGGAGAATTTAAAAAAGATTCACGTGGGGTAGTGATAGGAGAAACCAGGGGTTTCAAAAGAGAAGTAGTGTATTTGAATAAGAGAAGCGAAGTATGAGGAGATTTGGCTGAAAAATGTATAACCTCATCAAAGGAAAAGGGTAACAGTAGTGTTTGTTCAATAGAGAACCAAAGGGGGGTAAAAGGGGTGGATTCTGATGAAAGCCATCTCGAAGCTTGACGTAATGAAATAGATTTATGATAAAGGCGGAAATCTGGAAAATTGACACCACCATTAGATTTGGATTTTCGAAGAGCTACAAGAGAGATCCTAGATTTTTTGCCTTTCCAAAGAAACTTCGAAAGAGACGAGTCAATGATCTTAAAATGATTTGCAGGAATATGGATAGGTAACATAGAAAAGATGTCAATTAAAATAGGAGCAATCATCATCTTAATTGAATCCAATCGACCCCACCAGGAAAGAAAAAGAGGATTCCAAGCAGAGAAGGATTTATCAATGCGGGACAAAACAGCAGATAGCTTAATTGAAGAAGGGATCGAATTAGAGAACCAAGGGCCAGATGTAAGTAGGCTTTTACTGGTCGGTAATGGCCGAAATCGGCCGTTACCGACCGGTAAAAGCCTTTTCCTATGTAGGAGGCTATTTTACCGATTTGGTAAATAACTAATTGGTATTTACCGATTCGGTATTTACCGAATCATCATTTACCGATTCGGTATTTACCGAATCGGTAAATGAGATGTAGGAAGCACTGTAAACAGTGCTTCTGGGCTTTAAGAATTTGTTATTTACCACCAACTATAAGTTGGTGGTAAATAAGGAATTCCTATGTAAATGCATAAATGTGCATTTACACCTGTGCCATATGACAGACATACATGCCCTTAGGGCATGTATGTATGCCACATATGCACACCAGCACTAATCAGGGGTGCAACAGGGTGTGAAAGTGACACCCTACCACCCTTGAATTTTTCCCAATTTTACCGAATCGGTTATTACCGATTCGGTAATTGACATTCATTCCTATGGGCCTCCAGGCCCATAGGAATGAATGGCAAATACCGAATCTGTAATTACCGATTCCATATGAATCTTAACGATTCGGTATTTTTTACAGATTAATTACTTACATAGGATTTACCGATTCTAAAATACCGAATCGGTAAAATTCGGTATTTTAGAATCGGTAAAACTTATTTACCTACATCTAGCCCCAAATACCCAAATATTTAATCTTTGAACTATTCCATGTGAAACCAGAAGAGGAAAAAAGATGGGGAAAACAAGTTTTGGTTAAAGGAAGAATTTCAGTCTTGTCTGAACTAATCTTATATCCCGAAACTTGCGAGAATAAAGCAAATTCAGGTAATAAAGCGGGAACAGATCTTTCTGGATTAGAAATAAATAAGAGAATATCATCCTCATATGCAGAGCATTTCAGATGATTATCATCATATGGAAAGCCAAAAATGGAGGAATTATTACGGATGGAGGACAAAAAGGGTTCTAGTTCTAGGATAAAAAGGAGAGGGGATAAAGGACAACCCCGACATACACCACGCTGTAGAGTAAAGGACGAAGAGATCTGACCAGTCACAAGTACTGAAGCTTTGGGTGCCGAATATAAGAGGGAAACAAGGGATATGAATTTGGAGCCAAAGCCATGCCATCGTAATGAATCAAACAAGAAAGACCAATCGACTCTATCAAAGGCTTTTTCTGCGTCAACAGAGATAGCAGCTAAAGGAACTGAAAGAGATGAGGCTTTATTCAACACGTTAAGAAGGAGGCGAAAGTTGTCGGCAGTGAGTCTGCCCTTAACAAAACCATATTGCTCCTTCGCAATAAGATGGGGCATGAAGGGGTCTAAACATAACGCAAGCAATTTAGCAAATAATTTATATTCCACATTGACTAAAGAAATCGGGCGATAGTTTTTACAAAGTTGATGATCACGCCCATCTTTAGGAATAAGACAGATGGTAGCATCTTGAATGGTACCTTCCGCCTTGCCGAATGAGCAAAATGATTGAAAAAGGGTTAAAAGTCTAGGAAGTAAGAGATCAGAAAAGTGTAAATAAAATTCAACTGGGAATCCATCCGGGCCAGGCGTTTAACCCTTAGTGAAGGATGACAAAGCTACCGAAAGTTCATGTAGTGAAATATCTAGGTCAAGGTCTGAAAAGTTAAGATGGGAAGAAGAGGGTTGTGGAAGCCTATCAAAGTAGGTTTGAATGAGAGAAGGGGTAGGAGGAGATTCCGGTGTATAGAGCTTTTGGTAAAATAATTGGAATTGGTTAAGTATGTCCTTATCTTTATGAAGAAGGGTATTATCAGAAGAGTAAATAGATTGTATGAGGGTACGCTCTTCACATGGCTTGAGATAGTTAGCTAGAAGTTTCCCAGATTTATTACGACCACCATAGTAGCGAGCACTACTACGAAGAAGTATGGAAGATTCATTATACGTAGTAGATTTATTGAAGTCCAATTTTGCCTTGAAAAGAAAGTTCTGGAGATATATGTTTATCTGAAGAAGTAAAAAATGTATGCTCCCAGGACTTATATGAGCTAATGAAACTTTCAGCTTCTAAAGATATTGCTTTTTCTTATTGGATACAAAGTCTATAATAAAACCTCCCGCAGTGGCTTTAAAAGAGTCCCAAAGGATATGAGGAGGAGTACGAGGATTGCACTTGAGTGAGAAAAAATTGTCAGTAAAGGAGCGAAAAGAGTAGGAGAAGTTGGGATCAGTAAGGATGGAACTATTAAAACGCCAACGAGAAGATTTGGACTGCGGCAAAAGTAAATCAAGGTCTGTTACAATGGGAGCATGGTCCAAGATCACTATGGGTTCAATAGAGGAGGACAATAAGTGTTGAGACAAAGAGTGAGAGAGAAATATGTGATCGAGACGAGAAAAGGACATGTGGGGGGGAGAGAAAAAGGTGTAATCTAGGGTGTCAGGATGAGAGAGTCGCCAAGAATCAACAAGATGTGACTGCAAGATGGTATCATGAAACTGTTTGTGTGTTTTGTGAGGTATAAAGCAAACTGTGGATTTGCGATGAAGAAACGGATCAACTATCTGGTTATAGTCGCCACCTAAAAGAAATAGATCGTCTTTATATTGAATATATTTTTTCATGATTGAAGGCCAGAAGGAAGAGTCAGGTTGTGTGGTACCATAAACATTAAAAACAGTTAACGGTATAGAATTAATTAATAATTTAGTTAATATCCATCTACCATCAGAATCATTTTCTTGTGACAAAACTTTACATTTTAATTTCTTCTGACATAAAATAACGACTCTATTCTTTTTATTATTGGAAGGTGAAAACAAAACGGTACCTACCCAACTCCTCTTTAATTTTAGAGATTCAGCCTCCGTAAGATGGGTCTCTTGTAAAAGAGCTATATCAAGGTTCAAAGAGGCTAAATGAGAAAGGACTCTCTGCCGTTTAATAGGGCTGATAAATCCTTTTTCATTCCAGGAGATAACTCTGAATTTTCAAACAGCATATATTCAATAGAAATACAAATCACATTAGCATAAAAAATTAGAACATTGCCGACAGATAATGAAAGAAAAAAGAAAGGAAAAGAGCAAAGGCAGAAAAAAAAGAAGTTAACCAGTAAGTGAAAGGGAAAGAAGAGGAAAAAAGGGAAAGGAGGAGAGAAAGAAAATACAAGAAGAGACAGTACATATCCAAAAGGATGACTGAAGGTAATATACCTGTAGGGGACATACAAGAGGACAACTTGGCAATGGGGACACTCGACAAGACGGACCATCTGAAAAGAAGGCCAACCGTACTAGAACAGAAAACATGGAAGGGGGACCACATTAGTTGAGGAGCAGTATACGATGAACCTACATAAGGAAATATAAAGAATAATTAATAACAGGGATATACATTAGGATGGAGACAATAGGTCAACAAACCATGCGAAGACATAGAACAACAGAGGAAACTAAGTTTTAAGTGGAAAATGCAGTAAATAAAGAACAAACAATGGAGGAACTATACTGAAACAATAGTAAAGAAATCAAATAAAGATAAACCTGAACGTAGAACATCATCACAAAAAAAGGAACAGAATTAAACAGTCCACCAGCCACTAGGAGTAGAGGAAGTATCCATGCTACTATTTGTTTGAATGTGTATGAAGTTGTTAAGTTCTCCAGGATCTTGAAAGGTCCATGTTCGGTTTTGGTGAGTCACTTTAAAAGTACATGGATGAAATAAGCCATAGCGAGCTCCAAGAGATCGTAGAGGGGCACGCAGGTTCAGAAATTCTTTCCTTCATGTCGCTGTAGCATTGGAGACATCCTGAGATAAAAACACTCTTTGGCCCTGCCAAGAAATTTGACGTGTGGATCGGGCTGCAGAAGGAACAGAGAGAAGATATGTGAATTTCAAGAAAAGAATGATGACACCTCGTGGCTTATTTGAAGTAGATAAGGGCAGACCAAGCCGATGGGCTCTTTGGATACTGAGAGAAGTAGTAGGTGACATATCCAGAAGCTTTGGAAGAAAGGAGGCAAAAAATGTCACAGGGTCGTCACCCTCCAGAGACTCCGGAAGGCCATAAATACGTAGGTTATTCCTCCTGTTTCTGTTTTCTAAGTCCTCCATCTGTTGTTGGAGAGCAAGAACTGTTTTCTCCAGAGAAGAGATGCGTTGAGCATCATCTTGTACAACTGAAACTTGTTGTTCCATAGATGTCACTCTATTGTCCATATTCGATCATTTCTCCTCAAGAAATTGCATTTTACTATTGGTTTCTTCTACAAATGGGCGTAGAGCGCGAAAATCTTCTAAAAGTAGTTCCATACAGATGAGAGAAGACTGTTTGTCTGGAGAAGGAGGATCCTGTTTCAAGCGTTTGGTCGAAGTTGTAGGAGGAGAGATCTTGCTCAAGGTAGGCTGTATTGAAGAAGAACGATTGGGTGTAGCACCATCCATTTGGAATGTGCTTGAGGAAGAACTTGATTTCAAGGAGATTGAGGGAGACGACCCTGAAGAACTTGTGGAAGGTCTAAAAATAAATTTCGGTTTACGTATTCTGTCCATAAAAAGCCAAGTACCTCCAAACAGTGGAACGAGCCAAGAATTAATGTGCAGAGGGAGGTCAAAAGATGTAGAAAAGAAGCCAGTTGCAATTAGTGAATACCACAGTAGAAAAGGCAGGGAAATAAATGAGGACTGCCACAGAGAACAGAACTGTCGATGATTAGAGCAATCACCACGAGAAAAGATTAAATATACAGCTACAGTAGGTGCCAATGATTCAGAAGGGACGAACGGCACAAGATATCAGTAAAATGCCTGCAGCCAATGTGTGGTAAGGAACTGCCCACGTCGTAGGCGATAGGAAAAGTGACTGAATGTTCACTATCACACGCAGCATCCAATTATGGCCAACAATGCCTTCAGAGAACTCTGCATGTCACTCCGCTGTCAAATACATATATATTGTGTGCAGGAATAATATGTCCTCAGATAACAGATGGCGGGGACACGCCGGGAAGGCGTACCCAGGCACTTTTATAAATATCCTTATGATTATTATTATTATGAAAAACTGCTGAACAGCCTTCGTCGTCAACATATGAGGAAAGTATGCTTTGTGGTAGTCTACCCAATAATAGATTGGTGGTAAAGCAACAAGCGGAGACCTCAATAGTGTTCTACAGTCTATTGGTAACAGGAAGTTGAAATATTATGCAACCAGCAAGTAAATGTTCATATTACGTCATAACCATAGAGTCAAAGCGATAAGTTACTCACAACTATAACTGTAGTGAAAAGTGAAAAATTAGGGCAGTTTATGAAAAAATAAAACAGTCAGTATGCGTGAAACAGCTTCATGAAGGGGTACAGAGCACTGTGTGGAGAACGCTCGTTCCCAAAATGGCGGCCGTTATGACGGAGTCAACACATCGGCTCCGATATCTTCAGAAAGCGCAGTGAGTAAAGATTGGAAGCGTGCTCACCAGATGCTGGAAGCATTCCGGTTCATGGATTTCACATTTCTGGATGTTTTGCTGTAGAAAAACCGCGGCAAAGGTGGTCACAAAGGTCCGGTGCGGCGGAGCAGTCCTCTCAGGTGTCCCGTGCGGCGCCGAAGCCACGCCCCCTAAATGTATTAATTCTTATATTTATTTTTTTATACTGATTTACTACACTTTTTTAAACTATTTACTTTTTAGATATTTAGGGCCAGATGTAGGAACCCTAATACCGGTCGTTAACGGCCGAAATTACCGAAATTCGGCCGTTACCGACCGGTATTAGGCATTTGGGATGTAGGTGGCTACATTTCAGATTCTGAAATTTACCGAACCTGTATTTAAGAATTCGATAAATTACCGAATTCTTAAATACCGATTCGGTAAATTACCGAATCTGAAATGTAGGAAGCACTTAAGTGAGTGCTTTTCACCTGTAAGGATTAGTTATTTACCACCAACTACAAGTTGGTGGTAAATAATGAAAACCGTTAAAAAAGCATTTTTTGCCTTTTTATTAAGTGCCATGTGGCAGACATATATGCCCTTAGGGAATGTATGTGTGCCACATGTGCACCCAAGCACTATTCAGGGGTGCAACAGGGTGTCCATGTGACACCCTGCCGCCCTTGAAAGGGTTCCCTCTATTACTGATTAGGTATTTACCGATTCGGTGTTTACCAAATCGGTATTTACCGAATAGGTAATTCCCATTCATTCCTATGAGCCACCAGGCCCATAGGAATGAATGGGAATTAATGAATCGGTATTTACCGATTCGGTAAATACCGAATCGGTAAATACCGATTCTTAATTACTGAATCTTACCGATTCGGTAGTTTTTACTGAAAAATTATCTACATCCCATTTACCTATTCTTAAATACCAAATCGGTAAAATTCGGTATTTAAGAATACATAAATTGAGATTACCTACATCTGGCCCTTAATTTTTAAATTACATTATAATTACATTATACATTACATTACACAATATACTTTTTCAGAAATGAATTACTTTAGTTTAAATACTTTGCAAATATGCAAGACTTTTAAGTACAGTAGTTACAGTTGTTGCAATGGGCAACACAATTTCAAACACAATGTAACATTGAGCTCAATGGGAATTTCTAGTTAAATGCAATTAGTTACTTTATGGATTACTTTTCTTAACACAGGACTGGATCCTAGATTCAGTCCTGGGACATCTCCTGTAAACAGTTGAGTAAAATTGTTTTGGTTACAGTAGTTTAAGGAATATTATTGTATTTTAAAAGTTGACACTTAGAAACTTTTTTCACATAGAATCACCAATGTTATCCTATGAGAGGAAATTCACAGAGCTGTGCTGCAGTGAGGTGTAAAAAGGCACGTGGCCTCTGAACACCTGTCTGCAATGCAGCTACCTGGCACATACTGGAGATACCTGCTGGGCTATTTGGCCCTCAGGGACCCTCAGTATTGAAAGAGAATAAATTCCCCAACTTAAAACCCGCAACGGGGCACAGTGGTGAAGGAAGGGGACGTGGCCTGAGGTGACATGTCTGCAAACACGCCCTGTGGCGTGTTTTCAGTTAGAGAATTAATTCCTCCTCAATCCTGTGGGTCCCTGGGGGCCAACTAGCCCACCAGGTACCGCCAGATGTTCAGAGATGTGGCAATCAACTGTGTATAAGGCAAGGAACTCGCACATCAACAATAAAGTATTGATTTTAATACTCAAATAAATGAAAAAAATGAATAGCACCTTTAAAAAAAATAGGGATAATAGGGGTTTTGGATGGGGATGTGTATTAAAATTGTAGACATAAACTGTACACAGTAACCAATAAATATACTTGTTTTAAAAAATAAATACAAAGGTATTTATTTTAATACTTGTATAATAAAAGAGAGAAAGAATTAAAATCAAGGAAAGAGCGAAAACGTATGAGGATATAAAATAAAACTAAAACTGTTTAACAAGTTTCACTTTTACAAAAACACGCGCGCAAGTTAAACAGCGGAAATGTGAGCACGTGTCAACTGAAAATCGTGACGAAAAAAATGGGAGGAGCACTAAATTGGTTCCATAGTGACTTCAATACCCAAAACGTATATAAACCACACCCGTAGGATGATTACTTTTGATTCTGTGATTTAATTATGGGTGACCAAACTACGAGCAAGAGAAAGTTTGCAATCATCGGATTCATCTTCAGTTTATAGTCCATTTCCTCATAGGGAACATAAAGTTAATGTATATATTGTAATATATAAAACATTATGTCCCCTCCAGAGGAGTTGGATGGTTGTCGACGGAAGGAGGAAAGAATTTTTAAGAGAGGAACATTAATAGTATAAGTTTATGCTTTATATATTTTTCTAATGCAAGTATATTATGATTTCTAAATGTAGTGTGTAAAAGTATAATTGTACTTTAGAAACAAAATGACGTATGAACACTTTATGTATTATCGTCGTGAGTTGAAAATACTACAAAGACGCAGTAAAAAGAAGGTTTTAAATATGTAATTCTCTTTTTTTTTCTAGAGTGAAAATGGGTTTATCAGTATGTCTATTGTGTAGCACTGTGACGTATTTTGACTCATGAAGAACTAGAGGTTTATCATGGCAAGCAGTAAACATGAAAAAAAATATTAAGGTCAAAAAACAAATAATAAAATAATCCTTTTTAACAGTCACAATGTTTTCATAAAGAGTAATTGAAAAGAAATGTACAAAAAACAAAAAAGAAAGATTAAGTAGTGAGGGAGTGTTTGTAGTAGCACTTCTATTCTACTTTTTCTGAAAGTAAATCATGCCCTCTTATATTAATAATAATTTGGCGCAACACTTTAAAAAATATTTGAATAGAAAATCGAGTTTGCAGAGCAAAAAGGGGGTGCGTGCATATTTATATAGCGCGTAGTCGAACCAAAACTATATCAACAATTTACATGAGCACCGTATTACAGTACATTTTCAGGCATGCGTAGATTACGTCATTACTCTACAATAACTGATTGTGGACGTGACTCAGAGGCTCGAAGACTGATTTCCAGCACCAAGTTTGACAGTGTACCTGAATGACCATATACGTATATATATTAGCCGCCCTTCATGTGCCAAAAACTTCATCCTAAAACTTTCATAGCCCTGTATTACTACAGCTACAACACTCCACAGAATGTACAAGAAACATTCATATTCCCAGAAATACGTCATGTCCACCATCTTTTATGTGTGCAACTATGGATGAATATAGGGTCAGTGATACCCCGTACCTTCCATGTTGGCCATGCTGTGGTACTTTACAGATATAATGACACATTTGCGTGTAAGACCCGGGTGACGTCAGCACTACAACACGGACACCCGAATCAGTTGATTTCTCATATAGTTCATGACGGAACCACGCCCATAGCTCCGGAATCATGGTTCACAGCCTCGCGCAGCACTGGCATATGTCAGTCCAGCCCAATACGCTTACGCTTCCAGGAAACCACAACAAATTTAATGACACTTCCCTAACGCTAAAGCGATGATCATTTTACGCTGTCCTTGTAAATATGCCCCAAATATCGAAAGAAATACAGCAAAAATTCATGTTCGCAAGTGAAAACCTTGTTAATATAAGACTGTGCACTTAACATATCAATCCATCTTCCATATTAAACATGCTTAAGTCTACTTCAGAACAGATGTTAGGATCTGACATTAACCACATTTAGCGAGAGTTTTCCTATCGGTCCTCAAATCCAGGGCCGCCTTGTAAATACAACGTTGTTGTCATACCTCCCTCTTCCTTTTTATATTCTCATAGAAACACCTACCTTCCCACTGAGAATACCTACATTGCAACTCATTGGAGATACAAGGTGACCCCTTAGAAAACCGGCTGCTAACATACAATAATGCATCTTAGAGTCACCTAGCAAATAGGGCGATATCATTTTCACTGCATTTTTGGCTTTTTTTTAAAAAAATTGCGGCGAAATGGCACTTGTTAATAGGCCCTCAAGTTTGCTATGACACAGCAGGAACCTCGACTCCCGCCCTGCCATAGCAAACAGCAGTGTCCCGGGGGTAGACACCCCGAGACACAGCAGGATCCACGCCTGGGGGGTGGTGTTCCCCAAGGCTTTCGACTGGTCCAGAATGCAGACCACGCGGCCCCCCTCCCAAAATATAAAAAACCCAGGAAGGTGGTAATCTCCTGGGCTTAGATGGACCTTTGAGCTCCCTCACCCAGTTATTTTGTGGCACCGAGGAATGACGGTCCCTGGGCTACAAGGCCCCTCTGGACCATCAAATGCAATATTTTACAACCCCGGGAATTGGCACTCCCAGGTAGCTGATACTTAGACAAGTACAGGAGCCCCCACTTCGTTTTTATTTTTATTACGTTGGAACCATGCACCCAACACACATTTCTCCATTTTTTCCCCCCAAAAAACGAATTTTTTTTGGACCCTAAGGGTCCTTGTGAGACCCCATAAGCAAGTCTAGATGGTACAAATATTTCTTACCTGCTCCCTTTATACCTTTTGAACACATGTCCCACTATTTTCTAGATCCTTGCTTCTACCGAGGCACAAAATGGCTGCCAACAATTCCTTGTTTCAAATGTTAACAACCACTTGACAGCTAATTAGCATTCAGCGCAGGATCAGGACGGTGCACTTATAGTGCATGCAAGATGCGCGGATCCACTGAGGTCATAGACATATATGTATTTTTAATTGTAATTTTCTCAGGAACTACTGAACTGATTTACACCTTTTAAGCAAAAGGCACTAGTCTGAACCAAGGACTACCACTTTGCCAAATTTGATGTAATTCGGTTCAGCCGTTCAGGCTGTAGCCGTGATGAACTGTTCCTATGGAAAATTGCATGGGGAAAACAGGTTTTGGGACCCCCTTTTTTATCTCGCCCCCCGTTTCAAATGTAATATTTTAGACCCCAGGATTTCTCCTTCCCACGTAGCTAATTTTTAAACAAGCACAGGAGCCCATGCTTCGTTTTTATTTTTTTAACCGTGGATCCATGCACCCACTGCACATTTCTCTGTTTTTTCAAAAAAAGAAAAATCTTTTTTGGGCCCTAGGGCACCTTGTGAGACCCCCTAAGCAGGTCTAGAGGGTCAAAATATTTCTTACCTGCCCCCTTTATACCTTTTGAACACTTGTCCCACTATTTTCCAGATCCTCGGTTCTACCAAACACAAAATGGCTGCCAACACTTCCTGGTTTCGAATGTTGACAACCACTTGACAGCCAATCAGCATTCTGCACGTGATCGGGACGGTGCGCTTATAATCCGTGCATTCACCAAGGCCATAGATATATAGGTACTTTTAATTGTAATTTTCTCAGGAACTACTGAACAGATTTACACCATATAAGCAAAAGGCAGGAGTCTGACAAAGGACTACAACTTTGCCAAATTTGGTGTAATTCCGTCCAGCCGTTCAGGCTGTAGCTGCAATGAACGGTACCTATGGAAAAATTGCATGAGGAAAACACCTTTTTGGACTCCCCTTATTTCTCAGCCCCTGCTTCACGAATCAACCCAAGACTTTCAGGATAGGAGCAAACCGGAGCACCCCATCAGTTTTGAAAATTTAGCGAAGATTCATCAACCAGCGCCAAAGTTATTCCAAATAGAATGCTCCGGATTTCTTATGGAAAATAAGTCCTAACTATAAATATCTACTGGCGACCGCTAGTAGGTAATATATATATGTATATGTATGTTTAGCTAACGATATTGATATAAATATATAGCTATATAAAGATATTACCCACTGACGATAGCCAGTAGGTAGTTATGGTTAGGACCAACTTTTCCCATAGACAAAGCATTTTTTGTTTTGCTAATAATTTTGATGGCGTTTGACGAATCTTCACAAACTTTTCCCATAAAAGTGGCTTACTTTGCCTAGTTCTGGATGAATAATTTCAGGTTGATTCGTCAAGCGGAGGCCGAGAAAAAGGGGTGGGGTACCAAAACACTTTTTCCCCTTGCAATGTCTATTGGGATTTTGCTATTTTAATGACACAGCTACAGGCTGAACCACTGAACGGATTTACACCAAATTTGTAATTTGGTGTAAATCTGTTCAGCAGTTTTAGAGTTTTTAAAGAAATCAAACTTTGTATATCTAGGGATGGTGGTCGCCCGTAGGTAGTTATAGTTAGGACCTATTATCCATAGTGAAACTGCAGCATTCTATTGGCAATAACTTTGGCGTTGATTGATGAATCTTCTTGAAATTTTCCAAACTTTTGGCCAGCTCTGTACCGCGCCTTCCCTGAAAGTTTGGGGGTGATTGGTCAAGCAAGGGCCAAGAAAAAAGGGGGTTCCAAAACGTGTTTTTCCCATGCAATTTCCCATAGGACCTTTAGCCACGGCTACAGCCTGAACGGAATTACACCAAATTTGGCAGAGAGGTAGTCCTCAGTTCCGACTTGTGCCTTTTGCTTATATGGTGTCAATCTGTTAATAGTTCCTGAGAAAATTATGGTTAAAGTCATTTATATATCTATGGGCACAGTGGATCCGCGTATCTATCTGCGTACCCGAAAAGCAGCCTGCACGCACCCTGCCGTGCACGAGCTGCATGCTGATTGGCTGTCAACAGTAAAAATCATAATGTGTAGGCAGCCATCTTGTGCCTCGGTAGAACCGAGGCACAAAAAACTCAAAACAAATGCAGCAAAATGTGAAAAGGGGGCAGGGTTGACACACCCTGACCCCCTAGGCGTGCTCAGGGGGTCCCACAAGGACCCCCAGGGCCACAAAAAAATGTATTTTTTTTTGTAAATCGCGGGATGCGCATAGGAACAGCGCATCCTAGCGATATAAAAATAAAAGAAATGCTGTCTCCCACGGTAAATATGTTAATTTGCCCCCGGGGGGGCCAAATCCCGGGAGCATTGTTGAAAAAATAGTGTGGGGGGTCCGAATCCCCCCCACACTGCCCCAGGGACCTCCCCCCCATGGGCTATAATTTAATATATGCGGGGGGCTCATGGCCCCCCTGTAGCCCCAGGGATCGCCAACCTCCCGGGGCTTCTGCAAAATGGGTGGAGAGGCTCTCGGGTCCTCCTAGCCCCGGGGACCCCCACCCCCGGGGCTCGATTATAATGTATGCGGGGGCCACGTGGCCCCCTTCCCGTAAAAAAATTGCAAAAAAGTGTATTTGTGGGTCAGGCCCTGGGGACCCCATCCCCCAGGGCCTGACCCACAAATACACTTTTTTGCAATTACAAAAAAAGTAAAAGAAAGGGAGGCCACAGAGACCCCCTACGCGATCGTCCATAGGCCCCACCCCCTCATTGCACCACTCTGCAAACGCGCCCCCTGGCGCATTTGAAGACGGGAAAGAACTCCCCTTGAATACTGAGGGTCCCTGGGTGCCAACTAGCCCACCAGGAACCTCCAGTATGTGCCAGGGGGCTGTGTTGCAAAGAGGTGTTCTGAGACTATACCCCTTTTTACACCTTTCTGCAACACAGCTCTGTGGCGCTTACTGGCGGTACCTGGTGGGCTAGTTGGACGCCAGGGGACCTCAGGATTGAAGATGAATTAATTCCCCAACTTAAAACGCATCACAGGGCGTGTTTGCACACATATCACCTTAGGCCCCACCCCCTACCTTCACCACTATGCAAACGCGCCCCGTGGCACGTTTTACATTGTAGGATTAAGTCCCCTTGAATCCTGAGGTCCCCTGGCGGCCAACTAGCCCACCAAGTACCTCCAGTAAGCGCCACAGAGCTGCGTTGCAGAGAGGTGTAAAAAGGGGCGTGGCCTCAGAAAACCTCTCTGCAACGCAGCTCCCGACATGGTCAGTGACATCACTGATGACATCTTAAATTACATCACTGATGACATCACTGTTGACATAATCCACGTGACAATCTGATACATCTTATCGTACACTAGTATAGCCATTCAACACTCATTATAAAATATGGAGTACCATATTTGAAACCATTGACACTCCAATACAAGTTTCTAAAAACCCACTCAGTGATTTCTACATCTACTCACACATCTAAACACTTACCTATAGATTCACTAATACATGCTAACAAAGATCAATAGAACACTATTAAATATACTTCTTCTACACCTACATCAACATTACACACCAGCACACATCCTATTCACTTATGCAGTCATGCTACTCACTTATGCAAACAGTTGATCATACTTATATTTACTAAGCTACACACTTACACAAACACTAGTTTCATGGACATGTATCATTGAGAAATATATTTACTCATCCCGTCTTAACGTTACATACCTACTAAATCAACTATTTACACATCTTTGGACAGTCACACACCTCCCACCCAACCACACACACATTCATTCACTATCCCATACAAACACTCACTTAACTAATTAATAACTAATATAGACTTTCACATAGCTAGTAACCAACTTATGTAGTAGTTTACACAACAATAGATAGAGTGATACAGGTATTCACAACGTTTAATCACTATCCCATATATTTAGTGAGACACCTTAAATTCGTCACTTAGACAGTCAATCACATTGCTACTAAATCCTCCATTCAGACACTTATACATGCACTCAGTCTTCAAGGCAGATTGCTATATATATATATATATATATATATATAATACTTATTTAAATATCGAACCAAACCACATTCACTGGATGATGTCATCAGTGATGTCATCAGTGATGTCACTGACCATGTCATGAATGATGTAATATGTGACATCATCAGCAGTGGATTGCGGGCACGCAAGTTATAGTTAGTACAACTAACTATAATGGGGGAATTTCAATGGTTTTGTATGAGTGAAATGTCCAACTAACTATAACACCCCTAACACATATTGTTTTTTCAGTGAATTTCTAAGGTTTTTTAAATGCTAATTCCTAACTATAACATGGATATATATATATATATATATATATATATATATATATATATATATTACCTACTGGCGGTCGCCAGTAGGTATATATAGTTAGGATTTTTTCCCTATGGGATTTTTGAAAATTCTATGTCTAATAACTTTGGCGTTTGTGGACGGAATTGGCAGAAATTTTCTGGAAAATGGAACATTTTGTTTCTGAGCAGCCCCTGGAAATTTGGGGGGGGTTCGTCCAGGGGGGGTCGAGAAAAAAGGGGGGTCCCAAAACGTGTTTTTAACATTGAGTTTTCCATAGGGCGGTTGGCCTCACTTTTAGCCCGAACGGCTGAATGGATTTGCATGAAACTTGGCAAAATTGTAGGGACTGGTAGCCCGATGTGCCTTTTGTAGGTCTCAATATATGTGCTCCAGTGGATTTTGAGAAATTAACGTTTAAAAAAAGATATATATCTGTAAGCGCGCTCTGGGCAGCGCTCCGGTCCGCGGACCTTAAGCGTACCGGAACTTCGCGTAGCGAAGCTGATTGGCTCTCCGGTGTCTGTCAACATTCTAAACAGTCCGGAGCGGCCGCCATCTTGTCTCTCGGTAGGATTGAGAGACAAGAGGAGGCCAAAACAAAGGGGGAAATAACCATAAGGGGGCATACTAGATCCTCCCTGACCCCCTAGGTTTAATGTGGAGGTTTTAAAAGGGCCCCGCGGGGCAAAAAAAACTAAATTTTTTTTTGTTTTTTTTGCGTGGGGAGCGCCCGGTCCGCGAACCGGGAAGCGTTCTGGGCAGCGTACTGCAATGAAAAATGAATGATAGACTTTTCAAATACTGTATGTTAATTGATTGTTGGTTTTGTTGATTATTTTTTTATTTTTTTTATTTTTTAAGCAATTATTTATTATTGTGATTGTGTTTCAAAATTTAATAACATTTCTAACATTTCACTGTCTGAAATGTCGTCATTTTCATTGAACATAGCTTGTAATCTATGAGGGTGTAAAATGTCCTCATTTTGAAGGAGGTCATCCACTGCTTGCACACATTGCAGTAGTTCTTGGTCCCAAGTTTCATCCATAAATTCTATATAATTTGGATCAATTAATTCTTGGCTGCTCTCTTGCAGGACAATTTGAAATGAAAATTTCTGTTCGCCTTCCATGTTGCCTGAATTTTGGATAAAAAAAATATATATTAGTAGAGATAGGGCACTGTTGGGATTAATTTTAGATAGGCATTTTTTAACAGAGAATTTATCTTTGGGCAGTGTATAGTATCAGAGTGGAAGTAGGAATATAAAAAAGTGTATGTGATTTAACGTAAGTAAATTCATAATTATAAAAGAGAAGCCTAACTCCATCCATAACTATAACAGAGAAGTCTATCTAAATCTATAACTACTACAGAGGGATAGTATATAACTATCAGAAAAAGTTTACCATATTAACTGATAGTGCACAATATAGTTCAGTTTTTAAAATAACAACTTACCTTTAGAAAGAAGTTGAAGTGATTAGTGAAAATCCAATTGAAATGTACACCAGGAAGTAGTAGTCAAAATGGCTGTGTTTCATTCTCTTTTTTTATATATATTCAGGTACATAACCAATCAAATGTCAGGTAAAAAAAGTAGAAAATGAAAGTAACATTTTAATTGGTTGTCAATTCCAACACTTCAGATGTGTTTTGAGAATTAATTTACCTCAGGGTATTTAGAGAGGTCTACAGGCTAAATGGCTAAATGGAATTCCAATCAAATTTGTGAAAATGGTAGGGATTGGTATGTAGTATGAGCTAATCTATATTTGGTGAAATTTCCCACCTTTTTTGATGGTGCGCTTCCCAGGGAGCGACCCGGTACGCGAACCGTTGAGCGCCCCGGTTCGCGAACCTTAAGCGTTACGGGAGTCCACCATTTTGTGTTTCGGTCGAATTAAGATACAAAATGGAGGGCAAATAATGTTCAGAATGGTAGAAGGGGGCACGGTAGACTTATCTTGACCCCCTAGGTTTTGTGAGGGTGGCTGAGGAGGCTTATATGTGCGAAAAAAAACAATTTTTTAAAAAAAGTTCGCGAGGTTAGCTCCCAGTTCGCGTACCGGGTAGCGCCCCAGGGAGCGTACTTTGTTGAAAATTAGTGAAAAATGTTACAGTAAAATAATAATTGTGAGTGATCAGATGTAGGGTAGCTCTGAGTAGAGCTTTTGGGTTTATGGTACATTTAGGTACTTATAAGTAGGTACCAATGCACAGTCTTAAATTCAGAGTGAAAATTCTGTTGCCCTCATCTGAGAAGTGAACTCCATCTCCTCTGTAGATATCTTGCATGTAGTAACGCAAGTTATTGTTGTACATGGAGCCCATTCCATGGTCTCTCATGTAAGCTGAAACAGATTTGTTTACATGCTTCCTCGACTTCTCAATTTGTGGACAAAATTGGTTTGACCACCTCCATTTCTGTCTTTGGCATATATTTGAATATACCAAGGCAGTCTGAGGAAAAAGTGCCATTAATTGCTCAAAGGTGTCCTTTAAAAGCATTTCCAGACCTACCCCAGTCAAAGTGCCCAAATCATTACCTCCACAGTGCACAATTAACAGGTCAGGTTTGGGCAAATGCATAAAGGTTTTCACCAATGGTATCAATTGGTGACATTTTAATCCTCTGTGGCCAAACCACTTAATTTCCACATCTTGTAAATTGAGGTTAGGTAATTTTCTGATCTCAGCATACCTGTGAGCCCAGTGGATATAACTATGTCCAACAATCCAGACAGAAAACATGGTGAGAGAAGGTTCTCCTGCAGTCAGATGAAGTGTGGAAATGAAATGGCAGTTGAAAAAATGAGAGTTTAAAATGAAAAAAACTGTGGAGTTTCTGTGTTCATGAAGCAGTAACAGTGATTGGTGGATTTTGATTGCTGAAAACAGAAAGTTAGGGTGCATGGATGAGTTATTTGAAAGATGTATTTTGAATGGTCAATAAAAAATCATTAAATGAAAGAATGCACTGGATATGCAGGTGCACTGAGAGTTCAGAGTTCAATTGCAACATTGTTGTGTGAACTTGCAAACACCAGAGGTCTTCCAAGAGGTGGTTGCCATGCAGAAAAGGCATGAAATGGCAGAGGGGGGAAGGGTTTTCATTTGAAAAAAAGTGAGGGAAGAGTTTTGATTGGGTGACATGAGAGATATGTGTGAAGAATTACAGCATTTCTGTGCTTTTGATAACTGCAGACTCTGGAGTGCATACCTTTTGCTCTGCTGAAGACAAATTGGTGTGTTTCTGAGACTGTTTTCAAACTCAAAGTATTTGCTAAGGTGAGAAAATATTTCTTTAATTTAGATAGAGAATAGTGTGCTTTAAGGAGAAAATTATGAATTATGTGGCGCAAATTGCTTGTAAATATGCTCCCACCTGTGCATGGAAAATTTAGATTTTGAATGTTTGTGTTACATAGCCATGTTAAAAGTGATACAAACATGCTGCAAAGGCAATCAAAAAACGCTTTTATGTGTCTTAAGGACATTTTAAGTAATTTTCCCATGTGCAGTGTTTTGAAATTATGATTTGAAAATCGTTTTTGGGGAAAAGGAATTGTTTTTAAATTTATGACAAGGACATAATGGTGTATGCTTCTTTATAAGGCAATTGACTGTCCCTGATGTTATTTTTCCCATTTTAATGTAAGACCTTTCTCTGTGGCGCAAATTGCTTGTAAATATGCTCCCACCTGTGCATGGCAAATTTAGATTTTAAATGTTTGTGTTACATAGCCATGTTAAAAGTGACCTAACCATGCTGGAAAGGCAATCAAAAAACACTTTCATGTGTCTTAAGGACATTTTAAGTAATTTCCCTGTGGGCAGTGTTTTCAAATTATGAATTGAAAATCGTTTTTGAGGTAAAGGAATGTTGTTAAAATTTATGTGCGCCATATGCCCCCAAATTTCTTTTTCAGGGGTGCAGCAGGGTGTTCTTGAGACAACCCTGCACCTTTGGAAAAATTCCTAATTTGCGATGAGCTAATTGCTAATCGCAAATTGCACCTTCATTCATATGGGCATCCTGGCCCATGGAAATGAATGGGTAATTTGCAATTAGCAATTTGCTCATTGCAAATTTGGAATGGTAAAGAATCGCTATTTATTCCTTAAAATTCGCTATTTATGAAATGCAAAATAGTTTGATGGTACATATGGCGGTTGATGTCTAACAAGATAAGAAGCTTAGGGATACATTTATGATGACTGGCGCAATGAAGTGGACATTACTTACTTCATTGGTAGAGCTTTACATGTATTATGTCCTCTGTATTCTTCATCAAGCGTAACTTTAATCTGCAATCCTGAGTAGGCCTCACCTTAAACAAACCTCTGGATAGGCCACACCTTATCGTCATCCTGAATTAATCATTTAAAATGCTAGGGACACATTTATGATAGGTGTATGCCTCTTTTGCGCCACTTACAAAACACTGTCCACGGGGAAATGACTTAAAATGTCCTTAAGACACATGAATGTGTTTTTTTAAAGCGTTTGCAATTTTTTTGGGTCACTTTTAACATGGCTATGTGACTCAAACAGTCAAAATCTAAATTCACCATGCACAGGTGGGAGCATATTTACAAGGAATGTGCTCCATGGGGAAAGGTCTTATAATGTAATATGGGAAAAATGACATCAGAGACAGTGAAATGCCTTATAGAGAAGCATACACCATTATGTCCTTGTCATAAATTTG
Source organism: Lissotriton helveticus (assembly GCF_964261635.1). Taxonomy (NCBI): domain Eukaryota; kingdom Metazoa; phylum Chordata; class Amphibia; order Caudata; family Salamandridae; genus Lissotriton; species Lissotriton helveticus. Next base: position 53,143,533 of record NC_136062.1, on the reverse strand, counting down.
CAAACCATTCTTTTTCCCCAAAAACGATTTTCAAATCATAATTTGAAAACACTGCACATGTGGAAATGACTTAAAATGTCCTTAATTCAAAATTTGCTATTCTTTATTTTGCGATTGCACTGAAGGATTTGCAAATTTTGCGATTCCTTAAATGCAATGTATCAAACAAAAAATATGTAAAAAATAACATTAAGGATTTGGAAACTACCACCAACTTCTATTTTGTGGTAATTTGCGAATTCTTTTCAAAAAGCATTTTTTTCCAAAAAACAAAAGGTGCCATATGACGCCAATACATGTCCTTAGGGCATGTATGTGCGCCATATGCCCCCAAATTTCTTTTTCAGGGGTGCAGCAGGGTGTTCTTGAGATACCCCTGCACCCTTGAAAAAATTCCTAATTTGCGATGAGCTAATTGCTAATCGCAAATTGCACCTTCATTCCTATGAGCCTCCTAGCCCATGGAAATAAATGGGTAATTTGCAATTAGCAATTTGCTCATTGCAAATTAGGAATGGTAAAGAATTGCTATTTATTCCTTAAAATTCGCTATTTAGGAAATGCAAAATAGTTTGATGGTACATATGGTGGTTCATCTGTAACAAGATAAGAAGCTTAGGGATAGATTTATGATGACTGGCGCATCACCAGGGATGTGCCAGTCATCCTGCGCCGCTGTTCCGCCACCCATGGTGTGCTGCATTTACAATGCGGGGCATCATGGGGCAAAAATGGCACAGATGCGTGACGTATCTGTGCTGTAAAGGTAGTGATTGCTGGAGTTGTATCGCAAGTGCGATGCAGCTCAAGCAAGGCTCAGGGGTGCCCCATCTCCACAATGTTGCATCAAGACCTATGCCTGCTTAAAGCAGGCGCAGGGTTTTGACGCAGCTTTCTCCTATCTGATTGTAAATACGGCACACCATGGGTGGCAGAGCAGCGGTGCACGTTAACTGGTGCATGCCTGGGGATGTGCCATTTAACATAAATCTGCCCCTTTACATTTAAGTATGTGCAGGGGACACAGAGTTGGTGAGGCTTATCCAAGGTTAAGAAGAGATGAGTCCTGTTCACTGAAAAATTAGACATAGGCTTCACCTGCTCAGCATCGCTGGACATGGCTAAATAATAGCTGCAAAATGTTACTCTTGTTAAACAATTTTACTATTATAACCTCTGAGATTTGTCTCTTACTCTGCAACATCTCATTGTTGTTATCTTTCTTTAAAGATAAAGACAACATCAACATGAGCGACAATCTGCAATCAGTTGATTTTGACCTCATCATTGAACTTGTAATTGAAACATCAGTGGATGTTGATCCCTTGGATGTTTTAAATCCTGAGGATGAAGAAGAGCGTGATGAGGATGCAGATTTGTCCGAATTATATGACATAGGGTGGGAAGCTGACCTGCTTGAGCCTATGGAACTATAAACATTTATTTTTAAAATGTATAATAAATAAAAAGTAAAAGTGTAAACCGTTTAATTTAAAAATAAAGACACCTTCAAAAACAGGTTATGTGTAGTGTCTTCAATAAAATATTAAAATATGCTCATAAAATTAGATCAGATTCACATATAAAATAGCACAGGTAACATGAACATAAATTCCATTTCTTTTCTGCTATTTCTGTATTGTAAATTTGCCAAGGACTAAAAAATCTTCTATTTAAAATGTCAAGTAGTGTGTTAAGTTTTTGATCACTGTTATTGATTTACTGTTTGGTAATAGTGGTTAATAACATTTTTTAATATATTTTACCACAGATTCAACTGCAGATCATTTCAACATTTCACCATGCCAACGAAAGAAAGAGAGAGAAAGGCTGCAAAACGTCAAAGACAGCAGGTGAATCAAAAGAAGCAGCAGTCCTCTAACAAAAAGATTTGTCAAGTCACGAAGAAAGCACCGGGTAAGAGTACAAAAACATTCATAAGAAATATGTGTAGTAAAAAAAATATTACTACAGAAAATGTTTCAGTCCATAAAAAGAGAACCAATTCAAATGGAAAGGAAAGGCCAATCAAAAATGTTACTGCTAGAGCAAGAGATAACTCTGTGCATGATAGTAGAAGGAAACAACAGTTTAGGGACATTCGTAAACGAATGTTCCGCAACAGGATAATTGGCAATTTGTTAAAAAATATTAAGAAAGGTCAACAAAAAGTGGTTTTTTATAAGAGAAAAAAAAAAGTTGAGAAAGTTATTGATCAGGCATTTGAAATTAAACGTAAGTTATTTATTTTGATAATCAATAGAATTAGGAAGCTAAACAAGGCAATTTATGATTTCAAAAGAAATAGTAGATGGAAGAGAATAGTTAATCGTAGTAATTTTTGTGAAGTTTTTTCTGGAGAATGGATTCATAGTTCAAGCTGTGAGGCATTTTTTAATGAGGAGAGTTATTTCCAGGATAATGATTTGGTGCATGCAGTTGACACCAGTGGTCGTGCTTATGAAGTGAAAGATGGTTGTCCAGTTGAAAAAGAAAAAATTGTGACAACAGAGGCAGAAGAGGTGTTAGGTAATGAGGTTTTAGGAAGACGTGCTAAGGGTCCTGTGTACACCTGGAAGTGTAGTAGTATTTGTAGTGTGCGACAGGATTCCATCAATTTGCTTTGTGATTTTGTACGGTCATTTAATAAGAAAAGTTTGAAGCAGAAAATAAGGTTGTTGCAATAATTAGATCCTTGCAGAGTGAGAGAAGTGACAGGTTTGCATGGTCATTCACTGGCTTGTCTTTCCAGGAGGGTATGCCAGAGTGTTTTTCATCATTTCAGAATGCTAGCAGTGCATCATAATAAAGTGAGGAAATTAGTTAGAATGTTGTATTATGCTAAGAGTCCAGAAATTATGCTTAAACAATTATGCGCTGCTCTTTTGCATGGTTCTGAAATAGATGTGAAGAATATATGTGAAGAAATTGAGTTTTGTTACTTTGGAAGTAAAGAGGAGAATGTTGAAATTGACCAAGAAGAAGCGGGTAATGTGGAAGATAGTGTACAGGTTTCCAGTACAGATAATTTCCAGAGGGAAATTGTCACATTTCAGGTCAAATCAAGTGAGAGGCCAAATTTCACTTGTGTGTGTTGTCGACGCACTTATTATAAGAATCAGACTAAGTTAGTGGATTTATATGCAAAAAGTGAAAGGGAAAATAATAGTGAATGGAAGGATTTTGCAACATACTTGATGGTAGAAAATTGTTTTGATTTGGGATTGGATCAACGTGTGTGTACTTATTGTTGTTGCAAATTAAATCAAAACCAGATGCCTGCTAGAGCAGTTCATAATAATCTGGAATTGGTTGAGATTCCTTCTGAATTGAAGGATTTAAATACTTATGAATCTATTTTGATTCAAAGTATCCATCCCTTTCAGGCTATTGTAAGAATGGAGCCAAAGACAGGGAAATTGCCTCCATCAGATTTACAGAGAGGATTAAAGGGAAGAGTTGTTTATTTGCCTCTAGATTTGAAGAAAAACATTAACACAATTGGAGTAGAAAAAGTGGAAGAGGAACCTCTGGTTATCTTAGTTAATGGGGTTCCGACAAAGAATAAGAAAATATGGCAAGATTTAGTAGATGTTAGGAAAGTTAAAAAGGCAACATTGTATTTGAAAAAAAATAATAAATACTATAAGAATGTATATGTTGCAGAAGAGGAAGTAAGTGAGGAAGAGGATAGCGATTTGTGTGCTGGTCAAATTGAGAAAGTAGAACCCTCTACTAGTGAAGAAATATATGAACATTATAGTGTTCATCCTTTGCATTCCAAGGAAGTCATGGGGAATGCTATTGAGTTGTTTCAAATGAAACAAGCCCAAGGGAGTCCCATTAGTGTTTGGGAGGAAAGTTTGGAAGCTCGGTGTTTCCCACAGCTTTTTCCAACAGGTCAGGGAGGAAGATATGATGAGCGACCTCATCAAATTCCTGCTTCTGAATACCGGACTTTGCGATTGTATGCAGGAGATGCTAGGTTTCGACAATGCATTCCTTATTTGTTTCATCTCCTGTTTGAAAGCGATCTGTCTGGACTGTCATATGCAGTGAACCACATCTTGAAAAGTGGTATACACATGCAAAACATCTCGGCAAGTGACTTTATGGATAAAGTCAATGTCCAAGACAGTATTTTGGATTCTCACCTGATTAATCTCATGGCGTGTCAGCGTGGTACTAATGAGTACTGGTACCGTCGTCATGGTGATTTAAAATGTATGCTGAGGAACTTAGGTACTCCCACATGGTTCCTCACTCTGAGCTGTGCCGAGTATGGCTGGGAAGACTTACTTGAATTTCTACGAGAGGCAAATGCTAACGTAGATAACATCGAATTCAAGACACCCGGAGAACTGTGCTCTTTGGATCCAGTCAATGTATGTAGGTACTTCAATCATAGATTTGAAGCTATGATGTCTTTCATCATGAATAAGAAGAATCCACCTCTTGGAGAGGTGTTGGATTTCTTCTGGAGAAAGGAGTACCAAGCAAGAGGTGCTCCTCATATACATATGTTGCTGTGGATCAAGGATGCACCTAAATTTGGAACGGATCCAGAAGACTCAGTGATGAGTTTCATCCAACAGTATTCTACGTGTGCTGTTCCAAACGCAAAGGAGAAGAAAAGCCTAAGAGAAAAAGTTCTGCGTTTCCAAAGCCATCGATGTGGAAAGTACTGCCGTCGTAAATTCCGAAACAAGGACAAGTTCTACACCAAATGTCGTTTCGGCTTTCCACGACCGGTGATTTCTAAAGGAAGAGTAAACAGTTTGATGTCTTCGCTGCGACATAATGTCATGAAGAAATCACCTAAAAACACATACAATTTGAAGAGGAACGAAGAGTCCAAGTACATCAACGACTACAACCCGGTGATTTTGTCCATGTGGAATGCTAACATGGATATACAGTTTGTGGCTGATAACTGTATGGCTGTGGCTCGGTATGTGACGTCTTACATCACCAAAAAAGAGAAGACAGAATTGAAGGATATGTGGGAGGACATTTCCCATGAAAAGAGCCTCAGCAAGAAGTTGTACAGTTTCAGTCTGAAGATGTTGTCGCATCGAGAAATTGGAGCTTACGAATGCTCTGACCGGTTGTCTTCAGCAAGTCTCTATGCCAAGTCCAGGAGTATCATTTGGGCGAGTCTTGGTCTTGCTGCAACGCGTAATTGAGTTCTGAAACCTGTGCGGGAAATTGAGTATTTGGCGGAAAAGGAGCCAAACAGTACCGACATTTTGAAGACCAACATGTTGGATACATATTATCCAAATAGAAGCAGTCACCTCGACAATGTTTGTCTGTATGAGGTTCTTCAAAATTACATATTCAAGAGGAACATCAAAGAAGATACTGAGAAAGGAGTGTATGCTGTAATAGGAAGTGAGGGATGTCTGGTCAAGCAAAGAAAATGCCACTTGGTAAACCATCGAAAATTGAGTGGCGAATCTCCTGAAAAAAAGGAGTTTTTCTATTTAGCACTTTTGCAACTTTTCAAGCCTTGGCGTGCAGAAGAGGAACTGCTTGGAGATTTCCTCTGTTACGAAGACTCTTTCACTGCCACCAAGGAGACCATAGAATGTCCTGCTTTTCCCAAATATGTAGAAATGTTGAATGCGGAAATTGAGCAGGAAGCAACGATTGCAGCCGAGATTGCCAGAGACAGTTCTCAGGACAGTCAGAGTTCTGCTTCATTGAGTCAGGATCCACTAGGAGGACCTGTTATCGAAAATGAAGCTGCCACTGCTATGAATGAAGTGGAAAGAGCTATGGCACATGCTCAGGAGGATGCGGTTAACTTAGAAGAGTTGGAAAGACAACTCAACGTTGAGCAGAGGAAAATATATGACGAAGTTACCATGCAAATTGATCATGGATTAAGTCATGACAAGAAAGAGTGCTCATGTACGTCGTTCAAGCCTGTCCGACTGTACGTGAGTGGAGAAGCGGGAACTGGAAAAAGTTTCCTCATTAAAGCAATTTCATGCTATTTGCAGGAAAGGACAGAGTCATCGCTGTCTTGTGTTGTCACCGCTCCAACTGGACTGACAGCACATAACATTAAAGGGATTACTTTACATCGTTTACTGATGCTGCCAGTGGAGCATGACAACAAATTACAATATCACAAGCTATCTGGAGATGCTTGTTTTGAAGTTTCAAGAATCTTGAGGAAAATGAAACTTCTTATCATTGACGAAGTAAGCATGGTTTCCAATGTCATGCTTGCCTTTGTGCATTTGAGAATGCAAGAAGTTCTCAAAACAGAGTATGATGTGTTATTTGGTGGCAAACACATCATTGCTTTCGGAGATCTTCTGCAGCTGACACCAGTGAAAGGGCAACCTGTGTTCAAAATGCTCACGCATGAAGATACCAGGAAGTGCCTAGGCAGCATTGGCAACGTCAATATATGGTTAAACTTCAATTATGCTGAACTGCATGAAAATATGCGTCAGGCGAAGGATGAAGTTTACAAGACTATTCTACAAGATGTTAGAATTGGAAAAGTGACCGAGCATGGGAAAGAAGCTTTACATGCACGATTACTGTCAAATTGATATCCAGAACAAGATGTTGTGCCTGAGAATATTTTTCAGAAAATTACTGATAAGAAATCTGGAATATGTTTGATGCCAACTCTTGCAGAATGTGCCAAATCCAACAACAAAATGTTGCATTTAGAAAAGCAAGAGATTGTGAAACTGGAAGCTATTGACAGAGTAGAGCATATGGGATCAACAATTATTTTGTCTGAGAATCTGAAAACAAAATTGGATTCATTAGAGAAGAGTATATCTAAAACTGCAGGTTTTGAAAAGACTCTGAATGTGTGCATGAACTGCCGTATAATTTTAAGAAGGAATTTACATGTTGAAAGAGGTCTGGTAAATGGATCAATGGGTAATGTTGTTGATTTTGTAAAATACAGAAATAGAGATGGAATTGAATATTTAAAAATTAAATTTGATGGCATTGAGGAAGTACAGCTAATTGGTCGTTGCTCTGCTAGATTTTTGCTTGTAAAAGACTTATATGTTCGCCGTAAGCAGTTTCCTGTTTGCTTGGCATATGCGGTGACAATCCATAAATCGCAAGGTTTAAGTGTAGACTGTGCATTGGTGAATATTGGCAGTTCTGTGTTCAAGGAGGGTATGGCATATGTGGCATTGTCACGAGTTAGAACTTTATCGGGATTGTACTTGATTGAGTGTGATGTCACAAACATTTGTGCGGATCTAGATTGTGTTAAGGAATACAATAGGTTAAGAAGAGAGTATGCGCCACATTTGCCTCAGTATCCTTTGTTTGAGAAACGTGTGGTAGGCCGGCAACGAACAAATGTGACCAATACTGGGGAGGTTGTAGCAAAAAGACGAAAAGTCGATGAACCTAAAATTACAAGCAGAAACAAAAAGGATTCTGTTGAAGATGTTGTTGGTTTTCAATTTGAAAACAGTTCTGGTGTCAACTGCTATGCTAATGTAGTGGTTAATGTTTTGTTTTCTCTAGAAAATGTAAAAGAAGAGATTGTGGTCAATTCTGATCAAAGATTTTGCAGTTTGTTAAATTCTGTGTTAGAGAAATGTAGCACTGATAGAACAAACATAGAAAGTGTGTCTGAAATTCGAAATCTGTTAGACAGATGTTCAGGCCAAACACAATTCTCTCAAAATATTCAGCAAGATTGTCAGGAGTTTTTAATGTATATGCTTGATGTATTGCATGCTGAAGGTGTAGATGTAGATCAGCTGTTTGGGCTTTCTTATCAATGGCAGCATGACTGCGAGAACTGTATGGTATCAAGTACTACTAGTGTAGACTCCGAAAGATTTATATATTTAACTTTGCCAGACAGTAAATCAGTCTCCTTTAATAAGCTAGTAAAAGCAGCTGATCACAACATGGAGTGTAGCCAATGTAAATCTGAAATGATGTCCACATTATTTATACGAACATATGGCCAGTATGTCATTTTAATGTTCCAACGATGTAGGCCTGATGGAACAAAATTGACAACTTTAATTAAAAATTTGGTAGCTTCGCAGTTGTCAATATCAGGAAGGACTTTTGTAACTGCAGCAATTATATATCATGACGGCCCTTCAATAACATCAGGACATTACACAGCTTATTTAAAGTCTAGAAATGGCTGGTCATTCTGCAACGATTCTGTTTTAATTTTTAAAAAAAAATTGCCGTATGACCTTAAAAACTCTTACCTGGTGTTTTTAAAACCAAAATTTTAGGGAAAGAATCTCGGGATGTGCTCTGTGGAATTTCAAGAAGTTCTAATGGCTCCTACACAATTTGGCCTTGAGGATAAGTGTAGTTCAGAGACATAACTTCTAACCATAAGACTGGACGTCATGGAGAAATAAGTGCACTTTGAATGAGTTCAGAAAAACTATTTCTTTTTATAAGCTAATTGAAGCAGCCAATCAAAACATAGAGTAGAGGGAATGTAAGTCTGCAATGCTGTCTACTGTTTTACATTGCTTTGTGATTGAAAGTGATGTAGAGAATTACATAATTGTAGTAGTCATAGAGTTAGTGTAAGTCTGCTTCATAGTAAGCAGTATCAATGTCATAGGAAATGTAGAACATGACTGAGCAAGAAGGGGAAGATATTACTATTCCTGGATTGTGAAAATGATCTTCAACATTTTAATTCTGAAAGTTGCAGAAATGCCAAATGACGGGATTGGCTTACAAGAAATCCAAGAGTTATAAATGGCTCTGACAAGATTTGGCCTTGTGGAAACTTGTGGTAGAGAGCAAGAAGTCATTTATTGCATGTAACATGTTTTTAAAAACGATGGAGATTTTCTTTCAGAAAGTGGCGGGCTGAAAGTAATAACAGCACAACAGAGTGTAAGCTGTTCATAGGACATCCTTTGACGTCATGGAAAGTAAGTTAACTTTAAGGAGTTCTGAATTCTGATTTGTTATGTTGTATGGGTTTTTTAAACACAATCATTTTGATTGTGTTTTTTTTTCCCCGCTGTTATATGATGAATACCTTCAAGTCACTGTTTTTAGTGAATTTTGATACATTCTGAGAACAGCAAAAATAAACCATTTAACATGTATAATTAATTCTGTACTGTTTGCATTTATGATGTATATGTAGAACTGTGTAGGAGGCATGGAGAAGGTGAGGCTTCTGTAAGTGTCAAAGTTGTTGCATGCAGTGCTGCGCTTCTGCGTATTCTTTCATATGCTAGACTACATCTGCACAATGAGATACCTAAGCAAAGGAAACACAAGTGATATGATTGTGAAATGAGCAAAATAAATTGCACGTATTTCATTTACATCACCTGTGTTTCCTATCATTACGAATCACATTGTGCAGATCAAGTTTAGGTCTGTCCAGGGAAACATAGGAGGTTTGGACTTTGTTCAAGAGTGCAGTGGACATGACTCACTTCATTGGTAGACCTTCACATATATTATGTCCTCTATTCTCTTCAACAACTCGAAATTTCATCTGCAACCCTGAGTAGGCCTCACCTCAAACAAACCTCTGGATAGGAGACATCTTATTGGCATCCTGAAGCAATTATTTAAAATGTTAGTGTCTTGCGACACTTTTCTGAGACAACAGCAATGCAAAAGATGCACCATGTTTTAAGATAGGCCTCACTTCATCTGCATCAAGATACTGTTAGTTTAAAATGTATATCTTTAGGACTGTGTAGGGGGCCTGGAGAAGCAGAAGCTTCTGTAAGTGTCAAAGTTGTTGAAAAACTGTTTGTCCTTCAATCTTTTCCCTTGTCTTTTGTAATTTTTAAATACATGTTTTAATATTTTTCAAATGTTTGTTCTCTCTTTCACAGATTGAAAGTATAAAAACAAAAAGTGAGTAATTTAACGACAATTATAAGGTAAATGTTTTGTACTCTTTTCGTTACATTTCTATCACATTTAACTACTATTAGTTCCACTGCTTCATTTCTTTAACCCTCAGTTTCCTGCCTTTGCTACTTCCCTCATTCCTTTCTCTATTACCTACTTACTCAACTCCTTCCACTCTTTTTGTCAGTCCCTCTCTTCTCATAGTTCCTCACTCTTGTTCACTCACTCCGTCTCTATTACTCTTAGTGTCTTTGACTGATCACTCTATCACTATTTGTTCATAATGCTTTCTCTGTGTAGTTGAAGCACACTAAGGGGCATATTATAAACACAGCCAATAAAATTATTGCTCTTTTTATTGGCAGAAAACTGGTGCAAAAGTGGTTTTAGCGGCAGTTTTCTGCCGCAAAAGCAGCTTTAGCGACACATTTCTGCCAATAAAAGCTGCAAAACTTGTATTGCCTATGTTGATGATATGGCTCTATGTTACTTACATTTCTTTGCTGTTTCAATTAATCTTTTTCTGTTATTTTTTGTTTTCTGTTTTCTGTTTTCTATTTTTTCTCTCTGTTATTCCTCATGTTTTAATCTTATTTTGAACATTCACTCACATTCTCCAAGAAACTCTTCTTTGTTAATGTTATACTCTCTTTTTTTTTCTTTCACTTCGTTATCTATTTTGTTTTTCACAATTATACCCTCTTCCGTCTTTTCTTCGGTAAATAGATCTATTAAACAGTATCTCTTCTTTACTCCCTATAGCTGTCTTTCTTTTAACATCACTCTCTGTTTACTTTCCTTATACTTACTCTTTTTTAAAAAAAAAAATTTTTGGGTTAGCTCCCGGTCCGCGTACCGGGAAGCTAACCGGGAAGCGAACCAAAAGAAATAGAGCTTGCCAGATTGCTAAACATTCTAGCAATTTTTTTTGAAAGGGAAGGTAGTTCTGAAAAGAACTTTTTTTTTAATATTTTTGTTTTTTTTGTATTTTTTGAACGATTTTATATTTTTTTTGGTTTTTTTTGGGGGGGGGAAACAACAAAAAACAGGCATTGAAAAGGGCTCAACAGGAGCAAAAAAAAAATTACTGGGGGCGGTTAGGGCAATTATGGTGTTCATACGCCAGGTTAATAGCATTTATGCTCATATTGCCACATGCTAACAACGCACGACAGTGCATACAAGTGTGGATCATGTGGCCAACATTTTCTTGTATGTTTGGCACAGTTTCCCGTGCCTCTGCTGGTGTCAATGAAATGGATATTTTTGATCTGGCCACAGGTGTTGATCTTGGATTTTCCTGCAAATCCCGTATTTCCGCCCGGCTATAATTGAGTGGATGCTTCCTTGTCATGTGCCTGTGCATAGTGTGGTTCCCGTAACTATATTTCTTATCCGTCCCTCTAGATAATTTTTCTTTACAGATGAGGCAGGTGACATACCTCGCATTGACTTTTTTTTGGCCAGGAGGGATCGAATAAAACTGCCAGATGAAACTGGCTTTCTTATGGGAAACCCGTGGCACCTCTTCTAAGAACTGTGGTTCTTCTCCCTCCTCTTCATCCATTTCTTCCTCTTCCTCCTCAGTGTTGGTCATCACCTGGGGAGGTGGTCCTCTCTTCCCATGAGGAGGTGGAGGTGGTGGTGGGGGTCCACCAGCTGAAGCAACTACTGAAGCCATTTCTGATATAGTAATGAAGGTCTTCCTCTCACAATGATGAAAGTCAGAGTGAGGAAAGAAGGAGGGGTTTTCATCATTTGGGAAAAACAATACTTCTCAACCAATGAAAAGTGTTATTTTTAGGTCACCTGACCTAGCCTTACATCATTATGAAACCAAAAGTGAAATGAACCAATGAAAAGTTTTATTAACAAGTCACATGACCTCTCACGCTCATGTTACGCGCTGCGGAACGCGCCCCGGTTAGCTTCCGGGTCGCTGAGCTTCGCGCCTCGGTCCGCGCCCCGGGACACTTCCGGGTGCGCTAACGCGGTACGTCACAAGACGCATTACGCGGCAACGCGATACGTCGCGCTTTCGCGACGCGCCGCGGATCGCTTCCGGGGAGCTGCGTTTCGCGCCTCGGTCCGCGCCCCGGGGCACTTCCGGGTGCGCTAACGCAGTACGTCATAAGACGCATTACGCGGCAACGCGATACCGTCACTATGTTGATTTCTTACCGGTTCGCGGACCGGGTCGCGGCATCAAATTGAGCTAACGGGAAGCTTCCCGGTTCGCGGACCGGGAGCGAAACAAAAAAAATATTTAAAAAAAATTATTAATAAACATATAAAATATATTTTTGGATTTAAAGAAGAATACATTTTACAGCTATAGATATTAGCTTTTAAAAAACCAATGAAATTCACTGAAAAAACCATAGGTTATAGACCATATATAGTTAGGAATTAGCATTTACAAAACCTTGAAAATTCACTGAAAAAACCATAGGTTATACACCATATATAGTTAGGAATTAGCATTTAAAAAACCTTATTTTACTCACACAAAACCATTGAAATTCCATATATAGTTAGTTGTACTAACTATATATCGCGCACCCGCAATCCACTGCTGATCATGTCACATATTACATCATTCATGACATGGTCAGTGACATCACTGATGACATCTCAGATGACATCACTGATGACATCACTGATGACATCACTGATGACATCTCAAATGACATCACTGATGACATCACTGATGACATCTCAAATGACATCACTGATGACATCACTGATGACATCTCAAATGACATCACTGATGACATCACTGATGACATCTCATTTGACATTACTGATCACATCACTGATGACATCATTCATGTGATAATACGATGAACCTCTTCAGACTCTAATATAACCTTAGATACACTCAGTGTAAACACAGACTCGCAGATTGTCACTCATCAATGAAGTTACACACACACCTAGTCAGTCATGCAAACAATCAATCACACCTCCATTTCCTTAACTATACAGTTAAACACACCTTACTTATTCAAACATATACTAAAACATATTTACTCACTTATACAATCCTGGATACAAGTTCACAATGATCCATACAGCCACTCACACATTCACTGGCTCTTATGCACAGTTATTTATATATGTCAACTCTCACATGTACTGTATTTTACATATGTACTTACTTTGACATGTAGCACTGAGATATCTATTCACTCACCAATACAGTCATGCACACAGTCAACCGCCCATACAGCTGTTTCCACATGCACTTTTGAACCCATACATCTATGCAGAGAGTCATACACCTCCCAGCCACCCATACACACTCTCAGTCTCCCATACAAATACTTGGGCAACCAATCAATAACCCATATAGTTAATCATATAGCTACTGATCAAAACATGCAGCAGTTTACAGAACAACAGACATAATGATGCACAAATTAAGACAGTTTAGTCACTAACCCATGCACTCAGTGAGACACATTTAATCACTCACTCATACAGTCAGTCATGCACCTACTAAATCCTTTGTTCAGACACTTCTACATCCACTCATTCTTCAATATGTAAGACATATTTTAACTTTACAGAAACATACAGTCACTGGATGTTGTCATCAGTGATGTCATCAGTGATGTCATTTGAGATGTCATCAGTGATGTCATCAGTGATGTCATTTGAGATGTCATCAGTGATGTCAACAGTGATGTCATTTGAGATGTCATCAGTGATGTCATCAGTGATGTCACTGACCATGTCATGAATGATGTAATATGTGACATGATCAGCAGTGGATTGCGGGTGCGCGATATATAGTTAGTACAACTAACTATATATGGAATTTCAATGGTTTTGTGTGAGTAAAATAAGGTTTTTTAAATGCTAATTCCTAACTATATATGGTGTATAACCTATGGTTTTTTCAGTGAATTTTCAAGGTTTTGTAAATGCTAATTCCTAACTATATATGGTCTATAACCTATGGTTTTTTCAGTGAATATATATATATATATATATATATATATATATATATATATATATATATATATGTATATTACCTACTGGCGGTCGCCAGTAGGTATATATAGTTAGGATTTTTTCCCTATGGGATTTTTGAAACTTCTATGTCTAATAACTTTTGCGTTTGTGGACGGAATTGGCTGAAATTTTCTGGAAAATGGAACATTTTGTTTCTGAGCAGCCCTTGAAAATTTGGGGGGGTTTCGTAAAGGGGGGGCCCAGAAAAAAGGGGGGTCCCAAAACGTGTTTTTAACATTGAGTTTTCCATAGGGCGGTTGGCCTCACTTTTAGGCCGAACGGCTGTGGATTTGCACAAAACTTGGCAAAATTGTAGGGACTGGTAGCCCGATGTGCCTTTTGTAGGTCTCAATATATGTGCTCCAGTGGATTTTGAGAAATTAACGTTTAAAAAAAGATATATATCTGTAACAGCGGACCGGGCAGCGCCCCGGTTCGCGGACCGGGGCGCGTACCGGAACTTCGCGTAGCGAAGCTGATTGGCTCTCCGGTGTCTGTCAACATTCTAAACAGTCCGGAGCGGCCGCCATCTTGTCTCTCGGTAGGATTGAGAGACAAGAGGAGGCCAAAACAAAGGGGGAAATAACCATAAGGGGGCATAGTAGATCCTCCCTGACCCCCTAGGTTTAATGTGGAGGCTTTAAAAGGGCCCCGCGGGGCAAAAAAAAATAATTTTTTTTTTGTTTTTTTGCGTGGGTAGCGCCCGGTCCGCGAACCGGGAAGCGTTCTAGGCAGCGTACTACAATGAAAAATGAATGATAGACTTTTCAAATGCTGTATGTTAATTGATTGTTGGTTTTGTTGATTATTTTTTATTTTCTTTATTTTTTAAGCATTTTTTTTATTGTGATTGTGTTTCATAATTTATTAAACTTTCTAACATTTCATTGTCAGAAATTTCATAATTATCATTGAATATACATTGTAGTCTCTGAGGGTGTAAAATGTCCTCATTTTCAAGGAGGTTATCTACTGCTTGTACACATTGCAGTAGTTCTTTGTCTAAAGTTTCATCGAAAAATTCAATATCATTTTCATCAATGATTTCTTGGCTGCTCTCTTGCAGGACAATTTGAAATTCAACTTTCTGTTCGCCTTCCATTTTGCCTGAAATTTAGATTAAAAAAATATATATTAGTAGAGATAGGGCACTGTTGGGATTAATTTTAGATAGGCAGTTTTTATCAGTGAATTTATCTTTGGGCAGTGTATAGTATCAGAGTGGAAGTAGGAATATAAAAAAGTGTATGTGATTTAACGTAAGTAAACTCATAATTATACAAGAGAAGCCTAACTCCATCCATAACTATAACAGAGAAGTCTATCTAAATCTATAACTACTACAGAGGGATAGTATATAACTATCAGAAAAAGTTTACCATATTAACTTATAGTGCACAATATACTTCAGTTTTAAAAATAAAAACTTACCTTTAGAAAGAAGTTGAAGGAATTAGTGAAAATCCTATTGAAATGTACACCAAGAAGTAGTAGTCAAAATGGCTGTGTTTTCTTCTCTTCCTTTATATATATTCAGGTATATAACCAATGAAATGTCAGGTAAAAAAAGTAGAAAATGAAAGTAACATATTAATTGGTTGTCAAT
Organism: Lissotriton helveticus; assembly: GCF_964261635.1. Taxonomy (NCBI): domain Eukaryota; kingdom Metazoa; phylum Chordata; class Amphibia; order Caudata; family Salamandridae; genus Lissotriton; species Lissotriton helveticus. The sequence goes on along the minus strand of NC_136062.1, from coordinate 53,128,034 downwards.
TCCAACACTTCAGATGTGTTTTGTGAAGTAATTTACCTCACGGTATTTAGAGAGGTCTACAGGCTAAATGGCTAAATGGAATTCCAATCAAATTTGTGAAATTGGTAGGGATTGGTATGTAGTATGAGCTAATCTACATTTGGTGAAATTGTCTCCAGTGGCTTTTCTGTGAACTACTTTCCCACCTTTTTTGATGGTGCGCTTCCCAGGGAGCGACCCGGTACGCGAACCGTTGAGCGCCCCGGTTCGCGAACCTTAAGCGTTACGGGAGTCCACCATTTTGTGTTTCGGTCGAATTAAGATACAAGATGGAGGGCAAATAATGTTCAGAATGGGTAGAAGGGGGCACGGTAGACTTATCTTGACCCCCTAGGTTTTGTGAGGGTGGCTGAGGAGGCCCATATGTGCGAAAAAAAAAACATTTTTTTTAAAAATTTCGCGAGGTTAGCTCCCGGTTCGCCGCGTACCGGGTAGCGCCCCAGGGAGCGTACTTTGTTGAAAATTATTGAAAAATGTTAGAGTAAAATAATAATTGTGAGTGATCAGATGTAGGGTAGCTCTGAGAAGAGCTTTTGGGTTTATGGTACATTTAGGTACTTATAAGTAGGTACCAATGCACAGTCTTAAATTCAGAGTGAAAATTCTGTTGCCCTCATCTGAGAAGTGAACTCCATCTCCTCTGTAGATATCTTGCATGTAGTAACGCAAGTTATTGTTGTACATGGAGCCCATTCCATGGTCTCTCATGTAAGCTGAAACAGATTTGTTTACATGCTTCCTCGACTTCTCAATTTGTGGACAAAATTGGTTTGACCACCTCCATTTCTGTCTTTGGCATATATTTGAATATACCAAGGCAGTCTGAGGAAAAAGTGCCATCAATTGCTCAAAGGTGTCCTTTAAAAGCATTTCCAGACCTACCCCAGTCAAAGTGCCCAAATCATTACCTCCACAGTGCACAATTAACAGGTCAGGTTTGGGCAAATGCATAAAGGTTTTCACCAATGGTATCAATTGGTGACATTTTAATCCTCTGTGGCCAAACCACTTAATTTCCACATCTTGTAAATTGAGGTTAGGTAAATTCCTGTTTTCAGCGTACCTTTGAGCCCAGTGAATATAACTATGTCCAACAATCCAGACAGAAAACATGGTGAGAGAAGGTTCTCCTGCAGTCAGATGAAGTGTGGCAATGAAATGGCAGTTGAAAAAATGAGAGTTTAAAATGAAAAAAACTGTGGAGTTTCTGTGTTCATGAAGCAGTAACAGTGATTGGTGGATTTTGATTGCTGAAAACAGAAAGTTAGGGTGCACGGATGAGTTATTTGAAAGATGTATTTTGAATGGTCAATAAAAAATCATTAAATGAAAGAATGCACTGGATATGCAGGTGCACTGAGAGTTCAGAGTTCAATTGCAACATTGTTGTGTGAACTTGCAAACACCAGAGGTCTTCCAAGAGGTGGTTGCTATGCAAAAAAGGCAGAAAGGGCAGAGGGGGGAAGGGTTTTCATTTGAAAAAAAGTGAGGGAAGAGTTTTGATTGGGTGACATGAGAGATATGTGTGAAGAATTACAGCATTTCTGTGCTTTTGATAGCTGCAGACTCTGGAGTGCATACCTTTTGCTCTGCTGAAGACAAATTGGTGTGTTTCTGAGACTGTTTTCAAACTCAAAGTATTTGCTAAGGTGAGAAAATATTTCTTTAATTTAGATAGAGAATAGTGTGCTTTCAGGAGAAAATTATGAATTATGTGGCGCAAATTGCTTGTAAATATGCTCCCACCTGTGCATGGAAAATTTAGATTTTGAATGTTTGTGTTACATAGCCATGTTAAAAGTGATACAAACATGCTGCAAAGGCAATTAAAAAACGCTTTTATGTGTCTTAAGGACATTTTAAGTAATTTTCCCATGTGCAGTGTTTTGAAATTATGATTTGAAAATCGTTTTTGGGGAAAAGGAATTGTTTTTAAATTTATGACAAGGACATAATGGTGTATGCTTCTTTATAAGGCAATTGACTGTCCCTGATGTTATTTTTCCCATTTTAATGTAAGACCTTTCTCTGTGGCGCAAATTGCTTGTAAATATGCTCCCACCTGTGCATGGCAAATTTAGATTTTAAATGTTTGTGTTACATAGCCATGTTAAAAGTGACCCAACCATGCTGGAAAGGCAATAAAAAAACACTTTCATGTGTCTTAAGGACATTTTAAGTAATTTCCCTGTGGGCAGTGTTTTCAAATTATGAATTGAAAATCGTTTTTGAGGTAAAGGAATGTTGTTAAAATTTATGTGCGCCATATGCCCCCACATTTCTTTTTCAGGGGTGCAGCAGGGTGTTATTGAGACACCCCTGCACCTTTGGAAAAATTCCTAATTTGCGATGAGCTAATTGCTAATCGCAAATTGCACCTTCTTTCATATGGGCATCCTGGCGCATGGAAATGAATGGGTAATTTGCAATTAGCAATTTGCTCATCGCAAATTTGGAATGGTAAAGAATCGCTATTTATTCCTTAAAATTCGCTATTTTGGAAAAGCAAAATAGTTATATGATACATATGGCGGTTGATGTCTAACAAGATAAGAAGCTTAGGGATACATTTATGATGACTGGCGCAATGAAGTGGACATCACTTACTTCATTGGTAGAGCTTTACATGTATTATGTCCTCTGTATTCTTCATCAAGCGTAACTTTAATCTGCAATCCTGAGTAGGCCTCACCTTAAACAAACCTCTGGATAGTCCACATCTTATCTTCATCTTGATTTTATCATTTAAAATGCTAGGGACAGATTTATGATAGGTGTATGCCTCTTTTGCGCCACTTACAAAACACTGTCCATGGGGAAATGACTTAAAATGTCCTTAAGACACATGAATGTGTTTTTTTAAAGCGTTTGCAATTTTTTTGGGTCACTTTTAACATGGCTATGTGACTCAAACAGTCAAAATCTAAATTCACCATGCACAGGTGGGAGCATATTTACAAGGAATGTGCTCCATGGGGAAAGGTCTTATAATGTAATATGGGAAAAATGACATCAGAGACACTGAAATGCCTTATAGAGAAGCATACACCATTATGTCCTTGTCATAAATTTGCAAACCATTACTTTTCCCCAAAAACGATTTTCAAATCATAATTTGAAAACACTGCACATGTGGAAATGACTTAAAATGTCCTTAATTCAAAATTTGCTATTCCTTATTTTGCGATTGCACTGAAGGATTTGCAAATTTTGCGATTCCTTAAATGCAATGTATCAAACAAAAAATATGTAAAAAATGACATTAAGGATTTGGAAACTACCACCAACTTCTAGTTTGTGGTAATTTGCGAATTCTTTTCAAAAAGCATTTTTTTCCAAAAAACAAAAGGTGCCATATGACGCCAATACATGTCCTTAGGGCATGTATGTGTGCCATATGCCCCCAAATTTCTTTTTCAGGGGTGCAGCAGGGTGTTCTTGAGATACCCCTGCACCCTTGAAAAAATTCCTATTTTGTGATGAGGTAATTGCTAATCGCAAATTGCAACCTTCATTCCTATGAGCCTCCTAGCCCATGGAAATGAATGGGTAATTTGCAATTAGCAATTTGCTCATTGCAAATTAGGAATGGTAAAGAATTGCTATTTATTCCTTAAAATTCGCTATTTAGGAAATGCAAAATAGTTTGATGGTACATATGGTGGTTCATCTGTAACAAGATAAGAAGCTTAGGGATACATTTATGATGACTGGCAAAATAAAGTGCAAATCACTTACTTCATTGGTAGGCCTTTACATGTATTATCTCTTCTGTATTCTTCATCAAGCGTAACTTTAATCTGCAATCCTGAGTAGGCCTCACCTTAAACAAACCTCTGGATAGGCCACACCTTATCGTCATCCTGGATTAATCATTTAAAATGCTAGGGACAGATTTATGATAGGTGTATGCCTCTTTTGCGCCACTGTGCGTCACTTTTATGATGCAGCGGCGGTGCAAAAGATTTGCTATGAGGCGACAAAATTACAAATTGATGCATTTAGGCAGATATGTCATGGTGTAAAAAAAATGTACCACATGAAACCGATGCAGCAGTGATGCAAAAGATGCACCATGTTGCAAGACAGGCCTCACTTGGGGCCATATGTATCAAGCTAATTAGCATTCGCAAAGATCAAAATTCTGCGAATTTCGGCCTTTGCGAATGCTAATTAGACAAATGGTATGTATCAAACAAGTTTGATGCAAAATAAGGAATAGCAAAATTTGCTATTCCTTATTTTGCGATTGCACTGAAGGATTTGCAAATTTTGCGATAACTTAAATGCAATGTATCAAACAAAAAATATGTAAAAAAATGACATTAAGGATTTGGAAACTACCACCAACTTCTAGTTGGTGGTAATTTGTGAATTCTTTTCAAAAAGCTTTTTTTCCAAAAAACAAAAGGTGCCATATGACGCCCATACATGCCCTTAGGGCATGTATGTGCGCCATATGCCCCCAAATTTCTTTTTCAGGGTGTGCAGCAGGGTGTTCTTGAGACACCCCTGCACCCTTGGAAAAATTCCTATTTTGTGATGAGCTAATTGCTAATCGCAAATTGCACCTTCATTCCTATGAGCCTCCTAGCCCATGGAAATGAATGGGTAATTTGCAATTAGCAATTTGCTCATTGCAAATTAGGAATGGTAAAGAATTGCTATTTATTCCTTAAAATTCGCTATTTAGGAAATGCAAAATAGTTTGATGGTACATATGGTGGTTCATCTGTAACAAGATAAGAAGCTTAGGGATACATTTATGATGACTGGCGAAATAAAGTGCAAATCACTTACTTCATTGGTAGGCCTTTACATGTATTATCTCCTCTGAATTCTTCATCAAGCGTAACTTTAATCTGCAATCCTGAGTAGGCCTCACCTTAAACAAACCTCTGGATAGGCCACACCTTATCGTCATCATGAATTAATGATTTAAAATGCTAGGGACAGATTTATGATAGGTGTATGACTCTTTTGCGCCACTTACAAAACACTGTCCACGGGGAAATGACTTAAAATGTCCTTAAGACACATGAATGTGTTTTTTTAAAGCGTTTCCAATTTTTTTGGGTCACTTTTAACATGGCTATGTGACTCAAACAGTCAAAATCTAAATTCACCATGCACAGGTGGGAGCATATTTACAAGGAATGTGCTCCATGGGGAAAGGTCTTATAATGTAATATGGGAAAAATGACATCAGAGACACTGAAATGCCTTATAGAGAAGCATACACCATTATGTCCTTGTCATAAATTTGCAAACCATTACTTTTCCCCAAAAACGATTTTCAAATCATAATTTGAAAACACTGCACATGTGGAAATGACTTAAAATGTCCTTAATTCAAAATTTGCTATTCCTTATTTTGCGATTGCACTGAAGGATTTGCAAATTTTGCGATTCCTTAAATGCAATGTATCAAACAAAAAATATGTAAAAAATAACATTAAGGATTTGGAAACTACCACCATCTTCTAGTTTGTGGTAATTTGCGAATTCTTTTCAAAAAGCATTTTTTCCAAAAAACAAAAGGTGCCATATGACGCCAATACATGTCCTTAGGGCATGTATGTGCGCCATATGCCCCCAAATTTCTTTTTCAGGGGTGCAGCAGGGTGTTCTTGAGATACCTCTGCACCCTTGAAAAAATTCCTAATTTGTGATGAGCAAATTGCTAATCGCAAATTATACCTTCATTCCTATGAGCCTCCTAGCCCATGGAAATGAATGGGTAATTTGCAATTAGCAATTTGCTCATTGCAAATTAGGAATGGTAAAGAATTGCTATTTATTCCTTAAAATTCGCTATTTAGGAAATGCAAAATAGTTTGATGGTACATATGGTGGTTCATCTGTAACAAGATAAGAAGCTTAGGGATACATTTATGATGACTGGCGAAATAAAGTGCACATTACTTACTTCATTGGTAGGCCTTTACATGTATTATCTCCTCTGTATTCTTCATCAAGCGTAACTTTAATCTGCAATCCTGAGTAGGCCTCAACTTAAACAAACCTCTGGATAGGCCACACCTTATCGTCATCCTGGATTAATCATTTAAAATGCTAGGGACAGATTTATGATAGGTGTATGCCTCTTTTGCGCCACTGTGCGTCACTTTTATGATGCAGCGGCGGTGCAAAAGATTTGCTATGAGGCGACAAAATTACAAATTGATGCATTTAGGCAGATATGTCATGGTGTAAAAAAAACGTACCACATGAAACCAATGCAGCAGTGATGCAAAAGATGCACCATGTTGCAAGACAGGCCTCACTTGGGGCCATATGTATCAAGCTAATTAGCATTCGCAAAGATCAAAATTCTGCGAATTTCGGCCTTTGCGAATGTTAATTAGACAAATGGTATGTATCAAACAAGTTTGATGCAAAATAAGGAGTAGCAAAATTTGCTATTCCTTATTTTGCGATTGCACTGAAGGATTTGCAAATTTTGCGATTACTTAAATGCAATGTATCAAACAAAAAATATGTAAAAAATGACATTAAGGATTTGGAAACTATTGTGGTAAATTGGTGGTAATTTGTGAATTCTTTTCAAAAAGCTTTTTTTCAAAAAAATAAAAGGTCCCATATGACGCCAACACATGCCCTTAGGTATGTGTGCCATATGCCCCCAAATTTCTTTTTCAGGGGTGCAGCAGGGTGTTCTTGAGACACCCCTGCACCCTTGGAAAAATTCCTAATTTGTGATGAGCAAATTGCTAATCGCAAATTAAACCTTCATTCCTATGAACCTCCTAGCCCATGGAAATGAATGGGTAACTTGCAATTAGCATTTTGCTCATTGCAAATTAGGAATGGTAAAGAATTGCTATTTATTCCTTAAAATTCGCTATTTAGGAAATGCAAAATAGTTTGATGGTACATATGGCGGTTCATCTGTAACAAGATAAGAAGCTTAGGGATAGATTTATGATGACTGGTGCATCACCAGGGATGTGTCAGTCATCCTGCGCCGCTGTTCCGCCACCCATGGTGTGCTGCATTTACAATGCGGGGCATCATGGGGCAAAAATGGCACAGATGCGTGATGTATCTGTGCTGTAAAGGTAGTGATTGCTTGAGTTGTATCGCAAGTGCGATGCAGCTCAAGCAAGGCTCAGGGGTGCCCCATCTCCACAATGTTGCGTCAAGACCTATGCCTGCTTAAAGCAGGCGCAGGGTTTTGACGCAGCTTTCTCTTATCTGATTGTAAATACGGCACACCATGGGTGGCAGAGCAGCGGTGCACGTTAACTGGTGCATGCCTGGGGATGTGCCATTTAACATAAATCTGCCCCTTTACATTTAAGTATGTGCAGGACACACAGAGTCGGTGAGGCTTATCCAAGGTTAAGAAGAGATGAGTCCTGTTCACTGAAAAATTAGACATAGTCTTCACCTGATCAGCATTGCTGGACATGGCTAAATAATAGCTGCAAAATATTACTCTTGTTAAACAATTTTACTATTATAATCTCTGAGATTTGTCTCTTACTCTGCAACATCTCATTGTTGTTATCTTTCTTTAAAGATAAAGACAACATCAACATGAGCGACAATCTGCAATCAGTTGATTTTGACCTCATCATTGAACTTGTAATTGAAACATCAGTGGATGTTGATCCATTGGATGATTTAAATCCTGAGGATGAAGAAGAGCGTGATGAGGATGCAGATTTGTCCGAATTATATGACATAGGGTGGGAAGCTGACCTGCTTGAGCCTATGGAAATATAAACATTTATTTTTAAAATTTATAATTAATAAAAAGTAAAAATGTAAACCGTTTAATTTAAAAATAAAGACACCTTCAAAAACAGGTTATGTGTAGTGTCTTCAATAAAATATTAAAATATGCTCATAAAATTAGATCAGATTCACATATAAAATAGCACAGGTAACATAAATATAAATGTCATTTCTTTTCTGCTATTTCTGTATTGTAAATTTGCCAAGGACTAAAAAATCTTCTATTTAAAATGTCAAGTAGTGTGTTAAGTTTTTGATCACTGTTATTGATTTACTGTTTGGTAATAATGGTTAATAACATTTTTTATTATATTTTACCACAGATTCAACTGCAGATCATTTCAAGATTTCACCATGCCAACAATAGAAAGACAGAGAAAGGCTGCAAAACGTCAAAGACAGCAGGTGAAACAAAATAAGCAGCAGTCCTCTAACAAAAAGATTTGTCAAGTCACGAAGAAAGCACCGGGTAAGAGCACAAAATATTTCATAAGAAATATGTGTAGTAAAAAAAATATTACTACAGAAAATGTTTCAGTCCATAAAAAGAGAAGCAATTCAAATGGAAAGGAAAGGCCAATCAAAAATGTTACTGCTAGAGCAAGAGATAACTCTGTGCATGATAGTAGAAGGAAACAACAGTTTAGGGACATTCGTAAACGAATGTTCCGCAACAGGATAATTGGCAATTTGTTTAAAAATATTAAGAAAGGTCAACAGAAACTGGTTTTTTATAAGAGAAAAAAAAAAGTTGAGAAAGTTATTGATCAGGCATTTGAAATTAAACGTAAGTTATTTATTTTGATAATCAATAGAATTAGGAAGCTAAACAAGGCAATTTATGATTTCAAAAGAAATAGTAGATGGAAGAGAATAGTTAATCGTAGTAATTTTTGTGAAGTTTTTTCTGGAGAATGGATGCATAGTTCAAGCTGTGAGGCATTTTTTAATGAGGAGAGTTATTTCCAGGATAATGATTTGGTGCATGCAGTTGACACCAGTGGTCGTGCTTATGAAGTGAAAGATGGTTGTCCAGTTGAAAAAGAAAAACTTGTGACAACAGAGACAGAAGAGGTGTTAGGTAATGAGGTTTTAGGAAGACGTGCTAAGGGTCCTGTGTACACCTGGAAGTGTAGTAGTATTTGTAGTGTGCGACACGATTCCATCAATTTGCTTTGTGATTTTGTACGGTCATTTAATAAGAAAAGTTTGAAGCAGAAAATAAGGTTGTTGCAAGAATTAGATCCTTGCAGAGTGAGAGAAGTGACAGGTTTGCATGGTCATTCACTGGCTTGTCTTTCCAGGAGAGTATGCCAGAGTGTTTTTCATCATTTCAGGATGCTAGCAGTGCATCATAATAAAGTGAGGAAATTAGTTAGAATGTTGTATTATGCTAAGAGTCCAGCAATTATGCTTAAACAATTATGCGCTGCTCTTTTGCATGGTTCTGAAATAGATGTGAAGAACATATGTGAAGAAATTGAGTTTTGTTACTTTGGAAGTAAAGAGGAGAATGTTGAAATTGACCCAGAAGAAGAGGGTAATGTGGAAGATAGTGTACAGGTTTCCAGTACAGATAATTTCCAGAGGGAAATTGCGACGTTTCAGGTGAAATCAAGTGAGAGGCCTAATTTCACTTGTGTGTGTTGTCGACGCACTTATTATAAGAATCAGACTAAGTTAGTGGATTTATATGCAAAAAGTGAAAGGGAAAATAATAGTGAATGGAAGGATTTTGCAACATACTTGATGGTAGAAAATTGTTTTGATTTGGGATTCGATCAACGTGTGTGTACTTATTGTTGTTGCAAATTAAATCAAAACCAGATGCCTGCTAGAGCAGTTCATAATAATCTGGAATTGGTTGAGATTCCTTCTGAATTGAAGGATTTAAATACTTATGAATCTATTTTGATTCAAAGTATCCATCCCTTTCAGGCTATTGTAAGAATGGAGCCAAAGACAGGGAAATTGCCTCCATCAGATTTACAGAGAGGATTAAAGGGAAGAGTTGTTTATTTGCCTCTAGATTTGAAGAAAAACATTAACACAATTGGAGTAGAAAAAGTGGAAGAGGAACCTCTGGTTATCTTAGTTAATGGGGTTCCGACAAAGAATAAGAAAATATGGCAAGATTTAGTAGATGTTAGGAAAGTTAAAAAGGCAACATTGTATTTGAAAAAAAATAATAAATACTATAAGAATGTATATGTTGCAGAAGAGGAAGTAAGTGAGGAAGAGGATAGCGATTTGTGTGCTGGTCAAATTGAGAAAGTAGAACCCTCTACTAGTGAAGAAATATATGAACATTATAGTGTTCATCCTTTGCATTCCAAGGAAGTCATGGGGAATGCTATTGAGTTGTTTCAAATGAAACAAGCCAAAGGGAGTCCCATTAGTGTTTGGGAGGAAAGTTTGGAAGCTCGGTGTTTCCCACAGCTTTTTCCAACAGGTCAGGGAGGAAGATATGATGAGCGACCTCATCAAATTCCTGCTTCTGAATACCGGACTTTGCGATTGTATGCAGGAGATGCTAGGTTTCGACAATGCATTCCTTATTTGTTTCATCTCCTGTTTGAAAGTGATCTGTCTGGACTGTCATATGCAGTGAACCACATCTTGAAAAGTGGTATACACATGCAAAACATCTCGGCAAGTGACTTTATGGATAAAGTCAATGTCCAAGACAGTATTTTGGATTCTCACCTGATTAATCTCATGGCGTGTCAGCGTGGTACTAATGAGTACTGGTACCGTCGTCATGGTGATTTAAAATGTATGCTGAGGAACTTAGGTACTCCCACATGGTTCCTCACTCTGAGCTGTGCCGAGTATGGCTGGGAAGACTTACTTGAATTTCTACGAGAGGCAAATGCTAACGTAGATAACATCGAATTCAAGACACCCGGAGAACTGTGCTCTTTGGATCCAGTCAATGTATGTAGGTACTTCAATCATAGATTTGAAGCTATGATGTCTTTCATCATGAATAAGAAGAATCCACCTCTTGGAGAGGTGTTGGATTTCTTCTGGAGAAAGGAGTACCAAGCAAGAGGTGCTCCTCATATACATATGTTGCTGTGGATCAAGGATGCACCTAAATTTGGAACGGATCCAGAAGACTCAGTGATGAGTTTCATCCAACAGTATTCTACGTGTGTTGTTCCAAACGCAAAGGAGAAGAAAAGCCTAAGAGAAAAAGTTCTGCGTTTCCAAAGCCATCGATGTGGAAAGTACTGCCGTCGTAAATTCCGAAACAAGGACAAGTTCTACACCAAATGTCGTTTCGGCTTTCCACGACCGGTGATTTCTAAAGGAAGAGTAAACAGTTTGATGTCTTCGCTGCGACACAATGTCATGAAGAAATCACCTAAAAACACATACAATTTGAAGAGGAACGAAGAGTCCAAGTACATCAATGACTACAACCCGGTGATTTTGTCCATGTGGAATGCTAACATGGATATACAGTTTGTGGCTGATAACTGTATGGCTGTGGCTCGGTATGTGACGTCTTACATCACCAAAAAAGAGAAGACAGAATTGAAGGATATGTGGGAGGACATTTCCCATGAAAAGAGCCTCAGCAAGAAGTTGTACAGTTTCAGTCTGAAGATGTTGTCGCATCGAGAAATCGGAGCGTACGAATGTTCTGACCGGTTGTCTTCAGCAAGTCTCTATGCCAAGTCCAGGAGTATCGTTTGGGCGAGTCTTGGTCTTGCTGCAACGCGTAATCGAGTTCTCAAACCTGTCCGGGAAATTGAGTATTTGGCGGAAAAGGAGCCAAACAGTACCGACATTTTGAAGACCAACATGTTGGATACATATCATCCAAATCGAAGCATTCACCTCGAGAATGTTTGTCTGTATGAGGTTCTTCAAAATTACATATTCAAGAGGAACATCAAAGAAGATACTGAGAAGGGACTGTATGCTGTAATAGGAAGTGAGGGATGTCTGGTCAAGCAAAGAAAATGCCACTTGGTAAACCATCGAAAATTGAGTGGCGAATCTCCTGAAAAAAAGGAGTTTTTCTATTTAGCACTTTTGCAACTTTTCAAGCCTTGGCGTGCAGAAGAGGAACTGCTTGGAGATTTTCTCTGTTACGAAGACTCTTTCAATGCCGCCAAGGAGACCATAGAATGTCCTGCTTTTCCCAAATATGTAGAAATGTTGAATGCGGAAATTGAGCAGGAAGCAACGATTGCAGCCGAGATTGCCAGAGACAGTTCTCAGGACAGTCAGAGTTCTGCTTCATTGAGTCAGGATCCACTAGGAGGACCTGTTATTGAAAATGAAGCTGCCACTGCTATGAATGAAGTGGAAAGAGCCATGGCACATGCTCAAGAGGATGCGGTTAACTTAGAAGAGTTGGAAAGACAACTCAACGTTGAGCAGAGGAAAATATATGACGAAGTTACCATGCAAATTGATCATGGATTAAGTCATGATAAGAAAGAGTGCTCATGTACGTCGTTGAAGCCTGTCCGACTGTACGTGAGTGGAGAAGCGGGAACTGGAAAAAGTTTCCTCATTAAAGCAATTTCATGCTATTTGCAGGAAAGGACAGAGTCATCGCTGTCTTGTGTTGTCACTGCTCCAACTGGACTGGCAGCACATAATATTAAAGGGATTACTTTACATCGTTTACTGATGCTGCCAGTGGAGCATGACAACAAATTACAATATCACAAGCTATCTGGAGATGCTTGTTTTGAAGTTTCAAGAATCTTGAGGAAAATGAAACTTCTTATCATTGACGAAGTAAGCATGGTTTCCAATGTCATGCTTGCCTTTGTGCATTTGAGAATGCAAGAAGTTCTCAAAACAGAGTATGATGTGTTATTTGGTGGCAAACACATCATTGTTTTCGGAGATCTTCTGCAGCTGACACCAGTGAAAGGGCAACCTGTGTTCAAAATGCTCACGCATGAAGATACCAGGAAGTGCCTAGGCAGCATTGGCAACGTCAATATATGGTTAAACTTCAATTATGCTGAACTGCATGAAAATATGCGTCAGGCGAAGGATGAAGTTTACAAGACTATTCTACAAGATGTTAGAATTGGAAAAGTGACCGAGCATGGGAAAGAAGCTTTACATGCACGATTACTGTCAAATTTATATCCAGAACAAGATGTTGTGCCTGAGAATATTTTTCAGAAAATTACTGAGAAGAAATCTGGAATATGTTTGATGCCAACTCTTGCAGAATGTGCCAAATTTAACAACAAAATGTTGCATTTAGAAAAGCAAGAGATTGTGAAACTGGAAGCTATTGACAGAGTAGAGCATATGGGATCAACAATTATTTTGTCTGAGAATCTGAAAACAAAATTGGATTCATTAGAGAAGAGTATATCTAAAACTGCAGGTTTTGAAAAGACTCTGAATGTGTGCTTAAACTGCCGTATAATTTTAAGAAGGAATTTACATGTTGAAAGAGGTCTGGTAAATGGATCAATGGGTAATGTTGTTGATTTTGTGAAATACAGAAATAGAGCTGGAATTGAATTTTTAAAAATTAAATTTGATGGCATTGAGGAAGTACAGCTAATTGGTCGTTGCTCTGCTAGATTTTTGCTTGTAAAAGACTTATATGTTCGCCGTAAGCAGTTTCCTGTTTGCTTGGCATATGCGGTGACAATCCATAAATCGCAAGGTTTAAGTGTAGACTGTGCATTGGTGAATATTGGCAGTTCTGTGTTCAAGGAGGGTATGGCATATGTGGCAGTGTCACGAGTTAGAACTTTATCGGGATTGTACTTGATTGAGTGTGATGTCACAAACATTTGTGCGGATCTAGATTGTGTTAAGGAATACAATAGGTTAAGAAGAGAGTATGCGCCACATTTGCTTCAGTATCCTTTGTTTGAGAAACGTGTGGTAGGCCGGAAACGAAGAAATGTGACCAATACTGGGGAGGTTGTAGCAAAAAGACGAAAAGTCGATGAACCTAAAATTACAAGCAGAAACAAAAAGGATTCTGTTGAAGATGTTGTTGGTTTTCAATTTGAAAACAGTTCTGGTGTCAACTGCTATGCTAATGTAGTGGTTAATGTTTTGTTTTCTCTAGAAAATGTAAAAGAAGAGATTGTGGTCAATTCTGATCAAAGATTTTGCAGTTTGTTAAATTCTGTGTTAGAGAAATGTAGCACTGATAGAAGAAACATAGAAAGTGTGTCTGAAATTCGAAATCTGTTAGACAGATGTTCAGGCCAAACACAATTCTCTCAAAATATTCAGCAAGATTGTCAGGAGTTTTTAATGTATATGCTTGATGTATTGCATGCTGAAGGTGTAGATGTAGATCAGCTGTTTGGGCTTTCTTATCAATGGCAGCATGACTGCGAGAACTGTATGGTATCAAGTACTACTAGTGTAGACTCAGAAAGATTTATATATTTAACTTTGCCAGACAGTAAATCAGTCTCCTTTAATAAGCTAGTAAAAGCAGCTGATCACAACATGGAGTGTAGCCAATGTAAATCTGAAATGATGTCCACATTATTTATACGAACATATGGCCAGTATGTCATTTTAATGTTCCAACGATGTAGGCCTGATGGAACAAAATTGACAACTTTAATTAAAAATTTTGTAGCTTCGCAGTTGTCAATATCAGGAAGGACTTTTGTAACTGCAGCAATTATATATCATGACGGCCCTTCAATAACATCAGGACATTACACAGCTTATTTAAAGTCTAGAAATGGCTGGTCATTCTGCAACGATTCTGTTTTAATTTTCAAAAAAAAATTGCCGTATGACCTTAAAAACTCTTACCTGGTGTTTTTAAAACCAAAATTTTAGGGAAATAATCTTGGGATGTGCTCTGTGGAATTTCAAGAAGTTCTAATGGCTCCTACACAATTTGGCCTTGAGGATAAGTGTAGTTCAGAGACATAACTTCTAACCATAAGACTGGACGTCATGGAGAAATAAGTGCACTTTGAATGAGTTCAGAAAAACTATTTCTTTTTATAAGCTAATTGAAGCAGCCAATCAAAACATAGAGTAGAGGGAATGTAAGTCTGCAACGCTGTCTACTGTTTTACATTGCTTTGTGATTGAAAGTGATGTAGAGAATTAAATAATTGTAGTAGTCATAGAGTTAGTGTAAGTCTGCTTCATAGTAAGCAGTATCAGTGTCATAGGAAATGTAGAACATGACTGAGCAAGAAGGGGAAGATATTACTATTCCAGGATTGTGAAAATGATCTTCAACATTTTAATTCTGAAAGTTGCGGAAATGCCAAATGACGGGATTGGCTTACAAGAAATCCAAGAGTTATAAATGGGTCTGACAAGATTTGGCCTTGTGGAAACTTGTGGTAGAGAGCAAGAAGTCATTTATTGCATGTAACATGTTTTTAAAAACGATGGAGATTTTCTTTCAGAAAGTGGCGGGCTGAAAGTAATAACAGCACAAAAGAGTGTAAGCTGTTCATAGGACATCCTTTGACGTCATGGAAAGTAAGTTAACTTTAAGGAGTTCTGAATTCTGATTTCTTATGTTGTATGGGTTTTTTAAACACAATCATTTTGATTGTGTTTTTTTTTCCCAGCTGTTATATGATGAATACCTTCAAGTCACTGTTTTTAGTGAATTTTGATACATTCTGAGAACAGCAAAAATAAACCATTTAACATGTATAATTAATTCTGTACTGTTTGCATTTATGATGTATATGTAGAACTGTGTAGGAGGCATGGAGAAGGTGAGGCTTCTGTAAGTGTCAAAGTTGTTGCATGCAGTGCTGCACTTCTGCGTATTCTTTCATATGCTAGACTACATCTGCACAATGAGATACCTAAGCAAAGGAAACACAAGTGATGTGATTGTGAAATGAGCAAAATTAATTGCACGTATTTCAATTACATCACCTGTGTTTCCTATCATTACGAATCACATTGTGCAGATCAAGTTTAGGTCTGTCCAGGGAAACATAGGAGGTTTGGACTTTGTTCAAGAGTGCAGTGGACATGACTCACTTCATTGGTAGACCTTCACATGTATTATGTCCTCTATTCTCTTCAACAACTCGAAATTTCATCTGCAACCCTGAGTAGGCCTCACCTCAAACAAACCTCTGGATAGGACACATCTTATTGGCATCCTGAAGCAATTATTTAAAATTGTAGTGTCTTGCGACACTTTTCTGAGACAACAGCAATGCAAAAGATGCACCATGTTTTAAGATAGGCCTCACTTCATCTGCATCAAGATACTGTTAGTTTAAAATGTATATCTTTAGGACTGTGTAGGGGGCCTGGAGAAGCAGAAGCTTCTGTAAGTGTCAAAGTTGTTGAAAAACTGTTTGTCCTTCAATCTTTTCCCTTGTCTTTTGTAATTTTTAAATACATGTTTTAATATTTTTGATATGTTTGTTCTCTCTTTCACAGATTGAAAGTATAAAAACAAAAAGTGAGTAATTTAACGACAATTATAAGGTAAATGCTTTGTACTCTTTTCGTTACATTTCTATCACATTCACCTACTATTAGTTCCACTGCTTCATTTCTTTAACCCTCAGTTTCCTGCCTTTGCTACTTCCCTCATTCCTTTCTCTATTACCTACTTACTCAACTCCTTCCACTCTTTTTCTCAGTCCCTCTCTTCTCATAGTTCCTCACTCTTGTTCACTCACTCCGTCTCTATTACTCTTAGTGTCTTTGACTGATCACTCTATCACTACTTGTTCATAATGCTTTCTCTGTGTAGTTGAAGCACACTAAGGGGCATATTATGAACACAGCCAATAAAATTATTGCTCTTTTTATTGGCAGAAAACTGGTGCAAAAGTGGTTTTAGCGGCAGTTTTCTGCCGCAAAAGCAGCTTTAGCGACACATTTCTGCCAATAAAAGCTGAAAAACTTTTATTGCCTATGTTGATGATATGGCTCTATGTTACTTACATTTCTTTGCTGTTTCAATTAATCTTTTTCTGTTATTTTTTGTTTTCTGTTTTCTATTTTTTCTCTCTGTTATTCCTCATGTTTTAATCTTATTTTGAACATTCACTCACATTCTCCAAGAAACTCTTCTTTGTTAATGTTATACTCTCTTTTTTTTCTTTCACTTCGTTATCTATTTTGTTTTTCACAATTATACCCTCTTCCGTCTTTTCTTCGGTAAATAGATCTATTAAACAGTATGTCTTCTTTACTCCCTATAGCTGTCTTTCTTTTAACATCACTCTCTGTTTACTTTCCTTATACTTACTCTTTTTTTTTTGTAAATTTTTTTTGGGTTAGCTCCCGGTCCGCGTACCGGGAAGCTAACCGGGGAGCGAACCAAAAGAAATAGAGCTTGCCAAAGTGCTAAACATTCTAGCAATTTTTTTTGAAAGGGAAGGTAGTTCTGAAAAGAACTTTTTTTTAAATATTTTTGTTGTTTTATATATTTTTTTTTTTTTTGAACATTTTTTGGGTTTTTTGTATTTTTTGAACGATTTTATATTTTTTTTGGTTTTTTTTGGGGGGGGGAAACAACAAAAAACAGGCGTTGAAAAGGGCTCAACAGGAGCAAAAAAAAAATTACTGGGGGCGGTTAGGGCAATCATGGTGTTCATACGCCAGGTTTATAGCATTTATGCTCATGTTGCCACATGCTAACAACGCACGACAGTGCATACAAGAGTGTATCATGTGGCCAAAATTTTCTTGTATATTTGGCACAGTTTCCCGTGCCTCTTCTGGTGTTAATGAAATTGGTATTCTTGGTCTGGCCACAGGAGTTGATCTTGGATTGTCCTGCAAATCCCTTATTTCCGCCCGGCTGTAATTGAGTGGATGCTTCCTTGTCATGTGCCTGTGCATTGTGTGATTTCCGTAACTATATTTCTTGTCCGTCCCTCTGGATAATTGTTCTTTGCATATGAGGCAGGTGACATACCTCGCATTGACTTTTTTTTGGCCACGAGGGATCGAATAAAACTGCCAGATGAAACTGGCTTTCTTTCTGGAAACCCGGGGCACCTCTTCTAAGAACTGTGGTTCTTCTCCCTCCTCATCCATTTCTTCCTCTTCCTCCTCAGTGTTGGTCATGACCTGGGGAGGTGGTCCTCTCTTCCCATGAGGAGGTGGAGGTGGTGGTGGGGGTGCACCAGCTGAAGCTACCAATAAAGCCATTTCTCATATAGTAGTAAAGGTCTTCCTCTCACAATGATGAAAGTCAGAGTGAGGAAAGAAGGAGGGGTTTTCATCATTTGGGAAAAACAATACTTCTCAACCAATGAAAAGTGTTATTTTTAGGTCACCTGACCTAGCCTTACATCATTATGAAACCAAAAGTGAAATGAACCAATGAAAAGTTTTATTAACAAGTCACATGACCTCTCACGCTCATGTTACGCACTGCGGAACGCGCCCCGGTTAGCTTCCGGGTCGCTGAGCTTCGCGCCTCGGTCCGCGCCCCGGGACACTTCCGGGTGCGCTAACGCGGTACGTCACAAGACGCATTACGCGGCAACGCGATACGTCGCGCTTTCGCGACGCGCCGCGGATCGCTTCCGGGGAGCTGCGTTTCGCGCCTCGGTCCGCGCCCCGGGGCACTTCCGGGTGCGCTAACGCAGTACGTCATAAGACGCATTACGCGGCAACGCGATACCGTCACTATGTTGATATCTTACCGGTTCGCGGACCGGGTCGCGGCATCAATTTGAGCTAACGGAAAGCTTCCCGGTTCGCGGACCGGGAGCGAAACAAAAAAAATATTTAAAAAAATGATTAATAAATATATAAAATATATTTTTGGATTTAAAGAAGAATACATTTTACAGCTATAGATATTAGCTTTTAAAAAACCAATGAAATTCACTGAAAAAACCATAGGTTATAGACCATATATAGTTAGGAATTAGCATTTACAAAACCTTGAAAATTCACTGAAAAAACCATAGGTTATACACCATATATAGTTAGGAATTAGCATTTAAAAAACCTTATTTTACTCACACAAAACCAATGAAATTCCATATATAGTTAGTTGTACTAACTATATATCGCGCACCCGCAATCCACTGCTGATCATGTCACATATTACATCATTCATGACATGGTCAGTGACATCACTGATGACATCACTGATGACATCTCAAATGACATCACTGATGACATCACTGATGACATCTCATTTGACATTACTGATCACATCACTGATGACATCATTCATGTGATAATACGATGAACCTCTTCAGACTCTAATATAACCTTAGATACACTTAGTGTAAACAGACACTCACAGACTGTCACTCATCCATGGAGTTACTTACACACCTAGTCAGTCATGCAAAGAATCAATCACACCTCCATTTCCTCAACTATACAGTTATACACACCTTACTTATTCAAACATATACTAACACATATTTACTCTCTTTTACAATCCCTGATACAAGTTCACAATCATCCATACAGCCACTCACACATTCACTGGCTCTTATGCAAAGTTATTTATATATGCCAACTCTCACATGTTCTGTGTTTTACATATGTACTTACTTTGACATGTAGCACTGAGATATCCATTCACTCACCAATACACTCATGCACACAGTCAACCGCCCATACAGCTGTTTCCACATGCACTTTTGTACCCATACATCTATGCAGAGAGTCATACACCTCCCAGCCACCCATACACACTCTCAGTCTCCCATACAAATACTTGGGGCAACCAATCAATAACCCATATAGTTAATCATATAGCTACTGATCAACACATGCAGCAGTTTACAGAACAACAGACATAATGATGCACAAATTAAGACAGTTTAGTCACTAACCCATGCACTCAGTGAGACACATTTAATCACTCACTCATACAGTCAGTCATGCACCTACTAAATCCTTTGTTCAGACACTTCTACATCCACTCATTCTTCAATATGTAAGACATATTTTAACTTTACAGAAACATACAGTCACTGGATGATGTCATCAGTGATGTCATCAGTGATGTCATTTGAGATGTCATCAGTGATGTCATCAGTGATGTCACTGACCATGTCATGAATGATGTAATATGTGACATGATCAGCAGTGGATTGCGGGTGCGCGATATATAGTTAGTACAACTAACTATATATGGAATTTCATTGGTTTTGTGTGAGTAAAATAAGGTTTTTTAAATGCTAATTCCTAACTATATATGGTGTATAACCTATGGTTTTTTCAGTGAATTTTCAAGGTTTTGTAAATGCTAATTCCTAACTATATATGGTCTATAACCTATGGTTTTTTCAGTGAATATATATATATATATACATTTATACAAATATGTATATATATAAACATACATAGATATTCACTGGAGAAAAACATAGGTTTCAGGGTTGTTATAGTTAGTTGGACATTTCACTCATACAAAAACATAGAAATTCCACCGTTATAGTTAGTTCAGCGAACTATAACTTGTGTCCCCGCAATGCACTGCTGATGACGGAACATATTACATCATTCATGACATGGTCAGAGACATCACTGAGGACATCTCAAATGACATCTTGATTAGGTTTCATTTTCTTTAGTACTCTTGAAACTTCCAAACAAGCTTTTCCAGATAGCTTTCAGTATTCCAATGTATTTTCATGTTCTACTGGTAACATAAGTAGACAATGTTATGTAATCCCTTTAATGTTGTGTGCTGCTAACCCAGTTGGAGCTTTTAAAACACAAGACAAATGTGAATCTGTTGTTTTCTGTAGATAACTTGACAAACATTTAATCAATAAACTTTTCCCCATTCCAGCTTGTCCACTGATGTACATAAGAATAGGTCTAAATGATGTATATTGACAATCATTCTTTTCATGTAGTAATCCATGTTGTGTCTGTTGTGTAACTTGGTGATATATTTCTTTCTGTTCGCTATTCAGACGTTCCTCAAATTTTTCCAAATCAATATTGTCTTGTTTTGCTTGCTGCATCACCATTTCCACTTCACTCATTGCTATTGTTGCTTCATTTTCAAGTATGGCTTCTCCTAGTGGATCTTGACGTTGCGGAGCAGAACTCTGACTATCTTGAGAACTATCTCTAGCTATTTCAGCTGCAATAGTTCTTTCTTGATTAATCTCTTCATTCAACATTTGTAGATAATTTTAAAAAATATTACATTCAATGCTATCTTTACATGCATTGAAAGAATCCTCATAGCAGTCAAAATGTCCAAGTAATTCCATTCAGTCCACCAAGGTTTAAAGAGTTGCAGAAGAGCTAAATAGAATAACTCTCTTTTATCTGATATATCACAACTTAATTTCCTGAGCCCTTCTCTGGATCCCAGTGTTGGGGATGTGTGATCTAACAGTGTGGTAGCACATGGTGTAGAATGCCGTTGAGAGTTTGAGGGGGGTGAGGTTGGTGGTCTCACCATTGTTGAGCAGGGTCCAAGATGTCTTTGGTTGTGGCAATGAGGGCGGTTGCAGTGGTGTGATTACTGTGGAAGATGGACTGGGGTGGGTTGCCTGGAGGTGTTTGCTTGGAGGAAGTTGGTCAGTTGCTCGTTGACTGTCTTCTTGATGACATTTGCTGGGTAGGGAAGCAGGGTGATGTTCCAGCAGATCCTGCGGTACTGCCGTCCATTGTTTAAGAAGGGCCTGGGTCTCTGCATGCCTCCATCTCCCATGGAATGTGGCGTACTCAAAGGAGACATTCATGACGTGCCGGAGGTGGGCTTCGAGGATGGGGTATGCTGTGATTGAGATGTTGTGTGGGAAGGGTCCTGATGGAGAGCCGGAGTGGATGGTGTACATGAGCCGGGTGGTTTCTTTGCTGCTGACAGAAGTCCAGAACCTGAGGGGGGATATGTCCCACGGATAATAGTGCTGTCTGCCGAGGCTGTCGTGTATGTCCATGAGCTTGCAGTGGTAGAATGTTGCGAGGGATTTGCTTTGCCTTGCAAGGGTGGGATGTCTTTTGGATGGAGAGCTGGGGATAGATAGTTCACTCACTATGCCGAGGAGCTCCTTGATGTCGTGTGTGTTGGTGCCTAGGCCCTATCTGAAGGATGTCTTCTTGTCCGTGCTGATGATATGGTGATGTCTGTGTGTGGTGGTTTCCAGGGCTGAAAGGTAACTGATGGTTGTGTTGCAAGGTTTGCACAAGAGTCTGGCTAGATCAGTACGAGTCCAGTAGGTCTGCCTTGTCCCAGGTGGCTTAACTGTTGTTGTGCCTCACAGGAAAGTACATCAATGTGGCAATATTGTTGGATCAGTCGCTGATCCAGTGTGTGAGGTTGCAGGGTGTGGCGGTGGTGTTGGTTGGAGTGTACTGGGCGAGGGTGCCACACAGCTCGTCCGTGGTGACTTAGATCGAGCATCTTTGGGGATCTGTAGCGGGGTGTGGGGCAGTGTGTTACTTGTCGGAGAAGTGGATGCAAATGTTGAAAGGACCAATGTAGGATGTTGATGTGGTTGTCCTCCAGCCAGAAGTTGCTGTCCCCCAGCCACATGTAGTCTGTGGAGGTGAGGGTGTGCGTGCTGATGTAGTTGTTGTTGGCTTAGCGGAATTGTGGATGTAGGCCTGGAGATCTGTAGATGAGTGTTACTCTGAGGGTGGTCAGGGGGTTGGTGTGAAACCTGAAGTGAAGGTGCTTGACACTGCTGAGTGTGTCCTTGGTGTTATGTGTGACTCTGAGGGTGTACTTGTGAAAAATGAATTGCAATTCATCCTCCGGGATTGTTGGTGCAGTCCCTACGTGTGATCTTGTATCCGTCCGTGATGGCAATGTAGAAGTTGTGTGCTGAGGATGCGTTCATCCAGGTTACTGTATTGAAGGCGATGTGTGGGGCTGTTATGTTGAGGAGGTAACAGAGTCCAATGGCGTGCTGGTGAACGGAGCGGGTGTGGATTAGGAGGCACATGACCTGTTTGTTCTGACATGGTCTGGTAGGCGGGGCAGCGCTGTGTAGGCAGTTGGAGTTGCACACCCAGGATGCGAAGGTGTCGTGTATGCGCTATGGGGTTGCCTGATAGCAGGTGGTTTATCGTCCGGTGTTCATTGCTTGGAGGGTGGCTAGAGCATGAGTCTGTTGTGTTACGTGGGTCATGCAAGGACCAGAGGGTCTTGCACTGTGCACGTTGCCGGCACTGACAGTCCTGCCTTTGGCAAGGCGTTGGCGCAACAGTGGCACAGACAAGCTGCTGCCTGCATTAAGAATGGGTGGAGGGAGGGAGGAGCATCTGGGAGAATCAGGACACTCGGTGGGGCGGTGGCACAGGGAAGGCAGCAGCAGGAATGCGTGACCACCTGACGGCGGAAGGGGTGAGAAACTAGACAAAAACTAGCACATAAAGACAAGGAGGTCAGAAAGGCACAGTGTAGCAGGTGTAAGGAAAGGAAGGAGTGTCAGGTTACTCATGGGTTACTCAAAGAAAATGGATGAACAATCACCAAAAATGACGGGCACAGGATCAGGCTCCAAAAGGCCGAGCTGCACCCAGGAGACACAGCGTCAGCAGGTGTTGCCTGTCCGTTGTGGG
The DNA here is from genome assembly GCF_964261635.1 of Lissotriton helveticus. Taxonomy (NCBI): domain Eukaryota; kingdom Metazoa; phylum Chordata; class Amphibia; order Caudata; family Salamandridae; genus Lissotriton; species Lissotriton helveticus. Next base: position 53,104,742 of record NC_136062.1, on the reverse strand, counting down.
GAGCAACCTGCACAAAGACATACACAACCATGTACTTCATGCACAATATGGATTAATAGCCATGAAGAACTGCATGCATGTTGCCAAAGTACACATACACTCATATGCACAATCTTTGACAATTATGCCATAAATGACGCATGCAAAGTGGCAAGAGATCTGCGGTGACAGAGATGAGGCACATTGGAATGTGGTGAACACCTTTATTACACAAACTCACACAAATGGATCAAGTATGTGTTGAGGCCATGCTGCATGAGCCAATTTCCATGGCCAGTGCCATTGCTCTGTGGAAAATAACAGTCATGTAATGAGTCTGCTTGTGCTGCTGGTGATCCAATGTACACATGACTGCCTGTGACATGACAAACTGGCACAAAGGGAAATGCATCAATATGAACAGACTCATAGGACAGTTGACAGAACATGTGGGACATGCGCTGCCCCTCCCTTCACAACATGGATGTTGTAAATCCCAATGAACTGGCACACAATATTAAGGGGATGAGCCAAACACATCCTGCTGCACACGGAGAGCCTGCAATTCCCCATAGAGCCTGTTGTTGTGATGTCCCACACAATATGCACCCGTGGAATCCGCAATGTGTCAGGGGCAAGGTTTACACACATTGATGCCTTCATCAGACTCCACACTCCACTACAGATGACTGTCAAGAAGGGTGACTATCATGTCATGGGAGTGATGCTACATGTTATTTGCTCCATAATGAGGAGACATGTGTGCATGGTACTACATCATGCACAGAAACAGTCCCCACACATTCCCAAACCGTACCACCACCAAAAAGCCTTGTTGGAATCCTTACCCGAACTGACATTTCCACATGTTCGTGCATGGAACGCTGATTCTGCACACATTGCATTCATCATGAGGAATAGCAGGAGGACAAAGCTGACACGAGCAGACAACAGGCACAAAAACCTGGGAATGACAAACACACAAGAGGTCACCTGAAACAATTTTTGCAGCAGACATGGTCAGTTACGAAACATGAATAATGTAGGACACATGCAAATTTCAAAAAAAGTTATTGTGCAAAACTGTGTGGCATGAAATCATCACTCGAGTGACACATCAGAACACACTTCAAAGTCACTTTGCATTCCGTCAGCTGGACACACACATTGCAACACATGCCACTCAATGCTACAAGCTTGCTCACTCATACCCAGTAACTCACAATTATGAGAAGAAGTTGCGTATGAGCTGACTCCAGATATCATCATCATCCTCCTTATCACTTGCCTCGTGACCAAGCCCTTAATCCTCCACGGGTGGATGTTACTGCTCCTCAGGATCCAGGATGAGTGGCACTGCCTTCTCAACTGCCATGTTGTGCATCATGTAGCACACGATGAATATTTTACAGACCTTGTCTGGTGCATATGGGAGAGATCCGCCTGTCTTATCGAGGCACCGGAATCGGCTCTTCAGGATGCCAAACGTCCTCTCAATCACTCGCCTGGTCTGCCCATGTGCATTATTTTATTTATTTTATTTATTTTATTATTTTTTTTCCTTTTTTTTTTTTTTCCTAATTTTCCGACATGGTTTCCAGTGTAAAAACCAAAAGAAATCGACATGCTGACACAGTATAAAACTGGAGGGGGATGGTGTGTAGAAATCCGTCAACCCACAGCAATGTCAATAACTCTAAGGACTACACTAAAGAAACCAAAAGACAGGCAGAGAGATGTTGCCATCTTACCCAGGATCTCAACCAGAGTACGGCAAACCAGGAAAAAACAAACCACGGCAGCTTAATCATTGGACCAGGAAAAAGAAAAAAACCCCGGTCAACCTATTGGTCCCAGTTCAACAAATACCAAAAAGCTCTTTTATTATGGTTCCCTGCCCTAACCAGATCCAGTTTTGATACTTGTAAGACCGAAGCTCGCCAATCCGCCAGGGTAGGTGGTGTTGGATCTTTCCACCTTTTACAAATTTCCCTCCTGGCCAATAAGATGGAATTAAAAAGATGGTTTGTAGCAGGGCTCCGGGCCCCGTCGGTAACTCCGTAGATGACAAGAGGGAGATAAATCCAAACTTGGAAGCCCACCGACGAGGTAAGTAGATTGCTTAAGGAATCCCAGAACAAAGTTAAAAAGTGACATTCAAAGAACATATGAGCATCGGATGCAGCCACCAGGCTGCATCTGGCACATGCCACCGGGGCTCCTTGCGAGAATTTTGATAGTCTTTGTGGGGAATAGTAAGCTCTCTGTAAAGTAAAGAGGTGATTCCTACGTAGCCAGGCCGGCTTAACAATGTCCCATGATACCTTACAAGAAGTAAGCCACAGATCTTGCATGTTCTGACCAACCAAAGTAGAACCCCACAACAGGTCTGACAGTTGAAATTCACCATCAAGTTCTTCCAGGATCAGGTTGTACCATAGGAAGATCTCTTTCTTGGCCGGGGGTTTATCTATCAGTAAAGACTCCAGATGGGACCCCTCTCCCAATGGATATCTATTACTATGAGAAGGCTGTGTGGTGAAAGAGTGGGCCCAGCTGGCAATCTGTATGTATTTAAATCTTGAAAAATCAGGCCCAGTTAAATTTCTCAAGACTTCCCACGGAAGCAGACACCCCTCCACAAACAACTCCCCCCAAACCTCCAAACCCGCATCCTTTAGAGGAACAGCCAGACTGTCTCCCAACCAACAAGGGCTCCCTGGTCCCCCCCCACAAAGGTGACCTACTAGAGAAGTACCCCAATTTTATTGCGTGCGTCAGATTAGCCCAGGTTCTTGCCATGCCCTGTAGCACCTTCAGTTTGACCTTCTTGAATAACTTAGGATCTCCAAATTTAAACAAGAAACCTGACTGGGATATACCTTCACCTTTAAGCAGAGCTGACAACAGGCTGCCAATACCAAAATCAGTGGGCATCTTTGAAAGCATTCGAACATGGGAAAGCTGGAACGCCCATGCGTTGATTTGTAGATCTGGTGCTGCCAGTCCCCCTTTCTCCCTGCGTCGCCTAAGTTTTTTCCATGCGATACTTGGGATATGTTTATCCCAAATAAAAGAAGTAATTTCTCCCTGCAATTTTGAAAAAAGTGCTGGATCAAAATAAAGAGGGATGGTATTGAAAAGAAAAGAAATTTTTGGTAAGATAGTCATCTTAATAAGATTGACTCTTCCCAACATAGATAATGGGAGATGTGTCCATGATCGCATGAGTTTGCGACAGTCTTTTGCAACGGCTGCGAAATTAGTTGATACAATTTTATTTATGTCTTTGACTATATTAAGTCCTAGATAACTCAAGCTAGAACATGGGTGTATATTTAAATTGCCAACATCATCGTTCCAAACCATCACCTCCGTTTTGAAGGCGTTAAACCTCATACCCTGAGATTACCCCAAATTCTAAGGCTAGATCAATAGCTTTTGGAAAAGTGGTCTGTATATCTGAGGTAAATATCAGAATATCGTCAGCGTACAGGGCCATTTTTCTTTCCCATCCCCTATATACAAAGATTTGATGTTAGTTTCTTCCCTCAAACGGTGCGCAAAAGGTTCTATTTATAAATCAAATAGGAGAGGGGAAAGAGGGCAGCCTGCCGCGTCCCCCTTGTGATGGAAAAAGGGTCTGAAAGTTCTCCATTCACCAAGACTGAAGCTCTGGGGTTCTGATAAAGAAGACTGACTGCTCGACAGAATCGATCTCCGATGTTAAATTTGGCCAAGGCCCCCGACAGGTATAACCAATTTACCCTGTCGAAGGCCTTGGTTGCGCCAAGCGTCACAACAGACAAAGGAAGAGAGTCTGTTGTTGCCATGTCAATGGCCCCTATCAGATCATAAGTCAATTCATATAATTGACGGCCCTTGACAAAACCCCTTTGGTCATGGTGGAGGATATCCGGTGCCACAAGGCCCAATCTCCAAGATTTTATAATCCACGTTCAGAACGGAGATTGGCCTATATGACCCACAAGAAGAGGCTGGTTTTCCTGTTTTTAGAATTAGGGTTATGGATGCGATTTGATTAAACAGTACTGTCAGGAAGGGAGCTATTTCTTGTTCTAAGGCCCTATATATTTCAGCTGGCAGACCATCAGGTCCTGCAGCCTTACCCTTCTTGCTATTTTGGATAGCCACCCTAACCTCCTCTTCAGTGATAACGCTATCCAAAAAAGTTCGCTGCTCAGAGGATAGCGAGGTAAGAGAGATCTCACTTAACCAGCCCTCAATATTCTCTGGTTAGACCTTATTGTCTTCGTGATAGATGGCTTGAAAAAATTCCCTAAAAGTGTTCCTGATATCCTGATCCGAAGAAAGTACCACATTCTTAGTGGTAATGGAGGCAATGTTATTGCGGACCTGATCAGTTTTTGCCTTCCAGGCCAATAATTTCCTCGCTCCCTCTCCGTACTCGAAGTGAGCCATTTTACTCACTTCCCATTTTTTGAGGATTCTCTGATTTAAAACTGAGCTCAGCTGACCCTTTAGGGAAAGAAGCCTATTATGTAATGCTATTAAAACACTATCAGAGGACGTGATACTCAGGTCTATTTCGGCTTGGGTTTTAAGTATCTCAGCGTCAATAGAGACTATTTCTTCTCTGTATTGTTTCCTGCGGTATGAGACTTTATTTGTAATAAGACCTCTCAAGAAGGCCTTAAAAGAGTCCTATACTATACCAGGGGCAGCTGAACCTAAATTATTGTGCATGAAGCTCTGGGCTTCTAACAATAAAAAAAGAGAGATCGTTTGGTGATGAGAGTAGTGAACGGTCAAAAGACCAATCTCTAAGAGAGGCTTTAGGAAAACCAATCAGTTCCATAGACACTGCAGAATGGTCTGATAAGTGGGACGGGAGATAGTGAACAGTCCGAAAAGAATCTACAAGAACCTGACTGATTAGAATGAAATCTATTCTAGACTGATGATGATATTTGTAGTTCCTAAAGGAAATACCCTGCAACAACCCCACCTCATTCTCCAAATGTCTATGTATCCATATTGTTTCATGCTGTTAAGCAAAAAAGCCCTAGTCTTAGAGTGGACTTGAGACCTGCTACTAGGAGTCTTATCCAAAGAAGGATCCAGCACTATATTCAAGTCCCCCGCCAAGATGGTAGGTTCAGGGAAGGACTATAAGTGTGAAAAAATAGACTCCAACACCAAAGGGTCATCTTGATTGGGCCCGTAATAACCCAAGATTGTTATTTGCGCCCCTGCAATAATCACCGTGGTAATAACCCACCTACCACCAGGGTCTACCAAGTGAGAAACCAACCTTGCTTTCAGAGGTCTTTTGAAAATAATAGTCACCCCTCTAATGTTCATAGCTTGCGTGGTTGATACAGAGAAATAGATCCATCTATTCCTCTTGACAAGCGATAGCATCTTGATTTCAGTCATATGTGTCTCCTGGAGTATAATGACCTGCGCATCTGAATCCCGTAAATATTGCAAGATCTTATCAGCTCTAGGTCTAGTGCGGAGGCCATTAACATTCCAGGAGAGAATTTTCAGACTACCCATAAGAGTCAAGAACAACCATCAAAATGCCACACCTAAACAGGAAATCAGCACAGACTGACAATAACTGCATCATTGCCTCTCTAGACAAATCTTTTCTAATAAACCTCCAAGAAACCAGGCAACAAAATGAGGAATTTTTCAGATTTTTCCCTAACCCCGACCCCCCCTTATCCCAGTGCCTTAAACTACCCCGCCCACCCCCCCCGGGAAACCCTTGATCTATCTATCCGGAACACTTCCAGAAGATAGCACCCCCCACCCGGACTCCCATTGAACTCCTATACATCAAGATCTAAGAAGGAAATAATGCTGGGAAGACTCAGTATAGCTTTCCTCCTTCTTTTTAAACCTATTCTTGTATGCATTATAATTATTTAATATTTGCCGTCTTCTCTTATTTCCTGTTTTATTTTATTTTATTCGAAAAAAGAGTTTTCCACACTTTTTCCCCCTTTTTTTTTCTTTTTTCTTTTCCTTTCATCTTTGCTTTCCTCTTCTTTCCCTTTCCCCTTTTTATATATATATTTTTTTCTTCCCCCTTTTTTTTTTCCCTTTCATTTCTAAATCAAGTCCTTAAACATTACGGTGTTCTGACCTATATAATTAAGAAAGGATAGAAGGGATAGAAAGAGAGACAGATATTTACGGCTATTTAAAGCTGTTTAAAGCTTGACCTAAGTGGACAAAAACACTACGATAAAGACAATATTCTATACCATGCTTTTACCCCGTGGGCCTCTTCTCATTTCCTACGGCCAATAGTAACTCATCTGTCACCTGTACCGATTGGAGAAGTGTGGCTCACCGGTTAGAGCGGCAGACCCTGAGGCAAAGGTCTGGACCGGGACCAGGGTACAATTCCCGACGCTGCAGGGTCTTGGGCTCAATGTCCACGGACTCGATAATTCTCGCCTAGGTGCCTACTCTAATCATGGGTCCCACTCTGCAACTCTGGGCAATAGCTTGCTTAATCTCCACAACGGCCCCGAAAGCGCTAGGATGCCTGGCCTCACCTTGGAGGTGCCCAGTAAGGGGCATCTCACAGGGAAAGCCAGGAAGGGTTCCACAGCGGTATACAGCGCCAAGATGCCTGTCAGGTGATAGTGCGCTTTACAAGTATACACATTACATTTTATTATTATTACATTATCTGATATTGTGCACCTTTTTATTATACATTACTTTCATAGCGGCAGTGAACCTGAGTTGTGCTGTTGAATCTAGTTTTCTAAATGCATCCAGCCGCCTTCCGAACTCCCATTGTTTTTCAAGGGTAACCCTGGACAGGTCCGATCTAATCTGAAAGTTAAAGTCCTTCCCTACCAAGGATTTCTGCTTTAAGGCTAGGTTAAGAATGGACTCCTTAAGGGTATATGTATGAAACTTTACGAGAATCTTTCTAGGTTTTACCCTTTGAGGATTCCTTCTAAAAGGGTCCCTGTGAAAACGTTGTACATCGTTGGCCAACTCCTCTTCTGAGTGAGTCAAATTCAGGGATTCCTTCAAGAGCATAATGACATATTTTTTGATGTCGGTACCCTCACTCCCCTCCGTAACATTAAGGATACGTAGGTTGCTACATCTAGCGTTGTTTTCCAGCGTCTCCATCCTCTCAGACAAGTCCAGATCTTCTCTTTTAAGTTTAATAATGTCCTCTTTAGCCTGATCTAAATGTAGGGAGAGACCAGCTACCGTTTCCTCCAGTGCCGATGTCCTAGCAGTGAGACCATCGATCTTATTGTCGAGAGATTCACAAAAATCCCTAATCTCCTTTTGGTTTACTGAGGATGAATCGAAACCTTGTTTAATGTCAGCAGACAATGAAGCAAACATATGCTGTAAGGAAGCGGCCATCCCCTCCATGTTGTTATCTACTATCACATTGCTAGGAACTATAGGCACTATAGGCATGTGAAAACTAGCTCCTTGTAAGCTCTGAGGCCCCTGGGTCCCTTCTTCTTCTGCTACTTCAGACTCCACCTCTTTCTCCCCCGCAACTCCTGAGGCACTCACAACAGATACATCTGCCTCTTCTTTGTTAAGATCCTCCAGTGCTAGTGATAACTGTGGCTTAACTATCTCCGGCCCCAACCCCAAGGGCGGTACACCTCCCTCAATGACCTTTACTGCTTCAACGGGAGGATGCACTTCCATAACTCTAACAGGGGATAGACTCCCGGAATGTATGTAGGAATCAATAGGACCGGTTGTAGCTATAACCTGCTCCTCTGAGAGGTCTAGAACCTGTGGCAAAACCTTAATGTAAGACTGGAGGGAAGGTATAATTTTGTACCCAGGATTAACCGTAGTATTGAGTCTTTTGATCACTTTAGAACTACTTGTGCGCTTCGCCTTCACTTCGGCACACAAGTAAAATGAGATTTTCCTCCTGGGAGTGTCAGGTTCTGGACTAGCATTCAACCCTGTTCCTACCGAGACTGGGTCAGGATTGAGTACAGAGCCAGTGGTTATAACGATCTTACCAACCCCTCTGGTGTCTTTCTTCTTTTGCCCCCTCTTACCTTTTCTTTTAGCAGGTGCGGGTGTAAATGGAGGCGGCGGGAAAACAGATGGAACAATAGGGGACGCAACACTCTCACCGTATTGAGTAGTCTCCTCTGATCGCTGAAGCGATGGTCCCGCCTCCACCTCCGTTACTGCTAACCCGGGAATCACCTCTCTGCTCACCAGGGGTCCAGAAAAGCCGCCGCTGGAGGAATGCAGAAGACTACGAAGTCTTCTGCCCCACCTAAGCCCCAGGGCGGCCAAAGCTCAGCACCGTAGACCTGACAGGGTCGATGGCTGTATCAGCGGCTGTAGTGAAGAGGAAGGGAAAGACGGCAAGATCCTCTCCACCGCCTGCAAGGAGTCGACCTGAAGACTGCCCGCTTTCACACACATGGAAAGTGAAAGCAGACCCTCCACAGCCGGAACATGGTAAGAACCAGGGGAAAAGTTCGCCGGACCACAACAACAAGACGCTAGTCAAAAGTTAAATCCTTGCAGCTGAGTTTTCCGATTTCTCAAACATATACATATAATGTTTTTAGAAATGCGGCATCAGGAAAGGAAAAGCGGGAGTCTTCAACAGGAGCCCGAGCCCGGAGTACTGCAGCGGCTCAGCTAGCCGCCGCCATGTTTCCCCCCTCAACAGGAGCCGTGTGCATTAGTGTACCCGTGATCTGCAGCTGTTCTTGGGTTGTGGAGAGGTGTCAGTAGCCATGGCATGTTGGGATATCCCGAGTTCCCTACATGGAAACATCATGTAATTAAGTGGGTCTGGAGATGCCGTAAGAGCAAAAGATACCAAAACACACAGGACAAACAGAGTTTACCCACCAATACATGCCCGTTTGTTGTGCAGCCGCAGCATCATTTGTGGCACCCTGCTACGCCTCATGATGAATGCATCATGTGCTGATCCTAGAAAACGTGCACAAACGTACGAAATCAGCAAGTTAGCAAGACACACCACGAGGGCATTTATTGAGTGGTAATGTTTACGGTTGCGGTAAGCCTGCTCCTGTGCCTGTGGTGGTAACAGAGCCACATGTGTCCCATCAATGGACCCAATGACATGTGGCATCCCTCCCAGGACATAGAAATCACCCTTGACATCTGTTAACTCTTCAGGAGTAGGAAATGTGATGAATTCATCAAGGTACTCCAACATGGCTGCCAAAACATCACGCAGGACACGGCTGAACATCGTCTGTGACATCCCACCAACATCAGCTATGGTTAATTGAAACATACCTGTGGCAAGAAAATGTAGGGCTGCCATCACCTTAATCTTGGGGGTCAGCGCAATAGGATACCTGTGTCCCGGTTGGAGATCTGGTACCAGCTTGTTAGTCAAGTCCACAATCAACTCTCGAGTGAATCTGTAACGTCGGATGCATGCACATTTCCTCATGGTAGCCAAGTCAGGAAATGGTCTTTGTACAGGGGGTGCCCTAAAGGACATTGTTGGGAATAATGAAGATTGACAGTCAGCCAACATCAATGTCAATGAACATAGCACATGCAAAACTGCTACTAGACATCAGGTCACTATGGAGTCTGGGGTGTGCAATACATCCAGCACACATATGCCAGCTTGCTGGCACTCCTACGAAAAGCCAGATATACCTGTTGATTGACAAATCAACATGACATACCCTGAAATGAGCTGGGGGCTGGTCTGAGTGAACAGCCAGAGATATCACCGGAGTGACACACATCAATATACCTGCCGTGGAAGGATGTCATCTCATCCAGACAGCTGATTGCAAGGCACATGCACAGGTCAGATGGAATGTCAAATGTACATATCAAACACATTGCGATTAAGGGGTACACGTGACAACAAAACAACACAGCCATTGACACGATGCAGACATGTATGCCTGGGATAATATAATGTCAGATGCACACAGACCCAACACCCGTGGGAATCCACATGTGGCATGGTTAGCGTAGATGTGAAACCATTCCCATCTCAACACAGACCCGTGTTAGATGCACCAACAGCAGATGCAGTTGACGGAACACGAACAGCAAGCTTAAGAGAACACATGACACACACCTGACATAGTCACAAAGGGTCATGCTGAGCGTGACATGTCAGTTGACAAAGTGCCCCTGTCCCTGGCATCAGGAGACAGGTCCTGGTAGTGATGACTGTGCTATCCCAGTGTTGCTGTGCATGACAACATCAGACTACTGATACACATGTGACAAGTGTCAAGATGATGTGTGCCACATAGTGCCCCATCACACATGACATGTGTCCACAGGTCATCACACATCGATTGTGTAACAAGATGAGATGACCTGTGCAATATCACTGGCTGCCACACCTAGGGCCTGCACATGAAAGTATGCAATGACAAGTACTTGATGGACATCCTTGTGCGGCTCGTACCCCTGCATTCATGGCGTGTGTGCGCCTCGTATCCCTATTGTAATAGTGCTATACACGAGTGTGTGTAACGCACCATACCCCCGCATTCATGGCGTGCGTGCGCCTCGTATCACTATTGTAATGGTGCTATATGCGAGCGTGTGATACGCATCATACACGTGTGTGGATCTCAAAATTACATAGGGGACACATAGTGGATGAGTAGTAGGTCCTGGGTGTCATGGATACAGAGTTTTGAGTTTTGAGTTGCTATGTGTCGAACAGGTGCCCTGCAAAAGGCAATTGGCCAAAAAAATACAATGTTGCAAAGTGATTGTTGACATGATGCTCAAAATTTAAATGATGCGAATGTGTGTCAGAGGCGTATGTTTAAAGGGATTGGAGGAAACGTATGACGCAAACGAGTCTGACCTATCACTCTGTACTCCTCGAACTGAATTCCCCTCAGCAGCACTGATTTAAGGCAGCATGAACCCCTGAGAGGGCACTTGCCTGCACAACATTGGAGTGGACCACACTGCTGCTGTCTCTGCATCCTCTGGCTATCATGGCACGTACTGTGGAGAGGGTCCATCCATTCACGGAGGGGGAGAACCAGGCCCTTCTGGACAGCCTCCTCCCACAGTACCCAAAGCTGTATGGGAGACAAGGGGAGCAGGTGAGTGCTGACTACACTACCTTTGACTATGCACCTGTTGTGTGACTGTCACTACTGGCATTGTGTCCAGGTGGGACAGACATGCAATATGGTTTGGAGTGAGTCCCAGGGGGTGTACATGCTTATGTCTCTCAAGCAGAACATGATGTAGTTCATGTGTGTTCACTGCTCACATGCATTGTGCTTACTGTGACATTCACTGCATAGTGAATGACACATTCAGCCTGGCCAAACCTTGGTGGCTTTTTCCCCTAATGTTCTGAGGTGAAACAGTGGTCACCTCGGAGTGACAGGTGACTGTACTCACAGATGTTTATGACTTGAGGGGACCTGTGATGAGAGTGTCCAAATGATGTGTACGACCTCATGGACACTGATGTGTGTGAATGTGCCTTGTCATGTGGGTGAGTGTCTATGTGATGTGTTGCACCACAGCTGCATGGAGTATGCAACAGTTCTCCCCATCTGATGTGACAAGTAAGCAGTGCTATGTGCCTGACTTGCAAAGCTAGCACGACACCTGTGACACCCCACAGGCAAGTGGCACATGTGCAGAGTGAGGGTTGTAACCGCTGTTGTCAGTGACAGGCGAGTGATCTGTGCAAGGGAGTGTCTGTCTAGTCTGCTGAGGGTTCGTCAGTGGAGTGGGACATGTGACTGCTTGGCACATGCTGTCCGACAGCCTGCTGTTGCATGTGCTGCCCAGTGTGTGCCATGATCAGTGTGTGTTTTGCACCCCTTACACCATCTGTTGTCTTTCAATGCTATGTAGTGCATTGGGGCTTGCACACAGGCCAAATTCACATGGACAATGATGCAATTCCTGTCAGAATCCTATGCCCTGTTCACATTATCAAAGTTGTTCAAGTGTGTGTCTCTGGGACATGGAGCAGGTGTAGTGATGTTGTCTCACTGTGTCATCCTGACAGGTAACAGCCTACGAGAAGAGGGAAATCTGGTGGAACATCGTCAGGGCCGTTAGGTTGGTGGGGGGCCGTCACCGGAGCCTGCGGAACATACAGAAGAGGTGGCAGGACATACGGTGCTGGACCTGGCGTATCGCCCGGGTCCAGCTGAAGTTGTCACCTCCGCGCCGGCATGGTGGACGCCGTCACCTGACCCCCCACATGCTCTGTGTCCTGGTGGTGGTATTTCCAGACCTTGATGGGCTGTTGCAGGATAGACAGCAGACGTAGGTACATGGCTGTTTGTTGTGTTGTGTGTCACCTGCTTTTTGAAGTGCTCTGAAGCCTGGCTACACTCCCACAGTTGGGGTGTCTGCTCAGACAGGTTATATGTGCAGTGCCTTTTTAGTTCCCCAATTTCACCTGGTGCTCATTTTCATCCCTTCCCCTCCTTGACATGTGTCTCCTAGTCTGTGTTCTCACATTTGCACATGGACATCTAGGGTGCAAGTAAATCAAACTGCACATTGATTTCTGCATCATGAGGGAGGGTGGTCTGTGACATATGTTGGGACCTTGCCTGTGCCATGACCTGTGCACTGTGTTGGGGATCCGTATTTATTGGCACTGATGATGAGTCTCAACATAGGAGTGTGAGGTTTCAACTGAACACCCTTGCAGCATGCATGACCAATGTTGTGGCGTCAGACTTGATGTGCATAAGTGGGAGATATGCATAGTGCCATGATGGTTGCTCATCTTACAGTCAGCTCATTCCAGGACAACGGAGCAGTGTGCCCACTACAGTCCCCTGAGACACCCTGGCCTCCTAATCATGTGTGTCATCCAACACTGTGCCCATTCTATGTGGGTTCACCATAGGTCTGCCTCTGTGGCATTGTTCCCTGGCATAGTTTGTATTTTTCCTGTGTCTCCTACATGTGTCCACTGGACAGGGATACAACATTTGACTTGTGCGTACTCACACTGGGCAGTGCCTGTGTGCCTATTCACAACAATCTGTTGATGGTTGATTGTCACAAATATGTGTTGCCAGCCCCACGAGGTGATGTAGGGTCACTTTTGGAATTGTTGCAGCACAGGTTTTGTAACCCCGATTCAGAGTTGTCACTTCTTGAGCTGTATCAATCACATTGACTCAGGTATGGGGGGTTGTGCGGGAAAGGTCTACATGGGCGCCCCTGATTTTGCCTTGCCAGGTCTGACCTGTGGGTGAGAATTGGCTAAACAACGATTTACCATGCACTGCCCCTGTGATGGTGGCCAGTGCTTACTGTTTGGGATTTGCAGTCTGTGTCATTTTGTTCCATACATGATTCATGCTCATACAGCTTTGTCACCTGTGTGTAGTTCAGATGCAACGCAGTTTTGACTTTGTGTGCAGGCATCTGTGTCGACATTCTGCCTGGGGATAAGGGTGTGTCCACAATGCAGCAAAGGTTTTGTCCATCACAATTGCTTATGCATTAGCTTATGCATTGTCCTGAGTTGGGACATGTGTGCTACTCCACATGACAAGCAGTAGGTTTTATGTGCAGACAACTGTGTCATCAGGGTAAGGATGCCTATGTGACGACTGAGATAGTTCAAGTTATGACACACAAATGATTGTACCTTGGCACTCACAACACTGGTAAAATGTTCTTCATGTTTTGAATGTGGTAATTTGACAATTTGTGGAAAGAACACTTGTCATATAGATATGCGTTGCCTACACACTGTGTTAAGTTAGCATGAGCTTATTAGGAGTTTAAACGCAATTTTACCTTTCTGCTGCTTCTGCACACGACACATAATTGTTACTTTAGCTTTGAGCCTAGTAGAATGTTTTGCTTCACACAATAATAATCTGTTATTGCTCTGATATCAGCTTTACTTGGTGAGCTGTGTCTGTACAGTGAGTGCTGAAGCCTTCAAGGATATCTCAACACAGTGGTTGTTATGAGGTCTGATTTTCGCAGGTTCCTAGACATAACATACATGCAGCTGCGGCCAAAGTCTGGCTTTAGGCCCATTTTATATTGCATTACACAGAGCATACGCACACACACTTGATGGTGCTTTGCATGCAGAGAGCTGGTGGAAGATGATGTGATCCCTTACCACTAGGATCTGAGGTATGGGGCCGCCCTGCTAAAACCCAAAGAGACCTTCTTATCTATAATATAATATACTAGCAAGGGAGGGAAGCATTCTTCCCTCTAGCATTTTAACATGCTTTCTCCCTTTGTATTCTATGGACTAGTAACTATGCTGATTACTTTGTTTCTTATAATATGTTTGCTTGTATTAGCTAAGATACTGCGCTTGAGAACACTGCATTAGAAAATAAACATTTCAAATGTGCAGGCGTCCTCATTTACTCCTTGTTCTGGATTGAAATGATTGTATAGCAAAAGAGTGTTCATGTGTTCCACGTTACATGAGGTGTTCTAAGTCCATGTTCTGGTTTTTCTAAACATTGGGAGTTTGTAATAACCAATGAGACACTGTAGCTAGTCTGGTAGGGGATTTTGGGTACTAAGGTGAGTTTTTGTACACCCTAATTCACTGAGGTTCCAAGTCTCTATGCACAGTTCTGTATGAGAACGAAATCCCTGCGACATGGTGCCCAACCGTTGGTGGTCTCATTACATGACACTTGAGTAGTGCAACATTCAGTCCTTAACCCCTTCACTATTGTTTCCGGTTAACGGTGGTGTCGGACAAACCTACCTATATTTACATAGGTCTTTTCAAGCTTGAATCTTTCTAAACGGTTTACTTGAATTACTAATCAGTTGTGATACAGAGTTTACTTTGTACCTCTTTCTTTCTGTGTCACTATGGCCGCAGTGAACATTCCGCAACATAGTCGCATTGCGGTGCGTAATCATTTGCTGACTTATAATGTGCCCGTGGATGGCATGGCCGTAATAATGGTGGTGAGTGCAGAGGTGGCTTACCCATACGAAATTCTTTACTCGTGGGTGACCTTCCCAGCTGTGAACGCAAATGCTACTGTGTTCGACACGTACACTCCCGCTGCTGTGCCACAGCAATATGCTCCGTATAGGGCACAGGAAGTTCCTATTGATGCTTGGCAGCACCACGTTTGGTTTGATGGCACCCTACCCCACTCTTTGACAGCTCCGAGGTTAGGTCCTTTGTCCATTCCGGGTGGGACTTAGCCTGTTTTGGCTGGATTTACACCTCATCCTCAACACGGAGCATGTTCCGTTGTTAAGTTAAGACGACTACGTGTAGTCGCAATCAGCGTGATTAGGTCGTTAGTGCAATACATTACCCGTGGCTCAGTTACAACAGCGTCTTTGGTGGCGGGGACTGTACAAACAGGCGCGTGATTATGTCCTTCAATGTGACATTTGCCAGCAGATTAAGCCTTCAACTGCTGCGCGTCCGCCCCAAACACAGTTGTTCATTTCTAATAAACCACTTGGGTGTGTTTATTTAGATCCCTGCGGTCCTTTTTCTTCTGATACTGCGTATAAGTACATCTTAGTAGCAGTTGATTCATGCACACGCTTTGTGTGGGTGTGGCCTCACCGCAGCGCTGATTCACGGACTGTCATAAGGGATTTGCGTGTCTTTGTAGGAATTTTTGCCTGTGGTACCTTCCATTCGGATCAGGGTCCTGCTTTCGCCTCTAAGGCGTATAAGGATGCCATGGCTTCGTTGGGGGTCCAAGTCAAGTTTTCATCTCCATACAGACCTGAGGGTAATAGTGTTGTGGAACGAATTAACTGTGACTTAAAGCAATCATTGACAGCTCAAGTTATAGGCACTGGCAGGAACTGGCTGGCCCACCTCAATGGCATGCAGTGTGCTCTTAATAATCTCCCTAGAAGGTTTCTGGGTGGGCAGACCCCATACGAAATGCTCTTTGGTATCATAATGTATGTACCGGACCTTGACGGTCTAGACTCAGTGGCTGTTGCGGCCTCCTTTGACATAGATGAACATTGCAATGTTTTACAGAATCTACAAGAGACGAGAGACAGTCTTGCAAGGGAACATTTGCCCTCCACCTTGGATGATGCGTTGCAGATCCCGGTAGTTGGCTGGCTACCCCAAGTTGAAGAATTGGTTCGAGAGAAGATCTAAAACAAGAAAGAATTTGGTCCCTCTTGACGAGCTCCAGTTCCAGTGCTTGGTGTGAAGGGCACAAGAACAGTCATTTTACGACCAATTCCTGGTCATAAGGAAAACAGGTATATCTCCATTGACAATGTCAAGATACAGAGTGGCCGATTCTTCTTAGTATGACACCGGCAGTCTCATGTCCTTCGATAGTGAGAAATTCTGTGTTGGCCTCGACTTCGAATCCTGAACCTGAGGTTGCCCTCGAGATGCCTGCAATTTCTAGTCCTTTATTGAGTACATTGCCTGGTACTCAACTTGATGAAACTGACTACACTTACCCAACTGACTTATCGATGCCTGATTTACAAACACGTTTGGCCACAGAATCCAGATTTTCATTTGACACTGTTTCGCACACATCAGGAAAGCCTTCACGGATTACAGTCTATGCAAGATTATTTAAAAAACATTTTTTGATTCCCCCTTGGACATATATTTGGCGGATCACTGACATAATATAGAATGACAAAATATAGACTTACCAAAATATAGTCACCAAAATATAGAATGCCAAAATATCGAATTCCTATCTACAAACAGGTAAGTACAAAAATATCAAATCCAAAATATAGTCTGTAAAAAATATAGTCAGTCAAAATATCGAATTTTTTTAAATGTCTTAAAAGTAATTTAAAATTATTGAAATAATAAATATAATTAACTAAAACATACTTAAAAATACTCAAATAACCTTAAAATTAGGATATAATTATTTTAAATTATTAATAAAAAATGTACAATATTTTACCGTAGGATAGCAGGAGGGTAACATTTAATATTATCACTCCAGTGAGTGCAACAGTAGGGAAAGCGTTGGATAGCGTAGGGGTAAAAAATACTATTCCCACTCCAGTGAGTGCAACAGTAGGGAAAGCGTTGGATAGCGTAGGGGTAAAAAATACTATTCCCACTCCAGAGAGTGCAACAGTAGGGAAAGCTTTGGATAGCGTAGGGGTAAAAATTACTATTCCCACTCCAGAGAGTGCAACAGTAGGGAAAGCGTTGGATAGCGTAGGGGTAAAAAATACTATTTCCACTCCAGTGAGTGCAACAGTAGGGAAAGCGTTGGATAGCATAAGGGTAAAAATTACTATTCCCACTCCAGAGAGTGCAACAGTGGGGAAAGCGTTGGATAGCGGAAGGGTAAAAATTACTATTCCAACTCCAGAGCGTGCAACAGTAGGGAAAGCGTTGGATAGCGTAGGGGTAAAAATTACTATTCCCACTCCAGAGAGTGCAGCAGTAGGGAAAGCGTTGGATATTGGAAGGGTAAAAATTACTATTTCCACTCCAGAGAGTACAACAGTAGGGAAAGCATTGGATAGCGTAGGGGTAAAAATTACTATTACCACTCCAGAGAGTGCAACAGTAGGGAAAGCGTTGGATAGCGTAGGGGTAAAAAATACTATTCCCACTCCAGAGAGTGCAACAGTAGGGAAAGCGTTGGATAGCGGGAGTGTGAAAATTACTATTCCCACTCCAGATAGTGCAACAGTAGGGAAAGCATTGGATAGCGTAGGGGTAAAAATTACTATTCCCACTCCAGAGAGTGCAACAGTAGGGAAAGCGTTGGATAGCGTAGGGGTAAAAAATACTATTCCCACTCCAGAGAGTGCAACAGTAGGGAAAGCGTTGGATAGCGGGAGTGTGAAAATTACTATTCCCACTCCAGATAGTGCAACAGTAGGGAAAGCTTTGGATAGCGTAGGGGTAAAAATTACTATTCCCACTCCAGAGAGTGCAACAGTAGGGAAAGCGTTGGATAGCGTAGGGGTAAAAATTACTATTCCCACTCCAGAGAGTGCAACAGTAGGGAAAGCGTTGGGTAGCGGGAGGGTGAAAATTACTATTCCCACTCCAGTGAGTTTAACAGTAGGGAAAGTAATGATTTGATATATTATTAAAAATAAATTAAATATCAATACCAATAAAACATTAATTGAAAATATTAACCAATTTAATATTATGTAATAATTAATTAGAAATACAACTACATATTAGTTATAAAAAATTAATAACCTATTCATAATTATTTAATAACTAATTAATTTTCAATAACAAAAATTAATTAATAATAAAAATTAATACCAATTAAAAATTAACAGTAAATTAATTATCAATACACAAAAAGTATTTTTAATATGTAATTAATTACAATTACATTACTTCCCACCCTATTCCCCTGTAAACCCACATCCCACTACAGAAAATACATTAATACAATTATCATAATTATCAAATATTTAATTAATACAAAATATTTACCTATTAATAAAAATTAATTGCCAATTAATAGAAATTAATTACCAATTAAAAATTAATTAACAATAGATTTAAAATCAATACCAATAAATGAGAAAAAGTATTTACTTAATTACAATTAAATTACTTCCCACCCTTTTCCCCTATAAACCCACAACCCCCTACGGAAAATAAATTTAGAAAATTAACATAATTAATAATTAATCAATTAATACAAATTAATTGGCAATTAATACAAATTAATTACCAAATAAAAAACAACAATACATTCAAAATGAATACCAATAAATAAAAACAATATTTAATTAATTACAATTAAATTACTTCCCACCCTATTCCCCTATAAACCCACAACCCGCTACAGAACTAGAAAGCAAAATTGAATTAAAAATTCATAATAATTGCTAAAAATTAATATTTAATTTAATATAATTAAATTACTTCCCACCCTATTCCCCTATAAACCCACAACCCGCTACAGAATTAAATTACGCAAAAATTAAATAACATAAAATTCATTACTTAAAATACATTAAACATACATTACAAAAATTAATATACACTTTTCACACATATACTAACATACAAAACACTTAAAAAAAATTGATATTATAAAAAAATCGATATATTTAATGCCTATATTGTATACTTCGATATTTTGACTTCTATATTTTGAAAATCGATATTACTTACCTTAAATTCGATATTTTTAACCACTATATTGTGTCCATTCGATATTTTGGCCATTCTATATTTTTACTTCGATGGTATGTCCATTCTATATTTTGGAATCGATATTATGACTGTTTACCATATTTGGCTGGTGCTTTTTTCGATTTACCTTTTTATGTCAATTGGTTTTGTGTTTTATTTTTTCCGAATCGTCAATGGACAATATGTCGAAGAGAGAACATGCATTCGATATCTCAATGGAATATTGGTACCCCATTCCTCCTCGCATACAGAACACAGACTAAAGAGAGACTTGGCTTTTGTTAACATCACGGCTTGGCCTGTCCTGGATGGGATTGTATGGGATGCTGTTAAATTTCAAATCCATGGCCCCACTGAGGTTATAAATGTCCCTAATGTGCTTAGAGTTAACATGGGGGATGTAGTTAATCAAAACATACGTTCTGATGATTGGGATGTTCAGGCCGTAGAAGCGTTGTTTTCTGTTTTGAAATATTATGCTGCCTTTGATGCTGAAGATTTGTATTTAGAATCTGCTAATTATGGTGATTTATTTTGCTGCCAACATTTTGGTAACCACTACCTACATAAAACTAATTCCAGGAGGAGCACTGTGAATTATACACAATGGGAACATTGTCCGGCTCCTATACAAGGCAGTTCAAGTACCTTTTTGAAAAAGTACACTTTTTTTTTATTTTAATCAGTCCAATCCCACGTCTTTTTATTTTAAGATGACAGAAAAGTCCATGTCCAAGGTTAGACTTACCGATACTAAATTATTGTACTCGAAGTCCTTTCTAGACCAGTTAGCAGTTGGTGGCTATGAGTTGTGGAGGGAAACAGTTGACCTTAAATCTGTTTGGGGTTCTAAAAGTTGGCAGGTACAAGGCACTGAGGCTTTGCACCGTGCATGTTTCATCCCGAATCATATGTTGTTTTTGAATTCTACCATTTCACAGACAACATGCTTTGGATTGGCTACTTCTAAAAAATTAAATGCTCCTTCCATCCCTGATTTGGAAAAATATTCAGGTTGGGGTAATACTACAACATTTTCGATCAGAGAGTTGCAAACTCTGTTGCTAAATTCGTCCTTTAATATAACCAGTTTGGATCCCAATGGCTGGTTGCTCTGGCACAGAAGTGCTAACTCGTGCCAACATCGTTTTCTGGGTTTGGCTCAAGGCTTTACACAGGTCAGGGTAGATCCCCGTTTTGAAAGTGACCATTCTGTAACTACCTATTCTGTAGGCAAATTATGTCAGAGTTGGCTCAAACATTCTACCTTGGCGTCAGTTAAACTGCATTTATCTTAACTGACTGATGATCTTGATCTGAATGATTTCATAAAAGGCCCGGCTAAAGGTAGATCTAAAAGATGGATATATGCTGTTTTAACGAACTCTGGAAACATCCACGATTGAGGCGGCACCCGCCTTAGGGCTATAGATCAGGCTAATTTAGAAAAAGTGCTTGCAGTGGTAGAGAATAGCATTAACACGCTTTCTTTCCGCATTTACACGTTGGACATTATTGTGTCATCTGTTGTTGATATTGTGGAAGATGAAGTGTCTGTGTTATACCATGGTCAAAATCAATTGCTTTCTGTTATGCAGTTTGCTTGGACCCTGCAGACACTCAAGGCCGGTAAAGTTCCATGGCATTACATGAATACCTCTTCTCAATTTGCCCCGTTTAATTTGACTGATAAGCAAGGTTTACTTTCTATGAAAGATGCTTCTTTTTCCATGTTACATATTGAACGTTTAGAATCTTTACCATTTTCTCTGACAGAGGCCACTACTGCAACGTGGCTTATCCACGGATTAATAACTCTACCGATTGCTCTTTTCAAATTTAAAAATTGTATGAAGTATTTTGCCATTGGTCGATACGAGCCTCTTGCTAGCTCCTATCTCCATGAAGCCTTGTCACTTCCTTTTACATACAGATGCCTTAGGGAGGGCAAGGAAGTTTATCTGAAAGGTGAAGAATGCACTGAAACACCGGATCACTCATTAATGTGTAGACATATTCAATTACACGGATCTTGTAATCAAAACAAGCCTAATTTAGCATGTGTTTTGAAAGGTACCCCATGCCCGCTATCGTTCCCACATTCACATTACTGGCAAATGGGAGTTATTTACTGTTAAACAATGAGGATTGCTGTGGGTTAATAAAAGGCACTGCTTATGTTGTTACCGTCAGTGAGAGTGTGGTTTGCTGTAAAAATGTGATGTATCCACTCACGCATGGGAAACTGGATGTTTCCATCTGGCCGAGGATTCCGACCTTGAAAGCAGAGTTCAATAAGATGAGTCGCATAACAGCTCTATTGTCCCAAAAAGAAGTTGCCCAAACATCTGCTCGTCAAACATTTGTCCTTCACGTAGCCAACACCTGCACAGAGGTGCATGCTTTATTAAATACTGACCTACCGTTGCATTTCGGTGAACTGATTCACACAATCTTTAATGCATCCTCCACAACGGGGCTGGCACACTTTTAAAGTAGTTAGCAGCGGTCTTGTGACTTCATTTAAAAAAATAGTTGGGGTCATTCCTGCTTTCTTTCATTTGATCTTTTCCAGCTTATTTGGTGGATTTCCCGTTTTACTGGCGCTGGCTGCAGGCGTTCTTTTGCTGTTTTGTTTTATTCAAAATGGATGTACTTCCTGTATTCCAAGACGAACTGTCGCGGCTGGCACTGTTTTGCAACATGATGCTTGAATACTATGGGGCGCTGCCGCTCGCCACCTTAAGTGCAGCGTATGGATTATCGTTTTGATTTTCCTATTTTACATGTGTCCAGCCTGTATTTCATTGCCTGAGTTGCGATTTCGACTGGGCCCTGGATTTGTGTCTCTGCAATACGGTGTCTCCCGAGATGGATTATAACCAGCTCATGAGTCCCTTAGTTGCTCATGAATTGCTTTGTTCTGACGGAGGGATTATGGCCTTTACAGTGATGCATGGAATGCTGGGTCGTTGGAATATATTTGCAGCGGCAAAAGAATTCTTGGCACACAGCTTCATCGAGAACCCACCGAGTTGTCCTCTGATGGTGCTAGAGGCTCCGGTAATTGAAGAGCATGTATGTTCTTTCCCAACATTGAATTGGATGGCTGAATTATTTTCGGATGCGATCAGTGACTTCCTTTTGGAAGCTGTTGCTGCTTATTTTGCATATTCGGTGCTAGGCTGAGGTCTGTCAATGCCTTTATTGACATTGAACATTTTTTATTATTTTTTAGGAGCTATGAAAAACTTTTGAGACACAGACCTATTGACTTTGATTTCGGCGAACACTAAAAATGTCATGATTATGTGATTTTGATTTTTTGAGTGGAATTTTTTATTTTTTCACTTACTCAAATTTAATTTGACTATCGTTGTTGAACTCTGCATTTCAAATAAGTGCCCCTTATCTTATCTTATCTTATCAGTGCTCTGATCAAGGGATGGTGTCATATAGATATGCTTTGCCTACACACTGTGTTAAGTTAGCATGAGATTATTAGGAGTTTAAACGCCATTTTACCTTTCTGCTGCTTCTGCACATGACATATAATTGTTACTTTAGCTTTGAGCCTAGTAGAATGTTTTGCTTCACACGAGAATAATATGTTATTGCTCTGATATCAGCTTTGCTTGGTGAGCTGTGTCTGTACAGTGAGTGCTGAAGCCTTCAAGGATATCTTGACACAGTGGTTGTTATGAGGTCTGATCTTCGCACGTTCCTAGACATAACATACATGCAGCTGCGGCCAAATTCTGGCTTTAGGCGCGTTTTATATTGCATTACACAGAGCATACACACACACACTTGATGGTGCTTCGCATGCAGAGAGCCGGTGGAAGATGATGTGATCCCTTACCATTAGGATCTGAGGTATGGGGCCACCCTGCTAAAACCCAAAGAGACCTTCTTAGATATAATATAATATACTAGCAAGGGAGGGTGAGAATTAGGTGTCTTATAGCCTTCTTCCCTCTAGCATTTTAACATGCTTTCTCCCTTTGTATGCTATGGACTAGTAACTATGCTGATTACTTTGTTTCCTATAATATGTTTGCTTGTATTAGCTAAGATACTGCGCTTGAGAACACTGCATTAGAAAATAAACATTTCAAATGTGCAGGCGTCCTCATTTACTCCTTGTTCTGGATTGAAATGATTGTATAGCGAAAGAGTGTTCATGTGTTCCACGTTACCTGAGTTGTTCTAAGTCCATGTTCTGGTTTGTCTAAACATTGGGAGTTTGTAATAACCAATGAGACACTGTAGCTAGTCTGGTAGGGGATTTTGGGTACTAAGGTAAGTTTTGGCACACCCTAATTCACTGAGGTTCCAAGTCTCTATGCACAGTTCTTTATGAGAACGGCATCCCTGCGACACACTTATGTGCCTGCATAAGAGATAATTGGTGTGGCAGAATATCCATATACATGTTTCCACAGTGGTCTTGATGTCTTGAAACTCCTTTGTTGTTGATGATACAAACTATAGAGTGTCAAGTCATCAAGACCACCGTGGGCCCATGGATATGGACATTCTGCAACACCATTTATTTCTAACAGTGGCTTCTTTCAAAAGGTGCCAGCTATTTCAATGAAAGTGGAAATGTAGTTTTGTGTGCACTTCCTTGTGAGACATTTCTCATGCAGGCACATAAGTGTTCTTTTCACAAAATGGCAAATTACCACATTCAATACATGAAGATTGTGTAAAGTATTGTGAGTCCCAAGGTACCAACATTTATTTTTATTTTTTTGGGCAAAAATTACTTACAGGGCTCTGAGTGTGGTGACACCTTGGGTAGTGAGGTGGGTTAGTTTACCATGAGGGGCACGACTACTGTTTTTTTCTTGGTGAACAAGAGGTGGCATCACTTCATTGTATTGATGTGCTCACCAGTTCACAAACACTAGCTTCTCTGTGTATTTCACGATCAAGTTGTGGCCTGGTGTGTCCTTTGGATCGTTGTGTCTAAGTAGCATTGTGTGTCAACCAACTGGGCAGTATAGGGCTCACACATGTGCAGAGTATCTTGCTGTTCCTCATGACGCATGGCATGATTTGCACTGTGCCCTATTGATTTTGTGCTCATGTGTCTGATGTTTACAGGTGACTGAAGCATTTTTGTTTCTTCTCCCTGCCCACAGCATCATCATCCGAAACTGGAGGCGACAGCTGCATGGACCAGGAGGAGGGACCGAGCAACAGTGCCACCAGCATGGAGGAGTCAGAAGGAGCCAGTGGCATGGAGGGTGAGGGGAGCCTGTCTGTGGACCTTTCAGGAGGCGACACGTCATCTTACGCCGATAGGTCCGATTCTGACTCCCATGAGGAGGTGGGTGTTCCAACACCAACTTGCAGCACTGAGTCTGTCCCTGCCTCCTCCAGCACTATCTCCACCCTCCCAGTTGCTCCTGTCCCTTCTGTCCGTGTGGCATCCCATGTCTCCTTCAGCCCAGGCACCGCGCCCCTTGCCCCTGTCACCCCTGCTGCCCTCAGTGCAGAGTCTGTTGACTTACTACACCAGTTACATGTTGGTCAGACATCGATGCTGAATGTCCTCCATGTCCACACTAAACTCCTGACGCAGTTGGTGTCTTTCATGGAGGGCATGTTAGCAACGATGTCTGACTAACGTCGAATTATGCGGTCCATGGACTCTTCACTGACGGCAGCAGTTTCCCTCCTGGAGCAATCCATCCCCCCACCTCCTTCGCCCCATCCACACTCCCCTCTCCTATACCTGTCACACGCACACACAGTAAGACACGGTCCCACACCCCAACAGACACAGGCAGCACACCCCCACATAAGGTGAAGCGCACACCTCCTGGCACGCATACTCAGGGGGCTGCAGGCACACCCACAGGGGCTGGGGTAAAATGTCAGACACGCAGCCAGAGTCACAGTCCTCAGTCCTCACAACCTTCTCCCTCCGAAACCACTCCCCTTGGCTCCCCTGCCACATAGACAACGAAGCAGGTATTTTTGGCAGAGCTTGACATCTTCCCCACTGAGCCATCACCAATGAAACAAATGAGGACATCATGAAGCAGGGGAGTCAAGTCAACCACCAGTTCCTCCCCCTCCACCAAGAGCAGTGAGGCCCATCCCACCAGTCCAGCCAACCATGTCCCCGCCACAGTCCAACGCTTCCTCCAACCAGCTTCCCTCCACCACTTGTCTTCCCACCACACCCACTCAAGACACGCTAGTGCCCTCAGGTGCAGGGGTTGGGCTGGACGACCTGAAAGCAGTGTGCACCCACCACACCTACCATTCACCAGAGACAAGAGGGGTCCTGTCTCTGCGGTGCCTGATGCTGCCCCCGATGATGACCCCCAAAGGGTCGATGTCCCCTGAGGAGCTCTGTGTGCAGGTAAGGAAGGGGTAGACGGGCTACCCAAAGTCCCCGTCCAAGGACATTTGTGTGAACTGGCCATTGGCCTTATTTGAGCACGGACTCATTTTTGAACATCTTATTTTTTCCAGCTAAATAAAGCCTTTTATTTTACGTTCACCACTATTGCATTTCAGGTACTTGATGTTGGTGATGAGGGTCCTGGAGTTGGTGTCCTGGTAATGTTTTGGGTATCTGAAAGATGTTTTTTGTTGATGGTCATGAGGTGGACCATGGTATCTCGTGCCATCACAATGTCTCTGCAATTAATCATTGGTTGTGTGTGTTCATTTTGGCTTGAGACATTGTCCCAATGAGTGTTACTTCCTCTGTGGCACCTGACATCCTCACTGCAAACAGTTGCACAATTGTTGTGCTAACATATGTGAACATTTCATTTGTTGGTGACTGTTACCATCAGCAATGGCCATGCCTGCTCACAGATGGGTACCGCTCATTCTACTGTGTCATCATTGCAACTCACTGTACATGTGTTTGGTGTATGTGCAAATGCCTTCAGGGACACATTTACCTTTTCTTCACTATGCATGGGTGTACTCACAGCCTATCCCCAACATTTTTACTGTTATGCAGGTTACTTTGCCAAAGGACTCCAATTTTGTGCATTGTATTGAGGGGGAGTTCAACACCATTACTTCAATGAGAGACTACATCTTGATGGTCTGCCCACTACCTTGACTAGCATATCAGTCCTGGGATGTGCGTGACAGTGTGTGTTCCCTTTTGTTACTTGTTTGTGAGGGCAGTTACATGACTATACACTATCTTGGCATGATGGTAGGGTGGATGTTTAGTCTACAGGCTCCATGGGTGGGTATACATGTGGTATTTGGCATCACACCCACATGTGATGTGTCCTGCAGTGGGTGAATATCATCCGTCCTCCAGAGAGTGGGACACTACTGTGAGTGATGAGTTGCTATAGCACTATCATTGTATTCCAATGTTGGGGATGTTCACATACCCCCATGTAGGTTTGGTATGCTGGTAATGATGCACACCCACACCCATAGTGCTGGACACTGCTGGTAGTCATATGTACCCAACCCCCATGGTGCTGCCCACTGCTGAGAGTCATATACACCCACCCCCATATGACTGGCCACTGCTGGAAGTCCTCTGCACCCACCCCCATATGACTGGCCACTGCTGGGCGTCATATAGACACACTCATATTACTGGCCACTGCTGGGAGTCATATACACCCACCCCATATGACTGGCCACTGCTGGTAGTCATATACACCCACCCCTCACATTGCTGGCCACTGCTGGTAGTCATATGTACCCACCCCTCATATGGCTGGCCACTGCTGGTAGTCATATATACCCACCCCTCATATGGCTGGCCACTGCTGGTAGTCATATACACCCACCCCTCATATGGCTGGCCTTCGGGTAGTCATATGCACCCACCCCCAAATGAGTGGCCACTGCTGGTAGTCATATACCCCCACCCCCATAGCGCTGGCCACTGCTGGGAGGCCAATGCACCCACCCCCATATGACTGGCCACTGCTGGGAGTCCTCTGCACCCACCCCCATATACCTGGCCACTGCTGAGAGTCATATAGACCCACCCCCATATGACTGGCCACTGCTGGGAGTCCTCTGCACCCACCCTCATATGGCTGGCCATTGCTGGTAGTCATATGGACCAACCCCCATATGACTTGCCACTGCTGGTAGTCATATACACCCACCCCCATAGTGCTGGCCACTGCTGGGAGTCCAATGCACCCACCCCCATATGACTGGACACTGCTGGTAGTGATGTACACCCACCCCCCTTGGAGCTGGACACTTCTGGCCCAGACCTGCGCACACACCAATGTGAAGGTACTATGCATGGCCAGGTCGACGCGTACCCTTCCGTTGGTGCGCTACGCAGGGGTTTCTAGGCACGCCCCCCAAGTAACCAGACATTGGTGGTGATGCATGGCATCCAGATTATGGGGTTGGACTTTGGTATGGGTGATGTTTACCGCCCCTCACCCCCCCAATCACCCCTGGTTGTTGTTCTCGTCGTATGCGCCGTGCGCGTCGGTTTCTGTGCATCAGTTCGCAGGCATACAGGACTGGGATGACACGGACGATGGGGTTCATGGCGTTTACGTCGAGGACCCGCGGATCCGTTTCGTATACAGTTTGAGTCGGACTCTGCTTTTCCGGACGTTTGGAGCTCCCGTAGAAAACGAGTTGTACGAAGTGTCGAAGAGACGAATCGTACTTGCTGGACCAGAAACTGCTACTTAAATGCGTATGGACGTCGCGTACTGCGTTTTCCGAATTCGAATTGCACGTATTTTTTAGACGTATGGTCTTTTTTACGAGTCGTACGTAAATCTGCTTTGGAATCAAATCGTACTTCCTCACATGTACCGAGACGTTTACATGTACAAGTCGTATGGGAAATATGCTACGTGCGGCTATTTGTAAAGTGATGACTCTGAAACCATAAAACTTGCTGTCTTAATATATTTTCTCCTCCTGTTTTTGGAATCGCACAGGTAACATAGTCCATATTAATATTATAAAGAGAGAGCCCAAACCTTTGAGGCGGGTAATCTCAGTAACCACAGCACCAATCACAACACCCAATACAGCATTGGAAAGGGCAGTTGCAGCAGAAGGACATAGACTATGCAGACGGCCACCATATATTTTTTTTTTTTGCAGAGTTTTATATAGCGCAAACTTGACCTGAACTGAATGAGGTATCAGAGCGCTTTACATAGCACCAGTTACGTTACATGAGGACAACCATTCATTTTTGTTAGGCACGGGGAGATTAAGTGATTTTCCCAGAATCACAGTATGTTTGGTGTCGTTACCAAGACTCGAACCCAGATCGTCAGGTCCGAGGTAGAGCGCCTTAGCCGTTAGGCCAACTCCTCTATACATTTAAAAGGTAAAAGAACCGTGCCAGCAAAGTAGTCCCTTGTGGGCGTGTCTGCGTTGTGCTGTGGGCGTGTGTGGGCGTGGGCTGGGGGCGTGACTAACGCTGGGGGCGTGTGGTACGGCCATTACATCGTGGGCTGTGGGCATGTGCTGGGGGTGTGACAAACACTGGGGGCGTGACAAATGCTGGGGGCGTGTGTCCACCCCTTCATGCCATCTGAGTCTTACATAGGAGCGCCAATTACGTTGCTGCGCAGCATCAAGGGGCACGCTGGGGGCGTGACACGCTGGGGGCGTGAAAAACACTGGGGGCGTGTGTCCGCCCTTCATGCCATGTGAACGCAATTGCCCCGCATCAAGGGGCACTCTGGGGGCGTGAGAAACGCTGGGGGCGTGTGCTACGTTCCACCCTTCATGCCATGTGGGTCGTACATTAATCAGAAGATCGTCTGCTTTGGCCGTGTGCTGGGGGCGTGACAAACACGTTCACCTGGAGGCCTGGTAAGTAACGTTACTGCAGCCTCTCCTGTGCGCTGTTACTGAACTCTCTCATTCAACGAAATTACACGCGCCTGCTACCAGCAACCAGGGCTCTAGCCGGGCTTAGGCGGCGGATCAGACCACTTATTACACGCACCTGATAACATCAACCAGGGCTGCAGCTGGGCCTCAAGCGGGGGAACACGCGCCTGCTAACATCAAACAGGCCTGCATCTGGGCCTCAAGCGGGGGAACACGCAAATGAGCGTGTCTGCGGGGACAATTACTGCAGCCTTTCCTATTCGCTGTCACTCAACTCTCTCATTAAACGGATTTACCCGCGGCTGATAACTCTCTCATTCAACGACATTACACGCGCCTGCTAACATCAACCAGGGCTGTAGCCGGGCTCAGGAGTGGATCAATACACCAATTACACGCGCCTGCTTACATCAACCAGGGCTGCAGCTGGGCCTTCTCCGTCCCTATTCTAATGAAACAAAAAATGTTGTCTACCGCGAGATTTTAAAGTAAATTGCCCTTGCCAAACACACACATTACACACATTCTATTTCATTCCCGGACAACATCGGGATGGGCTGCTAGTCTTCAATAAAAGACAAAACAGTCTCATCCGAATCAGTTCCAAATTTAGGTGCATCCTTGATCCATAAAAGCATATGTATATGAGGAGCACCTCTAGCTTGGTATTCTTTTCTCCCCAAAAAATCAATACCTTTCGCCAATAGGTGGATTTTTTTAATTACAGATAAAGGACATCATAGCTTCAAACCTATGATTAAAATATCTGCATATATTTACAGGATCCAGGGAACACATTTCTCCAGCTGTCTTCAATTCAATATGTTCTATATTTGTACTTGCTTCTCATAGAAAACCCAGTAAATCATCCCATGCGTACTCAGCACAGTTAAGTGTAACAAGCCATGTAGGGGCTCCTAAATTTCTTAACATACATTTTAATTCCCCATGACGTCGATACCAATATACATTAGTGCCACGTTGACATGCCATCAAATTAATTAACTGAGATTCTAAATCTTCGTCTCTTCCTTCAACTTTCTCCATAAATTCCTTTGCAGAAACACGTAAGAGATGCGTCCCGTTTTCAATATGTGGTTGACTGCATATGAAATTGAGGACAGATCACTCTCAAATAAAACATAAAACAAATATGGAACACACTGACGAAATCTTGGATCTTCTGAGTACAGTTGTAAAGTACGATATTCTGCAGCTGGTATCTGAACTGGTCGTTCATCATATCGTCCACCTTGTCCAGTAGGGAACAGCTGTGGAAAACAACGAGCTTCCAAACTTTTTTCCCACACACTCATGGGAGTTCCTTTTGCTTTTTTCATCTGAAACAATACAATAGTATCTCCTATCAGTTCTATTGAATGTAGAGGGTGTATAATATAATGTTCATATATTTCTTCTTTTTTTGAGTTCTCCGCTTTTTATATTTGTCCACTTGAAATGTCTGTTTCATCTTCTCAAGTCATTTCTTCTTCTTCTACATTTACATTTTTATAGTAAATATTGTTTTGCACCAGATACAATGTATCCTTTTGCACTTTCGTCACAGCTACTAACTCTTGCCATATTTTCCAACTCTTTGGGGGTATACCATTAACAAGAATGACTACAGGTTTAGTATCCTCTCTTTCTACACCAACAGTTTCAACATTTTTCTTAAAATCTAAAGGTAAATACACAACTCTTCCTTTTAAACCTCTTTTTGGATCTGTTGGAGGCAGCTTACCTGTTTTAGGCTCCATTCGAATTATAGTCTGAAAAGGATGCACAGACTGTATAAGGATAGCCTCATATATATTTAAATCTTTAAGTCCTGGAGGTATAGTTACTAAGTCATTATGGAAAGCTCTAGCTGTCATTTTGTTTTCTTCTAATTTAGTATAACAATATTTACAAATGCATTGTACAGTACCTAACTCAAAACGACCTTCCACAAACAGATAACTAGCAAATTATCTCTATTTATCATTGTTTTCCTTTTCACTTTTTTAAAAAACATTTACATTCCTAGTTTGAATTTTATAATGAGTATGTTGGCAACAAATACAAACTAAGGGGTCAATTATGATGGCGGACGGGTCCGCCATCTATTTCCCCCCCGCCATATTATAATGGCGGGGTGGACCGTGGCGGACGGGAAGACCGTCCACCACTTTTCTGCCGCGGGCCCCCAAGGTGAAGAGGGGTGGGGTTGCACATGGGGGGTACCTATGGTACCCCCCTGCGTTTCAAAATACAACATGGCAGGTGCCTGTCTTGTTGTGCTTTGAAACGCACAACATGCATTTTTTGCATTGCGGCGGGCGGTGCTTTCACCACCGACCGCCGCAATGTAAAAAATGCGGGATGCACCCACCACTGTGGCGGGTGCATCCTAATTCGAGGCACGGGACATCAGCCCCTGTGGAGGATGGTCCCGTCCTCCGACAGGATGGCGGACGGACTTTATCCGTCCGCCATCCTAATTGACCCCATAGTTGGTATTTTCACCAGAAACTACTTTAAATGTTGTTATTTTGTTTTTCAAACTTGACATCAGTAGTATCTTCTTCCTTTTCTTCAGCACCTACATTTACCAAAGTCTCACTTTCTCTACACTCCTCTTGAGCAGCAAAATAACGTAACTCTATATCATCACATACTTTTTTACATCCAACACTGAACAATGCAAAAGAGTTGTATTCGTTTAATTTAGACATAAAGCAGGACTTTTCACGTAGTATAATATTCTAACTAATTTCCGCATTTCTGAATGATGTACTGCTAACATTCTCAAATGGTGAAAACAACTTTGGCACACTTTCCTAAAAAGACAAGCCAGAGAATGACCTTGCAAGCCTGTATTTTTTCTCACTTTGCAAGGATCCAGTCCTTGTAATATCTTATTCTTCTGTTTCACAGTTTTCTTCCATATTCTCTTAAGAAATTTAGTAAAATATCAATAGATTGTTGACGTATACTACAAAAACTACTACAATCCCATGTAAACACTGGAGCCTGGGTATGTCTCCCTTCAACTTCCTCAGCTATTAATTCTACAACATTTCTAGGAACTAGCTTTTCTTTCTGAATTGCACAACCATCTTGCACCTCATAAGAACGACCACAGGTATCAACTGCATGCACTAAACAATTTTGTTGAAAATAACTTTCTTCATTAAAAAACAGGTTCTGTACTATTTTACAAAAATGTGTTCTATTAAAAAAAAATTTTCTCTAACATTCGTCCTTCATATGCTGAATTATTGTATTTAAAGACTTCAATCTTTTTAAGATTAAGATAAACAATCTTCTTTTTAATTCAAAAGCTTCTTCAATAACACTTAGAATCTCCTTTTTTTGTCTGTAAAATGCTTATCTCCTTTTATATTTTTTACATTTTTTTAGTAAATTCTGCAGCACCCTACTGTTATAAATTCATTTTCGAATTTCTAAAAATTGTTTGTTAAGTATTCCAACATAATTCTTTTTCCCATAATCCAATTTTCCACTTTTTAAATATTTTTCTTTTGCTGTTGTTTCACTGTCGTTCTTCTGTCTGTCTGTTCTATATTTTGAATATTCATAACAGTTTTTGTAAGTTTTACCAGAAGACTTTTTCTTTGAACATCCATGTTGTACTGGATTTAATATCTCTTTTCCTATTTTTTTTCAAATAATCCTCCTTTCTTTCTTTTCTTTTTTGTTGTTTTCTCGTCATTTTATCTTTCTTAATAATGATGCAAAATATCTATAAAAAATAACAGTTTTGAAAACAGAGTAATATAATTTAAATAATTATATATAAATATTCAAATGTATAATTATAAAAATATTCACATATATAATTTTAAAAATACATACAAAGAAAATACATCAATGATTTTCACAATGGAACATTACTACCTGCATAATTCTGGTAGTCTAGAGTCGCACGTTTTAATTTAATGAGGCCATTGGTTTGGCTAGGTTCAGGGGCATTTCTTAAAAAATAATAGTTGAGAACCCACCAATGGTTCCCAGAGAGAGAGCTACACGCCAGCGGCCTGGCTCCTAGAGGAACACGTGCAAGTTCACTAGCTGGCTCGTACAGGGGG
Organism: Lissotriton helveticus; assembly: GCF_964261635.1. Classification (NCBI taxonomy): domain Eukaryota; kingdom Metazoa; phylum Chordata; class Amphibia; order Caudata; family Salamandridae; genus Lissotriton; species Lissotriton helveticus. The sequence goes on along the minus strand of NC_136062.1, from coordinate 53,071,670 downwards.
AGCTACAAGCTGCATCACAGAGGAACAGATGAGGGCCGGCAGACTGGCTCATAGGAGAAGACCTGCGAGCATACTGCTACCAGCCAGCTTGCACAGAAAGAGTTGCGGGCCCACTGCTATAAGTAAAGCATGGGATGTCGACTTCTAAAGGCATAGGTGCGGGGCGGTGATGTGAGGAGAAACATCGTGAAGGGAGTGTCTCGCAGAGAGAGCTGAGGTATATTTCCAGTATTAGCTTGCACAGCTACAACTGCAGGCCCAACGGCTCACAGGGCAAGAGCAGAGTGCCGACCGATCATTCACAGAGGGAGAGCTGCGGGCCGGCTGGTTCACTCATAGAGGGAGACCTCTGAGCCTATTGGCTGGCTCCTACAGGGAGAGTTACGACCAGTCAGCTTGAAAAGGGAGAGCTGCGGGTCCACTAGTATACTGAGAGCTGATGCTCGTCCACTTCTAAAGGAATAGCTGCTGTACGGTGATGTGGAGACAGTGAACGTGAAGTGGGTATCTCGTAGAGAGAGAGAAATGCAGTATATTTCTAGTGTTCGCTTGCAAACATACAGCAGCGACCTTGCTCACAGACGAATAACTACGAGCCGACCTGTAGTTTGCAGAGGGACAACTGCCAGTCAGCGGCTGGCTCGTAGAGGAAGACCAGAGAGCCGACTGACTGGTTTGTTGACGAACAGCTGTGGTCCTTCTCCTCAAACAGAGACAGCTGCAGGCCGGCTCGCACAGGAACAGCGGGGGGGGCGACTAGTATAGCGAGAGGTGCGTGTTGTCCAATTGTAAAGGGATAGGTGAGGAACAGTGCTGTGGGGAGAGGGAACGTGAAGGAGCTATCTTGTAGGGGGTGAGAGAGCTACAGTACATTTCCAGTGTTGGCTTGCAGAGGTACCACTGTGGGCCCAAGGACTCACAAAGGGACAGCTCATTCCGAAAACCATGTAATATTTCAACATATGACACGTCCCATTTGTACCATTCAAACTCATTACGACCTTCTCTGTACACTACAGATCCCACCAATACCCAAATAAAAATATTAGTGCTATTTTTATACTGGATAAAGCTCTATTATTTAATTTCTATAAATTTTATACAAACGACAGAAGTGTAATTCCTAAACTTTTATTCTATGATTTATTTGATATACGTATATTCAGACCTTTGAGTGGGATAAAAAAATTGCAGATATCTGAAAGGCGCACCAGTGTACAGCACAGCTAAGACCCGACCCACTTAAAAGCCTGCTATATTTAACACAGAAACACAACCTAACAATTTTCATCACTTATAATCACAGTTACTTTACTAGTGTGAACAAACCATACAGAACATGTATTAAAACATTTTTTTTATTTTTATCTCTCACACATTTATAAAATATCTCTTGTAAAGAAACGCCCCTTTCCACCTTTATTTTGTGACAAAGAGCAATAAGTAATCCCTTTAGCAGCATCTAGTCACTAAATACTAACACGGTGCAGTATGCCTAATTGTAAAGCACAAACACTATTTAGAATATATCTTAAAGCATCAATATATTATTGTAACCATACATTCACACAGAAAGCAATATGTATGTTTACTTTCTCAATTTACTCTCCATGTAATCTCTGCACATTATGAACAAGTTCGAAGTATAACACCTGTCTTCACTTATATACAAATCTACCTCACAGTGTAAAATATAACATTACAACCTATTTATATGTAATATTTCCAACATAATACAGTGCAGTTTTATACCATTGAAACTAATTGCAACATTCCCTATATACTACAAACCCTACCAATATGGCAATAAACTTAAAAATCCTATTTTTATAATACAAACAGCTATATTAGATTATTTTTATAAACAGTACCGCTGAGGGCACAACATAGTAGTGGGAGCTAGACAGAGTAAATAAAGGCGTAATTACCAAACTTTTTATGTATCGTCCCTTTACTATACCTATATTAGGAGCTTTAACTGGGATTATAAATGTAACAATTGTCTCAAATGGGTGACGGAGCTCAGTACCGACAAGACCCACACCTCTTAAAAGCCTACGTATATTCAGCAGACAAACACACCCTGAAAATTACCTTCACTAATAATAACATTTACTTTAGCACTGTCAACAAAATCATGCAGAAAATATACATCAAACATTTTCATTTATTTCTTATCTCTCACATATTTATAAAAAATGTCTTCTAAAGAAACGCTCCCCAAAAACTTGCATTTCATGACAACACCACAATCCAAAGCCTCCCAGTAACACACCAGTTTTTAACTTATATTAAAATCTACTGCTTCATGTAAAAAATGAGACCACAAATTGTCCACATAACATTTCTGGTGTTTGTTCCGTCTCTGGTAAATAAATAACACATACATTTTCTAATATAACCCCATCACCACTATTTACAGACTAAGAATAATTTGGAAATAAGTGACATTCTGTTTATCTTGTCACAATACATATACAAATCCAAATCCAAATAAAAGCTACATATAATTTTCAAAACCATACAGTATTTTACAGAAGACAAGTTACATTTTTTAAACTAAAACACTCCTAAACATATATAAAGCAATTCTTTAACAATTAGTCCCACTTTATACATGTTTTACAACCAATATGAAACACCACACTTCACTAACACTATTAATTAGAAAGAAAAAATACTTTCAAAGTTAAAAATACCTCCTCGAATATTAAACGCTACTACACAACACATAACACACCTTAATTTCTAACTTACGTTCGTAGCTGGTATGCAGATTCCAAATGTCACAAACGTATGCAATTCTTTCTTTGTCACACAGTACATATAATGCACCGCTCTCGTCAAGAATGGAACCAGTAATGGCACAATTTACCTATTGCTCCAAACATAAATACATGTAAAGAACAAATCAGAATAGTACCTTGATTTTTTCAAATTACAAAATTTCTCTCAATTGGTTATTTTTGAACTTTCCATATAAACAGTTTAAAAAAAATTAAGAACACATACAGATGAGACGTTGAACGTATTCTATCAACACACTTTCTAGAACATTCTACAACACCTGCAGGTTAAAAGTTCATCATTTTTTCAAACCTGTCGATATTCTTTGCAACAGTTTCTCCAACACTTAACGCACCTGAAGGTTAAAAGATCAATATTGTTTTAAGTTCGAACAGTGCCTTCCAAATGCAAATAGCAGGTGTGGTTGAACTGAGCAAATTTTATCCTATCATATGAATTCAACGTTCAAACTGCTTTTTATTAACCAATGACAAAGATTCTTTTCAACAAACTAATATACACCCTACGTTTTAGTGAACAATGCTTTTCATCACCCAATCAGTTATCATTTTGTATGGGAAAAAAAAGTAGTTCCCCATCTTTAAACATATCTCTTATTGTACGAACGGACTGCATGAGCTACAGACATCTATCCATACCTCCCAGCTATACCTTCAAAATGCTAGTGCAGATTGTAGATTTCTGGTTGAAGAGGTATGGAGAACAGAGACGTATTGACTTAGACCTAGGTTTACAAAATGTGGACATTAAATGGTTTGGACAAAGAGGATTAAAGTGGCACCAATTGCTGCCTTTGGTTAAAACCTGTTTACATCTGCAACACCCTGACCTCATGATTGTGCACTGTGGTGGTAACGACCTAGGCACATTGACTGGCGTAGGTTTGGAAATGCTAATAAAGGACACCTTTCGACAATTGATGTTGCTTTTTCCTCAAACTGTCTTTGTATATTCCAATATATGCCAAAGACAGAAGTGGAAATGGTCAAACCAATTTTGTCCTCAGATTGAAAAATCAAGGAAGAATGTCAACAAAGCTGTGTCTGCATACCTCAGAGACGGAAAACATCCTTTACAACGAAACTTTTACCACACAATACCTTTACAACGCAGGTATTACAACGCAAGTCGTTACAACGACTTGCGCTGGAGGGCGCTGGAGGATAGGGAATAGTTTAATTTACTATCGAACACCTTCCATACAATGCACGGGGACTGGAGTTGGAATAGTAAATTAAACTATCCACTATCCAGCGCCCCCCAACGCAAGTCGTTGTAATGACCTGCATTGTAATACCTGCGTTGTAAAGGCATGCGTGGTAAAAGCATGCGTTGTAACGACATACATCTCTCAGAGACCATAGAATGGGGTTGATCTACAACAACAACATATGTTTTGATTTGGCTGATATCTAAAGAAGTGATGGAGTACACTTCACAGATCAGGGAAATCGAGTTTTTCTGAATAACTTGAAGCTGTGCATTCACACTTATATGTAGCTCCAACTAATAAACACAAGGGCTCTTTTTAGAGTTGCATTATATTCCCAATAACGGTTCGCAGGGTGACAGCTGCGATCCGGTTAGCACAGAGATATCTGCCAGCCGTCGGGCAGGCTTGCAAAGGGAGAGCTGCGGCCCGTAGGTTTGGCTCACACAGAGAGACCTACGGGCCCTCGGCTCGCAAATGCACAGCAGCGTGCTGGCTCGCAGAGGGAGAGCTCGAGTCTAACTCGCAAAGGGACTGCAATGGGCCAACGGCCCTGCTAGAAACACACCTATGACCTAACAGACTGGCTCGCACATGTACAGCTACGGACACCACAGCTCGCAGACGCAGACCTGTGAGCCCATGGTCTGGTACTGTTTTATGCTTTAGGGTAGTACAGTGGTGTTTGTGAACTGTAGGGGATTGTGTTGCGGGTACTGTTTTAGAATTTAGAGTAGTGCAGTATGTTTGTGTAGTGTTTGGAGGTTTGTGATGGGAATAGTGTTTTAGGGTTTAGGGTAGCGCAGTGGTGTTTGTGTAGTGTAGGAGGTCATGCTGGGATTAGTGTTTTAGGATTTAGGGCAGCGCAGTGGTATTTGTGTAGTGTAGGGGATTTTATTTATTTATGAGGGTATCAGGGCGCTTTACACAGTTACACGGTAAACAAAGCAACAAAGCAAGATAACAAAGCAACATAAACTCAAGTGCAGAAATATACAGGGTTTGGGGAGGGATAGGGTAGCTGGGGAGCATAGGATACAGTTATAGTGGTCCAAGTAAAAGCAGAAACAAAAGCCACACGATTACGTATCAGGGCAAGTTGGTAGGCAGCGGAGGAGGCAATAGTTATGTATTCGATAGGCACACTGTGGTAGGTGCAAGCAGGTCATTGGCCTAGAAATTTGCCCATAAGAAAGGTTTTGGTCTCCTTCTTGAACCGTGATAGAGAAGGGATTTTTCGGATATCATGCGGGAGAGAGATCTAGATTCTTGGTGCTGCTCCGGAGAATGCCCTATTGAAGGTTCTTTTTTCTTAAAGCGAGCAGATTGGAGCAGGAAGTTTCGAGCGGACCGGGAGTTCCTAGTTCCCCCAGACATCACCAGTTTCTGCACCAGATAGGCAGGGGAGTTTGTGTAGAGGGCCTTGTGAGTGATGCAAGCAATTTTCAGTTGTATTCTGGCCTCCATAGGGAGCCAGTTTAGTGCTTTCAGATGTTGAGAAATGTGGTCAGATTTCCTGGTGCCTGTGAGTAATCTTGCGGCCGCATTGAGGCAGGCTTTTAGAGGAGCCAGAGAGATTTTGGGTAAACCAGTGAGGCTGGAACACCCATATTCCCGTCTCGATATGACTAGTGTCGGGACTGCCATTTTTAAGTCTAGAGCATCTATGAAGGGTTTTAACTTAAACAGTAGCTCAGGTGGAATCTGGCTGATTTAGCCATTGAGTTGATGTGGTCGCGCATGTTCAAGTTACTGTCGAGGAGTATGCCCAGGGATTTGGCAGAGTTCACAATGGTCGGCGGGCAATTTAAGGCTGTGATAGCTTTGATCCAAGTCTCGATCTCAGGGTTGGCTTTGGAGGCGGAGATCAGGAGGAATTCGGTTTTCTTTGCATTAGGTTTCAGTTGGTTAGCGCCAAGCCATGGGACAGTTAGTTTCAGGGTCTCGTTCAAGGTAATGATCTCCTCAAGTGATGAAATATTGATGTACATTTGGGTGTCGTCCGCGTACATGTAGTAGGAGATGTTGGCGGTACGGAGAACTTCAGTGAGTGGCTCTAAATAAAGGTTAAAGAGGGTGGGTGATAAGGTTGAGCCTTGGGGGACACCTACTGTGACTGGGGTGGGAGCTGAAAGTTTGCCATTTATGAGGAATCTTTGAGATCGGTTATGAAGGAAGGACCTAAACCATTCTAAGACAAAACCATCGAGCCCCATCCTGAGATTAAGACGCTCGAGTAGCTTATCATGGTTGACCGTATCGAAGGCGGAGGATAGATCTAGGAGGATTAGAAGGCAGGTTTTGCCTTGGTCAAGGGCTTGGAGAGCATCATCCACAATGTGGAGTATAGTGGTTTCCGTGCTGTGCTCCGGTCTGAAGCCAGATTGAAGGTTGTCCAATAGGTGGAAGTTATTGATGTGCTGACTTAGTTGCTGTTGGACAAATTTTTCTAACACTTTAGCTAACAGAGGGATATTGGAGATAGGTCTGAAGTTTTCGGGGGAAGCTTTGTCCAGCGATGGCTTTTGTAGGATAGGAAGGACTTGACCGGCTTTCAAGGGGTCCGGGATAGAGCCCTGTTGAAGTGAGGCGTTGATTGTTGTGGTCCAGCAGGGAATAATGGCTTGGGTGACTGCGGTGAGGCAGTTAGATGGTAGAGGGTCATTGATGTGGTTATTGGGGTTCAAGGTAGAGAGGATTTTGGAGATGGAGTCTTTGTCGTAGTATTCGAAGTCAGTCCAGTGTGCTTGGTTTTTAGGTGGGGCCAGTGTGGGTAGTGCAGAGAAGGGGGGAGGTCAGGGAGGGGATGAGAGTAATCAGCGGTATTGAGTTCAGTTTCAAGTGCCTTGGTTTTATCAGTAAAGAAAGAGGAGAATTCCTCCGAGGAAATTAGTGATTTAGGTGATTCTTTCTGAGATTTAGCCAGTTTATTAGATTGGTGTTTGATCAGCTCAAAGAGCTTGCGGGGTCTGTTTCTGGCATCCCCCAATTCTGATCTGAAGTATTCTTTTTTTGAGTTCAGGATGTGTTTGTTGTAAGAGTTTCTTGCCTGGTGGAGAAGTTGGAGGTGCTCAGCAGAGGGGTGCTGTCTCCAGATTCTTTCAGCTTGTCCTAGGGTTCTCCTTTCCATGTTGAGGGAATCAGAGAACCAGGGGTTTCTGTCTTTGATTTGTGACCTTTTTAGTTTTAGAGGGGCCAGGTCGTCCAGGATGTTCGATATGGATGCTGAGTAATGATCATTGAGGTCACTGACCCCAGTAATATGCGAGGGGGGGAGATCGGAATTGCAGCGTGCTTCTAATTTGATAAGGTCAAGGTTTTTAGTGTCTCTGATCCAGCGCTTGGGGATCACCAATTGCGGTGTCTTTGACTTGCGGGTCCCTGGAAGGACGAAGGAGATGGTGTGGTGGTCGGACCAGTCGCATGGGTCTACGGAGACAAGTTTGACTGCGGATTCTTTAGAGATGATCCAGTCCAGGGTGGCCCCTTTTGAGTGAGTAGGCAGCAAGCAGACTTGGGACAGGGCTTGATCAGAGAGGAGGTCTTTGATAGCGTTGATGTGGGGGTCTTTAGGGTCATTCCAATGTAGGTTGAAGATTTCTTTCGTATTGGAGGGAATCTTGGTTGTGATGATATCCAAGAGGAGGTCAGTGAAAGAGTCATTCGAGCCAGGGGGGTGGTAGAAGATGTGCAAGTTGAAAAGGTGTAGTGAGTTGCTGGAAATGGAGAGGGAGAGGTATTCGCAGGATTCAGTGGAGTCAGCTAGGAGTTCCGTGACCGAGAAGGAGGATCGGTAGATGCAGGCAATGCCTCCTCCTTTTTTGTTGGAGAGCCTGTCTAGCCTAGCAATGTTGTAGTTAGGGGGGACTAATAGGTCGAGGCTAGGGGACGAGCATTCATTGAGCCAGGATTTGGTTAGTATAGTTAGGTCTATGTTTTTATTCAGGATGAGGTCAGCGATATCCGAGGCATGTTTAACTGGCGAACGGCAGTTAATTAAGAGGTCCGATAGAGGGGATTCCGGGAGAGTGTCAGGGGTCAGGGCGGATAGAAGCACCGGCGCAAGGTTGCTTTTAACCACAGTTCTGTTGTGAAGCGTAGCTGGTCTGTTGGGGTTGATGGAGACTGTGCATATGTGTTGTTTAGGACTTGAATCTTGCGGGCAGGGGGAGTCTTGGGCAGGGTTATGGTCTTGGAGGATAGCTAGGATTTCTTCCCCCGTGAGGTACAAGTGAGAGGAGGTGGCCGAGGTGGAGTTGTAAGTGATTGCAAGAGCTCTGGATTCTACCTCAGATAGAAGGCAGGGATGTTTGCGCGTGCGAAGACGTCTTAGAGGTAGCGGAAGAGGGTGCATGAGAAGGTCGCCAAACTTAGGGTGGGAGGATTGAGGCGACATCAGGTTGTCGAGGGCGATCTTAGGGGGGGAGGATTGGGATGTTTTGAGGTTGGCGAGGGAGAGTTCGGCGAGGGTAAGCAGGTTCATAAGATCCAGGATCGATCTATGGATGCTTTGGATAGTGATTTAGGGTTTAAGGTAGGACAGTGGTGTTTGGGTAGTGTAAGGGATCATGCTGGGAGTAGTGTTTTAGGATTTAGGGTAGTGCAGTGGTGTTTGTGTAGTGTAGGGGGCCGTGCTGGGGGTAGTGATTTAGTTTTTAAGGTAGTGCAGTGGTGTTTGGGTAGTGTAAGAATCATGCTGGAGGTAGTGTTTTAGAGTTTACGAAAATGCAGTGGTGTTTATGTAGTGTAAGGGGTCATGCTGGGAGTAGAGTTTTAGGGTTTAGAATAGTGCTGTGGTGTTTGTATAGTGTACGGGTTTGTCCTTGGAGAAATGTTTTAGTGTTTACGGTACTGCAGGGGTCTTTGTCTACTATAGGGGGTCGTGCTAGGATAGTCTTTTACGGTTTACGGTGGAAAAGTGGTGTTTGGGTAGTATAGGGGGTCGTGCTGGGGGTAGTGTTTTGGAGTTTAGGGTAGTGCAGTGGTGTTTGTATAGTGTAAGGGGTCGTGCTGGGATAGTGTTTTAGGTTTTATGGTACAGCAGTTGTGTTTGTGTAGTATAGGGGTCCTGTTAGGGTCATGCTTTAGAGTTTACAACAATACAGTGGTGTTTGGGTAGTGTAGGGGGTTGTGCTGGGGGTAGTGTGTGTGGGATACTTGTAAAGCGCACTGTTACTCTACCCGAGTGTCCTGGCGCTGTAGACCGCTGGGGAACCCGTCCTGGTTTTCCCTGTGAGATGGTCCCTTTCTGGGTATCTCCAGGGTGAAACCAGGCATCCCCGGCGTCTGTGAGGGGCCGTTGTAGAAATGAGGCAAGCTTAATGCCCAGAGTTATCGAGTGTGTTCCCTGGTTAGAGTAGGCACTGAGGCGAGAATTATCGAGTCCGTTGACCCTGATCCGAGACCCTGCCGCGTCGGGAATTGAACCCTGGTCCCGGGCCGTTCTCTGCTTACAGGTCTGCTGCCTCTAACCAGTGAGCCACACCTCTCCACGTAGTATTTTTGGTTTTTAGGAGAGTGCAGTGGTGTTTAGGTAGGGCGTCGTGCTGGGGGTAGATTTAGGGTTTAGGGTAGTGCAGAGGTGTTTGGGTAGTGTAGGAGATCGTGCTTGGGTAGTGTTTTAGAATTTACAACAGTTCAATGGTGTTTGGGTGGTCTTTGGGTAGTGTAGGAGATCGTATGGACAGACTGACTCACAGAGCTCCGAGCCAACGGACAGGCTTCTAAAGAGATAGCTGCGGCATGGTGATATGAGGAGAGGCAGCGTGAAAGGCATATCTCACACAGACACAGATGCCAGTGTTGCCTCGCACAGGTAAAGCTACGGACCCGATGGATTCTACACGGAGAGATGCGAGCTGACGAAGTAAATCACAAAATGGCTGCCAACACTTCCTGGTTTCAACCGTTCACGACCAATCAGCCGCAAGCTCGTGCTCGTAACCCCTCAGCCAATCACATGTCAGAATTTCCAAATATCGATATCTGTAAAATTTGATATTTCTCAAAAACTACTGAAAGGATTCACACCATTTAAACAAAAAAGTGCTTTCTGGACCATCATCTTTCATAAAGAATTGTCAAACGATGCCAAAGTTACAAGCACATACAAGGCTTCAGAAGGGAGGCCGCGCAACCCCCCTCCCAACATGAGTGAAGCCCCGGGGCTGAGCGGACCCCAGCGCACCCCCACAACACCTGTGAGCCCCTCTTATTATTTTTTAAGGAATACCCCCGAAACCTAGCCCACCCAAGGGCCTCATTAAAATTAAAAGCGGGAACCCGTGACCCCAGCGCAAATTTTTGCAGTTTTTTTTAAATGATTTTTTTTGCCCTGGGGTCCTTCTGGTACCCCCTGAGCAGACCTAGGGGGTCAGGGTTTTTATACCCTGCCCCCTTCTCTTGTTTTATACCTTTGTTTCTCCATCTTCGGGTGACTCACTTCTAACGAGCCACAAGATGGCTGGCAACACTTCCTGGTTTGGAGTGCTAGCAGCCAATCACAGTGAAGTTAGCGCACGCAACTGAGGCTCCGTCCCCAGATATCGAAACTTTTATTTTTCTAATTTCTCAGCAACTACTGAACAGATTTACACCAAAAAAGGTCGCTTTCTGACCCACGCACTACCTTTCTGCCAAATTTGGAGTAAATCCATTCAGTAGTTTCGGCTGTAGCCTTGCACAAAGTTTCCTATGGGAAAATGCTTTTTTTACTCTTATTTTTTTAATTTCTCAAAAACTACTGAAGGGATTTACACCATTTAAAAAAACATGTCCCTTTCTGAACCAAGCTCTACCTTTCTGCCAAACTTGGGGTAATTCCGTTCAGCAGTTCGGACTGTAGCCGTCGATAGATTTTCTATGGAAATTAACGTGGGGAAAACGCGTTTTGGGACCACCCTTTTTTCTCAGCCCCCGCTTGACGAATCACCCCAAAACCTTCAGGATAGCAGCTGACCTGGATATACTTTTTTTGGATAATTTCACAAAGATTTGTCGAACAACGCCAAAGTTATTAGCAAATTAAAAAATGTTTTTCCTACGGAAACTAGGTTCTAACTATAACTACATACTGGCAACCGCCAGTTATATCCACAAACAGTTCACCGCTACAACTCAAGCCTTAGGTGACGGCAGGCCCTGGCGAGTTAGCAAAACCCAAAACATCTAGGATTTCCTTGTTCCCATGTAACCAAACGGAGAACCACGGCACCCAAATGCTGTAAGCAGACTTAATTGGGAACAGCACGACTCAGCGTGTTTCAGAAACCAAGTTTCCTTGTTCACAAGTGTTGAGGTTGTCTTTGAAAGTGATTTAAATAAACATCACGTGACTTGTGACAAGACAAATAAAGTGAAAACAGACTTCAAAAAGTTGCACCATAACGTGATTGAACACAATATTGAGTCATACTGGTAGTTACGATTTGATGCTACAAAATAATACAATTATTCATGCATAACTGATAAACGAGTACATAAAAAAGGAAGCATTTAGCGAAGTCAGCGGAGAACATAAAAAAGTTAATACTATTTGCTGAATTTATTGTTCCCCTGGTGGTTATTGACAAAACCCTCCTTTGTCGACATGTCGAGGGATAAGGAGTTAATGCACAAGATTGCCGCGTATTGCCACTGCTAGGTTAATGCTAGGGACGTATTTTGGGCTACTGTCCTCATTTCTTAGGACAAAATAAAATATGATATGAATAAGAGGCCAGGTCAGGCGAGTGATTAAATACATAAACCATGGTTCTGGGAGTTGCTCTAGAGGAGACCCAAGCCCCAGTGTTTTGTTACGATACTGCACCAGTGTGCCTGAACCGTGCATTGCTTGATTAAAGTTGACCAATTAAGCCCCAGTGGGCAGCAGCCAGTTGGCAAAAAAATAAATAGTGCAAAAATCCAAAGAAAAGGGGTGCTTAATCACCCAAGGTAGTGCTACAGGGGAAAGAGTTCAAAGAATTAATTAATCTACTCTTGTCATTCCGTGTATTTCAAAGCTTGACACTGCTGTTCCAGCTCGTTTGCCAATTTCCAATGCGGAAGATCTGAAAAATAAGTATAACAGAAACATGTCACATAAAAGTGAATAAAAAAAACCACAATATTACAAACAACATAAAGCGAAAGCAGCAAGTGAGGTAAGAAGCCATAAGAACCATATAACACATTTTACTGATACTTAATATTCTGAATGTTGGGGGGCCCCACAGGTGGATCAATCAAACAGATGAACTGACAGTTCTTCATCGATATTGTGCCCTGACGGCTGTGCTGTCTGATATTCGATTATCATACGGGACTCAAGGCGTCTTAGTTCAAGGACTCTATTTCCTCCCCTCTCTCTCACTGGAATAGTGTTGAGAACACATAAGGACAGGAGGCTGATGTTTTGTTTATGCGACTCCTTAAAGTGTCTTGCTAATTGGTATTGCTTGTCATCTTGTGTGATTGCCCTTAAGTGTTCCAGAACTCTCTTTTTGGCAGGGTGAATGATACTGCCGATATAGTACTTTTCGCATGGACACCTAAGGGCGTACACAACATAGTCAGTATTGCATAAGACGTGTTTAGTTATCACAAATGGTTTGTATTGGCTGACAGTTTAACCTGTTTGCAGTTCTTACTGTACTTGCAAGCTTTGCACTTGTTGTAAGTGTAGAAGCCACGCACAGGATTGATTGGTGGTTTGGAAATGGGTGCTACTGTACTTTGACATATGATGTCTTTCAATGATTTGGCCTTCCTATATGTGACCTGTGGATAATGCTCTACTACTGCCGAGAGATCTTTATTTGTTCTGAGAATTCTCCAGTGTTTGTTAAGACATTCTTTAACTTCGTGTGCCTGCTTCGAGTAGGTAGTGATGAACCTGATCTTATTCTCTGGGTTATTGTCTGTGGGCTCAGCCATTTTCACTTTCAATAGAGTACTTCTGTCTCTTTTTTCGACCCATGCAACTGCTTTGGTAATGTCCGTCTGAGTGTAGCCTCGTTCTAAGATACGTTTGATCATTGCCTCTTTTTCTGTTTCATATCCCTGAATATTCCTACTACTGAACTTTAGGTTCAAAGTGTTATCGTTGAGTGTGACAACAAACTGGTTAGCTTGTTCGACAGTGCCTTTCCAGACACAGAAAATGTCTTTGATATATCTTACCCGTGTAACAACACTTTCTTGATCCATGGGTAATGCAGTGGTGACCTGCTCCTCCCACCAGCCTAGGTAGAGACCCGCAAAGCTGGGAACAAAGCAGGTCCCCATTGCAGTTTCCTTGCATGATTGGTAAACGATCCATGCTGACAGGGCGATGTTTGAATCCTAGTGGACAGCATTCATTTTAACCAATGGGAGCAAGTAAAGCCCGACAATAACAAGTGTTTCAAAGTGAATCCACATAACGAGCATTGATAAAGACATATTTTTGTCGAAACGCATCTTCCTTTTTAATAGAGTAAAATGGATTATTGAGAACCCACTGAGTACTTCTATTTGGTGGACAACTGCAATGCCGTGTAGCCACTTACACGTATGGAAGGCACCTGTTTGTCAGTGTTCGGCAGTTTTATTGTGGCTAATGAGATGAGCTTGGCTGGGTCAAATTCTGCGAAAGATCGTAGAGCAAACTAGCATTCCAATAATTTTCTTAGTGCTCATAAGGATAAATAGAAACTGCCACCCCACGTTTAAAAATGTGTGGATTAACAAGCCCCAAATATCATAAATAACAAAGTCTTTATCCTGAGCATAACCAATAGAGTTCAAGAGTCCATAAATCTGTAGTTGTTGAAACTTCGTCTATTAATTCAAAGTGTCCGATTTCTTGTTTTGTCAAATCCAATAATAAATCATTACACTTCAGTGGGTGAAGTCACAGCCAGTAGAACAATGTAGGCAACACGTGTTTCGCCTTGGGGTCATCATCCTCCAACTTGCTCAGGGCTACAGCAAGATCAATTCACATCCATAACTATCTAAGACATTGTAGTTTCCCATAGTTAGTCTGACATTAAGAGCCAGAACACCCGAAAAGAAAACCACTGTGATCTCAGGTACTCATAAAAAGAAAAGGAAAGGACGGGGGTAAAGGGAAACAAACTCAAACAACTAGGCTGAGCCACAGGAGAAGCGAATGATAATTTAGTCCATAAATTATCTATGCCATCCTGGGTGAAAAGATCACAAATTGTGATGTAAGACTAGAAGTATAATAACTGAATCCACCGCAATATGTGCAAATAAACTCACCAAAAATGAATTAGGACAATGTCAGTACTCTCATAAGCACTAAAATCTATGCCTGTCCCTCCAATACCTAATCATCAAAGCAGACCAATATTCAAGTAACAGAATAAGAAGTTATAAAAAATAGATTAAGAACTAACTAATCTCAAAACATCATTCCTATATCTCCAGCTAGGTCCTCACCAATAGTTAATATATTTGAGAATCTGAAATAGATGAACATCGTAATATCAACCAGTAACCTACATCAGTTGTCAGAGAGTAATCCACATAGAGCCTCATAATACTTAACGTTACAAAGTATGGAACAGCACGAAGCATCGTAGAAACGGACGATTGTTTAAGGTCATATATGTTATTCGCTCAAAAAATTAGCCTCTATTCTCAAGAAAAAGAAAATACAGGATACCAAGTAGCACAAAACAACACATAAAGAGGTTTCTATATAAATTATATCTCCACAGGTGCAAGGTCCCATAAGTTTACAATTCTAAAATTACCCAAGCTTTAAATTACCGATCAATTCCGTGACCACTCATATCTGAGAGTAAACTGAAAGAGTAACAACTAAAAGTTAAGATTCTTAATCACGTCACAAGCATAGTATGACACAAAGTACACTTTCATAGGAAGGTAATCAAACAGTAGAAAGACCATCTGAAATCAAGCTCACTAAGTTATAAAGTGCATAATTAACAGGAACCATTCCTTGTTGCATATGGCTCCAGATATAAGCAATATCTCACCTTTTGTCAGACGGAGAGTATTACAGGAAAAAGTATCGGCATTTCGCGCATACATCAAATCCCTCCGTCCTAAAATACAGGAAGTGTGTGAGTGCCCATCCGTACATAAGGATAAATAGAAATGGCCACCCCATGTTTCAAAATGTATGGACTAACAAGCCCTAAATATCATAAATTACAAAGACTTTATCCTGTGAATATCCAATAAAGTTCAAGAGTCCTTAAATATAAAGTTGTTGAAACTTCTTCTTTTAATTCCAAAGGTCCAATTCCTTGTTTCGGAAAAGTTACATCCAATAATACATCATTACACTTCATTTCGTACAGTCACATCCAGATGAACAATATAGCCAACACATTCTGCCGTCACATACCTATTTGAGTGTGTAGTTTCTTCTACCATGTTTGAAGACGCTGAGGCTCAGCAGGGTAACTTTGATTTGTCGATAACGTCCATCTGGCAGGTAGAAGCTCCTTCCTCTGTACCCTCTTTGTTCATGTTCGGCCCAGGCCACTGTTTTTCCATTATGGGCGTGATTGGAGGCTTCTCGGGAGGAATGATTACTCACTGTAGACTGTTGGGGGGTCAGTCCCTCGGCAGACATCTTAGGGTGCAGGTCAGGACATCTGCAGAGTATTGCTAATAAAATGTATGCTTGTATTTTCTACTGTCTACCCGACTCTTCATTCTTGGAAAGGCATAGCACCTGGTTGTAAGTAACCTGAGTGGCCCCTAAGGGCCACTTCCTTTACCTCCCGGGCCATTTTCGGCCCTTGGGATCCAGGCCACTTCTTTTTTCATTTTCTTTTAAGGGTGGGGGCCGCATGGGTGATTTGGGGTAAATTCATTCAGTAGTTTTTGAGATATTCAGGTTTAAAAATATAGATATCTGATAGCCCAAAAACCTTCTGAAATGCTACTGAAATTTGACTGGCTGTCAATACTTCAACCAGTAAGTGTTGGTAGCCATATTGGGAATAAGATAGCACCCCATTGTAGTACATTGTAGTTAATGGCAGGCATCGAGGGTCACAAAAAGGAGAACGTACAAACGGTGATAACAGAGTTTAATTACAAAATATATAATTTGTTGATGGTACATACTAACTTTAAGAATTGTAGTGTGTTCTAAGGTGATTTTAGAATTTGACAAAGTCATCTGCTGGGATTTCATGAATTATTAGAGAAAACTGTTCTCTCATGATATCCTACAGAAGTTATGGAAGGTGCTCCCGAAGCTAAAATGCAGAGCACATTATCTGTAAATTCACACTATGAAAATGAAGTCTGCCATTCTTTGTCAGGACCGGAGGCAAGGATTATGTATTACTTTCTTCACTCTTTATTAACAGCACGTTCAAAGATAAAGTGAAAAAACACATCAATGAACTACAACTCCCTTGAACACTAGGAGTAACCATGGCCACCAACAGTCCAATCATATAACAGTCCGATAGTCCATATAATATAGGTGTGTAGTCCTTCCTCTTACTTCACTGCTGCCTCATCAGTTAAGTCCCTTCATTCCTTCTTCCAGACTAAGGGAGTTAGATTTAGGGCATATCTGGCGTTTGCGACTGTAATGTGTTGAATTAGAGGCTTCTCTTTGTATAATGTGATGCGCTCTGCGAGTGCTTCATTCCCCACAACTTTCCCGCTTTGCAACCACGTGGCAGGCTCTTTGGCCGAAGCGATAAGTTACTTGCTCCCGCGTAGGTATGCTCGTGGAGCTCTTTTACACTTCTAACGTGCTTCAGACGCACCACAGACCAGCTTGCTGTGCTCCTGTGGTAGGATTGCGCTTGGGGAAATTGAGTGGCCGCCCTCTCATGCCGTCTTTCCCCCCAACCCTTTCCTGATACAACACTGGGGTAGGTACTATGGGCATTCCCCACTAGCATAATTTAAATTCCCTTGTTTCCTGCTACCAGCAGTTTAGGGATTCCGAGCTACTACTGTGGCATACCTGAACAGGAACTTTGGAGCCCTGGCGAGGGGGGTTGCCCACAGTAATAAAAGGGCGTATTTTTCAAGAGCTCCTGCCCTCCTATAACATGAGGTCTCAGCTGCAACATGATTATGCACCCTCTCATTCCTCTGAGGAGGGATTAGCCCCCCAACAGCACCTTCCTGCAGGGGTGGATAAGCTCTTTTCAGGGGCCATTTTCCAGGCGCTGGCCCCCTCTCTGCAGGAGAGTGTTTATAAACTGTCTGCTCAGGTCTTCAAAGGGCACGGGGATACTGGGAGATGGGGGGCTGCGCCTAGTGGGGTGACCCAGATTCACCCACATAAGATTATTAAGCATGACATGGGGCACCTTCAAGGCTTTACCCGGCTAACTGAAGTCTTTCACAAGAGTGCACGAAGGCTCACAGAGTCACCTCACCGGGAGGAAGACATGTTTGGGGTTAACAGTGACGAGGTTGCCACAGATTTCAACCCCAAAGAGGGGCTCCCTGACATGGGGGATGGTGATTTTGAGGAAGAGAGAGACACAAGATTCAGGCAGTACAAGCAGTCAAACCCTGTCCACTTGTCTTTTCTTCTCAGGACGAATCCCTTATAGATCTGAAGGTCCAGGACCTTCTGACAGAAGGGTAGATTTGCCTCGCAGTGCTAAATCCAAGGGGAATCCTAAACAACTTGTTTTTAGGTTTAGATTTCTTTTATTGATTTCAAAAAATGTAAATCAACTTTCAAAGCCAACATGTGCTGTGACCATCAAAGTAAAATCTGGTAGCAGGATTACCACTTTTGGCAAGATATACTATAACAAGAACCAGTTGGTCAATCTTACGCTGTGTATTTGGTGTTTTAGTGCAAAAGAAGGACAAGGGGTTTCCGCCCCGTCATCAACCTCAGGTCCTTCAATGAGTGGATGATTTACCGCCACTTAAAGATGGAGGGGATTCAACTATTCCTTGATCTATTGGTGCAGGACGACTGGTTGGCGTGTCTCAACCTCAAGGATGCATACCTGTCTGTCCCCATTATTTCCCCCACTGCAGGTTCCTCCAATTCAAGTGGAGGGTGCAGATATTTGAGTTCCGGACCCTCCTGTTTGGACTGTCATCATTACCCTGATGCTTTACAAAACTCCTCAATCCAGTGGTGGAGCACCTACAACCCTGGGCATCAGGCTGATTATCTGCCTGGATGACATCCTGTTGATGGATTAGTCCTGACTCCGACTGATAACTCATCTGAATACCACCATATCTCTGCTTCAGAGTTTAGGGTTCACCATCAACCAGCAGAAATCGGACCAGGTCCCACAGCAGAGCATGCTATTCTTGGGCGTCTGGTACGATTCCAGGGTGGCGACTCTGAATCTACCGGAGCAGAAAATCACCAAGAACAAGAAGGAATTGAGGAAGGTTCTCAGACGGGACAGAATCTCTCTACATCAGCTAGCCAGAATTGTTGGTTTATTATCATCCTCAATACAGGCCATCTTCCTGGGATCACTGCACTACAGAGCATTGCAGAGACTGAAGGCCTCCCACCTCTGGAGGGGACTCACTTATTTCGAGTTGGTGTCTCTGATACATGAAGCCAGGACACAGCTCCAGTGGTGGATCAACCACATGGAAGCATGGAACGGATGGGTGCTCTTTGGCTCACAACTGGACCTGGTGATAGAATCGGATGCCAGTCGCCTGGGTTTGGGCGCCAGATGCGGATCGATCTCCATGGGAGGCAGATGGACAGAGGAGGAACTGGCTCTCCATATCAACTGCCTAGAGCTGCCGGTGGGCTCATTTGCCATTCTGTCCCTAATGAGGGACAGAGTTTCATGCTGTGTGCTTCTATAGATGGACAACGCAACAGCGGTGTAATATATCAACCGAGTGGGTGGCACCCAATCCAGAGACCTAGCAGAGCTGGCCAAAGACATCTGGCACTACTGCCTCCACCATCAGATTTCTGTGACGGCCAAATACCTCCCTAGAATGCTGAACTTCATAGCCGACTGGAACTCCAGGCACTTCAGAGATGCCAGCGACTAGAGACTCGACCCAAAGATTTTCCGAGCACAAACCATGCTTTGGGTACCTGCCAAATACTTCAGCTGGAGAACGGACCCGGGGGTGGAATCCTTCAGGATTGGTCAACGGATCTGGCGTACGTCTTCCCTCCCTTCCTCTTCATCTAGCGCGTGGCAGCAGAGGCCTGGCGCCAAAGGCCTCGATCATCCTTGTCGCTCCTATCTGGCGATCGCAGGCATGGTTCCCCTCTCAACTGGAGCTGGCTTGGGCTGCCCCAGTACGACTTCCATTGTACGAAGAGATCCTGGTGGACCATGTAGGCCAACCACACCCTCTGGTTCTCCAGGGCCATCTCCACCTCATGTCATGGAAGATTTCAGGCGACGCTGGCACGATGTCAGACTTTCGCAAGGGGCTGAATTCCTTATTTAACAGGCTTGGGCCACAGGGATTATCAAAAGGTATAGATCGGCTTGGAGGAGATGGGTACATTAATGTGTGGAGACACACTTGGATCCCTAGGGCACGAGCATTACAGATATGGTGAACTTCTTAGTGGAACTTTTTCAGGAAGGATTGGCCTATTTTACTATCAACTCCTTCAGATCGGCTGTTTCAGCTGGTCATACTGTTGTATGGCGTTTTAGGATCCGAGCGAATTTTCCCGATTCATGCCCTTATATTGGTACCATTCACATTGCCCTAATATAGGCATAGAAATTATACCCTTATTTAGACATAGCCCATGCAGTCCAAATACAGGCATGGCTACTTCCACCCGTACCAAAACGTCACAACGATTTCTTGGAAAATCGGCTTAAGCAGTCAGGGACCTCCCCTTCCTTGAATATTGTTTTGTCCAGGAACTTGTGTACTTTACAAAGAACTACTATTCCCTTGGGGTTCTTTACTGACGGTATTATGCCCGACTTTACGTCAAACTAGGCATCTTCAAGGTATAAATATGCCTTCACTTGCTCTAGCAAGACACGGTGGTTCGGAGCAGTTCGACTATCTACTTGCCCGAAGCAGCTTGCTACAGGAAGTACCGACCCTCCAGCTGATGCACTGATCGAGAGGCTGCATTTCTCTCGGAGAGAATCCAGCTCCAGTTTTTCCAAGCTCCCCTTGCGGGGTGTTGGGAAATCGAGTCCTTCATTCTAAATCAAGGTATGGAGCTGATTAGAACCTAAGAGAAATCTTGGACAGATTCTTGGCAAAGAAAACCAAACCTATGCTACACACTACTTACTCCCTCCCGCATACTAGACTTAGGTTAGGTACATTGGGGTAGGCATATTTTAGAAGCACCGGTTGAGTATTTTAGCCTGTGTATTTATGTAGGTATTTTTATAGGGCTTAGAATCCATACAATGCATTTACAGTATTATTTTATTATACTATTCTCGCTGTACGAATTGTACTTTGCAGCCTGCATTACGATTGTAGCAATTCATTTTACTTGCATGAGAAAGAAGACTGTTCAATAAAACCTTTTATTGAAAACGCCCGTCTCTCTAGTTCTCTGCACCTCTGTTGAAACGAAGCATGCACGATTGACTGAGTGAAATACTTATCTTGTTTCTGCAACTCTAGAGATACATTTCTTATTCTTGGGAAACAAAGTTGTCATGTTTATGCGGTTGTCAAAAACTAATCCCTTCTTGTGAATTCGAGAAAGTTTCTAGTGACCTCTGAGCTAGCTGGCTCACTCACTATTAAGTTTAATATATTCGATAGAGACCTAGTCGACCTCAGTCCTACGTCTAATCTATAGGATATATTATTCCAATGCGCAGAGCCTAATGGAAATATAGGAACTACACTACAATACAATGGTGAATAATGTTCCAGTGGGGAAGCATCGCTGGGTTTCTTGTCCCCCAGAACCTCGTTACGCGGCACCGGCACCGAAGGCCAAGGAAGAAGCTGTCCCTGTTAAAACTGAAGCAAAGTCCAAGGCTTTGAAAGCTAAAAAGGCTGTTCTTAAGGGGGTACACAGTCACGAGAAGAAGAAAATTAGGACAGCCCCCACTTTCAGGAGGCCGAGGACCTTAAGGTTAAGGAGGCAACCGAAGTATCCCAGGAAGAGTGCTCCTCGTAGGAACAAACTTGACCATTATGCGACTATCAAGTTCCCTCTTACCACAGAGTCTGCCATGAAGAAGATTGAAGATAACAACACGCTGGTCTTCATTGTGGATGTCAAGGCTAACAAGAACCAGATCAAACAGGCTGTAAAGAAGCTTTATGATATTGATGTTGCCAAGGTCAACACTCTGATCAGGCCAGACGGCGAGAAGAAGGCATATGTGCGTCTAGCTCCTGACTATGATGCACTGGATGTGGCCAACAAAATTGGCATAATCTAAGCCTCCTCTGTAGACGCCGGACAGTTCAGAATAAAATTTAAAAACAAATTTATTTGATTCAAAGTTTTCTGTCTACGTGGCTAATGGGCAAAGATGTTTAAGATGTGCGTGATGGTGATATTTACACAGTTGCTATTTATATTTCGAGTGACCTTGCGCCACAATTGTAAGACTTATTCCAAATGGCGATTTATAGCAGTTGGAAGGGGTTTGGTTGGGAATAGTAAAGGGAGGGTGAGGGGGGTCGCAGGGAAGTGTTTAAAAAAGCTTGTTTGAGATATCTGAAAAGTAAGCTATCGGATGATGCAAGGATGGAAGTCTAGAAAGGGTTATTTTGGGGATCATAGTGGTTTAGAGTTTGGGATGAATGATAGTGGAGGTAGACAATAGACTAAGCACTCCTTCTCCCCTTGTTGGGGAAAGATCCAATATCTATACTCTGGAGTCTCAGCGAACCCGCTGAGTGAGTCCACTGCGCCAAGGTAGCCACTCACACTTGAGGTATGGTATGGCACCCCTTGCCAAAGCACTCCCTCTCCCCTTTTTGGGGAAGGATCCAGTATGTAGGCCTTGGAGTCTCAGACCTCTCTGAGAGAGTCCACTGCGTAAAGGGAGCCTCTCGCAATAGACTTCCCCTGGAATCACAGCTTACTGGACTTTGGACGTTGCCTTGACTCGCCTACCGGTTTGTGTCCCAGTCACCCTTCCCCTCTTCTCCCCATGCTGTGTCTCTCACCCTCACCTCCCCTCCTCTTTCCCACCTTCATTATCTGTCTACTTACCCTACTACAACCCCCCTGAATCTCTTACCTTGCCTTCTTTTCCCCTCACGTATGTGTGCTTATTGTTTATCTCGACCTTACAAGTAACTATGTTACCATGCTCTAAGAACTGTGTAACCTTTGTAACGATGTAACCTGTAACTATGATCTGCTGCTCATGTAAAGCGCTCTGATACCTCCGGGTCTAGCCAGTGCTATATAAAACTTTTAAAATAAAATAAAATAAATAAAAAATGTCAACCTGGTCCTACGCCTGTTGTCATCTTGGCAGAACAATCAGCAACTCTCCAGGAAGGAAATATTGGCAAAGTTGTCTATGCTTCTCTGCCTCATCTCCTGCATGAGATCTTCAGATGTGAGGGCCTTAGACATTTCTGCTAGATTTTTCACCCCTGAGGGGGTCACATTCTACATCTCAAGGAGAACGAAGACGAGTATCAGGTTTTCCCAAGCCTCCTAAGTTGTGTGTGGTCAGATGCCTAAAGGCCTACAAGGACATGACATTGGAGGTACAGCCTCCAGGGGAACGGCAAGTTCTAATTACCATTAAAAAGCCCTTCAAGTCAGTGTCATCCTCGACCATTGCCAGGTAGGTGAGATGGATCATGGCAGAGGCTGGCATCAATACTAGTGAGTTTGGGGCACATTCAACTAGAGAGGTTATGGCTTCCTAGGCTGGGCATGTGGGGGCAGATTGGAGGATATTTTGAATGCGGCAGATTAGTCTTCAGATTTCACTTTCAGAAAGGTTTTTTTCAAGCCAGTCCATGATGCAGCCGCTCTAGAGGTAGGTAAGCTTTGAAAATGCATGATCCTCACCTCCGGTCCTGACATAGAATGGGAGATCTCCTAGTTAAAATAAGGGAAAGTTTAAATTCTATTAAGGATGAGGAGGCAAGGATTATCCTCCCTGGCATTCTCTACCTATGCCTCCCTCCTGAGGAGGATGTATGCCATAACATTCATGGATTCTACCAATAACAGGAAGGGATCATGTGATTGTCAGGAAAGTACTGAATTTATGTATCTACTATGGTTCATTGTTATGCTTGGGAAAGTTGTATTGACATTGTTTGTTAGACAACCAGTTCCTGTATGGTACATCAGTATCTAATGTGATGTTAGGATATTCCTTGGATTCAGTTGATGTTTATTCCAGGTCCAATGATAATCTTGGTGTGCAATTCTTTGCTTACTGAATGTTGGATACAATGGTAAGAACCGCTTAAGGGAGAGTCTTTAACATTTTACCATATCATCTTAGGTTCGGAGACTAAACCGTAATAAGGTCCAGCGGGCTTAATTTCCTTCAGTGAAGAAGAGTAAGGACTACGACACCACCTATATTATATAGACTATTAGACTGTTATTTGTTTGGACTGTTGGTGGCCATGGTTACTCCTCGTATTCATGGGAGTTGTAGTTCATTGATGTGAATTTTTACTTTATCTTTGAACGTGCTGTTAATTAAGAGTGAAGAAAGTTATGCATAATCCTCGTCTCCACATACTTAACCCCTTCTGCGCCGATGACGAGCTCAGCTCGTCATGAGGTTTACCTGTCGTGTGCTCATGGCGAGCTGAGCTCGTCATGAACCGCGGAGTTTTAAAAACTTCAGCGCGCATCGGGAAAACCCACCGCGCGCATGTGGTTAAAAGAATTGAAACATTCCTTCATGTTAACTAGGACATTTTTCATTCTCACTAAATCATGTGCTTCCAACAGGAGCAGCCTGTCAGTAGATTCCCTTGTGTTCTACTGCAGCCTCCCAGACTCATCTAAAGAACAATTAGAGTGCTAACAGTGTTACTTATGACAAAACCATGGCATGATTGAATCAACCTGGTAGAACTTAAAACATTGAATTTAGTAAGGAAACAAATGAGGGGGTTCAGTCTGGTGTAAAAATTATGGTTAGTGCTGAAGAAAGAAAAATTAGGACACATTTTTGAGTTCCCAAACATCTTCCTCTTCTATTTCATTAAAAAAAATATGACATGCAGACTAAAACATGCAATTTCACCACCAGCAGCAGATTGCCAGATAACTCCCTGGTGATCCGCAGCTTTACTATAGTGTTCTGATGAACAACTACAGTGCTAACATTCTGAATTTATTCCAAAAGTGTGGGACATCTGAACGTCATCTTGATAGAATGGAAGAAGACAACTGAAAGCATTTTCTACTGAGGATACTGCAGTAAATGAGGAGATTAGGAAGCTACATAACAGAAAGTTCTCCCAAGATGGCCACTAGATAAGAAAGAGCCCAAATATAGCACAAATGTAGCACAAGTATAGCCCAATGTCAGAAGTGTGCAAAGCATGTATTTGTTTTTGTTTTTTTGTAGTATTATATAGTGCAGACTTGACCCGGAAGTATCGGAGTGCATTATAAGAGCATCATTACTCAAGGACACATTCATTTTGTTTGTCGGCATGGGAAGATTAAGTGATTTGTCTAGAATCACAGGATGTTGATTTGATCGCTAAACTCAGACCTGGTTCCCCAGTTGCAATGTCTGCAGCTCTGGCCGTTATGCCACAGCCTATCCCTTTAGTGTAACAAATAATCAAGTGATCAAGTATATAAAAAACATAAAGATAGCACATTATTTAAAAGTGCTTTGTCACTATTTGAGACGTCAGACAAAATGTGCTCATTTTAGTTGTTTAGAGCACTAACTATAATTTCTCTGGGAATACGACCCTCTTATTGAGGAGGGTGAAAAGGCAATTGTTACGATGTCCCATTTGGTGTTGAATCATGAATCATGCAGCACAGCAATGCCCCATCTTCTGTGTGGTTGGACAAATGCTGCACTTGCCTCCTTGTGCCTCTGTGCACCTTGTGTTGGACATGGAGCATAGAGGATTGTAGGAGCCCCGTTGGAACAAGCACCCAATGCGGCAGAAGGGGTCGGTGGCTGCTGGTGCTGACTCCTTTTTCTTTTCCAGGTCAGAGGGCTAGTCGCGTAGTCGCACAAGGTTTGAACTGCGACCGCCATATTGGATGAGGCCGGTTTTTGCTATATAACAGGACCGCACACTTTCCAGAATGCTCGTGTTTCAGCATTTCCCTGGCAGCAACTGCCCTTCGGTCGATCTTCTGAATCGCTGTAGACCTTTTCCTTTTCATTAAAGAGTGTCTTGATTATTAGGAGCGGAGCCCGCGATCCTGGTCTATAGAACTTTTAGAATTAAAATTACCAAAGCATAACTGGATTCTCCTTGGGCAATTTGAGAAAACAAGGGTAAAGATCATATTTACTAAGGAAGAGTAACTGATTTGAGAATAAAGAGTGCAAAAGATCGTATGACTAATCATTGTATGCATTGAGAAAAAACCCATGAACATTCGTACAAAAACTCAGAAACATTGTACAATTAAGCACAGATGGTGGCAAAGAAATGCAAAAGACCTATGGCTTGGGAAGAAAACATTTATGGTTACGAGGAAAAGAAACATATATAGTTACAGAGAAGAAAGACTAATAGCATACCATTATCATTGATGTTTTTAAGTTCTGTTATGTTGTTTGAGAAACAAAGGAGAGATTTGTTATTATCTTATATTGTGACTACAATAACAGTATGAATATCATTGAGTCAAGGCTATAGAGGTGCATTCAAACAAAGACATTGCCTATTCAAAAAACCTACGAACAGATGTGTAATATTCTCATCTTGGTGATTGCAACAAAGAGTCCTGGAATACTGCTATAAGCAAATAATGTATACGTGAAGTGAGTGAAAGTCCACCGCTCATCTATTTCCTTCCACAGGTAAGATTGGTTCCTGAATTAGTTATAGTGTAAGTTACATCAACATGAGTTAGATTGAAATATTGATCACTGCTTCTATTCATTCCAGGTCTCCCTCCCTGCAGTACCCTCTCTAAACCCCCCCCTCGCCCCCCCCCCATCCGGCCACTCCGATCCTCTGATGTAGTTAATCACTACGGGACTGATTCACAAAAGTAATCTGAGACAAAATCCTAACTTTACGACTTTTGATATTCACAAAAGGCATTTAGTAGTAGTAAAGTTAGGAATCCTAACTTTACTACTACTAAATACCTTTTGTGAATACCGAAAGTAAGCATCAGAGCGAACTTCTGTATTATAGAGCATGAACCACCTCAGAGCCCAGTGACAGGGTGCCTCCCACAGAATGTTCTGGTGCAATCCAGAATGAGGGCCCTGATTATAGGCCCTCTGATGTAACAGGGGATTCGCAAGGACTAAACCCACTAACTCTTCCATTCATAGCAACTGGAAGAGAAACAAAGGACCTGTGTGGGCAAGGATTCCACAGATGATAAAAACGTAATTACTAGCACCTTGGAATTCATTAATCTCTTTCCCGATGCAGGGCATAAGAACACCCTGAACAGATTAAGGCTCCTAGCACTTTTTTATGCATTCTCTAAGTTAAGGGTGGTGTCCTCAAGGGACATAAAGAGGGTATTGCTGGATAATCAACAAACTACATAACATTCCAAGAGTTTGCAGCACCAAGTATAACTAGATTAGTGCTAAATAATGTTGGTGATTTTCATGTAATGGGAGTCGATGTTGTCCCATGTTTCCACCCAGTTCATAGGGGACAAAGCCGCAATGTGGCAAAACCAGCTTCAGAAAGAGTTTCCTCGGTTATCTAGGCCCACTATTCATTATCCTCAAACGAGCCCTGGAAAGATGAATGAGCTGGGCTCTAATGATGTTATGTGAGTAAACTTTTGCATCATTACAAATGATTATTCAAGGGTCATTAAACTCCCAAATTCTAGAGAAATTGTGGCCAAATCAGACTGTCAAGATTGGACATGGATAGCAGCAGTTGCTACCAGCAAAAAAGTACTATAAAAGAGGAGCTTAATTGATTAACTGAGAGTCAACTATCACCATCTACTGCTAAAGACTCATACAGGTCTCTCACCGACAACTAAGGGAGCTGCTTCAAGAAGGATTGTTTGTGTATTTTATCCTGGAACATAGCGGGTCTGGTCAGTAGACTAGAGGACGTGGACTGGCAAAAATGTATAAAGCAACATGATATATGCTGTTTTCAGGAAACATGGGTTTTATCTGAAAGTTTTGGTAAACGGTTTCTTGGAAATAAGTGTACCGGCAAAACACTCTAGGAAGGGGTACTCATTGGGGGGGGGGAGAAAGGTCTCTCCACATGTGTGTCCTGTAATTTAAATTGTAAGATAGATCAACTCGGTACTGTGCAGCTCTCTTCCAATATTTTGCATGTGAGGGTCTCTACTTCTGATCTAGAAACCGGCATGGTTAATATTCTTAATTTCTATATCGTGCCTGGATGGTCCCCAGAGGTTTAGGTAGTTTGAGGGGACCTAGACAGATACACTGTGCATATTAAAGAGGGAGTTGGTACCCGAAAGGCAATTGGAGAACACAAATGGGGAAAGCATCTGATATTGATATGTGGCGATTTTAACACACAATTATCTGATATCATTGTTAATAGGTATCGATCATAGGCTACTGCTTAGGTATTCCTGAGCCAGATATTGAATCATTCAAATTAAATAGAAGAACAAAACCTTTACAGAATTCCTGATAAATCGACCCCTATGCTTTGTCAATGGTTGTACTCCTTCATATTGTCTTGTCAAAGTGACCAAGAGGATGGTAGAAGGACGCTATTAATAGATTATATGATATTCAGTAACGAACGCTGGAAGAGCATCCTTGGCATGGTTTTCACTAAAAGAGCTGAAAGCGATCACAACCCTGTGGTATTATGTATCAAACTAAGCTCCACGAGACACTCTAATATTGGCATGTATAGCAAGGGAAATTAAGCCCCATAGATCATCTCACCTAACAAGGAAGAGTGTAAGGTGGAACATAAAGAAATATCAGAATTAAACACCAATTTTTAGATGCTATAATGTTAAAATATGGCATCACAATCTTGAATGCCTAATCGATAGTAGCAACAACCTGCTGATAGCACCTATGCACAATAGCACGATAGCATGATCAAAGAACTGAAACTGCAGAGGTTGAAGACGATTGGGGTCAAGGCAGCCTGTGCCACCAGTAGAAAGTACACTGGCAGGTATAGGTGGTACGACACTGAATACTTTTTCATGAAGAGAGTTGTCTCACAAGCTTTGATGCTCTGTCGGTGAAATTTATGGAGCAAAGCATATTTCCAAACACGCTGGGGAGAGAAAAACACCTGCAAAATACAAAGAAACTGACAACAACAAGATACCCTATGGGCTGAGCTGAGTGCTCCTCCATGAAACACACCAAAAGGTTTTAGGAAGTTGTCACCCGGGTAGAGAAGGGAGCATTAAATACACTGTGATGTCATATTGGCCTGGAGACCTAGGTCAAGCACTTTAGTGCTTTGTAGTGGGCCAACACCAACATCTCTTCTGATTCACAGGCTGTTGGAGAAGACATTTATAAGGGGCATTCCACTCGGACTATTCTGGTACCAGAAGTAGCACGGGCACTGAGAAGTATGAAAAACATGAAGCACCAGGCCCAGATCTAGTGCCCATTGATATTAACTAGAAGGATCCCCAAATATGGGCTAGAATCCTTGCAAAAGTATTTTGATTGAGAAGGAAAAATCCTTGGAAACGTTCCAATAAATCACATGCAAGGTTGGGAGGACAGCCAGAATATTCTGACAGAGTCCTAAGCTGGCTTCAGAGCGAAGGGTGGAACCATCGACCAAGAAGTATGGCTATATAGGATCCCGTACAAGTATATCATTTAAAGGAAATCCTCATTATACTAAATTTTTGTTGACCTGAAGGCAGCCTTTGATCTTGTGGATTGGGAGAAGTTATGGGAATCACTGGTAGCTCAAGGGTCACCCTTGTGCATGCAATAATGGCACTCCGCACTGATGAAAGAGACAGTGTTAGCCATGGCCGGGAGGGGAATGCGCTGAAATCTTCCCTGTAGAAAAGGCTGTACGGTGTAAAGTTGTGTGGTCCCCCTCTTAATCTTCAGTCTTATCTTAAATGATGTAGTGGAATATCTGCTGGAAGAACACATAAACATCCATATTGTAGCAGGAAGAATAGTCCCGATATTTGGCCGTGACGCAGTCTTGCTGGCCCAAACTGAAAACACAATCTTTAGATTATTAGAGAGATATTTAGATTATTGTCACAAGAAGTCTTTGAACAATAATTGCAATAAGACAAAGAGTATGGAACTGAGTCCATCCTCCAGTTTCCAGAGAAAGTTAAAGATATATGGTGAGCCCATTAATCCTGTTAAGTATTAAGATTTTCTGGGGATGTGGTTTACTGAGAGACTACAATGCAAGAGCCACATACAGAAGGCAACTACAGTTGTCGCAGGGATTCTGCTCCTACACAGAACTGGGCATAGAGACGTGGAACCTCAGTGAATTGGGGTTTGCCAAAACTCACCTTAGTATCCAAAATCCCCTACCAGACTAGCAATCAGTGTCTCATTTGTTCTTCCATACCCCCAATGATTAGACAACCCAGAACATGGAACTTAGAATACCTCAGGCAATGTGGAACACATGAACACTCTTTCGTTATACACTCATGCTAGTCCAAAACGGGAAGTAAATGAAGACACATGCAAGTTTGAAATATTTATCTCTAATGCCGTGTTCTCAAGCGCAGTATCTTTGGTAATACAAGCAGATATATTAAAAGCAACAAGATTATCAGCATAGTTACGATTCCATAAAATACAAAAGGAGAAAGCATGTTAAAATGCTAAATGGAAATAGACTAGATTACACCTAGATTTCACACTCCCTCGTTATTAGGTTATTTTATGTCTACGGAAGGTCTCTTGAGTTTACGAGGGCGGACCCATACCTCTGGTCCTAGTAGAAATGGATCACATCATTTTCTACACCAGCTCTCTGCATGCAAAAGTTCTCCAAATTGTGTGTGAGCATGCCTGCGCAGTGCATTATTAAACGCGCCAAAATCAGAGGCGGCCACAGCTGCATATATGTTATGTTTAGAACATGCGCTGATCAGACCGGAAAACAACCACTGTGTTGAAATAACCTTGAAGGCCTCGGCACTCACTGTGCAGACAATGCTTACAAAGCCAAGCTGCTAGTATAGAAAAACATATTATTCTCGTGTGAAACAAAACAGTCCTCTAGACTCTAAACATTTGTAATAATGTGTGCCGTGTGCAAAGGTAGCAGAAAGGAAAATGGCGTTTAAACTTCTAATAAGCTCATGCTAATTTAACACAGTGTAAATGCAAGGCCCAACTCCCATGACACAGTTTTATGTCAGATCTCCTAGGCAGATGCAAAGAGTATAAGCACCATGCTCTAAATTTAAAAGCAGAAGGCAGTAGCAGCAGCACTTTACGGGACCGAGTTTTGGGGGTATGGAAACGTATACTCACTGCAAGTGGCGGAGAATCATTTTCTTAGATCCCTTTTAAGACTGGGCCCGGGTACACCCTTGTTAACACGTTATGCAGAACTCAGTCTCACAACAAAAGTGGAAGTAGCAGCTGTAAAACCAACGTTATAGTGTATTAGAGTGTTGATGAATCCAAAGGCAACAACTACCTTACAATCCTTGGAAGACGTCGACTACGCTAGTGGCCACCAAAGGGATACATCGATGACTTATGTAAAATGTACTTTAACTGAACTGCAGCTGGGGTTCCTATGGTCTGGCCTGGGAAACCTACGGCGGGACACTGCGGAGCTTGTTGAGTAGCTCTACTCTGGGGCCAGGTGAGAGAAGTAACTTTCCGCAATTAGACCAGGAAATATACTGGGGAATTGTTTTAGTAACGGACATGGCCCTGCCAGTATGTTATATCTTGATTCAATTGACCAGGAACAAAAACTTACACTTTATATTAAGTTTAGATTAGGTACCTTGCCAACTTGCGAACAGCTAGTTTGATGTTCAAGGCTTTCAACAGTTGGTGAACATTGTGACTGTAAGATCGGGGGAAAGCAGAACTAATTGCACTTTCTGCTGTATTGCACAAAACATAACCTAGCACACAAAAGATGGCTTCTGCTCCTTTTTATATTTTTCGAGACTAAGGGGTCTATTAGGATGTGGGGCGGATCGCCACCGCCCGTATGGTGGTGGTGATCCGCCCACCATTTACCACCACCTCCATACCCCCGCCAACATAATCAGGCGGGGGGTACCGCGGCGGACAGGAAGACGGGAAGCGGCGGACGGGAAGACCGTCCGCCGCTTTTCCGCCCGGTCAATGAGTCGACCAGGTGGAAAAGGTTTGAATATGGTGGCGGTGTCTATTAGACACCGCCATCCATATTACTATGCATGCGGGGATCGGCCTTTCCGTGGCGGCAACAAAGCCACAGATAGGCATACGGATTTCGCAGCTGGGGCCTGTTGCATGACCCCAGAAAGTTGGTGGGAGTCAGGGGGCACATGGGGGTACCTATGGTACCCCCCGTATTTGCATGCACAACATGGCAGGCACAGCGCAGTGCCTGCCACGTTGTGCATACAATGCGCAAGGTGATCCACAGCATTGTGGCGGGCAATGCTGTGTGCACCGCCTGCCACAATGTTTTGCATGGGTGATGCCACCGCCACTGTGGCAGTGGCATACTAATTGCCGACGAGGGACCGCCGCACCACTGGCGGCCGGTCCCAACACCGCTAGGGTGGCCATCCTAATAGGCCCCCAAATGTATTAAATTGATATTGCTGATCTGTCTTAGGACTGACGATATATATATATATACTTAATTCAATAGCTTGGTATGTATGAGCAGTTTCCACATGTATGAGGGAACTGCCAACCGCTTTGGAATTCTGCTTATGTTTTTGTTGGAGTGTACACTGTCAGGGACATCATGGAGCTTATGCGTCATTTGATTTTTATGCACATGCACTTTGCTAGGATGTTGACAGGTAGCTGTTGGTCACATAGGTACTATCGCTTGCACTTTATAGGTTGACATGACAGATATGAGATTGCTGTTTTATGTATGTATTTATTAATTGTTTTATTTATTATTGTATGGCTGAAAGATCAAACAATAAACAATTGACTGACTGAAAAGCGGTAGTTTTTACACAGATTCCACCACCTGGTTACCCATATTTCAGTGCACTCCTATTCTAATAACTAATATATCTTTATAGGTGAGTCAGTACAGCACACACCCAAAGAAGTCAATCATGAAAAAATGCAATGAAGATGTATTTTATAAACAAAGATACTCACTGCTGCCGGGTACAAAGTACCGAGAAAGTAAGCTTTCTGACATGCTTCTCTGAGGTCTTTATTTAAACTTCCTTTATCTCCATACTCAGGGAAATGTGACCCCATCATCATTGGCAACAATGAACTCCATCTGCCTGTCAACTTGGACCGTTGCTTCCTTCTTGTCTTTTCCATTCTCCTTACCCACAACGTCCGTTCTCTATGACAGAGGAACTTGTTAAATATACTAATTTGCTTGTAATTTTAAAAACCAAGCAAATTTGTTCAAATTGCAGGTCATATGCTGAACAAAAGGGAAGACTATATCACCCACGTTCAAACCAGATAATAACCATTTTGCATAGTAATTTTAAAAAACTAGAATGCCAGTGTCCCACAATGCAACAGCCATATTCAACTTTAACAAATCACCCGGCAAAAAAAATAATAATAATTCTGTGGTGGGTAGACACTTAAGCAAAGAAACCCACAACATCAGCTTTTTATGGTTTGAATGGCTTATTGATTTTGACATACTTTGCTAATGCTCTTTATTGATCAGTCTAGGGAAGTAGTCTCATCATGAGCATATGTTACCAGATTCACTAATGATGTCCACATACACAACAATAGAAATGCAGTGACACACAAATGTATTTTAAGCGACAATCTGGGCATACATTACACTCCAAAAATGAAGGGTGCATCTTTCTCTGCCATACCACGTCACACATCCATGATCACATGCAGTATGCATCTGTGGACTTTGACTTTGCAAACTACTCCTGAGAGGTAGCATTAAAGTACCAAGAGACTGAGGGCGAGCCACTATTTTTAAGATAGTATTAAATATGCCAATGACGCCATAACAAACATAGCACAAACAGAAGTGTATTTAGAAAGGACATCTCTGATATTTATGCGTGGATGATGTAGTTAATAGTGTGAAAAATAGTTACATTTACATGAATAATTGTGTATTTTGTCTGGTTTATTGACTGACCCATCAGATTTTGTCTGCCGTAGATATTGAGGATTCATGGCTTATCCCAAATGAATTCCAGCAAAATTTTTGCATACAGACACCAAGAACAAGCATTGGCATAGCCAATAGGTCTCGCCTTCGGGACCTTATAAGTGTTTAGCCATGCAACAGTTCATGTTGTTGCACCAAGGATATTGTGCTGGATAACCAAACACTTATAAGGTCTCAAAGGCGAGACCTACTGGCTATGCCGATGCTTGTTTAGGTTAGGGCCTACTGTCCCAGTATCTGGAAGATAAAATAATAATAGATTTCTGTGGTAAATTGCATAATGATGACCATATCCCTGACAGACGCTGTTTTCCTACAGATTGCTGGGCCACCATTGAAGTGTTGCTGTAACCATTTGGTGTCTTTTGCCATCCTAAAGCATAATGGGCATTGTTCTTCTGATTCCTTTCTGTTGATCCCTTTGAGCTACCACACCTGAAATGAATGGTATGGAAAAACAACGGCCAGTGCTGTAGTACTGTCCTTGGAGAGTTGGAGTTATCTGGTAACCTTAGGAAGCATGAACCACCACAATATACTGATCATGGCCTATATATGGATTTCTAACCGTGGCTTGCTCTGACCTGGCCCTTCGATGGAAATAGCACCGACAACACTCTAATGAGGTGGGTCTCGGTTGACTGTGGATAAGACTGTGCTTTTTTAGGTCTCTCCTTGCGTTAGCAGCGCGCATGCGCTGTTCCTGCCAATGCGAGTGCCTTTTGGAATCAATACAATTCCAGAAGTCTACTTGAAGCCCCGCCCCTCTTTCCATTGGCGCATGTCATCGTTTATGTTAAACGATGGTGCATGATTAGAAATCAGGCTTTCGGGTACCCCCCTGTCCACTTTTACAGACGGCCCATGTGGACAGGCCGACGCCATGTTTTTTCCCATGAGGAAGAAGATCCTAGCATAGCTTACGATGGCCCTCCTCCCACCACTTGACCAAGGATATGGGTCTGTTTGCGACAAGTTGCAGGCTGTTTGGCACACACAGTCCACTTTCCCTGAAGCGTCTCAACCCACTTCCCTCTGAGCGTCTTAGACGTTTTCTGTGCTGTTACTGGGCAGACTTGTTTGGGAATATGGAAGTTCCATTGTACTCTGAGACCCCTCGTATAAGGGTTGACCATTGCCACTCTGGCTGGCTCGCACTGCGATCAAAGGGATTTAAGCTGCTCCGGACCAGGGGCTGAGGCAAGTAGACACATGCTGCAGCAGTTGGGGTGGACGCCGTGGCATTAGCATGGGAATCATGCCAGCTAGAGGAAAGAACCTTATGAA
Organism: Lissotriton helveticus; assembly: GCF_964261635.1. Classification (NCBI taxonomy): domain Eukaryota; kingdom Metazoa; phylum Chordata; class Amphibia; order Caudata; family Salamandridae; genus Lissotriton; species Lissotriton helveticus. Next base: position 53,036,971 of record NC_136062.1, on the reverse strand, counting down.
TATACATTAGCTCCTTTCGCTCAGCAATTCACCGGCATGTTCCACAAGCGTCTCTTAGATGCGCCCTGCTGTCCTCCTCTTTTTGTGCTGCGTCAACTCAATGTTGAGTTTCTTCGTGTTGTGAAGGAGGACTCTTGGATGAAGAACTAATATTTGCTTTGTTACCTCTGAAAGTCTCTTGAGTGGTTGCCTCTAGTTTTGCTTTAAAGAGGTAAACTGCTAATCTCGTGCCCAAGTGGGCAAAGAGTGGTCAGTTGGCAAGTTGTCGGCACTATGTTGCACATAAAGATGGGAAAACGTTAAGTCAGCTGGGTACAGTTTTGTCTTGGAAGATGAGCTAGGATGTCCCAGTGTGCTCCCATCGGGCCAGAAAATGCTCGGATCCACGATTTAAGATTAACTGTCCTTTCTGAGATGCCAGGCTTTTTGTCTCCTTTACTGTTGCTACAGACTAGTGGGATCTTCATATAGAATGACATCATCAGGTCATACCTAAAACTAATCCTCGTAGGTCCTTTGCGGATCTTTTAGGCAATTCATAGACTTATTTATCCCCCTCCCCCGGTGTGCCTTGAAGGTAAAACTTCATCAGACCATTGAATGAGGCTTCCAGTCATATCTACTATAGTAGAGCTCTTCAGAGCAGAGTGTGTGGAATTTGTGTCTTTGGGTGAGTTATGGGATGTAGCACAGGTTGAGTGTACTTAGTATTACCATGCTGATGTCATTTGTTTGCAGTGTTTGTCAGACGCTACCTTACCAGCTCATGTATTTTGGTAGCAGGAGTGCTTTTTGTACTGCAGACCCTCAAACTAGAGATCAAGTAACCCCTTTTAGCTCTGGTTCTCAGTGAAACTAGGCAGAGCAGTTAAGGGCTGAATCTGGAAGGTGCTCTGGCCAAGAAAATGAATTCTCAGCAATACACAAAATAACATTCAATAAATCATAGTCCAACCAGTGCTTTTTTGTAAAAAAGGATAAGTAATATAATTCACGCACAATTAAATACGAACAAGTTATGAATATTAAACATATTGCTGGTGAAATAAAAAATGTAACCCCATCCTTAAGCGTCCTGCAGAATAACCAGGTTTTAAGTCACATACCCTGAAGTCCAGTGACAGTGTAGTGCTGAACTGTGGGGATGAAGAGGAAAGAAAACATGCATTTATTCTAAAGTGATGCCTAGTGTTAGAAATGGGGGTCTCTAGTTGCCAATGGTTTGCACCTTTGTCCAAGTAGGGACCCTTCATCCTAGTCAGGGTAAGGGGGATACACTTCTAAAATAACCCCTGCTCACCCCCTTGGTAGCTTGGCACGAGCAGACAGGCTTATCTCAGAGGCAGTGTGTAAAGCATTTGTGCACACATACAGTAATACAGTGAAAACACTACAGATGGACACCACGGTTTAGAAAATAAGTAGTATTTATCTAAATCAAACTAAACCAAAACAACAAAATCTACAATATAGTTATCAAAATATGACTTTTAAAAGGTAGAAATAGTTCTGTTTATAGAAAATGGTGGATGCAACACTTTGAACACAAAGTACCTTGGATGCGTCAAAAAGACAATCAAAAAGAGTCTCAGGGAAGGTGATGCATCGGTTCCTTACACAGGGAAGGTGATGCATTGGTTCCTTGCTCCGGGGGAGGTGATCTGTCGGTTTCTTACTGCTGCGCAGGGATGTGATGTATCAGTTCCTTACCGGAGAGAAGGTGATGCCCCTGTTTCTTACTGTGTGAGGAGGTGAGGCATCGGTTTCTTACTGCGTCACCCCAGCGATGCGACAGACCTGTTGTCTTGATGTGATGCATGACGATCTAGGACGATGCAATGCGTGAAGATCCGGGATGCGCTGGGACGATTCCCACCGCGTCCCCCTGATGCGTCAGTTCTTACACAGCAGGGCCTGCGTCAGGACTCGTCGCACGGCAGACAGTTCAGCCACCGGCAGGCGCTGTGTTGCTTTTTTGGCTGCGGGCGATGCATCAGAAATTCTTCTCGCACCGGTGCTGGAACCAGGTAATGCATCGATTTACATAATTCTTTAGTTTTTTGCAGCTCCAAGCCCCAGAAAGAAACTCCAGATGCCCAGAAATCTGGCAGACACCTCTTGGCAGGTCAGAACCTCCAGCAAAGGAGTCAGGGGGACTGTGTGTGAAGTCTTTGTGTCCCTGAGACTTCAACCAGGAGACAAGCTCTACTTCAATTCCTTGGAGCTCTTCCTCAAGCAGGGGACACAGCACACAGAAAATTCCTTGCCCTTTCCTTGGCAGAAACAGCCACTGCAGGCCAAATCCAGACAGCACACAGCAAAGGGGCAGTACTTCTCCTCAGTTTCTCCAGCTCTTCTCCTTGCAAATGTTCCTCTTGAATCCCAGAAGTAATCTAAAAGTCTGGCCCCACTTTTATAGCAGAAATTCCTTTGTTCTCTAGTGGCAGAAAAGCTCTTTGCCCAGCCAAAACCAGTTCTCTCCTCTCTGGTGCAGCTGCTCGGAAGGAGGTGGAGACAGCATTGTCCAAGGCAGGCCAGGCCCATTCAGGTATGAAAGAAATCTCCTCCTCCTACTTTGAATGCAGGGCATGTCTATTCAGCCCAGCTCTGAGTCACCCACGAAAGGCAAGACACACCTACCCCTCCCTCAAGTGGATGTCTGAACAGAAAGCACATCCCAGCCCTTGTCACTCCAAAGCCAGTCAATACACAAACCTAGCAGAGGCACACAGGATGGCTAAGCAAGAAAATACCTAATTTCTAAAAGTGGTAGTTTCAAACACAGAATGTAAAAATCATCTTCACAAAAAGATGCATCTTTATATTCTGAGTACAGGCCTACTAAACTTTAACTTCCTACCTTGCCCCAATGGAAGTTATATTTATAAGACATTATAGATAAACTCCCATTCTATCCTATGGGGCAGATAGCCTTTCAATAGTGAAAAAGTAAATTCACTGTACTTCACTACCAGGACATGTTACACCCATCACAACATGTCCTACCTTTCACACTCACTACACCCTGCCCACAAGGGTGCCTTGGGCCTACCTTAGGGGTGACTTACATGTATGAAAAGGGAAGGTTAGGGCCTGGCAAGTGGGTGCACCTGCCAGGTCGACATGACAGTACCAAACTGCACACAGACACTGCAGTGGCAGGTCTGAGTTACATTTAAAAGCTGCTCATGTGTGTGGCACAATCAGTGCTGCAGGCCCACTAGGAGGAATTTGGGGCAAGGTCCCTACATGAGTCACAAAGTGATCTCTACTAAGTCTTCGTACCCTGTTGTTCTAAACAATACCAATCACACACATATTGTTACCTACATTAGTGTATATAGCAATTAAAATTTCACAAGAATAGAAGCACACTGGATTACCAGCTGGCAGTATATGCAATTTGCATGTTTATACGTAAAAAACATAAAAAAGGTGATAAAAGAATAATAAGAGAAAGGGAGATACGTTGTGCAAAGTGGTACAAAATTTATTTAGCAATGTTATCGATTTTTTGTTATCACTGGCAAGATCAACACTTAATATAAATACATTCGAAAAACAATTTAAAAAAACATCAAAGATCAATCATTAAAATGTTCATCAGAACAAGGGTCGACGCAGCGTTTCGGTTGGGGATTTGAATAAAAAACCTTCTTCAGGACCAATTTTATATCTACATAATGTATATTTTATGCACAAGTTAACTCCAACATCATCTTTATCCCATTCTATACATCTTTCTCAGAGAATCACTCTATATCTTGTTACACATATTATATTCTTTACTACAAGCTAAACATCCTCATATAAGTAGGTTACAGTATTGGTATTGTCAGGAAACAGAATCTTGGGGTACGGTCAAGGTCATAGCTATTGTAGCTGGTTCGGGTTTTGTCTCTCTATAAGATATATACTACCACATGGCTGGTTACCTGAGGTTATTAGAATTCCTCTGACTTGGATCAGTCTTGAAGCTTATTGGGTGATGAAATGAAGAGTAAATTCAATCTCTGTGCGTTATATATTCATTAATCTGTAATCAGATACATTTATTATTGTTAACCGGTGTCTTATAATTACACCTAAAGGCCCTCAAAATTCATACATAGAGCACATCAACATAGATACCTTTGCCGAGATGAACTCGGATTCGAGCTTGTATGATAGGAGCCACCAATGTCCTTACTTATGATAGATGTGGTAAGGCTGTAACAAGATCAAAAAAACCATGGATGGAATTTATGAAATATTGTTTTGTGAAAGAATAGACTATATAGCGGAGTAGCTTACCCAAATTTGATCAATGGCAAAAACGATGTAACCGCAGACTTCTAAATTGTCACTTTGGGCACCGTGATTTTGGGGGTTGACCTCTCACTGTAGTAAATCAAATGAAAATAAAGATTTTATTATAGCTAAGTAGTCTATCTATGATCAAAAGACTATTTGTTTAATTACTGAACGCTATATATCCAATTTTAGTTCAAGGATATAGGCGCGATATTTTCTACAATTGCCCTTTTATTTGTTACCGCTCTAGTTACTATAAGTAACACGCATACGGCATTTCTGTGATCAGAAGAGATTAAGAAGCCGCCTCGTTGCTTCATAGTGACCCATAAGATGTTACGTTCTATCTGGTCAGTTCGAGGTTGTTAAATAGCAGTGCGGGTTTCAGCGCGTAAAATTTACGAGCCAACACATTTCAGTGAAATCAAAACGCCAGCGGGTTGGGAATAGCAGTACGGGTTTCAGCGCGTAAAATATACGAGCCAACGTATTTTAGTGAAATCAAACGCCAGCGGGTCGGGAAAGGTCTTACTTAATCATACAGGGTCGGCCTCCCTGCTCCTATCCATACAGCGTTCCTGGCGTATTTTCAATCATACGATGTCGGGCATGGTATCGTTGTAGGTCTTAAATACAAGGCGGATCCTTATTGGATGTTAAAAGATGTGTCCTATTTGGGTCACGCCAGGCCACATGGTGCGCTACTGATGTTGCAACAAACTTTATTGAATCACGGAGTGACAGCGCGTTGTTGCTGCCAGTGAAGGTGTCACGTTTATCTGACCTTGGTAAAACTAAATAGAGTCATGTTGCCTAGTTACGCCGTATGAAGGCCCACTAGGAGCATTCGATTTACAAGCCCTTATTGGTTATAAGCCATTATGGAAACACCAATCCATGACTACAATTTACAGAGGGAGTGAATGCACTTTGGCACTGAACAGCAGTGGCAAAGTGCCCAAAGCATCTAGACCAGCAAGTGTCAGTTTTAGATATATAACTAAAACACCCCAGTGGTCAAGCCATATTATGATTTCCAAAGTCAAAACAGATATTGTTCTTTACTCTGCCTTAGTTCAAAGTTTGATTAATATAGGCATTTACGATTCTGTTATTCATCTCATTCATAATTCTCCAAAAGTGTAAGTGAATAGTTCAAAGTGAAAAAGTTATGCAAATTAAAATATTGATGCAGTCACGGAGCAAAACCAAGTCAATACATTTTTTATAAATGTACATATAGTGCCTCATCTTAATTCAGACCATAAGGTTTAAAGGTACGCAGATTCAGAATATGACGAGATTCTCTTTGTCTCAGCCTTCTTTCCCTGTCTCTGCCTCACTCATGGCAATCCACAGTTTCGATTGCAAAGAATTTTAACAATTTCCAATCTCCTCCATGATGTAACTCCATTGCTGCAGTCTTTGTTTATGGTCACTTGTACGTGTTCTAAAATTCATTATTTTAGTTCACAGATGGTACTACCCACGTACTTAGGAGCACAAGAGCATTCAATTATATATACTATATAGTGTCTTTTACATGTTACTCATTTTTTAATTTTCCAAGTTTTATTGTTAGCCAATTTGATTTCATTTGTATTTTTTGCAATTTGACATACTTTGCAATTATGACATTTTACAAATCCCTTTGTGTTCAACCACTGGGATAGTTTGCTGTTCCTCTCGTGAAAATGACTATGAACTAATTTATCCTTTAGGTTTTTTGCTCTTCTGAATCTCACATTTGGATGTTTTCCCATTAACTGAGCTACTGTTGAATCCAATTGGAGTATTTTCCAATTCTTCTTTAGAATGCAAAATTTCCTAGCTAACGTGCAGGCACGTTTCAATTCTATTAAGGACGTGGAGGCGAGGATTAGGCTTATTTCTCTCTTCGTTTCTTACAAATACACAGCTCCAGCAGCCTTTTCCAAAGATATAACATATGAAAAACTCCATTTCCCATGAACATCGGGGAAATCTAGAAACAAACAAAAGTCCAACATTGGCCAGCCAATCCAGTGAGAGGACGTCCCATAACTTCCCCCGCGGACGCTCTATCCTCCTCTTTCTTCGTGCGACACCATCCAGGTTATCCTTCGTTTATTCTTGTTTACCATTATCCGATCCTACAACAAGGAAAAAACACGCAGGTAAGACCAACAGGCCAAGAAACCCTACGAATTAGGAAAAAAACAGTCGGTAAGCATGACATCTGCGCAGATAAAGAAATAGATACTACATCAACTTATCCACTGCAAAACATAACCTGTGAAAGCATCTACTCACCGTACATACACAGAAATTCTGGGTGGGCCGGAAAAGAAGTCCGGGTGGGCTAATCTTCGCCTCCGCGTCTTTAATAGAATTGAAAGTTTCCTGCACGTTAGCTAGGAAATTTTGCATTCTATGGCAGGACCGGAGGCTTCAGATTAGGCTAGTTTAAAGCTTATCCACCACCAATGAACCCAGGGACACCACTGGTTTAAAATAGAACCTCTTGAATGTGGAATCTGAAGACCAGTCTGCGGCATTCAAGATATCCTCCAGCCGCGCTCCCAGGGAAAAAGCTTTGGATGCCATGGCATCCCTCACTGAATGGGCCCCAAAATGGGAAGTATCTATGCCCGCCTCCTGCATCACCCAGCGGACGCACCTGGCAATCGTGGGAGATGAAACCGCCCTGTGTGGTTTGGTAAGAGCGATAAACAACTGATTCACGCCCTGTGGATGTATATCTACTGTCGCAACCTCATAGGCCTTCAGACCTCTGACCACACACAATTTTGGGATGTCAGGGGAATCAGGATAAGACACTGACCGGGAGTCGCACTTAGTCCTTCTCGAAATAGTAAAAGTAACTCCTTCCGGAGTAAAAATCCGACCAGTAATATCGAGGGCCCTCACATCCGATACCCTGCGACACGAAACGAAACATAGCAACATTGCCAGCTTAGCTCACATTTGTTTTCGTGACAAATACTTATTTGATGGCCAGCTTCTAAACAGGTTGAGAACCTTGTTTACGTCCCATAACAACGAGTTACGAGGACCCGGAAGAACAGAAAGCCGTATACCGTGCAACAATTTACAAACCAGGGGATGCTCCTCAAGTGGGCGATTATCCACTGGGAAATGCCACGCAGAAATCGCTGAACGGAAGGTATTGATCGACCTATAGGCCAAGCCCTCTTTCGCAAGCGAGGCTAAAAAGTTAAGGACATAGACAACGTCCGCCCCCATCGGATCCACCTGTTGTCGCAGACACCAACTCCCCCACCGAAACCATGCAGATCGGTATCTTTTATTGGTGCTCTCAGCCCATGACTTAGAGAGTAAAATGGGCAGCGTCCTCCGAAAAGCCTGGGACTTTCCAGCATCGCCTGTAACCCACCAGGCTATCAACCGCAGACCTCCCTTGATCAGAAGGTGATGATGAGAATTCCCCTGAGGATCTCTGAGGAGATCTGGACCGAGGGGTAGAGGGATTGGAAAATCACAGGAAAGTTCCATGAGAACCAGAAACCAGGCTTGCGACCTCCACACTTGAGTAATCACCACTAGGTCCGCCTGCTGCCTCCTCACCTGGGTTGACAACCGCATGATCATCGCGAAGGGGGAAAGGCATAACCCCGTTCTTTGCTCCAATCCTGGAGTAAAGCATCCACCGCCAGCGCCTCCGGATCCAGACGCCAACTGTAGTAACGCTCCAGTTGGGTGTCCGACCGGGAGGCAAAGAGATCCACCGAGAAGGGACCCCATCGGGACTGGATCTCCCTGAACACGCCAGGATGTAGTTGCCAGAGACTGGTGTCCTTCCAATGACGAGAGCACCAGTCCACCCCTTGGTTCGACGACCCCGGCAGATGTTCCGCTGTTAGAGTGATGTGGTGGGCTAGGCAGTATTCCCAAAGATCGCGAGCCAGGTTCGACAATGCCATGGACCGCGTCCCTCCGAGGTGATTGATATAGCATACTGCCGCTACATTGTCCATCTTTAGCAGGACCGAAGATTGGACCCTGTCCTTTGTCCAACACTTCACCGCGAAGGAGCCCGCCATCAATTCGAGGCAATTGATGTGAAGGGTTTGCTCGGAACAGGACCATCTTCCTCCGGTAGACACTTCTCCGCAACGGGCACCCCAACCTGACCCGCTGGTGTCCGACTCTATCACCAGGTCTGGTTGAGAGCCAAAAATCGCCCGGCTGTTCCAGGCATCCATGTGATCTATCCACTAGCGCAACTCCAACTTTGCCTCCTCGGAGAGGGGTACGCTCTGGGAGTAGGGGAGATCTCTGCGCAAATGATACGCTTTTAGGCGCTGAATGGCCCTGTAATGCAAGGGTCCCGGAAAAATGGCCTGAATCGACGATCAAAGGAGCCCTAGCACCCTGGCCAAATGGCATAGGGAAATCGCAGGCCGCGATAGTGTGCGCTTCAGTTCGTGCCTGATCTTGGCCAACTTCCGAGGGGGTAGAGACAAGGTCGCCTTGACCGAATCCACCATGGAACCCAGATACTGCATCCTCTGAGACGGGATCAGGTCCGACTTGGCTCCGTTGATGACGAACCCAAGGGACTCCAAATGGAACACGGCTCGTTGCAGTTGAGCCACCAGGCGATGGAGACATTGACTTATAATGAGTATGTCGTCCAGGTAAATAATCAGCCGGACCCCCTCCGATCGGAGACATTCCACCACGGGTTTCATCACCTTGGTGAACACCAAGGAGCGGAAGACAGTCCGAAAGGAAGAGAGGTGAACTTGAAGATCTGCGAACCCCACTGAAACTGCAGAAAACGCCTGTGAGGGGCAAAAATCGGGATCGTCAGGTAAGCATCCTTGAGGTCCAGACGGACCAGCCAATCCCATGGTTGCAACAGATCTCGTAGGAGGTGGACACCCTCCATTTTTAAATGGCGGTAAACGAGGCACGCATTGAACTCTCGCAGATTTAATACGGGGCGGTAGCCTCCGTCCTGCTTCTCCACCAGGAAGATATTGCTGAGAAACCCCCGAGGGTGGAGAGAAGAGGGAGCAATCGTTCCCTTGCGAAGTAACTCCAAAATCTCCCTGTCGATAATGAAATGAAATGATTACGCACTTGTATAGCGCACGACTACCCGTAGGCATCTCGGCGCTTGTACGAATGCCGCCGAGAAACCCTTCCTGGCCTTTCCCTGTGAGGAGCCCACTCCTGGGCACCCCCAAGGTGAAGTCAGGCATCCTCAGCGTTGTTGGGGCCATTGTAGAGATTAGGCAAGCTATTGCCCAGAGGTGCAGAATGGGACTCATGATTAGAATAGGCGCAGAGGCGAGAATTAACAGGTCCGAGGAAACTGAGCCATAGGCCCGCCGAGGCGGGAATTGAACCCTGTTCCTGGCCAGACTACTGCATCAGGGTCTGCCGCTCTAACCATTGAGCCACACTTCTCTACAAATAAGGCCCCGTTGCTCCTGCGTGAACATGAGGGGTCTGGGACGAACAGGCTGGACTGGCTGTTCGGCATATTCCATCTGAAAACCTCCGACGGTTTGCAAAACCCAAGCGTCGGAGGTGAGCAAAGACCAGTTGTGAAGAAAAAACTGAAGCCTGCCCCCCAGCTTCACCTCACCGAACTCCTGAAGCCTTACCTTGCTGGTTACCATAGGAGCCATCTCCACGGCCATGGCCTCCTCTGCGACGTAGGTAGCTTCTGGTTGGGTAAAAATTCCCAAACCTCTCCTGGTCCTGATACTGTCCCCTCTGGGACTCTCCTTGCTTGAAGGAGGCTCTGTTGGGATGACGGCCGGCCGAGCGCCCCCTTCCACGACCGGCGGCACCAAAAACACGTGGGGTGAAGATTCTCTTGATCGACGTTAGGGCCTTCTTCAACGAATTAAACGTGTTCACGAATTTGCCCAACTCCTTTACGAAGGGATCCCCAAACAGGTAGCCCTCTGCTACTGGACCCGCCTCCGAAGTTGCTAACTCCCCAAGTTTAGGGTAGATTTTTATAAGGAGAGACCTGCGTTGTTCCGTCGAGATTGCTACATTAGTGTTACCTAGAAAGATAACAGCCCTCTGCGCCCAACCGGATAAAGTCTCTAGGGAGATAAGGGTACCGGAGGCTTTGGCATCCTCCGCCATGTCTAGAATTTTTGCTAGGGGGCCAGCGGCATCCAATAGCTTATCCTGACACGCTCTCCACGAGCGGTCAATACCTTTTCTTGGGATCACGAATGAACTTAGCCAAGAAGGTGGACATCTTTGGATCCACCTCGAGGGTCACGGCAACCTTTCCGTCTAAGGTCGGTAGCAGGCAACTCCGCACCTCCTTGTCCAGGGGTTTACGAAGTCTGGATGCCATGTAGGCTGCCACTTTGGGGGCCGGAGTCCACTGTGAGGACCGCGGGTGCAACAAATCATTCGGGTTAAGCATATCAGTACTAAGGTCTGGGGACGTCACAGGTGCTGGGTTTAACGGGTGCCACAGCCGCTCTGCCTCACCGTCACCATCAGAGGTCTGGGGGGACTCATCCAGATCCACTGTCGTGGTGTTGTCAGGGGGACCCGAGGACCCTTCCTGGACCTCATCTGCCTTATTGGGAGGGGAGGAGACATTAGCCTCCATAAACCCCTTCTTAAGGCGCGCAAACGTGTCTGTGTCTACACCTGCCTCCCCTGAACGCTTACGCTTAGGCTCCGATGCATTAGGGGATGGTTGGCCCGGAGGTAGAGGAGTCTTAGACCCCGACAAGTCTTCCCTCTGCTCGAGGGGTAACAGGCACTGTGCCTGCAGCTTCTCAATTTTCTTCTCCAAGGGCTCAACCACCTGGGAGACGGCCTTGAGGATGGAGGAGTCCATGACCGTACAGAATTGATCATCTACAGGTAAGTACATGACCTCCTCCTCCTCCTCCTCGTAGTAGTCCTCGTACTCAAACTCCATGGGGGACTACCAAGCGGCAAAACCGGTAGGTGAAGGGGATAGATAGGGGGTTTCCCTATAGTATGCACAGGACTAAGCCCTTAGTTGCCGGAAAAGGCCTGGGACCCAACTCGCCCTCCTAATTCCGAGGGGTAACACCGCCTGGGCCGGTCCCAAAGTAAACTGATGCAATCTTACCCGCCGCGCGGGTGTTCTGTCTCCAGGCGGGGCTCTCAAACATACAATGCCCAATCGTACAAGAGCAATCTTCCCCAGCGGTCGCAGCATCTGACCGAACTGCTCTATGGACAAAGGAAGCGGAAACAGATGACTAGCTGCCGCGGGGGATAGACGCACTGGCGGTGCGCAAAGGTAGTAGGTGCGCGGTCCCCTCGCGGCGGGAGGCAGCACCGCACCGAGAGCCTGAAGAAAACTCGCCCTAAACGCCGGGAAAACAGCGGAAACGCGCCGCAATGCCAGCAACAGTAGTAGTACACAAGCAAGCGCCAAAAACAGCAAAGTACAGCCAAATACGCTCAAACAAATGCCATATATGAGGAAGAAAGGAGACACTCATCTGAAATCTGCTGGAGCAGCGAAGAAAGAGGAGGATAGAGCGTCCGCGGGGGAAGTTATGGGACGTCCTCTCACCGGATTGGCTGATCTCTGTTGGACTTCTGTTTGTTTCTAAATTTCCCCGATGTTCATGGGAAATGGAGTTTTTCATATGTTATATCTTTGGAAAAGGCTGCTGGAGCCGTGTATTTGTAATAAACGAAGAGAGAAATAAGCCTAATCTGAAGCCTCCGGTCCTGCCATAGAATTCCTTTGATCTTTTTAGATTCCATTGAGTATGTAGTGATGAGGCGAATCGTTTTGGATTTTCACTTGTAATCTGTGTTTTTACTTTTAGAATTTCATCTCTTGTTTTTGTAATTGTTTTGTCCCATCCTCTTTTTATTATACCATTGGTATATCCTCTTCGTTTGAATCTTTGTGATGTTATTTTGCTGTGTCTGTGCCATTCGTTCTCTTCAGAGCAGATCCTTTGGATCCTGGGTAACTCACCAAATGGAATATTTTGGATTAAAGTATTCTGATGGAAGCTTTCTGCATGTAAGATCGAATTTGTTGCAGTTCCTTTTAATGACCTGACATTTCGGGCTGGACTGTTCCCATTGGGTGCAGGGTCAAGACTGATTTGCATATATCTGGATCCATACTGGAATGGCCTGGTGAGCAAAAAAACGATGGATTTAGGCCCAGATCTCTGTACTGGGGTGAATGTATGACATTGTTCTGCATGTGGTCCATCAATTGTTCTTTTTGCATTTGTCAACCCGAGTGGGACGAGTATGCCCAGACGTTCGTCCCATGCTCTCCATGCCACTGGAGTCAAGCTATCCTGGCTGACGAGGGCTAAAAGCCCGAAACCATTCCTAGGATGCTTGTTTCCAGTCCAGGGAGGACCTGGCCTGGTAATTCGGGCTGGATTGCTCCCATTGGGTGCAGGGTCAAGATTGATTTGCATATGGCTGGGTCCAAACTGGAATGGCATGGTGAGCAAAAAAACAATGGATTTAGGCCCAGATCTCTGTACTAGGGTGAATGTATGACATTGTTCTGAAATCTGTCCATCAATTGTTCTTTTTGCAAATTTTTGAGCACTTATTCCTCAGACATCGATATTTATACTGCAATACGTTACAATTTAAAGAATTCTTTGAATTAATAAAAGTATGTCAATTTTAACACTTAACGCCATGTGAGTATATATTTGATATATATATATATATATATATATTTTTATATATGTTCTCCGCTCTGTTCCACAGTAAAGAAACAACTATTACACTCCATGCAGCTATTAATCCACTCCATACTCTTTTGAAAGACAAGAGGTGAAAAATCAATGCGTTTCGGACGTGCTGTGCAACCTTGCTCACGGTAATGCACCTACTTAAAAGTTATAATATATAAACATGCTATCACCCATAGTGCACCATATAAACAAGAAATGCAGACTAATTGCTATACAAGTAACATGGTCGCCATCTCAAAACATTAGCAACCATTACACTTACATAGCTAAAATCATGTTACACTCTTTCTATATTACAAAATTAGAAAAGAGCAAAGGGCTCAAAAACATTTTCAAAATTATACTAATACAACTAGTAATTCAGCTGGTAATATTTATCAGAAGTATCCCAGTTATAAATTCCCACATTATGAAGTGTGTTGCATTTGTGCTCCCCATTATCCTGGTAGGAGACCAGTTCCATCCCAGACAGCAGTGATGAAAAGGTATATTGGAACAAGTTAAAAGTCATCAAGAAGCCGCAGTAGGTAACACCGAACTGGCACTATCAAGCATATATGTACACATATATGGCAAGTTACAAAAAATCCGATAGACTGGTTATAGAGCCCAAGTGGGCTTAAACAGCGGACCAATCATTGAGCCCAATTGGGTTTAAGTATCCCAATTTCCTTACAGATTGTCATCCAGTCCAAAGACATCCACACCTTGCCTTTTTGAGCAAAGCAACACAACAGTAAAAAACATGTGCGTAACAAAATCTACTATAAAAAAACTCAACTGGGGCATTACTTAAGTCAAATTCTGTGTCTTGAGCAACCAGAAACTATAAAGACATACGAAAAGAAAAACATGTGAGCTATTGTGCATGAAACATGCCAAGAACAGACACCGCCTTAGGTGCAATATAAGTAACATACAAATACAACATATAACGAATTATCATCAGTATGTAGATGAAGTGGACTATACCCAGAGCGGAGTCAGGGTGTTGTATCAGGCAAGTATATAGCTCCTCATCAATATTCAATCCCTGAGGTTCCATACTATCCATATCTAATATGAATCTGGTTTCCAATTGTCTTAATCTGGTTTTCAATCCCCACCGCTCAAATCATTGGGGATCTGGGCTAGCCAAGTGTATTTCAATATAGTCACATCACTATTGTGTATTTTCTCAAAATGTCTTGCGACTGGGTCAGTAATAATAATAATAATAATAGGTCAGTGCATTTTTTGTTGCAACTGTGTAACTGCATTCCTTGTTGTCAATGGCCCTCATATGCTAAAGTATGCGCTTAGGAACAGGTACAGTGGTAGTGCCTACATATACCTCCAGACAAGGATTTCTCAATATGTAAACTACATACTTGCTTTTACATGTGAGTCTTCCTCTTATTTTTATGATGTCATAAAGTGATGTTTTTATCTGTGTCAAATTCTCACCATGCATGCATGCCTCACTGCGTGTACACTTGGTAAAGCCTTAGTTAGGTGTAAGCAACATCCTTTTGACTGCTGCATGGCCTTGATCTTCCCCGATCAACTGATCACATAGTGACCTCGCCCTTCTAAAACATATTTGGCGATGAATCAGCATATCCTTTCCGATAACCGGGTCCTGTTTAACAAGGTCCTAGTGTTTCTGTAAAGCAAAATGTAGTTTACCATGATTGGTATTGTATTTGGACACAGATCTTTGTATTGTGTTCTTACTTTTGTGCTTCTTTTGTGCAAACAGGGCTTCTTCCCTTTTCTGGGATGCTGCTCTCAGGATGCAATTGGAGTACCCTCTGGCTTTAAACCGTGTGATCATTTTCACCTCGAATTTATTGTGGTCTTCTTCTGTACTACATAACTTCTGTGCTCTATACAACTCACCAAAGGAGATGCTTTTTATGAAAGAAGTGCGGTGCTAGCTATGAGCATGAAAAATTGTGTTACCAGCTTCATATACAATATCGTTGTCTCGCTGAACCTCACCATTACATCTAAAAATTCAATCTCAGTTTTGCTAATTTTGCTAGTAAAATTCAGATTAGGATCGTTGTGATTGAGAGTGAATACATCTTTCTGCCTGAGGTTCAGTGCCTTTGCAGAGTAAAAATAAATCCTCAATTAACCTGACTTGCATGATAATGTGATTTGCCCATTGCTCCATGCTGATACCATTGAGCACTTGCTCCCCCTACCAGCAATATGCAAATTTGTATAGCCGGGGCAAAGCAGGTGCCCATAGCTGTTACTCTAAGCTGGTGGTGGATCTCATTATTGAAAAGAAAAATATTTTTGGATAAACCCCACTCCATCATTGTGAGTATTATTCTGTTATATTTTACAAACTTTATAGGTCCAGTCCTAAATACAGGTTTGGTAGTTATAAGTACATCATAATGTCTTATACTAGTGTATAATGCTTTTACATCCAGAGCCATTAAGACCATATTGTCCTCCCATCTCATAGCAAAAATCAGGAAACAGGCAGCGTCTTTTCTATATGATGGTAATGTAGTTACCAACAGATTGAGGAAGAAATCAATATAATTTGAAACATTTTCGAATATACTAAAATGTGCTGCTGTAATTGGTCGACCTGGTGGTGTATTACCATTTACTTTATCTTAGGGATGACATAGAACAATGGTAGTTTAGGGTATTTCTGCTTCAGATAACTGAATTCATCCCAACTCAGGAGACCTGCGTCTGTCCACCCTTAAGTAGACTAGTAAACTCCTCATTGATCTGTAAGTATTCAGCTGTAGAGATTTTCTGATAACAATCTTTGTCATTAAGATGTCTGTATGCTTCCTTCAAATATAGTTGCCTGTCCCACAACACAACATTACCCCCTTTATCAGTGGGATTTACTACCACATTGTCCATACTGCTCATTTTATCCACTCTCAGTACTTCTAAACCATTTGTCCTTGGAGGTGAGTTGATTGTACCTTACAACTCTAATCATGTTCTCTGCGAAATTATAAATACAGGGCCTGATTCACAAAGGTAAGCTTAGATGTTGGAGATCTGGCCCAATTACGGACATAAAGGTAATACTCGTAAATGCCCTTTGTGAATTCCCAAAGTCATAAACGGAGGTGTTTGATCTAAGTTTAGACAAAACATCTAAGTTTACCTTTGCCAATCAGGGCCATTGTCTTTACCGGTTCAGGGAATGTACCTGGACCTCATCCTGGAGCCTGTATCTCCTCTTTCACAGATGTCCATAGAGGAAAGCTCATGATCCAATAGCTTTTCAATAGGTTCTGCAGATTGTATTGTATTGTAATTGCATTTATATAGCGCTTACTACCCCTGATGAGGAGTCAAAGCGCTTTTTTGGCGGGTAGCACACTACTCCGGGACCCATAGAGGATTAGTGTTGAATTAGTATAGTGAAGCATGCAAGTATATTTTAAGTGGTGGATAGGTTAGTCAGTTATTTGGATTTGGAATGATAGCAGAAGGATAGAGGAGGAGAAAAAGGTTTGTATTTATATAGCGCTTGTTATCCCTGATAGGGTGTTGAAACATGCTATTCAGGAAGCCCATAAAGGGTTAGTGGTGAATTTATATGGTGAAATATGAAAGTTATTTCAGTGGTGGATATTAGTCAGTTATTTGGAGTGAGAAGGATAGCGGAGGGATAAAAGGGGAAGAAAGGTTTGCATTCATATAGCACTTGTTACCCCTGATGGATGTTGAAGCGCTTTTCTGGCGAGTAGCACGCCACTCCGAAACTCATAAAGGATTAGTGTTGAAAATTAGTATAGTAAAATATGAAGTAATTTGAGTAGTCGATATGTTATTCAGTTATTTGGTTAGAGAAGGGTAGGTGGCGGGATAGTCAAGGGAAAGAGGTTTGTATTTATATAGCGCTTACTACCCGTATGGGGTTTTGAAGCACAAGTAGCACTCTACTCTGGAACCCAGCAGGATTAGTGTTGAATTAGTATGGTGAAACATGAAAGTAAATTTAGTGGTGGATATGTTAGTCAGTTATTTTGATTGAGAGGGGTTGGGGAGGGGTAGTAAAGAGGGAAGAGTTTAGAAATGTTTGTTTTGGGGGATCAGTATAGTAAAAGAGGTGTTGGATAATGCAAGAAGGGGTAGAGTAGGAGAGAGTCTAGAAAGGGTTATTTTGGGGATCTTAGTATTGGTATGAGGTTTGGGGTTAAATTAGAGAGTGGATGAAGAGGATATATTGAGGGAAGTATAGGCTGAGAAATAGGGAAGTGCATTGGAAATGCTAAATTAGAAGAAAGTGATAAATATATAGATCCATAAGTACATTGAAAGTATATAGATGCATAATGGAGGTATGTATGTTGAGCAGCATTTTTGGCCCTGGCCAGTCTCGAACAGATTCAAACAGGCAACTGCCCTTGTCCTCTTCGCCCTTAACAGGCTCAAACAGGCAACTGCCCTTCTCCTATCTGCCCCTAGCCTCGGTGCCCGGGCTGAGAAACCCTCAGCCTGGTATTTTATAGCCCTAGTAATCAGCTGACCCCTTCAGCCAATGGGAACCCTGACCTAACACTATCCAATCACAACACTAGCCCTAGAAATCCAGAACCAATAGAAGACCAGGACCTTACAGCCAATCTTAGCCCTAGTCCAACCACCCAATCAGTTAAAAACCATAATCTCTACGTACAATAGAGGCCCTAGCCCTACCAGTAGTCCCACCCCAAGTCCAAGCAACCAATGGCACAGGAAGACCTTGTCCCTACTTCCAAAAAAAACCTAACCCTACTCTAAGTCCCAAAACCAGTCCAGCAACCAATCACACCACAAGCCCTAAACACTTCTTCCAATTAAAAGTCTAACCCTAGCCCTAGCCCCACACTAGTCCCAACAACCAATAACATCCTAACCCCAGCTCTAGTCCAAACCCTACATTGATTGAATCACAGACCCAGAAACCAATCAGAACACTCAAATACCCAACCAATGAGGACACTAACCCTAATCCAATAGAAACATCAGATACAACCACCAATCAGTGTACACATGTACCAAACAATATCAGACCACATAAGGTCCTAGGGACCTCAGACAAGGTTTGCTGGCCAGGGAGTTGGAAGCTGCTTTTCCTGTTCAGAATTAAGGGTGGGCGTAGTTTGCGAAGTAGCGCTACGCGAAGCTACGCGAAGTGCACTTCTCACTACACGAACTTCACGTAGCACTACGCGAGCTGCGTAGTAGCATGTTCGCACTGTGCAAGATGCGTTTTCAATGATTGCACAGTGCGGACAAGCATCCAGCACTGTGCAAGCATTGAAAACGTCATCTTGCACAGTGCGAGCTGTAGTTTTCTGCTGCTCGAGTAGATTATTACTCGAGCGGCAGCTTTCTCAACGCGAACAGGTAGTTTCTCATTGAGAGCGGTCGCGAGCATGCTCAACCACTCACAATGAGAAACCTGACCTCCTCGCGTTGAGAATCTCGCTGGGATGTCATTTTGCTTGCTCGCGGTCGCGAACATGACGTTCAGGACGCAAACAAGCAAAAAATGACCGCTGCACTACGCTACGCTGCACTACGCATGTTCGCACTGTGCTACTTGCAGCTCGCGTAGTGCGAAGTTGTGAAAACTTCGCAAACTCCGCGAGCGTAGCGTAGTGCTTCACCCAGGGTTATTCAGAATCTCCTAGGAGACAGACAGTCTCAATCCATATTTTGGACTTCTGCAGGTAAAGGCCTCATTAAGTTGAAATCTAACAATACAGTTTGAATAAAACTGTACTCCCTCTACAGGCCAAAAAACGAAGTGTACAGTCCCTAGTTAACACAGTTAAAACAACTCACAGTAGCACCCTCTAATGTAGAACATCTCTGTTGCTGGGGGGAAAGCAGGGGGCTGGTTTCACTGGCTTGTGAACACAAAATGGTGGCTGGGGTTGCACTGTTTTAACATACAGGTCTTAGCACAGAGCAAAGAAGAAATTTGGAGGGAAAACTAAAAGTCATCAGCAATGAGAAGGAAAAACTACAGAGTTTCGACTGCAAATCCCACAATTCAACACGTTAAATGGAAGCAATCATGGGCAGGAAAAATCACAAGTTTAAAACACAAAACAGGTGATAAACTATCCAATCACAGGCAGGTTAAAGCTACAATTTTTAAACTGTAACAACCACAGGAAAGACAGAAATCACAGAAAGGGAAAATCATTTTTTTCCCCAACTTTTTTTTTGGGGAAGAGACAGCAACACTCTGCCTCCTTACCACTTGCTGGACTCTGCTCACTGCAATCTGGGGCACAGGGAGGCAGCAACTCACAAGATGGAGGTAAGTGGGGTTTCGGGGTAATTTTTAGGGGTGGGGGTTCTGGGTAGTTTTTAGGGGGTGGGGGTTTCGGAGTAATTTTCAGGGGTGGGGGTTCTGGGTAGTTTTTATGGGGTAGTTTTCAGGGGTGGAGGGGGTTTCGGGTCATTTTCAGAGGTGGTGGGGGTTCAAGCTAGTGTTAAGGGATGGTGGGGGTTCGAGTAGTTTTAAAGGGCGGTAGAGTTTCAGGGTAGTTCAAGGGTAGTTTTTACGGGAGATTGGGGTTTGGGGCAGTGGTAGGGTTTCAGGGTTCATTTTTAAGGGAGGTGGGAGTTCGGGGTAGTTTTATGGGGTGGCGGAGTTAGGGGTAGGTTTCAGGGTAGGTGAGGTTCAGGGTAATTCAGGGGTAGTTTTTAGGGGAGGTGAGGATTCTTGGAAGTTTTCAGGCTTATGGGTATTTTTTAAAGGGGTTGTTTTTAGGTCTCAGAGAGGAAACTGGGCTCATTTTTAGGGATTAGGGGAGGGCGGGTTGTATTTAGTGCTCAGGGGAGGGAGGTGGTAACCTTAGCCACTCATACTCCTTTACCATGCATGCCTTTACCACAAAACTTTGTGGTAAAGGCATGCGTGGTAAAGCAATCAGTAGTTAAAACGTGGTCTTTATAGATACCGTGTTGTTCAGGTATAGGGGTTGGGTAACTAGTTTGACATACAGTCAGTTTACTTGCCCCAGGAAATCTCACGCAGACAAGATTTGTCCCAGACAAATCATACTGAAGCTCTATTGTGACCATTAGGAGGATTGTTACCCTGTCTAAAGTAATTGTTATATTTCAGCTGTAAGACAGTAAAAAATGTTTTATCTTGTTATTTTTCCAGTACTCTGCTGTAGTTATTTCTCTTTTCACTGCCATGGCATGAGCATGTATTTGTATACATATATACACTATGTAAACTGTAAAACAAACTAGTACACTCATTGGATTATGTCATCAGTGGTGTCATCATCCAATGAGTGTGCTATCTTGTTTAACAGTTTACATAATGGCGGGTAAATCTCATATTACTTTTCAACCTACTTTTTCACAGCTTTTATCCAGCTAATGTGTTTAAGTGTTTACAAAATGAATGTTCTCCTAATGCTCCATAGCTGTACAGAGGTATTGAACCCATTATTATTTTTTTATTGAAGAGTAACCCTGTGTACAGTGTCAGTTGACTTGTCTTCATTGTGGTCCAGACAAGTTTTTTAGTTCTACAGAACAAGTTTCCAACAGACAAAAGTTCTCTATATAGTAGATACTAACGTTTGTAAGCTGCCTAGAGTTATTAGAGAGAATATTGTCAGCATAATAATTTATACTTAACACAGAAGACTGTGTGTATCAGGTGCTAAGATATGCATGTCTGCTTATTTTGCTAGAATAGGTGAGCTACCTGCAAAGTTTTTACAACCGTATGAAGTGTGCAGGGAGCTTGTTCTTTAGCACATTAGGATTGTGGTTATTTTTAACAAATACTTTTTTAAATAACTGTTGCATAGAATGTACACTGTTCTTAGTATATTATTTTAATATTCTGTGTATTTCTCATGAGAGTTTTACTTTGTGCATACAGTGTGATAGAGAGTAAACTCTCTTCATAGAGAAAAATTGTTTTACATCTACTTACTTTTCTGTTGATATCAACTTCATTTCTCAATGTAATTTTGATGAGTGTTAAGGGTTTATAACAGAGAGAAGCTGTCTGTACTAGGGCATTTGTTTTGGATCTGGCATTCACTGTTTTTGCTTTCTCTGAACAGTTGTATACAGATTGAACACTGCACTCAAAGAGGAGTCCCATATATCTGTAGTTTATTCTAAATGTGAACTATACTACCTACGAAGTTCATGCTATAGGGTCAGTGTTGCACATAATGCTTGTTTTCCCCATCTTAGTGAGTTGTATCTGTGATGGCAATAGTAATGGCTGATGTTTTCCTGAGCTATATTGTACTTACTGTCAGGTCTCTAATGCCACAGTAATTTATAGAACAATATGTGGGAAAGTGAAATGTGGATGATGTTATCAGTGATGTCAACAGTGATGTCATAAATGAGATGAGTGATGTCATGTGTGAGATCATAAGCAGCGCCTGGCGTGGGCACATGTTACAGTTCAAGCTGCTAATTATAACTGCTGAATTTCTGTGATTTATTTTAGTTTAGAACGTTAATGTTGTCACTGAGAAATTCACCTAACTATAACGTGGCTTTAAACTTTATTTTTGTCAGTGAATTTCTCAGGTTTGTTAAAAAACCCACAGATCTTTTTATTTCACCTAACTATGATGTTACTCTAACCTTTGATTTGTTCCATGAATTTCTATTTTTTTTAGTAAATTCATTATTTTTGTGAGTGTACGTATGATAGAAAGAATCTATAATAGATGTGTTCAGAAACTATTTCAGTAAAATGTTTTTGTATTGTAACAAATGGTTCACAGTTTTCAAAATCTTTATAAAATGTGTGTAAGAATTAAACAGATAAATATATATATATATATAAATTGTTTGTTTGCTCACTTATTTGAACTCCGATATCGAGACATGTTAACAGCAATGTTTTTTTTGAGGTGTCAATACTCTCGCAAGAGGATCGTGAGAAGCTTGTGAGACACTCATGAGATTTTAAAGTTTTAAATTCTATTGTCATCTATTGTATATGGTTCAATGTCATGTTTTCAGTTAGTATTTAATGCTAATCTATAATAGAGAAGTGAATAAAAGTTAGATGAATATATATTTTTTTAAGTGATGACTCTCATGAGACACTCGTGGGAGCCGGTTGCACTATCCCCGCGTGGACAATAAGGGGGCTATACTTCCTGTTTGGCTCTCTTGGACCACTTGCAAGAGTGTACATTTACAATTAGTTAATTACAGTGTTTTACTGTAATTTTGATCAAAATAGAATATTAGACATGTTGTTAAAGGTAGAAAAACTAATTGTGTACTTTTCTCTAGAAGATATAAAGGAAGTATTTTTTAATGGTCTAGGTCTAGGTCTTGCAAGTCACCCCAACCCTCTAATGAGAGGTCTGGGAGAGGTAGCATATCCTAAGGAAGGATTCTGATTGGTTCATATGGATGTCTTTATTTAGAAGAAGAAGATCCCACCCTTTTTGCTTTATTTCACTGTTTGACTTTGGTGAGAGTAGACATGTTTCTATATGCTTCTGCACTACCTCAGCCACCCAAGAAATCTGTGGTGCGGTGATTCTTTGAAATGAGGCCAGGTGCCAAGAAGGTATCTGTGAAGTATGTGATCTGTAAACTTTTCAGCAAAGAGTTCAGACAGGAGAGCAGAAATAAACAATATAGTATGAGTACCAAACCGATGTGGAGAAACCTGAGCTCAATGAATCCACAAAGGGTTTGCACAGGCAGCGTTTCCTCATGCTGCAGAGCTAGACAACTCTACAGAGGCTTCAACATCTTTTTCCCCAGTACGGATTAAAGTTTAAAATATTGTGGGTCAGTACTATCGACAGAAAAAATAGTGTGTTCAAGAATATCGATTTTAGGTAAGTAATATCGATTAAAAAAATATCAAAGTGTCAAATATCATTTGTAAAAATATAGTTGTTAAAAATATACATTTTTAAATTAATTTTATGCATTTTATTATTTAATTTATATGTGTGTGATGTTTGTTTTTTGTATAAAATTGTTTGTATTTTTATTATATGTGTTAACATTTTAGTAATTAATAATATTTTTTAATTCAATTTTGCATTTTTAGTTCCCTAGCTGGTTGTGAGTTTATAGGGCAATAGGGTGGGAAGTAATTTAATTATATACATTTTATTGAATATTTACAGTAGTTTTTTTATGCATTGGTAGTTCCGTAGCCGATTGTGGGTTTGTAGGGGAATAAGGTGGGAAGTAATTTAATTATATATAAATGATTGATACATTTTTATTTATTGATATTTGTATAATTGTGATGTTATAGTGTTAAATGTGTAAATTAATGTATTAACAATTGTTTGATAATTAGTTGTTAATTAATTTAAATTAACCAATTGGTAATTAATTATGGTAATAGTGTAATTAATTGTAGGTATGTGTTGTGTTTATAGGTGTAAATGGTGGGAAGGGTGGGAAGTAATTTAATTGTTATTGATGAATTATTAATTAGTTGTTAATTAATTTAAATTAATTAGTAATTATGGTAATTGTGTAATTAATTTTAGGTATGTGTTGTGGTGTTTATAGGTGTAAGTGGTGGGATGAATGGGAAATAATTTAAATGTTATTGATGAAGTATTAATTAGTAGTTATTTCATTTAAATTAGATATTTTGTAAATAATTATAGTAACTGTAATTTATTTTAGAGTTGTGTTGGGGTGTTTATAGTATAAATGGTGGGAAATGTGGGAAGTAATTTATTTTTATTGATGAATTATTAATAATCATGTGTTAATTAATTTAAATTAATTCAACATTAATTATTAATCGTGTAATCAATTTTAGGTGTGTGTTTTGGAATGTGTAGTCAATGAATGCCTATTAACTTTTTTTAATAATAATATATTTAAAATGTATTATTAATTATATTAATTATAGAAATAGATTTGTATAAAAATGTTAATGTCTTTTTTATTGGTGTGGTGTTATATTGTAGGATATATAATAAATACATTCATGTTTTAAATAATTTGTTTGTGAATAAATATTGTTTATACATGTATTTTGTCAATATCATATTTGTTGGTTTTTATTATATGTAATTAACACTATAGTATGTGTTAATTTTATTTGGTTAATAGGTTGAATAGTATATTTTTAAAATATTGTTTATTTATTTTGAAGAATATTTATCTTTTTTTAATTGCTGAAATGTTATTAGTCATTTTCGTTTTTCTGCTATCCAATACTTTCCCTGCTGTTGTACACACTGAAGTGGGAAAAGTAATTTTTACCCCTCCTCTATCCAGCACTTTCCTTACTGTTGCACTCACTGGAGTGGGAATAGTAATTTTTACCCCTCCGCTACCCAGCACTTTCCCTATTGTTTCACTAACTGGAGAGGGCAAAGTAATGTTTACTCCTCTGCTATCCAATATTTTCCCCACTGTTGCACTCACTGGAGTGGGAATAGGAATTTTTTTCCCTCCGCTATCCAATACTGTCATACCGTTGCACTCACTGGAGTCGGAATAGTAAGTTTTACCCCTCTGCTATCCAATACTTTCCCTACTGTTGCACTTCTTGAAGTGGGAATAATAATGTTTACCTTTCTGCTATCCAGCACTTTCCCTACTGTTACACTCACTGGAATGGGAATAGTAATTTTCACCCTTCCGCTATCCAGCACTTTCCCTACTGTTGCACTCACTGGAGTGGGAATAGTAATTTTCACCCTTCCGCTATCCAGCACTTTCCCTACTGTTGCACTCACTGGAGTGGGAATAGTAATTTTTAGCCCTCCGCTATCCAATGCATTCCTTACTGTTGCACTAACTGGAGTCGGAATAGTAATTTGTACCCCTCCTCTATTCAATACTTTTCCTACTGTTGCACTCACTGGAGTGGGAACAGTCATTTTTACCCCTTCGCTATCCATGTACTCACTGGTGAGTGGGAATAGTAATTTTTACCCCTTCGCTATCCAGCACTTTCCTTACTGTTGCACTCACTGGAGTTGGAATAGTAATTTTTACCCCTCAGCTATCTAATACTTTCCCTACTGTAACACTAACTGGAGTGGGAATAGTAATTTTTACCCCTCTGCTATCCAACATTTTCCCTACTTTTGTTTACAGTGTGAAGCAAAATGTACATTTTATTTTGTTTTAATAGTTTAATGTTTTAAATAATTATAGAATATTTTTTTAATGGTAAATGATTGATATATGTATATATTTTATTTGTTTATAATTTAAAAGTTTAAAAATCAAATACAGATAATAGTTAATACTTTATTCTAAAGTAAATATATGTATATGTATACACTATTATGTTTGTCTGTTTATATTTATTTAGCTGCGTTTATTTTTTATACTTATTTAAGATGAAATTGATAGTTTTGGTGAATTGTGCAAAATTGAAATTTTTACTAAATATTAAGCAAAACAATCAAAAGCAACTTTTTTATTACAACAAAACAATTTAGCCATGAAACAGAAATACAGCAACTAAATTAGCAAACTATATGAATTCCTATTAAACAAACAAAACTGCATAACTTTGAAAAAATGTTTTACACTCATCAGCCGGAGACAATGTCTCCCGACCTTTTTCTTTATTTGCATATTGGATTCTGATTAATGTAGCTATTGTTTTCCAGTCTTTTAGCCACCTTAGCCTGTCAAAGAGTGTTCAGCTTCAGGTATGTAGGCTAGGTGGTAAGAAAGTTTCAGCAAAGCACCATATCTATAAATTGCAGTTCACAAAGCCTAGCTCGTGCAAAACTAACTCATCCTGCTGAATTACACAACTGGTCAGTCCCTGCCACATCCTTCCAACCTGAAAACACTGTGCTTCAAGACGCAGGTATCACTCAACAGCATAATAATCCTGATTGTGGTTAACAAGGTCATTTTTTGCTGCTTATACAAACAGATAGTTATCTCATCAGCGACAAGTTTTCATTTTCCTCCTAAAAAAGACAATATAACAAAAAGTTAAAAGTTACATACTGATCAATGATTCACAACAGTGATACATCATTTCTGTCTCCAATTTATAACAACACAAAAAATGAATAAGTAGAATAACGCCAAAATAATAAAAATCGAATAAGAGATATTTACGTTTAAAGATTTAAGTGGAAAAAAACCAAGAAAAAGAAAAGCCATCAATGGTCACTGTAGATCGGGACCAAACTGAGATTTGAGACAGGCCATGATGGAGCACCAGTCGGATATTAGGGCCGGGATGTCGGAAGGTTGAAAGAGATTATAAGTCCCAATGGCAAAAGGGACCCATTACCTCAATCGGAGCACTTACAGACTGTCAGGGCGTCAGGCAGTGGGCAACAGCAACAGTTGCACTCTGCCTTGCACTGGTCAGCTAGGATTCTTCACAGGAATGTCCTCTTCAACTTTTCTGTAACTGGAGCCATCCAGTGGATCAGTCTTATGATCTTTGGAGATTAAGGGGGTCATTAAGATGTGGGGCGGATCGCCACTGCCCGCATGGCGGTGGCGATCCGCCCTACATCCTTCCCCGCCCGCCACCCATTTACCCATATGGCGGGGGGTACCATGGCAGACGGGTAGACCGACTGGGCGGAAAAAGGTTTAATATGACACCGCCATACATATTAGTATTGGGGCGGAAACATGCCTTTCCGTGGCGGTGTTGCCGCCATGGAAAGACATGCAGATTCTGCTTTCGGGGGTCAGTTGCGGGCACCAAGGGTATTGGGGGGGGGGTACACTGCATGACATTGTCATGGACATGGTAGCAGGCACTTCGAGGTGCCTGTCACCTTGTGCATGACAATGCACACAGTGCTTTCCCAGCATTGTGGTAGGCGGTGCTGTGAGCATCGCCCGCCACAATGCTGGGAATGGAGGATGCCACCGCCATGGAGGCGATGGCATCCAAATCACAGGAACGGGATCGCTGCACCACTGGCGGCCGGTCCCAGCACCATTAGGGTGGCGGGCAGACGGAAGTCAGCCCGCCATCCTAATGAGCCCCTAAGTGTTAGAGGGTCCAAACTCCTCAGGTCATTATTCCAGTGCATTCAGTCTACCTGCTATCCTTTAGCAAGTCCATCAGTTCTTTAGGATGGTATCTTGGAGTGCCTCATTTATGGGTGGCATCAGCTAGTGGGTGGGGGTAACTCCCGGGCAATCACTAACCAATGAGGTAAAAGTTCCCAGGTACACCCCTTCACACTTTCTCATGAGTTTCAGTTTACTTTATTGCAACCAGGACCAACATGCCATGGGTCAGAGTATTTTCAAGATGACAAAAATCTTCAGCCACTCTGAGCTCTGAGGGCTGTGGGTGTGTAAGTGTAAGATTTGGCCCTCTCTGCCGGGTCTCCCCCAAAGTTTTTGCCTTTCCCCCTCCTGTTTTGCTGAATTCCTTTTTGTTGGCCTTAGGACTTTGTGCATGTTACCACTGCTAACCAGTGCTAAAGAGCTTGTGCTCCCTCTCTGCAACATGGTAAAATTGGATTTCATCCACTTGGCCCATTTAATTTACTCATAAATCCTGAGTAAATTGGTACTACATGTACCCAAGGATCATAAATGAAATGCTACTTACTAGTGGGCCTGTAGCACTTATTGTGTCACCCACTTAAGTGGGCTTTTTAAACCAGTCTCAGGTCTGCCGTTGTAGCCTATATGCAGTTATAAACTGTCAATTCAGTTTGGCAAATAGACCCCTTTGCTAAGCCTAAAAATCAATTTTCAATACATATAAGTAATCTCCAGAGTAGGCCCTCAACTTCCCATTGGCCAGGGTACATTATATTTAAAAGGTCGTACATGTACTTTTAAGTTTTACGTGTGCTGGTAGTGAACACTCACAAACATTTTTTGACTACTGTGAGGCTTACCTCCCCCCTAGAATAACATTGGGTTATGTTAATACATTACTATGTGATTACTCCTTTATTGGGAGCAGGTACACATCCCCTATTTGGTGTCTTGGGAATTGTAATTTAAAACCCTCTTAAATGGTAAAATTGGATTTTGAGCCACAATTCTGGAGATTTAGAAAGATGACATTTTCTTATCATAAACATTTGGTGCCTACAGCCTGTTTCCTGGGTCACACGTCTAGGTGTAACTAGCAGTTGGCCTTCATGTGTTCCTCTCAGACAGCCAAACAATAGAGGGACTGTGTGTTGGCAACATGGCCATCTGATGAGGATGGGGAGTTATGCATGGCGCTACTTGCACTTCAAAGATCCTCTCTCAGCTGACACACATAAAACTTCATACTAGCCTATTTTACCCTTCGATGGGTTGGGGCCATGACAAGGAGGCTTTTCCAGACACGTAGTAGGAGGAAACTCCAAAGGCTTCTTCCACTTTAAAGGGGACACCAGGGCTCTCAGTACCATTCTTCAAATCACTTCTGGGCCTGTGGAAGGGCCCTCAAAAGATTGTCCTGATGCCCATGGCCTGCTATGTACTCCAAAGGACTTCCCTGCTGCAATAAGAGGACTGCCCGGCTGCCTTTAGCCTGCCCTGTGCCCTCAGAATACCGCCCTGCCAGTGGAGCCCTGCTTTCCTACTTGAAGCCAAGACTTGCAGAGTGACTCCAATGGCTAGTTGTTTGGACTCCTTATCAGAGCTGTGTGGACAGAAAAATCTCCAACAATTCTGAACCCACACCTAGACCCAGTTGGAGTGAGTCCTGGCCCTTCAACTGGTTTCCGTCTAGTCCTGTACCCATTGCTAGATGTTCCCAGATAGTCCAAATCCAAGATTTGGGACTTAAAACCTTCATGCTAGGGGTGGCGTGGCTAACAGCCGAACAAGATGGCTGTGTAGTTGAAGAGCTCCGGAGATAACGCAGCCCTTCCCATCAATCCGTTTACTGATCCGGAAAATTATAATGCTCCACAAGCCTGTCCCGGGGTCTAGGACCAAGCCGTGATGGCCAGTGAAACTCCGAAACGAATCCAGTGCCGGGAACCGCTGCGGAGAGGGGACGATCTGTGGAGGCCACGGAGAAATCACAGCCTAAAGTTGCACAGGGCCCTGGAACACAGCGGAGGTGAAGTGGTGTTCGGCGAGCGGTGCGCTAGTGGCTGGGTTCGCGCCCGGCGCTACCGCACACGTGAAGGTGTGCAGCAGGCACTGAGCTGGTGGTGGGGGGCATCCTGACCTGCGGCACAAGAGAGACGCTCCTCCAGGGCGCTAGAGCGACTCAGGTTCCAAGACTGCCAGCAAGAGCAACGATACAGTGGCGGTGAGGCCCGCCAAGAGTGGAGTAACAGGAGACCCGAACCCGAGGGGACCCAACGAAGCAGGCCATGCGGGTCCCCCCATCGTGGGGTGGTTTCTTGATTACGAGACAACCTGATGGGCGCAGCCAGGCATCGGGCGCTCCAACATTTCATACCTGAGACACACTTCAATAAAGGCCATCGGCGGGACAGGTCCGCAAAGCAACAGGATAGCCAGGGGTGCACCAAGGCCTAGATCCTCAGCGACCACCTACTGAGAATCATTGGCGGACACAGACCACTGCCACACCATAGCACAGCATCACCCCTGGTATCAAGTGCATTAATTAGCAGCTCACGGACCTGGCGAACAAGAGAAAGTCAATCACTGCTCGGCGGGTTCCTCAGCCCACCAGCGCAGAGATCATGGCGGGAAGAGGCGCACGGAGTCAGACCACGCAGGCCAAACTGGACAAGTTTGGATATAATAAAAGTTTCCCGCCGCTGCCAGAAGGGCGCCAATCCACGGACAGGGCGACAGACAGTGCAGGGGCAAAGAAGGTCACGCTTGAAGACATAATGGCAGCACTATCGATGTAATGTATTACATTACATTACATTACTATCGAGTGTTCAAACCACTGTGGGGACGATCTCAACAGATGTCTCACTGCTACGTGCGGACTTACAAAAAATGGCGAAAAGGATTAAGGAGGTTGAGGTGGTCACGAAGTCACTGGTGGAAGACACATCTGAGCTACAGATAGCAATAACCCGTATCGAGGCAGAAAACAAGCTACTTAAGGAGAAACTCGACGATCAAGAAGGGCGCTCAAGAAGGAACAACGTGCGCATTCTTGGTATTCCAGAAAGCGAAGGCACTCAAGCTATGGACCTCTATGTAGAAGAGCTGGTCAAGACAAGATTGCAGCCCAAGGGACTGTCTAGTTTCTTTTCAGTGGAGAGAGCGAACAGGGTCCCCGGCGGCAGACCAAAACCTGGAGCGGCCCCGAGACCGGTGCTAGCCAGACTGTTCAATTTTCGAGACAGGTACATGATCCTGCAAACAGCCAGAGTCTCGCCACCAATTCGAGTGCAAAATTCAACGGTTGCATTCTTCCCAGATTACACGGTCGAGGTCTCTCGCCGTAGGAGACATTTCATGGAAGTCAAGAAGGCTCTGCGGGCACAAGAATTGCCCTACTCCATGCTGTTTCCAGCAAGACTCAGGGTGGTAGCTGAAGGGAAAACATGGTTCTTCGACACACCGGAAGCAACATATGATTGGATCGAGGGCTGGAGGCAAGCAGATGGACCCCGTTGTGGAAACAAGAACCACCGCCGCCGGACGGAAGAGGAAAACTCCGGAACTCAAGCGTCCAAACGACTAGAATCGGACCACACACCAGGGACAGCCACAGAAGAGATCGACCAAGATCCACACTCCTGAATGATCGATTCCCGAAGCACCAACTGTTGCCATGGACAATAATGGTCGGACCGGCTGTGGACACTGGACTACGGCGGGCCTTGGAGAGCAGGAAGGGCTGCTACTCCCACTGGACCCTTTACCCCGGCAAGCAAGTACCATGGTTGGGGATGGGAAGAAGCACTCTGCTAAGTTGGGGAGGCGGGCGGTTGTAAGTCCGTTAAGCAGGGTGGCAGGGAGGGTGGGAGGGATAGAGAGGGGGTTGTTCATATTTTGTTTAATTTAGTTATGGTTTATGTTGACAGATCCAAAGTTCGAACGATTGGCAGATCGACTATTGAGTCCGAAAGGAGGCTGTTCCTCCTACCTACACACAATACTCATGGCACTAGATTTACAACCTGACATTTGCGGAGTTACACAGGTGGCCTCAGTAGCTCCCCTAAAAATAATAACCTGGAACGTACGAGGATTGGGAGACAAGATAAAGAGGGGCCTGGTGTTACTGGCCCTAAAACGCCATGGGCCAGCACTAGCACTTTTACAGGAAACCCACCTCACGGGGACGGCATGTAAGGCGATGGACAGATGGGGATACACAATGGTGGCACACTCGGAGTTCTCCTCGGGTTCCAGGGGGACAGGTATCCTGGTGCGGAAAGCATCATCATTCATAGTTCTGCAGACTAAGGTGGATGACCAGGGGAGATTCGCAGCAGTACAGGGTCAGTGGGAAGGCAGACTCCTGAATACAGTGTCAGTATATATACCACCAGCACTTCACTCGGTGGCTCTTCCAGCATTTGGCGACCTCCTTTTCACCTTACCAGAGGGCGCCCTAGTCATAGGGGGAGACTTTAACACTACAATAGACACAACTATAGACCGCTTCCCTGCGTGATCTCAGATGTCCGGGCCCTCCCGCTTCCATAGCTTCATAGAGGCTATGGGATTAGAGGATGTTTGGAGGCACACACATCCCATTGCTCATCAATACACATACCACTTCACTGTGCAAAACAGTTTGTCCCGGATAGATTACTTTCTGATGTTGGGCGCCAGACTCCAAAACGTTGAGGAGGTAGAAATAAAACCCTGGGGCATCTCGAACCACTCCCCGGTGCTACTTACCCTCGCCTGCTGGGAGAAATCACGCCGGTGGCTATACCCTATTTACCCTAGCTACCTTAAAGTTCCCAGCATTAAAAGAGAACTCAAGAAAGCAACTAAGCACTACTTTGAGGAAAACACTGCATCAGTAGACTCACCATCGATAGTATGGGAAGCATGTAAAACGGTCCTTAGAGGTCAGGCAATTGCCTCTATTACTGGGTACAAACGGACTCAACAAAAGGAACTGGCAGAGTTGGAGCTAGCCCTGCAGGAAGCTGACACAGCACATGCGACAGACCCCACACCGGTCACGACACACACCCTCTGTCTCCGACAACAACAATATAGGGACCACTTGCAAAAGCGAGCGGTTGATAACATCACAGCGACACAACACAAAATATACGACGTAGGAGACAAAGCTAATAAAATGCTGGCCTGGTGCGATAGGAGGGGGGTTGGCACTAAGGGAATACAACAGTTGCGGACACGGGGGGCAGCTCCAAACGCATCCGGAAACTATAGCAAATACAGTAGCAGAGCACTTCCGGGAGGTCTATACGCCGTCTCCGGAACTATCGGAGGCTGACGCACTGGACTCCCTTCGACATATAGAGTTGCCAAACCTTACACCGGAGGCAGCATTGGAGCTGGAGGCGGACCTGACGATTGAAGAGTTACAAACGGCAATCCGTTCAATACAATCAGGGAAAGCATTGGGACACAACGGGATCCCCATAGAATGGTACAAACAGATGGCTGAGACTGTGAGCACACCTCTCTTGGCAATGTACATCGAAAGCCTGGAGAGAGCTGAGCTCCCACCGGACCAACGAATAGCGACGATAGTGACAATTCCAAAGCCCGGTAAACCACTGACAGAGTGTACTTCATACCACCCTATATCACTGCTAAATGCAGAAGCCAAAATCTTGACTAAATTGTTAGCAAACAGGATGATGACCCACCTCCCACAGCTGATCCACCCCGATCACTCAGGTTTCATGCCCAATAGGAATATGGCGCTCAATCTTCGCCGAGTACATGGAGCATTGGCACATGCTCCACTGTGGACAGAATCGGCGCTGATACTGTCCTTAGATGCAAAAATGGCATTTGACATGGTGGAATGGCAATATCTATTTGCTGTCCTAGCACGTATGGGATTTGATCCTAAATTTAGTTCATCGACACGACTCTTATACACCAAACCTTTGGCTCGGGTCACGGCCAATGACCACATATCGAACGAAATACCACTGGCAAGACAAGAACCAATGGCCACATATAGAACGAAATACCACTGGCAATACAAGAACCAAGAACCACCGCCGTCTATCTCTTTATGCTGATGACATGTTAGTATACCTTACGGACCCGGACCACGGCATCCCAGAACTTCTTCATATTTGAAATACCCTTGGGAGAGTATCAGGTTACACAACGAAACTGGGCCAAATCAGTCCTCTACACTTTGAAGGGGCCGGCGCCGACACTCCCCGCCGACTGCTATGTTCTTGACAATGCACCCTACTCGATCCCACCCCAATACTTTAAGCAAATAGCAGCACAGGTCTCAGTACTTCTTTGGGGTCACCACCCGGCGCGCATAGCGCAGGCAAAACTGTATAAAAGTTGGTATGATGGAGGGATTGCGCTCCCGAATTTACAATTATACTATTGGGCGACACAACGTCATCAACCAATGGTTACATGCACCTCATGATGACCCAGCATACATGGCAGATAGGGCTCAATTGGGCACAAATAACATCTTAGCAATGCTTTACAACAGAGGACTGGCTTCCAAACTGGAGGGACCCACAAAACATACGGTTACAGTGTGGTATGCGGCGCAGGCGAGACTGGGATGGAAAGGGGTTATAACCAAACTTACCCCACTTTGGGATGCCAAGACATTAAGACATCTGCAGCATAGTAAGGGATTTACACAGTGGGACAATATTGGCATCTCCACAGTGGGAGATCTATGGGATAAAGGAACGGTGAAACCCTTTGACCAGCTTCAACAACAATATGATCTGGGCCCGAACTAAACATATAGATACATACAGATAAGACACGCATTGATGACGGTACTCTCACCAGATACTGAGGTTCCTAAAGCCTCCCCGCTGGAAGATCGATTGCTTACTGACCACATGCATAAACGCGCCACCTCACTCACATACCGGAAACTACTTAATAACTTGCCAGATCCCACAGTTACACTGCGGGGAAAATGGGTGACGGAAGTGGGAGACATGGACGATTCGGAATGGCTAGAGGCCCTAGCGTCACCCAAAGAGGTGGGAATCTCAGCCAAGCTTAGGCTAGTGCAGCTCAAAATCCTGCATCGCATATATTACACCAGGACCACCCTACACAAACTACAAAGGGCACAGCAGCCACACTGCCTTGGGGGTGCGGGGAGGAGGGTGCTTTTCTCCACACCATATGGGAATGTCCAGCAATCGTAAATTATTGGCATCAAGTGCTGTGCACAATATCACAAACAATGGAGGTGTCACTTCTGCCGGAACCACGAAGATGTTTACTAAATGTATGGGAGCCCAATGACCTCACACGCCACAGGCAAACCTGGATCACGTTGGGCCTCATGATTGCTAAACGAGATATCGCGCAGAAATGGGGGGCGGCAGAATTACCCTCACTAGCAGCCTGGTGCAGAAACATGGATCTTGCTATGATCACCAAGCGCACAGTATACGCTACTAGAGGGAGTCCACGAAAATGGGCTAAGATTTGGGCGGCCTGGAACACTTTCAGAGGAGACATTTGTGATCTGCTGCCGGAGTCTGATGTAGACAGCTCAGATGAAGACTGAAGGGATGGGAGAGGCAGGGAGGGGATGGAAGTACTGTAGGAGATACTGGAAAATGAGAAATGTAATATTGCTTTCTTATATATTGTAATTTTGAATATGTGTAACGTAACCAAACGAATTGATTACTTAACAACTGTCAATACTGTCAACTTTGTGATTGTCTTAATAAAAACATTAAAAAAAAAACCTTCATGTTAAAAAGTGCTCTAAGAACCAAAATAGAGACTGGGACCTACCTGCTCCCCTATCCACTGAAGGTGCATCAGCGGTTGGCCTGACTTCGCAGTAGCTCCTGCTATCTTCTTCTCTGCTCTCTCATGTGACTTTCTTTTGTGGTCCTCCTCTGAGTTTTCTTCCTGCATACGTATGCAGACTCCCTGTAATTTGCATACACATTTGAAGTTGCGGCAGACTGAGACTTGCTGCTCTTCAGGGTTACTCACACCCAGAGCAGGTTCGCCTTTTGATATAGGATCTTTCTTTTGGCCTTCTCCCCAAAGGACCGATTGACCCAGCAAGTGGTAAGTAAGCCAATTCACCTATATGGGGTCCCTAGAGAGATGCTCTTGGTTTTTCTAACACTTAGGGCCTCATTACGATGTCGGTCGGTAAGCTTCTGTTCGCTCGTCGGAGGCTTATTGACCAACACCGTAGGTTTATAGTCTGATCTGCAGAGTTTAAACCGTCCATTCAATCTGAGTGTGTTCCGACGGGCTCCTTGAGCCCATTGGGCAGTCGGATACCCATCATAATCCCTTATGGATGGTATTTCCGCCGTCGAGATTATGATTCAAGACAGCCGTTCCCCATCCCTCCACAGTCTACGGTTGTTGATCTGGGGGGTACCTATGGAGCTCACAAAGTAAATCACTGCACCGTGTGGGAGACACCGTGACGTGCATGCCACATGGTGCAGGGATTTACATATACTTCCATTTCTCAATGGGAGCCTGTGCAGCAGGCGGTTTCCGCCCGCTGCACAAGCTCCCATAAAGAAATGGAAGTTTGCGACCGCACAATGTCGTAATGCATCATAATATGGTGTTGGGAACTGCCAACCTACGCTCGGTCAGTTTCCACACCGAGACAGTGTTGACCAGTGCCAACTCTGACCAACATAACAATAGGGCCTTAATGTGTATTTCTTAAGTTTCAAGACGACAGACACATGTGGCCTGCGTGTGGGAAGCTCGGTTGTGTTCATGTGATTTGCTAAGATTATCTAAGATATTGTATTCTTCCGCATGTGGTCTACCGCCCAGTGGTCAACACATTTCGCATCCACCTGTATGAGAGTGACTGGTATATCATTACCCAGGCCACCTCTGTGCCCCCTTCATATGGATCTATAGCTTACCTACTTTAAACCTCCCCAATGCACTGCATTTTTTTTATTTCATGCATGGTACACACACGTAAGTGTCCAAGTTGCTGAGGTACAGTATTGTTATTATTATTTGTGCTTTTCTTTTAGATTTTTATTTCGCATCTGCATAAAGATTTGTTTTTATACACTTGCTCCAAAATGTTTTTAAAGTAAATTTAGATCATAAGATCTCATTTTATTAAATTTAATTTCTTCAAATGGCCCTACACACCCTGGTATTGCTCTGAGGAGGCCATGAATAACCAGGCTGAATTGCGTCGACTATACATTGTCTGAGATGCCCACAGCAAAGACCTTAAAAGGATAATTTAATTGTGGACCATTACTCCTAATTTTCTCAGATGTTAGACACACAACAACAGTCTCAACCTTGAGCGGACAATCTTTTAATGGTTCTTAATTGGAAATTCTGTAATGACTATCCCCCAATGGAGTTGTTTTTACAAGGAGTGTGTGCAAAGGTTTATAAATGATTTTGAGATTCATTTGTTATATCAAAAATCAACTTGTTTAGATGTATCTCAGCTACTAAATAATGCATTTTTAAGAAGTATATAGCTGGAGATAGCCACTCATAAATACTAAAATACCCCATGAACAATTGTAGCAATATAGCCAATAACAATTGAAGTGTCATTACTGATGACGAACAATTTTGATTGGTCCCAATAGAGCCCCTTTCTTTTCTTTTGTAGGTTCTTCTCAGCAGCAGCAAATCCTTTTCAGCAGCTCCTTGCAGATAGGGTATCGGCCTCATGGGGTTCTGGTCAACTACAGTCTGCAGCCTCGTCCCACTGGAAAACTCGGCCTTCCAAATAAGACACTAAGGGCCTGATTTAGATCTTGACGGACACGTTACTCCGTCACAACAATGATACATGTCCCATCCGCCGAAATATAAATCCCATAGGTTATAATGGTATTTATATTTTGGCGGATGGGATATCCATCATCCTTATGGCGAGTAACCCATATGCCAAATCTAATTTAGGCCCTAAGTCAAAATGAAGAAATCTCAACCTCACTCCAGCGGCCCCCTGATAAAAACGTCTCCTCTTCAGACACAGCTAGCTGCCTTGCACTGTTGAACTTTACCTTCTCAGACACATTTCTTCAATATTTATTCTGAGTAAGAAAGTAAGCAGATGCTGGGCCCAATCCATTTTGTGTATCTGAACCGGGCTCCATCGCAATGCCTTTTGACTTTTCCCCGGTCTCGCATGACTAGATGTCTGCGATTGGCACCTTGATCTTTTAGACACTATTTTTCACTGAAAAATGTAAACATTCCTAACTTCTGTTCTACTGATTGGATGATTGTTGATGGTGTCAAATAATTTGCTATAGGTTTCTCTATTTTTAGGGTTGATCCTGAGAGGGCATGCGCTTGCGCATTCGTCTTGCTTGTGTGACACTGTTGTATACAAAATAGGAGCCCACCAATTGTTTACAATATGTTGGCTTCATGTCACTCTTCTTTAAAGATTCTTAATTGGCTACTGCTGGCCCAACGTAACTTCTGATCAATGCTGTGGAGAAGGAACCAAGCACAGATTCGTTCAACTTAATTCAGTGCCCGTCTGCTGCTCCTGACATGATTCAGGAACTATTTTGTCTCCTTTTTCTCTTTCTCTCCCACCTGCTGCTCCCTCCATAGTCCTTTTTTATTCTTGTTTAATTTTGTTTAAGCACTGTACCAGAGTGCATGCATTTTTCTGAGGTCTCTTCATGTATGTCTGCCATTCTCACTGCCCATGTGCTTTTTCCCCATGTGCCCATCTTTACCCGTTAAAAAAGGTTATTTTAACAGGTCATACTGCAGGTTAATACAATACAATGGTATGACTGAAGCCATGTTTTCATTTGCCACACTGGCGGATGGTTTAATAAGTGCTGCAGTCCACATAACAATTTAACTTTCTATGTCATATTTTCTGCACTATATACTATGGCATTTTAGGAGAGTCAAATACACCAATCAGGGCTTAGCCAATTTCTACATATTGTAGAGGTCAGAGCACATATATTAGGCATTGGTCAGCAGTACCCTAGTGTGCACATCTATAAACCAGCAATTAAATTCAACAGAAAATGGGGGTGAGCAACACAAAAATAGGTATTTTTCTCACAGTTACTTAAGAGGACCCAGCTATGACAATTTTTTCTCCCATAATGGAAGTCTTCAGAGCTCAATGTGCGGTCCTGTATTGGTTTGACCTATGGGACTTTGTAAACTTGGAAAGTTCTCCCACTATCTATTAAATTGGGAATTTAGAATCTGGACCATATTGAAAAAATTAGACTCATATTGTATTGTATTGGATGAGATTATGTGCTAATGATGCACTAGGATAAAGAAAAAGCTGCTTTAGTGAAAGTATTGGAAATTATAAAAATACGTAATCTGTGCATACATCCACCTATCTCTTGAAAGGTTGAAGAGGTAAAGGGTATCACGCTAATTGAATAGTCCAGATAGTAAAACTCCCATACGTGCCTGCCTCATCAAAGAATTAGAAATAAATAGTTTGCGGAATCTAGTTGAGGCTTTTTTAAATTTTAGTTTTTCCTCTAGATTTGAACTGAATGTTTGAGTTGTATCTAGATCTTATTTAACCTAAGTACACTAAAATGTTATGGCTGAAGTTTAGTATTAGCCACTTATGCTTCCTGGTGCTCCATGAACTTGCTGCCCTCAAAATTCTGTTACTATTTTATGAATGTTTAATGGCTGCGTTGTAATTATGGCGGAGAGATACAAGGAGATAGATAACATGGGATGCAACCTTTTAAAATGTTTTCTTGACTTTTTTGTATTATACATTTTGTATCATCTCAACAGAGGTATATACATATGGTTCGTTGTTGGGATTTCATATGCATTTATGGATTCATTCTTACTACGATCTAACGATGTTGGGGAAAATGGAATGAGGAATTTTAGTCATTGCTTATATGATCTTATTTTTCTTCTGTTTGTGATCATAGTGCCGAAGTTTTACGCAAAAATCCACCAAATAAATTATAAAACCAAATGACAGTCAACACTACTCTTTATCAATACGCTCTCGTCTCATGCCTATTTTCATCAAATCCACTGGCAGGTCTTGTGAAATATACAGTTCTTGAGCAAGTATGTTCTGTATGAGTCACAGGTCAATGTGGTCTACAGCCATTTGTCATCACGAGAAGCCTTCACAGAGAGTGAGTTTAGATGTTATTTGTATTCTTTTTGTTTTTTAGTGATTTAGTTGCAGTTAACATTGGATTAGCAAATAGAAAATAAGCTATAAAGTGTGAGCTCAAAATTATTATAATGATTACCTCTAGGGGAGTGAGGGATGGTTAAAAGGATAATGTTTTTCACATAAAGCATAACAATGCCCTCCAGTTAGGCAGGTAGCTTGTTCCACCTTTAAATGATGTTCTTTTCTCGTACGGGAAGGAGCTCAGAAGAATCTCAGAATGCGCATTAATAGGAACGTTGGCGGTATATCTTGATTCTCCGCCTACACATATGCGTTATTGCATCATCATTGGGTTTTATTGTGTTGTTTGCAAGCCTGAGGCAACCACTGGAAAGCGCAGTAGTGTCCAGGGATAGATGTTCTCACACACTCAGGTATGAAGTGGGATAAAAAACATTCACTCATCCCAAAATAAAAAATAAGAACTTTAATTAAGGTCTGGATGAGAAATGTTATTAAAAACTATTATGGTTATGTATGTGAATCGTGTTACTGGATCCTCTATACCACTATTCAGATTTGGTCGACATGTTGCTGCCCCACTGTGCCCAGCCGGGTCTATGGGGCATTCATCAGGACATAAAAAATAGTACTTACACAATTTGTGCAGTAAAATAGTGGATCTTGTGTTATCACTGTGTTTCTGAGCGAGGTTATGTTGTACCTGTAGTCGTAGAAACACAAACAAGAAATACACAATATACACATACAACATACAATTAAACATAATTAAACGCTATATTTAAGCTGTGTTTCGTGGGGCTTACATTGGCCTCTAATCTGACTAGGATATACTATAGAATTTGTGGACAACCTTGGTTAAACTAGGAAAGTGGTGACTATCAGCAGAAGCTGCTGCTGTTTATATTATACAGAGCTCCTTTAATCTCTGTTCATTTGTAGTGGAAATGTCATGGTTAAAACTAGTTTGCTGTCTGGTTAAGAGAATAAGTAATCGCCAAACGCGATCTGTTGTTGTTATCACAATGCGCTCTGCAATCTCTTGTCACAGGTGTGAATGCATGCGTAAATGATTAATATGGCCGTTGTGACTCGACATAGTTTAAATGCAAGCTAAGCGATTTTTCAAAAACCTGTAACAGTTCTCTTTTACCTCTTTTGCCCTTCAAGCGTGCTTCATCGAGGGGAATGGAATGATTATTCCAAAGCTATCGCGAAAAGAAGGAACAATAATTAGTAAAGATTACTCGCGTCCGTCAGCGGTTATTTCTCTTGTGTTGAAGGAGTAGATTTTACCCGCTAGTAGCGTCTCGCCTCCTTGTCTGACTCTGCCCCCGGAAGTGGCTGTCCCTTCCTGCTACCTCTTTTTACACAGTATTGGTGGCATAGGCATAGAGGAAGGACTCGATAGGAGTTTGCATTTTGTGGACAAACTTTTCTCGTTTTTAAATCAAATGCACAAAATATCAATGTGAATCATTTGTTTGTTTTAATTAAACGTCAGGTATTTATCGACATAATGTCAACATTTTTTGCCAGTTCTACGCGTTGTATGAGGCATGGGCACAAAGGAAGGACTAAAAGGACATTTCCTTAAACCTAGGACTTAACTAGAGCTAGGTTTTGCTGTATAGATGGTGTAAGCACAAACAAAAGAATAAATGGATTTTGTACTATTTCTCGTTTTTAGGACCAAATGGCAGGAATATCGAGCTTTAGTTGGTAATCATTCGGCACCAGATATTTATCAGTATGCATAGAAGAAATACATCATATTCTGGATCAATCATTATTCATTTTAGATATGGTGGACAGGAGGTTCTTTGTTAATAAAAAGTTTTTTTTCAATGAAATGAAAATTGGGGATGCATCATCCTTCACAAGGTGTAGATAAAGTTGCGAAACTTCAGATAGGGCTGTCACTTTAATTATGGGTAAATAATTTCAATTTGAGAATTGGTGCCAGGGTACATCATCATTCAGCCCTACTATGTTTGTTTTCAAACGATCCACCCATCTTTGTTCCTTTTCAAACAACACTCTTTCTGCATTATGGGTTTTGTCCTGTAACATCTCTATTACTGTCCATCTTAATTCTTCTGCTTTAAGATGGTGCTCCAAAAAGTGGGTACTCATTTTAGTTGTGCTCTTCTTTGTCTTGATGTTACTCTTATGTTCCCCGATCCTTATTTTAACTTTCCTGCAGGTCATTCCAATATATTTCTTGCCACATGGGCATACGATCATGTAGACCACATGGGTTGAATTACAATTTGTATGTTGTCGTTGCGTCCAGTGTAAAGTGTCTGTTAAGTTCAGTGTTCTTGTAACTGTTGTCAGTTTGCAGACCAGACAGGTTCCACATGGGTAATGTCCTGTTATAGGGGCCATTCCCACGTTTCTTGTTATTTCAAACTTGTGTTATATCTACCTCTCTTGTGTACTAGATACCTTCAAACTCAAATATGAACTAGCAGATTTCTGCAGGAAACTTGATTTGAAAGCCTATTTTGGGGGAATTGAGTTACCTAGTCAAGAGAGTGACACCAATCTTAGAAGGAAATCAACATTCAATCCTCCAAACAGCATGGTACCCGTAGAAATTCAACGTTTTGAACCTGAACTGTTACAGGTTTTTGAAAAATCGTTTAATTTGCATTTAAACTATGTCGCGTCACAACGGCCATAGTAATCATTTACGCATGCATTCACACCTGTGACAAGAGATTGCAGAGCGCATTGTGATAACAACAACAGATTGCGTTTGGCGATTACTTATTCTCTTAACCAGACAGCAAACTAGTTTCAACCATGACATTTCCACTACAAATGAACACAGATTAACGGAGCTCTGCATAATATAAACAGCAGCAGCTTCTGCTGATAGTCGCCACTTTCCTAGTTTAACCAAGGTTGTCCACAAATTCTATAGTATATCCTAGTCAGATTAGAGGCCAATGTAAGCCCCACGAAACACAGCTTAAATATAGCGTTTAATTATGTTTAATTGTATGTTGTATGTGTATATTGTGTATTTCTTGTTTGTGTTTCTACAACTACAGGTACAACATAACCTCGCTCAGAAACACAGTGGTAACACAAGATCCACTATTTTACTGCACAAATTGTGTAAGTACTATTTTTTATGTTCTGATGAATGCCCCATAGACCCGGCTGGGCACTGTGGGGCAGAAATATGTAGACCAAATCTGAATAGTGGTATAGAGGATCCAGTAACACGATCCACATATATACCCATAATGGTTTTTAATAACATTTCTCATCCAGACCTTAATTAAAGTTCTTATTTTTTATTTTGGGATGAGTGAATGTTTTTTATCCCACTTCATACCTGAGTGTGTGAGAACATCTATCCCTGGACACTACTGCGTTTTCCAGTGGTTGCCTCAGGCTTGAGGCTTGCATACAACACAATAAAACCCAATGATGATGCAATAACGCATATGTGTAGGCGGAGAATCAAGATATACCGCCAACGTTCCTATTAATGCGTGTATGAGGGTTTTTAAAGTAAAACCGTGGTAACGCAGTTACAAGTTGTCCATTCTCCCCCTTCTTTTGATTTTTTGAGTACTTACATGAGGAAACTGAATGGACACATAGATTTCCTCCTCCCTACCTGGTGATTTTGACTACGAATCTCAGAATGAGCCAGCCAGTCCCTTCGCCCCATCTTATAGAATTTTTACATTTTCCCTTTTCATAAATGCATGACTTTTCAACGTTTATTCACAACCAGTGTAAAATCAGAGCATTTCCTTTTGCATTGCAGAATAGACTGCCAGGCTTCTCCTACAATTTGGATGCATATCTTCTTTTGCACATTAAAAAGATGTAATTCCCTTATTTGAACGAGGAAGTTGCCCCAT
Source organism: Lissotriton helveticus (assembly GCF_964261635.1). Lineage (NCBI taxonomy): Eukaryota > Metazoa > Chordata > Amphibia > Caudata > Salamandridae > Lissotriton > Lissotriton helveticus. The sequence continues at coordinate 52,993,883 of NC_136062.1, read as the reverse complement.
GTAGATGAAGGAATCCATATTAGCAGTGGACGTGCTGAAATTGATTGATTGATTGATAGCTTTATTTCGATATGCGTATATCATAAAAGCATTACACAAAAATATAAAACAACGACATATCAGAAACTCATAGACTGTACATAACATCAATAATAAAAACAGAATAAATAGATAACTTTGTTAAAAAAGCATTAAATCGATAAAGACAGTCTTTTAAGACGTATCAACCAGGCCCATTTTAAAAATTTAGACACAGCACAGACAATAGGGGGGGCAGTGTTAGTCAATAAAATGCGTAGAGCCTCAGAATGCTTGCGGATACCCATCTCATTACAAAGCGGTTTAAGCCAAAAAGATCTTGGGCGCGCATAATCTGGACAATCAAGGAGAAAGTGCGCCACAGTTTCGCAACAGTCAGAACAGAGGGCACAGAAGCGTGATACCTGCATTTGCGAGTTCCATCTGGAAAGGAGGTCAGCTAGAGGTAAAGTTCCTAGTCTGAACTTGATATACAGAGCCCGATCCATTGGGATGGTGATAATGTCCAGAAAGGGTTCAAAGGCAGTGACATCTTTAATCCTTAAATATACTGCGGTGGAATTGCAGTGGTGTTGGTTGCTCATAAGTTTTGTGGACACCCAACCCCAGTATATTTTTTTCAGGATCTCCTTTGGGGGAGCTGAATGAGTAAGCCAGCAGTTGTCCAGACCTAGTTCCCCGAGCAGGTATTTAATGTCCCTGAGCCACTTAATCTTTGACCAACCAACCGAGTGCATTATCTCTGCCAGCCTATCTGCATAGGATTTTAGTTCCGGGGCTCTCCAGAGTCGTGCCCACAGTAGGAGGGGCCGAAGGCGGGCCAGGTCTTTCATTGGTTTACAACCTGCGTCCATAAGCATCGGTACAGTCGGAGTGCTCATCGGGACAGCCATTAAATCTTTAATAAATTTGTTCTCTGCTTTGGACAAGGACTCCAAGCAGCCCAGACCCCATAACTCTGCTCCATATAGCGATGCAGGTACCGCTCTAGCCTTGTATATATCAATAATTGGTGATACACAATGTTTCGATGATGTACTGTACTCCTTAAGCAGGGCTCCCCCCACCCTTTTGTGGACCAGTGTCATTTTGGTGATATGGGGTACCCAACTCATACTGTCGCTCAGCCGAATTCCCAGATAGTCGAATTCTGCAACTTTTTCCAGCGGGATCGAATTCAGGATAGGGGGGCACCCCAATTTTCTGGGAGGATTCATGACTAAATATTTGGTTTTTTGTACATTTATGACGAGACCTCTCTTTACACAAAAGTCCTGAAACCGGTTCAGGAGTTTTTGGAGGCCCTGGGGAGTTTTCGAAATGAGAAGGGTGTCGTCAGCAAACAACAAAGTTGGAATCTTAACATTACAGAGTGTGGGGGCGTCTGCTGGATCTTCAAGCAAGTAATCAACCACCCCGTTCACATAAAGCGAAAAAAGGGTGGGTGCTAGGACGCAACCCTGCCGTACACCCCTCTCTACCTTGATCTTGTCGGTCTTCTCCCCATTCAAGCCCCATCTGACCTGGGCATAGGTAGCTTTGTGCAATTTCATTAGGAGGTCCACAATGTATGGGGGCATCCCAAGGCCGTACAGCACCCTCCAGAGTTCCTCCCGGGGGACAAGGTCAAAGGCAGTCTTTAGGTCTATAAAGGCCAGATAAAGGCTGCCCTTGCCCAGTACCACCACCTTCCAATACAGTAACAGGAGTCTGAAGACTTGTTCAATTGTACCTGTGCCTGTGCGGAACCCGGCCTGCATCTCGGATAGTATGTGGTTTTCGTCTACCCAAGAGAGGATCCTACCCAAAATTGCTTTTCCCGCCACCTTCTGGGTCGAGTCTATCAGGCTTATGGGCCTATAGTTTCCTGGTAGATCTCGATTTCCCTTTTTAAATATTGGGACTACCTCGGCCCCTTTCCAGGACTCTGGAACCGACCCTCCCTCCATGATGGTATTGAGGAGAGCTGAGATCAACACCCCCCAGTCACCTGGATGTGCACGAAGAAGATCCCCTGGTAACCCATCCGGGCCTGCTGCTTTTAGTGGAGTAAGGGTTTTAATTATATCCGTAACTTCTTGGGCTGAAAAAAGAACCATGTCTCTATCCATAGGATAGGAGGGGAGAATGAATTGGTCGTTAAGTGGGCCTTCAATAGCACAGTAGAGACCCGAAAAATGATCAAACCATGCCTTGGCTGTGATAGTACACGTCCTCAAGGTGTCATCAGGACGCTTCCTACTACCCACCAAATTCCAGAAGCTTCTCGCATCTCTCCCGCGACTGGCCGTCAGGAGTTGCTGCCAGAAGTTGTCTTCCCACTCCTTCTTTGCGATTTTTTGGCAAAGTGAATATGCCCTTCTAGCCTCCCTAATCCTTATTTGGGATTTAGATTTAACTGCATCAACCAGCAGAGTCTTCGCCTCTCTGCACGTGCGGTTAAACCAACCCTGTCTGGCCCAAGAACCTGGTCTCTTTCCCTTGGTGCTACTTGGGACAGTAAAAAGATCACTAAGAGCCAGGATTAAAGTACAAAATCTTGCAGATACAACCCCCACCCTGCTCCCCAGAGGATCAAGGTTACCTACTGCTGCCGCTAGGATTTGTGATATGGAAAGTAGTTTCTCAGGTTAAAGGGACAACTTGGCCCATTTCAGCCGACGACCGCAATTCGAAACTACTGACAAATCCGGGACTGAGGAGCACAGATTATTCCTACCAGAATCATCTAAACACCTGTTGGACAAGGTGAGTGAAAGGAGATTATGGTCACTTTCTACAGTGGGAATAATGACCATGTCCTTGACGAGAGTCCATAAATGGATATGGAGAAAAAGATAATCTATCCTGGAGGAGTGCGCAGGCCTATTATAGGTATGAGCTCCCTTTTTGTCAGAGTTGGTCCTACCATTAAGTGCCCTCAGGTCAAACTCAGATGTTATAGAGTTGACCTGGAGCGCCACTTCCGACCATTTCTTAATTGGTCCAAGCTCTAAAGCCGGAATGCCCCACCTATTATCAACAACCTCTTGATCCTCTAAAACTTCGAGGCCAAGGGGCTCAAAGGTACAATTGAAATCGCCACCCACTAGGGTGCAGTGCTTGTGTGGCGAGGATCGAAGCAAGGCTTCCAGCCGTGCCATAATGGGGGATTCTCTGCCTCCCTTTACACCTCGGGCATAGATGTTAAATATATTAAGGATAACCTGGCCCTTAGGATTTTTTAGTGTGATATTGAGAAGGTCGGGACATTGAGTATCGTGCTCGACCACCCTACAATTGAGTGCGGTAGCTACCCATACAAGGAGGCCTCCCGAAGGGCGGCCACGACCACACTCAGTTTGTACCGCTGGTATATGGTGGGATGAATATCCCGCCTTATGAGAGGGCTCCCTACACCAGGTTTCCTGGAACAGACATATGGAGTAGTCCTCCACCAGGGCGTTCCAATCAGGCATTGACAGTTTCCTATCCAGCCCGGCCACATTCCAACTGAGAATCCTAATGAGTGGATCCGTCACAGTCGGGATGCTACCGGCCTCGATGGTATTGACCAGATCTATAACTCCCACCAAAGGACAGGTGTTCATAGGCTCAGTCGGAATCGGCACTATCTCTAGTTCCCTAGTGCCACCTAGTACCATATGCTCCCTAGAAGCGGGCGGCGAGATAGATTCTACAAAAGAGTTTAAATTTCCGCAGTCATGGGTACCAGTCATTCTGTTGGGTATTGGGCTCCTATTAATTGTCTGGCAGACAAGGGATTGTCACCGCCCCTTCCCTAAATCATTCCACCCACCCACAACCGAGGTGAACGGGATGGTAGGGTAAATAAGGTTCTGTGAGGAGTGGCCTACTATCCCTGGCCACGGGCAATTTCCGGGGCCATTCGCCTCATCGATCAAGGAGGTTAGAACACAGGAGGGGCGTGGGTAGAAAAATGTAAGGTCAACAATACCAATACCTCCCTTGCCCGTGCACCACCCCTGTCTCGTTATCCACCCCACCACCCTTGGATCTTGAAAATTGATCACAATACAATCCCCCCCCCAGGTTTTTAATGGTAGAACCTAACCAGTCTATTCGCCTCACTCCCAGAATGAGTCCATCAACGTCCCCAGGTAGCGGCCGATTCGCCCTTAACCAGTGCATGGCTTTGTTCTTGAGCATCTGGAAGGATTCTCTCTGTCCCCGTGGAAGCGGTGGGACATTTATCAGGACTGCTACATAGGGGAAGGAGTCAGGGGTGAGGTTCATAGGGGGTTTCTTGTGTGGGGGCTTTTTCAAGGGTGGTAGGGGAGGTCTGGGGACAGGCGGGGCAGGGCGGGGTATCGATTTGTTCGTTGTTGACTGATTTCCAATTCCAGGGGCAGGTGATACAGCAATACCCTTTTTGGTACCCTCCGATCCTCCTCCCTCTACAATACCCAACCGAGTAGTGCTAGGCATCGACTGTTGCGCAACAGATTGACCAGTTAATGCAATAATGGGGGCATTTGCGACAGTCCCTAGTGGTGCCGGATTAAGCGACTTCGGGGGTCTCTTAGCCGCTCCACTGCTAGTTATTACAGACAGGGGAGAGTTGGGATGTTCCCTTTGCCCCTTAGCAAGTGGTGGGGCTTCGGCAATGGTCTTGCAGTTGCTATTGCCCTCCTGCCTTAACTGTGTTTTTATTAATGCATTAGTCGAGAAGAAATTGTCAAGTGTGGCCTGCTCGAAGTGGTTTAAGCGGTCAGCAAGCTTTGTAATGCGTTCCTCTAGTGGAAGCAATAGGGACCGTAATATCCGTTCTACTTCGGGAAGCAAGCTAGTCAGCCACGGCTGTGTGTCAACTGATACCGTCCCTATATCTATAGAGGTGGGTGGACTAGGATCTGTATTGCCAGAAGGTGTAATTGCCCCCTCTAGCGTAGGTTCACCCCCTCGACTCTCTACAGTAGCTGCCTTGCTAAGATACATACTTTTATTAACTTTTCTGAGTTTATGGGGTGGTTTAGGGGGAAGGCTTTTCCTAGATGTATTGTTACTTTTCCTTTTGAGGCCCGGCTTAGAGTTGGTCCGTGGACCACCTACCACAGATAGGGGGGTTGGGGTTGTGATGGGACTTACACTTGCGCGGGGGACGAACAAATCACCCACACTACCCTGGTTGTCCCCATTCATACTTGCGTCATGACCCGGATTGCAGAAGTCAGGTAGTTGGAGTGAGGACAATGGTGTTACTAAAGCGGGATAAATTTGGCCAGAGCGCTTGTCCCCCGAGTTCTTTAACAGTTCGATTGATAGTCTGCGCTCTGCGCGCCTCTCAGCCAGCGATAGCTCTTTGTCAATAGGGTTGGCGGGGCGATTGAAAAACTTGTCCAAAGGACCAACCACAGATTGGCCAGCATCGGCCGTTGGAGACCTCAGGACTGGACCATTGGGGTGGTCCGGCATATTGGAACGTTGAAAACCCACTTAACTGCTGACAAATAGATGTATGCAAATATCAGCGGAATGGCCCAGCCCGGCCTCCAGCGGCGCCGGACGGCCACAGACGGTCCCGCCCTTGTCCCGGGCTTCTCCCGGCACGCTCCCGCTCGCTCCCGCGTAGCGGTATTCGCGCTCTCCTTTCAAGGTGTAGCGTAGGTGGGAGGATTGTTGGGGGTGGGGCGATGAGGGAGAGCGGCCCAGGTGGAGCGGGCGCGGGATGTCCTGAGACTCCTGGTAAATGGAGTCCCAGCCCTTCTGCTCGCAACCCTCAGCCCCTGTTGCACCCCAGCAGCAGCTCCCAGGTGAGAGAGAGAAAGCGCCCCTCTGCGATGCGGGACCCGCGCAGCGGGTACCGCGAGTCGTGGAGTTGAGATGAGCAGTTAATCCACACGAAGGCAGGCACAGGCTCAAGGAAGGTCCCACGTAGCAAAGAACATTCCGGAGTTTTATCCAAGTTCTGATGGGGGCGGGGCGATGAGGGAGAGCGGCCCAGGTGGAGCGGGCGCGGGATGTCCTGAGACTCCAGGTAAATGGAGTCCCAGCCCTTCTGCTCGCAACCCTCAGCCCCTGTTGCACCCCAGCAGCAGCTCCCAGGTGAGAGAGAGAAAGTGCCCCTCTGCGATGCGGGACCCGCGCAGCGGGTACCGCGAGTCGTGGAGTTGAGATGAGCAGTTAATCCACACGAAGGCAGGCACAGGCTCAAGGAAGGTCCCACGTAGCAAAGAACAGTCCGGAGTTTTATCCAAGTTCTGATGGGGGCGGGGCGATGAGGGAGAGCGGCCCAGGTGGAGCGGGCGCGGGATGTCCTGAGACTCCTGGTAAATGGAGTCCCAGCCCTTCTGCTCGCAACCCTCAGCCCCTGTTGCACCCCAGCAGCAGCTCCCAGGTGAGAGAGAGAAAGCGCCCCTCTGCGATGCGGGACCCGCGCAGCGGGTACCGCGAGTCGTGGAGTTGAGATGAGCAGTTAATCCACACGAAGGCAGGCACAGGCTCAAGGAAGGTCCCACATAGCAAAGAACAGTCCGGAGTTTTATCCAAGTTCTGATGGGGGCGGGGCGATGAGGGAGAGCGGCCCAGGTGGAGCGGGCGCGGGATGTCCTGAGACTCCAGGTAAATGGAGTCCCAGCCCTTCTGCTCGCAACCCTCAGCCCCTGTTGCACCCCAGCAGCAGCTCCCAGGTGAGAGAGAGAAAGTGCCCCTCTGCGATGCGGGACCCGCGCAGCGGGTACCGCGAGTCGTGGAGTTGAGATGAGCAGTTAATCCACACGAAGGCAGGCACAGGCTCAAGGAAGGTCCCACGTAGCAAAGAACAGTCCGGAGTTTTATCCAAGTTCTGATGGGGGCGGGGCGATGAGGGAGAGCGGCCCAGGTGGAGCGGGCGCGGGATGTCCTGAGACTCCTGGTAAATGGAGTCCCAGCCCTTCTGCTCGCAACCCTCAGCCCCTGTTGCACCCCAGCAGCAGCTCCCAGGTGAGAGAGAGAAAGCGCCCCTCTGCGATGCGGGACCCGCGCAGCGGGTACCGCGAGTCGTGGAGTTGAGATGAGCAGTTAATCCACACGAAGGCAGGCACAGGCTCAAGGAAGGTCCCACATAGCAAAGAACAGTCCGGAGTTTTATCCAAGTTCTGATGGGGGCGGGGCGATGAGGGAGAGCGGCCCAGGTGGAGCGGGCGCGGGATGTCCTGAGACTCCTGGTAAATGGAGTCCCAGTCCTTCTGCTCGCAACCCTCAGCCCCTGTTGCACCCCAGCAGCAGCTCCCAGGTGAGAGAGAGAAAGCGCCCCTCTGCGATGCGGGACCCGCGCAGCGGGTACCGCGAGTCGTGGAGTTGAGATGAGCAGTTAATCCACACGAAGGCAGGCACAGGCTCAAGGAAGGTCCCACGTAGCAAAGAACAGTCCGGAGTTTTATCCAAGTTCTGATGGGGGCGGGGCGATGAGGGAGAGCGGCCCAGGTGGAGCGGGCGCGGGATGTCCTGAGACTCCTGGTAAATGGAGTCCCAGCCCTTCTGCTCGCAACCCTCAGCCCCTGTTGCACCCCAGCAGCAGCTCCCAGGTGAGAGAGAGAAAGCGCCCCTCTGCGATGCGGGACCCGCGCAGCGGGTACCGCGAGTCGTGGAGTTGAGATGAGTTGAGATGAGCAGTTAATCCACACGAAGGCAGGCACAGGGTAAAGGAAGGAAATTATCAAAGTATACACTTCTGAGATGAGTTGAGATGAGCAGTTAATCCACACGAAGGCAGGCACAGGCTCAAGGAAGGAAATTATCAAAGTATACACTTCTTGAAATCCTCTAGATAAAGACATGGAAGTTTAAAAATGGTCCATGACATTTTAGGAAAGGGATGTTAGGTCATTATATGCACATACCCTAGAAGGGATTCCACTATCGATATACGCACCCCAGAATTTGATAGGGTGCTAACAAAGATTCTTGTTGTTGCCTGACACACACATTCATTCACTGGCCATTTGCGCCCGTCCACACCCAGCAGAGCCCAGGGCCCAGGCATTATGCCCAGTCACTTAACTCCTTCACCGCGGGGGTAATTCCCCCGCGGTACGGGCGGGAGGGGCCACACGGCACCGTGGTGCTCATGACGAGTCCAGCTTGTCAGCTCTGCTCATGACGAGCTGGGCTCATCATGACTCAGCCCACTCCCATAGAACGTCCGCACAGGCTTGGAATTCGCCGCACTGGAGAGTGGTGCTGCTGTTATGACAAGCCCAGCTCGTCATGATCACAGCTCCACTGTGCCTCATGAAGAGCTGGGCTCGTCATAAGCAGGCAAGAGGTTAAATACTCTTCTCAGGAACTGAGAACAATGCACTCTGCCTCATTTGCACCTGTAGCTGCGCACCCTGCTATACTGCAGCAACACAATATCTGTCTTAAAAGAGTTGCAGTCTCTGAGGTCAGGCCGCCCCACTCCAAATTAAGCCAATAACTAAAACAAGCAAACTCGGAACATAAGGAACTGTCAATATGCTATCTCAATGCACGCTCAGTAGGAAAACACCAACTAGAAATGTTTGATCTCCTCGATTCGGATAGACCAGATATTCTTCTGCTCACGGAAACCTGGCTAACCGCAGAATCAACACCTGACATAATAGCTGCATTACCAAACCAATACTAAACCCTGCAAACTAACCGCCCTACAATAAAGCCAGGTTGCGGAGTCTCAGACATCATTAACAAGAAACTGAACTTCTCCGCCCTCACCCCACTCAACCTACCGGCCACAGACAACACTGTGCTCAAACTCAGCCCCAATTATCTGTATACTTATTTACAGGCCCCCCCAACATATGCCCCTGTTCTCCCACTCCCTGAGAGAAGAAATAGCACCCCTAGTCACCGAACACACGAGTATTCTGTTGACAGGGGATTTTAACTATTGGGCTTGCGACACCCAAGGAGGTCCACACTCAAGTGAATTGACCGAATCACTTGAATTCCTGAACTTCACCCAACAGATCTCTTCCCCAACACACATCAAATGTCACACTCTTGACTAACTATGGATCACCAAACTGTCAGTTTCAGCTCTATCCATACAGCCTTGCATCTGGCCAGACCATTATCTGATCAAATTCATCCTAAAACTCCCAAACCTTGGGAAAATACCACCCCTAAAGGGCGGCACAGCAAGAAAATGGAACACCATAGACAATGATGAATTCATCAACACTCTACGCAGCACCGCACCCTGCCCTAAACAAGATAATAATCACCACGAGGAATCTTTCTCGAACTGGCTCTTAGCAGCCAGTAATGCCCACGCCCCACCCAAACAAATCAGACCCGCCCGCCGGCACGAGGCTCAGAGGTAGTTCTCACCTGAACTGAAGTCTCAAAAACGCTCCCTGCACCAATTAGAGAGAAAATGGAGACAGAACTATTCATCAGAAGGGAAAGGCAATTACGTCAGAGCCATGAAGGAATACAAAAAACACCATTGTCACAGCAAAGGTAACCTACATCTCTTCCCGTATCCTTAATGCTAGTAATCAATCCAAAGAAATGTTCTCTATTGAAGATGAGCTGTTGAACCCAGGGAGAGTATTAAATAAACTGAAACCCTCTCTAGCCTTCTGCGACTCCTTGAACACCTATTTCATCGATAAAATAAACCCCATCAAAGCCAGTATTCCCCCCACATCATTACATAACACTGCCTCATCCACCTTCAGGAACCCCCACAACCGACTCATTTGCCCCATTGACACAGAGACTCTGTACCAACTATTGGCCAAGGTTAAATCAGGCTCTCCTCAGGACCACTGCCCCCCATGTCCTGAGAACAGCCTTCACAGCTTTTACAGACCCAACTCTTGCCCTCCTCAACCATTTCTTGTTCCAAGGCTGCGTACCCAATGCCTTTAAGGAAGCCATTGTAGTCCCCCTCCTCAAAAAACGAGGCGCTGACCCACAACTACCGGCCAACTACCCCCCCCATTTCTCTGCTTCCCTTCATGGCCAAGCTATTAGAAGCTCATGTGGCTAGATGCCTCTCCAACTTCCTGGAACAGACAGGATTCCTCAACTCCAGTCAAGCCGGCTTTCAACCTGCACACTCCACAGAAATTGTGATCTTAGCTGTACTTGACTCCCTACGTGAAAAAACAGATACAGGCACGCCACAGGCTCTGGTACTGCTTGACCTCTCGGCGGCCTTTGATATGGTCGACCACAGGATTTTGGCCGACAGGGTTGAAGAGGCTGGCATTAGGGACCCAGCTCTCTGCTGGATCAAATCCTTTTTAAAGAAGTGCTCTCAGGCAATCCGCTCCGGCCCGTTCACTGCTCGCAAGCTAAAAACAACTTGTGGGGTCCTACAGGGCTCATCCCCTTCCCCCACCTATTCAATATCTACCTCCACCCACTAATAAGCGCCCTCAAGGAGAGAAGAATCACCATTTTCAATTACGCCGATGTTCTCCAAATCCTGTTCCAGATCGACAACTCCCCCTAGTCAATATTGGGCTTTAAAGACACCATGACTTTCATCCACAAATAGATGGATCACAATCATTTAAAACTGAACCCCAGCAAAACTGAACTAATACTGATAGGTGCAGCACAAAATCACTGGGGCCCACACTACTGGCCAAACAACCTTGGCCCCCCACCCTCTCCCGCCACCTCAGCAAAAAGCCTTGGGGTTACCATAAGCAACGACCTGTTCCTCAAAGCGCACATAGACACCATGATTTCCACCTGCTTCCTGCAATTACCCAAAATCAGGAAAATAAGCAGGCTTTTATCCCAAAATGCACTGATCCAGATTGTGATAGCCCTGGTTTTATCCCGGCTTAACTATGCAAACACCACCTTCCTAGGACTCCCAATTGGACTAGCCAAATGACTACAGCTAGTTCAAAATCAAGCGGCTAGACTAATTTACCAACAACCCAGACGGCAACACGCCTCCCCTCCCCTAAAAAAACTGCATTGGTTACCTATCCCCCAGTGTAGTACCTTTAAAATCACCTGCCTGGTGTACAAATCCCTAAACAATCGGAGCCCCAAATTTATTACTGACCGCATTTCCCGTTATACAACCTCGCGCAACCTCCGCTCAGCCCACCTTCACCTCACAGTACCCACCTTCAAACTGAAGCGGCAAGGGGGCTGCAGGTTCGCCACCCTTGCCCCCGACTATGGAACTCAATCCCAGTGGAAATCAGATTAAGCACAAATCTGATCAATTTCAGAAAGTCTCTCAAAACATGGCTTTTTTCATGCGCCTATAATTAATATGTTTGGACTGGCAATCCCTCTGCTTCATCAGCGCCAAGATTCCAACCGGTGAACGAGCGCTCCACAAAACCCTTCTAACATTCCATAACATAACTGGCTGTACTCTGTGCTTCTATCTGCTCTGTGGATCTACTTGCTTAAACAGTATGTTCAAAAAAGACTGTGCATTCTATGTTGTTAATGGAGCACACGGTCTGGTCTTCATCTGGTGCACCTGGTTTTTCTGTGCAGATTTGCAAACCAAGACCATCTGCCCCACTTGCTAACCCACCCCTGAATTCGAAAAATGTGATGGATTCTTCCATCCCTGATGACTGCTCCTTCTTGTTACCACTAAAGACTGTGAAAACAAATGGCATTATTTACAGTTTGGTGTAGAGGTTGTTCCGTTGTGCATTGACAAATATCCCATCAGTCTTATTACAAATACATTAGGATATAAGGCACTTTTAAAATGTTAGACAGAATATCCATCACATTTGCGAAGGAGTACCAGTCAGTCAAACTCTTAATCAAGCCCACAGTTTTCCGTCCTGCTTAGATTGTCGGACACATACCCAAAGAAGACAAATAAAAAGATCTACCAACAAATTCTGCAGGAGTGCCTGTTATATAAGAACTAAGGGGCTCATTATGATGGCGGGCGGACATCAGTCCACCCGCCATCATAACTGTTTCGGGACAGCCCGCCAGATGAGCAGCGGTCCCACCAGTGCAATCAGGATGCGCCCACCACACTGGCAGGCGCATCCTGGCCTTTTAACATTGCGGACCGTGCTACTGGCTGCAACACCGTCTGCAATCTCAAAAGAGCATGCACAGCAATTCTCTGCACCAAGTGGCAGGCACCACGCGGTGCCTGTCACTTGGTGCATGGAACTGCAGGGGGTACCATGGGTACCCCCCAGTGCACCCCCTACACACATAGGGGTTCCGTAACAGGCCCCCACAGCCAGTCTCCACCGGTCTTTTTGCAGCGGGATATCCACCGCAAAAAGACAGGCGGAAGGGCATAGCCTAATCACTACGGTGGCGCCTGCACGGCACCGCCGCAATGTTGCCCTGGTTCCGGGTTCCTCGAACAGGCGGAAAAGGACCGCCTTGCAGAACCATGGCAGACGGACTTTCCGTCCATGGCGTTACCATTGTGATTTCCACCGCCATCCAAATTTGGCAGTGGGAATTTTTAGTATGATGGCGAAGGACTGCCACCGCTGGCTTGGCGGTAGCAGTTCTTCCGCCATCATAATGAGCCCCATAGTCTTCCCCTCAAAAGGAGCGGTAACTGGGCCATTTTCATAAATTGTGAAAAAAATAATTTATTCTTTAAACACTCAATTGAGACTGAACTCAGTTCAGTTCAAAGACTTTATTCGGTCATAATAAATATAGACCATATAAATGTAATACACATACTATACTTTATAAATAACAAATTAATATTAAAACAAAGTAAAACAATGCAATTTCTAATTGGTATGATCAATAAATAGTAGTGAACCAGGCAGATACTAAGTATAACCCATGACAAAATAAAAACAAATAAAAAAAGAAAAAATTGAAAAGATAGCCCCTGCAACATATTTAACAATTCCTTAGGCAGACAAGTCACAGAATAAACAACCAAAGATAATGTTAAACTTCAGAAACCTGCCCAAGCAATTTTTTTACCTTAGTCACAAACCTCAAGAAGGTATACACAGTCAATATAATCTCATCTGAGGCCAAAGATTGCAAAAGGTGCATGGCTTCTGTGCAATGATGTAGTAAATGTTTGCTCAAAAGGGGCTTGACAGTACAAGATCTAGGCATGGAATAGAAAGTGCAAAAAACTGAGACTGAACTCAATAGAGACATAATTGCAAACCCAGATGGAATTTGTTAACTTAGATATTACAAAAATCAGGAAGCATTCCAGCTTTGGAACCCATATATGGCATACATCTACCTCACATTTTATTAGACGACAAAGACACACCCTATAGACATTGGCAAAATGTACAGCCCCCATAGAAAGATCTTCTTGGGCAGTGTTTGCAGGAAGGCACACACAGGGAAGGTTCTCCCACCCAAGGGTAGAATGCCCTCCAGTAGCTTTCTGAGCCAAGAAAATCAGTGTTGGGAGGTGGTGGGTCCACAGAAGGAAACCCAAGGCTCGGCACTGGCTTGGATGGTTATAATGGGTTCGAAATTTCCACCTATGTGTATAACTCCCAGGAGAAAAGCTGAGCTTCAGTGCTCAGAACTGTGCGGATGATCATGCTGATTAGTTTAGTGCTCTTTCATGTTTGCGTATAGAAGAATACAATAATTTCCATGTATTTCTTTGTTTGTTATTTAACCTAACAAACCGGATCTTCTTTTAAAGTTAACTTTTCAACTGTGCCAGCTGTTTAGCTTAATAAGTAATGTAGTGTTTTCACAACTAAATATCACATTGTCAGTAGAAATTGTAACAGCGTGCCACATTCTACATTTAAATACTTTGGAAGTTAAACATTTTGAAATGTGGAACATTATTTAAAAGTGTATATGTCCTCAACGAGAACTGCAGAACTACAAAGGACAATTTCCTAAATCGATCTGAAATAGTTTACAAATGTTTAATACAAATTCTGGCACAAAATCCAACCGTAGTATACCGACAGCTAAAGTGCTCGTGGTGCACTAGATATTTAAATATGTCAGGGATGTCATCTTGGCCTTTAATCGATTTATTTTCTTATTTCTTTGTTTAGCAATATCAAATAGTTTATTAGTATAGCAATGTACAAATTACAATATAGAACAAGCAGGTCTGTCAGTCCAGACTAGTTTGTTTATAGTTCAAAGAAAAATTACTCTAAGATCTACAATTAATGGTAAATGTAGTCTAGGTACAAACTAGGCCTAAGGTAGATAGCAATTATTACTATTATGAAATAATACATTTAAGATGTATATACATTGGTTTAAATATTCTGTTAGAGTAGTATATTATATATATTTCTTTGTCACATGTTGTAAAATAATATCTAATAACTGTTACTGTGATCTAGGAACTCATCCAAGTAAGTTGAAACTTTGTGTATTATCTCTCATTTTGAAGAGGGTTTACTTGGTGAGGACCAGTTTTAATCCACAATTGTATTCTGAAGTAGAAGGTAGATTTCCATTTCTTAATTCTACTCCATGTCACTTCTAGGCTCCTGACAATATATCCCTTTTGAGCTTTGCCACACCTAGGTCAGGATGAGGCACCACTCAAGAGATCAACTAACTTGGATAAACGAATGCCAAGACAGGTTGTCAAATGGGTTATTTCAGGTTTTTCCACGTAGAAGCAGTTGGGGTTTCTGCAGCCCACAAAACTGAGCACTAGACTGGCATGTGGGCAGTGGCATCTTCAATACCCATCTTACTCTATAAAGTTCTAGTATAAATAGTTTTCTTGGTGTGCCAAAAATACCTCATTACAATTCACTGCTGGGTGTAACTTGTTCGAATTAGTGCTAGATTCACAAACACACAATCTATATTTGTGGCAAGCAGTTGAAGGGATTTGATAGTTTAGCTACCTTTCCCAATCCTATGTGTGTTTCTCAAAGAGCTGGAGGATTCCATTTGTTCCGATTTCATAAATCGTGGAGGTAAAGTAGTACTTCTACTTTTTAACCTCTTCTCTAATTAAGGGCCAATTAAGTCATAGTTATAAAAAAGAATATATAAAACGCTTTGAAGGTGTGCTTTACGCATTCTGGCAAATTCATTAGTAAGGATAATTTTAACAAAAGGAAGATAGCAAAACAACACAAATACGTCACTGTGCAGGATCTATTCAAGGGAACATAAGAATATCTCAATTACAAGATACAACATGAGAGCACCCGTGGTGTCCAACTTCACGGAAAAAGGACATCCAGAGAATGAACTTGCGGTGGACAGTGCTGGAAAGTATACAGACTTGCTTGTGAGAATGTATGGAGAAGATTCTACCTTTTAAAGAAGCAAGAACGATTTTACACTTATGTACTGTAGAGAATGACCTCATGCAAATTACTGCGCAACAGACTGAAATCTGAAACTCAAGTAAAAGAACATGTAAATATCACCCTCTAGATCATAGGTCTTCAAACAGTGGGGCGTGCGCCCCTGGGGGGGCGCAGCATCCCCTCAGGGTGGACGTGCACTCCACCCCACCACTTCATCTTCCATTGTTGCCTCCAGGCGCCAGTTGTGTGTTTCAGCCATAGTCAGAGTGGGGATGCAGGGGCGCTAAGAGGTGGAAAAAAACAACAAAGCCTCGTTAACACGTGAATGGTCTTTTAAAGACCTGTGAAGTACTCGGGGGTGGCTGGCAACTTAAAAACTGTGTATGTGTGTGCCCTGGAAGCTGTCTCAGCTTGGGCTGACACACACGACGATGGGGAGGGACAACAGGGGGGGGCTGAGGGGGTTTTCGCAACTGTAACTTGTCACTAGTATGCCTTTGCTCCGATTATCTCTGCTCCACACTTTGGGGATGCTCCTGCACCCAGAGGGTGTGTCCATACTGAGACACTTTGCAAGTCCAAACCGGTCAGACAGGAGGTCCTGTATTTTTTTAAGGTATTTGACATGGCTGCCGCCACCGATTCAGATACTGTTAGTTCTAACAAGATGACAAAATCCGTGTCCATAACATATCTCACTGTTGTGTACTGCCTCACGTACCCATTCTCTTCAGCCATGTCTGCATGGAGGTGAGTGACAAAGGGGTACTACGGATTATCAGTGTTCAGCAATGCAATCAGACCTCACGGCCCTAGCTGCTGTTGAAACCTGCAGGGAGGGCAGAGATTGAAATGGGGGAGACTGCCCACTGGAGCTCTCCTCCATCCATGTGGCCTTCTGCTGCAATATGTGCCTGAGGCGTAGCACCTGTCACAGCATCACTGTAGGAAACCACAGTTGCACTTACACTGGCTCCACGTCAAAGTGGGTGCTGCACAGTGCCAAGAATGAGATGCCAAAATGTTATTCCAGAATCAAAGATAAATATTACTACATTTATCACTGAAACTTTAAACTAAGAAAAAAAGGAATGGCACTTATGTCGGCTAACAAAAGCAGCAAAGAAAGAGGACTAGAGAAAGATGACAAATGTCCCCATCTGCTTCTTTATGGATGTTCATTGGTTTACTTTGATCACTTTTGTTGTAACTACCACACTGGAATGCTGGGTATTGTAGTTTTTACTTGGGGCTTTGAATTCCAAGAAAGTAAAGTCGAATCTGAGCCTGTGTCAAAGTCATAGAAACTTAAGGAAAGGCTATCTGATGGAGTGAGTTGGCTGAAACCCTCTGAGTCCTATGGGTATGACCATGTGTATATTTACATACCTTTGTAAACTGATTACACAGGCTGTTTGTTTTCTGGTTCCAGTCCCCCTGGGACCCCACTCTGCCTATTCCTTTAAATTGTATGTTACTGCCTAAGTGTGAGAATGCATTTTATGAATAGGAATATAAAGTAGGGTTCCCAGAAGAAAAATGCCAGCCATGTGTTGTTTAAAGAGCCTGCAAAGGCCTTGTCTTGACACTAAATAGGGTTATAAATACAATAGTATGTATTCATTTGTAATGTGACTTTTCAATCATTGTTCCCTTTAATTATCAGTTATGGATCATTCAAGCAGCCTTAAAAATGCTTTCTATTTATTTTTGCTGTTCTAAGTATGCACAGATAAGTGCTGAAAATAGGCTTTAGGTGACTGCTTATTTTTGTACCATCTGGGTCAACAATATAAAGAGCTGGCAACCCTAATCGCAAGACTGGAAGTTTGGTGCAGGATAAGCACGATATTTATTTCCTCCACCCTCGATCCCTGGAGCCTGAATAATGCCATAAAAGCAATAGTTTAACTTATATCACAAACCTTATGCCAAGCCTCAATAACATGCTGAGTAACTTCAACTGTGTGTGGGAATGCACCTTGCATTCAGACAACTCACTCCTCATTCTCGCCCTTCTCTTTCACAGTCACCCTGCACTCACAGGGATCACAATGTAGTCATACCAACCACTCACCCTGCACTCACAGTGACCACACTGCACTTATGCCACTCACCATGAACTCACACCGTTCTCCCTCCAGTTAATTGCGGTCACATGAGCACACCGCATACTCTGCTCTCAGTGATCACTCTGCACTCTGCAATCACAATGCTCTTGCGCTGTTCACCCTGTACCTCACCCTGCAGTCATACAAGCACACTATTAACCCTGCTCATGTGACACTTTACTCACCCGTCCCTCTCAGGTGTGCGATTGGTGTTAGGGCCAGCCCTTGCTGGGAGTCTTAGTCCCCCCCCCCGGAAAGTTCGGTCTAGTTGCACCCCATGTTGCTTCTCACGTCGGAAGTACGTTTCTCTGCAAGGAATTTACATTGGTTGTATCATTCCTGAAGATTGCATTCTCTGGCAGGTAAGAGTGAAAAGCTTTTTGTAATATTTTTTAAAGCCTCGCTCCTTTCCCCTTCATCCCACTACTAGTGGGAACATTGGATGTTTCAAGGAGCAGCGGATTTGGCATTAATGCCATAGATGCTGACTTTGGTTCTGGGCACCCCGGTTTGAGTCCTGGTATCGGCTCAACATCATGTGATCCTGGGCATAATCACTTAATTTACCAGTGAATTACGAAAAATGAATTTGACCTTGATCAAAGTCTCTGGTGCTTGTATGGCATGTTCCAACCCCGAGAGCTGAGTCCACAAGCCTGATATAATAAATAATGTGAAGTATGCCTACCATCTGTCCTCACTTATTTCGTATACCAAATTAAAAAAAAAAAAGTGTGCATCTATTTCTGAAGCTTTGGAAGGCAATCTTCTTTATAGGCCAACTATGACAATAAATTTACTCTTGATGCTGCTGATGGAGCAAGGATTCGCACGTACCGCGACTTGCTTGAATTCATGAACCTCAAATAACCCTAATAGCATTAATCAATCTGTTGTCTTACTAATTTGCCCTTATTCTGACATTTGGGGTGTCCCAGTGACGCTTGCTTATGTGTTTACTAATCCTAATACGCTTGCTATTAAAATGGCTGCTGCTACGCGGGAATTTCTTCTGCGCATGCGTCGGTCATACCCATGTGATGTGACGTACTTGCAGTTCTGGGGGGAAACCTTTTGCACTTGCGCACTAGACTGAAGATGGCTGCTTTGTGTTTTCACATGCCCGAAGCTTGCCTCGCTGCTTTCGCTATACTGTTTGTTTTGCATTAATCCTAATGCTATAGTTATTATGAAATAGGGGGAGTAATGTAGGGATTCATGGTATACAGTGAACTCATTTTTTCTGTGTTCTAAAGCTGTTTCTATTTGCTTTTCATGTATCGTAAACCTTGGGCATGAGGGACGGGAATACTCCATATTGAACTGCCTTTCTGCGCATGACAGTCTTCCGCCAGAGGATGAACTCTGTGACATTGAACGTGCGCCAACCCAGAGGTCTCAGCCAAGATGTGCCTGGGAAGAAGCACCTTCGTCTAGTAGAAGATGCTGAGATGTACTAAATGTAATATATTGTAATAATTGTTAAATTCACCATTGTTATGTGTATGGAACATGTCATGGGAACCCGAAATTCAATGGGCGTGTATTAAAGATTCAAATGAGGGGCTTGAGAAAGTAAAATCCTGGAAGGTGTGACGACCTGTCCTTTCTGTTGTCCAATCGAAATTGGGGATCTTTACACTTGCAACATTTGGGGGTGGTACACTGACCCCCGAAAACAGTATAACAAGCCTAGGTTTAGCTAGAGAATTTGTCCGACTTGTCCGAATAGCTGACCTGTCACTGACCCTTCGCACTCAATAGCTGATCAAGAAACAGAGGTGCTGCGGAGCACTCTGTCCGACTGACTCACAGACCCATTCGGGGTTTTGAGAACCTTAAGTGCTGGCGAAGCACTTTGCTGGGGAAATCGAGAACCCAATCGGGGTGTTGACTGATAGCTGCAGAGAAGGTGTAGCGCAGGCGTTGCAACTGAACTGTGGGTGCTGGTCCTACCTTGGTGGTCCTGTCCTGATCCTAATCTGGTTTTCCTGTCCTGGGTTTCCATTCTGCACCTGCTGGCCTACTGGCAACTGCATTTTCCTTGAGGGTTTCTCCTGTCCTTAACTGACCCATGGCCAGAGTTGGTCTCCACACTGTTCTAAGTAAATATAAATCTGTGAGAGAAATACACTTACGTCCTTTCTTGCTTCCTGAAACTGTTAAAACTCTTATTTTCGCATATTTTCCTTTTTCTTACCCTCCCTGTGTTGACCAATAATGAAGTTTCTGTTTATTAGCATGTTCCATTTTTCTCCCCATCCTATAAGTCGAATTGTGATATACCATTCATGAAATAGATGTTCCTCTTCTTACCCTCCTTTTAGCCGAAGTTATTGTGATTGCTCTGAATCATTAGCGTGTTCCATTTTTCCCTTCCCCATAGCTACATGGTATTTTCAAAATCCCCTATAGACAAATTAAAGTTCTTTAGCCTTGCCCACCTTCAAGGGGTACTCAGACTGTGATATTTTAGCATGTTCCTTATCTTTCCCGTCCTTTAGAAAATTGCAACGAGTGCAAAATCTCGCCGCCAAGCTGGCTCTCTCACGTAATCATTTTGACTCTTCAACAAAAGCACTTAGGGAGCTCCATTGGCTTCCAATCCCTCAGAGGATTGAGTTTAAAGCCCTCTGCCTGGTACATAAAGCCCCTTTCTTGCTGAACCTGTTTTCCTGGTATGTACCTTCCAGATCTCTCCGCTCGGCCTCAGCATGTATGGTGACAGTTCCCAAGATTCTGAGGACTCGGTTAGGAGGCTGATCCTTTAGATTCACTGCGGCAAAATTGTGGAACTCTATACCACTTGGCTTACGACGCACAGACGATTTTACTTCTTTTAAGAAGGCTTTGAAAACTTTCCTGTTTCCCATAACCTGTTAAAACCCCCTTCTGTAAGCTATGCAACTGTCTGTACACTGTGTGTGTGTCATCCAAGTCTAAGCGCCAGGATACCCGATGGGTGACAGTCATTGCGCTATATAAAAGCACCAATACATACATACATACATCCATACCATAGTCGAGTCTAAAATTCCCGACAATACCACTCTAGCATGTTCCCTGTTCTTACTTTTCTTTAGGTTTCTAAATGGTTGGCCTTATTATATGTTTACATGGATATACACTTTTTATGATTTTGGTTGTTGATAGCTTACTCACTGTTAACTTCTTGCTTGCGGATATTGAAGAAAACTAGATAAAGGTTTTCAAAACTTCTTGAGTCTATGGTTATTACAAAGAGTGCAAATATAATAAATGTTATTGTATTTTGGTGACTGCTTATCTTTTACAGCTAGCTCCCTGATCCATTGTGATCATAGGTACCCGTGACGAGGATTGGTAAGTCGGGTACATTGGAAATAAATAGGAATGAACAAGAATTACTGGTAGTAACGTGTAGGTTACCCGATTAATAAATATGGTAAATTGAATTTATGGGCCCAAGTGTGCATATGGTGAAAATTATAGTCGGGTGACCTGCGCGCTCTATCAGTCATTTTCTGGTAGCAGAGGTGATGGTTAGGGACTAGTTAAAGGTAGGCAGGATTAGTTAAGATAGGTAACAAACTGCTGCTAACTGTGAAAATGTTATTGTTATTAAGGGTGGAATTCAAAGCCATGTGCACGGCCTACAAACTGATTAATGGAGCTGGCCCTCCGATTCTCAGCGACCTGGTAACTCCTTATATAGCTCCCAGATCCCTGCGGTCCGAGAATGAACATCTAGCCAACATCCCCAAATTCAAAAAGACACGCACTGGAGGCCGACGCTTCTCTGTGAAAGCTTCCACCGGATGGAACTCACTCCCCCGTACCCTCAGACTGGAACTCAGCTATCTTATTTTTAGAAAAAAATTGAAAACACTTCTATTTCCGAAATAACGTCCCCCCCTTTCTCTTCTTTTCTTTTTTTCTCCTCCATCTCATCTGGATATCAAAATCATTACAGCGCGGGGATGCCTTCGGGTCACCAGGCGCTCTACAAGTCGTTAAAATAAAATAAATAAAATAAATAAATAAATTGCTGCTAAAAGTATCGATCGATCAAATGAAATTGTTTTGAAATGTATTGAAATGTTTTGATTTTCTTTGAAATGCTGTTATATTGATTTAAACCTTCTAACCAACTCGTTAGTGATTGTTATATGTTTGTCTGGAATCCCCGGGGGCAGAATAGTGGGTGGTGAGGAGAATCCACCTCGCAGTGAGGTCAGTTGCTCGAGGAAAATTGGTGCAGGTTGGGCAGAACTGGAAGCACTAATTAGGGTTTTCTGTATAAATGTATGAATAAAGGATAGCAAAGAGTTCACTGGCAAAACTTCTATTGTGATATCACCTTGTGGAGAAGTGTGGCTCAATGGTTAGAGCGGCAGACCCTGATGCAGAGGTCTGGCCCGGGACCAGGGTTCAAATCCTGCCTTGGCTGGTCTCGGCGGATCTTGGGCTCATAATTCCTCGGACCTGATTTCTCGTCACGGTGCCTACTCTAAGCATGGGTCCCACGCTGCAACTCTGGGCAATAGCTTGCTTAGTCTCCACAACGGCCCCCTACAGCGCTAGGGATGCCTGGTTGCACCCTGGGGATGCCCAGGAGTGGACATTGCACGGGGGAAAACCAGGAAGGGTTCCCTAGCGGTATGAGTACAGCACCAGGACACTCAGGAGTATCAGTGCGCTTTACAAGTACGGCTACATTTACATTTAGTAAGGGTCACACGGAAGGAGTAGCAGGTTTGTCTGAGCTTGTTTGATAGGGAAGGGGTACATTGGTAAAACTTTTGGCTTAGTATATATCCCTGAGTGGATGAGTCGAAGGAGTAGCAGGTTCTCTAATGCTTGTGTGAAGAGTAGGCAGAAGGGATCTACTCGTGGTATATGAAAAGTAAACAAAAGTGATTTACTTGCAGTGGAAGAAATCTTTTCTTTCTAGACACTCGAGTACAGTGGCGAATGTTTTTGCATTGTAAAATAAACAGAGCACTTGCACTTTAAATAAAGAATTTAGTTTTCCTTACCTTGTGAAGGAGGGAGTCAGTAGCGGAGCTGCTCTGACGTCACTCAGTGCCGCGGTGGTATTGGTCGAGACAGCGGGCGTGTAGCTGAAACAGCATTGTAAAGGAGGGGTGAGCACAGAAACGTGAGAACTTGTTTCACGAGAAACGCCGCGCACCCATTGGTTGAAGTTGTTTGAAATCGTACTGTTGATTGGTTATAGAAAAATAAAAGACGCATTTGCATTGGAAGTGGTTTTGTAAACAAAGTAAATTGCGGAAAAGTATATGTGGCATCAAACCCATCCAGAAATTCGACCTGACCCAAGATATCAAGGTTTTGGGAGAGATCAGTGGAAAGGTCGTAGATATAACATTATGTACGGAAGCAAGAGAAAAATGACATTAGTAGACAAAGTAAAGAATTATTTCAAGAAAGACAAGCCTATCAAAACTAGAGAAGGAGTTATTATTCTACCACCTAACACTCCTGCATCATTTATGATTTTTGACAGAGGCTACCATGCTTGCGTATGGTTAGAAAATTGGGTGGAATACACTAAAGATGACCGAATTTTGGCTTTTCCGTTAGATGGTACATTTAACAGTAGGATTCTGTTCAATTTGAGAACCCGAATGAATGAACTACATCCCAGACCTAGACTAACACAATATGAAGCCTTAGAAGAATGGGAAATAGCGGCTTTTGAGCGAGACAGACCCAGAATGGACAAAGGGTTAGCTAAATTTTATCCGAAAGTACAGAAAGAGACCCGAGAAAAAAGAATGAAGGAATGGAGACAAAACATGATGGTAGAAAGACTGTACCCTGTAATTACAGTAGAAGAGCCCATGGGAGGGAAAAGGACAGAAAAGACAAAGCACTTAATGACCAGTGGTGATTCAGACGATGATTATTTTGAGGATTTATTAATGAAAAATCCACCACCTTATAATGAAGGACCAAGATCCTTAAATGCACGAGACACATGTCTAAGACCCCCTTATCAGGAGGAATCAAGATCCTTGAGTACGGGAAACCCCTTTCTGAAACCAAATTATGGTGAGGGACCGGGTATGACACATCCGACTGCCCCGAGTTTTAGTCCTACATTAGTTCCGCAGATAGTACATGAAACCTCCATGGAAAAGGTACTGCAGGATAGAGAACGAGAAGCTTTAGTTAAGCAAAGAACAGAACTAATTCAGAAAATCTCCCAATTAAATACGAGTCCTGAAGCTCTGACAATTCCAGTTATTATTGGACCAGTTGTTCCTCTGTACGGGGATAAGCAAAGTAGTCCGAAAACTCCAATTATAACCCCGTCTGTAGTACAGCCAAGAAAAGAGCCCTTGATAGTAGATGATCAGGCAAGTGAATGCAAATTTGTGATTTCCTTGATGGATTTACCGATAAGGGAACCAGAAGGGAGTTCACAGAGAAAGAACACTCCTTTCACTTTGAAAGAAGTTCAGATTGAGTCAACTTCAAGTGCCAGAAGTGCTACGGTAGTGACTCCTGACGAAATAGACAGATGGACCCGAGAACTAGAGAAACCAAATCCTCAGCCGTAACCATTGGATATATACAAATTGAGAATATAATTAGAGGAACTAATGGCTGGGAATGTGGGGTTGGACAGACTAAACACCCTTAGTGAAGAGGAATTGTTATTCATTTGTAAAAGTCTAACCCGTAATACCAGAGTGTACCATGAAAAATTAATGGACACTGCAGCTAGTATGGGAATAGGCATTAGCCAATCTAAAGTTTTGCAAAAACCCTACAGAGCAGAATTCTCAGACAAAGATTTGGAGAACATGAATGTGTCAGGGAAAAAGGTACAAATCAGAGAGTTGTTAAACCTGTTACAAAAATGGGGAGATTTAGAAAAATGGAAAGCCAGGTGGGCTAAGAAAAAAGAAGATAGTAGATCAAAGCAAATGACATCTGAATATGTTTTAAAAGAAGCAGAAAAAGTAGAAAAGTTATATCCCATGCGAGAAGTGCCAGGTGGAGGATATGTACATGTTCCATGGTCCCGACAGGATATCGTGTCCTTTACAAATGACTTCCCAAAATTGCGAGAAAAACCTGTAGATTGGTACAGACAGGTCGAGAGATTTGTGAAAGTTCAGAAATGCCTCCTGAAAGATCTAGATGGTTTCTTTGACATTTTAGTTCCTGTAGATTTATGGACTGAATATAAAATTGATGTTGATTGGCCTAGTGAGGACTTCCCGAGGGACCCGAAGACAGGGGCTCCTTCAGGGGATGTGATGAGGAAGTACGATCAGCTAATGTTGTATCTGAAAGGAAAGGTGCCTGCAAAGGAAACTGACTGGACCCGAATAGACAGAACTACCCAGAATAGAGATGAAACTGTGCATTCTTACTATGAACGACTGTTACAGGTGTTCAAGACATACAGTGGTCTGGACAACATTGATATGAAGGGCATGACCCACTTTATTTATCGATTTGTGTTAGAGTTAAGGCCTGAGATCTCACAGTGGATCAAAGACAATAAAATCTGCTGGCAAGCTAAACCAATTGATGAAGTCCTGAAGTATGCTAAATACTGCGAAGATGAACTGGCAGATAAACGGAAAGAGTTAAAGGAAAAGGTCATGTGGGCACAGTTAAATTAGCAGAGCACCAGGAACAGCAGTTAAGCAAAGTGGCTAATAATCAGAGTCAAGGCCCCGGGGGTGGGGGAAAGCCCAGAGTAAAAATGAGCAGAGAAGAGGCGAGGAAGAAGTTCCCCTGTCACAGGTGCGGAAAAATAGGCCACTGGAGAGACAAATGTAAGGCTGTGCAGAATGGTAATGTGCAAATTAATGATTTGAATCCACAGACGCAGAATGAAACATCACGGAAGACCCAGCAGCAGGTAAAATAGAATCAGTTGCCTTGTGCACCTAGGCCAAATTACAGGAGCAAAGCACAACAGAGTGAAGACACTGATGGTTGGGAAGGAAGGGAGGATAGAAATGCAGCAACTTCACAATTTCTGTTAAATGACACGTTTCTCTGTGATGACACCTACTGACGGCGCCTGAGGGGGGAGGACGAGGAGTGCGTGCTTGGCGCCTCCATGCCGGTGGACCAGTCAGGGCCATACATTGAAGGAAAGGTTGAAGGAAATGATGTCACCTTCCTGTTGGGCACTGGTGCTACCAGTTCTACTGTGAGAACAGCAGACGTTGCAAACCTACCCCTCTCGGGAGAAGCGATCCAAGTAGTGGGCGTTTCTAATCAGCTAATTAGTACCCCAGTTACAGAACCTACGGAGATTAAAATTGGGAATTTTAAAGAAATGCATAGATTTGTTGTTTGTGATTCCAGTCCTGTAAACCTACTAGGACGAGATTTGCTGTGCAAAATGAAATGGACCATTTTTGCACTCCAAATGGCGTTGAAATACAGACCCCAGATGAAGACGGAATTTACAAACTAATGTTAGCAAGATCAGACTCAGAAATGAAAAGACTGACAATACAGGACTTACCTGAAGAACTCCAAGAAACAGTGAAACCAGAGGTATGCAATTTTACTGGAAAAGATGTAGGATTAATGGCAAATGTTGACCCAATAAAAATAGCCATAAAAGAAGATGCAGTTTACCCAAATACCAAGCAGTACAAAATGAGTGCAGAAGTGAAAGCAGGAGTTGCTATTGAAATAAAAAGATTGCTAGAAGCAGGCATTTTACAAGAAGTATTGAGCAGTCCTTGTAATTCACCGATAATTGGCATCAAGAAACCTAGTGGTAAGTACAGGGTAGTACAGGACCTGCGCAAGGTAAATAAAATCATAGTTCCTTGCTGTCCTGTTGTGCCAAACCCTGCAGTGATTCTATACCAAATACCGTGGAATGCTGGATGGTTTACCGTCATTGACTTATGTCATGCATTCTTTTCAATTCCATTGCATCCAGACAGCAAATTTCTTTTCTCATTTGAATTCGACAGCCATGTCTACGTCTGGAATCGTGTCCCTCAAGGGTACACGGAAAGCGTTTAGATTTTTAATCAGATTTTGAAAAAGTGCCTTGAAACTCTGGTATTGCCCGGAAAATCAGTCTTGGTGCAATATATAGACGACCTCTTGGTGGCGTCTAAGAGCCGAAAAGATTGTGTAACTGACACCATTGCCTTACTGAACCATTTAGGAGAAGGAGGACATAAAGTGTCACCAGAAAAACTACAGTTCTGTACCTCTTCAGTAAAATATCTGGGGCACCAGATAGAGAGAGGTATTAGGAAAGTTACCACAGAAAGAATTAGAATAATTCAAAATATGGAATTGCCAAATACCCAGAAAGAAATCAGAATGTGTCTAGGAGTTGTAGGATACTGTAGGCAGTGGATTGTGGGATTTGCAGTCCTAGCAAGACCATTAATAAAGATGACAAAGAAAGGAGCAAAAGATACAGTGGAATGGGATGACGAAAGCATGACTGTTTTTGTAAAATTGAGAGAATGTCTGTGTCAGCTCCTGCATTAGGAATGCCTGACTATTCAAAAGATTTTGCACTTTTCTGTGACACAAGAGACAATTTTGCACTTTCAGTCCTGACCCAAATTCATGGTTTCACCCGACATCCAGTGGCATATTTTTCTTCCACATTGGACCTAGTAGCAGCTGGATTACCTGGATGCTTGAAAGCTGTAGCTGCAACATGCACAAGTCTTGAACAGAGTGAGTCCATTGTGATGGGACATCCAGTAACTGTGTATGTTCCACATTCTGTTGTAATTTTGCTGACAAGAACCAAAACCCAGTACCTCACACCTAGTCGGCTGACTAAGTATGGGAGAATCCTTGTAGGAGCAGGAAACGTAACCATTGCTAGATGTAATATTCTGAACCCAGCTACCTTACTGCCTAGCTCATTCGCAGCAGAAGTGAGGGAGGAAATTGAACATGATTGCATTGATTTGACCGAGTTTAGCACAAAACCACGCCCAGATATAAAAGAAAATCCTTTAATTAATGAAGATTATGAGCTGTTTGTAGACGGCTCATGCCTGAGACATGAGGAAGGTGGCCTAAGTGCTGCCTACTCAGTGTGTACTCTAGGAGGTCCAGTGTAAGCATCCTATTTACATGGAGTCAAGTCTGCACAAATAGCTGAATTGGTTGCATTGACAAAAGCTTGTAAATTTGGGAGGAATTCAAAGATAACCATATATACTGATAGCCAATATGGTTATGGGTTGTGCATGACTTTGGCCCGTTATGGATGCAAAGGGAGTTCCTGACTTCTTCAGGCACCCCTATCAGAAATGGAAAATATGTACAGGATCTACTGGAATCAATCCAGTTACCAAAAGAATTGGCTGTGGTCAAGTGTGCTGCTCACAAATCTGGTGATGACAAAGTGACAGCAGGTAATCGATATGCTGATCAGTTAGCCCAACATTGTGCAAAATACCGAATAGCAATCAATATAAAGGTTGGGGGAAACGGAAACAGCTGCCAACTTTTGATGCTAGAGGGAGTGAATACATGGAAGGAAGTGAGAGACTTACAGGATGCAGCAGAGCCACAGGAAAAGCAAAGATGGAGAAACTTTGGTTGTCGAAGGAGAAATGAAGATGGTGTCATTGTTTACCTTGATGATATGCCTGTGTTGCCATACTGTATGCTTGCTCCTATGGCTAGGCTGATACATGGAGACACACACTTAGGCAGGGACGCCATGATTCGCATGTTTCATCAGACCTGGTTCAATTCGAAATTCAGAAACGTAGCAGAGGACTCTGCCAGAGGTGCCTGGTTTGTTAGGAATTTAACCCAGGAAAGAAAACTGTAGTGTTACCAGAAAAGATTGGAAAGGCAGAAGGCCCTTTTATTAGACTACAACTTGACTTCATTCAGTTGCCCCCTTGTCGAGGAATGAAATACCTACTTGTCATTGTCTGCCTGTTTTCAAAATGGGTGGAAGCTTTCCCTGCACGTAGAAATGACAGCATTACAGTAGCCAAATTATTTCTTAGGGAACTTATACCTCGTTACGGTTTCCCAGTCCTGATTGAATCTGACAGAGGAAGTCATTTCCAAAATGAAATAATTAAACAAATTTGTGAAGCATTCAAAATCACACAAAAACTGCACTGTGCATATCGCCCAGAGGCTTCTGGAGTGGTGGAACAACTGAATGGCACAATTAAAGCAAGATTGGAAAAAATGTGTGAATACACACAATTAGAATGGCCTGATGCTTTGCCACTCGTGTTGATGGAACTCAGAAGTATTCCAGACCGGAACACGGGCTTGAGTCCCCATGAAATACTAATGGGAAGAGCAATGCGGCAAGCATGGGTGCCAGGATACAAGCTGATAAGCATATCTTATGATTTGGTACTAGAATACTGTAAAGAGCTGGCTGACCAAGTGTGTTCTATCTCTCACCAGGTTGGGTGAGACGCCGTCGCCAGGCCAACAACTCCAGCACATGACCTGAATCCAGGTGATTGGGTCGTAATAAAGAAACATACCAGGAAAAGTTGTCTTGAACCAAGGTGGGGGAAGCCACGACAGGTGATCCCCGTAACCACCACAGCAGTGAAGTGTGCAGGAGTACCTCGCTGGATCCATGCCAGCCATACGAAGAAAGTGACAAAACCAGAAGAAACTGAGGCTGAAGGTTGTGCAGCTGAAGGGTCCCAAGATATCGGTCCTGAAGTAGCTGAAGAGGAACAACCGAGCTCTAGTCAAGATGATTGGGTCCCAATAATCGACCTGACTATCGACCGTATACGAACCAGAAGACAAATCTATTTAGATAGACAGTGGGATAGTGAGGACGAGACAGGTGAAGAAGAAGGTACTCAGATCATCGAAATCCAAGTTAAATCTGATTCTGAGGAGGACCAGATAGGGAGAGAACAGGTAATTGACACTCCACCACGAACTCCTGAGCTAGGAGAGGGACAGATAGAAATTAGGGCGGACGTTCAAGCGGAAGAAAATCAAGAGTTCGAAGAGCTTGAACAGGATCAGATAGGACTAGACAATCGTGTTTAGGAAGAAGAAATCGAAACAGATCAAAGCCACAATCAGTATACACCTGACCAAGGGCAGTTTAGGGACCAGGCAGAAGAAATTGATGAAAGACCTGGACCTAGTCAGTTAGGGGAAAATACAGAAGATGAACCTGAACCAAATGTGCCACAACTGAAGGACAACAAAAGAGTGTTTGAAGAGGGCCAAGACACAGTGCCAGTTAAAAGACTCAGAAAAGGTGACTCAGTACCCAGATTTGGGAAAAGACTGAGATCGCGACTAAAAACAATAAACGAAGAGTCTGAACAGGTGAATGAGGTCTCAAGTCAAACTGACCCAGCAGTGACCAAGCCAAAGAGAAGAAGTGCTCGTATAAAGAAATTGAATAACAAGTACCCGAGTCCTGAGTGGACTTACTTTGTACTGGAAGAATTTGAAAATTTGGAAATAAGTGATGAAAGTGATGGAGAATTGAAAACTGACAAGGCCGAAGAAGGAGCGGAACCAACCTGAAAAGTTGCTTGAGTAAGCAAAGCTGTGTAGAGTTACGAGGAGGGGTTGGAACTTCTTTTAAGCCAAAATGTCTCATTCTTCTGTGAATGGGAGACCGAGACGAAGTTGTTTAAAAACATGCTGCCAAGTATGTTTATGTAGTGTAGCAATAGTACTGATACTTTGGCTAGGACTAACAATAGCTATTCCCTCTATGATGAGTAAAGACCCGAGTTTGTACCCAAATAATCACTTGCCAGAAGACACTGTAGAATCACACACTAGTTATGATTTTGGTTGTTGATAGCTTACTCACTGTTAACTTCTTGCTTGCTGATATTGAAGAAAACTAGATAAAGCTTTTCAAAACTTCTTGAGTCTGTGGTTATTACAAAGAGTGCACATATAATAAATGTTATTGTATTTTGGTGACTGCTTATCTTTTACAGCTAGCTCCCTGATCCATTGTAATCATAGGTACCCGTGACGAGGATTGGTAAGTCGGGTACAGTGGAAATAAATAGGAATGAACAAGGGTTACTGGTAGTAACGTGTAGGTTACCCGATTAATAAATATGGTAAATTGAATTTATGGGCCCAAGTGTGCATATGGTGAAAATTATAGTCGGGTGACCTGCGCGCTCTATCACTGCTAGAGAATAAAGATGTATGTATCCTCTTGAATCACTTATATCAAATGTGTATGATGTAAATGTCCCCTTGGCCTTCTTGGAAAACTGTGGCTGGCCTCCTACTGACATAGCAACATCTGGCAATACTCCACAATATCATGGATTTTTCAATCATGTCAAAAAGCATATTTTGTGGAACCCCTTTTTCTGATAACTTGTTTAGGGGTAAGGATGTGGTGCAACAGCCAGAGCTGATGACTGTAGAGTTGGGAAACCAAGTTCAATTCTTGGTGTCTGCTCAAAATCCTGTGATTCTGGGAAAATCACTTAATCTCCCTGTGCTTACATAACATGAATGTGTGCTTGTGTAATGTATAAGAAGCACCTGTAAGTGCTCCAATACCTTTGGGTCATGTTCGCACTATATAAAACTGCAAAAAATATATTATACATTTTTGTGAGCACTCCTGTTTCCAGATACTGCTCAAGACTGGAAGTGGAGCACAACCAAAGGATGGCAGAAGCAAGATTCCATCCACACATTGACTGCCTCTGTGGAGAGAAACAGGCACACCCCACACCTGTGTTTTGGAAGTGTTTTTGCTATTCTATTCTACATTTTGTGTTTTATGTGAAAAATAAAGCACCAATGTAATTTGTTGTGCTAATTTTTTCTTGGAGACTTTTCATTTGAACTTTAGACTAACCACAAGCACTCAATAAACTTCAGTTTACTAAACACTTAATTTATTTAATATTATTTGCCCTATACAACCTGGGCCCTGCAGGAGGGAAAGGCCATCAATGATGCAGAGTACCAGCTTCCAGAACTTTTTTTGTCAGGTGGTGGTGATGGGGGGGGGGGCTCAACATGTAATAAGTTTTAGATGGGGGGTTCGGCCGACAAAAGTTTAAAGACCTCTGCTCTAGATTTTCTGACATGACAGGACACCCCAGTTAGTCTTCATTGTTATTCAGTGACTATTCCATTACTTCATCTCACAAACTATTGAAGAGCTGCTATGCAGTAATTCATAATGACATGCACTGAGCCTTAAAATACTCCACCCTAAACCACGGATGGCAATTCATCAAAAAATCCAAGGGGTAGAAGAGGTGACATCACATGCCCTTTAACCCAGATGACATCACAGGATGTGACATCACATGTCCTTTTCAGTTATGACATCACATATACTTTGTCCCTAATGGGACCAGAGAAGTGACATTATGACGAAAACCTACAATAAATGCAAGATCATTACATATTAAAGAATAAAAAAGTAATTAACAGACAAAAGAGTTATTTGAGGGCTGATTATGATCTCTGCGGTTTCAGAACCAACTGACCTTGGGTCATCTGTCTGAAACCGCAATTACAATGTGACCGCACATGGAGTAGTCACAAACTCACATTTTCCCATGGGAACTTGGGGTGGAGGCGGAAACCGCCAGCATCACAACCTCCCATAGAGATATGGGAAATTGTGCAAATGCCTGCACCCTGTGGCAGCCACCGTCGTAAGCCAGTGGGTTTGACCGGCATATTTAAACTCCGACCACCTTCTTTGTAATAAGGCGATCGGTGTTTAAACCATGGATGTCGGTCGGACCGGAGGCATTTCGACCAACATCCAAATGAGGCCCTAAATTGCTACTAAACCATTACAAACAGAGCTGCAAAGATAATCTAGGATTACATTAGTAACCTAGCCAGGTCCAGATGTAAAATTCTAGAAAGTGATCATATGTACAACTTGATACATAAATGCTCAACCAGAACCTAAATGCCAGATCAGACCTGGCATGCCCAGGTGAAATCTCACATCTGGGATAAACTATTGTGGTGTATTTCCAAGAGGCCCTCAGTGTTTTTCACTTATGTTAGAACAGCTGCATGCAATGGCCAGCATTTGTTTTGAACATGTTACAAAATAACACAATTGATTCATGCCTCTCATTTATTTTTCAGATAGGCTGCACATGTTTTATTATTTGGTTCTTCGGCTGGGATTCCAACAGAACATTTCTGTCAAGGTTGAAAAAGATTGTGCTCTGTTTTCTCTGTGGTCGGAAACTAACACATAGACACAATTGAGAACTCCAGCTGCTGTATTAGGGATGAAACTTATCATACAAACTGGAACTTGTTGTTTTGAAAACAGAGAGGACAAATTCTTGCAGAGCATCGGTCCCGAGACGAAAGAGAGCTCCACTGCTAGAGATGTAGAACAACTATGCCAGGTATGGGGTCCCCCACTAATCCAAAAGGTCTATAATAAAACACTGCATTTCTATAGTGAGGGTAGGCTTAGGCAGACCTGTCTTTTAATATGACAGGACCTTTCGTTGTGTACAATCTGTTGATTATGATAATCACATTTTAGCTGTATATGTCTTTTAATTGCAGCACAGTTAATATAAAATAAAGCACGATAGTTTCAATTAATTTTGTAAGCAGTTTTTTGGGTCACTTTTCTGTTTATTGTGGATACGTATGAGTGAGAGAACGAATGGTGATGGACTGCCTTAGAGATCCTAGAGAGGGTCTAGAGTGTTTTGTTTTGGGGTGCCACTTTACTTGTTTTACTGGAAAGGTTAGGAAAGCAAGGAAGGCACCATGAGCTACTCTGGGTTTGGGCCAATAGGTACTGATGTGGTATGGTGACTCAGTTCCTACCTTTTAATGTTCTGTGATCCCAGGCATAGTTCTCTAAGCAGAATACCTGAAACACTATCATATGCCCAGTTGCACCCTCAGATCTGCAAGTATTTCAAATTACTATCTCCATATGCCGGACAATCAAGAAATGCATCAAAATGCCTGGCTCAACTATTGTATGCCAGCCACAACCATCTCACTTGGGCCTTCATTGCATTCATATTATAGTATCGAGACATTTAGAGAGCTGTTATAATGCAAAGCAAATTTAACCTATCCAATCAGTAAGAGATCTAGAGAGTTCTCACAAGGCACTTTAATCCTGGCATACATCAAACATTTCATCAGTGCTAATACATCTATAAATTTATTGCAATTTCCAAGGTTTGCATTTTGCCCTAGTCTCCAAATACTGACACCTGATAATTTCTCACACCTTAGCCGTAGTCCACAGTATACACATGTAACAAAGTAATTAGATTTCAGTAGAGTTCTCACACCTAGAATTTGATTTGCAATGCACCCTGTAATCACAGTACCAAAACACACAGAGCAACCTATTGATTTGCATCATGCACAAATATATCTATATGGAAAGATCTCCTATTAGTTTCCTGCAGCCTACCGATTTTCTTTCTAACTTGCTTTTACATCACCTTTTTGCTCCAACTCCTACCTTTTTTTCTGTGTCTTTCTCCTAGTGTGTCCCTTGCCTTTCATTACCTGACTCTACAATTCTTTTTCTTCCCCATTCTCTAACATTTGTATTACACTCTCATCTTATCCACTCCCTTTCATAGTTTTACTATGTTCTATGATTCCTTATTCCATATTTATTTTTCTTCCCTTGACCTCATCATTCCTCATTTCTCTCAGTTTCATTAGTTGTAGTTCACTGTCATCTTGGTGAGTACATTGGCATTCAGTCCCTGGTTCCTCAGCTCTGCCAGGTCAGTCCCTCCACCAGAATCTAGACCTGAGTGCAGATATGACTGTTGAAGGGGGCCCACAATACTCTTTGGCCACTTGCAGCAGAATGAAAATGTGAAGGCAAGGTAAAGATAAGTAAGACATTGACAACAGCAATACAAACTTCACAACTGCTTCTGCACAATTAGCAGCACGTCAAGTGTCATATGCATACAAAACAGATACAGCAGAGGCAGGTGGGCAGGATTACCTCACCTAGATTACAGGTCATCCACACCCATCAGCCATGTAAGCTTCTCTCTTACACAGAGTGGAGGTACAACACTGCCTGTGGCAGTGCATATCTTCACCACACTGCATTGTCAGGAGCAGCAGTGCGGGTTCCCAAAACACCAAACATAAACCAGCATCACAAGCTTTCCAGACATGAGAAGGCATTGTACAATCAGCACCTGAACATGGTTCCTTCACAAATTGAAAATGTACAACTTGGGAAGCACAAGTGCCAACTTTCTTTATGCATGGAAGGTATAGGGAAGGCAACATCTGTGAAAGACACCTTTGCATCAAACTGCCCAGGAATCATCAGTGCCTTTCCAGCTCTCACAAAACAGGTACAACATCAAAACCAGATGCAAAGCTCTCCCTCAGATAATATGGGTACAGTATGGGCTGCAGCAGAGCAGATCCACTTAACAAAACAGCACTGCATTAGAAGCAGGAGTGCAAGCCTCCATTATACATGCAGTCACGTCAGAGCAGGCCAGCCTTATAAAACAGGTACAAGCACAGCAAGCAGAGGTGCAGTCTCCCTTGCTGAATAAAAGTACAGTAAGACATAGAAAACAGCAATACAACCTAATCTAGACCCCAATGACAATAACAGTTACAGACAATAGCAAGGATCCCCTTCCCGTCAAAAATCCTGGAGAAAATCTTAAACACCCAACTAACGACCTTCATTGAATCAGCAAACCTACTGGACTCTTCTCAGTATGGTTTCCGACAAGGTCATGGCACGGAAACTGCCTTGATCATTGCAGCATAGGAGATCCGGGCCATACTGGACACAGGTGCCAAGGCCGCCTTGATCCTGTTGGACCTGTCGGCGCTCTTTGATACCGTGAACCATGATATCCTAATTGGGAGACTTCAAGAGATGGGAGTTAGGAATTCTGCCCAAACACTGCTTAGATCCTTTCTGAACAACAGATACCAATGTGTTCAGATAGGGAACTTTCGTTCAGAAGAGTTCAAATTACCTTGCGGGGTGCCACAAGGCTCCTCCTTAAGCCCCACCTTGTTTAACCTTTATTTGACCCCTCTGGCCAAGATCATCAGCATCAGGCAATTCGGCTTCACAATTATATCCTATGCTGATGACACCCAAATTGTGGTGTCTATCTCTAGCAGTCCAGAGGACACAGCAGAACGTTTTAAACAGTGTATGTCCCTCATCAATAACTGGATGGAATTGCACTGTTTGAAGCTCAACGGTGCAAAAACTGAGGTACTCCTATTAGGCAAGTACACATCCTTCTGGGCACCAAATTGGTGGACCCCTAGTATGTGTGTTATCCCTACTCCAGTCCAGAAAATGAGGAACCTTGGTGTCATCTTTGATAACAGACTGACCTTCCAACAACAGGTCAATAAAGTCATCTCATTAGTGTTCCTCACTCTAAAATCAATCCGTAAAGTGCGTTCCTTCATCCCCCCTGAAGCTTTAAAAATGCTAGTGATAGTCCTAGCCTTGTCCAAATTGAACTATTGTAATGCACTATATCTAGGCCTTCAGAAACAACATATGATCAAACTTCAGCGAGCACAAAACGCTGCCGCCAGATTACTGCTAGACATTCCCAAATTTCATTCTATCTCCGAAGGTTTGAAAAAACTCCACTGGCTCCCTGTTAAGAAAAGGATAGATTTCAAGGCCCTAAGCTTAGCATATAAAGCTGTACATAGAAATGGCCCAACTTTCCTGAAACAACACCTCACCTGGTACCATCCGTCAAGGCAGCTACGCTCAGCGAAGAGCAAACTTCTCCAGACACCCAAATTTAAGAGAGCCGGCTGGGGAGGAAGAAGCTTTGTACTGGGCGTTGTAAGGTTATGGAACCTGCTTCCACTAAATATCAAAAGCTGTCTAACACTGCTCAGTTTCAGAAAACTATTAAAGACATGGCTGTTCTGCGCTGCAAAGCACCTAGACGCCCCAGGGCAATTGTGCACTATATAAAAATCAAATCAAATCAAAACCAAATCAAATCAAAAGCAGAGCATGTTTACCTCACAAACCAGGTACATAAGACCGAGCACTGCAGGTCAATGTCAGAAAAAACAGGCATCGTACAGAAGCAGAACAGCAGGTCTACTTCACAAAAGAGAGAGAGCACAGGAATCAATCAACAGATTAATCCTCTCACACAATACAGGTTCACGTGTGCCACCGTGTCACGTGTGACATAGTGCTGGATTTTTGTCCAACATCATTTTGCATTATGATTTTAAGCGCATGATCATAATGTTAATAATAAAATGCTAATTCATGAACTTCAGAGTGCTGCTTGTAAAAAGATAGGACTGTGTAAAGGTGACATGGAACCTCTTGATACTTATCCGTGCAGACAACTGTGCAATACATTTACGTTTGAAAGTGATAAATAATCAGATATTCCTGCCACTGTTACTCTGAAAGGGATGTATGACGTTACAACGCATACTTTAACAACGCCTACCTTTACATCGCACGTTTTACAACGCATACCATTACAACGCATAATGCTTATGGGCGCTGGATAGTGAATTGTTTAATTTACTATTCCAACTCCAGTCCCCGTGGATAGTAGGGAAGGTGTTGGATAGTAAATTAAACCTATTCCCTATCCTAGAGCGCCCACCAGCCCTATGCGTTGTAATGCTTTGCGTTGTAAAAGTTGCGTTGTAATGGTAGTTCGTTGTAAAAGTTTCGTTGTAAAGGCTGTATACCCTCTGAAAGTGGCCTCAAGTACAATATGAGTATGTATGCAGAAAATGTCTGGTTAAGTCATTTTATCAAATGATAAATATAGTTGAACAGAGGTCCTTGGTCTTGACAAAAAGGTAACACTATTCCCTCCCCCCACACAGCATGGGATGACCGAGCAACAGAGGCTTGGGAGGTTCTCTCCCTGAGAAAGATCTAAACAAAACGTGGCAGTATACCGCATTTTCCAACCCTTTTTCAAGATACTGGGCCCGATGTAGGTAATTAGTATTTACCGATTGGTAAATACCGAATTTTACCGATTCGGTATTTACAAATCGTTAAATGCTATGTAGGTATATTTACAGAATAACTTAACGATTCGGCAATATTCGGCAATTACCGAATCGGTATTTACCGATTCGGTAAAATTGCCGAATTGACAAGGGGGACAGGGTGTCACTTTGACACCCTGTTGCACCCCTGATTCAGGCTTGTGTCCCTTAGGCATGTATGTGTGTCACATGGCACAAGTGTACATGCACAGATGTGCATGTATACAGGAATTCGTTATTTACCATCACATAGTATTTGATGGCAAATAATGAATTCTAAAGGGCCTGTGGCACTGTTTTCAGTGCTACCTACAAGTAGATTTACCGATTCGGTATTTTACCGAATCAGTACATTTCAGGCCCCCTACATGTCACAAACCAAATACCGGTCGGTAACGGCCGAAATCGGCCGTCACCGACCGGTATTTGGTGAGCTACATCTGGCCCACTATGACTAAAAATCATAATATAATCTTCATAATCTCATGGTGCAACATGCACACCAGGGCACAATGTCGATGCTCTCACTGTGCACTATCATCTCCAGTGATGATGATACCAGTATGGCGATGCCTTGGCAATATGATGAATAACAATAAGACATACAAAAACACTGCTAAGTGAAGATGGCCTCCGGAGAGGGAGCAGAGCCACTTGCTGCGAAGCAGGGTGGAAGTGTGGAGCTAGAACTGTCTCAGTACCTATTTGGTGACTGGAGAAGCACATTGACATAGTTTTTAATCCGCATCCAGCTCCTTGGAAAAGTATTACGTTTTAGCCCAAACATAGAAAGAAATACAACTGTCTGTGGGTATTTGGTGGCAGTAAGAACAGTGGGCCATATTATCAAGGAAGCTGCGGTAGTTTATCGCCGCTTTACCGGCAGGAAACTGCCGATAGAGCGGCGATAATGGCCTTAATAATATGCGATTCGAATTTCAATAGATGCCGAGGTTAGATTTGGGAACACAGGTTCACACATCTAACCAGGGCATCGATTGAAATTCGAATCGCATATTATCAAGGCCATTATCGCCGCTCTATCGGCAGTTTCCTGCCGGTAAAGCGGCGATAATGGCCTTGATAATAGGCGATTCGAATTTCAATCGATGCCCAGGTTAGATGTGTGAACACAGGTTCACACATCTAACCTGGGCATCGATTGAAATTCGAATTGCATATTATCAAGGCCATTATCGCCGCTCTATCGGCAGTTTCCTGCCGGTAAAGCGGCGATAAACTACCGCAGCTTCCTTGATAATATGGCCCAGTGTGTTGTGAATGGTTCAGTATTGTTTGTCTTATGCCGCTAGCCATTGGATGAGCACCCTTCTATATATAGGTGACATACACTTACCTACTTGAGCCGCTCCTCACTTCAGCCACAGGTTCTGACTGTATTTGGGCTATGGGCAGTATATGTACTTAATGCAGCCTCTACAAGAAGGCTGGCTTTCTGTTTTCTAAGAGGCTCTTCAAGGTGGGTGTAACAGAGTATTCCTGTATGCTGTTTTATTGTAAAGTGAAACTTCAGTGTGAAAGGCAACACTCACTGAGCAACAGCTGCTCGTATACTTGTGGGGATTAGGAATGCTGGTGTACGACTGTTGTCACACTCTCAGTGACTTTCAGCCTCTGGCCTGGCTCTATAGAGATACACTGGAGTCTTTAATCTGAGTGGGTCCTCCCTCATTACACTGGATGATATAAACCCGTTTAGGCACTGTGAGAGTCTTCCTAGGTTGTTACTGTATTATTACAAATGCACCTGCCCATGTGAAGAACTGGTGTGGCGGAACTGGTGAGGCAACTGAGACACGCTTTCTGGGCCCGATTCACAGAACTAACTTAAGACAAAATCCTAAACTTACTCCTTTTGGTATTCACAGAAGTTAGGATTTTGTCTTAAGTTTGTCTTAAGACAGACTTAAGACAAATTTAAGACAGACTTAAGTTAGGATTTTGTCTT
Organism: Lissotriton helveticus; assembly: GCF_964261635.1. Taxonomy (NCBI): domain Eukaryota; kingdom Metazoa; phylum Chordata; class Amphibia; order Caudata; family Salamandridae; genus Lissotriton; species Lissotriton helveticus. The sequence continues at coordinate 52,954,527 of NC_136062.1, read as the reverse complement.
AAGTCTGTCTTAAGTCTGTCTTAAGACAAACTTAAGACAAAATCCTAACCTCTGTGAATACAAAAAGGAGTAAGTTTAGGATTTTGTCTTAAGTTAGTTCTGTGAATCTGCCCCTCTGTGTTTAAGGCTTTTCAAGGTAAATATTTAATCAGGCCAGAATTGCTGCTTAATTATTTTTATGTCAGTTGTAAACTTTAAATATAGGTTAACATAGTGTAAAAAATGTAAATCTTGTTCACAATCTTTCCCTACTTTGCTTCTAGTGCTCGTATTGCTTTTTTCCCCATGCACCACAATGACAAGCATTTCCTAGAGAATACATTTAACAAGCATGAATGGTTACCTAAAATACATTTCCGAGAAGACTTCCTCCTGCCCCCACATCTTCTGTCCCCTTCAATTTCCCCCCGCTTCTAAGCAGTAGACTGCAATGTCCGTTAGTAGCAAAGGTTGAAGAGGGTATTTGCTTAATGGGACTCCTAGCAGCCGAGGCAGTTTATTACATTCTGGCACTGAAAGTGAATAGGGCTGCACACCATGTCTACCTTCTTTATATAATATGTGTTTCCTCTTAGGCAGTGGAGTGGCATGGGACACAAGGGGCAAGCAAGCGGTCATACTTTTAACCCCTGGCCACCTCTAAATGATGCTCATGATTGTCGCACTAGAACCAGGGGTTAGTCCCAGTGAAGAGGAACTTTCTTTTGTCCGGTGCGAAGAGTTCCATTCTCATTAATGAAAGCCACAAGTAGGAGACTTTTGGTATGAAGACAAGGTCGAGTATTGTGACGGCCATTGCTGTAGCACAGACAGTCCTCACTAAAGACCCACTTTGGTTGATTAAAGTGGATGGTCGCTATCAGCGCAAAGTGCAGGTCATGCGTACCTGGTCATCACTGATGGTCATTTTCACGGAGCAAGTGAAATGTACTTATACCGCGTTACCTGGACTGTGATTTTGTTCCTCACGCTGACGATGTTTAGAAACCACAACAAGCTGAATGCTGCTTGGGGTCGAGTTATCTGCCATCTGAGGTAAGCGCATGTCTGCATAGGGACCCTCCACCTCTACCCGGGTTTCTATGGAAGATCTTACTTCACTAGGGATAAGGTGGGTACCCCGCTCGGGAGAGGCCTGACTTCTAATTGGCGCAGCGTTCAGTGCAGGATGCCTCTTAACCTGTTCCCCAGCCTGTGACTTTCATACCAATGTCCAGCGCAACGAGTCTACTACTAGTGGGGATAAAACTCAGCCCTAGTTGTTATGCTGGCCACTCGTTGATTCCTATTGCCTGAAAGAAGCCCATGTCCATTCATGAATGCCTGACCTTAAGATGGCGGAATTAGAGACTGCTCTCTACATTGCCATTATCAGTGCTCCTCGCCCGAGCTTGTGCCTTTGGAGCAGCTAATTGCACCCCCATTACTATTTGCAGGGGCCCCTGTCACATTATAATCACTGTCTCTGTCTGATCTTTCATGGACACGAGCGTGCCCTTCAACATGGTGGAGAGCTGGGAGCAGCCCCGAGAGCAGGTGAGAGCCTCGACGCCGCGCACAGTGCGCACCTGCACGCCGAATTACTGAGCTACATCAAGTGAGCTCACAGACTGTCCTCCAGATGTGTCATCTTCACGGCCAGTGCTTCCTGCAGCAACCGGACAGCCCTGCGGGCATCTGCGAGAAATACATTCCTCCGTTTAGGCCTTCTACAGCTGCGCAGCAAGTAGTGCCATCTGCACCGTTTAGGCCTCCTACAGCAGCGTAGCAAGTAGTGCCAGCTGCATCGTTTAGGCCGTTCTTACAGCTGCGCAGCAAGTAGTGCCAGCTGCACCGTTTAGGCCTCCTACAGCTGCGCAGCAAGTAGTGCCAGCTGCATCATTTAGGCCTTTCTTACAGCTGCGCAGCAAGTAGTGCCAGCTGCACCGTTTAGGCATTTTACAGCTTCGCAGCAAGTAGTGCCAGCTGCATCGTTTAGGCCATCAATCAATCAGATTTACAGCCAGCTGCATTGTCTAGACCTTCTCACAGGTGCACATCTAGTAGTGCCTGCTGCACCTATTGAACAACTTTCGCCGTGGGGACAGTACTAATTAAGTCGTGACTCCTGCTGCATCAGAGGTGGTCTGAAGATGACGAGGCTGCTGTGCATTTTCTAGCTATTGCTAATTCAATTTGTGATCCACCGTATGCTTTTTGCCCTAACGTTAGTGTCTCATAGGAGATTATGGTCATATAGTAGTCTGTTGAGAACTTGGGCATACATGGCGGTTGGTACCGAATATGGTTCTATCAGCAGGCTGGGGCTAAGTTCAGTGTTCCAATGGACACTGGGTGGTCATTCTTATTCTGTTCTCCTTTGTCTTTACTTGCTTTGGGTTGGGTCCCTACTATTTACAAATACTTCCCTTGTAACTTTTTCCTAGTGCTAGGTGGCACCTCATACCCCTAGATGAAGGGCCTAACAAATTCCCACCTCACTTCCCTGACGGCACATTAACTCGGTTATCTCACCATAAACGATTGGATTATGCGCCCCCTATTTGCCCTTTTATTTCTCCTCACCACCGCCTTCCCAATAACACCCCTCTGCTCCCTCCCCCACCCTTCTTCGCCTCATCTTCTCAACATGGCCACCTCTCGAGTTAAGTCTGGAGCCAATAGCTACAAAATCATTTATCCTCCCGACCAGTCTAAAGCTACAATAAAACGACTGAAGCATAACACTATTGAACGTTTCCCGGACTCCCTTTTTGTGGATCAATTTTACAATGGCCGTCTTGGGAGGCTCAAAAACGATTTCATCTTCTTCACTCGCGACACCCCCTCTTGGTCCAACAGTTTTTACAATTCCCTTAACGTCACCTCCTCCTCCTCTATCCCTTATGGGAAACAACTACAAATTTCCCCCTCTGAGTGCTTCAATGGCTACCTCACTATCTCACTCTATAACAACGGTACTGTCATGATCCAAGGCAAAGACACATGCCTCTCGCTCTTTGACCACCTCTACCCCTCCTTACTCCCCTCATCTGCAACCGGGCTTCCCCCTTTCTCTCCTTCCAGCTCCACCCAGTACTCCCTTTCTCCCCCGCCGACCCCTCCCCACTCCAATTGGCTGCACTCTCGAGAAGCACAGGTCGGCCCTCTACCCTCTCTGCCCCAACTTACCTCATCTCCTATTCCTCCCCCCTCACAGTATGTCCCCTCCCACATTACTTCAGCCTTACCACTAGCTAATATGCTCCTCGTCCCATCTGCACTATCACGATACTCCAATCTCCTAACCTCCCCCATACTTCTTCCTATCACCCGCCTCTTTAGTCCACCTCTCCTCCAACCCTCTCCCCCAATTAACTTTCCCTATGTTCCCCTGATCTCTCCTTCCATCCCTCCTCTCCACCCCTTCATCCCCTTGTCATTCATCCCGTTTTCGCCACATTCCCACTGTATCTCTCTCCTCCCTCCTACTCCTCCAGTACTGAAGCACTACCCCCTTTCCCCTCCTAGTAACCCCTTCCATCTCCCTCCCTCGGGCCCAGCAGGACCACTTCCTTTCCCCAACTTCCCTTTCTCTCAACCCCCCTCACCCTGCCAGATGACCGTTCCCTCACTGCCACCTCTCCTAACTGACAGGACCTCCACAACCACTGCACCTGTTTTCCTCCCAAACCTCCTACATTCCCATGACGCCATTCAGGCCTCCCCACTCCTACTTCCCTACCGCCGTGTTCCGCACCTCTCTCCCTCTAAATGTTTCCCTAATTCCTCTCCCTCTTGCAACACCAACAATGACAACTCTCCCTTAACACCCAATTCACCTACTCCACCTGTGAACCCCACACCCCAACTTACCTCCTGTCCCCCCACCTCTCCTCAACGTACCTCCTGTCCCCCCACCTCTCCCTGCCTTCCACCACCAATTCCACCCCCCCTTTCTCAATAGAGCCACCCAACCTTCCATGCTCTGCCTCATTCCCACTGGAAAATACGCTAGGCTCTCTGATCACCTCCATCTCCCAGCTTACAGCTGCCATTTCACTTCTATGCTCTAAGATCTCCACCCATCTATGCACCTCTAATCCCTCCCAACTTCCAATGAGATGCTCCTCGCCCCCTCACTCCATTACAGCCAAGCTCAACCTATCGTCTACAAACGTCGTTAACTCACACAAGCCCTTGAACGCCACCCTTCTTCAACAGACATACCCTAGCAACCCCACTATCTACACTATTCCGATCATCACCTCTGTCAGAACAAAGCACCCACCTAAACCTTCCCGAGCACCCCCACATGAGTACAACATCCCGATCACCCTTCAGAGCCCAAGTGCCCCCGTCACCAAAACAGTCTTGACAGAGCTGCGCTGTATGCTTCACAACTGCAGATCTGCAGTAAAACATAAACTTGAAATCTCCGATACCATCACCCTTCACAAACTTGACATGCTCTTGCTCACAGAGACCTGGTTCAAAGATACCTCTCACTCTATTTTTGACCTCCTATTACCCACAGGTTATTCCATATTTAGGAATGACAGAACTGAAAACACGGGGGGAGGTGTTGCAGTCATCTTTAGAAATGCCCTCCAACTTAAGGCTTCTCCAAGCAGTTCCTCCCTCACCTTTGAATGCCTTTCTCTGGAGCTTCAATTGAAACACCGTTCACCGCTCAGATTCCATATCATCTACCGCCCGCCTCGTAGTGGCCCTTCGTTCATAGAAGATCTCACTGACTTCATCAGCGACCAATACACACAAAGTGACAATCAGACCTTTGTGGGTGACTTCAATCTCCACTGGGGCGTACAGCAAGACTCCTCTGCGAGCTCTCTGGCCACCTTCCTCTCCACAAACGATCTTATCCAACACTGCATTGAACCAACCCACTCTAAGGGCGCAATCCTGGACCTTGTTATTTCTAAAGCAGGCCTACTGTCTACCACTACCCCAATTCATGTAGATTGGTCTGACCACCACCTCATCCCATTCTCTCTCCAACTTTCACACTCTATAACTCTTGGCCAACCCAAGAAGGCCATCTCCTGGTTCCGTGATGCCAAAAATATTGATGTCGGTCCCCTCTGTGAATCAGCTTTGCTATCACTCCCAAAGCTAGACCCGAACATAGCTGTTGACGATCTCACCTCCCAATGCCTCACAGTTCTTGCAGCTGAAATCAATAATGTTACTCCACTCAAAAGCAAAAGGATCAGGCCCACTCCCTCAGCACCTTGGTTCAACAAATCCGTTTATGAGGAAAGGAAGCAGCTAAGATTCCTGGAGAAGCAATGGAGACAAGTGCCCTCCACAGACAATTTAGCCATGCTTCGCACAGCAAGATCAAAGTACCACAAGCATATCTTCCTTGAGAAAGCGGCGCATTTCAAAGCCTTCCTTGACTCTGCCAAAAATAGACCCAAAAAACTATTCGATCTCATCAAGATTCCGAGCTGCTCTCCCACATCCTCCGAGGTGGAGGATTCTACTAAGAGAGCAGCGGATTTCGCTACTTTCTTCGATGAAAAAGTGAAATCACTTGTGGATCAGGTCGCTCATCCTACACCTCCAGAGGAGCGCAAATCCTTGGCCATTTGGCAGAGCTTTGACCCCATATCTGAAGATGCCCTTCTCAAGTGCATACGCGAAACAAAGCCCTCCAACCATTCTCTTGACCCTATCCCCAGTGCCATTGCCGTTGACTTCTATACCCATTCCCTTTCCTATTGGAAAACTCTGATCAACCTCTCCCTATGGCAAGGCTCCCTTCATGTCGCCTTCAAAACTGGGCAGGTCACCCCTCTGCTTAAAAAGCCCACTGCTGATGCGAAGGACCTCAACAACTTCCGCCCCATCACTAACCTTCCCTTTCTTGCGAAGATCACAGAAAGATGTGTAGCAAAACAACTCTCTCGTCATATCAAGGACAATGATCTTCTTGACAATTGTCAGTCCGGCTTCATCCAAAACTGCAGCACTGAAACAGCCCTACTGCAAGTGGTTGATGATGCGCTGAGGATACTCGACTCAGGGGGGTCCTGTCTGCTAATTCTCCTTGACCTTTCTGCAGCCTCATCAATTGATTCTGAATCCCTCCAAAACTGAATTCCTCCTCTTCTCCTCCTCACTCTCTCCTCCCCCGGTTCAATCATGGATGGATGAGATGAATCTACTAAACAATAAACCCATCATTGTCGACAGCGCAAAATCCCTTGGTGTCATTCTCGACAAAAAACTCATTCTAACTCCCCACATCAATTCTACTGCAAAATCTGCGCGTTACCAACTGCGCCTTCTTTGGGGAATACGACGCTTCTTCCCGGAGCAGGACCTTATAACCCTGGTGCAATCACTGGTCCTCTCCAGACTAGACTACTGCAATTCTCTTCTTACTGGCCTCCCCAAATCTCACCTGTCCCCACTTAAGTCTGTTTTCCATTCAGCAGCTCGTTTCATTTATGGGGCCAAAAGAAGCGATCACATCACACCGTTGTTATCTACCCTCCGCTGGCTTCCCTTCGAGGCTAGAGCTATCTACAAGACCGCTTGTATCACCCACAAAGCCTTGCACTCCTCCTCTCCTCGCTACCTGGCGAATAAACTGAAACTCTCTGGAGGCTCTAGACCCTCACGCAATACGGAAAATCTACTGCTTGACCCTCCCACTTTCAAGGAGGAGAGAACAATGGCCCAATCCTTTTCAGGCAACGCAGTGAGAATCTGGAACTCTTTTCCGCCTCAGCTCCGGACCACCGCCTCCTCCCAGACCTTCAAATGGGACCTCAAAGTTCTCCTCCTCCAGAGACACCTCCAAAAGTAATTCACGTCCTCATGTTATTTGGAGGAAGACTTCCCACTACTGAAAATTTCTACCTCACATGAGCATGGAAGTGCCTTCCCAGTGTATTCTGGTGGTTGGTGTGTCTGCCTGTTTGTAGTGTTCTCCATGTACTTGTGTTTGGTGCACTTTTGTAACTTGCACACACCACTTTGCCCTGGTAACACACGGTTTGCTACCTCTCACATGTTCTACCTTTGTTACCTGCACAAGTGCCACCTTTGCCTACGTAACGCTTTTTGTGCATGAGTGTCTAGCACCTTTTGCAGTATTATACCTCAAATGATACTTTGTTTTCTCTTGTAACCGTACACTTGTCACTTTTCCTCTTGTGCACTTTTTACTACCTCATGTATTTTTGGTTGCTCACAATTTTTACTACCTCATGTATTTTGTTTGCTCACAATTGTCACTATTACCTTATGTAACGTAACGTATGCTTTTGTAATCTGTTAATGTGTAATGTTTCTCATTATGTTTAATTTCTGTTCCTATTGTGAAGCGCTCTGACGCCTTCGGGTAAAGTCTGCGCTATATAAAAATGCATAAATAAATAAATAAATAAAAATAAATAAATTTTTATAGCGAAGAGCAGGTCTCACCAGAGGTTTGTGTTGGCGGTCGTCAAGGTTGCAGAGTTTTGACGCGAACAGTCCTCCTTCCCAGTCTCAAAAAGCTTAACTTCAGGATTTTCATTTTCCTTTAGGTGGAGCTCTCACTAATGTCTGGTGAGTGTCCAGGTTCTGGAGGGATACCTCTTGGGGATCAGAACACACTCCAGTAGAGGCCAGCCAGCAGGGCTCTGCCAGGTCCTGGAAGCTCTAGTTGCAGCTCGTCAGTTAGTGGCAAGCCTGGAAGCCTATTGCGTCCCTGTGGCTCATACAGCATGTCAGCTAACGGACCCTTGGAGTCACTCTTGGGGAGCCTGGGATTAAGGCAAGCAGGTCCAAACTTCAGATTGAAAGAAAGTCCTCGAAGCAGAAGAGAAGTCCTTCTGGGAGCAGGACAGTACTTCTTTGGAATCATCCAGAGGCCCACAAGAGTTATGATGAGTGATTCTGGAGGTCCTCTTTTTATAATTGGGGCCAGCCTTTGTGTGTGGGGGAATTTTCAGACCTACCCTCAAAACTGGTTGTGGTCAGTTCCGCCCCTTCCCCTAGTCCAGGCTCCAACTGTATAGGGTGAGAAAAGGCAGGACAGGCCTAGTGTCACGTTCCTTTGTGTGTGCTATATGAAACGCATTTGATGTGTGAGTAAGGCTGGGTACATACTGTCAGGATGGCCCATCCCATCCACACCTAAGCCCCTTTTGTCTCACTGTCTGGAAGCAATAAACAAATCCCAAGAGAAGAGTCTCTCACAGTCTCAGACTCAGGACACTGGCAGAAAGACACATCTGGATAAGGAATTGGCAACTTTCTAAAAGTGGCATTTTCAGAAGTGTAACTTTAAAATCCAACGTCACCATTAAGGAGAGTTTTCAAGTGCAATACATTTGAGTGTAAACAGCACATCTCCATCTGATCCCAACCTGAAGTTAGCATGTATTAAATGTAACAAGGTAAGCTAGTGTAAGTCACTGGGCGAGATAGGCCTTACAATAGTGGGAAATCACTTTAAGATTGTTTCACTGCCAGGTCATGTAAGACTTAAGTACATATGTCCTACTTCTTTAAATACAAGGCACCCCTGCCGTATGAGCCTTAAGGGCCTACTGCAGGGCACTTATAATTATTAAAAAGGAAGATTTAGTCCTGGCAAAAGGTTTATTTTGCCAGGTCGAAATGGCAGTTGAAATTACATACACATGCTGCAAGGGCAGGCCTGAGGCTGCTTGAGTGGGAGGCACAATGAGTCACATTTAATTTACAGGCCCTGGGTATAAGTAGTACCACTTACTAAGGACTTACAATAAAATTGGACAGACCACCCCACCTGGAGGGTCGCATGGTGCTTAGGACCCGCAGCTTCCGTGACCCGGGTCCCCTCTTCCGATCTGACGACGTGCTGACCAAGGGTGGTTAAGGCCAGGGTCGGCTTCCTGTCGCCTCACCTCGGGAGAGGTGGGGTGACAGGAAGTGTGCCGTGTTGCAGGAGTGGTGTGTCACTTTCACCCATCGCCGCCACGGTGCCCAAGGGGGTGAAACGATTGCTTGCCCTTTGGCCTTGCCTCTTTCTGGACCTTGCCATCGCGGTGGCGGCAGGTGGACTGGTGGTTCTTTCTTAACCTGGCATTTTCTCCATAGCAGTGCCTTAGCTTTCCCGTGCTGCCGCCTGTATTTTGTGGACCTCCATTCGCGAGCAGGAGGATCCAGCGGCACCTTGGCACTGGGCACTATTTTTTGGCTGCATCCACAGTCTCATTGCCCCTGTGCCGCCCCAAAAAAATGGCCACAGTGGGTGCCCGAGGCCCAGGTCTCATCGGAGTCTCCCAGTTGGTGCTACTGCATCTGCACGGTCAAGGCCCGGATCCCATGTTGGAGACCCTTTAATTGCTCTCATCCTCAGATACTCTACCCCATCGGGGCTACTACATCTGCACGGTGGAGAGCGTAACGGAGCAATACCTGCCCTAGTGTTGCACTCAGAGATACCCAGCCTTCGGGGTCAGAAACGCGGACCAGGTGGACATCAGGCAAGCACTGGGGAGTAGGGGACTGGGAATTTAAGTCTCACTGTGCACACACTATGGTTTTGGCGTATCAGCATTGTTGAGTGGTGTTCCTTGTTGTGCACATTTCTTTCTGCATACCAACCTCTGCGGCACATTCTCCTTACAATATATTTGGCATAGCTCAGTGGTTGCATCTATGTAGGTGTTTTTTGCAATTTTCCTTCCAGGAACCCTTTAATTGTCCTTGATCCTTACGTACCATAGCGGCTCAGCCTAAAAGAGGCTGGGTGTGCAAAAGGAAGGACAAGGATCCTGAGTTGGTGCAATTGTTAAAATTAGTGCCGGCTAACAAGAGGGGGCTGAGACTTCAGGTTCAGAGTGGGAGCGGGAAGAAGGTTCCTCTGGGGCAGTACATCCATGGTGGTCCCATGTCTCCTGACGAGTGGCTTTCTCACCCGTGCAGCGCAGAGTCAGAAAACAAGCCCCTGCTGGCAATGGGGGTGGGGTGGCACCTGCTGCACCACTAGGTCATCCTGAGGCCCCTATAGCACTTGCTCCGCCTCCCGCAATTGAGGCCCCTGTAACATTGCTGAGTACTACAGCTGAAGCACAGCCTAGTTCTGCAGCCACCCCTGAAGCGGTACACAGCCCCAAGAATAACTTATCCACACCGGCAGAGTCCCAGGGGGCTCATGCAAACTTAGATGGCATTAGACAGGCACTATTAACCCTGTCTCCGGGGCCTGCAGGAAGTAGCAGTGTGCAACCTTTAACAGCTCGTTTAATAGCTCTGCAGCCCTCCAGTTCCCTGCCAGTCAGTGGGATGCCTGCCCAAGGGCTTCTGACCCCTCCTTCACAGGGGCATCCAACGGAATCAAGAGACACTACCGCACAGGCTCTGGTATCCATAGCGCAGTTACTCTCCAAGCTGATCACACCGGTCGATAGTGTTACCTCCCCTCCTTTGCCAACTACCAACTGGGCCCCATCCAATGACATTATGGTAGCAATTACGGATCTTAAAAAAAAAGTAGAGGCCATTGGGTCGGCACGTCTTTGTGGGATTGGGGATGCCCAGCATAAAGTAGTGGCCGATGCTGGCTGAAGCACCTCCTAGAGCAGACTCAAGTAAGAAGACTGACCTGGGTGGGGAGCAGGTATCAGCACCTAGCTCTGCGGGGAGGCAAGACCCTTTGTTGTCCAGAAATGGGAAGCTGGCTTGGCACGTAAAAGGCAAATTTATAGATATATTGTCTTTGATAAGAGCAAGGAGGAGGGATTGCGACCAAAACGATAAGGAAAGTAAGTATACCTCATCTAAGGATAAGAAACCTAATGTTGAGGAGACTACAACAAATTGGTTATTTGGGTTCAATGTTTATATGTCAGTGATGTTAGAGGGAAAACCTGAAGTCGTGACCTCTATGATATTTTACTCTAACAAGATATTGAAAGCACACCATTTTTACGGGGGAACTGCTTGGTTAGATTATGACCGGGATTTCAAATGGGCAAGAGTTGAAGATCCAGATTTTGGGCGGGACCAGATAGAGGCTAATGTATGGTTGGAGTGTGTGAATAGCAAGACTCCTTTAAAGCTGATTTTTTTTGTCCACAACAGACAAGCGAGAGGAAGGGCTCATGGTGGGCCATCGATAGGTAAGTCTGCACATGTCCAGCTGGATCCTGTAAATATAAGCACAGTTGCTCCTTTTGCGGCCATCCTTTCCATCCAGAATTCAAATGCAACAAGAAGTCGAGTGATGAAGGGAAAGAGGGAGGCTAAATCTTCCAACTAGTTGTAAGTTGCTTACACCAGTTCAGATTATCAGGCTGATTCCATGACTGAACTTAACCCGAGCAAAGACACTACCAAGTTGTTATATCTGGGGTTTTCTTTAGGTTTTAGGATCCCACACTTTCTGTGCCTCCCCTCCCACACTGCAACAATTTACTGTCAGCTTGCACGCATCATAAGTTGGTGTCCAAGAAAATAGGAGCGGAGGGTGCTTTGGGTTGGATTCTGGCCTCTTTTCTGCACCCACCCCCTTTGGGAACGTTGTGTGTTCCCCATTGGGGGTGGTCCCCAAAAAGGAACCAGGGCAGCTCAGGTTGATACACAACCTCTCAGATCCCAAAGGTTATTCAGTGAATGAAGCAATCGACCCGCAATTATGCTCGGTGCGTTGCACATCAATTAACCAGCCATTAGCAATACTGCACACACTAGGCAAGGGGGACATTGCTGGCGAAGACAGACATTGAGTCTACTTACTGGCTCCTCCTAGTTCACCCTGATGACTACCACCTTGGGGGATTTCAATTTGGATGCTCTTTCTACCATGATAAGTGTATGGCAATGGGATGTAGCTTGTCCTGCACATATTTGGAACAGTTCAACTCCCTATTGCAATAGATATTCACCTCACGTGCAGGCCACAGAGATGTGATTCACTACTTGGATGATTGTCTGGTCTTGGGGCTGCAGGACTCTGGCTTCTGCTTGGGCACACTGCATGTATTGATCTCCCTCTTCAAGGAATCAGGAGTACTCATAGCACCAGAAAAGACTGTAGGTCTCTCCACATGTGTTACATTCCTGGGTATTGAAATTGACACTGTGGTCGGGGAATGCCATCTCCCTTTTGAGTTGGTTCAGGCCTTTAGGCAGTTGATTGACATGGTGTTGTTGTACAAAAAAGTGACACTCTGTCAGCTCCAGGTGTTAGTTGGCCAACTGAATTTTGCGCTACAGATCATTCCCATGGAGCGCCCCTTTTCTCGGTCTATTGCTAGGTCAGTGTCTGGCATCAAAGAAATACACCACCATGCACGGCTATATAGCAAGGTTAAGGAAGACTTGAGGATATGGCACACCTTCCTACAGTAGTATAATGGCTTTGTTATATGACCTTCACACTCAATTTCCAACTGAGCCTAGACCTGTTTACAGAAGTGCCGTGCAGTGTTGGTTTTGGAGCCATATTGGGCTACAAATGGTGTAGGAGACAATGGCTGGTTGCATAGCAGAACAGCGGCATCACTAGGAATATTGCCTTTCTTGAGCTGTTCGTATCAATGTAGTAGTGACCATTTGGGTGGAGGCACTAAGAGACAAGAGTGTCATCATGTGGTAAAACAATATGGCAGTAGTAGAGGCTAATAACAGGCAGGGGGCTTCATGCAAATGTGTTTTAAGATTGCTTAAACATCTAGTTCCATTGTGGTTGAAAGCTAACATTTAATTTCGAGCAAAGCATGTGCCTGTTGTTCTTAATAATGATGCTGATACTTTATCTCACTCGAAGCTACAGGATTTTTGGGATTTCCATCCACAAGCAGCTGTGGAGATGACAGAGTTCCCATCGTATTTGTGGAAGAATGGAGTCCCGCCTTTCCAGATTTAGTGATACCAAAGGGGATGATGGACAGAGCGCTTGAGCAAATCAAACACTCACCCCCAGTCAACTGATCTGGGTTTAATCCATCAGCATTATTTAGCTCACTCCACCACCCCAGTTCAGACATGGCCATATGCAAATCAGTCTGACCCTCTGCCTCATGGGAACAGTCCAGCCCGAACTGCTAAGCCATGTCTTCCCTGGACCGGAAACAAGCATCCTGGGACCGGTTATGGGGAAAATATCTCTCCTCAAAAAGACAAAAGGGAGTGACCCGACAACCAAGGGGCTGGGTACTGACGTAATCAACAAAAGGAGAGCCCCTTAGGTAAAAAACCTTGCATGGTGAAAAATCTAAGTTCAAACACTCCTCATTCACTCCAGTGTCAGATTAAAAAATGTGCATAAATTAAACATAACATAATTAAAGCAAAAACTAATTAAATGTATCCGATGTTGAGCTTGTTATGAATTTATTATTCCAATATCACAATATACATTTAAAATAGAATGACATAAAATCACAAATTCATAATGTTAAAAACAATGTTTCCTCAGTGATAAACATAATATTAAAATTATACATAAGAGACAAAAACCAGTGAATCCATGGAAAACCATCATGAAGTATTAATCCATTAGAATCAAATTCTTGGTGCAACTTATATCAACAGATAACACCCTTAATAGTTGCTGACACTCGAGTGAATGAGGAGTGTTTGAACTTAGATTTTTCACCATGCAAGATTTTTTACCTAAGGGGCTCTTCTTTTGTTGATTACATATCTCTCATCAGCCAGGCTATCTTAAATCCAGTGGCAGAGTGAGCAAGGGAGCCACGTCTGGGCATACCCTGCCAACTTTGGGCGAACAAAGCGATACCAAGGGGGATTATGGATGGAGCGCTTAAGCAAATCAAACACTCACCCCCATTCAACTTATCTGGCTTTAATTCATCATCATTCTGTAGCTCACTCCACCACCCCAGTTCAGACATGGCCATATGCAAATCAGTCTGACCCTGTGCCTCATGGAAACAGTCCAGCCCGAAATGCCAAGCCATGTCTTCCCTGGACCGGAAACAAGCATCCTGGGACCGGATTCGGGTTCATAACCCTAATCAGCCAGGCTATCTTGAATCCAGTGGCAGAGTGAGCAAGGGACCCACGTCTGGTCATACCCTGCCAGCTTAGGGCGAACAAAGCGATACTAAAGGGGATGATGGACGGAGCGCTTGAGCAAATCAAACACTCACCCCCAGTCAACTTATCTGGGTTTAATCCATCATTATTTTTTAGCTCACTCCACCATCCCAGTTCAGACATGGCCGTATGCAAATCAGTCTGACCCTGTGCCACATGGGAACAGTCCAGCCCGAACTGCCAAGCCATGTCTTCCCTGGACCAGAAACAAGAATCCTGGGACCAGTTTTGGGTTCATAACCCTCATCAGCCAGGTTATCTTGAATCCAGTGGCAGAGTGAGGGCAAGGGACCCACGTCTTGGCATACCCTGCCAACTTAGGGCGAACAAAGCGATACCAAATGGATTTAGTGGAAACCTCGCTTGCAAAGCGCATGCGGTTGTCCTATGAAAAATGTTTTGTAAATTATAGTTCATTTTTGCACACAAATAATATCCCTGCCATGTTCAGCCAAGCACCATCTATCTTTTTCTGGGTAACCTGAGAGAACGGGTAAAGACAGTATCTTGTGCTCAGGCCAATCTCTCAGCTATAAGGTGTTTCGCAAAATTGAAGGGCGCAGCTGACTTGAATAGTTCCTTCATCATTAAGAAAGTATTAGCATGGTGGACTAGACTCCATGGTTCTGAAAAAGATTGCAGGCGTCCCCTAAATGCGCATGTTCTCGGCCTTCTTCTGCCTACTCTGCCTAAGGTGTGTTCGTCCCCATAGGAGGCAACACTTTTCGTCTTGGCATCACTGTAGCTTTTTAAGGTGCCTTCAGGGTAAGCGAATTGGTAGGGTCCACAATAAGGACACCACACCAATTTTAGAAAACTAACAAATATTTATCAGCAGTTAGGCGAGGAGGACCAGATGATCTGGTTGAGAAAGTCCAAAACAGATCAGGAAGGGAGCGGGCTGTGATCAAGCTCAAGGTGGCTCGGGCTCTGTTATAAATGGGGGTCTCTAGTTGGCTGCTTATTACCCTGTCCAAGTAGGGACCCTTGTTCTTAGTCAGGATAAGGGGGATACTCCACTGAAATAACCCCTGCCTACTCACCCCTTGGGTGCTTGGCACGAGCAATCATGCTTATCCAAGAGGCAGTGTGTGAAAGATTTGCACATAACCAACAGTAATACAGTGAAAACACTTTCTATATAAGGACACCACACCAATTTTAGAAAACTAACAAATATTTATCTGTGTATAACAAGAGCAAAACAATAAAAAAAATCCAAAATACAATAAACAGATTATGCACTATGCAAGAATAACCTTAGAAATGCACTTCCTTGAAGTTGGTTGCTCCGTCCTGTGCTACCGCGGTGCTGATAACAACCAAATCCAACAGTTTCGGTCAACAGTGTCGATGCGGACTGGCGTCAGTGTCAGAAGAATTATGAACAGTACCGTTTATTGCGGCCTGATGCAGCGCTGTGTTCCGGCGGCAGCGGTTGCCGAGGCTGCGGTGTGAAGCAGAGCAGTGTGGAATGCGGTTTCCTCAGGTCACGGTGCAGGAAGTGGCTCAGTGGTGGTCATCCAGCGACGTTGGTGAGACCAGGGCTGCGGTGCGAAGTGGGGCAGTGCTCATTGCGGTGCTAACAGTGCAAGCGGCGTTGTCCATTGAAGATCAGCGGTCGATGGGGCTGGCGTCGGTTGGCCGCTGCTGTGGTGTGGGATGGGGCAGTGCTTGGTGTCCCTTACGAGCAGTGCCCCCAGACCACAATGCAGACCACAGTGGCAATGATGGCTGTCAACGGCATCGTCAGTGAGACCAGGGCAGCAGAATGAAGTGAAGTGAGTGCGGTGCCCACAGGTCACGGTGCTAGCTTGGTGGCAGTCATCATAGTTGGTGAGACCAGGGTTGTGGTGCGAAGTGGGACTGTGCCCTCTGCGGTGCCTTCAGGTCACAGAACCATCAGGGGTCTTGGTAGTGGCATTGGGTTACGGTTTCCCTTAGTGACAACTGAGACACATGGTCTCAGAGGCGGTACCCTTTATGAAGGTGAAGTCTTTGCTGTTCCTGAGACCTCTTTAACCGGAGGCACGCTCTACCTCAAGCCCTTGGAGAAACTCAAACAAAGAAGTTGCAGAAAGCTCAGTCCAGTGTTTTCTCTGCCCAAGGGAGAAGCAGCTACTGCAGGCCAACACAGCAAAATGGTAGTTCCTCCTCACAGCTCCTCCAGCTCTTCTTCTTGGCAAGTTTCTGAGTCCAAAAGAGTTCTAAAATCCTGGGGTCTTGGCTCTAATATTTATACCACATTTCCCATAAAAAGGAAGGTTACGCCTTGGCAAGAGGGTGCATTCTCAGTGCACTTTACTAGTAAGCATGGGCGTAAAATACGTTCCGCTCGCGGAATTTGCGGATTTTCGGCAAATTCGCAATTCGCGAACTCTCGCGAATTTGCCGAAAATCCGTAAATTCGCACGCTGCGGATTTTTTTTGCTTGGCGATACAATTTTGCGGCGAGCGGCGTTCACTTACCGTCATTCAGCGTTTGCAGAGTTGTTTTTCTCCATATTTTGCGTGTGCTGCGCCATTTTGGATCTTGCTGCGGGATCCCACAGGAGTTTGGCGACCGCGATTACGTCATCGCAGCTTGCCACCTTGCACAGCACACATCGCGAGAGTTCGCAATTGCGAACACGTAGATGCGGCGGGCAACAACAATCTCGCACTCGCGAAATTGCAAAATTTGCAATTCTGCACAAGAAATCCACCAGCAAGCAGCATAAATCTTCTGGAAATGATGATTTTTATCAGAATAACTCCTCAGGTTGACATTTGCCTGCACTTTTTTTTTGCAAGGAATCCATTCCGGGGGGGGGAAGGAAGTGCCCCACAGTCTCCAACTGCCTGTTCCTGTCCAGCAGGCTCCTCCCAGTGCTTTCTTCATGTGCTGGTCACTTTCATTTGGACCTTGACCTGGAAGGATTACTTTTTGTGGGTGCTGCTGGATATTTGGATTTGAGGCCTTTTTGACTTTCTTTGGATCACTTTTGGATTAGAAATCAACTTTCACAAGTGAGTTTGTTTGGGGCATTACAGTTGCTGCAACTACAATTTTGGAACTTTTTCAGAACATTAAATAAAATATATTGTGGGTAGCCACAGTATCCAGTAGGACCAGGGTTGGTTATGGGTGCATGATACAACTGTTTTGTTGAATTTAAACATCATTAAGGCCATGGATAGGCTGGGATTGTGCTTAATTTTGTGTTTTTTGTCGATTTTTTGGGGCTGCTGTTGGGGCCTTTTGCCCAGGGGTAGTGAGTGGTGCATAGACTGAGTCTGCCTGTGGGGTCTTTTTAATGTAAACATCCTGGATGGCATTGGATTGTGGTGATTTTTGTGTGTTTTTCGTTTTTTTTGGGGGTGTACTGTTGATTTGGACTGGCCATGTGGGTGGTGGTGGTGGCCATCTTGAGTGCTGGTACAGGCAACATGTGCTTGGGGTTCAAGGGGCCATTTTGAAGAGAGGCAGTGTCTGAGGCCTGCACTTATTTTGCCTAGCTTTCATCCATTATGCCCAGGGGTAGTGAGTGGTGCATGGGCCTAGTCTTTCTGTGGGGTGTCTTCTTGAATTTAAACACCATTAAGGCCATGGATGGGCTGGGCTTGTGCTGAATTTTGTGTTTTTTGTCGTTTTTTTGGGGCAGCTGGTGGGGCCTTTTGCCCAGGGGTAGTGAGTGAGTGGTGCATGGGCCTAGTCATTCTGTGGGGTGTCTTCTTGAATTTAAACATCATTGAGGCCATGGATGGGCTGGGATTGTGCTGAATTTTGTGTTTTTTGTCGTTTTTTTGGGGCTGCTGGTGGGGCCTTTTGCCCAGTGGTAGTGGTGCATGGACTGAGTCTGCCTGTGGGGTCTTTTTAATGTAAACATCCTGGATGGCATTGGATTATGGTGATTTTTGTGTGTTTTTCGTTTTTTTGGGGGTGTACTGTTGATGTGGACTGACCATGTGGGTGGTGGTGGTGGCCATCTTGAGTGCTGGTACAGGCAACATGTGCTTGGGGTTCAAGGGGCCATTTTGAAGAGAGGCAGTGTCTGAGGCCTGCACTTATTTTGCCTAGCTTTCATCCATTATGCCCAGGGGTAGTGAGTGGTGCATGGGCCTAGTCTTTCTGTGGGGTGCCTTCTTGAATTTAAACACCATTGAGGCCATGGATGGGCTGGGCTTGTGCTGAATTTTGTGTTTTTTGTCGTTTTTTGGGGCTGCTGGTGTGGCCTTTTGCCCAGGGGTAGTTAGTGGTGCATGGGCCTAGTCTTTCTGTGGGGTGTCTTCTTGAATTTAAACACCATTGAGGCCATGGATGGGCTGGGATTGTGCTGAATTTTGTGGTTTTTGTCGTTTTTTTGGGGCTGCTGGTGGGGCCTTTTGCCCAGGGGTAGTGAGTGAGTGGTGCATGGGCCTAGTCTTTCTGTGGGGTGTCTTCTTGAATTTAAACATCATTGAGGCCATGGATGGGCTGGGATTGTGCTGAATTTTGTGTTTTTTGTCGTTTTTTTGGGGCTGCTGGTGGGGCCTTTTGCCCGGGGGTAGTGAGTGAGTGGTGCATGGGCCTAGTCTTTCTGTGGTGTGTCTTCTTGAATTTAAACATCATTGAGGCCATGGATGGGCTGGGATTGTGCTGAATTTTGTGTTTTTTGTCGGTTTTTTGGGGCTGCTGGTGGGCCTTTTGCCCAGGGGTAGTGGTGCATGGACTGAGTCTGCCTGTGGGGTCTGTTTAATGTAAACATCCTGGATGGCATTGGATTGTGGTGATTTTTTTGTGTTTTTTGTTTCTTTTTTGGGTGTACTGTTGATGTGGACTGGCCATGTGGGTGGTGGTGGTGGCCATCTTGAGTGCTGGTACAGGCAACATGTGCTTGGGGTTCAAGGGGCCATTTTGAAGAGAGGCAGTGTCTGAGGCCTGCACTTATTTTGCCTAGCTTTCATCCATTATCCCCAGGGGTAGTGAGTGGTGCATGGGCCTAGTCTTTCTGTGGGGTGTCTTCTTGAATTTAAACACCATTGAGGCCATGGATGGGCTGGGCTTGTGCTGAATGTTGTGTTTTTGTCGTTTTTTTGGGGCTGCTGGTGGGGCCTTTTGCCCAGGGGTAGTGAGTGGTGCATGGGCCTAGTCTTTCTGTGGGGTGTCTTCTTGAATTTAAACACCATTGAGGCCATGGATGGGCTGGGCTTGTGCTGAATTTTGTGTTTTTGTCGATTTTTGGGGGCTGCTGGTGGGGCCTTTTGCCCAGGGGTAGTGAGTGGTGCATGGGCCTAGTCTTTCTGTGGGGTGTCTTCTTGAATTTAAACATCATTGAGGCCATGGATGGGCTGGGCTTGTGCTGATTTTTGTGCGTTTTTTCGACTTTTTGGGGTGTATAACTGATGTTCCTCTGTCTTCCATTGCTTGTAGGTGCACAAGAGAACCACCAGTGCCAGGAAGAAGTCCTGCAGCGGTGTGTGCAGCACAACGTGACGTGTGGCCACAGACAACTCTGCAACTTGTGCAACTGCGGCCTGCTGTTCAGAGTGACATCTGAAGAAGATGGCCCCAAAAAAAGTTGCCCGTAGCTCCTCTAGCAAGAAAGTTGCCAGTAAGGAGCAGAAGAAGCAAGTGGCGCCACTTACCAAGGAGACTGGTGTGATGACGACCGCCACATTTTTTGGGATAAAAAAAGTACGCCTGCAGCAGCAGCGGGGTCTGCTGGGGACCAAGCTGGGAGCAGCACCTCCGCTCCATTGGGCTCAGTGCCACCACCAACACGCCAACTTAGGTCCAAGCCCTTGAGTGCTGCAGAGCCAGTATTTAATCACCATCGACCAGTGATGTTGGCTCATCGCAAGAAAGTAGCAGCAATGTCCCTCAATCAACACAGGTTGTTGTAACTCATCTGACGAGTGTTGAACAACCACAGCCGCAACAACAATCACATGTGCAAGTACAAGCCCAAGTACATGTGGAAGGAGAGGCGGCGCAAGGAGGGGAGCAAGCAGAGGTGCATGGAGGGGCACAACAAGTGGCCACAATAGTTGTTCCTCCAGAAGTAGGGGCACATCTGGAAATCGACAATCAAGCTGAGGTATCATTCGAGGAAGCCACTCCTCCTGATGATCATTCATTGTCTTCCACATCCCGAGCAAGGAAAAGATCAAGGGTGTTGGTGTCTACATCTTCTTCAAGCCCACCTCCTTCTGATGATATGGATCTTACTTGGGAACCAGCACCACTGCCGTCTGAGAGTGAGGTTGAGGAGGCACACCATGATCTGACAAAAGGTAGCTAAGCGTAAAAGGAAGGTCGTCAAAACTCTCATAGTTATGGAGTGTGATGACGCTCAACAAGAAGTGGCGTATACTCCTG
Organism: Lissotriton helveticus; assembly: GCF_964261635.1. Lineage (NCBI taxonomy): Eukaryota > Metazoa > Chordata > Amphibia > Caudata > Salamandridae > Lissotriton > Lissotriton helveticus. The sequence goes on along the minus strand of NC_136062.1, from coordinate 52,934,132 downwards.
CTGCTGAAGACTCTCACGACGACGACGCAGTCATCATCACTAACGTCACTGAAGCCCCAGCGGGCATGCAGCAAACAGACATTTTGACCCTAGCCCGACAAGCTGCTAAGCGTGATGATGAAGCCGACGAGGAGGCAATGGGAACACCACAATCATTGATGTTAACTAGTACACCACAACCTACCGCTTCCATATTTCTTACTCGCCAGAAGGGACCTCCATCCACCTCGACCTCAATTAGTGGTGGTGAAAGTGCACAACGTAGTAAAGTTCAGCAATACACATCCTCCAATTCATCTGGCATTAGCAGCACGACCACAACCAGTATCGCCTCCTCCGGCCCCCACAGACATTTCAAGTCCGCAGTTTGGGACTTCTTTAGTGTTTGCCCAAAAAGGGAAAACATAGCCATTTGTAGCATTTGTAAGCTTGCAGTTAGTCGTGGTAAGCTTGGTACCAACTATGGGACTGGAGGCCAGAGAAGTCATCTTAAGAGACAGCACACTGTCCAATGGTTGGCGCACCTAAAGGAGATCAAGGAAGCCCGAATTGCAAGTCGAGAAAACGTTGATGTAACATCTGATGATGACGACGAGGAAGAAGTGTCACACACTTCACTTACACCCAGTACCCCTGTCAGCACACCCCCTGTGAGCCACACTAAGAGTGTGGGACAGAGTGAGACACCAATGCGAAAAAGTTCATCAGCGAGCGTAACTGGGTCGAAGAAGTCATCATCATCATCCCGTAAAATGGTCCAGGGCAACATTAAAACAATGTTGTTTTCAGACGCGCCATATGACCGCAACCACCCAATGGTGCGTCTGTATAACACTAAGCTGGCTAAAATGCTAGCGCTGGATCTTCTCCCTTTTTCTTTTGTAGAAGGGGTTGGTTTTCTAGAATTAGTGGCAGCGCTCTGCCCTAAATGGAAGGTTCCTAGCCGGTACTATTTTGCCCGAGTTGCGGTTCCAGCACTACATGAAGATGTGCTGGAGGTGATTGGGGCAGCTTTGCAGAAGAGTGCTGTTCACACTATACATCTGACAACAGACATGTGGACCAGTGGCGCAGGCACTGATTACATGTGCATCACTGCACACTGGGTCTCTTTCTCAGGGGTTAAAGCAAAGCTAAACGCAGGTGCTGACCTGGACCAAGTTTTTAAAGCTGCTCGGAAACATGCAACACTAGCCATGTTTGGCTTGGAGAAACGTCATACAGCACAAAACATTTTGAATGAGTTCAACACAAAGGTCTTTCACTGGCTGTCTCCAAAAAAACACGGCATTGGTTATGTTTCCACGGATAATGGCGCCAATGTAGTTAAGGCCATGGAACTGGGTGACTATTTCAGAGTGCCATGTTTGGCGCACTGTATAAACCTGGTTGTTAAAAAATTCTTGGATAAAGACAGTCCAGCATGCCAGTTAGTGGTCACCTGCTGAAAAATGTGCAACCATTTCAGCCATTCTTTTAAGGCCGGGAAGCATCTGAGGAGCCTGCTACATGAACGTCGAATGCCAGTGAAAGCACTCATCCAGGAGGTGCCAACACATTGGAACTCAACCTTCTACATGCTTGAGCGTGTGTATGAGCAGTTTACGGTACTCGATCAATATTTCTTAACAATGGGTACAGCTGTGAAGGAGGACCTGAGGTTAAATGCGGCGCAATGGGAGCTAGTTAAAAGCCTGACAGACATGCTTCGTCCTTTTGAGGTCTTCACGCATGCAGTCAGCAGGGAGGACTGTAATTTGGGAAAAGCTATCCCATTGTTGCGCATGCTGGAGCACAAACTGAAGGCGGTGTCTTCAAAGTTTCAAAAAGATGAAGAAAAGCAAGAAGGTTTTGTTTTGGCGGAGAAATTATTAGAGCGCCTACTTGGCGATGAACGTCTTCAAAAGATCCACTCAGAACAGCATTACATTTGTGCTACTCTTCTGCATCCACACTACAAAAAGGCGCTGGCAGGCTCTGCATTATTTCCTTTTAGTGATGAAGATGTTACAAAGTACAAACATTGGCTAGCCTGGTTAGCCATCAGGTTTGAAAGAGAACGGAAGCAAATTGAAGGAAAAGGCAGTACATCAGCATCAGCAGGCCATCCCCAGTCAAAAGACTCCACTTCTGCACCTGTGGCTGTGGCAGAAGTGACCTCTCAGCCATTAAAGACACCGGCAACCGCATCATCTGCACCAGACACAACAGAAATATCGGGTGATGATGATGAAGAGGATTGGCTAGCTGAGATTGGTTATGGTTCTGAAAAGGTCCGAGCGAAAATTCAGCAAAGTGGAGGAACCTTGGAGAACTTTGAGTCGATGGTGCAGGACTATCTAAATGACTCAACAGAGGTCTATGTTAATGCTGACCCATTGGCGTATTGGCATGGGAAAAAAGAATTGTGGCCAGAGATCACCTGCCTGGCTATACATTACTTGTCTTGCCCACTCGCAAGTGTGTCTTCCGAACGTGTTTTCAGTGCTGCTGGTGGCATTGTAACTTGCAAACGGACCCGCCTCTCGCCCAAAAATGTGGAGATATTGACAATGATCAAGATGAATGAGCACCTCATACCACTAGATTTCAAAGTACCAGATCGCACGACGGAAGAAGACGAGGAGGACAGCAACTTAGATGAGGGAATTTCTTCTGTGTTAGGGACACTGACCTACTCCTGCCTGAATTCGCAGAGTATGAGGACGAACTCTTCTTCCCTGACACCGAGGCCTGAAAACGAGCCAATGAATTCAGAAATTTTCTTTTTCGGACTTATTCACTTTTATTCCTGTGTTTCTGTCTTTCTTTGTTTTGCACAAGTTAATATAATTAAAACTTTAATCACCTGTACTTTTGCTTTTTGGCTGTTTGGGGGTCTTCTACTTGTTTTCGCCTGGGTTGACGGCTCTGGGGCCATTGCTGGGAAGGTCTAATACCGGATAAAACTGGTTTAAACAACATCAATGAGGAAAAAGGTTTTGGCACTTTTTGTAATTTAGGGTTCGTTAGGGTTAGCCCTAGCAGCAGGATTGCATGTGTTTCGGGGAGTTCTTGATTTTTGCAACTGAGTTCAGGGGTTTTAGAGCACTCGTGGGAATGTGTAATTTTTGTTGCAAGTGATTTGAAGAAAATCCATGGTGGGAAAGGGTGGGATCTCTTACTCTGTGAGAGGCACTTAGTGTTGAAAACATTTAGCCATTTACACTTAAAGGAAGAAAATGACACAGACTTAAGTTTCAGGAAAACAAACTTACCGTTAAAGCACCACCCACCAGACTCAAAAGCAGTAGTATGGTGGGAAAGGGGGGATTTGGCATAGTTAAAGAAAGCCTTTGCCACTATTCTTAACTTAGGGCTCGTTAGGGTTAGCAGTATTTCTATTGCATGTGTTTGGGTGGGGGTTTTTTCGAGTCTTGGAGCGATGCTGGCTATGGATACTTTTGCTTGCTTGCAAGTGGTTTGAATACAATCCACGGTGGGTAAGGGGGTATTTGGGCCTACTTTTACTTTCAAAGTACGTTTTGTCACCAGTTTTCTGCTAGGCCTCGTTTTTTGAGATCTGATTGGGGGTCTTCTACTTTTTTGCGACTGGCTTTAGTAAGGGTCTGGGTGGGAGCACTGCTGGGAAGGTCTAATTTTGTTCTAAAACACAGTTTACAGTACACCTAGCTTGAGGGGAAAGATCTGCTAAATTAATTTGCCCATACTTATTTATCCTTCAAAAGGTGACTCAGACAGAGTACGCACTTTCAAAAATATTGTACTGTCTATTAGGAAAATCAAAGTGTGACTTTTTGCACTACACAGCGTACATACCTTATATTTATTTATCAGTGGTGTTGTAATAGCATTTCCTGTTTTTCGTTCAATAATTACAGGCCGGGTTTCAGTCTGTGCAATGGGGAAAAAAGGATGGAGTCAGGCTTCACATTAGCGAGCCGCAATTCAGCATCCACCAGGCAGGCAGTGGACAGGGTGTCTTCTGGTCACCAACCTTGATGGACGAAGCGTCAGCTGGAATGGAGGAGTGCCGCTTACTTACCAAATTCAACAGGACAACTACAACAACATACAGATACAGTATCCATTGTTTTCTTCTATGAGTGTGACTGCATTTCTTGGATCTCTCTCTGCTTCTAAATTGATCCCTACAGCCATTCTATAGGTTTTACTTCGGCTAATTTTTAAACCTAATTTAATGTAAGAAGGGTTTCTCTGAGTGCAGAGATAGGCAAGTGAAAACGCTGCAGCCCTGTACTGTCGCATTCTAGTACTACTTACTTTTCAGTAACAATGCATGCAGTAGGGCATGCACTTCCTTTATGTCACTTAAAAGATTTATGGTTAGCTTTGTACCCAAAGATTTCTTTATCTTCAATTATTGTTTGTCCATGCTGTGCTTTTTTTTTTCTCTCAACAAAACCTACCCAAAAAGAAACCCCCATTCCCATCCATTTTCCAAACCCTAACCCTCTTCCCCCGGGCTGTGTGGTTTTGCTTGATGTGTGACTAAATGACATCAATAATTCCACGCACTTGCTGGGGAGGATAAGGTCATAGCAACAGGCTGGTGAAGGAATCCGAGGATAAATTCTAGACTTACTCAGCTTCAGTACTATTTCTTGTAGTAGTAGCCAATGTCAAAGAAATTCAACGCAAGTACTAGTTATACTTTCAATACTTTACCATTTGTTATGCTCTGTGTGGCACTGTTCTAGTGTACTGTCACCTGCTATATTCTCTATCGTACCGTTGTAATTCTACAGTAAGGACAAACCAGGTTTCATTTTCTTTTTTTCCCTAGGCATGCAACTGCCACTGTGTCACACCACTAGTACCACCGTAATAAGGACATTTCATCCGCCCAGGATTGCCAACCTTAATCGCCATTTCCCGTGGAGCCAGCCCTGGGCCTAGCCCTACTTTCAAACACAAATTACAGGTAAGATAAGCGTTTGGTGGGAGGTAGTATAATGGAGTATTAGGAATAGACGAGAGATTGACGGTAGTACTACTAAAGTCCTAGGACTCTTCAGGAAAACAAACTTACTGTTAAACCCCCACCCACCAGACTCAAAAGCAGTAAAAAACAGGTATGGTCAGATAAAGTTTCAAAAAGTATATTTTTGTAGCCCTAACAAAATAATCTCCCGCAAGACCCTCCCTAACCCCAACGATTGTCCTTCAAAAGTCCCAAAAACAACCCAACTCCCAATTCCCACCCCCCAAAAGTCTCTAAAAAAGGGGCAAGGGACACTACACTACGGGAGGGTGCTGTAGACTTTAGCGGCCAGGGCATCATACTCCTTGCGGAGGGTGGCATGGTCGAAGCGGAGGCCCTCCACCAAGTTCTTATAGGTATGCACCTCCTGCTCCAGGTAGGACACTCTGAGGCATAAGTGGCGCTGGTGTGCCTTGCAACTCCTGTGGGGGGCAGCTGCTGTCTTTGCTGCTCGGCGGTGGCGGTTGGCTTTGGTAGCCTGGCTTCGTACCGCTGGAGCACTGCGCTGGCTGGCAGCCTGTGGGGGCACGGAGGAGGATGCAGCTGTCCCAGTGGATGTTGTTGTTGTACCGGTAGACTGCGTCTCCTCCTCCTCCAGGGCCACCAGCCTCCGATATTCGGCGACAGTGGCATCCAGCCTCCGTTGCCGGGCCATTTGAGCCAGCTCCCTCCTTGATGTTCTCTTTGATTTGGAAGGAGCAACTATATGAAGAAAGAAAGACATAGTCTGTAACCAATGCTCCTTAAGATTAACACAAAATGATTGAGCAGAAAGTTGTGTCACAGTACAAGTAGCAAATTGAAAGCACAGTACATAACTATTGAGGACAGTATCTATCTAACCTCCCACTTCTTCATCCTTGCTCTAACATTAGTGGGAGTTTAAGGAACAAATTCTACGAGCACTATGGACTTCCATTACAGTCGACTATGACAGTACACCAGTCTTATTCTTCTTCTTCTCTCTTGTTTAGGAAAATTGGTGCGTTATCTTATGCAAGCCGGCATAATGCCAGCGCAGTGAACTTGCACCCGAGAAAAACAGACGCACACCATGATGAGTGAGACAGACTTGCGTTACTGTACCGGTCCAGTACATGCAGGTGGTGAAGCTCTTACTTTTCTATTACGGGCGGCACTGAGAAAACTCTGTTAAAAGGGCTACTGCTTAATTAATTTAGCTTTCACCCTACAGTGCAAATGAGTACTAGAAAAGGAAAATGAAGAAGCTAAATAATCTGATTATCTATCACTTCACATGGGATGTATTTGATGACATATGGGATGACTTTAGGTGCTTTGCTTATTATCGAGTGAACAGTGATACACCCACACATGAATGACGTACTACTACTAAACTAAAGTTATTAAGAGAGGTAGAGAGTGTCCACCGTAATAACCGGATATATGCTGTGCTTGCAGTTGCAATACAAACTACTGCTACTATTCATGGTAGTATTTGGACAAAATTACAACTTCTTTTCCTTGCCTTTCCTACACTGGAACGGACGTGCGGGTACGGTGTTACATGCTCTTCAAAGTAACACTTAGTTCATCCAGTGACCGTCTACTCTCTCTAGATACACATATGCTATCTAAGAGTCAGATAATACCATGATCCATCCATTCAAAGTATATGCACACATACAGTTTCTGTTTCACCCACCGAGGCTGTTCTCCTTCCACCCATCCTTGCTTCATCATTCACTCAGCCATGCACCATACCATATTCTTTCCTTCCCAGCCACCTCAGGGACCAAGCAAACACATATCTTTCTTCTTTGCCAGTCATCATTAAATTTCTCGTCCTTCCACACTTACTTACACCCTTCTTTCGCTTTTCGTTCATCCCATCCATCAAGTTCATCTCAGATCTTATTGGGATTCTTCTCGCCAAAAACTTCACAGCTAAGTCGAAGTACATTTAGAGGAGGCTACTACCTGGTTGATTTATAATACACCCATGCAGAAAGCACACTATGCAGTCTTCAATCTCAATAAGTAAGGAATATATAGCTTACCTCTGCCCGCCACCACCGTGTGAACCCTCACAGGCACGTCCGGCACTTGCACCGCCTCCTCCCCAGAGTTGTTCCCCTCGTCCAATACCACCACCTCCGCGCTGGCCCCGCCACCAGATGTTCCACCTACAAAGTACATTTAAGAATGTTAGAATACACCACTCACTACTATATAATATTTGGTCTAGGAGGTATAAGGAAATGTGAAAAAAACAGAATGCAATGTAATAATTTGTGACTGTCTACTCTAAAGTAAAAATGTCCCTTTTTCCAGGGAAGGCTGTTGTCTTGCTGCACTTTTTGGCACAACTGATGAATGCTTGCTTTTTTTTTTTAACACGCACCACTTTTTCTCCTAACAGACAGAAGCTTGACTTCTAAGAACACGAGCAGGATCAAGTTCAAACCAGGTGAGAGCTCGGCTCGACCACAAGAAATGTGTCCAATTAATCGTCAGCACTAAGCACTTTTCCATTTTCAGTTAAACGTTTAGTTTTATGACAAAGTTGATTTTAATAAATGTGTTTACTTTTCATAAAGCTTTTAAACTTAAATAGACTCTGTGGTTTTTGGTCCTCCAGACTAGAGTGGATGAGCTAAAGGTTTTGGAATTTTTGCAAGCATGAGTCAGTGCCTCTGACACTTCTTGACTCTGACTCCGTACTCTTGTCCTGCGTTGGATAATCTAATCATCATTGGGGATCAATCATCGGTGACTTTGGGAGCTAAATGACTCTGCCACACTATCTAGTCAGTAAGGAGATTGGGGGTTCAACTACAAAGTCTGTTATCACTGAGGTATGTGGAAAGTCTAACAGCACCTATTATAATTGATAAGCTAAGCAATGCATTATTTAGTGTCCATAGTTCTGTTTGTGCAGATTTGTCCCTGCAACAGTAGTTGAATGGATTGTCCTACTATCCAAACCAAAAGTAAAGTAGTATCTTATTCTTTCTTGGTGGTCATTCACCTTTGTATTGTTGGCAATTGTCAAAGCATAAACATTTAGAAGACTTGAAAAGACATTATGGACAATCCCAGAGGACTGCACTCAGTGCATAGAGCTATTGCTGACTAGAATGGGAGTCCAATGGAATTGCCAAATGTGCAATCTTAGTTAGCTACACAGACAGACTAATAAGAATAATCTAGTAATACCACAGGGAGTCATAGTCGAGGCAGGATAAGAATTTGGATCCAGTCTACAAGAAGATCAAAGACGATTTAGAAAAAATCGAATGAGGAACGCTAGGAAAAAATAGGTACTCTATATTAAAATTAAAACTTACTGGGGCCAGCAAAGGAGCCCTCGCCTGCCCGATCCTGGCCTGCATCCTGAACAGCACCCTCCTCCTCCTCCTGTGTCCTCTTGCCCCTGGGGGGAGCTGATGTACATCATGCAAGAAAGAAAGACCAGAAAACATGGATGATATTTGTCAACCAAATCAAACATTTCAAAAGAACAATAACAAAATATTTTGGCGAAATAGCAAATAGACAACTATTCCACAGGATATATTGACCGATCTCATGTGGTCTACTACGTTATTAGTATTGCTTGATTTGCGGACCGTTGACTTGGAAAGTTCCTATGTAACTCACTAAACAAACTACTAAAAAGGTTTGCCTAGGCCTGGCAGGCAGCAGTCCGCAGCACGCGAAGTGACAGACAAAGTCCACCGTGCTTGCAGATCAGTGAATGAATACTCAAACTATCAATGCACCGACCACCACCACTATTTCTTCTTATAGCCATGTGTCTAACGGAAGGACTGGACTTGAGTCTGTAGGGGCTGATTTAGAAGCCCCTTGCGGCTCTTTTGCTCCATTGTTGCGTGACTTTTTGACGCAGCGGCAGAACAAAAGAGGCGCCATGGTGCGGCGTATATTAACAAAGTGACGCATATGGGAGATGCATCACGTTGTAAAGCCCTGCGCCATCAGGGGGCGTTCTGGCGCAAGGGAGGGCGTTCCTGCGCAGGAACGAATCCTCAAAGTGGCTGAGGGAAATCTACAAGATGTCAATCAGTCACTTTTAGGACAATGATGCGTGACTCAAACCCTGCGCCTGCTTGAAGCCGACGTACGGCTTGATGCAGCATTGGGGAGATAGGGCACCCCAGAGCATTGCTGGAGCTGCGCCATTGTTGGCACGCAACTCCAGCAATGCGCCGCCTTTACGGCACAGATGCGTAAGGCTTCTGTGACGTTTTGGGCCCATGGTGCGCCACATTGTAAATACGGCGCACCATGGGTGGTGGTGGCATGGCGCACAATTACTGGCGCATCCCTGCTACTTTGCAGTGATGCGCCGGTAATTGAAAATCTGACCCTTAGTGTCTAGCCTTACGCAGTTCTTTATACTACACTCATACATAATTTCTTAGGCCAATGAAATGAACACAAAATAGAAAACAAATAAGCATAGTAGCAAGGCTACTGAGAAGGAGAGCAGTGCACCTGAAATGCATAGAAGATTTTGAAATATAATTTACCTACAATATAATCGGCAGCATTATTGCTCTTGGTAAAAAACAAAAATTTGCAATATAATAACACACAGAGCGGGATAAAACAGAGTAGTGATGAAATAGATAGAAATAGCTACTACTACTCACCAAGCCCGGGGATCTCTACGCCGAGCACGTCCAGCAAGTCGCGTTCCCGGTCCATGAGATCCGTCCAGCGGTGGGTGGCCTGGTTATAGGTGCGCCGGACCCCAGAGTGTTCAAACATGGCCCGGCACACCTTCTCCCACCGCTTCCGGCGCTCCCGGATCCCGTAGCCGGTAGCGATTCTGCCGCCTCCCATGATGGTCTTGGGGAGGCGGCGCTGGACGTGAAAGACTAGTGCGGCCACCTCCTCCGCACTAAAAATCTCCCGAGCTATAACTGTCTCCCCCCTCAAACGCCCGCACGGGAGCAGGGCACGGGGTGCGGGACCCTTCCCCTTTGCGGGCTTCTTCCCGGCTCCCTTTGCCATGGTCTGGGCAGAAAGGAAGCAAAATAAGAAAGAAGAAATAGAACAGGGAAGAAGAAAAGAAAAGCGTTTAAAAAAGTAGTTTAAAATTAACAAAAAGTAGCAGAAAACACAAAACTATAGAGCTAGAAAAATAGAGGCATAGATAATAAGTAAAATAGATCAAAAAAAACTTCAAACAAGCAAAGGATGGCAGAGATTAAGAAAGGATACAGAGAGCATGCCCAGAACCATAGCAATGGATGAGAAACAAGATGGCCGCGCCCGTTCACGACCGCGTGGGTAAGTTCGCGCGAGATTTTCCTCGCGATCACACGCGAAATTGTACTAGCGAGCCGCACACTTTGCGAGATTACACATAGCGCCCGGAAACGGAATTACATCACGCAAACAAGATGGCCGCGCCCATGTACGACCGCTAGGGTAACTTCGCAAACGTTGCGCTACAAGCGGCTTACGAACATGCAAAAAATCACGCGAACAAACACGCAGCAAGAAAAACAAATCGTGTATTTGCACGAATTCGCGGCTTCCGAAATCGATCTCGCACGGATTCGCGCCCCGCAAATCGCGCGAAATTGCAGAAAAACAATTTTTGCAAAACTGAAAGCAATTAGCAGGTGCAAAAGTTCAATCTTAACATTAGTAACCATTCACTCTAGTGCTTCCTGAGGGGCCCCTCCAGAGTTCAGTTGCCTATTTGCAACTATTCTATGACCCTGCTCTGACCCTCACAGCAGGCTCATAGAATAGCTACAAGTAGGCCATAAAGGTCCTGTGAAAAAAAATTGCACTGCAACAGAAAGCAAATTACAGATAAGGAAGGAAGCAGGTGCCAGCCAGACTGGAAGTTTAAAAATCAGTGACACATTAATCAACCCCAAATTAATTCATGGCAGTTGAAGCAGGGCAGGTGTGCTTGCTTTTCTTCACCCCCATAATCTACAGTGATAAACCAACCAGAGGGTGGCAGTGAGGATGTACCAGAGGGTGGCATGGGTGTACCAGAGGGTGGCAGTGGTGAAACAGAGGGTGCTGTGAACCTGTGATGATGAACCAGACGTAGAAACAACATAGTCGCGGCCGTTGCGAGCCGAAAAGTAAGTTCACAATTGCGAACTGGTACACAAACCTCGCGAACTGGCAGAAACCCTTGCGAACACAAAAAAACACAAAAATCCGCAAATTCGCGAGAGTTCGCGGATTTTGCGGATTGCGAATCCGTAAATATGCAGGTTCACGTACGCCACATTCGCAAAATCCGCCCATGCTTATTTACTAGGGACTTAATAGTAAATCCAACACGTCATTCATGGAAACACCAATCCATAAGATAATTTACAGTAGGAGCACTTGCACTTTAACACTGAACAGCAGTGAAAAAGTGTGCAAAGGCACTAAAGCAGTAAAACAGAGTCAAAACCAGGAGGTCAGAAAGCAAAAAGACAGGGGAAACATGCCAAAAGATGCCAAATCTAACATGCTCCCATCTCTGTCCTGTAACTTAAGTGGGGTCTTAATTGGCAATTCATGTTGACATCTTGTCTTCTGCTTTGTTTATCCACCCAAATGGGGACTGTCTCTTACACTACCAGTTTACAGCGGTTCTGACCAAAGCCTTAAGGGCAGCAGACATCAATCCAGAGGGTTACTCTTCAGCCTCGTTCAAAATAGGAGCTGTCACAGAGGCGGCAGGGGCAGGCATGTCACCTAAAGAGGTTAAAAAATGAGGGTGCTAGTTGTCTATGTCATACAAGCGTTGCATTTGCCCCGACTTGTAATGAAGGAGCTGGTACATAATTCATTTACCCTTTCAGGCATGCACATCTGTGTTTTTTCTGCTCTTTGAGTAGGATGCCATCCAAGATCGTGTGGATGGTTGGTCGCTCCTTTATTCTTTGGGCGGCCAACGGGTTGGAACTGCTCCGTGGACCCAAGCCCTCAGCTCTGCGTAACATTTCAATCAGGTGGTATGGGCTTGGCGGCCTCGATATTTCAGTTACAGCGGTTGATCCAGGTAGCCAGGGGTTGTAAGGAACTCTAGTTCCCGGACCTCATCGTAGTACACCTTGGAGGTAATGACTTGGTGAAAATGGACCGGAACTGGGGTAAAAATATCAAATCTAGGGTGATTAATGTATTGGTATGGAGTGTGAACTCTGAGATGCCCAGGCTAGTGCCAGTTCTGGGTCGCCTTTCGAATATCCTGCAAAAACGTCTCGGGGGCAATAACATGTTAGCCGCAGTGACTGATTTATTTATAAAGGACATATGGGCGTTTGCACAGTGATTGTTTTGTGGTGGGTAGGGAGAAGGACCTCTGGGCCCTGGTCGCCCTGTGGCGGGGTCTAGAATCCTAAATTCAACCCTAGTTGGCAGAGGGTCCTCCAAAGCAGACTCCTCATGACAGCACTAAGGGGTAAGGTCCAGCAGACCTAAGCCAACCAGAAGATGCACACACCAGCTTGCGGGATAGGGTGCACAGTTAGATCATCGGAGGTGAGCTGCTGCTTCTGCCCACCTCCTCGCACCCCCTTGTGGAGTTTGGTGTTCTGGTGCGGTGTACATAATGAGGAACACACAGGAACGCCCCCCACGGATGTAGGTGGGTGCACCTTTGTGGTCCAATGGCGATCGGTATTGTGGGATGGCCCAAATGTTAATTGTGCACTTTGAATTTTTGATGACAGTTTTTTCACAAGTGTGGTTTGCCCGTAATTCAATGCTTTTTCTTGTGATGTTTTCATTCTTCTCGTGCCCTTTTTAGCACTTAGAATTTTCCTGACTGTTTCTTCACAAGTGTGATTTGCCAAATTTGAATAAAACGTCACCACTAAAAGAAAGTTTTCTCTGTAAGTTCTGTTGGTGCCTTGTTTGGGTGGTGTGTGGGTATGGACCAATGTGAGGGTTGCCAATTTGCTGTAGTCCAATTTTAACATGGTTGAAGGTGAAGCACAAGTACTCCAGCACTGATTAGCAGGGATAAAGGGCACAGAGTCATCATGCCAACAAACATTAGTTCAGCAAAAATCGGGTGGTAAAGGCAGAATGTTTGAGGGAATACCACACCAAGGGTGCCAGGCTGTAAAAACAAGGTGACTTTCTGCTGTGGGTATTTTATAGCAGTTGTGCAGAGCCTCTTATCTTGGCGTTGGTAGCGCTGTGCTACTTCTCCATTCCACAGTCTGAGAAGTCATGGAGCAGGACTTTCGTAAGCCCTTGGAAGGGATCTCTAGGCCTTGGAAAAGGAGATGAGATGAATTGTTTCCACATCACTTCCTGGGTATGGCATGGAAACATACAAGGATTGGGTGAATTTGCTTGATAACGCTGGTGTAAATAAAGTTTCACCCAGCCCAGGCTTCTACACGACCCCAACGAGAGTCATGTGATCTTCGAGGTATGAATTCTGACACCTTCCTAGTCTTACAGAAATATAAACTCGTTTTCTTGATATCCACCCACGGCGTGAAGCAACCGGGTCCAAGGATTTGAGACTATCTCAGCGCTTGCTACCAGACCTTGCAATAAAGTCCAGGCAGCCATGAAAGCTTAAGTTAGCCCCCTTTATTTTCAGAACTAATTTTAGACTGAACTTTTCTGCAATTCTCGTAATAATAATATTGAGAATAATAAAAGTAATAGTAATAAATTGCACTTTACATCACACTTTTGGTCTTCCAGGAATTGTCAAAATAAAAGGTGTCACCATTACAAAAATGCCCTAGTACTCAATTTATGAGCATCAGAAGCTTAAAAGGCTGCATTGGCCCTCTCGGATAAGATGTTTTCTTTGGGCCTTTTGGTATACAAATAACGCCAAGTCTACAAATGATGTGTTCCTAATATGGCAATTCTTGTCGGTTTTTTTCCGTCTCGAAGCGCTGGAAATAACAAGAGCTGTTACATAAATAAAAGTTCTTCGTTAAGCTCATAACCATCCTGTGTTGAAGGGCACATGAGCGCCTGGGCGGACAATGTACAATGCTTTATCTGAGCCGTCAGCTCTCGGCTCACCGGAAGTCCACGAGTCATAAGTTCTCCATTACAAGGTGTCACAACGAGTTATGTGCTGCAAACGAGTTGTGTTGCCACGATCCCCCCATGGTTTAGTGCCAGGGGCACTACACATCCATAACGGCAAGAAGCCTGGGAGCCCCACAATGACACATCTCAGCTCATGTAATAACGTGACGAATTAACGCGGCTCTTATTCTGCCCAGAAGACTTGCGGCAGGGACTCATCCCCATAAAACAATCTTGTTTTGTTCCAGGCACCTCTTCAGTTTCTTGGACGGTATCTGTCTTTACCGCGCTAAGAGCCTTACAGTATTTGACGAGAAGAAAACAGGATTTGCACATTAAAAGGCTTCTTCAAAGGCGGTCACTTAACAGGAGGCACCTAAAATAAGCATTGCAATTGGATCAATTAACGCTCGTGTTACCTGTTAATTGAATATCAACAGATTGCTTGAAAGGAAAGCCTATTGAGGCTTTGGAAATTAGGTAAAGTAATCTGCTTCTCGGGTGCACCGCAAACAGTAAGACAGGCATTGCGTTCTCCCCTGTCAAACACACGGCAAAGGATGTATTTATTGACAGGACCATACCAGCGGAATGTTAGTTTGGAATCGGTTCCCAGAGTACTTAAATATAAGGACACATGACATTTTATCAACTAGGGTGAAATAAATGCAAAGGTATACCTAGCGTATATTGGAAACTCATTCACACTCAAGCCTATATTTGCTGCGAATGCCCATGCGAATGGGTTGCATTTCCCAGTCATTCGCCACCGTGGCCTTTATGATCTAGCGAGTCCTGTCACCTCATGGCTTTAAGTGGGATGAATAAACTGTGGGGGTGGGGGAGGGGGGTGCAAAGAGGGGCGTGGCCAATGTAATTAAGGGCCTGGCTTAAAACACCTAAGCTAAAAATCTGTGCTTAGCATATTGTGCCGCCCAACTTCTATTTTGCTGTTTCTGTCATTGCATCCAGATATATGATACAAGTAACATCATACCTACAAGAAGTCATGACAATTGGCTTTGCCAATGGTTGTTAGTTGCATAAGATAAGTAAGCAGCAACTGTGGCTTGTATATAATATTGAAAAAGCTTCCACTTACAGCCCTGGTGCCACCACCATAATGTTGCTGCTCCTGAGTTTCAAAAAGAGAAGGAAAATCCAGAGCGAAAATGACTCTCTTTAAAGGATTTCCTTTCCCCTAAAATGCTCACCTAGTGCGACGTCATGCCCTAACTTCTCCACTAGTGAGAAGTAAGAGGTGTGAGCATGCGCAAATGATGTGCCTGCTGTCACTGCAGTCTGGAAAAAAATGGACCGCCTGTTCCAGGGCACAAAACAAGGCCGGATAGAGACCAGTTTCGAGGCCCACTTTAAAAAACTGCTGGAGCTCAGCACCGTGAGACCTTGCCCGCTTAAAGCCCTGTGTTACCTTTATGTCAGGCAGTGGGTCTCTGACATTTCCATAGCTCTACTGATTTTATGCCTGGATTCACAGTCCAGATGTCTGCACCTGCTGCTGTTATCAGTTCTTTACAATGCCCGTAGACTGGGTTTGGGCTTCATTCAACAGAATGGACCTCTTTCACCTTAAACTATTGGCTGCCTGTGTATCATTCTACCTCATATGGAGTGTTTACACTGCAATGCATGTGAGATTAGTTTTTGTTTGTGAAATAGTTCATTTTGGCTTTCAATTATTGATCTCCTATACGCTTTATATACGGAACACAATACTTTTTGGAGGTTTTCCTACTTCAGCAGGCATTTTCAATGTTTTTGTCTCCACCATTACCATCACCATCACTACAGGTGCAACCTATATACATGCCTGTATTTGCATGAAAGCAGACCTACTGACTTTGGCAATGTTTATTTTCATGTCTGCTACCAAGACAGACAGTACTTTGTAGTTGAAGTTGACTGTATTATTTGTCTCCTCTTTTCAGCACTTTTTACTTAATTTTCTTTTTTCATGTTCCGTTTGTAGTTTTGTGCAGATCTGACTTTTGACCTGTGTCAAAGTTCTTGGAAATGTATTATTATTGTATTTGGACTGATCAGGGCTGGCCTAACAGAGTAAGGAAATGGGCAGAAATGAGTATGAAACGTATATTTGCCACCATGGAGCAGAGTACATTGCTGAACACAGGCTGGGATGTATTTATTTCTGTTTCTCTTCCCAACCCTACATCTTTTGGTAAGGAAATATCTAGTTTGCTTTTTTGCCTAGCACCATCTCATCTGTTCACCAAAATTCAACTGTTTATTTATTTATTAAAATTTATAAAGCGCACAACTACCCTGGGGCATCTCGGCGCTATGGACAGCAGCAAATAGATGACCCGGCAGTGATTATTGATAAAAAAACCAAGTTTTAATCAACTTTCTGAAGGTAAGCAAAGCTTGACAAGATCTGATCTCCAAATGGATGGTATTCCATAGTTTAGCTGCAGTGACCACGAATCTTCTATCGCCCCAGGAAGCTGTTTTCGTACGTGGGACCATTAACTGTAGAGCAGTAGATGACCGGAGTGCTCTACTCGGGGAATGAATTTTTAGAAGGTTTTTTAAGAATTCAGGTCCATTTTTACGAGATGCTTTAACAGCAATGCAAAGTATTTTGAATTTGATCAGATTCTTTACTGTCAACCAGTGATAGCTCTTAATGATATGGGAGATGCCTTTAAATGTAGGTGTTCTTGATAGAATTCTTGCAGCTGCATTCTGAACTGTTTGGAGTTTTTGAGTCACCTTCTTTTGAGCATTCGCAAACAGTCCATTGCAGTAGTCAATAGAGGACATCACCAAAGTACTTACTAGTGTTTTGCCAGCGTTTAGGGGGAGGAAAGGCAGAACTTTTTTTATCATGCGTAGTTTGTAGAACGTCGTTGATGCTACTGAGTTGGCATGTGAAACAAAGGAGAGCTTGTCATCAAATGTGACACCCAAGTTCCTGACCTTGGTAACTGGGACGGGTGGAGGGCCCATGGAAGGGGGCCGCCAGGTTTGAGACCAGCAAGGAGATAGTTTACCAAAGGTCATGACCTCAGTTTTCTCTGAATTTAATTTGAGGCAGTTGCTAGCCATCCACCTGCCAATGGCAAGCATGCCTTCCTGAAAATTAGCTGCAATCCTCTGTCCATTGTTGTTTATAGCCAGCACCAGCTGAGTATCATCAGCATAAGAGGTAAGGCCCATCCCATGAGCCTTGATGACTCTGGCTAGGTCCGACACATAGATATTTAAAAGTGTCGGACTAAGGGATGAGCCTTGAGGGACCCCACATGGTAAAGCCAGCTGAGCAGAGTGGAATTTGCCCAAGTGCACTGCCTGAGTGCGGTCGGACAGAAAAGATTGCAGCAATTCTCTGACCTTGTGCAGGATGCCCAAGCTAGTGACACGGTCGATCAGGATGGTACGATCGACCGTGTCAAAGGCCGCTGAGAGGTCCAGCAGAATGAGTACCGCTGCTCCTCCCTGATCCATGATAATTCTAATATCTTCCGATGCCTTAATTAAAGCAGTTTCAGTGCCGTGGCCTTTGCGAAAACCAAATTGGGTCTCATCTAAGAGGTGGTGGTCCTCTATATATTTAGAGAGTTGGAAATTAATACGTTTCTCTATGATTTTGGCTGGAAATGGTAAGCTGGCTTTTGGCCTGTAGTTTTTGGTGTCTGCAGGGTCCAGATTGTTTTTTTTAAACGTGAACCCAGAGAGTGAAGCTCCGACTGTTCTCCTCGGAACCTATAGAGATCAGCTGTGGAGTTCCCCTGGGCTCCTCACTGAGCCCCACACTTTTCGACATCTACATGGCCCCGCTTGCAGCCATCATCATAAACCACACACTCATCATCATCTTCCATGCCCGACAACACCCAGCTGATTCTCTTCCTCACCAACAACCCTACAGCCACTAAGAGTATCTTTCACAAGACGATGAAGCCAGTAGCTGCCTGGCAGAAGGGGCGCTACCTCAAACTCAACTTGGACAAAACTAAAGTCCTCATCCTGGGCACCACCCCCTCCACCTGGGGTGACTCCTGGTGGCCCGCAGCGCTCGCAATCTTCCCCACACCCACTGACCATGCACGTAACCTAGGCATTATCCTCGACTCCTCACTGTCAATGAACTGCCAAATCAACGCCGTATCATCCTTCTACTTTCCCACACTCTGTATGCTTCGGAAGATCTTCAAGTAGATCCTCACCGAATCCAGTATAACGGTCACATGGGCACTTGTAAGCAGCAAGCTCAACTACGGCAATGCACTCTATTACCAGTGCCACCTAAAAACTCCAAAAGAAACTGCAGCGCATCCAGAACCCCTCCACCGGACTTATCCTAGACATACTCTTCCACAGCCAATTCTCCAGACACCTGAGAGACATTCACTGGCTCCCGACCAACAAAAGAATTCCCTTCAAGCTACTCAAGCATGCCTATAAAGCCCTCCACATCACTGGACCTGCAAACCTCAACCACTGGCACTCCTTCTGCACAGCAATACAAAAGGGGATGATGGACGGAGCGTTTGAGCAAATCAAACACTCACCCCCAGTCAACTGATCTGGGTTTAATCCATCACCATTCTTTAGCTCACTCAGCCACCCCAGTTCAGACATGGCTATATGCAAATCAGTCTGACCCTGTGCCTCATGGGAACAGTCCAGCCCGAACTGCCAAGCCATGTCTTACCTGGACCGGAAACAAGCATCCTGGGACCGGTTTCAGATTCATAATCCTCATCAGCCAGGCTATCTTGAATCCAGTGGCCAAGTGAGCAAGGGACTCACGTCTGAGCATACCCTGCCACACTTAGGGCGAACAAAGCAATACAAAAGGGGATGATGGATGGAGCGTTTAAGCAAATCAAACACTCACCCCCAGTCAACTGATCTGGGTTTAATCCATCACCATTCTCTAGCTCACTCAGCCACCCCAGTTCAGACATGGCTATATGCAAATCAGTCTGACCCTGTGCCTCATGGGAACAGTCCAGCCCGAACTGCCAAGCCATGTCTTACCTGGACCGGAAACAAGCATCCTGGGACCGGTTTCGGATTCATAATCCTCATCAGCCAGGCTATCTTGAATCCAGTGGCCAAGTGAGCAAGGGACTCACGTCTGAGCATACCCTGCCACACTTAGGGCGAACAAAGCAATACAAAAGGGGATGATGGATGGAACGTTTGAGCAAATCAAACACTCACCCCTTCTGCACACCCACCGGACATCCCCACTCCACCCTTCTGGCACTCACCACAGTCCCACAGATCTGCAAGACCTCGGCTGGAGGAAGATCCTTCTCCTACTTAGCTGCGAAGACCTGGAACTCCCTGCCTCTTCATCTCAGGCAATAACCGTCAAAGTCTCAATTCAGGAAGGACCTCAATATCTGGCTCTTCGACTGATCTTCAGAACCGGTGTGCCTTGAGACCTTAACGGGTGAATAATCACGCTTTACAAAAATACTGATTGATTGACTGGACTGCTGCTTTGTTGGACTCCTGTTTTGCTGTGCTGACCTGCTAGCCTACTGCTCTCCTGCTAGGGAGAGAAGAACTGGACCTGCATCACTTGACCCCAGAATCCAGAGTGACTCCAAGGGCCAGTTGGCTGCCCTCCTGATCTGAAGTCTCAGGTACATAAAAAACGACCAACCCCTGCACCTGGACTCTGTTATCTGTGAGTTTATCCTGGCAGGTGGTGCCACCCAAGTCTCGGACCATTGGAAGTGGGCCTAAGGTGCTTGTTATTGGAACCGATGCATCTTCTCTGCTGAGCGAAGCATCCCTGAGCAGAACCAAAACATATCCTCGGCTGAGCAATGCATCCCCAAGCAGAACTGATGCATCACTGCTGTTGCGTGGATTGCAACAATCGCAAAAGACTCGTGTCACTGCAGTCTCTCGCGTCTGGGACTGACACATCACTTTTAGATATTCCCTCTAGGCATCCGATGAGCATCACACACCTATTCCACTCAAAGCAGGCCTGCTGAAAGCCCTTCTACAAATCAGTAAAGGGCTATGGCTGATCCAGCTTCACCATTTCTCTAACCTGAGTCTGATAGTGTGTTGGATGACTTGTTTGGAAAATGTCCCCCGCTTCCCTGAGCAGGTTCTTATTTTCAAACATGCTGCCCTAATTTGAGCATGCGCTGCATGTATATGTCAAGGGAGTAGCCAGAGAACTATAATACCTAACAGTTTGAACCATGTTATAAATAACTCTGAGAGAAGGGGTGTGTGAAGTAAATTCAGCCATTTAGGAGTTTGCTCCCTTTTAGGAAATTGTGAAATTCTTAAGTTTACCTCCTTCCTTCTCTCCACCCTTCTGTCAGACTGTTGTCCTTCCTTCTCTCTATCCATCTATCTGTCTTTTTCCATCTTGCTTTCCTTCCTTCTTTTTATCCTTTGTGCATTTTTCCATCCATCTATTCATCCATTCTTCTTCTTTCTCTCCATCCTACTTGATTGTATCCATCCTTCTATCCCTCCATCTTTCTTTGTCTTTTTCCTTCCTCTTTCATCCATCTTTCATCCTTCATTCTTGATATCCATCTACCCATCCATTCAACTTACCTTCCTTCTTTTCACGAGTCATTCTATCCTTTCTTTACATCCATTCTTCATTCTCTCCATTCATTCATTATCCATCATTCCCTGAATCTTGCATTATATCCATCTCTGTAGCCAGCCATCATCTCACTATTCATCCCTCCTTTCTATTCATCCATCCCTGCAACTATCCTCCTTTCACTCTCCTCTTCTTCTCACTCAGTGCTTAATTTGTAAAATATGAAGTCCAGGTGCTCAAATGTTTGTCAGAGGCCACACCCCTTGTTCCCAGCTCCACCCGCTTCCTTCACTAGCTCCACCCACTTCCTCTATTGGCTCCACCCACACCCTAAACTGGCACGCAAGCCATAAACCGTGCAAATGTCACACATGTCCTCAGGCTAGAACGCATGGAAATGTTACACATAAGCACCCTTGCCATAAACCATGGAAATCACACATAAGCCCTCAGGTCAGAATGCAAGGAAATGTCACACATGAGCGTCCAGGCCAGAAAACATGCCATAATCCGTCACACACAAACATCCAGGACAGGGCTAGGCCAAAAAACGTGGAAACATCCATGATCTATGCAATAAACCATTGAAATGTCACATATAGGCATCCAGCCGGGGTGTGTTGTTAACTTCCAGCCACAGTAAACCAGTGCTTAATTTGTAAAAACCTAAGTGCCAGGACCCTTTTCAGGATGCTATTGCAGCTTGCACCACGCATTTTCCCTCCCTGGCAGTACTGCTAATAGCAGTACCAACACAACTAATATCATCACTCACCTCGAAGTGTGACAATTCAGACTATTTCAAGTCACTTAAAGCTATGAAACTGGTGTGAGCAGTAGATATTATTCATAAATAATGTATATTAAATTATTAAATATCTGTTGCTGTGCTTAACTCAAAATTAGACAGACAGAGCCGCCAGGTGCCAGACTTTCATAGGTACCGGAATACAGGTGTTGAGAATTAAGTACCGGTACCGAGCACCGGAAAACACCAGCTGAAATTAAGCGCTGGGTGCTGCCCTTACTGCACTGCTTAATTTGTGCTAGTTGTTGCAGTTGGTGGTAACAAGCCCTCGTTTTTGAAGACCTGGACTTATTGTTCAACGTCAGACTAACTGAGTCAGAGCAGGAGAGAGAAAGGTGAAAAAGATTGAATGGCAGAAGAGAAGGGTAGGGAAACAGAGACACACGGAGAAAGCCGGCTTGAAAAAGAACACACGAGAGAGTAAAATGGTGCAGAGTGAAGAGAGAGCCATGATGAGGTGGTATTAAAGATCAGCCAGCCTCTGTAGTTTGCAACACTGGCATACAAAAGTTCTCCCAATGGTCTTGAAAGACAATCTTTGGGCCCCTGCATTTCTGTTTTTTTCACACATTAAGCCCTAACTGGCAACAAGGCCTCATCCTCACACTTTCAGGTTCCCATCACCAGCTAAGCATGGAACCAGAATACAAGAGGATTCAATAGCTCAAGGGCATTGTGCTCAATTTTTAAGGTCACTAATGAGACACTTCTCCTCACATATATAAACAATATTTACAGTTCTTCTGAACCGGGACAGAAATCTGGGCCTCGCAGGTCAGTCGGGCAAAGAGGGCTCCTGGCTGAAAGCATTCCTAGTGGGCAACACTTCAGTGTGTTTCTGGAATTGATCGAAGTTTGGCTGAAGCCTGTAGTTTCGGCCGACTATGGCTAGAACTGGGCTGCTGGCCTTTACCTTCTGCCTCCACACCGCCTGCCAGAGCCCCCCAGTCTATCGCCTGCCAGAGTCCTCCGTGTATTGCTGCCAAGGTTTTAGATTTTTTTTTTCAAAAAACAAGGGAACCCAAATAAGTACCAAGGACCTTGGGCAATAGATTATTAAGGAAAACAATGGTCCTTAGAAAAAGGAATTTATCAGTCCAATATAACATATAGACTCCAATAAGTACTATATCTCAGAGTTTTTCAGTGCCCAGCCGGGCCTGAATTTTAATTTCAAGTATAAAAAATATATACAACGACCACAGGGTCTGATTTAGGAGTTGATAGGGTACAAGCCTGCACCTATCCAAAGTACATTCGAACAACGTTCGAGGAAGGAAAGATAAGGGTAAACAAAGAGGAAGCAAAGAAGTTCAGGCAAAAAGAACATGGGAGCCAACTGTCCCTTGCATCATTAATATCATTCACAAGCAAATTAGGACAAACAATAACTGTAACAAAATTAACATAATAGACAGGTTACAGAATTGTCAAAAAGTGTCGACGGCGTTTCGATCCCCCGGCTCCTATTGAACTGGGATCATCATCAGGACTTTCTAATTTATTGCCTGTAAGAACTTTTGTCATAAGCCTTATGGCGCAAGGATTACTCTGTTGTACCGAGTTGGAGTGAACGTAGTGCACATTGCCTCCGTTGAGACTCGGTAAGCATCAACCTTGCGGAGCACGAATTACTCCCTTGCAGCGAGTTGGAGGTATAATGCCTCCGTATCTAGTTGATGGACAAACTGGCATCAGTCTTTAAATTCCACCCATGCCGCAGATATAAATGATTTGGGTCTTGTGGGGGCAGAGTTACAATTTGCGCACTCTTTCAAATGCAGAGAATACTGCTTTGCTCTACAGTCGAGCAGATTCCTACTCAGCGTGCACAATGGCAGCGAGCCGACTTCTCAGCAATCCGGAAGTGGAGTTCCTAGTGGGCAACACTTCAGTGTGTTTCTGGAATTGATCGAAGTTTGGCTGAAGCCTGTAGTTTCGGCCGACTATGGCTAGAACTGGGCTGCTGGCCTTTACCTTCTGCCTCCACACCGCCTGCCAGAGCCCCCCAGTCTATCGCCTGCCAGAGTCCTCCGTGTATTGCTGCCAAGGTTTTAGATGGCTATGTGTGACTTTTCTATCATTTCAGAGCAATTCTGAGTGACATTTCAAAGACAATGAGTAACAGTTTCTCGTTAGCAAAGTAAAGCAATGACGGCGAGGGAAACATATAACCATCAGAAATTGCACCCATTTGCGCAACAAGAAACTCTAGGAATCCGTTATTAGCATTACAGCAGTCACCCGTGATTACCACGCAAATGTAATCTTAGATGTCAGCCTTTAGATCTATAATGTTGGTATCTATTGCAATAGCTCTATCTATATCTGCTATCTACATTTCAATATCATTCTACTCCATCAAACTTGCATCCCATTCATTTTTAGGTTTTCGCTGTAAGGCCAAATAATTCATATGCAGTAGTCTATATTTAATTCCAGCAGCTACCCTCCTCCCATTTTTCCCGTCACTTTGGCCAATATGGCTGGAATAGCACGTCTGAGTCTATATAGACAGTGTAGGGACTCTGCAAAGCTGCGCAAGACACTTGCTGCGAATTGGGTGAAAATGACTAGGCTATGCTTAGCACGGCGCCCGGGGAATTGCTGCAGCAGTGCAGGATGAGGGCGTTTTGGGACAACTCTCGTAGAATAGAGGGGCGGGGGCACGGGGTTCCCCCCATTTTCTACCCGTCCTTTTGTCCCATGACTCTGAGCACACGACGGTGGCAGATGCCCCGACAAAAAGCAGCTAGGGGGGTTGTTTAAGGTTTATTTAGCACTCAGTGTAGGGAATCATTGCGGTGGAGTTTTCATTCATTCAAGGAGTCACCCATTCCACCCTTCCCCATGACAGATTGCCATTCACAAGCACCCTCGCCTACACCAGCTTTCCGTTTTCACCTGGTAGAAATTGACGATAAACCAGCAACCTGTAGTCATTTAATTTGGGCGTTACTTCCTTTTTGCTTCTTTTTATTCTGTACAATCCCCTATTTCTGAGGCAAATGGTTGACAGTTCTCCCTCTGAGAGGAGCCTGCCTGACCTGCTCGGCACAGCCATAATTCAATTTGCCTAGACCATAGTTACAGACACAGCGCGGACAGGCCAGTGCGAGCAGCAGACAGCGCCTTAGTCCCTCTACCCAGTACCCAGAGTTAAGTTAATTGCCCTACCGCAAGACTCGTGGAGGGGTGCACCTTCAGGCCTCCTGTCCCAGATATATGGCATCAGCATGTGTTCCTCTGCTCTGCCAGTTGCCGCCACCAGCCCAGACATTATGTGATTTTTGTTTTGCTGTGTGCCTCGTGAATATCATATGCCCCCATTTCTTCATATCTTTCCTCCGGCTCCTTCTCTCCCTGTCCCCAAACGCATCTAGTCCAGGGGGCCTGCTAGCTGCCTTCTTTGCAAACTTCCCGCTCAGACAACAGGACCGGAGGTGACGTCCCCCTCCCCCACCCCGGTGCCGCAGGCAGACTTTGAATTACATCCTGCCTCAGCGGCGCCGTGGGGCGGGCATCAGAATACATTGTAGCAGAAACCAGCTGCAATCACCACAAGCCTGCAGAAGCAGTGTGTGCAGGGCAGGCCATAGCCTTGATTGGAGCTACGTCTCTTTTACGTCGTCTACCACCACCTTCACTTGCTCCCTCATACCTGCCCGTCTTTTTCTCCTCTACCTGCTGCCTTTACCCTCCTTGCCATCTCCATGGCTAGGGTTCATTCGCTCTCCTCTCTCCCCTCAAACCCCCCAAACTCCCCCTCCTGCCTCCGTCCTCACTCCTCTCACCTGCTGCTCCCCGTAGCTTCTCCCTTCTCTCTCTCGTCCCACGTGTGCCCTGCCCATCTCTCCCCCTCGCCTTCCCTCCTCTCCTGCATCCATCCATGATTCTACCTCTCTGTAGTCTCTCCATCTTTACCTCACTCTTTCACCTACTGTTTGTCTCCCTGTCCGTTTTTATTCCCTCACAGCCCCTCTCCCTCCATCTGCCTCCTCCTCCCTCCCCCACGCACACACACCCCGGCACATGCTCCGCTGTGACTGGGGAGGCATAGAGAGTTAAGTAGAATGTGATTCAGCCTAGGGGGTGGGGGAGCTGCTCGCACTCGCCTGCCTCTGTGCACCACTGGCCGGCACGGCATGAATGAGAGAGAGCAGAGCCTGCCGTCGCTTCCTTCCTTAGACCGAGGAGCCCCCCTGAGGCCGCATTCCAAGACACCGAGTAACCAGTAATTTTACGACGTTGCAGGGGCCCTGGCAGTTTCAGTCAGAGTGTGACAGTACTGTGAATTTAGTGAACATCCAAGATCACGGGTAGACCCGGCCCTGACAATGAAGTGCCGGTGCTTAGCACCGGAAAGCTCCGGCACAAATTAAGCCCTGTTCTCACTCCTTAACTCTACTCTGCGTTCCTTCTTTGACTGCAAAAGGTCATCATTTTATGATTTGATTTGATTTGAGCATTTATAAAGCGCACACTTGCCCATAGGCATCTGGGCGCTAATACCCGGAAGTACAGCAAGGTTACCAATGAGACTGGAAGTGAAAGGTTAGTTGACGAAGAGCCAGGTTTTTTTGCGCTTTTCTGAAAGCTACAAGTGTTTTTTTAGCTCTTTGAAGCCATAGTCTCCGATCAATAGTCTTCAATCATAGTTAAAGGGACAGTTAATAACTGAATTCATGTTTAATGTTACACAGAATTGCACAGTAACACCTATTCCCCCTCAAGTGCTAAAGTGTGGGGTAATGACACCCCTGGGCTTGCGAATGTGTGAAGGGAGCTGACATATAAAGTTCCCTTCCGACATGTACAGACCGCAGACCTTTGAGGATGTCCCCTTCTATCTTCTGTTGACATGCACACTTTGCACTGTGAGCACATAGGCAACGGAAATGAAAGCAATTGAAGTGACAAATCTGTTGGTCCGTCTGCTGTAATTTCTACTGCTGCAGCTGCAATAGTAAATCCTCCAAATAATGCCTGTTCGGGATGGTGGGATGGCGCCCCAGCACTCCCTAAGCAGCAGCCGCCACAGAAAGCGAGACTAATTGGCTTTGTTAATTCTTATTATTTGTTAATTTACTGAGTTTACCGGAACTTCTTTAATTCTAGGTTAACAGGCAAGCTCATACTTTTACACTTTCGTTTCATCTGTGCAGTGAAAATGTATTTTTTCAAATGCATGGATTCTATTATGACCTGATAAACTGAGATTACTGCGGGTGCTTTATCTCTATTGGCAGTGTCTGTTATGCAAAATATAGATGGTGAATAAAAAGGAATATGGTCAAATTCCTGTGTTCTGGGACATCTGTTTATACGTAATCATAATGCAGTGGCACTATTTGATGGGTCTGCAAATAAGTTTGGATTGCAGATCTTAATGTGCCAAACGTCTGCCAAATTACATACAATTCAACAAGTGCATCATTACAATATTATTCTCAGTGTCCAGAAGGTCCAGGAGGAGATGACAGGGGATTGTCCATATCTCAGGAGCTCTAAGAAATCCTTTGCAAAATGAGGAATTTATTTGGGAATGTTAGCGGCCGAATTAATGATGGCTTCATAGTAGGATGCCTGTGCAGTTTTTATTTCTGTTTGTTAGTGTTTTATAGATTCTCTATATTTTTGTTTACTGAAGCTGTTATAGTCTATCCTCCATTTTATCTCCAGTCTTTTACATGTCTGTTTAAGTGAACGTAGTTTGGGGGAGTACCAGGGGGACTGTTTCTCTCTTACTTTATGGCAAGGTTTAACTGGGGCGATCAGATCCAGTGCAGCCTCTATCCAGCTAGTGAAGTTTTCTGCAGCTGAGGTAGGATTTTGATAATTTTTAGGTTTAAGGTTTCAAGGGATGTGATCCAGGTATCTATTGGGAGTTTGGTCCAGGGCCGAACTCTCTTACGGCAGATGGCCCTAAAAGAGACTATCGCAGTCAGCAATAATATTGGTTTCCACCCGACATTTAAAGTACCTTTTATATATTATCGCAACACCTCCACCTTTCTTTTTGTCAAAGTCTTTCCGCTGGTTGCTGTAGCTAGAAGGGGGTGTTTGCACCAGATCTGGTTCGGATTCTTTAAGGAGCCAGGTTTCAGTCAGGAATAGTACATCTGGGGCCTCATCTTCCGAGAGCATCTTCAGCTCAAGTAAGAATTTTGGAAAGGATCTGCAGATTGGAGAAATATTTTGAGTGTGTGTGGGAGTTGAGTGGTCTCTCTAAAGGCAAGCGGAAGCTGAATGTGCAATGGGTGCATGGCTGCTCCTCACTAAATGGAGACATCGAATGACGGCATTTGTCATTATAGGGTTTTCTTAGCTTTAGTAGTAGGCAGCGTGAGTAGGCTATGTTACCTATGGTTTGGGGGACAGGGGTTCTGGCCCCTGTTCCCGGTCGGGCATGGATGGGCACAGACTGGCTTGCCTTAGGCATGTGTTTGGCGAGTCCGGCGCTATCATGCGGCTTATGCGGCTGATTCACCCAGAAGCTCATCCTGGGCTCCGCCTCTGACTCCGCCTCTTCTCTTCCCCGCTCCCTCGACATAAACAGAGAACCGCCGAGGAGCGGGCAGTGTCAAGTAGCAGTCCTGAATCGGTAAGTGCAATCAGGTAAGTTCAGGAAAACAGTCTTTAGAATATATAAAAAGCACAGAATCAGGCTGTCCAAGCGCTGCGCATCAGCGCTGTCATGCGGTTTATGAGGCTGATTCACCCGGAGGCTCATCCTGGGCTCAGCCCCCGCCTCCACCTCCTCTCTTCCCACTCCCTCCACACAAACGGATAACCCCGGTGTCAAGCGGAAGCCATGAATCAGTAAGTGCAGTTTGGAAGTTCAGGAAAACAGTCTTTAAATTATATAAAA
The DNA here is from genome assembly GCF_964261635.1 of Lissotriton helveticus. NCBI lineage: Eukaryota > Metazoa > Chordata > Amphibia > Caudata > Salamandridae > Lissotriton > Lissotriton helveticus. The sequence continues at coordinate 52,905,838 of NC_136062.1, read as the reverse complement.
AACGCAGAGTGGCTTACTGTAGTTTTAAAAAGACGGGACAGAAACAGTCTGTTCAGCTGCCTTTGCTGAACTGGTGGAGCAGTCAGTATTGGGACAATTCATTACTAATGAAGCTCTTACTCACGCTATATGGGATTTATGTGGGGGGGGGTGAGAGTGGAACCTCCAACACATACGGTCCTTCAGTTACTTCTGACCCTGGAATAGGGATCTCATTTGGTCTCATGGTTCTATAAGGCCCTAAATGGGCTGGCAAAAAAAACCTTTAGGAGCTTTCTGGGCATGTCGGTCTGCTGATTTGAGGAGGAATATGACAGACCCTGAATCGGGGAGGGTACTGGCGTATCCACAGAAGGTTTCTCGCAGCACAAGTCTTATATATGTTCAATTTAATTACATCCATGCGACATATCTTACTAGGTTTCCCTAGATGGCCACTGAGCCCTGCATTTTTGGTCCCAGGCAAGTCACCCATCTGGGGAAACCTACCAAAACCAGACATTTCTGAAAACTAGACATCCGGGGGAGCCTAGGGACTTGTGTCTTGTGTGAATTCTCCATTGTTTTCCTACCCAGAATCCCCTGCAAACCTCAAATTTACCTAAAAAAAAGAATTTTGTTTTCCTCACATTTCTGTGTGAAAAAGTTCTGGAATCACCGAGCCCACACAAATTTCCTAGCACCCAGCATTTCCCCATGTCTTCCAATAAAAATGCTACCTTAAACATGTGGGTGGGCCAAGTGCCCGTGACAGGAAAGGGCCCAAAACGTATTGTGGAGGTCTCAACATTTAAGATCACAAAAGAACCTGGCTGTGCAAGGAGTCACCTGCGTTTTTGGTCCCGGGCTCATCGGCCATCTAGGGAAACCTACCAAACTCAGACATTTCTGAAAACTAGTCACTTGGGGAGTCCAGGGACATGTGGCTTGAGTAGATCCCCCAACGTGTTCCTACGCAGAATCCCCTACAAACCTCAAATTTAGCTTTAAAAAATCACATTTTGCTCACATTTCTGTCTGGGATCACCGCATCGGCACAAATATCGTATGACCCAGAGGTTCCCTTGGTCTCCTGAGTAAAATGATACCTCTCTTGTGTGGGTAGGCCAAGGACCTGCGACTTGGAAAGGTCAAACACTTAGAGATTGACAGGATATTACAGCGAGCTCTGAATGCTATATTTTTTCATATATATATGTTTTTAGGCAGACTCTGCATTGGACACCCACATAAGTGAGGTATCATTTTTAATCAGGAGACCAAGGGGAACACTGGATAGTAGAAAATTTGTGCGGGCAGATTGATCCCAGACACACATTTAAGGTAAATGTGAATTATTTAAAGCTAAATTTGAGGTTTGCAGGAGATTCTGGGTAAGAAAATGTAGGGAGATCCACGCAGGCCACACATTTCTGGACTTCCTGAGTGTCCAGTTTCAGTTATGTCTGTGTTTGGCAGGTTTCCCTAGATGACAGCAAAGTTTGGGACCAAAAACGCAAGCGCCCCCAATCTATCACAAAACAGCCCGTTTTTGCATGGGCGGCAAATGCATTTTTTAAAATTTTTAAACATTGTTGAAAAAGTACGGTTACAAGGCATATCATAATACACTTTTCACATCTTACATTGCATTCATTTTCCCATGAGAACTTTGCATTCAGTACTTTGATTTTGGTGGAACTTGATAGTTAACATTCCTTACTCATCCAGAATAGTCAGAGTCCGTGTCTGACTCAGTTAAAGGCTGAAAAGTAGACATCCGGGGCAGTCCAGGGATGTGTGGTTTGCATGGATCCCCTAATGGTTTTTTACCCAGAATCCCCTGCAAACCTCAATATTAGCTAAAATAAAAATCATATTTTCTTCACAATTCTTTGTGAGAAAGTTGTGGAATCATCGGCCCCGTAAATATTTCCCACCACCCAGTGTTCCCCAGATCTCCCGATAAAAAGATACCTCACTTGTGTGGTTGGGCCAAGTACCCGTGACAGGGAAGGGCCCAAAATGTATTGTAGAGGCCTCAAAATGATTGACCACAAAAGGACTTGGTTTTGTTAGGGGGTCACATGCATTTTTGGTTGCAGGCCTAGTAGCCCTCTAGGGATACCTACCAAGCCCAGACATTTCTGAAAGCTAGGCTCCCGGGGGAGTCCATGGAGGTGTGGTTTGCATGTCTTCCCTGACATTTTCCTACTCAGAATCTCCTGTAAACCTCAAATTTAGCTTCAAAATCGATTTTTTTCACATTCCTATGTGGGATCACCATGCGGGCACGAATTTCCTACTAGCCAGTGCTCCACTTGGTCTCCCTTGTAAAATGATACCTCACTTGTGTGGGTGGGCCAAGGTCCTGTGAGTGGAAAGGACCAAAAACATATAGATTGAGGTGATAGCACAGCGAGCTCTAAGCGCTATATTTTTTTATATATACATTTTTAGGCAGACACTGCAGTGGACATCCACACACCTGGGATATCATTTTTATCGGGAGATCAAGGGGCACGCTGGATAATCGGACATTTGTGCCGGCATAGTGATCCCAGGCGGAAATAGATGGAAAATTTTATTTTTGAGTTAAAATTTAGGTTTGCAGGGGATTCTGGGTAGGAACAAGTTGGGGGATTCATGCAGACCACACAATCCTATTCTCCCCTGGGTGTCTAGTTTTCAGAAAGTGCGGGCTTGGTAGGCTTCCTTAGATGGCTACTGAGCCTGGGACCAAAAATGCAGGTGCCCCCTATCTATCACAAAACAAACCGGTTTTGCCAAGGGGGCACCTGCTTTTTTGGTCTTGGGCTTGGTGGCCTTCAAGGGAAACCTGCCAAACTCATATATTTCTGAAAACTTGAGATCCTGGGGGTCTAGGGAGGTGTGGCTTGCAGGTATCCCCCAACATTTTCTTACCCAGAATCCCCTATAAACTTCAAATTTAGCTAAAAAGAAATCACAAAATGTTTCACTATTCTGTGTGGGATCAACGTCCCAGCACAAATTTCCTACCACCCAGCATTCCCTTTGGTCTCTCGAGTAAAATTATATCTCACTTGTGTGGGTGGGCCAAGGGCCTGCAACTGGGAACGGCCAAAAACATATAGATTGAGGGGATAGCACAGTGAGCTCTAAGCAATATATTTTTATTATATACGTTTTTAGGCAGACTCTGCATAGAACATCCGTACTAGTGAGGTATCATTTTTATCAGGAGACCAGGGGGAACGCTGGATAGTAGGACATGTGTGCCGGCGCAGTGATCCCAGACAGAAATGAAAGTAAAATTTGATTTTTGGGACTAAATGTGAAGTTTGCAGGGGATTTTGGGTAAGATAACTTTGAGGGATCCACACTGGCCACACATTCCTGGACTTCTGCCAGGTGACTAGTTTTCAGAAATGTCTGGGTTTGCTAGGTTTCCATAAATGCCGCTATACCTGGGACTAAAATTGCAGGTATCACCTATCTAACACAAGTTTAAGGTTTGCAACATAGTCTGGGTAACAGAACCTGGTGAAAACCACACAATTCACCCCATCCGGGATTTCCCTGGGCATCTAGCTTTCAAAGATGTGCAGGTTTGCTATGTGTCCCCCAGGTGCCGCCTGAGCTAGGTCCCAAAATTCACAGCTAGGCACATTGTAAAAAAAGAGGCAGTTTTCTGTGGAAAATTTTGATGTGTCCACTTTGCATTTTGAGCCTTTTCCTGTCATGGCACTAGGCGTACCCACGCAAGTGAAGTACCATTGTTATCAGGAGACTTGGGAAATGCTGGGTGAGGGGAAGTGTGTGGCTCGCTTCAGATGCTAGACTTTTCCATCACAAAAATGTGAGGAAAATATGTTTTTTCCTTTACAAAGTTAAAGGTTTTGCAAGGGACTCAGGGTAACAGAACCAGGTGAGATCCCCACAAGTCACCCATTCTGGATTCCACTAGTGTCTAGTTTAAATTATTGTACAGGTTTGCTAAGTTTCCCTTGGTGCCGGCTGAGATAGGGCCCAAAATCGACAGCTAGGCACATTGCAAAAAAGGAGTCCGTTTTCTGTGCGAAAACATGATCTGACCATGTTGAATTTTGGGCCATTTCCTGCCACAGACGCTAGACCTACCCACACAAAGGAGGTACCATTTTCATCAGGAGACTTGTGGATATGCTGGGTGAGTGGAAGTGTGTAGCTCCCTGCAGATTCCATAACTTTCCATCACAGAAATGTGAGGAAAATGTGTTTTTTTAAACAAACGTTACTGTTTGCAAGGGATTCTGGGTAGCAGAACCTGGTGGGAGCCCCACAAGTCACCCCATTCTAGATTTTCCTGGGTGCCTAGTTTAAAAAAAGGTACAGGTTTGCTATGTTTCCCTGGGGCTGACAGAGCTTGGGCCCAAAATTCACTGTGAGGCACATTTCAATAAAAGGGTCAATTTTCTGTGCAAAAGAGTGATGTGTCCATTTTGCATTTTTGGCCGTTTCTTGTTGCAGACACTAGGCCTACCCACACAAATGAGGTACCATTTTTATAAGGAGACTTGGGGAAATGCTGGGTGAGTGGAAGTTTGTGGCTCCCTGCAGATTCCAGAATTTATCATCACAGAAATTTGAGGAAAATGCCTTTTTCTTAACAAAGTTGGAGGTTTGCAAGGGATTTTGGGTAACAGAACCTGGTGCGAGCCACACAAGTCACCTCATTCTGGATTTTGCTGGGTGTCTAGTTTTAAAAAATGTACAGGGTTGCTATGTTTACCTATCTGCTGGCTGAGCTTGGGCCAAAAATTCACTGCTAGGCAAATTTTGAAAAAGGGGTCAGTTTTCTGTGGAAAAATGTGATGTGTCCACATTGCGTTTTTGGCCGTTTCTTATTGCAGGCGCTAGGCCTACCCACACAGTGAGGTACCATTTTTTTAAGGAGACTTGCACAGACTAACCCAAATAGCCACAAAATGGTGTGGTATGGGGGAAAGGCCTGGCTGGAAAAGGCATTTATATTATCATATATCATTTAAAGCTCCTGAACTAATGCCTCCCTGGCAGATGTTTGTTTGCCCCCAACTGGTAGAATGTCGGCATCTAACTATAGATCTAAAAAACTGATTCAGTACTTATTTTGAACTGTATTACTAATACATATAATCCCTGAAATCTGACTCAGATATTATTCTGTACTGCATTGTAATAATTTTGAAATTGTCGATAGACAAAAGCGTTGAATAAAATAAATACCAATATGGGTCTTGGACTAAGTATAACATAAAATAAATTCATTTTGTTGAAAGGATACTATGGCGTCCTTTGCTCGCTCAACATTAATAACTGATCATAAAATGTCAGGATTTCTCTGAAAAAAGCACTATTAAAGTGAAGTTACAGTTCCAAGGCAAAATCTAAAAAAATATTGAAATGCACCAAGTATGTGTGCAGTGCAAACCACAACTCGCACCTCTACATGTACTACTCATGACCTAAGATGACATCACTGATAACATTTTAAAAGTCATCGTTAGTAACATCACTAATGACATCTAAAAACACAACATTTGCAATATCACTGATGAGACCAATTAAGTGAAATTCTGAATCTTCTCATAAAAAAACAACACCGGGACTAATCTCATCCCACAAAGCTCCCATTGGTGAATACCTAAAAAACCCAAGAATAAACCACATTTTCTCTTAAAAGCCGAGGTTTGCCTTCTTCAGAATTCCTTGAGGCATGGTCCACACGCCAGTCCAGCAAACCTATAGCTTAAACCTTAAAGTATCAAATCTTGCAATTATACACATATGCTGCACATGCTCCTTTGATATGCATGCCAGAGAAGCCACAATCCCATCTGTAACAGCGAAGTATGTGCATGTGTTTATCTTCAAATATCAATACATTCCTTATTCATAAACAAATACGAGGTGCCATCTTCCTCTGATAAAACAGGGTGGCTTTTAAACCCCATTTCAACAATTGTATTATCATCTTTGTACATAAGTGAACCTACAGACTTTCCCAAAAAGGGAGAAAGTAAAGCATCTGGCTGTCATGCAAGTATAGTTAAATAAAATGGGGCAAAATAGCCAATAGTCCTTTCAGTACTTTGGAATGCCCAGTTAAGCATTTCCATCTTTTACTACTTGGGAGAGGATGTGGCATTGCGGCCGGAGCTGTTGCCTCTGGAACTAGGCAACAAAGTTCGGGTCTCAGTGTTGGCTCACGATTTTGTGATTCTGGGCAAATCCCTTAATCTCCCTGTGACTAAAAGAAATTGACCTTGTGTAATGTAATTGTAAATGTATTTAAACAGTGCTTACTACCCCAAAAGGTTAGTGGTGGATTAGTATAGGGTAATATGACATAATATGAGAGGTGGAGAAGTGAGTCTGTTAGTTGGATTGATCGGGATAATGGAGGGATAGAAGAGGGAAGAGTCTAGAAAGTGTTATTTGGGACAAGATGGGATTTGGGATAAGTAAAAAGGAAAGATGGAGGTGGAAAGAGTCTCTAGAAAGGAATTAGGACGATCATAGTAGTAAAATGGGGTTTGGGGTGAATCAAAGGAGGGACACATGAGGGAAGAATTTAAAAAAAGGTTGTTTGGGAGATCATAGTAGCAAAATGAGGTTTGAGGTGAACCAGGAGGTATAGAGGAAGGAAGTGTCTAGAAAGGGTTATTTTGGAGAATATAGTAGTAGAATGAGGCTTAGGGTGAGTCAGAGAGTGAAGGCTGAGGATATATTGAGAGAGGTGTACGGTGAGACAGAGTAGTGCATTGGAGACAGTGAATTGTGATAAATCAATAAAAAGAGACCCACAATCATCTAATCAAATAACTTATATGAAACCTATGCAGTGACCTGTAAGTATGTTAAGCATAAAATAATATATATATTGCGGATCATGAAGGAAGAAATATGGCTGAGTGGTGTATCGGGCATGGACATACCCTAGACAGGGACCTGTCCCGTGATGTGAAGCAGGATGATATCCCTCTGTTACAGTTATAACAAGTCTCTAATAAATTGGGTGTATATGTGAGCATTCAGAAAATAAATTCGACCTACTCTGAGTAGACGACCAATCACCTATCTCATAAATAAATAAATGTATTGAAATGAGAGAAACTTACTTTGGTTGGTGCTGTTCAGGGAACCAAAAAAACACCCCTCTCAGCCCCAAGGTAAGGAGCAAACGGGGGAACTGAACAGCTTCAATGTCCAGGTTATTTATGACCATAGAACACCATCACTAATGACATGTAAGTGTAGCGACAGAAGACTTGCCTTAAGTGAATGAGGCATCCACGATGATAACATAGTACCTGTACGGCCATGTTGAATAAGTGGAAAGGAAAATGTCTAGGGTGTAGAAAGACATAGCCTGTCAATATATCCTGAGAAGGATGTAATTGGTTGTAGGGACTGTATGTGTCCCCTGATCCATGTAAGTTCAGACCAGGTTTTTGTATAACCATAGAATGCCAATACTAATGACGTGTTAGTGTGCTGGCGGGGAGCCTCGTAGAGTGTAAATGGAGCATTCAGATGAAAACATAGTACCCATCCTGTCATGTTTAAGAAATGAAAAGAGAAATTTCTAGGGTTTAGAAAGAGCCGGCCTTTCAGTAAAACCTCAGAAGGATGCAATTGGTTGTGGAAATCATTTGTGTGCCCTAATCCGGGTACGTTTGTACTAAATAGGAAATAATGAAATAATTGAAGAAATTGAAAGGAAAAAACATAATAATATATATTTTTTAAAGTATAATGAAGAAAGTGACGAAAAAATAATAAATAAATGACATTACTCTAATTCCAAAGATAAACAATAAAAAGATATTGGACTTCTTCCCCAACCTTTATAGGAAGACCGAACAAGCTATGATGGAGTTTTAACTTATTAGGATAGGTGAAGACGTCTGCCATAAATACTCTGCATCAGAAGTATAATTGGTATTGACGGTCCAAGGAAAACGTATGTATAGATGTAGATTGGGGAACAATGAGCAGGGGAACGTCGGGTTGACATGTTATTGGAGAAAATAATTCCTATCAATAAACCTGCAGCAGAAGTCTCCATATAATAGGCACTAACCAAACTACGACAATAAACCACAATAGGGAAGGTATACGAATGACACAATAAGAAAAATGACAAAACAAAAACAAGAATGGAGTATTGAAAGGGCAAATGGATGAAAAGGCAAAAAAGCCGGTACAAGAGTGTGTATATGGTATCTGTAGAAAAAGTTTTAAACATAGAGGTCTTGTGATATAAGATACAGTGTGGCTCACTGGTTAGAAGTGGCAGACCCTGAAGCAGAGATCGGCCCGGGACCAGGGTTCAATTCCCAACACGGCATGGTCTTGGGTCAATGTCCGCGGACTCGATAATTCTCGCCGAGGTGCCTACGCTAACCATGGGTCCCACTCTGCAACTCTGGGCAATAGCTTGCTTAATCTCCACAACGGCCCCATCAGCGCCGGGGATGCCTGGCTTCACCTTGGAGGTGCCCAGGAGGGACCATCTCACAGGGAAAGCCAGGACGGGTTCCCCAGTGGTATACAGCGCCAGGACACTCCGAGATGGAGTAACAGTGCGCTTTACAAGTATACTTACCTTAAGAATGTAAAAGATTTAATTGCTCTATATATCTGGAAACATGTATACAGATAGAACTAACATCATATCAAGTCATAGGAAATAATGTAGTTCTTCATCGGTGTTATGGCCCCTCTCTGTACTGCGTATGTGACATATCCATGCAGCCTCTTTGCATCTAAGTGCTAGTTCTCGGTTGCCAGCCCTCTGGTCAAGGGGGGACATGATCAATACCCAAGAACCAAATCCTATTGTCATCCATGTGTTGTTCTCCCATATGGTATGTAATGTGATATCTCAAGTCATTATTTTTTATGGCCCAAACATGTTCCTGTATGCGCAATATCAGTGACCTCACAGTACTCCCCACTTATTTTTTATTGCATCCATATCCAATGATATAGACCACTAAATTGTGTAAAACCAAAAATTTGGTCTCACAATTGATGCGGTGTCTGATGTCATAGCTTCTGTTCATAATGTATTTGAAACTTTTTATTTTATTTTTGGCCAATAGGCACATGTTACATTCCTGACAGGTATAAAACCCATGCACTGTGAGAGGAAGCCATATTCTTCATTTTGGCATCGTTACGTAACTGGCACATAACCAATTTCTTATAGTCTCCCCCCTGCAGTATGTTATTCTGAGATTTTTAGTTAGATTCTCCATGACCCCAGGGACATCCGTAAGTAGGCCCCAGTGTTTTTCCAGAATCTAGTATATTGTGTCAATAAGTGTGTTGTACTGTATAAAAAAGGAATGATGAGACAGTTTGTTCTTTCCTTTTTTATTAACATTGGAATTCTTAGCTAGAGTGTCTTCTCTAGACATTTGTCCAATTCTTATTTCTGCATTAGTTACGGTCCATTCATCTTAGCCCAGCTTCTAAATCACTCTTTCATATGTGTGTTGTTACCAGCAAAAGTCTTGCTTGAACTACAATTACTTCTTAAGTGTACCATTTCTCCAAAGGGTATGCCCTTAATAACAAATGTGAGGTGGGCACTGGTTGCATGTAGAGTGTTGCTACATGCCATGACTTTCCTTTACATGGTGCCATGTATGGTGTTGCCGTCCACATAAAATGTTAGGTCCAAGAACTCAAACTTTTCCTACTATAACTCAAGGTCAATCGAGTATTATAAGGTTTGTCATTGAGGATTGAAATGAAATTGAAAGAGGAGGTCAAATGTGCCATTCCAAAGGATGATAATGGCATCAATATATATACATTTCACATGTATGTAATATGTCAGTGCTGTCCTGCATCAGCAGGTAAATTGCAAACAAATGTCTGTAAAAAAGTGTCAACATATTCTGAAATACGCTCAGTTGGTGAGGCTATACCAGAAATTATGGGTCTCCCTGAGTGAAAATCCACCCCCCTTGTGACTTAGAGACTATGTATGAAATATACACTGTGTGTGATTGTCACTACTGGTTTGATTGGTATGGGAACAGATTTCCAACACCCTTCGTTTATACAGTATATGATTGTCTATTTTAATGTCCTGCTCATGTTCACATTGTTCGGATTTTATCATGATATATGTATGTCCTTTTTGCAATGCATCACTGTAAAAAGAGTGATTTACATTATATGATACTGTTTTTATGTGAAACATATATTTTATGTATGCTGTATTGTCTTGATTGTTGTTTGTTTTGAGCCAGGTCGTTTGCAACCTTCTAATTTGTTGTTTTCTATTTTTTAGTTTTGAATTTCTCCAACCTGCTTGTTTTCTTGGTTGTATGACGGAACAACGCAGGTAAAAACATCGCATACCTTTACAATGCATGTTTTACCTCACATTGTTTCAGCACACATAGCTTGTACCTTACATGCCATTACTATGCGTTATTAGTCTAACTAAAGTAAGTATTGGTAAGGTAAGTTTAATATATATGTATATAAATATAGATATCTATATCTATCTATCTATCTATCTATCTATCTATCTATCTATCTATCTATATATATATATTCACTGAAAAAACCATAGGTTATAGACCATATATAGTTAGGAATTAGCATTTACAAAACCTTGAAAATTCACTGAAAAAACCATAGGTTATAGACCATATATAGTTAGGAATTAGCATTTAAAAAACCTTATTTTACTCACACAAAACCATTGAAATTCCATATATAGTTAGTTGCACTAACTATATATCGCGCACCTGCAATCCACTGCTGATGATGTCACATATTACATCATTCATGACATGGTCAGTGACATCACTGATGACATCACTGATGACATCTCAAATGACATCACTGATGACATCACTGATGACATCTCATTTGACATCAATGACCACATCACTGATGATATCATTCATGTGACAATACAATGCATCTCCTCACATTTTAATATAACCTCTGTTTCACCCAGTGTTAAATACAGAATATAATTTTTGAAACCATTGACACACCAATACTAGTTACTACATACGCACTCACTGATTCCTACGTCTACACACACCTTCACTCATTCACCCATACTATCATTCATACATACAATCACTCATCTTTACAACACTATCATATGCACTCATACACCTATACAGACACTCACAGTCTGCCACTCATCCATGGAGTTACTCACACACCTAGTCAGTCCTGTAAAGAATCAATGACACTTCCATTTTCTTGTCTATACAGTTAAACATAGAGCACCTTACATTTTCAAACATATACTAACACATACTTACCTTGTTATACAATCATTGATACAAGTACACATTGATCTGCACAGAGTCACACACCTCCCAGCCAGCCACACACACACTCAGTCTCCCATACAAATACTTGGACAATCAATCAGTAACCCATATAGTTAATCATATAGCTACTGATCAAAACATGCAGCAGTTTACAGAACAACAGACATAATGATGCACAAATTAAGACACTTTAGTCACTAACCCATGCACTCAGTGAGACACATTTAATCACTCACTCATGCATTCAGTCATGCACCTACTAAATCCTTTGTCCAGACACTTATACTTCCACTCATTCTTCAATATGTAAGACACATTTTAACTTTACAGAAACATACAGTCACTGGATGTTGTCATCAGTGATGTCATCAGTGATGTCATTTGAGATGTCATCAGTGATGTCATCAGTGATGTCACTGACCATGTCATGAATGATGTAATATGTGACATCATCAGCAGTGGATTGCAGGTGCGCGATATATAGTTAGTGCAACTAACTATATATGGAATTTCAATGGTTTTGTGTGAGTAAAATAAGGTTTTTTAAATGCTAATTCCTAACTATATATGGTCTATAACCTATGGTTTTTTCAGTGAATTTTCAAGGTTTTGTAAATGCTAATTCCTAACTATATATGGTCTATAACCTATGGTTTTTTCAGTGAATTTCAATGGTTTTTTAATAGCAAATATCATAAGCTGTCGAATGTCAAGTACGTGGTAAGTGAAAACATTTTCGTGTTTATGCACACTGATCTGCTTTGAATGGTGCCCCCCCCCCTCATTTCTATTAGGAGTACTCTCTCTTTGCAGATAGTGAAAGGTAGTTAACGCAGGTCTTTGCCCCCATTGTAATCCGTCGTGCCTGCTTCTCTCTCCATTTGATTCATTGTTATCCAAGTATTTACTGTTTTAGAATTAGTTCTCTTTGGTTCATTCTCTATTTACAAACAAACACAGAGTCGCAATACTCTGTTTAGTCTTTGCAGATAACGAAAAATCGTGTAAAAAAAAAGAAAAGGAATCGAGCAAAATCAGTAGGCCACTAATGGGATCTCTTTTTGACCTCGCTAAAATAGAAACATTAGGAACAACCCCTCATGACAAATACAAAACTAGTGAGATGAACTGAACTCCACACAATGATGGCTGCAAAACAGCTCTGCTCCGCCACCCACCCCGCCCAAAATAACGATAAAGAACGGCTGCCATGATTGGTTGCGGAATGACCACGACGGAGCTACGAAATGGTGCTGCTCTCATGCTAACCCCAGCTTCAGTCTGAAACATCCAGAAACACTGTAGACTACCAATTCGATCAGTTCCGGTAGCGCCCCAATGTAACCCGGTAGAGAAGAACTAGCCCTCCCCTCTTTGACTGATGGTTCTTGTTGCCTGTCCCTTCTGTTGTCATTTAACAGAACTATTTAGCCTGCTGAAAGGGGTTGTGTTCCGACCGCTGGTTGGTGGAGACATTTTGACTATATTCTGTACCTGCGTTGTCGCGTAATGCGTCATATGACGCGCCGCGTTAGCGCATCCGGAAGTCATCCGGGGCGCGCAGCGCGTAACGTAAGCATAACAAGTCATGTGACTTGTTAATAAAACTTTTCATTGGTTCATTTTACTTTTCTTATTGTAATGATGAAAGGCTTGGTCATATGACCTAAAAATTACGCTTTTCATTACTTCCGAACATTATTTTTTCTTAAATATATGTTATAATGTTCCAGGCTAATGTACTTTCCCGGAAATTTTACAACTGTCCTGCAAGTAAAATATATTCTTTTTTCGAGAAAAAGAGCGTTTCTTCGTCCCATGACGGAGCCGTTGAGCAAAAGAGGGTCGACCTGCTGTCTTAGTCGCCGATACGCCTGAATATGAGATTCTTATCGATCACTTTATGTTGCAGGAATAGAAAACACAACAGCCCTTGACCATTTATCTTTACTGCGTTCCTTCGTATTATACCTTTTACCCTTCATGTAATTGGTCTGCTTTATTTCACTTGCCTTTTAATGATTCTAAAACAGTGACTATTATTAAAAACTTTACCAATGTATATACTACTACCATGTTTTCTTTTAAAAACCTTTATTGTGAAAATTTCATTATACAAATACGAGCCTATAACCACGTGGGCCGGCCACGGAGCAAACTGTAATCGTATATGATGAATAGACATTTACACTGTAGAGGAACGTAACGGGCGGGCCATTAGGTTGCAAGAACTAAGGTGTCTAACAGTTACGGAATCGGTGGACGTACATTTTATAATTAAAATACGACAGGGCCAGTTACAATAAAATTATCTAGATATACATTTGCGGGCAAGTACCATGGGTGACGTTAATTCGAACTTTCAACAGTACAGTAATCAATAACACATCAGAACTTAATATCAATAGGGATGTCGAAATATTCAATCAATTCTCGTCCCCGCCCGCCATGTGCTTCAAAACTGCATACGTATCTCGTGATTTCAAGGTTCTGCAACCAGTACACAACAAGGAGTTACGAGTCCCATTTATTCTGGCGCCATTTTGGGCGAGGACGGGCAGGTCCAGGATATAGTCAAAATGTCTCTACCAACCATCGACTATGATGATGTTCATATGCTGTATTTATTAGAGTAACACTCAGATGTCCACATGAAATACATTTGCCACAATCTAAACATGTCATTTTAATCTTTCCAAAGTTCTTCTAAATATTTGGGACCGTTTCCCTTGCCTCTGAAGCTCTCAGTGCCACTTCTTTGATGAATGTACTAGCAGGTCAGGGGTTCTCCTCCAAATCTCTCTTTTATGCAGCACTATAATTAATTGGTGCCACCTCTCCATATGACGATGCATGGTATAGTTACCACAACTATATTTTTTTTCGGTTCCTCTAGAGAGTTCATCGTGGCAGATGAAGCGTGTAACGTACCGGGCATTTACCTTTTTTTGCATGTACAGGAAAGGAAAAAAAAATCGAGCGTCCGAGTTCTAAGGTGTCCCAGGGCCATTTTAGTGGACCAGGCCCAAATCCAAAGAACAGGCCGCCATTTTGAGAGTCCTGTTGCAGCCGCCTGTCGCTGTAGCATCAAGAGCAGCCGAAACTCAGCTGAATGGCAACTGAAACGGTAAAGGGGCGCCCCACTACAGCAGACGAGCCAGGCCCAAATCCAAAGAACTGCTATCTCACAGGCTAATGGGGCGACCCACGCCGAGTTTCAGCATTGTAGGATGACCACACAAGTACAGCAACTTGCTAGACATCACCTCGGTGCCATCCGGATCTCGGCGCCCCACTGCAGATGAAGTGCCTCTCAACTATGAAACCACCACGGTGACATCCGGATCTTGGCGCGTTGTGCTGCCTTCGGCCTATTTGCACATCGGTCCGCTACTGACGCCATCTCACAGGCTAATGGGGCGACCCACGCCGAGTTTCAGCATTGTAGGATGACCACACCAGTACAGCAACTTGCTAGACATCACCTCGGTGCCATCCGGATCTCGGCGCCCCACTGCAGATGAAGTGCCTCTCAACTATGAAACCACCACGGTGACATCCGGATCTTGGCGCGTTGTGCTGCCTTCGGCCTATTCGCACATCGGTCCGCTACTGACGCCATCTCACAGGCTAATGGGGCGACCCACGCCGAGTTTCAGCATTGTAGGATGACCACACCAGTACAGCAACTTGCTAGACATCACCTCGGTGCCATCCGGATCTCGGCGCCCCACTGCAGATGAAGTGCCTCTCAACTATGAAACCACCACGGTGACATCCGGATCTTGGCGCGTTGTGCTGCCTTCGGCCTATTCGCACATCGGTCCGCTACTGACGCCATCTCACAGGCTAATGGGGTGACCCACGCCGAGTTTCAGCATTGTAGGATGACCACACCAACTTGCTAGACATCACCTCAGTGCCATCCGAATCTTGGCATCTCAACGCCTAGTGGTATCTTCCATACAAAAAATATTGTTACGCTGCCTTTGGCCCCATTCGCACATCAGTCCGCAACTTAGACATCACCTCGGTGCCATCCGGATCTTGGCATCTCAGCGCCTTGTGGTGTCAGTCAGAAAATATTGTTGTGCTGCCTTCGGCCTATTCGCACATCGGTCCGCTACTGACGCCATCTCACAGGCCAACGGGGCGCCCCACGCCGACTTTCAGCATTGTAGGATGGCCACACCAGTGCGGCAACTTGCTACACACCACCTCGGTGCCATCCGGATCTTGGCATCTCAGCGCCTTGTGGTCTCTTCTACACCGGAAATATAGTAGAAAATATTGTTGCGCTGCCTTTGGCCCCATTCACACATCAGTCCGCTACTGACACCATCTCACAGGCCAACGGGGCGCCCCACGCCGACTTTCAACATTGTAGGATGGCCACAGAAGTGCGACAACTTACTAGACACCACCTCGGTGCCATCCGGATCTTGGCGCGTTGTGCTGCCTTCGGCCTATTCGCACATCGGTCCGCTACTGACGCAAACTCACAGGCCAACGGGGCGCCCCACGCCGACTTTCAGCATTGTAGGATGGCCACACCAGTGCGGCAACTTCCTACACACCACCTCGGTGCCATCCGGATCTTGGCGCGTAGTGAAGCTGCAGCAGCTGCAAATAAGCTTCAGACAGTGTTACAACCGCTGCTCAGAACTCTCAACTATGACACCACCTCGATGCCATCCGGATCTTGGCGCGTTGTATTGCCTTCGGCCTATTCGCACATCGGTCCGCTACTGACGCCGCCTCACGTGCCAACGTATTTTCTCCGCATTTTATACCCTATGCCGCATAACAGGTCATGTGACTTGTTTATAAAACTTTTCATTGGTTCATTTTACTTTTGGTTTCCTAATGATGGAAGGCTTGATCATATGACCTAAAAACAACACTTTTCATTGGATGAAAACTTTTTTTTTCCGCCAAACGATGAAAGCCCCACCTTGTTTCTGGATGTTTCAGACTGAAGCTGGCGTCACCATGAGAGCACCACCATCTCGTAGCTCCGTCGTGGTCATTCCGCGAGCAATCATGGCAGCCGCTCCCCACCAGAAGCCTGCAGGAGTCGGGGCCCCCAAAACTTTTGATGAATTCTCAAGGCGGAGGGGACGCTTTCGAGAATGGGGTCCAAGACCTAGCAGACAAGCGTCCCATTTCCAAGGTGTCCCAGGGCCATTTCAGTGGACCAGGCCCAAAAAGGAAACAGCCTGCCGCCATTTTGAGAGTCCTGTGACAGCCGCCTATCGCTGCACCGCAAGAGTGGGCGCAACTCAGCTGAATGGCGGATTTTGACACAGTGGACCAAAAGCGGACGGAATGGCAACTGAAACGGTAAAGGGGCGCCCCACTACAACAGACGAGACTCCACCTGGAGAGGCCCGTTCACGCCGCCTCCCCCGGGGCGCTCCACGCCGTTATTCGGAGCAGCATTGTAGGATACCAAAACCAGTGCGGCAACTTACTGGACATCACCTTGGTGCCATCGTTCTGCTGCCTTGGAACTATTCGCACAACAGTTTGCTACTGATGACCCACCCCCCGCGACGCCCCACGCCGTTATTTGCTGGGTGGCAACTTACTAGACATCACTTTTGTGTCATCTAGATTTCGGCGCGTTCTGCTGCCTTGGAACTATTCGCACAACAGTTTGCTACTGATCACCCACCCCCCGCGACGCCCCACGCCGGAAATCTGGACGTTGTGCTGCGTTGGGACTATTCGCACAGCCGACCGCTACTTCGTTGTTTTTCTCTAAAAATGTTTATATGTTATTACTATTTTTGTTTTCTTGTATATATTTATAAATTATTAAAGTTTTATAATCTTACTACTTTGTCGGAGTGCTATATATTTTTAATGTGACACATAATTGTAAAAACTTTGATGTACAAAGAGTCATCCCTGGAATCTTCCGCTTCACGCTCGGTCCCCTCCCCAATCACAATACAGAATGGTTTTCAGATAATAGCAACGCTTCTGCTGTGACGGATCTCATCGAGTGTGGGCCTTGATCTACTATAACTCCTTTGAAGACGGGTGATTCTTTACAGCTGTGGCCATAAACTACATCTGCAGGGCTAGCTGATAGCCTAGGACCGGCCTGGACAATCGGACACAGAGGAAAAGGAGTGTCAGAGGGTGCGGTAGTGAATAGGGCGAAAGGGAGGTGTCGGGCGGGCACAGGGTGTGATTCTCAGGGAAGAACAGCGCAGATGGGGGGAGGTTTATTACCCATGCATAAAACAGAGAGCGGGGGTGACCACTGCCTGTGGGAGATGCTTGCGAGGGTGGGGAGCCATGCTAAGGATCGACAGCGTTCACAGAGTGGATCTGGTCAAGGCATCTAAAATGGCTGCCGTGCACGACAAAAGTGTGGCATTTGAAAAAAGACAAGATGGCGCACACAATGTTTTTCAACAATTCCTGATTTCCTTCGAATCGAACGTTAACAGACGTTGGGGCATATTACCAAAGTTAAGCGATATTTATCCCTAACGATGCATTGCAAAGATTTTTTTACCGTCAGAAATTATCGCAGATAAACCTTGCTATTATCAAGGTTTATCGCAAATACGATAAAAAACGAGCGCAATGCATTAATGTCGCTGAAAACTCCGCGATATTCATGCATTACCGAGCTAATGCTCTTAGCCATGTTATCCACCTCCCATTGGATAACATGGCTAAGAACTGCTCAGGGCAGCTGTTACTTTTTGGAGATATTCGCGCTTATCTCGAATATTTCCAAAAGTTGATAATAGGAGATAGCGATGTTAGCGACTGTTTCCAGTCGCTAACATCTTGGCATGCCCACTTTGCATGTCATTAGTGATAAATATCACTCACATGCAAAGTGGGACCCAAGATGGTCGCTATCTCCTACTAGCCGTCGCTAACTGGTGTTAGCAACAGCTAGGTAATACACATATAATTTTATCTCCGCGAAGCGGAGCGCTGTTACAGATATATATCTTGTTTTTGAACGTTAATTTCTCAAAATGCACTGAAGCACATATATTGAGACATAGCAAAGGCACATCGGGCTACCAGTCCCTAATATTTTACCAAGTTTCGTGCAAATCCATTCAGCCGTTCGATTATTATTATTATTTTTTTTTTTGCCCCGCGGGGCCCTTTTAAAACCTCCACATCAAACGTAGGGGGTCAGCGAGGATCTACTATGCCCCCTTATGGTCATTTGCCCCTTCGCTTTGGCCTCCTCTTGTCTCTCGATCCTACCGAGAGACAAGATGGCGGCCGCTACGTACTGTTTGGAATGTTTACAGACACCGGAGAGCCAATCAGCTTCGCTTCGCAAAGCTCCGTAACGCGAAAAGTACGCGAAGCGGTGCGCTGTTACAGATATATATCTTTTTTTGAACGTTAATTTCTCAAAATCCACTGAAGCACATATATTGAGACCTAGCAAAGGCACATCGGGCTACCAGTCCCTACAATTTTGCCAAGTTTCGTGCAAATCCATTCAGCCGTTCGATTATTATTATTATTATTTTTTTTTGCCCCGCGGGGCCCTTTTAAAACCTCCACATCAAACCTAGGGGGTCAGCGAGGATCTACTATGCCCCCTTATAGTTATTTCCCCCTTTGTTTTGACCTCCTCTTGTCTCTCGATCCTACCGAGAGACAAGATGGCGGCCGCTACGGACTGTTTGGAATGTTGACAGACGCCGGAGAACCAATCAGCTTCGCTTCACAAAGCTCCGTTGCGCGAAAAGTCCGCGAACCAGAGCGCTAACCGGTCCGCTGTTACAGATATATATCTTTTTTTAAACGTTAATTTCTCAAAATCCACTGGAGCACATATATTGAGACCTACAAAAGGCACATCGGGCTACCAGTCCCTACAATTTTGCCAAGTTTCGTGCAAATCCATTCAGCCGTTCGGGCTAAAAGTGAGGCCAACCGCCCTATGGAAAACTCAATGTTAAAAACACGTTTTGGGACCCCCCTTTTTTCTCGGCCCCCACTGGACGAACCCCCCCCAAATTTTCAAGGGCTGCTCAGAAACAAAATGTGCCATTTTCCTGAAAATTTCAGCCGATTCCGTCCACAAACGCCAAAGTTATTAGACATAGAATTTTCAAAAAACCCATAGAGAAAAAATCCTAACTATATATACCTACTGGCGACCGCCAGTAGGTAATATATATATATATATATATATATATATATATATATATATATATATATATATTCACTGAAAAAACCATAGGTTATAGACCATATATAGTTAGGAATTAGCATTTACAAAACCTTGAAAATTCACTGAAAAAACCATGGGTTATAGACCATATATAGTTAGGAATTAGCATTTACAAAACCTTATTTTACTCACACAAAACCATTGAAATTCCATATATAGTTAGTTGCACTAACTATATATCGCGCACCCGCAATCCACTGCTGATCATGTCACATATTACATCATTCATGACATGGTCAGTGACATCACTGATGACATCACTGATGACATCTCAAATGACATCACTGATGACATCACTGATGACAACATCCAGTGACTGTATGTTTCTGTAAAGTTAAAATATGTCTTACATATTGAAGAATGAGTGGATGTATAAGTGTCTGGATGAAGGATTTAGTAGGTGCATGACTGACTGTATGAGTGAGTGAATAAATGTGTGTCACTGAGTGCATGGGTTAGTGACTAAACTGTCTTAATTTGTGCATCATTATGTCTGTTGTTCTGTAAACTGCTGCATGTGTTGATCAGTAGCTATATGAGTAAGTATATGGGTTATTGTTTGGTTGCCCAAGTATTTGTATGGGAGACTGAGTGTGTGTGTGTGTGGGTGGCTGGGAGGTGTATGACTCTGTGCATAGATGTGTGAGCAGTTGATTCACTAGATGTATGGGTTCAAAAGTGCATGTAGAAACACCTGTATGGGCGGTTGACTGAGTGCATTAGTGAGTGAATGGATATCTCAGTGCTACATGTCAAAGTAAGTACATATGTAAAACACAGTACATGTGACAGTTGACATATATAAATAACTGTGCATAAGAGCCAGTGAATGTGTGAGTGGCTGTATGGATCATTGTGAACTTGTATCAGGCATTGTAAAAGAGAGTAAATATGTGTTAGTATATGTTTGAATAAGTAAGGTGTGTATAACTGTATAGTTGAGGAAATGGAGGTGTGATTGATTCTTTGCATGACTGACTAGGTGTGTGAGTAACTCCATGGATGAGTAACAGTCTGTGAGTGTCTATTTACACTGAGTGTATCTAAGGTTATATAAGAGTCTGAAGAGGTTCATCGTATTATCACATGAATGATGTCATCAGTGATGTGATCAGTAATGTCAAATGAGATGTCATTTGAGATATCATCAGTGATGTTATCAGTGATGTCATCAGTGATGTCATTTGAGATGTCATCAGTGATGTCATCAGTGATGTCATTTGAGATGTCATCAGTGATGTCATCAGTGATGTCACTGACCATGTCATGAATGATGTAATATGTGACATGATCAGCAGTGGATTGCGGGTGCGCGATATATAGTTAGTGCAACTAACTATATATGGAATTTCAATGGTTTTGTGTGAGTAAAATAAGGTTTTGTAAATGCTAATTCCTAACTATATATGGTCTATAACCCATGGTTTTTTCAGTGAATTTTCAAGGTTTTGTAAATGCTAATTCCTAACTATATATGGTCTATAACCTATGGTTTTTTCAGTGAATTTCAATGGTTTTTTAAAAGCTAATATCTATAGCTGTAAAATGTATTCTTCTTAAATCAAAAAATATATTTTATATGTTTATTAATAATTTTTTTTTTATTATTATGTTTTGGTTCGCTCCCGGTTTGCGAACCGGGTAGCTTCCCGTTAGCTCAATTTGGTGCCGCGACCCGGTACGCGAACCGGTAAACGTTCCGTTTCGCAACTGCCGCGTTAGAAAACAACATCATGACGCGTCGCGTCAGCGTGACGTATCGCGTTGTCGCGTGAAACGTCATATGACGCGCCGCGTTAGCGTACCCGGAAGTGAACCGGTACGCGAACGAGGCGCGAAGCGCAGCTTCCCGGAAGCGATCCGGGACGCGGCCCAAAGCGCGTAACGTAAACACAACAGGTCATGTGACTTGTTAATAACACTTTTCATTGGTTCATTTCACTTTTGGTTTCCTAATGATGTAAGACTATGTCATGTGACCTAAAAGTAACACTTTTCATTGTTTTAGAACTATTGTTTTTCCCAAATGATGAAAACCCCTCCTTCTTTCCTCACTCTGACTTTCATCTTTGTGAGAGAAAGACCCTTTGTGATCACTGAGCAATGGCTTCATTAGTAGCTTCAGCTGGTTCTTCCCCACCACCTCCACCACATCCAAGGAAGAGAGGACCACCTGCTGAAGTTATCATTCAGCAAGAAGAGGAAGAAGAGGAAGAAGAGGAAGAGCAGGAAGAGAGGCATTTTTTACGTGAGGAGCCCAGGAGGTCTCATGTGAAAGAAAATTATATTTGGCAATTTTTTACATATCCCAAGGGCCAAAAAAAAAGTCAATGCACGGTACGTAACTTGCCTTATATGTAAAGATAGACTATCCAGAGGGACCGAGAAGAAGTACAGTTACGGAAATTACACAATGCATCGCCATATGAATAGGTGGCATCCTATCAACTACAGTGCTGCGCAGTTACGTGACGAGCAAGATAATCCCCCTTCTATGGCAAGAAGATCAGTTGTACAGGAAGTGACGGGACCAGAGGCGAGGGAGACGGTCCCAAATATACAAATGAGGTGCGGGGAAGTAAAACAAGTCTGCGTGCATTGTAACCAATTACTTTGCTACAGAGAAAGTAGCATCACTCTGATCAACAGAGCTATAGACAATCATGATTGTCCGAAACGCCCCAGAGAATAAATTCTTTTTTTTTTGTTGCTCCTGTTGAGCCCTTTACAATGAATCGTTTTCGTTTCCCCCCCCCAAAAAAAATATAAAACCGTTCAGAAAATACAAAAAAAGTAAAAAAATGTTCAGAAAAATAATAAAAAAATATAAATCAACAAAAACAATAAAAAAAAGTTCTTTTCAGAACTACCTCCCCGTTATAAAAAAATTGGTAGAATATTTGGAACTCTGCCAACCTCTATTTCTCTTAGTTCGCTTCCCGGTTCGCTCTCCGGTACGCGAACCGGGAGCGAACCCAAAAAAAAAAAAGAAGAGTAAGTATAAGGGAAGGAAACAGACAGTTATGTTAAAAGAAAGACAGCTATAGGGAGTAAAGTAGAAATACTGTTTAATAGATCTATTTACTGAAGAAAAGATTTAAGAGGGTATAATTGTGAAAAACAAAATAGATAAAGAAGTGAGGAAAAAAAAGGAGAGTAGAAGAATAACAAACAAGAGTTTCTTAGAGAATGTGACTGAATGATC
Organism: Lissotriton helveticus; assembly: GCF_964261635.1. Taxonomy (NCBI): domain Eukaryota; kingdom Metazoa; phylum Chordata; class Amphibia; order Caudata; family Salamandridae; genus Lissotriton; species Lissotriton helveticus. The sequence continues at coordinate 52,883,091 of NC_136062.1, read as the reverse complement.
AAATTAAGATTAAAACATTGGAATAACAGAGAGAAGAAGTAACAGAAAAAGAATGATTGAAACACCAAAGAAATCTAAATAACATAGCGGCATATTATCAAAATAGGCGATAAAAATTTCACTGCTTTTATTGGCAGAAATCTGCCGCTAAAGCCGCTTTTGCAGCAGTTTTCTGCCGATAAAAGCAGTGATAATTTAATTGGCTGTGTTGATAATGTGCCCCTTACTGTGCTTCAACTACACAGAGAAAGCATAATGAACAAGTAGTGAAAGAGTGATCAGTCAGAGACAGTGAGAGTCATAGAGACGGAGTTAGTGAACAAGAGTGAGGAACTTTGAGAAAAAAGGGACTGAGAAAAAGAGTGGAAGGAGTAGAGTAAGTAAGTAATAGAGAAAGGAATGAGGGAAGTAGCAAAGGCAGGAACGTGAAGGTTAAAGAAATGAAGCAGTGAAACTAATAGAAGTTAAATGTGATAGGAATGTAACGAAAAGAGTACAAAACATTTACCTTATAATTGTCGTTAACTTAGTCACTTGTTATTTTTTAACTTTCAATCTGTGAAAGAGATAACAAACATTTGAAAAATATTAAAACATGTATTTAAAAATTAGAAAAGACAAGGGAAAAGATTGAAGGACAAACAGTTTTTCAACAACTTTGACACTTACAGAAGCTTCTGCTTCTCCAGGCCCCCTACACAGTCCTAAAGATATACATTTTAAACTAACAGTATCTTGATGCAGATGAAGTGAGGCCTATCTTGGAACATGGTGCATATTTTGCACTGCTGTTGTCTCACAAAAGTGACGCAATGGCAGCGCAAAAGAGGTGCACAATCATCATAAAACTGTTCCTAACATTTTAAATGATTGTTTCAGGATGGCAATAAGGTGTGTCCTATCCAGACGTTTGTTTCAGGTGAGGCCTACTCAGGGTTGCAGATCAAATTTAGGCTTGTTCAAGAGTACAGAGGAGATAATACATGTGCAGGCCAACCAATAAAGTTCAGACTTCCTCTGTTTCCCTGGACAGGCCTAAACTTCATCTGCACAATGTGATTCGTAATGTTAGGAAACACAGGTAATGTATTTCAAAAACGTGCAATTTCTTTTGCTCATTTCACAATCACATCACTTGTGTTTCCTTTGGTTAGGTATCTCATTGTGCAGATGTAGTCCAGCATATGAAAGAGTACGCAGAAGTGCAGCACTGCATGCAACAACTTTGACACTTACTGAAGCCTCAGCTTCTCCATGCCTCCTACACAGTTCTAAATGTACATCATAAATACAAACAGTACAGAATTAATTATACATGTTAAATGGTTTATTTTTGCTGTTCTCAGAATGTATCAAATTTCACTAAAAACAGTGACTTGAAGGTATTCATCATATAACAGCGGGGAAAAAAAAACACAATCAAAATGATTGTGTTTAAAAAACCCATATAACATAACCAATCAGAAATCAGAACTCCTCAAAAGTAACTTACTTTCCATGACGTCGAAGGATGTCCTATGAACAGCTTACACTCGCTTGTGCTGTTTTTATTTTCAGCCCGCCACTTTCTGAAAGAAAAGCTCCATCGTTTTGACAAATATGTTACATACAATAAATGACTTCTCGCTCTCTACCACACGTTTCCACAAGGCCAAATCATGTAAGAGCCATTTATAACTCTTGGAATTCTTGTAAGCAAATCCCGTAATTTTGTATTTCCGCAACTTTCAGAAAGAAAACGTTCAAGATCACTTTCACAATCCTGGACTAGTAATATCTTACCCTTCTTGCTCACTCATGTTCTACATTTCCTATGACACTGATAGTGCTTATTATGAAGCAGACTTACACTACCTCTATGACTACTACAATTATTTAATTCTCTACATCACTTTTAATCACAAAGCAATATGAAACAGTAGATACAATTATATCAACCCCTAGAATCATTATACACCAGTTACCTACCCTAAATTCTCTTTTCTGAAAACAGAAAGTAAGAATATTTTTAAGTAAAAAGGCAACATTGTATCGTAGTCAAATGAAAATAATTTCTGAAACACCAGCTTTTTTTACATTTTAAGCTGTGTAATAAGCGGATCTGTCAAATGACCATCATGCCATATAATAGCTGCAGTTACAAATGTTCTTCCTAAAATCAATGACTGTGTAGCCACAACATTTGTAATTAAAGTTGAAGACTTACTTTCATCAGGTTTATATAATTGGATTTTTAAAATGACATTCTAATCAAAAGTTTGGACCAATAATCTAGACAGCATTGCAGACTTACATTCCCTCTACTCCATGTTTTGATTGGCTGCTTGAATTAGCTTATAAAAAGAAACAGTTTTTCTGAACTCATTCAAAGTACAGTTATTTTTCCATGACGTCAAGTGTTATGGTAAGAAGACCGTTTGCTTTACTCTGTTGTCTTTCAACTAATCTGTGCCCACCACTTTCTGTAAGAAAATCTTCTATTTTTCCAGGAACTATTGTCTCTGTACTACACTTATCCTTAAGGCCAAATCGTGTAGGAGCCATTAGAACCTCTTGAAAATCCTCAGAGCACATCCCGAGATTCTTTCCCTAAAATTTTGGTTTTAAAAACACCAGGTAAGAATTTTTAAGGTCATACGGCAATTTTTTTTTGAAAGTTAAAACAGAATCGTTGCAGAATGACCAGCCGTTTCTAGACTTTAAATAAGCTGTGTAATGTCCTGATGTTATTGAAGGACCATCATGATATATAATTGCTGCAGTTACAAAAGTCCTTCCTGATATTGACAACTGCGAAGCTACAAAATTTTTAATTAAAGTTGTCAATTTTGTTCCATCAGGCCTACATCGTTGGAACATTAAAATGACATACTGGCCATATGTTCGTATAAATAATGTCGACATCATTTCAGATTTACATTGGCTACACTCCATGTTGTGATCAGCTGCTTTTACTAGCTTATTAAAAGTCACTGATTTACTGTCTGGCAAAGTTAAATATATAAATCTTTCTGAGTCTACACTAGTAGTACTTGATACCCTACAGTTCTCGCAGTCATGCTGCCATTGATAAGAAAGCCCAAACAGGTGATCTACATCTACACCTTCAGCATGCAATACATCAAGCATATACATTAAAAACTCCTGACAATCTTGCTGAATATTTTGAGAGAATTGTGTTTGACCTGAACATCTGTCTAACAGATTTCGAATTTCAGACACACTTTCTATTTTTGTTCTATCAGTGCTACATTTCTCTAACACAGAATTCAATAAACTGCAAAATCTGTGATCCGAATTGACCACAATCTCTTCTTTTACATTTTCTAGAGAAAACAAAACATTAACCACTACATTAGCATAGCAGTTGACACCAGAACTGTTTTCAAATTGAAAACCAACAACATCTTCAACAGAATCCTTTTTCTTTCTGCTTATAATTTCAGGTTCATCAACTTTTCGTCTTTTTGCTACAACCTCCCTAGTATTGGTCACATTCCTTCGTTTCCGGCCTACCACACGTTTCTCAAACAAAGGATATTGAGGCAAATGTGGCGCATACTCTCTTCTTAACCTATTGTATTCCTTAACACAATCCTGATCCGCACAAATGTTTGTGACATCACACTCAATCAAGTACAATCCCGATAAAGTTCTAACTCGTGACAATGCCACATATGCCATACCCTCCTTGAACACAGAACTGCCAATATTCACCAATGCACTGTCTACACTTAAACCTTGTGATTTATGGATTGTCACCGCATATGCCAAGCAAACAGGAAACTGCTTACGGCGAACATATAAGTCTTTTACAAGCAAAAATCTAGCAGAACAACGACCAATTAGCTGTACTTCCTCAATGCCATCAAATTTAATTTTTAAAAATTCAATTTCATCTCTATTTCTGTATTTCACAAAATCAACAACATTACCCATTGATCCATTTACCAGACCTCTTTCAACATGTAAATTCCTTCTTAAAATTATACGGCATTCAGAGTCTTTTCAAAACCTGCAGTTTTAGATATAGTCTTCTCTAATGAATCCAATTTTGTTTTCAAATTCTCAGACAAAATAATTGTTGATCCCATATGCTCTACTCTGTCAATAGCTTCCAGTTTCACAATCTCTTGGTTTTCTAAATGCAACATTTTGTTGTTGAAGACGGCACATTCTGCAAGAGTTGGCATCAAACATATTCCAGATTTCTTCTCAGTAATTTTCTGAAAAATATTCTCAGGCACAACGTCTTGTTCTGGATATAAATTTGACAGTAATCGTGCATGTAAAGCTTGTTTCCCATGCTCGGTCACTTTTCCAATTCTAACATCTTGTAGAATATTCTTGTAAACTTCATCCTTCGCCTGACGCATATTTTCATGCAGTTCAGCATAATTGAAGTTTAACCATATATTGACGTTGCCAATGCTCCCTAGGCACTTCCTGGTATCTTCATGCGTGAGCATTTTGAACACAGGTTGTCCTTTCACTGGTGTCAGCTGCAGAAGATCTCCGAAAACAATGATGTGTTTGCCACCAAATAACACATCATACTCTGTTTTAAGAACTTCTTGCATTCTCAAATGCACAAAGGCAAGCATGACATTGGAAACCATGCTTACTTCGTCAATGATAAGAAGTTTCATTTTCCTCAAGACTCTTGAAACTTCACAACAAGCATCTCCAGATAACTTGTGGTATTGTAATTTGTTATCATGCTCCACTGGCAGCATCAGTAGACGATGCAAAGTAATACCTTTAATGTTATGTGCTGCCAGTCCAGTTGGAGCGGTGACAACACAAGACAGCGATGACTCAGTCCTTTCCTTCAAATAACATGAGATTGCTTTAATGAGGAAACTCTTTCCAGTTCCCGCTTCTCCACTCACGTACAGTCGGACAGGCTTCAACGACGTACATGAGCACTCTTTCTTCTCATGACTTAATCCGTGATCAATTTGCTTGGTAACTTCGTCATATATTTTCCTCTGCTCAACGTTGAGTTGTCTTTCCAAGTCTACTAAGTTAACCGCATCCTCCTGAGCATGTGCCATGGCTCTTTCCACTTCATTCATGGCAGTGGCAGCTTCATTTTCAATAACAGGGCCTCCTAGTGGATCCTGACTCAATGAAACAGAACTCTGACTGTCCTGAGAACTGTCTCTGGCAATCTCGGCTGCAATCGTTGCTTCCTGCTCGATTTCCGCATTCAACATTTCTACATATTTGGGAAAAGCAGGACATTCTATGGTCTCCTTGGCGGCAGTGAAAGAGTCTTCGTAACAGAGGAAATCTCCAAGCAGTTCCTCTTCTGCACGCCAAAGATTGAAAAGTTGCAAAAGTGCTAAATAGAAAAACTCCTTTTTTTCAGGAGATTCGCCACTCAATTTTCGATGGTTTACCAAGTGGCATTTTCTTTGCTTGACCAGACATCCCTCACTTCCAATTACAGCATACACTCCTTTATCAATATCTTCTTTGATGTTCCTCTTGAATATATAATTTTGTAGAACCTCATACAGACAAACATTCTCGAGGTGACTGCTTCGATTTGGATAATATGTATCCAACATGTTGGTCTTCAAAATGTCGGTACTGTTTGGCTCCTTTTCCGCCAAATACTCAATTTCCCGCACAGGTTTCAGAACTCGATTACGCGTTGCAGCAAGACCAAGACTCGCCCAAACGATACTCCTAGATTTGGCATAGAGACTTGCTGAAGACAAGCGGTCAGAACATTCGTAAGCTCCGATTTCTCGATGCGACAACATCTTCAGACTGAAACTGTACAACTTCTTACTGAGGCTCTTTTCATGGGAAATGTCCTCCCACATATCCTTCAATTCTGTCTTTTCTTTTTTGGTGATGTAAGATGTCACATACCGAGCCACAGCCATACAGTTATCAGCCACAAACTGTATATCCATGTTAGCATTCCACATGGACAAATTCACTGGGTTGTAGTCGTTGATGTACTTGGACTCTTCGTTCCTCTTCAAATTGTATGTGTTTTTAGGTGATTTCTTCATCACATTATGTCGCAGCGAAGACATCAAACTGTTTACTCTTCCTTTAGAAATCACCGGTCGTGGAAAGCCAAAACGACATTTGGTGTAGAACTTGTCCTTGTTTCTGAATTTACGACGACAGTACTTTCCACAACGATGGCTTTGGAAACGTAGAACTTTTTCTCTTAGACTTTTCTTCTCCTTTGCGTTTGGAACAGCACACGTAGAATACTGTTGTATGAAACTCATCACTGAGTCTTCTGGATCTGTTCCAAATTTAGGTGCATCCTTGATCCACAGCAGCATATGTATATGAGGAGCACCTCTTGCTTGGTACTCCTTTCTCCAGAAGAAATCCAACACCTCTCCAAGAGGTGGATTCTTCTTATTCATGATGAAAGACATCATAGCTTCAAATCTATGATTGAAGTACCTGCATACATTGACTGGATCCAAAGAGCACAGTTCTCCGGGTGTCTTGAATTCGATGTTTTCGATGTTTCCATTTGCCTCTCGTAGAAATTCAAGTAAGTCTTCCCAGCCATACTCGGCACAGCTCAGAGTGAGAAACCATGTGGGAGTTCCTAAGTTCCTCAGCATACATTTTAAATCACCATGACGACGGTACCAGTACTCATTAGTACCACGCTGACACGCCATGAGATTAATCAGGTGAGAATCCAAAATACTGTCTTGGACATTGACTTTATCCATAAAGTCACTTGCCGAGATGTTTTGCATCTGTGTACCACTTTTCAAGATGTGGTTCACTGCATATGACAGTCCAGACAGATCGCTTTCAAACAGGAGATGAAACAAATAGGGAATACATTGCCGAAACCTAGCATCTTCTGCATACAATCGTAAAGTCCAGTATTCAGAAGCAGGAATTTGATGAGGTCGCTCATCATATCTTCCTCCTTCACCTGTTGGAAATAGCTGTGGGAAACACCGAGCTTCCAAACTTTCCTCCCAGACACTAATGGGACTCCCTTTGGCTTGTTTCATTTGAAACAACTCAATAGCATTCCCCATGACTTCCTTGGAATGCAAAGGATGAACACTATAATGTTCATATATTTCTTCACTTTTAGAGGGTTCTACTTTCTCAATTTGACCAGCACACAAATCGCTATCCTCTTCCTCACTTACTTCCTCTTCTGCAACATATACATTCTTATAGTACTTATTATTTTTTTCAAATACAATGTTGCCTTTTTGACTTTCCTAACATCCACTAAATCTTGCCATATTTTCTTATTCTTTGTCGGAACCCCATTAACTAAGATAACCAGAGGTTCCTCTTCCACTTTTTCTACTCCAATTATGTTAATGTTTTTCTTCAAATCTAGAGGCAAATAAACAACTCTTCCCTTTAATCCTCTCTGTAAATCTGATGGAGGCAATTTCCCTGTCTTTGGCTCCATTCTTACAATAGCCTGAAAGGGATGGATACTTTGAATCAAAATAGATTCATAAGTATTTAAATCCTTCAATTCAGAAGGAATCTCAACCAATTCCAGATTATTATGAACCGCTCTAGCAGGCATCTGGTTTTGATTTAATTTATTACAACAATAAGTACACACACGTTGATCCAATCCCAAATCAAAACAATTTTCTACCATCAAGTATGTAGCGAAATCCTTCCATTCACTATTATTTTCCCTTTCACTTTTTGCATATAAATCCACTAAATTAGTCTGATTCTTATAATAAGTGCGTCGACAACACACACAAGTGAAACTAGGCCTCTCACTTGATTTCACCTGAAACGTGGCAATTTCCTTCTGAAAATTATCTGTACTGGAAACCTGTACACTATCTTCCACATTACCCTCTTCTTCTGGGTCAATTTCAACATTCTCCTCTTTACTTCCAAAGTAACAAAACTCAATTTCTTCACACATATTCTTCACATCTATTTCAGAACCATGCAAAAGAGCAGCACATAATTGTTTAAGCATACCTGCTGGACTCTTAGCATAATACAACATTCTAACTAATTTCCTCACTTTATTATGATGCACTGCTAGCATCCTGAAATGATGAAAAACACTCTGGCATACTCTCCTGGAAAGACAAGCCAGTGAATGACCATGCAAACCTGTCACTTCTCTCACTCTGCAAGGGTCTAATTCTTGCAACAACTTCATTTTCTGCTTCAAACTTTTCTTATTAAATGTCCGTACAAAATCACAAAGCAAATTGATAGAATCCTGTCGCACACTGCAAATACTACTAGACTTCCAGGTGTACACAGGTCCCTTAGGACGTCTTCCTAAAACCTCATTACCTAACACATCCTCTGCCTCTGTTGTCACAAGTTTTTCTTTTTCAACTGGACAACCATCTTTCACCTCATAAGCTTGACCGCTGGTGTCAACTGCATGCACCAAATCATTATCCTGGAAATAACTCTCCTCATTGAAAAATGCCTCACAACTTGAACTATGCATCCATTCTCCGGAAAAAACTTCACAAAAATTACTACGATTAACTGTTCTCTTCCATCTACTATTTCTTTTGAAATCATAAATTGCCTTGTTTAGCTTCCTAATTCTATTGATTATCAAAATAAATAACTTTCGTTTAATTTCAAACGCCTGATCAATAACTTTCTCAACTTTTTTTTTTCTCTTATAAAAAACCACTTTCTGTTGACCTTTCTTAATATTTTTTAGCAAATTGCCAATTATCCTGTTGCGGAACATTCGTTTAGGAATGTCCCTAAACTGTTGTTTCCTTCTACTATCATGCACAGAGTTATCTCTTGCTCTAGCAGTAACATTTTTGATTGGCCTTTCCTTTCCATTTAAATTGCTTCTCTTTTTCTGGACAAAAACATTTTCTGTAGTACTACTTTTTTTTCTAGAAATGTTTCTTATGAATGTTTTCGTGGTCTTACCCGGTGCTTTCTTGGTGACTTGACGATTTTTTATGGTAGAGGACTGCTGCATTATTTCATGGACCTGCTGTCTTTGACGTTTTGCAGCCTTTTTAATTCTATCTTTGGTTGGCATTCTCAAATTTTGAAATGATCTGCAGTTGAATCTGTGGTAAAATATAATAAAAAATGTTATTAACCACTATTACCAAACAGTAAATCAATAACAGTCATCAAAAACTTAACACACTACTTGACATTTTTACATAGAATATTTTTTAGTGCTTTGGCAAATTTAGAATACAGAAATAGCACAAAAGAAATGGAATTCTTCTTCATTTTACCTGTCCTGTTTTATATGTGAATCTGATCTAATTTAATGAGCATATTTTAATATTTTATTGAAGACACTACACATAACCTGTTTTTGAAGGTGTGTTTAATTTAAAATTAAACAGTTTACATTTTTACTTTTAATTTCTTCTAACTTTTAAAAATAAATGTTTATAGTTCCATAGGCTCAAGCAGGTCAGCTTCCCAACCTATGTCATACAATTCTGACAAATCAGCATCCTCATCATAGTCTTCTTCATCCTCAGGATTTAAATCATCTAAGGGATCCACTTCCACTGACGTTTCAATCACAAGTTCAACGATAAGATCAAGATCAACTGATTCCTCATTATCACTCATGCTTGATGTTGTTGTTATCTTTAAAAAAAGAGAACAACAATGAGATGTTGCAGAGTAAGGCACAAATGTCAGACACTATAATAGTAAAATTGTTTAACAAGAGTAACATTTTGCAGCTATTATCTAGCCATGTCCACCGACTCTTTTTACCCTGCTCATACTTAAATGTAAAGGGGCAGATTTATGTTAACTGGCGCATCCCCGGGGATGCACCAGTTAACGTGCACCGCTGCTCTGCCACCCATGGTGTGCCGCATTTACAATGTGGAGCACCATTGAGTAAAAACAGCACAGATGCGTCATGCATCTGTGCCGCAAAAGCAGCACATTGCACGAATCACATCGTAAACACGACATGTCTACTGCAATGCACAGGAGGAAGCCACACATTGCATGGTGCTTCACTCCTTATGCCTGTTTCAAACAGGCGTAAGGATTTGATTCAGCAATGCTATAAATCTGACTCAGTGAAATCTTCTAAATTTCACTGTGTTAGTTTTACAGGGCTTTCATGCAAATGAATGCCCACCCTGCAACAAAACACCTATATGAAACCTGACGCAACTTTCCTGTGGCACAGGACTTTACAGCATAACACATCTGCCTAGATGCTTCAACTTGTAAATATGTCACCACATAGCAAATCTTTTGCACCGCCGCTGCGTCACAACAGTGACGCACAGTGACGCAAAAGAGGCATACACCTATCATAAATCTGTCCCTAACATTTTAAATGATTGATTCAGGATGACGATAAGGTGTGGCCTATCCAGAGGTTTGTTTAAGGTGAGGCCTACTCAGGGTTGCAGATGAAATTTACGCTTGTTGAAGAGTACAGAGGAGATAATACATGTGAAGGCCTACCAATGAAGTAAGTTATGTCCACTTCACTCTTCAAGAAAGGCCAGACCTCTTCTGTGTCTGTGGACAGACCTAAACTTCATCTACACAATGTCATTTGTAAACTTAGGAAACACATGTGATGTAATTGAAAAATATGTAGTTTCTTTTCCTCATTTCACAATCACATCACCTGTGTTTCCTTTGCTTAGGTATCTCATAGTGCAGATGGACTCTAGCATATCAAAGACTACACATAAGTTGAGCAGTGTATACAACAATTTTCACATTTACAGAAGATTCAGCTTCTTATCTTGTTGGAGATGAAATGAGGCCTGTCTTGCAACATGGTGCATGTTTGGATCACTGCTGCATCAATTTCATGTGGCACGGGACTTTACAGCATGACACATCTGCCTAGATGCATCAAGTTGTAAATATGTCACCACATAGGAAATCTTTTGCACCACCGCTGCGTCACAAAAGTGACGCACAGCGGCGCAAAAGAGTCACACACCTATCATAAATCTGTCCCTAACATTTTAAATGATTGATTCAGGATGACGAAAAGGTGTGGCCTATCCAGAGGTTTGTTTGAGGTGAGGCCTACTCAGGGTTGCAGATGAGATTTACAGTTGTTGAAGAGTACAGAGGAGATAATACATGTGAAGACCTACCAATGAAGTAAGTCATATCCACTTCACTCTTGAACAAAGGCCATACCTCTTCTGTGTCCGTGGACAGACCTAAACCTCATCTGCACAATGTCATTTGTAAATTTTGGAAACACAGGTGATGTAATTGAAAAATGTGGAGTTTATTTTCCTCATTTCACAATCACATCACCTATGTTTCCTTTGCTTAGGTATCTCATAGTGCAGATGGAGTCTAGCATATCAAAGACTACGCAGAAGGTTAGAACTGTATGGAACATGGCTATGTTAGTCAAATAATCAAAATTTAAATTTGCCAAGCACACATGGCGGGCGTATTTGCAAGGACCTTGCACCACAGGGAAAGGTCTTAAATTAAAATGGGAAAAATAACATCAAAGAAACTCAAAGGCCTTATAAATATGCCCCAAGCAACCTATGAAGCTCTAGCAGTACATATCAAGAAACCTAATTGTTTTAAAAAATCGTTTTTAAACACATCATCTAAATGAATTATATATCTACATTCAAGGAAAAATGACTTAAAATGGCCTAAGACACATGAAATCGTTTTTTTAAGGCCCTTGCAACATTTTTGGGTCACTTTTAACATGGCTATGTTAGTCAAAGAATTAAAATCTAAATTTGCCAAGCACAGATGTGGGCATATTTACAAGGACCTTGCACCAAAGGGAAAGGTCTTAAATTAAAATGGAAAAAATAACATCAGAGAGACTCAAAGGCCTTATAAATATGCCCCAAGCAACCTATGAAGCTATAGCAGTACATATCAAGAAACCTAATTGTTTTAAAAAATCGTTTTTAAACACATCATCTAAATGAATTATATATCTACATTCAAGGAGAAATGACTTAAAATGGCCTAAGACACATGAAATCGTTTTTTTAAGGCCCTTGCAACATTTTTGGGTCACTTTTAACATGGCTATGTTAGTCAAAGAATTAAAATCAAAATTTGCCAAGCACAGATGGGGGCATATTTACAAGGACCTTGCACCACAGGGAAAGGTCTTAAATGAAAATGGGAAAAATTACATCAAAAGGAACTCAAAAGCCTTGAAAATATGCCCCAAGCAACCTATGAAACTCTAGCAGTACATATCAAGAAACCTAATTGATTTAAAAAAACGTTTTTAAACACATCTTTTAAAGCAATTATATTCATACATTCATGAGGAAGTGAGTTAAAATACCCTAAGACACATGAAAGCATTTTTGTATGACCCTTGCACTTTTTTTGCATCACTTTTAACATGGCTATGTAACACAAAGAAACAAAATCTATTTGTAAAACACTTGACACCAAGCAACATTTTAAATACACAACTTTCTTCATAATTTTCTCCCAAAACCATACTATTCTCTATCTAAATTAAATGAATCTTTTCTCACCTTAGCAAATACTTTATGAGTTTCAAAACAGTCTCAGAAACACACCAAATTGTCTTTAGCAGAGCAAAAGGTATGCACTCCAGAGTCTGCAGCTATGAAAAGCACAGAAATGCTGTAACTCAGCACACATATCTCTCATGTCACCCAATCAAAACTCTTCCCTCACTTTTTTCAAATCAACACCCTTCCCCCCTCTGGCCTTTCTGCCTTTTTTGCATAGCAACCACCTCCTGAAAGACCTCTGATGTTTGCAAGTTCACACAACAATGTTTCAATTGAACTCTGAACTCTCAGTGCACCTGCGCATCCAGTGCAATCTTTCATTAAATGATTTTTTCTTGACCATTCAAATTACATCTTTCAAAGAACACATCCATGCACCCTAACTTTCTGTTTTCAGCAATCAAAATCCACCAATCACTGCTACTGCTTCCTTAACACAGAAACTCCACAGTTTTTTTCATTTTAAACTCTTTTTTTTCCAACTGCCATTTCATTGCCACACTTCATCTGACTGCAGCAGAACCTTCTCTCACCATGTTTTCTGTCTGGATTGTTGGACATAGTTACATCTACTGGGCTCAAAGGTATGCTGAGAACAGAAATTTACCTAACCTCAATTTACAAGATGTGGAAATTAAGTGGTTTGGCCACAGAGGATTAAAATGTCACCAATTGATACCATTGGTGAAAACCTTTATGCATTTGCCTAAACCTGACCTGTTAATTGTGCACTGTGGAGGTAATGACTTGGGCACTTTGACTGGTGTAGGTCTGGAAATGCTTTTAAAAGACACCTTTGAGCAATTGATGGCACTTTTTCCTCAAACTGCCTTGGTATATTCAAATATATGCCAAAGACAGAAATGGAGGTGGTCGAACCAATTTTGTCCATAAATTGAGAAGTCGAGGAAGCATGTAAACAAATCTGTTTCAGCTTACATGAGAGACCATGGAATGGGCTCCATGTACAACAATAACTTGCGTTACTACATGCAAGATATCTACAGAGGTGATGGAGTTCACTTCTCAGATGAGGGCAACAGAGTTTTCATTTTGAATTTAAGACTGTGCATTGGTACCTACTTATAAGTACCTAAATGTACCATAAACCAAAAAGCTCTTCTCAGAGCTACCCTACATCTGATCACTCACAATTATTATTTTACTCTAACCTTTTTCACAAATTTTCAACAAAGTACGCTCCCCGGAGCGCTACCCGGTACGCGAACCGGAAGCTAACCGCTCGAAATTTAAAAAAAAAATGTTTTTTTCCGCACATATGGGCCTCCTCAGCCACCCTCAGAAAACCTAGGGGGTCAAGATACGTCTACCGTGCCCCCTTCTTCCCATTCTGAACATTATTTGCCCTCCATCTTGTATTTTAATTCGACCGAAACACAAAATGGTGGACTCCCGTTACGCTGCAGGTACGCGTACCGGGGCGCTCACCGGGAAGCGCTCCATTAAAAAAGGTGGGAAAGTAATTTACAAAAGAAACCCTGGAGACACTTTCACCAAATATAGAATTGCTCATACTACATACCAATCCCTACCATTTTCACTAATTTGGTTGGAATTTCATTTAGTTATTTAGCCTGTACACCTCTCTAAATACCCTGAGGTAAATTACTTCACAAAACACATCTGAAGTGTTGGAATTGACAACCAATTAAAATGTTACTTTCATTTTCTACTTTTTTTACCTGACATTTGATTGGTTATGTACCTGAATATATATAAAAAAAGAGAGAGAAACACAGCCATTTTGACTACTACTTCCTGGTGTACATTTCAATAGGATTTTCAGTAATTACTTCAACTTCTTTATAAAGGTAAGTTGTTATTTTAAAAACTGAAGTATGTTGTGCACTTTAAGATAATATGGTACATTTTTTCTGATAGTTATATACTATCCCTCTGTAGTAGTTATACATTTAGATAGACTTCTCTGTTATAGTTATGGGTGGAGTTAGGCTTGTCTTGTATAATTATGAATTTATTTACCTTAAATCACACACTTTTTTATATTCCTACTTCCACTCTGATACTATACACTGCCCAAAGATAAATTCACTGTTAAAAACTGCCTATCTAAAATTAATCCCAACAGTGCCCTATCTCTACTAATATATTTTTTTTTAATGCAAATTTCAGGCAAAATGGAAGGCGAACAGAAAATTTCATTTGAAATTGTCCTTCCAGAGACCAACGAAGAAATCATTGATCCAAATTACATTGATTTTATGGATGAAACTTGGGACGAAGAACTACTGCAATGTGTGCAATCAGTAGATGTCCTCCTTGAAAATGAGGACATTTTACACACTCAAACATTACAAACTATGTTCAATGAAAATAACGACATTTCAGACAGTGAAATGTTAGACATTTTATTAAATTTTGAAACACAATGACAATAATAAATAATTGCTTAAAAAATAAAGAAATTAAAAAAAATCAACAAAACAAACAATCAATTAACATACAATATTTGAAAAGTCTATCATTCTTTTTTCCTTATAGTACGTTCCCCAGAGCGCTTCCCGGTGCGCGTACCGGGCGCTCCCCACGCAAAAAAAACAAATTTTTATTTTTATTTTTTTTTGCCCCACGGGGCCCTTTTAAAGCCTCCACATCAAACCTAGGGGGTCAGGGAGGATCTACTATGCCCCCTTATGGTCATTTCCCCCTTTGTTTTTGCCTCCTCTTGTCTCTCGATCCTACCGAGAGACAAGATGGCGGCCGCTCCGGACTGTTTAGAATGTTGACAGACACCGGAGAGCCAATCAGCTTCGCTACGCGAAGTTCCGTTACGCGTCAGGTACGCGAACCGGAGCGCTGCCCGGAGCGCGCTTACAGATATATATCTTTTTTTGAACGTTAATTTCTCAAAATCCACTGGATCACATATATTGAGACCTAGCAAAGGCACATCGGGCTACCAGTCCCTACAATTTTGCCAAGTTTCGTGCAAATCCATTCAGCCGTTCGGGCTAAAAGTGAGGCCAACCGCCCTATAGAAATTAACATGGGAAAAACACGTTTTGGGACCCCCCTTTTTTCTCAGCCCCCCCTTGACAAACCCCCCTCAAATTTTCACTGGCTGCTCAGAAACAAAATGTTCCATTTTCCTGAAAATTTCAGCCAATTCCGTCCACAAACGCCAAAGTTATTAGACATAGAATTTTCAAAAATCCCATAGAGAAAAAATCCTAACTATATATACCTACTGGCGACCGCCAGTAGGTAATATATATATATATATATATATATATATATATCCACTCGATTGGCCCAGGCAGAGGCTTCCGAGCGCTTCTCTCGGCGGTGCGGTGGAGATTGCAGCAGGGCCCCGCTTCTCAAAATTACATCGGTTTCTGCAAAGCAGAGATTCTCCCGCACTCCCGGTATTAAAGTACGACTGCCACACAATTTAGTCGTTTAAATTTTCATTTTTATCAACAGCTCGCAATCAGCATACTCCTCGCCGCGTTTCGCGGCACCACGCCGCTTTCTCACGAGGCAAGATTACATTTGTGCATTATTGTCATCACATTTAAATAAAGTATTGTGTTCACTACAAAAAAATAGGAGGGGAGTGGTGGGAAGTGACAAATTACAAATAACTTCCTGTGCAAAGTGCAGCTAAGCATTATGGTCCCTGTAGTTTTTAGTTCAAAACATTTTGTTATATAATACTCATTATTGCTTATATTTTGGCTCTTTCTTTTTTTGGCTATTTAGTAAAGTATTCAACATTTCAATAGCTTCATTTTGGCCCTCTAGTGGGCATAATTTCTTACAACGCATTTGATTAACATTGCTCATTTCCTCTAGTGGATTACTGTAACAGTTCAATGTATTAGGAATTTAAGCCAATTTATTCATTTCATTTATGTTCATGGTTATGATGACTTTGCTCTGCACAGTTAGTATTTAGTCAGCTAAGTTCCTTGAAGTGAAAAAAGTGTCAACTAAATCATGATTAAAAGGTTCGGTGACATCAAAGAGGAAGACAGAACCAGTTGTCTTTTGAGCAATTTATTACACTTTTCAGGCATTGATGTTACAGATGGTAATGGAGTTCCTCATCCTGGTTCAATCCATGAGGGGTTAATGTTCGAAAGTTTAGGATGTGTTTTGATTCCTTCTGTCTTAGGATTCTGACTCGATCGCCACCGCGTGGGTTGTTGATAACACTTTCAATGGCATAAAATTTTAATTTCTTCCAGACACTGTTATGTTCTTTTTCCATGTGTCTTGAGATAGCGTTACTCCTGTCGCAATTTGTTGTTGCCCTTACGTGCTCAAGGATTCGCTTTTTCAATTCGCACTTCGTGCTTCCCACGTATTTCAAGGCACATGGACATTCCACTATGTAAATGACGTATTCACTTTTACAATTGATGAGCTGTTGTATTTTCCAAATTCTGTTATTCGCCATTGTGATTTCCTTTTTCTTTTCCGCAATAGCACATACCTTGCATCCAGAGCATTTGAAGAAGCCTTTTACTTTTGGCCAAGCTTCTGGTTTTTTTGGCATTTGGAAATGGCTGTGTACTAGTTTGTCTCGGAGATTTTTTGCCCTTTTATACGTCACTTGTGGATGATCCCCTACTATCTTTGCAGTAGTCTGGTCCATGTGTAAGATGTGCCAATTTTTTCTCAAGATTGCTAGGACTTGGTTGTTGCTGTTTGAGTAGGTTGTTATCAGTCTGATCTTGTTCTCTTCATTTTTTGGTGTTTTCTTTTCAGCGTTTAAATCAGTTCGTGATCGTTTTTCAGTTCTCTCTAAGGCAGATTCAATTGTGCTTCGGTTGTACATCCTCTTTTTAAATCTTGATTCCGCCTTTTGGCGGTGCTTTAACCATTCATCTTGTTTTGAGCAAATTCGTTTTATGCGGAGGAATTCCCCGTACGGAATATTTTTGATTAGGCTGGTCTGATGGAAGCTCTGTGCGTGTAACACCGAATTTGTGGCAGTTGTTTTACGATGGAGCGTCGTATGAACCTCACTATTTTCAATGTATATCTCTGTATCGAGAAAGACTACTCTCGATTCATTTATCTCATAGGTGAATTTGAGATTATAATTTGAATTGTTCAGAATGTTAAAATATTCAGAGAATTCTTCTTTTGTGCCGTCCCATACTAGGAGAAGGTCGTCGATGTATCGAAGCCAAGTTATTGTTTTGTTTTGGAATCTTTCATTTTCAATCTTCCAAGCCCATTCTTGCTCCCATAGACCCATTGTCAAACAGGCATACGAAGGGCTGAAAGAAAAGCCCATCGCTGTGCCTTTGATTTGCTTATACATTTGGTCCCCAAATACAAATGCATTTTGTTCCAAGCACAACTCAATCATCTCTTTCAACATTTTGTTGTGGCTTGTGTATTGTATGTCTCGATCTGCCAGAAATTGTTCACATGCTCTCAGGCCAATGTCATTTTGTATATTCGAATACAGAGACACCACGTCCATGGTTACTAATTTGTACGTGGTCTGCCACGGCGTTTCCTGTAAGTGTCGTAAGAGATCCCCAGTGTCTTGGAGGTATGATGTTAGACCCTTCACGTATGGTAGTAGGAAGATGCCTAAGTAATTGGCAATGGGCTCTAGGAGTGATTCCTTTGCCGAGATTATGGGTCTCCCTGGTGGTTTCGTGGGATGTTTATGTAATTTAGGCAAGAAGTAGATAGTGGCCATTTTAGGAAAAGGTGTTTTGAGGTATTTTACTTCATCTTCATTCAACAAATTTTGAGCCAACCAGCCATCCAGTTTTGTGTCTAGTTCTTCCTTCCATTTGTTCATCGGATTACTTGGAAGCTTTGTGTAATATTCCTTGTTTTTAAGTTGTGAATTCGCCTCCTTCATGTAGGTGTGTTTGTCCAGGATGACGACGTTGCCGCCCTTGTCGGCCATTTTAATTTCTATGGTCATGTCTTCTTTCAGATTGTTGAGAGCTTGTCTTTCTGTTGTTGAGAGATTGTCCTTTCTTTTAGGTTGTGATAGATTGTATAAATCTTTTATGACACATTCATGGAAAAAGTCAATTTTATTCCCTGGGGGTAATTGTGGATAGAATTTGGATTTCGGTCGCAATTTGCTGCATCCAGCTCCCATTTGGGGAACATATTCCTCTATGCTAGCTGGTTCTCCTTGACTCTCCTGTAATTCAATTAGTGTCATGAGGCTTTGTGCATCTCTTGATGGTAAAGTGAGTGCAGATTGTGGGATTTGTCTTTCAAATCTGGCCATTTTGGGATTTTCCGCAAACAACTTTGCCAATTTGATTTTCCTTATGATTTTATAAAGATCGATTCTAGTCTCTGCTAAGTCAATGTTATTTGTGGGACAGAAACTTAATCCTCTTTTAAGAATGTTTGATTCTATCTCCGTAAGGTTCCGCTTGGATAGGTTGACTACCTCTAGTTCTTGGTCCGTTTCTTCGATTTCAGATTCAGACTGTGACACTGTGCCTGGTTCTAATTCCATTTCTGACGCATGCTTCGGGTCATTGTTCCCACACGCCCTTCTCCAGAATTTTTGTTTGTATTGCCGCTTGCCTCTCCTGGTTGGTTTTTTCGGGCATGTCCTCTGCCTCTTCCTCTGCCCCTCATTGTTGGTGGGGGACCCATTCTCTCCCAGTTTTTTTGCTGTAGGGCAAGTTTCATTTCGTCTAAAAAATCCCTTTTTGATCTTTGTACCCCTGTTCTGCCTTCATCTCCGCTTGCACTAGCGTCTGTTGATGTCAGGGAAGATAGGCTTCCTTCATCTGCGCCAAAAGTCATGCTTTCATTGTTTTTGAATCTGTTAAATTTTCGGGCATATGTAAAGATTCTGCCTTCTAGGTAGTCTTCCTTGTCTCTCTGGAATTTATTTTGTTTGCGCAGTTTTACTGATTCTTCATGTTTGGCAATATAATGTTCTAATTCCTCTTTGAATTTTTTCAGGTCTGCATCCATTTACATTTCTCCTAGGTCTTTCTCCAGGTTTTTCAGTTGTTTTGTGATTCTTTCCAAAGCTATCTCAATGTGTCTTACTAGTATCTCCATTAGTCCTAGTGAATATTTGAGAATATATTCACCCCACTCAGTTAGTAAATCATTGCTTGTATCCTGGTGGTTCGGCATCAGGTTGATTCTAAGTCCTCTCGGAACTCGATTTACACTCAGATATTTTTTTAAGGCTGCCACCTCCCACCATTTATTGATTTCTTTCTTGGACAATTTCTCCCAAGTTTTAAGTTTGTTTTTAACATCCGATTTTTTGTTGCCAATAGTTCCATCTGTATTTGTGCTTGTTGCCTCGTCAAAGATTGTTTCTATGACGGTATTTCTGTCTGCTTCTCTTTTTTCCATGAGTATGCTGGTTTGATTAGCGGCTCTTACTGTTGCTGGCTCGTGTGTTTCCTTGTTTCCGTCGTCACTGTAAACCCGGCTCGTTGTTTGGGCTCTTTGGCAGCACACTATTCAAGGAATTGTTCCCCGAGTAACACTGACTCGTTTTTCTCTATGGCCGCTGTTCCCCAAACACTTGAGACCAACCGACAGTGTAAGTTTCCTGAATGCAAGACAAATAAAACGGAGCTCGCTTACCCCACTAGGTACTGCGAAGATCACGTTCCCTCCGGTCCGTTTCTCTCCGTTTCCCCAGTGTCTCAGCGTCCGCTCTCCTTTGCAATTCCTCCTGTCGTTGTTAGTCGGCGTTCACTCGAGCCTCCCAGTTTCATAAATCCACTCGATTGGCCCAGGCAGAGGCTTCCGAGCGCTTCTCTCGGCGGTGCGGTGGAGATTGCAGCAGGGCCCCGCTGCTCAAAATTACATCGGTTTCTGCAAAGCAGAGATTCTCCCGCACTCCCGGTATTAAAGTACGACTGCCACACAATTTAGTCGTTTAAATTTTCATTTTTATCAACAGCTCGCAATCAGCATACTCCTCGACGCGTTTCGCGGCACCACGCCGCTTTCTCACGAGGCAAGATTACATTTGTGCATTATTGTCATCACATTTAAATAAAGTATTGTGTTCACTACAAAAAAATAGGAGGGGAGTGGTGGGAAGTGACAAATTACAAATAACTTCCTGTGCAAAGTGCAGCTAAGCATTATGGTCCCTGTAGTTTTTAGTTCAAAACATTTTGTTATATAATACTCATTATTGCTTATATTTTGGCTCTTTCTTTTTGTGGCTATTTAGTAAAGTATTCAACATTTCAATAGCTTCATTTTGGCCCTCTAGTGGGCATAATTTCTTACAACGCATTTGATTAACAGGGAGCTGGATGCAGCAAATTGCGACCGAAATCCAAATTCTATCCACAATTACCCCCAGGGAATAAAATTGACTTTTTCCATGAATGTGTCATAAAAGATTTATACAATCTATCACAACCTAAAAGAAAGGACAATCTCTCAACAACAGAAAGACAAGCTCTCAACAATCTGAAAGAAGACATGACCATAGAAATTAAAATGGCCGACAAGGGCGGCAACGTCGTCATCCTGGACAAACACACCTACATGAAGGAGGCGAATTCACAACTTAAAAACAAGGAATATTACACAAAGCTTCCAAGTAATCCGATGAACAAATGGAAGGAAGAACTAGACACAAAACTGGATGGCTGGTTGGCTCAAAATTTGTTGAATGAAGATGAAGTAAAATACCTCAAAACACCTTTTCCTAAAATGGCCACTATCTACTTCTTGCCTAAATTACATAAACATCCCACGAAACCACCAGGGAGACCCATAATCTCGGCAAAGGAATCACTCCTAGAGCCCATTGCCAATTACTTAGGCATCTTCCTACTACCATACGTGAAGGGTCTAACATCATACCTCCAAGACACTGGGGATCTCTTACGACACTTACAGGAAACGCCGTGGCAGACCACGTACAAATTAGTAACCATGGACGTGGTGTCTCTGTATTCGAATATACAAAATGACATTGGCCTGAGAGCATGTGAACAATTTCTGGCAGATCGAGACATACAATACACAAGCCACAACAAAATGTTGAAAGAGATGATTGAGTTGTGCTTGGAACAAAATGCATTTGTATTTGGGGACCAAATGTATAAGCAAATCAAAGGCACAGCGATGGGCTTTTCTTTCAGCCCTTCGTATGCCTGTTTGACAATGGGTCTATGGGAGCAAGAATGGGCTTGGAAGATTGAAAATGAAAGATTCCAAAACAAAACAATAACTTGGCTTCGATACATCGACGACCTTCTCCTAGTATGGGACGGCACAAAAGAAGAATTCTCTGAATATTTTAACATTCTGAACAATTCAAATTATAATCTCAAATTCACCTATGAGATAAATGAATCGAGAGTAGTGTTTCTCGATACAGAGATATACATTGAAAATAGTGAGGTTCATACGACGCTCCATCGTAAAACAACTGCCACAAATTCGGTGTTACACGCACAGAGCTTCCATCAGACCAGCCTAATCAAAAATATTCCGTACGGGGAATTCCTCCGCATAAAACGAATTTGCTCAAAACAAGATGAATGGTTAAAGCACCGCCAAAAGGCGGAATCAAGATTTAAAAAGAGGATGTACAACCGAAGCACAATTGAATCTGCCTTAGAGAGAACTGAAAAACGATCACGAACTGATTTAAACGCTGAAAAGAAAACACCAAAAAATGAAGAGAACAAGATCAGACTGATAACAACCTACTCAAACAGCAACAACCAAGTCCTAGCAATCTTGAGAAAAAATTGGCACATCTTACACATGGACCAGACTACTGCAAAGATAGTAGGGGATCATCCACAAGTGACGTATAAAAGGGCAAAAAATCTCCGAGACAAACTAGTACACAGCCATTTCCAAATGCCAAAAAAACCAGAAGCTTGGCCAAAAGTAAAAGGCTTCTTCAAATGCTCTGGATGCAAGGTATGTGCTATTGCGGAAAAGAAAAAGGAAATCACAATGGCGAATAACAGAATTTGGAAAATACAACAGCTCATCAATTGTAAAAGTGAATACGTCATTTACATAGTGGAATGTCCATGTGCCTTGAAATACGTGGGAAGCACGAAGTGCGAATTGAAAAAGCGAATCCTTGAGCACGTAAGGGCAACAACAAATTGCGACAGGAGTAACGCTATCTCAAGACACATGGAAAAAGAACATAACAGTGTCTGGAAGAAATTAAAATTTTATGCCATTGAAAGTGTTATCAACAACCCACGCGGTGGCGATCGAGTCAGAATCCTAAGACAGAAGGAATCAAAACACATCCTAAACTTTCGAACATTAACCCCTCATGGATTGAACCAGGATGAGGAACTCCATTACCATCTGTAACATCAATGCCTGAAAAGTGTAATAAATTGCTCAAAAGACAACTGGTTCTGTCTTCCTCTTTGATGTCACCGAACCTTTTAATCATGATTTAGTTGACACTTTTTTCACTTCAAGGAACTTAGCTGACTAAATACTAACTGTGCAGAGCAAAGTCATCATAACCATGAACATAAATGAAATGAATAAATTGGCTTAAATTCCTAATACATTGAACTGTTACAGTAATCCACTAGAGGAAATGAGCAATGTTAATCAAATGCGTTGTAAGAAATTATGCCCACTAGAGGGCCAAAATGAAGCTATTGAAATGTTGAATACTTTACTAAATAGCCAAAAAAAGAAAGAGCCAAAATATAAGCAATAATGAGTATTATATAACAAAATGTTTTGAACTAAAAACTACAGGGACCATAATGCTTAGCTGCACTTTGCACAGGAAGTTATTTGTAATTTGTCACTTCCCACCACTCCCCTCCTATTTTTTTGTAGTGAACACAATACTTTATTTAAATGTGATGACAATAATGCACAAATGTAATCTTGCCTCGTGAGAAAGCGGCGTGGTGCCGCGAAACGCGTCGAGGAGTATGCTGATTGCGAGCTGTTGATAAAAATGAAAATTTAAACGACTAAATTGTGTGGCAGTCGTACTTTAATACCGGGAGTGCGGGAGAATCTCTGCTTTGCTGAAACCGATGTAATATATAGATATATCTATATATATATATATATAGATATATCTATATATATATATATAGATATATCTATATATATATATATAGATATATCTATATATATATATATTACCTACTGGCGGTCGCCAGTAGGTATATATAGTTAGGATTTTTTCTCTATGGGATTTTTGAAAATTCTATGTCTAATAACTTTGGCGTTTGTGGACGGAATTGGCTGAAATGTTCAGGAAAATGGCACATTTTGTTTCTGAGCAGCCCTTGAAAATTTGGCGGGGGTTCGTCAAGGGGGGGCCGAGAAAAAAGGGGGGTCCCAAAACGTGTTTTTAACATTGAGTTTTCCATAGGGCGGTTGTCCTCACTTTTAGCCCGAACGGCTGAATGGATTTGCACGAAACTTGGCAAAATTGTAGGGACTGGTAGCCCGATGTGCCTTTGCTAGGTCTCAATATATGTGCTCCAGTGGATTTTGAGAAATTAACGTTCAAAAAAAGATATATATCTGTAACAGCGGACCGGGCAGCGCTCCGGTTCGCGGACTTTTCGCGGTACGGAGCTTTGTGAAGCGAAGCTGATTGGTTCTCCGGCGTCTGTGAACATTCCAAACAGTCCGTAGCGGCCGCCATCTTGTCTCTCGGTAGGATCGAGAGACAAGAGGAGGACAAAGCGAAGGGGCAAATGACCATAAGGGGGCATAGTAGATCCTCGCTGACCCCCTAGGTTTGATGTGGAGGTTTTAAAAGGGCCCCGCGGGGCAAAAAAAAATTATAATAATAATAATCGAACGGCTGAATGGATTTGCACGAAACTTGGTAAAATATTAGGGACTGGTAGCCCGATGTGCCTTTGCTAGGTCTCAATATATGTGCTCCAGTGGATTTTGAGAAATTAACGTTCAAAAAAAGATATATATCTGTAACAGCGCTCCGCTTCGCGTAACGGAGGTTTGCGAAGCTGATTGGTTCTCCGGCGTCTGTAAACATTGCAAACAGTCCGTAGCGGCCGCCATCTTGTCTCTCGGTAGGATCGAGAGACAAGAGGAGGCCAAAGCGAAGGGGCAAATGACCATAAGGGGGCATAGTAGATCCTCCTTGACCTCTTAGGTTTGATGTGGAGGTTTTAAAAGGGCCCCGCGGGGCAAAAAAAAAAATAATAATAATAATCGAACGGCTGAATGGATTTGCACGAAACTTGGCAAAATTGTAGGGACTGGTAGCTCGATGTGCCTTTGCTAGGTCTCAATATATGTGCTTCAGTGGATTTTGAGAAATTAACGTTCAAAAAAAGATATATATCTGTAACAGCGCTCCGCTTCGCGTAACGGAGGTTTGCGAAGCTGATTGGTTCTCCGGCGTCTGTAAACATTGCAAACAGTCCGTAGCGGCCGCCATCTTGTCTCTCGGTAGGATCGAGAGACAAGAGGAGGCCAAAGCGAAGGGGCAAATGACCATAAGGGGGCATAGTAGATCCTCCTTGACCTCTTAGGTTTGATGTGGAGGTTTTAAAAGGGCCCCGCGGGGCAAAAAAAAAAATAATAATAATAATCGAACGGCTGAATGGATTTGCACGAAACTTGGCAAAATTGTAGGGACTGGTAGCTCGATGTGCCTTTGCTAGGTCTCAATATATGTGCTTCAGTGGATTTTGAGAAATTAACGTTCAAAAACAAGATATATATCTGTAACAGCGCTCCGCTTCGCGGAGATAAAATTATATCTGTATTACCTAGCTGTTGCTAACACCAGTTAGCGACGGCTAGTAGGAGATAGCGACCATCTTGGGCCCCACTTTGCATGTGAGTGATATTTATCACTAATGACATGCAAAGTGGGCATGCCAAGATGTTAGCGACTGGAAACAGTCGCTAACATCGCTATCTCCTATTATCAACTTTTGGAAATATTCGCGATAAGCGCGAATATCTCCAAAAGCTAGCACCTGCCCTGAGCAGTTCTTAGCCATGTTATCCAATGGGAGGTGGATAACATGGCTAAGAGCATTAGCTCGGTAATGCATGAATATCGCTGAGTTTTCAGCGATATTAATGCATTGCGGTCGTTTTTTATCGTATTTGCGATAAACCTTGATAATAGCAAGGTTTATCTGCGATAATTTCTGACGATGCTTAGCGGTAAAAAAATCGTTGCTAAGCATCGTTAGGGATAAATATCGCTTAACTTTGGTAATATGCCCCAACGTCTGTTAACGTTCGATTCGAAGGAAATCAGGAAGTGTTGAAAAACATTGTCTGCGCCATCTTGTCTTTTTTCAAATGCCACACTTTTGTCGTGCACGGCAGTCATTTTAGATGCCTTGACCAGACCCACTCTGTGCACGCTGTCGATCCTTAGCATGGCTCCCCACCCTCGCAAGCATCTCCCCCAGGCAGTGGTCACCCCCGCTCTCTGTCTTATGCATGGGTAATAAATCTCCCCCCATCTGCGCTGCTCTTCCCTGAGAATCACACCCTGTGCCCGCCCGACACCTCCCTTTCGCCCTATTCACTACAGCACCCTCTGACACTCCTTTTCCTCTGTGTCCGATTGTCCAGGCCGGTCCTAGGGTATCAGCTAGCCCTGCAGATGTAGTTTATGGCCCCAGCTGTAAAGAATCACCCCTCTTCAAAGGAGTTATAGTAGATCAAGGCCCACACTCGATGAGATCCGTCACAGCAGACGCGTTCCTATTATCTGAAAACCATCCTGTATTGTGATTGGGGAGGGGACCGAGCCTGAAGCGGAAGATTCCAGGGATGACTCTTTGTACATCAAAGTTTTTACAATTATGTGTCACATTAAAAATATATAGCACTCCGACAAAGTAGTAAGATTATAAAACTTTAATAACTTATAAATATATACAAGAAAACAAAAACAGTAATAACATATAAACATTTTTAGGGAAAAACAACGAAGTAGCGGCCGGCTGTGCGAATAGTCCCAACGCAGCACAACGTCCAGATTTCTGGCGTGGGGCGTCGCGGGGGGTGGGTCGTCAGTAGCAAACTTTTGTGCGAATAGTTCCAAGGCAGCAGAACGATGGCACCAAAGTGATGTCCAGTAAGTTGCCGCACTGGTTTTGGTATCCTACAATGCTGCTCCGAATAACGGCGTGGGGCGCCCCGGGGGAGGCGGCGTGAACGGGCCTCTCCAGGTGGAGTCTCATCTGTTGTAGTGGGGCGCCCCTTTACCGTTTCAGTTGCCATTCCGTCCGTTTTTGGTCCACTGTGTCAAAAGCCGCAATTCAGCTGAGTTGCGCCCACTCTTGCGGTGTAGCGATAGGCGGCTGTCACAGGACTCTCAAAATGGCGGCAGGCTGTTTCCTTTTTGGGCCTGGTCCACTGAAATGGCCCTGGGACACCTTGGAAATCGGACGCTTGTCTGCTAGGTCTTGGACCCCATTCTCGAAAGCGTCCCCTCCGCCTTGAGGATTCATCAAAAGTTTTGGGGGCCCCCGACTCCTGTAGGCTTCTGGTGGGGAGCGGCTGCCATGATTGCTCGCGGAATGACCACGACGGAGCTACGAGATGGTGGTGCTCTCATGCTGACGCCAGCTTCAGTCTGAAACATCCAGAAACAAGGTGGGGCTTTCATCGTTTGGGAAAAAAAAAAAGTTTTCATCCAATGAAAAGTGTTGTTTTTAGGTCATATGATCAAGCCTTCCATCATTAGGAAACCAAAAGTAAAATGAACCAATGAAAAGTTTTATAAACAAGTCACATGACCTGTTATGCGGCATAGGGTATAAAATGCGGAGAAAATACGTTGGCACGTGAGGCGGCGTCAGTAGCGGACCGATGTGCGAATAGGCCGAAGGCAACACAACGCGCCAGGATCCGGATGGCACCGAGGTGGTGTCCAGCAAGTTGCAGCACTGGTGTGGCCATCCTACAATGCTGAAAGTCGGCGTGGGGCGCCCCGTTGGCCTGTGAGTTTGCGTCAGTAGCGGACCGATGTGCGAATAGGCCGAAGGCAGCACAACGCGCCAAGATCCGGATGGCACCGAGGTGGTGTCTAGTAAGTTGCCGCACTGGTGTGGCCATCCTACAATGTTGAAAGTCGGCGTGGGGCACCCCGTTGGCCTGTGAGATGGTGTCAGTAGCGGACCGATGTGCGAATGGGGCCAAAGGCAGCGCAACAATATTTTCGGAATAGAAGACACCACAAGGCGCTGAGATGCCAAGATCCGGATGGCACCGAGGTGGTGTCTAGCAAGTTGTGGCACTGGTGTGGCCATCCTACAATGGTAAAAGTCGGCGTGGGGCGCCCTGTTGGCCTGTGAGATGGTGTCAGTAGCGGACTGATGTGCGAATGGGGCCAAAGGCAGCGCAACAATATTTTCTGACTGACACCACAAGGCGCTGAGATGCCAAGATCCGGATGGCACCGAGGTGATGTCTAGCAAGTTGCTGTACTGGTGTGGCCATCCTACAATGGTAAAAGTCGGCATGGGGCACCCTGTTGGCCTGTGAGATGGTGTCAGTTGCGGACCGATGTGCGAATGGGGCCAAAGGCAGCGCAACAATATTTTCTGTATGGAAGATACCACTAGGTGTTGAGATGCCAAGATCCGGATGGCACCGAGGTGATGTCTAGCAAGTTGCTGTACTGGTGTGGTCATCCTACAATGCTGAAACTCGGCGTGGGGCGCCCCATTAGCCTGTGAGATGGCGTCAGTAGCGGACCGATGTGCGAATAGGCCGAAGGCAGCACAACGCGCCAAGATCCGGATGTCACCGTGGTAGTTTCATAGTTGAGAGGCACTTCATCTGCAGTGGGGCGCCGAGATCCGGATGGCACCGAGGTGATGTCTAGCAAGTTGCTGTACTGGTGTGGTCATCCTACAATGCTGAAACTCGGCGTGGGGTGCCCCATTAGCCTGTGAGATGGCGTCAGTAGCGGACCGATGTGCGAATAGGCCGAAGGCAGCACAACGCGCCAAGATCCGGATGTCACCGTGGTGGTTTCATAGTTGAGAGGCACTTCATCTGCAGTGGGGCGCCGAGATCCGGATGGCACCGAGGTGATGTCTAGCAAGTTGCTGTACTGGTGTGGTCATCCTACAATGCTGAAACTCGGCGTGGGGCGCCCCATTAGCCTGTGAGATGGCGTCAGTAGCGGACCGATGTGCGAATAGGCCGAAGGCAGCACAACGCGCCAAGATCCGGATGGCACCGAGGTGGTGTCTAGTAAGGTGCACTGGTGTGGCCATCCTACAATGTTGAAAGTCGGCGTGGGGCGCCCCGTTGGCCTGTGAGATGGCGTCAGTAGCGGACCGATGTGCGAATGGGGCCAAAGGCAGCGCAACAATGTTTTCTGAATAAAAGACACCACAAGGCGCTGAGATGCCAAGATCCGGATGGCACCGAGGTGGTGTCTAGCAAGTTGTGGCACTGGTGTGGCCATCCTACAATGCTGAAACTCGGCGTGGGGCGCCCCATTAGCCTGTGAGATGGCGTCAGTAGCGGACCGATGTGCGAATGGGGCCAAAGGCAGCGCAAGAATATTTTCTGAAGAGAAGACACCAAAAGGCGCTGAGATTCGGTTACCACCGGGGTGATGTCTAGCAAGTTGCCACACTGGTGTGGCCATCCTACAATACTGCTCCGAATAACGGCGTGGGGTGCCCGAAGGGGGGGGGGTGCGGCGTGAACGGGCCTTCCTAGGTGGAGGCTCGTCTTCTGTAGTGGGGCGCCCCTTTACCGTTTCAGTTGCCATTCAGCTGAGTTTCGGCTGCTCTTGATGCTACAGCGACAGGCGGCTGCAACAGGACTCTCAAAATGGCGGCCTGTTCTTTGGATTTGGGCCTGGTCCACTAAAATGGCCCTGGGACACCTTAGAACTCGGACGCTCGTTTTTTTTTTCCTTTCCTGTACATGCAAAAAAAGGTAAATGCCCGGTACGTTACACGCTTCATCTGCCACGATGAACTCTCCAGAGGAACCGAAAAAAAATATAGTTATGGTAACTATACCATGCATCATCATATGGAGAGGTGGCACCAATTAATTATAGTGCTGCATAAAAGAGAGATTTGGAGGAGAACCCCTGACCTGCTAGTACATTCATCAAAGAAGTGGCACTGACAGCATCAGAGGCAAGGGAAACGGTCCCAAATATTTAGAAGAACTTTGGAAAGATTAAAATGACATGTTTAGATTGTGGCAAATTAATTTCATGTGGACAGATGAGTGTTACTCTAATAAATACAGCATATGAACATCATCATAGTCGATGGTTGGTAGAGACATTTTGACTATATCCTGGACCTGCCCGTCCTCGCCCAAAATGGCGCCGGAATAAATGGGACTCGTAACTCCTTGTTGTGTACTGGTTGCAGAACCTTGAAATCACGAGATACGTATGCAGTTTTGAAGCACATGGCGGGCGGGGACGAGAATTGATTGAATATTTCGACATCCCTATTGATATTAAGTTCTGATGTGTTATTGATTACTGTACTATTGAAAGTTCGAATTAACGTCACCCATGGTACTTGCCCGCAAATGTATATCTAGATAATTTTATTGTAACTGGCCCTGTCGTATTTTAATTATAAAATGTACGTCCACCGATTCCGTAACTGTTAGACACCTTAGTTCTTGCAACCTAATGGCCCGCCCGTTACGTTCCTCTACAGTGTAAATGTCTACTCATCATATACGATTACAGTTTGCTCCGTGGCCGGCCCACGTGGTTATAGGCTCGTATTTGTATAATGAAATTTTCACAATAAAGGTTTTTAAAAGAAAACATGGTAGTAGTATATACATTGGTAAAGTTTTTAATAATAGTCACTGTTTTAGAATCATTAAAAGGCAAGTGAAATAAAGCAGACCAATTACATGAAGGGTAAAAGGTATAATACGAAGGAACGCAGTAAAGATAAATGGTCAAGGGCTGTTGTGTTTTCTATTCCTGCAACATAAAGTGATCGATAAGAATCTCATATTCAGGCGTATCGGCGACTAAGACAGCAGGTCGACCCTCTTTTGCTCAACGGCTCCGTCATGGGACGAAGAAACGCTCTTTTTCTCGAAAAAAGAATATATTTTACTTGCAGGACAGTTGTAAATTTTCCGGGAAAGTACATTAGCCTGGAACATTATAACATATATTTAAGAAAAAATAATGTTCGGAAGTAATAAAAAGCGTAATTTTTAGGTCATATGACCAAGCCTTTCATCATTAGAATAAGAAAAGTAAAATGAACCAATGAAAAGTTTTATTAACAAGTCACATGACTTGTTATGCTTACGTTACGCGCTGCCCGCCCCGGATGACTTCCGGATGCGCTAACGCGGCGCGTCATATGACGCATTACGCGACAACGCAGGTCCAGAATATAGTCAAAATGTCTCCACCAACCAGCGGTCGGAACACAACCCCTTTCAGCAGGCTAAATAGTTCTGTTAAATGACAACAGAAGGGACAGGCAACAAGAACCATTAGTTAAAGAGGGGAGGGCTAGTTCTTCTCTACCGGGTTACATTGGGGCGCTACCGGAACTGATCGAATTGGTAGTCTACAGTGTTTCTGGATGTTTCAGACTGAAGCTGGGGTTAGCATGAGAGCAGCACCATTTCGTAGCTCCATCGTGGCCATTCCGCAACCAATCATGGCAGCCGCTCTTTATCGTTATTTTGGGCGGGGTGGGTGGCGGAGCCGAGCTGTTTTGCAGCCATCATTGTGTGGAGTTCAGTTCATTTCACTAGTTTTGTATTTGTCATGAGGGGTTGTTCCTAATGTTTCTATTTTAGCGAGGTCAAAAAGAGATCCCATTAGTGGCCTACTGATTTTGCTCGATTCCTTTTCTTATTTTTTTTACACGATTTTTCGTTATCTGCAAAGACTAAACAGAGTATTGCGACTCTATGTTTGTTTGTAAATAGAGAATGAACCAAAGAGAACCAATTCTAAAACAGTAAATACTTGGATAACAATCAATCAAATGGAGAGAGAAGCAGGCACGACGTATTACAACGGGGGCAAAGGCCTGCGTTAACTACCCTTCACTATGTGCAAAGAGAGAGTACTCCTAATAGAAATGAGGGGGGGGGGGGCACCATTCAAAGCAGATCAGTGTGCATAAACACGAAAATGTTTTCACTTACCACGTACTTGACATTCGACAGCTTATGATATTTGGTATTAAAAAACCATTGAAATTCACTGAAAAAACCATAGGTTATAGACCATATATAGTTAGGAATTAGCATTTACAAAACCTTGAAAATTCACTGAAAAAACCATAGGTTATAGACCATATATAGTTAGGAATTAGCATTTAAAAAACCTTATTTTACTCACACAAAACCATTGAAATTCCATATATAGTTAGTTGCACTAACTATATATCGCGCACCCGCAATCCACTGCTGATGATGTCACATATTACATCATTCATGACATGGTCAGTGACATCACTGATGACATCACTGATGACATCTCAAATGACATCACTGATGACATCTCATTTGACATCAATGACCACATCACTGATGATATCATTCATGTGACAATACAATGCATCTCCTCACATTTTAATATAACCTCTGTTTCACCCAGTGTTAAATACAGAGTATAATTTTTGAAACCATTGACACACCAATACTAGTTACTACATACGTACTCACTGATTCCTACGTCTACACACACATTCACTCATTCACCCATACAATCATTCATACATACAATCACTCATCTTTACAACACTATCATATGCACTCATACACCTATACAGACACTCACACTCTGCCACTCATCCATGGAGTTACTCACACACCTAGTCAGTCCTGTAAAGAATCAATCACACTTCCATTTTCTTGTCTATACAGTTAAACATAGAGCACCTTACATTTTCAAACATATACTAACACATACTTACTTTCTTATACAATCATTGATACAAGTACACATTGATCTGCACAGAGTCACACACCTCCCAGCCAGCCACACACACACTCAGTCTCCCATACAAATACTTGGACAATCAATCAATAACCCATATAGTTAATCATATAGCTACTGATCAACACATGCAGCAGTTTACAGAACAACAGACATAATGATGCACAAATTAAGACAGTTTAGTCACTAACCCATGCACTCAGTGAGACACATTTAATCACTCACTCATACATTCAGTCATGCACCTACTAAATCCTTCGTCCAGACAGTTATACATCTACTCATTCTTCAATATGTAAAACATATTTAAACTTTACAGAAACACACAGTCACTGGATGATGTCATCAGTGATGTCATTTGAGATGTCATCAGTGATGTCATCAGTGATGTCACTGACCATGTCATGAATGATGTAATATGTGACATCATCAGCAGTGGATTGCGGGTGCGCGATATATAGTTAGTGCAACTAACTATATATGGAATTTCAATGGTTTTGTGTGAGTAAAATAAGGTTTTTTAAATGCTAATTCCTAACTATATATGGTCTATAACCTATGGTTTTTTCAGTGAATATATATATAGATATATATATATAGATCCCCCCTTCCACATTCTTACCTAAAGTATGTGGTAGAGCAATGCGTGGTAAAGTACCATTGTGAGGTAAAAACTTGCTTGGTAATAACTGCGTGGTAAAGGAATTGCGATGTAAAAATCGCATTGTAAAGACTGTTTTCCGTTTGTTTTTTGTCCTGTATTGTTGTTCTTTGTTATATTAGGACATCAAAAGCTTCCTTCCTGTAGTTTTTGAATGGAACTTTTTGTTCTAGATCTGTGTTGGATGTTAGTTGTGTTTCTAAGTAATACAATTTGAGATTGTTTCATAGTCAATAGGTGGATGCATGTAAGGTGGTCTTGTGTGTGTTGATTTGTGCCGTTTTATGTTGGAAAGCTACCAAATGGTGGTCTGACCATGTGCCTAGAGTAATCCTTTGAAAGGTAACTAGTTCTGTATTTGCAAAAATTACATCGAGGATGTGTCCAACAATGTGTATGAGTTTGTGTATGGTCTGATGTAAGTTCAGTGTAACTAGACCAGTGATGATAGTATTTGGATGAGGCATATTGGGTTTGTCAAACTTAATGTTTAGGTCACCAAGAATGCATAGGTTGAAGTGTATTGTTCTCAGGTTTGAAACTGTGTCAAGAAGAGTGCCTGGAAATGTTGCATTGCTAGTTTGTGGTCCGCAAAGGAAGTTACATGAGGAAGTTGGAGTAGGGTTGTATCTGATGAGGGCCTCACAACCTTGTATGGAAATATCCTCTGTTTTTGCGAAATTCATTGTATGCTTGAATATTACAGCTAGTACACCTCCTTTTTTTCCTATAGGATTTTGTTTGGTAGTTTGATAGCCTGGAGGTACGGCTTCATGCAACACTAGAGCCTTCTCCCAACCATCGTTCAGTTATGAAGAGCAAGCCAAATTGTGTGTCAGTGAGTAGGTTGTAGATGTGGTGCTTGTTTTTAGAGAGTGATCGAGCATTTATTAGAAGGCAGTTTGAAGATTATGTTTTGGTGGTGGTGTGACTTTGTTTTCTAGAAGAGTGAGCAGTATATTTTGAACTTGTAGCTGGTGTTTCATTAGTACTGGTGTTAACTGCACAAGGGTAGCAATAGTGTTGGTTTTCTATATTGTATTTCTTGACCAGTGGGCCTAGAAGGCATCTTTTTGGATCTCCATATGTAGGTCGTGGAGATGGTGGTTGAGAGTGAGATGGTTAGCTGTGTTATTTTTGTAGTGTAGCTTTGTTGTGTAATAGCCATGGAAATGTGAAGTTATAAAGTGTGGCATGTTGTTTATTTTGTTTGTGTCTGTTTAGGGTGGAAGGTGTATGGGTTAGGGGTGGTGGTGGAACCACTTTTTTA
This sequence comes from Lissotriton helveticus, assembly GCF_964261635.1. Lineage (NCBI taxonomy): Eukaryota > Metazoa > Chordata > Amphibia > Caudata > Salamandridae > Lissotriton > Lissotriton helveticus. The sequence continues at coordinate 52,848,727 of NC_136062.1, read as the reverse complement.
TGAATGGAGATGATCTCTGCACCAGCCCACGTTTGCGGGAGTGTCAGGCCGCGGAGGATTGCATTAAATAGGCACTGCAAATACGGACCCCATACCACCAATTCAGATAAGGGTCATGTGCAATGGATGAGAGCATGTGAATGAGAGTTGTTGCGTTTGTGTATTTGTGGTTGATGTTGGTGAAAATAGAAATTTTGGGAGTAAAGATGTGTATTATTGTGAAGTCATGAGGGTGGGTGTGGATGTATATTTCTAATTTGTGAAGGAATGTATTATAGAATTGTGAGTGTGAGAGAGAGTTTTCTGTGCTAGTGTGTGTGTTCTGTTTTATTTTTGTGGATTAGTGAGAGGAGATATTGATGTAGTGGTTTTCTGAGAAGGATTTGTGTGTAAAGTACAGTTGGTATACTGGTGCTCATGTAAATTGCTCCAGTACCATTTTTTTTGCAGTTTTATTAAGTTCTAACTTGACCAAAAGATATTGGAGTGCTTTCCATGAGTACCAGTTAGATTACATTACACAAAAACACATTCGGGCACATGCATCATTGTCAATTGCATTCGCAAATGGTGCGAATCGCAATTTTCAGCCGTTTGCGAATGCAATTGACAAAATTGGGATGCATCATGTTTTTCGCAATTTTAGAAATCGCAATCATGTTGCGATTTCTAAAATTGCCATTGCATTTAAGAAAGCGCAATTTGAGATTTCTTAAATGCAATGCATGAACATTTTTAATTTGCGAATTCGCATATAGGGAGAGGTAAATTACCATGAAGTTGACCTTCATGGTAATTTGCGAAAATTTTCAAAAATGCACAAAAGTGCATTTTTGAAAGTTTCATTTTACACACACACATGCCCTTAGGGCATGTGTGTGTGAAAAATGCACTTAAAGTTATATTTCAGGGGTGCAGGGAGGGGTCCTTTGGACCCCCCCTGCACCCTTGAAATTGCATTCTCAATTTGCGTTTCGCAAATTGCTAATCGCAAATTGAGAATGACTTCCCATTCACTCCTATGGGCCTCTAAGCTCATAGGAATCAATGGGAAGGGATTCCTTAATCGCGATTCGCAAATGGTGATTCGCAATTAAGGAATTTTAAGAAATCGCAAAAAAAATTGCTATTTCTTGATGCATAGCCTTTTGCGATTTCTTAATTGCAATTCCTTAATTTTCGCAAATTAGGAAATCGCAAACGGCAACAATGATGCATGTGGCCGATTCATTTTTGGTAGCCCTGGGGAGATTAAGTGATTTGCCCAGAATCACAGGGTGGTGAGCGGACCTTGAGACTTGAACCTGGTTGACCAGTTCCAAAGTCGGCCACATCCTCTTCGAGCTTGTGCTATATGTAAAACTGTCAAAACAAATCTCAAAACCAAGGGCCTGATGTTCTACTCCCATTCACAGACGAAGGACGTGCAATTTGCACATCAACTGATTTTAAAATGGTCATGCAATTTGCAATGTAACCTATGTCCTGATAGGTTACATTGCAAATTGTACATTCACGGAGAGAGGCAATATGAAATGCCTAAGGCAGAGCTTTCCAAACTGTGTGTCCCGACACAGTACTGTGTCGCTTGCAAATGGTGGGTGTGTCGCTGGATGACACCAGTATTAAGGGCACTTAGCACATAACTGCTGGTAATTAAGAGGCATTCCTTTTAAAGAGTGTCTCGGAGTCCGCTGCAGCAGCGCGGACTCTGAGACACTCTGCTCTATGGGGGCCAGGCGATTCACAACAAAGCCTCATTAACAAGTAAATGGTCTTTTAAAGACCTGCGCAGTACTCAGGTGCGGCTGTGTGTGTGCCTGGTAAGCTGATTGGAGGTGGCAGAGGATGACAGGCAGAGGGCGACAGGCAGAGGGTGACAGGCATAGGGTGACAGGCAGAGGGAGGGAGACAGAGAGAGGGAGACAGAGAGAGGGAGATTGAGGGGGAGAAAAAGAGGGAGGGAGAAAGAGGGAGGAGGCAGAGGCAGGGAGGCAGAGGAATGGAGACAGAGGGACGGAGACAGAGGGACGGAGACAGAGGGACAGAGACAGAGAGTGAGACAGAGAGGGAGACAGAGAGGGAGACAGACAGAGGGAGACAGACAGAGGGAGGAAGACAGAGGGAGGGAGACAGAGGGAGGGAGACCGTCAGAGTGAGACAGACAGAGGGAGGGGGACATACAGAGGGAGAGAGGGAGAGAGAGGGAGGGAGGGAGACAGAGGGAGACAGATAGAGGGAGACAGAGGAAGGGAGACAGACAGAGAGGGAAACAGAGGGAGACAGAGAGAGAGGGAAACAGAGGGAAACAGGGGGGAGTCCGGGGTAGACAGAGGGAGGGAGAGGGAAACAGATAGAGGGAGACAGATGGTGGGAGACAGGGGGAGGGAGATAGAGGGAGGGAGTGTGACAGATAGAGGGAGATAGACAGAGGGAGGAAGGGAGACAGATAGAGGGAGGGAGACAGACAGAGTGAGACAGACAGAGGGAGGGAAACAGAGAGAGAGGGAAGCCGTAGGAGTCAGAGAGAGAGGGAAACAGAGGGAGACAGGGGGAGGGAGTCCGCGGCAGACAGATGGAGGGAGAGGGAGACAGAGGGGGGGAGACAGAGGGAGGCAGAGAGAGAGAGAGGGGGACAGAGAAAGAGAGAGTGAGACAGAGAGAGGGAGTCAGAGGAAGGGATACAGTGGGAGAGGGGGGAGGGAGACAGAGAGGTAGACAGATAGAGAGGGAGACAGACAGAGTGAGTGAGACAGGGAGACCGAGGGAGACAGCAAGAGAGAGAGTGGGAGAGAGATAGCGTGAGGGAAGCAAACAGAGAGGGAGAAAGACAGAGAGAGTGGGAGGGAGACAGAGTGAGAGACAGACATAGAGACAGAGACAGGGACAGACAGAGGCAAATAGAGGCAGAGACAGGGGCAGACAGACAGAGGCAGAGACAGACAGACGGGGAGGGAGACAGGGACAGACAGGGACAGACAGACAGATAGAGGCAGAGACATGGACAGACAGAGGCAGCGACTGAGACAGACAGAGGCAGAGACTGAGACAGACAGAGGCAGAGACTGAGATAGACAGAGGCACAGAGGAAGAAAGGGTGAGGGAGACAGAGGGAGAGAGAGAGAGGGAGACAGAGGGAGGGAGAGGGAGGGAGACAGAGGGAGGGAGACAGACGGAGGGAGATAGTAAGGGGGAGACAGGGAAGGAGAGGGAGACAGACAGAGGGAGGGGGACAGAGGGAGTGAGACAGACAGAGAGAGACAGAGGCAGTTAGACAGACAGAGGGAGACAGACGGAGATAAACAGAGGGAGACAGAGGGAGAGAGAGGGACCGAGACAGAGGGAGGGAGACAGAGAGAGGGGAGGGAGAGAGAGGGGAGGGAGACAGAGAGAGTGGAGGGAGACAGAGAGAGAGAGAGACAGAGGGAGGAATACAGAGACAGACAGGCAGAGACAAATAGAGGCAGGAACAGGGGCAAACAGACAGAGACAGACAGAGACGGACAGGGAGACAGAGAGAGACAGAGGGAGTCAGAGAGAGAGAGGGAGACAGAGAGAGAGAGAGAGAGAGGGAGATAGAGGGAGGGAGACAGAGGGAGGGAGACAGAGGGAGGGAGACGGAGGGAGAGGGGGGAGGGAGACAGAGGGAGAGGGGGAGGGAGACAGAGAGGTAGACCGAGAGAGAGGGAGACAGACAGAGTGAGTGAGACACGGAGACCGAGGGAGATAGCGAGAGAGAGAGAGTGGTAGAGAGATAGAGAGAGGGAGGGAGGGAGACAGAGAGGGAGGGAGACAGAGAGAGAGGGAGGGAGACAGAGATAGAGACAGAGACAGACAGACAGGGACATACAGAGACAAATAGAGGCAAAACAGGGGCAGACAGAGGCAGAGACAGACAGAGGCAGAGAGGGAGACAGGGTGCGAGAGAGAGAGAGATAGAGAGAGAGACAGTGGGAGGGAGAGGGAGGGAGACAGAGAGAGGGAGACAGAGGGAGGGCGACAGAGGCAGGGAGACAGAGGCAGGGAGATGGAGCGAGGGAGACAGAGGAAGGGAGACAGAGGGAGGGAGACAGAGGGAGGGAGACAGAGGGAGCGAGACAGACAGAGAGAGACAGAGGGAGTTTGACAGAGGGAGGCAGACAGAGACAGACGGATGGAGACCGAGGGAGAGAGAGGGAGGGAGACAGAGAGAGGGAAACTGAGACAGAGGGAGGGAGACAGAGAGAGAGACAGAGGGAGGGATACAGAGACAGACAGGGACAAATAGAGGCAGAAACAGGGGCAAACAGACAGACAGAGAGACAGACAGAGACGGAGAGGGAGACAGAGAGAGGGAGACAGGGACAGACAGAGACAGGTACAGACAGACAGATAGAGGCAGAGACTGGGACAGACAGAGGCAGAGACTGAGACAGACAGAGACAGAAAGGGAGACAGACAGAGAGGGAGACAGAGGGAGGGAGACAGAGAGAGAAGGAGACAGAGAGAGAGGGAGACAGAGAGAGAGGGAGAGTCAGGGGGAAACGGAGGGAGAGAGAGGGAGAGAGAGGGAGGGAGAGAGAGGGAAGGAGACAGGGGGAGAGAGAGGGAGGGAGAGAGAGAGAGAGAGAGAGAGAGAGGGAGACAGAGAGAGGGAGGGAGACAGAGACAGACAGAGATAGAGACTGAGACAGGGTCAGACAGAGACAAATAGAGGCAGGGACAGGGGCTGACAGACAGAGACAGACAGAGACGAGATGGAGACAGAGAGAGGGAGACTGGGACAGACAGACAGAAGTAGAGACAGGGACAGTCAGAGGCAGAGACAGAAGGAGAGAGAGAGAGGGAGACGGAAGATGACAGAGGGAGGGAGGCAGAGGGAGACAGAGGGAGAGGGAGACAGAGGGAGGGAGACAGAGGGAGTGGGAGACAGAGGGAGGGAGACAGAGGGAGGGAGACAGAGAGCGGGAGACAGTGAGCGGGAGACAGAGAGCGGGAGGCAGAGAGAGGGTGACAGACAGAAGGAGGGAGACAGAAGGAGGGAGACAGAAAGAGGGAGACGGAGAGAGGGAAACTGAGACAGAGGGAGGGAGACAGAGAGAGAGACAGAGGGAGGGATACAGAGACAGACAGGGACAAATAGAGGCAGAAACAGGGGCAAACAGACAGACAGAGAGACAGACAGAGACGGAGAGGGAGACAGAGAGAGGGAGACAGGGACAGACAGAGACAGGTACAGACAGACAGATAGAGGCAGAGACTGGGACAGACAGAGGCAGAGACTGAGACAGACAGAGACAGAAAGGGAGACAGACAGAGAGGGAGACAGAGGGAGGGAGACAGAGAGAGAAGGAGACAGAGAGAGAGGGAGACAGAGAGAGAGGGAGAGTCAGGGGGAAACGGAGGGAGAGAGAGGGAGGGAGAGAGAGGGAAGGAGACAGGGGGAGAGAGAGGGAGGGAGAGAGAGAGAGAGAGAGAGAGAGAGAGAGAGAGAGAGGGAGACAGAGAGAGGGAGGGAGACAGAGACAGACAGAGATAGAGACTGAGACAGGGTCAGACAGAGACAAATAGAGGCAGGGACAGGGGCTGACAGACAGAGACAGACAGAGACGAGATGGAGACAGAGAGAGGGAGACTGGGACAGACAGACAGAAGTAGAGACAGGGACAGTCAGAGGCAGAGACAGAAGGAGAGAGAGAGAGGGAGACGGAAGATGACAGAGGGAGGGAGGCAGAGGGAGACAGAGGGAGAGGGAGACAGAGGGAGGGAGACAGAGGGAGTGGGAGACAGAGGGAGGGAGACAGAGGGAGGGAGACAGAGAGCGGGAGACAGTGAGCGGGAGACAGAGAGCGGGAGACAGAGAGAGGGTGACAGACAGAAGGAGGGAGACAGAAGGAGGGAGACAGAAAGAGGGAGACGGAGATGAGATGGAGACAGAGAGAGGGAGACAGGGACAGACAGACAGAGGTAGAGACAGGGACAGACAGAGGCAAAGACAGAGGGAGAGAGAGAGGGAGACAGAAGATGACAGAGGGAGGGAGAGGAAGGGAGACCGAGAGAGAGGGAGCACAAGGGAGACAGAGAGAGAGGGAGACAGAGGGAGGGAGGCAGAGGGAGACAGTTAGGGAGAGGCAGAGCGAGACAGTTAGGGAGAGGCAGAGGGAGGGAGGCAGAGAGACATTTAGAGAGAGACTGAGGGAGGGAGGTAGAGGGAGACAGCTAGGAAGAGATAGAGGGAGGGAGGCAGAGGGAGACAGTTAGGGAGAGACAGAGGGAGGGAGGCAGAGGGAGACAGAGGTAGAGGGAGACAGAGGGAGAGGGAGACAGAGGGAGGGAGACAGAGGGAGGGAGACAGAGGGAGGGAGACAGAGAGCGGGAGACAGAGAGCGGGAGACAGAGAGCGGGAGACAGAGAGAGGGTGACAGACAGACGGAGGGAGACAGAAGGAGGGAGACAGACAGTGGGAGACAGACAGAGGGCGATAGAGGGAGGAGGGCGACAGAGGGAGGAAGACGGAGCGAGACAGACAGAGATAGAGGGAGGTAGACAGACAGAGGGAGACAGACAGAGGGAGAGAGAGGGAGGGACACAGAAGGAGAGAGATGGAGGGAGACAGAGAGAGGGAGACAGTTAGAGAGAGAGAGGGAGAGGGAGACAGCGTGAGTGAAAACCCCCCGCACCCTCCTTAGGTGGTTTTGGCTCGCTCGCTGCACTCGCTCGCTACACTGCTTTACTGTGTCCCAAAATGATGCATCCCCAAAAAGTGTGTCTCCAACATGAAAAGTTTGGAAAGCTGTGGCCTAAGGAATATTAGTTAAACCGTTAACAATCTGCAAACCCCCGGATTGGCTGCTAATGCAGGGACGAAAGCATCCCTTGTAGTTCCATTGCCAAATGGAAAACTGTTTTAAAAAGCAGCCAGTGTTTATTCATACAACCGTTTTGCTTTGTTTCTTATTTAAGCAAAAGTTTCCCTTTGGGGAATACATCAGGGAGAGCAGGCAGTCATCCCCTGACCACAGCCTGCTTTCCTATTGAAACTCAGCACAATTCTCAAATTAGAAGGGGTCCCAAAAGTACACTGTCCAATTTATGAACATTTTATGAATCAGTTACCATCTTTAAGGTTTTGATAACTGTCGTCACAAACCATTGATACATATTGTATCGATCTGTAATTCGAAAGCAAAGGTCCTTCCGAGTCTTTTCCTAACTGCATTATTGTAGGGGTTGTAAAAACCCTTTTGGATGTCTGAAATGGTTTTCTGACTCATAAAACGGGTTAAGTACATAGGAAATTGTCAACTTGAAGTAGCAAACCCTATCATGCCCACAGCTAATTGTGATGAGAGCATTCTCCCACACACTATCAATTGCAACAGAGAACCCACAGAGCATTAAGTAATTTTTTAATAGTCCTATTGGTTGAATGATATTGACTATTTTACTTAAATCCAGCTAGAACCAGTTCACCCTTACATTGTCACAAAGTTATTCATTTATGTGGACAGAATGGGCAGGTAGTAGGAACTAGCCTTTATCTGCTTTTTTTCCCAAGCAGGCTTCTGTGCAGGACTATCTCCATAGCACACTCAATGGGATTAGAAGTATGGCAGGAGCACGCTCAAGAAAATAAAATGGACTTTTGGATTCCCCTGTTTGTACCTATTGATATGTTTTATGCACATATATTATGCATAAAATGACTGATAGGATATGCTCGTAGGCAATGCAGTTAATTTTTATCAAATAAACATATAAAAATGTGCTTAGCGCAATGATTTCTCTTGGCACTGTTTTCTGAGATCTGTGCTTCTGCTAGGAGCCCACTTCCGCACACACACCTTTAGCTCATTAGGGCGCTGACTCTGGGCATTTAACAGCATCTATGGAAGATGTGCTCTCTCAGGGCCTCATTTAGAATTGTTTGGAAGTCGGGGCATTTGGAGAGACAGTGGGGCTGGGATTAATGATTCACGCCAGTATATCCACCTAAGGCATTATAATGCGAAGGCCCCAGAATGCAGAATTACATGTGGGACTAAAAATAACAGGCCCTTTTCAGCATGCAGTGTGTGATGCCAGCGCCTTTACCACTGCCATCCGCCTGCTCTAAGCTGGTGGAAAATGCCAGCAGACCTGCATGTGGAATGTGCCCACTTTGACAAAAAAAAAGAGCCTAGCATTCCTGCACCCAGTAAATTCCCTGCGGGATACGGCACCGTCCAATTCGTGATGGGGGACTTGTCGTCTTTTTCGAAGAGAATTTTGAATAGAATTGTACTAAGATAGACAATAATAGTTTACAAATGTGTAAAAAAAAATGGACTTCCCCATATAAGTAGAAAAATTGTGCGCATAACGGGGGCGTGGCCAGCGCTCATGTGATGAGGACACATTAATGCAGAGCTCCCGGCCCGGATGAAATGCTCTGAGATACAGCAGCCTATGAATTCAAAGCTAGAAACGGCGGCGGCCTGCTCTAGGCAGCCGGTGTGAGCTGAATTCCCTGTGCGAGGCAGACAGCAGCACCAGGGTGGGCAGCAGGCGTTTTGCTGACGGCGTGCTAAGCCTAGTGAGACATGGCCACGCACGAATGCGTGTGAGAGGAAGCGCGAGCGATCTCAACAGCAGCCAACCCTCGTGCAACTGAGTGAAAATCAGAATGCTTAAAGCCATGGGAGAAGTTAAGAATCAGTGATAGCCCGCGCAGTAAAGTTTAGCAATGTGATTACAAAGCCCTAGGCCAGCCTGACTGTGAACTGAAAGGCTGAGCACACCAGATACAAAACAAGCATTGGAATAGCCAATAGGTCTGCCTTTGGGACCTTACAAGTGTTTAGCATAGCAAGAGCTATTGGCTTTGCCATTGTTTTAAAGCTATGTTGTCGAGCATTGTGGGTGCTTAGTCACAGCTTTGTCAATACATTTACTTCCCAGTTTGGAATAGGGTGCCCAACTAGCATAGGTGCAAATTCAGGACGGCGAGTGTAAAAATTCAGGACAAAGGGTCAAAATTCAGGAAAAAAGTTATGTTTTACAGACACATCAGAAGAGGTCGCGCACAAGTATATAAGTAAATAAATAAACAACCACTTATGTACAAGTGAAAAGAAGTTTATCTTAGGTTGAGACAATTGTGCACTTCATGGTTTTTCAGTATGTGTGCAGCTTTGAGCAAATGTGCATGTCTTTTTGTGGTAACAAAACCGCCCCCCACACCTTGCCAGCCTCCCAGGGAAACGCCCTATGCCCTGTCAGGGTCGTCCCGCCTTGCTACCACCCTCCAAGGGTGACCCTCCTCTTCACATAGACCCTCTCTCATGTATATTTAATTTCTTTTATAGTGATACTTATCCCAAGTATGTAGGACAGGGTGTCGGAGCGCGTTACATCACACACATATTATATAGAGACAATGACTCATGTAAATGTGGAAGTCAATCTATAGGAAATGTGCTTGAGATATGGGGGTTATACGGTGTAATCATTCTTTCATCTGTCATTCAGTCTTTCACTATTCATTTTGTCCTTCAAATCTGTGTGGCCATTCATGTAAATATTCAACCATTTGCAAACCTATCCATCATCTATCCTTCCATCCATCCATCATTCCACTCATCCATCCCTCCATACACCCTTTCACTCATCCATCCCTCTATTCATCGGTTCACCTAATCCATCCATACACTCATCCATCCACTCTTCCACTCATTCATCCATTCATTCATCCATCCAGCCATCTACCCGTTCCCCCATCCAGCCATCCTTTCATTTACTCATTCACCCACCCATTCACTCATCCTTCCAGCCATTCACCCTTTCATTCATCCATCCATCCATCCAGCCTTTATCTCACCATCCCTCTTTCATTTAGCCATCATCCTTCCATCCACCCATCCATCTACTCATCCATTCATGAATCCATTCATTGACCCTATCACTCATCCATCCTTTCACTCATCCATCCACCCTTTTACTCCTTCATTCCGCCACTCATCCTTTCTCTCATGCATCCACCCTTTTACTCCTCCATCCATCCATCCATCCACCCACCCATCCATCCTTTCTCTCATCCATCTACCCTTTCACTCCTTCACTCATCTATCCACCCTTCTGTCCACCCACCCTTCCTTTCACTCACTCATACAGCCTTACATCCACCCATTTACTCAACCATCCAACCATTCACCCTTTCACTTATCAATTCATCAATCCATCCATCAGTTCACCCATCACTCCACCCATTCACTTGCCTGTCATCCACTCTTTCATTCATGCATCCATCCTTTCACTCATCCATCCATCCTTTTATCCACACGTCCATCTACTCCTCCCCCCGTACATCCATCTATTTACCTTTTCTCTCATCCATCCTTCCACTCACTCATCCATCCATCCTTTCTCTCGTTATCCATCCATTCACCTTTTTTAGGTCTCGCCTACGCAGCGCGCATGCGCTGACCAGGCAAAAGACCTTTAGCAATCGCTTTGGCTTTTTAGCCAAAAACTGCACGTGTTCAATTGCCTTCAATAACAACGCGTGCACGTTTGGCGATTCTCTTGCGGGAGCGAGCATTGACAAATGGTTCATGCTTGCTCCCGCAAGGGAAACCGGTGCAGGCCCCCTCCTCACTCCCTGCTGTCGCGCGAGGCACGCGCGCTTGTTTTTATTCCTTGCCTCATTGTGCTTTCCAAAGCGAGTCTTTCCAATGTGTACTGCCCAGTAATCTTGCATGACTTTACTTCCACATATGCCTTCCTGTGGCACAGCCCCGCTCTGGGGTCTGCGGGGGTGGTCTGCTGAAGGCACTGAGCTTTCTATTTCAGGAGAACGTGTGCCTGCCTGGAGGCATTGTTCGTCTGGTATTTACCCAGTTCTTCAAACAGCGGCCTCTGTGGCAGTGCTGGAGTTGTGTCCCCTGCTTTCGGTGGTGCTGGTGGGTTGCAGGGCTGCAGTGCGCTGGTTGACACTTACAGCCAATGTCAAATACGCCCTGTAACTCAATCACACCCATGCAGCTACGAAACGCAGCTTGTGACCACAAGGTATATACTTTTGAATGGACCCCACAGAAAGCAACCATAACAAGGTCATATCACCCTCCGTGTTGACTTATTTAGCACTCAGGTGTTGTTTTTTTGTACAAGCCTCCGTTTTATTTAGACTGACTGTCCCTGGATCACTTAACACACTGAGCTCACACGGCAGGGGCTCGTAATCAGCCCAAAGCAAGAACTGAAGGAGGCCTGCCTGAACGCCTGCACTCACTTGAGGTTGAGAAATTCAGCACGCGCCATGCATGCTGCACATGCCCGGAAGTGCTCAGAAGCCATGTGCGGGGTGTGACTACCGGCCTCACAGCAGAGGAGACATGTACCGCACACTAAATAAGCAACAGCAAATGCTGGCTCTCCCAATCTCAGACTCTCACCCGGAAACATTCAGTCTACACCAACAAAGGTAGTCCTACAGATCCGCATCATCATATACGAGGGTAGGAGGATTCAGTCTTCTCAGGGCAGCTCAATACAGCTTGCCAAACATGACTCGCACTCCGCGACACCTGCAGCCCCCAAACACCTCCGATGTCTGGCTACAAGTGACAACAACTGTTTATCATAAAACCCTCCAAAGAAATCACACTGCGTGAGATTTCTTAGTTTAGTCACAAAAATAATGTATACATGTTAGTTCCTAGTATTGGCACCCGACTAGTATTTCTGTCCACATGATTGCATTTTCATAACAAGAGAGGTGGAAAAAAAAACAATCAGAAAAATAATAAAGATCCAGTATTTTCTCCCCCTTCATAAGGTAAAGTGAAAGCCACACGCAGGAGATCAAAATACTCCAAACAAAATTTTATTAATGTCTAAACTATCTTCAGATCGTTTTTTAAACAAGTAGAGGCAGACCTGCTAAAACAGACACTGCTAAACCCAATACGGTTTGCCTAATAGCAAAGCTGTTAAGCATCAGCGACAATAAAATAAAAAAAACTGAAGTGTAAGACTTCACATTTACATTTACTGCATCCTAAATACGAAGTAAATGTAAATGTGAAGTCTTATACTTCATTTTTTTTTTTTACTTACAAGGTCCCAAAGGCGAGACCTATTGGCTATGCCAATGCTTGTTTATTCAGCCATTAACCCTTTCACTAATCATTTCACCCATATCTTCATTTACCCACCTTTTTCACATTAATTATGAGCAGAGCCCTTGTCTGCTGAGTTGCAGACAGAAGAGGCCCATCAAGGACTTCAACCCTGCTGTAGTTCCTCAAGCAAGGGGGATGGGGGACGGGGACGGGGGAGGGCTTACTATGCCCCTGTACATAGGCAATACGAAAACGTGGAAGTCATGTGTCATGCATGATGCACAGTGCCACTATGACATGGAGTTGTTTCCAGGGCTTTAAGTAGGATGGAAAAACTGGGGGGAGGGGGTATTTCCAAAGGGGGTGTACACTACCTGTGGAGTCCCTCAGGGCTCCTCACTGTCACCTATTTTGCTTAACATTTATATGCTCCCTCTGCTTCAGTCCCTTCAATCCTTTAAAGTAACCACTTTCAATTACGCAGATGACCTGCAACTCACCTTTACAATAGACAATTCCCCCGACTCGATTCTCCAATTCCAGAATACCATGCTCCACATCTGCCAATGGATGGATGAGAATCAACTTAAATTAAATCCGGGCAAGACGGAAATGGTGCTTTTCGGCAATAGTCAATTGTTCTGGGGCCCTCATTATTGGCCTTCGAAATTGGGCTCCCCTCCTGTTCCATCTAAATCAGTCAAAAGTCTAGGGGTGCTTATTGAAAATGAGCTCTTTTAAAGTCTAAGGTCAACTCAGTTGTGTCCTCCTGCTTTTTCCAACTGCGGAAAATAAAAAAGATCAGTCAGATGCTCACTCGACCAGCTCTGACCCAGGTAGTTAGGGCACTGGTACTGTCTCATTTAGACTATGCCAATGCCATCTATCTTGGCCTTCCCGCCACAATTAGCAGACGTCTGCAGATGGCACAAAATCAGGCGGCTAGACTTATACACCGCCTCCCGCGTTGGCAGTCAGCTAGGCCTCTCTTGAGGCAACTCCATTGGCTCCCGATTCAACACCGGGTTACATTCAAATTGGCCTGTATAATTTTTAAAGCCCTACACGCCCGCAGTCCTAAGTTCATCCAGAAACTTCTGCTCAGATACACCCCCTCTCGCAGCCTCCGGTCTACTTCCCAAATTCTCATGACAGTTCCTCGTTACAAGCTTTCACGCAAGGGAGGCCGCAGGTTCGCTTCCCTTGCTCCCAAGTTGTGGAACTCTCTTCCCTTTGAAATTCGTTCCTGTACCGCTTTCCTCTCATTTAGGAAGCTTTTAAAGACATGGCTGTTCACCGAGGCTACGGCCTAAGGAATGATGGTCTCCTTAGTAGAGTTAGTGTCCTGTAGCTTAGCGCCATGAAACCCTTGGGTGTGCGAGCGCTTTATAAAACTTTGATAAGATAAGATAAGATAAGATGTAATTAGGCATGGCTTAAAACACCTAAGCTAAAAATCTGTGCTTAGCATAGTGTGCCGACCGACTGGTAATTTGCTGCTTCTATCATTGCATTCAGATATATAACACAACAGGTAGTGTTACACCTACAGGCCAGAACTATTGGCGTTGTCAATGATTGCTAGTTGCATAAAAATAAACAAAAAGCAGCAACCATGGCTTTGTTGAATATAACATTGAAAATGCGTCAGTTTTAAAATGATGAGACAGTGAAAGACCCTTCCCCCCTTTTATAAACTTGTTTCACCACCTTTTCATGAACTCGATTCTCACCTAGCAGCATGGGCATTTTTGTTCATTCTTCCACCTGATTGAATGTCCTGCCCTAGACATAGGCAGGAGGAGGCCTACCACATGCTGTAAGAGCCAAAACTGGGCCATTGTCATTCTGCATGTGGCAATCAGCTGCAGACAGAATGATAATGGGCAGGGTGGGGCTGCTCTTGTGCTCAGAGGAATGCGAGGTGGCCCCATCAGGGAGCTGAGGCTTCTGGCAGGTGAACAGTGATGTTCCCCACTGCCCACAATTACAGACAAAAGGCGTCCATAAAAGAGATAGTCCCGAACAATGGAAGTGAGATACAAATTACGGATGGTCCCTGAAATATACTGACGGTTGGTCATCCTACTTTGTAAAATCCCCAACATTTTGATCACACAGATTTCTTTACTAATGCCAACAGTAAGCTAATACGTCTTGCAAAAGACAGTGCATGCACTATATTAGAATACAGATGAAAAAGAACCCACAAAATCACATCTAGTCATGTTATCTGCCCACCTCAACTTTGTTAGCACATCTATTAAGTTTTTCTGTTTTTATTATTGTTATAGCACTTACTTATTGAACCTATTTCTATGCGCCCTTAATACTTACATATTAAAAAAACAATAAGGAGAATTGTGTGACTTTTTCTTTGGGTTTTGTGGCAGCGTCAGCGTCAGATAACAACATTCACTAATGGTGTTTAAAATATTAAGACTAATTCATTGCACTTAGATGAGTTATACATTTTATAAAATTGTCTCTCACAAGAGGATATAGCAAGCAGTCAAAGCTTATTCCAGGAGGTGGTAAAGAGTTTGAAACTCCCCAAAATCATCAGGTAACAATCCCTCTTGATATGCCCAATATCCATTCAGCATAATTACAGCTTTTGAGATGGCCTGGTTTAAAGGAGGGGTTATGGAATGAAATCCCAATATCACCTGTCGCAACTGGTAGCCACCCCACTCCCCAAACAAACATCTGACGGCTTGATAAAGGTGGTAAGTAGCCTGCAACGGGAAGCTGTTCACTTAGACGAACTCCACGCCACTAGACTGCACCTTTCAATGCACTATGTAACATAGACACCAGGTTTTCCTACACCTAAGATAGATGACTGCTGTAAGCATGCGCGTACAAGAGTTTACAAGGAATATTACATGTAACCTGATCTTGTTATATGTTTTAGTAGGCGGCCCTGCCTATCGCTGATGCAGTCCCGAAGTGCACATAGTCCTAGAGCTTCCGCTTACCTGCCATGTGTGCCTGCAGCATCGTGCATGGTGATGAACTAGCTATACAGCTGTAGGGCCATATCATACTTCTGTTACTGGAGATACAAGTGTGTTGAGGCCAATATCTCTCCCCCTGCATCCATCGCGTGGACCAAGCCTGTTACTGCAAGACAGGCTGCACGGTCACTCATGGAAAAGTGACAACACGCTATTCTAAAAGACAAAGCTTACTTTCAGGGCCGTACTGGCCGTTGCGGGCACCGGGCAATCCCTCGGTGCGCCGCAAGGGTGGGGCCGGTTTAGGGCCCTGCGGGCCGTTTTTGTTACAGGGTCGTTTTAGTAGCCTAGCTGCAAAGTCGGCCGTGTAACAAAATCGGCCGAAACCGGCCCTGGCAAAGAGCTCGGTCGCACCCCCAGGGGGCCGGCCGAGCACTTTGCCAGGGCCGGTTTTGGTTCTCAGTCCAGCCCTGCTTACTTTGTACTCATTAAAGCAATACTGGAACCTAAAACACCCGTCTGGGTTTTTGTGGAAGTATAAGGTTCCGTTCGCTGAAAAAGTGCTTATATAACCACCATACTGGAAGGTTGCGACTTCCCGTATGCTACACCGTTAGCTCTTGGAGAAAAAGCTTGAGTCCAAAAGAAACTCGTTAGCATGTTTCTTACTATTAGTAAAGGTGCACATTTTTTTCTATTTCTTTACTTTCTAAGCAATTGCAGCTCCAGCGCTTTATCTTAAGATATTTAAAGCACAGGTGCTGCGATTATAAAAAAAAGTAAATAACCAGAAAAAAAGGCGTGAAGCCATGTGTGACACTGCAAGTAACAAAAGAAAGATGGGGCCGCCTTTGCCGAAGTGCGCCACACCCGGGAGATTACATTTTTTTTTATATAAGAGCGTGTCCGAAAAAGCTTTTAAGAAAATAGTGCTGAGAAGCTGTATTGAAACCTAACAAGTAACAACATATGTAATAGTGGTGGTCTTATGGGAGGTTACAAGAACAGAAAAGGCGGTACGAAGGCGGGGCTTCTAAGCCTATCGACCAATGAAAAGCCATCATTTACAAATGACAGTGACAGCAGGCAATTAAAAAGATGGGGGGAAAGTGGGCAAAGCTTTATGCCCATATCCTGAATACTTTGAAAAAAAAGGGGAGTTAGGCCCAAGGGACGAGGACGAGGCAGGGCCGTATTACTATATGAAAGAAGGGGAATAGGCCTGTTCCTCACGTTTTTTTGAAAAAGCATTCACAATTTCACATTATGGACAAACACTTTATTTTTTGTTTGTACCGGTACTGGTACCGCCAATAATGGTATCCAGGAAGACGACATAAAATGCAGCTAAACCACAAGTGAAATTGAGAAAACGCGAGCGAGAGAACTCGAACGCGAGGATGAGGGGCGGCGAACACCGCGAACATTGCCAAAAGAGAAAACAAATGCCGGCTCAAAACAATCCAGCGGCACAAGCGGTCCAAGAAAAGATCGCCCCACAAGCAGGACTCTACATATATAAATGGCCGCGTGATCCAGCAAAGAAAAAGAAGGAAGAATAAAAGAAAGTCCCCTAAATAAAAGACAGCCCGTGGAATAGCGGCTTAAAGCTTGATGGGAAGAGAAACAATACTTCTCAGAAAAATAAAAAGCCCTGACGAGAATCCTGGTACTCAACGCCTAGGATTCAAAACACGTCGGCACATGAACACAGCACAGAGGAATGACAAATTAAATTCCAACCTGTGAATTAAGGATTCATTTCCCTTCCAGAAAAAATAAATTAACTTGTCCACCATAATTGGTGGAAAAAGATACATGTATTGGATGTCTTTTTGTTACGTCTTTTTTTCATTTTTTCATTCTTTGTATATAAAGATGTAATGTGTATTATGTATAGTATATTTTACCATCTATGTGGACTCAGAATGTTTTGCAAAATATTTATGTATAGAATATAGATATGACCGGACAAATGTCTTTTTCATGTTGAAACGAATTACTGAAACACAAAAATAGAAAAGTGAAAGGTATAAATAAAATACCGGTACAAAAAAAAAAAAAAGTGTTTGTCCATAAAGCGAAATTGTGAATGCTTTTTCAAAAAAAAGGGGGGGGATAGGTCTACTACCCTTCACATATCCTGAATACAGCATGTCTCGTAGAGACAGTGCAAACGCCCAGGTGAGACCTAAAAAACACCTCCTCTGCTTAATGCATACGGGGCAACATATTCACCCTCTGTAAAAACTCTGTACGCAGAGTGCTGGCTCCACTGACAAGTCATAGTGGTAAAAAGATACTGCAGCAACACTGTAATTGTTGTAAACACATTTCGGACACTAGGCCCAGTTCTCCGGAGAATGGTGGATTCCACACCCCACATTGGGCATCAACTCATGAAGCAGATGGACTCCTTAGGATCCCAAAGCAACTTCATATCCTGATTCACAATGAAGATTTTATATCCCAATTCCAGACCAATGACCTCGACATCTAGGCTATGACATGGACCCTGGAGGAGGAGATAGAAGACTTTAGGAGGAAATGCGAGTATTTGGAGGATTGTACTTACAGATTTAACATCAGGATACAAATCTCAACAGATGTTATGAAGGGCAAGACTAGAACAGACTCTTGTGACTGAATTGGGGCTGCCCAAAATCACTTAAAACGGGAGCACTTGCGCGGATGCGCAGCGGACTCTCGTGAGTGAAGTGGGGCTGCAAGTATGGTTGCATTATTACTGTGTAAGGGATGTTATTTTTCTCTATTTTGAAAAAATGTTTTTTTAAATAACTAAGGCCTCTTTGCATTGCTGTGTGTTGCAGGGTGCAGGGTTCAGCCGTTCCTCACCGTTGTTTGGTCGGCAATTGGGGAGGGAGTGTTGGGGCTTTCTCTGCACCACCGCCTTACTAGAGGGCATGCCAATTTCTCCTTTCCTTAATCAGGACACAGGCTGGGTGCCATCTTGGAGGCTGGCAGGCTAGTTGTTGACCTGCCTGCCTTCCCAAGATCACTTAAAACAAGAGCCATGGCAGGAACGCGCAGCGGTCGCGCGCCACTGGTGCACCGTTGTCGTGCTCAAGGCAAGCGCGTCTGCACCCAAAGACAGCCCTTTCTTTTCTACCTGCCCCAGGCAAAATCTTAGAGAGGGTGGACCATAAGCAACTGACAATCTTCATAGAAACCAATGGTCTCCTTCATGCTTCCTAATCGGGTTTCAAAGCAGGCCATAGCACAGAGACAGCTCTTTTAGAAGTGTCTGAATCAATACGAGAGTCCATGGACGAAGGCGCTTCAGCCATGCTGGTACTGCTGGATTTATCAGCAGCATTTGATACGCTGGCACACCCAATCTTACTTACCAGACTTAATCAGGCCGGAGTGCATGGCACGGCATTGTCTTTGCTTCGGAATTTTCTGGAGAATTGCTCCCAACAGGTGTTTCTTCGCCCTTTTCGCTCATCGCAGAAACCGAGGTGCGAGGGTACCACAGGGCTCGGTACTTAGCCCGTTGTTCTTTAACGTCCACCTTGCCCCACTTGCTGTTCTGATTGAATCGAGGGGTGTGAAAGTGGTGTCTAATATGGATAGTACGCAATTGGTATTCTCCTTTAAAGAACACTAGGTGGAGGCTTTTCACAATTCTAAGGCATGCCTAAAAAACATGTTGTGTGAATGAATAAGAACTGCATGAAATTAAACGCAGGAAAAACGGAAGTCCTGTTTTTTAGCCATGCGAATCCCCCTCTACCCAATCTTTGGTGGCCGTGAGTGGTTGTTGGACTTGGCCTTGTTAGCTAAAGTTCACTTAAACTTTTAGCTTTTTCCCTAGACCATTTTCCTGACAGAGAGCTGTGAAGTTAAATGCTGTTGGTACTTGCCACTGCTAATCAGTGTGCAAGTACAGATCTTCGCTGTATAAATTGTAGTGGTGTTTGATTGTCTCTGATTGGTATGTTTGCCTTACTAGCAAGATCCCTAAGTGATGTTCACTTTGTGTGTCAGAGCGAGTACTAAAGAAATGAGCAGAGAGGGAACACAGGTCTTCAGTGTAGGGCCTGCGTGCATTATGCTAAATTAGCATGTTGTCCTGACAGGTGCTATCACTTGTCAGGCCTTACTTTCCCTTTTGCATACACATGGGGCACCCCTGCAGGACATCTTGGGTAACCCCTAGGCAAGGTGCAGTGTAGGTAAAAGGTAGGACTAGTGCCAGTGTGGGTGCTAGTAAAAGGCAGGACTGGTGCCAGTGTGGGTGCTAGGCCCTGACAGTGGAAAATACTCCATTTAATTTTCCCTGGTGAAAGGCCATCCTGCCCATAGGACAGAATAGGGTATCCTGGGTGTAGTATTGTTAGTTTCCCAAGAATTGGAAACGGAACAGTCAAGTTTGGTTGGTCTGAACTCGCAGCATCATAACGTATCTTTTTGGGTAGATGGGTTTGTCGTTGTGTGTCCAGAAACAGCTGTTTGAGAAAATGGCAGAGTTTGTGCTTTAGACCTTTTTGTGTGTCTCAGCAGAATGTGAATTGCCTACTGGATCTGGGAGAGGTGAGAAAGGAAGAGGGAGGTCGTGCCCCAAGGGAGGGATGGAGACGGCGCCAGGGTGTCCTGCACTTGCACCTGTAGCAGGGAGAAGGAGAGGCTTTGCGAGGTGAAGAGGCATGGTTCAGAGCCATAAAACAATAGACCTATCTCCCTCTGAGTGATTAAAGATCCAGGCCCCCAGTATCAAAGGGAGGAATGTTACACTGTGGGGTGGGGGTGATACACAAGACTGATTTAGGGAGGAGTCAGGGACCCCTGAGAACAAGGAAACTTCAAAGACAATGAGGGGTATAACTGGAAGAACTGTAACCCCAAGACTTTGGTTATGTTGATGATGTAGTCGAAAACGGTCTTGGTATCGTTCAGAGAAGTGCTAGGAGCGCTTAGAAGACATAGTGGACTGGTCGAGTCTCTGGTGGCTTTGACCGGTCCATGATCAGGAAGAAAACCTCTGCCTCAGGAAGAGTTGCTGAATAGGGTGCGGGAGACACTTGACCCTTGCTTCGTGATCTGGGGCTTGTGGGCAGTTTTTAGCTCTTGACCGAGGAGAGACTGAAGGGGCACTGCAGTGGGTCGTGTCTCCCCTTCTGCCTGAGCAGGACTTTGCTGTGTGCTACGTCCTGTACCCCAGGGGCCTGAGGTGAGCTGGCTTCCTGTTCGGAAACACAGGAACATAAAAGTTTCCAGGAAGTCTCAAGCGGCGCAGTGGTGGGACTATGTCCTGGCAGCCTGAGACCTCCCAAGGGGTGCCTAGGGTGATCATGGGCACCCGGAGCAAATCAAGACTCTGACGTGCAGAGTGCGTGTCTTGGTGCAGCTACAGGTGTTGAAGCACCTGTGGATTGTGGGCATTGGGGAAGAGAGCAGAGATTCGGGATATGAAGGGGGTGCATGTCGCAGTGCAGTTCAGGCACTAGTGAAGAGTGCCGGGACATCGTGGGCACTAAGAAGCAGTGAGTCTCTGACACACGGGTCAGCGTGTGGTGGTGCAGCCAGGGCGTTAGTGGAGAGTGCCTGGTAACTCGTGTGCACCAGGAGGAGAGGTGAGACTCAGACGCACAGTGTGTGTGTCGAGGTGCATGCAAGGCATTAGTGGAGAACGCCTGGGTCATTGTGTGCACCAAGAAACAAGATGGGTCTCCAGCACGCAGGGTGTGTGTTGGGGTGCAGTTGCAGCACTAGAGGAGAGTGCCTGAATATCCTGTGCACCTGGAGACTGAGAAAGACTCGGATGTGAAGGAGGCTGGAGGAGGAGTGAGTCTCGGAGGCGCCGGGGGTGCCTGTCGAAGGTGCCACCAGAGGTGCTGGTGAGGAGTACCGGGGAGCGGTGAGCACCAGGGACTGAAGAAGTCCTAACAGCCCTGGAGAGGAGGGCCTAGTGATCGGGCCCTCGAAGGCAACATGAGGTAGCACCAGTGTCATGTGGAAGGCTACGTGGAAGGAGTTTGTGCTGAACGTTGGCGGCCCAGACTGGCAGCCCCGCAGGAGATGAACTACCAGCTCGAGCGCGTCTTGCCCGTGGTGACAAGGTTATGGAGTCAGGCCAAGCCTCTGCGGCAGGAGAGGATAGTGGGGTCGTGCCCCCCCCCAGGTAAAGTGGATCATCGCATGGGACCGGATGCGGTCCTGGAGGGACACTCTCTCGGCCTCTCGCTGCTGGCAGCTGTGTGCGTCTGTTGCTTCAGCCCAGATCTCAGTCCGTGCTGGTCCCAGACGGGGCAGTACAGGCGCCAGGGCCCAGAGTGGAACTTGGGTGTCATCGTTGATCCATGTTGGGGGCACCGGCCGCACATCTTCTAAAAACAGTTGTGTAACATTTTGCATATTTGCTGCTAACGAACTATCAAACTATTGGACAACGTCTGACACTACAGATGCTTAACGAACTCAGGGATTAGTGTACTGCATTGGTTGGTTACTGCACTGTACTGAATTGCACTGTGACGCATTACCTTATACCTTCCTAACACAGGGCATGCTGGTGGTGATACGCATTGCATTGTTTTCCTATCGCACTGTACGTAATTGCAGCGTGACGCATTGCTGTATTCCTATCTTGAACAGAGTATACTGGTAGTGAACCGAGTTGCATTATCTAGTGTTGACTCAGTACATGATCTTGGCGCTACGCATTGCATTGTTTCACTGTGGCACTGTACAGGAACCCATTGTTAAGTAGTGCAGTATTCCTTGTATTTTGCAACATGTGTGAATCTAGTGATACGACGTACCTAACCCGTTGAGAATGGCTAAAAGTCAGCGTAACTGTTGGTTAGAAGCGGTGGTTGGGGATTAGGACCGCCCAACCCACCGGAACCAATATTACCCAGTGTATGTATGTGGTAGTTATATAGTGTGGTCATTTCGTACATCTTTTCATATAAAGTATAGTTGTTTTAATCAAACTTGTGTGGAGTCCGTTTGTGGTGACATCATTGGGATTGCTGTGGGCGTGGTTGCACATACTGAACGCTTGTGCCTTGGAGATAAGCCTGGCTGCTCATGTGAAGCTACCAAGGGGGTGTGCAGAGCTGTCTCGGAAGGTGTCCTTTCTTGGCCTAACGTGGGAGCGGGGGGATCCGGGTTGCTCACTTGACAACAACGGTGCGCGCGGTAACGCCAGCTTTTAACAGGGGTCCATGCTCTGGTTACCTCTCACTTGGACTATGCAAACAGCCTATACTTGGGGCTACCTGCATACCAAATGCGCAGGCTATAAATTATCCAAAACTATGCAGCAAGATTGATCAGGCGGGCACCTTTGCGTCACCACATCTCTCTGCTTCTGAGACAACTTCATTGGCTCCTTGTAATTAGGAGGATAGAATTCAAGTCACTGATCTTTGCTTTTAGGGCTTTTAGATGCTTGGGACCTATGTACCATCAGAAGAGGCTGCAGCTTTACCATCAAAAGCGGGTCTTGAGATCCAACAATCTGCGACTCCTAAAAGTCCCACGATTCCGTAAAGCCCAATTGGGTGGTAGATATTTCGTGGTGCAATCTATAAAACTCTGAAACTCCCTCCCACTCCACCTTCTGGAATCAGAAACAGAATTTCAGAGAGTATTAAAGACCTGGCTCTTCAGGCAGACATAACGACCTACACGACCCACACGTTAGACCTATGCTAGCACCAGGATACCTCAGCCGAGGTAACTGTGCGCTTTAGAAATCATTCATTTATTCATTCATTCCTTCAACAAGAGGAATGTCCTTCTACCTTGCAGCCAAAGCATGGAACACCCCCTCCACATACAGCAGTCTCCCATACTACCCCAGTTCAGGTAGGTCCTCAAGACCTGGCTTTTCAGATGACCCAGTACTCAAATGAGCCGCTTCCTTGCCCCCCTCCACCTTGAGACCCTCAAGAGTAAGTAGTTGCACTTTACCAACCCCTGGTTGATTGATTGAGGGCACGGAGAAGACAGTTTTTCTGTCCTAAACTGCTTGTCTCCATCATGGGGGGCATGTCAGAACATTGGAATTGTCCAAACCCCTAGCGTGGGACCGGAACGCATGGAACCAGGTGCTAACCCCAGAAACATCCTGGCAAAATTTATTTCATCATCAACTCAGACAAACTCCTATGAGCTGCCTCTCAGAAAAATTATTGAATTCAATAAATGTGTGCTTCAATTATATCAGGGTATCTTTCAAGTATCACTGGGCAGGAGGAAGGCCATGGCGGAGGAGAATGTGAAACTCATAAACAGACAGATTAAATGCAGATGGGCCCACCCCTTCACTACATCCCAAAGTTAATACTGGTGATCAACACTGAGAAAGATTTTTATCTCCTAGTGTGGTCATTCATCAGGTACTAGAAAAAAGGGGTAATAGGCTTAATACACAAGCTACAAGGAAACCAGGGCAAGAATTCGTATAAATGAGGAGAAGGCAGACATTTTTATGCTTTGCTGTAGGATGAAGCAGGCATGTCCTTTATTCCCTCTCTTTTTTACATTCTCCATGGAACCACCAGCCTAGCTTGTCAGACAGTCCCATGTGATGCAGGTAACAAGCTATGGGCCAACACCACAAGCATCACCTATTTTCAGATGAAATTTTACTGACATTAGTGGAATACGTTACCTCCATAAGGGCAAGCATACCCCTCCTACAAAACTATGGGAAAGTGTTGGTGTTTAAAATGAACTTCATCAAATTAGCGATCCATACATATACAATGAGTGGCGGGTCAAAACAGAGATAGATCCAAAATCCCCTCTCAAATGTGCAAGGATATTCATTAAATACTCCAATGTGCAGGTAATGCCAGAGCTTTAAAAACGATGTATAATACATTTCCACACCTTAGAAATGACTTGAGTAGCTGGGGCCCACTATTTATTTTTTGGATGAGTAGCATGATAGCCCTCAAGATGAATATCCTCCCTAGGCTATTGTAGTTATTCCAGGCCCTTCCATTGACAATACCTACACACGGTTTACATCTGCTCCAATCAGCATGCAACAATTATATCTGGAAAGAAAGACCAGGAATGGCTAGGAAAGTCCTGCAAACACTTGAGACTCAGGAGGTATGGGCTTGTCTGACATTAAGGCATATTCCGTGGCAGCACAACTATACATTGCATTTGAATGGTAAGTGTTCAAAACATTAAAATAAACTGGCCATTAAGGAAATACACCTATTGGTCAGGCTCCCTGGGACCTACTCTGACTCTTTGAACATGCGAGAACTATGGAACGCAATTTCTAAATTCCCAAAGGTGGTGGTTTTCTCTCCCATTTCACCCTTATACTGAATAACTCAGATTTCTCCCTAACATTAGACACAAGGTGTAAGAAATTAAGTTATTGTTTTTGGGGGATGGAAACCCTTCTCAAGCAACAACCACAATCCTTATCAGTGTGAACCACAAAAGTCAGTCAATTAACCTATGCTTTATCCTCTGGTAGCATGGTACATAGGCAGTCAGGTTTAATTTAGCGCCAATTTGCAAAGCTTTATTGCATCATTTAAACAGTAATAAAGTGAAACCACAACACAGGAAAAATCCCAAACCAATTTAGAAAAATAGAGTACATTTCAATCAATAAAATGATGTCAGAATGACAAAAATTCAGTCTGCAGAACCAGTGATATGCAAATTCAACATTTTAGGTAATTATAATGCCTAAAAGTAGAAAGCTCCACTTTTGTCATCTGGTCAATCTAGACCAAGGTAAAGTCACAGGTTCAGGCCTACTGCAAAGTAGTGTGGGGCAGATACGCGGCCCATGGTTGTCCTGCCTAAAAAGTTACCTTCTCAAAGTCCGGTGTGGTGAGTAGAGTTCACGGTGGAGAAGACTGTAGGAAGAGCATGGTGGATGGTCATCTCTTTAGCATGAAGAGCAGTCCAAGCATTGGAGAAGGTTGACGCTGTACTGCAAAGATCTGGTTGGGTGTCACAGACAGTCGTTGCTGGAGCCTCGCGTTGGTGGTATCGCGACTGTCATTACTGTGATGTGTAGTGCAGATCCTGCATTGATAGTCGTTGCTGGCAGTCACTGAAGCACAAAGAGTCAGGTTTTTAAATTACAATTCTTTTAAGTACAAACATGACATTTCTATCTGTTTCCAATCAAAGGTTAGCACTTAGTAAATGTAATAAGGTAACCACATATTTATCCTAAGGGAGAGGAGGGCCTCACTCTAGGGAAAAACACATTTTGGAGTTTTTCACTACCATGAAATGTTAAACCTGAAATTAACCCCTTGCGTGCGCATGACGCTACCACCCATCATGAGCCATGTGTGTGCTCATGACGGTGTGGTTCCGTAATGCGGCTGCCGCTTCGCCCACATGGCATTTATTCCCTGCCTGTGCGGGCGGATTAATGAGCAGGCGGGCTGTGATGGAACCATGCCGTTATGAGCACAGGCCGCCCGTGACTTATGGCGGTGTGGTTCCGTCACGAGCACAGCAGCGCCGCGATCACCCCCACCCCCACTGCGAAATTCGTGCCACGGCAAAAGGGTTAAATGTCCTACCAATTAAATACAATGCACCCTGCCTTATGGGCCTACCTAAGGGGTGACTTATATGTATTAAAAAGGGAGGTCTAGGTCTGGTAAAATGTTTATTTTTGTCAGAAGCCAAACACACACACCGGCACTAAACTGGTGGGAACAGGCCCAGCGGGAGGAAAGTTGAAGGTAGTTTGGCCACTCCCAATTATGCTCTCCAAGGAGAACAGATACCCTGCACACAAGCAAGTGCATCAAAGGGAATGGGGTTTGGGCCAAAATAATAAAAGAAATCCTGCGAATTGTAGTGGAGCTCCCTCTCCTGTTCCCTGGATTCTTGTCTGGGTACGTCGGGAGTTTGTGTATGGCTTGAGTTGGAATTCGTCACACCTACCTAGAAGGATCTAAATATAAGTGTGTTCAGCCCCCTCTTGCCCTCTCACTCGCACTCTAGATGCACTTGCACACTCTAGTAGTTTCCAAGCTCACTCAGACCACCAATCAGATAAAAGCAAACCTGCATAGCGTCAATCCACAGAATAAGGATGCAATGTACAGCTTGAAGCCTACTTGGAACTATCGTCCATAGAGGTCCTTTGGATGGAGCCAGTTATTTTCATCCAGACTCTAACATGAGCCTATTATGACCTCTTCTGAAAGTTGTGAATCCTGTCAAGCTGGAAATGCAGCTACTTATGCTTACTGGGTTCATATTAGTAGCTCAAGGGTTAAACATGCACATGAGCCGGCTGAAAGCAATGGGAGCATTTTGTTCTCCAGGTTAGTCAAAGTTAGTCATGCACACGCATGTAATGCCTCGCTGACACTGACTTAGTTTAAGGGTGACATCGCCGAGTTCGGTCAGTCTGTTTGCAATTGAAGCAGGTTGCTGGAGGCTGTAGCGAATGTCCCTCGATGGATGTCTCCAGCGCTGACTTGCACTCGGAGCAGGCGGGCTATATTTCGGAGCTTGGGCTGCACTGGACCGCTTTTCCTTGACAGCTTTGATTGCCTAGCAAGGTTTTGGTCGATGGTGTCATATTTAGGGGTGGGGGGTAAATTCCGTTCCGCTTGCTGCGGAATTTGCAAAATTTCAGCAATTCCACGTTCCGCGCAGAACACAAAATTACCGATAATTCCACAATCCGTGGCGCATCGGAATTCGTGGGCATGGTGAGGTATTGCACAAAACAGTGGCATATTCTTGAATAAATATGCAGAGCAGGATTCATTCTGGCTCGATGCTCCTGTCGCAAAAACTAAACCTCCACAGGAAGCACTTACAGGTATAAATAAAGCAGGTGCCCGAGTTGAAGCTCAAATTCAGTAATGCATTAATCAGCCCCAAAAATTCGTGAGCACGGTTGAGGCTGGGCAGGTGTGATTTCTCCCCATATCTGCAGTCGAACATTAGCTATGATGCTTGATGGAGGTCTTTGCATCCATGACTTTCTCGAGCGCCATCCCCGCGTAGTTCTTGTGACCAGAAGGTTCTCTTCTTTTTCCTAATCTGCTGCTCTGGTCGGTCTCTGACCTGTTATAAACAAGAGGCATGTAAACTTGCATAGAAGCCCCGGCAGTTTGGCACCGCATCACACTCACTAGCAGTATGCAACGTCTTACTTGCACATTACCCACAATTATCACTCGAGGGGCCCCAGCGCCTTTCGGCACAGTGGCAAAGTTACAGACACACATGGTCACTGGAGACAACTCTTCTGGCCCTTTACGCAGCTGTATTGAAGAAAAAGCACTATACATTTAACCAACAAGGTAGCACTTACCGATTAGCTAATAGAACGTACTACAGTTGATTAGAGATATTGCACAAAATGGTGGCATCTTCTTGGATAAATATGCAGGGCAGGATTCATTCGGGCACGATGCTCCTGTCACAAAAACTAAACCTCAACAGGAAGCACTTACGGATATAAAGCAGGTGCCCGAGTTGAAGCTCAAATTCAGTAACGCATTATTCAGCCCCAAAAATTTGGGAGCACAGTCGAGGCCGGGCAGGTGGACTTTCTCCCCATATCTACAGTCGAAAATTAGCTGTGATCCTTGATGAAGGTCTATGCATCCATGACTTTCTCAAGCGCAATCCCCGTACAGTTCCTGTGACCAGGAGGTTCATTCTCCTCCTCTGCGGCTCTGATCGGTCTCCGAACATTTATAAACAAGAGGCATGTGAACTCGCATAGAATCCCCATCAGTTTAGCACGGCATCACACTCACTAGCAGTATGCAACGTCTTACACTCTCATTACCCACAATGATGGACAGCTCACTCGAGGGACCCCGCGCCTTTTGGCGCGGTGGCAAAGTTACAGCTGTAATGTAACGGGTGGAACAAGAAATTTTGCCAGCACGCAAAATTCCACGTGCTCAGGGAGATATTTTGCTGTTTCGCTGAACTTTGCATAGCGCGACTACGCAAATTCCACCCACCCCTAGTGTAAATGCCCCCTGTCAATATGCCCGTCAAGACTTCTAGATCTCAGTGCTAGTTTAGCCCCAAGACATTGTGGACAAATGTATTCATACATGTGCTATTACAGCATCATAGCGCTTTAGCTTCTAGCAGGGAAGCATGCTCATTCAAGCATGAGCAGTTTCCATCACAGAGACCTCAGTTTGCTACTACACCGTCATAGTGCTCTAGCTCAGACATGCAATTATGCTCATTTAAGCATGCACTGTTTCCTTTACAGGGCTTTCTGATCATGTGTTTCTGGTGCCAACCCTTAGGTTTAAGACATTAATGCACCAGCACTGAGGTGTATCGGCCTTTGGCATGGGGTAACCTAGCTTGTATCTGAGTTCCCATGACAATTTTGCCAGATCAAATTGGCAATCTACAACTACACAAAGACTGCAATGGCAGGGAAAGGACTTGGAGCACAGTAGATGCTGGCGGCCCACTAGTGCGAACAAATCAAACACAAGGAGATGATGAACGGAGCGCTGAAATATTTCAGACACTCACTCTAGTCACAGATCTGGGTTGAATCCATAATCATTCTTTAGCTCACTTCGCCACCTCAGTTCAGACCCAGCTATATGCAAATCAGTCTTGACCCTGTGCCTGATGGGAACAGTCCTTCCGGTACTGCCAAGTCAGGTCTTCCCTGAACCGGAAACAGGTAACCATATATTTATCCTGGAACCGGTTTCTGGGTAACACCCTTCAAAAGCCAGGCTAGCTTTAGTCCAGTGGCAAAGTGAGGAAGGGAACTGTCAAGCCAGGTCTTCCCTGAACTGGAAACAAGCATCCTGGGACCGGTTTCTGGGGAACACCCGTCATCAGCCAGGCTAGCTTGAGTTCAGTGGAAAAGTGAGCAAGGGATCCACGCCCGGGCATACCCTGCTCCATGTGCCACTGGATTCAAGCTAGCCTGGCTGATGAAGGATAATACCCAGAAACCGGTCCCAGGATGCTTGTTTCCGGTTTCAGGGAGGAGCTGTCTTCGTAGTTCGGTCTGGACTGTTCCCATGAAGCACAGGGTCAAGACTGATTTGCATATGGCTGGGTCTAAACGGGGGTGGAATGGTCAGCAAAGTAACTATGGATTTTACCCAGATAGCTTGACTGGGGGTGAATGTATGATTTATTCAGCATTCCGTCCATCATTTGTTTGCGTAGCACGCAAGCCCACTAGTAGAATTTAAATTAAGGGTCCTGGGTACATGTAGTACTACTTTGCTAGGGACTTAAAAGTATATGAAATGTGCTAATTGGGTGTAACATCACAAACAAGAACCCAACTATGTCAATGAGAATAAACCTCCACTGGAGAAAACAAAGTTTCTTGTAAAACCCTCACCCAGCAGGGTTACACCTTGGTGGAATACTTCATCATCGGGTCCATCTGTGACCTACGGAGTACATGAGAGCACTTAAGTGAATATGCAATGAGAAAGGAGATGGTGTTAAAAAATAGGAGTGGGTTTATTTTGTGCTCTGTATTAAAAATACCTGGCCAGTTGGTGTATCCTATTTATTCTGGCCTCTAGTCTGTATGATTAAAAAAGAGAGGGATTAGGAAAGGAGGATGTCATGTACCTGCTTGCCTACAAGGTCGACATGTTTCAAGCTGTACCCCTATCGGCTTTTCATCAGGACCTAGAGAAACTAACTCCCTGGTACCACTCCTGCTGTTTCAGACTGGATGCTAATGAAAATGGTGTATAAACATTTGCCACCTATCTAGCGATCACTGTCTGTATTTCTGTGGCCATTTAAATGGAGAGCTAGACTTTACAGCCTTGTGGTCGTATGCGGGCTCCTTCCTTTACGTTCAGTAATATCAATTTTGCCATATTGACCACGGCCAGGTGAAGATAACGTGAGGTAAAATCATATTGTGGGTGGCCACAACTTGTGTAGTTCAAATAGAAATATTTGAGAATAAACAATCTGTGGTCTCTGATATATTGTCAAAGACATACACATATAATATGAAAAAAACACACATCACATACATATAAAATGCTTGAATATTACATCATTGTTCCTCTGGGGGAAAAGGTAGCGTTAGAAATAAGGGATCTCTAATTGAAAGAGGTAGGTACCTTTGTCCAAGTAGGGACCCTTGCTTCTATTCAGGGTAAGGGGATACACAATTTAGATAACCCCTGCTCTCCGCCTTGGTAGCTTGGCACAATCAGACAGGCTTATCCCAAAGGCAATGTGAAAAGTATGTGTACTCAAAACTCACAGGAATACAGTGGTAATAGCACAAATGGACTCCACACCAAATTAGTAAATAAAGTATCTTTAGCTAAACTCAACAAGACCAAAACGGCAAAATTCCAACATGAGTGCAAAAAGAATATGACTTTTAAAAGTTTTCAAGCAAATTGGTCCTAAGGAAACTATGGATTGGTGATTTTTCACAAAGTACCTGAATATGCGTCAAAATTCACACGACCAAACAGCCTCAGAGAAGGGAAGCATTGAGAACAACGGGATGCGTCAGTACCTGACCCCTTGGAGAGGCAATGCAACAGTTATGCTGAAATGCAGGAGAAGTGATGTGTTGAATCCGGACTGTAGGGGGAAGTGATGCGTCGATTCCAAGACGGATCTGGTCTGCAGGTGATGCGTCAGAAAAACTTGCTGCACAGGCGCAATGCGTGAAAAATCCGGGATGTGATGGCGATCGATGTGGCGGCCACGACAAACAGCGCTGCATCGGTTTCATGTGGTTTATGTGCTCAAGAATGTTAATCTTGCACTGTATTTTCATTTCTATATAATGAGTTGACATCTTTGTGATTGCGCGGCCGCATCTCAAATTGCTGCGATGGTCGCAAATTCTGATTTTAATTTTTCTGGTTGTCATACCTACATACTGTAGATTACAGGGGCACGTTATTATGTGCACCACTTTTTATGTATTTCAATTAGTGAAATTCCTTAGTTGATAGGACATTTGATTGTTGAAGACAATTGTTTTTGTTGGTTTTGTCAGATGACAGACACTACAGTTACCACATAGGTAGTGGCCAATGGTTGGTGTTGTAGTACCTGTGAGACTTTTTCCCCTCCCCTTAAAGATGTGTTTTATTTATTTAGTGTTTTATAGAGTGCGAACCAGACCCGCGAGGGTATCAGAGCGCTTTACAGTAGTAACAGGTGGGATACAAGGACATAAGGGGGAAGAGAGCCAAAGCGGTAGGGACAGGTAGATACAGCATAGGGTAGAACAAACATAATATCCGGATACATTTTGGGGTAGGAACAAATTGATACATTAAGCTAGCGAAGCAGACTCAACAAGCTGGAGGTTTGTTTCGGAGCACCGGGTGGGTATCATAAGGAGAAAAGTCCCAGGGATGATGCCGTAACGATAGGTGAAGCCAGGTTACGGAGGTGATTGTAACGTGAGCATTAAGAGAGGAATTTGCCCTTTAGGAAAGATGTGGCCTCCTTTTTTAAGTGAGCTAGAGATGGTATTCTTCTGATGACGGGTGAGAGTGAGTTCACTATCCCAGAGAAGGCCATATTGTACGTTCTTTTTTCCCTGAAGCGTGCAGGTTGGAGCAAAAGGTCTCTGGCGGATCGGGAGTTTCTGGCTTCTCCGGATATCACAAGTTTCTGGGCGAGAAAAGCAGGGGACTTGCAAAAAAAAGCCTTGTGGGTGATGCAAGCCAGCTTAAATTGGATTCTGGCCTCAAGAGGAAGCCAGTTCAGAGCTTTAAAGTGGGGCGCGATATGGTCGAATTTCTTAGAGCCAGTTAGCCCACACATGTCCCTACAAAAAACAGAAAACTACTGTGGATTTACAGAGCACTAGAACACCAATCATGGACTACTATCCTTGTGGTAACTGTAGAGTCTGTCATCTGATGAACCAGCAAAAACAGTTGTCTTCAACAATCAAATGACCTGCTAACTAAGGAATTTACCTAAGTACTGGTTAGCAGTATTAAAATGCACTGAGTCCTAATGTCAACAAAATCGAAATTAAGTAAACAGGAGGTGAGAAGGCAAAACGTTTGGTGGTGACCCTGCAGAGAGGGCCAAGTCCAACACAATGCAATTTTCCTCCTGGAAAACAGGAGACTGCACTATTTTGAGGGACCTACGTAAAATAACACTATTAAATTGTTCACTCAGTGCTAGCTTCAGAAAATGATAGATGCTGATATTATCAACTCTTGGTCCACACACCTTATAAATAGGGAAGCAAGAACAAAGGAACTCACACCATTTAAAGACTGTTTCCCAGTTATGCCACCACTAAGGGCCTAATCAGCCCCATGTCAGCCATTTACGCAATGATAAACACCCTACTGGCAAACCATAAATGGCCCTCTGTGAAGAAATGGTAGCGAATGCTGATGGGAACGGGGAGACGGAGTGTCACTGGAGGAGTGGTCTAAACTAAGGGGAGATAAACCATGGCTAGCTTGTAGCATTCAGGAGAGAGAAACATAGTACAAAATCAGGGGCAATGGTGCATAACACAACAGAAATTCACATAGTTCTTTCCAGAGTCAGACAGTACATTTTGGGTGGATGTGGAATGGAAGGCTCAACTCTAACTGTGTGGTGGACTTGATAGCAACATACTGGAAAGAGATACTAAGTCACATAAAATGAAGGCCATTGGCCTACCTCTCCCTGCAAACCTAACCACAACAATTCTAGGTAGGCCACCTAGCGAATTGAGTTGCTTGGGAGATGAGAATGGATCGTCATTTCACATATGTGAGATGTGGTAGTTTCGAAATAAACAAGGAACCCAGATTTTCCAGCATGGACTTGGAGGTTGTGGAACATGATGGTTCCACATGCACAACAACATTTAAGCTTCCATATAACCCATGGAATGAACAATAAATATTGAAGCGGTGTAAAAGCTGCTGAAAGATCTGCAGCTGCATACACCTAAGTTAAAAGGCCCAGAATCATTGAGGGCACTTGAGCAATGTGTGGGGATCGTGGTAAAAAGGTTGACTGCAAAAATCTTGTTCTAACATGGAAAATATGGAAAAACAAAAAAAATTGCTTTAAAAAAAAGGTGACACCAATGGATTTCTGCCAATTAATGCAAAAAAGAGACAACATTTGCTCGTCATTTATTTAGCAAGAAATGTGTGGCTAATTAAGTATGCTTTGGAAGTGATGGAGCAAGGATTCGCACATAAAGCGACTTGCTCGTATTCAAGAACCTCGAATAACAGTATTAATAAGTGACCAACATGTTTGTCCTACTAAACTTACATTTTCCCCTACATACCGTGTGTGAGAGTGAAGCTTGCTTATGTGTTTACTAATACTAATACGCTTGCACCTAAAATTGCCGCTGCTACGCAGGAATATGGACTGCGCATGCGTCTGTCATACTCACGTGACATGACGTACTTGCAGCTTTGGAGGGAAGCTGTTTACATCTGCGCATTAGAATTAAGATGGCTGCTTTGTGTTCTCACATGCGAGAAGCTTGCACTGCTGCTTTTGCTAAGCTGTCCGTTCTGCTTAATCCTAATGCTATAGTTTATTATAAAGTAATGGGTATAGAGGAGAGATTCATGGTATACCGTGTATTCATTTATTCTGTGTTCTAAACCTGTTTCCTTTTACTTTTCATGTATCGTAATCTTTGGGCCTGGGAGGTGCTACTTACTCCATTTTGAAAATCATTTCTGCGCATGACAGTCCACAGCCAGAGGATGTACTCTGTGTTATTGAACGCAAGCCAGATGGAAACACCAACCAAGATGGGCCTGGAAACTCACGTCTAACCCACTAAGAAGAAGTCAAAAGACTACAATGTATTTGTCAATAGTCTGTTCATTGTTATATGAAATGAAGACATCATGAGAACCTGAATTCAATGGGCGGGAACATTAATTTGAATAGGAGACGGCGAAATTCTAAAATATTAGGTGGTGTGATGACCTGTCCTCTTCCTTGTCCAATCAAAATTGGGGATTCTTACACTTGCAAAATTTGGGGGGGGGGTACACTGACCTGGAAAATAGTATAACTAGCGTAGGTTTAGCTAGAGAAATTGTCCGACTTGTCCGAACAGCTGACCTGTCACTGACCCAAAGCACTCAATAGCTGATCGAGAACAGAGGTGCTGTGGAGCACTCTGTCAGAAGACTCGCTGACCCAATCGGGGTTCTGGGACCTGAAGTGCTGGGGAAGCACTTTGCTGGGGAAATCGATAACCCAATCAGGGTTCTGACTGATAGCTGCAGAGAGGGAGTAGCGCAGGCGTTGCAACTAAACTGCGGGTGCTGGTCTCAACTTTCGGTGGTCCGGTTCTGATCCAAATCTGGCTTTCCTGTCCTGATTCTGACCTGCACTTGCTGGCCTACTGGCGTTTGCAACTTTTGCGGTTTCTGTCCTTAACTGACCCGTGGCCAGGGTTGGTCTTCACACCGTTCTAGGTAAATATAAATCTGTGTGGGAAACAAATAGTACATTTGCGCCCTTTTCTTACCCTCCCTGAATATTGCTAAAGTCATAATTGCATATGTTCCTTTTCTTTCCCCCTCCTTTGGGATAATTAATAAAATCGTGACTCTTGCTATTTCAGCATGACCTATTTTTCTCCTATCCTTTAGAATTGAAGATAAAGAACTGTTCATGAAAATATAGATGTTCCTTTTCTTTACCCTCCCTTAGAAAACTAAAGTGGTTATTCTGAATTCTTAGGGTGTTCCATTTTCTTACCTTCCATATAAGCTATATGGTTAAAATCAGTTTCGTCATTACAATTTGTGTTCCCTTTCTTTTACCCACCCTTGTGAAAGCGATTAAACTGTGATTTGTAGCATGTCCCTCATTTTTCCCATCCTTTAGAAGATATCATTTCAAATCCGATCTCCATAAGTTCATTTCAGTATATTCCTTGTTCTTACCGTCCCTTTAGAATTCTAAATGGTTGGCATAATATATCTTTTGCATAGTTATACACTTTTCATGATTTTGTTTATTGATAGCTTGCTTGCTGTAAACCTTTTGCTTATGACTTTTGATGAAGATGATATAAAGGTTTGCAAAACGTCTCGAGTCTGTGGTTATTATATGAGTGCATATTATTGTATTGCTACCATTCCCATTATGCTAAACTCCCTGATCCCATAGGCCCACGGATACCAGTGACTAGGAGTGTAAGTCAAGGGTATAGGACCTAGGAAGTACAGTATCCGATAGTCAGTGCCCAGGTTACCTGATCTGAGAAATTGTGATTAATGTGTATATGGCCCTAGGTGAATATTTTGATAAAATTATACACGGGTGACCTGCGCGCTCTATCAGTATATTTTCTGGTAGCAGAGGAATGGATAGGGATTAGTTAAGATAGGTAGGTAGGTAAATTTGCTGCTAAATAGGAGAATTACATTGCTGCTAAATAAAAGTATTGATCGATCAAATGTAAAATGTTTTTTCAAATATGAAATGTTCTGAAATGTTTTGAAATTTTACTGATTTTATGCTGTATTGATTTATGTATTAACCAAACCCGTTTGTGACTGTTATATGTTTGTCTGGAATGCACGGGCGCAGGAAAGCGGGTGGTGAAGGAAAGCCACATCGCAGTGAGGTCAGTGGCTCGAGGAAGTTAATGCATAGTTAGGCAGAACCTGAAGCACTATTTAGGGTTTTCTGTATGAATGTATGAATAAATGATATCAAAAAGTTCGCTGGCAAAACTTCTATTGTGATATCACCTAGTAAGGGTCACACAGAAGGAGTAGCAGGTTTGTCTGAGCTTGATTGATAGCAAAGGGGTTCGCTAGTGAAACTTTGGCCTTAGTATATATCCCAGAGTGGATGAGTCCGGAGGAGTAGCAGGTTCTCTAATGCTTGTGTGAAGGGTAGGCAGAAGAGATTTATCCGCAGTGTATGAGAGGTAAACGGAAGGGATTTACTTGCAGGGAAATCAATCTTTCCTTTCTAGTCACTCGAGTACAGTGGCGAAAGTTTAATGGTGTAAATTAAAACAAAGCACTTGCACTTTAAATTAAAGAATTGAATTTTACATTACCTTGTGAAGGAGGGAGTCAGTTGCAGAGCTGCGTTGACGTCACTCAGTCACTGGTATTGGTCGAGACAGCGGGCGGCGGGCGGGCGGCGGGCGGCTAGCTGAGATAGAATTGTAAAGGACGGGTGAGCACAGGAGCGTGGGAACTCGTCTCACGAAAAAAGCCGCGCACTCATTGGTTGCAATTATTAGAAACTGCATTTTTGGTTGGTTGCAGGAAAATAAAAGACGCGCTAGTATTGAAAGTGATTTGTAAAAAAAAGTCAGGTGATCTTTGTATTTGTAAAATATAAGTGGTATCCAAGCCATCCAGAGATTCGACCTGATCCAAGATACCAAGGTTTTGCTAGAGATCAGGCTATAAGAGGCAGACCTCGCATTATGTAATGAAGTAAGAGAAAAATGTAAATTGTAGACAAAGTAAAAAATTACTTTAAGAAAGACAAGCCCATTAAATCTAGAGAAGGAGTCATCATTCCACCACCAAACACTCCCGCATCGTTTATGATGTTTGATAGAGGCTAACACTCTTGTGTGTGGTTGGAGAATTTGGTGGAATATACTAAAGATGATGGAATTTTAGGTACATTTAATGGAAGAATTTTGTTCAACTTGAGGACTCGAATGATTGATTTATATCCCAGACCTAGATTAACGCAATATGAGGCTTTAGAGGAATGGGAAATAGAGGCTTTTGAGAGAGACAGGCCCAGAATTGACAAAGGGTTAAGTAAATTCTATCCAAAAGTACAGAAAGAATCTCAAGATAAAAAAAATGAAACAGTGGAGACAGAACATGTTAGTAGAAGGGCTATACCCTGTACTAACATTAGGAGAGCCCACGGGAGGTAAAAGGACTGAGAAAACAAAACATTTAATGACCAGTGGTGACTCAGACGATGATTATTTGGAGGATTTATTAATGAAAAATCCACCACCTTATAATGAGGAACCCGAAACAGAAAATCCAAGAAACCCATTTTTAAAACCTCCTTATTCTGAGGGATCGAATATGGTGAATCCAAGTGCCCCAGGTTTAAACCCACCCTTGATTCTGCAAATAATACATGAAACATCCATTGAAAAGGTCCTACAGGACAGAGAACGAGAGGCTTTAATCAAACAAAGAACTGAACTGATTCAGAAAATTTCCCAATTAAACACAAGTCCTGAAGCTTTGACAATCCCAGTAACTATTGGCCCAGTTGTTCCTTTGTACGGGGATAAGCAAGGTAGTTCAAAAACTCCAGTTATAACTACATCAGTAGTGCAGCCGAGAAAAGAGCCCTTGGTAATAGATGACCAGGCAAGCGAATGTGAGTCTGTAATTTCTTTAATGGACTTACCAATAAGGGAACCAGAAGGTAGTTCAATGAGAAAGAACACTCCTTTAAATTCAAGAGAAGTCCAGATAGAGACATCTTCTGGTACGAGAAGTGCCACGGTAGTGAACCCTGAAGAAATAGACAGATGGACCCGAGAAATAGAGAGACCCAAAACCCAGCCAAAGCCAATAGATATATATATATAAGCTAAGAATCGAATTGGAGGAATTGATGGCTGGGAATGTGGGATTGGACAGACAGAACACTCTTAGTGAAGATGAATTATTATTCATTTGCATTCATTACCCGGAATACAAGAGTGTACCATGAGAAATTAATGGACACCGCAGCTAGCATGGGAATCGACATTGGCAAATCTAAAGTGTTCCCTAAGTGTTCCCTAAAGGCCTCCCCCTGTCTCAGCTATTGCCAGAGACAACGCCGGACAGAGCGGGGTCTCACTACGCCTGAGCCAGGACCAGGACGAGGTGAGGTCTCTTCCCCGGGCACCCTGGATCTAACAAATTTACCAGGTGTCATGGAGGAGTGAAGCCACAGTAATTGGAGATTCATATCCTTTACTTAAATATCACACAATTATTGTTTTGACTTTTTTCACCAACACATTTTTGCAGTCGCACTATTGAGAGAACAGAGGCCCTGATGAAAGCCTAGGGTCAAATTCCCGCTTACGCAGAAACATGTCGGCCCCTATGCAGATATTTGTTAAACTGCAGTAGTATAGTTTTGTGCTGTTCTTTGTTTTTAATTAGGAAGAGGTCTTGGTAGAATAAAGTAGGAATGAGATTCTCTATCCTATTTTAACCTTTCACACACTTTCCTTCGTTGCACTGCACCTACCCGTCTGATCAGATTCTTATGATTGTTCCTTGTGTTGGCATGTGTAAACCATGTGTCCACAGACGGTACTACTTTGTTGTCTCAATGATCTAGAGACACTGTACCTGGGACAGAGGACCACATGAGAATATTGATCATACATGATATTGATGGGAATCCAATACGGGTGTTTATTTTGCTAACACAGGGGCAACCATGTTTCTGGATGACGCCTTGAGCTAGTACTCTTACTAATCTGAGACCATAGCTTTTTTCCTGATACATGAATCAGAAGTCAGACCCATAGGTTTTCTAGGTTGATCAGATTCTGGAATACAGGGGATACAACCTATGCGAGGTCTCTAAATATCCCTTAGGCCCTCCCCAAAGATGTGTTTATATAAATCTAAAGTGTTGCAAAAGCCATACCGAGCAGAATTCTCTGACAAAGATTTAGAAAACATGAATGTGTCAGGAAGAAAGGTGCAGATAAGAGAACTATTAAACCTGTTACAAAAATGGGGATACTGAGAAAAATGGGCTAAGAAAAAGGAAGAGGCTCGCTCAAAACAAATGACTTCTGAATATGTCCTAAAAGAAGCAGAAAAGGTGGAAAAATTATATCCTATGCGAGAAGTACAAGGTGGAGGTTATGTACATGTGCCATGGTCCAGACAGGATATTGTATCCTTTACAAATTACTTCCCAAAACTGCGTGAAAAACCTGTAGACTGGTACAGGCAGGTCGAAAGATTCGTGAAAGTTTCCAAATGCCTCCTGAAAGACCTAGACGGATTCTTTGACATTGTGGTTCCAGTAGATTTGTGGACAGAATGTAAAATCGCTATTGATTGGCCTACTGAAGAATACCACAGAGACCCAAAGACAGGGGCCCCTTCCGAGGATGTGATGAAGAAATATAATCGGGTGATACTGTACCTGAAAGGAAAGGTGCCTGCAAAAGAGACTGACTGGACTAGGATAGATAGAACCACTCAGAACCGAGATGAAACTGTTCATTCATACTACAAACGTCTGTTACAGGTGTTCAAGACGTATAGTGGGCTGGACAATATCGAAATGAAAGACATGACCAATTTCATTTATCGATTTGTGTTGGGGTTAAGGCCTGAGATCTCGCAGTGGATCAAAGACAATAAAATCTGATGGCAGGCCAAGCCAATTGACGAGGTCCTTAAATATGCTAAGTACTGTGAAGATGAGCTAGAAAATAAACGAACAGAGCTGAAAGAAAAGGTCATGTGGGTACAGGTAAAATTAGCAGAGCACCAAGAACAGCAGCTAAGCAAAATGACTAGTAACCAGAATCAGGGTCCTGGAAATGGGGAAAAGCAGAGGAGAAAAATTAGTGGAGAGGAGGCAAAGAAGAAATTCCCCTGCCACGGGTGCGGAAAGTTGGGACACTGGAAGGACGCGTGTAAGGCTGTGCAGAGTGGTAATATGCAAATTAATGATTTAAATCCACACTGGCAGAAAGAGGTGCCACGGAAGACCCAGCGGCAGGTAAAACAGAATCAGTTGCCTCATGCACCTATGCCAAATTATAAGAGCAAAGCACAACAGGGTGTAGATACCACAAATTGGGAAGGAAGGGAGAATAGAGATACAGCAAGTTCACAATTTCTGTTAAATGACACTTTCCTCTGTGATGAACCTTACTGACGGTGCCTGAGGAGGGAGGACGAGGAGTGCGTGCTTGGCGCCTCCTTGCCGGTGGACCAATCAGGGCCATACATTGAAAGAAAGGTTGAAGGAAATGATGTTACCTTTCTGTTGGACACTGGTGCTACCCGTTCTACTGTGAGAACAGCAGACGTTCCAAACCTACCCCTCTCGGGAGAAGCGATCCAAGTAATGGGCGTTTCTAATAAACAAATTAGTACCCCAGTTACAGAACCCATTGAAGTTAGAATTGGCAAATTTAAAGAAATGCATAGATTTGTTGTCTGTGATTCAAGTCCTGTTAACCTACTAGGGCGAGATTTGTTGTGCAAAATGAATTGTACCATCTTTTGCACCTCAAATGGCGTTGAAATTCAAACCCCAGATGAAGACAGAATTTACAAATTAATGTTAGCAAGACCAGAGACTGGAATTAAAAAGCTAACACTACAAGACTTGCCAGAAGAACTCCAACAGACAGTAAAACCGGAGGTATGGGACTTTACTGGAAAAGACGTAGGATTAATGGCAAATGTTGACCCACTTAAAATAGCAATAAGAGAAGATGCAGCTGACCCAAATACTCGACAGTATAAAATGAGTGAAGAAGTAAAAGCAGGGGTTGCTGTCGAAGTAAAACGATTGCTGGAAGCAGGAATTTTGCAGGAAGTGTTGAGCAGTCCTTGTAATTCTCCCATATTTGGCACAAAGAAACTGAGTGGTAAGTACAGGGTCGTACAAGACTTGCGCAAGGTTAATAAAATTGTTGTTCCTTGCTGCCCAGTCGTGCCAAATCCTGCAGTGATTTTATACCAAATACCGTGGAATGCTGGATGGTTTACAGTCATTGACCTGTGTCATGCATTCTTTTCGATTCCATTACATCCAGACAGCAAATTTCTTTTCTCATTTGAATTCGACAGTCATGTCTACGTCTGGAATAGTGTTCCTCAGGGGTACACAGAGAGTCCCTCAATTTTTAATCAAATTCTGAAAAAATACCTTGAATCACAGAAATTGCCCGGAAAGTCAGTCTTGGTGCAATACATAGACGACCTCTTGGTAGCTATTTATCACAAAGGAGGGAAGAGGAGGTCCTATCTGTTCCCCAGAACGTAGTCATGTAAATCAAATGTGGATAGGACACTTGTTACCGCTTAGCCAGGAGATATTTTATTGGGAAACCCTCATAAACGCCGTGTATTCCGAGTAGCGGTGTATCTTATTATCCGCCCCACACTGGCGTTGTGGCAGTAGTCATAGGGTTTCTCAAAAATACGGTGCCTGCCTCGCCCGAGGCAATCTCTGGTGTATCGTGGCAGTGTCCAGAGATCAGGTGATACCCAACTGGTAGGTATTAAAAAGACTGATAAAAATAGTCTACAATCTACAAACTAACTTTATTCATGTAGTTGGTGGCTATAATAAAAATAATGTTTGGGTATGCTGGTAGGACTGAGTGAGGGGTCCTATGCATATCACTTAATCAAACGTCGACATGTTTCAGCTCTGCGGCCCGAAGGTCTGTGGAGCTTTCGTCAGGACAAATAACAATTAAACAATACAGTTAAAAATTACTATCACTATTTGTGAAGTAGTTCATTTGTTTGTAAACTAAGGGTGCTTACCCACTGCGAATCAGGCTTATTCACCTAAGAAAAGAGAGAAGAAAAGAAAGAGCAAGGCAATATCTGGCTTGTTGCGTTTGTGCGTGATATATATATATATACTTTATGTGATAACTAAAAGTGTCTCTTATAACACTGAAGTTAGCAATTTGTAACACCAATAGATCAAATTAGATACATTTGATAGACTCTTAAGGAAGCATTCATGACGAATTGCACAGAAAAAGCAAAAGTGAGAAAAGAGTGGACATAGCGGTCACAATCCAAAACTGTTCGACATTAAATACATTTTTTAAGTAGCACAACCTATATCGAAATACAGGTAGGAACAATCAAATATTGACAAACAAGGTTCGTACCTTTCGTGTGGGTAAGAGTGTTGTGAACCTGTATTTTGAAAGTACCAGCGGTTATTACAGAGTTGGTAGCAAACACTTTTACCGATAATTAAAAGATACCTCATATGAGGTCTTACCTTAGTCACCACTCATATGGTCTAAGACAAATAGTCGTAGGCTATGGAAAAAGTGGGATTACAAGATTACCGGTATTGTCTCAAAAAAAGTTAGGGCGGGATTCGATGAGAAATCCTGTCATACCCGCATCGGAAACTCTGTCCGCGTCTTGTGCTGGCTCTGCCTTAGGGACGCCGTAGACGCATTTCCGGCGGTGCTATAGCAAAAAACCGTTGGTGTAGAAAGAGGACACAACCTCATAACA
Organism: Lissotriton helveticus; assembly: GCF_964261635.1. Classification (NCBI taxonomy): domain Eukaryota; kingdom Metazoa; phylum Chordata; class Amphibia; order Caudata; family Salamandridae; genus Lissotriton; species Lissotriton helveticus. The sequence goes on along the minus strand of NC_136062.1, from coordinate 52,806,451 downwards.
ACAACAACGACAGACTCTTGGATCATAGGATTTACAATACAACCAATGTTTTAGAAAACCGACACCATTAAATTAAACATAAACCAAATTATGCAATAATTGAAAGCGTTCAGGTTATTATAAATATCAATGTTCAGGTTATTAAGAAAACACGAACGTGTTGCCTTCTCATGCTTGGTGGTGGTGGTATCGAACTGCCACTAGAGAAAAATCTGTATTATCTGATAAAGTGGTGCCATGAAATTTCATCATTCAATCCTTGTTTATTTGTCTTCAGACGATCGACCCAACGTTGTTCCTTCTCATACAGTACTTTCTCCACGTTGGGGGTATTCTCAGATAATCTTTCAATTACTGTCCATTTCAGTTCTTCAATACTGTGTTTGAACTCAACGAAGTGGGAACAGAGCTTTGTTGTGGTTTTCTGAAGGCGGATGTTACTCTTATGTTTCACCTTTCTGCATGTCATCCCAATGTACTTCTTTTCACATGGACAGGTCACCATGTAGATCAAATGAGACGAATTACAATTGCTGTGTTGTTTTTGTATCCACTTCAGTGTAGGTGTCAATTGTAAAATTTTTGATTTGCTTGTGGAAGTACAGGCTATACAAGAGCCGCAAGGATAATGTCCTGTCACAGGCATCATTTGGGAATCCCTTATTGGATGTTCAATTCTCAATTTTTGTGGGCGGGTGTGAACCAGAAAATCACGTAGATTTTTTGAACGCCTATTGGCAAAACGCACTGAAGTGGATACAAAAACAACACAGCAATTGTAATTCGTCTCATTTGATCTACATGGTGACCTGTCCATTTGAAAAGAAGTACATTGGGATGACATGCAGAAAGGTGAAACTCAGGATCGGAGAACATAAGACTAACATCCGCCTTCAGAAAACCACAACAAAGCTCTGTTCCCACTTCGTTGAGTTCAAACACAGTATTGAAGAACTGAAATGGACAGTAATTGAAAGATTATCTGAGAATACCCCAAACGTGGAGAAAGTACTGTATGAGAAGGAACAACGTTGGGTCGATCGTCTGAAGACAAATAAACAAGGATTGAATGATGAAATTTCATGGCACCACTTTATCAGATAATACAGATTTTTCTCTAGTGGCAGTTCGATACCACCACCAAGCATGAGAAGGCAACACGTTCGTGTTTTCTTAATAACCTGAACATTGATATTTATAATAACCTGAACGCTTTCAATTATTGCATAATTTGGTTTATGTTTAATTTAATGGTGTCGGTTTTCTAAAACATTGGTTGTATTGTAAATCCTATGATCCAAGAGTCTGTCATTGTTGTTGTTATGAGGTTGTGTCCTCTTTCTACACCAACGGTTTTTTGCTATAGCACCCCCGGAAATGCGTCTACGGCGTCCCTAAGGCAGAGCCAGCACAAGACGCGGACAGAGTTTCCGATGCGGGTATGACAGGATTTCTCATCGAATCCCGCCCTAACTTTTTTTGAGACAATACCGGTAATCTTGTAATCCCACTTTTTCCATAGCCTACGACTATTTGTCTTAGACCATATGAGTGGTGACTAAGGTAAGACCTCATATGAGGTATCTTTTAATTATCGGTAAAAGTGTTTGCTTCCAACTCTGTAATAACCGCTGGTACTTTCAAAATACAGGTTCACGACACTCTTACCCACACGAAAGGTACGAACCTTGTTTGTCAATATTTGATTGTTCCTACCTGTATTTCGATATAGGTTGTGCTACTTGAAAAATGTATTTAATGTCGAACAGTTTTGGATTGTGACCGCTATGTCCACTCTTTTATCACTGTCCCTAAGAGTCTATCAAATGTATCTAATTTGATAATATTGGTGTTACAAATTGCTAACTTCAGTGTTATAAGAGACACTTTTAGTTATCACATAAAGTATATATATATATATATCACGCACAAACGCAACAAGCCAGATATTGCCTTGCTCTTTCTTTTCTTCTCTCTTTTCTTAGGTGAATAAGCCTGATTCGCAGTGGGTAAGCACCCTTAGTTTACAAACAAATGAACTACTTCACAAATAGTGATAGTAATTTTTAACTGTATTGTTTAATTGTTATTTGTCCTGACGAAAGCTCCACAGACCTTCGGGCCGCAGAGCTGAAACATGTCGACGTTTGATTAAGTGATATGCATAGGACCCCTCACTCAGTCCTACCAGCATACCCAAACATTATTTTTATTATAGCCACCCAACTACATGAATAAAGTTAGTTTGTAGATTGTAGACTATTTTTATCAGTCTTTTTAATACCTACCAGTTGGGTATCACCTGATCTCTGGACACTGCCACGATACACCAGAGATTGCCTCGGGCGAGGCAGGCACCGTATTTTTGAGAAACTCTATGACTACTGCCACAACGCCAGTGTGGGGCGGATAATAAGATACACCGCTACTCGGAATACACGGCGTTTATGAGGGTTTCCCAATAAAATATCTCCTGGCTAAGCGGTAACAAGTGTCCTATCCACATTTGATTTACATGACTACGTTCTGGGGAACAGATAGGACCTCCTCTTCCCTCCTTTGTGATAAACAATTATAAGCAGCGTGCAGCTGCGGGAAACTCTTTTCGAAAACCAATACACTCACTGATTGCTCGTTATGGAGGACAACAGTGGCTTGAGTTTCACGGAGAGTGACATAAGTGAGATTTTAGCGGCACAACCCCTACTCCAAAATGCTGATCTGGCACAAGCATTGGCCCAGACCGATGACTGGGAAAGCCTCACAGCCAAAAAACAGGAACAGATAAGGACTGCTATTCACGGAATAATAATGACTGAATACCTGCGATCCAAAATAGCACCACGAGGTCTTTGGATCACTAATGCCCCCAGAATCTTTCTCCACGATTTAGCTTTTAAAAAAGACTGGTCGGCAATCTCTTGGAAATGTACTCTTGATTATCTTGTCCTGATTGTGAAAACAGCTAGAAGATTGTCTGAAGCTTTACTCACAGAGATACAAGCTTGTGAAGCAGAACTCAAAAAGGGTATACAACCAGCTGTCTACAAGAAGAGACTTGAAGAATTAAATAAAGAAATCTCGGAGAATCATGAGTATCTGATGCAAAATAAATTACAAAAACTAAGTAAAGAGCTTAAAAAATTCAGTCAGGAGAAAATGCACCCATATACTAAAGCAGACTATAAGGTTAACGACACCACCACAGATAATGACTCAGATGGGTGGAACTCCTCTGGAGGATCAGAAACTGGATCCGTGGACTCAGGCCCAAGAAGGGGTAAAGGTTATTATCGATCCCGACCTCAAAGGAGAGGAAATAGATGGCCCAGACAACATTTCATGGGTCCCCCGATGCCCTTCTACCAACCATTCATGCAACCATTTCCATGGTGGATGAACCCTTATAACCAAGGTGCACTCCAGATGCAGAACATGATGGAGATGCCTACACAAGGAATAAATAATCAAAACCAGGATCCTTTTTTATTGAGGGGCCAAAATCAACGAGGAAGGAGAAGAAATATAACATGGCAAGACCAACAACCAAATGTTCAAACTCGGAGCATGACAACAGCGAAGCCAGGAACGAGCAAAACGAGTCACTAATTATCAACCTGAGTACTGTGACTCTATCTAGAGAACAGGAAAATATTCTCAACAAAGGACTGGGTTATGTGCCGACTCCCAATTGTGATCTCTTCAAGTTGAAGTGTGAACTGTCTGAATTTTGCCGCACACTAAAATTGAAAGCCCACTTCTCAGGTGCATCGCCAGTGGTGAATGAAGGGGACACCACCCTGAGAAAGAAGTCCACCTTTACTCCTCCTAGCAGTACAGTTCCTATTGAAATCCAAGCCTTTGAGCAGGCTATTTTCACAGGAATTGAAGAAATCAAATCAAATGCCAGAAAGCCTTTCCAAAATCTAACAAAAAAAGAACACAAAGCCCTGGAAGAACTTCGGACTAATGGAAACATCGTAATAAAACCCGCAGATAAGGGCGGAGGAATTGTTATACTTGGAAAAGAAGGATACAGAGATCAATGTTTAAAGTTACTGGCAGACAAGAAATTCTACACTGAAATCACAATAGACCCAACATCAAGACTTAAAACAGAGATTGCAATGATGGTCTATGAAGCTGAATCACATGCATGGATTAGTAAAAAAGAAGCTGAATTTCTCATAACAACGGATCCAAAAATACCTTTTTTCTATTCCCTTCCTAAAACACACAAAAACAAAGTCCCTCCTCCCAGACGTCCAATAGTATCAGGAATAGGCTCTGTACTAGAACCACTTTCAAAATTCGTAGACCAATTTCTCCAACCATTGGTCCAAAAGACCCCTGCCTACCTAAAGGACACAAGGGATTTGTTAAATCATCTTAAAGACAAATCGTTCGACCCTACTACAATGCTATTAGTGGGCCTTGACGTCGAATCCCTATACACTAGCTTACCACAAAAAGAGACTCTTGAAATGCTAGAGGATGTGCTTTTCATGGAAAACTGGAATTTCAAAACACCAAGACACTTTGTTCTTGAATGCTGCCGGCTGGCGCTAACCGAAAATTATTTTGAACACGATGGCCAGTTGTTTCTACAGAGCCATGGCACCTCCATGGGGAGTGCCTTTGCTCCTTCGGTGGCAGGACTCTACGTCAGTAATTTTGAAACAAAAAATGTCTTAACAACTGAGAACCCGTATGTTTCCAGTATTATATACTGGAAACGCTACATAGATGATGTTCTATTAATCTGGCGTAATGACCAAGACCTGAATCAATTTATGGAGTGGCTAAATACACGAGATCGCTGGCTCCACTTCACACACACAGCTGACAAGGAAAGCATTGACTTCTTGGATTTGACCATCTATATAAAAGACAACATCATCGAGACAAAAACCTACAGAAAACCTACTGCAAAGAACAGCTTTTTATCTTACAAAAGCTTTCATCCTCAACCATTGAGAGACAATCTGCCCTATAGCCAGTTTCTTCGTCTCAAAAGGAACTGTATCCAAATAGCGGACTATCAAGACCAAGCTAAAGAACTGAGTGACAGACTTGTCAAAAGACATTACAAACCGTCCATGATTTCTAAATGCCGCAAGAGAGCCATGAATCAACCGAGAGAAAATCTCTTAAAAACCTATGAGAAAACAACACCTACAGATTTAATGACATGTGTAACAACTTTCAGTCCTGTGACATACCAAATAAACAAACTTATCAATAAAAATTGGCACATCTTGAATACGGGCAAATTTGATTGGCCAAAACCCCGTTTTGCCAATAGGCGTTCAAAAAATCTACGTGATTTTCTGGTTCACACCCGCCCACAAAAATTGAGAATTGAACATCCAATAAGGGATTCCCAAATGATGCCTGTGACAGGACATTATCCTTGCGGCTCTTGTATAGCCTGTACTTCCACAAGCAAATCAAAAATTTTACAATTGACACCTACACTGAAGTGGATACAAAAACAACACAGCAATTGTAATTCGTCTCATTTGATCTACATGGTGACCTGTCCATGTGAAAAGAAGTACATTGGGATGACATGCAGAAAGGTGAAACTCAGGATAGGAGAACATAAGAGTAACATCCGCCTTCAGAAAACCACAACAAAGCTCTGTTCCCACTTCGTTGAGTTCAAACACAGTATTGAAGAACTGAAATGGACAGTAATTGAAAGATTATCTGAGAATACCCCCAACGTGGAGAAAGTACTGTATGAGAAGGAACAACGTTGGGTCGATCGTCTGAAAACAAATAAACAAGGATTGAATGATGAAATTTCATGGCACCACTTTATCAGATAATACAGATTTTTCTCTAGTGGCAGTTCGATACCACCACCACCAAGCATGAGAAGGCAACACGTTTGTGTTTTCTTAATAACCTGAACATTGATATTTATAATAACCTGAACGCTTTCAATTATTGCATAATTTGGTTTATGTTTAATTTAATGGTGTCGGTTTTCTAAAACATTGGTTGTATTGTAAATCCTATGATCCAAGAGTCTGTCATTGTTGTTGTTATGAGGTTGTGTCCTCTTTCTACACCAACGTTTTTTTGCTATAGCACCGCCGGAAATGCGTCTACGGCGTCCCTAAGGCAGAGCCAGCACAAGACGCGGACAGAGTTTCCGATGCGGGTATGACAGGATTTCTCATCGAATGCCGCCCTAACTTTTTTTGAGACAATACCGGTAATCTTGTAATCCCACTTTTTCCATAGCCTACGACTATTTGTCTTAGACCATATGAGTGGTGACTAAGGTAAGACCTCATATGAGGTATCTTTTAATTATCGGTAAAAGTGTTTGCTACCAACTCTGTAATAACCGCTGGTACTTTCAAAATACAGGTTCACGACACTCTTACCCACACGAAAGGTACGAACCTTGTTTGTAAATAATTGATTGTTCCTACCTGTATTTCGATATAGGTTGTGCTACTTGAAAAATGTATTTAATGTCGAACAGTTTTGGATTGTGACCGCTATGTCCACTCTTTTCTCACTTTTGCTTTTTCTGTGCAATTCGTCATGAATGCTTCCCTAAGAGTCTATCAAATGTATCTAATTTGATAATATTGGTGTTACAAATTGCTAACTTCAGTGTTATAAGAGGCACTTTTAGTTATCACATAAAGTATATATATATATATCACGCACAAACGCAACAAGCCAGATATTGCCTTGCTCTTTCTTTTCTTCTCTCTTTTCTTAGGTGAATAAGCCTGATTCGCAGTGGGTAGCACCCTTAGTTTACAAACAAATGAACTACTTCACAAATAGTGATAGTAATTTTTAACTGTATTGTTTAATTGTTATTTGTCCTGACGAAAGCTCCACAGACCTTCGGGCCGCAGAGCTGAAACATGTCGACGTTTGATTAAGTGATATGCATAGGACCCCTCACTCAGTCCTACCAGCATACCCAAACATTATTTTTATTATAGCCACCCAACTACATGAATAAAGTTAGTTTGTAGATTGTAGACTATTTTTATCAGTCTTTTTAATACCTACCAGTTGGGTATCACCTGATCTCTGGACACTGCCACGATACACCAGAGATTGCCTCGGGCGAGGCAGGCACCGTATTTTTGAGAAACCCTATGACTACTGCCACAACGCCAGTGTGGGGCGGATAATAAGATACACCGCTACTCGGAATACACGGCGTTTATGAGGGTTTCCCAATAAAATATCTCCTGGCTAAGCGGTAACAAGTGTCCTATCCACATTTGATTTACATGACCTCTTGGTAGCGTCTAAAAGTCGGAAAGACTGTGTTGCTGACACCATTGCATTACTGAACCATTTAGGTGAAGGAGGACATAAAGTGTCACCAGATAAATTACAGTTCTGTACTTCATCAGTAAAATATCTGGGGCATCAGATAGAAAGGGGTGTCAGGAAAGTTACCTCAGAGAGAATTAGAATAATTCGAAACATGGAGTTGCACAACACTCAGAAAGAAATCAGAATGTTTCTTGGAGTTGTTGGATACTGCAGGCAGTGGATTGTGGGATTTGCATTCCTAGCAAGACCATTGATAAAAAAGACAAAGAAAGAGCCAAGGACCCAGTGGAGTGGGATGACGAAAGCATGGCTGCTTTTGTAAAATTACGAGAGAGTCTGTGTACAGCTCCTGCATTAGGAATGCCTGATTATTCAAAAGAATTTGCACTGTTTTGTGACACACAAGACAATTGTGCACTTTCAGTCCTGACCCAAATTCATGGCTTAACAAGACGTCCAGTGGCATATTTTTCTTCCACATTGGACCCAGTGGCAGCTGCATTTCCTGGATGCCTGAAAGCAGTGGCTGCGACATGCATGAGTCTTGAGCAGAGCGAATCCATCATTATGGGACATCCTGTAACTGTGTATGTTCCACATGCAGTTGTAATTTTGCTGACAAGAACAAAAACCCAGTATCTCACACCTAGTCGGCTGACTAAGTACAAGAGAATCCTTGTAGGTGCAGGAAACTTAACCATTGCTAGATGTAATATCTTGAATCCAGCTACCCTACTACCAAATTCACTCTCAGCAGAAGTGAAGAAACATGACTGCATTGATCTGACCGAGTTTAGTACAAAACCACGCCCAGACATAAAAGAAGAGCCCTTAACTAATGCAGAATACGAGCTGTTTGTAGATGGCTCTTGTATGAGACATGAGGAAGGAGGCCTAAGCGCTGCTTACTCAGTGTGTACTTTGGGAGGTCCAGTTGAAGCATCCTATTTACCTGGAGTCAAGTCTACACACAAGTAGCTGAATTGGTAGCATTGGCAAGAGCCTGTAAATTTGGAAAGAACTGGAAAGTAACCATATATACTGACAGCCAATATGGTTATGGAGTTGTACATAACTTTGGCTAATTGTGGATGCAAAGGGAGTTTCTGACTTCTTCGGGTACTCCCATTAGTAATGGAAATTATGTACAAGATTTACTGGAAGCAATCCAGTTACCAAAAGAATTGGCTGTGGTCAAGTGTGCTGCTCACAAATCTGGCAACGACGAAGTGACAGCAGGTAATCAGTATGCTGACCAGTTAGCCAAACATTGTGCAAGATACAAAATGGCTTTCAATAAAAAGGTTGGGGTGAACGGAAACAGCTGCCAACTTATGATGCTAGAAGGAATAAACACATGGGAAGAAGTGAGAGACTTACAGGACACAGCAGAGCCAAAAGAGAAGGAAAATTGGAATAAATTTGGTTGTCAGAGAAGGGTTGAAGATGGTGTCATTGTTTACCTTGATGGTATGCCTGTGTTACCAGACTGTCTGCTTGCTCCTATGGCTAGGTTGATACATGGAGACACACATTTGGGAAGAGATGCTATGATACGCATATTTAGACAGGCATGGTTCAACTCGAACTTCAGAAACATAGCAGAGGCACTCTGCCAGAGGTGTCTGGTTTGTCAACAATTTAATCCAGGAAAGAAAACAGTAGTGTTGCCAGGAAAAATTGGAAAGGCAGAAGGCCCTTTTATACGATTACAGCTTGATTTCATTCAATTACCCCCTTGTCGAGGAATGAAGTACATACCTGTCATTGTCTGCCTGTTTTCAAAATGGGTGGAAGCCTACTCCACACGCAGGAATGATAGCATCACTGTAGCTAAACTGTTACTTAGGGAACTTATACCTCGGTACGGGTTTCCAGTTAATATTGAATCAGACAGAGGAAAACATTTCCATAGTGAAATAATAAATTTGTGCAGCAGTCAAGATTACGCAAAAACTGCACTGTGCATATCCCCCATCGGCTTCTGGAGTGGTAGAACAATTGAATGGCACAATCAAATCAAGATTGGGAAAAATGTGTGAATCAACTCAAATGGAATGGCCAGATGCTTTGCCCCTTGTTTTGATGGGACTTAGAAGTATTCCAGACCGGAACACAGGCTTGAGTCCTCATGAGATACTGATGGGTAGAGCAATGCGGCAAGCATGGGTGCCAGGATACAAACTGATAAGCATTTCTGATGATTTGGTGCTAGAATACTGCAAAGAACTGGCTGACCAAGTGCGTTCTATCTCTTACCAGGTTGGGGAAGACGCTGTCGCCAGACCAGCAACACCAGCACATGACCTGAACGCAGGTGATTGGGTAGTAATAAAGAAACATACTCGGAAAACTTGCCTTGCACCAAGGTGGGGAAAACAACGACAAGTAATTCTGGTTACCACCACAGCTGTGAAATGTGCAGGAGTGCCACATTGGATCCATGCCAGTCACACGAAGAAAGTGACTGAACCTGAGGAAACTGAGGCTGAAGGTTGTGCAGCTGAAGGGTCTCGAGAACTTGATCCTGAAGAGGAACAACGGAGCTCCACTCAAGATGATTGGGTCCTAATAATCGACCTGACTGTAGATCCTATGAGAACAAGAAGACAGACCTATTTAGATAGACAGTGGGAGAGTGAGGATGAGACAGGTGTAGAAGGAGATACTCAGATCATTGAAATCCAAATCAAAACTGATACTAAGGAGGATCAGATAGGGAAAGAGCAGGCAATCGACACACCTCCAAGAACTCCTGAGCCTAAAGAGGGACAGATAGAAATTAGGGCGGAGGTTCAAGCGGAAGAAAATCAAAAGTTCTTAGAGCTTGAACAGGACCAGATAGGAATAGACAATTGTGTTCAGGAAGAAGAAAATGAAACCAACCAAAGCCAAATTCAGTATATGCCTGAACAAGGCCAGTTTAGTAACCAGGCAGAAGAAGCTGAAATAAGACCTGGACCTAGTCAGTTAGGAAGGAAAACAGAAGACGATTTTGAAACAAATGTGCCGCAACTGAATGAAAATAAAAGAGCATTTGAAGAGGGCCAAGACACAGTGCCAGTTAAAAGACTCAGAAAAGGAGACCAGTTGCCTAGATTTGTCAAAAGACTGAGACTGAGACTAAAGACAATCAACGAAGAACCTGAGCAGGTGAATGAAGTCTCAAGTGAACCTGAACCGTCTGTGATACAAACCAAAAGAAGGAGTCCCCGTATAAGAAGACTAAATAATAAATATAAAAGCCCTGAATGGACTTATCTTGTATTGGAAGACTTTGAAATCCTGGAAATAAGTGACGAAAGTGATGAAGAATTGATTACTGACCAGACTGACGAAGAAGTGAGACCGACCTGAAATCCACACAGGGTAAAAGAAGCTGTGTAAAGTTAAAAAGAGGGGTTAAAAACTCCTTTAAGTCAAAATGGCTGATCCTTCTGTTAATGGAAGACTGAAACGAGGTTGTTTAAAAACATGCTGTAGAATATGTTTATGTAGTATAGCAATAGTACTTATACTTTGGATAGGACTAACAATAACTATTCCTTACGTGATGAGAAAAGACACAAACCTGTACCCTACTAATCAATTGCCAAAAAACACTGAAGAGCTAAACACTAGAGACACACCACAAAGAGTAGATATACAAGAGAGAGCACTTAGACTTAGACAAAGAAAAGTAGACTTAGAAGCACCAGATGAGGAAGGACTACATTATAATTAAGGCTCCCGGTTTTCCATTTATACGGATTTATACATATAAATACAGACGGAAAAGTATTTTTTTTCCGTCTGCATTTATAAATAGAAGCGGAAAAATACAGCCAAATTAGATTCTCTGAGCCCAAGAATTGTTTGGCAATCCCTGCTCCAGCCAGGGTGTCTTGCCACAATCCCCTTCCTGAATGCCCTCATTAGCACCTGCTGGGCCATTAATCACTCTCTGCTAGGCTCGGGAAATTCCTTCTGCTGTTCCTTTGACATCTCGAGCGCTGAGCCTGCACCCCAGTGAGTTTTAGGTCACATATTAATCAAAGGGTGGGGGTGGACCTGTATTTCACTGTTTGCACTACTACTGGTGTTAACATCAGGTGTTAACGTTTGAAGAGGAGGGTGCATTGTTAGCAGCGCAAATACTTGGAGCTAAGACTGTCAGAAATGTGTGACCCAAAGAGGTCAGCTAGACCGGCAGAATAAACACATTAAGAAAATTAGTTTGCATTCACTTTCAGGCCTTAAATTGAAACTTTTCTGACTTCGTGCAGCATGAAGAAACATTCCTGAGAGACAGAGAGAGCCAGAGCATATCTTTAAGCCCCTTTTCAAGTTAATTTTTTTTTTCTCCACTGAGAAAGAACTGTGGCTGCAGCTACACTGTGTGGGATTACAGCATTAAAGTAAATTGTTCAAATGCTGTGGGGCAGTGTAAAGTAAAATAAGGGAAGTGATATACGCCCAATGTCTTCAAAGCAGAGACTAGTTAACTTATGGAAAAAGGGTTTTGCATTAGCGAAGGACTTAGTTAAAAAAATGTGAATCAAAAGCTGCCAGCTCACATGGCTGTTGTTGGATATTTTAGGCTTCATGCTTCAGGATTGTGAGGGAAATAGAGCCTGGCAAGACTAATGCAAGGGCCTTTATTTTTTTCTGAATTGAGAGCTAGCTGCTGTCTTTGGCATGGTCACTGAAAGTACCCAGGTGCACTTGTCTAAATTCTAAATGTGTTTACATTTAATAAAAATGGCTAGTGACAGTGTTTTCAATATTGTAACACAGCATCAGATCACTTATATTATCGCAAGTAATCTCTGTGACACCACTCCCATTTCTCATATGTGAGTTCCTGTTTTGATCTAACAGAAAAGTTTTTGGGTGGATGTTGCATGAAACATATTTGGCGCATATATACATATAGCTAAACCTATAACAACCATTTGCACTGTCTATTTAAATAAATGTGGAAAAATACTAGCTGCAACGTCTTTTTTTGCTTGCGACAAAAATAAATACAGATGTATACAGATAAAATGACATCAAAATAAATATGGATAAATACAGACGGAAATGCTAAAAAAATAAATACCATAAAACCGGGAGCCCTAATTATAATAAAATCAAGAACAGAACTCATTTAAATGTATTTGCAAACCTGTTTGTACATTATGTATAAGCTATGGAAATAGAAGACTGTTATGTCTGAATGAAGCTGCCTACTTCGGTAGCTGAGGGTGTGACGTACCACCATCTGCCACTAACCTATGGAATTTCATGTAGTGTTTTAACCAGCTTATTTTACAAAAGAGGACCATTACAGTATTACTATTCTAATTTAGATGTGATATTTTCTGAACTTCCTGTACGGAGAAACCTAAACCCTGTACAACTAGAGATGTAGCACGATACATGAGTGAATATTTTCTAACTGTAGGTAAGATAAATATAGATGACGCACACAAGAATAATTTGACCTGTTTATTACAAGAAAAAGAGAAAATGTTTCTGAACATTGTAGAGAAAAGAAGAGAGAGTTTCCAAAAGAAAGCAAATGACGAGAATCAGAAAACTCCTAAATGGGCTGAAAGCATAGGGAGCAACTCAAATGGTGGGGCTAATGCTGTTATGTTGCTGGATTTCGAAAAGAAAGGGAAACTTTGTCTTCACAGGGAAAGAACCAGTTATTATAATAATATATTCATTGGTTCCAGTGAGTGCGAGCACAATTACAAGGTAATTGGGGGTTGGGGTTTCAAAGATGGGTCAGAGCCTGTGTTTCCTGGAATTTATTATATATGTGGAAACAAGGCCTATTTCAAACTGCCCGACCATTGGTATGGGAGCTGTTATTTTGGTATTGTCTTCCCAAAGATATACCATGTGGGAAAAATCACTGGAACCAATGAAAGAACTAATGAATTAGTACGTAGTAAAAGAGAAAGTGTTGGTGAAATAGTAGGTGATATTATTAGTGCATTGATACCTACAGTGGGAGTGGCTCTGAATACACACAGAATCTGCAAATTGTCAACAGTAGTGGATTGGTTATCAACTGACACTGCTGGAGGTTTCCTGATGTTCAATACCGAATTGGTTGCGATCAGATCAATGGTTTTACAAAATCGACTTGCTCTTGACACGTTATTGGCAAAAGAGGGTGGAGTCTGCATAATGTTGAAAGCGCAACATTGTTGCACTTACATACCGACAAGAGTGTAGAAATTAAAGGGTATGTGAGAAATATTACAAATTTGGAAAAAGAGCTTAAACCACTGGAGGTTGACGGTGCCTGGAAGTTACTTTCCGGAAGTCTCTCCACCGTAGGTAGTTGGTTTTCTAATTTAGGCAAAAGTCTTGTGAGCAAAGTACTGATGCCAATAGCGGGAATAGGGTTATTAGCATTTGGAATAATAGTTTGCTGCAAATTTCGAAAACACAAAAAGAAATATTCTGTAAATAAGCGAGGAGTGAAAAGGAATATTGAAGAGCTCGAATTAGAAGAATTGAATAACCAGATTTATAAAAAGATGAAAATTCTCATCCTGATAAAAATGTTGCGAAAAAGCAAATTAGAAAGTTTGAAGAGATTGAAATGGGTGAAATGTGAGAAGTTGGCATCTGGTTCCATTAATTGTGATGATATAAAATATCATCAAAGAGGGGATTGATGGAGCAAGGATTCGCACATAAAGCGACTTGCTCGTATTCAAGAACCTCGAATAACAGTATTAACAAGTGAACAACATGTTTGTCCTACTAAACTTACATTTTCCCCTACATACCGGGTGTCCGAGTGAAGCTTGCTTATGTGTTTACTAATACTAATATCCTTGCACCTAAAATGGCCGCTGCTACGCGGGAATATGGACTGCACATGCGTCTGTCATACCCAGGTGACATGACGTACTCGCAGCTTTGGAGGGAAGCTGTTCGCATCTGCGCATTAGAATTAAGATGGCTGCTTTGTGTTTTCACATGCGAGAAGCTTGCACTGCTGCTTTTGCTGAGCTGTCCGTTCTGCTTAATCCTAATGCTATAGTTTATTATAAAGTAATGGGTATAGAGTAGAGATTCATGGTATACCGTGTATTCATTTATTCTGTGTTCTAAACCTGTTTCCTTTTACTTTTCATGTATCATAATCTTTGGGCCTGGGAGGTGCTACGTATTCCATTTTGAAAATCATTTCTACGCATGACAGTCCACAGCCAGCGGATGAACTCTGTGTTATTGAACGCAAGCCAGATGGAAACACCAGCCAAGATGTGCCTGGGAAGTCACGTCTAACCCCACTAAGAAGAAGTCAAAAGACTACAATGAATTTGTCAATAGTCTGTTCATAGTTATATGAAATGAAGACATCATGAGAACCTGAATTCAATGGGCAGGAACATTAATTTGAACAGGAGACGGCGAAATTCTAAAATATTGGGTGGTGTGATGACCTGTCCTTTTCCTTGTCCAATCGAAATTGGGGATTCTTACACTTGCAACATTTGGGGGGGTGGTACACTGACCTGGAAAATAGTATAACTAGCGTAGGTTTAGCTAGAGAAATTGTCCAACTTGTCCGAACAGCTGACCTGTCACTGACCCAACGCACTCAATAGCTGATCGAGAACAGAGGTGCTGCGGAGCACTCTGTCAGAAGACTCGCTGACCCAATCGGGGTTCTGGGACCTGAAGTGCTGGCGAAGCACTTTGCTGGGGAAATCGATAACCCAATCAGGGTTCTGACTGATAGCTGCAGAGAGGGAGTAGCGCAGGCGTTGCAACTAAACTGCGGGTGCTGGTCTCAACTTTCGGTGGTCGGGTTCTGATCCAAATCTGGCTTTCCTGTCCTGATTCTGACCTGCACTTGCTGGCCTACTGGCGTTTGCAACTTTCAGGGTTTCTGTCCTTAACTGACCCATGGCCAGGGTTGGTCTTCACACCGTTCTAGGTAAATATAAATCTGTGTGGGAAACAAATAGTACATTTGCGTCCTTTTCTTACCCTCCCTGAATCTTGCTAAAGTCATAATTGCATATGTTCCTTTTCTTTCCCCCTCCTTTGGGATAATTAATAAAATCGTGACTCTTACTATTTCAGCATGACCCATTTTTCTCCTATCCTTTAGATTTGAAGATAAAGAACTGTTCATGAAAATATAGATGTTCCTTTTCTTTACCCTCCCTTAGAAAACTAAAGTGGTTATTCTGAATTCTTAGGGTGTTCCATTTTCTTACCTTCCCTATAGCTACATGTTTAAAATCAGTTTCGTCATTACAATTTGTGTTCTCTTTCTTTTACCCCCCCCTTGTGAAAGCGATTAAACTGTGATTTGTAGCATATCCCTCATTTTTCCCATCCTTTAGAAGATATCATTTCAACTCCAATCTCTATAAGTTAATGTCAGTATGTTCCTTGTTCTTACCTTCCCTTTAGTATTCTAAATGGTTGGCAGAATATATCTTTTGCATAGTTATACACTTTTCATGTCCCCATTCAAACAAGTACTGCCATGCTCAACAGAAAACTACTGGTAACTCGCCATATCTCTAACATCAGAGGATTTTCTCTTAGTAAAAGACACCTCCATTTATCGCCTGGCCTTCTCCAGTGAATGGTGGGTACCAACAAATTATGACTTCAGGGTGATATAGCCACATCCCATAACCATCATACCAGCTCAAATGGAAGAGATGCTTGTCAGAGGCACAGCATGATGTAAACTCAGAGACACTGAGCCGCAAAAAAGTAGTATATCTGTAGTAGGATGACAGCCACACTCAGTGTCATCACAGACACTTCTTCTAGTCCTGAACATTTCCCCTATAAACATTGCTATCAGTCGTGTCATACTAATCATTCACTAGAAACAAATCAAACTACAACACCCAGAATGGATTAGTCTAACACACAAAAGTCCATTAAAGGAGGTTTTATCTATTATGACATGGAGTGAAGTGGTTACCTTAACCTGTAGATTTACTCCCATATTCAGGTATAGATTTTTGGAGTCTTCAAGTTTTCAAACTGCAAAAGTCATGCATTTCTGGAGGCGCTGTCATGCACAGGAAGTTCCACATGCTTAATTTAATATGCATGGTGCACAGCTCGGCATGTATAATACCTAACCAAGATGCATTTTGACATGTTATTTATAGGACTCGTTTGTGACCGCGAATCCGCTAGTACCAAATGCGCTCTCGCTTGTGAGAGATACTGTTTACTAAAAGGCTCTCTTGAAGAGGCTCATTCCTTACCAATTGTGGGGTTCATTATCACCATCATTTGTTGTGTCCTAATTGGACAGCACGTGTCAGCTTCATTTCCTTTTCTTTTATCTGGGGCATTGACCAAATATTGATTGCTTGATTAGGGTCTTTCAGCTGATTTCTTGCTAACACAGTCGTCCATGTTGCTCCTACCCTCCAACCCCCCCACAGCTTGTTCGTATTCAATCAATCAATCAGAGTACTTGTAAAGCGCGCTACTTACCCGTGAGGGTCTCAAGGCGCTATGGGGAGGGGGGGTGCTGCTACTGCTCGAAGAGCCAGGTCTTGAGGAGTCTTCTGAAGACGAGTAGGTCTTCGGTCTGCCGTATTTGGGTAGGGAAGGTGTTCCAGGTCTTGGCGGTGATGTAGGAGAAGGATCTGCCACCGGAGGTTGTTCGTTGGATGCGGGGAACAGCGGCGAGGGCGAGGCTGGTGGAGCGGAGCTGGCAAGTGAGGGTGTAGAAGCTGAGTTTGCTGTTCAGGTAGGCTGGTCCGGCATTGTGGAGTGCTTTGTGTGCGTGGGTGAGGAGCTTGAAGGTGATCCTCTTGTCGACAGGGAGCCAGTGTAGGTCTCTCAGGTGGGGGGTGATTTGGCTGCGGCAGGGGACGTTGACGTTCAGTCGGGTGGAGGCGTTTTGGATGCGTTGTAGTCGTCGTAGGTGTTTTGCTGGGATTCCTGCGTAGAGTGCATTGCCATAGTCCAGTCTTGTGCTGACGGGGGCCTGTTTCACCGTTCTTCTTGTTTCGGTCGGTATCCACTTGTAGATCCTGCGGAGCATGCGGAGGGTGTTGTAGCAGGAGGAGGAGACGGCGTTGACCTGCTTAGACATAGAGAGGGAGGAGTCGAGGATGAATCCTAGGTTGCGTGCATGGTCAGTGGGTGTTGGTGCTGTTCTCAGTGAGTGTGGTCGGCCACCAGGAGTCATCCCAGGCTGAGGGGGGGGTCCGAGGATGAGGACCTCCGTCTTGTCCGAGTTCAGCTTCAGACGGCTGCTCCTCATCCAGTTGGCGACGGCCTTCATTTCCTCGTGGAGGTTGGTTTTGATGGTGTGTTGGTCCTTGGTGAGAGAGAGGGTGAGCTGGGTGTCGTTGGCGTAGGAGATGATGTTGAGGTTGTGATGGCGGGCCACTTAGACGTTGAACAGGTGAGAGATCAGCCCTGGGGGACGCCACAGAAGATGTCGGAGGCTTCGGATCGGAAGGGTGGGAGGCGGACGCTCTGGGTTCTGCCGGAGAGGAAGGAAGTGGTCCTGTCAAGGGCCTTCTCTTGGATTCCGGCTTCTAGGAGGCGTGTCTTTAGAGTGCGATGGCAGACCGTGTCGAAGGCGGCTGACAGGTCCAGGAGGATGAGGGCTGATTTTTCGCCATTGTCTAGTTGGCGCCTGATGTCGTCTGTGGCAGCGATGAGGGCTGTCTCGGTGCTGTGGTTTCGTCTGAATCCGGACTGGGACGGGTCCAAGATGTTGTTGTCTTCCAGGTGGCGGGCCAATTGCATGTTGACGATTTTCTCGATGACCTTTGCCGGGAACGGGAGCAGGGAGATGGGCCGGAATTTCTTGAGGTCCTTGGGGTCTGCCTTGGGCTTCTTGAGGAGGTCGTTGATTTAGGCGTGCTTCCAGCTTTCCGGGAATGTCGCTGTTTCGAAGGAGATGTTGATGACCTTCCGTATTTGGGGTGCGATGGCTGCATCTGCTTTGTTGAATACGTGGTGTGGGCACGGGTCTGACGGAGATCCTGAGTGGATGGAGTTCATGACCTTGCGTGTCTCGTCGTCATTGACGTTGGACCAGGAGGTCAGGCGGTTGGTGCTGGTAGTGATCACAGGGGAGGTGGAGTCTGGCGTAGTCGGGGTGGTCGTGGTGTTGAAGCTGTCGTGGATGTCAGCCGCTGTGAGTCGCACAGTTCTTGTGAGGGCGGGATGTCGTTGGCGTTGGTGCTGTGTTTGGAGAGTTCATTTACGATGCTGAAGAGCTCTTACTGTTGTGTGCGTTGTTATCCAAGCGGTCTTTGAAGGAGGATCTCTTGGCTAATCTGATGAGGTGGTGATGTCTGCGGGTGGCGTCCTTGTGGGCTGCGTGGTTGTCCGGTGTGCGTTCGTGGAGCCATATCGTCTCCAGTTTCTGACATGCACGTTTGGAGGTCTGGAGCTCATCGGTGAACCAGGTGGCTCTTTTGCTGGTGTGGCTGTCGGAGGGTTTCTTGAGAGGGGCGAGGGTGTTGGCGCAGTCGCTGATCCACTGTCTGAAGTTGCAGGCTGCGGCGTCTGGGTTGGTGGGGTCGGCGGGTGGGTTCTGGGCGAGGTTGGTGATCAGCTGGTCTTCGGTGACTTTGCTCCAGCAACGGCGAGACAGCTGTTGGGTGCGGTGGTGCGTGGTTGGTTTCTTGAAGGTGAAATGATTGCAGCGGTGGTCGGTCCATTGGAGTTCGGTGGTATGGTCGAAGGCGACGTGGGTGCCTGTGGAGAAGACGGGGTCCAGCGTGTGGCCGGCGGCGTGGGTGGGTGCGGTGACGAGTTGCCTGAGGCCAAGGTTGCTGAGGTTGTCGATCAAGTTGGCGGAATTGGCATCGTTGTTGTTCTCGAGGTGGAAGTTCAGGTCCCCGAGGAGGATGTAGTCCGTGGAGGCGAGTGCGTGGGTGCTGGCGAGGTCGGCGATGGAGTCGCTGAACTGAGCACACGGTCCGGGGGGTCTGTAGATGAGTGTTCCTCTGAGGGTGGTGTTGGGGTCGGTGTGGATCCGGAAGTGGAGGTGTTCGGCGGTGTTCAGGGTGTCGTCTGCATGGGTGGACTTGTGAACGATGGCTATTGCTTCTTCCTCAGTTGTCTGTGTTGTTTCATTTTCCCACCCTCCAGTTGTTCATGTTGCTTTTTTCCTCCCCAAACCCAACCTCCTGTTGTCCATTCTGGTTCTACCCTCCTACTCTCCACTCTCTCGTTCATGTGCCGCTTCCCTTCCACCCCTCCCTCCTGTTGTCTCTGTTGCCTCTTCCCTCCCATCCCCTACTCTCCTATTGTCCATGTTGCCTCTTTTTTCTCACCTCCATACGCCTCTTGTCCATGTTGCCTCTTCCCTCCCCCCTCATGTTACCTCTTTCCTCCCTTCCACCACCCTGCCATTGTCTTGTTGCCTTTTTTATCCCACCCCCACACTCCTTTTGTCTGTGTTGACCCTCCACCCGCCACAAGAAAAAAAGCACTATGATGCAGCCAGTGCTGGCTACATCATAGCGTTTTTTCAAAATAACTTTTAGCTATGCTGCACAGCACCCATACTGCTCCACAGCATGGCTAAATACATTGGAAGAACCAATAGCTCTCACGTAGGTGAGACCTGTTGGATCGGCCGATGCATGTTATTCTTCCAATGGAAACATCCATTCCTCTCTACCTCCACTGCTTTGAGGGTGGAGTGTAGGGGTCCTCTCCCCCTTTCAACCCTCGTGTGCTCGGAGATTCACTCATGCCGAGGAAAGGAGCAAATCCCTTTCCAGGAAAATCACTAGTCTGGGCACGCGTGCCCCTCTGTTGGCCGGGAGCAAGGCACAAGTCCTAAAAAAAGAAGTGGGGTGACGCTGATGTCACGACGAGCTCCCGGTCAAATAAGTGGAGGGACGCCGTCCACCCGCGTGGTACGCAGACTCGAGCCCTGGCTGGGAGTGTGAATCGGCTTTTGGAATTCGTCCCGGAATTGCAAAAACACCAGAGATGACGTCAGTGCTTTAAAGAGGTGATAAAAATAAAAGCAAAAGTCGGTGTCGGGACTGAACAAACCTTTGGGTAGATTATTAAATTGCAATGGCAGTGTTCTCTCAGGACAATGGAATGAAAACCTAGATCTTCGACTGAACTTCCACATCCAGCTGGATCCGCAAACCCCTCCCCCAGCGCCCTGAGACCCTCATGAGCGAGTAGCCGGGCTTTTCAAATCCCTGATTGGTTGAATAATTGAACATGCAAAAGACTTTTTCAAGTATGCTCTCATGTTAATTCAAACAACTCCATTTAAACCCTGAAATCTGTTTGGGAAATAGCTGACAGTGGGAATTTATCAGTCCAAATGAGTTTGAACCACGATATCTAGTTGTGATATTAAGATACAATTACAGGTATAGTCATTCATACTTGGGTTCCTGTTCCTTTCTCTTTCATGGGGTTCTAGCGCCGAGATGTCGCTGGGTGAACACTGCACCGACAAGGCCCTCACTCGCTGACTCAAAAGTCACTGCGAACATTTCTATAATACAATAACCGCTGTAGCTCAGCAGGGCTATCAGTGAATGTGTCTGCTATTACAATTATAGCATCACAAGAAAATAAAAAAGCATAGCATCAGGCGGAATGGAACATCTGGCAAAACTAGTGTTAAGCAATTTTAATTAACTTTGCAGAGGATGGAAACTGCAAACGCCAGAGAGCAGAACAGGGAATGAGAACAGAGTATGAGATTTTAGTGGCAGTCATTCATACAGGAGCGAGCCTGCCGCGGATCAGACAATAGGCATTTACTGGGTAATAAAGAGGAAATAGGCGTACAAAGGGGAAGAAAAAACATAAGACTAAAACAATATCCGATAAGTCAGAGCACCGTAATGACGACAGCGTGGCTAGGTACTGGTAGACTGTGGGATATTATATTTAACGCATTAGCAGCTATACTGGCTTTTAACACTGCCCGAGGGTGCAGAGACAGAGGTGAAGGCCCAGGTGAACGGAAGTAATATGTGCCGCCTTCATCATAGCTGCCTTTATGTTGTTAACTATCTAGAGTGAAAACTCAGAGCACAAGATGTGAGAAAACTGCAAAGCAGAGTTCGTCAAAGTGGTATTTGGAAGAACGCCATTTATGGATCTTCATCAAAGTGAAGCAGAAACCCATGCAACATTACCACGTCAGCGGAGGCTGACATATTACAGCAGCTGCAGCAGTTTTATATTAAGTTACATCTATTTACAGACCTCGGATTGCGCGCAGCTCCAGCCTGGACTACTTTAAACAACAGATTACATTATCTGAAAAGTACCACTGCCAGTCTTGCAATTAAAAAGAGATTTAAGGAGCGAACCCAAACCTCTTTGAGTCTCATCTGTATATCCGGGGGCACTTTAATCGCAGCAGCAGTTTGAGCTCTCAATTAGCTGCATACAACATTATATTTTCGCCTTCGCATAGGTTCGCCTGCGGATCAAATGTCCTGCTAAAATATGGTGTTTGCAGTGTTTTTCTACCACAAATCCTGCTTTTAGAATCTTTCACGAACACTTTAAAAAAAAAACTGCCATCGCTGATATTAACATCTTCTGTTTGCAGTGCTAGAAACGCAAGCACATGTTATATATAGCTGGGTAAAAATACCCTATTATTACAATTTGTAGTATTGGAACAGATTAAAATATTTTACGGTGGCGTAAAACATGCCTCCTGTTGCGCACTATTTACAAAGTGATGCATCTAAGCAGATGCGTCACTTTGTAAACCCCTGCGCTACATTATACCTGCGTCAGGTATAATGTATGCAGAGGGGGCGTTCCCCCGCAAAAAGCCTCGTAATAGTGACGCAGTGAAATCTATGAGATTTCACTGCGTCACTTTTAGGATGCTGTTGCGTCAAAATCTTGCGCCTACCTCACAGCAGGCGTAAGACTGACGCAAGCCCTTTTACATGGGGCTTGCCCCATGTGAAAGGACGCATTGCTGGAGTTGCGTCACTTTTGTGACACACTCCAGCAATGCGTCGCTTTTGCGATTACAGATACGTCAGAAATACTGACGTATCTGTAACTCCTTGCGACATGATGCGTCATACATTAAATATGACGCATCAGGTATGGCGCAAGGAGTGCGCACTGAGAAGTGACGCATCGCTGCTTTCACGCAGCGATGCGTCATTTCTCATAAATTAGGACCCTGGTGCAGAAAAAGGTGAGGGGGTCAATCAGCTGTTAGTGGGATGATGAATCTCAAGCTGTGGCCATAGCTATGACCATGGATACCTCAGCAGATGCACTGCCACCTGGGCCCAAGGTACTCAGAGACCTATAGAACTCCCACTATGGCTGTATGTTACCACCCATCCAAAACAAGGGGCCCAATTTACTTGCTTGCACCGGGACCCAATGCTCCCTTGTTAGGCCACCGTCTCGGGCCTACACCAACTGTGTCACATGTTGCTCCATGTTCTCATTTAGGTTCTGTCACTGTGGAATAGTATGTTGCAGCCGTTCGGAGCATCTACCTCAAAACACATACAAGGTTCCAACATCTTTTTTTATGCCCACAGTAGGAACCGAATTTTGAAAGAGAAAGAAACACTGGAGGTGGGGTCCCATACGCAAACAATTTCTACAACCGTATTCTAAAAACAGATTTTTGGTGATGGGAATGTGTGAAAAGACTGTCTGTATGTTTGTTCTGGTGCATTTCGAGGTAGTGGTGACAGGTTATGTGTTTTCGTGGTATTATAGTTCTATGTGCAGTATTACTGTATCATGTTATTGTTGTGTTGTACTATGGTTGTTCTGTTATGCTCTGGTTTGAGTTATATTATGATTTTGTTATATTGTTCAGCTTTGTGTTACATTAAGTGCTGTTGTCTTTTATGCTTTTAATTATTTTATAAATGCTGCTACATTTCCATCCAAAAAAGCGTGTTGCTTTAAAGCTCCAGTGACTAACAAACATTCACCACTGTCTAAGATGGTAAACACTGTTGCTTTAGCTCTTCAACTATTTAAGACACCAGTCAGCCAAATGTTGCTGCAAGAGTTGCAGAAATCATGTTTCAAATGATCACTTCCAGTGCTTACTTTATGTGATATGGGCTTGGTTCTCCTATGCAATACACCAAGTTCTGATTGACAAGTGCCCTACTGGAGTAGTGGTGTAGCTGTCATTAGCAGTAGTGGCTGCTACCAAACAGGTGTGGTAGGGTAAGGGATGCGGGGAGGAGAGAGGGAGAGGAACGGGGGGATGGGGGGGGCAGCCACATCTCCTCCGTCCTCTTGAGGCAGGAAGCAAACAGCCTCCCATAATCCTCTAGCCAATCACAATGCTGCCTTACAGCAGCTTTGTGATTTGTCTGAGTGCCATAGTTCAGCGCTCAGACAGTGGCTGGGAGGCCGTGCATGTTCTCCACCCAGGCTGTTGATTACAACCTGGTGGAGAGCAGGCAAATTGAGCATGATTGTTTGGCCGGCCCAAGTGGACTGGACAAACCGTCATGCGCACTTACAGAGAGCTAACCACTCCTCCCTCTGCTCTGGCGTGCCCAGTCCCGTCCCCAACCAACTCAGCCAGTACGGTTAAATAAAATGATAATAACGTTGAGGTATTATCATTTTATTTCCATTTTGAACTGCTCAGTGACTAGTGGGGTGACACTCCTCCACCTTAGTGGAGAAGTCGATGCTGATTAGTGCAATAAGTGCAGGGGCAACAGGGACGTTGCGCTAGAGTTCAGAAGTCAGGAGCGCATCAACATGTCCAGAACTAAGATGGCGGAGGATGTGCTTCACGTCGTTTCCTAACTCTAATGGAATTTGCACAAGAGACGAAAATGGGTGAAAAGACCAACTTCTGAGCAGGCTTGGCTTCATTACTTTGTGGCTTGTCACATAAACCCGATGGGGCTTCCAGTACGCATTCTGGCACTGCCAACTTAGCCTTTCAAATGGCTAAAACTGCAGTGGTAAGAGCCCAGGCTGGATGGAAAACCAAAATCAGGCGTCACCAAATGTTCAAACCGCCCGCACACTGTTGGAGGCGGCAATTACAATGGGTCATGGGAGCCACGACTTGGGTAGGCCATCCCACCCTGCTCTGAAAGTAGCCCTCTAATTTGCAGCCCACCAGGAAAACACAAGTGTGTCAAAATTGCCAGTGCGGTCCTTGCTAGACTTGTAGGTTCTGCGTTGTTCAATCCAATGTACGGCCATTTGTTCATGCTTGTGAAAGTATGGACGGGCCTGGAATCAAAAATAGGTTAAATCCTCTCGGCTCTTTTAATACTTTGGCTCTGCCTGCATTAACATTGGAAGTGATTTACTTTTTGATGTAGTGTTTTAGATTCATGTTTAAAAGGAAAAAGTTCCGGTGGTTGAGGATTTCTTTGTCTTGCTTGTATCGACCCTTTCATATGTACATATGTTTGCTGATTCAAGATGCTAGTAACTAGAGCATCCACTCCCCTTTTTTACTTCAGTTCCATTTTTCAGACCTATTTTCTTGAGGCCCAACATGGCCTGGTTTGACGGCTGACGGGTCTGATGGCTGCCTCATGGCCATGCTTCATATATGTGGCCTGCTGTTTTTAGTAAGTCTCTTAGTCTACTTTAGAAGTATTAAGGGAGATACTTACTGGTGTTAACGCGGGATTTCTGGTCTATTGTTATAGATCTAGATCCCAACTCAGGTCGACTGAACCGTTGGTACCTGTCATAGAGTAAAAGGCAATCCACTACTAGGTCAATCAATTAATGACTTACACCACTCTAAAGAACCACTCACTCTTAATAAGTTTAAAAGTTTATTACAAAGCCAAAGTTAACTGGAGATACAAACATCTCAATATAAGGTTCAAAAGATATACGGGTATCAATACAAACATACATTTTCTAAATGCTCTTAGTCGGCAGAAGAACACCACCAAAACCAATTCAAAAATCATCAAAGTTGCAAGAATAGACACAAGCTGTAGCTTATGAGTCATTTACAGAAAGGAAGAAAATCCAGATTAGACTGTCCCTACACTAGACTAAGTGACATCCCTACTTAACAAGATCTTAACCTAAAAAGGTGTCAGCAGTGGTGACTTCCAAAGAAGATCACACACTTCCCTTAGTCTTTGTTGCAAAACGATGTCTCGCAGTTCCCTATCTGCCTACCCATCCGCTCTCTTAGGTTCCTCGGACCATCTGCCTTAACTCCACCCAGGGGTGCTGTCCCTAATACAAAATCACATTTACAATAGAAACGCCCTTTAGAGACGCCCCTCACGTGGTGTTGGTTCTGGTATTTTCCATGCTGATACTCCTCTGGGCCTCGTCGTTAGCGTTGACCTTGCTTCTCAGGCCCTTCTCCGGCAGGACGGTACCCCCCAGGAAATTCCTGCAGCCTCCTCCAGGCCTGTGCCTGGCGCCCTGAACAAAACCCTATTCATCACTCTCTTGATTGGAACCTCCTCGCACCTGCAAACAGACACTTGTACTGTGGGCCCCAAATTCCGACCTCCACCATATCTTTAAGTCGTAAACCATCGAACAGGCTCCACAGTTTGTGTCTAACACGACCTTTCCCTAACGAGCTCATACAGATCAAAAGAAACGACTCTTGTCTATTCAGGCCTATTAGAATTACATGAAACAGGCCTGTGCACTCTGTAAAACATTTAATTTCTTAGTCTAAACAATATTCTAACTTATTACACACATTGGTTATATGAAACACTTCTATAAAACATATATTTCAGTTCTATGATCAATAATACTTTGAATTATAACAACATTAAAATCCACCATCGCATGAGAGTGTAACAGCATCTTGTACTCTATGTGAACTGCCATATGGCCTACACATTTCTACATTAGCAGAATTACATTTTTCCCTACAACAGCCACATAACATGAGATTTCAACATCATTTAATATCTCTACAAACATCTATTAGTTCTTCACACTTGATATAAGTAGTCTATTTTAATTAAACACTTATATATTTTCTCTCTATAAATTCGACACTCTTATATAATGTTTACTAAACTAATATAACGTGCTTGTAAATATGGTGCACTTCTATATTTTCTTGATTTGCGCTCTCTCAATCCCCCCTTTGATGACTTTTAGTAGTCATCACCATCACAACACCATCCCTGAGGTATGGACTGAGTCAAACTGAAGTCGTTTCAGTACCCCCTCGTTTCATCCTCTCTAGAGCCTTCAGACTCCTGTACTGATTATCCTGCATCACAGTCAATTTCCTCTCCTGCCTTCTCATGGTTCTTTGCAACCTGTTTGATCTATACCATTGGTATAGCCGCACCAATCCCCACAAGGTGATTATACAAATCACTATTATGATGATAGGTTTCAGTATGTACCAAATGAAACTCTTTCCTAAGTTGGCAAACCAACCTCCAACTTTACCCATTTCTTGACCTACTTTCTCCCACACTGTTACCTTTGTCAAATCCTCAATTTCATGATGTATTTCAGTAATGTTCCGAATGTACTTTTCTAAAGGTTTTGAATTGTCTGGAATGTAAGTGCAACATTCTTGGACCTTCAAAGCCTTACAGACTCCTCCCTCTTTGGCTAACAGAACATCTAGAGCAAGTCGGTTCTGAAGAACCATTGCCCTTATCGATTGCATCTCTCCCTCCACCAGCATTAATGATCTAGCAGTACTGGCGGACAACCTATCTACAACTGTTGCCAATCTCCTAATCTTGACATCATTTAGTGCTATCCCTAAAATAGGAAACATAGCACCAAAGACGTCTCCAACTACTTCCTCAGCGCTTACATCCCTTTTTCCTCTAGCTTGAGTCCCTCCCTCTATAATTTCCAAATCCTTAGCATGGTATATTTTGGGGAAGACAATTGCCAAATAACATGATCCATACCAATTATCTGGTAGTTTCACGTATGCATTTCTTCCACACACAAAATATACATTTGGGATCACCTGCATTTCCTTCAAGAAGTCTTTTGAGTAGTACTCTAATTGGAAAGCATGTTCACAACTTACTTTTCCCACAAACACATTCTCGTAATAGGTTTCACTCCTATGTATACACAGTTTCCCCTTTTTCTCTCGGTCTAAAGCTATTGGACCAATGCTACCCTTTCTTTGGTGTGCCCTTTCTTCCTCGGTCCAATCTGTTTTCCATTGACCTGAAGCTTTTAAGATCTTCTTGGATGATCTCCTGTATCGATCATCCACCTGCCCTACAAACCTTTTCTCTATTTCTGACACTTTACAAGTCAAATTATTTCTTCGGGCATGTGAAGTATCTAATGTTTTCCAGGGAAGGAAAAATTTCTGTAATCTGTCTTCACTCTTATAATAATCCCACTTATTTAAATGCTTGTAGTTCGGCACTTCTGGTAAAACAGCATCGAAGTTTGAAAAATAGTATTCAAACCCATCACGTTCATAGAATATACTAAGCAACAAACTACATGTGATTCCATAAGTCAATGGAAGATGATGATATCTGATACCTTCGTCTACAGAGGCTGGCAATTTCATGCAAACATAACAATTCTTGGCCTCCATAGCATCAATGTATTCATAAAGCAATTTAGCATATGCATTTGATTTAAAATTTCCCTGTGATTCATCTACATGTAACCTACGAGTCTCAGCTGCTAGTAAAGCTTTGTCTTTCTCTGTATTGTTCCCTTTTTGACCAGCAGTAGTAGGTTTCTGTATCGATGCAACCTTCGCTTCCTTTGATGTTTTCCCTTCATTTTCATGTCCCACTACATAAGATATAGTAACTACTAAAACTATAAGAAAAATCACTCCCACTAAAAGTGTGCCTACTATACATTTGGCCCTGTGGTTCGGGTTGCCAACCTCCATGATCTCAAACAGTGTAGTTCCGGTTTTCTTTCACAGCACAATGTCTCTTTCCTTTGTACAATGTCTCTTTTCAAACCACACCTGGAAGCTGATAATCTTCTCCGCAAGATCAGTCTTTGTTTTCTACAGCAACTGACAACCCTAGCCCTTCTCCGTCCACTAAATGGAAGTCCCTAGTTTCTTCTTCTTCCACTTGGCGCTAGGTTATCTCTCAATTTGTTTATTTACAAAGTCTTTTAGCAATCCAGAATTATACGCGATCCAGCGACTCTAACCACGCATTCTAATATTTCCAAACGAAGAAGGACCTCCCCAAGTATTGACCTTCTTGGATAACAAGTCGGGAAATCTATTCTGTTTAAAACCAGGTCTCTTATTCCGCTCAGATAAGGATGATGGGGGATATTGAGTATCAGCAACCCTTCAACCTCCACTCCTGGTATCAGCAACACAATTTCCACTGTTATGATGGGGTCAGTACTGGTCAGGGTCACTTCCCTCACCCTCCCAGATCCCTGTACCCTGGACATCTGCAGCGAGGTAGGTCCACTCAGGAGTAGCGTATCTTCTGCAAGGCACTCGCACCCTCCTCGACCTTCTCGGACCTTCCTGTTCCTGTCCTTGTGCACTTTCGTCCAAATCCGAGTCTTCAGATACAGGGGCAAGAGTTTTCTCTGGAGCTGGCTTCAAGCTCGGCCTCTTTCTTCTTTCACTTGGCCAACTAGCTTCTCCACGCCTCGCTCTCCTATATCTCGTCCTCACACTCGGTTCTTGATCACTCTGGACTTGATCTGTGTCTGAGCCGTATTCACAGCAACTTTCTCCTTCTGTGGCAACTTCAGTTTCACTGCCGTCCTGTCCTTCTTCTTCTTGTTCTGTAGCGCTCCCAACTTCTTCCGACACCCCCACAGCTTGACTGATCCCCTCTAGTGGTTCACCGTCTACAGCTGGATTTTCATCTGCGAGGGGAGCTGTTTCTTCCAGGGGTGCTGGAACTCTTCGAGTATGAGAAGCGTGGATCCAGTTTGGCAGCCCTCCACACTTCACAGCGGTATTCGTTGTCAGGATAACTTGATAGGGGCCCTTCCAACGCACATCTAGGCAGTTCTTCCGGACGTGCTTCTTCAGTAGGATCCAGTCACCTGGGCACAAGTCATGACATAGATCTCTTGAAGATGGAACTTCAGCAGCCTGCACCTGAAGAGACACAGAATGAATGGCGTCAGACAGACCCTTGCAGTAATCCAGGATCAGGTCATCTGTAATATTCAACAAAGCTGTAGTTGGTACAGACGGAAGTCTCATTGCCCTCCCCATTAAAACTTCATGTGGAGAGAGACCTGTCCTCCTGTCTGGTGTGCTACGCATACTCATGAGTACCAAAGGCAGAGCATCAGGCCAGCTTAAGGACGTTGATGAACATACTTTGGCTATTCGGGACTTGAGTGTGCCATTTATTTGCTCCACAATACCTGAAGCCTCTGGTCGATAGCTACAGTGCAACTTCTGATCAATGTTCAATGCAGAGCAAAGCATCTTCACAACTTCACTGTTGAAATGAGTTTCTCGATCTGATTCCAGGGAGGTCGGCACCCCGAAGCGCGGGATCAACTCTCTAAGCAACAACTTTGCTACTGTGAGTGTATCGCACCTGCGTGTAGGGTATGCTTCGACCCATCTGGAAAATATGCATACAACCACCAGAACATACCTGAGGCGGTTGCTTTTTGGCATCTCAATAAAATCTAATTGCATTCTGTTGAAAGGCCCCCCAGACCTCCCAATGTGACTCATTGTAACTGGTGTTCTTTTCCCTACATTCAATTGCTGACATGTAACACATCTCTTACACACTGCTTCTGCTGCTATCCTGAATTTAGGACAATACCAAGTCTGCCTGAATACCCTCAGCATAGCATCTCTTCCTAAATGTACTGGACCATGTATCTGTCGTGCCATTGGACTCACCAATTCCTCAGGTAACACTGCCCTTCCATCTGCTGAAACCCAAAAATCCATTTCTTTTTTCACGCAACCTGCTGTTTCCCATGCCTTTTTCTCAGAATCAGGTGCGTTCTCTTGCATGTTTTTTAAATCCTCCCAAGTATCGACTGTTTCTAGCATCATGTTTAACTCGGTCCTTTCCTGAGCCCCACCCACTTCCACCTCCGTGAAAGAGTATCCTTGCTCCGCACAGTAACGGGCAACTTCGTCTGCATATCTATTACCTTGTGACACAAAATCTGTATTTTTGGTGTGGGCTACACATTTGACAATTGCAATTGCTGCTGGACCTTGTAATGCTTCTAACAACAGTCGCACAAATTCCCCATTTCGAATAGGCGAACCAGAGGAGGTCATGTAACCTCTCTGAGACCACAATTGCCCAAAATCATGAACTACACCGAAACCATATTGGCTATCGGTATAAATGGTGACTCTAATTTTGTTACCTGCTATACAGGCACGCGTCAATGCAATGATTTCTGCTACCTGAGCAGAGTGTACTCCTTCCAGGCAAGCGGCTTCCACAACTCCAGTAATGGTGCAAACAGCATAAGCTGCTCTCAACCGACCAGTATCGTCTCTTAAACATGAGCCATCAACAAAGAAAATTTCATCAGGGTCGATCAACGGCTCATCCACAACATCTGGTCTGGGCTTCGTGCATAGTTCAGTCACATCAAGACAATCGTGGTCTTCACATTCCTCGCCTTCTATATCATTAGGAAGTGGCATCAATGTAGCAGGATTCAAAACAGAGCACCTCTTAAGGGTCACGTTCTCCGCAGCAAGTATAACTTGCTCGTAGCGCGTGAGCCTACTATTGGTCAAGTGCTGTGTCTTGGTCCTGGTCATTAACAGTTCTACAGAATGAGGTACATACACCACTAACTGGTGTCCCATGACAATATTTTCACACTGCTCAATGCTGACACCTGTTGCAGCAACGGATTTGAGACATCCGGGCAACGCTGCGGCTACCGGATCTAAAGTAGCCGAAAAGTATGCAACTGGTCTACGGGCATTTCCATGAATCTGTACCAAGACTGACAAAGCACAACCCTCCCTTTCGCAACAGAAAAGTGAAAATGGTTTTTCATAGTCAGGCATCCCCAAAGCCGGAGCACGACACAAGTCCTCTCTCAGCTGTAGAAACGCCATCAAACAATCCTTGTCCCATGGTACCGGATCACTCACCTCCTTGTGCGTCAGTTTTTGTAAAGGTTTTGCTTTCAGTGAAAAGTTAGCTATCCACTGTCGACAATAACCAACCATTCCTAAGAACATCCTGACTTCTCTCTGTGTCGTAGGCGCGTTCATCTTCATTATCGCCTCTATCCTATCTGGTGACTCTTTGCGCTTTCCCTTTTCTATCCGGTGACCCAAGTACTGTACTTCTGTCAAACAGTACTGCAATTTGTTCGGAGATACCTTGTGTCCATTTTCAGCTAAATGGTTCAGCAAGGCAATGGTATCTGTCTTGCAAGCTTCTTCAGTTCCTGACGCAACAAGTAGGTTGTCTATGTACTGGACCAGAACCGAGTTCTGCGGCAGTACCAGACTTTCAAGATTTCTCTTCAACAGCTGGTTGAAAATTGATGGACTTTCTGTGTACCCTTGTGGGATACGACACCATGTTAAAACACGATTTTCCAGTTTAAAAGCAAAAAGGTACTGGCTCTCCACATCTAATGGAATTGAAAAGAAAGCCTGACAAAGATCTATCACTGTGAACCACTCAGCTTGGAATGGTATCTGAAACAATATCACTGATGGATTCGGTACCACTGGACAACATGAAACAAGTATGTTATTAATCTTTCGAAGATCTTGTACTATTCTAAATTTCCCACTAGGTTTCTGCAAACCCATAATCGGGGAGTTGCATGGACTTCCCACGATTTCCTTCAGTATTCCCTGTTGAATCATCGAGTCGATTACGGGTTTTATTCCTGCAATCGTCTCCGGGGTCAATTTATATTGGGGCGTTCTTGGATATTCAGCATTTGGTTTTACCATGATCTTCACTGGTTCTACTCCTTTGATCAGTCCTATCTCTTCTCCAGTAAAATCCCATACCTCTGATGACACTGCATCTCGTAAGTCCAAAGGAAGGTCTTCCACAGTCAGGGTAGGATACAGTTCTATGCATGTTCTCGAATTCGTAACTTTAAAAGTAGCATCATCATCTGTAGTCTGTACCTCCACTCCCTGAGGTGTTCAGTATATTGTGCAGTTCCGTTTGCACAATAAGTCCCTTCCTAACAGACATACAGGACTAGAATCACATACCACAAACTGATGTTCATCGGTGTAGTTTCCTATTTTCACTGATACTGGTTCCGTCAAAGGGCTATTCATTCTCCTATTTGCAACTCCTACCACCTGAATCGTTTCCCCCGACATTGGTAGATCTGGAACCACTGCCAATCTCAAAGTTGATCGAGTAGCTCCAGTATCCACCAAGAATGTTGTAGGACACCCTGCCACTTCAGCCTCAACAAACGGTCCTCTTTGATCCACCTCTAAGACTGCCCCGAGGGTACAGTCCTCCTCTCTATTTACACGTCGTCCCGTCAATGGATCAACGTAGTAACACTCTTCTTCACCTGTGAAAAGAGGCATTTGTCTATAGACCTTTCCCCCTGTCGTAATCTTTGGTGGCTGCGGGAACTGAGCTCGAGGAGCCGAAGTCCCCCCTTTGGCCACCTTGCCCTTTGTCACTGTCACCCTTTGGGCTGGAAGTTCCTGTACTTCCTCCTCTAGAACTTCTAGTTCTCCGTTTTCAGGGTTATAGGGACACTCGCGTCTCCAATGTCCCACCTGGTGACACTGGTGGCACTTTGTCGTTTTTTTCAATGTAGCAAAGTCTATTCTAGGTCTCGGATTTTCCTCGTTGTCTTTATTCTGACTATTTAATTTCCGTCCCATTGTCCCTGTTCCCTGTTGTTGCTGTCCTCCCTTTCCAGCTGACTGCATCTGCACCATCATCAGTTTTTCTTTCAATTTCTTTGCTTTGGAATCTATTTCATCACTGCAATACCTTGCGTATCTCAGAATTTCATCCAATGGTTTGTTTTGCCAACAAATTAAATGTTGCTGAATCATCAAACAAATATCAGGTCTCAACCCCAAAACGAACTTCGATACAAACTGTCCTATATCCTTGGGATCCATTACATCTAACCCACTGTATTGTTTGAACGTTTTCAGCAATCGCTCATAAAACTCATGAACTGTCTCCTTGGGTTCCTGTCTCGTTCGGTCTATTTTTACCCAATCTATATCTTGTGGTGGCACCTTCTCCTTCAGCCATGTCATCACCCTTTCATATTTTACCATTACTGTTTCTGACGGTCCATTAGTGCGTCTATCCCTTTCTGGTTCTGCAGTTGGCCATTCGACACTAACTTTGCATGCTATCCACAAGTCTCCTGGGACCACAATGTCAAATAAGGTATTCAAATCAATCCACAATACTTTTGAAATTTTGACAAACCTCTCTACCTGCTTGTACCACTCTACAGGATTCTCCCTTAACTTCGGAAATGAGTTTGTAAATGCAGCCAAATCTCCCCTACTCCAGGGCACGTGTACATAACTTCCATTCGCTATTTCTCGCAAAGGGAATGCCTCCATCTGCATTAGCCTTCCCTCCGGAGACATCACATTTGCACTCCGTCTAACCGTTCCCTTTTTGGACCACCTCTCTTCCCATTTGTCCAGATCTCTCCAAGCTCTTATTCCTGTGATCAGCTCCCTTATGTGTGTTTTTAATCCAGTTGTCCTCCTCTCATCTAAGTCCTGACTAGAATAATGCAACCTATGGTTACCCTGTAATGCCTTGGTTCTGGACAAATCTACCATATACGTGTCTGCCAGTTCAGACAGTTTCTCATGAGTTGCTCTGGCCTTTCGAGTGATGTCCTTTGCTATAAACAGCAGCTCATCTTGTTCGTACATGTCGATCCTTTCTAAAGACAATGTACCATCTTTTATATCGTCCAGATCAGATCTTAAGCTGGTCACATCGAGTCTTTTGGCTTTTATTACAGCTTTCAGTATGCCATCTCTAGAGAGTCTATTTACATCTCTCCCATCACAGCTCTGAGTCCTACGTCTAGGCTCAGGCGAGTTATGGGGAGTCCTCCCATGCTCCCATCTCTCCAGGTCCCATTCAGTTCCATCCTCTCTGGGTGTATGGTGAAACACTCCTCTATTTCCCATAGTCTCACATTTCCCATTCTGCCTGGTTTCTCTAGGTGCATGGTAAGACATCCAATTATTCCCCATGTCTTCACAATTCGCCTGTGACCTCTGCTCACTCGAAGCATGGCAAGATCCTTCACTGTTCCCCGTGTTCTCACGATTCCAGTGCCATACGTTATCATTTGGTGCGTGGTGAGTGCACCTAAACCTATCTCTGTATTCTTGGGTCCTTTGGTCTCCCTCACTTTGAATGAGACGAGACGTCTCTCCACTCCGCACTTCTACCTTTTTGCTCCTGCCCTTTTCCACCGTCAATATGACGTGTAACTCCTCTACTCTCCTGACTTTTACCGTCCCAATCCTGACTGCTTTCGCTAGCCCCGCAGTGAGATAATGTCCCGTTGCCTCGACTTCCCCATCCAGCTTCTGCTCTTGACCTGTTGCTCGGTGCTTCTGTGGACCTATCCCATTCCCTCAAGTCAGCCCTCAACTCTTTGTAGGATTTCAGCCGTGGTCCCCTCAGGTCCATCGGTCCTCTCTGACCCCCCTGCTCTGCTACGGGATCCACTGCTGAATCCAATGGGGTGCTCCACGTTATCGGTCCTGGTAATTGTCTCCAGGCATTTGTCGTGTTATTCCTCCTTTCCATCTCCACTCTCTCTCTCTCCAACCGTACCTGTTCTTCCTCTCTTCCTTTCTCTGGGTTATAAACTGACACTATAGGACCTATGGTAACGGGTACTTGAAGAGCATCTGGCAATCCATAAGACTCAACCCTCTCTGTTGCTGGCATCTTCTGCACCACAACCCTTCCGACTACTCTCTGTACGGGACTATGTTGAGGTGTCTCCTCACCTTTGGTAGGTACCCAATCCGTTAAAGGGAGTGGCCTGTTCTCTTCTATGTCAACCCTATCTTGCTTTGGGAGTTCAGTACCTTCTATCTCCCTATTGTCCGGAGGCGGTCTATCTATCAATAACCTATTTATTAGGTTATCCTCCGACTCGCTCTCTTCATCTTCTTCTATTGGTCTCTTTTCTCCTGTAACCTCTCTCACTGGGTACAACTTATCCACTTCAATCTTCTGTACCCTCCATCTCTTAGCCTCCGCATCCCATTTGGCATCTTGCACTGCCCTTACTGATCGCCGTACCCTTTCTTGGCGTCTGTTCTGACTCCTGCCGTGCGCCGCCCTAATCCATGCATTAAGGGCCTCAAACTGTGTTGGTCTAGGCAAAGGTCTCAACGAGGACATAACTGCTTTCAGCTGATGCAACACTTCTAGTCTAAAAGTTCCGTATTTCGGAAAAGTCAGTTCCTCATTCCCCTCTGTAATCTTACTCCAAGTATCAAGCCACAGTATAGTGTGCAACCCAACATTCGTTGCCATATAGTGAGCTGGTGTACCCTCCGGCGGTGCCTCTTCCCCGTAATAAGATTCTCTTCTTTTTCTCTTAAAAATCCCTCTCAAACATTTTAAACACTTCATGTTCAAAATTTACGAATTTCTATTTTCTCCGCGTTCGTTTACTTCCTGATGACAATCCACCAATCTCAGCGCGGTTTTCGCTAACTGGCCTATCACAGCGCGGCTCTTTGCTGACGTCACACCAACCGCCCTATCACAGCGCGGCTTCACACTAACCGGCCTATCACAGCGCGGCTCCCGCTGACGTCACACGTCTCAGCCTGGATTCACACCGACCGGCCTATCACAGCGCGGCTCTCGCTGACGTCACTCGTCCCCCTTTCGCAGCAGTTCCCCTCCTTTCTCCGCTCGTCTCCCGGTCATGCATGCGTCCCATTCATACTCTGAAAAATGATTACTTCCGTCCAAGCGATCACTTTCCTTGACTGTATGTCCACAGTCTAACTGTAATTGTCACCTTGACTGACGAAATGTCTTTCCGTGTACGTCCAGACAATCGCCTTCTCCGATAGGTTACTTGCACACGGTAACTTTCGACCTGCGTCCGTTACCCACACACTCACTCTTGCATTCCCCCTATCTCGGTCCTGCGGGCGATCAATGGTACCTCATGACCCCCTTTTCTCTGGTCGACAACTACTCTGGATGTTCGATACACCCGAACCACTTAAGCTCTTCCCTGAACTTAAGATTTTGCCAGGTTGCACGCGCTCACAACCCTCTCTCATTCACACTACAGGCATTCAACTCCGCATGACATTACAATACAGATACAACACAAAACACCGCAATCTGTCCACGCATGACCCTTGTTATACTCACTCTCGTCCGATTCTGCTGCTTTTCTCTCGCGCCGTCAGCACCCTCTTCGGCAGGCCACCTCTCGATCTCTAGGGACCTTGGGGTAAACTTAACCTAGTCTAGATCACCTTCCTCAAGAAGGTAACCATCCTCACTCTGCTACCAACTGTTAACGCGGGATTTCTGGTCTATTGTTATAGATCTAGATCCCAACTCAGGTCGACTGAACCGTTGGTACCTGTCATAGAGTAAAAGGCAATCCACTACTAGGTCAATCAATTAATGATTTACACCACTCTAAAGAACCACTTACTCTTAATAAGTTTAAAAGTTTATTACAAAGCCCAAGTTAACTGGAGATACAAACATCTCAATATAAGGTTCAAAAGATATACGGGTATCAATACAAACATACATTTTCTAAATGCTCTTAGTCGGCAGAAGAACACCACCAAAACCAATTCAAAAATCATCAAAGTTGCAAGAATAGACACAAGCTGTAGCTTATGAGTTATGAGTCATTTACAGAAAGGAAGAAAATCCAGATTAGACTGTCCCTACACTAGACTAAGTGACATCCCTACTTAACAAGATCTTAACCTAAAAAGGTGTCAGCAGTGGTGACTTCCAAAGAAGATCACACACTTCCCTTAGTCTTTGTTGCAAAACGATGTCTCGCAGTTCCCTATCTGCCTACCCATCCGCTCTCTTAGGTTCCTCGGACCATCTGCCTTAACTCCACCCAGGGGTGCTGTCCCTAATACAAAATCACATTTACAATAGAAACGCCCTTTAGATACGCCCCTCACGTGGTGTTGGTTCTGGTATTTTCCATGCTGATACTCCTCTGGGCCTCGTCGTTAGCGTTGACCTTGCTTCTCCGGCCCTTCTCCGGCAGGACGGTACCCCCCAGGAAATTCCTGCAGCCTCCTCCAGGCCTGTGCCTGGCGCCCTGAACAAAACCCTATTCATCACTCTCTTGATTGGAACCTCCTCGCACCTGCAAACAGACACTTGTACTGTGGGCCCCAAATTCCGACCTCCACCATATCTTTAAGTCGTAAACCATCGAACAGGCTCCACAGTTTATGTCTAACACGACCTTTCCCTAACGAGCTCATACAGATCAAAGGAAACGACTCTTGTCTATTCAGGCCTATTAGAATTACATGAAACAGGCCTGTGCACTCTGTAAAACATTTAATTTCTTAGTCTAAACAATATTCTAACTTATTACACACAATGGTTATATGAAACACTTCTATAAAACATATATTTCAGTTCTATGATCAATAATACTTTGAATTATAACAACATTAAAATCCACCATCGCATGAGAGTGTAACAGCATCTTGTACTCTATGTGAACTGCCATATGGCCTACACATTTCTACATTAGCAGAATTACATTTTCCCCTACAACAGCCACATAACATGAGGTTTCAACATCATTTAATATCTCTACAAACATCTATTAGTTCTTCACACTTGATATAAGTAGTCTGTTTTAATTAAACACTCTTATATATTTTCTCTCTATAAATTCGACACTCTTATATAATGTTTACTAAACTAATACAACGTGCTTGTAAATATGGTGCACTTCTATATTTTCTGATTTGCGCTCTCTCACTGGGAGATACTTACTGGCGTTCCCCCAGTGCTGCATGGTGTTGAACTGCAACTCCACTAATGCCTGTAACAGCCTTAAGTGGAACTGGCACTAATAAGGTGGCCATCATTCTCAGGGATCCTCTGGCTGTCTCCTGGGGCACATTCTCACCTATATATTGTTCAGAAAAGGTGCGGTATGCTTACCATTCCTTATGTCATGGGTTCATCTTAACTTCAGGAGGTGGTGTGAGACTTCAGGCCACCTGCTCTTGGTAGTAGAGCTAGAAGGGATTGGTGTATGGGACGGACTGTGGTGTAATCAAAGAGGGGGAAAAAGGGGCTACAGCGCTGGTTCCCAATATATGAGTCTGCTTGATCTGCAGACCGCTCAGATGTGGTACTGAATGCATAGACTTTGGGAATCTGGGATGCAGGAAAGATGGACAGTACGGATAGAACCATGTTAAAGTCGCATCTCTGCCACCAACCAGAAATCATGTTTAGACCGAGGAGAGCAGGGTGCTTGGTATGCAATGGTTGCTTCCTTTACCACTGTTGAGTGGGTTCTATGGTTTTGGGCCCCAGAAGGTTTTGCATCAGCTTGTGGTGGAGCTTTGGGTGACCCTGTCTGATCCTAATCAGCGAAATCCTATGTGTTGTGCTTTTAATGGGTGATAACGATTCAAGAGTTTTTGGTTAGGGAACTGGCATTTGCCTGGATACTCTGGCCCCTATGGTTGAAGTGCACACTCTGTGAGTCAACACTGAATAAAGTGTTAAACATGAAAATGCACACACTTTGCCATTATCATCTGGTAGTGGCATCTGATTTGAGGGGAGCAGGGATTGATATGGGAGGCTATATATTTTTGTGTTGGAGTCTTTTGTGGGTTAAGGTGGGCAGGCTACCCAGCTAATCCATATCCCTCACCAGCTAAACCCGTGATACTCAAAGTACGGCCAGGGGCCTGCATATGGCCCTCCTGACCTTCACATGCGGCCCGGCAACCTTCACATGCAGCCTCCAGCTGAATGACTGAACTGGGCGATAGTTTACTTCAGAAAGCACTAACATAAAAAATATATATTAACTAATCTGGAAGCGTTTGTTTATAGGCTAACTGAAGTAAAAGAAAAGAAGTAAATAAGGTGCGCTGCAAAACGTAACTTTAGGAACACATTAATTTTTCAAATCATCTTGCAATAAAAGTGTAAAAATATGATAAAGTCTCTTTAAAATTCAAAAAGTGTATTTCTTTAACATGCAGAAACATTGCACATTAGTACATCAAAATAGATAAGTACATTCAGAAGTTCTTCATTTAAAACTGACAGTTTTAAAAAATGAGTGTAGAAATATTCATGCCTCCTCACACCCTGACACAATGCCAATAGTGAAGTAAGAGGAATGTCACTTGCCATATGGATCTCTCTGGATGGTCAGGGTTGCTATTATACATGGGCAACGTCATAGTTTATTAAATCAAACATAAGAGGTTTGTACAGTGTTAGACTTGGCATCTTTGGCGTGGTTTTCCCAGACTTTTTGCCTCTACCCCCTGTATTTTTGACGCTGTGCTCGATTTCGTTTTTTCTGGTATTAAATGCTTTGGGCACTTTGCTACTGCTGATCAGTGTCAAAGAGCAAGTGCTTCCTATGTATATTGTTATGATAATTGGTTCTCCTTGATTGGCATATTTGATTTACTGGCAAGTCCCTAGTAGAGTGCACTGAGTGTGCGAGGGCCTGTAAAACAAATGCTACTAGCGGGCCTGCAGCACTGATTGTGCCACCCGAATGAGGAGCCCTGAAAAGGTATCTCAGACCTGCCAATGTAGTGTCTGTGAGCAGTTGTGAAATGCCATGTCAACCTGGCAAGTGCATCCATTTGCCAGGCCCTAAGTTCCCTTTTTATTCAGGTAAGGCACCCCTATGGTAAGCCCTAGGTACCCCTATGGGCAGGGTGCAGTGTCTGTGAAACGAAGGAAATGTACTTGTGACTGTGACATATCCTAATAGTGAAATACTGTCAATTTTATT
The DNA here is from genome assembly GCF_964261635.1 of Lissotriton helveticus. Lineage (NCBI taxonomy): Eukaryota > Metazoa > Chordata > Amphibia > Caudata > Salamandridae > Lissotriton > Lissotriton helveticus. Next base: position 52,766,194 of record NC_136062.1, on the reverse strand, counting down.
TTTTACTATTGAAAGGCTATCTGCCCCATAGGATAGAATGGGAGATACTTTGTAACATCTTACAAGTATAACGTCCCATTGGGGCAAGATAAAGAAACACAGTTTAGGCTCTCTGAACTCAGAATGTAACAACCCATTTTTTAGTAAAGATGGTTTTTAAATTGTGTGTTTTGAAAATGCCACTTTTAGAAAGTAGGCATTTTCTTGTTTAACCATTATGTGTGCCTCTGCCAGTTTGTGAATTTACTGTCTTGTTTTGGAGTGACTGGGGATTTGCATTTACTGTAGGCAGCCAGTGGGGGTTGAGGTATGCCTGGCCCTTGCTGGATGACTCAGAACTGAGCTGAATAGACCATGGCTCCATTCAGAGTAGTTGGAGGAGTTTACTTGCAACACCTAAATAGGGCCTGTCTCCCCTGCACAATGCTGACTCCATCCCCTGTAGTCATACTGCACCAGTGAGGACAGAACTGGTTTGGACTAACCCTGAGTGGAGTTCGCAGAGTTGCGCTACGCGAAACCCCGCAAAGTGAGAAGAAAACGGCCGCCGCGCTCCGCGAAGCTCCGCAATTGGTGGAGTGTGATAGAAAAATGCTGTTTGCGGTGATTAAACAGTGCAGGATGCTTTTCCGCACTGTGCAATCATTGCGAACGGCACCATGCACATCGCAAGCTTTCCTTTTCTGGCGCTCGAGTAGATTTTTACCCGAGCAGCAGCATTCTCAACGCGAACAGGCAGTTTCTCAACGCGAGTGGTCACGAGAATATGCGGCCACTCACAATGATGAACCTGACCCCCCCCCCCTCTTTGAGAAATGTCACCGGGAGGTTTATTTTCTACGCTAGTGCTCGCCAACTTGATGTTGACAACCGCGCACGAGGAACAATCTCGGCGGGAGGTGAATTTGCCTCGCTCATGCTCTCCAACTTGACGTTGGCGAACGTGAGCGAGGAAAAAACTCCGCTCTGCAGCGCAAAAGGGAGTTTTTCAGAACTCCGCGAGTTCCGCATAGCGGGGAGTGCAGAAAACTCCGCAAACTCTGTGAGCGGAGGGGATTTCACCGCCCAGGGTTAGTTTGGACTGGACTCAGAGACCCTTGAACAAAGAGAACAAAGACAAAATGGGGTAAACGTAGTAGACCTTCAACCACAGAACTTTACATCACTTCCCGACTCAAGAGGAACCGTTGCCAAGCCGAAGAGCTGAAGAGCTGTGAGGAGGAGTGCTGCAGATTTGCTGTGTGCTATGTGGGGTTGGCCTGCAGTTGCTGTTTCTGCAAAGCAAACAAAAGGAGATGATGGACAGAGTGCTGCAACTTTTCAGACACTCACTTCCAGTCACAGATCTGGGTTGAATCCATCATCGTTCTTTAGCTCACTTCGCCATCCAAGGTTGGACCCAGCCTTACGCAAATCACTCTTGGCCCTGTGCATTGTGGGGACTGCCAGGCCACATCCGCCCTGGACCAGAAACAAGCATCCTGGGGCTGGTTTCGTGCTAACACCCCTCATCAGCCAGGCTAGCTTTAATCCAGTGGCAAAGTGAGGAAGGGACCCACATCTGGGCATACCCTGCTAACATAGGGCACACAAAGCAACAAAGATGATGGACGGAGTGCTGAAACTTTTCAGACACTCACCCCCAGTCACAAATCTGGGTTGAATCCATCATCGTTCTTTAGCTCACTTCGCCAGCCTGTTTGGACCCAGCCATATGCAAATCAGTCTTGGCCCTGTGCCTCCAGGGAGGACCAGGCTTGCCAGTTCAGTCTTGGCTGTTCCCATGAGGCACAGGATCAAGACTGATTCGAAATTGGCCAGGTCTATACTGGGGTGCCATGGTAAGCAAAAGAATGATGGATTTAACCCAGATCTCTTGACTGGGGTAAATGTTTTGATTTGTTCTACATTCTGTCCATCAATTGTGTGTCTTTTGCTTTTGCACCCAAAGTGCACTGGTAATGCCCAAACGTAGGTCCCGAGCTCACTGTGCCACTGGATTCAAGCTATTCTGGCTGATGAGGGGTGAACCCTCAAAACCGGTCCTAGAATGCTTGTTTCCAGTCTAGGGAGGACCTGGTTTGGCAGTTAGGTCTGGACTGTTCCCCTGAGGCACAGGGTGAAGACTGATTTGAATATGGCCAGGTCTAAACTGGGGTGGCATGGTGAGCAAAAGAATGATGGATTTAACCCAGATCTTTTTGATTGGGGGTGAATGTTTTGATTTGTTTTGCATTCAGTCCATCAATTGTGTGTCTTTTGCAAGGAAAGGACAAAGACTGTGACTTTGCTGTGAATCTGTTTGAAGAAGAATCTCCAAGGGCCTGTGCTGGCCTTCTGTTCTGATGTCTTAGGGACACTAAGACGTCACCCCCAGCTCCCCTGAACTCTGCTGCTGAGAGTTTTGACCTGCCAGAAGGTGCCTATTCCAGTTTGGGGCCTCTGGAGCTTGTTCCTGCTTTGGGAGCTGGAAGAAACCTGAAGAACTGAAGAAATCAATGCATTGCCCTTCTTGCGGCTGTTTTCCTGATGCAGCACAGCAGTGCAAGAAGAATCTCCATGCATCACCATGCTGCTGCAGAGACAATGCAGTGCCTGTCGCAGTTGCAAGAACTGACGCATCGTGGGATCGCGGCTGTAGAAACTGATGCAGTGCCGCTTGCCGCATCGATCACCAACACAACCCAGATTTACATGCATCACACCTATGCGGCAAGTTTTCCTGATGCATCACCCACAGACCAGAACTGTCTTGAAGTTGAGGCATCACTTCCCCCTACAGTCCGTATTAGACGCATCACTTCTCCTGCGTTCCGCAGAACTGTTGCTTCGCCTCCCCGAGGGCTCAGGGCCTGACGCATCTCTTTGTGGCTCAACGCTACCCTTTTCTATGGCTCTTTGGCCTTGAGAATTTTGACGCATCTACAGGTACTTTGCGTAGAATCACACAGCCATAGTTTTCTATGGACCCAGTTGCTTGACACCTTTTAAAAGTCATATTCTTATTTTATGTATGTTTGATTTTGTCGTTTTGGTCTTATTGAGTTTAGATAAAGAGACTTTTTCTTTTTCCTACACTGGTGTGGTGTCCATTTGTGGTGTTATCACTATATTACTGTGTGATTTGAGTACAAGTACTTTACACATTGTCTTTGGGATAAGACAATGTCTGTCTGCTCGTGCCAAGCTATGAAGGGGGTGAGCTGGGATTATCTGAAGTGTGTTTCCCCCTTACCCTGACTAGAGGTCCCAATTTGGACAAAGATACCTGCCTCTGCCAACGAGAGACGCCCATTTCTAACATACAGCATACATCCTGATCTCATGTATTTCAAGGTGCTCTTATATTTCATCATGAAGAAAAAGAAGGTAAAGTCAACTTAGGCAATTGCCTATGATCAAACAGTTGGGTCAAGTGGGGAAGCCAGGGTTGATCCTAGATTTTCTGATTTCACGTTGTGCAATTCTATTTCATTTCAATTCAATTCAATAATTAAGTTGTTTCCTTTTTACACTTGAGTCTCCCAAAGCAGTGATAGCAAGCAGAAAGGCTTCTTCCAAAGTTCGGTAGGGGGTAGCTATTCAGATACAGACTAACACAGTATTGTTAAATCTATGACTCTCTTAGAGAAGAAGGGCCTCAATTTAGAGTGCTGTATGGAAAGAAACCCTTAAAATAGCTCCATGACTCACTGACTACACCATGTATGTGATTTGCTTCCCCTATGCCCATCTTCACCCCCCACAAAAGCCCATTGCCACCATGCTGCCATTAATGTGGCCCTCAGGCACACCAAAGACCATGGTTTGTAGCCCATGGGGAAATGTTTGCGAGTACCCATGAGCTAAACCATATGACACCACTTTCCATTACATTCATAGACCTACCCTTGCAGACTACGCAAGAACCAACAAACCTCTGTGTGGTTTTACCAAACATCAGCTCTCTTAGGCAGGTTGCCAAAGGGTGTCATCACTTATGTCATAGAGGGGCAGGGAACCCAACACACTTTATATCCAGCTTCTCCTTAAACCACCTGTTTTAGATGCTTATCAATGCCACACTAGAGACAACTCCGCCAAAGAGCTTAACAGTAGCTGAACTCCGGGAAGGCAAGGGATCCCAGAACCCATGCCCAGCAGGTTAGAGCCACATGTTGGGTTTGTTTCCTTGCTTCAAATGTACCAATGTCAGACAACGGGAAATCAATTGAATAGCCTGTATCTTTTAATCTCTTGAATTTATCCAAATTACATTTGTGAAATCTTTGTATGTATATGTGACCGTAGGGCTTGCATTATCTCTACTTATGTTTTCCCTAAAGGACAGCCCACCATCCAATAGATCTTAGAAAGCAAAATATATACGTCGCATCAACAGTACTAATTAGATTCCACAGCCGTTTCCATCATGCACAATACAGCAGCGAACCTTAAAGCTTGCTAACTATTTGTGTCTTCAAAAGCAATTTCTAGCCAAGTTTTTATTCATACTTTGCCCCACATCACCAATATATCAGACAACCTCCGGCACAATCATGCACACTACCGCTCTGAGCCATATAGCACAGAGACCTGTTTACCAAGCACTCCATCAACAGTCCACATAGGACAACTCCAAGCACAATCATGCGTACTATCTATAATATGAACAATGCAAAGTCATTTCATAATTAGGCTCAAATCCTAATGGCATATTTATCTCTTCTTGTCAGACACTGAGCAGCTTGCTATTTGATGTTCATTTTCACTACCTTTCACCCGGCGAGTCCTCCTTATGCACCTGATCAGTGTACTGCGCTGGCATTGCCTCGGTGCTCTAAATGTATGCAGCGTCAGCCTCCACATTTGACTTCTGACTTGTTTCCTCTTGGGTGGACCGTCAGCTCAGAGTTTATCTTGTTCAGCTCAAGCACAGACATTCTCTGAGGTAGGCGTCAAATGCAGGTATTGAGCAGGTGATTATTTAGAACACCTTGTTTGTTCTTTGGTATCTGTGTAAGGTTTACAGGTTAGGAAACTTTAAATTCCTGATTTAGAAAGCTCTAGAGAATTACTCCTGCTTTTGATCTAGTCTAGGTTTCCCTTTTTTGTAAGCAAAGTTTTCTATTGTGTAATATTTATACAATATCTCAATAGATAATAGCCACCTGTGTCTTCCTGTGGACACTCCTCCCACGTTGAACCTTTTCTTATATGAGCAGCCCTGTATGTATGTATGTATGTATGTATGTATGTATGCATGCATGCATAAGGAATTTCAATAGCGCAAACTGGGAAACATCCTTTACAACAAAACTTTTACAACGCAGTGCTATTATAACGCAGATTTTACAACGAAAACCATTACAACGCATTACACTGGGGGGCGCTCTAGGATATGGAATAGATGTAATTTACTATCCAACACCTTCCCTACTATCCACGGGGACTGGAGTTGGAATAGTAAATTAAACTATTCACTATCCAGCACCCCAAAGCGCTATGCGTTGTAACAGCATGCGTGGTAAAAGCATGCGTTGTAGTGTCATACATCCGCGCAAACCTGGTCAAAATGCAGAGTGCTGTACATGGTCAAATGCAAGCATTAAGTCAACAAGCAATAAGAGAGGAAGCTGGGTTGTGGATGGTAAATGAATTGTGATGTAGTGTGCTTTAAAGAGGTGAGTCCTTAAATCTTCCCTAAATTGAAGCATAGTTGGGGTAGTCCTGATGGATACCAGAATATTGCTCAACAGCTGTCTTGTAAGTGCAATATACCAATGACACCAGTAATACAGTGGATGGGATATGCGTCATGTTTGTGATGGAGTAATCATCCACCGAACTCTAGGTCAAGCTTTTCGACTTAGACTACTTACACTTGAGTAGGGTGATCTTAAAAAGTAACTGGTAGAAACAGGATCTTTCATTTACTTCTTGTGTTCAGTAAAAATGAAAACTGTATTACGTCATATAGCCCCATGATTGCGAAGCAGGCGTGCTTGATACTTCAGCATGGCACTGCTGCTAATGGTCAGTCAATCACTGGCGCCTCCGGCCGGACGCACCCTGTCGCCTCTCCACATCCACCTCGCCAGTATCGGGCTGTGATGCTGCACTGGGCCTGGTACTGCGGCATCGTTCTTGTACCACCGGCAGGGACAGGCTGCTCAGACTGGATGTGCCCTCACTGGCATCATCACCCCCCCCTTGCATGGGCGTGGCCACACACATGCTGGTTTTGTACAGCGTTTGTGACCTGTTCCAACGCCCCAGCAACATCCTGGCAGCATTGCACCATCTGGATCTGCATTGCCAGGGGATGTCGCATTCCCGATCAGGTGGTTTGACCTGGTATAAGCTGATAGCCGGGTCAGCAGCTGGCTGTGGCGGCGGCGGGTAATGTCCTGCTGTGACACCAAGATTAGGCTGATCTCCCTCACTGCAGCCGTTAACACCTGCACGCTTTTGGTGAGCTGGCTCGCATTGCGCGCAGTCTTGTAAAGCTGCAGCTGCATGGCTGCCATGTGCCGTGCCTGCTTTTGGTGGACAGCTAGCATCCGGCGTTCGATACCAAGCCCTGGATCTTGGGCATGTTGCCCCCTGTCAGCCCGTGTTGCCACATTGCGCTGCTGCCTCATTAGGCCGCTTGAGTGCAACCGCACAGTGGCTGTGCGCCATGTCTGCCTCCTGGGTGGTGGTGTGGCCTGTTCCACTGCCCTGTGTGACGCATGGGGTGGTTGCTCTCCTCCTGTGGCTGCAGGGGTGGCCCTGTCTGCATGGGGAGGTTGTGGTACTGGTGCAGGTGTGATTGACGGTCCAGGTCGTGGGGCAGGATGGCTCTCTCCCTCGGTGCCCTCTGGGTTCTCCTCAATTTGGAGTGCCTCGCTGTCTGTGCTCTGTGGTTCTGCAGCACCTGTGATGTAAATGGGTGCATGATTAATGATATGAATCTTGCACATGAGATGTTGCAACATGCATGCAGGCTTGCATTCCCTGACTGGCTTTAGGGATATGTTTCACTTGACAGGTCTGCCTGTGTGTGGCTATCAGGGAACTATTATCACACTACAGATCCCACAATGCAATATGGAGTTTCTGATGTACATGGCCTGAATTACTGGGGTTATCAAATGGCTAGCTCTGGGGGCATGGGCATTGTCAGAGGACGGGGTCGCAGTTGCATGGCTCTTACCTTGGGATTGTTGTGTGGGTTGGGAGGTGTCGTTCTGAGTGAACCCCAAGCAGGCTGCAGGGTTGATGGTGTCCTCAACCAGGTCTTCAAGTGGTGTGTTGGCCGCAACTGTGGGGTCTCCTCCTCCCGTGGCATGTTGCTCCCCCAGCCTCTCTGCTATGCGCTCTTTGGCACGGCCTCTGAGGTCGTACCACCTCTTCTTCAGCTCATCAATTGAGCGCTGGGTCACTCCTACAGAGTTTACCTTTGCCCTGATGCGCTGCCAAATGCGCCTCTTGTCTGCTTCAGGCACCTTCCTAGATTGCTTCTCAAAAAGCCTCTCATGGTCCCTGCTGACTCCCTCAATAAGGAACTCCAGCTCCTGTTCTGAAAATTTAATTTTTCTTTTTCTGCCAGTTGCACTGCTTCCTGCTGCATCCTGAGACATTCTGGAGTTGGATGTATGTCCTGTTGTGGGGCTGCAGGGTGTGTCTGATAGAGCTCAGTGCTGTGCTTCTTCCTCTCTCAAGCTCTGTGTTGAGAGTGAGTGTGGGAACTGCCTACTTCCTGGTTGTGATGTCATCATTGTGCTCAAAATGCGACTTCCTGTTTTTGCGATCTCGCAATTTGCAAGATCGCAAATTGCGATTTCGGTAATTGCGAAATCGCAATTTCAACATGGGAATCAGGCGATTCTGCAATTTTTGAAGGATTTAGCGAAATTCGCTTTCGGCGATTGCGGCCAACAGCGAATCGCATTTTTGGATCGATTTTATTGATCCATCCCATTCTGCGATTTCTAATTTGCGATTCGGTATTTTTCGCAAATTAGAATTCACAGAATCACGGCTTGATGCATCTGGGGAATATTTCATAGAGGTCATAGAGAATTATTACAAGATGAACTCTCACGTATTTCAAGACCAGCTTCCTTTTCTGAATTTGACTTTTAGGGTCTAGATAAGAGTAAGATTTTTTTTTAACCAGAACCAGACCTATTCCTCGAGCACATACTAGAATCACTCCCTCTACAGCTGCAAATCCATTTCAATTAGAGGAAGAATCTGTGTAACTGGGCTTTGTTTGGAGTCCTCTTGCAGAAGAGGAAAAAGAAAAGAGAAGAAAAGTAGGAGTGTCTTTATTGTGGGTAAAAAGGACGTCAAGCACTTGTCCCATCAAACCCAAAACATTTTGGGAAATTAATGTACTCACCCTACTATAGCAGAAAGAGGTGGGCATTGTCAGCTGCCCTCGCCACAAATTGGTAAGTTGCAGATGAATTCTGACTTTATTATTCTTCAAACTGGTTGAAGTGATCAAACTAATACTATTAATCTGCAAGCCTTGATAGATTGGGGAGCATCTGGTATCTAACAGGCACATGCATCAATATTGCATTTTGCGATTCCTTAATTGCGAAAAATGAGGAATTGCAATTAAGGAATTGCAAAATGCAATGCATCAAAAAATTGCCAAAAAATTTGCGATTTCTTAATATTCCTTAATTGCGACTCGCAATTTGAGAGTCACAATTAAGGAATCCCTACTTATTCATTCCTATGGGCCAGGAGGCCCATAGGAATGAATGGGAAAACATTCTCAATTTGCGATTAGCAATTAGCGAATCGCAAATTGAGAATGCGATTTCAAGGGTGCAGGGGTGTCCAAAGGACACCCTGTTGCACCCCTGAAATCAATTTGTGCACATATGTTGTGCACACACATGCCCTGTGTGTGCACAACATGAAACTTTGAATAATGCACAGAAGTGCATTTTTCAAAGTTTTCGCAAATTACCATGAGGTTCAACCTCATGGTAATTTGCTCCCCTTAATTGCGAAATCGCAATTTTTAAAAGTTTCATGCATTGCATTTAAGGAATCGCAAAATGCGATTCCTTAAAAGCAATCGCAATTTGAGAATTCGCAAATATTTGCGAATTCTTAAATTGCGAGTGCCTTGACCCTTCATGCATTCCAAAAGCAGATTTTGCGATCGCAAACGGACGATTTTTGCGATTGGCACCGTTTGCGATCGCAAAATCCTTTGATGCATGTGCCTGTATATGGATATTTACTAGGCAAACACCTTTTTCTTATAGGCAGTTGATGGAACACCCATTCGTCTAGATCCGTTGCCATGCAACCCAAACCTTTACATCGGTCCACATCTAAGCATCACAAACTACTATATTTAGATGTAATTGTTACTCTTTGCTATCCAGCCATTCTTGGAATGTCTTGTCTACTACCCCTGCAAAAATGGTATATAGATTGTATTTGGGATCTAAATTTTGCACAACACTGGACACATATGAGTAGTATGTTGACAATCCACGAATACAATCAGTTCCAATTCCAAACAAACAAGGAGTTGTAATTCAATATAATTAGTGCCATTAAAACACCGTACATTTTAGGTATACTCTCTAAGCCTAAAGACAGAGTTCTACCACCCAACCCTACATTTGACTTTTTCATTTACCCTATACATAATGTTGTTGTGCCTTTTGCAAGGATGTAGTCCTTGTATGTGAGTGACAAAATAATAATTGGGAAAATATAAAACAATCGATTGTTCCTTCTAAATCATTTGTGGATGCCTCTGTATTTTTTATTTCAGAGAAAAATACCTACATCCTTGTATTGATTATCACAGTCTGAACCAGATCACCATCGAAGGTCATTATCATTTCCTCTGATTCATGATATAATAGAGGCAGTTCAAGATGCTAAAATATTGACTAAACTTATCCTCAAATTAAGAAAAGACATGAGCGTATAACTGCATTCAGAATACCCTTCTAGAATTTGAATACATGGTAATGTCCTTTGTTCTGCGAGATGACCATTAAGTGTTCCAGCAATTCATGGATTACATTTTTCAAAGTTACTACTCTAATCAGTTATGTAGATGAAATTCTCATTTTCACTAAGGATCCAGCTATCCATGAAGCACACGTGAAAGAAGAACAACCATTTTTTGTTAAATCTGATTGATGCCTTTTTGACAAGATTTTAATAGAGTATCTTGTATATATACTTTTATTTTACAAATGGGTTGGTTGAACATGAATGAAAAGTTAGCACCATTTTGAATTGTAAAGGTTCTTCTTCTGTGAAGGGAACTCTGAGTCTAATTAGATTGGTCAATTGTTGTAGAAACAGTAGCAAATATTTTGTAGCTATAAAGAATCCTATTTCAAACATTCTAAGAAAACATTTTTTTCCTAGAATGGAAGCATTTTGTGCCTTTGCATTCCTTAAAATAAAGCTTTACCAAAGCACCCAAACACCATGAAAATATTCAAAGTCAAAACAGACATATCAGAGAGAGTAGCTCTCTTACAGAAAAACAAATATCGAAGGGAAGACACTGTGGTATTTTATTCTCAAAACCTCATCGAAGCAGAGATCAACTATTCTGTTCTACAATAAAACTGTGCTTATACAGCTCAACATATCACCCGTGAAGGTATCCAGACACTGGGCTGAGGGTCTCAGTAAAAGAGCCAGGTATTGAGTCCTCTCCTGAAGTTCACCAATAAGGGTGATGTTCGAAGATGGAGGGGAAGGGCATACCAGGATTTGGCGGTTAGGTGGGAGAAGAGTTGTCCTCCGGTGTGGAAGTGTCAGATATGTGGTGTATGTGGCAGGGTTAGGGAGCGGAACTGAAGTGTCTGGGTGTCTGGTAGAAGATTAGGCTATGGTTCAACAGGAGCCTGAGCAAGGGTAGGAGTACCGCTTGTTGTGCACCCCCTCCATAGTGAGCAATTTCAATTTCAATATAGCTTTATTCGATTTTGATTTAAAAATCATAAAAGAGTAAGTTAAAAACAGTTATAAATAAAAACATACATTTAATAACACATAATAGCTGCAAGTTTAGAAAACCTTTACCCAACCTGTGGGAATGAATATCCTGATTATAGCGTACTTTTCACATGTTAAGAGTAATTCAAACAGCAATTAATAGGGGTTCCAATACTTGGGACTATAAAACAACGATTCATGTCGGATATAAGTGGGAAGGCTACGGCCACTCAATACCCGATGTCCTCTGCCCATTAACATGTTGCACCCTACCTCTAAACTAGGTATGGGGATGTGCGGCGTTCTAGGGTAAAAGTCGTGCAAATCACATACGAAGATTGGGACATTTCCCACTTGGGGTGCATAGGTACGCAGGTAAGGGACAATGTGTCTCTGCCTAAATCTAACGAGTACTAGGTCGCCAGCAATATTTTTTGGGAGGGAACCCAGCCAACCTACCCTTCTAACACTCATTATTGTGCCCTCGAGGTTCGGTGCCAGGGGTCTGTTTTTTGTCAGCCAGAATTTGACTTTGTTCAGCAGGTCGTGTTGTCTCTCGGATTTTCCCGGAGTAAGAACTGGTACTCCCGCTAGGACACACACAAATGGAGCTGCCTCCGGTGGGAGTTGCATAGGAAAACCTTTGTTACGCTGTGCACTACGGGCAACGAGCCGCGGAAAAACGGGTTTGAAAGAAGTTTTGAGAGCTAGTGGGACTGGTGCGTTATGGGCTATTGATTGTGATGGAACCCTTTTGTCTTGCGTGACTGGTTTGGGGTCTTTGGGAGTAGAAGGTGAATGGGAATAATTAGGTGTTACAGGACATTTATTCACTAGCAAGTTAGACTTGATAGTTTCCTCCATTTCAGTCAGCCTGTCCCATAGTGCATTTATTTTTTCTATTAGTGGTGAAATAGTAGAACTGACCAGTTGTTCAATAAGGGATAATAAACCCAGTTGCATGGGGGATGTTAGACCAACTATTTTCTCGACGGCCTCAGGAGTCGTGGAAGAATTAGTGGCTGGAACTGTGGGGCTTAAGCACAATTTTTGAATTTTTGATTGGTTCCCAATGTTATTAGCCCCATTACATTTCCTTTTAGCGGATGAGAACTGGGTAAATGCAGATCTTTGGGTGTTTTCAATATTGACTTTTTTGAATAGTGGGTGGGGTTGCAAGGGGCTACCAGTGTCAGGCAATGCACAGGAGCTTTCAGCAGGAAGCGGTGATTCCACTAAAACATGTCTGGTTTTACACAAGATGTTTAACTCATCTAACCACGAGAAAGCTAGGTCTGTGTCTATTGTTTGTTTGGGCAATTGCTTGGTCCATCTATTTTGTGTGGGCTGGGAAAATGTGCCGTTATCGACATCTCTGACAATGGTCAATGTTGTACTATTCATATTAACCCCCTTGTCAGTCATAATGTGGTTTGGGTGTAACAATATGAATATCAACAAATCATACAGATCAGTAAAGAAAATGTCCTTGGAGTAAGGCAAAGTCAATGGGTGGAAAACAAAAAATGAATCAAGTGTCTTTCGTTACCTCCTCCTAACAGAGAACCAAGAGGATGGCCCCGTCCCGTCCTCCTCGTGCCTCTGAGGGCCACAGAGGGCCCGCCCTTTGCCCGGGCCTAGCCCGGCGCGATCCCGCATGCGTCCCGCGACGCGGAGGGAGCCTCCTCTCTTTCAGCGCATCTGGGCGCGCAAATACAGGAAGTGTCCAAGTCGGCCTGCTGGGAGCTATAGTTCACCTCCCCGGCGGCCGTGCAGGTGGATGGCAACGGCGGCGGGGGGAACAAACAGCGTGTGGGCCCCAGCAGCGGCATATGGCGTGTGGAAGGTGAGTCTATCCGCTATGGCCCCCCGCTCCTCAGTGGGAGCCTCCTCTCTTTCAGCGCCTTCGGGCGCGCAAATACAGGAAGTGTCCAAGTCGGCCTGCTGGGAGCTGTAGTTCACCTCCCCGGCGGCCGTGCAGGTGGATGGCAACGGCGGTGGGGGGAACAAACAGCGTGTGGGCCCCAGCAGCGGCGTATGGCGTGTGGAAGGTGAGACTGTCTGCTATGGCCCCCCCGCTCCTCAGTGGGAGCCTCCTCTCTTTCAGCGCCTCTGGGCGCACAAATCCAGGAAGTGTCCCGCTCGGCCTGCTGGGAGCTTTAGTTCACCTCCCCGGCGGCCGTGCAGGTGGATGGCAACAGCGGCAGGGGGAACAAACATCGTGTGGACCCCAGCAGCGGCGTATGGCATGTGGAAGTTGAGTCTATCCGCTATGGCCCCCCATCTTAGTGCTCACAATGCTAACCCATATGCCGGTGATCCCATCATCAGGCGTCTCAACCATCTGGGGCCTCCCCCCTGGATCTTCTCTAAACAACACTGGTGACATTCACAGTACTCAGCACCAGCCTTGTAGTAGTGTTAGAGTTCTAGAGTATTGACTCTTGTAGACACTGGTCCTGAAGAATTGCAGAGTGTCCCGTTAGGGGCAGAAGGCAAGAAACATGTCGACCACATTCACATACTAGACCCTGTGGGATTATTGATATTCTAAACAGGGCTTAAAATTGTATTTCACCCCGTGAATTAAATTAGTTCCCTAAGGGCAGTACTAAACCTATTTTGTTCCACCACTCAAACTCACACACTACCTCGACCACTCACCCTCACACACCAAACGGCTGTCTCTTAAAAGATCTCTGGCAAAGAGTCCTTTCGTGGGAGCCCTTCGGACATAGCAGTGCCGGCCCGACGAGGAGCACAACCCAATGATGAAGCATGACACCCTTCTGTGTGTGAGGGCAATCCATAAGAGACCAATTCACTCCCCCCCACTGTTAGGAACTGCACATTCTTTTGATTTATGGTTCATGTATGCCTGTCCTTGGTCATGCAGGACTTTGTAGGCATGGTTCAGAAGTTTGAAAGAGCATCTCTTCTGGATGGGGAGACAGTGGAGGTATCTAAGGTGCTGGGTGATGTGGGTCCTTTTGGGCAAGATGAGGATCAGTCTGGCTGCTGTGTTCTGGATCATCAGAAGTCTTCTCATGAGTTTACTGGTGGTGCCTGCATAGAGTATGTTGCCATAGTCCAGACAGCTGGATTGAGGGCCTGCTTCACTGTTTTTCTGGTGTTGTCACAGTGGGGTACGCTAAGAGTGAGAGTATGAGTTGGGTGTTGTTGGCATAGGATATGACATTGATGTTGTGGGCTCTGAGGATGTCTGCTAGTGGTGTCTTGTAGATGCTGAAGAGAATGGGACTGACTGACAAGCCTTGTGGGACACCGCAGATGGTTTGGCTGGGAGGTGAAGGGAGGGAGATGGATCTTCTGTTTTAGGCCCAAGAGGAAGGATGCTATCCATCTAAGAGTTTCGGCTTTGTTTCTGCTGTAGTGCAGTCGGTCGATGAGTGTGAGGTGAGAGACAGTGTCAAAGGCAGCGAAGAGGTTAAGAAGGATCAGGGTGACTGAATCCTTCTGTTGAGTAGGGTGTGGCTATTGTATGCTGTGGTGATCAGGGCTGTTTATAATCTGTGGCTGGCTCTGAAATCTGTTTGGGAGGAATCTAGAAGGTTATTTCTCTCCAGGTGTTTGAGGGTTGGAAGTTGATAGACTTCTCCAGGACTTTCGTGGGAGCTGCGAGATGGGGTGATCGTTCTGGATGGCAGTATGGTCTGCAGAGGGTTTGTTGAGGAGGGGTCGGACTTCTGATTGTTTCCAGACATTGGGGAAGGTGGCTGTGGTGATGGATGTGTTGAGGATGGTGGTGAGCTGGTGGCTGATGTTGTCGCTTCCAAGGTTTAAGAGTTGATTGGGGCTGGGTGTCTGGTGCTCCTGAGTGAATAGAGTTTATTAAGGCCTTAATGTTCGCTGTGCTCAGTTGTTTCTATGTGGTGAGCAGGTGGTTGGCGGTTGTCTTTGCAGGAGTGAGGATGCTGAGGAGGTCGGTGGTGGGAGGATCGAAGTTTCTGTGAATGGTGGCTATCTTGTTGTGGAAGCTGTCTGCAAGAGCGTCGCAGAGTTTCTGTGAGGAAGGGATAGAGTTTTCTGTTGTTGATGAGCAGGTGAACTCTCTGACATTGGTGAAGAGTTCCTTGGTCTGGTTGGTGCTGGCCTCAATAGAGTGTGCCAGGGCATTCCTTTTGGGCATTCTTTTTTGCTGTTTTGAGGAGGTGGTGGTAGTTGTTGAGGGCAGGCTTGAGAATGGC
Source organism: Lissotriton helveticus (assembly GCF_964261635.1). Classification (NCBI taxonomy): domain Eukaryota; kingdom Metazoa; phylum Chordata; class Amphibia; order Caudata; family Salamandridae; genus Lissotriton; species Lissotriton helveticus. Next base: position 52,751,018 of record NC_136062.1, on the reverse strand, counting down.
TTGATTACTGTTGTTTCTGCTGCAGTACCATTTTCTTTAGAGTTGTTTGCATCTGCGCTTCACCGCACAGAGCTCTGGGGTGCACCAGCTGGCTTGTTTGGTGGGTTCATTTGTTCTGGCCCTTTTGGTGGGGGTAACTCAGTCGGCTGCTTGGTTCAGGTTGGTGGAGGCGGAGGGCCGGGAGAGGCCGATTGATTCATTCTGTTCTTCAAAAAGTATTCCTTGCTATCAAAGGAAAGTTTTAAAGAATGGCAAAATGTGTTTCTTTGAGCACAAAACCATTTAACAATAAGAACTGATTGTCCTAATCTGCAAGTATTACTGCAAGAGTCAAACTGGCTAAGTCCTGCAAATGTTTTTGTTTTTCTTCCAGCAGTATGATTTTGTTGTACCTTTTATTCCTGTTTCCCAAAATACCCTTTTCCTCTTGTGATAACTCCTTCCAGGTATAACCCTTTTCTATTTAGGCAGCCCTGAGGGATGGAACAGTGCATTACAACAGCAAACCAAGCTTGCTTGCATTGATCCTCTTCCTAGCCTGTTATTCCTAGCCCTGACCTGTTTATCTGTTTAAATGGCTGAAAGAAAATGGAGGAAGGGCTATGCCACGGCCGATAAAGAAGTGTTGAAGGTCACCCTGAACAATTACAAAAATGAAATCTCTAAAGCCAAGGCGGAATTTTTTGCCAACCCTATTTTGGAGGCCCCTAATAAAACCCATAGGGTCTTCAAAATAGTTGAAGAACTATCTAAACCCGACTACTTAAAAAATAATACGGTCGCAACTCAAGAACTTTGCGACAGTTTAGCTATATTTTTTGAGGAGAAAATTTCCAAGATAATAACAGGGTTGGCAGAAAAACAGGATAACTCGAGTAATATGGCCTCTGAGATTTACGATCACTCATCCGTAGGTCAAATAAATGAAGAGGTTCAATGGACAAAACTACGCCACTTTGTTCTTCCTAAAGACGACGAATTTTACAAACTGGCTATGAGCACTAATACTGGACCCCCCTTGGACCATCTCCCCCCCAAGGTCTGGAAGGAGTATGGCAGACAATTACTGCCAAAGCTCCATAGAATCAGTAGTCAATCCTTGAATAGTGGGACTGTTCCTTCTTGCTGGAAACAGGCCTTAGTGACACCCTTACTGAAGAAACCTACCCTTGACCCTCAGTGTACGAACAACTACCGCCCTATATCACTTCTCCCCTACCTGATAACAATTCTCAAACGCCTGGTCAGCAGAGCTTTGTCCACCTTTTGTGAAACCAATTTGAGATTTGAAGATGAGCAATTCGGGTTTCGACCAGGCCACGGGACAGAGACAGCATTGGTTGTGGTCATGGACGAACTTAGGATGAGGGCAGACAGAGGTCAATCAACTGTGTTGATTTTACACGATATGTCCGCCGCTTTTGACACGGTCAGCCACAAAATCTTACTTAGGCGGCTGGCGGAACTTGGGCTGGAAGACCTTGCCTTTAAATGGCTCAAGTCCTATTTAGAGAATTGGCAACAGGCAGTATAACTCCCCCCCTTCTCATCCAAATTTAGAACAATTGAGCACAGGGTCCCTCAAGGTTCCTCTATTAGCCCAATTCTTTTCAATATTTATTTAAGACCTCTGATCCCCATCATTAAATCCTATAACATCAATTTGGTGAACTATGCTGACTACACGCAGCTCGTCCTGTCGCTGGAAGGCAGGGAGTCTGCGTCACTCAGCGATTTTCACGAGTGTATGCAGAAGGTGGCGAGTTGGCTCATGGGCAATTCCCTGCAATTTAATGGTGGGAAAACAGAAATTTTGCACTGTACAATGAAAAAAATCCCACGCCCACTTCCAGATGAATTTTGGCCTATCCAGATTGGCACACCTCCCATCCCAGTGGCTGATGTGCGGAACCTGGGGGTAGTTTTCGATAATAAGCTGAGTATGGAGAAACATGTTAATAAAACAGTTGGTACTTGTTTCTCCCTCATCAAGGCCTTGTGGAAGATCCTTCCCATGCTGCCTCTGTCAGCCAGGGCCCTAGTAGTCAGAAGCGTCATTTTGAGTCGGCTAGACTACTGTAATGCCCTACTTCTTGGTGCACCTAGTTTTCTCATCAAGAGACTACAAAGAATTCAAACAATAGCCGCCAAGTTAGCCTTAAAAAGGAGATGGGATGACTCTGCATCGGCAGCTCTTATTGATCTCCACTGGCTTCCCCTGGCCCAGATAATCCAGTTTAAAGCTGCATGCATTGTGTTCAAAGCCCTTCATGGACTCGGACCCCAGCCTCTGCAAAACAAATGTGTCTGGTACTCTCCTTCAAGAATGCTTCGCTTCCACTGCATATCTGGGTCGTACCACCAGAGTACGAACTTCTAGATTTGGTGTCAGAGCCTTCAGCTGGACAGCAGTACAGTTGTGGAATAATCTCCCATTTAATATCAGAGAAGCAGAGGAGTTTGTACAGTTTAGGAAAAAACTTAAAACCCATCTTTTTCCTAGGGTGTAGTGTTCGTCACTTGTGGTGGGCTAACTCTGCATGTGTATTGGAACTTCTATCTTCAGCGCCAGGATACCCGTGGGGTGATAGAGAGCTTTATACATTACATGACATTACATCTGCATCACTGCTGCCTGTTTGACAATGCCTCATTTACCTTCATATGCATTCTGATAGCTCTTACTGGGCAGGACGAGAGGGGGATCTGACACTTACACCTAAATAGGCATTGTTCTGTTTCCCACATAAAGAGCTGATAACCCTCTACTTATACTCTGGAGCCACAGTTGTGAAGAAAGGGCCTGTCTTCACTTCAAAGCCCCTTCTTTGCAGTCACTCCCATGTCAAAGGCACAACTGGGTATCAGTACTGGGGCTCTGACCCTACCATGACAGTACACTACTGAACCTGTGAAGAACTCTGCCGGGAGAAAAGACTACTGTGCTATAAGGATTTCCACTCTGATTGACTGCTGCTCTGGAAGAACTGCTTTTCTGGTTTGCTGTTATGCCCTGCTGCCTGTTGATCTCTGCCATGTTGAGGTCAAGGACTGGATCCACCTCACTTTAACCCAGAGTGACTTCAAGGGCCTGCTGGCTTTCCCCCTGTTCTGAATACTCAGGGCGATCAAAGACTTCCTTCAACCCTGCAACAGCATTGTGACTCTGCCATCTGTGAGTCCTGGTTGGCTCTTTATGGCTCTCAGCACTATAATTTATTAATCTTTTACAATTTATAATTCCAGTTCTACTTATTGTTTTTTGTGGTTTTGGTCTTCATTTACTCATAAACTTACTGTCTATATTTCTAATCCTGTGCAGAATATTTGTGTGGTGTAGTCATTGTGTTACTGTGTGTGAGCCTTTTTAGATAAGCCATACAGCTCTGTGCCAAGTTACTAGATGTTAAGCACTGGTTATCTTTTAGTGTGCATGTAGCTTACCCAGTCTACAGTGGTGGTTCCTGCTTGTAAAGGGTGCATACTCTGACAACCTGAAACCCTATTTCTAATAGCAACTAACTCCAATCAAGGATAAAATGGAAAAGGCGTTTGTAGGCCCAGACACAAAATGTTTCACAAATCAAAAACCTTTGACTTTCCCAATAACCCACACAAACCACTTACAATTGATTGCCGGTATTCCAAGATACACATGAAATGATGTCCAGAATGAGAAAGCACTGTGTTGCGATAAAAAACGTTATTAGGCTATAAAAATGGCAATAGCATAAAATAAGTAAAGTACAATTGGAGAATTCTCAGAAATATGCAACAATTTAAGGTAGCTGATGTGTTTGCATCCCTTCCAGAAAAGGAAAGATTATCATACTCAGAAATATTTTGACTACATTTACAGAGTTAACTTTCTTTACCCTAATTTTCATTAGGCTAAACATACCCAACATATACAAGAAGCAATAAGAATTCCAGATTAAGTACTGGGCAGATAGGACATGGTGACATGTAACAAGTGTTACTTCATTCACTTCATTCATAACAACCCAAAGAAGCTGTAAAGATGTGGGCTACGGATGGGAACTAGAAAGAAGTTCATGGAGTATACCCGAGTCAACCTTTCTCATGTGGTTCCAAATTAAAAGTGGGCAGCTTTGTGATGACTTATGCTCAAGTGGCTACCAGCTGCTTCCCTTTCTATTTAAAGTTTTCTATTATTTGATGCCTCTGGTACATACAACAAATTTAGGGTCAAGCCTGCTAAACAGTTGATACTATGTGTGTTGCAAGACATTCTGCAGATTTACTAAGAACATAGAGAGGCTTGAGCACACCCAATGCTTACCATTGGTTGGCTTTCTTGTCACTCATTTGCCACCTTCTTATTTGTATCCCAGCTTGTCAATCTTGCATTTGCACCTCTCATGGAGTATGGACTCTTTACCATCTCTTTTAATTTGACTGGCTTAAATACTTCCACTGCTTTTCAAGCACTACTTTTCTTCTTTTGGGTTAAGCGCTCCATAATAGTGCATGTGTTTTCCAGCTCTCTCCGTTGTTTACTTCCCTCGTTGTGCACTCCTGGTAGCTGTCTGTCACCCATGTGCTCTCCTCACCCCTCCATATTCTACTCACCCTTGTATACTTTCTCCATTGTTTTCTTGCATATGTGCTTCTCCCCCACCCACTTCATGTTGCCCTCACCCGTTGCTTCTCTGCCCCACCCCACCCTTTGTGTTGCTCCCCTCCAGCAAGACTCTTGTCTCTCACCTTTGCTTTTTCTCTCCACCCATAGTTGCATGCTTACCCATGTGCTTCTATGCCTACTCCATGTTGGGTTGTGTGGGAGGTGGACGTTGTGTATGGTATCTTCACAGTAAAGGGGGGACTGGAATGCATGGGGAGCAGTGGGTTTCCATTGTCGGTACTGTTTGAGGTCTCCTTCCAGCATTTCCCTTAATGTGGGTCCCGACATTTCACATGACGGGATCTCTTGGACTCGTGATGATTACCATTGTCGTGGAGACTCATCCGAATATAAGCCGCACCCGACATGCAGTCCGCGCTTGGCTTCATGAATTAGTTCTGGAGAGAAGGATTTCCCTATGCCAGCTTCAACTTCGGACTACTTTGTTATTCTAGCAGCACCGCATCTTCCAGGCTCTGACGACATGTTGCGGCCTCACCAGACTGCTTCTGTATAGGCCGCATCTCTCAGACAATAACAACATTTATTTATTTATCTATCTACATATTTATTTATTGATGTGTTTTTATATAGCACGTCCTTTACCTGAAGGTGTCAGAGGGCATTACAATAGAATCAGTTACATTGTATAAGGACTTTAGAGTTCATGAATTACATATACAATACAAAATAGATACATGCGTCTAAGCACAAAAAGAAAATGTTACAATGGTGGGTACAAGAGATGTCAATTTAAACTACAGCGTATGTATAATCAGCCAGTATAGGCGGGAAGTGAGCACAAAGTATTGGCATGAAGTGAGTGCAAATGATATAGAAATGGCATAATGATATTATACAGCATATCATTATAATATTGACAAGTTGGCCAGTTCATAGGTGCCTAGATGGATACCGGAACTGGTCCTGGATGGGTGGGTAAAAGACCAAGTGGTGGTGTGCGAAGGCGGCATGCCAGACCCCGGGGCTGTCCTTAAGCTCATACTAGATGCCCGACTGTGGCAAGAGGGGTGGCTCGGTGCTGTAGGGCAGGAAGGCTCCATAGCCGGCATAGGGCGACCCGAACATGGAGGAGAGGCAGTCATTGGTGCGGACACCACATTAATTAAGAAAAATAAGTAATCTTTATCTAAACAAAACAAGACGAAAACAACAAAAATCTAACATACAGTTATCAAGATATGACTTTTAAAAGGTAAAAACAGTTCTGTCCATAGCAAACTATAGATGCGACACTTTCAACACAAAGTATGCATCAAAATCATATAAAAAAACAGCCACAGGGACGGTGATGTGTCGGTTCCTTACTGAAGAGGAGGTGATGCGGTGGTTTCTTACTGTGCAGGGATGTGATGTGTCAGTTTCTTACTGCGGTCCCGGTGTTGCTATATGATTGCTGCCCCAGTATGTGGATTCGGGGATGCGTTGCTTCTCAATGCGGTGGCGATGGCAACGGCGTTGCAATTATCTCTCCAGCCTCAGCCCCACGATGCATCAGTTCTTGCAGTCCACAGTGGGGCCTGCATCAGAGTTGGTGCAGTGATCTTGAACTTCAGAGATCAGTGCAGGAGACTCAGTGTACAACAATTTCTCCAGCCGTGGGCAAGCGCTGCTTCGTTTTCTCCAGCAGCACTGGGGCAATGCATGGAAATTCTTCCTGCACAACGGTGTTGCATCGGAAACTGGTGTGGAAGCATCACGCTTCTTTTGTTGCTACTCTTTTCCCAGCTCCCAGCCGCAGGAACAATGTCCAGAGGTCCAACACAGGAACAGGCACCTCTTGGAAGGTCAGAACTCCTAGCAAAGGAGTTCAGGGGAGCTGGTGGTGACGTCTTTGTGTCCCTAAGACTTCAGAACAGGAGGCAATCTCCACTTCAAGCCCTCTGAGATCTTCTTCAAGTAGGATACACAGCACACAGCTGAGTCATTGTACTCTCCTTGGCAAAAAAAGCCACTGCAGGCCAACCCCAGACACCACACAGCAAAGGGGAAGTACTTCTCTTTCAGCTTTCCCATTTCTTCTCCTTGGCAGAGGACCCTCTTGGGTCCAGCATTATTCTAAAGTTCTAGGGTCTGGGCACCAATATTTATACTCAATTACTCTTTGTTTTCTTGTGGCAGTGAGGCTCTGTGCTCAGTCCAAACCAGTTCTGTCCTCTCTGGCCCAACTCTCTGGTAGAAGGTAGATATGGCATTGTGTAAGGCAGACCAGACCTATTCAGGTGCAGGGAACTCTTCCACACTGCTCTAAATGCAGTTCAGGTCTATTCAGCCCAGCCCTGACTCATTCATGAAAGGCAGGACACACCTCAGGGACGCGCCCCGTCCCCCAGTGGCTGTCTGAAAGAATGCAAATCCCCAGTTCATGTCACTCCAAAGCCAGACATTCAATCCACACACCAGCAGAGGCACACAGGAATGCTAAGCAAGAAAATACCTACTTTACATATTTGATATTTTCAAACAGACTGTAAACATCATATTTACTAAAAGATGCATTTTAATATACTGAGTTCAGGCATACTAAATTCCATCTTTCTACCTTGTCCCAATGGGAAGTTATACTTATAAGATGTTATAAATAAACTCCCATTGTATCCTATGGGACAGATGGCCTTTCCATAGTGAAAAAGGAAATAACCTGTATTTCACTATCAGGACATGTAACAAAGACCAGTACATGTCCTACCTTTTATGTACACTGCACCCTGTCCATAGGGGTACCTTGGGCCTACCTTAGGGGTGACTCACATGTAATAAAAGGAAGGTTAGGGCCTGGCAAGTGGGTGCACTCGCCAGGTCGGCATGGCATTTGAGGATGCGAACAGACACCGCAATGGCAGGTCTACAATCCCTTTGAAAGGCTGCTTGTGTGGGTGGGACAATCAGTGCTGCAGGCCCTCTAGCAGTATTTGACTTACAGGCCCTGGGCACACTGAGTGCACTGTACTAGGGACTTAGTAGTAAGTCAAATAAGTCAATCATGGAAACACCAATCCATAAACACTACTTAAGGGAGAGCATATGCACATTAGCACTTATCAACAGTGGTAAAGTGCCCAGAGTTATAAAACCAACACAAACAGGCCGTAAACAGGAGGCCACAAAGCAAAAAGTCTGAAGATAAACCCGCTGGAAAAGCCAAGTCTAACAGGCAGGAGAGACTGCCCTGAAAAAGTACCCCGACCGAGGCACAGGATCACGTTGAGGAACACTTTTGGCTCCTTCAGTCGAAATGCGGCAGTCTCCAAGATAGAGGAGGGCAGCGTAGAGCTCTCCTCTTGATCCTCCACCCTCTGCGCCTCCCGCTTTTCCACTTACTCGCCACCTTTCTGATCTGGGTGCTCTTATTGGGGTCAGATGACCTCCTCGTATGTTGTCATGGTTGCTTCAACTTCTGGGACCTTGAGAACTGTTTACAGCACCAGGGGCCAGCTCAGCGCTCAGCTCTGCCGACTGCTTCTATAGATTCTGCTCTCAGCGCAACAATTAAGGGTACAAGCTTTGGATCAGCTTTCCCTTTTTCGGATGTTTCTCATTCCTTGGATGTCTAGTTGTTATATCTTTGATTAATTGTTTGCTTATATATTTATATATTTATACAACCTCTATGTTTGTGTTCCATATTTCTTTGTTTACCCTTGAATATTCCTCAGCGGTCGTTGTCTAACCATTCGGAATGTAGGGTGTTGGTAGAGCAGTTTACTCTGTGCTGTCTTTGCAACTAGACGTGTGATGCTGTGCTGTTTAATAAAGGAATATTTCTACTTCTGGAGCATTTTACTACATTCAACACTGGTGTTTCCCCTTCGTCATTCCTCCCAGTCAGTGCACTGTACCGCAATGATCAAAATGAGGAAACCTTGAAGATTATGATATTCCTATGAGTATAATAGGAGTATTGGACTAGTGGATCCTTCTATGTGGACATTGGTGAGTGAAAAGCTGCATGCATTGGGGTGGTAAGGGTTGCGTGGGGTCTGTTGTATGTTCCATAAGTCCCTTACATACTTTTGTGTGTTTTTCTATTTCTCATATAAGACGTGGTCGGTTAGCAGTGGCTTTGAGGGTTGTAACACCAAGGAAGCTGATTCCCCACCCTGTTACCTGTGTAACTCTCTCCCTCCATTTTATCCTTCTCCCTACCATTCCCCATTTCCCCTAAGGACTACTTACTAATGCTCAGTGTTACTAGGGGCATCCGGTTTTAGCCTATTGGGAAGAGGACGGACTTTCTTCGCTCATGAGGATTTCATTTATGGCCAGGTGAGTGGGACCTTGACAATCTGCGCATAAAAATACCCAACACTTTTGTGGTATGTATTTTTTTAACTGATTACGATCAGTAAATTAAATAAATATATTGCTCACATCATTTTGCAGATGCACGCTTACAAAATGATACAACTGGGCATCATAGTGCTTTTTTCACTTTTTACATAGACATGCAGTACAGCATCAGGGATGCTGAATAGCACGGATAAAAAGCTATCAGGACAGGGACCGACCCGGCCCTCCATCTGGCCCTCCTTCGAACAGACAGACAGACAGAGGTGAGGCGACCGGACTGTCGGCGCCGCGGCGGTGCCATTCGGCACAGTGGGTGCAGTGGGTGCCGCAAAACTTGTATTGAACGGCAAGTGCCCAAGTGCCCAAGCCCAAGCTGGAGCTCGAGTTGGGGCTGAGGCTGGAAATGGAGTAGAGGCTGGGGGCAAGTGGAGCCGAGCGTGGCAAGCAGCCAGCTGAGGGTTGAAACGACTGACGCCAGCGACATAGGCAACACCAAACCCCACGAAGGAGTAGCAGCTTTTAGCTCCCAGCTTCCAGCGACAGCAGGCAGAACCAAAAGTGAGTGAGAACCAAAAGTGACTGAGCAGCTGTACCGGTGAGGAGCGGCGGGGGGTTGGTTGTGCGGTAGAGGCGATAGCAACGGTGGAGGTGGTGTGTAGCAGCTGTTTGGGGTGGTAGTGGAGTGCGGAGGGGCCGTGAGTGGACAGATCGTGTAACGACTGGACCAGACTTAAGTCACAGCTCTATCACAGCTCAGGCCGGAAACGCTCTGTTCACTATTTGCCACCGTTCTCGCCATCTTCTCAATCTAACCATCACCACCTTCCGTTCCGGTTAACACTTAAGTCAACCCCCCACCCGTACCTGCCCTTCCGACACTCCAACCAGCACAGGAACAAGTGGAGGTGGTGTGTAGCAGCTGTTTGGGGTGGTAGTGGAGTGTGGAGGGGCCGTGAGTGGACAGATTGTGTAATGACTGGACCAGACCTAAGTCACAGCTCTATCACAGCTCAGGCCGGAAACGCTCTGTTCACTATTTGCCATTGTTCTCGCCATCTTCTCAATCTAACCATCACCACCTTCCGTTCCGGTTAACACTTAAGTCATCCCCCCCGTACCTGTCATTCCAACACTCCAACCAGCACAGGAACAAGTGCAAAGCTCGCAAGGGGCAACAAGAGGGTCCGACATCAAGCCGGTTGGAACGATGAGGTCTGGAAGGACTCGAAGGAATCCTCCACAAATCACGAAAAGAAAATCCAAAACTAAAACACCTACTTGCTCCTCCGAGGATTGTGCAGCCAATCTCCCAACCACCACATTAATACCTCCAATCTATTCTATCTTTGGCTCAATGAACCCTACAGGCAAATTTTCATTTTTGAAGGACTCTGTATCTGCAATCTATACAATGCCAGTAACTCCAAATGGACTTCAAAAACCAATGTCCCCGAGTAAAGTAGCCACACAGTCAACAGTCACACAGACCCCCCCGCCCTGTTTTGACATTAACTTGGGAAAGAGCACTGGAATAGAAGAATCAGGCAAGTGCATGCAAGCAGCTCAGGGGAACAATAAGTATTGATACAAACACAAGCTCAAGTACACATGGAAATCATAAGTCATGATTCAGTGCAAGAACAAGTGAAACATCTAACACCGCCAGGTGTTATCAATAGAACTATGGAGAGCCCCACGGAAAAATCTTCAAAAAAAGCACACCGCACAAAAAGCCAAAAAGAACGACAAGGACATCTACATCGTCAGTCCCATCAATAAGCGACATAAATCTAGATCATTCAATGGCTGGAAGCCCACAGGTCATAGGCAATAACGAAGGATGTCATAACACCAGCATCCAAGACGTAGCTTACAAAGGAACATCCAAACAGCCATTCAACCCCAAGGCTGGAGTCACACCTAAGTCAAGTAATGTTAAAATCCAACAAAAAGAGTGAGGTGCGTAACTCCTGGTTGGAGCCCCAAACCCTCCCGGTTAAGAAAGAAAGCACAACACCACATAACACAAAACAAGACAACAAAACAAGTGCAAGTGTTTCCAAGCAAACAAAACCGTACAATAAGTCAATAACAACCACAATTGAGGTACACGAAAAAACTCAAAATGGATGGCACCGAAACAACCTATTGATCCTGGAGCTAATAAAAAAAATCTAATTGAGATATCCAGTGGGTCGAATCAGGACGTAGAAGTCCAGGCGCATACAGATTTATCCAATGGCCCTGATGTTGATTGCCGTAAGGAACCATCAATAAAAGAAATTTCAAGTGCATCAGCCGTGTCCGACCGAGCTTTTGCAAAAACCTCTGAAAACACATATTTTTCCCATAAACAAAACGTGGACCACCGAACCGCTATGACACCCAAAGAACGCTCATACCGGAAACCCACCATAAATAATAATAAAATAAATCAGTGCCAGCAAGCAGGAAAGCATGGTCTCAATGAAAATTTGGAATCTATAATTACTCTACACAGCGCACTAGGCAGCATACTGGAAACTTCAATTAAAACTTTAAACATGCAGTCTGACAAACTCGACATTCAAATACATCTCATGAGTACAATAGCTGAACATATATCCAATATAAATAAAAAATTGGACATCATGGTTAACACATTTGACATTCTTCAGGACCAGATTCGCCCTCGGGTACCGCCCCCGAAATGTACCTGCAGTCCCATACTGTAAAAATTGAAGGATTTGCCATTAATACTCAAAGACATCCTACAGGAATGCAAGCACGCTAACCAGGGCACTAATAGCATATTAAAGGGAAGTGACCTTATTACCTTAGCCCACGACAAAGACACATCTAAAGAAGAAACAGCTAAATTCGAAAAGAGGAAGGACGTTGCAACAGCAGTAGTAGTACAACAAGCAATAGATCAAAAAACGAAGCAAAAAAGGTAATAAAAACAAGAACTGATGAATTAATAGAAGAACTTAATTTAATAGGGGTCAAACCCTCTGTTAGGCATAACAACAGCCATGAATCATCAGAAAAAGAACATCTCGAACAGGATGGGAAAAAAAATCCAAACAACCAGCAAGTTCTAACCAAACGGCAGAAAAAACGTGCGAGAAAAAATAGAAATCAACTGTCAAACTGCACACCTGCCAACAAGCAGGCTCTGATCAACTTTCCAATCTTTAACCGTTCAAAAATTCTACCAAAACCCAAATCTGATACTAAAGAGGGGCCGCACCAGCTACCCACAATGACAAAGCTCCTAAGTAAAACTCTAAAGAGCAGCTCTAAAGACGAAGGGCAAAAGTCCACGACCATAGAACCAAGGTGCACGGTAAGATCAAAAACACCTATACTAACAGAGGAGATTGTCCATGCAACAAGTTTAGGAACTGAGGACTCAACTGACGTTGAGCACGCGACTCTATCCATAGCTTCAAGTAGCACAGATTGGAGTCTGGAAATAGCCGATTGTGACTTTGCGCAAGCAATCAGAATTCCAGGAAGTCCAAAGTGCGAACCAAAAAACATAGGGAACAAGTCTCGACAAAAAGTATGTACTCCTCAGCAGGACAGTAAACACCGTACCAAGGAGCAGGAACACAGTAAGTACGAGGCAAGCAAGCAGGGATTCCAACGGGTGGTCATCAAAGGCCTTGATAATAAGCATAAAATATCTCTCATCCCGCACACAACCTTAAGTGCCAATCCCACAACAGACAAAAAGGATAAAAAAATCGCCAGACAAGTCACAGTAAAAGCAGATAAGAGCTCTCAAGACCAATTACAAGTAAAGGTGACCACAGATCAGTATGCTCAGCAATTAAGCGTAGGACCAATAATTACAACAAGGATAGGTCCTCACCCCGTGTTCACTGCCAGTGAACACGCGCACGACACAGAACTGTGTGGTTAAAAAGGAGCTAGTCAGAAAGCAAAGGCTAAGGCAAACATGTTAATTGAGCAACTACAGAATGATGTCCACAGCCAAAAAGTAAAATACCCATGTGATGATGAAAAGGACTTTGGAAGCCACCAAATGAGGAGAACTCGAATAAATGACCACATACAGTTCATCCATGAGCACTCGTATGATACGAAAATAGCAACAGTGGGAAGGTTACTCTTTATCCCTAATTACAAAATACAAGGCACACAAGACTATTTAAACCGAGGAAATATCCTTCACCTGACATCCGCAATCCCGAGCCTTAACCACATAACAGCCACTGACCTGCTAACAATAGAATTTATTAACCTTGGTAACAACACAGCCAAGGAAGGTACCCTCACAACCTGGAGGAATGCGGAAATTGTCAAGAAAATTCTTAATGAAACTGCCAAATTTGAAGAGTGGGGAATTTCTCTCAAAGAAGAGGCAACACCAGGTTATCCGTCCCCTCTATTAAGGAAGCGTGCAAAAAGAGAAGATCACACATGCGCAAGTCGATCTACATATTCGGTATTGCAAGGTGCCAGGGGTGTGGAATCCGTCAACAACGAACAACCGAATAGACAAAATCAGGGTACAAATGAAGACTGAACCAATAGCCGGGCAACCAAAATCGATCGAAAATCAGTAAAAGTACTTTCTTGGAATATCACTGGTGCAAAAGAAATCCTAAATGACAACAGAAAAACGGGCACTTTGGACACCTATGACATTATAGCTCTACAGGAAACGTGGGTAATAGAGCCAATCGACGTTCCAGGCAGATTATGCTTTCATGTCAGTGCAACTCGCACTCAGCGTACTGGGCGCGCGAAGGGGGGCTGTCGGTCTATATAACTACTGCATTAAACATCAAGGCCACTCAATTGGCCGCATCCACGGCTGACATGCAAATCATCAAACTCGAAAGGATATCACAGGCAAAAATTTGAACTATTATCTTAATCAATATATATGCTCACCTGAAAAACAAAGTAAAAAAAGAGCTATTCAAATGCATAAATAACGTTGTATCTGGCTTTCGCCTTGAACAACCAGCATGGGAGATAATCCTTACAGGTGACTTTAACGCTAATCTCTTACATCGCCCAGAAGATGAGGACAATATCATCACCGCTAATGAACTCTGGGGTGTTGAAACTTAGGAGATTCCACCCGCAAAGAAGATAGATAAAGTGGGCAAGCAGTTGATGTGGGACCTGTTTGCGACCTAGGGTTGCGAGTGCTAAATGGAAGAACTAAACAGGACAAACACCCCTCTACCACCTACATAGGCCATAGCACAAGTACAATCTTGGATTATACCATAGTCTCGCTTTCTCTATTAGGATTAATCAAAAAATATGCTCTCTAGATAGCGACCACTCAATGCAGCACATCGAAATAAAATTGGCACCGTCCAAATACTCACAAGCCCCAACAACAGCAGGGGAAACTTCAACAATTAACCTGAAGCGCTTAAGGTGGATGAGTAACTCACTACCACAAATAGCACAGGACGCTAAGAACCTATTTCAAACGTTAATTCAAGAAAATGAACTGTGCGTAGAAACTTGGACTGCCTTTTTGAACAAACTACCCAAGACTGGTGTCAACCATAAAAAGAAGGTCAACCCAATGAACAACGTTGATTTCAGCAAGTCCGCACTTTCCTTAAGAAGACGTCTGCGGAAGTTCATGAGGCGAGCCCATGGTCACAACGTAAACTCAAACATCTTGCAAATAGTACGATCAACAGGGAAACAATACAAGAAACTAATCTGGACAAAAAAAAAAAGAGTCACTGACTTCTGGACCAAAATACTACACAATATAAAAAAATCAGATTCCAGAGCATTCTGCTTGCAAGTAAATTCATTGAACAGACCAGTACAAACAATAAGCATGACCTGTATCACTGAAAAGGCATGGGTCCAATATCTAGTCAACACCTTTTCAATAAAATCACAGACGCCTCCGATAATACCAGCAACTATTGCACATAAATCATCAAATATAGCGGCCCTGAAGAGCACTGTCCGTGTTCAGTCAAACACCTCCGGAAACAAACAGGAAGGTCCAGATCAAACATCGCGGACAAATGAGGAACTTGAAATATTACAAATAATAAAGAGAAGTAGGCAAGACAGTGCACCAGGACCGAATGGCGTCCCTCAGGCAATTTATAAGGAGGACCCCCACTACTGGGCCCGTAACTTCAACATCTTGTATAGGTCAATAAACAACACAAGTCGGCTCCCAGAAAGCAGGCGAGGGGCAATCATTAATCCCATCTTTAAAGGCGGAGATCGTAAAAATCCGGCTAATTACCACCTGATAGCACTCATCGATGCGGAAGCTAAATATTACGCATCCCTGGTGTTAACTGACCTTGCACAATAGTCCGAAGCCAATAACAAAATCCTGATAAACCAGGCAGGGTTTCACCGCGGCTTTGGCACTATGGCTAATGCCATGGCGATAAGCTTGTTAGCCGAAAAAAGTCTGCAAAATCATCAAGCGCTGTATGCCTGCTTTATAGACTTTAAGGCGGCGATCGACCGTGTCAGCAGGCAACTACTCTGGTCTAAACTAAAACAGCAGGGCCTGTCGGATTCAATTTTAAACCCAATAACGGACCTGTACACCAACACCTGGATGCAGGTAAAGATCGATAACGGGCAGCGGCTAACGCGGAAGACCAGTACCTGTGACGGACTAAAACAAGGCTGCGTTTTGGCCCCCCATCTTTTCAATTTATTCATGGCCGACTTCACATCAAGGCTAGACAGGATCAATGCTCATCCACCGCGGCTAGGTACACTTCGTGTAACACATCTCTCCTACGCCGATGATGTGGTCCTTCTTAGCCAGACGAAAATAGGCCTGCAGCGTCTCTTGCAACAACTGGCCGGATACACGAAACAGAACCTTCTTGAAATAAATAGCAAGAAAACAAAGATCATGATAATAACTCGATGCTGCAAAGCTTCACCAACCTTTGTAATAGACAATAACAAATTGAAAGTAGTGGAAAGCTACAAGTATTTGGGGATACAACTGGACATGTGCCTTAATTTTTCCTTGCATTTCAACGCCAACGAAAAGAAGGGAACAGCCTTGTTACACGCATTTAGCAGTTTATCAAACCAACTCAAAGGCCCTTTGTTCAACCCCCTTTTTAAAAGTCATCAAGGCCCAGCTACTCCCAACAATAGCCTATGGCAGCGTGCTACATCACGGAAGGAGTGCACAGCTTATAGACAAAATCCAAACAAGAGTCTACAAGCGTGTATTTGGCTTACCGCACAGCGCATCACCTGCGCAGGTCCGACTTGAGTTCGGCCTGCAGTCTCAAGTACTGCAAAAAAAATATGAGACGGTTAAATTCTGGTATGACGTCTGGATGAATCGGGAAATAGAGGTCAATCGCGCTATGTGGGAAGCAATGCACAACAGTCCAAATTCCCAGAACGCCAAGTTTTTATAACTCTCCCTTGAAACCACCGAACTAGTAGCACTGTGGGAAACCAAGCTACCTGTACCAACGTTCAAGCTGGCAGTAAAGAAGGCGGCCAATAGGCACTCACTGATTAATGACAAGATAACCCTGAGCCATCGCTCTCATGCCTGGATGACAATACAATCATACAAAAAGTCCACGCCGGCTGCCTATCTAGGACTTGCTTTTCCATCATATGTCAAACTCAAATATCTCAGCTTGAGGATGGGCAACCTGCCAACAAATGCCGATCAACCAAATTGGAGGACCCAAGGCTCCAAGGAGTGTGACTTATGTGGTGCCGCAAAACAAGATTTCATCCATCTGATTTGCATTTGTCCCGCACTGGACCAGGAACGCCAATACCGGTTAAAAGCAAAGTTCAATGAATATGGAATTCGCACCTGCCGTTCTGCGATTATACAAGCCCTGTGCTCAGTGGACCCGCAACTCATCTGTAGAGCAGTTAAATTTATCACCGAGTTTGAGAAAAAAAGAGGAACTTCTGCAAAGATCCAACACATACCCTGGTCTTGCATTTTATGTGACTGTTTTCTCCATAACCGACTTGGCTCTTTGAAGTTTAAAGGATATCATTTTTACCCATGGTATTAACTCTTAATCATGTATGTATCTTCCGTTCAATTTTAAACATTATTGCATTTTATTTTTGTAATGGTTTTTATTAACTACACAGTAAAGAATTATTTACATTGCCAAACCAATTGGTTCTAAAGTTAAAACTTACTAAGTTTGGCAATGCTTTTTTCCCCACAGTTAGAAGTCAGGGTCTGTGAAAATCCGTGATTTCCTCCAGACCACAAAGGGACATGGAAGCTTAGCTTCTTCTCCATACTTGACAATGTATGGACTGACTGGTAGTGAAACGTCGCAAGCAGTGGATTTTTTAATAAGATCAGATTCCACCAAAGGTGGTGATGCACTGGAAAACCAAGAGGTGAGCTCAAGGCTAGAATGGTCTGAAACTGCAAAGCGCAGTGAATCAAGGCCTGGTGCATGCATGAACCCAACCGATGCATATCTGGGCATGCTACAACAATGCATTCGATTTACTGTGTCCTGGCAAATTTACCATCTTCTGTTAAACCTGGCAGGAGAGCACCAGCCTATACTAAAACAACGCGGTAATAACCTCTTTTATTTCTCATTCTTGCACCCAGCATCAAATGAGCCTGGCTCTTTCATGAGCCAGAAACAAGAAGGTTAATTGTGACTATATGGATGCTTGAGTAAAAGAACATGAACAACACCGGAAATGGTAGTGTAGAGAAATGCATGTACGGTTTGCTCACACTAAACATAATAATATGAGGGTCAAATCAGAACAACTTGAAATATTAGCAGCACTCCCTCAAATTTAAAAGTCTTAAGTTTTAATCGCCGTTTTATGTGATTTTCTACTTGTAAGTCGATGTCTGTCCAGCTAAATTATCTGAAGATCAGACTTCCTGTTTCAGAGTTGAATTAGATGCATTTCATTCCAACAATAACCCCTGATTGTTTGATCCGAGACTTAAGCCCTTCAACCGGGATTGACAAACGAAGCAGATTACTCTATTGATGGACGAAAGAAAATGGGCCGCGAAAGTAAATGAACTAATTAATCAATAAGCTATTCAGCCTTGCCAGTAATTTATACTATTGAAATAACCGCACCATTTTAATTAATTAATCGTAAAATATACATAATATATGATATGGGGAATCGTTTTTAGCTTAATAATTATTTAAGCTGTCCTCCCAGATTTACTTATTAAACTCCACACTTTTGCATGACAGGTTAGTCGATTTATTAAGCATACACACTACCATAATATTTAAATGTTTGAATAAAGCGTGGGAAGGTCGGATTTAATAAAATAATACAATTGAAATCTGTATCTACAAACGCATTTTAGTGAGCGATGATAAAATGAAGCAAGGACTCTAATTAGTTTTGCAGGAAATAGTTATTCTTTCACGCTGCTACTACTTTATTCGAATGAAACGTTTCTGTCGAGAAGGGGAGAAGTTACAAAGTTCAGGATTCAGGGTCCATATGCACGTAGACCCTGATCCACAGAAGAGACCACAAATTCACCAAAGTCACAAAACAGTGCTACAACATGCCTATGACTAAATATATAAGAGGGGGGCCGGCACCAGCCCCATCTGCTCACTGTTCATTCCGCTTGGTATGGGGCATGTACGGTGGCCCAATGAAGACAAGAAGGCTCCATCTCAGATGAAGCACGATTGAGTTGATCAGGCCAAGCTTTGTAGTAAGTACGTCATGATTGTTTCAAAAGGTCTTCATTATTTAATTCGCCTTCGATTCAGTGACAAATATAAAGGTAGTGACGTTGTTCAGTCAGTCAGTTGGGAGTGTACATGCCAGACTGTATTGGTATTTGGCAAACCAGGGATTTTCCTAATAATGGATTCAAAAGAACCTGAAAGGGAGGAGGAATGCAAAAACTAAGAAGATGAGGACAGAGAATAGAAGTATGTGACCGAGGTTTGAGGCAGAAATACATATTTGCAGAGACAAGAGATACTAATTCCCATCTAGGAACTGGATCAGAGAACTTGGATCAGGAACCATTAGAAGAGATGAATATTTAACAAAATAACCCCTCGCAAGAAGGAGACAAGTACATAGTGGCCCCAGAGAGCTGATGCCACAAAGAAAGCTCATTGTATTTGGGAAAAACAGAATGAGGCCTTTTGAGTTTTCTCCTATTAAGCGAGGTGGGTCCTGCAAGTAATTTTTAACGTAGCCATGGAGATGATTGAAATTTAGTTCAGGGCTAGTCCCAAGCATCCTATGGAGAAAAGTAAATAGGAGTTCATTTAGAAGTTGGTGAAAGCAAGGCATCTGCCACAAATTGGTGGATGCCTCCCCCCTCATATCTCAGTTTCCCATCCTCATCCCTTATTATAATGGAATGCATAAATTCCAATCCCCATGCAAACAAGAGTTTGCACAGACATCAGAACTAAGGGGCTGATTATGACTTAGGTAGTCCTGCACCGGCTCTCCGCCGAGACAGCACCGCCAAAGCTGCGCAAGGATAGCACGCCTTATTACGAGTTTCACTCATGTAAGGCGGACGGTCCTTTGCCTTTCCCATGCTTGTGCCTGGAAAACAGGCACCACAATGGCAATGGCAAAACCAGTTCCAGCACGGTATGGACGGTGACGTCTATGCCATCATGGAACTTTGGGGGAAGACAGACAGCGGGGCACATGTTGTGCCCCCCTGAATGTATCCCCATGGGGGGGTCATGAAGAACCTGTGGGCCTCCTTTGTTCCTGCACTGCCAGCTTGTTTTAATGACGGGGCTCCTGCCATGAAATGGCTGGTTGTGCAGGAACTTATAATATGCTCAGTGGGACTGGCGCACTCCAGCTCAGCATTTTACATTGTGGCGCAGCTCCGCCAAGGATTGACTGTTCCATGGCGCAGTCGGTGGTCCACTGCTGGTACGACAGTGATAGTCATAATACAGCAGACGGGGGACCGCCACCGTGGAGTGAATATCAAACCTGCCACTTTTTATCAGAGAAAAAGGCGAAACATGCAGAATTTTACATGTTAAAAACAGCATGTTATGCCTCATTTTCTTGTTGAACGCACAACCACATTTGCTAAATAAATACCTCCTCTCTGGAAATGGTATCAACTTGTGCTAAATAACCGACCCTATTATGAATAACTTGTAATGAAGGCCTCTAGAGGTGTGGGAGCAAGTCAGTTTCTTGAGATGGAACCTGAGCTGGCTCTTCAGTCACAATCGTCTTTGCAATGGTCCAGCCGCCACCAAACCATTGAGAGAATGTCACTGGAAGGCTGTACCAAATTTGTACAGAGCACCTGCTTTTTCTTCCCAAGACCATCAGGCAATTCATTGCAGACCTTGACAGGAAAATAACACGTGTCCGTCTCATACTGGAACAAAAAACTAATACTTTGGTGGTTTATTTCTGTAAAACAAAAGAAATGGTATCCAAGTTGCCATGCCATTGCACTTTTGATGAATGTGATTCCACCATGTCAGTGACCATACTTTCAGCTCAAATTCACAGCCCAAGTGCAGGGAAATTTAAAAGGGGGTTTGCCTGGTGCTTTGAGATGGTACCTTCCCCCAACTGGTTAATAAGACAGCCCACGTGGGCTCAATAAAGGCCTTACTTTTTACAGCAATGCGACTGTAGGATTCTGACTGGAGAAGCTGTTGAGAACTGAGGTCTGTGAAGCAATTAGGTCATTTGAGGATTAGGGTAAGTAATGTATTCTTAGTCCTGCTCTATAGCCAACTGATCCAGTGACTAAAGGTGGAGGAGATAGTGGCATTTGAGAGGGTGAAAAATGTTCGGGTGTGAAGTTCAAGACTCTCAAAGTGATGGAAGAAGTAATGTGTATTTGGTGAGAGGGAGACTATTTCAATAACCCAGTTGGAATAAGAAGAGGTGTCTAATCTAATGCTATTAGGATAGTGGAAGTGCTTTAAGGTGATCAAGGATGATAGGTGGATACACTCAATTGGGCCTCGAGGTTACTGACTTGGAGGCTATGGTGCAAACAGGAGACAAGGTGGGCTAAACAAAAGTCCTTAGACAGGTTACTGACCACAAATACATGAGTTCTGTCTTGATAAAGATGAGCATGAGGCACTGCAGACCAATTGAAAGCTAAACAGTAGTAAATCAATGAGTGGCTTCAGCATGTATGAGCGGAAGATTGAGGAAAGGCAAGGAAAATAAGTAATCCACAAAAAGGTTGAAAAATAAAAATCTGAAAATGATGTCAACAATATGATGCAAAGCCTGTCTCGCATAGACTACCTTCTGGTAAATACGAGAAATCAAACACATGGCCCGCGGCATTTTAGACCACTCCCCGCTATGGGTCCTAGGAACAGCTAGAGTGGGATGAATCGGCCCCAAAAAACCCATAGTACCTCCGTAAACCGGTAATCAAACAGGCCATCCTTCAGACCCTTGAAAACAAGGTCACGGTAGACTTCCCTCTAACATTGCGAGAAGCTTTTAAGGCAGTCATACGGGGGCAAGCACTTTCTCTAATAGCGGGAGTAAAGAAAGAGAAACAGAAAGAACTGGTTGAGTTTGAGTGAGAGATCCTACGGCTGGAGGAAGACCTTGGGGTAGAGGAAAACCAGGAGAAACTACATACCTTACACCTGAAGAGAGATAAGTACAAGTTCATAGCCACTGACAGAGCGAAGACATGGGGGAGTGAGAGGGATGGAAGAGTGTACGAATTGGGGGACAAAGCGGGGAAACTGCTGGCATGGCATGATAAAAAAGAAATGGCAAGTAGGCTGGTACCGGAGTTGGTCGATGAGGGGGATACAAAGCTCACAGACCAACAAGACATTGCGAGCAAATCTGCAACCCATTTTAGTAATATATATATATCAATCGACCACCTCATTGGTCACTACCGACTCTCAGGAACTATTTAAAGACATACGACTCCCTACCCTCTCAACGGAAGAGGCAGCAGAGCTGGATAGCAATCTCACCAAAGTCGAAATTGCGTGCATCATTAGACACGTCAAGGCCGGGAAAGCGCTGGGACCGAATGGCCTGCCCATTGAACTCTATAAGCTAAGACCGGATAGGCTCACCCCTTACCTATGAGCCATGTTCGGAGAGAGCATGAAGGTGGATTCATTGCCAGCGAATTAGAGGTTATCAACTTTGGACACATAAAGAGGGCAAACCCAGATGTGACTGTACCTCTTACAGACCGATCTCTCTGCTCAATGCATAACCCAAAATCTTGGCGAAACTCTTGGCGAACAGGCTCATCTGGGGGCTGGTGCCCTGATCAATCGGGCTTTATGCCCCAATGCAACACGGCAATGAACATGAGGAGAGTGCATGGAGTGCTGGGCAGAGTAGCAACTGTCCAGAAAGCAGCAGTAATCATTTAGTTATGTTAGACGTCCCCATGGCATTCAGTACCATTGAATGGTCTTAGCTTTTTTGCGGTCCTGGAAAAACTGTGGTTTGGGCCAGGTTTTATCGGATGGGTCAAGCTTTTATACTCTGAACCACTGGCACAAGTGGTGGTCAACAACAAATAATCTGCAGCCTAGATCACGATACTCGTCAGGGATGTCTCCTGTCCCCCTTACTCTTTGCCCTCTCCCTGGAGCCATTAGCTCAATGGATCTGCAAAGACTCAGTCACCCTGGGGTTGCAGTGGTCAGAGGAGTGGGAAGATCGCATCTCTCTATATGCAGATAATATTCTTCTATATTTGGCTTCCCCCCAAAGGTCCCTTCATAGCGTTTTGGATATATTTACGGTATTTGGCAGATTTTTGGGTATTCCATTAATTGGAGCAAATCCCTCATGCTCGCTCTCAGTGGAGAACATCCCCTTCCACCTGGTGACTGCCGAATCCAAATAACAAAGGTGGGTTTCAAGTACCTGGGGATATTCATCACGGTGGATCCTAAATGCCGCTATGACCGAAATGTACTCCTCCCGCTACAGAGGTTACAACATAACATAGCTAGTTGGAAGGAGCTCCCGCTCTCGATGCTTGGGAGAGCCGCCCTCTTAAAGATCTTAACTTTGCCGTGCCTTCTATATGCTCTGCAGAATGCCCCGATGTGGTCCCTCCAGAATACTTCAGGGAGATTGAAGGACTGTAGTGGCAGATACTGTGAGAAAACCGGCCTGTATAGCGCTGAATAAATTGGTCCTGCCCTGGTATGATGGCGGTATCGGGCTTCCAGACCTCAAGAAGTGCTACTAGGCGGCACACATGGCAGCCATCAATCAAGGTACTTATCAGAGTCCCGACGACCCCGAATATGGCATGGACCGGTGGCAATTATCTGGGGGAACTATAACAGAGCCCTCTACTCCAACCCCCGCACATTCCAACTTACGGGACGAACAAAACAATCGGTCCACATCTGATATGCAGCGACCAAAAGTCTGGGGTGGGAGCGGAAACTTACACTGGCGACACCACTTTGGGACTCAAAACAGCTAGGCAATTGGGATCTCGAGACCTGTGGAAGAAGGGTGATATTCTCACCTTTAAAGTGCTTCACCTGGAATACAATTTCGCCAACTCCAAACACTTTAGGTACCTACAAATCCGACATGCACTGAAGGCACACATGAAGACAGGCACCTCAACCCCGGAAGCCTCCCCCTTGGAAGACAGGTTGCTAGTCGGACACCTTCCCAAAAAAGCCATCTTCCTTATCTTCCTTACTTATAAAAAGTTGATAAACAATTTTCCAGATCCCCTGGTACAGACAAGGAAAATTGGGTGGGTGACGGGATGGAACTGGATAAGGAGGAATAGTGAAGTGGTGGTCTCCTCGCAGGAAGTGGCCATCTCCCCAACGCTACGTCTCATCCAGCTCAAAATACTTCACAGAGTGTACCTAACGGGGCCCCATCTGGGCCGTATGGGGCGGGCGGAAAAGGGAGAGTGCAGAAGAAATTGTAACCAACCGGGGTACTTTCATGCACATAATATGGGAGTGTGAGCACCTACAACAATACTGGGGCAGAGTGCATGAAGTAATGAGTGAGTTGCTTGAAATGACTGTCCGTCCTGAAGCTTAGAGGTGCCTCTTGAATGTATGGGAGTCCACAGATCTATCCATGAAAGACAAGCTGTGGTCTACATTGGGTTTTATGATTGCTAAGCAAAATATTGGACAGTTGTGGGGAGCCGCATCGTCACCTACCATAACCAAGTGGAAGACAGACATGGACTGGTGTATGTTTAGGGAGAATACTGTATACACAGCAAGGGGCTGTCCCAAAAAATGGATAGTAGTTTGGAATAAGTGGAACATGTACAGAGGGTAGATTTGTAGCCTACCCGTTGTTCCTGCAATGGAAGATTCTTTGGACTTGTGAATGTGTAGATTACTCATGTTAGTGCTGTAACAAACGAATGTCAACATATGTATACATATTACCACACTTCCTCTCAAAGATATCTGTAAAGTTGAAAGGTATTGATTGACTTAATAAAAAGAATTATTATAAACAAACTGGCAAAGAAAAGATGATGCCTCCCAAAATCAAAACTGGAGAGATGACCATATATGAGGATGAGTTTACAATTTGAAGAACATCAGGATACAAAATAGGAACAGTCAAGCTGTCGAAATTAGGAGATCTAGGGTCAAATGTACGACCATTCTTGCATACCTAAACGGGTTTGCGAACCTGTTTGCGCATGCAAAAACAGCATGGGGAATGTACAAACCCTATTTTGCGACTCACAATTTTTTGTGACTCGCAAAATGGGGTTTTGCAACTCGCTATTAGGAAGGGGCGTTCCCTTCCTTATAGCAAGTGCAACCCTATGTAAGAATGTTTCATGTCCGCAATTGTGGGCGCAAAACACTTGCAAATTGGGTGGTAATGCACTCGCCAAAGGGAAGGGGTCTCCAGGGGACCCCTTCCCCTTTGCAAATGAAGGGGAAAATATTTTTTAAGGGCAGGCAGTGGTCCCAGGGAAAACGGGCTGCACTAAAAAAAAACTGCTTTATTTAAAAGCAATCCCAGTCATGGTGGTCTGCTGAGCCCAGCAGGCCACCATACCTGGGAGGGGCTGCCATTCCCAATGGAGTCACAAATTGCAGCGGCTCATTATTATTCAAGAGCCTCTCAATTTGCGACCCCATTTGGAATCACTAACAGTGTGAAATATACTGTTGTACATAGGAGTTAGCGCCTCGCAAATTGGAAGTCGCAAAAAACTCTCAATTTGCGAGGCGCTATTTCCACGGTCATACATCTGGCCTGTAGTGAACTAGAATAGTGCTGTAACAAAAAAACCCAGGGGTGGCAGGGTTAATGGCAGGCTTTTTATGTCGAAGAGTATATTAAGTGGATTCAGGAACATGAAAAGATAAAAGTAACTATTGTGGATTAGAGTAATGACACAATTAGAGAGATAACCATATTTTTATGGTCTGGAAATATAAGGAGTTCATATGGGTGCAGATAGTGATCTAAACTAGAGAGACACAGAAATAGCTAGATGAGTTAGTCATTTTTTGTGGGAAAATATTCACCTTCTCCATGAAAAACATAAGGTGCAGAAAATAAATATGTTAGACATCCAAAAACAGTAATGCATGTTTAAAAGACAGGTAGTCTTTAATTACGCCGTGTTTTCAAGAAGCTACACCCTGGCAGGAGTTTCAATAATAAAAGTCATCTTTTGACTGAGACGTAGATAAGCCTTTTTTACTGAATGCTCATATTCAGTTAAGTACTGAATTGCATTTTCAAATGGTTTACTATGTATTGTTTGTGTTTGAATGTGTGAATACACCATAGTGTATCAAGAATTGGTACACTCCGCTCTAAAATCTTTGAATAGGGCATCACTTTTATTATAAAAGCCAACATCCAGGATTGCGCAGAGAAAACAGAACTAATATTTCACTTAAAGCTTAGACTGGATATAGAATAGTAAATATACTGCGAACCAGGGCCGTACTGGCCATTACGGGCAGTGGGCGTTTCCTCGGTAGGCCGCTAGGGTGGGGGCCGGGTTTGGGCCCCTAGGGGCCATTTTTGTTCCCGGGGGTCGGCAATATCAGCCCCCGGTAACAAAATCAGTCAAAACCGGCCCTCGAAAACTGCCCGGTTGCACTCCCCCTCACCCCAGGTAGGGGGGGGGACTGAGCAGTTTGCCAGGACCGGTTTCTGTTCCCAGTCCGGCCCTACTGCGAACGACAACCATATGTCGGCAGTAACACTGGTTTCTAAAATATGCTTGCCAATGGGACTAGAACAAAATGTATAGTGCTTTGGCATTCATTGCACAGTTCTGCAGTCACAGTGGTGTCTGAGTACTGCACATCTCTAAACTATGATAAAGAGCCGTAAGAAAGTATTACAGAATCCAAGTCCAGTAATAATAAAATGTGGCAGCCAAAAAGCCCTCTTAAGTATCTTTGGCTCTACCTTTTCTAAGTTTGGCTGTTCTTAAGGCTTAACTTGACAAGAGATGCTGGAATACAGAGGAAGTGTATTGCAAACAGTAAAGCCATAAACAAATTGTGAGGTACCGACAAACATAGATAAATAAAAAATATTTCAACAGGATACTACAAAAATGTAAGAGGAACAATCAGGATTAAAATGAGGACATAATTCAAAGCGGTTTATGGTTAGGGTCATAAATACATACATACATACCATTTAGAGGACTAAAGCTCATGCCTTTAAAAGAATATTCAGAAATACTTTGTATTTCCAGGGCCTCAGATCACAGACCAAGCTGGCCCACTCAGTTCAATTCACATAAGTGGAAGCAGGCCACAGGCAAACTCCAAGTGAGCTCAGCAGCCTTGGTTCAGCTCAGTGAGAGGGGGGTAGGAGCACACTGCTTACACTTCCTAGCGCCATTTCCCCTTTGCATCTTGGTCAATGTAGTACAATATTTCACACTCAGTTCAAAGTTCATCAAAGTATTATTCAGCTATTGACCTATCTTTGTCGTATCTGTAAACACATGTTTCTGGATTGCTCAGTGATCAGTAGAACAAATATTTTGGGGTTGCTGGACATGCTGCCACACAATTTTCTCAGCCATAATCTCACTCCACCCACGCAGGGGACCAAAGCTCGTCAGGTTAGTGACTCATAGAAGCCTATTAAAATAATGAAAGGGGGTAGGAGCACACTGCTTACACGTCTCAACACCATTACCCTTTGCATCTTGGTCGATGTAGTGCTTGGAGTGGGATAAAGTTATGGCAATAGTTGATTAATACTTTGATGAACTTTGAACTGAGCATGAAATATTATACTACATCGACCAAGATGCAAAGGGGTAATAGAGCTGAGATGTGAGGTCTCGAAATACCTTGAATGGAGCTTTTGTCAAAAACCAACGGCAACATAGTCGAGTTGCAAAAAGGGGGTCCCTCTGTGGTTGTCGAGCTCCATTGAAGTGAATGCAATGTGTCATTGTTGAGCCATGCAGGGTATTGTCATCCAGCCGTGCAGGTTGTGGATCCGATGTTGTCGAGCAGCCACTGCGATGGTATCTGTTACAATGTCATCCTGTGCTCTGGGCACCCTCCAACTTTTTGCTGACTGGTACTGGTGGTAACTGACTCTGACTGACCCTGGGTTCTGCCTAACCAGGTCCAGGGCCAGTGCTATGCTGAAAACACACTTAGAATACAGTGAAAACACTTACATACACTAAGGTACACTATTGGATAGGGTTCCCCTGTGATTGGCATGACCTCCCCTATAAGACCCTACATATAGGGCAGGGGCATTGAAACTACCTTTAAGTCCCTGGTATAGAATAGGGCAGGGCAGTTTAGAGGCCAGCAGACTTCTCTAAATGTGCATGTGTGCACTGCTGGAGCATGACGTAAGTTTAAAATCAGCCCTGTGTTGCAGGACTGCTTTTTAAATGCAAAATGTGCCCACATTAATTTTTGTGTTTGGGGCACTTAACAATGGATAAACTACATTGTTGTGGCATGGTATGTACCCCCAGGGTCTCCCCAAGGTGTTCCAGGGGTGGGGGGCAGGTGCTTACAAGGAGAATCCTTATAAAAAGGTTTTTATGTGCCCTGGTGTTAGTGAAATTGCACATTTCACTCTCCACAGTGTAGTAAAGTTCTTCCCAAAATCGACTTTTGTGCTACATGAAATGGGGATCTGCAATAAATAGATATATTCATAAACCCTTAAGTCTAGTTAAACATTGGAAAAAGAATATTAGGTAATAACTGGAGAAAGAAAAGCCCTAAAATTAGGATTCAAGGACTCAGTAGAATGGTAATAATAAACCCAACAATATAGTATTGTTGAATTTATTCTAAAATGTACAGTTATACAACTTTCTTGTCTGTAAGACAAAATTCAGCCTTTTATTGCTCTGCCTTGATTGGTCCGAGATAAGTGGGTGGGCCTGGCTGCTTTGAAGAGGTGATAAATGAGCCCAGGGGTTAGGAAGCCTCTCAGGGAGGAGAGGTTGCTGAGCATAGGAATGCCAGGGGGTGGGATAGTAAATGATGCTCTTCAAGGGAAGGGGAAGACAAGCTAAAGACATCAGTTTCATTTACAACTCTCCTCTTTGAACCAAAGGCAGATGTTAGGCTTAAGAAAGGAATGAGAAGATGCAAGGGGGGAGGTAGACTATGGAGATTAGCCATCTTAGGGGTGTGCTCTTCTTCCTCTGCTGAAAATTCTGACACATTGAATTTTGGAAGAATAGAGGTTTCTGGGTCAGCATTTTGCCACACTTTGGAGGAAGTGGTCATGTTCTGGGGTGTTAACCTGCACCTCATTTGACAGGCGTGCCATCCTGGTTTTTGGGTTAGCATTGTGCCACACTTTGGAGGAAGTGGTCATGTTCTGGGGTGCTGCCCTGCACCTCATTGGACAGGAGTGCCATCCTGCTTGACCCCAGAGAACATTGAATACATATCTGAGAGGGGCAGTGCCTCTCAGATCTGCTTTTGAAACCTAAGAGAATTAGAAAGACCCACACTGAAGTGTTTGATGTGCCTTCACCAGGCCTGCACTCTGAAGATTCTGCCTTTTGCACCATCTGAAACTACAGCCCTGTGGATCAAACCTGCTTCAAAAAGGACTAAAAAGTGGACTCCCTGCAAGCTACTGGTGAACAGAGGTCATCTGGACCATCACCAGAAAGAATCCCCAGCCTGGAGTACTACAAGTAGATTTGTAAGGGTTTTGTCCAAGAGGATTGTGGGAATTGAAGTCTCACACTTTCAAGGACCCTCTTGGAGATTCCATAACCTTGGATTGTGTGTTGAACACTTTGTGACCCGCAAGAAGAACTTCAGGAAGGAGTTCTAACAGGATCCAGCTTGCTGGAGGTAGCTGCACAAGACTAGTGAGAGATCCTCCAGAACAATTGCTAAATGTGAATGTGTCCCTGTCAGAGGGCACAAAATGGCCAAAAGTGGTACTGTTGGTTTCTAAGCAATAGAAACTGACCAATCTTTAAAAATTAATATCTCTTGTCGCCTACAGTGGATTGTTTTCCTTTTGGTGTCATTTAAAAGATAAAAGTATTTCCTATTTTTATAAATTGGTGTTGGATGTTTATTGTGTGTTGTGACTTAATTATTCAATGAATTGGTGTTTTTAAATGCTTTATATACCTGTCTTGGAGTTAAGCCTGCCTGCTCGCAGCCAAGCTACCAAGGGTTGATCATGGGAATAATTTTCTAAGACCTATTCTGAGCCCTTTATCATGTCAGGGGTATTATTACCAGTGGTAAATGCATATATGCCACAACTAATAATCCACTTTCAAACAGTGTCGAAGGCCAATGTGGCGGAATTTCTCATACAGTCGAGGCAATGGGTCGTTTTTTGCAGAAATCAGCTGCAGAACTCTTCTTAGGCCCAGGACTGTTGGAGGCACCTCAGGCAAGGGTAGGACTCACAGATGGCAGAGTTTAGTAGCACCAGCAGGATTGCAGGACGCTGTTTGTGTTCCCGACACTTCAGAAAACAGGAGGCAAGTCAGCAAGCCCTTGGACTCAATCTGGGTTCAAGTAAATTGGGCCCAGTCCTTGTCCTCAGCAGGGCACAGATCACCAGGCAACAAGGCAGCTCAGCAAAGCAGAGAAGCAGTTCCTCTGAACACTCAGTCACAGCAAAGTGGCAATCCTTACAGGTCAGCAGTCTTTAGTCCAACAGAGTTCTCCCCAGTTCTAGCAGTGTACTGATTTGGCAGGGTCAGACCCCAGTACTTATACACCAAAAGTGCCTTTGATGTAGGGGGTGACTAAGGAGCTCTCGGAAGTGCAAAAAGTTCCCTTTCAACCCAGTCCTGTCTGCTAGGCTAACTGTGGGTTGTGAATCAGCACTTTGTGTGGGGACATGACACTGCCTATTGAAGTGTGTCAGCCCCTCACATTCCTCCCTGCCCAGGAAGACCCATCAGAATTCAGATGAATAAATATGAGTGCTAAAAAATGCAGATGAGCTTCACCTTCATGTGTTTGTGGCTGTCTGGAGGGAATGCACAAAGTGTAGCTGTCACCCAGCCTAGACATGTATTGCATACAGTCTGCAGGCACACAGAGCAAAGTTAAGAGCAGAGAAAAGTCCATTTCTAAAGTAATAATGTCAAATTCAACTTTACAACTAAAGAGGATTTATAATTACCATTCCAAATATATAAAACATGATTTAGCTATACCTTTCTAATAAGGAAATACAGCTTTAACGTATTTTAAGGAATTCCCAATGCTAGCCTACAGGGGGGAAAGGTCTCACAATAGTGAAAAATGAATTAAGCTGTCTGTCGTCACTAGACCATGTAAAACCTAAAAGTGCATGCCCAACCTTTTAGTTACACAGCACCCTGCCCAAAGGACTACCAGAGACCTACTACTTTAGAGGGGGACCTATGTGTAATAAAGGGGGTGGGGGTTTAAGGCTTGGCAATTGGTTTTAAATATAAAGTTGAAGAGGCAGTAAATGAACACACAGACCTTTCAATGGCATGCCTGGGACAGGTTTGAAAGGCTACTTGGTTGGTTGGCACAATCAGTGCTGTAGGTCCACTAGTAGCATTTAGATTACAGTCCCTGTGTATATGGTATGCCACTTTACCAGGGATTTACAGAAAAACTAAGTATGCCAATCAGGTATACACCAATGTCACCATGTTTTAGGGGAGAAGAACATGCACTTTAGCACTGGTCAACAGAGTCCTAAGGCTAAAAACAGATAC
The DNA here is from genome assembly GCF_964261635.1 of Lissotriton helveticus. Lineage (NCBI taxonomy): Eukaryota > Metazoa > Chordata > Amphibia > Caudata > Salamandridae > Lissotriton > Lissotriton helveticus. The sequence goes on along the minus strand of NC_136062.1, from coordinate 52,719,858 downwards.
TGCTAAATGCGGAGATAAGCATGCAAAATGTTAAGGCAAGATGACCCTAAGGCTGACAGGTCTAACAAGAGTGTGCGATAACATCTCCCATGTTTGTTAAAGGTAAGAGTGCTCCAAATGTGTAAAGCTTTGAAGAAAACTGTAGGAAATAATTCAGGCTTGCATCAAGTTGTTCCCTAGGCAGTACACGCTCGCACACCAGCATTCTTGCCAGGAGAGATGAGCAGATGGAATAAGCAAAGTAAATTTTCAAAAGGAGAGGTAGGCGACAGCGCAGAGCAGGAGTGGCAGAGAGGGAAACAAGGTTCCCCAAACACGCCCAATTCAAGAGGCATTACACTCCCCGAGGTGGTGTCTCAGATGAGTGCATGATATAGTCCACAGTCCAGCCACAGACCCACTGCCCACACAACTGATCAATCTCTAATTTTGGTGCATTGACCACAGGCTGCTAATTGCACTGTAAGTTTATTGTGCTTCCTTGTTGCATGGTGTAATCTAGAGCGAGGTATATGGCTCCATTCCTTTGTTGATCATTGAGTCACAGGCATTTAAATATGAAGCAGTCAAGTTAGCCCAAACAACAAAGTAGTTCCACTGCTCATAACTACTAGAAACATTGTTATCACAGGCCCAATACAGTACAATGGGGCTTTACAATGTGTAACTCCATGTCAAACATAAAAGCAATGTTTTATTTAAATTTTAAGATCAGGTATTCATTTAGTGCATTTGTAGTTTTTTATTTAGCATTGGGTTATATGTGAAATAGCCTACTTTTCTCTTTTTAAAAGGCTAAACTGATGTATGTGAATTACTGGATCAACTAAAAGTGAGAAACCACATTGGAGGAAGCCAAATCATGAAAAACTAATTTTAAGGAAAGACAACTTTAAGGATGTACAAATAAATTGAAAATTATAGAAAACATTTTTTAAAGGAATGATGATTTTGAGGAAACATCCACAATTATAACTTTTGGTAAAGATTTAGGGTAGTGAGTTTTTTGGATTCAGTGATGGCTGTTGTTTAGGTATGAGGAGGTGTTTTTAGGGTTCAGTGATGGGTTGATTTTCGAGGTGCTTAAATTTTTTTTAGGGATCAGGCATAGGTGGAGTTTAGGGTGGTGAGGGGTTTTTAGGGTTCAAAGATGGGTGGCATGTAGAGGTGTTGAGGTTTTCTAAGTTTTATGTATCGGTGGAGGGTTTTTAGGATTCAGGGATGGGTGGAGTTTATATGTGGAAAGGATTTTTAGGGTTAAGGAATGTGGGAGCTTAGAAGCAGTGAGTGGTTTTAGATGTCATGAATGGGTGGTGTTCAGAGGTGATGAGGGTTTCTTAGGGTTCATAGATGAGTTTAGTTTAAGTGTGGTGCGAGATTTTATGGACTTGGGTCGGGATTAGGCATAGAAAGGAGTTTTTACAGTTCAGGAATTTGTGGTGTTTAGAGGTAGTGAAGAGGTTTTAGGTTAAGAGGGGTAGAGTTTAGGAGTAGACAGTGCTTTAAGGGTTCAGAGATAGGTGGAGTTTAGGGGTCAGAGATAAATGAAGTTTAGGTTTGGTGAGGGTTTTTTAGTGTTTAAGGATAGGTATAGTTTAGGGTTCAGGGTTCAGATGTATTTAGGGGTCAGGGATGAGTGTTGTTTATGTGTGGAGAGGCATTTTTAGGAGGCAGAGATGGATGTGTTTAGAGGTGGTGAGAGTTCAGCAAATTAAAAGCAACCAAAGTCATTGTTTGACAGTGTAAAAGATATAAATCCGAAATAATGTCTCCTGATAAGGGATTGAAATAAATACCTTAAAATATAAGTATGCAGAAGCTAAGTGAAAAAAATATCTATGAATGCGTTTCTTTGAAATGGCAAATGCTATTCATCCTAAAAATGTCTATTAAACTGTTTAGAAGAAATGGTTTCTCAGTAATGATCTTCCATTAAATTGTGTTTCTATGAAATCATATACAACCTACATTGTTCAGGAAGGGTTAGAGAAGTGAAGGATTAATTGAGTGCACTTGTAATTTTTCTTTAGCATTTGATTACATGTGATTAAATCTCATGTCCTCTATTTTTTTTTATTGAAGCCGGAGTTTTAAAACATGAACATATACATATTGCACCATTATACCATAAAAGAAAAAATCTCATCTAAAACAGTTTAAGCAAATTCCTAATATATTAACACTCTATAGCCAGGACCACTACAAACATTTACACAATAAAAAACCATTGATCAAATCTAACACCACAACCCATCCCACCACAGCATAAAAACAGAGTCTCCCACCCCCCCTAGCTTTAGTCAAAATAGGTACCCCATATTTTATTAAATTTCTTAATGCTTCCCGTCCGTTGTGCAAAAAATGTATTCACTTTTCTTAACCCATTTCATCATCTGACCCCACTGCAGGACCGAAGGAATCAAATCCGTACGCCATTTTTGCAATAGCAGCCATCTTGCTACTGCCATTGCTATATACAAAAATGTAATCATTGGGTCTGTAAAAGCGAGGTCAGAATCAAAACCAAATAAAATTAGCCTATTGTTCACTTCCAGCTGGATATTACATTCCTGTTCCAGATAGGCAAATAAATCTACCCAATATTCATTAACTTTTGGACAACTCAACATAATATGTGACCGGTTAACATATATCTTCGACAAAGCACAGGGAGTACGATACAATAACCACTTGCTGAAGAACAACATCCTACGCCAATTTGCCCCTCTCAATGAGCTAAAATTAAGCCTATTAATGGTTGACCAGATGTGGGATGAAATATCACAATTCTCATGTTCTGCTAATTTTTTAATTGCTTTTAACTCGAGATCCACCCCCTTTACAAACGCTAGATATTTCTCCAAGCACATGGGGCATATTATCAAAGACAGGCGATACATTATCGCCGCTTTTATCGGCAGGAAACTGCCGATAAAGCGGCGATAATGGCCTTGATAATATGCTCTATAAATTCCAATCGAAGCCCATGTTAGATGTGAGCACATCTAACATGGGCTTTGATTGGAATTCATAGAGCATATTATCAAGGCCATTATCGCCGCTTTATCGGCAGTTTCCTGCCAATAAAAGCGGCGGTAATGTATCGCCTGTCCTTGATAATATTCCCCCTGGTTTCCTATCCGATGCTTTAACTACTAATTCATCAACTAGCTGGTTCTGATCCATTAGAGAAGAGGCATCTATTGCTATAAAATATTTATATAAAATACCATAGGAATTGGTTAAAATTAAGTAATTTGAGATAAATTGTGACATTTCTGCTACTGACACCTAATTGCCATTCCTCAAAAATTCAGACACTTTAGTATAACCAGTTATTGCCCATTTTGACGCCAGATGGAAAGGCTGTCTTACCCCTGCCAAAGGCAGGATTCCTTCTAACAAAGTAGCTGAATTAATGGCTGGGATAGAATATTTTTTGAAGAGAGCCTGCCGTTTTTTTAAAAACCAGTGTAGACACTTATAGCGTACCGGCTTCGGAGATCTAAACATCAGGAAAGGAGAGTGGATTTGGCTGTCCTTACACATTAAGTTCATAAAATTATTACAATAAAAATGTAGTTGCGGTGGAGGCTTAAATCTAGACAAATATTGTGCAAAATACGCATCATAATAACCCCTAATGTTTGGAAGGGCTAACCCTTTCTGATCCAAATCTTCATATAAAGTGTGAGTGCTATTCGTGGGGTTTTCTTTGCCCAGAGGAAAGCTGTAAACATAGACTCTACCTGAGTGAAAAAGGAACCTGATAAAGTGCATGGTATTGAAGAGAACAAAAAATTAAATAACGGCAGGACAGACATTTTAATTAAAGCAACTTGTCCCAGAATAGACAGAGGGAGCGTACTCCATCGAGGAACTTTCTTAATAAGAGGAACAAAATTCAATTTCTATAAATTATCAACTGACTCGGAATAAAAAATCCCCAGATATCTCTTTGGGTTGGTATTAAAAAAATTATGAATGTCGGGGTGCAGATCTAACGCTACCCTCCCACATTGTAACACTTCGGTCTTTCCTTTATTTATCCGATAGCCCCCTAATGCTTCAAAGTCTTCAAACAGCTCAAAGACTTTGGCTTGAACCTCAACTGTTGGTTTAATTATAAGCATGATATCATCTGCATATAGTTTTAATTTTGGCATTGATGGAATTAGGGGGCAAATATCAGCACAGTTCCGAATGGCTATTGCCAAGGGCTCGATGAAAAAAGTAAACAGAACTGGAGATAAAGGGCACTCTTGCCTTGTGCCTTGTTTAATTTTTAATGACCCTGCCACGGCCGCATTGATAATTATTTTAGCTACAGCATTCTCATACAAATTCCGGATCAAAGATATTATCTGCGACGGAATATTAAAAGACTGTAAGATCGTAAACAATGTCTCCCAAACCACAAGGTGAAAAGCCTTCTCGGCGTCCAATAATAAAACTAAAGCAGGTATCTTCTGAATCTTCAAGTAATCCAAAGCCTCTGATAGAAAGTGGGTATTAGTAGCTAATTGTCTGCCAGCTAAAAACCCATTTTGATCCCCATGGATCAACTTCGTCGCATACCTATTAAACCTCAGAGATAAAAGTTTGGTGACAATTTTGTAATCTGAATTTAGCAACGTAATCGGACGATAAGAATTAGGGTCCATCTTATTCTTACCCTTCTTCACAAAACTAACTATGTTCCCCTGTCTAAAAGATTCAGGAAGTACTCCTCCTTACAACAAACTATTAATCAAGAAAAGAAAGAATTCTGAAAAAACTTCAAAAAAAACTCTGTAAAATTCAGATGGAAGCCCATCTGGACCACAAGCCTTACCATTAGGTAGGCTCTTCACTACTTCTTCCAACTCTGTCACTGAAAAGGGATTGACCATGAATCCTTTCTCCATTTCCGAAAGCATTGGAGGTGGATTTTCATGGAGAAATTTTTCAAGTAAATGGTCATCCACTAACTGAAGTTGACCATAAATAGCCTTAAAATGAGCAAGGATAATACCTCCAATTTTCCCTGCATCTTCAGTGCACACTGCTGTCAAGGGACAGTTTAATGACTTGATTTGGTTCGCGGCCACCTGCTCTTTGGCCTGCTCTTTGACCTGCCACGCCAAAAGTCTGCCCATGAAATTACTCTCTTCATACGTCTTCTGATGAAACTGTTTATAAAAGGTTTCACTTTGAGCAGAATACACGGAGCAAAGCTCACGCTTGGCCTGCTCAAGCTGTGTTTTAATAAAAACAGAGGCACTATGAATGAATGCCTCTTGGAGAGCTTGGATCTTGTCTTCAAGTTTTGCCTTATCAAACCTAGCTTTTTTTGTTTTTGCTTCATCTTTGCCCATTATTAACCCCCGAACAAACGCTTTGAGTGAGTCCCAAACTACATTTGGAGCGGTGGACTGAATATTCTGAAATAAGATTTCTTTCATCTCTGAGCCCATAAACTCCACCCACTCCGCATCATTGAAATATCATTTATTAAAATCCCACCGTTTCGGAAGTCTAAAGCCTGTCCCTAAATGTATTTCCAATGTCAGCATTGCATGATCAGAAAATCCATTAAAGAAAAATTTTTGTTGAAAAAAATCTAATCACTGAGAAATTTAAAAAAAATCAATACGAGAAGAGGAGCAAAACCGGCCTGAACCACACGTAAATTTACTTTCCAATGGAAATGCAGCTCGCCAGGGGTCGCCCAGATTTAACATTGCTCCATAATTTTTCAGAACCTTAAAAGACTTTGGTTTTATCTGTCTTTTCCCATGTACTGATGAATCTATAAGGGGGTTCATCAAGATATTAAAATTCTCACCCACAATTAAATCTCCCGGACCCTGAGTTAACGATTGGCAAAGCTCCTCATATACTTTAGCATTATCCTCCACAGGTGCATAAAAACTCACAAATGTAAGAGGGCGGGACTTTGATCTGAAAGAACACATAACCCAACACCACCTCCCCTGTTGATCTTTACCAGAGTTAACATAATCTGCTTGTAAGTTTTTGTTTAAAAATATAGCAGTCCATCTATGGGAGGCAGAGGACGACGAAAAGCCCCCGTAGGCTGCCCAGGATTTAAACATAGAGAATTCTGGAAGTTTTATAGATGAAATGTGGGTTTCTTGCAAAATAATTACCCCAGGATTTTCTGATTTTAACCATACTTCAATGGCACGCATTTTTCTCCAATTATTCAGCCCATTACATTAAATGAAACAACTTTCAATGTTAACATGCTAGCCAAAAAATAAATATTTCTCTTCCCCCCCAACAACCTAAACCCACCCCTCTTCTGCCTAGAATCACTCAGGAATAGATGCAATAAAACAACATACCATTGAAATACAACCATCTTCATTTTTCCCCTTTTTATACAGTGACACCCCCTCCTGAAAAGTGGACCTTCCCCGCCTCCACCACACCCTCCACTTCTCCCTCCCCCAATTCAACTCGGGTGTCATGTTATTACACCCCGGTGACCCCACCCTCTTCCCCCCAGCAATGAGGCTACCTTTCTCTCATAATACCTTAGACAAGAATCCTGACAAATAGGCCTGCTGTTTAATCTCCCCATCTGATCTCATAACAATAATCATCAAGCCTGAAAAAGGAAAAAGGAAAAAAAAAAACTAACATAACAGCAAGCTGAATCCTGCTAATCATACAAGGGCTAGCATTTACCCTCCTAGCCCTTTGAAGCCTGAGAGATCTCTTTAAGAAATTCTTGAGCCTCATCTACATCCGTAAACATAAAGAATTTCCATTTCACCAGGACTCAATCAATCAATCAATCATCGCATTTATATAGCGCACTACTTACCCAGTGGGTCTCAAGGCGCTGGGGGAGGGGGATCTGCTACTGCTCGAACTGCCAGGTCTTGAGTTGCTTCCTGAAGGCGAGGTGGTCCTGGGTCAGGCGGAGGTGGGTGGGGAGGGAGTTCCATGTCTTGGCGGCGAGGTAGGAGAAGGACCGTCCCCCTGTGGTGGCTCTACGGATGCGGGGGACGGCGGCGAGGGCGTGGCTGGTCGATCGAAGCTGGCGTTTGGGAGCGTAGAAGTTGAGGCGGCTGTTGAGGTATCCTGGGCCTTGGCTGTGTAGAGCTTTGTGTGCGTGGGTGAGGAGACGGAAGGTGATTCTCTTGTTGACCGGGAGCCAGTGCAGGTCTCTCAGGTGTCCGGAGATGTGGCTGCGGCGGGGGATGTCCAGGATGAGTCGTGCTGAGGCGTTCTGGATCCGCTGGAGTCTCTTCTGGAGTTTGGCGGTGGTTCCGGCGAAGAGGGTGTTGCCGTAGTCCAGACGGCTGGTGACGAGGGCCTGGGTGACCGTCTTCCTGGTCTCGGTGGGGATCCACCGGAAGATCTTACGTAGCATGCGCAGGATGTTGAAGGACTCTTAACTTGGATTGCTGGGCAATTGAGGCTTGTGCCCCATTTGCTTTAAATAGGTGAAGGATTTTTAACAAACTCCTTCCTACGACGAGCCGCAGCAGCTGTCATGTCTGAAAAGATTCGACACTTAGATGTCTCATTCACCACAAATTGCCGCTGTTGAATAGCTTTCGTTAAGATTGTCTCTTATTCGGAAGTCAGCTAAATTAATCAGTATAGTACGTGGAAGTGACGAATTAGGAAATGGATGAGCCGGAACACGATGGGCCCTTGTGATTGTAAGGTCCCCTTGAAAATCAGGAATGACTCTTTGTTTAATAAAGGTATTCATCCAATTCAGGGGTTGGGACCCTTCCACTCCCTCTGGCACACCTACTATACGTAGGTTCGCTCTTCGTGAATGGCTCTCCAATTATTCCATTTTATTCTCCAGCACAATTTTGCTTTTAGTAGCTGCTTCAACTTCCTTCCTGACAGAAGACAACTGATCTTCTAAGGCCGATATCCTTTCCTCGGCCTCTTGAAGTTTAACTGGAAAGCTTCCCATTGTATTTTCAATCTTCTCTAGATGTAGATTGAGAGAGGCCAGCTCCACTTTCTGTTTTTTTCATGTCTCGAACCTCTTCTAAGATCAGGTTTAACATATCCTTGATGCTCATTTGAAAGCTCCCCCCTGAATCAGCCAATAAATTGTGATTGAGGTTGAAGTCCAAGTTCGTATTGGGGCTGGCCGGAGCTATAGTTGGCGATAAAGCTCTTCGCCCTTCGCCTACCTCCTGCTGAGGGGTTATAGACTGAGCCATATTTATCGGTGCTGTCTCTAGGCTCTTTAAGGAATCTGCCTCCTGATTGCCTACTTGCACATTTCCAAGATTTGATGAAATTACCGCAGATACCCCGCTCTGGTTCACGGAAGCTAGAGCAGTCTCTCTGTCAAGATGTATGGAATCCAACAGATCAGACACTTCAATGTTGATGGCGGAATCAGCTTTTTCAAAAGGTGTTTGTGGTTTATCTTGTGGTCCCTCAGCCCCAAAATCTGAAGCATCAATCCTATATGCGGATTCAGTGATTTTGGCGATTCCGGAAGATTCCTTGCCAATCTGTACACACAAATTAGGGCTAGGAGAGGGGGCCTGCAGCTTTTTAAGAAAAAGTGAGAATTGTTTGAGTCCTTTCGTGTCGCTCACTTTCTTTTGTATATCGGATTCTCCTTCTTCTTGGTAACTTAAGGGAGGACTGGCGGTAACTCTTTTCCTCCCATGGTCTTCCCCTAGCTGAACTGGCTGTTGATGAGCTGCTGCCGCAGCAACTAAGTTTCCCTCCTCTCCCTCTGAGCTTTCAAACGTAGAGTCGAGGCTACGGGCGTTAGGGGTATTTTCCAACTCAGCCAGACGAGCTGCCTCTTTTGCTTCTCTAACTTCCTTAGCTATAAGCCGACGGGTCTTCGTTTTAGCTGGGCGAGCATTTAATATCTTCCCCATTTTGGAATTACAAAGATATCAGTCCATTTTATATCACAAGAGTGGTTGCGTGGAGAGACTTGCAGCTGTTAAGCGGGTAATCACCCACCTGAAGGTCTCCCAAGTTCACCTCCCCCGCCTCACCTCAACTGCCCCCGCTGCCTCCGCCTCCAGTTTCCAACAGTGCCAAGTGCCAAGTTCTGGGTTATCAACTTCAGGGCAGACTACAGCCTGAGCCATGCATAGACAGCCGCCGAGAACAACAGTGCGGCTGCCGAGGGATGCAGAAAGAACGCTCTTCTGCAGTCCCAGAGCGCAAGGCAGGCGAGCTCACAACTCTGCCGCCACCTCGAAACAAAGCGGCAGACACGGACTGTCCACTGTAAACCAGCCGCAAACTATCTCTCACCGCACACGGGTCCTGAACTCCTTCCTCCTTTCCTCTCCTCCCGAGAGCGAATCGCTCCACTAGCAGCCAGGACAACCGGGCATCCGGCAAGCCTCCACTAGCGGCACGTAAGTCCCAATCTCCAGCCGCCGCCGCAGCACTTTTTCCGCTAGAACAATGAGCGCTTGAGCCATGAGAAAACACCAGGTAAACCTTCAAAATGCCATGCGCCGCCATTGCAGGGGGTGGAGCAGTGGGATCACCTGTGGCTACTCAGAGGCGTGGTCCTCTGTAGACATCCGCAAGCTGAGCACCAACACAATGTCCTCTATTTAAAAGTAAAAATAGTGGCATGACTTTTTTTAATTAGTGCTCTTGCATATCAGAGTTCTGAGTTTGTAACCCACTCCACCTTCGTAGGTACATGTAGGACTGCTCTGCGTCACTACAGTGTGGATCACGTCCTAATGTTGCCAGGGTCCTGGAGCAGAGCATTATTGTATGTAAGCAGCATGTGGACCAAAGAAAGAAACTGAGACTCTTCACTGGTGTTATTGGGTTTTGATGATGATACTAAATCCAACCTGCTGAGCAATGTGAGGGTCAGTGGTTGGTGCATGTGGATTCATAGAAACTGTAGCATGGTTTCAAGAGTGAGACTCATTCATCAGCAAATAAGTACAATAAGTTTGTCTTCCAAAAGTCTGTTTTCAACTATGGCTTAAAGGAAAATCCGAGAGGAACTATATTTATGATGTAAAAGTCAAGTACCAACATCACTCTCACATCTCTCTAAAATTAGCAGCCACAGACTACCACAAACCCTTTCACCGTTCAGAGAGTACCAGTCAGAAACAATTGGAAGCACTTTCACATACCTCACATACTATCAGCCTCGCACTTCTGAAAGCACTCCCACTCCCTTCAGAGTAGCGTCACACACTACCCGAAGCACTCTCATACCCCTCACAGTAGAAGTAACACCGTTCTGACAGCATTGACACCCCTCACATAGTAGCAGCCTGGCAGTATGGCAAGACTTCTCCACCTCTCTCCCAACAGCAGTCTCAATCTACCAATAGCACTCTCAGAGCCCTCAAAGACAAGTTGTACTTGTCACATAATACCAACAGCACTCGCACATCCGTGAGAGTAGTGTGGTCTCACACCATGTACAGCACTCTCATCCCTCGCACACCAGCAGTCAGACACCACTAGAAGCACTCTCACACCCACTCATAGACTAGCTTTCTCTTATTACTACAATCACTTACACACCCCCACACAAACTAGCAGAAAATCCAATAGGTTTGCTCATTCACTAATTTGTGTGTGAAGTATTGTTACTGGGCATGCGCTAGAATGAGTCATTCGGTGGATGAAAAGATACATGAGCGACAGTAGGCATGATGAGTGATAGAGTGCATGGATGGAAATACCCATGCACTTTCAGTTATAAACCAGACCTTTAGGAATTGCCAATTATTGTTTTTCTAATACATTTTATAATGATATTGTGACTGTTTTTCATCTCTCTTTCAGAGAAGTGTACAGAAAATCCAGTGGTTAATGGTAAAAAAAGAATGGACTTCATGCTTCTTTGCAAGATATCCAAAATCAAACGTCTAACATTTGTTCTGTGCAAAAGTAATGATTCATAGATCAATCTTCTCTTACTTGAGGCAAATTAAAACAAAAATACAATTCAATGTGGTTGATTTTTCTCCTCCAATTATATTTCGTGACCTTTTACCTATTACTCGAGATGTAACTAAGCTTACTTGAAGCAAATGTACTAGGCTGACCTTTTAAAATTTTATCTCTTTGAAAAATGAAACGATTTGTGCATTTGTAGATTGCTTGAAAATTGGCAAGAGTGTCCACTTTTGCGGGCTACATTTATAGGATAAGGTCAAATAGGATGCAAGGAAAAGGACTTTTTCGGTCTGATGTACTGTGCTTGTGGAGTTTAATGGCGCACAAAGCGCTGTGGGTAATGGTTATACAACGATCACCAGGGAAGAAGACAATGATGAGGCACAAGCGCCACTCCTCCGGGGAAAGCAATCAATGGAACTAAAAAAGGGAAATGCCCTACATAAATCTATGGAAAACAAGGCAAAAGAAAAGTGCGAAAGGCATAGGCGAGAAAAGGGTTTTTAGCAGCAGACCTGTACAGGCAATCGCGAAGGCTGTTGAAAAGAGAGTTCAGATCTTTAAGATAGTAGTTCTATAAATGAGCTTTAATCTTTAAGATTAACTGTAGTGAACTGTAAAAGAATGTTTCTTCTCCCTCGCAATACTACCCGCAAAAGTGTATTTTAATGTTTGCTAATTGCTGGGAAATTACTGCCTCGACATGCTTTCTTCTTAAGAGGGAAGCTCGAAGGGGGTCGAACAGTACAGTGTCCAAGATCATTCCAGCTGTGTCAGAAACATTCCATCATTATTCAAACTTTTCAATCTCAAATACAAAGTAGCATCTGTAGGGTCAACGAGAATTCGGAATTCGGATAGCCCCCTGGGATCATCTGTGGGGTCATCAATTGTTCAGCCATTGCCACCCTATGTTCTTTAAAGTCTATATACTTTTCCTATTGATTATGTTGGTACAATCTTTAGTATGAAGTTTACACCTTCAGAGAAGTGTGGACCTTTTATTTAGGTTACCCCCCAGGTTAGCTGCCATCAGGGATACTCTGAGTAACTGTCTGATGGTGGTTTATAAATAGAAGGATGAAAATTACAGGAGGAATCCGGAAAAGACTGACATGTTTTTAATGCTTTGTCCATACAGTATATGTGGGCTGTTAGGATTTAACATTTTTAGTGTGTAAATAATGACTCTAATCATGGCATCTATTCTATGATGATTGTGAGTGAGTGTTGTGCTAGTGGAAGCATATTACAAGTGCGTTGTCTTGTCTAGATAAGATATTGAGGTGTTGCAGTAATGGTGCCTCGGGATGGTACATGCGCATGGTGATATAGTGCATTATTGGACTCAACTCTACCACAACAATGATACAGCACGGGTACTCACAAACATTTCACTGGGAGCTACAAAGTACTCTCTGTGGCATGCCCGAGGGCCGCACTGATGCCAGCAAAGGAAGGGTCGGGTGATGAAAGGTGAGCGTAGGGAGACGCGAAGCAGATGCATGGTGTGGACAACAAACCAAGCCTTCATGGGACTTCTGTCTGCCACCTATGCTCTATTCTCATGCACCAAGAATTAAAGTCAAAGCATTGCATTGTTTTCAGAATGGGGGCGGCATGAGTGTTTCCAAGATCATGTTTGAAAACTATCAGTTAATAAATGCCTCTCAATGCAGTGTCAATCTGCTACTAAGGTAAAACGCTCATAAATAATAATAAAATACACTGTTTTGAAGTTTGCAGAGGGTTTATCATGTTTTTAAATTTTTGGTGCAACATGTCTTTAAAACTAAAGGTGTTTCTAAAGATAAGTTGTCTAGTGCACCTTCTTTTCTTCCTTATGGTTACTTCAGCTAATGTGTAAAATGTGTAAATATAGTATGCTTGTTTGTTTTTGCAGCTTTCTGAATGTCCCTGCTCTGTCAAGTGAACAGCAGCTCAGTGCTGCTGTTTCCCAGGGGGCCGCAATTAAAGGTCAGGAGGGCTGCATGTGGCCCCCGGGCCGTACTTTGAGTATCCCTGTTATACAGCAACCAAACTAGTAGCTGAAGGGTGAAATGAGACCACTAGCCCGATCTGGCTTCTACAGCCCCTGACCTCTAAGTTTACCAACACAGGAAACTGGATAGTGCCGTAGTTTTAGGGTAAGCATGGTCAGGGTATGCCAGTGAGAGTGGCATAGCCATACACTTGTGCACTTGGCTGGTGATGCACTTGAGTACCTGCAGCAAGCAGAATGACTCGCTACCATGTGAGATGGGTTTGGTGGAATCTTGACTGCCCACTGCTGGAGTACTGTAACGCTCCTACAAACAATATTGGCTTCAGTGTCTCAGAAATGTATTTCTGCTCCTATGGTGGTGTGGATGGATGCAGTGTGGCCCTGGGAGTTAATATTGCCTGACAGTTCTCTTGGATGTCTGTATATTGTAGTGAGGGCTGGACCTTGTTGCGCACATTGCTATGTTAGCATAGGCTTATTAGAAGTTTATACGCCATTTTACCTTTTGCTGCTTTTTGCACACAACACTGCATATAGCTGTTGTTGTAAGTTAGGCTGCATGAATTTCTTCACATGAGAAAGGCTTGTTTTCGGCATCCCTGGACTTACATCGTGACCTCAGTCTGCACAGTGAGTGCTAAAACCTCCAAGGTTATCATAACAAGGTAGCTGTTGTTCGGGCTGATCGGCTCACACTTTTGACATAACATACATGCAGCTGCAGTCTACTGAGATTCTGGCGCCTTTAATATTGCACTGTAGGCATGATTTCAGGCACTTGGAAGAATCCCATTTTTCCAGAGAGACAGAGAGCTTTTGCAGATCCTGATGTGATGTACTCCTGCTGATCTTGAAGGTATGGGGTCCCCCACACAAGCCTAAGAGACCTTCTATATTTTATAAAACAGCTAGGAAGGGTGATTCACTAGGCACTATATGACCTGTTTTCACCATCATTGTAATATGATTTCTCTTTTGTGTTTTATGGAACTGTAACAATGCTGATCATATTATTTCTAATCATATGTCTGCTTATGTTAGCAAAGATACTGCATCTTAGAGCACGTCGTTAAATTAAATATTTTAACTTTCCTGTGTCTCTTTTTTACTCCTGTTGTGGACTGGTATGAGAATAACAAACAAAAGAGTGGTCTTGATTCGCACCATTCCTGAGTATAATCTAAGTCGCATGTTCTGTGTTGTCTAATCATTGGTTCCTTTGCTATAGGACCAAGAGCTAATGTGACACTGATGCTAGTCGGTTAGGGTTTCTAGGTACTGAGGTGAGTTTTTTGGTCCACCACAATTCACTGGGGTCCTGGGTCTCTGTGCACAGTTCTGTGTAGGAGCAGAATCCCTGCAACAATGTACTTTTGTCACGCTTTGCTCTAACAAACCCCTTCTCCCTTTTGCATTTTTGCAAGACAATCCCCCATTGAAAATTTGGATTAGTATTTAAGTAGAGGAGAGTAAATTGGAATCACAAGCACTGTTCCCACTAAGTTGAGCTGGTGGGCACGCACCCACGATGGTCACCCGGAGCATGCAGTGTCTTGGATTTCGCGCGCATACTGAGAGACATCCCTACGAGACCGTTTGCGTCGCCACTTTTAAAATGCGAGTGGCACGAAATCCAGGCGGGAGGCAGAGGAAGAGACAAGGTGCTTGCAGGCGCACAAAGCCCATTGGGCTCAAAGGACTTCAGCCACAGCCCCCCACACCCCTGTTGTGTGTCAGCCCTGGCTGACACAGCTTCCGGGGCACACAATAGCTGCACCTGAGTACTTCACGGGTCTTTAAAAGACCATTTACATGTTAATGAGCTTTTTTGTTGTTTCACCCCTTCTTAGAGCCCCTGCATCTCCACACTTCCTACTGCTGGAAGAATTAGCCCCACCCCCAACCCTCCAAAATTTTGCTCTAGTTGCGCCTCTGGTGCTTTGTACGGGGAAGGGGGGAAAGACAGAAAGACAGAGAGAGATTTTTGTTATATCGTGGAATTCGTAGGCATATACCCCTGACTCTGCATAGTCATATCATCTAGTAATACAACAGAACACAGCAACACACACTTTCTGTTTAAATCTCTTTCCAATCTTTTTTAATCTCGAGGTGTTAGAGTTGAAAGGCTCTGGGTAGGTTTAGGAAGCCGACCCACCCTCCTCTTGTAAATGACACTGGTTTACGGACCTCCAGCCTTAACTACACCTGTTTTGTCTCCTCGGGCACACATACCAGCCTTCCCAGCCTTTCAGACACATCACATGATAATGTTTTAATCCAGCCTGGGCCGCCTTAATCCATCTTTAATTGTTGCATTTGTTTTGACCTTTAATTGTGTGACACACGTTTTAGGTGCACTGCTGTTAAAAGGGCTTCAAACGGTGTTTGCTTTCAGTGCTTCTGCGGCCTTGTTTTCTGTCTGTAATGTCATCTGCTTAGCCTTTAAGTTCTCAGGCACAGCTCATAAAGCACTTTACTTTACTCTAAATGCGGTGTGTGTTGGCGGGGTATTTCTTTTTGCATCCTTACCTAAGTGATCAGGAATGAAACACATAAAATTTTTCCACTCTGTTTAGTTTAAAATATAGCGTGCCATGTTTTTAGTCATCTAGGGAGGGTAAGCCCGGAATGTGGAGGTGACACAACACTTTAATGTCCCGGCTGTCATACGAAGAAGAGGTAAGATTATTTAAAGGTTTGACGCAACTCCTAAACTTATGTTCAGCTGAGTGCTAAAGTCTTACCCTGTTGTATTGCTGTTATCGACCAGAAACACTGTCAAAATAACTATCTTTCTAATTTTTACCCCGATTTGTTTTAGCTCCATGTGCTTGATTGGACTTTTCCATTGTTAATGAAACATAGGATTGTGGTAAGCATTGGTGCTTTCAAAGTGGAAAAAGAACAAAATCAACGTGATTTTTCATATGCAATATTTTTTTCACTGTGCATCTAGAGTTCTGTGAAATGCTCATTTGGATGCCTGTAGGAGAGTTTGGGCATCTCAACCCACCACTGTATGGATGGCTGGGTATCACGGATTCCATGTAGGTGCATTCAACTTGAAAAGACACAGGTCACCCTGCCACAGCTTACACTAAGCCAGTGGTAAGGAGCACAAAACAAGTGTCTGTATGCGAAACAGGTGTCTTCTGTGCTTGAGGCAATACAGAAGAAGGGATACAGGTCATTTCTTGTGTTGGTTTGCAATCATTGAATTGTGACCACAGTGGTTTTCACAAATCATTGATACCTGTCATTGCAGATTGCAAGGAATAGGTGATGATGTGAACGTTGCCAATCAGAAATCAGTTTTTGAATTGTACTGCCTTGTCAGTGTTGTGAATTTTGTTTTGCACATGCAAAGTCAGAGATTTGGATATGGTAGGCTTTGGAAGTACGCAAACACAAGATTCCATGAATCAATGAAAATTATTTCATTTTCTGAAAAAATATTTAGGCCAATTTATTAGACATTTTTGTTGCATATGATACTCTTGCAAATGGGAAAAGTGAAAAAAAAGTTTTTAAAATCTTGGAGACTGTGGGTGTGGTTCAGCAACAGAGCAGAGCTACACAGCGGTTCTCAGCAGTCCTCAGAAGTCTTTCAGCTGGCTAAGCTCTCCCTCTGATCTTCTGGGCCTCCTTCTTTTGCCCAGTTCCCGCTCATATCAACCCCGGAAAGTATCAGCAAGTGGCGAGGACAGAGGCATACAGTGAGGTTGTTACAGGGGCTGTGAAGCCATGAAGTTCTCCTCATAATCCTCCCTCCCTCGCCTGCTTTTGCTTGGTTTATTTTGGGAGAGCGGCGTGCAGTGGGTTAAGGCACAGAGGTACGGAGGTCTCCATCTGTGGGAAGCCAGGGAGTGCTCAGGGTTGGAGCATGGTGTTCAACCCTGAATCGCTTGAGGCTGAATTACTGAAGCATTCTGCCATGAAAGGCCCTGAGATGCTTGTTGCTTGTGGCCCAGTGCACAGTCTTGAACCAAATTGAAATTGAAGTTCGGAACTCAAGAATCCTGAAAAGGGGCTGCGGTAGGGTGGATGCTAGTGTAGCCATCCTGAGTTGAGCGCAACCTCGCTGAGACGGCCCCACAAGGTTAGTGAGGTCCGTGCTTGTTTCCCCATGACACACCAAACATACCAAACATATTTAAGCCTCCTGTTATTGTTAAGATTGCAATACAGGCTTGACTTATCAAGGGAACCAAGGCACCTACAGGAACATTTTAATCCGGTAAGTTAGGACTACAGGCTGCGCAGAAAAGATTGAATGAAAAAAAGATCGCATGGAAACCCGAGACAGACATTGTGCCAGATAACATGACTAAAGAAAGTGAAGGCCATGGCAATCCATTGATATCGCCAATACAGACATTTGGGAAAATGAACCATTGCTGTAAATTTATGTTTTTAAAAGACTCAGCAGCAGTCATTTATTCAACGACAGAAAATATTGCAGAACTGCCAATCCACTCATTCCTCAAAAGTCAGATTCACTATGGAATCCAGATCAATGGTCCAGCCTAAGTCCATCTATCAATTTAAAAGTAACAGCACCTGGAAACAGTGAAATGTCAGTGGATAAAGTTATCATGATAAAGGCCCAGGTTCATGCACCAAGCTATTGCTATTCAACGCCAAGACCTCACCCAAACACGAGCTATCCGCATATAAACAACCTCATCATTGACTCCATTGAGGAAGCGGAGAACTCCTGGCTGCGCTCAATTTTACTAGCAAACCATATAGATATAGTATAGGTAGGCTTTCCTGTTTTCAGTTTCTATTTTTGGTCAATTCTGGGGGGGTTTTTTCAGTGATTTCAGTATTTTAAAAAACAGTTGTTATCAGTGGTTACACATTTGCGCGCCACTAAAAAGAACAAAGAAAGTGTTTTTCCGGTGTTTATGGAACGTTTTGCTTTTATTATTGCTTGCTTTCTGCACTGATAGAACATGGTATATAGACAGTGTAGGTATAGTGTTTATGAGGTCCAAATAGATTTTTGCAAATTAAACTTATTGTAGTACACCATACAATACTTCTTCAGTGAGTCTTTGGTCATGTGTGCTCGCTCTTTCCTTCCCATGTAAACGTCTGTGAAAAAGCCCTCTCAACATTGGCAATTGAGATGGGCAACCCCAAAACAGCCAGTACACAATTTGTTAACTCTGGCCACTGACATAGCTTTCCATGCCAATACTGGTGCACTTGAACATTGCGATTCTCATGGCAGGTTCTGCAACATTTGCATTGAGCTGGCGCTTATGCAATCAGAGTTTTTGAAGAGGTAAAAAATGAAGCAGCACTTTTGAAACTACAGAGGAAATCCCCCTTTACTGAAGGGATCTAGAACTTGTCACAGTACCACAGTGAGATTTCATTGATTTCAAATGCCATTTGTGTGAAGGGACATTTCTATGCATCATTGCAAGCCATTTCTCATACATTGTAAAATAAACGTTCCTGAATTGCTCTTCAACATTGCTTTGCTTACCAAGTGGCAAGCACTCTTACATGGAACATGTTGCAGTGCCAAAGTCACTAAAGGTGTTGCCCAGCCTACTCTCTAGGAGATGTTTCACATCTACACCAATTATGCTGAACACTTGGCAGACAAGGGTTTTTTCAGACTCTAGCTTTTTATCATGTCCACTACAGCAGTTATGTTTTACTGTAAAAATCTGATAATGCAGTAGAGTGTACTTTTTTTTACATCTCTATCAATATGCGAACAAAGATCCTCCCATTTCTTGCCTTTGGCATCATCACTCAGCAAAAATGTTGTAAACGGTTGCCACATGGATACTATAGCATTCATAACCCTTTGAACTGGTAACAATCAGCTAAAGGACACAGTTGGGATGACTCTTTCTTTGATGTCACACAAAGCAAGAAATGATAAATATTTGCATTTTAGTTCCTGTGCATAAGAAAACAGTGTTCCAGAATGGACTAAAAAGTAAACAGCATCCCTCATTAACTCTGAAGAATGTAAAGATGCTTTCATCATACCATCTAACAAGTAGCAAGGATCTCCTACAGGGAATTAGTTCAGCTCGGGTATCAATTTTGACATGTCATCACACAACATTTCCATATACGTAGCTGAATCACTGCAAATACAAACAATATCACTCCAATCTTTGCTGAACTTGGAAAGAACCTTTTTTTGCAGAGCATTCCAAGTGACACAGTGTTCCATGTTTTCCAAAAGTCTAGTGTCATGTTTTCACCACTATCCCAGATGCTTGGTGCTAATGCTCTTCATACATATACTTATCCCTATACCTTGCATTGAATGTTTAAAGCCTGAGGTTTTGGCAATTCGCCTACTATTAATACTGACCCACTAGAAACTGTGGGCTGATGCATTAAGGGTTTTTACCCATTCTCTGTGGGTAAATGTGATGACACATATTAGGAAAGATTATTATGAAACCAGCCATTTTACCTATCAGTAAAAGAATAAAACGCAGCCAAAATTTGAAATATGATTTTGATATTTCCAGATGCTCAACAGTTCATAAAATAATTAAACGAGACATAAACCATGCTTCTAAACCCTTTATCTTTAGACCAAACACCACAAAAACTGAAACAAGCAAAGGAAACAAGAAACAATATTTTAGTGGCATCCCTAAACATCAAAACTCAAGCAGAATAATATTAGCCCAATCTTTCTTACTGCTAGCTTGTATAACAAAGATACATTGTATTGGTCCCTTCAGGAAGAAAAAAAGGACTCTTTCACTCTCCTTTTCCTTTCTTTGAATGGCATTTAGTTTGTGGTTGTGCAGGTGTTTTTTCAGTGTTTATATGTTTTCACTGGTGAGGGCTATTTCTCTTTCAGTGGGGTTTTATCAGTTAATATAGGTTTAAACCTAAAACCCCACAGCCTAAGTATAGGCAATGGAAAGTTAAGACCATCAATCTGGTTGATGATCCTGTAGGGCATGAGCAATCTGCTACTTAAATCTCAGATTCATCTGAGCAATTAAGCCAAGAAGAGTTAATTAATGAACATAAGTCTGCATTTAGAGACGAAGTAACATTAACTCTGCCACAGCCAGAAGACATCAACGGAAATACATTTGATGGCCCTTCGTTGAATGCAATTAGGAAAATAAAGACCGCACATACTGTTGTCTTTAATAATAAGAATGTATTTCTTCCCAAACCAACCTTTTTTATCATCATTAGTATAGTGAAAGATAAGGACAAAAACATAACTCTTTAACATATACCATGCAGTTTGCAAGCAGCTTTTTGACACTTGATAGGTTACTGTCCTATATCATAATTCTAACTTATGAACTGCAAGTAACAAAAGGTTCTCTACAACAAAAGCAGTAACCCACTCAGCTATCCACATAAAATACAGTTCTGTTATGTGTATGGTACACATTTTTGTAACAGGCATATTAACTCTCTCCAGCAGAAATATTGATCACAGGATACCTCCTTTCCTCGCAGTCTCAACAACGACCAGCCTTTGCAAAGCATTTACTACCCTGACTGCGACTTTACCACAAGTTACCTTAACCCAAAAGTTGTTACGATGACTTGATGTAGGGGACTCGTTTTTGGACTGGTGACAAACTATCTCTGACAGGATATCCAGACATTACTCCGTAGCTTGCACGTCTAATTGAAAATATGTTAAGTGATTTTGTATATATGTGATCTTGAATAGGCTCCCAACATTCCCCACCCTATGAACAATTCTTGAGTTGAGGATCTTCAGTAAAATCTTATTATGATACCATCTTTGGAGTCCTGTGCTTTTCTAAACCCAAATTGTACTTGCCTGTGTAACCAATTTATGTCATTGCGTCCATATCTGAATTGAAAACCTGACTTAAGACACTTCATGTGGGGCTACATGTGTGGAAATGCACTCTCTTTTCACCTTTTTTAAGCAAAGTTTTGGGGTGATATTTGGCACTGCACTCACATACGCAGTCTAGTTACCGGCGCACATAGCCTTAGTTGCAGCGCACGGAGACCTTATACTGCCGCACACAGAGGAAAAAAATTAGAGGCAACATTGGTCGCAAGAGGTTTTTGTAAAATCTTGTGTGTAAACTCATAAGCAGCAAATTCTCAAGGCCTTTCCTCCTCATCCACCATTGCGACACATTGTCTGTTCCATCAATGCATTACTTGCAAATCTCAGTGGGGCAATTCTACTGTCATCATACAAATCCCCTGCAATTTCATTTTTATCACGAGCTCTTATTTTAATTCCTCAAAGTCACTGATCCCTAACACACTAAGATCACTATCAGGGAAAACCATGGGGGTGAGAGTGCAGCCTGAATTTTCAGTATTGCCCAAGGGGCACTGCTAAGTCCATTACTGACACAAAGGAAGCCAGCTTATCACCATTTAACCCTTAACCATCCTATGCATTCTGCAACAAGGGACAGTGCCTCACTACCATGGAATCTCTACGTGGAGTTCACTAATGCAAGTCAAACATACAGTCAATGGCAAAGCCCAAAGTGACATCAGACAGACTGGTCCTGGCAGCACAGCTGCAGGTACATCCAGGTCGCTGCTTCTGACTTCAGGAAAAACCGGCACATCTTGTCACAGAGTGACACCTCCAGACGAGTTGATACTGTGCACTTTTAATATTGGAGCTGCAAGCCGCAAACCCAAAGAGAGTGTGCTCCGGTGTCTTAAGGCCAGGCCTGTGGTTTATTCAAGTAGCTGGCTGTTTCCAAACCCTTGCCCTCTGATGCAAGAGTCGCTACAAGGGCAACATTCATTAGCTTTCAGAATCTCTAAAGCAATACATACTGACCACAGTAGTACATGATTGTTGAGTGTTAAAGTTATGCTCTCGGCTTCTTAGCCACACTGTCTATGTGTGCAGTGAGGAAAAGTGGAAAAGGAAACTGCACATTGGTAAACGATGAGCTTATAAAAGTCCTCATCTTTGGTTATCGCTTCTACCACCATACTAGAGCACCCGGTAAAATATTCTCTTGAAGGAGGTGGTAGAACCGAAAGGGCATAGGATTACACACGAGCAACAGGATTTTGTTCTAACAACATGTGAGCAGATAGAATCCTTCTCATGCAGTGCCATTTTCTAATCGCAGGCTTAGAAACAAACATCTGATAGTGAATGTCTATTTCAAACAAAGTACAAATAGAGACAAAGAGACACAACTTTGGTGTGACAGCCAAGAACAGATCTCTTTTAATGATATCTGTGGTAAGGTGATGGCTGACTCTTGGGAAGAAAGACAACAATTTGAAATGAATTAGGTCTAGCATTCAGGTGAGTTTGAGCTATTGGCATTGTAAATGACAATGCCTTTTATTTATGTTTTGGGTTTTAAAACATAAATACAAGGCATTGTCATTTAAAATACTAATAGCTTTACCTCTCGCTAATATGAGACCTATGGCATTGCAATAAAGGGCCTTCTCGACACTCTTGTTAGATTGTAAATATCAGAGGAAGAGATCAGCCTGCAATGTCTTCAAAGTAGTGATAAATAGGTAAATTACACAGGCACAAAAGTGTGAAGTGAGAGTGACATATGATCCAGCTATAAACAATAACAAAGCTTTCCAACGCCTTTCACTCTGTGATTACACTTTTGCGGCTCAGGAGGAAGAGCAGGAGGAGGGGCTATGTCCTGCCCTCTCAGTGATTTGAGTGTGCAGTGTGGCATTGTGTAATGTTAACGTTATCTTTGGCCTAATAAAAAAACACTCCAGCTGTAGTAGGGCCCTGGCTTCACCTCCTGGTGCAGGGCGGGCTGTGCTTTATGGAAGGCATGGAGGGAGGGAGGGATAGTCTCGGCTGCAGCTCCGGCCTCGTACAGTATCGCTGCTATTACTATTGAGCGACAGCCACTGAGGTGGTGGTATTGGTAGTGGTAATATTTGTATTGGTGGTGGTGGCCTTGGTGGTGGTGGTATTGGTGGGTGTGGTATTAGCGGTGCTGGTATTGGTGATGGTAATGGTGGTGGTATTGGTGGTGGTGGTATTGGTGTTGGTATTGGTAGTGGTGGTATTGGTACTGTGGTGTTGGTATTGGTAGTTGTGGTGGTATTGGTATTGATGGTGTTATTGATATTAGTATTGGTGTTGGTGGTACAGGTACTGGTATTGATGGAGGTGATATTGGTGGTAGTGGTAGTGGTGGTGGGGGTGGTGGTATTGGCATTGGTGGTGGTGGTACTGGTGGTGGCATTGTTATTGGAGGTGGGGGTATTGGTGGTATTGGTGGTGGTGGTATTGGTGGTGGGGTACTGGGGGTGGTATTGGTGGTGGGGGTGGTAATGGTGGTGGTGGTATTGTTGTTGGTGGTGGTTTTGGTATTGCTGGTGGCATTGGTGGTGGTATTAGTACTGGTGGTGGTGGTGGTATTGGTATTGCTGGTGAAGCTACTGGTATTGGTGGTGGTGGCATTGGTGGAGGTATTGGTGTTTGTTGTATTTGTGGGGGCATTGATGGTGGTGAAATTGGTGGTGGTATTGGTGGAGGTGGTATTGGAGGTGGTGGTATTGGTGGTGGGGGTGGTGGTATTGGCATTGGTGGTGGTGGTACTGGTGGTGGCATTGGTATTGGAGGTGGGAGTATTGGTGGGGGTATTGGTGGTGGTGGTATTGGTGGTGGCATTGGTATTGGAGGTGGAAGTATTGGTGGGGGTATTGGTGGTGGTGGTATTGGTGGTGGGGTGCTGGGGTGGTGGTATTGTTGGTGATATTGTTGGTGGTGGTGGTTTTGGTATTGCTGGTGGCATTGGTGGTGGTATTGGTATTGGTACTGGTGGTGGTGGTGGTGGTGGTATTGGTATTGCTGGTGAGGGTACTGGTATTGGTGGTGGTGGTGGTGGCATTGGTGGAGGTATTGGTGTTTGTTGTATTTGTGGGGTGGTATTGGTGGTGGTGGTTGTGGTATTGGTAGTGGTGGTGGTATTAGTATTGGTGGAAGTGGTATTGGTGGTGGTGACATTGGTGGTGGTGGTGGTATTAGTGGTGGTATTGGTAGTGGCATTGGTGGTGATGGTTGTATTGGTGGCAGTGGTATTGGTGTCGGAGGCATTTGTATTGGTGGTGGTGGTATTGGTGGTGGTATTGGTGGTGGTGATGGTAGTTGTATTGGTGGTGGCATTGGTATTGGCGGTAGAATTGGTATTGGCGGTGGTGGTATTGGATTGGTGGTGGTGGAATTGGTGGTGGTGGTATTGGTGGTGGTGGTGGTATTGGTGGTGGTATTGGTATTGGTGGTAGTGGTGGTATTGGTGGGGTTGGAATTAGTGGTGGTGGTGGTGGTGGTATAAGTGGTGGTGGTATTGGTGATGGTGGTGGTATTGGTGGTTGTATTGGTGGTATTGGTGGTGGTGGTATTGGTGGTGGGGTATTGGTGGTAGTGGTATTGGTGGTAGTGGTATTGGTGGTGGTATTGATGGTATTATTGGTATTGCTGGTGGTATTGGTACTGCTGGTGGTATAGGTATTGGTGGTGGTGGTACTGGCATTGGTGGCATTGGTGGTCATGGTATTGGTGGTGGTGGTGGTAGTGGTGTTGTTGGTGGTGGTTGTATTGGTGGTATTGTTGTTGGTGGTGGTATTGGCAGTGGTGGTGGTGGTATTGGCGGTGGTATTGGTGGTAGTATTGGCAGTGGGGGTGGTATTGGTGGTGGTATTGCTGGTGGTGGTATTGCTAGTATTGGTGGTGGTGATATTGGTGGAGGTGGTGGTATCGATGGTGGTGTAGTGTAGTTCCTATATCCCTGATAGGCTATGCGCATTGGAATAATATACACTATAGTTATGGCATAGGACTGAGGTCAGTATGCCTCTATCGAGTACATTAAACCTAATTACTTGTGTGTGTGCCAGCTAACTCAGAGGTCACTAGAAACTTCTCAAATAAACAAGAAGGGATTCGTTTCTGACAACTGCATAAACATGACAACTTTGTTTCCCTTAGAATCGGAACAGTCTCAGAATCGTGGAAACATTAGATAACAGTTTCACTCAGTTAAATGTGCATGCTTCGTTTCTACAGAGTTTACACAGAAATAGGTAGACAGGCGTTTCAATAAAAAGGGTTTATTGACTAGTCTTATTTCTTGTGTAAGAGATATGTACTGCTACAATCGTAAAGCAGAATGCGAAGTATAATACGTACATTGTTAGCAGTAAGATTAAATAATACTGCAAAAGCATGGTTTGTAGCTATGACATATATTCATAAAAATACATACATAAATAACACAGGCTAAATTGTGAATACTCGTCTGATCCTTCTAGCTAGTTCTACCCCAGTGTACCTAACCGAAGTGTAGTACGAGGTAAGAAGTAGGTGCTGTTTTTCTATAGTCTAGTTTAGCTATATTTAGGATTGGTATTGCCAAGATTTTCCACAAGTCCCTCTAGGTTCTAGTCTACTCCAAACCTTAAATGAGAGAGGTTGGAATCTCTTTCCGGGTCTCGATTTCTTAACACCCCGCAAGGGGAGTCAGAAACACTGGAGCTGGATTCTCTGCAAGGAGGTTGACAGTGTCTGTCTAGTGCGTCAGGCGGGGACTCAAATTCCTTCCAAACTTTCTGTGGCAAGCTGTGCAAGTATACACCTGATAGGTAGCTGAGCCGTATAACCGAGCCGTGGTTTGCCATGGCAAGTGAAGGTATATTTATACCTCGAAGGTGTTTAGGAATGCCAGTATTGACGTAAAAGTCGGGAAGAGAAACGTCATGAATTAACCCCTAAAGAATAGATGTACATGCATAATAAATGAGTTCTTGGAGAAATCAATAATCCAAGCAAGGGCAAGTCCTAAAGGCTTAAGAGTCTGGTTTTCCAAGAACTCGCTGTGACATGGATGGACAGATGTAGGTGGTCATGCCTGTATTTGGTTAGCATGGATAATGCCTAATAAGAGTTGAATTACTATGCCTAAATACAGGCAATGCGAATTGTGCCTATATAATGGCATAAATCGGGAAACCTATATACGGTAACTAATCGACACAAAACACCCACTCCAGTTTTGTATATACGACATTACTAAATTGAAAACATGCTAAACATATCTAAAATATAGTTACAAATGAATTGATAAAACATGTCTAAAACATATTTCTAAAAAATGGATTTAAAACTGTTGCGATGCCTTAAATGCAATGGTGCTGTACATATTAAAGCAATGTTTCATTCTAAGTATAAGTTGCCATTTGAATGCTACA
Source organism: Lissotriton helveticus (assembly GCF_964261635.1). Taxonomy (NCBI): domain Eukaryota; kingdom Metazoa; phylum Chordata; class Amphibia; order Caudata; family Salamandridae; genus Lissotriton; species Lissotriton helveticus. The sequence continues at coordinate 52,693,712 of NC_136062.1, read as the reverse complement.
TGAATGAATCATAAACATATATACATTATGAAATGGCTCGTAAATACAGAAGAAAAAAGGCGGAAACCATTTCATGTCAGGTGACATAATACAATTTGTTGTTTGACAAGGTGACATATTGTCTCTGGAAATATTTCATAGAAGTCTGTTCTCTATGAATAGTTCTACTATATAAGCAGATTACTGTGCCAAAAATGAAAAATACAAACTTGGAGAAAATAAATGAATCATAAGAAAAAGTTCCAAGTTTACTCCACTGTGTGCTGAATCAGAAGTCAGTGTATGGGGATGGTAAAAACATGAAATCTTCTAATCCTGTAGACAAAAAAGTCGTCTAACGTTGTAGGTGAAAGTTGGATTACCTCGTTTAGAATACTAACTGCACATAGATACGAAGCATCGCCTTCAGCATTGGAAGCATCAGCAATGTTCGATTCCGATGTTACCAGTGTGCCTGTTGATTCCTCTCATACCTCAGCAGCATCAATTTGCGTCTGTGAGATCTCAATGAATGCCGTCATCAGCATTGGTTGCCACTTGGGACAATACACAGCTTGGGCCGTTATCGGGTCCAGCAGAGTACCGATATCCGTTGGCATGACTGATGGGAGTGTTAGACAGATGCCTAGCATGCATTCTTCACCGCAAAGCACGCAGCGTAGAAAAGGTAAGATGCAATCTTGCCAGATTGGTCCGAATGACAGAAACCATGTGGTATTTAATTCTCGTAGATGAGATAAACTTAAAATTTGACCGATGCGCTCACAACACTTCCTTTCCAGGAGAGCTTTCTCCACTGTGCTGGGAGTGACGCCGGTGGATTGGTTTGCCATATCGTAGCAGTGGAGCAAAAACAGGATCCCTGCAACGAGTACTAAAAATAGCGGCCGCCAAACACAGAGTGCACAAAGTTGGGAATTATTCCGAGGACTGCTTGAAAAGGTGCTAATAGTCCTGAACACACGTTCTTAAATACATGTACAATACCGCTCGTATCAGACATGTTTAAGATACGTCCCAACATTTCTAAGAAATGTATAGGGCAGTTTGTATTCAAAAGGGCATGTATCTCGGCTGAAGTCCTTGCGACTTGTAGATCATAGGTTTCTTTGGCCGAGGTCAGAGGCACTGTTTGTTGCAAAAGAATGGCTTTTATTCTGCTTAGAGTATCAATTTGTATAGAAGAGATGGTCAGTGAAGGCCATAAAGGCGACTCCCTGGCTGTCTCTATTTGAGGGAACAAGACTTGCATACAGTAAGTGACCCTGGATGTAACCAGTAATAGATATGGGATACCTGGCAACATGCCACAGCAGCTGTGAACATTCAACCTGAGAAAACTTCCATTTGAAAGTTGTCCAACAATTGGATTAATCACTGCAGCCGGTGAACTTTGCAGGTGGCAGGATAAGTTTGAAGTGGAACCATCAGAGGCCCCGTGTAAATTAATACCCAGGAATGGGAGAGAACCGCTTAGTGCGTTTTCACTGTTTGTACCGCTAAGAAACACTTCACGCCCCCCACTCCAACATCTGTGTGTGTAAGATAAATCCCAGGATGTCTTGATGTATCCTTTACCCAACCTTTCATATTTGCCTGCTGGTATATGTTTTAGGCAATACTGAAAATGGAAAGTTGTAACAGGCAGAGTAATTTTACCAAGTATGATCCACTCAGTAACTAGTTTTTCTGCCACCGTGAATGGTAATTGTTCCAGCTTTTCAATGCTCAGCGCCGTATAGTATGCTTCCCTTTGTGCCAGTTTGATCTGTTTATCAGTAAGATTGAATTCTGAAAACAGTGACTTAGTGTTGATTAAATTCCAAGGCACATAGCCTGCAGGCAGGTTTTGTAGCGTCCAGCCTAATAGCACGATAGAACGTAGTTGAGACTGACCATGTTGCAGCATGACCAAGTCTTGTTCCATAATGTCTAAGGCAGAGGATACAATGCTGTCCAATTAATAAATCCTGGAAGACAGAGTTGTTAACCCATTTTCTACTACAGCGAGACCTTTCTCTAAATTAATACGATCAATTTCTCGTATCCTTTCTGCAGTTTCTGCTTGGGTAACCTTCCATATTTCATTATAAGCAGCGTAGATACCGGCATATATGAAACGTTTTTGACATGGGTTTCTTGGACCAACCAAGAATTCCCTAAGGTCCGTGCCTTCTTGAAGTAAAGTTAAGTGTTGTTTCACATCCTCTAGTGTAGATTTCTGTAGCCAATCAAGGCAAAGTTTCCCTACACTGTATGTTGTTATTACCCCTGGATGCTGTCTTTCAACATAGCATTGGTCTGGCTTATTGATAGTGAAACCCTGTGTTTTGTTCAGAAATCAATATTGATAGTTGTTTGTGTCTGTGGGCCAAGGCAACCATGTTTTACATTCTGAATATGATTTGTTTTGATGCAAAATAGTATGTACGTCGACCTCCCCCTGTGTAGTGCTATTACTTGCAGGTGCAGGTATGGACGGAGTTTTCATGTCTTTGATCTTGGCTATCCCAAGGCAAGATGTTTGTTGGTCAGTGTCATTCAAAAACATAATTTACTCATGGATGATACAGGCTCTAAGCAAAGCTTCTACCCCCTGCACTTGCCAGTCTTTTGTACCCCAGACAGATTTTGTCTCAATATTGTCTTTCCAAAAGTTGAAACCCTGTCTAGACAGTTGGGCAATAAAGGCTGTAGAATAAATCTGTTTTGTATCGATTAACATATTTTTCGTTCCTGTCTTGTTCACATTTTGAAAGAAAAACGTTTCTGAATTTGACGAGTTGAACCCTGAAAAATATGGAGATTTCTATGCAAAAGTTTTTGAGCTACCCTTTGGAAGTGTAGGACAATGTTCCCATTGGTTATACATAAATACATTTCTAGGTGATGAAGATTTATGCAAGCTATGATGACCATAATGGTTATAACAATACATTTATTCATAGTCTGATGAACCCTCCAAATATTAATGATTTGTGAATACTGCAGTCATTTCTAGATCAGACATCATGTTATTGACAGTCTCGAAGTCCCAATCATCAGTACTAGAGGTAATAAAGTCACTTAAAGAAATTTTAAATAAGTGTAGAATCTTCAAAAGTTCCAACGGGCCAAAAATGTCATATTCGGTTTTGTCCCAAACTATACATTCTGGTATATGAACAGCTGTGATGCTCACTGCTGATAAGTCTCTTGCTTCACGATGGGATGATTTGTGTTGCTGGAGAAGTAAGTTCACTCTTTTACTTGCTGTGTCCATTTGAATATATCTCCCATTTATCAGCATACCAAGAGTTATTACCAGAGCTAACCAAAGTAGAAAGAAGAATATTCCCAAAACAATCCATAGTTCAATACATGGGGAAACCAGATAAGTCTTTTTCAGGAGATGAAAAAAATCTGTGTTGCTTGTTCTTCGAAAGTTCTTTGTGCTGGCGTCGTTTCAGGTTCGCTGGGATTCTCAGAAAAACGTATCAAAGTTAATAAAATAGCCAGAGGCAGTTCTGTCAATGGTTGGAATTGCATCAGGATTCGTTTAAATCACTGGAACCAGTTGATCACTTGTTACTTCATTGTAGACAGGTGCATCAGGATGAACTGTTATTTGGGTTTCCAGAGGAACGAGTTCCATAGCATTGTTGCTTAGTCCTTCATTTCTCACTGTGGAATCTTCAAAGGTGATGAGTCTCTCAGTTTGAACCTCTTGGATAGGAGCTAGAGGAGTGCATCTGCTACATTGTCAGAGTCCACTTGGCCTACTGCTTAGTATCGGCCACATAGTGTGGTTTGATCAGGTCGATGGACACAAATCATTTCTCCTTTTTAGCAGTAAGGGGCGGCAAAAGTACTGTTCTTGATCCGTGGATTGCTAGGACAGGTACTGGTTGTCTATAAGAAGGCCCAAATTCTTTCTTTTCTGCGATCTTTTCTCTGACTGGATCACCAAGCATTGGGATCCAGAAAGGCCTTGCTGGGATGGCTGGTTTTTCCCCAGTGGTGGTTGGCTTCAGGAACATGTTGCTTTGTTTCGATCTTAGTTAATTTAAGTCCTGTGAAACAGCAAAACGATCTTTGATATCAAATTCTTTATTTTCCACCACTGTGCCCTTCATGTCAAGGTCCGGTACCAACATTCTAGTCCCAAATAGGACCACATATGGAGTGACACCCCTAAAGAACTTCTTGGCAAATGATTTAATGACAGTTTGACCCCATAAAGATGTTCGACCCACCCATCACCCGGACCTAATACCCCAGCTATTATAGACTGCTTTACGTCCCGGTTTGTTCTTTCCGCAACAGAATTTCCCTCAGGATGGAATGGAGATGAATACCGCACTGCTATGCCCAAACTGGCCATGGCTTCTTTGTAAGCTCGAGAGCTAAATGCAGGGCCCTGATCAGAGTTCACTGCGCCTATGGCGTATGTGCAGATAAAGACTCGCAAATCTTTTATAACAGTTCGAGCGTCAGCCAAGCGATGAGGCCAAATCTATAGGAACCTTGACTTTGTGGGCCTGCATTTGTCCAAAAGGGCTTCTGCACCTAGATAGTCTAACAATGGTGTCTGTACTGGGCTGACTACGGCGTAGTCAGGTGTCTGGGGGAGTTCTGTAGTGCGATCTCTATTGCAGTCTATGCAGTTAATGATGAAAATGTGAATCAGTGTATTCATTCCCGGGAACCAGTACATCTCTTTTAAATCTAATGCAGTTTTACATCTGTTGATGTATCAGACCCTCTCCCAGATGTGCTTCATAAATCAAACCTGTCCTATGTTCCATGTTTGGTATTTCCCTATCCTCAACTCCAGGGATTCGAGCAAACGGAACATTGTTCGCATCAATTATATACGAGTATTTGAGTGGAAACTTTTTAGGTAACGCTGCACCGCTATCTTTGCTTGAAGCATTGACAGCCAGTATTATTTCACTGTCTATTCTCGTTTTTGAACAAGTGATTTCAGCTACGGAAGCCGTTTTCACAGCCCCCTTCGCGGCTTCATCAGCCAATGAATTTCTGTCAACGTGAACGCCATAACGTTGATGACTCAGCGTGTGTATCACCTGAGTGTTTTGTAGTCCGTTTCGCAACTGAACTGCCTGTTCCCAAATAGTTTTATGCTTGATTGTGCCACCTTTTGCATCTTTGAAACCATTTTGAAGCCAATTCTGTGAATATTAATTATATGATTGAACACAGTAAAAAGAATGGCACACAATGAGTCACCAGCAGATTCGACTACGGGAACGTCCTCTACTCAGGAACAACAACCAAGCTCCTGAGACGACTACAACGAATCCAGAACGCCTCGGCACGACTGATCCTCGACGTCCCCTGATGCAGCCACATGACACCCCACCTGAGAGGCATACACTGGCTCCCGTTAACAAGAGGATCACCTTCAAACTCCTCATCCACGCACACAAAGCGCTACACAACACCGGACCCGCATACCTCATCGACCGACTCAGCTTCCACACCCCCACCCGCAGCCTCGCCCTCGCCTCAGTTCCACATATCTGGAAGACTACCGCCGGTGGCAGATCCTTCTCCTACCTCGCCGCCAAGACCTGGAACGCTCTCCCTACCAGCCTACGACAGACGCAGGACCTGCTGGCCTTTAGAAGACTTCTCAAGACCTAGCTCTTCGAAAGCAGCGCCCCCCCCCCCCAGCACCTTGAGACCCTCACGGGTATGTAGTGCGCTTTACAAGTGAAGTGATTGATTGATTGATTGATTGATTGGGGAATTTTGCGATCCGTATTTTCAAGTGCCATTTTGAATGCTTGTAGTTCAGCTCGCTGAGCTGTAAATCTCCTAGAGATTTTGCTTTTGTGCCATCATTCAGAATTTATCATCGCACACACAACCTTTAACGATCTTGCATGCTGCACTACAAGCTTGCTTACTCCCCATAGCAGGTTGTGCAGATCCTTCAGTATGAATTATAAATTCGTACTGATCAAGAGAGAGAATCTCAGTATGCAGAGTACATTGTAGTTCATATTGCAGGAATGCTTGTGTTTTTAAATATGGATGAAAAAAATATTCAACATCTGTTGCAGCAAGAGAATCAACCCATTGTATCCATCTCGGATGTAAAGCTCTTGTATTCATAATGCTCGCTTCAATAACTGCCTCCAAGGCTGGTACAGGAGTTGCATCCATAATGCGTTTCCCCTGTGCTAGAGCTCTTTATCTTGCTCCAGCAAGTTGGACTGCTGTCAGAATTTTTTCTGTTAATGTAAATTTCATTTCTGCTTGTGTATACAATTGTGATTTGTATGCAATTGGTACTTTTTCACCTTCGTTAAAAGTTAAGTAGGTGAATCCGCATTGACCCGGAATGATTCAGATCACTAAGTTGCGTACGTTTACGCGTGTTTGTAAATGTTTTGTTGCTAACATATCTGTTTGAAGTGAATGCAGTATATTTGTGTGTTCCTGTGTCCAATGTGTGATTTTAAAATCAGGTTGGATTAATTGGTGGAGAGGTTTAACCCTTTCTGCATAGTTTAGAATGTAAGTTCTTCCAAAATTCAGGAAACCTAGAATCGACTGTAAGTTTTTCAGCATTTTTGGAGGTTGGAGCAGCGCACACTTTTCCAAAAAGTTGGCTGCCAGGCTTTGATAGTTCAAATCCTAAGAAAAGGACACTCAGATAGGCAATTCTTGATTTTTTTAAATTGAATTTATAACCTTCAGAAGTGAAGCCCAATAAAATGGTATTCACCCTCTTTAAGTGCCTATCCAGGTCATCGACTGTCAGATAGATGTCATTGACATGTGACAATGCCTCGTCATCTTAAATTTGTAGTAATTCTGTTACCCTTGCTGTTAATAACCCCGGGCTGTTCTTGAACCCTAATGGGAGTCGACGGAAGTGACGTTGCGTTCCCATTATTGAGAAAGCTGTCAAATACCTGCTTTTAGGTGCTATTTATTCATTTATTGGATTTGTGGGGCGCTCAGCTACCCAAAAAGGGTTTCCCGGCGCCATGGAGGACAGGGAGCAAAAAAAATCGTGGGGCAGTCAAATGGATTTATTGATCAAAAAGCCATGTCTTTAGAGCTCTGCGAAAGTGAGTGTAGTCAGTTTCTTTGCGGATGCTAGGTGGCAGAGTATTCCAGAGGGTAGGACCTAGGTAGGAAAAAGATCTACCCCCATTCTGGAGAGTTTGACCCTGGGAACAACAAAATTGCCCATGGTTTTAGACCGTAGGTGACGGGAAGGACCAAGGGGACGGACAAGTGCTTGAAGGTACTGAGGTGCAGTGCCTGCCTTGATTTTGAACATATAGCTCAGGGCTTTGAACTTGATATGGTTCTCCACCCTGAGCCAATGTAAGTCACGTAAATGTCTAGTAATAGGGGAAGCCCTGGGAATTCTGCAGAGGAGTCTACCTGCAGAATTCTGAACAAGCTGAAGTCTGCGGATCACAGCCTTGTTTGAGTCCAGGTAAAGAATGTTGCAGTAATCGAGCCGCGATGTAATAAGGGCGAGGACCGCGGTTTTTTGAGTGGTCACAGGCAGCATCCATAAGATTTTCCTGAGCCATTTTAAGATGGTAAAGCATAAGGCTGTAACCTTAACGGTTTGCTGATGCATGGACAGTGAGTCGTCAAAAATGACACCCAGGTTCCAAACATGGCCAGTTGGCTTGGGAAGGTTACCCATCTGAACCGGCCAGTGAGAGGGGCTCCAGAGGTCTTTCTTCTTGCCCAGGATGAGAACCTCATTCTTCTCACCATTCAGCTTCAGGTGATTTGGGCCATCCAATTAAAAATACTACTAAGGCCTTGTTTAAGACAGGAGGGTGCAAGGGGGTCGTAATTAGAGAGGGAAAAATAATCTGGAAATCCTCAGCATAAGTGAAGAGAGTTAGACCAGCCTGATCCGCAATGTCCGCCAAAGGTCTGACGTACAGGTTGAAGAGCAGTGGGCTGAAGATCAAGCCCTGGGGCACCCCATGAGGTGATGCGTACATTTCAGAGCAAGCTGTGGCCGAGACGATTTGAAATGTACGGTTGTCCAAAAAGGAGATAATCCAGTCCAGAGCAGAGCCGCATATGCCAAAGGATTTTAGTGTGTGGATTAACAAGTGGTGGGATATAGTATCAAAAGCCTCACTGAGGTCTAACAAAATGAGTGCGACTGTCTGTCCCGCTTCAAGATAATGACGCAGCCTCTCGGTGACTCCTAATAGTGCTGTCTCAGTGGAAAAACCGGCATGAAAACCGGATTGAGAGGGTTGGAGAATATTATTAGTTTCGGTAAACTGTAAGAGAAGAGAATGGACATGTCATTCAAGGATTTTGGAAAAGGCTGGCAAGAGAGAAATGGGTCTGTAATTGGAAAGAATTTCAGGGTCTGCCGTTGTATTTTTTAGGAGGGGAGTCACCATTGCATGTTTCCAGTGTGCAGGTACGGTGGATTCTAGTAGTGAAGCATTCAGGTTATTAAGAATCACCTGCAGATGGGGGATATCTAGTTGTTTCATAGTAGTGATTGGGAGGGGATCTTTGGGCGAGCCAGATGTTACTTTGTCTAAGATAATTTTGAGTCCATCAATATTTAAAAGTGGCCAACAGTCTAGGTATGCTGTAGGGGCGGGGGACTTCGGGGTGACTCCATAGTGGGAAGTAGTAGTGATGTCAGGTGGGGGTGAGATCCAGGTCGAGGTCTGCACAAGTTTGAGTTAGCCATTTCCATATTATTTTTTTCAATTTTTTCTGTGAAAAATTGAGCAAGAGTGTCATACTGACGCTCATTTAAAGGCAGAGGGTTTGCGATTGTTTTAGAACCCGCCAATTCTCTCACCAATCCGAAAAGAGTTTTAGAGCGATTGGTGGCTTCTGTAATGGTTTTAGAAATAAAAGTAGCTTTATACATTTTGCAAAAATTGTGGTAATTATTTCTTGTCTTGATGTAGAAGAGTTTCAATTCAGGTGCATAGTTTTCCCGCCATTTCCGCTCTAAAGCTTTACATGTGGATTTTTCCGCTTTAAGGGAGTCATTAAACCATGGTGCTGGGGGACGATGATTATTACGTTTTTTATAAGAGACAGGAAGACAGAAATCTATGGCCTTGGAGAGCCAGTTATGTGTATTCATAGCAAGAACGTCAGCTTGTTGGTCAGCCGAAGGGACGTTAGAACATAAAGCGTTATTTAAGGCAATTAAGTCAAGTTTTTTCCAGTTCCTTTTCGGGGTCATCAGAGGAGGAAAAGAAAGAGTGGAGGAGGTTGGCAGGGTGGTCTGACCAATAAATGGGAATTGCAGGATTGCATATATTTCAGAGAGACTGGAGAAAATTGGGTCCAACAGATGCCCTGCTTTATGTGTAGGGCCAGAGTTTAGTAAGTTGATGTTTAGAGCGGCTAAATCAGCAATGAAACTGTTACATGTTGAATTGGATAGGTCATCTAAATGTTATGTTTTGACAAAAGAAACCGTTAGAAATATCTAATGTGGTTTTATATTTTTTTCACACAATGTTATTCATTAATGCTGTACTGTGTGCATTTTGCACTGCAAATGTTTTACAACAAAAGTTTAGGTGTCTGTAATCCAAAACTAGACGATATGTATTGTCTGGTTTGGAAACAGGAAACAAAGGATTGTTCATTGATGAGGTGCATGTTCCACTCACCCCTTGGTATTCAAGTTGATCTAAGATCTCCCTGACCTGTTTGTTTAGCTTCTTGCTTAATTGGGTACTGCCATTGTGCAGTAGGTTGATTTTTTAACTGGATCTTGTGGTGAGGTGAGTCCTCATCCCACCCTACATGATTTTAGTATAATGCTGGGGCCTGGGTAACTGCCCATTTCCTGGAATAGGTATATTTTAAATGTACTGGAACATGGTTGGAGAAGGCTGGCATAATGATGTCTTCGCCATGTGGGCTCTCCCTGACAAATTCTGGTGGCCAGTCCTGTTCTGCTACAAGTATATCATAACCCTTTGAAAGTCTCTCCCAAACGAGTGCTTTCACTTTTCTTGGTATGTCTCCCTCCACCCGGAGTGTTATTTCATATATATTTTGTGGAGAACTAACTCTTGTGTCTACAGTCTCTACTTGTATGTACTCATACAAGTCGACTGTCTCCAGAAGTTTCTTCAGGTTCTGGCGAGCTCTTGTTACTTCTGCTGCACTGTCCAACATTGTCTGAACCCATTCTCCGTTCTTGAGTTGTGTTCTCAGAATTCTCGGCATGTCTGATCTTCAGACCTGCTACCTTCTTCTTGGAGAATTGAGGTTTTGGTTTGTTTTTCTGAACGCGTTGAACCTGAATGGACTTCACGCGTTCTTCTTTTTTATCTCACCATCCTCTTCTTTCGGATGTCTGTGACAATATCTGAAAGGTAGGAGAGGAACGTGTGTCAGTATCTTGATACCTATCAGGATTTCTCAAATTATCCCTATTCCTGAGTTTACACCTCCTTTCAGAGGGCTCCTTTTGAGGGGACCTACCTCGGGATTGAGAACCTTTCTCTTTTGAATTTTGTTTGTTATTTTCCCACTTCTTTTTAGAAGATGTAGGATTTTGTTTAATAGAGTCCTTCTCAGGACCTCCAGACAGTTGTGATTTAACTGGTTTTCCACCTAAACTGTCTCTGCCTAATTCTTTATAGGATGTTTTGATTATTCTGGGTTGCTCATGTAGATGATCTGCTACATCAAATTCCCTTAATTTCTGGTGGATTGCCACTGATGCTGCTTCTCCTTTAATATTGAATAATATTAACGTTGAGACCTGGTCGAAATGTTTCTGTAACTTCATACCGAATTTCAGAGCAGGCTCTGCCCGTATTCATTTTGAATTTGTTTTAGGACATCAGGTATTACTGCAATAGACGGAACACCATGTGTTTCAGTAGAGATGGAAGGAAAGACTGTGCCCCAAGTAGTGCAGTGTTCCAGATGTGGTGTTATCCCCATTGGTAAACAGATTGTTAAAATTCTGTGTTTCTCATAAGGGCTGGTATTAGGAAAAACCGCTTCGATTTGAGTAATTGTTTGAGCTATCCAGAATGGAATTTGTTCTCGTTTTGTGGGTTTTTTAACAATGACTGCATGTAAAGTTTGTGGAGTAATTTTTAGTGTATGTCCCTGGTGAGAGGTTTGATTTGGAATGGTTAATGGTGGTTGGACAGTGAAAGTCCGCATGACATAATGAACCAATTGTCTGTACATTTTTATTAACTCCTTGAGTTGAGTGAGTAATTCCTCGTCTGACATTACTTCGAAGTCAGGATGAGGTGTGTAGCCGGCTAAAATCAGCAATGTTGCTCCTGGTCTACCTAGTGGACTGAGCCTGGTATTGTGATTGAAATGTTTTAGGGCGCCTTTAAACAAGAGCTGATGCTCCTGGTATATGAGTGGAATTTCAGCATCCTCGAAAGGAATATATTCCTCAGGTGGTTCATCTTTATGTAGAAGTGAAACATTTTTGTTACTGGATTTGGTTCTGGAAATACTATCCATGAATAGAATACCTCTGTCTGAAAAGTTTCATGTGCCTCTAACACAAAAACTGCTCTACCACCTCTAGGTGTTAGACAATATTTTATAGGTTTTAGAGTGATGGCTCTCTTAAAATTTGGATTGATGTTTCATTAAAACCTGTATGATTAAAAGCTGTTACGACTGGGTCAGCTGCAGCTTTACCGGTCACGGTATTATTATCCCTGTTTTGGGACATTGTTTAATGAAAAATGCAGAGCAAGTTTCAAGATAGGATGCACAATATTTTGGAACACTGTATCCTTCAACGTTGAACAAGCCAAACAGCTAATAAATAAAATAGGATTCTCATCCTACTAAGCTATGGCGGATATTATCCCTACCCACTCCAGATGTCTTCTGGAGTATTATGACTAGGGGTCTCAGAGAAAAGCACAACTGAGTTACTTCAATATCTATCGTTAAATTAGTGCCTTACCAAACCGTAGGGCGCTATGTAGTGTAGTTCCTATATCCCTGATAGGCTCTGCGCATTGGAATAATATACACTATAGTTATGGCATAGGACTGAGGTCAGTATGCCTCTATCGAGTATATTAAACTTAATTACTTGTGTGTGTGCCTGCTAACTCAGAGGTCACTAGAAACTTCTCGAATAAACAAGAAGGGATTAGATTCTGAAAACCGCATAAACATGACAACTTTGTTTCCCTTAGAATCGGAATAGTCTCAGAATCGTGGAAACAATAGATAACAGTTTCACTCAGTCAATCGTGCATGCTTAATTTCTACAGAGTTTACACAGAAATAGGTAGGCGGGTGTTTCAATAAAAAGGGTTTATTGAACAGGCTTATTCCTAGTGCAAGAGATATGAACTGAAACAATCGTAAGACAGACTTCGAAGTATAATACGTACAGCGTTAGCAGTACGATTAAATAATACTGCAATAGCATGGTTTGTAGCTATGACATATATTCAGAAAAATACATACATAAATAACACAGGCTAAAATGTGAAAACTCGTCTGGTGCTTCTAGCTAGTTCTACCCCAGTGTACCCAACCTAAGTGTAGCATGATGGAAGAAGTAGGTCCTGTTTTTCTATAGTCTAGTTTAGCTATAGTTAGGATTGGTGTTGCCAAGATTTGCCAAAAGTCCCTCTAGGTTCTAGTCGGCTCCATACCTTAGAATGAGAGAGGTTGGAATCTCTTTCTGGGTCTCGATCTCTTAACACCCCGCTAGGGGAGTCAGAAACACTGGAGCTTTATTCTCTGCGAGGAGTATGACAGCGTCTGGTCAGTAAGTCAGGCGGGGACTCGAATTCCTTCCAAACTTTCCGTGGTGAGCCGTGCAAGTATACAGCCAATAGGTAGCCGAGCCGTATAACCGAGCCGTGGTTTGACATGACAAGTGAAGGTATATTTATACCTCGAAGGCGTTTAGGAATGTCAGTATTGATGTAAAAGTCGGGCAGAGGAACATCATGAATGAACCCCTAATGAAAAGATGTTCATGCATAATAAATGAGATCTTGGAGAAATCAATAATCCAAGCAAGGGGAAGTCCTAAAGGCTTAAGAGTCTGGTTTTCCAAGAACTCGTTGTGACATGGATGGATAGATGTAGGTGGCCATGTATTTATTTGGTTAGCATGGATAATGCCTAAATAAGGGTTGGATTTATATGCCTAAATAAGGGCAATGCGAATTGTGCCTATATAAGAGCATAAATCGGGAAACCTAAATCGACACTCAACAGTGGTGGTGGTGATAGTGGTGTTGGCGGTGTTGATGGTGGTGGTGGTATTGGTGGCATTGTTGTTGTTGGTGGTATTGGCGGTGGCGGTGGTATTGGTGGTGGTGGGGCATTGGTGGTGGTATTGCTGATGGTGGTATTGGGGGTGGTGGTATCGGTGGTGGTGGTGTTCTTGTTAATAAAACAGGTTTTTGGAAACAGCCCATCAGGTGGCTTTAGTACTGATGACATGTAACACAGATGTGCTTTTACCAGCTTCAGCCCATTAGCACAGGATTATGTGCTAACTGGAATTCACATTTTCTAATCATTTCTAAATCCGTTTTACTTGGGGAGTTGAAACAGACACGAGATAATGCCGGGTTAAAGTGAATGCCTGTGTTACGGGGGCAGTCATGCTGCTTAAAAAACAAAAGCGTTTTCAGCTGAAGCAGCGCATATCCAGCCTGCTGTAAGAGAAACTCAATAAAGTAAATAGTGCTTACAGACTAAATAACAGGTCCCGTGCAACAACTGAAGTAAAAGGGCCAGTTGCCATGGGAGGGTAAAATTAAAACAAGGCCTCTGGGTGATGGCCCTGATCTACACACTGTCGCAATGTACAATGACATGCTGTCTGAATGTCAACATGTACCATGCGGCTACATACATGTGGACACATTGTAATACTAAAGAGTAGTGTTCGCATGGGACTGCGTATGCATCCCTGTTAGAGGCACACCAGGTTGGTTCATAAAAAGATTCCAAAGTTCTTCAAAGAGTTGTTTCTCTTTATTTTATTTAGTGGTTTTCTTTCATGATATTAGTTGCATATCAACAATTCAAGGATGAACACTTCAAAAATAAGGTCATAGTATTATAATTTTCATAGAACTCCGATGCATTTCGGGCGCTGTGCCCTTTCTCAAGGAGTACTGAAAGAAGAAGAGATAGACAGCTGTAAGCAGACTGGAATATCGAGTAAATGGGTCCGTGATGATTAGATGGGCAGACAAAGTGCTTGTGATGTTTAAATAGACCGCGGCTAGGTGGGGCGTGAGAGGTAAACGGTGAGGAAACGAGATTAGTAAGGTGGTGATATAGGGAGTGATTTGGAATATAATGTTGGCCAGTGTAATGGAGATACGGGGACGGTGTGGGGATGGGTACTTACGAAATGGTAACAGCGTGGGCGATGTGGAAGCTGAGGAAAAAGAGACGAGGGTGGGTTAGGATATCAGGAAATGATAAATTAATAAATTGATCCCTGCTAAAATCACTTGGCAGAGGGGTGGTACTTACTTCAAGGCGAAATCGCCGGTGTTTGAAGATGAGTGCGCTCCAATTTCGGATGTGATCGCGGGTAGACGCGAAGGGTGGATGTGAGGCTGGGAAGGAGGCACTATAGTAATAGAAAGTGGACTGACGTGTGGTGTGAGGACAGGAGGGTGGTGGAAATAGAGAACGGTGAAAGAAGGTAGTGAGGGCAGCCATATTAGAAGGGAGTAACATAGAAGGAAGTGACCAATGTAAAGGTTGGAAGCGAAGGGTAGAATGAGGCATAAAGGGCAATGCAAGTAAATACATCATAAATAACAACTAAATTCGGTACGATCATTAAGTCCATGTGGTTTCAGTGTTTGTAAACGGTAAATCCATTCTAATTCCCGTTTTTGCAGGAATTTTCGATTGTCAATTCCCTCAGTTTTTTGCACAGTTTCTAAAAAGATGAATTGTAATTGAGCAATGGTATGGTGAAATTAAAAAAAATGAGTTGCAGCGCTGGATTTTTCATTCTTGGTCCGGATATTCGATTTGTGCTCATTAATGCGCACTTTAATTTTTCTCTCAGTCTTTCCTATGTACATTTTGCCGCAAGGGCATTTGATTGCGTAAATGAGGTTTGTAGAATCACATGTGGCATTGACATTGAGCTGGATTGTATGACCTTTCATGGGGTGTCTGATGTTGTTCCCTTTGATTATACAATTACAATTGTTGCAGTTCATGCATGGACGAGTTCCTTTGTTTACTTTGATGGTCGCGGGTTTCTTTGTTAGTATTTCCTTAATGTTATTGCTGCGAGTGTAGGCGAACAGAGGTTGTGTTTTAAAGATATTTCTGAAATCAGGTTCCATCTGTAAAATGGGCCAATGTTTAAGAATGATTTTCTTGAAAGTGGCGCTAGCCGTAGAATATTTTGATACCAAAACCATGCCTTGATCTGTCTGTTTGGTGGTTTTAGTAAAAGTTTTCTGTCTGTTGATGGCTGTAACACGGTTGATGGCATCCTCGAGGATAGTTTCAGGATAACCTCTTTGTTGAAAACGATCATGCATTTCTTTAATTCTGAGTTGGAGTGTGGTTTCCTCAGATACGATGCGTTTTACTCGTAACATTTGAGAGTAAGGAGAGGTGTTTCTTGAGTGATCCCTGGTGGAAACTCGTATAATGTAAGGTGTTGTTGCGGTCTGTGGGTTTACGGTATAAATCCGTGATGATCCCATGTTCGGTGATTTTTATGTTAACATCCAGGAAGGAAATGTCTGTTTCGCCTGTTTGCCAAGTAAGTTTGATTCTCTCATCTTTGGTGTTTAATTCAGTTAATGCTTTGTTAAGGGACTCTTTAGTATCCGTCCACATGAAAAAGAGGTCGTCGATATATCTAACGTACAACTTGATTTTGTCATTGAAGTCTTTGTTGCCATAGATATGAGTATTTTCAAAGTTTTGCATGTAGATATTTGCGTAGGTTGGAGCCGCACAGTTGCCCATTGACATGCCGGATAGTTGGAGGTACCAGTAGTCGTCTTGTTGAAAATAGCTATGATATAGAGTGTAAATCATAAGCTCATTGTAATACACCATCTCCCCTTCACATTGCAGTGGCACCATCAACCCCCCTTCAGAGCAGGCTCAGCCACTCTTCTCTGATGACGAGGAGGACACCGCCAGCATCGACACCCAAACCCTCCAAAACATCATGGACATCATCCGCAACTCATCTCCAGGATGAGGGCAGCCCAGCTGCCTCGAGGAGACCCCACCAAATACCCAAAGCACCCAGCAGGAGGTACCCACAGGCCCGGCACTCTCCCAAGACCCCCAGGAACAAACCATAGCCTTCCAATGCTGTGTGCTGGAGGGCCAACGGGAGATGGCTGAGCAGGAGCGGGTGGGGTTCAGTCTCATGGCTACCGAAATGGATGCCATCCATGGGTGTCTAGGTCCCATCAGGGATCAACTCCAGTCCCTAACGGACACCTGCTGTCCACTCTATGGTCTCTAAGAAGCCCTGACTGACATCGCTGGAGTCATAACGTGGAGAGAAGAACACCTGTCCGCTCAGACTGGCTCCATCAATTCCAGCTGTGAGCTGGCACACATTTGGAGGCTCATGGAGGACATGGTGCGGATGGAGGCGGAAAGGATGGCAGCCACCGCGACACATCAGTGAGATGTAGCTGGGATCTACCATGCCCTGCAGATCCTCATCATGGCATTGCTGCCACAAGGCATGGCACTGATGAATGCTGCTGTCCCCACACCGTCCATATCTCTGCCCTCAGGTGTGTCAGTGGCTCACAGTGCAGCAGGCATATCCATTCCAGCACCTGATGTGCCACTACCACACAGTGTGGCCAACAATCCACCTCCGTCCCCTGATGTGTCAGTGGCGCACAGTGATGCAGCCGGTACTGCAACACCCACAGGTGAGGCACAGGTGAGGCACAGCACACATATGGAGACGAGGACGTGGATGGGATTGTTGTCAGAATGAGGCAGTAGCATTCATCTCCGCCACCTGGCCTGTTTCTGCTTGGTGTCGCACATGGCCTCATGACCTCCTACTGACCCCCAATACACTCCACTGCACTCACCTTGGACCGTGACATGGACTGCCATATCCTGTTTGATGACCAATGACACAGTGATCAGACTGCGGACTGTACCCTTCCTCTTTTGCAGTACCTGTCATCCCCGGATGGACTCTGGTTGGCCCTCCACAGGCCCATATTGTGTTGTGTGCTTTGCATGGCCCTGTACCGCTCCAGCTGCAACACTCCACTGGATGTGCAATAAACATCCAGTAACGCACTGCTGTGTCATGTCTTTCATCATTCCTGCATGAATGTGTGGATTGAAGTTGAGGTAACAGGTTTTTAGGAACCCGTTTGGTGCCAGGGGATAACACCCGAAGACCTCTGAGTTCTCCCTGTTCCGGACCACAGAAACACGGAGTCTTCTAGTCGAGTCAGAGATCAAGTTTTATTGGCAGCTACCAAGTAACAGGTGTCCTAGAAGCACGAAAAACACGGGTCATGTGTTCTCAGGAGACTGTTCGTTTTTACAGAACCAGCCTTCTCCTTATATACAAAAATAATAGCTGCAAGCAAGAATTCTTGAGTTTATGATATGGCTATACACATATTTCTACAATAATACAAAAGAGCGAAGTCATGTAGGCAAGCCCGTATTTTAGATGTCCAATTCGTGATAGATTACCTAGCCAGGCCCGGAACTCCCATCAGATATCGGTGAAGCCACAATAAAAGAAGGCACCTCCTAGTCATAAAACTGGCCATAAACAGGGAGCGTGGACAGGTGTGTATGTGTGTAGAAAACATGATCTGTATGCGGTGAATGGTTTGTGGTATGTTGTGCATTGATGCTATCGTGTTTGGCCACTGGGCGAGGAGCTGCTCAAACAGGTTTGGCTGGAGGCAAGGGAGTCAGTTGGGACAGGTCAGGGGGGAGTCAGGGAAGGTGGACGTGTCCTTTTAGATCAAGCTCGACCTTTAATTGACTTATCATGAGGGCAAGACACAAGATGGATACCGTTTACAAAATGGAGTCTGAGGGGTCGGGACGGAAACTACGATTCAGGGGTGTTAGCATGCCTCGATCATGACGCAAATGCATAGGAATGATGTCCTAATCATTATCGGTTCGTCGACACCAAATTCGTCATGGTACGTTGATGTTTCGGGACACGGTATTGGACCTCGATACCGGGAAAACGGTAGGGTCCAGAATTTCAGAACCACAGACCCTCCTTTTGCCCTCATATAAGGCAATAATTCATGTTAATCCGAGTCTAAATCTGTATGAAGGAATTTGTGGAGATGCTGTTGTAGCATCATTCTGTTGCTCAGTTCGTCCCTTGACACAGGCTTCCGTACACATGAGGTAGCACAGAGGCCACATAGTGCAGGAGCGCACTGTACACACAGGCAGAACATAAACAGAAGTGCTAAGATCATCCCAATGAAGATCAGTGTTTTCCATCCCCAGGTAGCGATCAGTTCCCAGAACCACCCTAGTAAGGACCAGTCCCCTTTTTCTACGTGAAGGGAACCAGATATCTCGTGTAGCTTAGAGATGGCCTGGTACACTGTCGGTGCGTTATCAGGGATGAAAATGCAACAACTGGATTGGATCACTCTACACACACCACCACGATCTGCGAGTATGATATCTAGGGCAACTCGGTTCTGAAGGGTCATAAGTCGATCCGACTGAAGTTCGGTCGTCAAATTGCCAAGGGCTCCGGCCGTTGTAATCACGGCGGATTCAACTATCCTCGATAACTGGCGAATATTCCTGCTGTTCACCATAGGCCCCCAAAATGGCAGAAAACCCTTTGCGAAGTCAGCGAATTCCTGACCCGCGGTGTCGTCTTTACTCACGACACCTCTAGCTGTCCTTGTCCGATGGTAATCTGCTCTGGCCGTGTAGGTGGGAGGCAGCAGAAACGAGATAAAGCATGTACCTGAGAAGTCAGGGGGCAACCAGGTGTAAGCTTGGTCATGGCAGACGAAATACGTGCCTTTGGCTGCTAATAGTATAGGGGAAGTTCGGGAAGCGAACACATAGGCTTCCGAGCATATACTCTTTCCTAATTGTGCTTTGGGATCCCTGCCGATACCTTGTAAACATAAGTGACCTCGGTTGGGTACTATCCAAACTGGGCAGGATTTCTTTGCTGTCTGGCTCTTACTCAGGTAAACCCCATATTTAGTTACGTTCCAACGAGTGTACGGAGTGAGTTCATCTTTGGGAATCGTAAGATAGGTGTCGAACTCTCTACTCATATTTCTTATCCCTGCTACTAGTGCCTTGTTACTGGAATCACTCTCAGTAGAACGGGTCGGGTATGGTTCTAGGGCGAATAGGAACATGGTCTGGAAAGCCCACAGAGAACCATATTAACTGAAAGGCAGGATGAAGTATGGGATACCCTTATCAGTCGTGTGTGGCATGAGTCCGCATATCCAACAGTTCGATGTGTTCATTATGGACTGGTGTTGGTGTAGAAGTTGAATGAATGAGTTATTTACAAATTCGAGTCTTCTGGCAGACTCGTGTTCAGGTAGAGGGTGAAAGTAGTGTGGAGAGATAGTAGGAGGAGGCGGTGGCCGGGTGTCATTTGAAAAAGTAACTCGGAATACTAATAGAGTATAACCAGTCAAAAACATCGTTATGCTACACAACATTAAAAGACATGTTATCAAAAACCTTCTTTTGGCCAGTATAGTGCATAATTGTCTTTCAAAGTTCGTCAGTCTGGTAGGTCTCTTTACCCTAGGAAACTCCATCCTCTAGTTGCTGCCCGCGGTGGTAGGTTGGTTCTGCCAGGGAGTGCGCTCTGTTCAGTCCGGGGTAACTCCCTTGGACCAACCAGAACCGTTGACCTAAACGTCCCCAGTTGCACTCCCCAGACTTCAACCGTGACCCTAGCAGCAGAACCGGATGGCGGTTCGAAAATCAAAAATGAGCAAGTTTCCTGAGAGTGAGAGAGCTGAAAAATCAAAAATAGTTCTTGGGGGAAGGGAAATCACATTAGTTTGTTTTTTATTAGTCTCTTTGTCTTGACCTTAGATTATATTGTTGTTTCCCAGGTACGGTGTGGTCTTCAAACAATGTCTCAGGTTCGGTAGTGTCCAACTGCATAGACGGTGGCACAAGTCCTTGTAAAATATGATCACTCTCCTTTTCGGTACCAGTTTCTTTTAAACGTGCATCGCTGAAAGGGATGAAGCGAGGTATGGATTCTGTCTCGGAGTCGGCAATTCCTTCGTTGACCCACCGGTCGTATGGAAGGGGCAGAGGGACCCGTTTACAATGGGTCCCGTGCACCCAGTTCTTTTTGCCTTCCACCCGAACAGCGGATCTCGTGGAAAGGAGTACCAGGTATGGTCCGGTCCACATCGGCTGTCCGTTGTTTGTGCGCTGGAAATTCCGCACCAAGACCCACGTGCCGGGTGTGATGGAGTGACCTGGATCGTCAGAGGCTGGCGGAGAGGAGCTGTGAACCTGTTGGTGTAAAACACGCAATTTAGTTGTCAATTCGCACAAATAGTCAAGCAGTACGGGGTGCTCTATTTCGCTGAGTTTCTTTGGCCTTGGCACGCCCCAGACGTTGGCTGGGCGGCCAAACACTATCTCATGGGGGCTAAGTCCTAACCTGGAATGGACTGTCATTCTGGTTGACAAGAGTGCTAGGGGCAAGGCGTCAGGCCATTTGATACCTGTACAGGCTTGGATCTTGGCTAATTTGAGCTTTAAAGTGCCATTGTAGCACTCTACTAATCCAGCTGATTGGGGGTGATTCGTAGAGTGAAACTTTTGTTTTATGCCTAAACACTCACACACTCTCTTCATCACGCGTCCTACGAATTCGCTTCCATTATCACTCCAGACGATTCTAGGCATGCCGAATCTCGGGAAGAACTCTTTGACAAGGGCTTTGGCAGTTGACAAGGCAGTATTGTCCTTAAGGGGGTACGCTTCCACCCACCTGGAGAAAGCGCAAACAACAACGAGCACATACTTCAGATTGTTGCATCTCTCCATGTGAATGAAATCGAGCTGCAAAACCTCGAACGGATACGTTGGAGGCGCAAAATGACCAGCTGGAGTTGGGGTTCCCCTACCGGGATTGTACTTCAAACATACCATACAGTTTCTGACCACATTCTCTGCATTTTTTGGGATATTGCTATTTTGCCATACTGGGGCCAATACTTTACAGATTCCTTTCGAACTGATGTGCGCAAATCCATGAGCCATTGTTACTACTGCAAGTACATAGGCGTTAGGTAATAGCCATCGCTGGTGTTCTGACAATTCGACCCAACAACCATTCGCATCTAACCTACCCTTACTTTCTCTCCATTCATTCACCTCTTTCTCAGTTGCCTCGGCTTGTATAGATTTCACGCTTTCGATGGTGTCCTCACACATTCCCACATCAGTAATCCATCTAGCGGGACCTACAACATACATCCAACTCATTGTGTTCCTTGCAGTCTCTTTCGCAACCTCGTCTGCAAATGCATTCCCGCGGCCAACATCATCCTGAATCTTTTTGTGTGCACTGCATTTTACAATTGCAACTTGTAGTGGCAAGGTCAGTGACTGGAGGAGCTCATTAACTAGCTGACCATGTTGTATCTTTGTACCATGTGACGTAAGAAACCCACATTCACGCCACAATCTCCCAAAACTGTGAGCCACACCAAAGGCGTATTGGCTGTCAGTGTACACATTCACTCGCTTTCCTTTCGCTAACACACATGCTCTGGTAAGCGCAATTAGCTCTGCAGCTTGTGCAGAATTATGGGAAATGCGCGCGGTCTCTATAATGGTGTGTAATGTCGTTACGGCATATGCTGCAGTCGTATCACCATTCGGCAGCTTGAAACATGAACCATCAACCCATAAAGTATCGTTGCATTCAGGAAGGGGAGTGTCCTGTAAGTCTACTCTCCCCTTTGTCTCTTCTTCTGTCCTAAAACAGCAGTCATGGTTATCAATCTTGTCTGTTTCTGTCGGAATGGGTAATAACGTTGCGGGATTCAGTGTATCGCACCTCTTTATGTGGATGTGACTTGCTAGCAGTGTAAGTTCGTAACTGGATAGTCGAGCGCTAGTAAGGTGTTGTGTCTTCGTCCTGTTTAGTAAAATGTCTACTGCATGCAGAACCATAACGATCAGAGTATTATTCATGACTAATCCAGCGGATTGTCGAATGCAGACAGCTGCTGCGGCGGTAGCCCTCAGACAACTTGGTAGGGCTTTAGCCACAGGGTCTAGATTTGCCGAAAAATACGCGCATGGGCGCTGTCTGTCCCCAAAATGTTGTGTTAAAACTGATAATGCACAACCTTCCTTCTCATGGACATATAATGTAAAAGGCTTACTGTAGTTGGGGTTTCCCAACACAGGAGCCGAACATAATGCATCACGCAACTCGTGGAAACTCGTCTGGCAATCTTCGGGCCAAGGCATAGGATTTGGCGTGTCTTTGCAGAGTAGTGCCAGCAAGGGTTTAGCTAGTAGTGAGAAATTCGGTATCCATTGTCTACAGTACGATGTAATGCCCAAGAAGGCTCGAACCTCTCTCTGTGTCCTTGGGGCACTCAGTTCTGCAATTGCCTGTATTCTTTCTGGTGTCAGTCTCCTTCCCTCCTTCGACAAGATGTGACCTAAGTAGGTTACTTCTTGTCGGCAAAATTGTAGTTTGGAAAGAGAGACTTTGTGCTTCATGTCACATAAGTTACGTAATAATGATAACGTAGCTTTCTTGCAAATCTCTTCAGTGTCTGCAGCGATCAGCAGATCGTCTACGTACTGAATCAGAGTTGAACCATTCGGTAGAACAATCGTGTCTAGTTGTGTTTTCAGGGCCTGACTGAATATTGATGGGCTTTCGCAGTAGCCTTGAGGAGCGCACTTGAAGCGGAAGCTTCGTCCTCCTAAATTGAGTCCAAAAATATCTCTACTCTCCTCAGCAATCGGGATGCTGAAGAAAGCGTTCTTCAGGTCAATCACCGAGAACCAATTTGCTGAAGCTGGAACCATCGTCAATAAAGCAGTAATGTCGGGGACAACTGGAAACTGTGGGATAACTATCTTGTTCACTTCTCTGAGGTCGATCACAAACCTATACACAGGCGGTTGTAAAGGATCAGTACGCTTTAAGACGGGCAGAACTGGACTGTTACAAACATTTCCTGTTGTTTCTTCGATAACGTCTTTATGAATCAGGTCATAAACGATCGTCAATAATGCATTTTCACATTCGCTAGATATTTTGTATTGGGGAATACGTGGCAACCTAATGTTGGCTTTCAATGTTATGACATACGGTGCTATCTCCAAACGACCTACATCATTAGAGCCATTAGCCCAAAGTATATCAGGAAGTGATGACAATTCGGTCGGAATATTGTCCTTTGACAAATACATTGGAGAAATGACTTTCTTACCTAAAGTAAGTTGTACTCCCAAGGGGGAACAGTACAAAGTCGCATATAACCTTTTTAGCAAATCCAAGCATAACAAATTTTCACCGCAACCTGTTGTAAGAATGAGGGGTGCTTATAATTCGCATGGGCCAATAGAAAGAGATATAGGACTGGAGATCGGGTTTCTAACAGGGGCGCCAGAGAAACCTACTGAAACATTCATTTCGCCAGACAAAGGTGCGCCAGGAAGTTTCGAGTGCATGATAGAACTTTTTATAGCACCAGTATCCAGCAGAAATGGCTCTGACACTCCTGACGTAATTACCTTGACATAAGGTCTATTCTGATCTACTGGAACTGAAACAACTCCCTCTCTTTGTCCATGGCTGTCCTAGCAATCGTTACCCTCATTTTCGTGTTCGGTGTAATAGTCGTCAGCATAGTACTGAGCTGACCTGGACGACGCATTATTCTGTTGGTCAAAGCTGTTCATCGAATTCTGAGGCGGAAAAGAAGTTGTATTTTGCGTGAAATTTCCACGGCCCCTACCTCTAGGGGCATGTTGAACACCTCTTCCCCTTACACCTGAAGCACCGCTCAAACGTCGCGCAAGAGCCGGACAATTACCTTTAAAGTGACCCTCTTCCTTGCAATACGCACATTGATTCGGGCCATAAGCAATACGCTGATGGGAAAACTCGTTTCCTTGCGCGTTTCTCGAATACTGCTGTTGTGGTTGATAATTGGGCTGACTAGCCGTGCGAGGCGGATAGGCTTGCTGGAGAAGAACTTTAGTTTTTAAATCTTTTGTCTTTTTGTCGACTTTATCTAGCTCGTCTTTTCGCCTATTTTCATAGTACTGGGCTGTAGCTAAAATTTGCGCTGACGTAGAGACAGCCCAAGCACTCTCTGAATCTTTCAGTTTATTATACAGTTCAGGGATTAAATTATGTACGAATTTGTCTACAAACAATCTTTGGCCACCCTCGGTAGCCATATCCTGACCACTATGATCGGTGAAAGTCTCCTCAAATCTTGTGAAAAAGTCAGACACATTCTCATCTTTCTTCTGCTTGCACGCAGATAGCTTGTCCCAGTTTACGCGTACTTCAGGCATTATCATTTTCATATACGCGATAATTTTACCGGGAAGTTCAGCTATTAACGGCTCAGGTTTAGAACCACCAATTTGTCTAGCATCTATAGCGGCAATGTTCGCCCATGAGTCACCTAGTTCTTGGTCATGGTTCGTATGACGTATTTTGCTCCATAGAGGATGTGGAACAACGTTCCCGAACAACATGTCTATATCCGCTAAATTCATTATACATGAGCTTGCAGTTTGCGATAACTCCTTATAATACCCAGTCGGGTTTTTACGAGGATCAGGCAGTGTCTGCTTGAGTGCTAAGACATCGGATCTTTTCCAGGGGACATGTACCCATATACGCTGGAAATGAGGCAGAATCGGTGGATTCGCATTCGCATCACCTTCCCTCCAAACCGGAGGAACCTCTCTCATGGGGTACTGTCGCGCTCTTTTCCCGCCTGATACATCGTCTTCGTGACATGATCTAGAGACTTTTCCCTTACTCCTATAAGAGAGCAATAACTCTATCGCTTTCTCAACATCTGCACCTATAATCATACCTTCATAGAACTTAAAGCGTGTACGCTATAGTTCGTTCATTGTGTATTTGGGATCATTTGTCTTCACATCTTCGCCCAGATATACACACATTTCTTCGAATACGTATCTC
Organism: Lissotriton helveticus; assembly: GCF_964261635.1. Classification (NCBI taxonomy): domain Eukaryota; kingdom Metazoa; phylum Chordata; class Amphibia; order Caudata; family Salamandridae; genus Lissotriton; species Lissotriton helveticus. Next base: position 52,668,490 of record NC_136062.1, on the reverse strand, counting down.
TGAGTGGGTGCATTCCATTGACGGAAGACTTCCATAACAGACTGAACATCATATCTAACAGTATCCGTGATCCATTTACGGGCTAGTTCATTCAGCACTTTTCTTTCCTCGTAATCAGGCAGTTGACTACGTAACTGTCTATCTTCTGTTTTAGGGGTCGTTTTAGGCGACCCGAAGAAAGGTGAAAGCAGACCAGTGACGGTACCTGTCACTCTTTGTCTAATAGAAGGAGAACCTTGCGGAGGAGCAAGTGCATCGGAAAAAACAGGCTGAGGCAAAGAAGTTGTAGAGGCAATAGCAGAGGAAGTTGAAGTAGTAGCAGACGTAGTATCATAGACAATAGCTGGAGCTGTAGGCAAAGTCGTAGAAGTAGATGGAGTATGTAGCAAAGATGGCGGCCCTTGAGAAGGCTGCGCCGGAGAAGTAGAAACCAGCTGAAGAGGAGCTGGCGTTCGTGCAAAAGCTGGGTTACGTGCGCCGGGGCGCGGTATAGTAAAATGCTTTGGCGTTGTAGTAACGTCTAACGCATACGGTGGAGGTGAGCTTAATAAGTGGGACATCAATGGATCTTTCTCGGATCTCTCCTCTTGACCTTGTCCCTTATTTGGTAACATCGGGTAGCATTTATCTACTGCTAGTTTCTTGCTCCTAAGCATTTGTTCGCTTTCTTGCTCTTCCTCGTTATCCCTGTATGCAACGGCAGCTTGCACCATTGACATACCTCTTTTATTCTTTTTTGCTAATTTTATTTCTTTCTGTTTGGCTTCTTTGCGCCATAAGCGGAAAGAGTCAAACATCGCCGGCCGGGCTTTTCTCTTAAATAATTTGACCTCTAGGTTATCTAATATTTCTGAGTCGAAACTACCATATTGGGGCCATTTTAAAACACCATCCTTGCGGGTGTATTTATCCACACTTCATTATATGTGATAGGACCTACGCCGTGCTTTACATAGAGCTCATATGTTGGAGTTCCAATCGGAGGAACCGGACAGGAATCCTCTAATCGGGAGTCCTTACTATAACCAAGACAAAACAAGTTTCCAAGTCTGCTAAAACCAGGCATCTTTGCTCACTAGTCTAGCTTCAAACTTCAAAGGATTATCTGTTACGATATTTCTCGTGAATACACAAGTCCTTCGGCTTTGGGGCTTGCAAGTACCAAATCAAAGCGTATCTCAAGGATACCAAAAACTAAGGACAAACTAAGGACTGGGAGACGCTCCACTTATACTTAACTGAAGTATTTGAAGATCGGTGACGTCGCTAGAAGACTCGTCTATCGTTTCGCTCTACCAAGGATCACTGGGTCCAAAACAAGGTGATAGTCAGGGCAGCAGTCCTTCGTAGCCATCGGGACGCAGGGAACCTCGCAGCAAAGACCTTCGGAACCACGTCGACATACAGGGGTCGCTGAAGTGGCTGGCCGTCCTCTGGAATTTTCACACGAAGCTCCTCACGAACATCTGGCTTGGACCGTCGCCGCTTGATACGGCCCCACGTTGGGCGCCAACTGAGGTAACAGGTTTTTAGGAACCCGTTTGGTGCCAGGGGATAACACCCGAAGACCTCTGAGTTCTCCCTGTTCCGGACCACAGAGTCAGAGATCAAGTTTTATTGGCAGCTACCAAGTAACAGGTGTCCTAGAAGCACGACAAACACGGGTCATGTGTTCTCAGGAGACTGTTCGTTTTTACAGAACCAGCCTTCTCCTTATATACAAAAATAATAGCTGCAAGCAAGAATTCTTGAGTTTATGATATGGCTATACACATATTTCTACAATAATACAAAAGAGCGAAGTCATGTAGGCGAGCCCGTATTTTAGATGTCCAATTTGTGATAGATTACCTAGCCAGGCCCGGAACTCCCATCAGATATCGGTGAAGCCCCAATAAAAGAAGGCACCTCCTAGTCATAAAACTGGCCATAAACAGGGAGCGTGGACAGGTGTGTATGTGTGTAGAAAACATGATCTGTATGCGGTGAATGGTTTGTGGTATGTTGTGCATTGATGCTATCGTGTTTGGCCACTGGGCGAGGAGCTGCTCAAACAGGTTTGGCTGGAGGCAAGGGAGTCAGTTGGGACAGGTCAGGGGGGAGTCAGGGAAGGTGGACGTGTCCTTTTAGATCAAGCTCGACCTTTAATTGACTTATCATGAGGGCAAGACACAAGATGGATACCGTTTACAAAATGGAGTCTGAGGGGTCGGGACGGAAACTACGATTCAGGGGTGTTAGCATGCCTCGATCATGACGCAAATGCATAGGAATGATGTCCTAATCATTATCGGTTCGTCGGCACCAAATTCGTCATGGTACGTTGATGTTTCGGGACACGGGTATTGGACCTCGATACCGGGAAAACGGTAGGGTCCAGAATTTCAGAACCACAAAGTGGGGACAGTGATTTCCCTTACGTCAATGATGCTCATCTAGTGGGATGCCTGTCACCGTGTGCTACATTGCCTATTGCTTCCAGGGTGCTGTGAACACTACAACAGGGACACATACATTAGTTACTTCCTTGTCCAGACATGGACTGAACCACGGCCAGAGCCCCCAAGTCATTGTTGCAAGCCGTGCGCTGGTCGGGTGTACGCCAGACCAGGCCACTCCGCTGATGTTCCAAGGGGGGGCCCCATAGCTACCTGTCGCAGGCGTACTCGCTGGTGGTGTGCAGGTCACTGGTCTAGTTGTCAGCATGTCACTGAGGGCAGGTCTGCATACACACCTCACCCATCCGGCACAGGCATCACAGGCCACGTGACCATGCAAATATAAGGGGCCGACAACGTCACATTCCTCTCTGCCGTTGGTGACTGGATGACAGACGCTCCACGGTGCTCAATGATAAAGGCCCATGATTTGATGTGTACAGGGTTGGTGGCACCCGAGGCCTTTGCGGCCGACATGGGCCTACCACCATGTGACGCTGACTGGGATTGCATAGGGTTAGTGGCCTGTGAGGCTTTCCGGCCAACACGGGCCTACCACCACAAGGCGCTGCCTGGGGTTGCACAGGATTAGTGGCACCGGACTAGCTAAGCAGGTGTGCAGCCTGCGATAATGATGGGTGCACTTATGTGGTCCCTGCCATTGATGATTCAGGGCTCATCGTCATGTGTGGGACCTGCTGGGCCGCGGGCTGGGCCCTTATGATGTGGACTATGCCATGGTGGCGGGACCTGGGCCTGGAGCTTGCACGTGCATGTAGTGTGCCTACTGGTGCAAACACCGGTGGAAGCAGGTGAGCAGTGTGGCCTGTGTGCAGGCACGGCAGGGTCTCTCTCCCTCTCCCTTCCTTCACTCTCTCTCACTCTCTCCCCCTTCTCTCTCTCTCTCTCCCTTCCTTTCCTTCTCTCTCACTCTCTCTCTCTTCCTTCTTTCTCTCCTTCTCTCTCTCTCTCCCTTCCTATCCTTCCCTCTATTTATATCTCTCTCCCTTCCTTCTCTCTCTCTCTCTCTCCTTTCCTTTCCTACTCTCTCTCTCTCTCTCTCTCCCTTCCCTCTCTCTCTCTCTCTCCCTTCCAATCCTTTCTTCTCTTTCTCTCTCTGGATCACTTTCCTTTTCTGTGTCTCGCTCCTTTGATGTACGCATGGTACACATCCTGATTTTGTGCTTGTTTTCCAGGCTGTGACTTCGAGGTTGTCCCTGATGGACCTGACAGGAGTGTTATGCATTGTTGTGTCGTGTTTCAGTGCTGTGTGACTGTTTCTTGTTCTTCTGGCCACACATGTATGTATTTATTTTGGCACTGTGCGGCATCATGCGCTTTTTGTGGCTCTTGTGTTGTGCACGGTATGTGTATGTCCGGAGGGTGGGATGAGCCCGGGGGGGATCTGAGGGTGGTGCCGAGGGATGTTGGGGCCCTCATGGGTATCGGTGCTGCATGGTCGTTGTCTCCATGGTATCTGTGGGTCTTCAGGTGTGGCTCTTGGCTGGGCCCCCTTTCATGCTGTGGGTAGTAGTCCTGCTTGGCACCAGGAAGAGGCAGGTGTTAATTCCCTGCTGCTACTGTGGCTTATCGCATGTTTTTGTTTCGCATCGCATATCTGGCAGTTTGTTGTGAAAGTAATGTAATGGTATTTTCATGTGTTTTTGCATGGGAATGCCTACTCTGCATCTTATTAGGGTTAGTTGGTGGTGTCCACCGTGGAGGTACATTTTGGGGCAGTTTTCGTGGGAAGTAAGGTGATGTCTGCAGTCTGCAGTCTGCACCAGCTTATGACTGGGGTGTTAAATCTAGCTCCACATTTGTTGCGTTAGGGTGGGGATAATTTAGAGTTGAGTACTTGTGAATATCCCCAAAGTGTATTAGTTTGTTTAGAGTGTCTTATGGATCACACTACACATAGGTGAAAGAGCCCTCGCCCATACAGTTCAGCAAGCTTCCTCCTCCTGTCCGCCTTCCTATTGTTTAAATCATCAAGCAACTCGTGCAGTATTTTTCATGAACCTCCACATTAGTCACAAGTCTTTTGTACCTATGATTAACAATAAGTAAGAGTCTCTTCATGATTTAAAAAAAAACTATTTCTATTGATTTTTGTAGAATGCAGGAAAATCAAGACATCGAAAAATACAAGCTGTAAGGGTTTTACAGGTCAAATAAGAACAGAACAGAAGTTCCACTGAGGGACGCGGGCAGGGAGTGGGGCATATGCTCTGTGTGTGACACAAGACTAATATGATCGGGGGGGTGTAGTATAGTGTAGATATCAGTGGGCACAAGTGGAATCCATGTAGTACTGTGCAGCACACTCAATATAGGAGGAGCGGTGGAGGGAGGAAATAAGGGAGGATACCTATAACTCACAGCATTGTCTAACAGATGAGTATCTCCTCAAGATCTTCTTGACACCATGATGTATGGACAAATAGTGCGGCATCCCAGAAGTTTGGTGATTGGAACCCAATGGAGCCCTCTTTTTTCCTCTGTGCAAGGAGGTGTACTCTGTCTACGCCCAGTGTTGGAGATCATTATACCAAGGATTTCTGTTAGACCTGGCTTTTACAGAGGGTTTGCAATCTCCAGTCTTTTTTGCCTCTTGTTTCTGACCTGTTTTTGTTTGTTATATGACTCTGGGCACTTTGCCACTTGCAGATTTGTAAAAAAAAGTGCATATGCTCCTTCTGTAAATTGTGTTTATAGATTGGTGTTTCCATGATTGGCTTATTTGATTTACTACTAAGTCCCTAGCACATTGCACTGTGTGTGCCCAGGGCCTGTAAATAAAATACTGCTAGTGGACCTACAGCACTGATTGTGCCACCCACACAAGCAACCTTTCAAAAGGGTTCTCAGTCCTGCCACTACAATGTCTGTGCACATTTTTTACTGCCATGTCAACCTGGCAATTGCACCCACTTGCCAGGCTCTAACCTTCCCTTTTCTTACATGTAAGACACACCTCCGGTAGGCCTAAGGTACCCCTACTGGCAGGGTGCAGTGTATGTGAAAGATAGGGCGGGTGATTGTGGAATGTCCTGATAATAAAATACAGTGTATTTCATTTTTCACTATTGAAAGGCTGTTCCATAGGATAGAATGGGGAATACTTTGTAACATCTTACAAGTATAACTTCCCATGGGGACAAGATGGAAAGATGGAGTTTAGTATGCCTGAACTCAGAATATAAAAATGCATCTTTTAGTAGAGATGATTTTTGTATTGTGTGTTTGAAAATTCCACTTTTTAGAAAGTGGGTATTTCTTGCTAAGCCATCCTGTGTGATCCTGCTGGTTTGTGGATTGACTATCTGGCTTTAGAGTGACAGGGGCTGGGTATGTGTATTCTCTCAGACAGCCACTTGGGGTTTGAGGTGTGTCCTGCCTTTCCTGAATGAGTCACGGCTGAGCTGCATAGATCAGGGCTGCATTTAGAGTAGTGGGAGGAGATTTCCCTGCACCTGAATAGGCATGGTCTGCCTTACACAATGTCGTCTCCACCTCCTGCCAGGAAGCTTCGCCAAAGAGGACGGAACTGGTTTGGACTGAGCACAGAGCCTCTCTGCAACAAGAGAACAAAGATAAATTGAATATAAATATTGGGGACCAGACCCCAGGACTTTAGAATGCTTTTAGATTCAAGAGGTATCTCTGCCAAGGTTAAGAGCTGGGAAAGCTGAAGGAAAAGTAGTGCCCCTTTGCTGTGTGCTGTCTGGGGTTGGCCTGCACTGGCTGTGACTGTAACAATAGGGGAATTCTTCCTGTGGGAATAGGTGCCCTCACACATCCGTTACGGTGTTGTACTTCATCATCGGGCAATGCTCCTCGTGGGGGTGGCGCTGCAGTCCCCTACGGGCCCCGCAAGAGGGCTCTCTATCAGAGATCTTTTAGGAGGTGCCGCAGTTGTGCATGCGGGTGTGTGGGCCCAGTGTAAATGTGTATTAGTGTCCAATAAAATTATCAAAACCGGATCCCCAAAGAGACTTTATTCCGGGGTCCCGGAAGATAAAATAAAATATAAAAGACTGGAGTAAATCCTAACCAAGAAATACGTAGGGGGGGATGAGTGAGTATACTCCTGCTGCTATCAGTCCATGAGGGAGGAGTGTACATGAAATAGGGTCAACATGTTTGGCACACGAATTCACCCCCCAGCTATGCTGAACTCCCTTGCTGGGAGTTCTGACCTGCCTATTCCTGTGTTGGGCCTCTGGAGGTTGTTCCTGCTGTTTGGATCTGAGACAAGAGAAGTGACTCAAGAGTGTGATGCATCTGCACCCGTTTCTGACGCAACACCACCGTGCGGGAAGACCTTCCACACATCACTGCCGTGCTGCAAAAGAAGCCAACGCAGCACCTGCCCACGGATGGAGAAATCTCTGTACGCTGTGTCTCGTGCCCTTGAGATCACCACACCGACTCTGACACAGGCCCTGCTGTGATACTGCAAGAACTGGCACATCAGGGGACTGCGGTTGCAGAGATCGACACAATGCAATTGCTGCTGCTGCATCGAGAACCAATGCCTCCCAAATCTCCACACATCACACTGGGACACCAAGTCTACAATAAAGCCAGGGCCACAGTATGAAAATAACACATCACCTCCATGCACAGTAAGAAACCAACACATCACCTCCTCTTCAGTGAGGATCCGACGCATCACCTGCCCTGCCTGGCAGTAAGGGACTGATGTATCACCTCCCATGGAGCAAGGAACCAGCGCATCACCTTCCCTGGGTGTAAGGAACTGGAGCATCACCTTACCTGCGGCTGTTTTCGCTCATGATTTTGACACATCCGAGGTATTTTCTGTTGAAAGTGTTGCATCTATAGCTTGCTGTGGACAGAACTTTTTTCTAACTTTTGAAAGTCATATCTTGATAACTGTTGGGTTTTTGTCATTTTGGTCTCGTTTAGATTAGAGAAATATTGCTTATTTTCCTAAAATGGTATGGTGTCCATTTGTAATGTTTTCACTGTATTCCTGTATGTGTTCACAAATGCTTTACACACTGCCTCTGAGATAATCCTGCCTGCTCATGCCAAGCTATCCAGGGGGTGAGCATAGGTTGTCCAACAATTTCCAACTCCAGGTGATAGCTTGGTGCTAGGAGGTGTGCGAGGTCTAAGAATTGAGTAGTGAGTTTAGCCCCCTTAGGTTTAGGGTAGCTGCCTAGGAGTGTGACTTGAGGGGAAAGGCGGATTGGTTGATCTGTGAGCTGGGTGAGTGTGAAGTGTATACCGGACCAGAAGGGTCTCCGTTTTTCACAACACCAAAGCATGTGAGTCAGGTGGTCTGGTGTTGCATGACATCAGGGGCAGTACAGATAGACCACTGGGAAAAGTGCATTTAGCTTCAAAGGAGTAAGATATGCTCTGTGGAGGATGCATGTTTGTACGAACTTAAAATGGGCATTGTGGATAATTTTGGAGGGATATTGTAACAGAGCCTGCCATTCTTTGTTGTCAAATATAGTTTGAAGTTCTTCTCCACATCTATGTCTAAGGGTTTGTACAGACACAGTTGTGTGGGTCCGGATATCTGTCATGCGGTATGTGTTGGGGATTCATAACAGAAACCTTGCAGGTTGTGATGTATTGCTCTCCATATCCTGCCATAGGTAATTAGCTCACCCGAAGGGAGCCCTCAGCAATTTGTCACAGTCATAAAGTCCCCTAATAGGCCATTTTAGAATTAATCTCCCAGGGAAGTTAGGCCAACAGCCTCTCACTGAGTGAAATCAAGAGAGGTAATTGCCATGGGGTAGGCCAAGAAGCCTATCAGTAGCATAGCTGAAGCACAGGCAGAGATAGTTTTCATGCATTTCAAGAAATTGTGCAAGCAGGTATTCACCACCTCAAGAAGCTGTAGCAATTAGGTGTGCCTTTAGCAGATGAAAATAGCGCTGTATGAGGAGCTCCTTTTATTATCTGGTCTGCAGTGACACCTGTCTCTGCTAAGTGGTGCCCTACAAGCCAGAAGGTAGGCCATTGTAAATGTGGCATATAATAATATAATAATAGGCCCTAAAATCACCAGCATAAAGACTCAAGTAAACCTGACATCTTGAAACCTTGCAAATCTTTGTGGTGGGATGCCATCCTGCCCCGGGCAAACTAGGAGCCTCTCCCTGCTTGTTAGCACCACCGGCCTGTGGGAAACAGACCTCACAAGCAAAAGCCATGGCTTTGCCTGCCTCTCACAGCGGATTACAGGAGCTGTTCAGCCCGCAAAAGTCCCAGACTCCTCCCCAGTCCATTGCCACCCTGCCATGTGTACCACCTGCTTTGGACTGCATTCCCACGCAACCCAACTCTGAGTAGACCCGATCCTGGCATGGTTGTCGCCGCAACCAGCCCAATACAATCCACGGGGTAAGCCTTGATCAGAAGGGCTTGGGCCTCCTGAGTGATGCTGGGGATTCAGTCTTCTATATGTCACATTTTCTACTCTTGCAGCTGGGACAGGATTCAGTGCTGGGCTCTTCGCTCTTCGCATTGCTGTTACTGAGGGAATCCTGGTTGGTTTCTTTTACTCGGCTTAGTAATATGATTAAATTCAGCAGGTCATCACGTCTGATCGGAGGTTGTAATTGGATGTCAAAAAATAGGAGATTTGGGGGCCCCATCTTTCACACAAGGGGGGTCATAGACAGGCATACATGTCACACAGCCAGGTGCCCAGGGTTTTTTCACACCTGGGGCAGACCAGGCGACTGCCTGCCCCACCACGATGGGGGCCAGCCAGATGCACCAGTAATGTACGCTAAATCCAGGAGCAGGGGTCCTGCAGTGGGCAATCTGGGTCTAACCTTAGAAGAATAAAGGGAGCAGATCCCCTTTCAATAGTCCCAGCCACACCCTGGGAGAGCTACAGGGTGAATGACGTTCAATCAGCCTTCACACAGGCATAGCCCTAGGAAAAACTCTGGGTAGGCAAGATGTGTTAAAAATGTGGCTAATTATTGAATCCTACATTTTACACTAATTCGTACAGCTAGCTGCATTCCTTATTGATGCCTGAGCCGAGTTATCCACAGGCAAGAGTCACAGGCAACTTTTACAATGTTTGTCCAATTGTAGGCTCAGAAGAGGTGAAGAAAGTCAGCCTGGCACCCCATCAGGGTTCCCCTCTGAAAGTCAGTTGCATCGATTTGTGTTTCCAGGTGCTCGGCTTAGAAGCCCGACTCCACCGATGCGCCAACCAGGAGGGTGAGCAGCTCTGATGGTAGTGGAAACCAACAGCTCCACCACCAGCCCTTCAGGACAGGAGTACACAAATCTCAAAACCACAGTCTGGCCACACTAGACTCGACCACCAGGTACCTGGCAACAAACATCACACCTGCATGTCAGCCATCTGCCCTCACCGGGGCATACAGGAGCCAGGGCTCAAACTGTGCATGTTGAGAGACCCTAGCTTAGGCAGCAGCCCCAAGTAATGTCAGTGGGATGGGGCTCCATGTCTCTATGAGAGGCACAGAGGGGAGAAGATCAAGGCTCCCTCATGTCTTCAAAGTGACTCACCCGCTTCCCCCTGAGCAGCCAGGGAACAGCCTTTCCCTACCCTCAAATCAGTTGACACTGGCTTCAAGGGCCACAGTATTGCTGCTAATAGGAGCCAAGCTGCCCTTGTGTCCCCAGATCATCGTTTTTTTGAAACTCTTTTTATTGGTATGTAATCAATAATTTGTACATTCAAAGAGCACTTATATCGTGTCATCATTCCCTTTTAGGTATAAGTCCTATGCATTATATCACTTATTTCAATCTTAACTAACAGTAAACATGTTATGTCACAGTGTCCATCCTACAAACCTTGGTATGTCTGCCAGGCCCCCCAAATTTTCTTCCCTTTCTGAGGGTACCCTCTGCTCTTAAATATTGTAATTTCCGCTTGCCCGCACCAGTCTAAATCATTTTCTCGTTCCTTCACTGTCAGAATGGCGGTCGCTCCCCATTTCCTTGCCACATTTCGCTTTCCTACTACTGCAGCCAGTGCCAGCCATTGCTTTATATGTCTTGGCCAATCATCATTTTCCACAGTTATCAGAAGGAGCCATTTTACTTCTAGAGGAACCTCCGTACCCACAACTTCTTTCATTGCCTCAGCTATTTTCTGCAAGGAAACCGGTAGGGCAGGGCATTCCCAAAGTAAATGATAGAAAGACCCCTCAGACTCACATCCCCTATGGCACAGCATATTCATGCTTTATCCCATTCAGTGTAGCACAGACCTGGCGTAATATAGACTATGTAGCATTTTAAGCTGTATAAGTTGGAACCTAGCTTGTATCGTAAATTATCTCAGGCCTTGGAGCACTTCTACCCATTCCTCATCTTCCAGGGAGCCTACATCTTGTTCCCAGACCGTCTGCTGGGTACCCATGGGGTCCGGGGCATTATTAATTATCTTTTTGTAGAGCAAGGATATGGCTTTGTCCTGCAGTCGCTCTGTCAGTATGCTGTCTTTTAGTGGTGAGGCAGTTTCCAAGGTCTCTCCTTCCCTGATACATCTTCGCAGGGAGTGACCTACTTGAATGTATTTGAGCCACTCCCCTTTCCCCATTTTATATTCCACTTGTAAGTTTGTAAACATAATGTATGGCCGTCACCTCCAAATGTCTCCCAGCATTTCCAGCCCCAATAACTTCCATTTGGCAATACCCCACAGTTTGCCTACTTCATTCAGAAGGTCGCCTGCCCATAGAGGTGTCATGGATAGAGGCTTACGCCGATGACACCCAGCTACTCTTCACGTGGAAGGGTGATGATCTTCATACTGAGGTGGCTCATCGGTGTTTGTCATCGGTATTTTCATGGTTAGCCCAGGCTTGCCTGAAGTGCAATGAAGAGAAATCTGGGGTGCTCCTCTATGGCCATTTCCCCCCTGCTTTTAGAGAGTCTCTCTGGCCTCCTGGGTTTCCATGCCCTTCGGGAGACTGTGGAGTTGCCAAGAATGTGGGAATTTGGTTTGGGGGCAATCTAGGCTTTCATGAGCAGATCAAGAGACTGTCAGGGGTGTGCTTTGGCACACTCAAAGCCCTGAGAAGGTTTTTTCCCCTGCTACCCCGCCCTGCCAGGGAGACGGTGGCCAGGGCGCTCATCTTGTCTCGCCTAGACTATGCCAACGCCCTCTACCTCGGCATCCCAGGGTATCTCCTTGGAAAGCTGCAGGTTATTCAGAATGCTACAGATAGGCTTTTATTCAACATCCCGAGGTGCCTAAGCGTTCGCAAGCAGCTAAGCAACCTACATTGGCTGCCCGTTGCTGAGCGTGTGCAGTTTAAAGCTCTTACCATGACTCATAAGGCACTACACGGCCCGGGCCCTGCTTATATCAGTGGCAGGTTTGCCTTCTATCTTCCCAGCCGGCCCCTTCGCTCGGCCCTGCAAAGACGGCTGGTGATCCCCAGATTTCGGAGAGCACGTCTTGGGGGGCAGTCCTTTGCGGTTAAGGCTGCCACTCTGTGGAATGCTCTACAAGATGACCTTCGGCACACTAAGGAACTGTCCATCTTCAAAAAGCGCCTAAAATCCCATCTGTTTAAAGAATCCATCTAGCCCTTGCCGCCTCCCATGTTACTGTTTCCCCATGCGCCAGGACACTCTTTAGTAGCAGTGCGCGATATAAATCCCTTTATAACATAACATAACATTCCTGTGAGTTTACCCTCCCAACCCAAATATTTCATCGCTGCATGCCATGACTTGACCACGGTTTTAGTATGTGTTGGGAGGTTCATACCTACGGGCTTAGTGTAAAATTTTTCCTGCGGGCCTCTCGCTCCCATTGCTAATCTATCCACCCTATATGCTGGATCCGTCCTATCTTCAAACATCCATCCATTCATGTTCATTAGCTGAGCTGCCCAGTTGTAACTATGGATGTCAGGTACCACTAGGCCTCCGTCATAGACCACTCTTCGGAGTTTACTCAGGGATATACGCGGGGCCGCCCTGCACCACAATAGCGCACGGAGTTCCGAATTCACCCGTTGGAAAAAGGAGAGGGGCACCTCATATGGCGTGTTTTGCAATGCATATAACAGATGTGAGAGAGCCATCATTTTGAACATTGCCGCAATGCCCATCAACGTCAGGGGGAGCATGGGTCAGTGTTTTGCATCTGCTATAAGTCTGTCGAGCTGTAGACCCGCGTTCTGTCGATGGAACTCTTGATGATCCTGTGTTATGTGGATCCCAAGATATCTAAAACCTCATTTTTGTATGGGTACTACACATCTGGATTTCAGGGTGGGGGCTTCCGAATATAACAGTGACTTATCCCTGTTAATTGGGTATCCCAAGTATTAACAATATATGAGGAAGATCTGTAAGATGCGGAAGATCTCAGCTTTCTCATGTATAACAGAATATCATCTGCGTAGAGCGATATTTGGTCTTCCCACTCTTCCCCTATTGGTATCCCCCAGATCAAGGGGTCCTGCTAAACCCATGCAGCTAGTGGTTCCAGGGCTAGTGCAAACAGAATTGGAGACAGTGGGCATCCCTGTCTAGTGCCTCTCTGTCGGGTGAACACACAGTACACGGGGGCGTTAACCCGCACTCTGGCTAATGGCTGTTCATTTAGGAGCCTGATCCGTCCGATAAATTTGGGGCCCATGCCGAATCGTTTTAAGACTGCAAAGAGGTGATTCCATTCCACGCTGTCAAATGCCATGCTAGCATCAAGGGAATGAAGGGCTGATCGCTCTTTCAGGCATGTGTCCGTTATATGGAGTATTCCAAACAAACTTTGAAGATTTAACCTAGTACTCCTATGGGGCATAAACCCAGATTGACCTGGGTGGATATGGGTAGTAATCACTCCAGCTAAGCGCATGGATAAGAGCTCGGCTAGCACTTTCACATTGTAATTGAGTAGTGAGATTGGTCTATATGACCCGCACTCGGTGGGTGGTTTACCCGGTTTTAGGATTACCGTTATCACCACCGTCCTTTGGTCTGACAGGAATATGCCATCCTGAATTGCCTGGTTGAACGTACTCAGAACAAATTCAGCTGTTACATTGAGTATGGCCTTATACATCTCTACTGGCAGGCCGTTGGGGCCTGCTGCTTTCCCTGATTGTAGATCTCTAGAAGATAATCTAATTTTATCGGCCGTCAAGTCTACCTCTAACAGCTTCTTTCATGAGTCGCGGCAGGGCGATGTCACGCAGATGGTCTCGACAGTTCTCCACTGTGTGTTTCGACCGAGATGTATAAATCCCTTCAAAGCATTTGGCAAACTACTCAGCTATTTCCGCCCCCATTTCATACTTGCCCCCTTCTCGCCTTACAGTCCTAGAACCCAGCTTCCCTTCGTCTGCCTCTTGTCCAACCAGGCTAGCAGTTTCTTGGCCTTATCCCTTACATCACAGTCTATGATTTGAGGCCAGTACTTAAGTGGTGATGCTGTCTTCCGATAAATCCTTGAGTTATTTTTGTCGCACCCATAAGTGCTGCCTATCTTTGATTGCTCTGGGATCAGTTCCTAGTGCTTGGGCCTCCAGACTTAATATTTCTTTTTTGGGGACAATACATTTAAGGTATTTTTCTTTCTTCATGGTGCCTATTTTTGCCTGTGCTCAACCTCTGAGGACCATTTTAAATGCTTCCCAGAGGGTCACTGTGGATTCAACTGTTCCTGGTTGTCCTCAAAATATTGCTCCGTCCCCTCCATTCATCCTTGAAGAACCATGGATCAATTATCTGTGATAATGTGTGGTCCCTCACTGGGCCTGCTAAATGTGCTTCCACTAGGGAGTGATTGGATATCCCTCGTGCCACATTTGTGGCCTCCCTAAATTCCTTTAGTCCCAGGTCCTGTGTAATAAGATAGTCAAGCCTTGAGAGGCTTCTGGTCTTTGCTGACAAGTGTGTATATTGCTTTGTGCCTGCAGATATCACCCAGGCCCATCGCCTTGAGCAATCCCTTCAGTTAACCTCCCTGTTGCGTGGGGTTTGTCCCCGTGGTACCCCTGCTGGCCATATCTAGTTCCGTTGAAACAATGTCATTCATATCGCCTCCCAGGACCAGCCTGCCCTCTAGAAGCTGCAGTAATAAGGGAACCAGTGCCTCAAGAGTGGCTGACTGGAGACCTGAGGGGGTCTACACTGAACACAGAGTGAGGCTGTCCCCTTCTCATATGTTGCTCACGGCTGTGTATCTCCCCAGAGCGTCTGTCCATGCATTGTTCTGGATGAAGTGCAATGCACGTCCGATAAGAATTCCTACTCCTCAGGGACCGGAGGTATACCCTGCGTGTGCTATCACCGTGTAGTCATACCTGTCTAGTGCCTTACAATAATTACCTTTAGGATGTGTCTCTTGCAGGAGAAGCACATCTGGTGCATGTTGTTCTATAAATTGCAACACTGTCAACCTTTTTAATTTTCCATTGAGGCCATTAGCATTCCAGGACCATATCTTCACCGAGGACTGAGTTCGTCTATAGGCCACCATCTAAGTATGTGTTCTCTGTCAGAGTCTCCTTCCCATGTTAGCCCTCCTTTCAGTTGCAGACTTACACTCGCTCCTTTTATATCAATCTGTGATATCGTACCTAACTGCAAATTCACCCCCCCAACTCCCCACCCCCGCACCCTGCTACCCTGCTTTTTAGGCTATGGAAATCCCAACTCACCAACCCGCAGAGTGCCTGCCGCCCCTAAGCTTGCATAACAGTTCTAACTAATAGAATGAGGGGGTGTTCGATCAAGCGGGACCCACGGTCAATGAATTCTACTCTGCCCCCTCCTGTCTAAGCCCATTCCCAGCTGGTTGCCTACATTAGGTTCAGCAGAGTAATCGATGCAGAATGTTCCGGTCGGGCCAGTCCCAAAGCCTCGTTACTTTTGTGACTGCCACCTGATGCAGAGTCAAATTGTTACAGTCTTACTTCCACCCCATTTTCACCATTCACTCTTCTTGAGCTGCTTCTGTATCGGATGGGCTAGCAGGTCTTGAGGATGGAGCCGCTGGCCTCACCAAACTCCTTTACTTCGACTTGCTTTATTAAGTCCACTTCTCCGATTTGGGTCTTTGCCTTGTCTCCTGCCCACTGGGCACCATACCTTCAGCCACTCGCAGGCTTCCTCAGGAGTTGCAAAATGCCAGGCCTTCCCTTCAGCTATCACCCTGAGTCAAGCCGGAAAGAGCATCCTATGTTTTAAATATCTGGATCGTAGTTCCTTTTAACAGGCTGAAGCTCATTCTTTGTACCTCTACTTGAAGAGTGAAATCCGGAAAGATCCTAATCACAGTATTTTCGTATAGTAAGTGCATTTTAACTCTGGCAGTCTGCAGTATTGCCTCTCTCTATCGATTATTGAATATGCTAGCAATAATCGTACGTGGCGAGGCTCCGGGTCTAAGAGGAGGTATCAGTGCCCTATACGCTCTCTCATTGGAAAAGAACTTCGATAAGCGTGGGGTTTGCAACTTGTTGACGATAATATCTTCTAGGAACAGATCAACACTTGGTCCCTCTGGTCCTTCAGGCACCCCAACTACCCTTATATTGTTCTTTCTCGCTCTCCCTTCTTGGTCTTCCAGCCGCCACCACATATTTTGCCTGCTGTGTTAGGGTATGTACCTGTTCTTTAAGGCGCTTTGTCTTTTTTGCCCAGATTAGCTGACCTCTGTGGACACAGAGTGTATTTTTGGTTCCAGGGAGCCCTTGATGTCTCGAATCGCAGCCATTATCATGGACAGGGAAGGGCACTTCCGGCTCCCCTTCCTCTTCTACAGTCTTTCCGGTCCGTGTGACATCGTAGTTATTCATTTTGTTGGATTGTACTGGGCCTGCACCTCTGGGCTGCCCCATCTTCCCTTTAGCTGCTGTCAGATTTTGCAGTGGGGGGTCCACTTTCCCCTTCTTCGAGCTCTTCGTTTGGTAGGGCCCTCCTCGTTTACTCGCTCTCTGTACAAATGTTATGTCTGTCTGATGCCCCTTATGTGTGCTCCCTCGCTGTGATGTTGGTTACTCAGGCCCATTGGAGACCCATGCCTGGACCCAGATTGATTGTGCAGATGTAAGGTACTTTCTTGACTCTATGAGTTAGACCATACAAGTATCGCGATCCTGGTTATGCACCCAAGATCCTTCCCATAGACCTGATGCATATTTGTGGCCTGTATGCTGCATGTTGTTACTCTGAGGGATGGGAAACTTGCGTGACAGCTGGCTGCGTTGGTCCCAGTGTTCGCACAGGAAGTTGGTGCGGAGTAGGACTGCGGTCCCTACGGCCACTGCCCAAGGCCAAGGCAGTCCTTTTGTCTTGTTGCCCCAGATTTGGGGGGAGAACGGATCGCTGATCGTGACACCATGAGGACTCCTCTTCGCTCGATGAGGTTCCCCGGCAAGATTGTGGTCTCTAGGGCCCAGGATCTTTACGAATTTTTGGGCTTGGACCGGAGCTCTGCTACTCTGCTGCCATCTTGGTCCACGGTCAGGCCACGCCCCCACTCCAGCTTATTCTTATCCAGGCTGCCCTGCTAGAAGAGGTGAACTGATCATTATTTGCTCAAAGCCTTATCAGACTAAGATCGGGCATAGGAAAGTAGAGCCTTTAGGGATCTCAGCCTGGGTAGGCACAGTGATTCGAGTCCTGAAGGGTTGTGCTGGGTGAGTGTCAGTTCCATCTCAGGAGGGCTGTCTCTAGCATTGTGTCACTCCTGGAACTACAAGGTTCACCCACCCCAGAGTCTCATTTTTCAATTGGGTCCCATGCGCTGAGCAGCTGGCCCCATGACTGTTCCTCACCCAGGACCGCTCACCAGCTGGTGTGCAAGGGGACTGTGACTGGATGAAGTCTGGGAGGCAGCTGAGGGTTCAGTCTGATATGGTCAGTTGCTTAGGCCACTCCCCCATTCATCACTCAAGTGCTAAAGGCAAGATGGTCAGAGGACCGTACTAAACCATCAGATCTGTAGTAGGGATTGGTGGTTTGTAGAAAGGGCAGGCAACTAATCAACACAAGCTTATGAACCGCACTTACTGGGAATTCCTCATTTATGGGAAAAAATTGCAATCCCAAATTCCTATCATGAACATGGTTCAGCGAGAAATTCCTTGTACCACCACCCATAGAAATAAAAAAGAGCTATGAATATGTCAATCCTTTGTGTGTCCGGGCTGAGTGAAGTTTCCCGTTGCAGGAAAGTGGGTTATTAGTAGGTAGGGGTATTCACACTTAGCTGGTAACTATACCACAATCACCATTACTTCCAGTCAAGTCACAATAAATTAATTCTTACTCAACCCTTGGTTGCTTACCAAACGAGCAGTCAGGCTTAACTTAGGAGACAGGTGTGTAAAGCATTTAAAACCACCAAAAGGAAAAGACACAACACAATAAAAAACGAATGGCAATTTATAATAATAGGAAATGTTTATGCATTCTAGAGGCATAAAGCTTATAGCGCCACTCGCGGCTATCTGATCGCTCTGTACCGGGACAAAGTCAAAGTCTTAGGTGACAGTGATATAATGTGCATCGGATAGGCTGAGGGCTAGTTCCCAGTCAAAAGTTTTATTTCGGACTTAGGGCCTGATTTAGATCTTGGCAGACAGGTTACTCCATCATCACAGCGGTGACGGATATCCCATCCGCTGAAATATGAATCCCATTATAACCTAAGGGATTTATATTTCGGCTGACGGGATATCCGTCACCGTTGTGATGGAGTATCCAGTACACCAATATGTAAATCAGGCCCTTAGTTTTTTCTTGGTGATTTTCTGTCAACAACAAGTCCTCATGTTCCTCGAACTTGAAGTTCAATTCAACAATGGTGGCGTGCTGCAGTAAGCCTCTGGAAGATTTTTCATTGACGTCAATGGCGGGGAGCTCCAGGGCTTTCAGCAGGACAAACCAGCGCTATTCAGGCTGATCCACAAGTCAGCTACGGTGGCTCGACTCTCGATGTCGAGATGGTCTTCTACTGGAGCTGTTCTGAAATCCTTTGCGGAAAGTTTCCAACCCTTGAGTTCTTACAGTTTCTTGTTTCATTTGGGGAAAATAAGGGTCTAGTAGCACCAGCCAAATGTTCGAAGACTCTGGATTGTCTCTTGGGGGCTAGGACTCGATTTCCCACAATACACCTTCACAGTTCAGGAACAAGCCAGTTGTAACCGGTCAGCTGGGTGATTCTCTCTTTGGTTTGCAAGGTGACCTCCTTTCCAGCTCTGCTGTACCTGTTGCTAATTAGGCATTCCACTTCTTTTCCTTTAAATCAGGCTGAGTCCTTTCTTTGTGGAACCTTGTGTATGCTACAGGTGCAGTTCTTCTGAGTGCAAGCATTCTTTGGTGCAATCCAAGCTTCCAGCAGGGTAGTCCTTCTTCTGATGTTCCAGGCAGTGATCTGTGGAGCTCTTGCAGCTCTCCCATATTTATCCTCAAATCTCGGCTGGCAGGAGGAAAGGACACCCCAGTCAATAGGAGTAAAGCTACCTTCCCCTACTATGACCAGTTCCTGCAAAGTGTGGCATATTTTTGACCCAGAGTGCACTATTCTTTCAAAATCAAAATGGGGAAATTCTCTCCTTGGTGTGCATATCTGGGCAAGCCAACCCAGAGGCATGGCTAACACCGACTACACTTCCTTTCCAGCCCTCTCCTAATCGAATTAGGGGGGCTCCTATCTGACCAGAAATTAATGAAGTGAAGGGTTGTCTGGGTCCTGTGACATCTGTCTTCTGCAGAGGCTCCTGCCTTTGAAGTCCAGCTTATCTACGCACCCCCTTCCTCTCCCTGGCTTTTCCAGGAAGCAAATCTCCTCCCAACAAATGGCTGTATTGTTGCAGCCCTAGACCTCTTCACATCTCCTCAAGGAGCAGCTTGGCCAGGCTGTAAAGGCTGGCCAATTAAAAGACGCTGCTACAGGGTTCTTTTAGGTAACTTCAAGTAACTAAGTTATACAACTACTTTCCTTTGATAGTTATAAGAAATCTGGCCATGGCAAGTTGTTGGATTTATTGTAATTATTATTCTGATGCTTTTAATGATATGTCTAACGGGCTCTAATCAAAAGTTAGACTTTAATATGTTTAATGAAGCCTTCCATGTTAGCTTATGGGGCTAATAGCACTAAAATAGAAAAAAAAACTTTACCCTTACCAGGGCAAATAAAACCTCTTTTATGTTATCCCTACTTTTTATATCAAAACACCCTACCCTTGGGGCACCTAGGGCAGACCTTAGGAGTGACATTAGTTATAAAAAAGGTAGTTTTAGACTTTGGAAGTACTTTTAATTCCAAAGTCGCTTTTGGGCATAGTTTTATTTTAAAACCCTGCAAGGCAGGCTTCACTTTAAAATGGCACCAGACACCACAGAAGTTCACACTTAAGTGCATTAAGTCCAGTGATGCCTCTTAACCCACATGCACTACCATATACCATGGGCTTTGCCTATTAGAATTGTACCAATTGGCATATACCTTTAGAGGACAGATCACTGGCAATGAGCCTGGTTAGCAGAGCCCAGGGTACTTTCAGAGGCAGTACCCACTAACAACAGTAAAAAAAATGGGGGTTATCAGGGCAAAAAGGATGACTTTTCTGTACCCATAATAAGTGAAATTAAGTTATAGGCCCCACTCCTGGCGGTGCCCTTACATCAATTTCAACTTTGCAAACATACTTCCCCAGGACTCAAATACTTTAGTTTCCTGGTAAGGACTCTGCAGGTAATGGGAATAATATCACAAGATCGCTAGTCGGCATTGCTTTTTATAGTCAGAACAATGACCGTATCTGATTGTCTTCAAACCTCTGATTTCCATTCAGAATTATTGAAATCATACTTGGGTGATACTTAAGCTTTGATGCGTCTTATGCTACTCCAAGAATTTCACCTCTAGCGGCACAGTACAAAAGCCCCTGGCTATCCCTCTTAATTACAGCCCCATTCAAAAAACCAATAAATTAGAACCAGAGTCCTATTCCATTATTCCTAGGTAAAATATTCAGGTTATCGGCCTGCTTTGAACACTCTAATGCTTCGAACCGCCAGGTCACACAGTCAAGAGCATGAAGAAGCTGGGGCTAGGACAAGCAGTAGATTGCCTTGTGGCAGACTGCCAGTTTGATGCAAAGATCCAACAATGAGCTTTTTAACTACAGCAACTTCAGTACACTACTGGAGCTAGAGTTACTCAAGCGTCTGGCACCAGCACTTGCCCTCCAATGGGCCTTGAAAGTGTCCTTTATTATTTTTTGTCATTTCCTCCTTGAGTTGGAGTGGGTATTTTGCACACCTGCTGCCTTCTTAGCATGGAGTAGTCATTTCTCAGCCGCCCTCTCTGGAACCAAAACCTGATTGTCTGTTACCTGTGGTTACCATTTTAGGCATAGAAAAGATCACCAAAAGTTGAGAGGCAAGTATCCAAATGCATTGTTACTGTTACAGAAATGTGTGATAGTCCCAAGGTAATCTAAAGTCACTAAAATGGCTGGCACACCCACATTTGTCTTGGTCCGATTAATGCATGAATCCTGGATGGCAAGCAATCACTGGCATGTATTAGCTCTAGAATTACCACAGTTATCCAAGTTACAGTTGGAATGATCAAAGGAACCATAATTGATTTAATGAGTCAATTGCAGCCTCACTGTAATAGCCATGTGTACTTACACATGCATTGATTTACTTTGAGACAAGCATATGCTACTGGCATGATCAACCAGGTAGCTGCACCTGCTGGACTGGAGGAAGAGCTGCGTACCCATCCCAGACAGACCTTTGTACCCCTTGGAGCCTCCTGCAGAAGCCTCTGTTTGTCAGTGGGGGTCTGAGGGGACATGGTTGTCACAAAGGCACCAGTAAACTCAGCCAGCCCCACAATGAAGAACGGTAGAAAGAGTTCAAGATGCAGCCTGAGCAAGACACTGAAATGCTGTTCTTGGTAGCCGAGATACACCAGGGAACTGTCATTCGGTACTGCTGAGGAAAGGCGCTGGGTGTAAAAGGACAACACCAGGGGGGACTAGGGGGGACAACAAGCTGTCAGGCTGCTTGGCCTTTGCTCTGCTGTGGCATGTACAACAGGCAGCACCTTGAGTTATACTGTCTAGGTGTGGTGGAAGCTCATTGTTTAAAACAACAGCTGAGGTTGGCCAAGCAATTCATCCCAAACAAACCATCCATGCCCAATTGATCATGAGTACGGTGCTGACTAGACTGTCCCCAAGCTGACCTCGCTGCACAGGGATATCAGCTTTGTGTCCTTGACAGCACTCCAGCAAGGTAGCCTAGGAAGAAAGGTCCATCAGGCAGGGTCAGAAGGGAGTCACGAATTAGGGCCCCTGGGAGCCCCAGGAAGGCTGACACTAGCCCTCAAAGCACCTGGGGACAGCCAGGCAACAATGGGATCCTAGTGCCATTTCCCTAATAAATCGTTTTTGTAACCTGTTCACACCAAGTGAGAGTGCAGGTGTTGCAAAAATGCTTCTGACCTCCAGGAGCCCTGGCAGTGGTATTTCTAAGACAGTCCAGCTACCTAGGTATGCCATGCACTCCCATGCTGTGTCCAGATGGGCAAGAAGACACACAATTGATGGATGGAATGCAGAACAAATCAAAGCTTTCACCTCAGTCAAGAGATCCGGGTTAACTCCATCATTCTTTTGCTCAACATGCCACCCCAGTTTAGACCTGGCCATATGCAAATCAGTCTTGACCCTGTGCCTCATGGGAACAGTCTAGCCTGAACTGCCAAGCCAGGTCCTCCCTTGACTGGAAACAAGCATCCAGGGACCAGTTTCTGGGTTTGACTCCTCATCAGGCAGGATAGTTTGAATCCAGTGGCACAGTGAGTGCAGTATCCATGTCTGGGCATACTCGGTGCACTTAGAGCGAGGACGCAAAAGACACAAAATTGATGGCAGGATTTCAGAAAAAATCAAAACATTCACCCCCAGTCAAGAGATCTGGGTTAAATCCATCATTATTTTGCTCACCATGCCACCCCAGTTTAGACCTGCCCATATGCAAATCAGTCTTGACCCTGTGCCTCATGAGAGCAGTCCAGCCGGACTGTCTAGCCAGGTCCTCCCTGAACTGGAAACAAGCATCCTAGGACCGGTTTCTAGGTTTGACCCCTCATCAGCCAGGATAGCTTGAATCCAGTGGCACAGTGAGCCCGGACCGCAAGTATCGGCATACCCGGCTCACCTAGGGCAAGGAAGCAAAAGACAGACAATTGATGGACGGAATACTGAACAAATCAAAACATTCACCCCAGTCAAGAAATCTGGGTTTAATCCATCATTCTTTTGCTCACCATGCCACCCCAGTTTAGACCTGGTCATATGCAAATCAGTCTTGACCTTGTGCCTCTCATGGGAACAGTCCAGCCTGAACTGCCAAGCCAGGTCCTTCCTGGAGCAGAAACAAGCATCCTGGGACTAGTTTCTGGTTTTCACTCCTCATCAGCCAGGATAGCTTGAATCCAGTGGCAAAGTGACCAGATGGGCCGCTTAAACGATGGCCATCTAGTCACACTCTCTCCTCTGAAAAAGATTCCCCTTGCCCTAGCAGGGGCCAGGCCTCTGTGGACTGGGTTCTTGGACATGAGCTAGGCCTCAGGCAAGGAACTGTGGAGGGTCTCACAGAGCTCTGACCCTGGGGCCAAGTCAGAGATTCTTCATCAGTCAAGAAGAGTAGAGCTCCTGCAGGACCCCATCCCAAGCTGGAGAATAAAGCCCATGTTCAGGGTCTTCCATCCCAGGGCAGCCAGATCTCTAACCTTGGGCCAGGTCAGAGCTACTTAACTATGCCAAGCAGTGAGGAGACTACCTGACTTTCTTGCAATCCACGCACACCGAGTGATAGAGGCGGACATTAAAGCAAAATGTCGAATGAGCCCTAGTCTGGACTTCCGGGTCAACTCACATCTGCCCACACTGTCTCATGAATCAGATTCTGTTCCCCCTTAGAGGAGCCAGGGGCAACATAGGCTAGATTCTTGGAGCCTGAAGTAGGCCTCACGTATAGGACTGTAGTGTGAGGGCCTCAATGAACTCTGACCTGAGGTCCAATCAGAGGTTTTTCACCCAGCCAAACAGGGGAGACTTCCTAGTGCCTGTGGTACCCCAACCCAGGCACTTTGGGACATGGCAGAGAAAGAAGCCAAAGGCTGGGTGCTTCCATTACGGAGCTAGTCAGAGCTCTTATCTGGATCCCGGTTAAAACTTCTTTTTTTGGGAATAGAGGGATAGTTTTTATAAAGTTTTCAAATATGTACAATCACATCATTTAAGGGCAAATGAGCAGCCAGGAAAACCTTGACACTTACCATACAGTGATATTTTGATTAGATAATACAGTATGCAGATTTCAAACTCCAGCATAAAGGGTGTTCAATCTACTGCTCTGTTCTCATATAATTTCCATGGCTTCTTCACTCCTGCTTGTGGTGGCCTACCATTGGGCAAGTCCATACGTTTTGCTTGCATCTCACCCTAGATTATCACATTTCTCCCCACTTTCTCATCTTTTCTAGTGAGCTTTTTATGTTGCTCAGTCAAAGCTTCTTAACCTGACAATGCAGAGACCTGCTCAAGTCTGTAGCCCCAGTCTCAGACACTCTGAGTCTCAGAGGCCTGGAGAGCTGGGGTCAGGGTTGGGGCTTCCACTTTCGGGTCAGCCCCGGCTCCGACCTGTGGCATGCTCAGAGCTTTTTAACCCATTCAAGCAAGGGAGACATTCCCGAGTCTGAGGGACTCCATCCTGGACACTTTAAGACATGGAAGGACTGACAAACGGAGACCAGGACCAAGAACTTCCACTACAGGGCCAGCCACATCTCTGACTCAGGCCCTATCAGAGCTTCTTAACCCTGCCAAGCTGGGGGGCAGTCCCATGGCCTGTTGGATCCTATCCTGAATACTTTGATATTATTATTATTATTATTATTATTGTATTTATTGAGCGCACAGCTACCCGAAGGTTTCCCGGCGCTAAAGATAAACAGAGAATGAGTGAGTTGAGGGGGGAGTGAAATACAAAATTAAGTGTTAAAAAGCCAGGTCTTTATTCCCTTGCGGAATAACAGGTAACATGTTTCAGAACGCAGGGACTGGGGCATAGAGTTCCATAGAGAAGGTGCCAAAAGAGCAAACGAGCGGCCGCCCATTTTAGCTCTGTTGACCCGCGGGGTCGTAAACTTATTTTGTGTAGAAGATCTCAATGTACGGGACGGAACATACTGCTGGACTAGGGAAGATAGATATTCAGGAGCTTTACCCATTTTAATATGGTGCATTATGCAGAGCGCTTTAAACTTTACTCGGCTCTCAATGCGTAACCAATGCAACTTGCGCAGATGGATAGAAGCCGATGACCTAGCAGGCAAGTTACAGAGAAGTCGGACTGCCACATTCTGGACCACCTGAAGTTTCTTTGTTACCTCTTTACAGGCACCCAGAAGCAGAATGTTCCCGTAGTCCAAGCGTGAGGTGACGAGGGCCTGGACTACTATCCTCAGGGTATCAGCTGGAAGCATCCACCTGATTTTTCTCAGCCACCTTAAGATGGTAGTGCAGGTGGCAGAGACTTTTACCACGTGTTGTTTAAAAGACAGCTGGTTGTCAAAAATGACCCCAAGGTTGCGAACTGAGGCTGAAGGGGTAGGAGTGGGACCCATCTGATGAGGCCAATGTTGAGGGCCCCAAAGCGAAGTGAGAGGGCCGAATAGAAGTAACTCCGTTTTATCGCCATTCAATTTTAATTTATGGCAATGCATCCAGTTGGCAATTTGCTCCAGCCCGGACTGTAAGGATGACGTAGGGAGATGTTTGTTAGTGGATAGCGAATAGACGATTTGTGTATCGTCAGCGTAAGAATAGATTGTGAGGCCTGCTTGTTCTGCCAAAAAAGCAAGAGGTCTCACATAGAGATTGAAAAAAAGAGGGCTGAGAATAGACCCCTGGGGCACACCGTGAGGGGAGGAAAAGATAGAGGAGACAGATGAGGAAGAAAAGACTTGAAAAGTACGATTAGAGAGAAAGCTAGCAATCCAGGCCAGGGCGGCGCCATCAATACCCACAGATTTCAAAGTGGACAGCAGGATGGCATGGGAGACGGTGTCAAACGCGGCACTCAAATCTAACAGGATGAGTGCCACAGTCTCCCCGCAGTCCACTTGTCTTCTGATAGTCTCAGACACACCAAGTAAAGTGGTCTTGGTAGAGAAGCCAGCCCTGAACCCAGATTGAGAGAAGTGTAAAAGATTAGAAGATTCAACATAGGAGGTAAGAAGAGAATTAACATGTTTCTCCAGAATCTTAGAATAGCAGGGGAGAAGAGAAATGGGACGAAAATTGGCAGGGTTATTAGGGTCCGCGTTGGCCTTCTTTATTAGTGGGACCACCATCGCATGCTTCCATTCGCTGGGGACCGTCGCTTCAATCAAAGAAGCATTTAGAAGGTTTAGAATGATTTGGAGGGTGGTTGGGGCCATAGTACGCAGTATTTGTGGTGGCATGGGGTCCAGGGGAGAGCCGGATTTAATTTCTTTAAGGTAGTTTTGTAAGAGTGAAAGCGAAATCGGCTCCCAAGAGTGAAGAAAAGGGGCCATGGGAGTTGGATCAGGTGTATCGCTAGAACCAATATTGGATAAATACGACATGGAAGTGGAAGGAACAGTAGGAGTAGTATTGAAGATAGCGTAGATTTTATCTATTTTCTCCACGAAAAATTTAGCCAGAGCATTACATTGGAGTAAGTCCAGACAGGGATCTTTAGGTGCAGAGGACATGCCTGAAAGGTCTTTAACCACCTTAAACAAAGCCTTTGGTCGATTTTGGGCATTGAGTATGGTCGAGTTGGCATGGTTCGCTCTGGCGGTATCACAAGCAGAATGGTAAGACCGCAAGGCGTCCTTGTATATTGTTTTGTTAGTCGTACAGTAATTGGAGCGCCAAATGCGTTCCAATTTTTTACAACTGGATTTTTCCGCGCGAAGTGAGTCATTAAACCAAGGGGCCGGAGGGTGATGAATCTGAGTTTTGTTTTTCTGAGTAGGAAGACAGGAATCTAAGGCTGATGTCAACCAGGAGCTGACAATGGACACTTCCTTCGTAGTGGTAATAGGGCAGGTAGGTTTGGAAATATCAAGGCAGATGTTCAACTTGTCCTTGTCTAGTCGTTTCCAATTCCTACTAGCCTTGTGAGGGTCTAAACTCATGGAAGAGTAGCAAGAGGGAATTCTAATTGAAAAATCAATAATAAAATGATCCGACCAAATAACAGGAGAAGAGGAGTGATAAATTATACACTCGAGATTTGAAATAAGGGGATCTAATAAGTTACCTGCTTTGTGAGTAGGGCCTGAATTAAGTAAATGAAGGTCCAAGGCAGCTAAATCCAATAATAAGCGTGTACTAATGGGGCAAGAAACTTGATTAAAATGGATATTTAAATCTCCCACTATAAGGAGATTAGTGGATTGTACAATCAGAGGGGCAATAAGCTCAGGAAGAGCAGAGGCCCATGCAGAGGCTGACCCAGGAGGACGGTAAATAAGGATTCCTGTCAGGGTGAAAGAAGGAGAGAGAAGAAGTTTAAAAATACCTGCTTCGCAACCTGGAAAATCAAGGTCTTCCCATGAGCAGGAGAAATCTCTTTTAAAAATAACAGCAATCCCTCCACCCTCCTTGAGCGCACGGTTTCTCCCCACAAAGGTGTAGTTGTTGGGGAGGGCCATGGCGATGTCAGGGCCGGAGCTCTCGTTAAGCCATGTTTCTGTAACAAACATGGCAGCCGGGCTAGATGACTCAAGGAGGTCAAAAATATCTCTCCTATGTTTAGGGAGAGATCGGCAATTAATGCTGAGGAAGTTCAAATCAAGGCATTTCGACTTTGCAAAGGAAGCCTGATGTAAAATAGGCGGAGTGTCCCAAAAAGAGGATGATGGAGAATCTGTGACCGAGGTAGCAGAATCTAATGTAAGAGCACATTTGGGACATTTTAACGGTGCATCTTGACAAATCAGGGCAGGGGTAAAAGTGCAGGGGGGTGGCTGTAGGCTCAATAGAGCTGAGCGCGAATAGCAAATGTATTCGGGAGCAGAATGAATGGCCCCTGGTCCCGGCCTGGTGCGGACGGGCGCAGACGGGCAGGACTTTGGCTCGACTTCGGCGCGAAGTCGGCGCTCCCGCTGCGCTCGTCCGCTGCGCTTCCGGTACAGGTGAGCCATTTAAGCTTGTGGGGCGGGAGGGGCAGAGCACTAGACCGCTCGCCGCCTCCTCGCCTCACACAAGATGGCGCCCAAAGTAGTTCTACCCAACCAGACCTTGATCGTCTGTGGTGGGGGCTACAGCGCTTCAGGAGGAGTCAGGAGATACCCCAAATGTGAGCGCCGAGTGCGCAAAGACAGTAAGATAGTTGGTTAAAATTGTGAGCCAAAATAAAACATACACAATATTAAATGCAATTTGTGGCAATATTTTTTAAAATTATGAGCATCCGAGCGCAGAAGCGCGAACAACAGAAATCATACACGCAGAGTCCCGGCTTTCCGCCTCAGGACTTACTCACTCAGCTGTCAATCGCCGAGTGAGCAGAATGCCGGTGGTTTTAAGCTTGTGGGGCGGGAGGGGCAGAGCACTAGACCGCTCGCCGCCTCCTCGCCTCACACAAGATGGCGCCCAAAGTAGTTCTACCCAACCAGACCTTGATCTTCTGTGGTGGGGGCTACAGCGCTTCAGGAGGAGTCAGGAGATACCCCAAATGTGAGCGCCGAGTGCGCAAAGACAGTAAGATAATTGGTTAAAATTGTGAGCCAAAATAAAACATACACAATATTAAATGCAATTTGTGGCAATATTTTTTAAAATTATGAGCATCCGAGCGCAGAAGCGCGAACAACAGAAATCATACACGCAGAGTCCCGGCTTTCCGCCTCAGGACTTACTCACTCAGCTGTCAATCCTGATACATGGTGGTATGCGAATGGGGCCAAGAATGGGGGCTTCCACCCCAAGGCCAACAAGAGCTGTGACCCGGGCCATCCCAGTACCTGTTCTTTCTAATCTGGAGGAAGACTAAATGCCTTTCATATAATCCATGCACATAGAGTCATAGAGGGGGGCATTTGAGCAAATGTGTCTGACCTCCATAAGCCCTGGATTGGCTTGAAGAGTCAAATGAGCCCTCATCAGGACCTCCAGGGCAGCCCTATGGGTGTGCAACAAGATCGCTCGGCCAGTATCCTCCCCTGTGGCTCACCACAGCACTACCTATTTTTGTAATCTGTGCACACAAAGGGGTCTTTTGGGTGAATGTTTTCAGCCTCCTGAAGCCCTCTCTGAACTTGAAACTTCAAATGAACTCTCATTGTGACTTCCAGGGCAGCTGGGAATTCTCATTCTATTTTAAGTACAAAAAATCAACATTGGTGAGGGAGATTTTGCACCATCCATGTAGGCATGGTAAATGTCTCAGGTGAATTAGGGAATAATTGAATGAATGAATACAATCTTTATTGTGTAAGTATTTAGTAAACATGGGGTGTGGCCAACTGCTGATTGTAATGGCCGCAGCATAAGAAAGCCATGAAATACCCCCGTAAATCCATTAAATCAACTGACAAAACTGCCAGAGCCGAACCGTGATGTGTGTGGAAAATTAGCGGTGCTTGGGTGGACGGTGATCTGCCTATGAGGAGTCCCCAAAGACGCGTGTTCGCTAGCGGCCTTGCAGAGACAACAGGACAGTGTGAGGACATGGCTGGGCGGAGCCAACCAAGACACAAGGCGGCGTTGGCTGAAGCCTCACTGCGAGCCCGTGGCTTGGTGGGCCTCGTGTAATGTCCATGGAGCAAAAGGATCCAAACCTGCGACCCCGGAAGGCACTCCCGGATTCAATGTGCAGCAGGAGCCCCTGAGGGGATGGAGAGGTGAGGAGTTCGGCAAAGCTCAAGAAAGGCGTAGAGGCCTGAGTGCGGCATAGAGGAGTTACACAGGGGGACTTCGGGAGAGCCCTGAACATAGACACATAAGCAATGGCATTGACAAGAAGGGGTGAACATGAGACCACACCAACCACACCCATTCACCCCTCTCGCCATCCCCTGAATAACAGGAGACACAAGAGGGCCTCCCCGGGACATATAAATACACATCAGGATGCGTGGGTGCTTTGGGGACAGATTGCAGAATTGGTCACGCATTTGTGAGAGTGTTGTAAGGCCCAGGACTGCCAGCTGAATGGCCCACCACACAAGAAGTGGTAACTGACGCTGGTGTGTGGTGCTGCACAGTACAGGGAGCCGGGAAGACTGTGCTTCACACAGCAGCAGCTTTTGGGCAGGAGGTGGTGCAAGCAGCAGGGGGTGTGAGGTTCCGACACATCACAGGTGGCTACCTTATTCCTTGTGGGCAATGTACTGCTCATCCCCCCTCCTTCCCCCGTGACCCCATCCAATGAGTTATAAGAGCGGGCAATACGAGGTGTGGTATTCATACTCACCACAGCAGTGACACAAGTCACAGACCACAGGGGATTTACCACAGTGGATTCCAGGTAGGGCGTGGTACAGGTTGGGGTCCCGACAGGCCACAGGTAGTTGTTTCACCCCTGGAAGTAAAAGTAAAGTAAAGTCCACATTTGTAAAGCGCACAATCACCCGTAAGGGTCTCTAGGCGCTGGGGGGCCGTCGGGAAGATTAAGCGAGCTATTGCCCAGAGTCACATGGTGCTGGGCTGACCTGCCGCCGGAGCCGGGGATCGAACCGTGGTCCCCAGATTCCAGCGTCAGTCGCCCTGGCCGCGGCGGCAGGCCACCCTTCTGCCCTCCAACTCACCTCCCCCTTCAAACAACCATCAAAGGCACTCCAGAAAGAATACAAAGAGGCACCGGACAGCCCTCCAAATGAAAATGGATAAGTACGCCCAACCGAGAGTAGAGACCCGCATAGTGGAAGGAGGCACTTGCACTTTCCCCAGCCAGACACAAAGCAGGAAAAAGAAAGAATCTCCAACCCTGCAAGATATCATGGCTACTTTACAAAATGTGAAAATCTCCCTGGAAGGTAAGATCGATACGGTCTCAATGAAGGTGACCTTGATACAAGCTGATCTGCGAAATATGGGGGCACGATTCAAAGAAAACGAGGACTCTATCACTGTGCTCCAAACTGTGGCTAAAGCTCTCTGAATTCAAGTAGGGAAATTGAAAGAACTCACACAAGTATTGAAAAATAGAATGGAAGATGCCAAGGGCTGCTCTAGAGGAAATAACATCCGTATTCTTGGCGTCCCGGCAGTCGGCCTGTTCGTGGAAGATCTGATCCTCCAACATCTCCAACCTAAAATCTTGTCGGAACATTTCTCGGTGGAACGCGCTCAGCGGGTGCCAGGAACGATGCCACGACCAGGAAATCCCCCAAGTCCAATTATAGCCCAATTGTCAAATTACAGGAATAGGAACTTGATACTACAGGCGGCTCAGACTGCACACCCGGTGAAATGGGAAAACAACACGATCACATTCTTCACAGACTTTACCCTCCAAGCTCAAAGAATGAGACGCTCATTCCTAGAGGTGAAGAAAGCTCCAAGGGAAAAAGAACTGAAGTGTGCTATGCGCTTCCTGGCCAGACTGAGGGTTGTGGCCGATAAAAAATGTGGTTCTTTTAAATTCTGGAGGAAGCCTGGACCTGGCTCGAGGGATGGCAGAAAGTTGGCTGGGGAGGAGCTACAATAAGAGAGATGACGGAGAAAACAGTGTCACACTGATGAAGACCATCATGAGATGCCTCTGTGGGTCAAACAGGGAGGCAGGAACATTTAGGGACAGATCACCCAAAACGAATGATGCCATGGCTTCTCTAAGGATGAGAGTATTAGACAGGAGAAAAGCATACTATGCAAACTGGGACATATTTGTCTAGGACCTTCCAGAAGAAATGTCCCATGGTAAAGTAGCCATAAGAACTCTAAATTGAGCGGATATTAGGCTAGACTGGAACATAGTTTGGCAGTGAATACACAATGTTAAGTTGGGTGGGTGGCAAATGGCCAGTGCTCCGACTTCCACTCTGGGGTTGGAAGCACTCTGCATAGTTGGGGTGGCGAGCAGTTTAAACCTGTAATGCAGAGAGGCAGGGAGGGGGAGAAGTTTTGGAATGGGACTGCTTCATTTGTATACGTTTTTCCCATCCACGACACCGGTATCAACAACAGACAAGGACTGATGACTTACTGAGTGGTTCGCAGCTCCACTCATCAGGCTGTCCCTATATCCTTGGGTTGACCTAGACCAACTGTATGCCAATGAACGCTTTAAGAACTGACCAGAATGGTTCCATGCACTCAGTCGGCTGCCGAAGACCAGATGCCTTGGCCCCCCTGGGTAATAATAAAGGGTTCAAAGTACTTTCCTGGAATGTAAACGGGCTGTGGGACAAAAAAAAGGGGGATAGTCCTCCAATACTTAAAAAGACAAGCACCACATGTAGTCCTCCTACAAAAAATGCATATCCAAGGAACACAATAGGGTGCACTCAACTGATGGGGCTATAAATGAATTGCACACTCCAGATATACTAGAGGCTCCGGAGGAGTTGGTATATAAATATGCACTTCCTTTTCCTTTGCGAATCCAAGGGTTACACATGACCCACAGGGAAGACATAATATCAATGTACATTCCACCCAGACAGCAGTCTCTGGCCTTGCCGGAACTAGGGGCTATTCTCCTGAATATCCCAGAAGGGGTTGTAGTGATTGGGGGTGACTGTAATGCAGCCCTGTCCCGACGCTTGACCGTTTACCACCACGGCCACAAGACCAGGCGAGCCCAGCATTAAGTGACTTTGTGTCTGCCATGGGTTTACAAGACATTTGGAGGGGTCTCAACCCCAACTCATAACAGTATACATATCTCTTGGGGTCACATGGTAGTATGTCACGCATCGATTATTTCTTCACGCTGGCACAACAGGCACCCCATTTCCGAGAGGCTGGTAATTTGGCTTGTGAGATATCAGACCACTCTCCAATCTGTGTTCATTATGAAATCGCTGAACCTAGACAGATACGATTGGGTAGGATCGATCCCTGGTATTTTCAAATCCCCACTATCAGGTCTAAGATCCAAGAAGCAATGGATCAGTACATTGCCGAGAATGCTTGCACAGTAAACTCAGCTTGCGTCCTCTGGGAGGCATGCAAAGCAGTGATCAGGGTTCAAGGCATCACTTTAATAGCAGGTGAAAAAATGCACAAACGTTCACAATTAGACTCAATAGAATGAGACATCCAAGCTCTGGAGGTTCTCCTGACCACTAACAATGAGGCAGGGGTGAAACACCATCTGGTGCTAAAAAAGGCTGAGCTCAATGCGATAGACGAAGAGGCAGCACATGCCAGATATCAGGCAATGCAACAAAACCTCTATGAGGTGGGAGACAGAACAGGTAAGCTGCTGGCATCGCTAGATAAAAAAACAGAGGCCTCCAAATGGGTACAGGAAGTGAAGAAAGGAGATGGAACCACAGTCTGGAGAGGGAGTCAAATCGCTGAAGCGTTTTGCGCACTATTATGAGCACCTCTACGCTTCAGACTCCAACACCACAATCTTTGAACCATGGGAGTTACTGGCTATGTTCCAGTTGCAGCTCCTTGAGTCAGAGGACAGGAACCTCTTGGAGCAGGACTTGGCAGAGTCTGAGATGGTCAAGGTGATCAGAGATCTCACATTAGGTAAAGTCCGCAGTACCAATGGTCTGCAATTAAATTATACAAAATAACATATACCAAAGTGCTATCCCTGTTACATAATATATTTAATGAAAGCTATAATAATTGGATACTCCCTAGAAATCAGCAAATAGCTAGCATTGCGGTGATTCCAAAGTTGGGTAAGCCCCACTATGAATGTGACTCATACAGGCAAATCTCTCTTGTGAACTCTGAGCCAAAAATCCTGGGTAAGCTTTTGGCAAATCACCTGATCCCGGTGATACAGTCTCTAACCAATCTGGCTTTATGCCGAGACGCAACACAGCTCTTAATCTTAGATGACTGCACAGGATGATAGGTAAAACCCGACTATTGAGTAAGATTCATTAGTGGTGTCACTAGAGGCACGCATGGCGTTCGACATGGTGGAATGGCCATTTTTATATGCAGTATTAGAGAGACTGGGCTTTGGGCTGTAATTTTTAAATTTGATTAAACTCTTGTAATCAGAGCCCTTGGCACAGATCTCGGTAAATGGGAATGTATCTAGAGTGTTTGAGCTCCGGAGGGGAACAAGGCAAGGATGCCCGCAGTCCCCCCTGCTGTTTGCATTGGTCCTAGAGCCCTTGGCAACCTGGATATGGGGAGATCCTGTGATCTGAAGACTACGATGAACGCCAGAATGAGAAGATAACATTTCCTTATTCTCAGACGATATCCTTATGTATGTAGCAAAACCGAGGGTCATTATTCACAGGATGCTACATGTATTTCAGCTGTTCCATAAGTATTAGGGATACACAATTAACTGGAGCAAATCAGTAATGTACATCCTAGCAGAAAGTCAGCCTACACTCCCCAGTGGATGTCAACTCCGAATAGATACAAAGGGGTTTTGATACTTGGAAATATACATTACTAGAGACCCCACAAGTTTATGTGAACAAAACTTGGCTCCCCTATGACACCGCTTGAAAAGTGATATCCAACACTGGCGCTCGTTGCCGCTGTTCCTTTTGGGTAGAGCAGCACTTCTTAAAATGATGGCACAGCCCAGATTCCTCTATGTGCTTCACAATACACCTTACCCAGTACCCCCATGCAATTTTCCAGCAAATATATGCAGCTGTACGACAGCTGTTGTGGGATGAGAGCATCATAAATCTCATTAGCAAAGTTATTCAGAAGATGGTACGATGGAGGTATATAACTCCATTCACTCTGACACTACTACTGGGCAACCAACTCACAGTAATCAACCACTGAGTACATAAACCCAAGAAGGAGCCCGCATCATAATATGCTACCAGGCAGATATCTTGGGGCACTATACGGGGAAAGGTGCTGTAGATTCCTTCCGCCCCCGACTTCAACTACACTCCAAATGTGGCAAGAGCGTACTATGGCGCTGGGATGACACAGCAGACTCCCCTTGATGGCCCAATTGTGGGACGAAAGGAAGCTGGCCCCTGTTAATACACCAAGCGGGTTTCAACAGGTGGGACACGATTGGGATCTCGAGGGTGGGTGATCTTTGGGAGGGGGACATCAAGACCCTTTCGGCTCTACAGAAGGAATACCAGACGCCACAATCTGAATTTATTAGATACCTCCAAATTACCCATGCAGTGAGGGTGACTATATCCAAGGGAACAGTACTGCCAGAGGCCTCCCCACTTGAGGATAGACTATTGGAGGAGTATTTAACTACAAAAGCAATATCGCTGGTATACCGCAAACTCATAAAAAATCTCCCAGACCCCTTGACGATACTTCAGAACAGGTGGGAGGGAGACCTGGGTGCTTTGGATGACAAGGAATCTACTAAGCATCTACCACCCAGGTGAAAATGGGGATGCTCACCTCGCCACTAAACCCTAGGGTGTGGAGAGGAAGGTACCTTCTTCCACCTGTTGTGGGAGTTCCCACCACTCCAACAATTCTGGGCAGCAATACTAACGACCATGAGTGAAGTTTATAATATAGAGGAGAATAAATAACTGAGATGGTGACTGATAAATATCTGGGGAGACTCAACCTTACAAACACTGAGTGCCTGTGGGTAACACTGGGATTCTTGATAGCAAAACGTAATATTTCAAGCAAATGGAGGGCAATAGATGCTCCAACGTTGATAGAATGGAAAACGGATTTAGATTGGTGTATGCTGGCGGAAACGGCGGTCTATGAGAGCAGGGGATGCCCACAAAAATGGACAAAGGTTTGGGGGAAATGAAATAGATATTGGGGAATGTTGTGTAGTCCAATTACTAGAAAGGGTCAGGAACAAGAGAAAATATATCTGAAGGTGAAAAAAGGGACTGGGATGGGGGAGAACCTGGAAGTTGTCAACTATTGTAAGAAGATCGGTATTGACTTAACAGTCTGTTTGAGATTTGCCAGACTATTATAACAAAAGTATTTAAAAAAACATATACAATACAATAAATACAATATAAAAAAAATTGAAAGAATCAATGAGAGAATGTAGTGAGAAGGCTGATTTTACCACTATGGATCCACCTTGGTTTTACTTTCCCACAACGTAGTTGACAGTTTTAAATATTTTGTAAGGTGTCCAACGTGTTTGGGAGTTGTTCCCCTACAACTTAACTGAGTTGCCTCATATATTGTTCTTATTACTTCAGCCTTCAAAAATTGGTTTTGAATATTTCCTGCGGATATGAACACAAGATATGTTCCAAAGATTCCTGTGCAAAGTTACAAATCCCACACAGGCTGGGGACTCTCCAAAGGGATTTCCATGAGCTATCAAATTGTCTGAAAGGTGAATATAACACTCAAAAACGTTTTTTAAAGCACTTTGGCATTCATGTTAAAATCTAAGAATGGCTGTAGTTGCATAATCAATGAGTCTATGGTGTATTTAATATTTTTATATTTTCTTTACAGATCCACGCCAGATAAGCAGCAGGTTGAAATAACTTTCAAGATGTCCTGGTAATTTTAAGTAATGTATTCATTGAGGGCAATTTACATTTGACCTACAAATTCTTGACATTGGTTTCTGTCAGTAATACCATTAAGTGATAATTTGTCAATTTCTTTATAATCTAAAATTGTTAAGAAAAATTTCGTCCACTGAGTGACATTAAATAACATACTTAATTTGATTAGTGGTGGGCACTGCATTGAAATATATATATTGGTTTCAATCTTACTCAAATTTGCGGTGTTGTGTTCCTTACACTGAGTGATTTCCTAACACAGTTCAGGAATATTGTTTTAGCTTTTCCTATTGTGTTTGGAGACCAACACAGTTCACCATACATAATACTTTAGTGTGGACTACTGTTAGGGTAGAGCCAATAGCAAAGCAGTTATCTTTTTGAGCGAATCTTTTGATTGCTCCACGAATATTAGCAGCTTTATGGCACAGGTGTTCGATATGAGGGCCCAGCTTAGGTTGTTATCTATTGTAACCCCTAGGTATTTTTAGTTTAAAACACCAGTATCCAAAAGACATAACCTTGGTTTTGTTGGTGTTAATCTGCAAATTGTTGGTAGTTGAAAGCATGCATTCTGGTCAGTAGGCGTTGGAGACCGATTTGAGAA
The DNA here is from genome assembly GCF_964261635.1 of Lissotriton helveticus. Lineage (NCBI taxonomy): Eukaryota > Metazoa > Chordata > Amphibia > Caudata > Salamandridae > Lissotriton > Lissotriton helveticus. Next base: position 52,631,757 of record NC_136062.1, on the reverse strand, counting down.
GTAAATAAGATGACAAGATCATCAGAATATGGCAAGTATGGCACTTTGGTACTCACTAATTTCAGCCTGTTGTCCATGCCTTTTTGCAATATAGCTGAAATGTCTGAAACGTATAGATTAAATAATAGTGTGGCCAAGATGCAACTATATTTTAGGCCATTACATGTGTTAAATTTTTGTGTCAGGTCATTCGACACCTTCACTCTTATTCAAGTGTCACTATATAAATCAAAAGGTATATTTAGGATGCCTTGGTCTATGATCCATGAGTCCAGTTTGCCCCACTGTTTAGCTCTGTTCATTTTGCAAAATGCAGTGGGAAAAAATGCAAAATCCAAAGTGTATACCGGTGTTAGACAGGCAAGCTGTATGTGCCAACAAGGTTAGTTCTATAGTGTTATTTGTTTTAGAGCAGTTTGGGAGAAAACCAGTCTGATGGAATAAGACTCTGATTTTTCTGCCCATTTTTGCAGATTATTCAGCACACTTGGCAAATATTTTCCTGTCTGCATCTAACTATATGATCAGCAGATAACTGTGTGGAGAGTTAATAGGGCCTTTTTTGTAAATAGGCCAGAAATGCTTCCTTTTTGCGAATTAATAATCTCCACATATCCCATCCATAGCCACAAACATACACACACACTCACCCCAAAAACACCCTATTCAGTCACAACCAACAAACTCATTCCATACTTCACTCACTCACCACACACTACGCAACTCCACAACATGATTCTATATACCCTTATACCCCTACTTCCACACACAGGTGCCTTCACTATCACACAAAGTACAACCAACTCTCCACTAAACTATGATCAAACCTACACAGCACCAATACACCACAAACCTACATTGCACATACCCTTAATCTCCTCAAACACCCTCTCTCTTTTCATACAAAAACCGCTCTATCCTCTACTTACTCCTAATATAGCCAATTACAGCTCTTGCACCCCTTTACTTAACCCCCTCATATCATCCCATCACAGTATCCCCTCCTCCTACTACCCAAAAAACACAACTAAACAATTCCTAGACTCTATTGCACCACAAAGGCTACCTCTTCCACCTACCAAGTTTACTACGAACCCTTGTCCCACCTGTTCAACTGCTCTCATACGCCACATACGCTCTCACTCAACACGCACCCCACCCCTTTCTCCATCAACATCACCTTCGCACAGGTAATTTCCATTCAAATCCTACACGTGAACTCACTACACCAATATCATGTCACAACACAACATAACCAAAAGATAACGCACACAGAAGTATATCAAAAATTCTTTCACACACAATTAACTACTACATTCCATCCCAAAATACAAAGAACACCCATGTTGATCCTCTTGCCTTGACAAATAATACACACCCTGAACCAAATATACCCCACAATTTTCAATCAATACAAACACCAAAGATAAACTCCTCTAATGTACATCATCTCTCACTCACCCGCTTTTTATCCATTGTACAGTTTAAAGCCTTAGAACTTGATGCTCATTCTCCACCTCCAGCCCTAATCCATGCACCTTTCACCCTCAACATACATACAAAAAAGTCTATCAACACAATCCTCTTTATAACCTCACATCTCTTTGTTTATTAAACAGCAGGCATACAGTACAAAAAGAACTCCACAGCTCGCAACCTCACTCTCAACCAGAACCCCCACACACAAAAGACCCAAGAAAATGCCTTCTTAGCCTGTTGTATGAGGATAATGATAGAGACACTTTTGCTGCCCTGTTACTGTAAACGATTCAGTGTCAAAGTATCGAGTACACAGGGGCCAATTACGATGGTGGTTGGACCGCAACTGATGGCTTGTCGTTTGGGATCCAACCGTCATCTGCTGTTGCGGTCCGACCTATGCATTACAATCCGTACAGTCAGAGGGAGAAGGCGGAGGGTCTATGCGCTGCGCTTCTAACGGGCTCGAGGAGGTATTGACGGAGGTCAGAGTTTAAACAGGCTGGGGAATCCAACACGGTACCGACTGGCTCAAGGAGCTCGTCAGCCAGTCAGAAAGGCCTCATATTCCCCTAAGGACGGCATTTCCACCATCAGGATTATGATGGCACTTTACAACAACAGTTCCATGTCAGAAAGTGTCTTTGGATGCCCCTAGAAAGGCCCCCATACCTACGCAGCCTCCTCATACTGCCCGGGGGCCCTCAATATCCCTTCACCACGTGGCAGGCACCTTTTTCGATTGGAGCTTATGCTGCAAGTGTTTTCTGCCCGCCACACAAGCTCCAGTAGACAAATTGATGTTTCCACCAGACTGTGATGTTACATCCAAATGATACAGTTGGACCCGCCTATTGGAACCACCTACTTGAGTTTGGTCGGTTCCAATTCCACAATGAGACGGTGTAATCAGGGCCTTCATAATCTCCTAATGACAGCGGCTCCGCCGTCGAGATTATGATGTTGGTTTCAGACAGCCATTCCATGTTGGCCTTTCCGATATGGAAAGGCTGTCGGAAAGCAACATTGGGGGAACTTAGGAGGGCCCCTTTCCCTACTAGCCCTCCACTCTGGGGGGCACCTATAGCGACCCCCTAAACATCCATGCACCATGTGGCAGGCACCCCGAGGTGCCTCCCACATGGTGCAGGGTTGTTTGAAAACAAACATTTTTCAAATTGATGTTTCCGACCACCGTACAGGCGGTCGCAACCAAATACTGCACTTGGAACTACTGACCTAAGATTGGATGGTTCACAATCTGCCCACCTGACATTGTAATAAGCCCCAAAATATCTACTAACAAAAATATTGAGTCAAAAATATTGTTTTTAAAAATATCGACGCCCTATACTTACAATTAAAATTACAAAGATATTAAAAAAAAATATTGTTTGCCCTAATATAGTTGTCAAATATTTTGATTTTTAAATAGATATAAAATAATAAACATTAAGGGGCCGATTATGATGCGGCCCATAGGGTTGGAGCCTTCAGGGCCATATCGTAAGGGGCCACTTGGTTTCCTTTCCGACAGTCTCATTATGATGGAGGCGGTCAGAAAGTAAACCGGCCTATCATTCCGGCTGGCTTCTGATGGACTCAGAGAGCCCATCTGCCAGTCAGAAGCTGGCTTGAAATATCAAGGGCCCTTCCCAATGCACGGTTTTGACATGGTTTCCATGCCAGTCTGTCTGACACAGAAACCATCTTGGAAAGCATGTTTGGGGGCCCCCAGCAGGGCCCCCTTTCGTGCGCTGCCTCCGGTTGGAGGCCAAGGGGGCACCTAATGTACCCCCCTGTTGATCCCTGCTCCTTGAGGTAGGCATCTTGAGGTACCTGCCACGGGGTGCAGGGATGAACCACACCTCCCATTTCACTATGGGAGCATGCATTACAGCCAGTATTGAAAATTTAGGAATGGACCAATGCCGCCTCCACCCCCGACATCAACACCGCCATCCCAGACAGATACAAGATCCAGAGGAAGGCCCGCCCCAATCACCCGGGAGGAGGCCTTGCGATCGCCCACAAAAGCACCCTTCGCCTCCCCACCTCCAGCGAAACCTTCCTCTCGGCTGAACACCTGCATTTCTAGATCCTGACCAGCCCTAAGACCACACTCCGTGGAACACACATCTACAGACCCTCCCGCCCCCAGAGACCCTTCGCCATGACCATCACCGAATTCAACGCATCCCACGCCATTGCATCAATGTACTACATACTCATTGGAAACCTCAACTTCCACCTTGACAACCCCAGTGACCCCAATTCCACCATCCTTCGTGACAAACTCGCCAACATCGGACTCAACCAACTCGTCACCACACTGACACATAGAGCAGGACACACCATCGACCCCATTTTTGCTGCAGGTAACAGCGCTCACTTCAGCCACACATCTCAGCCATCGTGGACCGACCACCACTGCGTCCACTTCACCATCGATAAACCCAAGGCACGAAAACCAGCCCCCTCCCGCCACATAGAAACTGGAGCAAAGTCACTGACGAGCAACTGAACTCCACCCTCTCCCGAGGTAACCACACCCGGGCATCCAATGCAAACACCGCAGAGGACTCCACTTGTGAATCTCTAGCTGTGCAGACAAGCTCGCCCTGCTACGAAACCCCAACAAACAACGCCCTAGAAAAGTTGCCTGGTCCACCACCGACCTCCAAGAAGCCAGGTGGACCTAAAGACGCCTGGAAAAGAATTGGAGGAACTCCAAGACAACCAATAACTACCCCACCTACAAGGATGCCATGATGGACTACCACAACCTAATCAGAACAACCAAAAGGAACTTCATCCACAACAAAATCCTCACCAACTCCAAAGAACTTTTCAGTGTCATCCAGGAAATCACCAACCCACAGAAGTGAAGCCACAGACGTCACCCCGGAGACATGCCCCAATGCCTCCGGGACAAGCTCGGAACCTACTTCAACCTCAAGATCAGAACTCTCTACGACAACTTCACCGACAACCCGCAAGACACCTCAGCCAGCCCACCGCCTACCCCAGACACCGGCCAGCCCAACATCTCCAGCTGGACACCAATCACAAATGAGGACACTGCTGCAGCCACGAAAGGCATTCACTAGGGGCCCCCACCGACCCCTGCCCCTCGCAGATCTCCCACAGAGCCACAGGCACAATTGCACCCAAACTGCAACACACCATTAACACCATCTTTAAAACAGGCACTTTCCCAGACGACTGGAATCATGCAGAAGTCGGGCCCCTGCTCAAGAAGCCCACGGCCAACCCCACCGACCTCAAAAACTACATATCGCTTTTCTCTTTACAGCCAAAGTGGCAGAGAAAACAGTCAACAGAGAACTGACGCAAATCATCGAGAGCACGCCGTCCTTGACCTATCCCAATCCGGATTCCGAACCAACCACAGCACCGAGACCACCCTACTCGCCGCCACAGACAACATCCACACCCTCCTGGACCAAGGCCACTCTGCAACTCTCACCCTCCTCAAACTGTCTGCAGCCTTTGACACTGTCTCTCACTGCACACAGGTAACCAGACTACACAACGCTGGCATACAAGGAACTGCCCCAGACTGTAACCCCTCGTTCCCATCCGAAGAAGCCAGAGGATCAGACTACCGCCTTTTCTCTCCTCCCCCACTGAAATCACCTGTGGAGTTCCACAGGGATCATTTCTCAACCCAACCCTCTTCAAAATCTACATGGCCTCCCTTGCAGACATCGTCCGACAACACGACCTTAACATCGTATCTTACGGGGCAACACCCACCTCATCCTCTCCCTCACAAAAGACCCCACCACTGCCAAACTCAACTTCCAGAGAGGAAAGCAAAAAGTTGCAGTCTGGATATCCAACAGCTGCCTAAACCTCAACGCCGAGAAGACAGAAGTCCTCGTCCTGGGAACCACCCCTTCAACATGGGACAACACCTGGCGGCCCCCCACCCTCAGAAGCTCCACAACCGCCACAGACCATGCCAAAAAACTTGGCATCATACTCGACTCATCCCTCGCCATGAACTGGCCAGCTTTTTCAACACCAAAAGTCGAGAAAAACAGTCCCCCGTGGACTCATCACTAGCAGACTGGACTACGGCAACACACTTTACGCCGGCATCAACAAGTCCCTACTCCCCAAACTCCAAACAATACAGAACACCACAGCCAGACTCGTCTGAGGCATCCTCTGGCACAAACACATCAGCCAACACCTGCGGGGACTCCACTGGCACCCCATGGAGAAGAGAGTCACCTTCAAAATTCTCACTCACGCCTACAAATGCCTATACAACAACGGACCCAAATACCTCAATGACAGAATAAACTTCCACGTACCCAAAGGAAACCTATGATCAGCCAAACTCGCACTGGTGGAAACCCCGCGCATCCACAGAGCCAGAGCAGGTGGAAGATCATTCTCTCAAATTGCAGCCAAGACCGGGAATGAGCTACCGGCAGACATCAGACTAGCCCCCTCCCTGAACACCTTCAGGAAAACTCTCAAGACCTGGCTCTTCGGCTGAACGGAGTGGCATAACCCCCAGAGCCTTGAGACCCTCACATGTGAGTAGCGCACTTATAATTCCCTGATTGACTGAATAAATATTTTTAAATAATTATAATTAATTTACTTCCCACCCTATAACCATACAAAACTCACAACCCGCACATTCAATTTAACTTTAAAAAAAATATTTATCAATTAACATAAATAAGAATCAAGCAAATAATTATAAATAATACAAATTAGTTATTAATAAATTATAATTAGGCTTTCCTGTTTACAAGGACAGGACTGTGACAATTGGATTGGTGTTGATGTCTCTTTTATATGTTCATGTAAATAGCTTTTGATTTGGATTTTTTCACTTGTTACAGTGATATTTATGGAGCTTATGTTTTCACAAGTTTGTCACGCTGAAAAATGTGTGTCTCTTTCTATGACATGATTAATGTTTCTTTGAATAATGTGAAGAACGTTTCAAAATAATGTGAAATAAATCACGTGTACTTGGAACTGAATGTCTAAGTGCAGATTAATGATTGCTTAACAAACTATCCGGTCATTTATTTGTTACGGATATTAGAGTGGTCCAAGCAAGGTAGTGACAGGACCAAAGCCTTTGTTTGGTTTTGCTCTCAGAGTTACTGAAGCGGTCAAAAATCAAGCAGCACTTTTGAAACTACGGAGAATAGTCCACCTTTATGAAAGGGATCTAGAACTTGTAAGAGTACCACAGTGAGGTTTCAATGACTTCAAATGCCATGGTTGGTAAAGGGACATTTCTATGCATCATTGCAAGCCATTTCTCATACATTGTAAAATAAAAGTTCTTGAATTGCTCTTCAACATTGCTTTGCTTACCAAGTGGCAAACCATCTATCATGGTACATGTTGCAGTTCCAAAGGCACTAAGCGTGTCGCCTAGCCTACTCTCAAGGAGACGTTTCACATATACACCAGTTATGCTGAACACTTGGCAGACAAGGGTGTTTTCAGAGTCTTGTTTTATTATGAACACTACAGGAGTTATGTTTTCCTGTATAATCTAAGATGCAGTACAGTGTACTTTTTTCACATCACTATCCAAATGCGACCGAAGATCCTGACATTTCTTGCATTTGGCATCCTCACTAAGCAAACATTCTGTAAATGGTCACCGCATGGATAATATAGCATTCACAGCCCCTTGGACTGAGGACCATCAGCTAAGTGACACAGTTGGGATGAGTCCTTCTTTGATGCCACACAAAGCACAAAATAATAAATATTTGCATTTTAGTTTGCGCACAGAACAAAACGGTGCACCAGAATGGACTAAAAAGTTGAATAGAATTCTTCATTAACTCTGAAGATCGTAAAGATGCTTTCAGCATACCATCTAACAAATGGCAAGGATCTCTTACGGGGAAGCACTTCACCTCAGGTATTGATTTAGTCACGTCATCACACAACTTTTTCATACACATAGCTGAATTACTGCTAATACAAACAATAGCACTCCAATCATTGTTGCACTTCGAAAGTATTTTAGCAGCAGCATTCCAAGTAACACTGCGTTCCATGTTTTCCAAAATTCTGGTGTCATGCTTTCACCACTATCCCATATGCTTGGTGATAGCACTCTTTTCACATATACTTGTCACTAAACCTTGCATTGAATGTTTAAAGCCTGGGGTGTTGGCAATTCACCTACTATCACTATTTCTCTGCAACTCTGTAGAAACGAAGCATGCACGATTGACTGAGTGTAATACTTATCTATTGTTTCCACAACTCTGAAGATAGTTATTCCAGTCCTATGAAAACAAGTTGTCATGTTTATGCGGTTGTCAGAAACTATTCCCTTCTTGAGTATTTGAGAATGTTTCTAGTGACCTTTGAGCTAGCTGGCACTCACAATTAAGTTTAGTATATTTGATAGAGACCTACTGACCTAAGTCTTACGTCATATGTATAGGATATATTATTCCAATTCTCAGAGCCTATTGGGAATATAAGAACTACACTACACTAGCTTGTATAACAATGTTATGTTGTATTGGCCCCTTCAGGAAGAAAAAAAAGACTCTTTCTCTTGTCTTTTCCTTTCTTTGAGTGACATTTATTTTGTGGTTATGCAGGTGTTTTTTTCACTGTTTATATGTTTACACTGGTGAGGGTTATTTCCCTTTCAGTGGGGTTTTATCAGTTATTATAGGGTTAAAACTAAAACTGGACAGCCTAATTATAATTAATGAACTTCCCACCCTATACCCCTACAAAACACAGAACCCACACCTCAAATTAAAAAAAACATCAATTAGACTATGTACATAAATAATGATCATTTAAATAAGTAATAGTAATTAAAAATTAATTATAGATTAAATATAATTAATTTACTTCCCACCCTATACGCCTACAAAACCAACAACCCACACCTAAAGCTTAAAAACTAAAAATATTAATTATGCATTTAACATACATGATTATCAATTAAATCATTATTATAAATTTTAAAAATGTATTAATAATTTTTATTTAATTTACTTCCCACTCTATTTTCTAATAAACCCCACAACCTGCCACTGTATAAAAAAATAACAAACAATTATTACATTAATCTAACAACTGCTACTAATTTACAAACCATATTAAAAAATAAACAATATTTAAACAGACATGTTAAACATGTTCAATTAACATATATATTAAAATATACACAAAAGAAATAAAAAATATACTTTTAAGAACAATATTTTAACATTGATATTACTTACCTTCAAATCAATATTCTTGTTCATAATATTCTTGATCACAATATTTCTGTGTCATAATATTTCCAACTCAATATTTGTATCAGTCGATATTACTGACTCAATATTTTGTCTGAACATCACAGTAAACACCATCACCAATATTACACCTAGTACAAGTTCAAAGGACAGTACTCATCCTCCCATTGGGAAAACCAATCACACCACGTCCAAAAAACAGTCTTTTAACTGCCTACTAATATATGCTTGATCCATTTCTGAAAAGAAGTACCAACTCACAGACACAGAGCCTGACGTACTCTTCATAACTGAATCATTGTTGGGGGATGAGATGGCTCCAGTTTTGCATGACCCTGTTCCTCCATGCTCAAACTGTCACACAAAATTGCATAGGTAAAAGAGTTGGACTAGCTGTTATATTTAAGGAAACACCAGAGCTGAGGATGTTTTCCATATACTGTTGTGGAGACTTCCTTGCCAGGTGCATCCTCACACTAACTTTCTCCTGTAACTTCCACCTTCTTGACAGATCACCACATTCCCAGACATTTCTAGGCATAGTTGCATGCCTTCTTACACTATAATCAAACATATGCATCCTGGGTGACCTACAGATATGGTTTGATTACCTAATATGCTCCACACCACAGCTATTATCACTGGGCTAGACACACCCAGTCTAAATCAGATCATCCCCAAACCCACACACATTGCTGGAAAGATCACATGTCATTTTTGCAAATCCATACCTAGTTAAATTCAAACGGATTACTCTAGTCATGTGGTCAGACCACCAACTGGTAGCTTTCCACCACAAAGACACCACAGCTCACAACATCCAAGCCCACTTTGCCTATAACTACATATCAACCTTGGAACACACTGAATTAATTTTGACGACCTAGAAACACAATTAACATCCAAAACAGATATGGACACAATAAATTTAGTGACTGTGAGTGGCTCCAGGAAGCTCTCAATACACTAAAAACAACAAAACATGGCAAACTAAAGCAAGCCCCTTGGATGAATGCAGAGCTATAAAATATAATACAACAAGCTGCAAAGCTTCAACCTACCTGGCTCAAAACATAGAACACTCAAGACAAATTACACGTTGTCAATCAAAAAACCTAAACCTAGAAACTTTACTATTTAAACAGAATTCACAATGCAAAATGTGCAAATAAAGAATGTTATTCTAATACTCACAGAATTTTGTAAACCTGAATGCACAAAAGTAAACCTTCCCATTGTGCAAGATTTTTCTGTCAAACTGGCAAATCATCACACAACCAACGCAGACATGTTGGATTCTTATTTAAGCAAAAAGAAAACTACTAGCACCAACCCATTTCCAACAATCCTCCTATCAACAATCTCAAAAAACATTATGACCTCTGTGCCAGGCTTGATGATCTGGGGCCACCATCTAAAGTATCCAAGGAGGTAAGAAAACTCAGAATTACAGTGGACTCTAAGCTAGCAATCAATGCCCAAGTGGATAAGTTAGCAAGATCAAGCTTTACACACAAGGTCCAAGTCACAATCACTACTGTACTATATAAACTTGATACACTAATGGATCACCTCTATCGATTACAAAAAGACTACAAAGAATTTGAAACTCCGTTGCCAGACTATGCCTACATGTAAAGCCACAAGCACACATCTCACCTGCGTTAAGTGACCTACATTGTTTACAGGTTGCCAGAATATCCACTCTCAAGCTTCATTGTATCATCCACAAGAGCAATATATGGCAAAGGTCCACATTTCATAAGGAAGAATATTACCCAATTCATACAACAAAAGAACCTCTACTCACAAATGACATCCTGCTTCAAAATCCTAGCACAGATAAGCAAACCATGGGTGGAACATCTTTCTCTGTCCAGGCAGCCAAATTATGGAATTCATGACCCCCACACATAAGAACCATGGGCAACTGTCTCACCTTCAGAAGTTTACTCGAGAGTTGGTTCGCCCCTACATGACTACCATACTCAAAACACTTATGGGCTGATTTTGCTGTGGGTAGGATTGCTTCCGCCCGACAGCGACTCGGTCCTGGGACCGAATGACACCTGGTCGGCGGTCCCGACCAGACCATTACAATGCGACCAAATACTGTTCGGTTGCATGCTCCCTTTCCTCAATGGGAGCTCGTGCTATGGCCATAAACTGATGAATTAATGGAGGAAGAGAAGCACACCTTGTCATCTAACTTAATCAATGTTCTTTAACTGTAGTGGTTTATTGGCGTGCACAAACCTGCTTCGCGCTTCGTCTCAGTGCGCTGTGACATAGACTATATTACCACAAGGAACCCCTTTTCTGATTCCATCAGGCTGCACTGCCACACTCGTAGTTTGAGTCCAATGTACCAATTTCTTGACAATTACTCTTAATTTAATCCATATTTCGCCATACTTTTTAATCCATTAATTTACTCTTCATTCATTATCAATTCATTTTACTCAATCTTGTGAGCGAAGTTATTTCAATGAAGCACAGAAATCCATTTTGGGTTCCACTTGCATGATTTTAATAAAACAACCCAATGCATTTCGGGAAATCACTTCCCTTCATCAGGGGCATCTATAAATATAAAAATACGTCATTATGAAACAATCTTCAAATCGGTGAACTTAATTGACAATGTAACAATAGCATTTTACGAAACCAATTTACGTGGTACTACATGTTTCAAAACCATTACCATACTCTGTTTCATTTCATGCATTGTGGTTAAACTCAAAGGATTTTCAATTCTTGTTCGTATTTAGTAGATGTAACAACTTTTTTTCAAAAGGATGAATACAGACAGGCACCGTAGTGCGCTTACCATGAAATGTAAATCCCGCGTTTGTTAAAATAACACCTTCCTTTCTTCTTTCATTCTCTGTGTGCCGAAGCACCGCTGACGCGTGACAAAATCTTTTTTGAAATGAACAAACCTTCACTTTTACGTTCCCGCCCGTACTCCAACCTCTAATTCACAACAATGTGCACCTGAGACATTCTACCATTAACATAGACGAAGGACTGTTACAAAATGCAATAGTTACCACACATATGTTCCTACGGTTCCCACAATGCTTTATAATTGTACCCATTGTCAGTGTTTGACTCCGTAATCACCATTTACACTGAATTTTTATCATTGTCAGTAAGTCCAATTCTGACCGTATTTAATAACATCCCTTGGTGCGGTACTTTTCTCTCGCCTCGTATTCCAACATGGAAGGGCTCCCACGGTCTGTGCTTGTCGCCTTGTCAAATTCTGAAACCTTCCCTGGTAATCCTTATGTTTATAATTTTTAATTTTTAATCCTGGGTGCATTCTCGTGGCGAGACGAAAAAATCAAACTGATGAATTAATGGAGGAAGAGAAGCACACCTTGTCATCTAACTTAATCAATGTTCTTTAACTGTAGTGGTTTATTGGCGTGCACAAACCTGCTTCGCGCTTCGTCTCAGTGCGCTGTGACATAGACTATATTACCACAAGGAACCCCTTTTCTGATTCCATCAGGCTGCACTGCCACACTCGTAGTTTGAGTCCAATGTACCAATTTCTTGACAATTACTCTTAATTTAATCCATATTTCGCCATACTTTTTAATCCATTAATTTACTCTTCATTCATTATCAATTCATTTTACTCAATCTTGTGAGCGAAGTTATTTCAATGAAGCACAGAAATCCATTTTGGGTTCCACTTGCCATGATTTTAATAAAACAACCCAATGCATTTCTGGAAATCACTTCCCTTCATCAGGGGCATCTATAAATATAAAAATACGTCATTATGAAACAATCTTCAAATCGGTGAACTTAATTGACAATGTAACAATAGCATTTTACGAAACCAATTTACGTGGTACTACATGTTTCAAAACCATTACCATACTCTGTTTCATTTCATGCATTGTGGTTAAACTCAAAGGATTTTCAATTCTTGTTCGTATTTAGTAGATGTAACAACTTTTTTTCAAAAGGATGAATACAGACAGGCACCGTAGTGCGCTTACCATGAAATGTAAATCCCGCATTTGTTAAAATAACACCTTCCTTTCTTCTTTCATTCTCTGTGTGCCGAAGCACCGCTGACGCGTGACAAAATCTTTTTTGAAATGAACAAACCTTCACTTTTACGTTCCCGCCCGTACTCCAACCTCTAATTCACAACAATGTGCACCTGAGACATTCTACCATTAACATAGACGAAGGACTGTTACAAAATGCAATAGTTACCACACATATGTTCCTACGGTTCCCACAATGCTTTATAATTGTACCCATTGTCAGTGTTTGACTCCGTAATCACCATTTACACTGAATTGTTATCATTGTCAGTAAGTCCAATTCTGACCGTATTTAATAACATCCCTTGGTGCGGTACTTTTCTCTCGCCTCGTATTCCAAGATGGAAGGGCTCCCACGGTCTGTGCTTGTCGCCTTGTCAAATTCTGAAACCTTCCCTGGTAATCCTTATGTTTATAATTTTTAATTTTTAATCCTGGGTGCATTCTCGTGGCGAGACGAAAAAATCAAACTGATGAATTAATGGAGGAAGAGAAGCACACCTTGTCATCTAACTTAATCAATGTTGTAAGCGCACTACGGTGCCTGTCTGTATTCATCCTTTTGAAAAAAAGTTGTTACATCTACTAAATACGAACAAGAATTGAAAATCCTTTGAGTTTAACCACAATGCATGAAATGAAACAGAGTATGGTAATGGTTTTGAAACATGTAGTACCACGTAAATTGGTTTCGTAAAATGCTATTGTTACATTGTCAATTAAGTTCACCGATTTGAAGATTGTTTCATAATGACGTATTTTTATATTTATAGATGCCCCTGATGAAGGCAAGTGATTTCCTGAAATGCATTGGGTTGTTTTATTAAAATCATGGCAAGTGGAACCCAAAATGGATTTCTGTGCTTCATTGAAATAACTTCGCTCACAAGATTGAGTAAAATGAATTGATAATGAATGAAGAGTAAATTAATGGATTAAAAAGTATGGCGAAATATGGATTAAATTAAGAGTAATTGTCAAGAAATTGGTACATTGGACTCAAACTACGAGTGTGGCAGTGCAGCCTGATGGAATCAGAAAAGGGGTTCCTTGTGGTAATATGGCCATAAACTGGCCATAACACAAGCTACTATTGAGAAAAGGGAGGTGCACTTAATAACTGCACCTGGTCGACGGACCCGACCAGCCCATTACAATGCGAACAAATACTGTTCGTCCGCATGCTCCCTTTCCTCAATGGGAGCTCGTGTTATGGCCATAAACTGGCCGTAACACAAGCTACTATTGAGAAAAGGGAGTTGCACTTCATAACTGCAGCCTGCCACGGAGTGCAGGGATCAACAAGCTGGCACTATAGGTGCCCCCTCGGCCCCTAACCGGAGGAGTCAAGCACAAGGAGGCCATACTGGGGGCGCCAAAGCACGCTTTCCGACATGGTTTCCCTGTCGGACAGGCCGGCATGGAAATCATGCAGGAAACCGTGCCTCGTAATCTCAAGTGTGGAAGGCCCGCCCTTGAGATTACTGGACAGTTTCCAACTAGCCAATGAACTCCTCGAGCCCATTGGAAGCTAGTCAGAATGACCAGCCGCTTTACTTTCCGACAGCCTAGTTCATAATTAGGCAGTCAGAAAGTAAACCGAGCTGCCCATTATGATGCAGCCCTGGAGTCCTTACTGGTTGCATCGTAATCATCCACAAAATGTACAACAATAGCATTCACAAGGCACCAAAAATACATATAAAAACGTATTTTCTTTTGAGATGTATTTTCATTGATTTTCAGTGCATTTTAAACAGACAAAGAGAAACTAATACAAACAGATAAAATAGTGCCCCTGATTAGCTATAGGCAAATGCAGCACAGGCTGACTACAGATGTAGTCATGGTCAATCTCTGCACGTGCATTGAGTAACTAATATATTCACTGGGATGTGTCACAGTAACAGTTGAATAATCTAAAAGCACATAGTCTCTCATGAAGTCTGCAAGGGGGATCTCTCATCAGTCAGGTGTCAAGGTCCGCCTGCAGTTTGTCATCATAAAGAACAAGTTTTTTATGTATTTTCTCTACTTCAGTTAACTTGGTCACATCTTTTACCAATCAGTCAATAATTGGTGTATCCCTATGCACTTTTTGGCCAATAACAGGATGAATTAAACAAATCTGGTATTGTTTTTGTTTTTGGAGTGGCTCGCATTGAATCCCAGAAGGCATATCTGAGGTGCAAAGGTATAGTAAGATGCAAGAGGTGGGTGCACCTAACTACACCCTGCTTCCAATAATCGTGGATAGGTGTGCAGTCCCAAATTAAGGGCGCCATCCTGTCGTGGGCAGGGATCGTCCGTCAAAAGGGCGGAGGTCCGGTGCCTCGAATTAGGATGCACCCGCCACAGTGGCGGGTGCATCCCACATTTGTAACATTGTGGCGGGCGGTGCTGAAAGCACCATCCACCGCAATGCCAAAAATGCATGTTGTGCGTTTCAAAGCACAACATGACAGGCACCGCGCGGCGCCTACCATGTTGTACTTTAAAACGCAGGGGGGTACCATAGGTACCCCACATGTGCACCCCCACCCCCCCCTTTCACCATGGGGGCCCACAACGGGTCCCCAAAGCAAAGACTGTATGCCTTTGCGTGGCGGCAAGGCATTCCACAAGGCACATCCTAATAAGGCTGGCGGTGTCTGATAGACACCGCCACCATATTAGACCTTTTCCGCCACGGTCGCAAGGAGACCACGGCGGAAAAGCGGCGGACGGTCTTCCCGTCCGCCGCGGACCCCCCAGCCATCCTAATGTGGCGGGGGGTCATTTCTGTGAGGATGGCGGACGGATTGCCCCCACCGGGCCGGCGGTGGCTACCGCCAGCCCGGCGGGGGCAATCCGTCTGCCATCCTAATCGACCCCTAAGTGTCAATATGAGGGCTCTCGGTCATTGCATTTAGGGTAACCCCTTTTCCTACTCAGGTTCAATTTATGTTGCATAGCTGGAATAACATAGATTCTATGTAGAAATGTTGAAATGCAGATGGGTAAATTTGGCATTGCTGAATGCGTATAAGGGTGAGTGTGTGCTGTCAGTGCACATCTGTAAATTTCAAATCACATTCTATTTTCCATATATGTCTGGAATTCAGTACCTGTTTGGGTGTATCCTATCTGAGGGCCATGAAAGGTGTGTTACACAGTCCCACCCCTGGTCTTCCACTACTAATAGACCCATGTGTTGGACTCACGTGGGATGATCACTGTGTCCCCCCCAGAGCAGCTGTGCTGCCTCACATTAAGCCTAATAATGAAGGAAATGACCTCTGTCGACCCCAAATGCATCTCCTTCACACTCAACTGATAACACGGAACCCGATTCAAAGAGATCTCTCTCCATCATGTAGCCCACTCCTTTCATTTGGACATATCCATGCCCACCACTAATCACGTAATTCCAGGGAGCTCCCATAGCTGTGAATCTTACGTATATGGGTAGGGTGGGCCCTAACAAGTGCGAAACAGTCTCCAAACCAGTATCATGTCAATTATGATTTGGGGCAGCAATAAGTCCAATGCCACTCCTGATAGCAAGTGTCTCACCAAAACATTGACAGTATAAGGGTCACCCAGTACTTCCCTGTCCATACTCTAGTCTGATTTAAACCACCCAGCAGCAAACCTCAGCTGAGTTGACAAATAGTATGCTTTTAGGTCTGGGACCCAGAGCCCTCCCTCTTCATAGGTACACCGTAGGATATCCATTTTAACTCTACTCCTATTTCTGCTCTAAACCAGCACAATAAGGATCGATTGCAACTGATCAAGGGATGCCTGGGGGATCCCAAACATGCTGCACTGGAATAGGTACAGACATTGTGAGACGACCACTATTTTTAAGATTACTACGCGGGCTATAGAGAGTGGTAGTGGAGTTCATACATCAAATGACTAACAATCTGTTGGTGTTCAGTTGATTCCACTTCTGTACCTTGTGGGTCACCATGACACCCAGATAACAAAATGATATTGACTCCCATGGGATCTCCAGCTCAGGTAGCATCTGCGGCTGCCATCCCACCTGACTTCCCAGCAGGAAAATAAATGTTTTTGCATATTTACTGGGAGACCTGTTTGCATGCTATACAACACCTCATCAGGGGTAGTAAGTGCCATACAAGTACAATTTACAATATACAGGTTGGTTATAAGCAGCCTAACTGGATCACTGTGAGAAATTAGGTTCTCAGATGGGGTTGGTGTAAGCCCTTCCCAAGCAACAGCCACAGCCCTTTTCAGGGTGAACCACAAAAGGTCAATAAATTAATCTGTGCTTACCCTCTGGTAGTATGGCACAAAAGCAGACAGTCTTAACTTAGAGGCAATGTGTATAGTATTTATGCAGCACTCAAACAGTAATAAAGTGAAAATACAAGACAAACAGCTCTGACCCTAATTTAGAAAAATAGATGTAAATGTAATAAATTAGTAAAATAGATGCAAATGTAATACATTAGTTGACTCTAAGAGAACTAAAATCCAAACAGTAAACTGAAGTTTATCATTTTAAAGATTTAAGGTAAGGATAGCGCCAAAAAGCACATATTGCCATTCACAGGTATCTGGTCATGCGGCACCAAGTGAAAGTCACAAGTTCAGGCCGACCACAATGGAGCGTGTGCTGGATACAAGGACCAGTTTAGTCCCACTGAAGAGTTAATTTCTAAAGTCCAGCACAAAGAGTTCCATTTGCGGTGGAAGAGTCCACAAGGAGCAGGGAGAGCATTGCGGATGGTCGTTGCTGTAGTGTAAAGAGCAGACCAGACATCATGGACGTCATCACTGTACCCTGAAAATCCTATCAGGCATCACGGGTGCCTGTTTCTTACGATTCGTGTTGGCAGTCAACACAGGCTAGGAACCAGTCGATGGTCCGAGAAGTCGAGAGCCGGACTACCGCGGTACAAAGATTGCATGTCAGTCTGTAATAGGGATATGTGGAAAAGCAACTAATCCGATTAAAGTCATCCCCTAAATAGAAAGAGAACGCCCTGCGCATGACTCATAACATGTACACAAAGTAGAAGTAAACAAAAAAGTCTTCTGGAACGTGGACTATAACCGTTCTTGGCAAGTGATACCTGAAGAGCTTCGGGCTCCAAGTAGATTAGTCAAGGTCCTATTATATACCCACTTTGTTGATCCACAATTTTATGAGGTGCTATCTCAGGCGGTCCTGAAGAAGGTGAATTTTTAACATACTTTTCATCAAACATATGTAGACCAGATTGCACAAGATTTTAACTTACAACACAGCAACAGTTGAGAAAATAGTCACTTTCCTGTTACCTTTTGATAGTGATTATAAACAGTGGTTGGAACAAGCATGAATGTTATAAGTAGGAGGATGAATGTGTATGATTGAGAGGAATGAGTGGTTTTGTTAGTTTGGGGGTAGGAAATTGTAATGAGTTATTATCTTTTATGAAAATAATATACACATATGGAAGAAATAAAAAGAATGGACTAGACAGAAGTGACATCACCAATTGTTTTTTATTGTATGGCGCTGTGTCAATACTTGTGTAGCACTGTACATAATGTATGTATTCACTTCCCATTTTTTTAACTGAGAAATGTATAACCTATAAAGAAATTATACGTTAAGATAAGAGACATTGATATATAAATATTAAAAAAAGAAATAAAATTATTTTGATACAAGGAAATAATGGTTTAATCTCATAGTTTTTTACAAGTGGCCAGATTTGGGAGCTATTCAAAGCCTCATAGGAAGAAATACAGGTCTAGTGGGATAGTTCATTGCAATTTATTTTATTTTCTTTCCCCTGGACCCAGACCTTATAAAGTGCATTTTAGGGGGTGGCACTTTTTTCAGATACAGACAAAGTCACCGCAGGCAGTCAATGCTGTAGAGTTAATTGCAGAGCATACATTGCCAGTTGTCACTGTAGTGCAAAGAGTTGGGTTCTCTGGGATCTTTGCATTAATGGGCAGCGCAAGAGGCGAGATCTTGCTGCAAACTTCCACAAAGAGCCCAAAATGTCAGTGTTTCTCCTTTTCATTACAGAGGAGATAAACTGACCGTCACACCAAGGATCAAGCACCTGAGAGGCACCGCTTGGGGATCAGGAACTCACTCCAGGAGAATCTAGCAGGGTTCAGACAGGTCCAGACGCAGTTCCAGAAAGCAGGTCAGCTGGGAGGGTGCAGAAAGGCCTCTGCAGATTGTTATGTCCCTGTAGCTCAGAACAGGAGGTCAGTCAGCTGACCCTTGGAGTCAATTCAGCCTGGGATGAGGGGTGCTAGTCCAGTCTTCCTTCTATGACATCAGGGTATTCTCAAGCAGCAGAGCAGCAGGGTATTCTCCTTCTGTAGTGTCTAGAGATCCCGGAGTATACTGACAAGTGGGTCCGAGGGTCCTCTTTTTATAGCTAATGAAGTGTGAGAAGCTTTAAGAGCTTTTTCCGTTACAGAGATGTTGGGAATTTTCTGCCTCCCTGCGCTGGTCCCAATCTCTTTGGGAGCACAATAGGTTAATGCAAACTCCTTTGTTTGTGATCTGGGCCAGTGCCTTTGAAGTGTAAGCGTGGTAGATGACAGGTCCTCTGCCGATCAAGCCAGGATGGCCTATCCTGCTAATAGCCAGACTCTCTATTGTGATACTGTCTGGGAGGAATGCACAATGGTCAACTGCTAACTAGTCATGTGATCCAGGAGCGTGCTGCAGGCACAAAATGGTTGGACAAGAAATTGACAACTTTTGAAAAGTGTAATTTCAGAATGGTGACTTAAAATCCTACTTTACCATTAAAGTGGGCTTTAAATTACAATTTGTCAGACACCAGTTATCACATTCCTACTTGTTCCCAAACAAACGTCATCTCTTATTAAATGTAATAAGATAATCCAATGTTATCATGAGAGAGCGCCATTTGCAGAAAAATTTGTAAGGGGGCATCATATGTACAAGTAGTCAGCACCCGTATATATAGAGGATTTTAATCATGTTTAGATGCAATGTGGGATGGAGAACTAGAGTAACTGGTATTAGAAATCTGAAGAGCCAAGGTTATGAATTGCATCCACATTTGCTGTTTAACATAGAGATGTAGTTGAAATGAAATCTTTCACTAATGAGAAGCGTGTTTAAACAAGCACTTTCGTGCATTCAGATTTGCTTATTGAAATGTATAACTGTGTCATTTATACTCGATAACTAGCGAAAATAGAAAAATGCATTTGCTATGAAGGTTAGAGGCCTAGGGAACCAAGGGATTGCTCATGCAAAATGTTGGGCCTATAAATCAAGTCGAGGCCTAGTCTATGAAACTCGTGCAGGCCTGTTTAAAAAAGTCTTGCTTAGCATTTAGCTGTGGAAATGTTTTATAAAGATGCTTTTAGAAAACTTTGCAACATTTATGGAATGTGAGCCGAATTGTATGTATTCCTTTGCAGGTGCACCACTGTGTAGGCATCAGAGTAGAAGGGCCCATTGTGTATGAGAGTTAGAAATGTTAGACTCAGACATGGAGGAGTAGACCAGGAATTTGAAGATACAACTGGAAGCGACAGGGAGTCTGAGACCCAAGGACGTTTTAACGGACGAGGATGGAAGAATGCCATAGTGGAAAACTTTTGAAATCAATACCTTCGAGAGGGGCGTACCGAAAGGCGTGTCGTTCACATTTTGGGGTTTCGTATTAGGGACAGCACCCCGAGGGTGGAGGCAGAGCAGATGGGCTGAGGAGTTAGAGAGAGCAGTTGGCTTGGCAGGGAGCTTAGCTAGGATTGATGATTCTCTAGTCTAAGAGAGAAGGTGAGTGAACTTTTCGGGAAGTCACCACTGCTGACACCTTTGGTTAGGTCAGGCAATTGCTGAGTTGGGATGTCACTTAAGCATAGTGTAGGGACAGACTAATCTGAATTTATGTCTATTATTCCAATGAGTACCAGAACACAGGTTATAGCAATCTTGTTTAGTCTGATGATTCTGGAATTGATTCTCGTATTATTCATCAGTCGCCTGAGACTTTTCCATGGAAACTGACGGAGAGGGACAGCGCGGCAGAAAGCAGCAGGTCGGAGGAGAGTGAGTATGAAAAGGGTCATGCGTTGTTAGATTGCGGTTATGTTGTGTTGTTGTGTTGTGTTGTCTTGCGGAGTTGAGTGCCTGTAGTGTGAAAGAGAACAGGTTGTGAGCGCGCGCAACCGGAGAAAATCTTAAGCTCGAGGGGAGTTTAAGTGGTTCGGGTGTATCGAACACCCAAAGTAATTGTCGACCATTGTTAAGGGGGTCATGAGGTACCATTGATCGCCCGCAGGACCGAGATAGGGGGAACGAATGTGTGAGTGCGTGGGTAACGAACGATGGTCGGAAGTTGCCGTGAGTTTGTAACCTATCAGTTGAGGCGATTGTCCAGTCGTTCGCGGACAGACATTTGCCAGTTTGGTGACAATTACAGTTAGACTGTGGACGTACAGTCAGGGAAGTGGTTGCTTGGTCGGAAGTAACCATTTTTCAGTGTATGATTGGAACGCATGCGAGACCGCGAGACGAGCGGAGAGAGGAGGGGAACTGCTGCAAAACGGAGGCGAGTGACGTCAGAAAGAGCCGCGCTGGGATTGGTCGGCTAGCGTGGAGCCGCGCTGGGATAGGGCGGTTAGTGAGAAGCCGCGCTGAGATTGGTGGATTGTCATCAGGAAGTTAACGAGTGCAGTAAACAAGAAAACGTTGTGAATTTTCATCATGAAATGTTTTAAAGTGTTGCGGAAATGTTTCAAGGGCGACAACAAGATAGAACCTCGGGGTGGGGAGGAGGCTCCACCCGAGGATACTCCAGCTTATTATATGGCAACGAATGTTGGGTTACACACCATATTGTGGCTTGGTACCTGGTGTAAGATGACAGATGGAAACGAAGAATTGACATTTCCTAAATATGGAACGTTTGGACTAGAGGTGTTGTATCAGTTGAAAGCGATTATGGCTGCGTTGAGATGCGAGATGAGATGCAATGGCCAAGAGGTGGAGGGTACAGACCATTGAAGGAGATAGGTTGTACCCGTTGTTGGTAAATACGGGAGATGCACAGAGGAAAAGTACGGAGGATGAGGACAGTGAGACAGACGACAGCCTGATAGAGAGGCTGTTATCAGAGAGACCACCTCCTTACATTCCTGAGTTGGAGGGAACGCCAACATCAGCAAAGAACTGGGAAGTCCCTGACGGGGATGGTGGGGTTAAAATGGTGAGTGGGTCGAGTACCTTAGGGGACAAGTTTTGCCCAGCAGAGGGAGAAAAGGCACCTCCACCTTCCCCAGTGGCGAGAGTAGTGGGAAGGTTTACAGTACAAAAAGTTCGGGTAGAAGAGGGCGTCAACTCTCAGAAACTGCCAGATGCTCTTACGGTACTGGTTACCATAGGTCCCATAGTATCAGTGTACAATCCAGAACAGAAACAATGCGAGAGTCCGCCACGAAGAGAGAGCGAGAGATGTGTCAGCGAGGACAGGAGTAACGTGGCGGATGGGTGGAGGCAGTTGCCAAAGCCCGTAGAAAGAAGCACTCCTTTGGCAGCATCAGCGGACTCCTCAGAAGAGCAAATGGGTTGGAGAGGACCAATGGATCTGAGGGGACCGCGGCCGAGGTCGATGAGAGAATTAAGGCCAGATTTGAGAACTTGGGAGACCATTGTGGACACTCAGAGTGATAGATCGAGGAATGTGTTTGGGTCTGAGAACCAGGAGAATAGGATGGAGTCTCACTGTGTGCCTAGTGAAAGCAGGCAGGAATGGGTTCGCGAAGGGGTGGGGAATAGGGGGGCGTCCCACCACACCTCTGGCGACAGTAGACAAGAGTGGGACCGAGAAGGTTGGGAAAACAGAAGGGTTCCCCCTAACACACCTGAAGAAAACAGACGAGAGAGTCAGGACTGTGGCGGGAGGGACTCTAATGGGACTTCTAGTCAAGGTACATTGATGGCTGCAATTAAGGCACGAAGGATAGATGTGCTGAGACTAAAATCAGAGGTGGAGGAAATAGTGGAAGGTACATTGCCACTAGAAAGAATAGAACTCTATGAACCAGACAAGCTGTTGTTTGTGGCTAAAGATGTTACCCGAAGGGCTAGGACAGCTCATGAGAAACTCTCTGAATTAGCAAGCAAGTATGCAGTGGATTTGGCAAAAACAAAAGCACTACAGGGTGGCCATAGGTTGCAATACTCGGACCAAGACCTGGAAGAGAAGAGGGTGATCGGATTAAAAACCCACATCAGGGAACTGATTGTGGGGATCCGAACGTGGTCCAATTTGGAGAAGTGGGAAGAAAGGTGGTCAAAGAAAAAGACGGTTAGACGAAGTGTTATTGAGACATCCCCGGGAGGAGGATTGATGCATACACAAGCGTACCCCTTGCGGGAGGTGGCTCATGGGGGTTATGTACATGTGCCCGGGAGTAGGGGAGATCTGGCTGCCTTTACAAACACATTTCCAAAATTGCGTGAGAGTCCAGTGGAATGGTACAAACAGGTAGAGAGGTTCGTTAAAATCTCAAAGGTGTTGTGGATTGATTTGAACACGCTGTTTGACATTGTGGTTCCAGGTGATTTGTGGATAGAATGTAAGGTCAGTGTTGAATGGCCCACCGCCGAGCCAGAGCGAGATGCTGCCACAAATGGACCGTCACCCAGGGTGATGGCAAAGTATGAGCAAGCGATCACGTGGCTAAAAACTAAAGTACCTCCACAGGACATTGACTGGGTGAAAATAGATCGGACTAGGCAGGAACCAAAGGAGACAGTACATGAATATTATGAGAGATTATTGCAGATTTTCAAACAGTATAGTGGATTAGGTGTTATGGATCCAAAAGACATGGGACAGTTTGTATCCAAGTTTGTCCTGGGACTGAGGCCTGATATTTGTCTCATGATACAGCAACATTTAATCTGTTGGCAAAACAAGCCTCTGGATGAGATCTTGAGGTATGCGAGGTATTGCAGTGATGAGATAGACTCGAAGACAAGAAAACTTAAGGATAAACTGATGTTAGTACAGATGCAATCAGGAGGACAGGGTCAGTCAAGCAATGGTACGTTGGGGAGGAAATCGGGAGGACAGAAAAGGGACAACGAGGAGGGTCCGAGACCAAGGATAGATATAGCGACCCTGAAAAAGACGACCAAGTGCCATCAATGTAATGAGGTCGGGCATTGGAGACGCGAGTGTCCCCATAACCCAGACAATCAGGTACAGGAGGAGGAGGAGGAGGAAGTCCAAGCCTCTCCAGTCTGGAAGGTAACGGTGACAAAATACCAGACGACTAAAGGGGGGACTTCAGCCCCTAGGGCTCCGGTTCCCCAGCCGCCGAAGATATCAGCAGGGAACAAGGTTTACAAGCAGATGCCTTTCATAGTCGAAGGGGACGAGTGTTATTACTTTGACCCAGTGACAGGACAGTACCTGGATGGGGAGGAGGGCTGTACTCTTGGAGCGGTGCTGGAGGTAGATCAGAGAGGACCATTTGTGGAGGCAGATGTAGATGGACATCCCACCACCTTTTTGGTTGATACTGGTGCTTCTCGCTCTACTGTGCGATCTGCGGTAGTTCCCAACTTACCCCTTTCAGGACAGACCATCAAAGTTGTAGGAGTCGCAAACAGGAGAATGACAAACCCCCTGACCGAGCCAGTCCCTGTGAAGATCGGAAGTTTCAGAGATAGACACCAGTTCGTAGTGTGTGATTCCAGTCCTGTGTGCCTGTTAGGAAGAGACCTTTTGTGTAAACTCAATTGCACCATCTATTGTACCCCAAAGGGAGTGGAACTACAGACTAACGATGACGATGCTGACTTTAAAGTTGCAAATACGCATGTGTGCATTAAATTGTACCCTGCTTTGACGGTGGAGGAACTCCCTTGGGATTTGAGAGATTCAGTCTCACCGGAGGTTTGGGACTTTACAGGGGAGGAAATCGGATTGATTAAAGGAGTAGAGCCGGTCAGAATTCAAGTAAGACCGAATGCAGAATTCCCGAGAACACCCCAGTATAAGTTGACCCCGGAAACACTTGCAGGAATAAAACCCGTGATTGAGTCCATGATTAGACAGGGAATTCTAAAGGAGGTTATGGGCAGTCCCTGTAACTCTCCGATAATGGGTTTGCAGAAACCTAGTGGGAAGTTTAGGATTGTGCAGGATTTACGAAAGGTTAACAACATAGTTGTTCCATGCTGTCCAGTGGTACCGAATCCATCAGTGATACTGTTTCAGATACCGTTCCAAGCTGAATGGTTCTCTGTGATTGACTTGTGTCAAGCCTTCTTTTCCATCCCATTACATGAGGAGAGCCAATTTCTTTTTGCGTTCAAAATAGAGAGCCGCGTCTTAACATGGTGTCGTATCCCCCAAGGGTATACAGAGAGTCCATCAATCTTTAATCAGTTGCTGAAAAGGAATCTTGAGAGTCTGGTACTGCCGCAGAACTCTGTTCTTGTGCAGTACATAGACGACCTCCTTGTTGCGTCAGACACCGAAGATGCTTGTAGGATTGACACCATTGCCTTGCTGAACCATTTGGCAGAGAATGGACACAAGGTATCCACCAACAAGTTACAGTACTGCCTATCTGAAGTGCAGTATCTGGGTCACAGAATAGAGAAGGGAAAGAGAAAGGTGTCGCCTGACAGGATTGAGACGATCATGAGAATGACGGTGCCTTCAACCCAGAGAGAGGTCAGGATGTTCCTAGGCATGGTTGGCTACTGCCGACAGTGGATTGCTAACTTTTCTCTGAAGGCGAAACCATTGCAGAAACTGACGCACAAGGTCGTGAGTGATCCGGTACCATGGGACACAGATTGTATGATGGCCTTTCTCGAGCTGAGAGAGGACTTGTGTCGCGCTCCGGCTCTGGGAATGCCCGATTACACCAAATCGTTTGCATTGTTCTGCAGTGAGAGAGAGGCGTGTGCTTTGGCAGTCCTAGTGCAGGATCATGGAGGAGTCCGTAGACCAGTTGCCTACTTCTCGGCTACCTTAGGTCCAGTAGCCGCAGCGTTGCCCGGATGTCTCAAATCCGTTGCTGCAACAGGTGTCAGCATTGAAAGATGTGAAAGTATTGTGATGGGATATCCACTGACAGTGCATGTACCCCATTCTGTGGAATTGTTGATGACCAGGACCAAGACGCAGCACTTGACCAACAATAGGCTCACACGCTACGAGCAGGTTATACTTGCTGCGGAGAATGTGACTCTCAGGAGGTGCTCTGTCTTGAATCCTGCTACTTTGTTGCCATTACCAAACGATATAGAAGATGATTGGGAAGACCATGATTGCCTTGATGTGACTGAACTATGCACCAAATCTAGACCGGATATTGTTGATGAGCCATTGACGGACCCTGATGAAATTTACTTTGTGGATGGCTCATGTGTAAGAGACAATACTGATCAGTTGAGAGCAGCGTTTGCTGTCTGTACTATTTCTGGAATAATTGAAGCAGCCTGCCTGGAAGGAGTACACTCCGCACAGGTGGCTGAGATAATTGCGTTGACGCGTGCCTGTCTGGCAGCCAACGGGATTCGGATCACCATATTCACTGACAGCCAATATGAATTTGGGGTGGTTCATGACTTCGGTCAATTGTGGTCTTAAAGGGGCTGCATGGCATCATCGGGCTCCCCAATCAGGAATGGCGAATTTATCAGGTTATTGCTGGAGGCCTTGCAAGGTCATGCAGAGATAGCCGTGGTAAAATGCACGGCCCATACCAAAGGTACAGATTTTGTGACAATGGGGAATCGTTATGCTGATGAAGTTGCACGATATTGTGCGGAGCAGGGATACTCCTTTACTGAACAAACAATTGAGGGACCAAAGGAAAGAACCGAACTAAGCATGATGCTTGAGGTGGCAGACACATGGGAAGAGTTGAGAGACATGCAAGGACAGGCGTCAGACTATGAAAGAAGGGTGTGGGAATCGGCTGGTTGTGTTAAAGGAGATTTGGACATGTGGATTTCAGCTGATGGAAGAGCTGTGTTGCCGAATGAGTTGGTGAGTGCAATGGTACGACAGATACATGGTCCTGTGCATCTGGGAAGGGATGCGATGATGCGTGTGTTCAGGCAAACGTGGTACAATCCGAAATTCAGACAGGCTGCGGAAGCAGTATGTCAGAGATGTGTAACCTGTCAGCAGATGAATGTTGGGAAAAGAACACCAGTTACATTGAGTCACATTGGGAGGTCCGGAGGACCTTTCTATAGGATGCAACTGGATTTCATTGAGATGCCGAGGTGTAACCACCTCAGATACGACTTAGTGATTGTGTGTGTGTTCTCTAGATGGGTTGAGGCATATCCCACTCGTAGGTGCGATACACTCACAGTAGTGAAACTATTGTTGAGGGAATTGGTGCCACGATTCGGGGTTCCGACCTCTTTGGAATCGGACAGAGGAAAGCACTTTAATAGCGAAGTTGTGAAGATGCTCTGCTCTGCCCTGAACATTGACCAGAGGCTGCATTGTAGCTACCGCCCAGAGGCTTCTGGCATAGTGGAGCAAATAAACGGAACTCTCAAGGCCCGAATGGCAAAAGTGTGCTCATCCACAATCCTGAAGTGGCCCGATGCATTGCCGTTGGTACTAATGAGTATGCGTAGTACCCCAGACAGGAGGACAGGGCTCTCACCTCATGAAGTACTGATAGGGAGGGCTATGCGACTGCCATCTATTCCTACAACTGCCTTGCTGAATATCACAGATGATCTGATACTTGATTACTGCAGGGGACTTTCTGATGTCATCCGTTCTGTGTCCCTTCAGGTGCAGGCTGCTGAAATCCCGGCTTCTAGTGACCTTTGTCATGACCTGTGCCCGGGTGACTGGGTCCTGGTGTGGAAACACGTTCGGAAAAGTTGCCTGGATGTGCGTTGGAGAGGACCTTTCCAAGTTATCCTGGTAACAACCACTGCTGTGAAGTGTGGCGGATTGCCAAACTGGATCCATGCGTCTCATACCCGACGAGTCCCAGCACCCCTAGAAGGAACAGCTCCTCTAGAAGAGAGAAATTCTGACGAGGAAGAAGATCCACAAGAGGGGTCGAGTCAAGCTGTGGGGGTGCCAGTGGAAATTGGGGACTCCCCTAATCAAGCTGAAAGTGACCACAACGACAGTGACACTGAGTCTGCTTCAGAAAGGGGAAGTGGCTACGAAGGTGATCTGAGCGCAGAAGAGGCTGACAGTGGGGACGAACAGGGTGTGCAAACAAGAAGCAGAAGAGCCAGAAGTGCAGAGGCTCATTGGCCCGAGAGACGGAGGCGAATGAACGTGAGATTGGCTTCCGAGAGAGATCTTGCTCCGGTGTCCGAAGAATCAGATCCGGAAGAGGGAGAACCAGAATCAGAGCAAAGGGGTCCGAGAAGGTCAAGGAGGGTAAGAGTACCTTGCCGAAGATACGCCACTCCTGAGTGGACCTACCCCTTTACAAATGCCAGGTGTACTGAGGTCCGGGAGGGTGAGGTCAGTGGCTGTGACCAGTATGATCCCAAACGTTAAGTTGGAAGTGATAGTGTTGGTACCTTGACTTGAAATTGAAGGCGTACTGACACTCACGATTCCCAATCCCCCTTACCTAAGCAAGATACGTGATTTACTCCTGGATAGACTGATTTTTCCTACATTTGGTCCGGATATACCAGCCTATGACGCAGTTGTGCTCCACATGGAACTTTTAGACTATGTGTTGCAGGCAATTGGACCCAGTATCATAAACGATTATTAAAGACTTTGTAAATAGCTGTGAACTAACCTAGAGCCGAGTGAAAGAAGAACAAATTTAGGGACTTTCCACAGAGGACGGACAAGGGTTAGGGTTGTCTGCTGTTGTTGAAGCAAAAGAAGAACTGAAACGGATTTCTGATTCCCAGCTGTGGTTTGAGAGACTCAAATAACAAAGAAAGAGAGTTTTGGGTGCTTTCCGAGAGCGAACTACTTTGTGCTGAGACCATGGCGCCTGGAAACCCGAATCGTAGAGCCAAGTGCATAGTAGGAACTCTTTTAGGAGGAGTGATACTCCTTATAGCTATAGTAGTTTTAGTTTCCTATTTTGCACCACACGAACAGGTAGGGAAGGCTGAGGGGACACCGACACCTACCACCCCTAGCCAGAAAGAAGACAGAGCAAGAAGAGAGAAAGCTTTGCTGGCTGCAGAAAGTCGCAGGCTACATACAGATCTGTCTAAGGGAAACTTTGGACAGAATGCATATGCAAAGTTGTTGTATGAATACATTGATGCGATGGATGCGAAGGACTGTTATGTGTGTATGCAACTGCCAGCTTCAGTAGATGAGGGCATTAGATACCATCACCTTCCATTGACATATGGAATTTCACGTAGTTTACTGATCAGTATACTTTATGGGCGAAATCATTTTGAATATTTCTTTTCGAATTATGATGCTGTGTTGCCGGAAGTCCCGAATTACAAGCACCTGAACAAAGGAATTATTACAAGTCAGAGGACAGACTTGGATATTTTTTCATTCCCACACAAGAGCTAGACACCCCGTATGCACACCGACACAACTTGACCTGCTCATTATCTGAGACGGAGAAGAAGTTCATTGAACAGGTGGAAGATAGGTAAACGAAGCAAAAACAGTTGCGAGATTCAGGGCAAGGCAAAGTAGATTGGACGGAAGAAGAGAAGCAGCATAAGTCAAGAGGGAGTTATGGTCCAATAGCTCTAGATGAAGTGCAGAAAGGGAAGTTGTGCCTTCACAGACCACAGACGTATTATGAAAATGTGTATGTGGGTCATACTACGTGTGAACACACCTTCACATTGGAATATTACACGAAAGATTTCTTGAAGAGCGTGGTGCAGGTGATTCCTACTGTGTATTTTGTTTGCGGAAGGAATGCGTATGTGAGATTGCCAGAGAAGTGGTATGGAACATGCTATCTAGCAATTATTTTTCCCAACATTTATCATACTGAAAATTTTGCGCTCTTGGAGGGAGGGCCTCAAAGGAGGGGAAAGCGAGGTTGAAAGTGCTGGAGCAATTGTGGGAGATGTGTTTGGAGCAGCGATACCTATGTTGGGGGTCATTTTGAATGATGTGAAAATACGGCGATTGGCAACTGTAGTGGACGAATTGTCAATGAATACAGCTAAGTCACTAGTGTTGGTTGAGGGAGAGATGTTGTCGATCAGGACGATGGTTTTGCAGAACCGTCGTGCGCTAGACGTCATACTAGCGAAAGAGGGCGGAGTCTGTAAACGATTGAAGGTTCAGGAATGTTGCACTTATCTCCCAGACAACACTAAGGATCTGGAAAAATATATAAGCAACATTACGGCAATCCATTACGAAATAGAGGATTTGACTCAAGAGAATGCGTGGGAGACGGTTGGCAAGGGATTTGGAGAAGTTGGAAACTGGTTTGCCAATTTGGGAAAGAGTTTCATTGGGTTTGTACTGAAACCCCTCATCATAGCGGTGGCATGTGTGATTGGATTGTGGGGTTTAGTGAGATTGTACAAGTGGTACAGGTCAACTAGATTGGCGAGATCAATGAGAGCGCAAGAGGTACGAATGGAGAGGCTGCAGGACAGTCAATACCGCAGCTTGAGAGCGTTGGAAATGCTCAAGCGAGGGAAAATGGCCACAAGCTCGGTTTAGAGCGGTTCTTACCCCGAGGAAGGTGTAAGGGTGGTGAAGACACGGGTCATCAAAGGGGGGAACTGAGAGAGCGCCATTTGCAGAAAAATTTGTAGGGGTGCATCATATGTACAAGTAGTCAGCACCCGTATATATAGAGGATTTTAATCATGTTTAGATGCAATGTGGGATGGAGAACTAGAGTAACTGGTATTAGAAATCTGAAGAGCCAAGGTTATGAATTGCATCCACATTTGCTGTTTAACATAGAGATGTAGTTGAAATGAAATCTTTCACTAATGAGAAGCGTGTTTAAACAAGCACTTTCGTGCATTCAGATTTGCTTATTGAAATGTATACCTGTGTCATTTATACTCGATAACTAGCGAAAATAGAAAAATGCATTTGCTATGAAGGTTAGAGGCCTAGGGAACCAAGGGATTGCTCATGCAAAATGTTGTGCCTATAAATCAGGTTGAGGCGTAGTCTATGAAACTCGTGCAGGCCTGTTTGAAAAAGTCTTGCTTAGCATTTAGCTGTGGAAATGTTTTATAAAGATGCTTTTAGAAAACTTTGCAACATTTATGGAATGTGAGCCGAATTTTATGTATTCCTTTGCAGGTGCACCACTGTGTAGGCATCAGAGTAGAAGGGCCCATTGTGTATGAGAGTTAGAAATGTTAGACTCAGACATGGAGGAGTAGACCAGGAATTTGAAGATACAACTGGAAGCGACAGAGAGTCTGAGACCCAAGGACGTTTTAACGGACGAGGATGGAAGAATGCCATAGTGGAAAACTTTTGAAATCAATACCTTCAAGAGGGGCGTACCAAAAGGCGTGTCGTTCACATTTTGGGGTTTCGTATTAGGGACAGCACCCCGAGGGTGGAGGCAGAGCAGATGGGCTGAGTTAGAGAGAGCAGTTGGCTTGGCAGGGAGCTTAGCTAGAATTGATGATTCTCTAGTCTAAGAGAGAAGGTGAGTGAACTTCTTGGGAAGTCACCACTGCTGACACCTTTGGTTAGGTCAGGCAATTGCTGAGTAGGGGTGTCACTTAAGCATAGTGTAGGGACAGACTAATCTGAATTTACGTCTATTATTCCAATGAGTACCAGAACACAGGTTATAGCAATCTTGTTTAGTTTGTTGATTCTGGAATTGATTCTCGTATTATTCATCAGTCGCCTGAGACTTTTCCGTAGGATTATGTTTGTATTAGTACCTGTTTACCTTTTGAACCTTTTGTTGAGATGCTTGTACCTTCAATTGTTCTTGGTTATGTAATAAACCTTCAAATTTAGTCCTTAGTCAGTGGTTCTTTGGGGGAAGCAATTGAGAATCTTGGAATTAAATTGAAAATTGTGAACAGGTTGCCTTAATCACTCTATGACAGGTAAAAAGGTTCAGTCCACCTGAGACGGGATTCTGGAGAATGGTAAGCAGACTCTAGAAGTTAAAATCCCGCCTTTCCAATCATATAGGAGAGGTAGGCCTTGCAGTGGTAAAAAACGAGCTCACTTCCAGGACATGTAAAACTTAAAAGTACATGTTCAACTTTTTAAATACACTGCACCATGCCCTATGGGCGGTCTAGAGTATACCCTAGAGTGGACTTACATGTTTTAAGGAAGATATAGGCCTGGCAAAAGGTTTACTTTGCCAGGTCAGATTTGGCAGTTTAAAATGGGTACAGGGTGCAATGGTTGACCTGAGACATGTTTAAAAGGCAACTTAAGTGGGTGCCTCAGGTAAGGCTGAAGGGCCACTAGTAGCATTTCAATTTACAGTTTCTGGTCACAGCTGGTACCACTTTACTAGGGACGTACAAGTAAATTAAATGTGCCAATTGGGTGTAAGCTAATCTTACAATGTTTAAAGGAGAGAGAAGAGCCTCTTTGGGACTGCCTAGCAGTGGCAAAGTGCAAAGAGTCATGAAAGCCATTAATAAGGGGTTCAGAAAACAGAAGGGGTGAATGCAAACAGTTTGGGGTTTACCCTGCAGAGAGGGCCAGGTCCAGCAGGAAGGTTTGCTTTAATTTTGGTATTAGTGCTTCTGGCACATTTCCATACATGACTCTTTTCCTGTTATTTGTCTTTGCATTTTTGATATTTATTGCAATCTCTTTTAGGACAGTAGTTTGGTTGGCAAAAGAGAATGGTTGCTCTGTTAGTATTTCTGATATTTTGCTTAGGATATTACTTATGCCATTTATTTCTGAAAGGACTGTATGTGTTGGGGGAACGTGTTTATCAACAACCGACCTTGTAGAAGTGGTTGTACTTAGCATGTCTGTGTTCTCAAGAGATCCATGTGTGCCCTCTGTTGATGGTATCAATTATTGCCATTCAGGTGAAGTCATTACATGCCTCGGCTGAGAATCAACCGGATCGATGTGTCCAATGTATTAAGTAACTCAGGGTTATACATTGAGCTTCCTATCTCTGTTTGGGTGCTAGTTACAATAGTGGAACGTAATATACTGTTCCCATTGTTCTGCCCCGTCGTAGATGGATTCATTGTCTGGTTCCAGCTCAGGTAGTGGTAATAATGCGAGGCCTGTTTGTGCATTCATTTGAGCTGTTGCCAGCCTAGAGGTTTTTTTGCAGAGGTGCTTTCTCGTTTCTTCCCCTGTGGGGCAGAATGTCTGGAGCTGTTTATGAGGGAGTTTGTGGGCATTGTGATGCACCCTGCATGGGGTGCTCGACCACAGAAACGACAGCAAACTGTAGGAGAAGCCAGATATTTACCACCTCTTGATTATGCCAAAAAATGACTTTGGCTATGTTGATGACATCACTTTAGCTTGGGGGCTGGTAGAGAGGCAACCAAACACCATTCGACATTCACAACACTTTATATTTCTGATTAAGTTCAAAAAGGTGTCTCATTGGGATGAAGCCCTGACACACGGTAGTTTTTAGAATTTTCACTTGATTGCTTATCAAACTCACATATGCTTATCCTCAAAGATAGCTCTTTCTAAATAATGTGATTTTTTACAGACAATTTCATCTGCCACAAATTGTGCGAGAAAATTGCATATCAGATTTTCCTTGGAGACCCCTCAGGAGCACATATTAACTTAAGGGAAAAAACTCTTCCCGTTTTCCATTTGCAGATCATTTATATTAGAGTGAGAGAGGGGTTATTCAGTGCTGGGTGCAATTCCCCATGCACACGCACAGTCTAACAAGTTATTAATGTTTCCTGTGCGAGAGCACACACAGGTGAGGAGCCTTCTTCATTCGGTCCAACACGTTAAACTTCTCACTGCCTCCGAGAACTATATAATTAGGTCATAGCTAGCGGGAGGTAACAGGTAGAGGCAAAATGAGTCTTTTGGTCACAAAAGCTGCTTGCTAAATAGCGGCTAAGTCAAGCCGCATCCATTGCAGCTCAACTCGTGATAGACATTCATTTAATTAATCTGACCCTGTCCACGTGGGAAATAGACGCGGCCTGACAGTTGTCTGCGCTGATAAACAGCACCAGTTTGTGGCGTTAAAAACGTTCTGATTGTTATCACGTTTCTGATAGGAGCCTTGAGTGGCAGCAGGCAGAGGCTTCTGTTGCGTGTTAAAGTAGGAGCTGCATGTTAGAGAAAAGTAGAAACTGAATCAACACGTGGCGTGTGTTCATGGAGTGAACGCAACTGAATTAGTGAATGCTAAATAAATAGCTTTAGGGTGTAAATGATTTGCAATTAAGATATAGGCTGTTCAATATGTAGCACATATAGGGTGCATACCCTTTGCTCTGCTTTTATGTACCTTCATTACTACTACTTGCCGAAGTCAAGTTTTTTGTTTTTGCGGATTTATATAGCGCGAACTTGACCCGAAGGTATCAGAGCGCTTTACATGAGCATCAGTTGCATTACACAGGAACACATTCGTTTTTGTAAGTCACGAGGAGGTCAAATGATTTGCGAATTGAGCAGAATCACGGGATGTTGGGCGTCCCTGCCGTGACTCGAGCGCGGTCGATCGCTCTAGCCGTTAGGCCACACCCTCTCCCCCGGTTTGTTACATTTGCACCTAGCTCATGGGTCATCTTCTCTGAGGATGTGCGTTTATGCACTTGAAAGAGAGCAAGCAGGCGTGGAAGCTCAATAAAGACATATATTGCACATATATGCCATCAGACCCGATTCAGGAGTGAGACTCGGTTTTTGAAGCCCAAAACGACGTTCTTTTGGCTGTCTCCCGCCTGAAATTGCGTCTGAAACCGCTTTTGCTTCAATAGAAGTCAATGGGTAAATACATTCCCCCGATTTTATTTTAAAAATCTCCCACGTTCTTGTTTTGACATGTTGGCATGTAAGATATTGCCTGTATCCTGAAACCATTTATAAAATAGCACTTTGTTCCTGTAATTGCTGCAAAATGTTTAGTCATATTTACACGTTTTTTAAATTTAATACATTTGATAATTTTGCTCATATCCAGAGAACAGGAAACATACATTGCATACACAAAAGAAAAGGAGGAATATTAGAGGATACGAATGTGCTGGATATGAAATTGTGAAACTGAAGCTGGAGAAGTAACTGAAATTATAGCTATTTCTGTAAAATATTCCCATTATAATGCAATGCTGACAAAGTAAGTGAAGGATGGAAAGGCATAGCAGATTGAAGAGAAATCATCCTGGAGAAATTTATTTTAAGCATCAGCTGAAATGGCTGCACCAACCTTTCCGCAATGCATGGGACCTTTGACTGATCTGGGAATAGTCATTTTTGGTCCAACTCAGCTACTATAGCTACTGATGCTAGCTCGAATGCCAAGGACTCATTTTTTTGAGTTTAAACTGAAAACATGCATGGCCTGTGCACAAACTTCACATGACTGCCAGCTGCCTTTCAACCAAGCACACCTGGGGGTTGGAGATGATACAGCGGTAATTTAACAGAAATTACTCAATACAAAACCTCATCTACCTCTATTTTACCGCTGAAAAGGGGTTGGGTCCTTGACACCATGTATTACCTTCAGGAGACTTTACATAAACATGAACAGTCAAAAATGCAATTATTATTTAAGCAAATAAAGAGAGTTAGAAAGTATTTTAAAGGGTTTTATTTTCTAGTAAAAGAATTAAGGTATTCTCTAACCCTTTGTTCATTATTCAAATAACAATCAGGTTACAGAATTTGGAAACAGGAAAAATAGCATTAATACAGAAAATATTACTGTCTGCATATAAGCATCGCATGTAGAAAAAAAATGTGGCACAAATGTCAGTCAAAACTCTTAAAGAGTTTCAAGGAAAAAAGAGTCTTGCAAGGCTAATCAATAATTAATAATTTGCAAAAAATCTCCCATTAAGAGAAATAAATGCATAAGACAAATCTTTTCAAAACGAATTAATTAGTCAAAGCATAAACTTAGAATTTTAACATCTGAACCTATTCTAATCAGCTGCGCTCTCTGCTCTGGTGATGCTCAATCTGTCTCTCTCCCTCTCCATCATCTGACACAAAGGCTGCTCCTTGAAAATGCTCCTCCTTTACAAGTCCTCAGAGCAATGTGATGTGCCTTGCCAAAAATATGACGTGCAAGGACTTCTTTGAAAAAAAAACATATGAGCAAGAAACTCATCCTGTCTCTCCTCGGACGCAATCTTCTCCCAGGCTGCAGCAATCTCCTCCCGCAATGTTTCTTGTACCTAACCCATAAATTGTCTGGTTTAATCTGTTCTCTCAAGAGCTCACACGTCCCCCTAAAGCCTAAAAGCAAAAGAGCCTACCACGCCTCTAAAGAGGTCATTATTTATACTCTAATTCTTGGCAGACTACACACAAATGTTTCATATTCAGAAAAGCTTGTACCTGATTGGTCAGCCACGATGGTATGAGGGTCTCACTATTCTGTTCTCATTGCAAATTCCAAACTATACCGGTTTTAACAAAAGAAGCATTAATGATTAATACATTTATATGTTTTAGCAACATTTACAAGGAAAAATGTTTCATTCTATTTTCCTCCAGCCTGTCACATCGCAGGCAGAAAGGATACTTTAACTAACACTGGTACACCTGCACAATAACAAGAATATACAGTTCACAGTGGCCTTGACTCCTTCTATTCTTGAGGCAAGCTGGTACAATCTGCCCATGCTCTCTTCTTTTAATGCAAGTCACAGACTTGCTTGATTCACAGGCAGCCATTTTATCTTAGGCCCAAAAACAAAACAAACACAAAAGAGTATTAACTTTATGTAAATAAATCCATCATGTTTTTCCACCCCATACTAATACCTTTCATAGATGATTACCTAGCAAAGCTATTAGTTTAAAGCAGCTTTTCTTATTATTTGTGTTCAGCATTCAAAAATTACAATGCAACGGTCTCGCCTTTGCAAAAGTTAGAGCTATTGGCATTGTAAATGACAACATTTTTATTTATGTGTTGGTGTTGAAAACAGATAAATAAATGGCATTGTCATTTACAATGCCAATAGCTTAATCTCTCGCAAATGCGAGACCTATTGCATTTGCAATAAGATGCGTATTTACGCGAGTTTGAGCTAATGATATTGCAAATAACAACGCGTTTTATTTATGTTTCATAAACCAAAACATAAATAAAATGTCTCTCACACTGCTGTATCTCTCACACTGCTGACTCTCACACTGCTGTCTCTCTCACACTGCAGTCTCTCCCGAGAACACATATGTGCTGTCTCTCACACTGCTGTATCTCTCACACACACTGCTGTTTCTCACACACTGCTGTCTTTCTTACACACAATGGTGTCTCTCACACACACTGCTGTCTCTCACACTGCAGGTGTGGGATGTGGGTTTCCAGCTCATATCTGGAGGGTGGGCGCTGCTGCGTTTCATGGGTATTTTTTTTTACATACTCCCCAGGGCATTAGTGGTAGCTTCAGAAGCTTTTGTTTTGGGTGGAGGGATGTTGGGGGTCAGATTTCAGCCCAAAGCCCCGACCTATCTTCATGACCTTGTGCCCTCATGCTTCGTAAACGCATTTGGCTTATGATTTTTTCCCCTTATAGACACATCTCCTATAAGATCCTCCCCCAAGCCCCCTCCCCCATTGTGAAATGTACCTGCAAGTTGGCATGCCTGGGCAGTAATTTTGTGTCATTTAATGGATCACTGCAAAAATGCAGCATACAATTCATTCATTTTCTAGTCCGCTGCAGGCAGAAAGCGGATAATGCAAAAACTGAGATTTTGCACCTGATTCACATTTGCATACTACGACTAAGAAAAAAAGAAATTGCCCACACAATCCGAGCCGCCACACACACACACACACACAAAGAGACACATAGAGCCATACACACACACACACAGAGCAACACACAGAGCCACACACACACACAAACACAGAGCCACACACACATACAGAGCCACAAACATGGAGCCCCACACAAGCCTAGTGGAGGGATGGGGCGGTGACAGTTCGCCAGTGCTTGATTGAATGAGAACAGGGAGTGCTTGAGCGGAGATGGTGGGGCGGTGACAAATTGCCTGATCTTGATTAATTGAATGACAACAGGAAGTGCATGAGTGGAGGGGTGGGGGAGGTGACAGATCACCGGTGCTTGATTGAATGACAACAGGGAGTGCGTGAGCGGAGGCAATGACAACCGGGAGTGCGTGAGCAGAGGGGCGAGGGAGTTGACAGATCGCTGGTGCTTGATTTAATGACTAAGGGAGTGCGTGAGTGGAGGGGTGGGAGTGGAGACAGATTGCCTGTGCTTGATTGATTGAATGACAACAGGGAGTGCATGAGCGGAGGGGTGGGAGAGGTGAAAGATTGCCTGCGCTTGATTGATTGAATGACAAAAGAGAGTGCATGAGCGGAGGGGTGGGGAAGGTGACAGATCGCCGGTGCTTGATTGAATGACAACAGGGAGCGCGTAAGCGGAGGGGTGGGGGAGGTGACAGATCGCCGGTGCTTAATTGAATGACAACAGGGAGTGCACGAGCTGAGGCAATGACAACAGGGAGTGCATGAGCGGTGGGGTAGGGCGGTGACAGTTTACCGATGCTTGATTGAATGACAACAGGGAGTGCATGAGCGGAGGGGTGAGGGCGGTAACAGTTCGTCGGTGCTTGATTGAATGACAACAGGGAGTGCATGAATTGAGGGGTGGGGGAGGTGACAGATTGGCTGGGCTTGAGTGAATGACAACATGGAGTGCATGAGCGGTAGGGTCGGAGTGGTGACAGTTCCCCGGTGCTTTATTGAATGACAACAGGGAGTGCATGAGCGGAGGGGTTGTTAAATATTGGACGGATTTGTTAGCATGAGCTGAAAGCCATTTTGTATTTCTGGCAGCCATTTTGTTTGCCATGTGCTGTCACGTGCTCGCCATGTGCTCTGTCCTCCCTCAGTGTTGACTGCTCTTGTAGTCTGCCTAGAAACGATCTATATTTAGCATCTTCCACCTTCGCACATGCCCAGAAGGGCCTAGCTAGTAGAATGCACCTGCCTCACTAGTATAACTTTCAATCTATTTTTGCTGCTGTATGGAGAAGTAACTCTCCTCCCACTTTGTTGAGCAAGCAGATCTTGTATGTCCATATTAGTCATTTTGTATGCTTACATGAGCCAGGACTGCCCCTTGGTCTTATGATGACTATGTAACCCTAAGCATATATAAGGCCTCTGTTTTCTGTACTCCTTAGACTGCCTCATTCAGTTGCTAAGGCTTCTGTGGGACGTAGTCTCACCCATTTGAGGATAATAAAGATTTTACTTTTATATTTCAGATTCTGTGCCAATTTCTTCTTTGTTGGTGTAAAAGAACCAAGTATCAGTGGGACCCCTGAGAAGGTTTCTATTTTTTTTACATATGGCGCTCCAACGTGGACCTCAACAGAGTAGTGGCTATCTAAGGGAGTGATGTTGTCAGGAGAAAGACATCTACTGAGGAGGACAGGACAGGACTCTACTGAGGAGGTACTCTGTGCACAGAGATTCTGGGGATTCTCTGTCTCTGCAGCCCGGTATATTTCTGGTCTTTCTGATTTTGATTCTGCACATGATGTCATTCCTGACTGAGAACCTTTTTTGGCGTGAGTATTCTAAAAAGACCGTTAGGTCATTCAGAACCTGGCAGTTAGAATTTGGACAACCATTTGTTTGGTAAGAGTTGTTCTGCGGCTCTTGCTGTTGGTTTGATGCCTTGGATTGGTAAGGTAGTTTAGTAACACTTACTGTGGCTTAGATTTCCGTTGGCCAACTTTTGATTAATATGTATATGATATGTCAATTGAAATTTATGTAGGCAGGTAATGAGGAGATTTTTCTCTATTTGAATTTGTTTGAACGGCGCAATGTACGGAGAGTACCTTAGCGCTACTTTGATTATAATATTTCCATATGTTGCAATATTTTTGGCATGCCTGTTTCAAGCACACATGGCAGAATGTGTTGCTTTTTGGCGGTACCATAGTGAGATTTGAAGTGAATTAGTCGGCTCCCTTGAGGGAATATTAGGTATAAAAACATATTTCTTCCTTGGTGATTCTGAATCCCCATGGAATTCAAAAATGGAGATAATACAAACAAGGATCCTTTTTCTGTGGACATTTATAAATGGAGATATGCAGAGCGATTTTTTAGTGTTCTGCCAGCCAAAGCTAGTGAATTGAGTGTATTTTGGCTTCTTGAAAATAAAAAAGTCTGTTGGGCTTTTTTTTTTCATTCTTTTGGAATACTATTGAGAAGCGCTTCTTGTAAATATGACTTACAACTAGTATTTACAAATGGTTTTGTTTAAGTACAGTCTGTGGGCTGTCCTTTGTTTCTGTCTTAAGTGTTGATCTGTGGGTTAAATGTGTGTTTAAATGTCTATGTGGTTTGTGGTTTTCCCATTAGCGGAACTTCTTTGAGTAAATAGTGATTGCGCTCTTTGTGTAAGGATTGCTAACCTTAAGAGCGCTGTATTATGTGATTCTGAGTGTATGACCCCTTCTGTATGTGTCTGGAATGAGCTCAATGTGTGTGTTTGTGTTTTTTCTTGTTGTCATCAGTTTGTTATGCAAAATGTCATTTAATTAATATTAAATAAAAATTCAATAAAAATCCAGAAATGAACCATATGATATGCTAAATAAGTATAGGTTACTATTAAATTGATAAGAGTAAGCAACTATGCACATGTACAAATTGCCAATGCTTAAAAGATAAAATTAGAATTCACATTCAATAGGAATAAAATAGGCCTCAAAACAGAAATTGTGTGTTTTGTAATAAATAAACAATTATAAAGCATTTTCCTTAGATACATTGTATTAGATATTAACAGGCAACCACATCACCTGAATAAATTGGATTTTGCTGAACTAAACACATATTATAGAACATGCATTGAAATGTCTCAGTTTTAAATAGACTGTCACTGTGCTTACATTTCAACACTAAAAAAGGCTTTTCAACAGCTGTGTCAACAGTCATTAAGCAGCAGCTTTTTTTGTGGGCCAGGGAGAGACAGGAATGTTGATTCAGCCAGGATTTTCTCAGTTAAAACACAGGGTAAAATCCTGCATTTCAGAATGCTGTTTTAAAAACGTTACAAAAATCAGGTTAATTATTTTGTATAACAGGAAAACATTTCAATGAGGATTTACTTTCTTAAAGCCTTTTTTTATAAGCGTATTCGTGGTTCTGATGTTAAATAATTGTCCTTTTAAAAAGTGGCGCAAAAATGTTTCATGTTTCAAGTTAGGCTGCTGTGCTTAGGCATGTGAATGAATGCGTCTAAATATGATAGGCAAGGGATGCAGCTTGCTTTTCATGTGGAATTATCACAAATGATTGGTTTTAATATATTTTTTATATCAATGATGAAAAATTATGTAAAAAAATAAGTGCTTTTAAATTCGTTTTTTAATATTTATAAAGCTTAATACTCATACTGTGACCTCCTAGCATTAAAATTAAATTTAAGTTGTGTTGTGTCGCATAATGAGGATATTTGCATATGGAATTTCACTCTGCGCAGGCGTAAAAAACTCATTTTTA
This sequence comes from Lissotriton helveticus, assembly GCF_964261635.1. Taxonomy (NCBI): domain Eukaryota; kingdom Metazoa; phylum Chordata; class Amphibia; order Caudata; family Salamandridae; genus Lissotriton; species Lissotriton helveticus. Next base: position 52,590,257 of record NC_136062.1, on the reverse strand, counting down.
TAACGGTATATATGATTATTTCTGATTTCTCACTCTTGGGCTAACTAGAGAATATTTTGAGGATGACTATTATGCAAATAAATGATAGGATATTCATTTTTAAGTGCCCCAAATATCAAAGTCGAAATTGGGCAAAATTCACTATTTAAACAGCATTTTGTTCTATTCAGGGCAGATTTTAAAGTGCCTTAGGCTTCAGTAAATGCATACATTTAGGTATAAAACAAATAGCTGACCTTTATATTGCTGAAAAAGTATATTGCACACAGCTTATAATTGAACATATGTATAATAAATGAGCAGAAGTTATTTTCGTACCTCTAAAACTGACAAACAGGGGAATGGGGCTGCATTCACACACAGAATAGGACAGCTGGGAAGAGTTAAATGTCAGTTCTATATTTAGAAGCCTGGCAGGGTTCCCAGAGAAGGTCTGCATTGACATTTTGACATCTGAAACTTTTTGAAAGACAAGATAGCAGCACATGGAGGAGTTGTGCTTTTTTTTGTTGGCAAAAGCAAGTTTTATGCACTCATATGAATATACCACAATACAATTGCATATGTAAGCTTGGCCATTTATACAGCACTCATGCTTTTAGTTTGGTGCTTACTAGGGTTAAGCCAATGGGATTTAGTTTGAATTAATTTGCCCTCATGTTACATTTGTACATTTGCCTAAAGGATTGGGGTTTGGGTATTCATATTCTTTACCTCCTCAAAAGTGTTATGTACCTCCTATAACTTTGTTTATGGCCGGTTGCTACATATAGGGGTTGATAGTGTTGACAGAAGTGAAACCTGTTTCAGGTTTCCTACTGTCAAAATGGGGGAAGGAGGCTATCTCCTCTACAAATTAAGGCTAGGTAATATGTATGTTGCTCTCTCCTTTTCACACATTTTTTTAGCCTGTCTAAGCTGTCTGTGAAATAGCAAAGAAACACTTAATTGGCTATTCAGTAATACTGTTTTAAACATTGTTAGCATTAATAAAATGAATAAAATGTTATGTTACTGCCCATTCTGTTTGATGCAATTATGACAGGATCAGTAATCTAGATTGTTGTTAACTTATTTTGATCTTTAAGGGGAATTAGATGTGGGTAGTTTTGTTCTACATGTCTTAGGTGATAACACCGTTATTGTAGTTTTGCAAGGGCATTGCTAGTTTTTTTATTAGCTTGTCTGTGTAAATAAACTGACAGTCCTTATTAGAGCTGAAGTTGTATAGTTTGGATCATGAAAAGTAGAACGTAGGGAAGATGCCCATGTGATCCTTAGCAAAAAAATACTTTGAAGGAAATGTTGTTTCATAGATAAGAACTCCTGTTAAATTAGCAGTTTTAGATTTTCCTGCTGCTCCTATAACATGAGAGCATGGTCCTAAAACATCCAATGTAGGTGCTTTTATTAAGAAGAATCATATTAGAAGTGTCTCCAGTCCTGTAGAAGTAATGTAAAGTTTATGAGCAAAAGTGTAGAACATTTCTTTTTTTGAGGCTTTTCAGGTTAGTACACAGGAATACACCAATGTAAGGATTTAGGGTATGTCTGTGTTGTTTTTCTCTTTTCCTCTGAGTTTAGTAAATTAATACAGACCTCCTTGCCTGCTTGGGATTGGGTGATGTTTATTGTTCTTGTCAGTTCACCAAAGAGTTCCTTTTATACTTGCCAATAGGTCCAGGCTGTTTTTTTTTTCTCTCTCAAAGATGAAAGTGGTGCTTGGGTGCCTTGCTAATATATGGGGCATCCCAAGACTAGGTAGAACTCTAACACTATCCTCTCTGTTGATAGACTGTTTCTGTGCCTTGTCTAAAGACCTTTTGCTCTGTCCACCAATAGATATTTGCTGCCTTACAACCATTGCCAGAGGGGCACGGACATCAGATTCAGCCTGTAGAGTCAGCGTCAGCACCAGTCCAGCTTGAAGCCAAAGTGTAGGTAACCAGCACAGGCATTGCTGGCAACTAGGACCTCAGTGAAGGCGGAAGCCCTGTGAGAAGGTGTGTACCCCTGCCAATGTCTTGGGCGAAAGACGGGGTCACAAATCAGAAAGGAGAAATTATGGATCATGCCCAGCTGAGAGTCACAGACCAACCAGAACGGCGAGGAGGCTTTGCTTGAGGTGACCCCTTTTGAAACAAGGGTTGCTTCAGAGATCCTAGCATCAGGCCTTTGAATCCTGGTCCTAAAGTGAATGTAAGTTTGCTCCTTTGTTTGTTGGTCAAGAAATACCTGGGTACACTGGATGCAATGTGTGGCCCCAACGAATGAGTAGTGTGCCAGCAGAGCAATACAGGAGTTAGGGAAGGACTTGAGATTAGGGTGCAGGGTCTGTGTCTCTGGTAATTCATCAATGTGGAGGGAAGAGGAATTCTGGTCCGTTCAGTTGCCCTGGGTCAGTACTATGGCAATCAATTGGGAAAGGACACTGGTATCTACTATAACCATTGGTTATTGTTGACAACCCTCATAAACGCTTAGAATGTAACGTTGCGGTATATCTTTTTATCCGTCCCTTTCTCTCGCGTTATGGCATAGTCATCGGGTAGTCAAAAGAGACGTGCTGTATGCCTGCCTCGCCCGAGGCAACCTTCGGTCGGAGTAGAAGTGTCCAGGGATTTTAGGACAACAGCTGAACAACGTAGCTGGAGCAGTCACGAGGGATGTTAAAAATCAGTGTCACACCTAACCAAAATTTATTACAACAAGGTGGGCACTGATAGTTAAAAATACTAGGTATATTGTATAATCGAGTTACTAGATTATAATATCTTTCTCAAAAATAGTCGACATGTTTCAGCTCACCTGGGCCCAGCCGGGTCTATGGAGCTTTCGTCAGGACAAAACAGGGGGGAGTTTAATACTCACACAACTTGTGTAGTATTCAGGTAGTGTATGGAACTCGCATATTGGAATTCCTGCATTGTGGGAACAAAATGAGAATCGAGAAACATACCACACATTTAAACAGTGAAAAGGGCATCTAGCACGTATACATACAATATTAGTAAGTACTCTCTCTAAACAAGCAATCAATGAAATTCACGAATGCTAGAAGAGGGTGCGAGACCAAGAGCAAAAGAACTAGGAGAGGAGAGGAAAGCAGTCTAAATATACACTTTCAGTGAACATGAAACTATTATACTGCGGAAAACATTCTATATGTGCATAGCGATGTCTCTAGATGATGTAAAGAGTTTATCGAGTGCTGTACATGAGAGGTGTACATGAAGGTGCATGAGATACTGGTTACGCTATTAATGCACTCTCAGTAACTTCCATGTCTAGCGGGATCAGTACCAGCTACAAATAACAACCAATAAACCTACGGTATCTCACGTGAAGGAGAACTGTAAACTGACTCAATTAAATACCTTCGTATTAGGTGAATTTCTCCACATCAGGGTGCTTAGAGTCGGGACATACTGATGCAAATAGCCGACAGAGCCTTTGATCCAAACACGATGGTCCTAGTAGGACTGGATGTCGAATCACTGTATATGAGCTTGCCACAAGATGACACCATGCAAATGCTGGAAGATCTACTCTTCGAGGAAGAATGGCCTTATCAGACTCCTCGACATTTCATTTTGGAATGTTGCCGGTTGGCATTGAAAGAGAACTATTTCAAATTTAATGGCCAACTTTTCTTGCAGTGCCATGGAACTTCCATGGGCAGTGCCTTTGCCCCGTCAGTAGCAGGATTGTATGTCAGCAAATTTGAACAGAAATTCGTCCTACACAATGACAACCCATTCGTTTCCAGTATATTATACTGGAAGCGTTATATCGACGACGTTCTGCTAATTTGGGACATCAACAAGGACTTAACGAAGTTCATTGAATGGCTTAACAGCCAAGACCAATGGCTGAAATTTACTTCCACTGCAAGTAACCAATACATTGATTTCTTGGATTTGACAATCTTCTCTGAGAACGGCAAATTAGAAACCAAGACGTATACAAAACCCACAGCCAAGAACAGTCTCTTGTCGTATCTGAGCTACCATCCTCGTCCGCTAAGAGACAACCTACCTTACAGCCAGTTTCTACGACACAAACGAAATTGTAGTAAGAATAGTGACTATAAAAACCAAGCCACAAACCTTAGCAAAAAATTACAAGCAAGAGATTACACTCCACGGGCAATTTCGAAGTGTAAAAAGAGAGCGTCGAACCAACCCCGTGATTGTCTCCTTCAAAGCCATTCTAAGGAACCTATTAAAGATCTGGTTACTTGTGTCACCACTTTCTGCCCGGCCACCTACGAAGTCCAAAAACTAATAAGGAAAAATTGGCAGATTATCACATCTGGTACCTTGAATTGGCCAAAACCGAGATTCGCCAACAGGAGGACCAAGAATCTCCGAGATACACTAGTACACACACGCCCGAGGAAAGTATCCACTAAAATTACCATCAGAGATGCTACCATGACCCCGGTTACGGGCCATTATCCATGCGGAACATGTGGAGTTTGTACATTTACAAAAATGACAAAAACACTACAACTCACTGAGGATTTAACATGGTCCCAAAGACAGCACACGAATTGTAACTCTACACACGTGATATACTTGGTGACATGCCCCTGCCAACAACAATACATCGGCATGACCTGTAGAAAGGTTAAAATCCGGATAGGAGAACACAGGAGCAATGTGAGACTGAAGAAAAACACTACCAAACTTTGTACACATTTCGTTGAAGCTGGGCATACCTGTGATGACCTCAGATGGACCGTTTTAGAAACGCTCCATGATAAAGATAATAATGCTGAACAGAGATTGTTCGAAAAGGAACAGAGATGGGATAATCGTCTTAAAACCCATATATCAGGGATGAATGACAATATTCCATGGCATCAGTTCTACTAAATTCCACCTTTGGACATACCTTTGCTGCTTTGGTCAAAACACCAGACACCACGATGAAAATCTGTATTTCCCCTTTAAGAACTTCCATGTTGTAAGTATTTTCTAATACATCTAGACCCCCTCTTCTATGTCTACACATGAGTTCATAATGAGAGAGGAAGTACGCCCTCTGTCACCAGGGGCAGAGTCAGCACAAGGAGCCAGCGACTCCTACACGTGGGTAAGAATGGCGTTTTGGACGTCTCAATGCCGCTTTTGCATTCCTATAACAACAGGTATTTAAAACTTTGATCCCTAATGTGTCTGTTATTCTAGACAAAACCACGACCTTTACGCGACTCTAAGCACCCTGATGTGGAGAAATTCACCTAATACGAAGGTATTTAATTGAGTCAGTTTACAGTTCTCCTTCACGTGAGATACCGTAGGTTTGTTGGTTGTTATTTGTAGCTGGTACTGATCCCGCTAGACATGGAAGTTACTGAGAGTGCATTAATAGCGTAACCAGTATCTCATGCACCTTCATGTACACCTCTCATGTACAGCACTCGATAAACTCTTTACATCATCTAGAGACATCGCTATGCACATATAGAATGTTTTCCGCAGTATAATAGTTTCATGTTCACTGAAAGTGTATATTTAGACTGCTTTCCTCTCCTCTCCTAGTTCTTTTGCTCTTGGTCTCGCACCCTCTCCTAGCATTCGTGAATTTCATTGATTGCTTGTTTAGAGAGAGTACTTACTAATATTGTATGTATACGTGCTAGATGCCCTTTTCACTGTTTAAATGTGTAGTATGTTTCTGGATTCTCATTTTGTTCCCACAATGCAGGAATTCCAATATGCGAGTTCCATACACTACCTGAATACTACACAAGTTGTGTGAGTATTAAACTCCCCCCTGTTTTGTCCAGACGAAAGCTCCATAGACCCGGCTGGGCCCAGGTGAGCTGAAACATGTCGACTATTTTTGAGAAAGATATTATAATCTAGTAACTCGATTATACAATATACCAAGTATTTTTAACTATCAGTGCCCACCTTGTTGTAATAAATTTTAGTTAGGTGTGACACTGATTTTTAACATCCCTCGTGACTGCTCCAGCTACGTTGTTCAGCTGTTGTCCTAAAATCCCTGGACACTTCTACTCCGACCGAAGGTTGCCTCGGGCGAGGCAGGCATACAGCACGTCTCTTTTGACTACCCGATGACTATGCCATAACGCGAGAGAAAGGGGCGGATAAAAAGATATACCGCAACGTTACATTCTAAGCGTTTATGAGGGTTGTCAACAATAACCAATGGTTATAGTAGATACCAGTGTCCTTTACCATTTGATTGCCATAGCTGTGTCTCTGGTGCCTGTTAGATTGAAGTGAAGAAAACTGGTGCACTGCCTGAGACACTGGACAGGATCGCTAGGAGCATTTGCCTGGTGGGTGACTGCCGTATCCTGAAAGAAGAGACTTTTTTTCTTTGAAACTGGGCTGTGATTCTTGAGTTGCGAGTTGTGCAGCTCCACCGTGGAAACAACAAGAGCCTGCCTGTAAGGCTCAAACAGACACAGGGAGAAGACTCCCCTCTGGCTTGGTTGTACAGCAGCTTCAATTTCCCCAAGGACTTCTTTTTTTGTCAATAATGTACCTCTTTAGTCGTCCCATTTTTGAGGAAGAGCAGCCCTTTGCAGCTCTTCGTTCTAATTCCTATGGCCCTGTGTGGTCCTCCTGGTCCCAGATATGATTGATGTTCTAGCCCTCATAAAAGGAAAATGTAAAAGTCAATTGGAAAATGTTTTTATTAGATATGTGTTGTTGGCTATTCTGAAATTAAAATTAATAGTCACTGAAATGCATAGGAGCCCTGAAAATGTTTACTAGATGGTTTTAGGATTTGCTTTTGATTAGGACTAGGAAAAATTATAATTCTGTTTGTGATAGTGGTCATTACTTTCTCCAGCTATCTGTATGTTAATTATGACCCAATGCTTCATTCTCTTTGTATTCCTGCTTATACCTTACATGTACCCGCTTAATGAAATGTTTATAATGGAAAATGCCCACCTAGCAATGAATTAGGATATTGATAAATTTATGAAAATTAATGTGCAAATATTTTCTATGTTCCTACTGGATCATAGGAATGTCTTTAGCTCATGCTAAAAGGACCATCTGTTAAATATTGGACGGATTTGTTAGCATGAGCTGAAAGCCATTTTGTATTTCTGCCACCCATTTTGTTTGCCATGTGCTGCCATGTGCTCGCCATGTGCTCTGTCCTCCCTCAGTGTTGACTGCTCTTGTAATCTGCCTAGAAACAAACTATATTTAGCATCTTCCACCTTCGCACATGCCCAGAAGGGCCTAGCTAGTAGACTGCACCTGCTTCTCTAGTATAACTGTCAGGCTATTTTTGCTGCTGTATGGAGAAGTAACTCTCCTCCCACTTTGTTGAGCAAGCAGATCTTTTATGTCCATATTAGTCATTTTGCATGCTTACATGAGCCAGGACTGCCCCTTGGTCTTATGATGACTATGTACCCCATAGCATATATAAGGCCTCTGTTTTATGTACTCCTTAGACTGCCTCATTCAGTTGCTAAGGCTTCTGTGTGGCGTAGTCTCACTCATTTGAAGTTAATAAAGATTTTACTTTTATATGTCAGCTTCTGTGCCAATTTCTTCTTTGTTGGTTTAAAAGAACCAAGTATCAGTGGGACCCCTGAGAAGGTTTTTTAATGTTCTGCAGGGTGGGGGCGGTGACAGTTCGCCAGTGCTTGATTGAATGACAGCAGGGAGTGCATGAGCGGAGGGGTGGGGGCGGTGACAGTTCGCCGGTGCTTGATTGAATTGACAATAGGGAGTGCATGAGCGGAAGGGTGGGAGCGGTGTGAGTGAGTGGAGTGAATGACAACAGTGAGTGGGTGAGTGGAGGGGTGGGGGAGGTGACAGATCGACTGTGCTTGATTGAATGACAACAGGGAGTGCATGAGCGGAGGGGTGGGGAAGGTGACAAATTGCTGGTGCTTGATTGAATGACAACAGGGAGTGCATGAGCGGAGGGGTGGGGGCGGTGACAGTTCGCTGGTGCTTGATTGAATGACTACAGGGAGTGCATGAGCGGAGGGGTGGGGCGGTATGAGTGAGCGGAGAGAATGACAACAGGGATTGCGTGAGTGGAGTGAATGATAACAGGAAGTGCATGAGCGGAGGGGTGGGGGCGGTGACAGATTGCCTGTGCTTGATTAAATTACAACAGGGAGTGCATGAGCTGAGGGGTGGGGGAGGTGACAGTTTGCCGGTGCTTGATTGAATGACAACAGGCAGTGCATGAGCGGAGGGGTGGGGGGTGACAGTTCGCCGGTGCTTGAATGAATGACAACAGGGAGTGCATGAGCGGAGGGGTGGGGCTGGTGACAGTTTGCTCATGCTTGATTGAATGACAACAGGGAGTGCATTAGCTGAGGGGTAGGGGGGTCACAGATTGCCTGTGCTTGATTGAATGACAGCAGGGAGTGCATGAGCGGAGGGGTGGGGGCGGTGACAGTTCGCTGGTGCTTGATTGAATGACTACAGGGAGTGCATGAGCGGAGGGGTGGGGCGGTGTGAGTGAGCGGAGTGAATGACAACAGGGATTGCGTGAGCGGAGTGAATGATAACAGGAAGTGCATGAGCAGAGGGGTGGGGGCGGTGACAGATTGCCTGTGCTTGATTAAATTACAACAGGGAGTGCATGAGCGGAGGGGTGGGGGAGGTGACAGTTCGCCGGTGCTTGATTGAATGACAACAGGCAGTGCATGAGCGGAGGGGTGGGGGGTGACAGTTCGCCGGTGCTTGATTGAATGACAACAGGGAGTGCATGAGCGGAGGGGTGGGGCTGGTGACAGTTTGCTGGTGCTTGATTGAATGACAACAGGGAATGCATTAGCTGAGGGGTAGGGGGGTCACAGTTTGCCTGTGCTTGATTGAATGACAACAGGGAGTGCATGAGCGGAGGGGTGGGGGCGGTGGCAGATCACCTGTGCTTGATTGAATTACAACAGGGAGTGCATAAGCGGAGGTGACAGATCGCTGGTGCTTGATTGAATGACAACAGGGAGTGCGTGAGCTGAGTGAATGATAACAGGGAGTGCATGAGCAGAGGATTGACAACAATGAGTGCGTGAGCAGAGTGAATGACAACAATGAGTGCGTGAGCGGAGGGGTGGGGGCGGTGACAGTTCTCCGGTGCTTGATTGAATGACAACAGGGAGTGCATGTGCGGAGTCAATGACAACAGGGAGTGCGTGAGCTGAGTGAATGACAACAGTGAGTGCATGAGCGGAGGGGTGTGGGAGCTGACAGATTGCCTGTACTTGATTGATTGAATGACAACAGGGAATGCATGAGCGGAGAGGGTGGGAGAGGTGACAGATCGCCTGTGCTTGATTGATTGAATGACAACAGGAAGTGCATGAGTGGAGGGGTGTGGGAGGTGACAGATTGCCTTTGCTTGATTGATTGAATGACAACAGGGAGTGCATGAGCGGAGGATGGGGGAGGTGACAGATCTCCTGTGCTTGATTGAATGACAACCGGGAGTGCGTGAGCGAAGGGGTGGGGGCGGTGACAGTTCGCTGGTGCTTCATTGAATGACAACAGGGAGTGCATGAGCGGAGGGGTGGGGGCGGTGTGAGTTAGCGGAGTGAATGACAACAGGGAGTGCGTAAGTGGAGTGAATGATAACAGGAAGTGCATGAGCGGAGGGGTTAGGGCGGTGACAGATTGCTTGTGCTTGACTGATTAAATTACAACAGTGAGTGCATGAGAGGAGGGGTGTGGGAGGTGACAGATTTCCTGTGCTTGATTGAATGACAACAGGGAGTGCGTGAGCAGAGAGGGTGGTGGAGGTAACAGATCGCCTGTGCTTGATTGATTGAATGACAACAGGGAATGCGTGAGCGGAGAGGGTGGGGGAGGTGGCAGATTGCCTGTGCTTGATTGATTGAATGACAACAGGAAGTGCATGAGCGGAGGGGTGTGGGAGGTGACAGATTGCCTTTGCTTGATTGATTGAATGACAACAGGGAGTGCATGAGCGGAGGGGTGGAGAAGGTGACAGATCGCCTGTGCTTGATTGAATGACAACAGGGAGTGCGTGAGCGGAGAGGGTGGTGGAGGTGACAGATCGCCTGTGCTTGATTGATTGAATGACAACAGGGAATGCGTGAGTGGAGAGGGTGGGGGAGGTGACAGACTGCCGGTGCTTGATTGAAGGACAACAGGGAGTGCATTAGCGGGGTCAATGACAATAGGGAGTGCGTGAGCTGAGTGAATGACAACAGTGAGTGCGTGAGGGGAGGGGTGTGGGAGGTGACAGATTGCCTGTGCTTGATTGGATGACTACAGGGAGTGCCTGAGCGGAGGGGTGGGGCGGTGTGAGTGAGCGGATTGAATGACAACAGGGATTGCGTGAGCGGAGTGAATAACAGGAAGTGCATGAGCAGAGGGGTGGGGGCGGTGACAGATTGCATGTGCTTGATTAAATGACAACAGGGAGTGCATGAGTGGAGAGATGAAAGAGGTGAAAGTTCACCGGTGCTTGATTGAATGACAACAGGGAGTGCATGAGCGAAGGGGTGGGGGGGTGACAGTTCACCGGTGCTTGATTGAATGACAACAGGGAGTGCATGAGCGGAAGGGTGGGGCTGGTGACATTTCGCCGGTGCTTGATTAAATGACAAGAGGGAGTGCATGAGCTGAGGGGTGGGGGGGTCACAGATTGCCTGTGCTTGATTGAATGACAACAGGGAGTGCATGAGCGGAGGGGTGGGAGCGGTGATAGATCGCCTGTGCTTGATTGAATTACAACAGGGAGTGCATGAGCGGAGGGGTGGGGGAGGTGATAGATCACTGGTGCTTGATTGAATGACAACAGGGAGTGCGTGAACTGAGTGAATGATAACAGGGAGTGTATGAGCAGAGGGATTGACAACAGGGAGTGCGTGAGAGGACTGCATGACAACAGTGAGTGCATGAGCGGAGGGGTGGGGGAGGTGACAGATCGCCTGTGCTTGATTGAATGACAACATGAAGTGCATGGAGGGAGGGGTGGAGGCGGTGACAGTTCACTGGTGCTTGATTGAATGACAACAGGGAGTGCATGAGCGGAGTCAATGACAACAGGGAGTGCGTGAGCTGAGTGAATGACAACAGTGAGTGAATGAGCGGAGGGGTGTGGGCGGTGACAGATTGCCTGTACTTGATTGAATGACAACAGGGAGCGTGTGAGCGGAGAGGGTGGGGGAGGTGACAGATCGCCTGTGCTTGATTGAGTGACTGACAACAGGGAATACGTGAGCGGAGAGGGTGGGGGAAGTGACAGATCGCCTGTGCTTGATTGATTGAATGACAACAGGAAGTGCATGAGCGGAGGGGTGTGGGCGGTGACAGATTGCCTTTGCTTGATTGATTGAATGACAACAGGGAGTGCATGAGCGGAGGGGTGGGGGAGGTGACAGATCACCGGTGCTTGATTGAATGACAACAGGGAGTGCGTGAGCAAAGGGGTGGGGGCGGTGACAGATCGCCTTTGCTTGATTGAATGACAACAGGGAGTGCATGAGCGGAGGGGTGGGGGTGGTGTGAGTGAGCGGAGTGAATGACAACAGGGAGTGCGTGATCGCAGTGAATGATAACAGGAAGTGCATGAGCGGAGGGGTTAGGGCGGGGACCGATTGCTTGTGCTTGACTGATTGAATGACAACAGTGAGCGCATGAGCGGAGGGGTGTGGGAGGTGACAGATTTCCTGTGCTTGATTGAATGACAACAGGGAGTGCGTGAGCAGAGAGGGTGGGGGAGGTGACAGATCACCTGTGCTTGATTGATTGAATGACACCAGTGAATGCGTGAGCGGAGAGGGTGGAGGATGTGACAGATCGCCTGTGCTTGATTGATTGAATGACAACAGGAAGTGCATGAGCGAAGGGGTGGGGGTGGTGACAGTTCGCTGGTGCTTGATTGAATGACAACAGGGAGTGCATGAGGGGAGGGGTGGGGCGGTGTGAGTGAGCGGAGTGAATGACAACAGGGAGTGCGTGAGCGGAGTGAATGATAACAGGAAGTGCATGAGCGGAGGGGTTAGGGCGGTGACAGATTGCCTATGCTTGACTGATTGAATGACAACAGGGAGTGCATGAGCGGAGAGGGTGGGGGAGGTGACAGATCGCCGTTGCTTGATTGAAGGACAACAGGGAGTGCATGAGCGGAGTCAATGACAACAGGCAGTGCGTGAGCTGAGTGATTGACAACAGTGAGTGCGTGAGCGGATGGGTGTGGGAGGTGTCAGATTGCCTGTGCTTGATTGAATGACAACAGGGAGTGCGCGAGCGGAGAGGGTGGGGGAGGTGACAGATCGACTGTGCTTGATTGATTGAATGACAACAGGGAATGCTTGAGCGGAGCGGGTGGGGGAGGTGACAGATCGCCTGTGCTTGATTGAATGACAACCGGAAGTGCATGAGCGGAGGGGTGTGGGAGGTGACAGATTGCCTCTGCTTGATTGATTGACAACAGGAAGTGCATGAGTGGAGGGGAGGGGCAGGTGACAAATCGAAGGGTGCTTGATTGAATGACAACAGGGAGTGCGTGAGCAAAGGGGTGGGGGCGGTGACAGTTCGCTGATGCTTGATTGAATGACAACAGGGAGTGAATGAGCAGAATGAATGACACCAGGTAGTGCGTGAGCGGAGTGAATGACAACAGTGAGTGCGTGAGCGGAGGGGTGGGGTGGTGACAGATTACTTGGGCTTGATTGAATGACAACAGGGAGTGCATGAGCGGAGGTAAGGTCAACAGGGAGTGCGTAAGCGGAATGAATGACAACAGGGAGTGCATGAGCGGAGGGGTGGGGGCGGGTGACAGTTTGCCGGTGCTTGATTGAATGACAACAGGGAGTGCATGAGTGGAGGGGTGGGGCGGTGTAAGGGAGCGGAGTGAATGATAACAGGGAGTGCGTGAGCGGAGTGAATGATAACAGGAAGTGCATGAGCGGAGGGGTGGGGGCGGTGACAGATTCCCTGTGCTTGATTAAATGACAACAGGGTGTGCATGAGCGGAGGCGTGTGGGAGGTGACAGATTGCCTGTGCTTGATTGATTGAATGACAACAGGGAATGCATGAGCGGAGGGGTGTGGGAGGTGACAGATTGCCTGTGCTTGATTGATTGAATGACAACAGGGAGTGCATGGGCGGAGGGGTGGGGGAGGTGACAGATCGCCGGTGCTTGATTGAATGACAACAGGGAGTGTGTGTGCGGAGGGGTGGGGCCAGTGACAGTTCGCTTGTGCTTGATTGAATGACAACAGGGAGTGCTTGAGCGGAGGGGTGGGGCGGTGTAAGTGAGCTGAGTGAATGGTAACAGGGAGTGTGTGAGCGGAGTGAATGATAACAGGAAGTGCATGAGCGGAGGGGTGGGGGCGGTGACAGATTGCCTGTGCTTGATTAAATGACAACAGGGAGTTCATGGGCGGAGGCGTGTGGGACTTGACAGATTGCCTGTGCTTGGTTGATTGAATGACAACAGGGAGTGCGTGAACTGAGTGAATGATAACAGGGAGTGTATGAGCAGAGGGATTGACAACAGGGAGTGCGTGAGAGGACTGCATGACAACAGTGAGTGCATGAGCGGAGGGGTGGGGGAGGTGACAGATCGCCTGTGCTTGATTGAATGACAACATGAAGTGCATGGAGGGAGGGGTGGAGGCGGTGACAGTTCACTGGTGCTTGATTGAATGACAACAGGGAGTGCATGAGCGGAGTCAATGACAACAGGGAGTGCGTGAGCTGAGTGAATGACAACAGTGAGTGAATGAGCGGAGGGGTGTGGGCGGTGACAGATTGCCTTACTTGATTGAATGACAACAGGGAGCGTGTGAGCGGAGAGGGTGGGGGAGGTGACAGATCGCCTGTGCTTGATTGAGTGACTGACAACAGGGAATACGTGAGCGGAGAGGGTGGGGGAAGTGACAGATCGCCTGTGCTTGATTGATTGAATGACAACAGGAAGTGCATGAGCGGAGGGGTGTGGGCGGTGACAGATTGCCTTTGCTTGATTGATTGAATGACAACAGGGAGTGCATGAGCGGAGGGGTGGGGGAGGTGACAGATCACCGGTGCTTGATTGAATGACAACAGGGAGTGCGTGAGCGAAGGGGTGGGGGCGGTGACAGATCGCCTTTGCTTGATTGAATGACAACAGGGAGTGCATGAGCGGAGGGGTGGGGGTGGTGTGAGTGAGCGGAGTGAATGACAACAGGGAGTGCGTGATCGCAGTGAATGATAACAGGAAGTGCATGAGCGGAGGGGTTAGGGCGGGGACCGATTACTTGTGCTTGACTGATTGAATGACAACAGTGAGCGCATGAGCGGAGGGGTGTGGGAGGTGACAGATTTCCTGTGCTTGATTGAATGACAACAGGGAGTGCGTGAGCAGAGAGGGTGGGGGAGGTGACAGATCACCTGTGCTTGATTGATTGAATGACACCAGTGAATGCGTGAGCGGAGAGGGTGGAGGATGTGACAGATCGCCTGTGCTTGATTGATTGAATGACAACAGGAAGTGCATGAGCGAAGGGGTGGGGGTGGTGACAGTTCGCTGGTGCTTGATTGAATGACAACAGGGAGTGCATGAGGGGAGGGGTGGGGCGGTGTGAGTGAGCGGAGTGAATGACAACAGGGAGTGCGTGAGCGGAGTGAATGATAACAGGAAGTGCATGAGCGGAGGGGTTAGGGCGGTGACAGATTGCCTATGCTTGACTGATTGAATGACAACAGGGAGTGCATGAGCGGAGAGGGTGGGGGAGGTGACAGATCGCCGTTGCTTGATTGAAGGACAACAGGGAGTGCATGAGCGGAGTCAATGACAACAGGCAGTGCGTGAGCTGAGTGATTGACAACAGTGAGTGCGTGAGCGGATGGGTGTGGGAGGTGTCAGATTGCCTGTGCTTGATTGAATGACAACAGGGAGTGCGCGAGCGGAGAGGGTGGGGGAGGTGACAGATCGACTGTGCTTGATTGATTGAATGACAACAGGGAATGCTTGAGCGGAGCGGGTGGGGGAGGTGACAGATCGCCTGTGCTTGATTGAATGACAACCGGAAGTGCATGAGCGGAGGGGTGTGGGAGGTGACAGATTGCCTCTGCTTGATTGATTGACAACAGGAAGTGCATGAGTGGAGGGGAGGGGCAGGTGACAAATCGAAGGGTGCTTGATTGAATGACAACAGGGAGTGCGTGAGCAAAGGGGTGGGGGCGGTGACAGTTCGCTGATGCTTGATTGAATGACAACAGGGAGTGAATGAGCAGAATGAATGACACCAGGTAGTGCGTGAGCGGAGTGAATGACAACAGTGAGTGCGTGAGCGGAGGGGTGGGGTGGTGACAGATTACTTGGGCTTGATTGAATGACAACAGGGAGTGCATGAGCGGAGGTAAGGTCAACAGGGAGTGCGTAAGCGGAATGAATGACAACAGGGAGTGCATGAGCGGAGGGGTGGGGGCGGGTGACAGTTTGCCGGTGCTTGATTGAATGACAACAGGGAGTGCATGAGTGGAGGGGTGGGGCGGTGTAAGGGAGCGGAGTGAATGATAACAGGGAGTGCGTGAGCGGAGTGAATGATAACAGGAAGTGCATGAGCGGAGGGGTGGGGGCGGTGACAGATTCCCTGTGCTTGATTAAATGACAACAGGGTGTGCATGAGCGGAGGCGTGTGGGAGGTGACAGATTGCCTGTGCTTGATTGATTGAATGACAACAGGGAATGCATGAGCGGAGGGGTGTGGGAGGTGACAGATTGCCTGTGCTTGATTGATTGAATGACAACAGGGAGTGCATGGGCGGAGGGGTGGGGGAGGTGACAGATCGCCGGTGCTTGATTGAATGACAACAGGGAGTGTGTGTGCGGAGGGGTGGGGCCAGTGACAGTTCGCTTGTGCTTGATTGAATGACAACAGGGAGTGCTTGAGCGGAGGGGTGGGGCGGTGTAAGTGAGCTGAGTGAATGGTAACAGGGAGTGTGTGAGCGGAGTGAATGATAACAGGAAGTGCATGAGCGGAGGGGTGGGGGCGGTGACAGATTGCCTGTGCTTGATTAAATGACAACAGGGAGTTCATGGGCGGAGGCGTGTGGGACTTGACAGATTGCCTGTGCTTGGTTGATTGAATGACAACAGGGAGTGCATGAGCGGAGGGGTGTGGTAGGTGACAGAGTGCCTGTGCTTGATTGATTGAATGACAACAGGGAGTGCTTAGGCGGAGGGGTGGGGGAGGTGACAGATCGCCGGTGCTTGATTGAATGACAACAGGGAGTGCATGAGCGAAGGGGTGGGGGGGTGACAGTTCACCGGTGCTTGATTGAATGACAACAGGGAGTGCATGAGCGGAAGGGTGGGGCTGGTGACATTTCGCCGGTGCTTGATTAAATGACAAGAGGGAGTGCATGAGCTGAGGGGTGGGGGGTCACAGATTGCCTGTGCTTGATTGAATGACAACAGGGAGTGCATGAGCGGAGGGGTGGGGGCGGTGATAGATCGCCTGTGCTTGATTGAATTACAACAGGGAGTGCATGAGCGGAGGGGTGGGGGAGGTGATAGATCACTGGTGCTTAATTGAATGACAACAGGGAGTGCGTGAACTGAGTGAATGATAACAGGGAGTGTATGAGCAGAGGGATTGACAACAGGGAGTGCGTGAGAGGACTGCATGACAACAGTGAGTGCATGAGCGGAGGGGTGGGGGAGGTGACAGATCGCCTGTGCTTGATTGAATGACAACATGAAGTGCATGGAGGGAGGGGTGGAGGCGGTGACAGTTCACTGGTGCTTGATTGAATGACAACAGGGAGTGCATGAGCGGAGTCAATGACAACAGGGAGTGCGTGAGCTGAGTGAATGACAACAGTGAGTGCATGAGCGGAGGGGTGTGGGCGGTGACAGATTGCCTGTACTTGATTGAATGACAACAGGGAGCGTGTGAGCGGAGAGGGTGGGGGAGGTGACAGATCGCCTGTGCTTGATTGAGTGACTGACAACAGGGAATACGTGAGCGGAGAGGGTGGGGGAAGTGACAGATCGCCTGTGCTTGATTGATTGAATGACAACAGGAAGTGCATGAGCGGAGGGGTGTGGGCGGTGACAGATTGCCTTTGCTTGATTGATTGAATGACAACAGGGAGTGCATGAGCGGAGGGGTGGGGGAGGTGACAGATCACCGGTGCTTGATTGAATGACAACAGGGAGTGCGTGAGCGAAGGGGTGGGGGCGGTGACAGATCGCCTTTGCTTGATTGAATGACAACAGGGAGTGCATGAGCGGAGGGGTGGGGGTGGTGTGAGTGAGCGGAGTGAATGACAACAGGGAGTGCGTGATCGCAGTGAATGATAACAGGAAGTGCATGAGCGGAGGGGTTAGGGCGGGGACCGATTGCTTGTGCTTGACTGATTGAATGACAACAGTGAGCGCATGAGCGGAGGGGTGTGGGAGGTGACAGATTTCCTGTGCTTGATTGAATGACAACAGGGAGTGCGTGAGCAGAGAGGGTGGGGGAGGTGACAGATCACCTGTGCTTGATTGATTGAATGACACCAGTGAATGCGTGAGCGGAGAGGGTGGAGGATGTGACAGATCGCCTGTGCTTGATTGATTGAATGACAACAGGAAGTGCATGAGCGAAGGGGTGGGGGTGGTGACAGTTCGCTGGTGCTGGATTGAATGACAACAGGGAGTGCATGAGGGGAGGGGTGGGGCGGTGTGAGTGAGCGGAGTGAATGACAACAGGGAGTGCGTGAGCGGAGTGAATGATAACAGGAAGTGCATGAGCGGAGGGGTTAGGGCGGTGACAGATTGCCTATGCTTGACTGATTGAATGACAACAGGGAGTGCATGAGCGGAGAGGGTGGGGGAGGTGACAGATCGCCGTTGCTTGATTGAAGGACAACAGGGAGTGCATGAGCGGAGTCAATGACAACAGGCAGTGCGTGAGCTGAGTGAATGACAACAGTGAGTGCGTGAGCGGATGGGTGTGGGAGGTGACAGATTGCCTGTGCTTGATTGAATGACAACAGGGAGTGCGCGAGCGGAGAGGGTGGGGGAGGTGACAGATCGACTGTGCTTGATTGATTGAATGACAACAGGGAATGCTTGAGCGGAGCGGGTGGGGGAGGTGACAGATCGCCTGTGCTTGATTGAATGACAACCGGAAGTGCATGAGCGGAGGGGTGTGGGAGGTGACAGATTGCCTCTGCTTGATTGATTGACAACAGGAAGTGCATGAGTGGAGGGGAGGGGCAGGTGACAAATCGAAGGGTGCTTGATTGAATGACAACAGGGAGTGCGTGAGCAAAGGGGTGGGGGCGGTGACAGTTCGCTGATGCTTGATTGAATGACAACAGGGAGTGAATGAGCAGAATGAATGACACCAGGTAGTGCGTGAGCGGAGTGAATGACAACAGTGAGTGCGTGAGCGAAGGGGTGGGGTGGTGACAGATTACTTGGGCTTGATTGAATGACAACAGGGAGTGCATGAGCGGAGGTAAGGTCAACAGGGAGTGCGTAAGCGGAATGAATGACAACAGGGAGTGCATGAGCGGAGGGGTGGGGGCGGGTGACAGTTTGCCGGTGCTTGATTGAATGACAACAGGGAGTGCATGAGTGGAGGGGTAGGGCGGTGTAAGGGAGCGGAGTGAATGATAACAGGGAGTGCGTGAGCGGAGTGAATGATAACAGGGAGTGCGTGAGCTGAGTGAATGACAACAGTGAGTGCATGAGCGGAGGGGTGGGGGCGGTGACAGATTCCCTGTGCTTGATTAAATGACAACAGGGTGTGCATGAGCGGAGGCGTGTGGGAGGTGACAGATTGCCTGTGCTTGATTGATTGAATGACAACAGGGAATGCATGAGCGGAGGGGTGTGGGAGGTGACAGATTGCCTCTGCTTGATTGATTGAATGACAACAGGGAGTGCATGGGCGGAGGGGTGGGGGAGGTGACAGATCGCCGGTGCTTGATTGAATGACAACAGGGAGTGTGTGTACGGAGGGGTGGGGCCAGTGACAGTTCGCTTGTGCTTGATTGAATGACAACAGGGAGTGCTTGAGCGGAAGGGTGGGGCGGTGTAAGTGAGCTGAGTGAATGGTAACAGGGAGTGTGTGAGCGGAGTGAATGATAACAGGAAGTGCATGAGCGGAGGGGTGGGGGCGGTGACAGATTGCCTGTGCTTGATTAAATGACAACAGGGAGTTCATGGGCGGAGGCGTGTGGGACTTGACAGATTGCCTGTGCTTGGTTGATTGAATGACAACAGGGAGTGCATGAGCGGAGGGGTGTGGTAGGTGACAGAGTGCCTGTGCTTGATTGATTGAATGACAACAGGGAGTGCTTAGGCGGAGGGGTGGGGGAGGTGACAGATCGCCGGTGCTTGATTGAATGACAACAGGGAGTGTGTGTGCGGAGGGGTGGGCCAGTCACAGCTCGATTGTGCTTGATTGAATGACAACAGGGAGTGTTTGAGCGGAGGGGCGGGGGGGTGACAGATCGCCTGTGCTTGATTGAATGACAACAGGGAGTGCATGAGCGGAGGGATGGGGTGGTGAAAATTCGCTGGTGCTTGATTGAATGACAACAGGGAATGCATGAGCGGAGGGGTGGGGGCGGTGACAGATCGCTGGTGCTTGATTGAATGACAACAGGGAGTGCATGAGCAGAGTGAATGACAACAGGGAGTGCGTGAGCGGAGTGACTGACAACAGTGAGTGCGTGAGCGGAGGGGAGGGGGCAGTGACAGTTCACCGGTGCTTGACTGAGTGACAACAAGGAGTGCAGGAGCGGAGGGGTGGGGGAGGTGTCAGTTCACCGGTGCTTGATTGAATGACAACAGGGAGTGCATGAGCGGAGGGGTGAGGCAGTGTAAGTAAGTGGAGTGAATGATAACAGGGAGTGCGTGAGCAGAGTGAATGATAACAGGAAGTGTATGAGCAGAGGGGTGTGGGCGGTGACAGATTGCCTGTGCTTGATTAAATGACAACAGGGAGTGCATGAGTGGAGGGGTGGGGGAGGTGACACTACGCCGGTGCTTGATTGAATGACAACAGGGAGTGCATGAGTGGAGGGGTGGGGGCGGTGTGAGTGAGCTGAGGGAATGACAACAGGGAGTGCATGAGCGGGCGGGTGGGGAAGTTGACAGTTCCCCGGTGCTTGATTGAATAACAACAAGGAGTGCATGAGCGGAGGGGTGGGGCGGTAACAGTTCGCCGGTGCTTGATTGAAAGACAACAGGGAGTGCGTGAGCGGAGGGGTGGGGGCGGTGTGAGTGAGCGGAGTGAATGACAACAGGGAGTGCGTGAGTGGAGTGAATGATAACAGGAAGTGCATGAGCAGAGGGGTTAGGGCGGTGACCGATTGCTAGTGCTTGACTAATTGAATGACAACAGTGAGTGCATGAGCGGAGGGGTGTGGGAGGTGACAGATTTCCTGTGCTTGATTGAATGACAACAGGGAGTGCGTGAGCAGAGAGGGTGGGGGAGGTGACAGATCACCTGTGCTTGATTGATTGAATGACACCAGGGAATGCGTGAGCGGAGAGGGTGGGGGATGTGACAGATCGCCTGTGCTTGATTGATTGAATGACAACAGGAAGTGCATGAGCGAAGGGGTGGGGGTGGTGACAGTTCTCTGGTGCTTGATTGAATGACAACAGGGAGTGCATGAGGGGAGGGGTGGGGACGGTGTGAGTGAGCGGAGTGAATGACAACAGGGAGTGCGTGAGCGGAGTGAATGATAACAGGAAGTGCATGAGCGGAGGGGTTAGGGCGGTGACAGATTGCCTATGCTTGACTGATTGAATGACAACAGGGAGTGCATGAGCGGAGAGGGTGGGGGAAGTGACAGATCGCCGGTGCTTGATTGAAGGACAACAGGGAGTGCATGAGCGGAGTCAATGACAACAGGGAGTGCGTGAGCTGAGTGAATGACAACAGTGAGTGCGTGAGCGGATGGGTGTGGGAGGTGACAGATTGCCTCTGCTTGATTGAATGACACCAGGGAGTGCGCGAGCGGAGAGGGTGGGGGAGGTGACAGATCGACTGTGCTTGATTGATTGAATGACAACAGGGAATGCGTGAGCGGAGCGGGTGGGGGAGGTGACAGATCGCCTGTGCTTGATTGAATGACAACAGGAAGTGCATGAGCGGAGGGGTGTGGGAGGTGACAGATTGCCTCTGCTTGATTGATTGACAACAGGAAGTGCATGAGCGGAGGGGTGGGAGAGGTGACAAATCGAAGGGTGCTTGATTGAATGACAACAGGGAGTGCGTGAGCAAAGGGGTGGGGGCGGTGACAGTTCGCTGGTGCTTGATTGAATGACAACAGGGAGTGAATGAGAAGAATGAATGACAACAGGTAGTGCGTAAGCGGAGTGAATGACAACAGTGAGTGCGTGAGCGGAGGGGTGGGGTGGTGACAGATTACTTGGGCTTAATTGAATGACAACAGGGAGTGCAGAGCGGAGGGGTGGGGGCGGGTGACAGTTTGCCGGTGCTTGATTGAATGACAACAGGGAGTGCATGAGTGGAGGGGTGGGGCGTTGTAAGTGAGCGAAGTGAATGATAACAGGATGTGCATGAGCGGAGGGATGGGGGCGGTGACAGATTCCCTGTGCTTGATTAAGTGACAACAGGGAGTGCATGAGCGGAGGCGTGTGGGAGGTGACAGATTGCCTGTGCTTGATTGATTGAATGACAACAGGGAATGCATGAGCGGAGGGGTGTGGGAGGTGACAGATTGCCTGTGCTTGATTGATTGAATGACAACAGGGAGTGCATGGGCGGAGGGGTGGGGGAGGTGACAGATCGCCGGTGCTTGATTGAATGACAACAGGGAGTGTGTGTGCGGAGGGGTGGGGCCAGTAACAGTTCGCTTGTGCTTGATTGAATGACAACAGGGAGTGCTTGAGCGGAGGGGTGGGGCGGTGTAAGTGAGCTGAGTGAATGGTAACAGGGAGTGTGTGAGCGGAGTGAATGATAACAGGAAGTGCATGAGCGGAGGGGTGGGGGCGGTGACAGATTGCCTGTGCTTGATTAAATGACAACAGGGAGTGCATGGGCGGAGGCGTGTGGGAGGTGACAGATTGCCTGTGCTTGATTGATTGAATGACAACAGGGAGTGCATGAGCGGAGGGGTGTGGTAGGTGACAGAGTGCCTGTGCTTGATTGATTGAATGACAACAGGGAGTGCTTAGGCGGAGGGGTGAGGGAGGTGACATATCGCCGGTGCTTGATTGAATGGCAACAGGGAGTGTGTGTGCGGAGGGGTGGGCCAGTGACAGCTCGATTGTGCTTGATTGAATGACAACAGGGAGTGTTTGAGCGGAGGGGCGGGGGGTGACAGATCGCCTGTGCTTGATTGAATGACAACAGGGAGTGCATGAGCGGAGGGATGGGGGCGGTGAAAGTTCGTTGGTGCTTGATTGAATGACAACAGGGAATGCATGAGCGGAGGGGTGGGGGCGGTGACAGATCGCTGGTGCTTGATTGAATGACAACAGGGAGTGCATGAGCGGAGTGAATGACAACAGGGAGTGCGTGAGCGGAGTGACTTACAACAGTGAGTGCGTGAGCGGAGGGGAGGGGGCAGTGACAGTTCACAGGTGCTTGACTGAGTGACAACACGGAGTGCAGGAGTGGAGGGGTAGGGGAGGTGTCAGTTCACCGGTGCTTGATTGAATGACAACAGGGAGTGCATGAGCGGAGGGGTGAGGCAGTGTAAGTGAGTGGAGTGAATGATAACAGGGAGTGCGTGAGCAGAGTGAATGATAACAGGAAGTGCATAAGCAGAGGGGTGTGGGCGGTGACAGATTGCCTGTGCTTGATTAAATGACAACAGGGAGTGCATGAGTGGAGGGGTGGGGGAGGTGACACTACGCCGGTGCTTGATTGAATGACAACAGGGAGTGCATGAGTGGAGGGGTGGGGGCGGTGTGAGTGAGCTGAAGGAATGACAACAGGGAGTGCATGAGCGGACGGGTGGGGAATTTGACAGTTCCCCGGTGCTTGATTGAATAACAACAGGGAGTGCATGAGCGGAGGGGTGGGGCGGTAACAGTTCGTCGGTGCTTGATTGAAAGACAACAGGGAGTGCATGAGCGGAGGGGTGGGGGCGGTGTGAGTGAGCGGAGTGAATGACAACAGGGAGTGCGTGAGCCGAGTGAATGATAACAGGAAGTGCATGAGCGGAGGGGTTAGGGTGGTGACAGATTGCCTGTGCTTGATTAAATGACAACAGGGAGTGCATGAGTGGAGGGGTGGGGAAGGTGACAGTTCGCCGGTGCTTGATTGAATGACAACAGGGAGTGCATGAGCGGAGGGGTGGGGCGGTAACCGTTCGCCGGTGCTTGATTGAATGACAACAGGGAGTGCATGAGCGGAGGGGTGGGGGCGGTGTGAGTGAGCGGAGTGAATGACAACAGGGAGTGCGTGAGCGGAGTGAATGATAACAGGAAGTGCATGAGCGGAGGGGTTAGGGCGGTGTGAGTGAGCGGAGTGAATCACAACAGGGAGTGCGTGAGCGGAGTGAATGATAACAGGAAGTGCATGAGCGGAGGGGTTTGGGCGGTGACAGATTGCCTGTGCTTGATTAAATGACAACAGGGAGTGCATGAGCGGAGGGGTGGGGGAGGTGACAGTTTGCCGGTGCTGACAACAGGAAGTTCATGAGCAGAGGGGTGGGGCGGTGACAGTTCGACGGTGCTTGATTGAATGACAACAGGTAGTGCATGAGCGGAGGGGGGGGCAGTGACAGATTGCCTGTGCTTGATTAAATGACAACAGGGAGTGCATGAGCGGAGGGGTGGGAGAGGTGACAGATCGCCTGTGCTTGATTAAATGACAACAGGGAGTGCATGAGCGGAGGGGTAGGGGGCGGTGACAGATTGCCTGTGCTTGATTAAATGACAGCAGGGAGTGCATGAGCGGAGGGGGGGAGGTGACAGATCGCTGGTGCTTGATTGAATGACAACAGGGAGTGCATGAGCGGAGGGGTGGGAGAGGTGACAGATCGCTTTGGCTTGATTGAATAATCTGAAACAGACTCAAGACCTGCTGACCTTCAGAAAACTCCTCAAGACCTGGCTTTTCGAGCAGTAGCAGCATTCTCCACCACAGCGCCTTTAGACCCTCACGGGTGAGTATTGCGCTTTACAAATGATATGATTGATTGATTGATTGATGGAAACCAGCAGAGCCAATGGTATGCGATTCAAGCGCTCCCCATGACACAGCTTTTTGTGTCTAAGTCCCGTCCTTTTTAGGTCTCGCCTAGCCAATGCCCTTGAGCGTTGCTGGCGAGATTATAGAAAGGGCAATAGAAAAGGACTGCCAAAACGGAGGATTAGACACAGTTCATGTGAGACAGGCGTGTGCACGAGGCCGGCCACGTCACACCACCACTTGCCTGTGCCTCACATCAAACTTCAAAGGCTGCCACTCCCCCCCAATCAAACTTCAAAAGCTGCCGCACCCCCGGCCACCGCGTAGGTCCCCCGCGATTTTTCTTTTTTTTACATTTCTCATGCCTGGCTGCCCTTCTCAACTCAGCTCTGACCCTAAAGCTGGTCGTCCGCAACAAGGACTCAGGCCCTGCCCGCCCTCTCTTCCCTATCCTGTTTCATCTCTCCGGATGACCAGGGGCTGAATTAGGCTACAACCCAACCCAATCACCCCAACTCCACCCTCCAACTCCAACTCCACCCTCCAACTAAACCCTCCAACTCTAACTCCACCCTCCAACTCAAACTCCACCCTCTAAATCAAACTCCAACCTCCAACTCCAACTCCCCCTCCAACTCAAACTCCACCCACCAACTCCAACTCCACCCTCCAACTCCAACTCCACCCTCCAACTCCAACTCCACCCTCCAACTCCAACTGCACCCTCCAACTCCACCCTCCAACTGCAACTCCACCCTCCATCTCCACCCTCCAACTCCACCCTCCACCCTCCAACTCCAACTCGACCCTCCAACTCAAACTCTACCCTCCAACTCCACCCTCCAACTTCAACTCCACCCTCCAACTCCACCCTCCAACTCCACCCTCTAACTCCACCCTCCAACTCCACCCTCCAACTCCACTCTCCAACTCCATCTCCACCCTCCAACTCCACCCTCCAACTCCACCATCCATCTCCTACTCCACCCTCCATCTCCACCCTCCAACTCCAACTCCACCCTCCAACTCCACCCTCCAACTCCACCCTCCAACTCTACCCTCCACCCTCCAACTCCAACTCCACCCTCCAACTCCACCCTCCAACTCCAGCTCCACACTCCAACTCCACCCTCCAACTCCAACTCCAAACTCCAAATCCACCCTCCAACTCCACCCTTCAACTCCACCCTTTAACGCCACCCTCCAACTCCAACTCAACTGCAACCTCTAACTCCAACTCCACCCTCCAACTCCACACTCCAACTCCAACTCCACCCTCCAACTCTAACTCCACCCTCCAACTCCAACTCCACCCTCCAACTCCAACTGCACCCTCCAACTCCACCCTCCAATTTCAACTCCACCCTCCATCTCCACCCTCCAACTCCACCCTCCAACTCCACCCTCCAACTCCACCCTCCAACTTCAACTCCACCCTCCAACTCAAACTCCAACCTCCAACTCCAACCCCACCCTCCAACTCCACCCTCCAACTACACCCTCCAACTACACCCTCCAACTACACCCTTCACCTCCACCCTCCACCCTCCAACTCCAACTCCACCCTCCAACTCCACCCTCCAACTCCAGCTCCACACTCCAACTCCAACTCCACCCTCCAACTCCAACTCCAACCTCAAACCCCAACCTCCAACTCAAACTCCACCCTCCAACTCCACACTCCAACTCCACCCTCCAACTCCAACTCCACCCTCCAACTCCAAATCCACCCTCCAACTCCACCCTCCAACTACATTCTCCAACTCTACTCTCCAACTCCAAATACACCCTCCAACTCCAACTCCACCCTCCAACTCCACCCTCCAATTCCACCCTCCAACTCCAACTCTACCCTCCAAGTCCACCCTCCAGCTCCAACTCCACCCTCCAACTCCACCCTCCAACTCACCCTCCAACTCCACCCTCCAACTCCAACTTCCAACTCCACCCTACAACTCCACCCTCCAACTCCAACCTCCAAATCCAGCCTCCAACTCCAACTCCACCCTCCAACTCCACCCTCCAACTCCACCCTCCAACTCCAACTCCACCCTCCAACTCCACCCTCCAGCTCCAACCTCCAACTCCAAATCCACCCTCCAACTCCAACTCTACCCTCCAATTCCACCCTTCACTCCAACTCCACCCTCCAACTCCGACTCCACCCTCCAACTCCACACTCCAACTCCACCCTTCAACTCTAACTCCACCCTCCAACTCCAACTCCACCCTCCAACACCAACTCCACCCTCCAACTCCAACCTCTAACTCAACTTTCCAACTCCACCCTCCAACTCTACACTCCACCCTCCAACTCCACCCTCCAACTCCAACTCCATCCTCCAACTCCAACTCCATCCTCCAACTCCACCTCCACCCTCCAACTCCACCCTCCAACTCCACCCTCCAACACCAACTCTACCCTCCACCCTCCAACTCCAACTCCATCCTCCAACTCCACCTCCACCCTCCAACTCCATCCTCCAACTCCAACTCCACCTCCACCCTCCAAATCCAACTCCACCCTCCACCCTCTACCCTACAACTCCAACTCTACCCTCCAACTCCACCCTCCAACACCACCACATCACTCAGGGACACCACCACATCACTTGGGGACACCACCACATCACTCGGGGACACCACCACATCACTCAGGGACACCACCAGATCACTCAGGGAAACCACCACATCACTCGGGGACACCACCACATCACTCGGGGACACCACCACATCACTCGGGGACACCACCACATCACTCAGGAACACCACCACATCACTCAGGGGCACCACAACATCACTCAGGGGCACCTCCACGTCACTCAGCCCAACCACATCATCTCTCAGCACCACAACAGCACTGTCCTTGCTTGCTACCAACAAGCATTGCCCTGTTCTCTTCTCCTGTGCTGATATGCTGCTCTCTTCCACCCACCTCCTTCTTTAACTCCATGTTCTATTATGCTGTGCTGTTATGCTGCTCTCTTCCAAACACCTCCTTCTCAAACTCCCTGTTCTCTTCTCTTCTACCGAGCTGATCTGCTGCTCTCTTCCACCAACATTCTTCTCTACCTTCCTCTTCTCTTCTCTTCTCCTGTGCTGATCTGCTGCTGTCTTCCACCCGCCTCCTTCTTTAACTCCCTGTTCTCTTTTGATGTGCTGGTCTGCTGCTCTATTCCACACCGCATCCTTCTTTAACTCCCTGTTCTCTTCTCCTGTGCTAATTGCTAATCTGCTGATCTCTTCCACCCACATCCTTCTTTAACACCCTGTTCTCTTCTCCTGTGCTCATTGGCTGCTCTCTTACACCCCACCTCCTTCTTTAACTCCCTCTTCTTGTCTCTTCTCCTGTGCTGAGCTGCTGCTCTCTTCCACCCAAACTCCTTCTTTAACTCCCTGTTCGCTTCTCTTCTCCTGTGCTGATCTGCTGTTCTCTTTCACCCCACCTCCTTCTCTAACTCCAGATTCTCTTCGCCTGTGCTATTATGCTGTTCTCTTTCAACCCGCCTCCTTCTCTAACTCCAGATTTTCTTCACCTGTGCTATTATGCTGTTCTCTTCCACCCGCTTCCTTCCTTAACTCCCTCTTCTCTTCTCCTGTGCTCATTGGCTGCTCTCTTACACCCCACCTCCTTCTATAACTCCCTCTTCTTGTCGCTTCTCCTGTGCTGAGCTGCTGCTCTCTTCCACCCGTCCCTTCTCCAAATCCCTGTTAACATTTCCTGTGCTGATCTGCAGCTCTCATCCACCCAAGCTCCTTCTTTAACTCCCTGTTCGCTTCTCTTCTCCTGTGCTGATCTGCTGTTCTCTTTCACCCGCCTCCTTCTCTAACTCCAGATTCTCTTCGCCTGTGCTATTATGCTGTTCTCTTCCACCCGCTTCCTTCCTTAACTCATCGTGCTCTTCTCACATGCTCATCTGCTCATCTCTTACTCTCGCATCATTCTCTAACTCCCTATTCTCTTCTCCTGTGGTGATCTTTATGCAATCTTCCATCGCCTCCTTCTCTAACTTCCTGTTCTCTTCTCATGTGCTAATCTGCTGTTCTCTTTCACCCCTCCTCCTTCTCTAAATCCCTTTTCACTTCTCCTGTGCTGATCTGCTGCTCCCTTCTACCCAACCTCCTTCTCTAACTCCCTGTTCTCTTCTATTCTCCTGTGCTAATCTGCTGTTCTCTTCCACCGCTACCTTCTGTAACTCCATGTTCTCTTCTCCAGTGCAGATCTGCTGCTCTCTTCCACCCCACCTCCTTCTTTAACTCCCTGTTCTCTTCTCTTCTCCTGTGCTGAAGTGATACTCTCTTCCACCAGCCTCCTTGTTTAACTCCCTGTTCTGTTCTTCCGTGCTAATCTGCTGCTCTATTCCACCCGCCCCATCTCTAGCTCCCTGTTCTCTTCTCTTCTCCTGTGCTGAACTGATACTCTCTTCCACCAGCCTCCTTGTTTAACTCCCTGTTCTGTTCTCCCGTGCTAATCTGCTGCTCTATTCCACCCGCCCCTTCTCTAACTCCCTGTTCTCTTCTCCTGTGCTGATCTGCTCTTCTCTTCCACCCGCCTCATTCTCTAACTCCTTGTTGCCTTCTCCTGAGAAGATCTTTTTGCTCTTTTAAATACGCCTCCTACTCAAATTGCCTTTTCTATTTGCCGGTGAAGATCTGCTGCTCTCTTCCACCCCGCATCCTTCTTAAACTCCCTGTTCTTTTCTCCCGTGCTGATCTGCTGGTCTCTTCCAACCGCATCCTTCTTAAACTCCCTGTTCTTTTCTCCCGTGCTGATCTGCTGGTCTCTTCCAACCGCTTCCTTCTTTAACTCCCTGTTCTCTTCTCCTGAGCTGATCTGCTGCTCGCTTCCATCTCACCTCCTTCTTTAACTCCCTGTTCTCTTCTCTTCACCTGTGCTAATCTGCTGCTCTCTTCCACCCGCTGCATCCTTTAACTCCATGTTCTGTTCTCCCGTGCTGATCTGCTGCTCTCTTCAACCCCGCACCTTCTCAAACTCCCTGTTCCCTTCTGCTGATCTGCTGCTCTCTTCCACCTCGCATCCTTCTCTAAGTCCCTGTTCTATTCTCTTCTCCTGTGCTGATCTGCTGCTCTCTTACACCCTGCCTCCTTCTTTAACTCTATTTTCTCTTCTGCTGTGCTTATCTGCTACTCTCTTTCACCCACCTCCTTCTCTAACTCCCTGTTCTTTTCTCTTCTCCCATGCTGATCTGCTGCTCTCTTACACTCTGCCTCCTTCTCTAACTCCCTGTTCTCTTCTCTTCACATGTGCTGATCTGCTGCTCTCTTCCACCCGCCTCCTTCTTTAACTCCCTGTTTTCTTCTCCTGTGCTAATCTGCTGTTCTCTTCCACCCACCTCTTTCTCTAACTCCCTGTTATCTTCTCCAGTGCCAATCTGCTATTCTCTTCCACTCCGCATCCTATTTTAACTCCGTGTTCTTTTATGCTGTGCTGTTATGCTGCTCTCTTCCACACACCTCCTTCTCTAACTCCCTGTTCTCTTCTGTGCTCCAGAGCTGATCTGCTGCTCTATTCAACCCGCCTCCCTCTCTACCTTCATTTCCTCTTCTCACGTGCTGTTCTGCTGCTCTCTTCCACAACACCTCCTTCTTTAAATCCCTCTTCTCTTCTCCTGTGATAATCTGCAGCTCTCGTCCACCCCACCTCCTTCTTTAACTCCCTGTTCTCTTATGCTGTGCTGTTCTGCTGCTCTCTTCCACACACCTCCTGCTCTAACTCCCTGTTCTCTTCTTTTCTCCCTCTGCTGATCTGCTGCTCACTTCCACCCGCCTCCTTCTTTAATTCCCGGTTCTCTTCTGCTGATCTGCTACTCTCTTCCACATCGCCTCCTTCTCGAATTCACTGTTCTCTTTTCCTGTGCTAATCTGCCGCTCTCTTCCACACCACCTTCTTCTTTAACTCCCTGTTCTCTTCTGCTGTGCTTACGTGCTCCTCTCCCTACGATCTTCTCTTCTCCCGTGCTGATCTGCTGCTCTCTTCCACCATGCCTCCTTCTCTAACTCTATGTTCTCTTCTCTTCTCCACTCTATCTATCTATCTATCGCCCTCACTCTATATATCTATTGCACCCACTCTATCTATCTATCTATCTATCTATCTATCTATCTATCTATCTATCTATCTATCTATCTATCTATCTATCTATCTATCTATCTATCTATCTATCTATCTATCTATCTAACTCCCTGTTCTCTTCTGCTGTGCTTACGTGCTCCTCTCCCTGCTATCTTCTCTTCTCCCGTGCTGATCTGCTGCTCTCTTCCACCATGACTCCTTCTCTAACTCTATGTTCTCTTCTCTTCTCCGCTCTATCTATCTATCTATCGCCCTCACTCTATATATCTATCGCACTCACTCTATCTATCTATCTATCTATCTATCTATCTATCTATCTATCTATCTATCTATCTATCTATCTATCTATCTATCTATCTATCTATCTATCTATCTATCTATCTATCTATCTATCTATCTATCTACCTATCTATCTATCTATCTATCAATCGCCCACACTCTATCTATCGCTCTCACTCTATCTATCTATTGCCCTCAATATATCTATCTATCTATCTATCGCACATACTCTATCTATTTATCTATCTATCGCACTCACTTTCTATCTATCTATAAATCTATCTATCTATCGACCTCACTATATCTATCTAGCTATCTATTTCACTAACTCTATCTATCGCCCTCACTCTATATGTCGCCCTCACTTTATCTATCTATCTGTCGCACTCACTCTATCTATCTTATCTATATCACTCCCTCTATCTATCTATCTATCGCCCTCACTCTATATATCTATCGCACTCACTCTATCTATCTATCTATCTATCTATCTATCTATCTATCTATCTATCTATCTATCTATCTATCTATCTATCTATCTATCTATCTATCTATCTATCTATCTATCTATCTATCTATCTACCTATCTACCTATCTATCTATCTATCTATCTATCTATCTATCTATCTATCTATCTATCTATCTATCTATCTATCTATCTATCTATCTATCTATCTATCTATCTATCTATCTATCTATCTATCTATCTCTCTATCTATCGCCCACACTCTATCTATCGCTCTCACTCTATCTATCTATTGCCCTCAATATATCTATCTATCAATCTATCGCACATACTCTATCTATCTATCTATCGCACTCACTTTCTATCTATCTATAAATCTATCTATCTATCGACCTCACTATATCTATCTAACTATCTATCGCACTAACTCTATCTATCGCCCTCACTCTATCTGTCGCACTCACTCTATCTATCTATCTGTCGCACTCACTCTATCTATCTTATCTATCTCACTCCCTCTATCTATCTATCTATCGCCCTCACTCTATCTATCCTTCGCACTCACTCTCTATCTATCTATCAATCTATGTATCTAGCTATCGGCCTCACACTATCTATCTATCTATCTATCTATCTATCTATCTATCTATCTATCTATCTATCTATCTATCTATCTATCTATCTATCTATCGATCGCCCTCACTCTATCTATCTATCTATCTATCTATCTATCTGTAGACCTCACTCTATCTACCTATCGCCCTCACTCTATCTATCGTCCTCTATCTATCTATCTATCTATCTATCTATCTATCTATCTATCTATCTATCTATCTATCTATCTATCTATCTATCTATCTATCTTTCGATCGATCGCCCTCACTCTATCTATTGCCCTCTATCTATCTATCTATCTATCTATCTATCTATCTATCTATCTATCTATCTATCTATCTATCTATCTATCTAGCTCGCTAGCTAAATATCTATCCATCGTCATCTATCTATCTATCTATCTATCTATCTATCTATCTATCTATCTATCTATCTATCTATCTATCTATCTATCTATCTATCTATCTATCTATCTATCTATCTATCTATCTATCTATCTATCTACCTATCTATCTATCTATCTATCTATCTATCTATCTATCTATCTATCTATCTATCTATCTATCTATCTATCTATCTATCTATCTATCTATCTATCTATCTATCACCCTCATTCTATTTATCTATCTATCTATCTATCTATCTATCTATCTATCTATCTATCTATCTATCTATCTATCTATCTATCTATCTATCTATCTATCGCACTCACTCTATCTATCGCACCACCACAGCATCACTCAGGGGCACCACAACATCACTATGCGCTACCACAGCATCACTCGTTGCCACCACAAGATCACTCAGCGCCAACACAGCATCAATCTGTGTAACCATTCAACAACAACTGGTTCAAATATATTCTCACAATGTTTCAAGCTTTATTAGAAACGTCACAAAAAAATGTTAATATTTCACTTCTGTTCTTGGATTTTCGTCTCAATAAAATACACTGAACATAATCTTCACAGAAGTTAATTTAAAAAATTTGCGCTATTGCCATTATAAATTAAAATACATTTTATTTAAGTAGTAATTATTTAAAAAAAATATAAGCCATTGTTATTTGTAATATCAATACATCAAAGTCACATAAAGTCAAAACATGTTGCATTACAAATGCTATAGCTGTCACATTTGCAAAAATTACAAGTATTGGCATTGTAAATGACAAAGCTATTATTTTCAATATTTTCAAAGGCAACACATAAAATTTTTTGTTGTCATTTACAAGACCAAAAACTCAAACTTTCCTAATGCGAGACCTATTGCATTACAAATGCTTGTTAGACTGGGCTCCCGACTTCCTGCTGGGGTAAAAGGTTCCTTATCTTCTTTATGGGGCCATCTGGGCCCATAAAGAAGATAAGAAACCTTTTACTTCAGCAGTAAGTCAAGGAACCCAATCTGAAAAGGACGGGGCTAAAAGAGAAAGAAGAACGTCACTAGGACCTCTTCTCCAATGGCTGGCCACTGTTTAGGCGGCCAGCCAATGGAGAAGAGGGGCGGGGCTTAACCTCGCTAGTGATAATCTCTCTATCTCATTAAATCTCGCCAGGCGCAGGTGCAACCATCGCAGGATTAGACCTACAAATGTGCAACATAGCATAAACATGCACTAGTGTAAATTTTCAAAGCACACACAGTTAAAAAGCACGTTGTAGACAAAGAGAAGAGGATGGATTTGGGTATAGAGGGATGAAAGACTGGTCATGCCTGATAGCATGATCTTTAATATGGCCCGAATGTACCATGGTCAAGCACACATTGCTAGGGATGCAATGATTAGACTTTTTAGACAGACTTGGCACAATCCGAAGTTTCGAATGATAGCCGAAAGCTTGTGTCAAAGATGTTTGGCATGTCAACAATTGAATCCAGGACCTTTCACCAGAATGCAGTTAGATTTTATTGAGATGCCACCATGTAACCATTTGAGATATGTGCTTGTGATCATTTGCTTGTTTTAACGATGGGTTGAGACCTATCCAACCAGGAGCAATGATGGAGTTACGGTGGCGAAGCTCCTATTAAGGGAAGTCATCCCTAGGTTTGGTTTTCCAGTGATAATTGAAACAGACAGAGGAAGTCACTTCCAAAATGAACTTATACAATTGATATGTGAAGCACTGGACATTCGTCAGAAATTGCAATGTGCTTACAGACCAGAGGCTTCCGGGGTAGTCGAACAAGTAAATGGAACAATCAAAACCAGACTGAGAAAAATGTGTTTGGCCACAAGAATAAAATGGCCTGATGCTTTGCCACTTTTTCTGATGACCTTAAGAAGCCTACCAGACAGAAAAATAGGTTTGAGTCCTCATGAGATACTGATGGGACGAGTAATGAGACACGCATTTGTACCTGTCGACAAACTGCTAACTATAAATGATGATTACATACTGGATTACTGCAAGGGTTTGTCTGACGTGGTGACTTCTGTGTTTCACCAGGTTGGAATTGATGCGAGTAGTAAGAAAAAGCATCCAGGTCATGACCTTAGTCCTGGAGACTAGTTTAGAATAAAGGTGAACAGAAGAAGAAACTGTCTAATTTCACGCTGGGATAAACCGCAGCAGGTAATTCTGGTCAGCACCACCACAGTGAAGTGTGCAGGTGTGA
This sequence comes from Lissotriton helveticus, assembly GCF_964261635.1. Lineage (NCBI taxonomy): Eukaryota > Metazoa > Chordata > Amphibia > Caudata > Salamandridae > Lissotriton > Lissotriton helveticus. The sequence goes on along the minus strand of NC_136062.1, from coordinate 52,556,068 downwards.
AAAGGTGGGTTCATGCGAGCCACACCATTCTAGTACCAGAACCTGAAAATCAACATCTGGAAGAGGCAAATACTAGTTCAGACTCTGACACAGAGGGAGAAACAGACCAAACTCCAGATACGGAAGCTCGACCTGTAAGTCGGCATCTGGAGATACCAGACACAAGTTCAGCATCTGAAGCAGAGCATGAGATTTTTGAAATTCCAGATCTTGAAGAGCGACCTGTAAGTCGACATCTGGAAGTACCGTATACCAGTTTGGACACTGAAAAAGAGCAAAGTAAAACTGGTAAAGGGGAAAACTCTGAAGATCAAACACAGATTTCTGAAGGACAGGAATGTAAATCTCAAAACTGGTGAACAGGAAATAACTCACGATGAGGATGAGATTCCAAGTACCAATCATGGAGAAGTACCTTGTAAAAGAACTGAATTAACAAAAGAAAAAGCAGATTAAGTTGATAAACCGGAAATCATAAAGTTCAAAATAAGAGGATGTGAAATAAGATATGAAACAGAGTCTGATGACAGTGAAGGGGGAACAACTCAACAAAAAAGTCCCAGAAAAGAGCTTGGAGAATTGGACGTGGAATTATAGAGCCTGAAATAAAAAAGCCAAGAAAAGGAGATAATTGGACCACAGTCATTAAAGGACTGAAGTTCAAATTGATAAATAGAAATAGAAATCAAGAGGAACAAATGAATGAAATAACAAGTCAAAAGGATCAAATAAAAGAAAATAAAGAAATTGTGCAGAGGCCAAAAAGAGTGAGGAGACCAAACCTGAAATATAAATCACCTAAATGGACATACATTGCTTTGCCTGATATAGAGGAAGTTGAAAGTAGTCAAGAGCACCAAGTTAAATTTGGTGAGTGAAAAGGTGATTAGAAACAAAGTGTGTTTAACTGGAAATTAAAGGATGACAAATCAAAGAAAGTCGACAAAATAGAAGGAAAAAGTGACATTCCTAAAAAGAAGGATTTTTTTAAAGACACATATTTTCCATGTGCACGTGATAACAGAGACATTATAAAGAAAAGGATTCAAGGACATAAATTTAAAAAAAAATGTCTGTAAATGATATTTTAAGATCTAAATGTGCTATTTTTCGCAAATGGTGAAGAATGTGGTTGATCTGTACAGGTTTATTAATGCATATATGGCTTATTTTAGCAATAGTGATTCCTTTTAGACCAAGTTTTGAACATGGAGAACCCAATAACAGTAAAAGGGAAAAGATACATGATTTAAAGAATGATGTGAAATTTGTGGATAACACTGAAATACATAGGGATAGATCAATTAATGATTTACTAGGTTGTTGTACGAGTATGTAGAAACCATTGATATCCGTGACTGCTATGTCCGCATGCAGTTACAAGCATCTGCTTCAGAGGGAGTAACATATCATCACCTTCCTTTGACTTATGGAATAACTTGTAGTGTATAAGCTAGTTTATTTTACAAAACAGGTAAATTAGAATATTAGTATTCTGATTCAGATGACATTTTTGCAACTCTGTTGATAACATATGGATTGAAAAAAATGAAAATGGGTTAAGTTTTTGGTGAATATTTTCTGGAAACAAAAGAAATGACTTTGGACACTTTTAAATACAATTTAACATGTAGAATGCGCAAGGAAGAAAATGTATTCCTGGATATGGTTGAGGAGAGGAGAATTAGATATCAAAGAAAAGCAACTGAAAGTAAATCAAAATCAACAATGTGGAATTTTGAAGATGAAAACCTTGATAAAAGTAATGTTAATGTAGCAATAGGTTTAGATACGCCACAACAAGGGAAATTGTGTATTCGTAGAGATAATACTATGTATGACAATTATTTTGTAGGTGGGAGTGAATGTAAAGACACGTATATAATCTAAGGGGGATGGGGATTTAAAGGAGGAAATGATCCTGTTTTTCCTGGAATTTACTTTAGATGTGGGAACAAAGCTTATTATAGTTTACCACATCATTGGTATGGGACGTGCTATGTAAGTCTGGTCTTTCCAAAAATATTTCATGTAGATATGGGAACTAAAGGAATTCATGAGATAGGTAAATCATTAACACAGAGAAGAAGGGAATTTTGTTAAAAATAGTAGGTGACATTTTTTGAGCATTGATACCAGCAGTGGGTTGTTAATGCAAATAAAATTCAGAAATTATCAACGATAGTAGATCGATTATAAACAAATACTGCCGGAGGATTTTTAATGGTAAATACTGAAATGGTTGCTATGAGAACTATGTTGATGCAAAATCGACTTGCTCTTGACATTTTATTGGCAAAAGAAGGAGGAGTTGGTGAAGTTTTAAAAGTACAACACTGTTGTACGTATATACCTGACAAAAGTCTGAACATTCAAAGATATATTAAGAATATTACTGAATTACATAAATAAATTACTCCACTGGAGGTTGATGGTGTCCTAGAGAAACTTGGTAGGAGTTTTTCTGCTATAAAGAAGTGGTTTGCAGAAATAGGTAGTTCAATAATAGGGAAAGTGTTAATTCCCTTAACAATAGTATTTTTTATCGCATTTATATTAAGACTAGTGTGTAAATGTGTTAGAAAAAGGAAAACTGAAAAACTGATAATGGAGAAAATTGAAAAAGTAAGGAAAGAGAACGTGAAATGGGAGAAATAGAGTTGTGGCAAAAAGAATGCAAAAGGTAAGTAAATGATGCATATTCGTGTGCTTTTGCTAGGTAACTACTAACAGAGAAAAATTAGAATGGTGGGAGGTAAACAGAAGGGTTCAAATTCTATATCTAAAGTCTGTTGTGTTTGTTTTCATATTAGTTCCCATTGAGGCTCGTGCGGCCTAGTCTGAAAATTGCTGTTTAAACGAAACAATGAAAATGACTCCGGGAAAGATGGCCCCCACACATTCACGGAGTATGCTAGAAATTAGTGAATGGCCTGTGCTCAGAGCGAGAGATGTCAAGGTCGGCTTGGCCTGTGACCGGGAGTTGTGCCAAAGGATGCTTGCATTTAAAAGCCTGGGAAAGGATGACGTTGTTACCTTATTATCAATAAAAGATACAAGGACTGAACGACAATTGCGAACGTGGACAATTAAGTCATGAGAATAACAGGGCAGAACTGTTTGGATAAGGAGGACACGAGGTGATCATCACCACCCCTCTAATGGACTAATGAGAAATAAGTGAGGACCCTAAACGTTTGAATTTTGGGTTAGATAGTTAGTGAAAAGTGAATAGAAGAGCTTGTGTGTAGCAGGAATAAGGTTGGTTCCGTGGATTTTTATTTCGCACCACGACATGCTGTCGGTCTGTACAATTTTATGGTGCAAAGACTTTGAAATATTTATGGACTTTAAATTTTGATGGAGCAAAGAGATTGAATGCGGAGATCTATGTCGGAAGGGAAACATCGAGGAGGTTAGAAAGACAGCCAGCTTGGGAACCTGTTCTATGCAGCACTGTCATCTTCCTATGGCAAATTGGTAATATGCTTTCTAAATTTTAATTTCTTGAATGCAATTAATAAATGCTAATACTTTTGCTTGTCTAGAGAAAATGCTATTTTTCTTTCCTATTGAATTTAGATACATTTCTGTAAAAATATAAACTCGAGTCTGTTTTTTATTTAGAAATAAAAGTCATGACAATTTAAATGTTGAAATTATGGGAATAATGTGATTGAGCTGGTCTTAATCGCCATCAACTGACTTCTACTAGTTGGTTCATCGACCAAATAGCGGAGTACCTTGAAGTTTATTTCCTTATGTCTGTAGAGAAATTTTGAGAGGTACATGTATGTAGATAATGTATATAATATAGAATTTAGGTTAATGAGGTACCCCACTGTTAGATTTGGGGGTCTCTGGTTGGCGCAGGTATGCACTTGTGACAAACAGGGACCCTCTCCTCTAGTCAGGGCAAGGGACTTACTCCTAAAAATAACCCCTGCTCACCCTCTAGGTAGTGTGGCACGAGCAGACAAGGCTAAACTTCAGGGCGTTAGTTAGTTAAGCATTTATGACCACATACAGTAACTTATGAATACCACAAATGGACACCAGGCATAGTTTATATATAAAAATAATTATTTATATGATTTCTTTAAGCAGACTTAATACAAGACCCGATTAACATTTTAAAAGTGAGCCATAAGATTGTTTAGGCAAAGCGTTCTGTAAAACAAGCGTATCTTCTTTTGTGGGGTGCATGGCGCACTTTGTCCGACTCTCCCTGGTCATCAAAAAGGCAGTGTACCAACAAAAACATTGCGGGGTCCTGGCCCGGGGGTACGCACCATAGTGCGCGTCGAATGACAGTATCTTAGTGGGGAGGCAGAGTCCGGCGTGTAGGCGGCAACATCAGCGCACTGGTACGGTGCAGGCAGCTCCTCTCCGAGGCAGGCCCCAGCTCTGGAAGGTCTCTGTGCGAGACGTAGAGCGGGGGGGCCTCGAGGAGCGGGGCAGGTGAGGTAGTGCGAGGAAACGTCCACGACGTACGAACCATACCTTTGGGTCCGCTGGGGTGCTGCGGTACAATGCGGGCAGGCGCGGCACGGGTCTCTCAGTACTGAGCGTACAGGGAGGCTCACAGAGTGCGGCGTGGCCCAGTGGGACTCGAGAGTGCGGAGCGGGGCAGCCGGGTACGTCTCGAACGTACGGGCCGTCCGGAGCTCCAGGCAGCACTTAGGTCGAAATCCGGCGGGAGGGGTGAGAGGCGCGAATAGGATGAGGTGACAGAGTGCAGGCGGGACGGACGGTGAGCGGCTTGAACTCGAGCGGGGCTTACATGAGGCAGGGGCGGCCAGGCACAAGCGTCATGGACCAAAGAGGGGGGGTGAGGCGCACTGGGGATCACGGCTCCGGCAAGAGGAGATGGCTGCAGACCGGCAACAGACAGCGAAGGCAGGAGAGGAGCCCAATGGTCCTGGGGCTCAGTTCAGCGGGCAAGCTAGCTTCCAAGCCCTTGGAGATCATTCTGAATCGCAAGTTCTTTGTAGAAAAGTAAAGCAAGTCTTTGTAAAGTAACAAGTCTTTGTAGGTTTCTTCCTCTCCTTTGGCAGCAAGGCAACCACAGCAGGCCAATTCCCCAGGATAGGTACAGTCTTCCTCCTTCAGCTTTACCGGTTCCTTCTCCTCAGGCAGGGGTTTCTTCTTGGTTCAAAAGCAGGATCTGATTTCTTAGGAGCAGGGCTCCTACTTTTATACCCCAAATCCTTTGTTCTTTCAGGCCAGGGGGGCCTTTGCCTAATCCAGTCCAGTCCCTGAACACTTTGTTTCGCAGACTCTGGCTTCTCCTTACAGTGAGTAGGGCAGGGACATCAGACGCTCTGCAGGAGGTGGAGCCAGCATTGTGGTGACAAGTACAGTCCACGAGTACTCTGTTGACAGTCTTCCCCTCTCTCTTCACAATGTTGAGGGCAGAGACATCAGCCGTTCCCCAGGGGGCGGAGTCAGCATTGAGGTGGCAGAGCACATCCCTATTCAGAGTCAAGGTGCCCTTCCCCCACCCATCCTGGTGTAATCCCTCTATTCACCACCTGTCATCCCCAGCCCTGTCACTCACAGAAACCAGACAGCAGATACACATCCTAGCAGAGGCGGGCTGAAATGGTTAGGCAAGCAAATACTAACTTTCTAAAAGTAGTATTTGCGCACACAGGATATTAAAATAAACTTTACTAAAATATGTATTTTATTATTCTGAGTTCAGGCATACTAAACTTGACTTTCTACCATGTTCCCTGAGCCTGCTGGGATTATAGTGTGTAATAATTCCAGCAGCCCATTCTGGCCTATAAGAACAGGAAGCCTTACAATAGTGAAAAACGAAAATGGCTGTAATTTACTATTAGGACATGCCACACACATTATGCTTACAATGCACCCTGCCCTTGGGCCTACCTTAGGGGTGACTCACAGGAAGTAAAGGGAAGGTTTAGGGGCTGGCAAGTTTGTGCACTTGCCCAGCCAGCATGACAGTACCAGACTGCACACAGGTTCTGCAATGGCTGACCCTAGATACACTTTTAAAAGGCTTCTCCTGTGGTTGGCACAACCAGTGCTGCAGGCCCACTAGCAGCATTTGTATTTACAAGCCCTGGTACTCCTGGTGCACTTTACTGGGGTCTGACAGTAAACCAAATAAGCCAATCATGGAAATCAATTACATAGACACTTTTCATAGTGCGCACTTGCACTGTGGCACTGAATGGCAGTGGCACAGTGCCCTCAACAGCTAATACCAGCAAAACATCTGAGGCACCTCAGCAAAAAGTGGAAGGGAGACTCACGCCAAGGTGCCAGGTCTAACACCCACTATCCAGTAGCTCGCCTTCTTTTTCACTGATTCAGGAGCGGTCTGTTGTGTGACTGTGTGACTCGTGGTGCTATGTGCCCCCGATGAGTAAAATAAGTTTGCTTCTGAATTAAGTGGGATGAGATTTGAGGTTTGTTTGGGAGCCGCGCTGGATCAATATCTATGTGGTTACTTTCTAAGGGCCTCATATCCTACAAGTGTGAACACTAAGAAAAGATCCTACAGGTCAGGTAACCACTAACATGTTCCTTGTGCTCCTCTCAACCCCATCCCGTGCACACCAGCAAGCCCTGATTCCTAAAATCACATTACCCATTCTAAGAGCCTAAGTCAACACAAGTTGCTCACCAATTAACAGCCCGGCTCTCTGGCTTTGTGAAAGGATTACTACAATGATCAAAGCCAAATATAAACCCCAAACACATTGCAATATCATATCGGAAAACCTCAGAACAATACCACATTTCAAAGTTATTCAACAATGTGTACAGTCATTTTCTATTAACAATGTGTTTGTGGTAGACCTGTCAGAGGGTGGTCTTCCCACAAACATTTTGCCTTCTCCCTGCTTTTTTGCTGATCTTGTTTTTGCAGGCCTTAGGACTATGTGCACTTTACCACTTCTAACCAGTGCTAAAGTGCATGTGCTCACTCCTTAAAGCTTGGTAACATTGGCAATTGGTATATTTCATTTACTTGTAAGTCTCAAGTAAAGTAGTACTGTTTGTACGCAGGGCCTGTAAATTAAATGCTACTATTGGGACTGCCAGAGAACAACTACAGGGTTTGGCCAAAGCGCAGTAAGGCTGCGCCAAATAACAGTTTAAACAAAACAAGATGCCAGTACTGCTATATCAGTTGACTAATTTCATGCACAACGACTTCAAACTGTTGCTGCACAAATACACACAAATATCAGATTTAATCCTTTTTATTATTTAGACTCTTTTTTTGGGTATTTATACAAAAGGAGGATTTTTTCAAAAATTGATCATGGCGGAGGGAGAGGGAGGTATCTTAAAAACTATTTTATCTAAACGTGATATGTAGGGGTACGAATATGCACCAAAATAAAGAAGACCTCAGTTACACAGACTCATTTATGTATCAACATTCATTCCGTGAAAAAATCTCTCAAAAACTTCTTACTCACTAAAACAAACATACGGGTGAAAAAGATAGGGGTAAGAACCAGTGTGGGGATACCCTCATCTAAACACAGGGAATTCTATTTTAGTCGTGAATAGAGGGGTATTGGTGAAACGTTACTGAAATGGTTTTACAAGTCACAACAAATAATACAAATACAGGCCATCAAACAATTATTTCAGAAGCAATCAAAACTCTTTGCAATGACAACAATGATAGGCCTGGACAAACAACATGGGGTCGATGCGTTTCGAAGCCCCTTAATTGCGGAGCTTCTCTTCAGGACCTTGGGGGTTCACTCCTGTAAAACGACAAAAAAATATATATTCCTTACCAACCTCACTCCTGAGGTGCAACCTTCAACTTCAAAAGAGACCAGCAAGACTTTCAAAAATTACCTTATCTTCTTTCCATAGAAAAAAATGGTCAAGCTCAAATTCCCATAGTTTTGTAAAGCCAATTCAGAATATCTTGTGTATTGAAGTCCCAATCGTGGACTGTTGATACAAGAATGGAAAAAAGTCTATTGAGGTTCATGGTTTTAAACCCACATGAGAACAGGCGATCAAAGAGTGCTTTGTTTTCGAGTCAGACCCTTACCTAAACAACGCGGCTCTTCCTTCCAACACTCTCTCGTGTTGTTGTTTTCAGTAATTTTGGAGTTTGAATCAGCATTTGTCATGGAACCCAGGGAACCAAATCCTATCAAAATAGAAGAGCACGGAGTCTTTTTAGACGTACTTCCGGGTAATACAATTTCTCCATAGACATTTTGGCAAGAGAAATGTTGATGAACATGATTCCCTTTGTACGGGTCCGCCCCTGATTAAATGTGGGAGGGGAGAAGGGAACATCAATGTGCCATGAGGGGTTACCGGCCCGCGTCTAAGTTCGAGGCATATGGTCTAGCTCACCTTATTCGGGAACGGGTCTCCTCTCCGTGGCGCGGCGTCTGTCAATGGACCGTCGCGCTGCGATGTGCGTCGATACCGGCATGTGGTATATGACGTGAATGGAGCCCCTCGGTTTCATGGGAATTGTAGTTCCTTTGGCATAATGTACGTTGGAGCATACTCGGTAAAATCTCAACGGAAACTCATTATTGTCTTATGTGTAACAAAGCGGTGATTTCTGGAGAATGGCAGAATTCGGAGTTTTTTTTTAATTTTGCAGGTGTCAACCCATTTGAGCTTGAATATGCAGAGAGATAGGTCGGATGAACCCTCTAGTGGTGTGAACTTTAGAGGTGATATAATTCGGACATCTCATTCAGTCCTGTGACTGCCGAATTATATTTGAGAATGAGCAGTGCTTCCCGAGATGATAATTTTGCCTCCAGGTCACCTCCTCTTGGATCAGGATCAACCTTGGAGATGACTGTCCATTTTAGGTCATTTTCAGTGTGGGAATGATCAATCCAATGTTGCACTAATGGTGCGGTGAGGACAGTTCTTTTAATTCGCGATCTATGTTGGTTTATTCGCTGTCTGACTTCTTGGCTCATTTTGCCTATATAAAACCTGTTGCATGGGCATATGATCCTGTAAATTACATATTTTGTCTTGCAATTCGAAAATCTGGAGTGTTTCCAACTGATGCCATTATGCTGGAAAAGATCTCCTTCCATTGTGAGAGAGCAAGATACACATGTACCACATTGATGGTGGCCTGTAATTGGTGGAAGGTTCAGGTAATCTCTAAGAGAATGTGGTTTCTGTTTTGGCATTGCTGCTCTAACTATGTGATTGGCCACACTTCTATCCTTTTTAAAGGCAAATAGTGGTGTTTCTACCAATCGTACATCTAAATCTTTCACCAAATGCCAATTTTTACAGATTTCCTTCTTAAGCCAGTTTGACGTTGGGCAAAATGTGGACACACAAACTATTCTGTTTTGATCATTCTTTTCTTTTTTTGTCAGGAGAGTCTCTCTAGGAGTCCACCATGCCCGTTTGAGCGCACGTTTTAATAGTTTGGCTGGATATCCTCGAGATGATAGTCTTTCTTTTAGTGTGTTGGCGTGAAACATGTATTCATCTTTAAACGTGCAGTTTCTGCGGATCCGCAGAAATTGCCCTAGTGGTAAATTTTCTCTCAGACTTCTTGGATGGTAGCTGGAGCAGTGTAACGCACTGTTTCGATCCGTTTCCTTTTTAAATAGAGTTGTAACCAAGACTCCATTTGTGCAATAGACTTCCACATCCAAGAAAGATAATCTGAATTTGGAATACTGTACACTAAATTTGATGTTTTCTGTTCGATTGTTCAGCCATTGGTGGAACTTCAGAAGTTGTTCCTCTGTTCCTGACCAAGTGAAAAAAATGTCATCTATGTATCGGAGCCAACCTCCGATCAGATGTAAAAAAGGATTGTTTTCATAGATAAATTTTTCTTCAAATTTGCTCATGAATAGCACTGCCAGTTCTGGGGCGAAGGGACAACCCATCGCCACTCCGCGGATTTGGAAGTAAAAATCTTCCCGGAATTTAAAGAAATTCTTCTTAAGGGCTAGTTTGGCCAGGTCAAGGATAAATTCTGTCGGTATCTTCATGGGTCTTTCTCTCAAATCTAGGAACAATCTTAGTACCTCCAGTCCCTCCTCTTGGGGTATCTGGGTATATAATGATGTAATGTCCATGCTTACTAGAAAGTCTTTGTTTTCTTGGAATGGTAGGTCGCCAAGTTTGTTAATGAAGTCAGTGGTGTCCTGTAAAAATGATTTTACTTCCCTCATAAATGGCTTCAAGAAAAAGTCTATGAATTTTGAAATCGGTTCAAAAAGAGAGTCACAACCGGAGATGATGGGTCTTCCGGGTGGATTTTCTTCATCTTTGTGAATCTTTGGTAACGCGTAGAACAAAGGTACCCGCGGATGTTTATTTGTAAGAAAAGCTGTTTCTTTTTTGCCAAGGAATCCTTGTTCAGACGCTTGATCTATGATGGTAGTTCTTGAGTGGGATCCATCTCTAGTTTTCTGTAGCAGCCAACGTCCGATAGTTGTTTGTCGATCTCAGATGTATAGGCATTGACTCCCCAGATGACAATTGAGCCGCCCTTGTCGGCTTGTTTGATTATTATGTCTTTGTTGTTGGCCAGAGTCTGCAAGGCATCTTTTTGGCCTTTTGACAGATTCTGTTTGATAAACCCTGATTTTTTCTTTTCTTCTGTTGCGATAGCCGACAACATAGTTTTCTCGAAGGTCAAGACCTCTCTGGCTACCTTACTGATTGGAGGGCAAAAAGTTGATTTCTTTTTGAGGCCCGTGGTTTCAGAATCAGGTAATTGAATTTGGTCTGTAAAAAATGTCACCAGTCTTATTTTACGGCAGAACTCGATGAATTCAGATTTTAATCTGATAAAATCCGTGCTCTTACTAGGTACGAATGATAATCCTTTTTCCAAGATGCTTGTCTCTACTTTGGTCAGAGTTACATTGGAAAGATTATAAATCGGAGATTTCAGTTCTTGTAGTTGCTGTAATTCTGCCTTCTTGTAGACATTTCCCATGGCTGGACAAATCTGGTTTTCGCGTGGTTTTTGTTGGCCGCGGCCTAAAAAAGGTTGTTGTTGTTGTCCACCTTGTTGAAAATTCTGTTGCTGAAAGTTTGGTTGAAATGAGCCTCTCCGTGCGTACCCAGGTCTGTAGTTTGAATTATCCCCTTCACTGCTACCCGAGGAGGATGTATCTGAAAACGTTATAAAGTTGTTGCGGGATCTCCCTTGGTTTGCAGAGAGAAAACGTCTAGATTCCGGTCTGGTAAAGAAATCTTGATGTAAATAAGGATATGCTTTTTCCAAAGAAAAATTCTTTTTGTCTCTTTCAAAATTACTTTCTTTTTGGATGATCGTGTAATCTTTAAATTCGATGATATCCTTAGATACTTTGTCTAGCAGGGCTTTTGAGTCAGTGATTAATTGATTATTAGTTTTTTCTAATTCCAATGCCTCTATCTCTTCCAGTTGTACTTTAGAGAGGCGTTGTGCAGTTTCAACAGTTAAGACCATCAAGTCCCTGCTGCACTTTGTCTCGATCAGACTATAGCCTTTTTTATAAATGGGATCTTCAGTGAAGACCACTGGAATGTTCCTAACGATGAGTCCTCCAGGGATGGATCTCAGATGTTGCCCATGCAACAGGCTTTATATAGGCAAAACGAGCCAAGAAGTCAGACAGCGAATAAACCAACATAGATCGCGAATTAAAAGAACTGTCCTCACCGCACCATTGGTGCAACATTGGATTGATCATTCCCACACTGAAAATTACCTAAAATGGACAGTCATCTCCAAGGTTGATCCTGATCCAAGAGGAGGTGACCTGGAGGCAAAATTATCATCTCGGGAAGCACTGCTCATTCTCAAATATAATTCAGCAGTCACAGGACTGAATGAGATGTCCGAATTATATCACCTCTAAAGTTCACACCACTAGAGGGTTCATCCGACCTATCTCCCTGCATATTCAAGCTCAAATGGGATGACACCTGCAAAATTTAAAAAAAAACTCCGAATTCTGCCATTCTTCAGAAATCACCGCTTTGTTACACATAAGACAATAATGAGTTTCCGTTGAGATTTTACCGAGTATGCTCCAACGTACATTATGCCAAAGGAACTACAATTCCCATGAAACCGAGGGGCTCCATTCACGTCATATACCACATGCCGGTATCGACGCACATCGCAGCGCGACGGTCCATTGACAGACGCCGCGCCACGGAGAGGAGACCCGTTCCCGAATAAGGTGAGCTAGACCATATGCCTCGAACTTAGATGCGGGCCGGTAACCCCTCATGGCACATTGATGTTCCCTTCTCCCCTCCCACATTTAATCAGGGGCGGACCCGTACAAAGGGAATCATGTTCATCAACATTTCTCTTGCCAAAATGTCTATGGAGAAATTGTATTACCCGGAAGTACGTCTAAAAAGACTCCGTGCCCTTCTATTTTGATAGGTTTTGGTTCCCTGGGTTCCATGACAAATGCTGATTCGAACACCAAAATTACTGAAAACAACAACACGAGAGAGTGTTGGAAGGAAGAGCCGCGTTGTTTAGGTAAGGGTCTGACTCGAAAAGAAAGCACTCTTTGATCGCCTGTTCTCATGTGGGTTTAAAACCATGAACCTCAATAGACTTTTTTCCATTCTTGTATCAACAGTCCACGATTGGGACTTCAATACTCAAGATATTCTGAATTGGCTTTACAAAACTATGGGAATTTGAGCTTGACCATTTTTTTATATGGAAAGAAGATAAGGTAATTTTTGAAAGTCTTGCTGGTCTCTTTTGAAGTTGAAGGTTGCACCTCAGGAGTGAGGTTGGTAAGGAATATATATTTTTTTGTCGTTTTACAGGAGTGAACCCCCAAGGTCCTGAAGAGAAGCTCCGCAATTAAGGGGCTTCGAAACGCGTCGACCCCATGTTGTTTGTCCAGGCCTATCATTGTTGTCATTGCAAAGAGTTTTGATTGCTTCTGAAATAATTGTTTGATGGCCTGTATTTGTATTATTTGTTGTGACTTGTAAAACCATTTCAGTAACGTTTCACCAATACCCCTCTATTCACGACTAAAATAGAATTCCCTGTGTTTAGATGAGAGTATCCCCACACTGGTTCTTACCCCTATCTTTTTCACCCGTATGTTTGTTTTAGTGAGTAAGAAGTTTTTGAGAGATTTTTTCATGGAATGAATGTTGATGAATAAATGAGTGTGTGTAACTGAGGTCTTCTTTATTTTGGTGCATATTCGTACCCCTACATATCACGTTTAGATAAAATAGTTTTTAAGATACCTCCCTCTCCCTCCGCCATGATCTATTTTTGAAAAAAATCCTCCTTTTGTATAAATACCCAAAAAAAGAGTCTAAATAATAAAAAGGATTAAATCTGATATTTGTGTGTATTTGTGCAGCAACAGTTTGAAGTCGTTGTGCATGAAATTAGTCAACTGATATAGCAGTACTGGCATCTTGTTTTGTTTAAACTATTGGGACTGCAGCACTTATTGTGCTACCCTCTTACGTAGCCCTTTAAACATGTCTCTGGCCTGCAATGGCAGCCTCTGTGCACAGTTTTAATCTGCCATTTCTACGTGGCAAAATAATCCTTCTACCAGTCTCAAACCTGCCTTTTTAGTATAAATAAGTCACCATTAGGGTAGGCCCTAACAGCCCAGAGGGCTGTGTGAATTGTATTTAAAAAGCAGGACATGAAAGTTCAAGTTTTACGTGTCCTGGTAAGGAAAAACTATTACATTTGTTTTTCACTACTGCAAGGCCTGCCTCTCCCTTATTATAAAATTGGAATTACCTTATTACATGTAATTCATGGTAACTTCCAAATGGGAAGAACTAGCCAGTTCAGGTTTAGGGTCTTTGGAATCGTAATGAAAAATCCTCTCCTATGGCAAAGGCCTATTTTAAATTAAATGTTTGCATATGCCACTCTTAGAAAGTTGCTATTTTCTTGTCATAGCCACTTAGTGCTTGCAGCCTGTCTCTGGGTGGCATGACTGGGTATAGCTCGCAGTTAGACGTTGTGTATTGCTCCTAGACAGCTACACACAACAGAGAGCTTATATGTGGCTGGATGGATCATCATTCGCAGAATGGGAGGGCAGAGCTGGGCACATACTTGAATAGGCTGTGTCCTACCTCCACACAAAGGGCTGCATACCACCTGTGTTAGTCTAGGGCCACGGCAGGGAAGGCAGGAACACTGTGCACTTCAAAGGAACACCTTTAGAATCTTCCCCAGTCCAAAGGCAGAACTGGGTATGAATGTTGAACCTCAGACACTAGTTCTTTAGTACACTTTCTGGGCCTGTGGATACTCTGTCAGGAAGAGGGACTGCTGTGCTGCTGAAGGCACTGCCACTCTGCTGGACTGCTGCTCTGAAGACTACTATCTTGCTGGACTGTTGCCTTTCTGGATTGCTGCCCTGCTGCCCTCCTTTCTGAGTCAGAGGGATATGGACCTGCACCTGAACCCAGGACTTCCAGAGTGACTCTAAGGACTAGTCTGCTGGCCTCCTATTCAGAGCCGCGGGGGCATAACAGGCTCCCAACCACCTGAACCAGCACCCAGATCCAAATGGAGCATGTCCCTGACCGCCACGTGCCGCCCCCAGGTTCTGGACTGTGCTACACAAGGGCCCATTGACGCTGCAAACCTTGTCACTGACACAGTCTGCCAACGCGAAATTCCGTGAGCCCCCCCCTTCGTGCTAATGCAACAACTGCTCACAGGGATTGCAACCATGAAGCACTGGCCCGACCATTTGTGATTACAACAGCATCTTTGTCATACAGTGATGCCCATCCTCGATGCCAGGCCTGCTTTTCATGCTACATTGACGACTATCCACAACACTTCCCAGATCCTCCCAGCTCTCTCCATAGTGAACTTGACTGATAAGGTAACTTTTCAGTGGGACCAACCAGTACCCTGTATCCAACTCTACTCCATCACGATCAGTTTGAACTTGTGACTTTCCCCATGTTCTACCCGACCAGATGGACCAAGTGGTGCTGTGGGCTTTTCAGTGCTATTTTCGCATACATTTCTGAAATAAAATATTTCCGGTTCTACTGATTGGATTTTTGTCGTTTTAGTCTTAATTTTTTGTTTTTGCTCTTTTCTTCTTAATTGGTGTGGGTTTTTATTTGTGTTGTGATTTCAGTTTATTACTGCTTGAAGGACTGCAGGTTAATTTGTGGTTTGGTTGTGACTTCACCCTGATAAGAATTGTGCTTGCTGCTTGCGAATGAAGAAGGCTTCTCAGTCTTTTGCTTCTACATGGGAAAGAGCACTGGGTGTCCGCTGGCTAGAGGAGCCACTGTCTCACCAGTCACCTAATGCTGGCCCTGGGGCACAGGCCTAAACATATTGATATCTCCCAGACACTTGCCTTCCCTCCTTGGAAGTGTCAATGGGCTCTCTCAAAGGGAACACTTTGCATGTCCTAAGCCAGCCTTGGGCCCCAGCGTTTCCACACACCCACAGACTCCAAGGGGAAGATGACACAGAAGTAATGTGGCTGTTAGAATTTTAATAAACCAATAGTCTTGGCTGCCAGGCAGTATGCTCTTGAGCAGGCAGGCATACCACAGATCCTGAGGCCCTGAGAGCCAATGTACACAGGGAATTTTATTTTTGTTTCTGTTAGTTTTCTCCAGCCAACAGAATTGTTTATTTCAGGCCTCATAGCGTTCAAAATATTGAGGCTTTCCCACAGGAGCTTTTTGGACTGCTCTCCCTCTGTTGAGGGAAAGGTCAGTGTTCTTGTCTCCTTCTCTTAATTCATCAGCAGTCTCCTCAGCCCACAGACTACTGACCACATGAAAGCCTCCTGTGTACCTTGCAGCAGTCTTAGAAACCCCTCCAAGGGTACCTCCAGTCAGAATTGGACACTCCTTCCCGGTCCCAAGTTGGCCCATCTCTAATCTACCTCAGAAGGAGTACAAAGGGTAGAGAAACTAGCCCTGTAGACAGGTTCCAGTCCAGTCTTGGGTTCCTTGAAATCTCTTTTCCAGCAGGTGTCAGAGGTCCTCGAGTTCTTCTCTTTCGGAGTCTTTGAGTCATTTTCTTCAAAGGTTTTCTTTATTCTGGCCTGGACCTATTTCTCAGGCCTGGACTTATTGCTAAAACTGAAGGACTGAGATGTAGCTCCAAATAGTTACCAATGCTTTAGATTATTTCAAGCATTCCGCCCATCACTTTTGTCCTCCTCAGTGGAGCGCCCTAAGTGTGAGAAGTATGCCCAGACGTGTCCCATGCTCACTGTGCCACTGGAACCAAGCTGATCTATAGTTGCTTGTGTTCTTGTTCAGAAAGGACCTAGCCTAGCAGTTAGACTGCTATTATGGGAGAAGGCCATGCCTGATATGCAAATGACCTGGTAATGTTTGAGGCAGCCTGGTGGTCAAAAACACAGTGAACTGGGATGCAGGCAAATAATTTCCACTGGCTGAGATTAATCCAAGCATTACACCCATTATTTTTTGTATTCCTCAGTCCAACCAGTATTCCAATGGCCTGAAGGATGACAACTGTTTCGCATAACTGATCAGTAACTACATACATGAGGCTGACCTCATCTTCTTCCCTCACATTTTGGTTTTAACTCTCATGCTTCTTCATTTCAAGATAACTCATTAGCAAGGCCATTCCTTCAACCTTTTCTGAACTGTTGATTTCCAAGTTAGAGCACTTAGGAACAAGGGCACCAGAACCCCTTTGCATGTTCTCCCATACCAATACCCTGTCCTCTTTCCTATCTCGGAACAGTTCTCTATCAGATGCCCTATTAGAGGTTGCTAACTTATGACTTAACTTAAAATAGGCATCTTTAATGGTCAAATGTATGATCAAGTATGCAACAAAAGACTAATAAATACCTTTGGATAAATTACATTAGCTGAATTGAAGGGGAAGGGTTTTGAAATAAGGATAAATATAAACAAACTTTACTGTTGACTGCAGGGCCTGTTATACACAAAAGTTGGTTTCCAAGTTTTCCCTGTCATACGATGAGTATGTATACCTCCAAGCCCACAACTAAAAGGCAGTAAACTCAGTCAAAGGGTCTATTACATGCTGTCAATAACTCTTTTTATTCTTCCATATTTGACCATCGCATGGACTGTGTCATGACCTTATTCCTTTCTTCTGGGATAAAACTGATAATCAAAAAACTGGAATCTCCCCATCTCCTGTTTTCCAGCGCGTGCCCCATCAGGTCTCTTGTCTGTTTTTATGTGAGGTGGATAATTCCAGAAAGGGGCTACCTCTGTCTAAGCCTAGCAGTGGACCTCATTTGCAATGACAGGCACCGGTACATATTCCCAGAACTTACAGTGAGTGATACTTCCATTGAGCAAAGATTCACAAACAGAGTCGGCTAAAAGCAAATTTTATAGGTGTGTGGCGCCTCATTCCTCAGACCTACCTTCATTAAAATCAATTCTGAATTTTCCCGAGCCTAGAACAAATGCTGAATTTCCAAAGTTGTTCAATAGGTTACAGGTCATATTTCTCTGTTTGCTACTACCAGAATCATATTTTGTCAAAATAATGGCCAATATAACTAAAGTTATTTCCTTAGAATGGAGAGTTGAAATCCAAGGCTAGGGCCATAAACTTGATTGCCAGATTGTAGAAAAGAAGGAAGATTTGTCATTATTGTTTGGTGCTCAGTTTTTATATTGGCTTCGCATCTTAATTTGGGAACTTTCGGTACAGAAAGCAAGCTTTCCTTTCTATATATCAGTAGTCTCTGGCCCTCAGACAGGCTGCTCTCCAATCCTATTGTGTCTCCAACAAATCTCCCTCATATGCTCTCCTTCTCACCCCCCTTGCCTACCTTTTTCAACCCAAACCATCTCAAAGCCTCAAGCCTTCAATGGTGTGCTTTTCAACTATAACTCAGCATTCTAGCAGAGATCCATCATTCACATCGTCACAGACTGTTAGACTTGTTAATTTGGAGTGTGGTGGAATAGGACATTTGCAGTAATTTAGCAGATGTCTAGTTCTGAAAAACTCACAATCTCGCGTTGAGTTCCTGGCAGCTCTGCCTCTGTCAGCTCAACGATGGGTAATTGCCAGCAGCAGCTAGTCAGCTCCAGGACCACCAGCATTACTGAATCCAGTGACCCCCCATTTAGGGAATGCATTTCAGTACTGTTTTTTCTTTCCACAACCACCATGAAAAGCACAGCACCCACAACCAGGAACAAAAAAACAAAGACTCTCACATCAGGACATTGCTATTACTGTCATATCCCCACTTTGCGGGATTCTTCTTGCAGAACAAAAAAAAGTGTTAGGTGGCCACCTGCTTGACTTTACACTATACTTTTGATCAATGTACTCCAGTGATGTTGGGAGGAGAATATTTGCAAAATATAGTAAGGCACCCGCGTTGCCCTCTACTGGACATGTGGTGGCAGCGCCTCTGCTGGCCAGACTTACCGTAAATGACTACCTCGATCCTGAACAATAATTGCTATTACAGTAACTTGACTAACTGACATGTCTCCTCACTTTGAAGTTGTTCTCATGGCAACACCATTCTCAACATAAATAGTACCATGGTGCAGGTAAGTTGAGTTTGGCACACTATATGTGAGATGAATTACATGGCCATTACTACCAGTCTTCCAAACAATAACTTGAAAAGTATGGTATCACCAAGCTGACTTACTCCTCGTTCACCAGGGTAATATCCTAGCACCTGCCTAAGAAGATTGTGGCCTGGTGGTCCAAAAACTGAAGGACTGAGATGTAGCTCCAGATAGTTACCAATGCTTTAAAATTATTTCAAGCATTCCACCCATCACTTTTGTCCTACTCAGTGGAGCGCCCTAAGTGTGAGAAGTATGCCCAGACGTGTCCCATGCTCACTGTGCCACTGGAACCAAGCTGATCTATAGTTGCTTGTGTTCTTGTTCAGAAAGGACCTAGCCTAGCAGTAAGACTGCTATTATGGGAGAAGGCCATGACTGATATGCAAATGACCTGGTAATGCGTGAGGCAGCCTGGTGGTCAAAAACACAGTGAACTGGGATGTAGGCAAATAATTTCCACTGGCTGAGATTAATCCAAGCATTACACCCATTTTTTTTTGTATTCCTCAGTCCAACCAGTGTTCCAATGGCCTGAAGGATGACAACTGTTTCGCATAACTGATCAGTAACTACATACATGAGGCTGACCTCATCTTCTTACGAGATGCAAACCTTGCATGTCAGACAACTTTCCCTCACATTTTGGTTTTAACTCTCATGCTTCTTCATTTCAAGATAACTCATTAGCAAGGCCATTCCTTCAACCTTTTCTAAACTGTTGATTTCCAAGTCAGAGCACTTAGGAACAAGGGCACCAGAACCCCTTTGCATGTTCTTCCATGCCAATACCCTGTCCTCTTTCCTATCTCGGAACAGTTCTCTATCAGATGCCCTATTAGAGGTTGCTAAGTTATGATTTAACCTAAAATAGGCATCTTTAATGGTCAATTGTATGATCAAGTATGCAACAAAAGACCAATAAATACCTTTGGATAAATTACATTAGCTGAATTGAAGGGGAAGGGTTTTGAAAAAAGGATAAATATAAACAAAGTTTACTGTTGACTGCAGGGCCTGTTATACACAAAAGTTGGTTCAAAGGTTTCTCTGTCATACGATGAGTATGTATACCTCCAAGCCCACAATATATGAAAGATAACAACCTAGGCAATTAAAACTAGCTTGTCATATAACTAAGGTAGAGAGGAGAAAACAATTCATATTTCACATTCAGTTGTTTATTAATATATTCAATTTAAAACATATAGTGCATATAAAAAGGTTTATTTCTCAAGTAACAACATATAAAAGCATTTCAACAATAGGATACTATCACAAGTTTACATGAAAACAAAATAAAATAAAGGAATAAGAATTAAAAAGTGGCACAATTCACTAAGTTGGTTTCCAAGTTTTCCCTGTCATACGATGAGTATGCATACCTCCAAGCCCACAACTAAGAGGCAGTAAACTCAGCCAAAGGGTCTATTACATGCTGTCAATAACTCTTTTTATTCTTCCATATTTGACCATCACATGGACTGTGTCATGACCTTATTCCTTTCTTCTGGGATAAAACTAATAATCAAAAAACTGGAATCTCCCCCTGTCCTGTTTTCCAGCGCGTGTCCCATCAGGTTCAGAAAGTTAAAGCTTTCAGAAGTATGTGTCATTTATTTCTATGTCCTACAACCAGCAAGATCCGCAGGACTAAGATTATTAAAATTATATATTTGCACGTCAATCCTCTTCTGAAGAAACACAAAAAGGCAAAATAAAGTAATAAATCACATGGTTGTTACACATTGTGCTATTTAGTCACTATGTTATAAATATCTTATGCTTTACTTAGTCATAAATCAGGACTTACCCTCATCTGTAGGATAGTCCTGCCTCACCTCTACCAGCCAGGCTGCTTTGGAGGGAGGCCCCGCTCTGACGGAGAAAAATTGATAAATAGCAAAAAGGGGTGTCAGTCTATGTATACCCTTTCTACTGTATTCCTAGTTACTTAAAAAATACCTACAACCAGCAAGATCCGCAGGGCTAAGATTATTAAAATTATATATTTGCACGTCAATCCTATTCTGGCTAAATTTCCCAACAACCCCATGATCAAAGGGATATGCCAAACAACTCAACATATGCTTAGACCGCAATGCTATAAAAAATGTTGCCTATTACGTTTCCCCAGCTCAGCAAAGATTCTGGAAATTATTGCATAGGCATATCTTTCCCGGCACTAGATGGAAAAGTAAAATACCTTTAGAATATTTTTGTCACGGTTCCTTCACAATCCAGAACACTGAGATTATAGTCATAAACACTAGAGAAAAGATGTTCATATCTCTGGATCAGGTCAAATCCTGTGTAGCTTTAGTGAGAGTTCTAACACTCTCCAATACATGTTATCATAGGATTCACAAATCCACAAATCCTCAACTGGATTTGCAAATCCTAGGCCACCACAGGGTCCTGGTGACCTTCCTAGGTCTGTAGAAAAGAAAAATAAATAAAAAGAAGAATCGAGTGCATTTTTCTGCACTTAATCTTGGCCTGTGCAGGTATCAGGCATCCACAGTCGATTAGGCTCAGGCTTGGCTGCCTGCTAGGCCCTGCAGTCAATCCCTGATACACACAGCCTTTCACCATGCACAACGGGGGTTGACCTCCCTTACAGGTTAGGGTGCGGGGTCTGACTGTAGGCCAATCCCTGCTGACAATCATTCCTTCCCCTGCACCAGCGGCCCAGGCAGGTAAGAGTGGTGGGATGGTGTGGCCGGGTACGGGGGTATTTTGATGAACGATGACAAGGGATGATTAAATAAATAATTAATTTTCCATTGTCACCATCTGGCGAAATACCCCCCACAGGGCCCCACCGCACTTACTTGCACGGCTGCCCTGCACATGGCCAAAAGTTGTGTGTCTTGGCAACCTATGGCATTTTGACACAAGGCCTGGCCATAGACCAACCTTCATTACACTGAACGTGCCCAGCAGGGGGTGGCTACCCTGGAGGGTTAGTCTCAAGGCCTTGCCTACGTCAAGACCCTGTGGCCAATCTTTAATTTTCATGGCCTACCATTGTGTGCAACAGTGATTGCCCACCAGCAGCAGGTTGGATGCAGGGACTGAGCAACCCCTACTGCACACAGCTGAAGTCCATGCACAGCAGGACTTAACCATAAACAGAAGGTGAGTCCAGGGCATAAAATATATAAAAAAACAAATTCACTGAACATAACAACAAAGTTTAAAGGAACGTTAGTGATAGCTTTGGTTATAACACTTGCATGAATGTTGAATTGAAACCCAAAATCTCAATGAAAACACCTCAGTTAAAGTGCAGTTACAAAATAAATCTTAAAAACGACTTAAATTGACCAATTATAGTTTGGTAAACTAATAATAACTCCCACTGACATTATGCACTGCTTATGACCTCACACATCGTGTTGTATTGTTTTGAAATTGCATTTATATAGCGCTTACTACCCCTGACGAGGCGTCAAAGCGTTTTTTCAGCGTGTAGCACGCTATTCTGTGGCCCATAGAGGATTATAGTTGAATTAGTATAGTGTAAGTACATTTTAAGTGGAGGATAGGTGAGTCAGTCATTTGGATTTGGAATGATAGCAGAAGGATAGAGGAGGAAAAAAGGTTTGTATTTATATAGCGCTTGTTACCCCTGATGGGGTGTTGAAGCACGCTGCTCCGGAAGCCCATAAAGGATTAGTGATGAATTAATATGGAGAATTATGAAAGTAATTTCAGTGGTGGATATTAGTCAGTTGTTTGGAGTGAGAAGGATAGCGGATGGATAAAAGGGGAAGAAAAGTTTGCATTGATATTGCACTTGTTACCCCTGATGGATGTTGAAGCGCTTTTCTGGTGAGTAGCACGCCACTCCAGAACCCATAAACAATTAGTGTTGAAAATTAGTAGAGTAAAATATGAAGTCATTTGAGTAGTGGATATGTTATTCAGTAATTTGGGTAGAGAAGGGTAGGTGGCGGGATAGAAGAGGGAAAGAGGTTTGTATTTGTATAGCGCTTGCTACCCATGATGGGGTTTTGAATCGCAAGTAGCACGCTACTCTGGAACCCATAAGGTGTTGAATTAGTATGGTGAAACATGAAAGTAATTTTAGTTGTTAGTCAGTTGTTTGGATTGAGAAGGGTTGGGGAGGGGTAGAAAAGGTTTGCATTTAGATATCGCTTTTAACCCTGATGGGGTGGTGAGACACTTTATTGGCATGCTACTCTGGAACCTATAAAGAATTAGTGGTGAATTAGTATAGTTGAATATGGAATTTGAGAAGTGACGTGTTAGTCTGTTAATTTTGATTGAAAAGGACAGTGGAGGGATAAAAGAGTGAAGGATTTTTTTTTTTTAGGTCTTAGGATGAGGCTTTTGGATGAGTAAACATGAGTTTTGAAGGGGAGAAGTCAGAGGGAAGAGTTTTGAAAGGTTTGTTTTAGGGGATCAGTATAGTAAAAGAGGTGTCAGATGATGCAAGGAGGGGTAGAGTAGGAGAGAGTCTAGAAAGTGCTATTTTGGGGATCATAGTAGTGGTATGGGGCTCGGGATAAATGAGAGAGTGGATGTAGAGGATATACTGATATATGTATAGGATGCTAGATAGGGTAGTGCATTGGAAAGAGTAGTAGAAAGAAGTTTGAGATGAGTCGGAAGGTTGGGCTAGGAGATATATTGGGAGAAGTATAAGCTTCTAGCCATAGTCAAGCCATACCCCCTGTTCAAAATACGGTATCCCGTATATACTCCCACGAAGACCTCAACAAGCTTCGCCCTCACTGCCAACGGAATTGTAAGGTGCTGACACTAGATATTCCATCTTTCCCTTGTCCCTGCTGTAATTTCTCCCTCTCCTTGAGCTTACAATCTCTGGGATCTGATACCTTGGTCCACAACAACCCTACTTCCAATGTGAAGTATAAAGAGAAAACTTCTACCAAAGACTATCGGTTCTTCAGCATAAATTGTAGATCATTGCCAAAACATAAAGAAGATATACACAACTTATTAAGTAATTTCCAGCTTGATGCCATTTTCCTGACAGAAACATGCATTAATGACAGCTCAGGACCTGACATAGCTACTGCTATTCCCTTGAACTACACGATCCTTAGGAAGGATCGAAAAAATAAAATAGGAGGAGGCATTGGTATCATTTTTAAAAATGAATTAATTTGTAAATAGGAGGAACTACCGCTAAATAACTGTGAAGCTGGCCTTTTTAAACTAGCTCTCACACCCCAATTTACTTTTTTGGGGATGCTGATTTACCATCCCCCGGGACCAGCAGGAGCCTGGGCGGCTGCACTCCTGGATTTTATTGCTCCTTTTTTACTTGACGCCACAAATTTTTTTGATTTTAGAAGATTTAAGCTTACATTTTGAGGACCACAACTGTTCCATTAGCTTGACGCTAATTTCTGACTTTGACGCTTTAAATATGCCGCTACGCAATTCTGGCCCCACGCATAAAGCAGGACATTTGTTGGATCCTATCTTCTCCAACCTAAATATTATAACATGCAAACCTACTATACCTTTACTCTGGTCTTGGATACGAATATCATTAATAACTGGTTAACTGCGTCAGCAGATACTCTTATCCCGCTAACTAAGAACAAACCGATGTACCATCGTCTTCCAGCCCCATGGTTCTCGGAGACACTTAAAGCTGAAAAAACAAGATGTAAGGTGCTAGAGAGGCAGTGGAGAAAACACTATGCACCGGCGGAAAAACTGTCTTACAAGCAAGCCATTAAAGCTTACCAGTCACTATGCAAGACGGCAAGGGCGGAATATACTAAAAACAATATTCTGGCTGTACAAAATAACCCGAAACTCCTTTTTAAAGTGGTACAAGAACTGTAGGATGCAGCATACCAATCAGAACCCCCTAAACTATCTATAACACAATGTGAACAGCTAGCAAGATATTTTAATGAGAAAATTGAGAAAATGTATACCGAATTTAGTATAAACGGAGAACAGAGCCCTGAACCCATTCAAATGTCAGCAATCCCCATTCCTCTTAGTGAGCCGGTAGAATCTTCTGGGAACATACTTACCAGTTGGCAACTGCTAGCTATAACATCTTTTATGGATACATTAAATAGCATTAAGTCGGGTTCCCCGAAGGACCCTTTTCCTGTACACATTCTAAAACAACTGGATCCCCTGATCTTAAATGGGATTATGGAACTCCTTAATGCCTCAACTGAGGAAGCAGTAGTGCCTGATATTTGGAAACACGCAATGGTTCTTCCCTTACTGAAAAAAGCGAACGCTGATCCGGAAGTCTTTTCCAACTTTCGCCCTGTCTCCCTGCTGCCCGCATTTTCTAAAATTCTAGAAAAGCATGTCAACAATCAATTGACTGAATTTGTGAATTCCCAAAATCTCTTGCACTCATCCCAATCCGGGTTCAGAGCAGGTTTTTCAACTGAGTTGATACTCCTGGGAGTGGTGGAATCGATCCGTCAGAGGTTGGACAAGGGTAGCACAGTGGCACTCATACTACTAGATTTGAGTGCCGCCTTTGACACCATATCCCATGTAACCCTGGTCCGAACTCTTAAATCGAAGGGTGTGGGTGGCACTGCCCTGAAAGGGTTGGAGCGTTTTCTATCTAATCGTACTTTCCTGGTTTTCTCAAAGAATAATTACTCCAGCTCTCTCGACTCCCTTCACAGAGTGCCTCAAGGCTCTATTTTAAGCCCACTGCTTTTTAATGTTTATATTAGCCCCCTAGCAACTATAGCAGAAGAAGCAGGGCTTACAATATATTCCTATGCAGATGACACCCAGCTTGTCTTCTCTTTATCTACAGATGACAAGTCTAAGGTGTCCCCTGTTCAAACAGGACTTCAAAAGATTGCTGAATGGATGTACTCCAACAAATTGAAGTTAAACGGAGGCAAAACAGAGCTTCTCATCTTTGGTGATCAGAAGGAGCTATGGGGGCCACAGCATTGGCTGACCCAAATGGGTCCTTCTCCTCAACCTTCTCAGTCTGCTCGCAATTTGGGCGTCATTATTGATGACCAACTGTCCATGCGACAACCAGCAGTTAGGACCACTTCAATCTGCTTCACCATCTTAAAATGGCTGGAAAAAAATGCTATGGCTGCTACCAGAAGGGGCACAAAAGACGGTAGTCCAAGCCTTGATTGTGTCAAGGTTGGACTATGGAAACGTCTTATACTTAGGTGCCAATAAAGATGTTATTCGTCGACTGCAAGTGGTCCAAAATGCTGCAGCCAGACTTCTATACTGTCTTCCTAGAATAACTCACACTACAAGTTATCTCCGCGATCTACACTGGCTAAAGATCGAAAATCGCTCTAAATTCAAAGCACTTTGCTTTATGCACAGAATCAACGCTGGAAAGGCTCCCAGTTATCTCTGTGAGTTGGTTAAACAATATATCTCCACCCGTCATCTTCGCTCATCGAAGCAGGACAAATTTGTGATTCAAGATTCAAACGAGTTTGGATGGGTGGTCATTCCTTTGCTCAGCTAGCTCCTACATTGTGGAATTCTATACCACTTCTGCTCCGCCATGAACAGAATTATGTTAAATTTCAAAAAGGCATTAAGACATGGCTATTTAATCAGTAACTTCCCAGACCTTTCCTTTTCTTAGCTGATGTCTAGGGCGCCGGGAAACCTCCGGGTTAGCTGTTGCGCCATACAAATTTAAAAATAATAATAATAATAATAATAAGCTGAGAAATAGGGTAGTGCATTGGAAATGCTAAATTATAATAAAGTGATAAATATATAGATCCATAATTACATTGAAAGTATATAGATACATAAAGGAGGTAAGTATATATAGATAAAAGATATTGATAGAGGCTCAGGATGAGAAATAGGGTAGTGCATTGGATATGTTTTTTTCAGGAGAAAAGTAACAGACACACAGATCCAAGTACATGGAAGGTGCATAGATGCACAATGGAAGTAAGTACAGCTAGACCAAAGATGATTTTTATTTATTTATTCATTATTATTTATTTTTTCTCTCAGCAACATAGTTATTCTATATGTTTATACAAAGCAATACACAAAGATAGGTACATATCTAAAGTGAAAACAAATGCTTATATACAGAGGGATATGCTGTAAATTTCTTTTTCGTATGATGCTTATGTGGGGAAGAGCCAATTCTTGAGTAGTTTTCTGAAGTTAAGGTGGTTGTCGGTGGACCTTATATTGGGGGGTAAATAGCTCCATAGATTGGCTGCTTGAACAGAGAAGGATGTGCCACCCATGGTTTTTTTCTTGTATCTTGGGTTTTTGAGGCGAGATGCTCCTTTAGAGCGGAGGTTCCTCTTTTAAATGTGTTTGGTGATTTTATTCCTGATGAAGAGCATTCCCATTCCATGTATTGCTTTGTGGGTGATACAAAGCAGCTTGAACGTGGATCTTCTGGCAACCGGTAACCGATGCAGGGCTTTCAAAGCAGGGGAGATGTGGTGTCGCCGTTTGATATGCAAGAGTAGTCTGGCAGCCTAGTTCTGAATCCGTTCGAGTATTTACATGGTCGTTAAAGGTTATCCGTGGTAGAGGCTATTGGCGTTATCGAGTTTGGACAGAACAAGGGAGATGGTAGCTTGGACCTTGTATGGAAATCCAAAAAGAGGGAAAATTCGTTGCAGCATTTTTATAGTAACAAAACTTGATCTTGCTTGTTTGGCCACTTGGGCATTCATTGAAGCTTGGAGTCCATGGTCATTCTGAGGTTTCTTACTTCCTTCGATACTTTAGGAGGTGATCCCAGTAGGCCAGGCGGCAAGCGGGTAGTAATATTTCCAATCGCCACAAGTGAGTATTTCTGTTTTTGAAGCATTCAATTTCAATTTGAGATGGCTCCAACACATCCACTGATCCACGGCTCTGAGACAGGTGAAACTTAGTGATTTTCCAATGTCTTTGGGGCATTCCAGTTGAAGGAGTATTTGCGTGCCATCTGCATAGTTACAGCATGTGAGGTGAAATTTATTGATCGGTACTGGTAATGACTTCATATAGATGTTGAAAAGCAGGGGCGAGATGATACAACCTTGAGGGACCCCTGCTTTTTTGGAGTATTGGACAGGAAAGGTGGGGTATGGATGACATTAGTTCTGTTTCAAAGGTAGGGCGCGATCCAGTCCAGAGCAGTTCCCTTTATGCCGGCTTCATAGAGTCTTTGTTTGGTGTTATGGTCAGCCGTGTCAAAGGCAGCTGAGAGATCCAAGAGGAGTAGCGCAGCAAACCCGCTGCGGTCAACTGTATTGTTCAGGCCATCCCAGACGGCATTGAGGGAAGATTCAGTATGTCATTCTCCTCAACGAATTGTAACATCTGGGCGAACGCTGCTCTTTCTACCAGTTTGCCCAGGAAAGGTCCATTTGTAATGGGTCTGTAGTTGTCAGGGTTCAGCGGGTCCAAGTTTGTTTTCTTCAGTAAAGGGCGTATGTGGGATTTTTTGAGTTCTTCTAGAAATGTTCCGGCAGTGAAGGAATCGTTGATTATTCTTCTTCCTGGAGTGGCAGCAGAGGTTGTTAAAAAAATTGTTTTGAAAGTTTGTGGTGGACAGGGGTCAGAAGGGTTGCTAGCAGGCCTGCTTGCTTTGACCAGGTCCATACATTCATCATGTTGGATGTGTTGGAAGGAACAGAGAGGCTTGGTTATAATATTCTTGGATTTTTGTTTTCTACAAGGGTTAGTGCTGGTACTTTGTTTCTGTTTTAAGTACAAAACATCTTTCAGGGAATATATGACATTACAAAGCATGCTATTACAAAGCATGCTATTACAATGATTTTACAACGCAGTCTTTACATCGCATCTACCATTACATTGCATTATTTTACAATGCATGGCATTACAACGCATTATACTTTAAGGCAACAATAGGGTAAGTTTTGGATGTGTAGGAGTAACAATTACTTGTCCCACTCCAGTGAGTACGACAGTAGGATAAGTGTTGGATAGGGTAGGGGTAAACATTGCTAAGTATTGGATAGTGTAGGGGTAAACATTTCTATTTCCACTCCACGGAGTCAAACAGTAGGGAAAGTGATGGGTATTGTAGGGTTAACAATTACTATTTCCATGTATCCCAAAACCCATACCCACCCTAATACTAAAATAATCTCCATTACTTACCTTATAATGCGTTGTAATGGCATGCGTTGTAATAGTATGCATAGTAATGGCATGTGTTGTAGTGACATGCGTTGTAATGGCACGCATTGTAATGGTATGCGAGGCCGTTGCATTGTAACAGTTGCGTTGTCAAGGTTGGTCTTTGTAATGACTGCGTGGTAATGGATATTTCCCTTTCTCATGAGATGTTAAATTACATAATTGATGACATTACTGATTACAATATTCCTGATACTGCTACTGGCTTTATTTTAATATTTTTTATAATGATGCAAATTATGATTTGAGATATTTACATTATATTTAATTTATTGTGAGGAAAAACTATTTTCTTACTGTATTGATTTGGGTCCTCAATGTTGTCACATAATTTTAAAACAGCAAAGAATTATATTTTGGAGTCTATGAATTTTATTTTGCAATATAATGGTATACAGCTTGTTAAATAGTAATTATATATATATATATATATATATATATATATATATATATATATATATATATATATATATATATATATATATATATAATAATAGTTAAAAATGGATAAAAATCAAACACCTACATATATGTTGCACTGTGATGATAAGTACTGAGGTAGGGGTATGGGTGTGTGGCACTAACTCTCTTTTTGTATGCTTATACATATGTTAGAGTATTTTACATAGTTATTTTTTCAATGCTATATATGTTCATACTAGTAGTCAAACTCACTGTGCATTTTTCGTTGTGTTCATCGGTGAATTTATAGTTGTGTGTTACTGGTGTAATGTTCACATTATGTTGAAGTAGTTCTAAATCTGTATGTTTTAGTGTGATATATTCAGTGTTATTTATTTCCACAGATATATGCATTATTATGGTGCCTTTTTCGTGTTGACAGATGTGTGATAATGGGATGGGTTACACCTCAGTCTATGTTGTTTCTTTTATAGTGGTTTTCAGCAGTTCCAATTAATCTCAATGTTGCTGCATATGTTTTAAAATATTTTGACAATATTGTAGTTGGTAAGGAGAGTTATGTTTCCATAATCATGTTTGCAGTACCATTTCAAAGTACATTTATGGGTAAATTACATGGATTAATAGTCCAGCAATTAGTGTATCATCATATTCATATTATATGTATATATCACATATATGTCACAAAAAACAAAGGTAAAAACAGTTATATTTGCCACTTACAACAGACAAGCCACTGCGATTTTCTAGTTATTGTTAACTTTGCAATCCATAACATGCACTACATAGTGTAGACCATAACTCACACATAAAATTTAATACTCATGTCCTCATCCTTAATATGGCAGGTGCATTATAAATGTTGCAAATAAACATACAGGTGATGGATTATATATCAAATTACCCTTAATACTAGGAAATATAGTTTGCATGCTTGTTGAGATAGATAACATTACAATCTATGAAATATGTAATGTACCCACTCAGACTCAGATTTCTTTCAGTTTGCGTCTAAGCATAACTTAAACAATTATAGCCAAAACAAGTCTTCTGAATATTTTTTTTTTTTTGTGGGAATTCTCTTCAAGTAAGGTAACAAAACCTGAACATTATAAAATCAATCAGGGATATTACTAGCTGTTAACATCTTGTTTGCTTTTCTGTGCAGTCAGCTGCTTCGAAAATTAGACTTGCACACCCTGGATGTATTTTTATTTAAAAAAAATCAAATAGACACAAATTTTCCCTAAGGGCTTCATTTATGGCATTTTGGCATTAAGCAGTGCAGAAAGTCACCTTGCTGTGCTACCCTAAGGCAAAGTGACAGGCAGGAATGCACCGTATTTGTTATGTTATGTTATGTTAATGGGTGTCTTATATAGCGCACGGCCACTCCAAGGAGTGTCCCGGCGCTTTCTGACCCATGGCTGAAAAGAAAGAAAAGAAGAAGGGAAGTAAGGAGGCAGGGAAAGTACAGATTATTGATTATAGAGCCAAGTTTTCAGGGCTTTTCTAAAGGCCAGCAAATTAGAAAGGCGGCGCAGATCAATGGGAAGTGAGTTCCACAGTTTAGGGGCAAGATGTTTAAAAGAGCGGCCGCCTATCCTGGCTTTACAAATGGGTGGAACAGTTGCCAGGCCGAGAGATTCAGATCTGAGAGATCGGGTAGGCTTATAGAAAAGAAGCCGCTTCTGAATGTAGTGGGCACCTACCAAGTGGAGTGCCTTATGGGCCAATGTAAGGGCCTTAAATGTAATCCGCTTCCTAACAGGAAGCCAATGGAGGGAAAGAAGCAACTCCGATGCCCTAGCGTGGCGGGGTAGGCCATAAATGGCCCTGGCTGCAGAATTCTGGACTACCTGAAGTTTGTGCAGGAGGAAGTCAGGCAGACCAAGGTAGAGGACATTGGAGTAGTCGAGCCTGGAGCAAATTAAGGCCTGTACCGTCAACTTCCTGTGGACCAAAGGAAGCAGAGGGAGGAATTTGCGCAACATTTTTAACAGGCCATAGCATGTACCGGTGAGACCTGTGATTTGGGATTTAAGTGAAAGGGTATTGTCTATTTTAATCCCAAGATTTTTCGCCACAATGGAGGAGGAAGAGGGTGGTGACATACTCACCGGCCACCATTCCTGCCAAGGTGGATCAACCTGACAGCCAAAGAAAAGCACCTCTGATTTGTCAGGGTTGCACTTGAGGCTGCTTCGCTGAAACCAGTCGAAGACAGCCCCAAGGCAGCCACGGATGCTCTCCCCATCGAATTCCACACCCTTTTTGCAGGTGAAGAGAAGCATTAAACATTATGGTACATTCCTGTCCTTTCTGCCTGCACTGGTGCTGTTTTGGCCCAATGCAGCACACATGGTAGGAGTAAAAAACGAGGAGAAATGAACATATTTCTCCTCTTTACACCTCACCTCGAGGTTTATGGATTTCACATTTCCCCTGGTTTACATCACTTTGGTAAATCTGGGGGAGAGTCAAGTTCCATGTGTGTTGATTGGGAAAGCCCACCGCAATGCCCATGGAGCGCCTTCCTCTGGTGATTGCTTACATGCAGAAAGGGACACCTTCCTGTACATAAACAATCATTAAACAAATGATGTTCTGAAAGTTCTATGTGTGCTAATGCAGCACACATAGTAGTTGAAAAACCCCATTCCAGATTGAATATGTGGACAATCCTGCACATAAACAATCCTCCCCATGACCCAGGCATCCTTACACCATGGCGCAAGGGTGCCTGCATCGGCGAATGGCAGGCAATTGTGCTCCAGCGCAGGGGAAAGAACAAGGATGCGACATATTATTGTAAATATATCGCATCCCTGTGCTTTGAAAGTGCCAAAGCGTGGCGCAGACATGGGGTTGGGGTGCCGCTCTGCAGAACTTTCTTGTAAACGAGGTCCTCAATATATAGCATTTATAATGTGAAAGATGTATTATAGAACTGAATTGCCATCGGCCACGTGGGTAATGATGTCACACACTTCATATCCCACCAAGCCTCTCCGACAAAGGCAAGAATTTCTCATTGAAGACTAACATCCTTTCAGACTCATTTTACTGCATGCTGGCAACTTGAACGGTTTTTCGTTCTTCATATTCCCTTTAAATAAAAAAAATCACTGCTTCAACACGGGAGGCATCACATTTAAGTCTTTTTCGTGGTTATATATTTTTACACCAGTGATTTTATTCAATTCTGTTTTCAGTGTACTATGACACATTACATCCGGCTCTTGCAAATATTTATTTTCTCAGACTTTTTGATCGAGAATAATACTGGAAAAAAGAATTTGTGTGGCAACTCTATTGATTACAGGCACGTGGTTTCTTAAAATGTTTTATCAGTAAAGGAGAAGCCCAGGAATGTTGGCAAAACTGCATTTGGATTGACCAGGCTTTTTAATTTCTGTTCCCATCTTATTGCCTTTTTCACTGTTGGATAGATTTCTAAGAAGCTTTGCAATCCCCTCTAATAGCAATACTTTAGTAACATGACAAATCACTGTCTCACTGGTCACCTCATGCTGGCCCTGGGGCATAAGCCTAAACATATTGATATTTCCCAGACACTTACCTTCCCTCCCTGAAGTGTCAATGGATTCTCTCAAGGGTGACACTTTGCATGTCCTAAGCCAGCCTAGTGGCCCAGGGGTTCCACACACCCACAGACTCCAAGGGGAAGATGACACAGAAGTAATATGGCTGTTAGAATTTTAATTTACCAATAGTCTTGGCTGCCAGGCAGTATGCCCTTGAGCAGGCAGGCAAACCACAAATCCTGAGGCCCTGAGGGCCAATGTGTACAGAGAATGTTATTTTAGATTCTGCTAGTTTTCTCCAGCCAACCGAATTGTTTATTCCAGGTCTCATTGAGTTCAACATATTGAGGCTTTCCCACAGGAGCTATTTGGACTGCTACCCTCTGTTGAGAGTAAGGTCAGTGTCCTTGCCTCCTTCCCTTAACTCATCAGCAGTCTCCTCAGCCCACAGACTACTGACCACATGAAAGCCACCTGAGTATCTTGCAGCAGCCTTAGAAACCCCTCCAAAGGTACCTCCAGTCAGAATTGGCCCACTCCTTCCCAGTCCTAATGAAGAACATAGAAACCTTCTCAGGGGTCTCAGTGATACTTGGTCCTTTTAAACCAACAAAGAAGAAATTGGCACAGAAGCTGAAATATAAAAATAATGCATTTATTCACCTCAGATGAGGGAGACTACATCACATGGGTAATTAATGGTAACACACATCACAAAAGCAACTGAATGAGGTAGTCCAAGGAGTACAGAAAACAGAGGCCTTATATATGCTTAGGGTTACATAGTCAGCATAAGACCAAGGGGCAGTCCTGGCTCATGTAAGCATGCAAAATGACTAATATGGGCATACAAGATCTGCTTGCTCCACAAAGTGGGAGGAGCTAACAGTTGCTAATTCTGGTGAACACATCCTGACATTTACAGATTAGGAACAGCTGCAAGGACAGCAGCAAGCTCAACTGAGCATGTGCGAAGGTGGAAGATGCTAAATATAGTTTGTTTCTAGGCAGAGTACAAGAGCAGTCAACACTGAGGGAGGACAGAGCATGTGGCAGCACATGGCAAACAAGATGGCTGCCAGAAATACAAAATGGCTTTCAGCTCATGCTAACAAATCCCTCCAATCTTTAACAGATGGTCCTTTTAGCATGAGCTAAAGACATTCCTATGATCCAGTAGGAACACAGAAAATATTTGCACATTAATTTTCATAATGTTATCAATATCCTAATTCATTGCTAAGTGGGCATTTTCCATTCTAAACATTTCATTAAGCGGGTATATATGAGGTATAAGCAGGAATACAAAGAGAACGGAGCATTGGGTCATAATTAACATACAGAGGAGAGAGTAATGACCACTATTACAAACAGAATTATCATGTCTCCTGGTCCTAAGGAAATCCTAAAACAGTCTAGTATAAACAGTTTCAGGGCTCCTATGCATTTCAGTTTCAGAATAACTAACAGGACATATCTAATAAAACATTTTTAGTAAACTTTTCCATTGTTCCCTTTATGAGGGCTAAAACATTAATCATATATGGGACCCCGAGGACCACACAGTGCCATAGGAATTAGGACGAAGATCTGCAAAGGGCTGCTCCTCCTCAAAAACGGGACATCCAAAGGGGTAAATTTTTAACAAAAAGAAGAAGTCCTTGGGGAAATTTAAGCCACTGTACAACCAACCAGAGGGGAGTCTTCTCCCTGTGTCCGTTTGAGCCTCAGAGGCAGGCTCTTCTTGTTTCCACAGTGGAGCTGCACAACTCGCAACTCAAGAATCACAGCCCAGTTTCAAGGAAAGAGTCTCTTCTTTCAGGATAGGGCAGTCACCCATCAGGGCAAATGCTCTTAGCAATCCTGTCCAGTGTCTCAGACAGTGCTCCAGTTTTCTTTACTTCAGTCTAACAGGCACCAGAGACACAGCACCTTTACCCTAAACTCAAGTCCTTCCCTAACTCCTGTATTGCTCTGCTGGCGCACTGCTCATTCGTTGGGGCCACACATTGCATTCAGTGTACCCAGGTATCTCATGACCAACAAACAAAGGAGCAAACTTGCATTCACTTTGGGACCAGGATTTAGAGGCCTGATTCTAAGATCTCTGAAGCAACCCTTGTTTCAAAAGGGGTCACCTCTAGCAAAGCCTCCTCGCCATTCTGGTCGGTCTGTGACTCTCAACTGGGCATTAAAACTTGATCCATAATTTTTCCTTTCTGATTTGTGACCCCGTCTTTCGCCCAAGACAGTGGCAGGGGTACTTGATCACAGGGCTTCTGCCTTCACTGAGGTCCTAGTTACCAGCAATGCCTGTGCAACCTGGGCTGGTGCTGACGCTGACTCCCCAGGCTGAATCTGATGTCCGGGCCCCTCTGGCAATCGTTGTAAGGCAAAAAATATCTATTGGTAGACAGAACAAAAGGTCTTTAGACAAGGCACAGAAACAGTCTATCAACAGAGAGGATAGTCTCAGAATATTTCCTAGTCCTGGGACGCCGCATATATTAGCAAGGCACCCAAGAACCACTTTCATCTATCTATGAGAGAGTAAAAAAAGACAACATCCTGAACCTATTGGCAAGTATAAAAGGAACTCTTTGGTGAACTATCAAGAGTAATACATCACCCAATTCCAAGCAGCCAAGGAAGTCTGTATTCATTTACTAAACTCAGAGAAAAAGAGAAAAACAACACAGACATACCCTAAATCCTTAAATTGGTGTATTCCTGTGTACTAATCTGAAAACCCTCAAAATAAAAAAAAGGAATTGTTCTACACTTTTACTCATAAACTTTACATTACTTGTATAGGACTGCAGACACTTCTAAAATGATTCTTCCTAATAAAAGCACCTACATTGTACGCTTAGGACCATGCTCTCATGTTATAGGAGCAACAGGAAAATCTAAAACTGCTAATTTAAAAGGGCTTCTTATCTGTAAAACAACATTTACTTAAAAAATGTTTTAGCTAAGGATCACATGGGCATCTTTCCTGCGTTCTGCTTTTCATGATCCAAACTATGCAACATCAGCTCTAATAAGGACTGTCAGTTAGCTAATAGAAAAGTAGCAATGCTCTTGCAAAACAATGTAGCAAGAGAATAACATACAATAATGGTGTTATCACCTTAAGACTTGTAGAACAAAAACTACCCACATCTGGTTCCCTTTAAAGGTCAAAATAAGGGAACAACAATCTAGACTACTGATCCTATCATAATTTCATCAAACAGGATGGGCAGTAACATAACATATACATTTATTCATTTTATTAATGCTAACAATGTTTAAAACAGTATTACTGTATAGCTAATTAAATGTCTAATTGCTATTTCACAGACAGCTTAGACAGGCTAAAAAAATTTGAGAAAAAGAGAGAGCAACATACATTTTACCTAGCCTTAATTTGTAGAGGAGTTAGCCTCCTTCTCCCACTTTGACAGTAGGAAACCTGAAACAGGTTTCACTTCTGTCAACACTATCAACCCCTATTTGCAACAACTGGGCATAAACAAAGTTATAGGAGGTACATAGCACTTTTGAGAGAGCTAAAAAACATGAATACCCAAACCCCAAACCTTTTAGCAAATGTACAAGTGTAAATATGAGGGTGAATTAATTCAAACTAAATTTCATTGCCCAGCTTTTGAATCCTCAGACTAAAAGCATTAGTGCTGTATATATGTTGCAAAGGTTATCTGTTAATCAAAGTTCACTTATACAATTATATAGTTTTCTATCATATGAGTACATAAAGTGCTTGCTTTTGCCAAAGAAAAGTAAAACTTCTCCTTCTCTCCCCTGTCCTCTTTCAAAAAGTTTGAGAAGTCAAAAAGTCAAAGCAGACCTTGCTCTGGGAGCCTTGCCAGGCTTCTAAATATAGAACTGACATTTAACACTTCCCAGCTGTCCTATTCTGTGTTCAAGGGTTTCCATGTGGCTGTCCCAATTCAAAGTCACCCTAGAGACAGAGCTGGAAAGCACTCATCCCCCTGTTTGTCAGTGTAGAGTTTAAGAGAATAACTTCTGCTGTTTTTTATACATATTTTCAATTATAAGCAGTGTGCAGTATACTTGTCTAACAATATAGAGGTCAGCTATTTGTTTTATACCTAAATGTATGCATTTAGTGAAGCCTAAGGCACTTTAAAAGCTGCTCTGAATTGCAGAATTTGTTTTTAAAATATTGAATTTTGCCCAATTTCGACTTTGATATTTGGGGCACTTAAAAATGAATATCCTATAATATTTTTGCATAATAGGAATCCCCAGAATGTTCTCCAGATAGCCCAGGAGTGAGAAATCAGAAATACATCATATATACCCTTATAAAAATGAGTTTATTTCGCCTGCGCAGAGTGATATTTCATATGCAAATTTCCTCATTATGCGGTACAACCCAACTAAAATTTTATTTTGATGCTAGGAGGTCACAGTATGAGTATTAAGCTTTATATATATTAAAAAACGAATTTAAAACACTTATTTTTTAACAATTTTTTCATAATTAATTTCTTTTTTAATAAAACCAATCATTTTGATAATTCCACATAGGAAAAGCAAGCTTAATTCCTTGCCTATCATGTTTATACACATTCATTCATAAGCCTAAGCACAGAAAACTAACTAGAAACATGAAAAGTTTTGCGCCACTTTTTTTAAAAGGACAATCATTATTTAACATCAGAACCAAGAATGTGCTTATGTAAAAATGCCTTAAGAAAGAAAATCTCTACTTTAAATGTTTTCCTGTTATCCAAAATAGTGAACCTAATTTTTGTAACTTTTTAAAACAGCAGTCTGAAATGCAGGATTTTACACCATGCTTTGTACTGACAAAATCCTAGCTGCGTCAACATTCCTGTATCTCCATGCCCCTTCAAAACAACAGCTGCTGCTCAGGGGCAGGTAAAAAACCGCTGTTTTTAGTGTTGGAACGTAAGCATGTTGGCAGTCTATTTACACTGAGGCATTTCAATGCATGTTCGATAATATGGGTTTTTAGTTCAGCAACATCCAACTTACTCAGATGATGTGTTTGCCTGTTTATATCTAACACAATGTTTCTAAGGAAAATGTTGTAACATTTTATAATTGTTTATTTTTTGCAAAACACACAATTTCATTTTTGAGCCCTATTTTATTCCTATTCAATGTGAATTCTAATTTTATCTTTTTAGCATTGTGGCCGTTTCTACATGTGCATAATTGCTTACTCTATAAATTTAATAGTAACATGCAGTTATTTAGAATATCATATGGTTAATTTCTGGATTTTTTATATTTTTATTTATTATTAATTAAATGACATTTTGCATAACAGACTGATGACAGCAAGAAAACACAAACAAACACATTGAGCTCATTCCAGACATATACAGACGGGGTCATACACTCAGAACACATGATACAGCGTGCTTAAGGCTAGCCATTTTTACACAAAAGAGCACAATCGCTATTTACTCACCGAAGTATCACTAATTAGAATACCACAAAGACATTTAAACACACGATTAACCCACAGATCAACACTTAAGACAGAAACAAAGGACAGCCCACAGACTGTGCTTAAACCAAACCATTTGTAAATACTAGGTGTAAGTCATATTTACAAGAAGAGCTTATCAATAGTATTCCAAAAGACTGCAAAAAAAAACAGTCTAACAGACTGTTTTATTTCCAAGAAGCCAAAATACACTCAATTCACAAGCTTTGGCTGGCAGAACACCAAAAAATCACTCTGCATATCTCCATTCATAAAAGTGCACAGAAAAGGAACCTTATTTGTATTATTGTCATATTTTAATTCACTTAAACAATGAGGGAGGACAGAGCACATGGCGAGCACGTGGCAGCACATGGCAAACAAGATGGCTGCCAGAAATACAAAACGGCTTTCAGCTCATGCTAACAAATCCCTCCAATCTTTAACACTAAGGGGCACATTATGATGGCGGACGGACCTGAGTCCGTCCGCCACCATAGAGTAGGAGGGACCGTCAGCAGGGCCTGCGGCGGTCCCTCCGTGCAGATTAGGATGTGACCGCCAGGGTGGCGGTCACATCCTCAATCTTTACAATTGCGGCGGGTGCAGCTTCAGGCTGCACCCGCCACAATGTTAAAAATGCATACATTGCATTTGTATGCAGCAATGGGCAGGCACCGCGCGGTGCCTGCCGATTACTGCATACAAATGCAGGTGGGTACCAAAGGTACCCCCCATGTGCACCCTCCAGCCCCCCTTCACCCAGGGGGCACGCAACGGGCCCCCGCAGTGATACTACATATGCTTTTCCACGGCGGAAAACCCGCCATGGAAAAGCATTTCTTTTTGGGCATCCTAATATGGCTGACGGTGTCTGAGAGACACCGTCACCATATTAGTGCTTTTCCGCCGTGGTTGTAAGCCAACCGCGGCGGAAAAGCTGCGGACGGAAACCAGGACCCACCAGCCATCCTAATGTGGTGGTGGGTCTTTGGTGGGTCTGCTGCGGTTTTCCCGTATCCTCCGGGCCGGCGGTGGCTTCCGCCGGCCCGGAGGAGGCGGAAAAACCGCTATCCTAATCAACCCCTTAGTTGGCCCATCTCTACTCTACACCAGAAGGAGTAGAAAGGGTATAGAAACTGGCCCTGGAGACATGTTCCAGTCCAGCCTTGGGTTCCTTGAAATCTCTTTTCCAGCAGGTGTCAGAGGTCCTCGAGTTCTTCTCTTCAGGAGTCTTTGGGTCATTTTCTTCAAATGTTTTCTTTATTCTGGCCTGGGCTTATTGCTCAGGTTTAGTTCTGATTCCGAGAAGTCTATCTCTTGTCTGTTTTTATGTGAGGTGGATAATTTCAGAAAGTGGCTACCTCTGTCCAATCCAAAAATGAAACCTCATCACTCCATTCCTGTCCAATCCCTGCAGCACAGCATCTTGGGATTTTTCAACATGTTGACGTCAAGTGATCAGTGGTTATAGCTCTATGACAGTTGTATGCCCTTTCCCACTAATGCTTAATCCCCTCCAAATAGGCCTGTGGTTAGGAGGAGTCTTTTATCTACCTACAGGCTATCAGGAATTACTGTGGCAAAGCAGTGTACTTCAAAGTCCAAATCTAATTAAGGGTGAACGCAGAGAAATATGACCAAATTCAAAAGCATGGTAAGGAGTGCAGATGTTGCCTACAGTGTGACTGCAGTAATGCGCTATTGGCTAACAGTGAAGCACTACCATCTCACACTTTAGTCAAATAGAAATGCAGGTATGTGTTTTTGAATGCAAATTATAAAGAATGCACATGACATTGTAAAGCCTTCAAAGGCCATGATCAATTTATTAAATGTAATATTTGCGACAGGCACATTTTTCCTGGGTGAGTTAGACAATATTTCCACTGGTGCACGCCAAACACTGGTGTAATGAGTGTGCCATTGAGCAAAGATTCACAAACAGAGTGGGCTAACAGCAAATTATATGTGTGTGTGTGTGTGTGTGTGTGTGTGTGTGTGTGTGTGGAGCCTCATTCATCTGACCTACCTTCATTAAAATCAATTCTGAATTTCCCCAAGCCTAGAACAAATGCTGAATTTGCAAAGGTTTTTCAATAGGTTACAGGTTATGTTTCTGTGTTTGCTACTACCAGAATCATATTTTGTCAAGATAATGGCCCATTTAACTAAAGTTTTTTTCCCTAGAATGGAGAGCTGAACTCCAAGGCCAGGGTCATAAACTTGATTGCCAGATTGTAGAAAAGAAGAAAGATTTTTCATTATTGTTTGGTGCTCAGTTTTTATATGGGCTTTGCATCTTAATTTGGTAAAAAGTAAGCTATCCTTTGTATATATCAGTAGTCTCTGGACCTCAGACAGGCTGCTCTAAAATCCTACTGTCTCCAACAAATCTCCCTCATATGCTCTCCATCTCACCCCCATTGAATACCTTTTGCAACCCAAACCATCTCAAAAGCCTCAAACCTTCAATGGTGTGCTTTTCAACTATAACTCAGCATTCTAGCAGACCTCTATCATTCACATCGTCACAGACTGTGAGACTTGTTAATTTGGAGTGTGGTGGAATAGGACATTTGCAGTAACTTAGCAGATGTCTAGTTCTGAAAAACTCACAATCTCGCTTTGGGTTCCTGACAGCTCTGCCTATGTCAGCTCCACCATGGGTAATTGCCAGCAGCAGCTAGTCAGCCTCAGGACCACCAGCATTACAGCATCCAGTGACCCCCCATTTAGGGAATACATTTCAGTACTGTTTTTTCTTTCCACAGCCGCCATGACAAGCACAGCACCCTCAACCAGAAACAAAAAAAACAAAGACTCTCACATCAGGACATTGCTTTTACTGTCATATCCCCACTTTAGGGATTCTTCCTTCAGAACAAAAAAAAGTGTTAGGTGGACCAGCATGATATGGCCACCTGCTTTGCTTTACACTACACTTGATCAATGTGCTCCAGTGATGTCTGGAGGAGAATTTTTGCAAAATATAGTAAGGCACCCGCGTTGCCCTCTACTGGACATGTGGAGGCAGCGCCTCTGCTGGCCAGACTTACCGTAAATGACTACCTCGATCCTGAGCAATTATTGCTATTACAGTAACTTGACTAACTGACATGTCTCCTCACTTTGAAGTTGTTCTCCTGGCTACACCATTCTACTCATAAATATTACCATCGTGCAGATGAGTTGAGTTTAGGACACTATATGTGAGATGAATTACATGGCCATTACTACCAGTCTTCCAAACAATATCTTGCAAAGTATGGTATCACAAGCTGACTTCCTCCTCGTTCACAAGGGTAATATCCTAGCACCTGCCTAAAAAGTTTGTGGCCTTTTGATAAAAAAAACTGAAGGAAAGGACTGGGATGTAGCTTCAAATAGTTACCAATGCTTAGGATTATTTCAAGCATTCCACCCATCACTTTTGTCCTCTTCAGTGGAGCACCCTAAGTGTGAGATGTATGCCCAGACGTGTCCCATGCTCACTGTGCCACTGGAACCAAGCTCGCCTATAGTTGCTTGTGTTCTTGTTCAGAAAGGACCTAGCCTAGCAGTTAGACTGCTATTATGGGAGAAGGCTATGGCTGATGTGCAAATGACCTGGTACATTTTGAGGCAGCCTGGTGGTCAAAAACACAGTGAACTGGGATGCAGCCAAATAAATTCCACTGGCCGAGATTAATCCAATCATTACACCCATTATTTTGTGTATTCTTCAGTCCAACCAGTATTCCAATGGCCTGATGGATGACAACTGTTTCGCATAACTGATCAGTAACCACATACATGAGGCTGACCTCCTCTTCTTACGAGATGCAAACCTTGCATGTCAGACAACTTTCCCTCACATTTTGGTTTTAACTCTCATGCTTCTTCATTCCAAGATGACTCATTAACAAGGCCATTCCTTCAACCTTTTCAAAACTGTTGATTTCCAAGTCAGAGCATTTAGGAACAAGGGCACCAGAACCCCTTTGCATGTTCTCCCATACCAATACCCTGTCCTCTTCCTCTCTCGGAACAGTTCTCTATCAGATGCCCTATTAGAGGTTGCTAACTTATGACTTAACCTAAAATAGGCATATTTAATGGTCAAATGTACGATCAAGTATGCAACCAAAGACTAATAAATACCTTTGGATGAATTACATTAGCTGAATTGAAGGGGAATGGTTTTGAAAAAAGGATAATTGTAAACAAAGTTTACTGTTGACTGGAGGGCCTGTTATACACAAAAGTTGGTTCAAAGGTATATTTGTCATACGATGAGTATGTATACTTCCAAGTCCACAACTAAGAGGCAGTAAACTCAGGCAAAGGGTCTATCACATGCTGTCAATAACTCTTTTATCTTCTTCCATATTTGACCATCACATGGACTGTCTCATGACCTTATTCCTTCCTTCTGGAATAAAACTGATAATCAAAAAGCTGGAATCTCCCCCTCTCCTGATTTCCAGCACGTGCCCAATCAGGTTCAGAAAGTTAAAGCTTTCAGAAGTATTTGTCATTTAGTTCTCTGGCCTACAACCAGAAAGATCCGCAGGGCTAAGATTATTAAACTTATATATTTGCACGTCAATCCTATTCTGGCTAAATTTCCCAACAACCCCATGATCAAAGGGATATGCCAAACAACTCAAAATATGCTTAGACCACAATGCTATAAAAAATGTTGCCTATTACGTTTCCCCAGCTCAGCAAAGATTCTGGAAATTAATGCATAGGCATATCTTTCCCGGCACTAGATGGGAGAGTAAAATACCCTCAGCATATTTTTGTCACGGTTCCTTCACAATCCAGAACACTGAGATTATAGTCATAAACAGTAGAGAAAAGATGTTCACGTCTCTGGATCAGGTCAAATCCTGTGTAGCTTTAGTGAGAGTTCTAACACTCTCCAATACATGTTATCATAGGATTCACAAATCCACAAATCCTCAACTGGATTTGCAAATCCTAGGCCACCACAGGGTCCTGGTGACCTTCCTAGGTCTGTAGAAAAGAAAAATAAATAAAAAGAAGAATCTAGTGCATTTTTCTGCACTTAATCTTGGCCCGTGCAGGTATCAGCCCTCCACAGTCTATTAGGCTCAGGCTTGGCTGTATGCTAGGCCCTGCAGTCAATCCCTGATACACACAGCCTTTGATAATGCCAACGGGGGTTGACCTCCCTTACAGGTTAGGGTACGGGGTCTGACTGTAGGCCAATCCCTGCTGACAATCACTCCTAACTCTGCACCAGCGGCCCAGGCAGGTAAGATCGGTGGGGCCGGGCGTGGGGGTATTTCGTTGAACGATGACGAGGGATGATTAAATGAATAATTCATTTTCCCTTGTCAACATCTGTCAAAATACCCTCCACCGGGCCCAACCGTTCTTACCTGCACGGCCCACGGCTGCCCTGCACATGGCCAAAAGTTGTGTGTATTTGCAAACTATGGCATTTTGACACAAGGCCTGGCGATAGACCAAACTTCATTACACTGAAAGTGCCCAGCATGGTGTGGCTACCTTTGTGGGTTAGTCTCATGGCCTTACCTACGTCCTGTGGCCATTCTTTAATTTTCATGGCCTACCATTGTGTACGACAGTGATTGCCCACCAGCAGCAGGTTGGGTGCAGGGACTGGGCATCCCCCACTGCACATAGCTGAAGTCCATGCACAGCAGTACTTAGCCGTAAACAGAAGGTGAGTCCAGGGCCTAAAATACGAAAAAAACTAAATTCACTGAACATAAAAACAAAGTTTAAAGGAAAGTTAGTGATAGCTTTGGTTATAACACTTGCATGAATGTAGAAATCAAACCCAAAATATCAATGAAAACACCTCAGTTAAAGTTCAGTTACAAAATAAATCTCAACAAGCATTTACAATGCAATGGTTTCGCCTTTGGAAAAGTTAGAGCTATTGGCATTGTAAATGACAAAATTTGTATTTATGTGTTGGTTTTGAAAACAGATAAATAAATGGCATTGTCATTTACATTGCCATTAGTTGAATCTTTCGCAAATG
The DNA here is from genome assembly GCF_964261635.1 of Lissotriton helveticus. Classification (NCBI taxonomy): domain Eukaryota; kingdom Metazoa; phylum Chordata; class Amphibia; order Caudata; family Salamandridae; genus Lissotriton; species Lissotriton helveticus. The sequence continues at coordinate 52,511,811 of NC_136062.1, read as the reverse complement.
TGAGACCTATTGCATTTGCACCCACACATACCCACAGAGCCACACACACACATACACACACACAAAGGCACACACACACACACATACACGTGTTACCATCCTTGTGGGGACTATGTGTGAATACCAGCCTTGTGGGGACTAACCTTTCCCAATGTTTTTAAAATATAAAAATGACAGAAAAATGTTAAGAAAAAATTCATGATTCATGATCCTGCTTCAAATTTGCAAATATATTGTTATTTAATCACGCGCACAGAACTATCCTTGTGGGGACTTAAACATGTGCTACCATCCTTGTGGGGACCTGCTTCATAATCATCATTTATGATTTAATACAGTCAAAGGAGCATGCCTAAATGTTTCTTTTATCAGCAATACACATAAATAACATAATCTATTCATATTTGAATTGCTGTACATATTTATGGGATACAAAAAAGATGGACTATGCAGGTGGTCCTTAAAATGTTGACTTTTGTGGACCACCACTGAATGCTGGGGACCTCTATCTAAGAAATTTCAATGAATTGAAACTCAAAACAATAAACAAAAATACAGAAACAAGTTTATATCAGGAAAAATAAAAAAAAATGAAATATTTTATTAAATTCATAAACAAAAACAGGCAAAAATAAAAACTGTAATTTTAACAGGAAGGTTGGAGAGTTCCAAGTCGCAATATTTTTCTAAAAGACAAAGCATATACTGGATGCTAGCATATTATTTTGTCTTTTTTGCTACAAATGCATGCTATGTTTGTTGTTGGATACCAAAGCTTCATTTGAAAACATCAATCATCCATACTAGATTGCTTTTTCTGTACTTGCAGCACTCCCACAAACCAAAAAAGGATACTAACTTCAGTGTTAGCCCCCAGTTTCAAATTCCTTCTTTTTTTACAGAGTGTTTTGAATTTTATGCTTTTTATGTATATATATTTAGCTAATGTGATAATAATATTAAATTTTTTTAACAGTCGCAGACCTCCTGAGAGAGTATTGCAGACCGGGAGTCCCCAACCCACAGGTTAAGAATCACTAGATTATTCCAAAATAGGTCAGAAAATATCACATACCATACTTACTGAAGAGTACCTAAAACTGTGTTTAGTCCATGTGAGTCCAATATCACACTGAAATAGAATGTAAAGATAATGCTCAAGTCTCCACACACACAGTGTGAAGATAAAGATGTTCAAGTCCGAACAGATAGTGTGTGATTTTAGTAATGTTCACCACAGAGATGGTGTGTAAAGGTAATTATATTCAATCCCCACAAATATATTGTGTGATTATAGTAAAGTTCAAGTCCTCACAAGGATGGTGTGTGATGATAGTGATTTTCAAGTCCTCACAAGGATGGTGTGTGATCATAGCGATTTTCAAGTCCCCACAAGGATGGTTTGTGATCCTAGTGATGTTCAAGTCCCCACAAGGATGGTGTGTGATCATAGTGATTTTTAAGTATCTACAAGGATAATGTGTGATAATAGTGATGCCCAGGTCCCCACAAGGATGGTGTGTGATCTTAGTGGTTTTCAAGTCCCAACAAGGATGGTGTGTGATCTTAGTGGTTTTCAAGTCCCCACAAGGATAGTGTGTGATAATAGTGATGCCCAGGTCCCCACAAGGATGGTGTGTGATCTTAGTGGTTTTCAAGTCCCCACAAGGATGGTGTGTTTTAATAGTGATGTTGAAGTCCCCATAAGGATGGTGTGTGATCATAGTGATGTTGAAGTCCCCACAAAGATGGTGTGTGATAATAGTGATGCCCAGGTCCCCACAAGGATGGCGTGTGATCTTAGTGGTTTTCAAGTCCCCACAAGGATGGTGTGTGATCTTAGTGGTTTTCAAGTCCCACAAGGATGGTGTGTGATCATAGTGATGTTGAAGTCCCCACAAGGATGGTGTGTGATCATAGTGATGTTGAAGTCCCCACAAGGATGGTGTGTGATCATAGTGATGTTGAAGTCCCCACAAGGATCGTGTGTTATCATAGTGATTTTCAAGTCCCTACAAGGATAGTGTGTGATAATAGTGATGCCCAGGTCCCCACAAGGATGGTGTGTGAGCATAGTGATTTTCAAGTTCCCACAGACAAAGTGTGTGATTATAGTGATGTTCAAATCCCCATAAAGATAGTGTGTAATCATAGCGATGTTAAAGTCCCCACAGGAATAGTGTGTGATTCTAGCAATGTTTAAATATCACAAACACGATTTTTAATTATAGTGATGTTCAAGCTCCTACAAAGAAAGTATGTGCTTAGAGTCATAGTCAAGACCCCACAGAGATAGAGTGTCATTATTGGGATTTTAACATCCTCATGCAGATAGCTTGTGTTTGTTTTGTTTGTATGTTTTTGAAATGTATAAAGCGCAGCAATTACTCAAGGCATCAAGGTGCGATAAATCACAGTCCGGTAAAGGTCCACTAGTACACCAGCTTCAAAAGGAACTTTACACAGAATAGCCAAGTTTTAAGAGCCTTTCTGAAGGGCAGGAGCTGAAGGATGGCCTTATGTTTAGCAGAAGGGCGTTCCAGAGTTTGCTTGCGGTCGTCGAAAATGCTCTATCGCCCCATTTCTTTTTTTTGGTTCTTGGTACCATGAGCAGCAAGTGAAGAGAGTAGCAGGGGGGTCTGCCTGTGGACTGCCAACTAAGCTAGGTTTTTAATCTTGTTGGATATGGAAGATGAAGCGTCTTATATACCATGCAGAGAGAATTAAAGCTAATGCGCGTATTTATGGGGAGCCAGTGAAGGGTTTCTAGTCCCTTCCAAATGGACTGCCTTCTGGTACTGTCCAAAACAAGTCTTGGCAATGCAGTCTGCACCATCTGGAGTTTATTCTGCGTATTCTTGTTCGAATCCAGGTACAGCGAGTTACAGTAGTCAAGTCTAGACATTACTAGACATTACTAGGACAAGAACTACCTGCTTACGTGCCGGACACCAGATGTGTGGAAACATTTTGGCGACAATTATGTTCATATCCAGACATATCCAGAGATAATCGGCCTGAGTTACAAATGTAATGTATACTTTTGAGTAAGTTTACACTTTTGAGTAAGTTTACTACTTTTCAGTATTTGCAAATTTCATATTTGCAGTAACTTACAACTTTGAAAAACTTAGACTTTTATAGAAAGTCGAGCACTGATACTGCAACACCCTCCTATAGAAAATATTGAAAGTAAGGGCATATTACAAAAGTGTACATTACTACAAAAGTGAAGTTTGTGAATAGCACAATGTAGTATGTTTTGTAGTACTATTGTATTACTACAAAACATACTACAAAGTGCAGTTTGTAAAGCATGCCCCTAGTTTTTACATTGGCGTTTTCCACAAACATAGTGTCTGATTCTACGGGTGCTCAAGTCCCACAAAATAGATTGTGAAGGTAATCATGTTCACAAACCCAGAGTAATAGTGTGTAAAGTTAATGCTAGAGTCCCCACACTTTACTTAAAGATAATGATGTCCAAATACAAAGAGAGACAGTGTGTGATTGCAGCCATACTCAAGCCTCCACATAGAGAGTGATTGTTGTGGTGTTGTCAACAGATATACTTTGTGAATATAGGAATATTCAAGTCTTTCAAAGATTGTGTGTGAAGGTAATGCTCTTTAAATCTCCATAGAGATAGTGCTTGATTATAGGAATTTTTAAGTTCCCAAAGAGATGGTTTGTGAAGATATGTAAGTTCAAGTCTCCTCAAAGATAGTGTGTAATTATAGTGATGTTCAAGTCCCCTGAAGAAACCATCCACCCGGCAGGACGAAGAAGTACCGGCCCATCTCCCTGCTCCCCTTTCTACTGAAGGATCTCAAAAAGGCAATCAAACAGCAACTCACCAAACACCTGGAACAAAACAACCTCCCTGGACTCTCTTAATCATGGTTTCGAGCAAACCACAGTACAGAGACTGCCCTAATCGCAGTTACCAACGACATCAAGATCCTTCTGGACCTCGGCGAAATGGCAGCCCTCTTCCTCCTGGGCCTGCCATCTTCGACACTGCCTCCCACCACATCTTGATCATCAGACTCCACCACAATGGATTACAGGAAGATGCTATCTAATGGATCGCTTCATAACTCTCTGGAAGAACCCAGAGAATCTGTCTCCCACCGTTCACGTCAAAACCCAAGAAGACCATCTACGGTGTCCACCAAGGATCGTTCCTCAGCCCCACCCTCCTAAACATGTACATGACCCCTTGGCTAACACCGTCATTTCACACAGACTCAACATCATCTCTTCCACCGATGACACCCAGCTCATCCTATAGCTCACAAAAGATTCATACAACATCAGAGCCAACTTGTATAATGAAAGTGGCTAACTGGATGGAGGACAACTGTCTCAACATGGACAAAACAGAAGGACTCATCTTTAAGAACAATGTCTCGCCAAGGAATGACGCAAGGTGGCTTGCTGAACTCAGCACTTCCCTACCCCTTTAGATAATGCACACAACATCGGCATCATCTTGGACAGCAAGCTATCTATGAAGAAACAGGTAAAAACAGGTTCATCTGCCTGCTTCCACACCCTTCGCATGCTTTACAAGATCTTCAGGTAATTCTCAGTCAATAAATACACAACAAGGAAGTAGGACTATTAAAGCTAGATCGCTGTGAATTAACAAGGTCCCAGGGAGGATACCTGGGGTTTAGTGGTCAGCGGTCTAGATGCCCTCCCGTGCCACGAAACGCCAGCCTATGGGGGCATCTAATGTACATGTGCAGCCGTGCATAGCTTTGGGGAGACACAGTTCAAAACCTTTTCAGATCCGCATTGCCGGTGACCTGCACGGCGACGGGAGGGACCGATGGGGGTAAACAACTCACTTTGACGCAGTAAGTGCAGATCGTAGGGGGCAGACAGTAACAAGGTTGCCCCGGCCAGATGGGCAAACACTCATCTTGAAGTAGTAAGTGCAGACTCGAGTGGTTAGACAGTGACAAGATTTTCTCCGGCTTTTTATGGGCGTTTCCATAACGCGCAGAATGGGTCTACCCGAGGTGCTCGGTTTATTGCTAAATTATTGTTACGATGTAATAACATTACGCTGAAATAAAGTATAGCCACAGTATAGGCACAGGCCCATCCTTAATATTGATGCGTGTGTGGTGTGTATACTCTGATCCAATGTAATGTGTCTTACAGAGTTTGACTACAGGGAGTTGTTCTCACTCCCCCACCATTTCTAGTGTTGAACTTCAATAAACTCTGTAAGAGCAAGTACTTGGTTATGTGTCTACCTTCTCTCCCGAGCAGTGATGGTTGGATCTCTTGAACTTGCCAAAGGGTACAGTGACCAAATAAGATGATTCATGGTGCAATGGCACCAAGTGGGACATGTATGGGACTTTGAATTACGCTGTGGGGCCAACTTGACAGGTGATGTCCATAAGCGTTGTGATAATGCCCACTGCTTGATCGCTGTTTGATTTTAATGGTTCCGGGAGTATTACCAAAAGGCTATTTGTTGTTACTATTTACACGAAAGTCAACACTTCATCACTTGACACTTGTTTTTACGGGTTCATTTTCAGGTTCCCCATGAAAATCATCCCTACAGATGAGTAGGTAGTATTCCTTAAGTAGGGGTGTCTATTCCCTACTCCTGGACTGAGGGGATAGGGTTAGTTTTTGGGGGATATTTTCTTTTATGTGAAGTCCTGAAGAAAGCCGGGGTAATGATTAATTCAATCCTTTGATTCGGCTGAAACATATCTACATTTGTTGGCAGAGTGGAGGGGTAGAGGATTCATCACAATTCACTTTACCTTCAACCACTGGTCATATTTTTGTCCCTTTTCTTTTAACTCTGAGAAAGGGAGTCCATAATTAAAGTTGGATTAAGGGCATCCTTTGATCCAGTTTCATATCACTATTTCTGCCCCTTTTTTCATATATTTTGATCTCATGTTCTGTATTTTCTTCGTGTTTTATTGTCTTCCTCTTCCATATTCCTCCACCTCCAGCGTTGGCGAGCGCGGAGGTGTGTTAGCAGCCCTATGATGAAGCATGACACAGCTTGCTTTGTGTGAGGGCAGTTTTACACACCTGGCTATCCTCCATGGGTCCAAGTTAGTTCACAGCGATCTAGCTTTAATAGTCCTACTTCCTTGTTGTGTGTTTATTGCATTATAGGAGGTCGGAGTAGGACTTATATTCCTCCTACTCCTTCTTATCTGTTTGTATGGTTAATTCCCAGTCATCAGAAGGACCTTCATGCAGGCCTTTGTCAGCAGCATCCTGGACGACAGGAACACACTCTATGTTGCAATCACTGCACGTCTCCTGAAGAGACTACAGACAATACAAAACTCAGTGGCAAGTCTCATCCTCGACCTCCCCAGACATTCCCACATCACACTGCACCTAAATAAGCTTCACTGTCTCCAGGTCCAAAAGATGTGCCAGTTCAAGATGTTGACCCACACATATGGCGCTGCACAACGAAGGTCCAGCATACATCAACAAACGAATGACCTTCCACCAGCCAACTAGACAACTATGATCTGCCTCCATCTTCCTTGAAGTTACCCCCCTCATCCGCCAATGCCACAGCGAAGGACGCTCCTACTTACACCTGGCAGTCAAAGCTTGTAAAAACCTTCCCCTACACCTCAGGACTGCCGCATTGCTCTGGGAATTCAGGAAAGGACTCACAACTTGTCGGTTCGAATGAGCAGATCAACGCGAAGCAGTCTGCAATTCTTGCACCTGGAGAGCCTCACGGGTAATTGCCTATGCTTTATAAATCCTTGAGTGATTGACACTGCACTGTTAGTGTCAAATATATGACTCTTCTAGAGACTAGGGGCTTAATTTAGAGAGTGGGATAGAATGAATCCCTCAAAATAACTCAATGACTCACTGACTACACCATACACATTCTTTGCATCCCCAACGCCCACCTTATCCCTAGCCACCACAGAGCCCCACTCCCACCCTGCTGACAGTAGTATGGAACCTGGGCACACCACAGACCATACTTTGTGGCCCCTGGGAAACATTTTGCGAGTATCCATGAGCTAGAAGAATCTGAAGCCATTCTAGAGAATGTTCCAGAAAATGGTGAACAAAATGTGAATAGCTACAACAATATCTAAATTCCAACTGTAGAAGAGAAAAACATTTCTCCCAAACCTTTCCTTTATTCAAGTGAGCTTTAACCACAAACCCCACCATGGCGCTGCTATATCTTTTGCATTGGGATGGTTCCTAGCCATGTCAACGGCATAACATACTCAGCCTAAGTCCACCCAGATAACACATATTGGTAAACAGGGAAGCAAATATACAACTATCTAGGCAAATAGAAAAGTAAGCATGTCCCAATGTAATATAAAAAGGCAAATCCCCGTAGGCAAGTCGGCATTTGTACTGGACAAGGGGGACTTAAATGAGAATGTAACATGCACATACATAGTTAAACACACAACAATTCATATAGTTCATGGCCTTCAGATGGGAACCAAATCTGATCACTCACTGTACTTGTCAGACACCCCCTTGGCATCTAATTCCTAGCCCATCATCTCATTACAGTATCCAATCATACGCTCTCTGGAAGTAGATCCTCTTCCATTGAGGTGTGCTCACTCATCTTCTGGCTCGCTGCTGGAGTCCTTAGAATTAGCATCCATTCTGTCATTTCCTTTGAATCCAGGAATCTCTCCAGATCCTTTGAATTATGGACTTTGCTATTCTTGTCATCTATTGTCATCTATCCTTGTGACCCGTTCTAGCAGTGCTTAATTTGAGCAAGTACTTTCCGGTGCTCAGCACCGCCACTTAATTGGTTTCTAGTGTTCGGCACTGGCACCTAATTGTCAACACCATACTTAGAACAGTTTACCACATGGTGGCACTGCTCATCTAATTTAGAGATAAGCAGAACAACAGTTATTTAGGAATACAATATACTTTAAAATTGCTCATACCTACCTTCCTAGCCATTCCTTTTGGTTTGGGGTCTGGAATAATCTGAACTGTCTCATTTACATGGAATAGAGATGGTTAGTAGTTGTTTTGGTAGCAATGACAAGGGCGATGGGTGGTGCAAGCTGCAGTGGCCTCCTGGTCAGAGCCCTGGCACTTAATATTTTTAAATTAAGCAGTGCGTTCTAGTAATCAGTACACAACGTCCACTTCTTATTTTGAGTGAGCATAGTCAGGAATCTGCTTATTTTTTGAGTTAGTATTTTGTGAAAAGTTTGCAGCTATGAAGATTCTTCCATTCTTGTTCAGAAAAGGGCGGGTATTCTTCTTTGCTAAGGATATTACATCCCTTCCATGTTGATGTGTAACAAACCATGCTATTATCAATGTTGGGGCACTTGCTTTAAGACTTATTTCTGTGCGTCTTTTCAATCTTTAGGGGTTGGGAAAAATCACTTTGGTATTGCTAACCAAAAGATATTATGTACCATAGAAAAACAGGGAAGAATATTCGGTACCACAACAAACACACACATCATGCAGTATACCTACCACGCATCCACAACAATGACTACATTTACAATGCTTACATGTAATGGGGCAGCCCTCTGTCCCTCAGAACCAGGGTATTTTAGATAAGTACTACAGTAGGTTCTGTTGAGTTTCACAATTGCTTTATAACGATAATAATTTGTTTGTGGTCTCATCAGACAAAATGAATCAAAGATACACCACACAGTATACTTATTACAACATTTGTATATTATATGAATATATTATCTTACATATGGCTGCTAAACAATCAAATTCATAGCAAACAATATATGGAGAAAAAGGTTTTAGACAAATGAAAATTGCAACATAAATAATGACAGACATGTGCAACACAATTAACATTTCACAACAAAATAAAGAATACACAACATTCATGGTGTTCCGTGCTTTTATATTCAGTGTAGTTCAACTCCCACCCTATATTGGTTTCACAATGATTTATATTGGGGGAGTGACTCAAGACATGAAATGGCTGTGCGTCAACGTTTCGACCCCTGATGTATTTGTTATTGTAAAAACATTACAGAGGGTCTTCTTCAGGACTGGCGGAAAATCATATAGACAGCCAATGAAGGTGGTGGACTCATCCGAGTCTTGGATAGAGCCCGAAGCCAATTATTCAGATAAGGTCCATAGTCAATGCAAGCAATGTGCTTGTTCTCCATGTGTGATTCCATCTCGATGAATGATTCCAGTACAGAAGGCCTGAAGTTATTCCAGGAAACAGCAGCCCAAATGCTAAATGAATTGGCATGGATGTGGCTCTCTCGTGGTCTGATATTGACAGTGTAGAAGAACTGGCATCTTCAAAACCCTTTAAAACTTCAAAAACCCTTTAAAACTCATATTACCCTATTTCCTTACCCAACCCTGAACACTAAAAAAACCTTCTATATTTACTGTCCTGTACCTTATCCCAGCCTGGGACCCTAAAAGCCCCTTTAAGACTCTTATCACCCTGAACACTAACCCATTCCATTACCCTTAACCCTCCCTTTTTAATAACATAATATTTGTGACATTTAAAAACATACTTATTTGTATGTTAAACTACTGTATGGCAAAGGTCCCAAAAAAGGCTTGCTTGGAAGTTACCTGACTAAACAGGTCGTGCAGGGGAAAAAACTGCATTCCTGTCTCTACTGCTGTGCAATCATACATCATTTACTTTAAGCAGAACATCATGAGACTCCATTCTACACTATTCAACTCTACGTCACTTCACTCAAGCCACTCCAGGCCAATCCACTCTACACTACTCCACTTTACATTATTCCACGCTGTGCTTCTCCACTTCACACCACTCCACTCTAAGCCACTCCTCTGCTCTCCTCTCCACTCCATTCCATTCCACTCCACTATACCCTACTCATCTCGACAAAACTCCACTTTACGCTACTCCATTCTAAGCCACTCCACCTTATGCCACCACCCTCTACGTCACTGCACTCTACACCACTCTGTGCACACCACTTCACTTCACTTTATCCCACTGTACTCTACTCATAGACACAGTACACCAGTTCACTAACTCACTCTACTCTACTGCACTCTACTGTATGCCACTCCAAATCACTATATAAGAAGTAAAACAAGCATGGATTTACTTTGTGATATTTAACAAACATAAATAAATAAGGGCCTGATGTTGAAAGCCAAATTGTGATCGCAAACACTGAAAATCGCAGAATTTCAGCGTTTGCGATCGCAATTTGGCTGTGAGCAATGTAGGTAGGCAAAAATTGTGATTCCTCATTTACCGCAAGCATTTAGAGAATCGCAATTTGAGATTCCCTTAATTCTAAGCTGGTAGGTATCGCAAATTGCGATTTTGCCTTAAGGAATCGCTAAATATCACCAACTTCGAGTTGGTGGTATTTTGCGATTTCATTTCAAAAAGCATTTTTTGGCTTTTTACTGAGTGCCATGTGGCACACATACATGCCCTTAGGGCATGTATTTGCGCCACGTGCACACATGCGCATTTCAGAGGTGCAACAGGGTGTCCTTTTGGAACCCTTGCACCCTTGAAATTGCACCCGCAATTTGTGAGTGCTTCTTGGTTACTTGCAAATTGCGGGCACAAATCCTATTAATTCCTATGGGCCTTTTGGCCCGTAGGAATGATTGGGGTGGGATTCCTTGATTGCAGATCTCAATTTGCGATTCACAATTAAGGAATATTAAGGAATCGCAAATAATTTTGTGATTCCTACCTACTTTCACTTTTCCGAGTCCTTAATAGCGATTTGGTAAAAATCGCTATTAAGGACTAGCAAAATTGAATTCACCTACATCTGGCCCTAAATGAATAAAACAAATATGCAAATCCAATTAAAAAAACAAAGGTTAAATCTTATAGTTCGGAAAAGATGTTGTATTCTTTCTATAGAAACCAATCTGAAACTACAAAATTATTAGAAATTCTAAAGTTCGAATTATACATTCAATTTCTAATTTTGTGCACCATCCTTAAATTACTATAGCTCACACACCTCCACCCATAGTGTTGTAAACTCACTAACCACACAGTAAATTATCTTTAGGTCGTCCTGCTGCCATGCACAGTGCTCGTATACAAGATATAATTGGAAATGTGATGAGTGTTATAAATTATGTAATTTAACAAAGTATACATGATGTAATATGAAAGCGTATAAGGTGTCATGGAGAAGGCGCAAGTTATAGTTTATCTACTGTGTGGTTAGTGAGTTCACAACACTGTGTATGGAGGTGCGTGAATTATAGTAATTTGAAGTCGATGCATAAAAAGATTGGGGGTAGCCAATTCAACATACACTTTGCAAGGGGGTAGAAGACTGGCATTGAGGACTGGTTAGCATGCCACCGGCAGTGCAATGGCTTCTACATATTTACAAGGCCATGTAAAGTCACTGTGACGTGACTTTTCATGGCCTAAATATGTTTCCCTTTCACGCATAACTCTGGGTGAAAATGGCATTGCATGGGTGTTGCTGTGGGTGTTCCCACACAACATCCAAGGAGCCGGACACATTCCCAGATTAAAATTTTGTAAATCCAATGGATCAGAGTCCTACACCTCCCCAGAGGGGGTTTAAGGAGGCGCAACAGGGAGAAATACTTTTATTTCTCCTTGTGTTTTTCTCTTTCTATGGGTGCTGCATTCTGCAACATGCATAGAAAGAGGAAAATGCCTTTAATCATTCAAAAACAATTATCTCCTTAGTGCAGGAAGCCTTGCAAAATGACACATTGACGTCTGCGCTGGAGCACGGCTGCTGATTGTGCGCCGGTGCATGGGAGAAGGACAGGACAGCACCATATCTTCTCGATATGGGGCATACCTGCCCTTTTTTTGACTCACAGCAGTGCAACAGGAAGACACTGCATTGCTGTGCGTCAAACTATTGTAAATGGACCCTCTGAGTCAACAAAAACTAGCCGCATCAGTCCAAAGTTTTGGGGGTGATCATGCAAAATGTGGCATTTCCTTCCATTTAGAAATTGTATTACATTGCATTATATTGCGTGAGGGCATGATAACTGTCACAAGAGACAGCAGGAAGAGCTTGGTTTGAGCAGACAATGTTTCCCTTTAAGACATTTTCTGTGCAAAACTTTCTCCCACAAATAAACCATATCTTTAATTGTATAATATACATTTTTACAAATTTCGCATTATTTAAATATCCAGAATTTCACCAACATATCTTCAGTGTTGCCTAGGTCAAGTAAGATATTCAGTTTTACAAAACCGGGGTGAACTTCCTCTTTTGGCTGATAGGTAAATTTGTATGTATCAGCAAAAGGTGATTCAAATAGAGTAATGAAATGTAGCCACCTCCCGTGCATTTAAAACTCATTTAAAATTATATAAATGATTTTGAAATGTTCTAGGAAAAATAAAATGTAGATTCCCAAAAATTTATTAATAGATTTTTTTTTCATTATGAAATGTAGCAAATGATGCTTTTAAACTTTCTGCACTTGTACAGGTGAACTGGATGTGCTGTTATGACAGATAAATATGCTAGAGTCCAGCGCTCCCATTAACCTCTGAGGATGCCTTGACATTGGTCACTCTTTACGTCACAATATTTATCAGTGTTAGAAATGAAAATGCTGCACTGCATGTGCTTCGCTTAAAATGGCATTATTACGTTTTTATTTTTATTGGGAGTGCAAAAAGCAGTCTTAAGTGCTCAACCGCATGGTCTGCTGCTGCTGAAGGTTCAGGTCTGGCAGACCTGCTGTTTGCTGGCGCTCTGTCTGATCCGTGAGCCAAGGTGTGTGTATTCTGCTGCATCTGCGCCCAACCCCCAGTCTGTGACAGTCACTGTCTGGAGGTGGTTTCCGCAGAGCAGGTTGCCCGGCCGCCCTTTGTTATGCAGGAATGTGCATTTGCACATCTTTGGCTGACCTTGGGCAGCGCCGTGACTACCTTTCTTTCTCCCATTAAGAACACGGGGCAGAGTCTTTGAGATCATTTTAAGAAGAAGCCTAAGAAACAGTTAATTGTAAACCGTAGTGAAATCTTAGAGATGAAATTGTAAATGTTTTTGAAAAAAGTACACAGAGCAATAAACAGACTGCCCAAGAAAATAAACTCTAAGGTCAGTTGTCGCTCAGATATATATGTGTAATTACATGTTGAAAGTTAAAATGAAGCACACTTCAATTTAAGTGTATTACTTTCATTTTAGAAGGTATTTGTGGCCTTTATTTTTTAATATAAAATTGAATATTTTGCTCAAGTTTTAGCTTTCTTAGGACGGTTTGATGTGAGGATTGGACTTTGCTGAATTGAACGGATAAAATAAACCGTTCACAATAGATATGTAATGCTTCCTATGAATGCTTGGCAGTTGAGTGAATTATCTGGTGTCACAAGTATCAGTGATTAACATTTTTTATTTCTGTGTAATAGGAGAAAATCATGATTCCGTGTGTTGCAGTTTGTTTTCTGTAAAGGCTTTTAATTAATTCAAGGAAAGCGTTTCTATTATGTTCAATTGTACCTCTTAAATATTTTGATCATTGTTTTTTTAAACCTTTATTACTTTAAACATGGTTTTGTACTAGTGTGCCTGTAACAGCCATGGGCAGATTTACAATAACTGGCGCATCCCCAGGGATGCGCCAATTATTGTGCGCCGCAGCTCCGCCACCCATGGTGCACAGCATTTACAATGCGGCGCATCATGGGGAAAAAACGGCACAGATGCGTGACGCATCTGTGTCGTAAATGCGGCGCATTGCTGGAGTTGCGTCGCAAGCGCGACGCAGCTCCAGCAATACTCTGGGGGGGCCCTATCTGTCCAATGCTGCATCAAGCCTTACGCCTGCATCAAGCAGGCTCAGGGTTTGGACGCAGCATTGGCCTAAAAGTGCCTGCGTGAAATCTTGTAGATTTCACGCAGGCACTTTTGCGAATCGCACCTGCCCTGGAACGCCCACCCTGCGCCGGAACGCCCACAGGTGGCGCAGGGCTTTACAACGTGACGCATCTGCCTAGATGCGTCACGTTGTAAATAGGTCGCAGGGATGTGCCACGTTTACGCCACTGTTGCGTGACACAACGGCGGCGTAAACGTGGCGCAAGTCCGACATAAATCTGCCCCTATAGTTTCATTGTCACACGCAAAATCCAAATGTGTTCGTTTTTCTTTAGGCTTATTTGTTAAATGCCAGGCGATCGCCTCTATCACTGCAACTGTAAGTTTTTCAGTGCTTTATCAAGGGGTTTGTGCATCTTTTTATGCTGGCACTTCTTTTAAACAGGATCGTAAATACCTTTTTGTCTTGGTTTCTCTGTCTCTTTCTATCTCCCTGGGTCTCACTTGGTTTCTTTTGGGAAGTGCTGAAAGAACATGGGATAGGTAGGGAAGAGGGGAGGGGCAATAGATGAAGGGGCATGAGGTTTTGAGGGAAAGTGTGAGGCAGGGCTATGTGGCAGAGGATAGGAGGGAAGGCTGACAGGAGAGGTGGGAAGAGATGAGGAAGAGGAAGTTCTGGGTAGGAAGAGGGTCATGTAATTGTGGGATGGCAGAAGCACCATCTCTGTTCCCCCTCCATCCACACAGCCCTTCCTCTCACCTCACCCATCTTCATTTAGCCTGCCTCCTTTGAGTATAGATGTAGACCCTGTCATTTGTTTCCTTCTACAAAGGTACAATGTTATCCATTGCTAGTCTTATTGAGAATTATTCTAATAAGTGTAGATGAGAGCACATGCTGTTGAGGTACCAACTCTTAGGCTTTGGTGTCTTGTGTGATGATGTCAGGGAAAGTGTCTAATGTGTCAATTTGTTGTGGGGCAAGGTTTACAGGAAACAATGTGGATGTCGTGCTGAGGTGGCAATGCTTAGCAAACTGTGAATATGCTGTTGGGTTGTGTGAGTGATATTTACCTTCAAAAGAGAATCACAGACCCTAGACTTTACAAGTGAGGTAATGTTACCGCCCAAGGAGATTACACATACTAGATTACAAGATTGTTCCTTTATAGCAAATCTGGCCAACAATACTAATGTAATAACCATAGTGTAAGATCCTAGAGAATACCCAGAAGCAATTGGATCTACCTCAAGCAAACTCTTTCATAGGTGGTACAAAATGCTTGGTTTCACTGTACGTTTGTCATTCCACTCTAGTATAAAACTGACCTAGTTTTAAGATGCTTACTTTTTGCATGTAAAATTTATTGACCCATTATAGATCCAGGTATGTAGTTTGCAGTGCCTCTTGACAAAAAGGATGTCCCTTTTTTTACCAGCTGGGCAAGCTATATCGCATTGACATTCTCTCTTTCTTCTTGTTCTCCCTTCTCTAGCACTCTCCCCTCTTAATTCTCTTTCTCTCTTCACCTGATCGGGTCTCTGTTCTGAGTCTCTTGTGCCTCCTTTTCTCACTATTGCTTTCCTTCTCTTTCAAGTCTGCCTTGCTAAAACTGTTTCCATATTACTGTTTTCCTTCATTTTGTCCCTCCCCTTTAACTTCTGTTTTTATTACTGCTTCTCACTGGCACTACCCCTTCTTTTCCTCTTTTATTTTCTCTTCACTTTCTGTCCCTCTTCCTCTAGGCTGCCATTTTCATCATTTTTCTCTTTTTACTCAACATTCTTACATGTAGCTCAGTATTTTTTCTTTTCTGCGCCCTTTCCTTCCCCGACTTTTTCTCTCTCCTTTTCCTCTCTCTTACACTTTATGTATGGTCTCGATTTTCCATTGTTCCTATAGCCCCACTTTCTTTCACATGCAATTTAGTTTTTTGCCTTTCTGTTCTTACCCTTGTTCACTCCTCTCTCCAACATATTTTGTTCTCACCTTGTGTGCTCTTTTCTGTATGCCATCCTTTTCTTATTTCTTTCTCGCCTTATTTCTTCACATCCCATCATTTTCATAATTCTTTTTCCATGTTTCGCTCCCACTTTCTATCATGTCTATGTATATTTAACACTTTCTTCTGTCACCCTCTTCTGTCTCCCTGTTTTTTCTTTCTCCTCTGTTCCCTGTCTCTCACCCTCTTTTCTTTCAATTGCCGTCATTTTCTAGGCTAATGATTTTGAATATACCTCATAGCAGTGCTCTCCGAAGCTCTCATTTTCAATGTTCACCAGTACACCAGAAAAGAATGACTTTACCATGCACAATTTTTTTAACACCTTGAACGCTATGGGGATTTTTCTCCTGTGCTGGGATTCTGCAGATACCAGCTGGGCTCGTCATCAGCGTAGCAGGAGGCTACTGCATGACGAGCCCAGCTCGTCATGAGCGTCGAAGGGGTTAATGCACTTTGCCTGACATATTTAAATTCTGATGAAACATTATCTTTTTTTTTAGGTCCAGCACCTTTTGATAAAATGTATATTTATATATTGCTTGTGGGGTCTTTCAGACATTTCTCTTCATCTATTGGTCTGTTGTTTCATTCTAATTTCTGCAGCTCACTATAACATAGAGCATGAACAATGTGTCAGCCCACTTTAGCCATTAGCTAACTTCACTGTGTGCATTGGCATTGTGCTCTTACGCAGATGTTCTATTCCATGTCCGGGATTGCTATGGCAATGTTCGGTTTTGAGATCCAAAAATATTATCTGTTAACCAAAGGAATTTAATATATATTGATGATTGTCAACAGCACCCCAAACAAAATATTTTACAAAAAAGTGGCAAAACAAGCATTTACAAAGTCAAACCGCTGGTGGCCAACACCAGAACTATTTGCTTTGCAGATGATTGTTATGTGTTGTACTTTGTTTCTTTTAAAACTTCCATAGAGACAAGTTTCTTGATTGCACAATCATGGTGATCTGTGCTTTATGTACCACTTGCTGCAGCAGATTTCTTCCATCTGTTCATTGATACACATTTTACAAATGTAAGAAGGATGAAATGCTGTGAATCCCCTGCTGAAATTAATAATTGTGCCATATAGGGTGGGCACAGATTTCTGCAAAAGTCACTAGTGGACCATATACCCCCATTACACTTTGGCACATTTTCTGTTACATAAATGTAAATTGATACTTGTATAGCGCACTACTCACCCGCAAGGGTCTCAAAGCGCTTGTACGAAAACCGCTGTGGAACCCATCCTGGCTTTCCCTGTGAGGTGTCCACTCCTGGGCACCCCCAAGGTGGAAGCCAGGCATCCTTAGCGTTGTGGGGGCCGTTTTGGAGATTAAGCAAGCTATTGCCCAGAGTTGCAGAGTGGGACTCCATGATTGGAATAGGCACCGAGGTGAGAATCATCAGGTCCGTGGAATTTTTGAGCCCAAGACCTGCCGAGGCGGGGAATTGAACCCTGGTCCCGGGCTAGACCTCTGCATCAGGGTCTGCCGCTCTAACCATTAAGCCACACTTCTCCTCCATCTCTTATGAAATTCACACATTTTCTGTTTACGTACATTATGCAAAATTTATTGGCATGTTATGAGTGCAAATGTGTTCTAATTAATGCCCAGAGGACTAATACGATCATAAAATGCCTTACATGGAGTGCCACAATAGAGGTGGATTTTTGTTCTGCTCTTGTACACAAGGCATGCCCTCACGTACATTTTGAACTCAAGATACGGGCTAGCTCTGTGCAAAGATTACTTTGGGCCACTCCTAACCGATATGTAACATCATACTACGTGTACTATATACAACCCAAAGCTAGAATGTAAAATATATATGTACAGTTCAAGTTGAAATAGTGCCACAAATTATGACTGTCCTGCATTACTAAAAAACACATACAGACTATTATTAAGATTTATTTTCTAGTGTGACAGGCAGTTTTCTTTGTCTTTGGAA
Organism: Lissotriton helveticus; assembly: GCF_964261635.1. NCBI lineage: Eukaryota > Metazoa > Chordata > Amphibia > Caudata > Salamandridae > Lissotriton > Lissotriton helveticus. The sequence goes on along the minus strand of NC_136062.1, from coordinate 52,494,006 downwards.
AGTAAACCTCTTTTCAGAATATTATCATCGCTGGCTTTGCCATAATTTCATACTGATAGTAGCTTCCCTTTTCTGCTTTGTTTTAATGAGAGCATGCAAGGCACGATACACAGGCAGACCCTGGATGGCTACACCTGCTGTTTATTTTACATTTCTGGTCTCTGCTATTTCAAACCTAGACACCTGGACAACTTATGTAGCCCAGATGAATGTTTATTATTTAGAAAGCGAAAGCACATGAAGTAAACTAAACTGAGGCAAGTAAAAATATAAATGGTTCTCTGACTTCAAGCAGGATTAGAGTGACCTTTGGTCAATCTCTGTGGTCCATTTAGCCCCTCTTACAGCAGCTGACAGGGGCTAGAGCCCTTTCAGCCCTGTCATTCCTGGGGGTGTTTGGGCACTGGGGTGCGAGGTCTTTATCATGCCAACTCTTCCTGCTACATGTCTAGACGAAAGGGTGGGAAGGGAGAAGAAACAAGCAGAAAAAGGCAAAGCAGAGAGTAGAAAATGAGCGAGCAGAAAAGGCAAAATGGGGCAGAAAGACTAGCAGAAAAATGAGCAAGAAGAAAAGGCAAAACAGAGTAAAAGTGGGCAAAATGGAGCCCAGAAGAATGAGCAGAAGTTTTAGCTGCAATTAGGCTAAACCTTTCTGCTAACAATGCGGTCTTAAAGTACCACTCAACTGTTCAAATTTTGCTCTTTTGGAATGTTTTGTATGCTCAGCATACACTTCATAGATCAATATAACAAGAGCTAACCTGCAGAGTCTTTTCCTTTCACCTTAAATCATATCTCTTTAAAACTGCATCGATAGGTGAAATTATACCATAACACTCCTTTCAAACTAATTGCGGGATGTACAGAGCCAATTCGTGTTTGTAAACCCTGCAATTTGCTAAATCTCATGGTCGGCAAAATGTAAAGGCCTTATTATTAGTTTAGCAGTGTTGCAGCAGGCCGCCATGCCAGCGCCCCACTGCAACACCATCAAACCTGTAGTCAGACCGCCTGCTGGAGTCCTGCGGTGGCGGTGCTTTTTTAAGGATCATATGTGAGCCTTAAGGGCCCAATTACAACTACAGCGATCCATAGGCGTGCCATAGTCATGGTGGTAGTCTGAGCAAAGCCGCACGTAGATTGTCTCGTAACATAGTGAAACAAACAAAGTTGATGCATTGCGTGAGAGGGAGGGACATGGCACTGTGCTGCTCTCTCCCCAGTGTTGACACACAATCAGTCTGACAGTGCCACACACACACCTATGCACCTTAGTGTAACAGTGTATGCATGAGGTCTAGCTTACATTTTGTATCAGAAGATATCCCTTCCATTACAAAATACTATGCTTTGTTGACTTAAACATTTCTTAGTTTGTATGGGTCCTGTACAATGGAGCACACATGAAAATCTGGAAAAGATTGGATTGGAGTATTAAAAGCATTTGTCCTTGATAAGGCCAATGTCAAAACAGTATTATTTTTTTATGCAACACCCAATGCACTTTATTTAGTTCGTAAGTATGCATCAAAAACCAAGGATGGTTGCATGGGAGAGCCCGTATACCAACCAAGGAATGTCCCCTTGGCACTGAGTAATGCAAAGCAGAGCTAGGCTGCGTTACTTTCTGGTGACTTCCAGCACAAAACAAGTTTTTGTGCTGGAAAGTATATTTTAACTAAACATTTCATGCCAATTTGTGCCTTAAAACCTGGTGCAAAATGTTCGTAAATATACCCCAAGGAGTTTGGTGTCTATATATATACCTTTACCACACGGATTGCAAGTTTCAGTCACAGTAACATATGCAGATCATAGTTTTCCATCCATAGTTGCCCAGCTCGGATTTTCACTTATTTTGGCAAACAAAACAAGTACATTTGAGTATGGCAATAGCTTAATAAAAGTTGTTCCTCATATAGATGAGTGGTTACGATACCAAGCCTACTGCATTCTTTACAAATAAAGAACTGCGTCTGTCACGTTGAAACTAAATGCACATCTAATAATAAAAAGTGAAGGTAAAATCACAAAAATTGGCAAATTTACGTCTGAAAGTCAGGATGTCTTGCAATCTGAAACACTAAATATATAGCTCCAAGCATATTTCATACATCTGTGTAACAGCACTTGCGTTGTGATGGCACGTGTTGTCATATTTTCCCTTTTGATGAGCCCTCATTCTTCACATCTTACTTGTTCAGTATTACATCAATAACAACCCCCATTTAACCATAAAGTAAAAATTGGTGTGGCTGCATCTATAGTAAAAAAGTATAAATACTGATGTCTAAACATTGGGCATTGCCAAATTTATCAACCTTCTGAAGAATGAAAGGCTGAGCTGACCTTGCTTTGATTCTCACTTGCACCCTACTATTTTACGGAGAAAACAAAGTCATTGGGACAGCCTGCGAACATCACACAATTGAAAAGATTGTGTTATGTCTCCAGTGACAGTTTTCACATTGGAGAGCACATCCACCCATGCAATGTTAGGATAAACGGCAGTCCGAATTAATAAACATTTGTGAAGGTCACATGCAAGGCTGCTGGAGTGGAATAGAAGACAAATTGAGTTGTCAACATTATGTTGCAACCAAAGGTAATTAATATGCTGGAAAAAGCAAAACCTGTTGTATACTGTGCAACTAAAATAAAATTATGTGGCACAATCTGTGACATTTGTACCTTTTGACAATACAACATTTATTAACCCGAAAGGGTTGCAGTGCTTTAGAAAAAGGGTATGTATCTTAAGATTTAGGTATATTCTGAGAAGGAGAATATATGTGACACATAATATTACACTTCTAACCCCTTTAAATATTTTAACATGCATCACGACCTCCAGAGCTTTAAATGAAAATATGAAAGTGCAGGTACTCACCAATTAGGAGACCTGTCTGCTCATGAGAAGTGGGAGAGCTGTGGCGCAGGGCCAGAGCGGCTGACTCCGGAGCGTGGGGCTCATGGTTTGAGCCACAGCGCCAGTGGCAGATCAGCACAGCATCCTGTGACTCTGGGCAACACCTCACTTAATCTCTTAGATGGTCCCAGAGCCCTTTAGGGGTGACTAGTTCGCGTTGTACAAAATACCGGCTTATTTTAATTACTGATTCTCTCCCATTAAATGTATAACAGCAGTGAAGAGAAGTGAAGGTACTCTCTCTTTCAAATTAAAGAAGCGCAGGTGCTCCGTACCGGATAGTACATTGCCGTTTATAGTTGCATAGTTAAGTGGTATGTGTTTAGCTCCCTGAGCGATGTTAGTCAAAAAGATACATTAGCAGTTATTTATTTTGTCTTGAATGGAATATCAGGAATACTGCTTTATTAATGCTGTCCTTTCCAAGTTCTTAGAGTAAAAAAGTTTGTGGAATAAACCTTGTACAATAATCCATACACTCAGCAGAAAAGAAACATACAGGGGCACAATTGAAATGAGGCGTGCCTCTTTTATTCCACACACCCCAGTCATGCTCTGAAGCTCATCTTTAAAAGAATTTTTGCCCTTGCTCACTGTATTCAGAACCTCTGGAAACACGCTTTTCTACTAGAAAAACCCATGAAGCGCTGTATAGTACGTTACATTTATTAAGTACGTTTCCCTAAGGGGCAATAAGGCACACTTTAAAATGTAAATTATCAGACCTTAAAAAGTGATGCACGACCTTGAAAAATCTACTTCCTTGAGATCAGTGTCTTTGACATGACATACTCCCCCATCCCTTCAAGGGGAATCCTACCTGATACCGAAAGAAACTCAAGGCAGGACTGCAGGATTAACAGTCAAAGAAGTGTGAATGTTCGTTTGTGCACTACCAAAGAGCCATTACCACGTCAAGATGCCAGTGTCCTTGGCTTGGAAACCACTATAGTCTTTGAATCTTCCTTACTGGGGGGATGGGCGTCTCCTCTAAAGGAAACACCTTTCAACAGAGCAGTATCACATGCTTCACCTGACCGGAGGCACTGTCAGGAGGCAGAAAGGATCGAAGGCCTCTAAATAGAAGTTGTCTCCAAAAAATAGACTTTCGCTCAGCGCACTTTAAGGCTTACAACAATAACTTTCAGGTGCACATCTAACTATAACGGACAAATGGCAGAGGTGATTATTTTATCATTTAACAACGTATTCATGCTGCCGCTTCATCCAAAGATAGGGATGAGCAATATAAATCTGAACCTGTTTATTTCTAGCAGTTCCCACACCGGACAGTTTATGGAAACATCCCACAACAATTCGTTTTCCCCTTGGATATGCTTTATTAAGATTTTGACATGCAAAACTCTCTTGTTGCAAATGTCGCAAGAAACGTAGCGGCAGATAAACATCCTGCTGAGCGTGCTTTGCTACGAAATCAGCCTCCAAACTGTCAGCAATGTCAGCGATTTTGGAGCACCCCAACAAGAGTGCTGCTTCATGCCATCCTTATCTATATTGCCCCATACATTCTATTGTTGAGATTCATTTCCGAGCCAAAGTTTTTGAGCCTGGCTGTCTGCTTGGCTTTTGCGGAGAGCTGCTGCTTATAAAAATATTACTAAAACAGTAAAAACCTCTGCTCTCTTTTTTCTCTGAAACGTGACTGCAAGAGTTAGGGACACTTAAATCTGTGAACCATTTAGGTTCATGGCCAGTACATTTATTTTGTATCGTGTTCCACAAATCTTTCCATTAGTCGAAATATTCATGATGCCAAATAGGAAAAAAGGAAATTAGGCAAAGAAGGCTACAAAACTGCTTCAGTTAATCCCAGTAATGCCGTTACTAAAAAGAGAGTTGGTTGCTTTAGAACTTCTCCAGCTAGGCCTCACAGGGTAAAAATCAGTTTATGTTGGTTCGCAGTGCAGTGGACACTCATTCTTTATTTGAAGTTAAAGATAAAATGGCAATAGTAAAGTATTCAGCGAGCCAAATCTGACCCTAGTTGCTTTTAGCAATATTTATAAAACTGCTCACAAGTTTCAGCCACAAACAGTAATACAATGGCATATTGTAAATATATATTTTTTTTAATAAAAAGAGAAAAGGTTAATTTACATTAAAAATACTTGAACAAGCACATATGTATGCTTCTTTTCCTTTGAAATGTCTGTTCTGTGCTTCTACTCTGTGTTTCTGGTGAGCAAAGTGTGTTTAAAATGCAAAGTGTGTTTCAGCCTGCAGTACCGCTGCCTGTCTACAGGGGCAGAGCGAGCAGAAATATAAACACACTTCATGAAACACAGGTCCCCACAAGGCAATTTTTTAAAAAGTTGTAAAAATTGATACAGATGTTCCTGACACCATTTTTTATCATTTAGAAGACATTGCCTTGTGGGGACCTGGGTTCAGGTCCCCACAGTGCAACCAAGTCCCCACAGCGTGAGTGTGTTATCACACCCAAGTCCCCACAAGGATAGTAACACAAACCCACACACAGAGCCAGCCGCACACACAGAGCCAGCCGAACACACACACAGCCAGCCGCACACACACACACAGCCAGCCGCACATACACACACACAGCCAGCCAGCCGCACACACACACACACACACACACAGAGCCAGCCGCACACACACAGAGCCAGCCGCACGCACACACACACACAGAGCCAGCCACACACACACACACAGAGCCAGCCGCACACACAGAGCCAGCCGCACACACAGAGCCAGCCGCACACACACACACACACACACAGAGCCAGCCGCACACACACACAGAACCAGCCGCACACACACACAGAGCCAGCCGCACACACACACACAGCCAGCCAAGGCTGCAAATAAGATAAAAAGTAACTGGGTATACGGTGGTTAGCTAGCCATGTTTAATGCTAGTTTAAAGCTAGCTTACCATGGTTGGTTTGTAGCAAGGCCACCTGTTTGATTGATAGATTTACCATTTGCATTATGCTTCTATTCCTATGTTTATATTTTTCCAACTTTTCTCTTTTGAAAGTTTGGCCTAAGCCATTCTTAAGCTTTTCACTGTGACAGTGTGCCCTAGCTGATGTATCCGTTCTGGGTCAAGCAGATTCCCTTCTCTCAGTTTTAGGAACTAGACATGCCCAAACCATCACTGAAGTTCAGCTTTCTTGAGTGATCCCGCTAGAGAGGAGAGCTGACAGCCTATGTGCATCACTTGTTGTTTCTGGCTATTCTTGAACACCCTTTTTTGTATCAAGCGTTTTATACGTTGCAGTCTGGTTTGGTATTAATATACCTATATAAAGCCTCACTTGTAATTCATATGTGGTATGAAAACGAAATAAAGAAAATAATGGAAACAATTTTAGTGTCTTAAAACGTGTGCCAAATATCACTAAAATCGCTTTGTTCTGTAATTTCTTTAACATTTGGTTCCAACTCTGCATTCCAGTGCTAACTTACTTTGTTAAAAAACATAAATAAGTGCCAGGGCCCTGTCAGGAGGCCACTGCAGCTTACACCACCCACTCCTGCTGCCAATGACAATAACAACACAACTACTCACCATCACATACTTACAAGCGTGACAATAAAGATTGTTTGAGGTCCCCAAGGCTATATGAATAGCTTGACAGCATGTATTACTTGTTTTAATGAATAAACAACTGCTGTATTGTCACCACTACATTACCCAAACAGCGCCATCATATGGCAGCTGTCATAAGTGCAGGTGTTAACAATTAAGTGCTGGTGCTGACAATTAAGTGCCGGTGCCGAGCACTGAACAACCAGCTCAAATGAATCACTGGTATTAACAATAAATCTTATAGTCATACACTTCACTTCAAAGGAAGTACATTAAAATTAAAAGTTGGTATCCTAGCAACGAGGCATCCAGACAGGCCCCACGCTTGCCATGAAACAGAAGGTCAGTACTCTAGTTGTACTTTAGCACTCTGTCGGTGTGAAGCGATGGTAGAATGCTGTAGGATCACCAGCAGACTGCTCGTGAACATTTACGCTTCGTTAACATATCAATCATGTCAGATGGTTTTCTCACACGGATGGGAATATTTCTGGGAAAGCCAACTAGGACAAGCGAACACCTCCCACCAATCGCCCCGATGGCCTTGGAGCGCTTTTACAGAAGCAACTGTTGCAGTACACAAGGTCATGTTACGGGTTTGTAATGCAAGGGTCGATTAAGGGCTTTTGCACAGAATCACGGGATGTTAAGCCGACGCCGAAAATTGAAGCGGTTTTCCCAGCACCAGCGTCACACCCTCACTTTTCATTCTCATCTTTGGCCAAGGGCAGAGTGTTGGACGCCGGATACGAAGGCATCGCGAGCGCACCCTTCTGAAATGAATGGTTTTAAACGAGACAACGGAAGGATGCCTGTCTATACTCCTACAAACCTCCCTCTCTGTATAGGACCGTCATGGCTACGAGACTGTTCGTTGTGTTGCAGCTCCTCCCCCATACGCGATTTGGCTTTGTCAATGTTTATTTGTGCACAGCAACGCAGGATGTCGCAAACAAAAACAAAGCGCTGTAACATACTCCACTGTGGGCGGGTCTTAGCGCTTTATTTTACTTTATTTTAAGCTAGTATGCACAGCAGCCCGTGCTGCTACGCAACATGCCTAAATAAACACCGACAAAGCCAATATATGTTGCGTAGGCGAAACCTGTTGTCTTTGCTTGTTTTTATCAACACTGCTCCTTTTATTTCCTGTTGGGGGGAAAGGAGGGTGCTAGAGGAAACACTCCCCGCCTCAATGCCTGGCTGTGTAGGTCACAACCGTGCATCCTCACTTTTAGCAATTTGTAATGGTAATGCAAAGATTGTCCCCTCATGTTTTATCGCACTGAGCAGATGGACTTCTTCAGCACAGCCTACGCGACCAATCAGCACCGAAAATCAACTTGAGAGGTAAACTGTGTGAAATAAAGTGTTGTCATGGACAGCGGGAGGGGGGGAGGAAAGGCACGGACAGCGGGAGGGGGGCGGGAAAGGAACGGACAGCGGGAGGGGGGTGGGAAAGGAACAGACAGCGGGAGGGGGGGCGGGAAAGGAACGGACAGCGGGAGGGGGGCGGGAAAGGAACGGACAGCGGGAGGGGGGAGGAAACAGCAAGAAAGACACTGACCTGGAGTTCCTCCGTCGGCGGTCGGCCGAGGAATGACCAAATGAAACCTCGACGAGCAAAAAAAAAAACCCCGCCCACCGCCGCACTGATGTGACAAAAGGGGCAGGATGAGTAAAAATGGCCGGAACGCTCCCGAATCTGCTCCGCAATTGACGGACAGATCTCTGTTCCAATGGCTAGCCTCCATTTATGGAGCTAGCCAATGGAACAGAGGGCGGATTCCCAAGCCACATACTCTAAACAAAAGATTTTGCCTTGCGCGAAAAGCTGCTTGCGCAGCTTTTCGCCAGGTCGAAACCTAAAAACAACTAAAATTGACCAATTATAGTTTGGTAAACTAATAATAACTCCCACTGACATTATGCACTGCGTATGACCTCGCACATTGCATTGTACTGTATTGTATTTGCATTTATATAATGCTTACTACCCCTGACGAGGCGTCGAAGTGCTTTTTCGGCGAGTAGCACGCTACTCCGGGACCCATAGAGGATTAGTGTTAAATTAGTAATAGTGAAACATGCAGGTACATTTTAAGTGGAGGAGAGGTTAGTCAGTTATTTGGATTTGGAATGATAGCAGAAGGATAGAGGAGGAAAAAAGGTTTGTAATTATATAGCGCTTGTTACCCCTGTTGGGGTGTTGAAGCACGCCACTCCGACAGCCCATAAAGGATTAGTGGTGAATTAATATGGTGAAATATGAAAGTAATTTCAGTGATGGATATTAGTCAGTTTTTTGGTGTGAGAAGGATAGCGGACGGATGAAAGGAGAAGAAAGGTTTGCATTCATATAGCACTTGTTACCCCTGATGGGTGTTGAAGTGCTTTTCTGGCGAGTAGCACGCTACTCCGAAACCCATAAAGAATTAGTGTTGAAAATTAGTATAGTAAAATATGAAGTAATTTGAGTAGTGGATATGTTATTCAGTTATTTGGGTAGAGAAGGGTAGGTGGTGGGATAGAAGAGGGAAAGAGGTTTGTATTTATACAGCGCTTGCTACCCCTGATGGGGTTTTGAAGCGCTAGTAGCACGCTACTCTGGAACCCATATGTATTAGTGTTGAATTAGTATGGTGCAACATGAAAGTAATTTTAGTGGTGGATATGTTAGTCAGTTATTTGGATTGAGAAGGGTTGGGGAGGGGTAGAAAAGGGAAAAGGTTTGCATTTAGATAGCGCTTGTAACCCCAATGGGGTGGTGAGACGCTTTATTGGCGAGTAGCACGCTACTCTGGAACCCATAAAGGATTAGCGGTGAATTAGTTTAGTTGAATATGGAATTTGAGAAGTGAATGTTTTAGTCTGTTAATTTTGATTAAAAAGGATAGTGGAGGGATAAAAGAGTGAAGGATTTTTTTATTTTTCATTTAGCTCTTAGCAGTAGGAGGAGGCTTTTGGATAATGAGTAAAAAGGAGTTTTGAAGGGGAGATGTCAGAGGGAAGAGTTTAGAAAGGCTGTTTTAGGAGATCAGTATAGTAAAAGAGGTGTCAGGTGATGCAAGGAGGGGTAGAGTAGGAGAGAGTCTAGAAAGGGTTATTTTGGGGATCATAGTAGGGGTATGGGGTTTGGGATAAATGAGAGAGTGGATGTAAGACGTTTGAGATGAGTCAGAAGGTTGGGCTAGAATATATATTGAGAGAAGTATAGGCGGAGAAATAGGGTAGTGCATTGGAAATGCTAAATTAGAAGAAAGTGATGAATATATATATCCATAAGTACATTGAAAGTATATCGATATATAAAGGAGGTAAGTATATGTAGAATAAAGATATTGATAGAGGCACAGGATGAGAAATAGGGTAGTGCATTGGATATGTTTTTTCAGGAGAAAAGTAACAGACACACAGACCCAAGTACGTGGAAGGTACAAAGATGCACAATGTAAGTAAGTACATGTAGACCAAAGATTATTTATTTTTTCACTCTCAACAACATAGTTATTCTACATGTTTATACAAAGCAATACACAAAAAAGGTACATATCTATAGTGAAAACAAATGCTTATATACAGAGGGATATGCTGTAAATATATTTTTTCGTATGATGCTTATGTGGGGAAGAGACAATTCTTGAGTAGTTTTCTGAAGTTAAGGTGGTTGTCGGTGGGTCTTATGTTGGGGGTAAAGAGTTCCATAGTTTGGCTGCTTGAACAGAGAAGATTTGCCACCCATGTTTTTTTTCTTGTATCCTGGGTTTTTGAGGCGAGATGCTCCTTTAGAGCGGAGGTTCCTCTTTTAAATGTGTTTGGTGATTTTATTCCTGATGAAGAGAATTCCCATTCCATGTATTGCTTTGTGGGTGATACAAAGCAGCTTGAACGTGGATCTTCTGGCAACCGTTAACCAATGCAGGGCTTTCAAGGCAGGGGAGATGTGGTGTCGCTGTTTGATATTTAAGAGTAGTCCGGCAGCCGAGTTGTGAGGCTATTGGCGTAATCGAGTTTGGACAGAACAAGGGAGGTGGTAGCTTGCACCTTGTGCGGAAATCCCAAATGTGGGAAAATTCGTTGGAGCGTTTTTATAGTGACAAAGCTTAATCTTGCTTGTTTGTCCACTTGGGCATTGATTGACAGCTTTCAGTCCATGGTCATTCTGAGGTTTCTTACTTCCTTCGATACTTTAGTTGGTGATCCTTGTTCATTAGGTCATGCGCCAAGCAGGTTGCAATGTTTCCTATCGCCACATGTGAGTATTTCTTGTTTTTGAAGCATTCAATTTGAGATGGCTCCAAGTCATCCACTGATCCAGGGCTCTGAGACAGCTGAAAATTGGTGATTTTCCAATGTCTTTGGGGCATTCCAGTTGAAGGAGTATTTTTGTGACAGCTGCATAGTTCTAGCACGTGAGGTGAAATTTATTAATCAGTACTGGTAATGAATTCATGTAGATGTTGAAAAGGAGGGGTGAGATTATACAACCTTGAGGGATCCCTGCTTTTGTGGAGTACGGTTTGGATGAGAAAGGTGGGGTGTGGATGACATTAGTTCTGTTACAAAGGTAGAACGCGATCCAGTCTAGAGCAGTGCCCTTTATGCTGGCTTCATAGAGTCTTTGTTTCAGAGTGTTATGGTCAACCGTGTCAAAGGCAGCTGAGAGGTCCAAGAAGAGTAGAGCAGCAACCCCGTTGCGGTCAACTGTATTCTTCAGGTCATGGAATATATGACGTTACAACGCATGCATTTACAATGCATGCTGTTACAACGCAGTCTTTACATCGCAACTACCATTACATTGCATTATTTTACAACGCATGGCACTACAACATATTTTTACAAACTACCATTACAACGCATACCATTACAACACATAATACAAATAGGGCGAACAGTAGGGTAGGTTTTGGATGTGTAGGAGTAAAAATGACTAGTGGTAAACATAACTAAGTGTTGGGTAGTGTAGGGGTAAAAATGTCTATTTCCACTCCAGTGAGAGCTACAGTAAGGAAAGTGTTGGGTACTGTAGGGTTAGCGTTGTAATGGTATGCATTGTAATGGCATTTGTTGTAGTGACATGCGTTGTAATGGCACGCATTGTAATTGCATGCGATGTAAAGGCAGTTGTGATCGAATGCACAGCTTCTGTTCTTTCCTTCATTTTGTTGATGCAGCACTGTGACCCAGCTTCCCAATGTTTCTATTTTTACTTACCAACGGCATCTCAGTCTTTCTGTGCCCTTGTTTCTCTATATTTCCCAATTTCTACCTTTATCTGCACTCATCACCGCCATATCTCCATCACCCATGCTTTTACCTAGCCATCCAGTTCCCCATGTCTTTGGCTCTTCTTCTTCCTGGTGTCTGTTTCACTCAGTCTTCCTGTTATGGACCCCATACATATTCCCTCCCTGTGCCTTCCCACGTACAGTGGTCGTGTAATATTTTTCTTATCCTGGATGCAGGAGCGGTTGATTATGGTGTAGATGCACTTGGGAGCAGATGGGGTGGAGGCACAGTGGGTTGCTAAACAGTGAGTAGTTGATAGGCCTTTTGTGATACCAGTATGTCTCTAAGAGAGTTGACAGAATAAAATAAATTATTTCTATTGCCCAAAACAAAAATATTTTAGCAGGGATGGCTAACTATTTGGATCTCATTGGGACTTTGGTAAGAAGACTTTTAACAAAGGGCAACTATAGCCAAAGAAGTCAGTAGTAAGGTACATTTCTCTAAATGAATTCCTTTTTCAAAAAGAAGAAAAAGCCAACAAAGTAACACTCATCTTTTTGAATTTTACATTCGTGAATTCTGCCACTTCAAGGATTTAAAAAAGCTGCATTGTATTAGTCCACAACAGGATAATGGAAGCAGTTTTTTCTGCTCCGTGAGGAACATGGCCTAATCTAGTATTCCATATTATATTATCAACAGTATTGAGTTGTCTACTACATGAACCTGACCCATAAGGCGTAGACCCATAAGAACATTTTAAATTGTTCATAATGTGATGGAGTAATGTCTGCATGTCAGAGGACTGCTGTATGCTACGACTTAAGCTATGTCCCTCTGCAAAATATTCCTATGTTGAGGTAAACTTTCTCCCCAAGTGAAATGGAGAAAATTTCACATAATTCGGGAATTATAATAGTTTTACAAACGTTTCACACAGGCCTGTTCATACCCACACATACCAAAGGAAGAATGGATGTATTGCAGTAGTGTTAGACTGCCATTTTATCATCCCAGGTACATGGAATAGTTCAATTGTTTTTTCAAAGCCACAACAGGATACCGGACCTGTGGTTTAAATGAGCATGTTTTGTTTAAGTTCAACATAACTTTAAGATAAAGTAGCATAAAGCTAGGCATGTTTGGTCTAAATCTTAATAATCTTGTAGGTGAAAACATTCAATCTAAGTACTGTCTTTAATTAGACTTTTAAAGTAGTACATGCGGCAACAAAGATGGTATGAAATCTCTCTTGTTTTCGCTCATCCTTCTTTTCAGTGTGCTTTGTAGGCATACACCACGGACAGGAACAGACAAACAGTTCTCCAAAAGATTGTCAATTTAAAAACTTTGAAAAAGGCATCCAGCTCAAATCTCTACTCCTTGTTTAATCACCCGCCATGTATGAGGGCATCACCAACGGTCCAATTCTGGTTTCTGTTCTTTCCATCTATCTACAGTTCGTGGGACAGGACTTCTCCTGTCTCCCGATGCTGTTTTGAGATTTGCTTGTTTTTGCAGTCTTTCTGTAGGGTTTTTTCTTAATGCGTTTTTTAAATTCCAAATGAATTTACTTCCTTTTAAAAATGGCCTTTGGGTTCAAGTAATGTATACAGACAGGTAGTTTCTTCAAGGCAGAACACCATAACAAAACTTGTATTTGGAGAATTTCTATGCAGGGAGTTCATTTTCAATGTGACAATCTGGCAAGTGTTGCTTAAGGGAGACTTTTGTTCGCTGAAATTGCACAATTTTCCTGGAAGACTGACTTTGACACCATGTCACTTTTATATCAGGACTCTAGCCATTGGTCCAGTATCACCCCAGTAATCCGTTTACCGTATGGCCTGCAATTCACTCTACAGTATTCGTTGGGAAGAAGTAGTGCTCCTTACAGTAAAGCGAGCACATGTGTAAAACCTCACTATCATTGATGTTAGTGCTTTCCTGGGGTTTTGGCTCATGAAAACCGATCAAAACCAAAATGCTCAGATCTTGTTTGGTGCTGTTCTGAGAAAGAATCCATCCTCTGCCATACTGTAATGACTGTCAAAATAGGTCATCTGGTACTGCAGTAGCCAAAGTCTCATGAGGAGATTCTTTTCCACTGACCAGTACTCTCATGCATGAACTTGAGAGTATACCACTCACTGGTTAGAGGTGGCAGACCCGAGAGCAGAGGACGGCCCGGGACCAGGGTTCGATTCCCGGCGCGGCAGGTTTCTGGACCAGGGTCAGCGGACTCGATAATTCTCTCGCCTCGGTGCCCACTCTGATCAGCGTTCACACTCGGCAACTCTGGGCATTAGCTTGCCTCATCTTCACTAACAGCCCCACCAGACCGCCGGGGATGCCTGGTCTCACCCTGGAGATACCCATTAAGGGACCATCTCTCAGGGAAGCCAGGAAGGGTTTCGCAGCGGTCGAAGCGCCTTGGGACCCTACGGGTAAGTAGTGCGCTATATAAATGCCTATACATTTACATTTACATTTACATTTACCATCCTGAATGGGCGATTTGAGCACTGGAACTTTACCGGTGGTCATAACAGCCGTACTGAAAAGTGAAGCCAAAAATGGCTACGGCGTGCAATTTAGCACTTCAGTGCTGTTCTTGGTGTTGGGTGTTTTGAATTAGAACCTTTAAAGTTGAAACACTTTATATTTTCTAGGCAAGTAGGTTAGACAAGTGATGATAAAAATCAACAGATGTAGCCTTGAGGAGCAGTGTCGATAAACTAAAGACAAGAACACCTGTGAATAAAAGGTATACAAAATAGTTAAATTCATACATGCTAAATAGTGTAACTGAATTTCACCTGTATTACTATGGTTGTGAATCAGGCCCTCTGTGTTCATCTGTATTAAAACTACTTTGTACATAGCTTTGGACTTTAAGATTTTACAATACGTACAATTTGTAAGGCAACGGATGAGTTGTTAATTTTAGAATATATGGATAATACCGCAGCAAGATGAAAGACTGTAGCATTTATTTGTTACCTTAGCCTCAAATTGTAAAGCGCTCTGATATCCTTCGGGATCAAGTTCGGTGCGGATCCTGCAGATGTCACTCTCTTGCCCCTTTACTTCCAGCTGCAGGCTTTTCAACTGCGGCGACTCCTGACCGCGGCCTGTCACTGGACCTCGGGGATCCTAAAGCCCGGCTGCTGAGACCACGCGAGGCCGGGGATCTAAGGCCTGCGGAAGTGAGGTGTCCGGAGATCAGAAGCTCATCGATCGAGAACCGGCTGGCGGACTGCGTCACCTGCCGTGCAGAGACCGAGACTGACATCGGCGGTGAGGGGGAAGAGCAGAACAGTGCCTGGCTTTGGACGGAGCGCTACTTGTAGCGGGTTAACGGGGGCGCGAGTGTGTCCCCCCCCTCCGTGGAGAGCGGCGCGACTGCAGACAACACGTGGATTGCCCCCGGGTTGCTGCCATAATTTGCCCCGCGGTGCACGAACATCGATGGGAGGCGAGAACCCCATGCGGAGCGCTGGCGCGATTTGGCACCTCTGAAACTGTGAGCTGCGGATATGTGGCAGCTGGGGCTTAACGGAGGCGTGTCATTACAGCGGTGAAGAGCGCATAATCACCCTGCAACGGAGGTGTGGACACTCAAGTGGTGAGGCGAGCGGGGTACGAAGACTGCAAAGGCGCTGGGGGGAAGCGCCGGCCTGCCCACAACCACCATTTTGCGTAGGTCCATGCAGCTAAGGACTCAGCCTAGCTGGTGTGGCCGTCCACCCTGCCTGCAGTACTACTGGCATGCTGATATCTCGCCTTGTGAGGACTGTATTTTTTTAGCGCACACTACCATATTGCTCCAGCTGGCCCGCCATCTCAGAGTCACCATCAGATAACTTTTGACTGCAGCGGGGCGTCCTGGGCTGCCTCCTGTGAATGCTTTGTCTGGGCAGAACTTCCCAATAGCTTGCGGGCTGCTGCACTAGTGATCCGAGGACCCCCCTCTTTCATATTTCATGCGGGTATACGCACCCTTCACTGGCCGCCACCGGACATCACTGCTTAACCTCAATATTAGGCTGCCACGGCAGAATCAAGAGTAGCCATTCCCCGCTGAGACCTAACTTTGCGCAGCACCGGGAGCGGTGCGGTGTGCTGCCCCGGTCTGCGCCAAGGGGTGATACCTCGCATAGGCCTGGTGCCCTTCGACACACCTTCCTACCCGTCCATGCCGTGGTATTCAATGCAAACTGCTTCATTGCTGCTGCAATATGGGGCGCACCGAAGCCCGGCAATCCAAAATCCCCTTTGAATCCCGTAAGAACCCCTGGTCCCAGTCGGTGGATCACACGGAGTCCCCGACTGATGTACCACCAGAGGAAGACTGGAAAACACTCTTGCTGGGGATGAAACAGAGTCTTACGTCAATTGACTCTAAAATAGACGCGTTACATATGCGGATGGACACTGTGGTTGCTAAATTGAGCCAACACGATACCCGCATAAAGGAGGCAGAGAGTAGGATTTCGGACCTGGAGGATAATGCCGCGAGTAGGTAATAGCGGATAAAAATTAGGATCTTGAAGCCCGGTCCCGAAGGAATAACGTGCGCATCCTAGGCCTGGTGGAATCAACCAACACGGGCCGTATGGAGGACGTTTGTCAAAAATCTGATTGTGGACCTCTTCGGAAGGGAATCGTTAAAAAGTTTTTTATGCAGCACTGGAGGAGGGACGCCTCCTCAGTACTATGCAATAGGCTCTCATAACTTCCCTGCTCAAACCTGGCAAATCCCCCACGCAGTGTGATTCCTATTGCCCCTTGTCTTTGCTGAACTGCGATACTAAAATATTGGCTAAAGTCTTGGCAACGCGACTTAATCTCTTAATGGAGCGCCTGGTCCTACCGGACCAAGCCGGATTTGTCCCAAATCGAGCAACTTCACATAACCTACGCACCCTGCATGCAGTATTGCAAGATATTGACCCAAACTGCGAGGCTGTGGCAGTATTCCTGGACGCCACAAAGGCCTTTGATTCGCTGGAGTGGGACTATTTGATTGCACGCTGGAGCACATGGGAATGCCTTTCAGCTTCCTAGATTGGGGACGGCTGTTATACTGTCAACCAATAGCTACTATGATTGCGCTCAGGCCCACTTCGCCACGTATTGGTTCCACCCGCCACCATATATCGCACATCTGGTGGTAGAAGATGGCCACATGACCCCAGTGGTCAAGTCTGGCTATATATTTACACAGGTAGGTGCTAAGGAGTGAGATCCATCCACGGTGGATTGCACGGCAACATCATGGAGCTGCACAGCTCATGCCATTGGCAGCCCATTCCTATACTCACCCAGGATGCCTTTGCTGAATGATCCTCGGCTACAGGTCACCTGTGAGGTGATTTGTCGCAAAATGTTGCTAGAGCTCAAGTACTGTACGTGGGGAGATTTATATGTACAGGGTCAGTTTCGCACCATAGAACAGTTTTTTGGGGAGCCCTTACCCACAATAATGGACACCTTCTTATACACCCAGCCCCGGCAAAGCGTCCGAGCTATTGCCCCCTCATTTGCGAATGAACCTGAAACCCTCACGCCCCTACACACTATGCTGCTACCGGAGACCCGCATCATGTTATATCGCTACTTTATAAACATGTACAAAACGCGCCACCGACAACCACCTTACGTGCTCGGCTAGACTGGGACAAAGATCTCGACATACCACTGACAGATGAGCATTGGGAAACCAGTTGCACACAAACAAACGCAATCACAGGTTATAATAGATTGCGTCCCATACACTACAAATTTTTGCACCGACTGTACTACACCCCTGCTAAATTACATAGGTTCCACCTGTGAGATACGGATCGCTGCCTCTGTTGCGGTGAGGCTGAGGCGGATTTCATCCACCTGGCTTGGACTTGCCCCAAGGTTGCTGAATACTGGACGCTAGTCTTTGCGGTTATTTCTGATATGCTAGACACTGTTATAGCTCCGTGTCCACTACTGGCGCTTCTGGGACTGACACAAAACACTGTCACTGTGCATAAAAAGTTTTTGGCAATGTGTTTATTACTGGCTAAGAGATTAGTGGCATGCAGGTGGGGGAGGGGGCGTGCCCCCAAGTTCAAACTCTGGATACTGACCATGACCACGTGGCAAAACCAGTTGCATACATATGCCGAACTACTGCTGAGGTCACGGCCGAAAAACATTTGGGGCCCTTTAACGTCCTATCTCCTTCGGCAGCAGGCAAGTGAGGAGGAGGAGATGGAAAGGGAGGGAAGTGATGGCAATGGAAACCCCCAAACTGCTACCTAACACTGCATCTTTGGGACAACAACCAAACGACCACTCATCAAAGATGCCTTGGATACACAAGCCTTACTAGAGACGACGCCTTCGATACTGTTGGACATTGGGGTTGGACCAAGACTGAGGCTCCACGGAGGAGCAATACGGGTCCACTGAGAGGGGCCAGAATATTAACCATTTCATACCGTACCTGTAATACATGTTGAAAGGTCCTTATCACAGCGAGTACTTTTATTGATAGCTTGAGATCTAGGACTTACTTCGGCAAAATGTAAGCAATGTTCAGAGGGTGGGAGGGACGGGGTTTTCTTTTTATCTTAGTTCCTGTTGACAAAATGTATGCTGCAATGCACGAGAAGGTGCTAATTATTTGTATGCTCATTTGATTTGGTATTGGATGAATGTATTGCACTGATGTACCGTGCTTTATATACAATAAAGGTTTTTAAAAAAAAAAAAAAACTCTGCAACCCATAACATGCACTACATAGTGTAGACCACAACTCACACATGAAATGTCATACTCATGACCTCATCCTTGATGTGGCAGGTGTTTTATAAATGTTGTAAATAAACTTACAGGTGATAGATTACATATCAAATTACCCTTAATACTGGGAAATATAGTTTGCATGCCTGTTGAGATAGTTATAGATTGTGATGCTTTCTATTACTTGTGAATTCTATTGGTTTTCAATTTTGATTTTCAACCATACCTTTACTGCAACTATTTTTCAGTGAATTTCTGAGGCTTTTTAAGCATAGGCTAAGTCATAACCAAAGCTAACCATTACCCAATGTTGACCCTGGTTTTTCAGTAATTGTTTTGGCTAGCTGATCCTCTACAATATGTAATCTGTGGCAGCCTGCACAAACGCACACCTATTCACTCACTCACACTCATGCATTCGCACATGCACACACACATACACACACACAAACACACACACACACACACACACACACACATTCATTCACAACACTCATTCCCAAATATTCATGCATGCACTCATGCACCAAACATTCAAAATGAAATCACACTTTCCTGCACAGCTCTGCCTTTGAGATCCCAGGATGGATGATACTGCTGTCTTTCCTCAATGGCTGACCGAATGTCAGCAATTGAGGGATTGCCGCAGTCCCAAGCCTCAGAGGTCCTAGTAGGGTTGACACTGCTGCCTCTATCTTTGGCTGACATTAGGTCAGGCAATGAGGCTAGGCAGCAATCACTTTCTCAACACAGAGTGGGATGGGGACAGTGAGACTGCTGACCCCAGCCTACTCTGTGACGAGGTGTCAGTGATTGACACTCAGGCTTGGGCACTTCAGTACTTAGAACTGAAACACACAGGTCCAAGGCAATCAGAGATGCTTCTCCTCGTCATGAGGAAAGGGCCTCGAGGAGCTTTGCCAGACTGAAGATGCCACACCTACAGGAGCTGTGACTTCTTCAGCATGACAGAGTTCAGCTCAGGCAGCCAGGAGCCTGCACATCTAGCTCCTGGCTGCCAGACTTGAAAATATCAAGTGTCTGTCAGGCTGACCTTTGCTCAGCCTGACAGACATTTTTTATAGTGGCCAAAATGTGAAAGGGCCTGGCCTCTCAGCCCTTTATGGCAGGCCATGTCTTTTATCCATTGTATATGGAAGTATATGGAGGTATACCCTACCCATCTCCACAACACCTTGGTGTGCACCCAACCTGCAGTGTGCCTTTGGGCAGCCGAGAGGAGATTGTCTCCTTTTTAACTTTTTTGTTCTTTTGGTTTGTGCACCTCAGTTTTAGATAGTGAAGCCACAGGTCTTCGTCTTTTATGGACAACCTGTTATTCAATGAATTCAAAATCCATATTTTACAAGAAAGGCAGGCTTATTTATTATTTTCTATATTTCAGATAACATCACAAGCTATGAAATGTACCACTCAGACTCAGATTTCTTTTAGTTTGCGTCTAAGCATAACGTATACAATTATAGCCAAAACAAGTCTTCTGAATATTTAATTTTTTTTTATTTTGTGGGAATCCTCTTCAAGTAAGGTAACAAAACCTTAACATTATAAAAATCAATCAGGGATATTATTAGCTGTTAACATCTTGTTTGCTTTTCCGTGCAGTCAGCTGCTTCGAAAATTAGACTTGCAGACCCTGGATGTATTTTTATTTAACAAATCAAATCGTCACAAATTTTCCCTAAGGGCTTCATTTATGGCATTTTCGCATTAAGCAGTGCAGAAAGTCACCTTGCTGTTCTGCCCTAAGGCAAAGTGACAGGCAGGAATGCACCGTATTTAAACATTACGGTACATTCCTGTCCTTTCTGCCTGCACTGGTGCTGTTTTGAATGCAGCAACCATGGAAAAACTAAAAAACGAGGAGAAATGAACATATTTCTCCTCATTACGCCTCACCTCGGGGTTTATGGATTTGACATTTCCCCTGGTTTACATCACTTTGGTAAATCTGGAGGAATGTCACATTTCATGTGTGTTGATTGGGAAAGCCCACCGCAATGCCCATGGAACGCCTCTCTCTTGTGATTGCTTAATGCAGGAAGGGATACCTTCCTGTACATAAACAGTCATTAAACAAATTATGTTTTGAAAGTTCTATGTGTGCTAATGCAGCACACATAGAAGTTGAAAAACGCTATTCCAGATTGAATATGTGTACCATCCTGCACATAAACAATCCTCCCCGTGACCCAGGCTTCCTTGCACCACGGTGCAAGGGTGCCTGCGTCGGCGGATAGCAGGCAATTGTGCGCCAGCGCAGGGGAAAGAACAATGATGCGACATATTATTGTAAATATATTGCATCCCTGTGCTTTGAAAGTGCCACAGCGGGGCGCAGACATGGGCTTGGGGTGCCGCTCTGCAGAACTTTCTTTAAACGAGGCCCTCAATATATAGCATTTATAATGTGAAAGATGTATTATAGTACTGAATTGCCATCGGCCATGTGGGTAATGATGTCACACATCTAATATCCTGCCAAGCCTCTCCGACAAAGGCAAGAATTTCTCATTGAAGACTAAAATCCTTCCAGACTGATTTTACTGCATGCTGGCAACTTGAATGGTTTTTCATTCTTCATATTCCCTTTAAATAAAAAAAATCACTGCTTCAACATGGGAGGCATCACATTTAACTCTTTTTCGTGGGTATATATTTTTGCACCAGTGATTTAATTCACTTCTGTTTTCAGTGTACTGTGACACATTACATCCGGCTCTTGCAAATATTTATTTTCTCAGACTTTTTGATCTAGAATAATGCTGGAAAAATGAATTCGTGTGGCAACTTTATTGATTTCAGGCACGTGGTTTCTTAAAATCTTTTTATCAGTAAAGGAGAAGCCCAGGAATGTTGGCAAAACTGCTATGGATGGACCAGGCTTTTTAATTTCCCTTCCCATCCTAGTGCCTTTTTCAATGTCGGACAGATTTCTAAGAAGCTTTGCAATCCACTTTAATAGCAATACTTTAGTACCATGACAAATCTCAGATTTATTTTTATTTTTATAGAGCTTTATATAGCGCGAGCTTCACCCGAAACGGGTATCAGAGCACTTTACATAGCACCAGTTGCTATACATGAGGATACATTAATTTTTATGTTAGGCACGGAGAGTTTAAGTGATTTACCCAGAATCGCAGGATGTTTAGCGTCATTGTCGAGACTCGAACCTAGTTCCCCAGATGCGAGGTCTACCACCCTAGCCGTGATAGAGCGCGCAGGTCACCTGACTATAATTTTACCATATGCACACTTGGGCCCATAAATTCAATTCACCATATTTATTAATCAGGCAACCTACACGCTACTACCAGTAATCCTATTCCTTCCTATTTATTACAAAATGAACCCGACTTACCAATCCTTGTCACGGGTACCTATGATTACAATGGATCAGGGAGCTAGCTGTAAAAGATAAGCAGTCACAAAATACAATACATTTATTATATTTGCACTCTTTGTAATAACCACATACTCAGGAAGTTTTGAAAACCTTTATCTAATCTTCATTATCGTCGGAAAGAATAACATTCACAGTGAGTAAGCTATCAATAACCAAAATCATAAAAATAGTGTAGCCATGAAGGAAGTAAATAAGGCCAACCATTTAGAACAATAAGGAAGGTAAGAACAGGAACACACTAATAATATTCTCAGAAATGTTAGACTTGGTGTGGCATGTTTAAAGGACGGGAATGATAAGGAACATGCTAGAATATCACAGTTTGAATATCCCTAAAGGGTGGGTAAAGCTAAAGAACTTCAATTTGTACTAAAGGAGATTTGGAGATACCATGTAGCTATAGGGAAGGAGAAAAGTGGAACACGCTAATAATCCAGAGTAATCACTTTACTTTGGCTAAAGGAGGGTAAAGAAAAGGAACATCTATTTCATGGATGGTACATCACAATTTGACTTATAGGATAGGGCGAAAAAATGGAACATGCTAGTATAACCACTAAAATGAAGGACTTTATCATTGGTCAGCACAGGGAGGGTAAGAAAAGAAACAATGTGTAAGTACAATTTTATTAAATGCAAGGATGATAGAGAATGCCAAATGGGTTCCCTCAGATTTATATTTACCTAGAACTGTGTGGAGACCAACCCTGGCCACGGGTCAGTTAAGGACGGAAGAAACCCCAAGGAAATGTGGTCGCCAGTAGGCCAGCAGGTGCAGAATGGAAACCCAGGACAGGAAAACCAGATTAGGATCAGGACAAGACCACCAAGGTAAGACCAGCACCCGCAGTTCAGTTGCAACGCCTGCGCTACACCCTCTCTGCAGCTATCAGTCAAAACTCCAATTGGGTTCTCGAATTCCCCAACAAAGTGCTCCGCCAGCACTTATGGTTTTCAAAACCCCGAGTGGGTCTGTGAGACAGTCGGACAGAGTGCTCCGCAGCACCTCTGCTTCTGGATCAGCTATTGAGTGCGTTGGGTTAGTGACAGGTCAGCTATTCGGACAAGTCGGACAATTTCTCTAGCTCAAACTAGGCTAGTTATACTGTTTTCGGGTCAGTGTACCACCCCCAAAATGTTGCAAGTGTAAGAATCCCCAATTTGGATTGGTCCAAAGGAAGGACAGGACACCAACTAGGATTTGACTTTTGCAAGTCCTAATTTACATCTTTTGGGACCGCCTATAGAATTTGGGGTTCCCATGACATGCTTTCTACACGAAACAATGATAAATTTTAACTTTTATTACAATGTGTTACATTTAGTACAATTCAGCTTCTTCTACTAGGCGAAGGTGCATCTTCCCAGGCACATCTTGGCTGAGACCTCTGGGTTGGCACTCATTCAATGCCATAGAGTTCATCCTCTGGTGAAAGACTGTCATGCGCAGAAAGGCAGTTCAACATGGAGTATTCCCGTCCCTCATGCCCAAGGTTTACGATACATGAAAAGTAAATAGAAAGAGTTTTAAAACGCAGAAAAAATAAATGCACTGTATACCATGAATCCCTATACTATTCCCATTACTTTATAATACCTCTAGCATTAGGATTAATGCACGACAAACAGTATAGCGAAAGCAGTAATACAAGCATCAGGCATGTGAGGACACAAAGCAGCCATCTTAGATCTACTGCGCAAGTACAAAGATTTCCCACCAGAACTGCGAGTACGTCACGTCACGTGAGTGTGACCGACGCATGCGCAGAAGAAATTCTCGCGTAGCCGCAGCCATCTTTAGCAGCAAGCGTATTAGGATTAGTAAACACATAAGCAAGCGTCCCTGGGACACACCAAATGTCAGAATAAGGGCAAATTAGTAAGACAAACAGGTTGATTTAGTTCATTAAGGTTATTCGAGGTTCATGAGTTCAAGCAAGACGCTTTACGTGCAAATTCTTGCTCCATCAATACCCTCTTTGATGATATTTTATATCATCACAAATTAATAGAACCAGATGCCAACTTTTCACATTTTCCCCAATTCAGGCGCTTCAAACATTCGGTTCAGCTTTTTCTCAGTCTCTTTAACAGGGTGAGAATTCTTCACCCTTTTATAAATCTGATTATTTAGTTCTTCTAATTCAAGCTCATCAACATTTCGTTTCACACCTCTCTTATTCACAGTGCATTTCTTTTGGTGTTTTCGACATTTACAGCAAAGTACTATTATAAACATTACTAACCCTATTCCCGCAATTGGCATCAGTACTTTATTTATTTATTTATTTATCTGTGTATTTTGTAAAGCGCGCAGCTGCCCCAACGGGGCGTCCCGGCGCTAATGAATCTGGAAGCAGTGGGCAGATATAAGACAGATTATAGATCAAAGAGATGGGTTTTGAGGGCCTTACGGAATAGAGATTCAGATGGACATGCTCGGAGGGACAAAGGGAGATTATTCCATTGCTGAGAAGCAGAAACTTCGAACGTTTTTTCTCCCTTTCGGGTTTTCTTAAACCTAGGAGTGACTAGGAGAAACTGGGAGTTTGAGCGCAATGACCTGGCATTATGATAGGGACGTAAGCAGGTTTTAAGATAGGCCGAGCCTTTGCCCTGCGTGGCCCTATAGTCCAATGTCATGGCTTTGAATTTACATCATTTACTTACTGGCAGCCAGTGCAGTTTACGGAGATACGGGGTAATATGATGTCTGGGAGGAATACCCTCCACCAAATGAACTGCCGCATTCTGCACCGTCTGAAGTCTGTTACACAGACCTGACGTAATGCCTACATACAGTGCGTTGGCATAATCGAGATAGGAGGTTATCAGGGCATGAACCACTGTTTTTCTACAGTCAGTGGGCAGATAGGTAATGAGTCTTTTTATTGTTCTGATCTTAGCAAAACAGGATCCTGCTACCGTTTGCACCTGGTCTTCGAAGGTAAGCTGGTTGTCCCAGCGAACCCAGAGGTTCAGTACTGAGTTTTTTGGCCCTGGGGCTTGACTCAAGTCGTCTGGCCACCACAAATTGGGTGACAATGGGATTTGTAGCCCAAAGTTCGTCCGTTAGGTGCCAGAACCAATGATTGATGCCAGTTGTGGATTTGGCAGTCTTTGCTCTATCATGGTCAGAAACTTGACATATCTACAGTTTAGTTTTGTATTCGCAGGATTCAAGCATGCAAGCACAGACTGCCTTCGCGTTCTGGTGCCTATCTTCCTGAACTGATCCTTGAGCAGGTGTCGGCGGGCTTGTCGGAGCTCTTCACAAAGGCAGGTCATGTAAAAAAACAGAACCTCCGTTTTCCCCGCATTTAGCTTAAGGGAATTGGAGTCCATCCATCTTGATATGTTCCTAAGGCATATTTTCATAAGATCAAAAGCCTTGGCAGTGGGCTCTTCGAAGGTGAAAAGGAGCTGGATATCATCTGCATAGGAAGTGGTTTTAACTCCAGCCTGAGCAATAATTTCAGCCAACGGGGTGAAATAGACATTAAAGAGGAGCGGGCTTAAGGAGGAGCCCTGAGGAACTCCCCACTTAAGTGGTCTGGCGAGGGATGTGTAAGGGGGAGTATAAACCTGCTGAGTGCGTTCTGATAAAAAAGAGGCAATCCACTTCAGCACAGTACCCCCTATTCCCAGAGTAGCCAGTCTTTTCAGCAGTATTTTATGAGAGACGGTGTCGAATGCTGCTGAAAGATCAAGCAGCACCAACACTGATCCAATGTCCATCTCACAGAGTTGGCCATTTCAATCAGTGCCGACTCCGTGCTGAGACCTGACCAGAAGCCGTGCTGAGTCTCATGCAGGAGTCCATTGGCTTCTATATAATTGGCAAGTTGGGAATGAGCCAATTTTTCCAAGACCTTGGCCGGAGCGAGTAGAAGGGAGATCGGCCTATAGTTACTTGGATTGTCCGGGTCTGCATTTGGTTTCTTAAAAATAGGTATCAGGGAGGCATGTTTCCATTTGTCAGGGAACTTTCCCGTTTTCAATTAATCATTCCAGATGGAATTAAGGTAGGGATTAAGTAGTGTTGCTAGAGCCTTATATTGCTTAGCTGGCCAAGGATCATTAGGTGATCCGGATTTACATTTCTGTAATTCAGCAAGAGTAGCTTTACTCAATAGACTTTTACCTAAGTTTGAAAACCAATGACCTACAGCAGAGAGACCATCAGTAAGTCTCTTCTAGGCACTGTCAACCTCCAGTGGTTTGAGCTATTTTTCCAAATTAGTAATGTTCCTCACATACCCTTTGATTTCCACGCTTTTGTCAGGTATGTAAGTGAAACAATGTTGCGCTTTCAACATTCTGCAGACCCCGCCCTCTTTTGCCAAAAATGTATCAAGAGCAAGTCTGTTCTGTAAAACCATTGATCTGATCTCAACCATTTCGGTATTGACCATCAGGAACCCTCCAGCAGTGACAGTCGATAACCGATCTACTACTGTCGACAATTTGCAAATTCTGTGCGTATTCAGAGTCACTCCCACTGCAGGTATCAATGCACTGAATATACCACCTACTATTTCACCAACACTTTCTCTTTTACTGCATACTAATTCATTAGTCTTTTCAGTGCTTCCAGTGATTTTTCCCACATGGTATATCTTTGGGAAGACAATACCAAAATAACAACTTCAGTACCAATGGTCGGGCAATTTGAAATAAGCTTTGTTCCCACATATAAAATAAATTCCAAGAAACAGAGGCTCTGACCCATCTTTGAAACCCCAACCCCCAATTACCTTGTAATTGTGTTCGCATTCACTGGAACCAATGAAGATATTGTTATAATAACCAGTTTTCTCCCTTTCAAGACAATGTTTCCCTTTCTTTTCGAAATCCAACAACATAGCAGCATTAGCTCCACCATTTGAGGTGCTTTCTATGCTTTCAGCCCATTTAGGAATTTTCTGATTTTTATCTTTTGCTTTCTTTTGGAAACTTTCTCATCTTTTCTCTACCATATTTAGAAACATTTTCTCTTTTTCGTGTAATGAACAGGTCAAGTTATCTTTGTGTGCGTTATCTATGTCTATTTTACCTACAGTTAGAAAATAATCACTCATGTACTTTGCTACATCTCTAGTAGTATGTACAGGGTTCAGGTTTCTTCGCACAGGAAGTTCAGAAAATGTCACATCAAGGTTTGAATAATAATACTGTAAAGGTCCTCTTCTATAAAATAAACTAGTTAGTATGCTACAGGAAATTCCATAGGTTAAGGGCAAGTGGTGGTAAGTCACACCTTCAGCTACTGAAGTGGGTAGCTTCATGCAGACATAACAATCATCTATTTCCATAGCTTCTACTTAATGTACTAATAGGTTTGCGAAAACATTTAAATGAGTTTTATTCTTGATTTTACTGAAATGTAACCCTTCCTCATCTGGTGCTTCTAAATCTAACTGTGTTTGTTTAAGGCTAAGTGGCTTGTCTAGTGCATCTACTCTTCGTGGTGTATTTCTAGTATGTGATTCTACAGTGTCTTCAGGTAAGTGATTATTTGAGTACAGTTTCGGGTCTTTACTCATCATAGAAGGAATAGTTATTGTTAGTCCTATCCAAAGTGTCAGTACTATTGCTACACTACATAAACATACTTGGCAGCATGTTTTTAAACAACTTCGTCTCGGTCTCCCATTCACAGAAGAATCAGACATTTTGGCTTAAAAGAAGTTCCAACCCCTCTTTGTAACTTTGCACACCGTGCTTACTAGAGCAACTTTTCAGGTTGGTTCTGCTTCTTCACTGGTCTGATCAGTTATCACTTCTTCCTCACTTTCGTCACTTATTTCCAAATTTTCAAATTCTTCCAGCACAAAGTAAGTCCACTCCGGACTCGGATACTTGGTATTCAGTTTCTTGATACGAGCACTTCTTCTCTTAGGCTTTGTCACTGCTGGGTCAGTTTGACTTGAGACCTCATTTACTTGTTCAGACTCTTCGTTTATTGTTTTTAGTCGAAATCTCAGTCGTTTCACAAATCTGGGTACTGAGTCACCTTTTCTGAGTCTTTTAACTGGTTCTGTGTCTTGGCCTTCTTCAAACCCTCTTTTGTTGTCGTTCAATTGTGGCACATTTGGTTCAGGCTCACCTTCTGTATTTTCCCCTAACTGACTAGGTCCAGGTCTTTCCTCAGTTTCTTCTGCCTGGTCACTAAACTGGCCTTGTTCAGGTGTATGCTGAATTTGGCTTTGATCTGTTTTGATTTCTTCTTCCTGAACACAATTGTCTAATCCTATCTGATCCTGTTCAAGCTCTTCGAACTCTTGATTTTCTTCCGCTTGAACTTTCTCCCTAATTTCTATCTGTCCCTCTCCTTTCTCAGGAGTTTGTGGTGGAGTGTCAATTACCTGTTCTCTCCCTATCTGGTCCTCCTCAGAATCAGATTTGACTTGGATTTCGATGATCTGAGTACCTTCTTCTTCACCTGTCTCGTCCTCACTATCCCACTGTCTATCTAAATAGATTTGTCTTCTGGTTCATATAGGGTCGATTGTCAAGTCGATTATTGGGACCCAATCATCTTGACTGGAGCTCGGTTGTTCCTCTTCAGCTACTTCAGGACCGATATCTTGGGACCCCTCAGCTACACAACCTTCAGCCTCAGTTTCTTCAGGTTCAGTCACTCTCTTCATATGGCTGGCATGGATCCAGCGAGGTACTCCTGCACACTTCACAGCTGTGGTGGTTACCAGGATCACCTGTCGTGGCTTTCCCCACCTCGGTTCAAGGCAACTTTTCCGAGTATGTTTCTTTATTACAACCCAGTCACCTGGATTCAGGTCATGTGCTGGAGTCGTTGGCCTGGCGACGGCGTCTCCCCCAACCTGGTGAGGGATAGAACGCACTTGGTCAGCCAGCTCTTTACAGTATTCTAGTACCAAATCATCAGATATGCTTATCAGTTTGTATCCTGGCACCCATGCTTGCTGCATTGCTCTTCCCATTAGAATCTCATGGGGACTCAAGCCCGTGTTCCGGTCTGGAATACGTCTGAGTCCCCTCAATACAAGAGGCAGAGCATCTGGCCATTCCAATTGAGTGTATTCACACATCTTTCCCAATCTTGCTTTAATTGTGCCATTCAGTTGTTCTACCACTCCAGAAGCCTCTGGGCGATATGCACAGTGCAGTTTTTGCGTGATTTTGAATGCTTCACAAATTTGCTTAATTATTTCATTTTGGAAATGACTTCCTCTGTCTGATTCAATTGTGACTGGGAATCCGTACCTAGGTATTAGTTCCCTAAGTAATAACTTGGCTATTGTGATGCTGTCATTTCTACGGGCAGGGTAAGCTTCTACCCATTTTGAAAACAGGCAGACAATGACGAGTAGGTATTTCATTCCTCGACAAGGGGGCAAGTAAATAAAGTCTAGTTGTAGCCAATAAAGGGGCCTTCTGCCTTTCCAATAGTTCCTGGTAATACCACAGTTTTCTTTCCAGGGTTAAATTGTTGGCAAATCAGACACCTCTGGCAGAGTGCTTCTGCTACGTTTCAGAATTTCGAATTGAACCAGGTTCGACGAAACATGCGGATCATGGCGTCCCTGCCTAAATGTGTGTCTCCATGTATCAGCCTAGCCATAGGAGCAAGCATACGGTCTGGCAACACAGGCACATCATCAAGGTAAACAATGACACCATCTTCATTTCTCCTTCGACAACCAAAGTTTCTCCATCTTTGCTTTTCCTGTGGCTCTGCTGCTTCCTGTAAGTCTCTCACTTCCTCCCATGTATTCACTCCCTCTAGCATCAAAAGTTGGCAGCTGTTTCCATTTCCCCCAACCTTTATATTGATGGATACTCGGTATCTTGCAAAATGTTGGGCTAACTGGTCAGCAAATAGATTACCTGCTGTCACTTTGTCATCACCAGATTTGTGAGCAGCACACTTGACCACAGCCAATTCTTTTGGCAACTGGATTGATTCCAGTAAATCCTGTACATATTTTCCATTTCTGATAGGGGTGCCTGAAGAAGTCAGGAACTCCCTTTGCATCCACAACTGGCCAAAGTCATGCACAACCCCATAACCATACTGGCTAACAGTATATATGGTTATTTTCGAATTCCTCCCAAATTTACAAGCTTTTGTTAATGCAACCAATTCAGCTATTTGTACAGACTTGACTCCATGTAAATAGGATGCTTCCACTGGACCTCCCAAAGTACACACCGAGTAGGCAGCACTTAGGCCACCTTCCTCCTGTCTCAGGCATGAGTGGTCTACAAACAGCTCAAAATCTTCATTAATTAAAGGATTTTCTTTTATATCTGGGCGTGGTTTAGTGCTAAACTCAGTCAAATCAATGCAATCATGTTCAATTTCCTCCCTCACTTCTGCTGCGAAGGAAGGTAGCTGGGTTCAGAATATTACATCTAGCAATGTTTACGTTTCCTGCACCTACAAGGATTCTCTCATACTTAGTCAGCCGACTGGGTGTGAGGTACTGGGTTTTTGTTCTTGTCAACAAAATTACAACAGAATGTGGAACTTATACAGTTACTGGATGTCCCATTACAATGGACTCACTCTGTTCAAGACTCGTTCATGTTGCAGCTACAGCTTTCAAGCATCCAGGTAATCCAGCTGCTACTGGGTCCAATGTGGAAGAAAAGTATGCCACTGGACGTCGAGTCAACCCATGAATTTGGGTCAGGATTGAAAGTGCACAATTATCTTGTGTGTCACAGAAAAGTGCAAAATCCTTTGAATAGTCAGGCATTCCTAATGCAGGAGCTGTACACAGACATTCTCTCAGTTTTACAAAAGCAGTCATGCTTTCGTCATCCCATTCCGCAGGGTCTTTAGCTCCTTTCTTTGTCATTTTTATCAATGGTCTTGCTAGGACTGCAAATCCCACAATCCACTGCCTACAGTATCCTACAACTCCTATAAACATTCTGATTTCTTTCTGGGTATTTGGCAATTCCATATTTCAAATTATTCTAATTCTTTCTGTGGTTACTTTCCTGATACCTCTCTCTATCTGGTGCCCCAGATATTTTACTGAAGAGGTACAGAACTGCAGTTTTTCTGGTGATACTTTATGTCCACCTTCACCTAATGGTTCAGTAAAGCAATGGTGTCAGTAACACAGTCTTTTCAAGAGGTCGTCTATATATTGCACCAGGACTGATTTTCCGGGCAATACCAAAGTTTCAAGACACTTTTTCTGAATCTGATTAAAAATCGAAGGGCCTTCCGTGTACCCTTGAGGGACACGATTCCAGACGTAGACATGGCTGTCGAATTCAAATGAGAAAAGAAATTTGCTGTCTGGATGCAATGGAATTGAAAAGAATGCATGACATAAGTCAATGACGGTAAACCATCCAGCATTCCATGGTATTTGGTATAGGATCACTGCAGGGTTTGGTACGACAGGACAGCAAGGAACTACCATTTTATTTACCTTGCGCAGGTCCTGTACTACCCTGTACTTACCACTAGGTTTCTTTATACCCATTATCGGTGAATTACAAGGACTGCTCAATACTTCCTGTAAAATGCCTGCTTCTAGCAATCTTTTTATTTCAATAGCAACTCCTGCTTTCACATCTGCACTCATTTTGTACTGCTTGGTGTCCAGGTAGACTGCATCTTCTTTTAGGGCTATTTTCATTCGGTCAACATTTGCCATTAATCCTACATCTTTTCCAGTAAAATCCCATACTTCCGGTTTCACTGTTTCTTGGAGTTCTTCAGGTAAGTCCTGTATTGTCAGTCTTTTAATTTCGGAGTCGGGTCTTGCTAACATTAATTTGTAAATTCCATCTTCATCTGGGGTCTGAATTTCCACGTCATTTGGAGTGCAAAAGATAATGCAATTCATTTTACACAACAAATCTCGTCCTAGCAGGTTTACAGGACTGGAATCACACACAACAAATCTATGCATTTCTTTAAAATTTCCAATTTTAATCTCCATAGGTTCTGTAACTGGAGTACTAATTAGCTGATTAGAAACACCCACTACTTGGATTTCTCCCGAGAGGGGTAGGTTTGGAACGTCTGCTGTTCTCACAGTAGAACGGGTAGCACCAGTGTCCAACAGAAAGGTGACGTAATTTCCTTCAACCTTTCCTTCAATGTATGGCCCTGACTGGTCCACCGGCAAGGAAGCGCCAAGCCCACACTCCTCGTCCTCCCCCCTCAGGCACCGTCAGTAGGTGTCATCACAGAGAAATGTGTCATTTAACAGAAATTGTGAAGTTGCTGCATTTCTATCCTCCCTTCCTTCCCAACTATCAGTGTCTTCACTCTGTTGTGCTTTGCTCCTGTAATTTGGCCTAGGTGCACGAGGCAACTGATTCTGTTTTACCTGCTGCTGGGTCTTCCGTGGTGTTTCATTCTGCGTCTGTGGATTCAAATCATTAATTTACACATTACCATTCTGCACAGCCTTACATTCGTCTCTCCAGTGTCCAATCTTTCCGCACCCGTGACAGGGGAACTTCTTCCTTGCCTCTTCTCTGCTCATTTTTACTCTGGGCTTTCCCCCACCCCCGGGGCCTTGACTCTGATTATTAGCCGTTTTGCTTAATTGCTGTTCCTGGTGTTCTGCTAACTTTACCTGTGCCCACATGACTTTTTCCTTTAAATCTTTCCGTTTATCTGCCAGTTCATCCTCGCAATGTTTAGCATACTTCAGGACTTCATCAATTGGTTTTGCTTGCCAGCAGATTTTATTATCTTTGATCCACTGTGAGATCTCAGGCCTTAACCCTAACACAAATCGATAAATAAAGTGGGTCATGTCTTTCATCTCAATGTTGTCCAGACCACTGTACGTCTTGAACACCTGTAACAGTCGCAAATAATATGAATGCACAGTTTCATCTCTATTCTGGGTAGTTCTGTCTATTCGGGTCCAATCAGTTTCTTTTGCAGGCACCTTTCCTTTCAGATACAGCATTACCTGATCGTACTTCCTCATCACATCCCCTGAAGGAGCCCCTGTCTTCGGGTCCCTCGGGAATTCCTCACTAGACCAATCAACAGCAATTTTACATTCAGTCCATAAATCTACAGGAACTACAATGTCGAAGAAACCATCTAGATCTTTCAGGAGGCATTTCTGAACTTTCACAAATCTCTCGACCCGTCTGTACCAGTCTACAGGTTTTTCTCGCAATTTTGGGAAGTCATTTGTAAAGGACACAATATCCTGTCGGGACCATGGAACATGTACATATCCTCCACCTGGCACTTCTCGCATAGGATATAACTTTTCTACCTTTTCTGCTTCTTTTAAAACATATTCAGCTGTCATTTGCTTTGATCTACTATCTTCTTTTTTCTTGGCCCACATGGCTTTCCATTTTTCTAAATCTCCCCATTTTTGTAACAGGTTTAGCAATTCTCTAATCTGAACCTTTTTCCCTGACACATTCATGTTTTCTAAATCTTTGTCTGAGAATTCTGCTCTGTAGGGTTTTTGCAAAACTTTAGATCTGCTAATGTCTATTCCCATACTAGCTGCAGTGTCCATTAATTTTTCATGGTACACTCTGGTATTTCGGGTTAGACTCTTGCAAATAAATAGTAATTCTTCTTCAGTCAGGGTGTTCAGTCTGTCCAAACCCACATTCCCAGCCATTAGTTCCTGCAATTCTATTCTCAATTTGTATATGTCCAATGGTTTCGGCTGAGGATTTGGTTTCTCTAATGCTCGGGTCCATCTGTCAATTTCTTCAGGAGTCACTACGGTAGCACTTCTAGTACCTGAAGATGACTCAATTTGTACTTCACTCGAAGTAAAGGGAGTGTTCTTCCTCTGTGAACTCCCTTCTGGTTCCCTCTTCGGTAAATCCATCAAGGAAATCACAGATTCACATTCACTTGCCTGATCATCCACTATCAAGGGCTCTTTTCTTGGCTGTACTACAGACGGGGTTATAATTGGAGTTTTCGGACTACTGTGCTTATCCCCGTATAGAGGAACAACTGGTCCAATAGTTACTGGGATCGTCAAAGCTTCAGGACTTGTATTCAGTTGAGAGATTTTCTGAATTAATTCTGTTCTTTGTTTAATTATAGCTTCTCTTTCTCTATCCTGCAGTACCTTTTCCATGGAGGTTTTATGTACTATTTGCGGAACTAAAGGAGGACTAAAACTCGGGGCAGTCGGATATGTCATACTCGGTCCCTCCCCATAATTAGGTTTCAGAAATGGATTTCCCGTACTCACAGGTCTTGATTCCTCCTGATAAGGAGGTCTCAGACATGGATCTGTCACATTCAAGGATCTTGGTCCTTCATTATAAGGTGGTGGATTTTTCATTAACAAATCCTCCAAATAATCATCGTCTGAATCACCACTGGTCATTAAATGCTTGGTTTTCTCTGTCCTTTTCCCTCCCATGGGCTCCTCTACTGTTATTACGGGGTACAGTCCTTCTACCATCATGTTTTGTCTCCATTCCTTCATTCTTTTCTCTCGGGTCTCTTTATTTACTTTTGGGTAAAATGTTGTTAACCCTTTGTCATTTCTGGGTCTGTCTCGCTCAAAAGCCTCTATTTCCCATTCTTCTAATGCCTCATATTGCGTTAGTCTGGGTCTGGGATGTAATTCATTCATTCAGGTTCTCAAATTGAACAGAATCCTGCCATTGAATGTACCTTCTAATGGAAAGGCCAAAATTCCGTCATCTTTAGTATATGCCACCCAATTTTCCAACCATACGCAAGCATGCTAGCCTCTGTCAAACATCATAAATGATGCGGGAGTATTAGGTGGTGGAATGATAACTCCTTCTCTAGTTTTGATGGGTTTGTCTTTCTTAAAATAGTTATTTACTTTGTCTACCAAAGTCATCTTTCTCTTGCTCTCGTACATAATGCTATATCTTTCTGTTCTCCACTGATCTCTCACAAACCCTTGATATCTAGGATCTGGTCGGGCCTCGGGATAATGCGAATACCACATATACCTTTTCGCAAATTTGCTTCTGTTTACAAAAATCACTTCCAATACAAATGCAACTTTTATTTTCCTGCAACCAATCAAATGTGCAGTTTCAAATAACTTCAACCAATGGGTGCGCGGCGTTTCTCGTGAAACGAGTTCTCACGCTCCTGTGCTCACCCCTCCTCTACAATACTATCTCAGCTACACGCCCGCTGTCTCGACCAATACCAGCGCGGCACTGAGTGATGTCAGAGCAGCTCCGCTACTGACTCCCTCCTTCACAAGGTAAGGAAAACTCAATTCTTTATTTAAAGTGCAAGTGCTGTGTTTAATTTACAACGCAAAAACATTCGCCACTGTACTCGAGTGTCTAGAAAGAAAAGATTTCTTTCACTGCAAGTAAATCTCTTCTGTTTACTTTTCATATACTGCGAGTAGAACCCTTCTGCCTACTCTTCACACAAGCATTAGAGAACCTGATACTCCTTCGACTCATCCACTCTGGGATATATACTAAGCCAAACGTTTCACCAGAGAACCCCTTTGCTATCAATCAAGCTCAGACAAACCTGGTAGTCCTTCCGTTTGACCCTTACTAGGTGATATCACAATATAAGTTTTGCCAGCAAACTCTTTGCTATCATTTATTCATACATTTATACAGAAAACCCTAATTAGTGCTTCCAGTTCTGCACAACCTGCACCAATTTTCCTCGAGCAACTGACCTCAATGCGAGGTGGATTCTCCTCACCACCCGCTATTCTGCCCCCGGGTATTCCAGACAAAATATATAACAATCACTAACGAATTTTGTTAAAACATTTAAATCAATATAACAACATTTCATAGAAATTTTTTAAACATTTCATAATATTTCAAAACAATTTCATTTGATCGATCGATATTTAAGTAGCAATAAAGTTTTCACATTTAGCAGCAGTTTTACCTACCTACCTAACTTAACTAGTCCTACCTACCTTTAACCAGTCCCTAACCATAGCTCTGGTACCAGAAAATTACTGATAGAGCGCACAGGTCAGCGAACTATAACTTTACCATATGCACACTTGGGCCCTTAAATTCAATTCTATGTCAGGACCGGAGGCTTCAGATTATGCTTTTCTCTCTTCGCTATTTATTTAACAAAAACCACATAGCAGCCAGAAAAGCAAATAATTTGTAAAGAATATGTTATATACCCCAACACTGGGACAAACATATCAAAAAACATCCTGACACATGGGATAAACTACAACTCCCATCAGTCCATAAACATAGTCCTTCCACAGTGTTCATAGCATTAAGGTAGGGCGTCCATCTTGTGATCCCTTCCTCTTTCTTTGCTGCTTTGCAGCCAGTTAAGTGCCTTTTTCCTGTTCTCCCCCTCGTTATTGTGTGGTGAGAGCGTTTTGGGTTCTGGTGCTGTGTGAGAGTTTTGTCGCTTGTGGGGCTATTGTATGCGGGTTTAACGCTGTGTTTATTCCCTTGCAGAGCCCCGTATAATCTCTGTTATTGTCGCGGGGACGTTTCGCCCCTGATACGACTGTCCCCGGAGTTGCGGCTTGTGTAAGTTGCCGCTAGAGGGCGTCGTCGCGTCTCGATCTCCTCGGCGCGTCTTTCCCTCAGACGGGAGCCACGCTGAGGAGAGCGATCGCGTCGGAGCCTTGTCTGCCGCCTCACCGTGACGCCCGGCCAGGGTTGTACTGCCCCATTTACTTGACGCCCCGTGTGGGGTCTCTATTAGCAGGTTACCGCTTCTGATGCCTGCGAGCGGTATTTTATTCAGCACCTGCCGATCTCCTCGGCGTCTTTCCAGCCTTTACGTGTGAGCGCGCTAGGGAGGCGGCATTGGCCCGGTCTTTTAATAAGAGGGTCAGCGTGCTTAGGAGGAGTGCTGCCTCTTAGTTTCTGGTGTGCCAGACATTAAAATCCTTTGCTAGCCTTCGGTTAGCCCGTACCTCTGGTGTCTGGTGCCAGTTTAACCACCCTCATCCTACCCTCAGGGACTTTAGTCATGGCAGAGGGGTACTATGTGGAGGAGGAGGAAACCCACCAGTACGTGGGGGATGATGAATTCTATGAGGCTGTCGATCAGTCTATTTATAGGTGTGTTCAAGAGATCATGGGGCCTATGGAGGATAGACCCTTGGCCCGCATAGTTGAAGAGTGTGCGAAGGTGGCCCCTGTGCCACTAGGTTCCCATGGTGTTGCCCCTACTACTTCAGAGGGTAAACCACCCGCTCCCAAGAAGGCATGTAGGGACGGCGGCTCGGGGGGTGCGCAAGGTGTGGATAAGGACGCCTTTGAACGCCTCCGAGATGCGTTTCTGGCTAAGGCGACCGATCCTGAAGCCTCTGCGTCGCTCCCGGCCCCGGGCCCTTTGGGGTAGACCGCGACAGCCCCTTCCTCTCCGGGAGGCCTCTCCCCGGTGGACACGGATGACGATGGCAATTCGGTGCGCTCGTGGCGCCCGTCCGGATCAGCAACTGAGTTGCCCCACGACGCTTCGGGGATGCTTGACCTGGACGATATCATTCATCCGAGGTCGGCGGCCTGGGCACCGGGCGACAAGGTCGCGAAGTTCGTGGCGGGGCGTCTACGCAAGCCATTAGAAAAGGAGGCACGTAGTTGCCTGAGGGGAGACTGTCCGCGGCCTACCCTGGAGGGTAAGGTGGCCATGACCCCTGAGTTAGACTGGAAAATGGCCACCTTTATGGCTAAGTTTGTTAAAGACCCCCGTAAAGGCATTGACCGCTCATGGCGGTCATGCCAAGATAAGCTATTGGATACCATAGGCCCACTAACTAACATCCTCGATATGGCGGAGGAAGCCATGGTCTCAGGTTCCACCATTTCCCCGGAAGTTTTGTCCAACTGGGCGCAGAGGGGGGTGATATTTTTGGGCAACGCTAACTGTGCCCTTTCAACAGAGCGTAGGCGCTCGTTGCTAATTAAGTTAGATCCCAAATTGGGGGACCTACCCTCCTCGGAGGCAGGAGCAGTGGCGCAGGCCGGCCTGTTCGGAGACCCTTTCATAAAAGAACTGGGGAAGTTTGTCTCCACTTTTTCATCCCTAGACAACGCCCAGTCCACCATCAAGAGGGTGTTTAACCAGTGTTTTTCTAGGGGGGCCGGTCGTGGTAGGGGCCTCACGACCGGCTGTGGCAGTCAAAACCAACCTAATGAAGGGCAAGGCTCCGGCAGAGGCCAATACAATTCCTCGGCCAATTATAATAACTTCTACCCCTCCAGGGGTCAACGTTTCAGAGGAGGTCGCGGCGGCTACAGGAATGACGCAGGAAACAGCTATTCCCACGGTGAATGTAATCCCGGCGGATCACGTTAAGACTGGGGGGAGGCTGGTCTGTTTCCCAGAAACCTGGTCAGCACTCACGAAGGACGCGTGGGTTCTTCAGACAGTGCGCGGTTTCCGCATAGACTTTTACGATCGCCCATATCAGTTAAGGGATCCACGTCCTATTCTTTCTTCCCAAGAGGATGCCCGGTTGATCGACGAGGAGGTCTCGGCGCTGTGCCGAAAAGGAGCCATCTGTCGTTCAACACGGCATCCCTCAGGTTTCCTCAGCAATATTTTCCTAGTGGAAAAGACGGATGGAGGCAAGAGACCCGTGATAAATCTCCGGGAGTTCAATGGTTGGTTGGTCTACAACCACTTCAAGATGGAGGGTATCCATCTTTTGAGGGACGTCCTTCTGTCAAACGACTGGATGGTCCGTTAAGATCTCAAGGATGCTTACTTAGTGGTACCCATCCACCCGCCTCACCATCGGATCCTACAGTTCCTCTGGCGGGAGCAGATTTACAAGTTCACAGCCCTCCCTTTCGGGCTGTCTTCGGCTCCGTGGTGTTTCACCAAGCTGTTACGTCCAGCGGTGGAGGTTCTTCGGAGTCAGGGCATTCGGATGATCGTCTATCTGGACGACATCCTCTTGGTGGCGCAATGTCCCAACAAGTTGGTCCTTCAGCTCAACCAGACGATAACTTTGTTGCAGGGTCTGGGTTTCATTGTGAACCAGGACAAGTCTGTCTTGACGCCTTCCCAGAGGATGGTTTTCCTGGGTTTCCTGGTGGATTCGGTGCAGGCCTCTCTGAGTCTCCCGTCGCGGAAGATGGCCAAAATAAAACACAGCTCCTGCAGACGATCGCCAAGTCTCACACGTCCCTGCGTCAGATCGCCAGGGTAGTGGGTCTTCTCTCGTCCTCCATCCAGGTGATCTTTCCGGGTCCGCTTCATTATCGGGCCCTTCAACGCCTCAAGGCATATCATCTCCTAAAGGGCCTGTCTTGCGACCAGTTGGTTCCGTTGTCCGACAAAGTAAAGGAGTAGATGTCCTGGTGGCTCTCACATATGGAGGCCTGGAACGGCCGGGCTATTTTCGGGTCGGTTCCAGACTTAATAATAGAGTCGGACGCCAGCAGATCTGGTTGGGGCGCCCGTTGCGGCGATTTCTCCACAGGCGGAGGTTGGTCGTCAGAGGAGCAGCAACTCCATATCAATTGTCTGGAGCTCCTCGCAGGTTCTTTCGCGGTCCATTGTTGGACCAAGGACTCGGCGACGTCGTGCGTCCTTTTAAGAATGGACAACATCTCGGCGGTGCGCTATGTCAACCACCTGGGCGGTCCTCGGTCCAGGGCCCTGGCGTATTTGGCGAGAGATTTCTGGGATTACTGCCTCGCCCACCAGGTCTCAGTGACGGCAGAGTACCTACCGGGTCGGGCCAATCAGGTGGCAGACTGGCACTCGAGGTACCTGCGGGACTCGAGTCTATGGAAACTAGACGCACGGGTGTTCCATTGCCTGTAGACCATATGGGGCCCGTTCTCAGTGGATCTGTTTGCATCTCGCCTCGACTTCCAGTTACCGAGGTTCTTCAGTTGGAGACTGGATCCTCTAGCGGAGGCCACGGATGCGGTCCTCCAAGACTGGAGTCGGGAACGGCCTTATGCCTTCCCTCCGTTTTCGATGGTGGTGAGATCGGCGGCCCTTCTTTGCCGCCAGCAAGCGGAAGTGGTGATGGTGACGCCATGGTGGAGGTCGCAAGTTTGGTTTCCAGTTCTTCTGGAACTTTCTTGGGATTCTCCAATCCTACTCCCCCGGCTCCCTCATCTTCTTCTCAATCTACACGGGGATCCGCATCACCTGATAATGCAGGATTCCCTCCGCCTTATGGCGTGGAGGCTTTCCGGAAACGCTGGTCGTTCCCAGGCCTTTCGGGCTCGGCTGAGTCCTTTTTGTCTAAAGCATGGGCTAGCAGTACCACGAAGAGGTACCGATCGGCATGTTCCAGGTGGGTTCGTTGGTGTCTTCGATGGGACCTGGATCCCCTGGTCGCAGGCGTCGTTCACGTCCTGAATTTCCTAGCGGAACTGGCAGCGAGTGGTTTGGCTTACCGGACCATTAATGCCATACGCTCGGCGATTTTGGCGTCGCATGAACCGATAGGCGGGGCTCTGGTGGGGGAACATCCCTTGGTTTGCAGACTCCTTCAGAGAGTACGTCTTTCTTTACTCCCGGAGCCGAGATATTCCGTCCTTTGGGACGTTAAAGTGGTTCTGAATCTTTTCCTTTCCTGGCATCAGAACAGATATCTTTCTCTGAAAGAACTATCGGCGAAATTGCCCATGCTCTTGTGCCTGGTGTCGTGTCGTAGGGTATCTGATGTACGTGCTTTGGATATATCGGCGAGAGTGTTTTCCCCGGATGGGGTTACCTTCACGGTGGGTCGTCGTACGAAGTCCGCTACAAGATCTATATCTTACCCGGCTTTCGTGGACGTTCCCAAACTTTGCGTCGTCCAGTGCTTGAAAACATACGAAGATGTTACGTTGGAACTTCGCCCTCCGGGCGAACAGCAGCTCCTGATTGCACAGCGAAAACCGCATAAAGCGGTGTCCTCTCCCACCATAGCCCGTTGGAGGCGGTGGGTGCTGCAAGAGGCTGGCATTGTTACCAAACAGTTTGGAGGTCATTCGGCCAGAGGTGCCATGGCCTCGAAGGCTTTCTCCTTGGGAGCGCGTTTGGAGGACCTGATGTGTGCTGCGGATTGGTCCTTGGATTCCACATTCAAACGGTTTTATTTTAAGCCAGTGGTGGATATTGCGAGTTTGGTGGTCAGTCAGCTTTAAACAAGCATAATCTGAAGCCTCCGGTCCTGACATAGAATCGAAATTTGCCTAGCATAGTAACGGTAAATTTCAATTCTATTAAGGACACGGAGGTGAGGATTATCCCAACCACATTCCTGCGGAGATCCCTCCCCGTACTGGTGTAAGTAAACAGCTTACTTTGCGTGTACTTGCTTCTAATGTCTCTGCCTATGTATTATTCTTGAGTTGGTCTGACCGACCCACGGGGATTTACAACGCTGACGCTGTTGTTGTTTTTCCCTACTAGGTAATGAGGCTAAACAGGACCGTGGTTGATTTGGCTTGACTCGTGCGAAGAAAGAGGAAGGGATCACAAGATGGACGCCCTACCTTAACGCTATGGACACTGTGGAAGGACTATGTTTATGGACTGATGGGAGTTGTAGTTTACCCCATGTGTCAGGATGTTTTTTGATATGTTTGTCCCAGTGTTGGGGTATATAACATATTCTTTACAAATTATTTGCTTTTCTGGCTGCTATCTGGTTTTTGTTAAATACACAGCGAAGAGAGAAAAGCATAATCCTCGCCACCGTGTCCTTAATAGAATTGAAACTTACCGTTACTATGCTAGGCAAACTTCGATTCACCATATTTATTAGTCAGGCAACCTACACGCTACTACCAGTAACCCTATTCCTTCCTATTTATTACCAATGAACCCGACTTACCAATCCTTGTCACGGGTACCTATGATTACAATGGATCAGGGAGCTAGCTGTAAAAGATAAGCAGTGACAAAATACAATACATTTATTATATTTGCACTCTTTGTAATAACCACACACTCAGGAAGTTTTGAAAACCTTTATCTAATCGTCATTATCATCAGAAAGAATAACATTCACAGTGAGTAAGCTATCAATAACCAAAATCATAAAAATAGTGTAGCCATGAAGGAAGTAAATAAGGCCAACCATTTAGAACAATAAGGAAGGTAAGAACAGGGAACACACTAATAAGATTCTCAGAAATTTTAGACTTGGTGTGGCATGTTTAAAGGACGGGAAAGATAAGGAACATACTAGAATATCACAGTTTGAATATCCCTAAAGGGTGGGTAAAGCTAAAGAACTTCAATTTGTACTAAAGGAGATTTGGAGATACCATGTAGCTATAGGAAGGAGAAAAGTGGAACACGCTAATAATCCAGAGTAATCACTTTACTTTGGCTAAAGGAGGGTAAAGAAAAGGAACATCTATTTCATGGATGGTACATCACAATGTGACTTATAGGATGGGGGAAAAATGGAACATGCTAGTATAACCACTAAAATGTAGGACTTTATCATTGGTCAGCACAAGGGGGTTAAGAAAAGGAACAATGTGCAAGTACGATTTTATTAAATGCAAGGATGATAGAGAATGCAAAATGGGTTCCCTCAGATTTATATTTACCTAGAACGGTGTGGAGACCAACCCTGGCCACGGGTCGGTTAAGGACGGAAGAAACCCCAAGGAAATGCGGTCTCTAGTAGGCCAACAGGTGCAGAATGGAAACCAAGGACAGGAAAACCAGATTAGGATCAGGACAGGACCACCAAGGTAGACCAGCACCCGCAGTTCAGTTGCAACGCCTGCGCTACACCCTCTCAGCAGCTATCAGTCAAAACCCCAATTGGGTTCTCGAATTCCCCAACAAAGTGCCTTGCCAGCACTTATGGTTCTCAAAACCCCGATTGGGTCTGTGAGACAGTCGGACAGAGTGCTCCGCAGCACCTCTGCTTCTGGATCAGCTATTGAGTGCGTTTGGTCAGTGACAGGTCAGCTATTCGGACAAGTCGGACAATTTCTCTAGCTCGGACAATTTCTCTAGCTCAAACTAGGCTAGTTATACTGTTTTGGGGTCTGTGTACCACCCCCAAAATGTTGCAAGTGTAAGAATCCCCAATTTCGGTTGGTCCAAAGGAAGGACAGGTCATCACACCAACTAGGATTTGACTTTCTCAAGCCCTAATTTACATCTTTTGGGACCGCCTATTGAATGTGGGGTTCCCATGTCATGCTTTCTACACAAAACAATGATGAATTTAACTTTTATTACAATGTGTTACATTTAGTACAATTCAGCTTCTTCTACTAGGCGAAGGTGCATCTTCCCAGGCACATCTTGGCTGAGACCATAGAGTTCATCCTCTGGTGAAAGCCTGTCATGCGCAGAAAGGCAGTTCAACATGGAGTATTCCCGTCCCTCATGTCCAAGGTTTACGATACATGAAAAGTAAATAGAAACAGTTGTAAAACACAAAAAAATTAAATGCACTGTATACCATGAATCCCTATACTATTCCCATTACTTT
The DNA here is from genome assembly GCF_964261635.1 of Lissotriton helveticus. Lineage (NCBI taxonomy): Eukaryota > Metazoa > Chordata > Amphibia > Caudata > Salamandridae > Lissotriton > Lissotriton helveticus. The sequence continues at coordinate 52,450,644 of NC_136062.1, read as the reverse complement.
ATAATAACTCTAGCATTAGGATTAATGCATGACAAACAGTGTAGCAAAAGCAGTAATACAAGCATCAGGCATGTGAGGTCACAAAGCTGCCATCTTAGATCTACTGCGCAAGTGCAAAGATTTCCCACCAGAACTGCGAGTACGTCACGTCACGTGAGTGTGACCGACCCATGCGCAGAAGAAATTCCCGCGTAGCAGCAACCATCTTTAGCAGCAAGCATATTAGGATTAGTAAACACATAAGCAAGCGTCTCTGGGACACCCCAAATGTCAGAATAAGTGCAAATTAGTAAGACAAACAGGTTGATTTAGTTCATTAAGGTTATTCGAGGTTCATGAGTTCAAGCAAGACGCTTTACGTGCGAATTCTTGCTCCATCAGCCGTTAGGCCAACTCCTCTCCCCTCTGATTTGTTCTCTGCTTCACTCCACTTAATCTTGCCAATAGTGAGGATCTCTAACTGTCCCTCCTTCCTCTAAACCCACGACATACCGTCTCATCATCCCGCCTCTCTGCTGTGCATCTTCCACTGCGGTATGTATGGTGCAGCTTTTGATCGACACTCAGCACGGCTACCGTTATCTTTCTACATCTCTTACAAAATGTTGCTCTGCCCCTTCCTAAACTAACAGTCGCTACCCTCTCAGACCTCCAGAGGGCGCAGTTCCATAGAAGAGGATCATTTTGTAGTATTCAAGGAACCATGACAGGAATGTACGTTCGAGATCCACGCCACACAGAGCCCACTAGCCATGACGAAACAATGCCGGGCTCGCACACACAATGCCCACGCAGTATATGACCCTGAAGGTTTAAACCTTCCTTTCTCCCTGCTCACCAGTTGGGAATAAAAAATAGATCCTTCCCTGTTGTGTCATATCAAATAAATGTGAACTTGCATATCTTACTCATTTTAGCAGGAGCTAATTAATCAACGTAGGAGTGTGTTTTCCAGCAAGCTTCGGCATGCTAACACATTTTCTGCAGAAACCAAGGTTAAGGAGCTAATTGTGTTTACCCGAGTTGGAACAACAAACATCGAAGCCAACACAATCTGAAAGATAATTCTCTGTAAAGAGCAATTCGATGGGGGTGTAGGGCTGAAGAGTTGAATGAGCATTTTCTAAACACTGTACTGACTCACAACTGTGAAACAAACCTATTACAACAAATTACAGTGGTTATGAAAATTGAGCTTATTAACAATGTTCCCTTTAGGCTCCATAATAAACTTTGTATCACAGTCAAATTCAACATAAAAAAAATTAAAAAATCACAGCATTCACTGTACTTAGAAATAGATTCCTTGGTTTAACAAAGACATTTGCGTTTGTCAGAAAGGAAAGTTAAGCAATGTAAAGTAACTTGCATATTATTTAAGCTCTGAATGTCAGAGTATGACCTCTACAACACATTTCAGAGCTATCAGAAGGAGACTGCAGAAATCCATCAGCTCAGAAATCTAGCGTTTCTCGCTTTGGATGCATTTTTCAGACTAATAACATGCAGCACATAGCTGGAGACGGAGGCTCAAGGTCATCTGCGTGAGCGATGTGTACAAATATACTGCATTCCCCAGAAATGTCTGTTTTTCCTTATACACTGTCCAAGTATGAAACACTTGGGGGATGTTGCTTCACGGAATTCAACACAAATGGACCACACATAATTAAAATGCACTGCCTGGCAAAATGACTGTCATAATCACAGAACCTCATTCAGTTTGACATTTTAATTCAGCTCTGTTTGTGGCATTTGCTGTGTCGTTCTATTTCACTTGGCCTTTAGCAGAACAATGAAGACGTTTTTTGTGTCTCTGTTCTTGCAGTTTTGATGACTTAAATGTGAATCTGCCTGCTATTACAAATGACCTGTTTGTTCCTGGAACTTGGGATCAGCAAAGTGCCAGTACAGTACGGTAGCCCCAGGCCGGGTCACTGCCCGTGCGAGCCACTCGCCAGCCTTTCTCTCTGCAACCCTCCATTCATCAGGCATCTTCTACAATAAGTGAAACACTCACTAAGCTTGTCCTACTACGCCCCCTCCACCTACGCAAGACCTCTTAGCTAAGACATATGCTTTCGCACTACAATGTTCGCTGGATAAAACTAAAGCAAACTTTTATTTCAGCATCTTACATCTTAGAATCCAGAAGAAAATGTCTTGTTCTAGGATATAAAAAAAGCATTGAAGAAACCCATGAATAGCAGCTAAATTTTATATTTAAAACCCTCTGGGCCATATGTATCAAGCAAATTTGCATTCGCAAAGGCCGAAATTCATAGAATTTAGGCCTTTGCGAATGCTAATTAGCTAAATGGTATGTATGAAACATTTTGGCAGCAAAATAAGGAATCGCAAAATTTGCCATTCCTTATTTTGCGATTGCACTTAAGGAATCGCAAATGTTGTGATTCCTTAAATGCAATGTATCAAAGAAAAAATAATTCAAAAATGCCCATAAGGATTCGCAAATTACCACCAACTTCTAGCTGGTGGTAAGTTGCCAATTCTTTAAAAAAAAAAAATGTAAATCCAAAGGTGCCATATGACGCTCATACATGCCCTTAGGGCATGTATGTGCGCCATATGCCCCCACATGTCATTTTCAGGGGTGCAGCAGGGTGTTCTTGAGACACCCCTTCACCCTTGAAAATATTCCTAAATTGCGATTAGCAAATTGCTAATCGCAAATTTCCCCTTCATTCCTCTGGGCCTCCTGGCCCATAGAAATGAATGGGAAATTTGCGATTAGCAATTTGCTAATCGCAATTTAGGAATGTTAGGGAATCGCTAAAAATAAGCGATTTCCTACATACATACCATTTTGCGATTTCTAAATAGCGATTCCTTAAAAATCGCTATTTAGAATTCGCAAAACTGAACTATGATACATATGGCCCTCTGTATATATAATCCTGCACTAATTCTGGTCCTATGAATAGATTCTGCCTCTTGCTTCCTGTTGGTGTCCAGCATCTAGGTTGGGCAAACAAGGCAGGAGTATTCTAGATTCGCAGATCCCTTGCATTGTTTTACCACTGTTTTGAGCACCATGGGAATTGCACAGAACTGACTTCCTAGCAGCTCCAAAGGAGCAAAGTTAAATTTGTACTTTTACATCTTTCCTTACTTTGCATTTTTACAACTTCGAGTTCCTACCAGAAGTGCATGTGAGGGATGCAGGAGGTCGTCAGGCCGATCTCCAGTGTCATTCAGTGTAAGACCACCTGATTTCACAGACACTGGGGGCATAATCGTGTGGGAGTGCGCAAAACACCTCAAAAGCACGCACTGTGGTTGCACTGATATATATTTCCCACTCTGAATAGTGTAAATTTCTCCTTGTTTTTGCTATTTTTATGAGTGCTGCACAATGCAGCCCATATAGGTGATACAAATCGCCATTCAGGGTTATGCATGGGTGCCTGTGTTTGTGCAAGGCAGCTTAATTTAGCGCATCATTGTAAATACGGCACATCTCTGAATTTCCTAGCTGAAGCAGCATGGTTTTAACAATTTTAAGCTAACCCATGCTCTGCCAGTTCATTGTGCATATGCCCCTTATTAACTGATCCAGTTTATAAGATACTAACTTAGTATCTTATAAACTGGATCAGTTAAGATTGAGATTGGTCTGCAACAAGGTGTAAAAAGAAATGGATAATCTTGTGTGTCATAGACCATCAAAATTATCGAATGGTCACTTAATGCCCTTGTTAATTGGTAACCATTCATAAACTGGAAGATGTCCATGAAAGAGAGCTTCCACAGTGCAAGAGAAAGACAAAGTCATAGGTAAGGTAACCGACAACCATGCTCTTCCACGTCGCTGTGTTCCACTTCCATTGGCATTGCAAACCTTGTCCCTTTGAGGCTTAAAGGGTGCCCATGTCTGTACATTACATGTGCGAGTAGAGAGAGAGAGAACGTTGGGTCTTAGCACCTTTCTATCTTTGCAGGCAGTTGAAAGATTCTCAGATGGATTCCTGCTTCACGTATATAATGCAGGTGTAAGATTTCTGTGAATTCTTGCAAATTGTCCATCTTTTTTGTACAGACATGATCCCTGTGATGCAGCACTAAGACTTGCTGATTTGCAGCTTATGCACTGAACAAACACACCTGTACACTGTAGCTGGGCCAATAATATATCTACCCTACCATGACTGTATATTGGTAATCGCAAATTGTGAATGCAATTGCAAGGGGCCGAAGGCCCCACTGATGTATCCCCCGAAAGGTAAGTGTGCACATCTGGCACTTATGTGCATTTTTCAAAGAATTTGCAAATTACCATCAACTTAAAGTTGATGGTAATTAGCGTTTCCTAAGTGCATAGTAGTCACATTTAGGAAAGGCTTGATGCATCTCAAATAGGGAATCACAATTTGCGATTCCTTAAATGCATTCGCAATTTAGGTAATCGCAATCAATTGTGATTACCTAATTTGGGAATTCAAAGCCCTTGATGCATGGGAAAAGGCCTTTTTCCGGTTGCAAAATTGTGATCGCTGTCAAATCAATGCATGACAGCAAAATCAACAACCATGCCTCACAACCTGGTTTCTACCAGGATGTGATCTAAAATGGGGGAATGGCCAACACTATTGAAAGTTAGCAGCCCTGGAGAGTCACATTTTGTGTGACCATTAAGGCTCTTAAAGAGTAGTTTAGGGTGAGTAATTTAGTCTGGAGAGGTAGCGGTGTCCATGCTCTAATTGGTGGAATATTAGGCTCAGGTATTGCCCATAGCGCAAAGCAAATCTCCTTCAGAAGGTGGTGTTTCTTTAGAACCAATCAGGGGCTCAAATTGGCAGTTAAAATCGCCCCCTACGACGATCAGGACATTTTTGGTGTGGATGGGGATATAATGTGCTAGTTGATCTAGGGTCAAAGATTCTTGGCTGAGCCTCACAGGCCTAGAATAGACATTAACCTGTGCTAATCTAATATTTGATTTAAAAGTAAGTAGGGTGCCCTGAATATCCTCTGAGGAAGACTCCAACAGCTTGGCTGTACAAACCAGGTGAGAACCTACCCAAATACATAGGCCCCCAGATGGCCTGCCCTTGAAGAGGCAGCTATTCTAAATGCCATAAACCCTATGCGAAATACCTCCTCCATTGCCCAGGTTTCCTGAAACATACATACATCAAATTGGTCCATAAAGACCCCCTAGTCAGGGCAGTTCAGTTTGCTTTGAGGCCAGCAGCATTCCAGGATGATATCCACAGCTTGGTTGATTCATTACGTTTTGCTGGGATAACAACATTGATGTCTGTATTAGGGGGCAGTTCTTTCATAAGGTGGTCACAAAAGCACTTTCCAAATTACCTAGTTTGAACACCTTCCTGATGTACAGTATTAACTAGGTGATATGGGGCTTCTTGTTGTTACTAGTACATAGGCCTGGGCGTGTGAGTTGGGGGACCTTGGATGTACGCTTTTTAGATTATCACTTGGGTTCAGACTCACAGCCATAGGCCATTCCATTGTGACTCTCTTGTCCCTAACTCTTAGGTTCAATTCAGTATGCGCCTTGGCTATTTTCACCCCTGCTCTATGTGTGGTACTTAAGCTACACTTCCCGCTGGTTGATGTATCCAACTCCATTTGGACCCTTTGATGGGTGATTGCCTAGTCAGGGTTATCATTTGGTAATAGTCAGTCTACCTCTTCCAAGACCCCAAATCTATTTGCTACAGGTAGATTGAATAATAGACGTCTGGGTGATTGGTGCCACTGTCCCAGTTGTGGTTGATTTTGGTACTACTCGTCCTGCATCAGGCTATTACATGCCCTAATTGGAATCATTTGGCGTGGTATGTAAAAGTAGGTCAGTGGACGGGGCCTACTCATCATGTTATGTTATGTTATTGGGATTTATAAGAAGTGCGCAAATACCAAAAGGTGTCCTGGTACTGAGCTTGCCTAAACCGTGAGTCAATGCGATCGATCAATGTTATCACCACGAGAACAGCCAAGTCTTCAGGCCCCTTCTGAAGGCGAGCAGATTGTCAGCATTCCTCAGGTAGAACGGCAACTGGTTCCACACCTTAGAAGTGCAGGTGATGAAACTCCTCCCTAGGCCTGGGGCGGTAAATTCCGTTCCGTTCGCGGAATTTGCAGAATTTGAGTAATTTCGCGTTCCGTGGAGAATGCAAAATTACCCAAAATTCTGCGTTCCGCGACCTCGCGGAATTTTTTGCTTGTTCGCGTTCTCAAATGCGCGTTCGCGTGATATTTCCCCGCGAGCACTCAAACAGCGATTGCGAACAGTAAAAAAGCATCGCGAACAAGCAATTCCGCGTGTTCGCGGAATTTCTGAGTGTTCCCTGAGATTTTTTACAATTTCCTCCCTCCCCAACTAGCTTTTTTACAAATAGGCGTGTGAACAAGTTTTGCCGCCAAGGATCGTAGCGTTCTGCTGGGGTATACCATTTGAACCTTTGCCTCAGATGATCCGGGCCAATACCGTTAAGGGCTTTGAAAGCTGTACACAGGGCCTTGAAATGAACTCTTTGTTTCACCGGGAGCCAATGCAGCCACGTAAGTTTTCCTTGGACTGAAACAAATTCAGGTATACCAGACAGTAGTCTGGCGGCGGCATTTTGAACCAACCAAAGCCTATTAAGCTGTTGTTTTTGGGCGTTCAGGTAAATGCTGTTACAATAGTCTAAGCATGCCATTACCAGGACGGTGACCCTTCAAATGTGTAGGACCAGCTACCAGTTGTCTCAGGTCCCCGGCTTCCGTTATTTTATTCAGGCTACTGGTATCTGGGTCATTTATGTCCTCGAGATAGAAGTTAAAGTCACCAAGAACCACAAAGGAATCTAGGCACAGGCCTTCTTCGAGTAGAGTGCCTATTGTTTCCAAAAATCCAAGTCGTGGCCCCGGAGCTATATAGAGAAGTATCCCTTTAAAAATGCTGTGATGTTCGAAACTGAACTTGACTGAAAGGGCTTCGCAGAATGAGTTTGATGCTGGTTGAAACACCTGGGTTAATGAGTTATGATAAATCACCACTAAGCCCCCCCTTTCCTTAGGGGCCGATCCAAGGAAAAACAGGAGAAACCTTGGGGAGTGTCTGTTATTAGGTCTGGACCGGATGCTTGGTCCGTCCAAGATTCCGTAATAAAAGCAATTTCTATACTGTGTTCTTCTAGAAAAAGTGCACATTCAGAGCTATGTTTGACTAGGGACCTTATATTAAAGAGCGAGCACTTAAGCAAAGGTCTGATGAAATTACTTGGAACATTGGAGGATTTATCCTGCAGACTGTGGATAGGTTGGTCAAAAATGTAAGGCAGTTGCAGACCACAGCAGCTGCATGCCCCAAGTGGACCTTTGGACCTCGTCTCACAGGCGATCTTAGGGCAATTATCCATGCCCCCTCCCGGCCTAAGCTCTACCAGCTGTTGCTTTGAGTACATCTTTATGTCCGGTGTCTCACGGGCAGGGGGACGGGCCCTGAGCCCGGTCCGAGCACGGATGGGCACAGACGGACTTGCCTTTGGTGCACATATGGCGTGCCAGCGGCGCGCCCGCTGCGTGTGTCCACTGCACGTCCACATGTCATGCCTCTTAAATAGGCAGAGTGGAATGACTGGACCGCTGCCCTGTCAACCACCTAAGAAGGCCGCCCCGGAACAGGCTAAATAAGTGCAAAATACACCAGAATCCCCCCGCAGATTCCCCAGGTACGAGCACAGAAATATTAAAAAGTGTAAAAAACAGTCAGTGCAAAGTGCGCAGCAACTATTAAAAATGTCTTTTCAGAATCAATAGAAACCGGTCGTGCATTGAACGCAGCTCCGACTCCGGTTTTCAGCAAAGCAGCGCGTTCACGTCAGCTTGCCTCTTAAATAGGCAGCGTGGATCGACTGGACCGCTGCCCTGTCAACCACCTAAGATGGCCGCCCCAGAACAGGCTAAATAAGTGCAAAATATGCAAGAATCCCCCCACAGACTCCCCAGGTACGAGCACAGAAATATTAAAAAGTATAAAAAACAGTCAGTGCAAAGTGCGGAGCAACTATTAAAAATGTCTTTTCAGCAGCAATAGAAACCGGTCGGGCATTGAACGCAGCTCCGACTCCGGTTTTCAGCAAAGCAGTGCGTCCACATCAGCATGCCTCTTAAATAGTCAGTGTGGAATGACTGGACCGCTGCCCTGTCAACCAGCTAAGATGGCCTCCCCGGAAAAGGCTAAATAAGTGCAAAATACACAAGAATCCCCTCACAGATTCCCCAGGTAAAAGCACAGAAATATTAAAAAGTGTAAAAAAACAGTCAGTGTAAAGTGCGCAGCAACTATTAAAAATGTCTTTTCAGCAGCAATAGAAACCGGTTGAGCATTGAACGCAGCTCCGACTCCGGTATTCAGCAAAGCAGCGCGTCCACGTCAGCATATCTCTTAAAAATTCATGGCTGCATCCCGAACAAAACAATTCATATGCAAGAGTAGAATACCCCTCTTGTTACCTCCAGTAAGTCCCGCACAGTGGGGTTTCTAAGACGTCTTCGGAGACCATGCCCCCCTTTCTCCACCATTCTGCAAACGCACCTCCTGGCAGACTACGAGATGGGGATGAAGTCCAATTTACTCCTGAGGTACTTTGGGGGCCAAGAAGCCCTAGTGGTACCTCCTGTAAACCCTACACACTGAAATTCCTGAGCGCTGGTCACAGGCCTAGCACCCTTTCTCCACCACTTTGCAAACACGACTACTAGTTAAAAAAATAGTTTGCAATGTAATAGCTTTCGCATTTGCGAGAATTAGAGCTATTGGCGTTGTAAATGCAAATGTTTTTTACTAATGTTTTTTGGAGTGGAGTTTATGTACGTTGTGTATTATGTTATTTTTATGTGATATGCTGTGCAGTGAAATTGTGTGGGTAGAAAGTGTGTGGTATTTAGTGTACAGGAATTATGTAGAGTGGGATTAAGTGTTATGGAGAGTAATTACGTGGTATGGTAGTCTGTGTTGTGGAGTGTCAACCTCAGGTTTAGTCTTCCTCGTTTCCATAGAAACTCAACTTTGAACTCAGTGAGACTAAAATATGGAATCACTGAGGAGCACTTGTGGACCTAGTCAGAGGTATGAGCAGGGCCACTGGAATTATGTGACTGTTTGGCTGCACCGAATTTCAACACAATTATACATTTTCTGCATTAGCCACATAATTCATCATCTGCACCCTAATTTGCAGAATTGAATAAAAAAGCCTTGTTTCTAGCTGAAACGGGTCAATCATTACAAAAAATGCAGCGACAAGTGTTACAGCGTTGTGGATGGCCCTTTGCAAACCTAGAATGACCTGTTACTAATTGATAAATGTGGGTGTTAAATTGGTACTAATGGTGTGCAAGCCACTCTTGCTTCCCTCTGAGCCTCTCTGGCCTCTTTTTTCATTTCTGTTGCTTCTTTCTGCACATTTTTTTCTTTTTCTGCACTTCTCTTGACCTCATTCTGCAAATCTCTTGTAGTTTCTGCACCTCTCTTCTCTCTTTCTGCACGTCTGTTCCCTCTTTCTGCACCTCATTTGTGTCTTTCTGCACCTCTGTTGTCTCTTTCTACACTCGTCTTCCCTCTTTCTGTACCTTTCCTGCCAGTTTTTTCATCTCACTTGCCTCTTTCTGCACTTTTCTTGCTACTTTGTACACCTCTGTTGCTTTTTTCTGCAATTCTCTTGCCTCTTTTTGTACTTCTCTTGCCTGTGTCTGCACCTCTTTTGCTTCTTTTTGCACCTCTGTTGGCTCTTTCTGCACCTCACTTGCTCCTTTTTACATTTCTCTTGCATCTTTCTGTACCCCTGTTGCTTCATCCTACACTTTCCATGCTTCTTTCTTCACCTGTCTTGCTCCTTTCTGCTCCCCTGTTGTCTCCTTATGTACCTCTTTTGACTCTTTCTGCACTTTTCTTGCCTTTTTCTGCACTTCTCTTCCATCTTTCTGCACATCTGTTGCACCTCTTTCTGCACCTCATTTGCTCCTTTCTGCACCCCTGAGGTCTCTTTCTGCACTCACCTTCCCTCTTTCTGTACCTTTCCTGCCTGTTTTTGCATTTCACTTGCCTCTTTATGCACTTTTCTTGCTTCTTTCTACACCTCTGTCGCTTCTTTCAGAAATTTTCTTGCTTCTTTCTGCACTTCTCTTGCTGTTTCTGCACTTCTCTTGCCCCTTTGTGTATTCCTGTTGCTTCATTCTGAACTTTCCATGCTTCTTTCTCCACCTGTCTTGCTTCTTTTTGCACTCTTGTCTCTTTATGTACCTCTTTTGGCTCTTTCTGCACTTTTCTTCCCTCTTTCTGCATGTCTGTTGCCTCTTTCTGCACCTCATTTGCTTCTTCCTGTGCCCCTGTTGTCTCTTTCTGAACTCATCTTTCCTCTTTCCGTACCTCTGTTGCTTCTTTCTGCAAATCTCTTGCCTCTTAGTGTACTTCTGTTGCCTTTTTTTGCACCTCCCTTGCCTCTTTTTGCACCTATGCTGGCTCTTTCTGTACCTCACTTATTACCTTCTACTCTTCTCTTGCCTCTTTCTGCACCCCTGTTGCTTCATTCTGCACCTTCCATGCTCCATTCTGCACCTGTTTTGCTTCTTTCTGCACCCCTGTTGTCTCTTTATGTACCTCTTTTGCCTTTTTTCACTTTTCTTGCCTGTTTCTGCAGATCTCTTGCCTCTTTCTGCACCTCTGTTGCTTTTTTCTGCACTTCTCTTGCCTCTTTCTGCACCCCTATTGCTTCATTCTGCACTTTCCATGCTTTTGTCTGTACCTGTCTTGCTTCTTTCTGCACCCTTGCTGTCTCTTCATGTATCTCACTTGCCTCTTTCTGCACTTCACTTTTTCTTTTTGTACCTCTCTTGCCTCTTTTAACACCTCTGTTGCTTCTTTCTGCACTTTTCGTGCCTCTTTCTCTACCTCTTAGTTAGAGGTAGTTTTAATCCATCTGCCCTTTTATGTACTAGGGCCATACAGGGGAGTTCATGCTAATCACAGGGGTACCCCGACCCATAGTGTACCCTAGTGTATGTAGGTGTTTTCACTGTATTCAGCATAGCACTGGCTCCGGTCCTGGTTAGTCAGAGTCAGTTACCACCAGTACCCATCAGCAAAAAGTTGGGGGCACAGGATTACTTTGCAACAAGGCCTCTTTCTGCTCCTCTGTTGGTTCTTTGTGCACATCTTTTGCTCCTTTCTGCGCCTTTCTTCATCTTTATGGACTTATGTTGCCTCTTTCTGTATTTCTCTTGCTTCTTTCTGTACCTTTCTTCCTCTTTCTGCACATGGCCTACCTCTGTAGACATAGTTAGTGATTGTGGGAGAGGTTGTATAGATGAGTATGTGCTTGTATAAGAGAGTAAGTATGTGTTAGTATCTGTATGAATAAGTGAGGTGGTGTGTGTATAACTGTATGGGTGAGTAAATGGGAGTGTGATAGATTATTTGCATGACTGACTAGGTGTGTGAGTAACTCCATGGATGAGTGTTGGTCTGTGAGTGTCTGTATATGTGTATGAGTGCATATGATGACTGCATGTATGAGTGACTGTATGGGTGAATGAGTGCATGTGTGTGTAGACCTAGGAATCAGTGAGTGGGTATGTAGTAACTGGTATTGGTGTCTCTATGGTTTTGAAAATGGTAGTCTGTATTTTAGAGTGGGTGTATCAAAGGTTATATTAGAGTGTGAGGAGGTGCATTAGTTTATCACATGGATGATGTCATCAGTGATGTCATTTGAGATGTCATCAGTGATGTCACTAACCATATCATGAATGATGTAGTATGTGACATCATCAGCAGTGCATTGCGGGGGCGCAAGCTATAGTTACCTCAACTAACTGTAACGTCCGAATTTCTCTGGTTTTGTACGAGTGAAAAGTCCAACTAACAATAATGTCCCTGAAACCTATGGTTGTTTTCAGTGAATTTCAGTTTTTTTTAAATGAAAATTTCTAACTATAACGTCCGTGAAACCTTTGTTTTTTTCAGTGAATTACATAGATACATGCATACTTCGGTACTCAAAAAATAACTGTAGCAGTGCTGTGTCATGACTCATAATTCAACCACGATTACAACTTAGTTTGCACTAATCAAGATATTAAACCATTCTAATGCTAAATGTTTCCTATGTTGTTTTTAATTTTTTGTAATCTGAACCATAGTTTATTCATATGTCTTGTATTCAGAATCATACCTAGTATTAGGCGTTTTCAGTCACGAGAAAGCAAATGAGACGCTTTGGCGGTTAACAGTTTTCAACCTCTGCCAACTTTGTACATGTCAAACAGTTAACACGTGTGAGGATGCAAATAGGAAGCTTTAGCGGTTAACGGTTTTCAACCTTTCCCAACATGTGCACATGTCAAACAGTCAAAACTTGAGCACATGTTAACTGAAAAACGTGATATCTCCATGCGTGCACAGCGCGTTGCTTCCATAGACTACTTTATAACCAAAGACTATATAAACCACACCCAGCCCTTTGACAATCAATTAGTTTTGTTTTTGCAAGTCATTTATCTGTCTCCAGTCTACGATCCAGCATCCCTTCTCCAGCATTGGATTTCTCTTTTGCGACAACAAAAACAGATTACTGACTTGTAAGTTGTTACATTAAAGGATAGTAGCTATGTATAATACTTAGCTATTTCTCCGAAAGATGGAATTAACCATTGTAATTGCTTTTTATGTTGTAGGAAAAAACTAACTAAACGTATTTCTTCAAAGAATCATATTTAGTTTAAAGTTTTATTATATATATGTATTAAGTGTTATCAATATATAGAAACCTTAGGTATTTGTATAAAAGATTCTAAAAAGTTCAAAGTATGTTTGATATTCAGTTGTTACATTGTTTGTTTATTTGCATTTATATCTAACATCAGCAATGCCTGTTCACAAACAGACAGAATTCAGGAGAAACTAATCCCTTGCGAAACTCTATATTCCAGAGTCTTTGAAAACAGAAATATTAAAAGAAATAAAACGCTGTATAAGATTTTTTAATTTATCATTTGCTCTCTTCTCGCCCTTATTCTCATTCTCCCTTGGGTTGATATAGTGTGGCTGTGATTATTCTACTGATACCTTTCTATATCACCTCAAAGGAGTCGGTGGCCCGTCGGTGCCAGGACTCAACATTCCCAAGTCCCAGAGAACAAAAACAGTAAAGATGTTAAACGCTTGATAACATTTCGTCATTTATCTTTGTCTGTCTTCTCGTCCTTATTTTCCTTCTTCCATGGAGTAATATAGTGTCACCGTGTATATTCTACTACTGTGACCCTGTAGAACCTCAAAGGGGTTGGGGGCCTGTCGGCGCCAGGACTAAACAATTTGCAATAAAGGTTACTGGCCCTCATAACTTAGTGGCTCACAGTTTCTGACAGTCACACTGTATTGCCAAATAGTACAGAAATAAATTCATGTTTGCATACAGAAACCCTACATTTCCGAGTGACATTTCATCATTTGTCTTTTTCTCTCTTCTAGTTCCTATTCTCCTTCTCTCCTGACATGATATAGTACGGCTGTGTATATTCTACTTCTGTCTTTCTATTTCATCTCAAAGGAGTTGGAGGCCTATTGGCACTAGGACTGAACATTCCTGAGTCCCAAAGAACAAAAACTTGAAAGCAGTAACACTCTTGATAACATTTCGTCATTTATCTCTTTCTCTCTTCTTGTCCTTATTCTTCTTCTCCCCTGGGGTGATATAGCGTGACCGTGTATATTCTACTACTGTCATTCTATTCCACCTCGGAGGCGTTGGAGGCCCGTTGGCACAAGGACTGAACATTCCAGAGTTCCAGAGAACAGAAACTTAGAAGCAGAAAGAGGCTTGATCACTTTTCGTCATTTATCTATTTCTCTCTTGTTGTCTTTATTCTCCCTCCCCCCTTCGGTGATATAGTGTGACTGTGTATATTGTGTATATTCTACTACTCTCAACCTAATTTACCTCATACAGGTTAGTGGCCCTTATAATATACAGGCTCACAGTTTCTATGAGTCACAGTGTACTCCCACAATAATTAAAGAAATACTTCCTTTGTCCATCACTGAATGAATATGTTCAAAGTAGTACTTTAAAAAATTCGAAACTGCGAAGTCCCTCTATGAATAGTTCAGTGCAAAAGTACTCCCTTCCTTGATCATTGCGTAACTGCATAAGTAATCCATGATTGATTTAATTTGTTTGGTAGTAGTGCCCACTTGATTCTATAACTGCATCGCTTCTGTCTACGTAACTATGGGTCATATTCTCAATGAAGTGGAGGACAGAGGCGTTACCTGCCACTTCAGAAATGTGAGGCTGCACCCTATTCTTAAGCCTTGCGTTTCCCCGTGCGATGGTGCTAAGTTTAAAAATTTAGGGGCCCATTAGGATGGCGGGCGGTTTGCCCCGCAGGGCCAGCGCAGCCATCACCGGCTAGGCGGGGGATCCGCCCGACATCTAAACCAGAAAGACCCCACGCCATATTAGGATGGCTGGGGGATCTACGGCGGACGAGAAAACAGTCTGCCGCTTTTCCACCGGTCGACTCGTCGACCGGTTGGGAAATATGTTTAATATGGTGGCGGTGTCTGCAAGACACCGCCATCCATATTAGGATGTTGGCGGAGATCAGCCTTTCCAGGGCGGTGCTGCCGCCATGGAAAGGCATGCGGTCTTTACTTTTGGGGGATGCACATAGGCGGTACCTATGGTATCCCCCTGCATTTGCATACACAAAGTGGCAGGCACAGTGCGGTGCCGGTCACCTTGTGCATGCAAATGCACAACGTGCATTCCCAGAATTGTGGCGGGCGGTGCTGTCAGCACCGCCCGCCACAATGCCGGGAATGGAGGATGCCACCGCCACAGTGACGGTAGCATCTTAATTGCAGGTGCGGGACCGCCGCACCGCTGGCGGATGGTCCTGCATTCCGGTACGGGGGCAGGCGGACTTTGTTCACCCGCCGTCGTAATGGACCCCTTAGTGCCAACGCAGGCACCCTTGCACCAGAGTGCAAGGGTGCCTGAAACCAGGGAGGTTTCTTTATGTACAGGAAGGCCTCCCTTCCCGCACATAAAAAACCCAAAAATGCCAGTTTGTAACTTACATGTGTGCTTCTTCGTGCAGCACACTTGTATGTTAGAAAACTGCATTTTTTTTAAAGTTTTGTTTATGTACAGAAATTGACACCTTGCTGTACATGAAAATACCATGGCATTTTGCATTTGCCATGCGTGCTGCAGAAGGCAACACACATGGAAAATTAAAAAACGACGAGAAATAAAACATTTCTCCTCATTTCGCCACATGAAGACCATATTTTTTCTGGTCTTAAGTTTGGCGCTTCCTCCTATTTACACTGCCCTTCAGAATAGGAGGGAGCACCAAACTCAAGGGGTGTTGCGGTGGAACGCTCACCACAACGTCCACTGCTTATCCATTTCACTGTAAAAACAGGGTGAAGGGGCCTCTTTCACAAGACAACGTTAAGCCGTGTTAAGCCACTTAATATGGCTTAACGCTGCCTTGTGAATAGGGCTAAGCCACTATCGCCGCAACAACATCACTGAAAGTGCCATTGTTGTGGCGATAGGGGCTTGAGAATACGCCCCTATATCATTAAAAAGATTATTCCTTCCTGTTTACAATACTGCACGGAAACGTCCTAAGTGAAATGATGACTTCAACAGTAATTTCTGGGTAATTGTGGGAGTGCATGGGTAGTACCTGAGGGAATCCATCAGATCTTTCGTACTGCCTCAATCATTAATTAAGGCAAAAATACAAACAGGTGATTGCATATTTTTGTTGCTAATGTCTGATTGATTGATCTCGCCTCCATGATTACATAAAACATTATCCAGTTTATCCATTTAACTACCTTGAAACTACTTTTATTCATGAATTGCATTCCTAGTTTTTGCTGTCAAAATAAAGATTAGCAAGTTTTAGTAACAGAGAATCACATTTTGTTTTGTTCAATATTCTTTAGTTTATACACAACTTAAATTAAACAGCAATTCTATCTTTCTGTTCCTAATTTAAACAGATTTTTTCAAACTAACTCCAGTAGCTGCTGTTAATCTCACACTCAGTGTGCTTTTGAAAAACAATTATCCAAATAACCGCACATGCTCTGACCTACAAACAGGCTTCCCATTCAGAGCAACTCTTTCACACCGTGTAACATGCTCTCCCACATGCACTTGAAGATAGTTTGGTTTGGCCTTCCATTCCTACTTTAAAAACATATATTAAGAGCGAACACTAACAGAAAACGCTATTGTTTTAACAAGCGGGTCTCATATAACCTTGTGCGACCTTCAAATAACAGGTGGCTAAATTAGCAAGTGACATTGACTTAGTCTTGGGAAACAACCTTTACAACGCAACTTTTACAACGCACTACCATTACAACGAAACTTTGACAACGCAACATCCATTACAACACATGCCATTACAACGCAACCATTACAACGCATGACACTACAACGCACACCACTACAACGCATGTATTCACAACGCAGTCATTACAACACATACCATTACAACGCATAACATTACCATCCAACACTTACCCTACTGTTGCACCCTCTGGAGTTAGAATAGTAATTTTTACCCCTACACTATCCAACACTTACCCTACTGTTGCACCCCCTGGAGTTAGAATAGTAATTTTTACCCCTACACTATCCAACACTTACCCTACTGTTGCACCCCCTGGAGTTAGAATAGTAAACTTTACCCCTACACTATCCAATACTTACCTAAACATGCAATGTAATGTTATGCGTTGTAATGGTATGCGTTGTAAAGGTATTATGCGTTGTAATGGAATGCGTTGTAAATGTAGTTTTTTAATTTTCGTTGTAATGGTATGCGTTGTAATGGAATGCGTTGTAATGGATGATGCGTTGTAAAAAATGCATTGTAAAGGTATGCGTTGTAAAAGCGTGCGGTGTAGTGACATACATCCCTTAGTCTTCTATGGAAATCTACGACTACATTTTGCACAATTTATACACCAAGTATTTATTCAGTCTGAAACTCAAGACCTACCACATTTTTATAAACTATCCCACTCCCTCCTTTTTATCTCTTTTCGGACTATTTTTATAGTAATAGCGGATTTCATTCATTCTAACTTTGCAAGCACATTTGGCAGGTCCCTTAGTGCTCCTTCCTTGTTTCCGGAAAAGTCGCTCTATGGCTCCTACTACGAAATGGCTGCCGTCCTCTGCTTCATCCCCATCCACGACAAATGGAGCTATACCGTGGATGAATGCTACAACTTTTAAATGCTTGCCATTGGCGATATTTGGCATCAGATATTGCCTCAATTTCTGTTACCTGTACTTTACCTCTGTTCAACCTGTTTTTTATTGTCTCCGGTGCCACTATGAATGCGACCTCCAAGTTTGCCTCTCTACTACTTCACACGAACCCCTAGATTATGAACTGTTGCTCCGTTCATTGCTGTCTCATTACCAGGACTGTTCCAAAGACACACGCTTGACGGATGCATTTCATAATTCAATAATGCATACAGAGAGCGTTTGCAGCAGACTATCATCGAACATCATGCAAGTTGCCCTGACATGCGCCTGCTTCCTGAAAATTATGATGACCATGTCTGTTCTTTCGACTTGCTTAAATTGGATGGCCACCCTCTTTGCTTGGAGAGGTGCAGATGACCTTTTGGAACTGATTGCATATAACAGTGCTTCTGAGTTCTTGCACTTCACGGAATCTCCATAAGTGCACATGGTAACCGGATTTGATGAGCTCTTATTTCTACACTTCAAGAACACTGGTTTTTTTTTTTCTTTTTCTCTTTTCACTTTTCCTTCCTTTTTGGATTCTCAGACATTGACTTTCTTTACGAATTCCCCTTTACAGACTTGGTTACGCTCTTTTGATATTTCCACTCTGTTTGTCAGTTGGGGATGTTACTATCTATATTAAAAGTGATGTAGTCTGCAGACAAACCTCTGAGGTGTTCTATTTTATAATGACAGTTCTTTTTAGCTGAAACAGAAACGTAACTCGAGATGGTCCTTTCTCTAATCTCTTTTGCAGATAACATATTTTTAAAAGTGAAATGAAAATACGCAGACTCCAAAGCAGGTAAGAACTAGATCTTTACTCTGATCATCTGCTCTCCTCAACACATAGTCAGAAATCCCAACATTCTAAACTGAACTCCCCATCCATTGTACTTTGCACGCGTGGGTTTGTATCCCATCCTCGTCGCCAGAGTTAAAAGTGAAATGAAAATACGCAGACTACAAAGCAGGTAAGAACTAGATCTTTACTTTGATCACCCGCTCTCCTCAACACATAGTCAGAAATCCCAACATTCTAAACTGAACTCCCCAGGGAAGGTTCCAAAGGACAGGAAGGGGAGAGGAGGGAGTGTACCACCAAGAGAAAAATAGAGATTACATCACATATCCCTTTATCAGATATCGATTCACTACTATACTCATTATAATTCTATCATACACTTTCTTTTTTTGTCCAGGCAGATATACTGCACATTACACCATGTACTTTAAATTGCATTTTTTTAAATGTATCATGTCTGTATCATATGTAAGGCTCCTGTTTTCCGTTTTCACTGATTTTTACAGATAAATACAGACAGAAAACAACGTGTTTTCTGTCTGCATTTATTTTTAAAGGTGGATAAATAGAGAAAATTGTGCTTCTTTGAATGAACTTCCGTGCTGTCTTTCATGAATTATAGCACAATGGCTGAGCAGATGAACAGCATGGAAAATTTTAAAAAACAGGATGACATTTCTTTAAATAATGGCATTTGTCAACATGAATTTGTGGTATAATGCTAATATTTACTAGATGTATTAGTATGTAATATTTGGTAGCTTAAATAGTGAAAACATGACAGACAGCAAAGTATGAGTGTGCGTGGAAAAGTAAATAAATATGGAAATGTGCAGTTTTATAACTTAATTTTATTGCAAAACAGAAAAATAAATATGGATGAATACAGATAAAATGAGCAAAAAATAAATATGGATAAATACAGACGGAAATGTTAAAAAAATAAATACCATAACACCGGGAGCCCTAGTCATATGTTACTGACAGTTAATTCTTTTCCCACCATGTTTTTAACATCATTTGCCTGCCCCCTGTTTACTGCCCACCAACTACTAACAATCTTGAGCCTAAGCATGCGCAAACCAGAAACTCTTTTCAAGTTACAGTTGACAGTGTCACCATATTACTATTACAATGCATACATCTCCTGTGTCTTTTCATAGTAGCAGCATACTTAATAGAAACATACAACTACATGTATACCTGTGTTTTACAGCTATCGCATCTTCCAATATATAACTCGTGTGAAAATACATGTTCAAGCATAGACATACCTTAGAAAAATTAAATGTTAACACTGATTGTTGGGCAATGTAAACTGGAGCAATATGTAAGTTGCAACTGTGAGGCATATTAATAAGCCCCTATCGCCACTACAACGTCACTTTCAGTGACGTTATGCTGGCAATAGGGGCCTCGCCATAATACCAAGGCAGCGTTAATCCACTTAACGTAGCTTAACACTGCCTTGTTAAAAAAGCCCCCTGCCAGGTTCTCTTTAGAGTGAAAGGGGCGTCCAGTGGGTATTGTGAGGGGAATTCCACCTCAACACCCATTCATTTTGATGCTGCATCCTATTAATAAGGGCAGCGTTCATAGCAGGCAATGCCAAAGTTAAGACCAGAAAAACCTTGGTCTTAATTTAGCGAAACGAGGAGAAATGCTTTATTTCTCCTCGTTCTAGATTTTTCCATGTGTACTGCCTTGTGCAGCACACATGCAAAAAGCAAAATGCCATGGTTTGATTATGTACAGGAAGGTGT
Organism: Lissotriton helveticus; assembly: GCF_964261635.1. Taxonomy (NCBI): domain Eukaryota; kingdom Metazoa; phylum Chordata; class Amphibia; order Caudata; family Salamandridae; genus Lissotriton; species Lissotriton helveticus. The sequence goes on along the minus strand of NC_136062.1, from coordinate 52,430,740 downwards.
CCCTTCCTGTACATAAATAATTCTTTTCTCAAAATGCTGTTTTGTAACTTACATCTGTGCTGCATGAAACAGCACACAGGTAAATTACATACTAGCATTTTAAGTTTGTTTATAAACCTCCCTGCTCGCAGACACCCTTACACTCTGGGGCAAGGATGCTAATCTTGGTGCTAAGTTCTGAAACTTAGCGTCATTGCAGTGACAAACGCAAGGCTCCACCATATCCTTGTTAATATAGTGAGGCCTCGCATTTCCGAAGTTGCAGAAAAACACATTAAGCCAAGAACGCTAACGCCTATTTCCGCCACTTCCTTCATAATATGCCCCTGTGCGCAGCTTTTTTATACAGCACAGAAATAGATTATGACTTTCTGGCTGCCCGTCAGATGCCCCCAGCAGCCCAGTGACGGTCAACGCACACAAGCCACTCCGAGAGGAGGAGTTACTCACGGTTGCCTCCGCCACTGCTTTCTGTACACTTGCTTTCTGCTTGTTGTCCGTCTGTCTGTCTTATTGCCATTGCCGCCGTTGCAACTGCCACTACTGATACCGCCGCCGTCTTGCAAAGTGGCCGAATGGCTGAGTGGTTGAGCGGCAGAATGGCTGAACGGCTCCACAGCCTCATTGATGGCCTCATTGACGTATTTTCTGTCGCCCAACACCCAACACCCGACACTCTCTCCTCGCTAACACCTTCACTCTTCTAAGGGGGCAAAGCTAACCAAGCTGACAAAGCTAATGAGGATATGAGAGCATGGCCACTGCACTCTGTTGCCTGGTACCTTGTACCTGGTGTGGAGAAAACCCTGGGAACCGCCGGGAGCACTGGGGGGAGACATCGGAGTGAGAAGCCGGGCCGGGGGCTTGTCCACACCCACGCTGCTGGGCTGCTGGGTGGCTGTGCTAGTCTGGCTTGTCCTGGCCTGGTCTGGGTTGGCTCTGGATTGCCCCAGGACCATTGCAACACTCCAGATGACTGGCTGGCTGGCTGACCGAGAGAGTTGAGAGAGCTAGCCACAAGCAAGCAAGCCATGCAAGCTGGCCATCCAGGACTTGGACCTAGAAACCATGAACAAGTGAGTGAGTGGAGCGGAGGTGTGAGAGCCTATGCCTGTCCACCCGTCTGATAGGGGGTAAACAGCCCCTGGTGAGATATTTGGTTAGCCATCTGGGAAAGTCCCAGTGGGACTTCCGCAGCAGGCTGCCAGTTTGCCACAACTGTATAGCGTGTCCGCGGGATCCACAGGGTGTAGTGGACTGGGGATTTATTCAGGGTCCTTGGCACTCCAGTCATTCAATGGCTGCTACAAAGTAAAGCAAAGTGGAAAAAGTGGAAAAAAATAATTAAACACAAAATAAGCACAAACAAACAGTGAAAAAAAGAGAAGTGATATTTACTCAGGGTGCTTAGGTGTTTGCCTTAGGGGCTCGCACCCGCCATCTAGGCAGCCTACGATTACACTCTTGGCCTGGAACATTGAGATAGGGAGATAACAAAATAACAAAATAAGGGAAAAAGAGAGGAATTCAGAAATAAAAGGGCTAATTATGAGGTCAGGAGGAGACAGACCACCCTTCCCTCCAATAAAAAGGAAAAAAAATAAGGATTGACGGCTAAAAACAACAAAGTAAAAATTGAGGGGGAAGCTCAAACGTTTATTTCACCAGTTTTTTTAATCTTCGCAAAATCAAACAACGCCCCAAGCAAGTTTGACATTTTATAAGACCCAGCGGGAACAATGCTTACTAATCAAGAGGAACAAAACCAATTACCAGTACCTATCACACCAACAAAGAAAACAATAACAAGGGACACACAAATTAAGGATACAAATGAGACAAATGACACAAAAGGGTCCACAGGTTTAACTAGAGTTCTGTCAAAACAAGAATCAACGGAACACAAAGATAACTCATGGGGATCCATAACAGACTTGGAATTTCTCACAACTGGAGACCAATCCCCAAAATCAACTAAATATTCACAAGAGGAGTCCGACAATCCTTTTTCGCACAAAACTCAAAAACAATCACTGAGAACTGGGGTCCAACAACCAATTGAGGTACAGTTAAAAATCAATAATCAACCATCAAAGCAAACATATCATGTGGAAGCAGTTCAAAACATCCAGGCCCCAGCAAAAACTATACAAATTTTATCACCATCACCACTAAAACAGTCGCCCACAACACAGAATAACACTATAGAGAATAATAGAAAAAGGGAATTATCAGAAGGAGACAGCCCAAGTTTGAGCATCAAATCCATCAAATACATGGCACCCCACAATATGGCAGAAGAGCCAGCGGAACATAGCACGCCCAATAGGACGCTAAACAATAGGACACCAAATAGTAATGAAAGAACACTAACATGTGCCAAAACAGTACGCAAAACAAACTCCAGCACCAACCTGCCCAAAGGTATGAATCTGTGTCAAATCCCTGAGATAGACGACTCAGTATCAGTAACCAACATAGTGCCAGCAACTGACTCAGGAACCATATGGGATGTCTTCTATAAAACATCACAGCTTACTTTAGAGGCACTGAATTACCAATCAAATAAGATGGATGTCCAAGTAGGCCTGCTTAATATCATGGCAAACGCAATATCAGTAATTGATAAAAAATTGGCTAATCTGACCTCCCTAATCACGCCGGTACAGGCTTATCCAACTACACTTAATACAAAGTATATCTGTTGCCCAACAATTGATAAATCAGGAACTATCCCGGAAGTCTTGACCACCCTCATTGAGGATCTAAAGATCAAACGATAATGGCAATAACATACTTGCAAGGCCTCAGCATAACACTATGATAGAGGAATTAAGCAAGGTCAGAGCAAATACAGACTTAGCACTTGACAATCAAACGATGGTCACCATAAAAAAACACAGATGAAGGACAAGCAGGAAAATGCGTTTCAACGTACACGGGTGAATCTGACATGACACATGAAGAAAAGGGTAAGAAAATAACACAAATGCAAAAAGACCACACAAATTAGAAGAAGCTCACGGTAGTCAACATATGCCTCAATTTAACCAGTAATAAAACCGGTTCAAAGTAGGACTTGCAACTGAACAAAAAACTGTATCCGATCTTTACCAAATTGCCAAAAGTAAATAAACAGTCAAGAGATGACCCTGCCACGGCGAATATCACAACCGAACTAGCTACCTGAGAAATACAGGAGAAATTAGAACAAGTGGAGGTAGCAAAGAGGGGACCACCGGATACAACAGAAATCTGCTTGGATAAAATTGTAAACGAGCACCCCAAAGAAAAAACGGGTGAAGGAATGAAGCAACCTCAGTCTGTTATACCTAATTTTTCAGGAGAGATATCGTGCAAAGTACCAAACACCGGTATAATGTGATTGGCAACAAACTCCGTCCTGCTGACACAAGTGACACAAATCAAAGTATTTTTCAACCACTTTATAAATCAAAGGGTAGGCATGATATAATAAACAGGGGAAACTTACTAAGGCTCCTTCGACATATACCATCACTGTCCAATATAACAAGTGCAGACAAGGTTAGTGTTCACTTTGAACCATGGGACAAAGATTCCCCCCAGGAAAACACGGTAGTGACCTGGATAAACCATCACATTCAAGAAGCAGTGCTCATGGAAAAAGAAATCTTTAAAAATTGGTGAATAGTGATAATGATACCTGAGCAAGAAAAATGTCCGCTAATCTTACTTGAACCATCAAACATCGCCATCCGCACAAAGAAAGTTAAGGAACATCCCCTAAGTATAATGAAAGGTACCTCGAATATACAAATAAGTCAGAATTACAAAAACCTAAGTATAGCTCAAGGACCACAGGAGGAAACAACCATAAACAGAATAGTAAAAGACGAGGCACCTCAGAAAATCAGATGGAGGGAGCACTCGCCATACCTGAAGCAAAAGAGCATATTGCTGATCTCTCAGGGGATCCTCAAGCACAGCTCGACACAAAATTGTCAACAGCGATAAACATTAGCACTTCAGGCCATTATCAAAAGACAAAGAACACAGGAGGAAACAACCATAAACAGAATAGTAAAAGACGAGGCACCTCAGAAAATCAGATGGAGGGAGCACTCGCCATACCGGAAGCAAAAGAGCATATTGCTGATCTCTCAGGGGATCCTCAAGCACAGCTCGACACAAAATTGTCAACAGCGATAAACATTAGCACTTCAGGCCATTATCAAAAGACAACACAGTCTCAAAATTGTCTCCTGAAATGTGGCTGGTTTACTAAAAGCTCCTAAACAAGTCACAAAAATCAACAAACTGCTAGAGGGCAAAATTTTTTGCCTACAGGAAACCTGGGATACAGAGCCGGTACATCTGGAAGGTTATGCTGGTTTCCACAAACTAGTCACCAAACACAACCGGTACGGAAGACCATCAGGTGGGATCTCAACTTATGTTAAACATGCAAAACAACTAACAGTCAGGATTATAAATACCGACTCAAATATTTTGCAGGCATTTGTAGTTGAGGGAAAAGGGGTCAGGGAAGACAGCGTCTCACTGCTCATAATAAACATTTCTAAACGCATTTGGTCAATCGAAATTAGAGGCCACAAAATCTATGATCAAAACAATACTGGAAATTCTTTGCACGCACTTGTCATCAGCAAAATTGCTTGTGGGGGACTTCAATTTGCACCACTTGGGAACGAAGCAGTGTGAAAGGAAGTACTTAAGAAGTACTGAAAGAACTTTCATTAACTATTTACAAAACTATGACCTCAAGTCAGTTGAGAAGCTATTAAAAAATGTATACCCAAACAGCAAAGGGACAACCACAATTAGGAATTGCTCGACAATTGATTATATTTTTACGTGCAACCAACTTGCTTGCAAAATTAATCATTTTGAAATCAATGCAGATAATACTAGCGATCACGCAATACTCCAGGTTGATCTGAACATTGCTATCAAAGAACGGGAAAAAACTACTACGGTATCACAATCGACAGGCATTGAGGAATATGCCCTAGTCAGAAGAATAAAATGGAACAAGCATCAGGCGACTGCATTTAAGGCATGGAAAGAGGAACAAGAATACAAAGACAACCATTCTGGTGTCGAGCCCAGTATGGAAAATTGGTCAGAGTGGACCGCTGCCCTGAAAACAGCTCTGACCAACAGCAAGAAAGCTGATCTCAAACCAAAAGAGAAACCTATTATACAAACCGTGCATAATAACACAAAACTTAGTGACATAACTCGCAACCTAAACAAGGCAATAAGAGCTCATAAGATTTCAGGCTGAGCGACTCGGGTAAAGCAACTTTGCATTTACACAAAATGAAATCTAAATTGGAGTCTACAATCTACACCTTGTGCAAATTACATGCGAAAATGCAAAGCCCAACGACCATCCCAACCAGAAAGGTGTTACAATCTAAAATAAGGGCAATTGCAGGTTACACACAGCATGCATTCCCAGGTGAAATGAACACAATGATGAAAAAAGTGCATTGCAGTGCATACAAATGCATATTTAAACTACCAAAATATGCCTGTGTGGTAAGTTATACAATGTATCCTTGTTAGTATTTAATTTGTTAGTGATGTATGTGGAATTCTAGATTCTTGCGTCCAGAATTCCATTCTTCTCTTTGGATATGTCGTGGGTCGCTGTCTTCTACAATAAATAACTCTTTTTCCAATATTTACTTTCAAGTATTTTATTCTTTGAAGACCATTACTACATTTATTGGCAACAATATTTTTTTTGACCCACCGACCTTTGAAATTTCTTCATTTTACTGAATTTTATCATCCTTGGATTTGTGGATCTTTGGCATAAAGTTTTGGATGTTGGATTTTATTATTCTAAATCTAAACCTGGACTGCAACACTACCAGAATGTTGAGTGTCGGACTTATCCTGAACTGTGAACTTTTAACATCAGTATCCTGTGCTACTTGGATCTTCGGACACTAATTCAAAATATGTGGATTTAAGTGGTGGCACTTTTCTGCGCAAAAGCTTGAAGGGCGGCTCGAATTGGGAAATATAAGGGGTAATTTCACCGTCATTCATTATCTACGCGTATGGTACGTTACCTCGTGAATTGCCGACTTGTTTTTCCTCAAAACCGGATTCTGCTGCGCAAGACCCTGCATTTTCCAAGGTGCATTCTTCATTTAGAAGCTGCCATTTTCACGGACTCTACATTCTACATTCCAGATCTATTTCCACTGCATTCTGTAATCAGGTTACCTGCTCCGCCAACTTGAGAAGTATTCAAGCAACAATGCACAACATTGGATTCACCTGGAGTTTGGCGTGGTGCCACAGAGCAAAGTATGCTTGGGTGTGAATGCAAAATATTATTACCAAGCACTCTGGATGGAAGCCTGAAGAGCATACTAAAATACATCAATGGAGGACCATCTAACCCATGGCAGGTCTATATGCATGAAGCAGTAGAAATTTTAGATTTGGCAACACAGAATTGGGGTCAAGAGGACATAAACTACCAAGCTATCAAAAATGCAATCAATAAACAATGCTATCAATTGTCAAGAAAAACGGATCTAGCACATTTTGAAAGTGGAGGAGGTCAATACAGGCTGAATGCTACATATATAGAGCACACATCCCAGCCTTACCTTGACCAAGCATTGGGGAGAAAGGCCCTAAAAATCATTCAGTGGGCCAGACTAGTGCCCCTCCCAATAGAAATCCGGGGTGGAAATCCCATGAACACAAAATCAGCTGTGGAATAAGCAATTTTAAAACATAATCATTACTACATTTGTCGTGCTGCTCTCCCGATAACTGATTGGGTGATTAACAACATTATGTAGTTTAAACTAATGTGTGTATTACTTTCGTGAAAATCTATGTTTCTGATTGATTAATAAAAAATGTTTGAAACGTACACTACATAGGCTAAGATCACACGTGCAGAGCGCAACCCCGCCTACTATTTGCATTTGGAAGGTACTGTAGTAACTTTAAAAAAATAGTAAACTTCTGACCTGCACATACTATTGAATGTTCCAGAAATTGTTATAATGAACTATGGTGAACTTCTGACCTGCATGTGGCATTCAATGTTGCACAAACTGTTGGGATGAAATTTGGTGAACTTGTGACCTGCAGCCTTCCGTTAATGTTACCCAGTATTTCTTTTCAAACAAAGCTCCATGCAAGTCCCTTTGCCCAAAAGCAAATCTGCTTTACTTTATAAAAGTGAGAGCAAATTTCCTCCCCTTGCTTCCATCAAGCAAAGCAAAAGTTAGCCATGACAGAGCCACAACTCTACATTGATCCTGTCCTGCCATAGCAAACTACAATGCCCATGGAGTAGGCACCACAGCTCACTGTTGCAACCGGCCCTCAGAAATCATCATACCCAGCTCAAATCAAAGCTTTTCAAGAAAAATTGGACAATGCACCTCCATTCAATTTACAGCCTGCGAACATCGTACTACAGGAGGCCGCCAACCTACAACAGACCCCCGCATTTTAATTAATGAATGCCGAAAGAAGTAGTGCCACTGGGACAGTGTGGGGAAGCCTCACCCCTCCACACTTAAATTTTACGTATACCTCCAAAACCACGCTGGCTCTTCAGAGCGCGGGGCAGGGATGATGCAAACCCCCCCATATCATTATATTTGCTCTAAGTAAATGGCAGTCCCTATGAATGAAGTAAACCTCCCATCATAACTAAATATTGCTCCCGGGAACTAGCCCACCCGGGTGCTTAATTAAACGAAACACTCCACACCACGCTCCATTTTTCGTTTTCCTGCCGTGATTTCCCAACCCTACGCAAATCCCACCAAAAGCATATAAAAATGTTTCTTTACGTTCTGACTCCCTGTGACACCCCTGAGCACCATTAGAAGGTCAAACTGTTCCTACCATACCCTCTTCTACTTAACGGAGACACAAAATGGCTCACAAGGCTTCCTAGTTTGATGTGTTGGCAGCCAATCCCAGGCAAGCTCGTGCTCGGAACGCCTCAGCTAATCCGATTTCACAATTCTCAAATATCGATTTCTCTAAATCGATAAATATCTCAAAATCTACTCAATGTATTTAAACCATTTAAAAAATAAACGTGCTTTCTGAACCAAGAGCTTACTTTTTTCCCATATTTGGTGTAATTCCGTTCAGCAGTTCGGGCTGTAGCTGTGTCTAAAGTTTCCTATGGAAATTAACATGGAGAAAACGTGTTTTGGGACCCCCCCTTTTTTCTCATACACCCCCTTCACGATTCACCCCCAAACTTTCAAGACAGGAGCTGTCCTGAATCAACAATTAGTTTTCAAAATTCCGTGATACCTCGTCAAACGGCCCCAAAGTTAGCGGCAAAAGAAAAATTGCTTTTCCTATGGAAACTATGTTCTAACTATAACTACCTACTGGCGACCACCAGTAGGTAATATATAAATGTGTATATATATATATACTAGCAGCCGTCCCGACGTTGTCCGGGTATGAAATAGAATTTGTGTAATGTGTGTATTTGGCAAGGGCAATTTATTTTAAAATCTCGCGTTAGACAACATTTTTTGTTTCATTAGAATCGGGACGGAGAAGGCCCAGCTGCAGCCCTGGTTGATGTTAGCAGGCACATGTAATTGGTGTAGTGATCCGCCGCCTGAGCCCAGCTACAGCCCTGGTTGATGTTAGCAGGCGCGTGTAATATCATTGAATGAGACAGTTATCAGCCGCGGGTAAATCCGTTTAATGAGAGAGTTGAGTGACAGCGAGTAGGAGAGGCTGCAGTAATTGTCCCAGCAGACACGCTCATTTGCGTGTTCCCCCACTTGAGGCCCAGATGCAGGCCTGTTTGATGTTAGCAGGCGCGTGTTCCCCCGCTTGAGGCCCAGCTGCAGCCCTGGTTGATGTTATCAGGCGAGTGTAATTAGTGTACTGATCTGCCGCCTGAGCCCGGCTAGAGCCCTTGTTGATGGTAGCAGGCGCGTGTAATTTCGTTGAATGAGAGAGTTCAGTAACAGCGCGCAGGAGAGGCTGCAGTAACGTTACTTACCACGCCTCCAGCTGAACATGTTTGCACGCCCCCAGCACACGGCTACAGCAGACGATCTTCTGATTAATGTATGACCCACATGGCATGAAGGGTGGAACGTAGCACACGCCCCCAGTGTTTCTCATGCCCCCAGCGTGCCCCTTGATGTGGCACAATTGCGTTCACATGGCATGAAGGCCGGACACACGCCCCCAGCGTTTCTCACACCCCCAGCATTTCTCACGCCCCCAGCGTGTCACGCCCCCAGCGTACCCCTTGATGCTGCGCAGAAACGTAATTGGCGCTTGTATGTACGACTCACATGGCATGAAGGGCGGACACATGCCCCCAGCGTTTGTCACGCCCCCAGCGTTTTTCATGCCCCAAGCACATGCCCACAGCCCACGATATGATGGCCATACCACACGCCCCCAGCGTTAGTCACGCCCCCAGCCCACGCCCACAGCACAATGCAGACATGCCCACAGGGGACTACTTTGCTGGCACGGTTCTTTTACCTTTTAAATGTATATGGTGGCCGTCTGCATAGCCTATGTCCTTTTGCTGCAACTGCCCTTTCCAATGCTGTATTGGGTGTTGTGATTGGTGCTGTGGTTACTGAGATTACCCGCCTTAAAGGTTTGGGCTCTCTCTTTATAATATTAGTATGGATATATATATATGTAAATATATATATATATCCAAAAGAAATCCTCAAACCTCCACACCGCACGGCGTGGCGAAAGAAGGAGACAGACCCCACGGCTTCAGGCAAGATGTTGCGTTTATTAGTAACCTTTCTGGCGATGCGTTTCGAGTACCATGTACTCTTGATCACACACCAATTGTTCAAACAGCCTGTTATTTTTAAATGCTTAGATTCCCTGACCCCTCCTATGGGCCACACCTCCTAACGTGCATCACATGACCATAAGATCATAGGCATAGAAAAGGTACAAATTACAAAATGGAATACAAAAACAGACGATTATTCACGTTTTGTGTTCAGTTTGAAAGATGCTTTTTGCCTGAAATTAATTCAAGTCCTGAAACAAGTCAGTCCTGTTTTCAAAATTACAGTCCGTTTATACATTTATGATGAATAAAATAATACATCAGAAAATTATTCCTATTTAAAAAAATTGCACATTTCTCGTTAATGTCCTTGACAATATCCTAACTGCATGAATGCAAATGCCATGGAACTACTAAAGTGACTAGTGCTTTATCCTTGCTGCATGAATGCATATACCCGGAGGTATGTAAAGTGACTAGTACTAATTCATCTACAATACCAATTTAGAAACATGAAAAAACCGATCAAATCATGTGACAATTTAATATGTATGTGGTGGCATACCACCCTGTTGCCCACAAGCTCATGTCCTAAATATTTATTAAAAATTAAAAAACCTAGAATTATATACATCATAAATATTAAGACGTATTTACAGTTCATATACTCAAAATCAAAATATATGTGCTTTTCTGTACATGTGCTTACTAATAAGTGAGAGAACAACGAAAAAAATGGAAAAAAAGAGCCCGCTGTGAAAAAATAAAAGCTAATGCAAAATGTATGGTTTACGATCTATATACAAAATTTACAAAAAGAGAGATAAAAATCCATTACACACGTACAGTACTTAGTCCGGTGTGTTCATTTCATAATACACTCTTCATATGTACCTAAGTGTAGCTTGATAGGTAATGTATGATCGGCACAAGTTGATGGTTTCGCTTTGACATACATATCAAATGGGCCAGGACTAATAAAAATCGATACTGACCAAGTGAGAACTGCCAATGGACAATATAAGGGTGATGTTTAACAAAGCTGTGGAGATCCTCAGTCGCGTTTAGCCCATAAGGCTGTTTACTATCCAACGCGATGATATATTGTGTTTCCAACTTTCTTAACATTCTGTCCCTGTCTCCTCCCCTTCTTTGTATGTGCACTGCATCTATTACATAATAACTCAAGCACGACAGGTCCCTGTCGTGTGTTGAATTAAAATGCCGTGCCACGGGGTAGGCTGTATCATGGTTTACAACCGCCCGGAGATGTTGCAAAATTCTCACGTGCACCTGCGACCTCGTGCTTCCCACATAACAGAAGCCGCAGGTGCACGTCAGGACATACACAGCAAACTCCGTACGGCGGTTGTATGACTTAATCACTACTGCTTGAACCACGACTGCCTGAACCACGACCCCCTAAACCACGAAAGTTTGAACATCGATCTTTTCATTACAACTACTTTTTTTAGTACGACTTTCTATACAACGAAAATCCTTTTTTTAGTCATTATTTGTGGGGGGAAAACCCCCCACACCTCCCAAATCTCCGTTATTAACGTTTTGCTTGAAGTGTAAGTTTTTATACGTTATTTTAAATACTAATGTTATTTAACTCTTTTTTTAAATATTACTCCAAATAATAATTTTATGTTTTTAAAATTACTTTAATTTTTAGTTATGACCTACCTTTGAATGTCTTAGAATTCCATGTTCTATGCTCTTACAACTGTTTACGCCAACTAGCGTGCATTCTAAACGATGGCATTTTCATTTTTTTTTCTAAAGCTTTTGCATTAGACAAATGTTTCTGATTGGGCAGAGAGGAGTGACGTTTTACTCCAACAAAGCCCAATCGTATTGTGTGTAAAGGGATTGTAGGCGGAAGACATCTTTGACAAGTGACGTGAGCCTCAAGTCGTAGTTCCAGCCGTCGTGGTTCCGTCCGTCGATGTTGAGCAGTCTTTGTTGTTCTTTCCTCGTTGTTTGGGTGAGTCGTTGCTCGAACATCGTGGTTTAGGATGTTTCCCCCGTACGGCAGCTGTAATTGCCCTTGATTGCAATTTTGGTGCCTGAAAAGGGATTGACATAGTGCGTGGTGTTTTGCCCAAACCTGCACGCACGGCAAGAACTGCATTTATAAAAGCCTTTTCTAGTGAGCCAGTCACTCCCACTGACCAGCTCTGGACTAGTTTTAACCAGCGTGCTGTGCATGGTGAAGGCTCTTCTGAAAGTGATAATTGGTCTGTCTGAAACTCTTGAGCACAGTACACCGTCAGTTTTAAGGATGGACCAATGTTTATTTATAATGGACTTAATCTGATGTTGTTGCTGACTGAAAGTGGTGATCAACCTGGGAGATTGGTCACCGATCTCAGCCTCAGCGGGCTTGGGCGTAAGGAGAGATTCTCTTGATCTTTCCTTAGTTTGGATCATCGCTTTAGACAGAGTAAACTCACTATATCCCCTAGCCCTAAGGCGTTTTAACATCGAAATTGCTCCCTCGTCAAACTTTTCAGTGCTGTTACAAATTCTTTTAAGACGCAAAAGTTCCCCCAGAGGTATACTCTCAATTACGTGACGGGGGTGTCCAACGCTGGCATGCCTTATGCTATTGCCAGCGGTGGGTTCGCGATATAGTGATGTCATTATGTTAACTCCTTCAATATCAATTTGGACATCCAAAAATTGGGCTGTTTGTCTGCTTACATTGGATGTAAAAAATAAATTGCTATTGTTGGTGTTGAGAACTTGGACAAACTGGTGTGCACTGGAAATATCACCCTACCATACACAGAAAATGTCATCAATAAAACGCATCCAATATTTGACATTACTAAAACCCGGAGTTGCGATGAGATCCCGTTCCTCCCACCAGCCCACGTGTAAACACGAGTAGCTGGGGGAGAAGCAAGATCCCATTGCAACACCTCTGATTTGTTTGCAGACATCTTTACCGTACATAAAAAAGTTATTCCGTAAGCGGATCGCCTTCTATGTCCCCAGAAGAGCTCTCAGGTCTGCCTTTGAGGCCAAAGCCGTGGTTCCTTCCATCAGGCGCACTCGAATCGGAGGTCGCTCCTTTCGGTACCTTGCTCCTCGGTGCTGGAACGATCTCCCTCGATCCTTAAGGTTGGAGACCAATCTGCTAGCCTTTAGAAAGCAGCTAAAGACTTGGCTTTTCTCTCTGTAAATTCTGGCTTTTTTGGAGCACTGTCATGCTGTATCTCTCCTTGTTTCTCTCTTCGCCAAAGCGCCGGGACACTCCTCGGAGTAGCCGTGCGCTATAGAAGAGCCAATTTAACATAACATAACATAACATAACTAGGTCACACAGTATTTGATTGTGCCCATAGTACTCACAAGATTTTTGTCCCAAATAGTGTTTGATGGCTTCAATACCCTTGCAGTGTTCGATACAGGTATATAATGATTCGATGTCAAGTGTTATTATACACCAGTTAGTCTGCCACTGTATTGTGCCAAGTTTGGACAGAAAATCGCCGGTGTCTTTGATGTAGCTGGCAAGACCTTGGACATGACTCTGCAAGAAGTAATCGATGTAGCGGGAAACATTTTCACCCATGCTCTTTATCGTGGAAATGATCGGTCTGCCTGGGGTGGGTTGTCTCATTTTGTGCACCTTAGGAATCAAATATAGATGCGGCATCACAGGGTTTTCTACATGCAGGAATGCACACTCCTCAGATGAGATCAAATTGTTCCGCTTGTATGACATTAGCATTCGTTTCAGAGTATCTCAGGCCCATTTATATTCCAAGCCACTGCTTCTGACATGGCAGTTGCTGTCGCCCAATTGTCTCATTGCCTCAGTCATATATTCCTGCTTTTGCCAGAGGACGATTTTACCTCCTTTGTCGGATGAATTAATTACTATGTCTTGATTCTTGCTGAGTTTGTCCATTAATTGGTCATATTGAATGGATTGAATTTTTTTTTCTTATTATTGGTGACATATTTCTGTCTGTGTATGCGTCTGTTGAGTGTTTTTAGATCTTCCACCACACACTCATGAAAAATGTCTACCACGTCTTTAGGCATGACGGGGACAAACTTGCTTTTTACTTTGAAGGGGCTTTCCCCAGCTCCTTTTTGTGCCACATTGACAGCTCGAAGTTGGTCTTGAGTATCTGGTAAGTTTGTTGTTTGATTGCTGTTGGAAATAGAAGATCCTGTTCCCAAATCACATAAAGTTAGTAAGATTTTTGCATCACTAGCTGCAGCCAGAGGAGCATAATTTCCCATTTCATCCCGATCTCTGCTATTGGTGTCTTTAGCATTGGATTTGATGGCAAAGAACTTCCTCAGTTTTAATTTCCTGATAAAAAGAAACACATCCGCTCTGGTGTTAGTGTAATTGAAAGAGCTTTCTGGGCAATAGTTTAGGCCCAAAGATAAAGTTTGTTGCTCAGCAGTTGTTAATGTCAAATTGGACAGATTAGTAATGGTGCTGGCCATGTTTATTGCTTTTTGTTCTTCTTGTTGTACCACGGCTTTTTTCTGTTTTGCGGCGGATTTGGCGCGTTTCCTCCTTGCTTTGCGCCTTGCGTTACGCCGCTTGCAGCACCATTGTTGCGCGTTCTGGGTCGAAGAGATTTGAGGCGCTCCTCGACTAAAAAGTCGATTTCCTCGCCTAAGTTCAGGACCACATGTGCCTCATTGTCTTGGACTGAACTTCCAACTGACCCCAATGAGCTGCCTGTGCTGGATAAGGAAATAGAGTCCAGATCGGATTAGACTGAAGGTCCTGGCTCACTATTTGAAATCGCTTGTTGCCCCTCTTTTGCTTGGTTGTTGGCCTGTCGCTGTTTTCTCGCTTGATCGAATTTACGCGAAAAAGTATAAATACGGCCTGTCTCATAATCATTGAGATCCCGAGCAAATTTATTTATTTTGCACAACTTAATTTTCTCCTTATGTTTTTTCAGCCTATTTTTGATTTCTTTGCGGCTTTTATCAATGAGTGCTTTGATATCAGTATCCGTTTGTTTGTCCAATTCTTCATTAATTTTTTTTATTTCTTCAAGCAGGGTTCCTCTATCGAGTATGGCATGCCTGATCAGGATTTTGATTAAATTCATAGATGCAATGAGGTTGCTCTCTCCCCACTCTCTGAGCATGACTGGATTCGGGTCCACAAAGCTGGGGGCAAGTAATATTCGCAGGCCCCTTGGTACCCTCCCAGCTTCCTCGTACTTAGTCAGGGACTTGTGTTCCCACCATTTTGTGACTTCTGGCCTGGACTTTCTTTCCAGCGTTTTCAATAATTGTTTTACGTCATGGTTTGCTGGATTAGCGGCAATTGAGGGCGTTTGCTTATTAGATGCGCCCCAAGGTAGATTTCCATACAGTATTGCTGCTGCCGCCTCCCTCTCTTCGTCAAGATTTTCTGACATTGTTGAATTAGCGATTATCGGTGCAACAGAAAGGATTTAAAATGTAGTAGTCGGCACTCGGCCGCTGCGTGTGCTTTTGCCTGAAAAATTGCCGCTATCTATATATATATTACTGCCACAAATCTCCTCGAATATACAGGAAAATACTCGGACACCCAGGTAGCTTGCAGTGAAAATTTATTCGACAAGTGAAAGAACGATGCGTTTCACCTTTACGGCTTGCGAACGCTCGTAAACATTATGCACTCGGCCATTTTTAAAACCATGTCAATTACAATGTGAAGACATTTAACCCGTGAAAAACATAGTCACCCTCGGCGCCATTTTGAAATGTCCATTTTCTCTTATTCGCAGTGGAGCAAACAGCATAAATCCATATGTTATGCAGTGATTACCGTATTACAATCCAAGGATTTGTGTTACATTGTTGTACTACCTTTTCTACATTTTTCTCATCATCCAATATACAATTTCCAACATTGCTCAATTGATTGGCATAAAAGTCATTACGTGATTGGTAAAAATGTTACAAATTACAAGTTGCCGTATAACACGATTGTGATGCTAGCCCAATGCTTTACGATGTAAACATTGTCTTGGTTCAAGATACCATAGCTTTATTAAATGGACACATAGCCAATAGCAGCCCCTCTTAGCTCGTGATAACAGTGTCCTTTTGTGTCATCAACCAATCCCAAAATTCAGCCCCAGTGGGCAACAATGTATCATAATATGACAATTATGCCCAAGTGGGCATATTTATTGCAAATCCCTCAATGTTCATTATATATATCTCTCGAAAGTCGAAAGACTTATTAGAAAGTTCAAAGCTCCACATACGGACTTGTCACAGGATCAAAAGGTGATCATAGGAAAGTGCACCAATCTGTAAAAAATAAAATATTAAAATGTATAAAACCCGACTGCTGTACCATTTCAAATTCTTATTCAATTATTCATATAAATGAATTGCCAGTTCCTCACTCAAATTTAGCCCTTTCGGCGCTAAAGTCTCAAACTCAACAATGTATCGAGATTCCAGTTTTCTCAGAGATAATTCTTGATTGCCTCCCCTCACCCCTAGGGATACAGAATCAATAACCACCATACGTACAAGCATTTCATTTTGCAAGTGATTTTCATAAAAATACCGGGCTACAGGATACTGTCTGTTGTTATTGCGAATAGCTCGTAAGTGTTCCAACACTCGTTTTTTGGCCTTGTGTTTTGTGCTACCAATGTACCATTTCTTACATGGACAAATTAAGACATAAATGCTGTATGGTGTGTTGCAGGTAAGTTTCTTCCGAATAACAAATTCCCTTGTTGTATTGGGTAGTAGCAGTGTAGAACAATCGATGCTGTTTTTGCATGCTTTACATTTATTGCAACACTGAAAACCTGTTCTTCCCCTGGTTTCTTTTGCTTTATCTGTTACATGATTATGGCTCAACTCGTCTTTTAATGATCGCCCTTTCTTAAAGGTAATCCTTGGCTTATCACTCAAAGTTTGTTTTAAATGGTCATCAGTCATCAACACATGCCAGTGTTTGTTTATTATCCTTCAAACCTCATTTGCTTGCCCCGAAAAGGTGGTAATGAATCTAGTCCCTTCGGAGCCCTCAGACTTCTTTCCGGGATTCAACAGTTCATTACATGTTTTTAATTTCATTACCCTATTGCCAGACATTTTGAAGCCTTTTATTATTCAGACACTTCCAAACTAAAATACTTCATCATAGAACAGGTCCTCCTTAACATCCGGGGTGGCAATAGGGAGCTCACACTGAGGAAAAGAGAATCTAAACACATAATTGATCTAGGAAAAATGTACCCAGGGGGACACAACATTGATGAAGAGATGGCAATTCATCTGTACAATGAGCAACATGCCCAACATGATCTGTTCTTTCTTCTCCAACCAATGGTCTAGTATCTCCTGGCCTTGATATTATCTCTAACACAAGTCTCTCTGCCAATTTCCCTCCTTTTTTCCAATGTCCTTGCAGTTTCCTGCACCTTTTTTCCACACATTTCATCTACATTTTTCTGCAATGTGTCTACTATTTTTGACTCACTGCTACCTCATGCTATACAGCTGAATTCCCACTCCTACTCCACCAGATCTCTGTCTCTGACTATTCGCATCTCGAGTGACCCTTTATCTCTCCTGAATTCAACACCAACATTTTGAAATGCTGTCTCTTTCAATTTCTTCTTCCATTCTTATTGTTACTATTTTGTCCTATGTCATACAGGTTTCATACATGGTTTACAGTTAACCATGGTTGGTATTTATGTTAATTGTACAGATAGAAAACAGTGCATGACGGTTTGTTTATTTGTGTTTTTATACATGTTTTACAGTTGAAAAGAAAGGAACCATAAGACCCGATTTTCAGCCTTTGTGATCCCTACTCTTTTCTTTGCATCCAACTGAATCTGAAGTTGATTTCATCTACCCCAGATAAGAACTTTCTCTTTTGTATAATTTGTGTACAATATTTTAGCACTTTGTTTTCTTGTAGTTGCTACTTGCAGCATTTACTAAATGCAATACGTATTCACATTTGGGAGTTATTTTCATGTTTGTTTACCATGATCTGGACTGCCTTTCCACGCCGTGGACAATATGACACTTCAGTGTTGCCCACTAGGGGAATGCAATGTTTGCTGCAATAGTATGCTTCCGCTCTGTATCCTGACACAGCTCATCCTTACACTATGTACAATGATGTGTGCCATATTAACCCACTCGGGAATGGATTGATTATTGTATGTTATTTTATTGTATCTTGTTGTGTCCACTTGGGGAATGAATTTAATTCTTATGTCTGGTGCAAATTTTGCTGCAACATTTACCACTTTCATATCACACACTCTAGATACTGTTGTACATATTTCAGATTTTCAGGATGCCTTTGCATTGACATCATGAATTACAGCAGCATCCTAACATGTTTCTTTTCCTCACCATGCATCCATTCCCGGTTGTGATTTGTCCACTTCAATATGGCTGACACTTATTTGTTAACTTTGATACTTTTGTAATACAGTCCATCTTTGATGTTTATTGCTTGTTGTATAAATGCATCCCAGTATATGCTCTCACTTATGTGAACAAGGCCGCCTAACGGCCGAAACGCATCAGGATTTATTAATGAATAACTCCATTTACTGTTTCTTCAAACTGGGTGTCCCTGAGTGCGGGCTTCATTTTCATTTTTTGCACGCAATATATATATATATATATATATATATATATATATATATATATATATATATATATATATATATATATTACCTACTGGCGGTCGCCAGTAGGTATATATAGTTAGGATTTTTTCTCTATGGGATTTTTGAAAATTCTATGTCAAATAACTTTGGCGTTTGTGGACGGAATTGGCTGAAATTTTCAGGAAAATGGCACATTTTGTTTCTGAGCAGCCCCTGAAAATTGGGGGGGGGTTCGTCCAGGGGGGGTCGAGAAAAAAGGGGGGTCCCAAAACGTGTTTTTAACATTGAGTTTTCCATAGGGCGGTTGGCCTCACTTTTAGCCCGAACGGCTGAATGGATTTGCACGAAACTTGGCAAAATTGTAGGGACTGGTAGCCCGATATGCCTTTTGTAGGTCTCAATATATGTGCTACAGTGGATTTTGAGAAATTAACGTTTAAAAAAAGATATATATCTGTAACAGCGGACCGGGCAGCGCTCCAGTACGCGTACTTTTCGCGCAACGGAGCTTTGTGAAGCGAAGCTGATTGGTTCTCCGGCGTCTGTAAACATTCCAAACAGTCCGTAGCGGCCGCCATCTTGTCTCTCGGTAGGATCGAGAGACAAGAGGAGGCCAAAGCGAAGGGGCAAATGACCATAAGGGGGCATAGTAGATCCTCGCTGACCCCCTAGGTTTGATGTGGAGGTTTTAAAAGGGCCCCGCGGGGCAAAAAAAAATAATAATAATAATAATCGAACGGCTGAATGGATTTGCACGAAACTTGGTAAAATATTAGGGACTGGTAGCCCGATGTGCCTTTGCTAGGTCTCAATATATGTGCTCCAGTGGATTTTGAGAAATTAACGTTCAAAAAAAGATATATATCTGTAACAGCGCTCCGCTTCGCGTAACGGAGGTTTGCGAAGCTGATTGGTCATTCTGTCACTGGGCTATAGTTGGGCTACATCTGGCTGATATTTGGGCTACATTTGTTTTTTTTGTCTCTGGCGGCCATCTTTGGGCTACATTGGGCTACATTGGGCTTCATTGGGCTTCATTGGGCTACATTGGGCTACATTTGGGCTCCAACATATATATAGGCCAATGTAGCCCAATATATATTTTTCAAAGTTAATTTTCGTAAAAACCACTGGAGCATATATCTTGAGACATAGCAAAGGCACATCGGGCTACCAGTCCCTACAATTTTGCCAAGTTTCGTGGAAATCCATTCAGCCGTTCGAGCTAAAAGTGAGTCCAACCGCCCTATGGAAATGAAGGAAATGAATGGGTAATTTGTAATTAGCAAATAGCTCATCGCAAACTAGGAATGGTAAAGAATCGCTATTTATTCCTTAAAGTTCGCTATTTAGGAAATGCAAAAAACTTTGATGATACATATGGCGGTTCATCTCTAACAAGATAAGAAGCATAGGGATAGATTTATGATGACTGGCGCATCACCAGGGATGTGTTAGTCATTCTGTGCCGCTGTTCCGTCACTTATGGTGTGCTGCATTTACAATGCGGCGCATCATGGGGCAAAAACAGCACAGATGCGTGATGTATCTGTGCCGTAAAGGTGGCGCATTGCTGGAGTTGTATCGCAAGTGTGATGAAGCTCCAGCAAGGGTCGGGGGTGCCCCTGTCGCAGGGTTTCCGTTCTCACACAGAACTGTGGACAGAGGATTGGAACCTCGGCGAATTAGGGTGCCCCAAAACTCACCTTAGTAATCAAAAACCCCTTAGCAAGCTAGGTACAGTGTCACATTGGATATAACAAACTCTCAATGTTTAGACAATCCAGAATATGAACTTATAGTACCTCAGGATACGTGGAACTCATGAACAGTCGGTCGTTATATATTTCTTAGAAACCAGAACATGGAGTTAAGAAGAACACATGTGTATTTGAAATGTTTATTTACTAATGCCGTCTTCTCAGGCGTAGTATCTTAGATAATACAAGTACACATATTATCAGTAGCAAAATTACCAGCATAGTTACTAGTACATAAAAAGCGAATGGTGACAGTATGTTAACATGCTGTAAATGAATAAGAGTTAGCAACACTTATAAGCAGCCACGGGCCGTGGAGGGAGTTACGGTGGGGCAGGGAGGCGGGGAGGGGGAGGGGCAGGGTGGAGAGGGCTCCACCCTGCCCCTCCCCCTCCCCGCCTCCCTGCCCCACCGTAACTCCCTCCACGGCCCGCGGCTGCTTATATCTCACCCTCCCTAATACACATATTATATTATTTGCTAAGAAGGTCTGTTTGTGTTGGTTTAGGGCGTGCCCATACTTTAGTGTCTTAGATTTGAAGGAATCACATCAGCATACACCAGCTCTCTCTTCATGTGAACCGCATCAACTGTTGTGTATGTGTGTTCCGCAAAGCAATATAAAACCAGCCTCATGCCCAGAATTGGCAGAAGCTGCACTTATGTTATGAGTATGAAGTCGTGGAGATCAGACCTCATAACAATCTGTATCGTGTTGTTCTTGAAACTTCAGCACTCGCTGTACAGATATAGTTTAACAAGCAAAGCAGATAGTAGAGCAATAACATATTATTCTCATGTAAACCACGATGAACTACTAGGTTGAAAGCTAAAGCAACAACTAAGTGTCGTGTGCAGAAGTTGCAAAAAAGGAAAAATGGCGTTTAAACCGGTAATGAGCCCATGCTAACTTAACACGGTATAAAGATATCCAGGACCTAGATGACACCTCCCCATGATCCGGAAACGAACTGAATAAGATAATAGAAGTGCCATCTCATGAGAGCAGATTGCAACTTTATATGTGGACGGTCCGCAAGGTAAAACATTAAAAACTAGGAAAATTTAATGCTAAAGAAAAATAAAACAGCCAAGTACTTTATCGAGTCTTAAGCCAATAGGCAAGCTAAATAATAAAAACTTGACAAATAAGTCAATGAATTGTCAATGAAATGCTAGTACTCAGCATATCAAACATGAAAAAGGTCTATGACATAACTGTGTATGCAAAATAAGCTGCAACAGCCTCCAATAGGAAGTCACCGTCTTCATCCGAAAAGAGTTCAGCCATCCAATTTAAAAGCGGAAAAGAACATACGTGCTCTCCCAGCACCGGATCCTCTATCACCATCAGAGGACAGCTCGGTGGGTTTTCAAGAAAGCTCTGTTCCAAGAAAGACTGTGTTGCCGCCAGTAAATTCCAGGGACCAATTAGTCCATGCATCAATGCCACAGCCATAATCCTTTCGCCAGGACAAACCAACTCGTGAGTAATGATAGGAGTCATCAGCTGATTAAAGTCGACGTCAGGAGAAACCGGTCCGCAGAGACACAAATCAATGGCCCAATCGAAATCACAGGTTAGGCAGTGAAATACAGGCTGGACACAGGTGAAGTAGGAGAATCGAAAAGATAATCCATATGCCGTGCTTAATATCGCCAACGGCATTGTGCCATAATATTCTAGCATGCGATTGCGGAACAGTGTCAGCAGCTGCAGGGCGGGAGCTTGCACAGGAGGGACATCCATATTTAAAAATGTAAAAAAGCACAAGAGCGTCCGCTGGTAATGCAAGTAAAAATGGGAATCCACGAAGCACAGTGGAAAAAAATAGAATGAAAGAAAGCAGGGATGACTCCAAAGATTTTCTCAAATGAAGTCACGAGACCACTGGTAACAACTTTAAAAAAGTGCGCCAGGCCCTTTGTGGAGGACGCGTTAAAGATAGTCCGAACCATCTTGCTGAAATGGAAAGGCGAATCTGTATTGAAAAGGGTCTGCACCTCTGTACGGGTGTTCGCTATGTGAAGCACGAAAGTTTCACGGGCCGAACTCAAGGCCTCCTCTCTCTGAGACAAAAGAGCTCTTATTCTTGCCATGCCGTTGAAATCTGCTCCCAAGGTTGGTATTTGTGGCCAGATTGAAAACTCCCTATGTTCATGTGTGGGAGGAAATAGAACATTTCTGCAGCAAATAACCCGTTCACTTACTGTTACGATAAAAGGAATACTTTTAATTAACCCAGAACAATCTTCATTATTGAGCATCAAATAACTACCATTTTCCAACAACTTGAACGTGGGGATGATAGCAGGAACTGGCGTGCCTTGCAACACGCAAGCCATATTTGGTCGGTGTTTGTTGCATGAACCGTGTAACTGTATGTGCCTACACATTAGTGAATGATCTGGCGTCTCAGTGCATTCCTCTCCATTCAGATAAACTTCTTGATCATCTTTGAAACATCTGTATGTGTATGGAAGCGACCAGACCTCATGAAGAAAAGCACTACCTAAAGGTTCATAACGACCTATTGGTATATATTTCATACAATTTGAAAACTTATATAAAGCAAAAGGCAGCGTTATTAAACCGTGGATAAGGCACGTTGCCAAAAAACCCGCAATCCTCTGCTGATGATGTCACTGAGCATGTCATGAATGATGTAATATGTGACATCATCAGCAGTGGATTACGGGTAATAGTATCTCTAGTTTACTCCCCTATAGCTGTCTTTCTTTTAACATAAGTGTCTGTTTCCTTCCCTTATACTTACTGTTCTTTTTTTTTTTTTTTTAAATTTGGTTCACTTCCGGTTCGCGTACCGGCGAGCGAACTGGGAAGCGAACTACGAGAAATAGAGGTTGGCACAGTTCCAAATATTGTACCAATTTTTTAATAACGGGGAGGTAGTTCTGAAAAGAACTTTTTTTTTTATTGTTTTTGTTGTTTTATATTTTTTTTTATTATTTTTCTGAATTTTTTTTTACTTTTTTTGAATTTTTCTGAACAGTTTTATATTTTTTGGGGTTTTTCTTGCAGGGGGCAATGAAAACGATTCATTGTAAAGGGCTCAACAGGAGCAACAAAACAAAAAAAAGTATTTATTATTTGGGGCGTTTCGTACAAACTTGCATATGATAGTCAATAGCTCTGTTGATCAGAGTGATGCTTCTTTCTCCGTAGCAAATGAATCCATTGCAATGTACGCAGACGTGTTTTACTTCATGAAATCTCGTTTGAATATTTGGCACCATCTCCCTGCCCTCTGGTCCCGTTACTTCCGGTACAACAGATCTTCTGGCCATAATAGGGAGATTATCTAGGTCGTTACGAAACTGTGCAGCACTGTAGTTGTTAGGATGCCACCTAGTCATATGGCGATGCATTGTGTAGTTTCCGAAACTGTATTTTTTGTCGGTCCCTCTGGACAGTCTATCTTGACATATAAGGCAAGTTACGTATCTTGCATTTACTTTTTTCTGACCTTTGGGAATTTTAAAAAATTGCCAAATGAAGTTTTCTTTCCGGTGAGACGTCCTGGGCTCCTCAGGCAAAAAGTGCCTCTCTTCGTGCTCGTCGTCCTGTTCCTCTTCTTCCTCTTCTTGCTGAATTATAACTTGAGCAGGTGGTCCACTCTTCCTTGAATGTGGTGGAGGTGGTGGGGAAGCACCAGCTGAAGCTACTAAAGAAGCCATTGCTCACTGGTAACAAAGGGTCTTTCTCTCACAATGATGAAAGTCAGAGTGAGGAAAGAAGGAGGGATTTTCATCATTTGGGAAAAACAATAGTTCTCAACCAATGAAAAGTGTTCATTTTAGATTATATGACCTAGTCTTACATCATTAGGAAACCAAAAGTGAAATGAACCAATGAAAAGTGTTATTACCAAGTCACATGACCTGCTGTGTTTACGTTAAGCGCTTTGCAGGGCCTCCCGGTTTGCTTCCAGAAACCTGTGCTTTGCGACTCGGTAAGCGTACTAGTTCGCTAACGTAGCACGTCATATGACGTATCACGCGACAACGCGAAACGTCATGCGGACGGGAGGCGTCACGATGTTGTTTTCTAACGCGGCAGTTGCGGTAAAGAAACGTTTACCGGCTCGCGGTCTATTTCGCGGCATCAAGGTCAGCTAACGGGAAGCTTCCCGATTCGCGAAGCGGGAACGAAGAAAAAAAAATATTTAAAAAAAAAATTATTCATAAACATATAAAATATATTTTTGGATTTAAAGAAGAATACATTTTACAGCTACAGATATTAGCTGTTAAAAAACCAATGAAATTCACTGAAAAAACCATAGGTTATAGACCATATATAGTTAGGAATTAGCATTTACAAAACCTTGAAAATTCACTGAAAAAACCATAGGTTATAGACCATATATAGTTAGGAATTAGCATTTACAAAACCTTATTTTACTCACACAAAACCATTGAAATTCCATATATAGTTAGTTGCACTAACTATATATCGCGCACCCGCAATCCACTGCTGATGATGTCACATATTACATCATTCATGACATGGTCAGTGACATCACTGATGACATCACTGATGACATCTCAAATGACATCACTGATGACATCACTGATGACATCTCAAATGACATCACTGATGACATCATGACACACCAATACCAGTTACTACATACGCACTCACTGATTCCTACGTCTACACACACATTCACTCATTCACCCATACAATCACTCATACATACAGTCACTCATTATTACAACACTATCATATGCACTCATACACCTATGCAGACAGTCACACACTGCCACTCATCCATGGAGTTACTCACACACCAAGTCAGTCCTGTAAAGAATCAATCACACTTCCATTTCTTCATCTATACAGTTAAACACAGAACACCATACTTCAGTGACATCACTGATGACATCACTAATGACATCTGAAATGACATCACTGATGACATCTCAAATGACATCACTGATGACATCATGACACACCAATACCAGTTACTACATACGCACTCACTGATTCGTACGTCTACACACACATTCACTCATTCACCCATACAATTACTCACACATACAGTCAGTTATTATTAGAACACTATCATATGCACTCATACACCTAGTCAGTCCTGTGAAGAATCAATCACACTTCGATTTCCTCATCTATAGTTAAACACAGAACACCATACTTTTCACACATATACTAACACATACTTACTCTCTTATACAATCACTGATACAAGTACACATTGATATGCACAGCGTCACACACCTCCCAGCCAGCCACACACACACTCAGTCTTCCATCCATCCAGTCATTCTTCAATATGTAAAACGTATTTAAACTTTACAAAAACACACAGACACTAGATGATGTCATCAGTGATGTCACTGACCATGTCATGAATGATGTAATATGTGACATCATCAGCAGTGGATTGCGGGTGCGCGATATATAGTTAGTGCAACTAACTATATATGGAATTTCAATGGTTTTGTGTGAGTAAAATAAGGTTTTCTAAATGCTAATTCCTAACTATATATGGTCTATAACCTATGGTTTTTTCCGTGAATATATATATATATATATATATATATATGAACAAGCAGACCCCTCCAGTCAGGAAAAGGAAAGAGGCCACACAGGGAAACCTTCGGGAGCCGTTTTTAATAGACACAGCATAGCATAATGCATTTCGGTAATCCAACCTTCCTCAGATGCTGCTGCTTCCGTGATGAGGCTCCACCCACGCCTTTAAAGTGTCCTGACTCACCCTCATTGGAAGGTAAGTAACGCCCCTCCTCACCAGTTAGTAATCAGTGAAACTGTAGTCCATAGTAGAACTTCAAGTCCCAGCCTGCATTGCGTCCAAGTGGATGCTGCGTGAAAAGGGGGTTCAATATTCAGGGTGAAGGCGCGGTGAATAAGAATGGAGCATCACGGAAAAATAACAGTCTGAGGCTCACGAAGGTTCCCATTCAACTCCAACCTCGTGTGATGACGTCAGCTCGGCCATGAGACGACAGACAAGTGAATGAAGCTCCTCGTGTGATCACGGGCTGCCACTGGCAGTGGTCCATAGCTTCTTTCACACAGGAGGTGGGCAGAGGTGTTCGATACCTCGAACAATTGAAGAATGCCGTGAAACAGCAGATGCCAGCATTCCTCTGCCACTTGATGGAGCGGAGCCTCTAGCGCGCCTCTGGCATGCACGCAAATGAATGAACAAGCAGACCCCTCCAGTCAGGAAAAGGAAAGAGGCCACACAGGGAAAACTTCGGGAGCCGTTTTTAATAGACACAGCATAGCATAATGCATTTCGGTAATCCAACCTTCCTCAGATGCTGCTGCTTCCGTGATGAGGCTCCACCCACGCCTTTAAAGTGTCCTGACTCACCCTCATTGGAAGGTAAGTAACGCCCCTCCTCACCAGTTAGTAATCAGTGAAACTGTAGTCCATAGTAGAACTTCAAGTCCCAGCCTGCATTGCGTCCAAGTGGATGCTGCGTGAAAAGGGGGTTCAATATTCAGGGTGAAGGCGCGGTGAATAAGAATGGAGCATCACGGAAAAATAACAGTCTGAGGCTCACGAAGGTTCCCATTCAACTCCAACCTCGTGTGATGACGTCAGCTCGGCCATGAGACGACAGACAAGTGAATGAAGCTCCTCGTGTGATCACGGGCTGCCACTGGCAGTGGTCCATAGCTTCTTTCACACAGGAGGTGGGCAGAGGTGTTCGATACCTCGAACAATTGAAGAATGCCGTGAAACAGCAGATGCCAGCATTCCTCTGCCACTTGATGGAGCGGAGCCTCTAGCGCGCCTCTGGCATGCACGCAAATGAATGAACAAGCAGACCCCTCCAGTCAGGAAAAGGAAAGAGGCCACACAGGGAAAACTTCGGGAGCCGTTTTTAATAGACACAGCATAGCATAATGCATTTCGGTAATCCAACCTTCCTCAGATGCTGCTGCTTCCGTGATGAGGCTCCACCCACGCCTTTAAAGTGTCCTGACTCACCCTCATTGGAAGGTAAGTAACGCCCCTCCTCACCAGTTAGTAATCAGTGAAACTGTAGTCCATAGTAGAACTTCAAGTCCCAGCCTAGTATATGCTCTCACTTATGTGAACAAGGCCGCCTAACGGCCGAAACGCATCAGGATTTATTAAGGAATAACTCCATTTACTGTTTCTTCAAACTGGGTGTCCCTGAGTGCTGGCTTCATTTTCATTTTTTGCACGCAATATATATATATATATATATATATATATATATATATATATATATATATATATATATATATATATACCTACCGGCGGTCGCCAGTATGCAGTTATGCTTAGGACCTTGTTTCCTTTCAAAAAGCGCTTTTTCTTTTGCCAATATCTTTAGCGCCGTTTGATGAATCTTTGCAAAACTTTTCAAGCTAATTCTTCACTCAGGACAGCTTCTGTCTTGAAAGGTTCGTGGTGATTCGTCTAGTGGGAGCTGATAAAAAAGGGGGGTTCCAAAACGCATTTTCTCCATGTTAATTTCCATAGGATGTGTGGAACAGGCTACATCCTGAACTGCTGGACGGAATGGCACCCAATTTGGCAAAAAGGTATGTCTTGGTTCAAAAAATGCCCTTTTTGTTAAATGGTGTAAATCCGTTTTGTAGTTCCTGAGAATTGTCAAAAATAATAATATTGATATTTGAGCACCAAGGAGGAACTCTGAACCCTCCCGAGCATGAGCTTCAATTTGATTGGCTGTCAACACTCCAAACAAGGAAGGCATCCATCTTGTGACTTGGTAAAACCAAGTCATAAGAAAAAGGAAATAAAATTGAAAAAATTAAAAATGGGGACAGGGTAGAAACACCCTGACCCCCTAGGCCAGCTCAGTGGGTCTCATAGGGACCCCTTGAGCTAGCCTAGGGGGACCTTCAGGCCCAAAAAAAGCATTAAAAAAAAAAATAGTCCAGAGTCACGCTGGGTTCACAAATCTGGAATAAAAAGAATTGAAGTGCGGTCTCCTGCACTTTGTTTTCCTAAAGCCCCCGGATGGCCCAGGTCCTGGGGGCAGCATTAAATAATAGTGTTGGGGCTATGGGGCCATGCAGCCCCGGGGACAGCCTCCTCCCAGGGAGTTCCTTATTCACATGCAGGGGACTCGCAGCCTCCCCAAGCTCCGGGGACTGCCACCTCCCTGGGGCTTTATTTAAAAAAAAGTGTGGTGGAGCTCTAGCCCACCATGCAACCCGGGAACCAACACCTCCCCAGGTTTTTGTTACTCAATAAAAGGTGTGGCAGGGGCTCCTGCCGCCCCATACTGCCCCAGGGACCACCTCCTAACCAGGGCCTACAGTAATTTAAATTTGGGGTCCGTAGCGGACCCCCAGCCCCAGGGACCACCACCTCCTTGGGACTTTGCACATATGTTGGAGGGGGCCATACATCCTCCTTCATGGAGCCTTCCATTGCCCCTGGGGACTGCCTCCCACCAGGGCCGGCTCCTGCAATGTTCTGGGGTGCCCACCCTCAGGACATTGCTGTTTGCTATGGCAGGGCAGGAGTACGGCTCCCTCCCTGTCATAGCAAACACTGCATTGCTTCTTGGAAGTGAGAGCAGGAAACCTGCTCTCGCTTACAAGAAGCAAAGCAGAATTACTTTTGGGCAAAGGGAGCTGCCGCAGGAGGCGGGGAGCTGGCAGAGACCGTGGGGGCATTAAGGCTCCCTCCACGGTCCCCAACTTGAGGGCCAGCCCCGAGGGATGGGGTTCCTGGGGCCAGAAGAGGCCCAGGAGTGGGGACACTTGGCCCCCTCCCTTTTTTATTCTTTTTAAAATAAAAAAAGGACCGGGTCCTGGGACATCGGGTCCCCGGAGCCATAGTCTCAGGAGGGGTACCATGCGCCCCACCACCTGCAAAAAAGTCTTGCCAGGTCCCAGGGAATGGGGTTCCCGGGGCTAGGTGTGGCGCAGGGGAGGGGGGCCACACAGCCCCCCTCCTGGAAAAAAAGAGGCCAGGCCCCGGGGGATGGGTTCCCTGGGGTGAGAAGTGGCCCAGGGGAGGGCGGACATGTGGCCTACTTCCCGTTTTTTGTTTTTTTATAAAAAATGATCAGGCCCTAGGGGATGGAGTCCCCGGGGCCCAAAAAATACTAAAAGAAGGCGGCCATACAGCCCCCCTTTCTAAAAATATTTCAAAAACTGAAAAGATGGCATCTTGTGGGAGGCCCCGCCCCCTACCTACACCACTGTGCAAATGAGCCTCCTGCCCCATTCTGAATTGGGGGATTAACTCCCTTACAATCCTAAGGGTACTTAGGGGCCAACTAGACCACCAGGTACATCCAGTAATCCCCACAGAGTGGGATTGCTGAGAGGTGGTCTGAGGCCACGCCCTTATTTACACCACTCTGCAAACTCGCCTCTTGGCACACTGCTGGTGGGGCGATGAGGTCCTCTTGTGTCCTGAGGACGTCAGGACACAAGTGGACTTCATCCTCCGAGCAGCAGTGCCCCAGGAGCTGCGTTTGCAGAGTGGTGTAAAAAGGAGGCATGGCCTTTGAGCACTTTTAGCAATCCAGCTGTGTAGGGCTAACTGGAGGTACCAGGAGGGTTAGTTGGCCCTCAGGGCTCCTCAGGGGGTAAGGGGACTTCCTTCTCCAACCGAGAGCACGCCAGTATGCATGTTTGCAGAGTGGTGGACAAAAGGGACATGGCCTGGGGCCACCTATCAGCAATCCCACTGTGTGGGGTTTAAAGGAGGTAACCGGTAAGCTAGTTGGCCCCTAACCCCCTCCAGCGGCAAAGGAGACTTCAATCCCCATCCAAGAGCATGCCAGGGAGCATGTTTGCAGAGTGGTGGGCAAAGGGCACGTGGCCTGCTATGAGAACATAGCAATCCTGCAATGTGGGACTTACTTCTCTTCCTTCTTTTTGCACCCCTCTTGCCTCTTTCTGAACCTCTCTTGCCTCTTTGTACACCTCGTTGACCTTTTTCTGTTCCGCTCTGCTCTGCTTCTTTTTGCACCTCTGTTGGTTATTTCTGCACTGCTCTTGCTTCTTTCTGTACCTCACTTGCTTCTTTCTGCATTTCTCTTGCTTCTTTCTACACCTTTGTTATGTATTTCAGCAATTCTCTTACCTCTTTCTGCACTTCTCTTGCTCATTTCTGTACCTCTCTTCCATCATTATGCACCTCATTTGCTTCTTTCTTCATGCCTCTTACCTCTTTCTGCATCCCTCTTCCCTCTTTCTGCACATCTCTTGCCTCTTTCTGCACACCTGTTCCCTCTTTTGGTACCTTTCCTGCCTGTTTCTGCACTTCTCTTGCTCCTTTTTACACTTCTATAACTTATTTTAGCAATTCTATTGCCTTTTGTTGTACTTCTATTGCTTGTTTCTGCACCTCTCTTCTGTCTTTCTGTACCTCACTTGCTTCTTTATGTGCCCCTCTTGCCTCTTTCTGCACCTCTGTCCCCTCTTTCTACACCTTTTCTGCCTGTTTCCGCACCTCTCTTGCTTCTTTCTACAACTGTGTTGCATCTTTCAGCAATTATCTTCCTCTTTCTGCACTTCTCTTGCTTGTTTTTGGATCACTCCTGCATCTTTCTGTACCTCTGATGCCTCTTTCTGCACCTCACGTGCTTGTTTCTACACCCCTCCTGCCTCTTTCTGCACTTCTCTTGTTTCTTTCTACATCTCTCTTACTTCTTTCTGCTACTCTCTTGTCTCCTTGTACATTTCTCTTGGCAGTTTCTGTACCTCGCTTGCTACTTTTTGTACCTCTCTTGCCTCTTTCTGCACCTCTCTTGCCTCTTCCTGTACTTCACTTGCTTCTTTCTGAACCTCTCTTGCTTCTTTCTGCATCCTTCTTCCTTGTTTGCGCTCTATTGTCTCTTCCTGCTGTCCTCTTACCATTTTCTGTACCTCTCTTGCTTCTTTCTGCACCTCACTGGCCTCTTTCTGCACTTCTCTTACTTCTTTCCTCACCTCTGTTGCTTCTTTCAGCAATTTTATTGCCTCTTTCTGCTCTTCTTTTGCTTGTTTCTGCACCTCTCTTGCATCTTTATGTACCTCTGTTACCTCTTTCTGTACCTCACTTGCCTCTTTGTGTACCGCTCCTATCTCTTTCTGCACTCCTCTTGCCACTTTCAGCACCTCTGTTGCTTCTTTGTGCACTTCTCTTCCTTCTTTCTGCACCCCTCCAGCCTCTTTCTGTATCTCGCTTGCCTCTTTGTGCACCTCTCTTACCTTTTTCTGTACCCCTCTTGCCTCTTTTTGCACCTCTGTTGGTCCTTTCTGCACTGCTCTTGTTTCTTTCTATAGCTAACTTGCCTCTTTCTGCACCTATGTTGCTTCTTTCAGCAATTCTCTTGCCTCATTCTGCATTTCTCTTCCTTCTTTCTGCACCCCTCCTGCCTCTTTCTGTACCTTTCCTGTCTCTTTGTGCACTTCCCCAACCTCTTTCTGTGCTCCTCTTGACTATTTTTGCACCTTTGTTGATTTATTCTGCACTGCTCTGGCTTCTTTCCGGACCCCTCTTGTCTCTTTCTGCACCCCTCCTTTCTCTTTCTGTTCCCCTTTTGCCTCTTTCTGCACCCCTGTCCCCTCATTCTGCACCTTTCCTGCCTGTTTCTGTACCTCTTGTGCCTCTTTCTGTACCTCTGTTGGTTCTTTCTGCACTTCTCTTGCTCTTCCTGCACCCTTCACGCCTCTTTCAGCACCTCTGTTGCTTCTTTCTACACTTCTCTTCCTTCTTTCTGCACCCCTCCTTCCTCTTTCTGTGCCTCTCTTGACTCTTTGTACACCTCCACTACCTTTATCTGCACCCCTCTTGCTTCTTTCTACACCTCTGTTGCTTCTTTCAGCAATTCCCTTGCCTCTTTCTGCAATTCTCTTCCTTCTTTCTGCATCCCTCCTGCCTCTTTCTGTACCTCTCTTGCCTCTTTGTGCACCTCTCTTAACTCTTTCTGCACTTCACGTAGGTAAGTATGCAATATGTTTATTGTGCAGTTAATTAAAACCATTACAAAAAATTGACCATCGTCGATAAGCATTAAAACATAAGTTTAAAATAGGCTTATGACCACAGTTAAAGAGCGCACATTGAGATCACGGAACGGATCCACTCCCCCAACCTTGATGACCCGTAGTCTTGTTTCTTCATTTTTATCAGTTGTGGTTAGCAGCAGTTCATAAGACAGAGTTGCCCCCCTTGTCAGAGTCTTGGCTACAAAATAAA
Source organism: Lissotriton helveticus (assembly GCF_964261635.1). NCBI lineage: Eukaryota > Metazoa > Chordata > Amphibia > Caudata > Salamandridae > Lissotriton > Lissotriton helveticus. Next base: position 52,398,288 of record NC_136062.1, on the reverse strand, counting down.
GACAGGCTGATAAGTGCATGTTTGTAGTGCACTTCACGTGCTTATTTCTGTACCTCTCTTGCCTGTTTTGGCACCTCTGTTGCTTCTTTCTACACTTTTCTTGCCTCTTTCTGTACCTCAGACTTAGAGATAGTTTTTTTCTCCCTGCCCTATTATGTACTACGGCTTTACAGGGGAGGTCATGCCAATCACAGGGGTATCCCAACCCATAGTGTACCCTAGTGTATGTAGGTGTTTTCACTGTATTCTGTCTTTCAGCTTAGCACTGGCTCCAGGCCTGGTTAGTCAGAGTCAGTTACCACCAGTCTGCAAAAAGTTACGGGCACAGGATGACTTTGCAACAAAGCCTCTTTCAGCACCTCTGTTGGTTCTTTCTGCATATCTCTAGCTTCTTTCTGCACCTTTCTTTGTCTTTCTGGACTTCTGTTGCCCATCTTTCTGCATTTCTTTTGCGTCTTTTTCTGCTTTTCTTCCTCTTTCTGCATATGTCCTACCTCTCTAGGCATAGTTAGAAAGTAGCATTAAAAAACCTTTGAAATTCACTGAAAAACCATAGGGTTCAGGGATGTTGTAGTTAGGAATTAGCATTTAAAAAATCTTTGAAATTCACAAAAAAATATAGGTTTCAGGGACTTTATAGTTAGAAAGTAGCATTTAAAAAACCTTAGAAATTCACTGAAATTTCTAAGGTTTTTTAAATGCTACTGACAGTATTACCAAAAACTATATCTAAACGAAGATGTGTCTGATCAGGAGGAAATTAAAGAGGCCCTGAGGTCATGGTTAATGGAGACCGGTGCAAATAAGATCATTGATGACACTACCAAAGCATATCTAGAAAAAGATATCACGCTCACTGAACTACAACTGGCTCTTTCTGACCTGGCCTCAGGGAAAGCTGCGGGCCCTGACAAACTCCCATTAGAACTTTATAAAATCCTTGGAGAATATATAACACCCTTCCTGTTAGATCTATTTATAGGGATCCAGGTGAACGGCATCCCACCGGAATCCTGGAAGGACACGAATATAATTATATTCCCTAAAAAGGGAAAGCCCCCAGAATTACCATCTTCTTACCGCCCAATCTCTCTAATAAACTCAGACTCGAAGCTATATGCAAATATTCTGGCCAATCGGCTCAGGAGGGTCATAGAACATCTGGTTTCTCCGTGGCAGCACAGCTTTATTCCTGGTAAGGGTACCACGGACCACACCCGTAGGGTCAGATCGCTCTTTGACATCATGGGTGTGACGGGTGGCCAGATGTCTATGATCCTCCACAATGCCGAGAAGGCCTTCGACCGCGTTTCTTGGAAATTGTTATGGGCGGTACTTGATCAAAATAACTTCAGGCCCTGCTTTGCTAAATCTATTCAGGCAATGTATCAGGAGCCAAAGGCCAAGGTACTAGTGATGGGCCTTGAATGTGGACCATTTCATATTCTAAGGGGTACAAGGCAGGGATGTCCATGCTCCCCGATTTTGTGTGCTTTGTATATAAACCCCCTGATCCAGAAATTAATATCAAGTGATGCTATTAAACCCATTACTGTTGGCACTCATGAAAATAAGATACTCGCATATGCTGATGGCGTGGCGGTAGTAACACCTAACCCCTCCAAAGCAATCGTTGACATTGAGTGCATTACTCAGGCCTTTGGTCAACTTTCTGGTTATTCTCTTAACTGAGACAAAACTGTGGTTATCTGCACCGATAAGATTGAGCTTGACGATCCAAAGAAGGCAGATAATGCCGTATATCTTGGAATATGTATATCACCCAGGGTAGAGAATATTAATAAACTTAATTAGGAACCCCTAATAAAGGATATAAAGAAAGATCTAACGAGAGTTAATAGTCTTCACCTCTCAATCATTGGTAGAGGGAATTTTTTTAAAATGAATATCCTCCCAAGGCTTTTATAATTATTCGGGGCAATTCCCTTTATAGTGGAGGATAACGTTCTTAAGGCTATCGAATTTCAAATGTCCAAATTTATCTGGAATTATTGGAAACCAAGGAGGGCTATGAATTATATTTCTCTATCACAACATAGAGGTGGACTGGCGATTCCCAACATACTGTTCTACCTTTGGGCCGCCCTCCTCCAGCAAATGTCGCCCTTATTTATTGTAAATTCATCAAATGTAAATATAAATACAGAAGATAATGAGATCCCCTCAATTTAAGAACCGGCAGTAGGAGATAATGCAAAAGGTCTCCTGTTAAGACAAGTAGAACCATCTTACTATAAGAAGGTTAAGTTTAAAATTATAAACAATGCTTTGAAAGTTTGGAAGAAAGTCTCCAGACACCTTGCAATTCCCAAGATTAACAAACATACACCGCTATGGCATTCTTTTGTGTTACCCAGACAAGTCAACGACGATATTGCTAAGAAGTGGGAAAATCTGGGGGTTGCAACTGTGGGGGATTTTTTTAATGGCGATTCAGATACCTGGTTTTTAAACCTTCAAAATAATTTTTCTATTCCAAACACCGATCTTTTTAAGTTCATTCAAATCAAAACAATACTCAGTCTAAAAACCCCTAGTATCTCACTGACTAATATTCCTGTACTCGATCTTATAGGCAAACGATCAACCAGGATAGGTACGCTATACGACGTATTAATGGAAAAGCAGAAGGATGATTTAGAACGTACAGAGACTGTGTGGGCGAGTAAACTTAATAATCCCAATGTGGACATTGAAATGGCTCTGCTGCTTACATCTAGGTTATTCGTATCATCTAATCTAAAAACCATATATAACTTATACTATCCATCTGCAAAGTTGTATACGTGGGGAAAAAGAGCCAATGACAAATGTCCTATATGTAGAATAGGTCCTGCGCACTTGGTTCATATGTTTTATGACTGTACCAAGCTCACTTCCTTCAGACAAATGATATCTGAATTCTGGGAGGAAGTATTTGGTCATAAAGTAGCAGAATCACCTACTCTGTATTTGCTGGGATGTGATAATACTCTTAACCATAGTAAGGAAGAGGAAACTTGTCTGTTCTTGGGCACGGCAGTCTATAGAATAATTCTGGCAGCCAGATGGAAGGAGGCTGATCCCCCGAACTTTCAAATCTGGTTAACCCGCTTCTTGGGGATTTATAAACAGGAAAAAGCAATCTATGCAGCTAGATGGAAAAAGGCTAGAATACATGGGAGCCAAATTTGGCTACCTATCACTGCCTGGATTGATGGTATAAGAAATGTATAATGACGATTTGTGTTTTTCTTTCTTGATGTATGATATTTTATCAGATTTTATGATGTCTTAACTTTCTAAACCATTACTATGAATTACGCGTGTCTACATTTAATACTACCGATTATATGATAAATGCAGATATTTATATATGCTTTTGTACAATATATGGAGTTGCTTGATAAAAATATTTTAAAAAAAAAGAAATTTACTGAAAAAGCACAGGTTTCAGGGACGTTATATTTAGTTGGACATTTTACTCATTCAAAACTAGAGAAATTCAGCTGTTATAGTTAGTTGACCTAACTATAACTCACGCCCCCGCAATGCAATGCCGGTGATGTCACATATTCCATCATTCATGACATGGTCAGTGACATCCCTGATTACATCACTGATGACTTCTCAAATGACATCACTGATGACATCATCCAGTGTGTGTTTCTGAAAAGTTTAAATATGTTTTATATATTTGTATTGTAACCAAAGAAGACGGCCCGGAAAATATCTGTCTGACACGAAAGTGTCTGGTACCTCAAAGGTTTGTTAAGAAAACCCTCACACACCAACCTAGTTGGTGTCATGCTTCATCATCGGGTCGCAGCCGGGTAGCCGAAAGCTACCCAGTTGTGCTACGACACCTGTTTACAGTGGAGCAGGTTTGAGGTGTGAGTGAGTGTGATGAAGTGAGTGGAATACTTAAAAATACCTCCAGATTTCTGCCCATTACTTTATTCCGGGTGAGATGGGGTATGGTTAAAAGGTAAGAGAGTGGATAGCCGTCTTCTTTGGTTACAATATAAATACAGGGAGTCAGTTTCCACCAGTCTGCAAAAAGTTACGGAGGCAGGATGACTTTGCAACAAAGCCTCTTTCAGCACCTCTGTTGGTTCTTTCTGCATATCTCTAGCTTCTTTCTGCACCTTTCTTTGTCTTTCTGGACTTCTGTTGCCCCTCTTTCTGCATTTCTTTTGCGTCTTTTTCTGCTTTTCTTCCTCTTTCTGCACATGTCCTACCTCTGTAGGCATAGTTAGAAATTAGCATTCAAAAAACCTTTGAAATTCACTGAAAAACCATAGGGTTCAGGGATGTTGTAGTTAGGACTTAGCATTTAAAAAACCTGATTCACAAAAAAATATAGGTTTCAGGGACTTTATAGTTAGAAAGTAGCATTTAAAAAACCTTAGAAATTTCTAAGCTTTTTTAAATGCTACTGACAGTATTACCAAAACTATATCTAAACGAAGATGTGTCTGATCAGGAGGAAATTAAAGAGGCCCTGAGGTCATGGTTAATGGAGACCGGTGCAAATAAGATCATTGATGACACTACCAAAGCAGATCTAGAAAAAGATATCCAAGGATGGCTGTCCTCCTGTCCTAGCTCTCTATTTTTGGTTTTGAATTATATATATATATATATTGAATTATATATGTATATGCCAAGGTGTATTGAAGAATGAGTAGGTGTATCAGTGTCTCAATGGATGATTTACTAGGTGTGTGACCGACTATATAAGTGAGAGATTAAACGTGTCTTACTAAATGCATGGGCTTAGTGACTAATCTGTGTCAATGTCTATATAAGTCTGTCAGTTGGTGTGTAAGCGGCGGAATGGGTTAGTGAGTAGCTACATGAGTGTCTACATGGGTTATTGATTAGTTGCCTGAGTATCTGTATGGGTGCCTGAGTATCTGTGTAGGTGGGTGGGGTGTGTGTGACTCTGTGCATAGATGTGTGATTCACTGGGTGTATGGGTTCAAGAGTGCATCTGTGAAGGGCTGCATGGGTGGGTGAGTATGTGCATGGGTGTGTTGGTCAGTGAATGGATGTCTCAGCGGTGTATGTGTGAGTAATTACATATGTAAAAAGCAGTATATGTGAGTGTTGGAGTATATGAATATCTATTTGTGAGAGTGAGCGATTGTGAGAGTGGCTGCGTGGATGAGTGTGTGCTTGTATCAGTGATTGTATAAGAGAGCATGTATGTGTTATTATCTGTATGAATAAGTGCGGTGGTGTGTGTATAAGTGTATAGTTGAGTAAATGGGATTGTGATTGATTCTTTGCATGACTGACTAGATGTGTGAATAACTGTATGGATGAGTGATGGTGTGTGAGTGTCTGTATAGTTGAATGAGTGCATATGATAGTGCTGTATTGATTAGTGACTACATGTATGAGTGACTGTATGGGTGAATGAGTAGATGTGTGTAGAACTAGGAATCAGTGAGTGGGTATATAGTAACTGGTATTGGTGTATCTATGGTTTCGAAAATGGTAGTCTGTGCTTTAGAGTGGGTGTAACAAAGGTTATATTAGGGTATGAGAAGGTATATCAGATTATCACGTGGATGATGTCATCAGTGTTGTCGTTTGAGAAGTCATCAGTGATATCATCAGTGATGTCACTGACTTTGTCATGAATAGTGTAATATGTGACTTAAATAGTAACAGAGTGTATTCTGTAGCTAAGAGGTGCAGCGACATGCGAGGGAGAGTCCATTCCCTGGCCACCAAGCATTACCTGGAGGCCCAGAAGACTGGTTGTGGTACTCCCAGCGCCCAATACAACTTTTCCCAGGGAGTAAAAGATTTTGCAGATCATGCATCCAGAAGGTTTGACAGTAATCCCTGGTGGAATAGAGAATGGTAAATTAAATCTATGTATGTTTCAGTAATCACAAATGGAGTCCTTGCCCTTAACCTAGCTGTTCAGAATCATTTTAGACACCTATAAAAACAGATATATTTATACCTTAGTTTCCAAAAATCCTGTGTTGCCAAATCAGTGGCACTGTGGTTGTTTCAATATATTTAAAAATTACCAATATGTATTGTAAGATTGTGTGTTGTCATCCATGGATGACCCCTTGCTAATGCCTGGTCCTTTGCTGTATCTCAATGTAGGTTGTCTTACATCATAAAACAGTTTACAAACTCCTCTCATATGCACATGGAGGCATAGTGCTTGTAAGATGTACTGTAACCTATGAAATTGAAATTAAAATATTTATAAAGCACACATACACCACGCGGTTTCTTGGCACTAGGGACACAAACCAAGGGGGAGTGAAGAGCCAGACGACTAACGTGGAAAAGCTTGAGCAAACAGAAATGTTTTTAGAGATTTGCGAAATTCTAAATAATGGGGAGAGAACCTGAGGGAGAGGGGAAGGGTATACCAGAAGGTGGGCGCGAGCGTAGAAAATTTTACGCCACCAAACCTCTTCTTCTTGAAACAAGGGACAACCAGAAGAGATTGTGAAGAGGAGCGCAGCTCTCTGCTGGGGCAGTATGCCTTGATCTCGGAAGAAATAAAGTGAGGGGCTATCCCTGCACTAGCCTGGAAGGTGAAACAACCCATCTTAAACAAGGCACGTTCCCGGATAGGCAACCAGTGCAGAGCTTTAAGCAGCGGGGTAACATGGTGGGACTTGGACAGATTGTACACAAGTCGGGCTGCCTGATTCTGCACCAGTTGGAGTCTCCGAATATTGTAAGCGGGGACACCGTTATACAGGGCGTTGCCATAGTCTAAGCGGGAAATCACCATCGCAGACAAAATGAGTTTGAGGGCACAAAAAGAGAAAAAACGGGACACCTTACGAATAGTGCGAAGAGTGAGAAAGCATGAGGAGACAACTGAACTAATCTGTGAGTGCAGGGTGAGGTGCGCATTGAGTTTAATCCCTAAGGTTTTTACCGGGAAAGAAGGGGTGGGAGGGGGACCCAGGGAAGAAGGCCAAAAAAAGGGGACCAGGGACTGGAGGAGCCTCCCGTCAGAACCAAATCGGTTTTGTCGGGGTTAAGCTTCGGATGGTTAAAGCTCATCCAGTCCCTAATGAAAAACATGATAGAGTGAAAGTTGTGAATAGACTCAGGGGAAGAGGATAAATTAAAAACCAATTGAAGATCATCAGCATAGTTGTAGATGGTAACGTCCATCTGCTGAAGTGCAAAAATAAGTGGGGAAATGTACAAATTAAACAACAAAGGAGACAAAGAGGAACCTTGTGGCACTCCACAGTGGACCGATTGAGGGGAAGCAGAGAAGTTGGCCAGATGGACGGCCTGAGTGCGATCCCTCAAAAAGGATGCCAGCCAGACCAGGGCGGACCCCCCGATGCCGGCCGCCTCGACACGGGACAAAAGGATGGTATGGTCCACCGTGTCGAAGGCGGCGGACAAATCAAGGAGAACCAAAGCCTGGGGCTAGCCAGCATTCATGCCCTCTCTGAGGTTGTCCATCACAGAGAGGACAACGGACCCTGTGGAGTGTGCTGGACGAAACCCAGCCTGGCGGGAGGCTAAGCAGCCATTCTCCTCCACAAAGGTACTGAGTGTACTAGTGATATGACGCTCCAGAATTTTGCCAAGGAAAGGGAGGAGGGAGATAGGGCGATAGTTAGCAAGTGAAGATGGGTCAGCAGCAGGCTTTTTTAAAATGGGAATGATGATTGCCGATTTGTGGAACTGAGGGACCGTACCATGATCCAGAGAGTTATTGAGGAAAGTGAGCGGAGGGGAGGGACAGGCCAGATAAATTTGTTTTAAAATGTGTGCAGGGCAGATATCGGATGGGGAACCTGACTTAACCGTCGAGAGGAGAGACAGGAAGGCTTCTGTAGTCAAAAGGGGAAAGTGTTCAAGTGCACATTAGACATGCGTACATAATGTAAATGTATATTTAATTTTCACTCTACTAATTTAAATAGGTAAAAAAAAAGTTTTTTACATCTTCTGCCAGAAAATTGTTGCCAGTCTGTGGTCCATGCCACAGTAACCTCCCGTCTGGATTACCCGAATGCCCTGTATTTGTACCTCCCAGCGTACCAGATAAAGAAATTGCAGATGGTCCAGAATGCGGCTGCAAAATTGATTTAACACGTTCCATTCAAGCAGCATATCTCTCCGCATCTCAAGGAACTGCATTGGCTGTCGGTCACTAATAGAATAAAATTTAAGGCTCTATCCCTAGCCTTTCGGGCATTCCACGGATCTTGCCCCTGCTATTTGAAGCAGAGGCTTGGTGCATATAAGCAGCCTCGCTCTCTCCGTTCAGGTTCCCACTGGCTTGGTGAGCAAAATAACGATCGATTAATCCCAGATCTGTGAATGGGGTGAATGTTTTGCCATTGTGCAACATTCCGTCCATTATCTTGTGTGTTTTGCTGTTCACCCTATGTGGGAAGGGTATGCCCAGATGTGGGTCCTGTGCTCACTACGCCACTGGAGTCAAACTATCCTGGCTGAAGATGGCTGATAGCCAGAAACCGTTCTGTAGTGTTCTGTGCTGTGCCTCACTGGCACCTGTAGATAGAACTCTCTGCCATGTGCATTCTAGGGCTTTGTTGAGAATGTTAGCTGTTGGCAGTTGAAGCCTGGTGCTCTCTTGTGTCGCTGTGTCCTTTGAATGCTGAATAAAACTACAATCTTTATCACAACGTTTCCTGTGTTCCTGACAAATCTACTACAAAATTGTTGGCGACGATCTTCAAACAAGAAACCATGTGATTCACCTCGTACCTGTCATACCAAACGCATCCCAAGAAGCGGTGTTCAACTGATCTTCCTCATCAAGGCTGCAGAGACCTTCTTCACTTTAAACGGAATCGAGCGCTCTTGAGAGATAAGTGTACAACGCGAAACGTGCCGTTTTGTTTCCCTGAGCCACTCGCTGTCTTTTCCTGTATAGCGGATGAGAGAAGAACCGTCTGCGTGATTGGCATGCAGAGATCGCGCATGGTTGGCAACGTTGTCACACGTCAGTGACGTGAAGGTCGGCCATTTTGTGCTCTCTTCGCGTTTTAACTGTATCGAGTGCACGCATTTGGTTGACAGCGTGCGTCTCAGTCTCACGTTAAGACTTTAATGTTAGCGAGTGCACGCATTGATTGTCAGTGTATGTTACAGTCTCTTTTCAAACGCGTTAGGACCTTAATGTTCTTGACAACGTTACCATAGCAACATTGATCCATTTTTTCTTTTAGGAAGACACACTTTTCTCGTTTAAGAACAATGCCCTTATCTTGCATAATTCCCAAAACTTGATTCAAAGATTCGTTGTGACCCTCTTTGTTTTCGCCAAAAATTAAAACATCATCCTGGAAGACAATTACTCCAGGGGTATCTTTAAACATTTTACTCATCAGCCTTTGAAAAACAGCTGCCGCCGACGCGAGGCCGAAAGGCATCCTGCAGTACTGGACACTGCCAAAAGGAGAGACAAATGCAGTCAAATGTTTAGAGGACTCACTCAACACTACCTGATGGTACGCAGAAGCTAGGTCCAACTTAGTGAACCATTTTGCGCCTCTGGTAAGGGACAACAAATCTGTAATTTTTGGCAAAGGGTGTGAGTCAATCCAGATGTTTTTATTTAGACTGCGCAAATCCACACAGACGCGCAAATAACCATTCCTTTTTCTGGCGACAACAAGAGGCGACAACCACAAAGATGACTCAATCGGTTCAATGATCCCTTTCTTGCATAGCTCGATCAGCTCGGCTTCTAGACTATCCCTTACACTAAAAGGGACGACCCTGACTTTATGTTTGATGGGGATGGCACTATATTTTACTCTGATCTCATGACTAAAGTCCTTAATCCTCCCAAGTTCCTTCCCAAAAACAGTGGGAAATTTGCGAGCTAGACTCGCAACGTAGTCATCAGAATCAACCACAGCAAGATTATCAATACAGTTATCAGGTTCAGCTAACCCAACTTGTTCTTTTGCACCTGGTCTTAGGATCAATCCGAACAAACCTCCATGAAACCACCCCAAGATGTTCAACCCTTTAATTGAGACATATATTTTCCCAAAAATTTTCCTGCCCCTGAATTGCAGAACATCCTCAAAATAACCAAGTAGAGCTATTCTTCGTCCTTCATAGGAAACAGGAGCTCTATCAGGAGGTTCAAGTTTTCTCTCTGGCCAAGTTTCCTCAAATAATTCTTGGGTGATCATGGTTACTCTTGCTCCTGAATCTACTAACAGGGAAATTACTTTATCACCTACACCAAAATTTTCATAGGGATCAACACATTCGGAAGGGTCACCAATAATGACTCCATCTTCACGCACAGCTACGACCATCTTCTTAGCATCACCTTTGACGTTATCAACCAAGTGTGAATTTTCATGTACCACCACAACCATATCTCTGAGATCGTCTTGGATGCTGTTAATTGGACTAGAACCCATACCTGTATTATCAAGTAGATCAGAAACATTTCCTACTCCAGTAACATTGTTTAGGCCCTGAGACTTACTGACGAAAGTAGAATTTCCCTGTCTAGGATTCTGACAAATTTTGGCAAAATGACCATATTTTCCACAATTACGACAAACAGAACTCCTAGCAGGACAAAATTTGTTATTCTTGTTGTGTGTTTAGTGTTGTCTAATTGCCTGGTTCGAAGAATGTCAGAGCGGATTATTTTTCACGTTTCCCTATTTCTGGTTATGACTCTGATTTTGAAAAGGATGATGATCAAGAGGATTGTTTTGTTGCTGCTTTAGATCTTGAGGGGATGTGTGCTATCAATGAAGCAGAATGGAGAAGAGAGTTGTTGAGAGATGAGGTACTTATCCAAGTCTTAAGTTTTTTTTAAAAAGGTTGGCCAAAAGAGAAAAATGTCTCAGGACAATTCCAGACTTTTGTTAAGGTTGCCGATGAGCTCACGGTTGAGGATGGCATCCTTATGCGGTGTGGTAGGCTCATTCCTCCTGAGAGTTTAAGAAAACGTCTTCTAGATGGTGCGCATGAAGGTCATTTGGGAAAAACATTCACCAAACGCAGACTACGGGATGTATTTTGGTGGCCACAAATGGATGTGTGTGTTGATGCTCTAGTTGATAGTTGTGTCATTAGTGGATCTTCTGATAAGAGCCACAAATTCAGAACAACCCCTTTGGAGCCTATTCTTCTTCCTGAGAGAGCGTGGGAAAGGATTGGGGTTGATTTAGTTGGTCCTTTTAATCTTTTACCCCCTTCTTCACGTTTTGCTATTGTTGCCATTGATTACTACTCCAAATGGCCAGAGATTCGGTTTATCAATGAACCTTCCTCAGCCAATGTCATTTCTTTTCTTAAAGATGTTTTTCTTAGGGAAGGGTTTCCTTCAGTTGTCATGACGGATAATGGTGTGCAGTTTGTAAGTTCTGAATTTGAATGTTTCCTTAAACAAGGTGGTGTCTCTCACAAGAAGAGTTCCCTTTATCACCCTCAGGCTAATGGCCTTGTTGAAAGGATGAACCGTGTGTTGAACAATTGTGTGAAATGGGCTATTGCCTGCAAGTGTGTTCTTGAAAATGCTGTTCGCTCCATGTTGTGGTTTTATCGCACCACTGCACATTCGTCTACTGGTGTGTCCCCGTTCGAACTTCTAAGAGGGAGGAAACCCTCCACAGTGAGGCACCTGTAGATAGAACTCTCTGCCATGTGCATTCTAGGGCTTTGTTGAGAATGTTAGCAGTTGGCAGTTGAAGCCTGGTGCTCTCTTGTGTCGCTGTGTCCTTTGAATGCTGAATAAAACTACAATCTTTATCACAACGTTTCCTGTGTTCCTGACAAATTTACTACACGTTCCTACGATGCTTGATTCCCGTCCAGGGAAGACATGGCTTGGCAGTTCGGTCTGGACTGTTCCCATGAGGCACAGGGTCAAGACTGATTTGCATATGTCTATACTGGGGTTGCTTGGTGAGCAAAATAACGATGGATTAAACCCAGATCTGTGACTGGGGGTGAATGTTTTGCTATTGTGCAACATTCCGTCCATCATCTTGTGTGTTTTGCTGTTCACCCTATGTGGGAAGGGTATGCCCAGATGTGGGTCCCGTGCTCACTATGCCACTGGAGTCAAGCTATCCTGGCTGCAGAAGGCTGATAGCCAGAACCGGTCCTAGGGTGCTGGATTCCGGTCCAGGGAAGACATGGCTTGGCAGTTCGGTCTGAACTGTTCCCCTGAGTCACAGGGTCAAGACTGATTTGCATATGGGAATGTCTGAACTGGGGTGGCTTGGTGAGCAAAATAACGTTGTCTTAAACCCAGATCTGTGACTGGGGGTGAATGTTTTGCCATTGCACAACATTCCGTCCATCATCTTGTGTGTTTTGCTGTTCACCCTATGTGGGAAGGGTATGCCCAGACGTGGGTCCCGTGCTCACTACGCCACTGAGGTCAAGCTATCCTGGCTGAAGATGGCTGATTGCCAGAAACCGGCCCTAGGGTGCTTGATTTCGGTCCAGAGAAGACATGGCTTGGCAGTTCGGTCTGGACTGTTCCCATGAGGCACAGGGTCAAGACTGATTTGCATACGGCCATGTCTGCCCTGGGGTGGCTTGGTGAGCAAAATAACAATGGATTAAACCCAGATCTGTGACTAGGGGTGAATGTTTTGCCATTGTGCAACATTCGGTCCAACATCTGGTGTGTTTTGCTGTTCACCCTATGTGGGAAGATTATTCCCATACGTGGGTCCCGTGCTCACTACGCCACTGGAGTCAAGCTATCCTGGCTGAAGAAGGCTGATAGCCAGAAACTGGTCCTAGGATGCTTGATACCAGTCCAGGGAAGACATGGCTTGGCAGTTCGGTCTGGACTGATTTGCATATGGCCATGTCTGAACTGGGGTGGCTTGGTGAGCAACATAACAATGGATTATACCCAGATCTGTGACTGGGGATGAATGTTTTGCCATTGTGCAACATTCCGTCCATCATCTTGTGTGTTTTGCTGGTCACCCTATGTGGGAAGGGTATGGCCAGATGTGGGTCCCGTGCTCACTACGCCACTGGAGTCAAGCTATCCTGGCTGAAGACGGCTGATAGCCAGAAACCGGTCATAGGATGCTTGATTCCGATCCAGGGAGTGTCTTGGCATTACGTTCTGGACTGTTCTCATGAGGCACAGGGTCAAGACTGATTTGCATATGGCCATGTCTGAACTGGGGTGGCTTGGTGAGCAAAATAACGATGGATTAAACCCAGATCTTTGACTGAGGGTGAATGTTTTGCCATTGTGGAACATTCCGTCCATCATCTTGTGTGTTTTGCTGTTCACCCTATGTGGGAAGGGTATGCCCAGACATGGGTCCCGTGCTGACTACGCCACTGTAGTCAAGCTAGCCTGGCTGAAGACGGCTGATAGCCAGAAACCGGTCCAGGAAAGACATGGCTTGGTAGTTCGGTCTGGACTGATTTTCATATGGCCATGTCTGAACTGGGGTGGCTTGGTGACCAAAATAACGATGGATTAAACCCAGATCTGTGACTAGGGGTGAATGTTTTGCCATTGTGCAACATTCCGTCCATCATCTTGTGTGTTTTGCTGTTCACCCTATGTGGGAAGGGTATGCCCAGACGTGGGTCCCGTGCTTACTACGCCACTAGAGTCAAGCTATCCTGGCTGAAGATGGCTGATAGCCAGAAACCAGTCCTAGGATGCATGATTCCGGTCCAGGGAAGACATGGCTTGGCAGTTCAGTCTGGACTGTTTCCATGAGGCACAGGGTTAAGACTGATTTGCATATGGCCATGTCTGAACTGGGGTGGCTTGGTGAGCAAAATAACGATGGATTAAACCCAGATCTTTGACTGAGGGTGAATGTTTTGCCATTGTGCAACATTCCGTCCATCATCTTGTGTGTTTTGCTGTTCACCCTATGTGGGAAGGGTATGCCCAGACATGGGTCCCGTGCTGACTACGCCACTGTAGTCAAGTTAGCCTGGCTGAAGACGGCTGATAGCCAGAAACCGGTCCAGGAAAGACATGGCTTGGTAGTTCGGTCTGGACTGATTTGCATATGGCCATATCTGAACTGGGGTGGCTTGGTGAGCAAAATAACTATGGATTACACCCAGATCTGTGACTGGAGTTGAACGTTTTGCCATTGTGTAACATTCCATCCATCATATTGCGTGTTTTGCTGTCCACCCTATGTGGGAAGGGTATGCCCAGACGTGGGTCCCCTGCTCACTACGCCACTGGAGTCAAGCTATCGTGGCTGAAGACGTCTGATAGCCAGAAACCGGTCCTAGGATGCTTGATTCCGGTCCAGGGAAGACATGGCTTTGCAGTTTGGTCTGGACTGTTCCCATGAAGCACAGGGTCAGGACTGATCTGCATATGGCCACGTCTGAAATGTGGTGGCAAAATAACGATGGATTAAACCCAGATCTGTGACCTACTTGCTTGGAGAAATCATAGCGTGTATATTCAAAAGTTTCCAATCATGTTCTGTGGCATGCTGATTATAAGTATTATTAATGCACTATTTACATTGCACTGTAAATATGATGACCAATGCCATTCAAATCCAATAGGTTGTACCATGGTTTGTTTTGGCTGCTGTGAGGCCTTGAAATGGCTCAGCTCTCATATGTCCTCTCTACTGTGTTAAGATGAATGTCTAGTACATGGAATATAAACTTCCTAAATAACAATCTACATTTCAGAACGTCTCTTCATCAGTGTTACTGAAATGTGCCTCTGTGTACAGTAACCTGCATTAGTAAAAAGTGAAAAATCACACAAAGGCCCCAACAACCCATTAATCATTATTTTCTCTTTTCTTTAGGTTGTGTCATCATTCTGTAGCTGAAGACTGATTTGAGATACAATACTGACCTTTCATGTTTTTATATTTTTTAATTCATATTAGGACCAACACCCAGGGCCTGTGGACCACCTCCTACAACCAAATACACCTCTGCTCCAGGCCATGATCAAACCCTTAGTGAGGACACCACTCCTGCAAGTCCTGATGATGAAGGGATGCCTGGTCCATCTTGTCTGTTTGGGAATGCAGCCCCAGTAAGTCACACTCAGCCCACACCTATACCTCCCACCCCAGCTGCTACAGCAACTGCACATATGGACACTTTTACTCCTTGTTTCTAGAGGAACAAAACTCCCACCTTGTGCCCCCAGTCCTGGCTACAGTTGAACAACCACCTCCAGTTGTGCCAGGACCCAGTGGGATGGGCCGCACTGCCTCAAGGGCACATGGTAGTGGGAGTAAACGTCATGGGAGGGAATCAGTGGCCAGGAAAGTGAGGCCAATGGAATAATTGTCACCCATTGACCAAGTCTTGGGAACAATACAGAAGTCCCAAGATGTGATGGGCCAGGTGATAACAGAGATCAGGGACCTTAAGCAGAGGCAGAGGGAACACAATATTGAGCTACATAATCTGAACTCCAATGTATGCTCCTTGATTGTGTTGATGTTTGACATTTATCATCAAATTTACAGGGCTTTTCCTGTACCATCTACCCCTGTGTGTGGTCCTTCTGCACCAGGACCCAATACACCTTCCACAGACAGGTAGGTCCTGCCACAGCAGGTAATTGATCCAACCACCCCAAACCTGGCACCTGTGCCCCCCCCCCCCCCGGGGACGTTCATCCAGACCACCAAGAGAGGATGGCAATACCTCCACCACCACCTCCAAGAAATGACAAACCATATTTTCTCCAGTGAGTGTCTACCATTCACTCTGTGGACTATTCCATGGACCCATTTCCTTTTCCAAGGAGAGATGTATTTTGTACATTGGACTCCAAACACTTCTCAGCGAATAAACTTTCATCCACCATGATGGACTTTTAAAAAAATGTGTACTATTATGTTATGGTTTCCAAGCTATTGCATCATCTTTTTGTTAAAAATAAATGCACATATATCAAAGTGAAAGACTGGTGTTGCATTTATTGTGATAATTCGCCTTCTCTGTCTTCTGTACATCATCATTTTTTAAATCTGTCAAACAATATGATACTAAAACAATCATCGATACCAACTTGGTAATGTGTTTACCATGTTCAAATAAGATGGAAAAAGAAAAAACAATGATATATGAATGTATTGGCGTCATAAATATCTAGGTAACAAGTTTGTGACACAATCAAACATGCATTCCACAAAACAAACAGAAGCCAAACAGCCCGTGACATATATAGAAGTTGTCAATCCAGAACCTTGACACCATGGAAAAGAGTGAATATTACATGGAATCAAACTAAGTAGCACAACTATTATTGTTGCATGACCTCAGCTGGAGCCAGACATCCTGCCCTCACAATTGGAATCCTACATCAATAACACCAAAGTTCACATTATAGCAGTACAAATATTTGAGGCAACATTACCATTTCATGACACTGTGGCTGTATCTGGTGCCATGTTACTACTACCATTTAATGGAGTGCTAATTCCTTCAACTATGAGGAGACACATCAACAGCTTCCTATACTGAATGCCAATTGAAGATTTAGCCAATGCGAAGGGAGACCCGTATACGATGGCCTGACATACACAAGTGGTTAGAGGACGTTAGGCAGCACATATTTTCTCCATGGCAACATCCCATACAAAACAATTCTAATTCAATTTCAAGAACATCCATTCAATCACAGTGAAAGCTGTCACTGTACAAGATCTATCCATCCCATGTAGGTGTCTGTCCCAGAATCAACCCATGTTCCCTTTGTACTTTCCGGCATTCCTGCCGTCACTGCCCTGGCTCCAGACTAACGACCGAAGGGTCTGCATCCCTTTGTGTGAAGACAGGACACACCCTATTCAGGTGTAAGTGAGGCTGTGCCTAGCTTCTTTCTCCCATCCTGTCAGTGATAGCCCATCCAGTCACACATAAGCTTTCATTGTGTGTGGCTGTCTACGAGAAATACACAAGCACAGCTATCATCTACACTCAGTCATAGACCAGAAACAGGCTGCAGGAACCAATGGCCTAGGCAAGAAAATGTAATCTCCACTAAAGTGCCATTTTCAGAATTGCAATTCAAAATCCAACTTCATCATAAGTTGGATTTTAAACTGTGAATCCAGAGACATCAAACATAACTTGTTTTCTCTTCCCATTTGGAAATTGTACTTAGAAAATGTAATAAGGCAACTCCAATGTTAGCGAATAACTAATTTAAGACTTTTTCACTACCAGGACACCCTGCCCTCTGGGCTGTCTAAGAACTACTATAGAAGTGACTTATATGCATTAAAAAGGGAGGTTTCGGCCTGGCAAAAGGTTTATTTTGCCAGGTCGATATGGCAGTTTAAAACTGCACATACAAGCACTGTTATTGCAGGCCTAAGACATGCTTAAAGGGCTACCTAAGTGGGTGCAAAACCTGTTCTGCAGACTCACTAGTACCATTTAATTTACAGGCCCTAGGTACATTTAGTATCATTCTACTAGGGACTTATAAATACATTGAATGTGCCAATTGGGGGTAAGCCAAGATTATTATGTTTGGAGGAGAGAGCACAAGCACTTTAGCACTCATTAGCAGTGGTAAAGTGTGCAGAGCCCTAATGCCAGCAAAGAAAGATCAGGAAAAATGAAGGAGGAAGGCAAAGAAATTGGGAGGAAGGCCCCCCTAAGACAGTTTATGGTCATGGTTCATGGCCCATAGCAATTCGCACTTATAGTAGTAGGTCAAAACAGATAGCGACGGGCACGTACGTATTGTGGACTCTCTGGGTAAACACAGGCAATCAGCTCAAGGCTTACCCCAGAGACATTGTGTATTAACTCTAAATACAAATGAATTCTAAATTCATTTCTCAACCCCAGCTATTAAAATTCACAGTCTAGTTTTAAGACACTTTCAATAGATTTTCTTACATAGTTTAAATATATTTAAAGTATAACAAGCTCAAATCAATGGACAGTGAAAGAAATTTGCTATGACATGGAGACCGATCACTAGTCAAAAAAGTGACATCAAGAGGCCTCTTTATTGATGGAGTTCCACCTGTCCACTGTTATAGCCATAATCTTTTTCAAAACAGTTTGCCTCACATCCAAATTCCTCTTAGGCCTGGCCTCCCTATACATCTATATGGTACCAATAAAGATGCAATATACTTTTTTTTATCCCCCACTAATCATAATCCACAGACCCACACTCCAGATATGGGCTCAGATGGGACAACATCTTTTCTGTCCAACCCCAAAACTAGAAAAGTTTTCTTCCATAAAAATAATGTACTTACTCTCCATTATCCCTGGGATTTCACTCATGCTTAACTCATAAGCTCTCATATTGCAAAGTGAGATGATGTTGGCTGCATCTTTAAAGTTTAATAATCAGAGATGCAATTATAGAATGATTTAGCTAACTGTGAGGAAGTCACTAGCATAATAAAGAGAAAAACAATGCAGATTTCTATGCATTCTACTAAACATTCCACTGCATCATTGGGGCTGTGCACTAACATCTTCTATGGCACCCTTTGCCATTTGTGTGGTGGCTTAGCTGAGTTCAAGGATTACCCTTGCAAGAGGTGGCAAGGACTTCAGGGAACAATAAACAGAGTACTTAAAGAGATAAAACATGTATTGACCTGACAAAAGTGAATCTCCTGAACAGGAAATGTTTGAATAAAATTCCAGTAAGATACAATATAAGCAGTAACTACCAACTAATAGGGCTTTACAGATAAGGCGTAGAATATATTATTTCATTAAAGGAGACTATTCAAGTGCTCGGAAGTGTGGAAATGCTCACTGGGTACCTCATTGTAAGGATGGAACTAGAAGTGACCAGGAAAGCATGTCCTTGGCAGTGAGTTCAATTAACAGAGTTACCTTTCACACATCAGAGGGTTCCTTTACACGAGAGCACTTAGCAAATAATAACTTAAAATGTCTTGGCTTTCTGCTATCAGCTCAAGCATTGCTAGCTATTATTGAGCTTGAATTTGAAAAAATCATTTTGGACAGGAACAGGTACTCCTACATCAGGTGTTGAGATTTATGTGGAAGTTACATTTAGCAGCAGTTTCCATTGAAGGCGGTGTCTGAAGGTGATATATGTCTCTTGATATATGTCGTTTAGGATTCTTAGTTCATACAGAAATTGAATTTTGATACACCTGTTGGTGGCATTCAAGATGAGTCTTCACACTGATACTGTCAGTGGCAACTATAGGTCTTATTTAGAGTTTGGCAGGCAAGATACTCTATTAAAACATGGTAAATATCTGGTGTGTACCATAGACTATATTGCATTTGCAATATGGCAGAGAGGACATATGCTACAAAATGGTGATGGATTAGGTCCTATGCAACTAAATAAAGCTATGTGACTAATAAATGCAAGTGCTGATTGCGAGTTGTTTTGCACCAACATTCAATTCCTAGTCAGTGATTTGAGCTACTCATCCTAGATCCTAAAAGATCTTTGAAGACGGTCTCTTTTATTCTTCACTAAAAATATCAGAGAATTGTATAGGACAATCAGAGCAAATCAACAAAGTGCCAGTAGTACCAGGATAGACCAACATTATAGCATTCATCTATACTTCAGATACATTAAAATCAGAGGACAATCGGAGACCAGGCAGAGGCCCCAAAGATTCCATAGAACAAATGCCATTGACAAATTGGAAGGGCAACACCCTTGCTCACCTGTGTGCATTTTACCTTGGACAGCCATTTTCCTGGCACTCCACAGCTACCCTCCACTACAGGAGTAACATCCTCCAATAGTTCAATGGCCCAATAACAAGCCAGTGCCACCAGAATGTTGGTTACCATTGAAAACTGTTGAGCAGGCCAAAGACAAGAGGCCATGCAATGGGCCAGGAGGAATCAAAGTATCACCAAAATGGTGTTGTGCTGTTCCTCTAAGGGGGGTAGAGGAGAAAGAAGTAAGAGGAGTCAACACAAAAGGCTAGGACCCACTTCAACTAAGTGCGTTCTACAGTTGGGAATCCATTGGTTGGATTGTAATGCCCTCACACACCCTCTGTCATGCTTTATCATATGGGCTGCTCCTCATTGGGTCGGCAGTGCAATACCCAACGGGCTCACCTAAAAGGGGCACTTTATCAGAGATCTTTTATCCAACAGCTGTATGGTGAAGTGCGGGTGTGTAGGTGGATTAAGATAGGGCTGGGAGTACCTAGCGTCGATTATTTTATTCTGGGGGTCTCCTGCCCTAATTAAAAACAGTGAACACGGCACTCATCAGGATGTAATGTCTCCTATTAGTGTGTCCGTTACTAAGAATTAAAGGTCAACAAGTTTCTGCCGTTGTGTATAATAATTTGCGATTCTTCAGGACCGGAAAATACAAAAACAATTTACACTTAAAAATCATTGGCGGTCCATTTAAGCCAAAGAAGAGGGTCTTTCTCTAATATGTGGTTGTAACTGTGATCTTTTGGATCTGCCTGTAATGGGAGAAAGAAGGAACAACATTTCAGGCATGAAAGATTACAGACAATTAAAATGGTGTAGCATAAGTAGTGACTCCAAACTCAGTTCTATGGTTTTAAGTGGTGAACGCAATATCACGAAAGAATATAAAATGCATAAAAGTAAAGTGAGTTGGTGAACTAACACAGTGAGCTATGGTGGTTAAACTCCCCTGTGGAGAATTGAAGCAGTTGCATAAAAATCAGGTTAGACTCACCTACATTTTCAAAAATCCAGGCTTCAACAGTACCCGGTGGTTATCACATAGGGCTTGGCTCCTATGTGTTAGGACTGTGAAAACAAAGGACAGTGTGTACTCACTGGTAAAGGGGACTGTACATGGTGGTGGTAGGGTGGTATCTAGACTCCAGGCCCAAAATCATCATTCATGTGGTTAAAAACATGGTTGAAAACATGCCCTTACTCAACATAAAGTGTATGAATACACGTAGGACAAAGTGGTAATCCCTAGTCATCACCCCAAATTAGTAGTTATGTCGGAATCACTGCGTGTGCTTATAGAAACCCTGAACCAAGCATGTGTTTTTGGATGTTGATAGTAGAGTCACTATGTGAACGCTGTGTAAAATAGTCACTCTATGCTGCAAGTTCGTTTAAGTGGGCCAAAGGTAACACAGGGCTACTCATGATTCCAGTCTGAAGGGGGTGTTGTGCTCCCAATGTGATGTCAAATGGGACCAATACCAGCACCAGCTTTATAGCTGGGATCATCTCTAAAGGTGCATAGGCAGTGCGTTAATGGCGGTGAAAAATGAACGATTAGACTACACAAGCCGTACGTGCTTGTATCTACTGACTCAGTGGTTTTAAAGGTGGTGTAGGAGGAGTCAATACAACCAATCGAAAATGATACTCCCCCCACCCTACCAAAACCTACAGCTCAACTTCCTGTTTTCTTCCATAAATCATCCACTTCAAATGCCTGTCTATGGCAGAGATCTGGTTTGAGAAGGCTGGCTCAGCCAGGTTCTGCGCAAGCAAAATGTATGACTGCTTCAGCTACTGTCTCCAACCAGCATCCTAAAAAGACATGTGTGCTGCCACCTAGCAGGGAGTATGAGGCTAGCATCAAGTGTGCCCCTTGGATCCCTGGAGTAGCTATTCTGAAAGATGGATACAATCTTGACTTTTAAATCTTCTGACCCTTATGAACACAAGTACTTTAGTGCCACAGGAGTTTGCACATTGTTTTACTTATGGCTGGCAAAAGAAGAACAGAAAGAAGTCTTACCCGATAGAGCAGTGGTGTAGTTAAAGCCCTGCTTTCGCAGCTTAAGCAGGACTTTTGTTGACATATGTAAATAGTAATGAGCCTGCTCTTTCTGCAGCTCTGCAGACAAAATCGCTTAAAACATAAGGGAAAATAATGTCAGATGTCAGGGATGTGAAGCCAATCACACAGCAGCGACACAATAGGCACACCACAAAAGAAACTCCACAAAAGGGTCTGTAAAAATAGTCTTTGTATTATCCATAAAACACATTAGAATCATTATCACAAATGTACACTGTACCACCTGGCACTAGGCAATACTTTACAGGAGATGTATATACAGGGCAGGGCCAATCGGGCCACTGTCATAACCATTAGTATCACAAGTATTGAAAATAACACAACCAGTAACTACTGGTATTAGCATTAGGCATAAGCATTAGGCATGAACACAGTATGTGTAATCACATTAGGCAGAAACCATATTATGCATCATCACATTAGGTCCCTGGGCCCACCAGCACACCAGGTGCTCACAGGCAAACTGGCCTTCTTCGGGGGCATGTCTAAGATTTACCCGCCATGCCCTCATGTCCAAATAGTCAGTGCTCTAAGCTGCCACGGCAGAAGGGTACAGGCCCCACAGGCTGGTACCAAACATATGGGTGTGAGGATGTAACTCACCCTGGTCTCTCTTGAGACCCAAAATGCCCCCAACGTTGCAGCTGCCACGATCGGGCGGTACAGCTGTGTGCAAAACTCTAGGCACCAACAGTGCCTTGGGAGCCCCCATGACTGGGGCTCCTCTCGCAGGATGACTCAGCACCAACAGTGTCTTTCAAGCCCCCCTCACCGGGACTTCTATAGTGGGCCAAAAAGGAAGGCAGCAACCTGCAGTCTGGCAGCATAGCTGTAAGTATGGCCCTTCACCCACAGTGCTTTGGACAGGCCCCACTCATTAGGGCCTTTCTTCTCCTGTGGCAACATGCAGGACTTCAGCCGGGAGAACGCAAGGTTCCAGTCCTCTTTTCTCGGGGTCCGGGGAGTCTGCGGGGCTCCACCTCTAAATGCAGGCACAAGGGGATACCTCAGCATGGAGCGGAGTGTCCGTTGACCTTCTCTTCTTTCCCGGCAGCATGGGGGGCTCCCACCAGCACACGGGGCCCCGCCCACCTCCAGGCTCAATCATGCCTGACTTCCAGCAGCTACGTCTGCCCTGATTGGTCCACCGTATGTGGTACGGCCCTGCCCACAACCAGGTAGCTTGCCTGGCTTCCTGGATGCCGTTCGTAGTGCGGCGGCTCTCGGTGCAACAAAAATGGGCGGGTGGGCTACCGCTCCACCTCCAGGCAGCACAGGGGAATCGGAATACTTTGTGGCAGATCGCTTTTGAGCGCCAAGACCCCTGGGGCACTCCTCATGCCCTGGGGTGTTGTTGGCCCCCCTCTGGGGCTCTGGTCACTTTCAGAAGAGAGCGCGGCCCACGCTGCAGGGCTCAAGCGCTCCTCCTGTCCTTGGCACCAGGCAAACAACCCTGAAGCGCCAATGAGGCCCCAAGTTCCAAGTTCAGAGGGGCAGATCTGGTCACAGGCAGGACAGCACATAGAGAACCCCAGGAAGGAGCAGCTGGGTCCCACGGCGGTTCCACCTTGCCCAGTAGTCCTGCAGCAATGCATCTCCAACTAGGTACAGGTAAGCACCCAGACATGGGGTCAAGGCCCCAATATTTATAGCAGCCAGGTCTTTGTCCTGTCCTGGCACAGCGCTTGGGGATCCAGTCCCAACTGGTTCTGGGGGCACTGAAGAATTTTCTATACAGCGCTCACACCCTCCTTTATCAGGTTAAGTTCTGGCCCCAGACACACCACAGGGGGGGCGGAGCCAGCATTGTATTAGCCAGTCACGGACCTATTCAGGGTCAGGGCCTACTCCTCCCGCCACTCTGAATGCTGATCAGGTCCAAGCAGCCTAGAGCTGATTCACCCATCCCCTTTGGAGCTATGGCACCTCTCTAGTCCCTGTCACTCCAGAGCCAGACATGCAATTCACAACAGACGGGCACAAAGACACATAGCACACAGAAATGCCAACTTCTAAAAGTGGCATTTCTAAAATAGTGACAATAAATCTGCGCACAACATTACGCAGCATTTATTACCACTATTCCAAACATACCAATGTGACCATGCTGCTCCTCTCATATTAGAAATTACCACTGAAACACTTATCAGGGAATACCCAATGCAGTCCTATGAGAGGGCAGCCTCACAGCAGTGAGAAACCAAAATGGCTGTTTGTCACTTCCAGGACATGTCACACATTCAAGGCACATGTTACTTGTTACTTATTATACTGCCTAGGGGTGACTGACATGTAGTAAAAGGTGGGTCACAGACGTGGCACCCACTTTATGTGCCACGTCACAGCTGCGGTAAACTGCACGTACAGGCCCTGCAATGACAGAGGCCTGAGACAGGTTTGAAAGGCTACTTTGGTGGGTGGCGCAAGCAGCGCTACAAGCCCACCAGTAGCATTTAATTTACTGGTCCCCGGTATCTGAGATTCCACTTTACAAGGGACTGACAGGTAAATTAAATACATCAAACAGGTGTAGACCAATCTTACCATGTTTACCAGAGAGAGCACACACACTTTACACTGGACAGCAGTGCTAACGTGCCCAGATTCCTAAAACCACCAACACCAAGACTAGGAGGAGGGCTAAAGTTCAGGGATGACCCTGCAAAAAGGGCTGAGTCCAACAGTAAAGAATACCTAGAAGGAGAAATGATGGGAAAGAGATAGAGGTCTGGAAGGATCAGTGAAAGAAAGGTCACATTTAACATAAGAAGAAACTGTGTCAAAAGAATGAAATGATCAATACAAGGGTGAAAAGACAGAAGGATGTCAGATTAAATCCACACATGAATTTGCAGATGTATTTTGCTTATTTTGTCTATAATTATTCCAATAAAATTTCTTGAACTTAAAAAAAAATCCACACATGAATGGGTGGTTGAAAGAAAGAATGGCTGGAATGATGAAAGGCTGGATGAATGAGTTGTGGAAGAATGGATGTCTGGCTGGAAGCATGAAGGCATGCATGAATGAAATGATTAAAATAGGGTAAAATGATGGATGTTTGAAAAAGAATGGATATATGATGGGAAAAGAATGGCTGAGTGTGAGTGGAAGGATGGATAGAAGGATGTAATAATGAAAGGGTAGATAGACTGAATGATAAATCAGGGATGAAATAGTTAAAGGACGGATAGAGGAATGAAGAGCGGAAAGATGGATGGATGCATAAAAGGCTTAAAGGATGGAGAGATAGATGGACAGCAAGGCGGAATGAAGGGATCTCATCTGCAGTTGGTAGGGCTTACTCGCTTAACTCACCCAACAACATATGAGGCATGGATCAAAGTGGATTATATCAATTTTCTATCTACTGCCTAGTCAAAGGCTTAGTGTTGCTGTACATAGGTCAAGATGCTAAAATTTTAGGAATCATATGAAGTTTTGCTGCAGTATATTTAGCCCACAAACATGTCTGAAGGGCGTTAAAGAATGTTAAAAAAGAATTAGATGACGTCATATATTTTTCCTTTTAGGCACAATGAGATTAAGGGCCTGAATTCGATGTCGGGAGGAAAGCCTAAGACAATTTGTCAAAGACTTTCTGCCTGACATTGGGGGCTTCCATGTGACTGCCGTATTATGATGATATCGGTCAAAGGGAAACCCAGGGGGGAGCCTGCTCCTCTGCCGATGGGCTCACAGAGGCCGTCGGTAGAGGAGCAGAATTGCAATCCCACCAATGATGGAGAAGCCAGCCTCGGCTCCACCGTTGGAATTACAATGCCGGTTTCCAACAGCTTTTGCATGTCAGCCTTTCTGATATAGAAAGGCTGTCGGATAGTGACTTTAGGGGCACCTAGCCAGGCCCCCTTCCCCTGGCCCTCTGCTAGGTTGCCTACTGTGCTCCCCTAAACATCCCTGCAGCATAAGGCAGGCACAGTGAGGTGCCTGCCACACGGTGTAGGGATGTTTCCAAACATCCAGCTCACTATGGCAGCTTGTGCAATGGGCCTTTTCCACCCGTCGTGCAAGCTCCCATGGTAAAATCTATGTGTACGACTACCCTATGGGTGGTCGCATTATAATACTGAGGTTGGAACCATCGACCTAAGGTTGGGCAGTTCCATACCGCTACGATGTATGTCCATCCCACATCATAATGAGCCACTAAGAGATTTGCCAAGAATCACAGGATGTCGAGTTTTGGCCATGTCTCAAACATAGTTCCCCATTGTCCAGAGTCGGCAGCTCTTCCCTCTAGACTACATCATTTCCCAATAGTGCCCACACTCCCAGCGCTTACCCCCCTCTGCGCCCCATAACTCACATACCAAGGAAACCATGAGACAAATTAGTGGGAAAGCAGTGGTGCAGGTTTATTTTGCACAACAAGTGGAAATAAGGTGGGTCATCTTACGGGCGATCCAATGCGGCAGCCCCTCGCCGTCCCGCATGCCTAATGAGCCATTCTTGCACGGCGAGTCGATGCTCTGACGGTGCAGTCCCTTATCACTTTCTTTCGTTCACTCCCGCCCCCCCTGTCAGGGCGGAGCGATGAGGCACACCCCCGGTCGGTTCAGGCCCCCCGACCGCCCGAAGGACTAACGGGGCGCCGACGCTGTTCGCTGGAACCCCCTCGGCTCCAGGTTCTTGGCTCAGGCACCCCTACTGTGCCAGGCAGAGGTATTGACTGTGTCCTTCTGCCGCAGAGGTACCCCTACTGTCCATCTGCCTCCAGATCGCCCTGTGACTCCGCCTGCAACACAAAATTAGACCGTTAACAGTTCCAAACATGCCTGCCTGCCGCTCTGCCGCTGGGTCTGGGTCAGGGAGGGAACAGCGCAGAGCAGCCAGGAATGCGACGGCAGGAAAGGCCGAGCCTCGCTGCCACGCTAGCTTTAAACCCTTAGGGGGCCGCCCCTCGCACCTGGCGGCCCGCGCCCATAGGACAAGCATGAAAGGGGGCGGGCCAGAGCTGGCGTGCGCGCGGAATGTGGGACTAAGATGCTGTCTTCGCTTAGCTCCCCTTCGCGTCGCGCGGCCAGCGGCATAGTGCCCACACTCCCAGCGCTTACCCCCCTCTGCGCCCCATAACTCACATACCAAGGAAACCATGAGACAAATTAGTGGGAAAGCAGTGGTGCAGGTTTATTTTGCACAACAAGTGGAAATAAGGTGGGTCATCTTACGGGCGATCCAATGCGGCAGCCCCTCGCCGTCCCGCATGCCTAATGAGCCATTCTTGCACGGCGAGTCGATGCTCTGACGGTGCAGTCCCTTATCACTTTCTTTCGTTCACTCCCGCCTCCCCTGTCAGGGCGGAGCGATGAGGCACACCCCCGGTCGGTTCAGGCCCCCCGACCGCCCGAAGGACTAACGGGGCGCCGACGCTGTTCGCTGGAACCCCCTCGGCTCCAGGTTCTTGGCTCAGGCACCCCTACTGTGCCAGGCAGAGGTATTGACTGTGTCCTTCTGCCGCAGAGGTACCCCTACTGTCCATCTGCCTCCAGATCGCCCTGTACTCCGCCACAGCTCTGGAGGAGGCCCCCGTCGATGACAGAGCCCCCCCACCACCTTATACTCTTCCTACTGTTTTCCTCACTTGTATCTTACTGTGCCTTGCTGCATTGGTACCTGTCAGCCAGGTCACTGGCACCCTGCTGCTGTTAGGCACTCTTCCAAATCTAAGAGGAAGACATCCATGCCCAGCCCCGACAAGTGCACCCCGTCCTTTTCGTAATAACCCACAGTCCTTTCCTAAATCAATGCATGCCTGATGAACCCCAGGCCTCTCCTTTCCATGAATTTCTGCATGGCCCGGTTTACCCTCTTCCTGCCCTGCTCCAGGGCAACGGCTGACCGCGCTCCCTTCCAAGCTCTCCGTGGAACGATCTCCGACCATATTAGTTCAGTGGCACCCAATTTGTTCGTTATCGCAATAGTGTCCCTCTGCATAGCCTCTAACAAAGCTCTCCTCCCCATGGTTACCAGATCATTCCCGCCCAAGTGGATGACGAGGATGTTGGGAGGCCCCCCCTGCGCTGCCAAACATTGGTCGATCCTGCGCCTCAGCTGGCCCCATCTCATACCCGGGCAACCCAGCCATAAAATTTGTGTTCTTGTTAAGGTCACCTCCCATTTCCTGTATGACGCCCACTGCTCAAGCCTGGTAACATACGAATGGCCCATCACCCAAACGCAACAGTCGGCTGCAAGAAAGGACACCGTTGGCATTAACCTTTTATTTGTACTGAACACTGCACACAAGCAAACTTAACTTGACTGTACCATTGTGACCTTTTATTTATCATTGAACACTGCACACAAGCAAACTTAACTTGACTGTACCATGTTGGCATTAATCTATTCTTTATCACTGAACACTGCACAAAACAAACATAATTGTAACTGAAAATTTAACTGTACACCCTGAATATTTTCTTTGCAGAGCCTTGTTGTCCCCCGCCTTGAGTTCTCTAGCATCCAGCATCTTCAAGGGCGAACGTATCGCTGGTAACAGGAGGAGGACCACCTCCCCACCCTTTTGACCCCTTCTTCGCCCAACCCAGCCCTAAATGCGGCCGTGGCTGCCCCTATTCTGAATGAATGGCTTGAACATTTTTTATCACCCTCAGTCTGCGACAAGCCTGCTTTGACCAACGCCTTTGCCATCACTCGCTGGAATTGGAACTGTGTTAATGGCGTACCATCAGCGTGAATTAAGAAGGCGCTCGCTAGCAAGGGCCTTATTTTCAAGTAATCCCTAACCAAGGTGACTGGGCAGTATCTGGGGTCCTCGAATGCATGCAATGTTATGGCAACACCTTTGCCAGCCTGATCCGTTTTGGACTTGCGCAACCACAGAACTAATGAGTCCCTGGCACAAACGTCTATCATATCTAGCGCCCTCCCAGACTTGTCTAGCTTTGATTTCGCCACCAGCTCGCTGGCCCGGAAGGCACCAAAAAACGCCAAACAGAAGGCTGTTGCAAAAAGTTGCGTCTCAAAAGCTGAATGTGTTACAGATGGCAGCGCATCGACCATGCGCTGTAAGGCGGGGAACTCTATCCCTGCTCTCTTGTCAGGGGACTTGACCTCGTCCCTGGCCCACCCCTTAAGTGCGGCCCTTATCCTGAACTCCCCAGTTGTGTCCTGCTCGCCATTTAAACGTGTCTCGTGTTTGAGCGCCGCCAGGTGGCTGGACACCCAGGAGTGGGACTTGCCCGTCTCCCTAGACCAAACTACAAAACCCTCCACTTGTTCCCTTGAACTCAAAGTGGCTGCTCCCAAGGCCTGTATGACTGCTCGGACGGTTGTTAGTTGGGCCTCATATCTTCTCCTGGTTGACTGGGCCAGTGAACGTTGGCCCATCTTCTTCAGCCGTTCCCCCACCGAAGTAGTCGCCATAGTGCTGCCGGAAACGGTGTCATCTCCTCCCCAGCCTGCGGCCAAGCCTCCCGGAATCGTGACAGCTGAAAGCGAGAGAGAGCGTCAGCTGCCACATTCTTGACACCCTCGACATGTCTAGCCCTGAACTCAATGTTGTTACGCAGCCCAGCCCTAACCAGTTCTCTCAGCAGGCTTAAAACTAGCGGGCAGTTAGCAGTCGAACCGTTGATCGCCTGGACCACAGCTAGGTTGTCAGACCAGAACACTACCTTCCTGTTGCCCAAGCCTTCTGGCCATAGGTGCATCGCCACAACAATGGGAAACAGCTCCAGGACCGTGATATTTGCCGTCACACCCTTCTTGCGCCAAGCATTCGGCCACTTCATTGCACACCACTTCTCTCTAAAGATCACCCCGAAGCCTACTCTACCAGAAGCATCCGAAAAGGGACACAGGCCCTGGCTGCTTTCCCAGGGGGCCCTCCATATTACTGTACCATTGAAGTTCTTTAGAAATTCGTCCCACATGCACAAGTCTGACCTCAGTCCCGGTCCCAGGCGTACTAGGTGATGCTTCTTCTTCACCCCACCCATGGCCTTTGCCAACCTGCGGGAAAACACCTTGCCAGCCGGGATGACCCTTGCAGCGAAGTTCAATTTTCCCAACAGGCTCTGTACTGCTTCTAGCGTTGCACTGCCCTTTCCAGTAATTGCACTGATGTCCCTTCGCAGTTCGCCTACTTTCTCTGCTGGAAGCCTGGACTCACCTTTCACTGTATCGAGTTCTATGCCCAGGAATGTGAGGACCTGTGAGGGCCCTTCAGTTTTCCCTGGTGCCAAGGGAACTCCCAGATGCTCCGACAGGGCCTCAAAGGCCAGCAGGGCATCGGCGCATTCATGGGAACCGTCCCTGCCGAAGAACAGGAAGTCGTCCAGATAGTGGGTGACTTGTGAAATGCCATGTCTGGTGGTGAGTGCCCACTGTAAGAAGGAGCTGAATGCCTCGAAGAAAGCACATGAGACCGCGCAACCCATGGGCATGCAGCGATCGAAAAAGAATGCCCCTTCCCACCTGAAACCCAACAAGTGCTGACTGTCAGGGTGAACGGGTAGGAGGCGGAACGCAGACTCGATATCTGCCTTGGCCAGCCATGCTCCCTTGCCTGTTCTCCTAATCAGATCAATGGCCATGTCCAGCGAGCAGTATGAGACTGAACATGCCCCTTCCTCCAACCAATGGTTTACTGAATTGCCTTCTGGGTACGACAGGTGGTGTATTAGTCTGTATGACCCCTGCTGCTTTTTTGGGACCACGCCTAGCGGGGAAACTAAGAAATTCTGTAGGGGGGGGAAGGAAACGGTCCAGCCACCCTCCCCAGGTCAACCTCCTTCCTGATCTTGTCACTGACCACCTGATGTAATTCCCTAGCTGACCTCAAATTCAGGGCGTCCCTGGGACCCAGAGGGCCCTTGTACGGGATCTTAAAACCGTCCACAAATCCGTTGACCAGTGTCTCCCGCTCTTTAACGAGTGGGTAGACCCTGAGAAGAGGTAGAATGTTCTGCAGCACTATGGGAGATGGACCCTTGGAATGCTCCACCCCACCTCCCTGCTGGGAGGATGCGTCATCAGATGTTGGCTCGTAGCTGTCCAGTAGACCATTGCCCTGCTCTTTGGTAGCCGAGGGGCCCCTGATGTATCCTGCCTGCTCTCTGTGCTGCCGGGGGGATCTGCCAATTATCACGTTGTCCTGCTCAGTCCGTCCAGTCTGCCCTCCCTGTGGCCTATTGCCGGGCACCCTCTGTTCCTTGTGCTGTTGTGGGGGTTGGATGTTGGCTGCCGGTGCAGGATATTGCCGCATGCTGGGAACCACACTTGCTGCACTGGTGGGCGAACTTGCACGCCCTCCCCCATGTACATGCCCCGTTATTAAACAGCCTACATGTCCCTGAATTGAAGCGTCTTGTGCCTGCTCCGTGACCCCTCCCCCGCCCCCCCGAAAGGGCTGTTGAAAGGACCGCCTTGGGTACTGTTCCCACCTTTGATCTTGCTCCCACCTTTTGGCATCCACACCCTCGCTCAGTGTCCTCTGAGGTGCGTCCCTCCTGCTGCTCCCAGTTCTACACATGTGTTTGAACCAAAGCTGAATGTTAGTGTGGTCCCACCCTATTTCTGGGCAGCTGGCCATGGACTTTCTAAATTCCTGGTCGTATGTGAACCAACCCGTCCCTCCGGATTCCCTTGCACCCTGTTGGATGGAGTTTGCATACTCCATAAGGGCCTCGCTCTGGGCCGGGTCCTTCTGCACTACGATAGCTGCCAATATATTAAATGCCTCCGTCCAGTTTTCTATTGTCTTTTCAGGCCAACGCTGAAAACGAACCTTGTCCTCCTCCTTCTTGCCCATCCGCCTAGTGTCTGCCCCCGCACTGTCATGCATTAATAATGTCAGGATGTCTATGTACTCCCTTCTCCATATACCTTCCTTTGCCGCTTGGGGAACCTGTCTGGACAAAGAGCATCCCCCTCCCGCTTTTGTGCCATGCTTCACCACGCCCACTGGCCGTCCTTCCCCTGCTGGGACTGAAGGAGGCCCGGCCACTGACCCACCTGTACCGTTCCTTGTGCCAACCGTTGTCCCTTCCGCAGCTGGCGCCAGGCCTACTGCCTGTGCGTTAAGAGCGGCGGTCTGGGATATGACTTGTGGGGTACCTGAAGGAATAATGGGGGGCACACTCTGGGGAACAACGGGAGCCACGCTTTGATGGTTGTCTGCTGACACGCCTTGTGAATTCAGAGCGTTGACAATTTGCGGGGCAACCGTCATAGGGCAGGAGGGGGCCGTACCTTGATGCACAGCGGGGGTACCATTCAGCTGGGCAACTGCTGACACATTCTGTGAATTAAAAGTGTTCACAATCTGCGGGGTGAACGTGAGAATTGGGGAGACAGTTAGGGGAACATTCGTTGCCGTGCTCTGCTGGCTAGCTGGTGGAGCACTCTGCATGGTGGTAATATAAGCACTGTTTGCGGGTGGCACTACTGACGGCCCGACCAGTAGCGGCGACCCTCCTAACGGTGACGGCCCCGACTGAGCCCATACCTGACTCACCGGATCCCTTGATGCCGACCCTGGCAGCGGGACCGCCCCTTCCTGTGCAGCCGCCATGGTGTCTAAACGCTTTTGAAATATATTCATCAACCCCAGCATATCGTCCATAGTCTTACCCATTTGGGCTAAGTCCGTCATTCCTGCCACTGTCTCATGTACCACGGTGGGTACGGCCACAATCTCTACCGGCGGCCCGGCTGGGGCGGATTGTTTTGTTTTATTACAGCGTGCTGGTGCGGCTGGGAATTCCTTCCGTGTGCCCTTCCGTTTGCGGGTGGACCGGCGAGTCCCCTCCCCTGACGTGCCCGGAGCGTCCTCGGGGGTCGCAGGCCTACCAGCCTCTTCGAGCCGGCGCCCTTCGATGAAGCCTTGCGCCCAAGCTGGCCCTTTAGCCTGCGCGATCGCCAAGAATTCCGCCCATAGCCCATCCTGTGGCAACGCAGCGCCGTGAGAACTCATCGTGAATGCTTCTGCCCTTCCGGGTCCCTGCTGCTCCCTCCCGGATAGCCGATGCTAATCCTCGCCCGTGCTCCTGGCAATGTGCTGCTCCCTCAAGGCAGTCGCTGCCTGTCCCCCCGCGGTCCTGGACGGAATCTGCTACTTCTTAAATTCAGCCGCTGCTAGTCCTTTGTCCTTAATGGCTGCTGCGTCCGATATCTTTAAATTCACAATTTCAACCGCGATCGCAGAGCAGCCAGAACAGCGCAGAGCAGCCAGGAACGCGACGGCAGGAAAGGCCGAGCCTTGCTGCCGCGCTAGCTTTAAACCCTTAGGGGGCCGCCCCTCGCACCTGGCGGCCCGCGCCCATAGGACAAGCATGAAAGGGGGCGGGCCAGAGCTGGCGTGCGCGCGGAATGTGGGACTAAGATGCTGTCTTCGCTTAGCTCCCCTTCGCGTCGCGCGGCCAGCGGCATTTCCGAGAAATAGATTCTTCTCATTAGTCAGCATAGCCCATTAACCACTTCCATTTGCTACAGTAGCCGAGTGGCTTAACATTGTATCACTTTGCTAATATAAAATATTATGAGAACTTTCCAGATCTAAGAGGTTTTATGTACATTTTCATGTAGTCATGCTTGTGTACTACCAGATGTCCTTGTTTAGAGTTTGGCAGACTGGATACGCTGCCACAGATTAGGTGGATATCCAGTCTGCTGCATTGCAGGTGCATTCTAGCCTACGGCATTTATAATGTGCCAGATGGGACATCTGTCACATTTTTACAGAGTGTCCTGTTCTCCAGACTCTAAATAAGGCCCAGAATGTATCGGTACATTAGGACAAAAGGCGTCTGTCTCATTATCACCATTTTATTCTCACTTGTAACATTTTCATGTTAATTATTCATGCATGTAGAATTTTTATAACTAATTCCCCAGCACACCTAGAGAAGCTACTGACAGGAGAGGATCATTATTCTGGGGCACATTGTGAAGGACAAATGAGCAATGCTCCTGTTCAGGATATACAGACATCCTACTGAGCAGAAGTCATAGGGTAAATGTACAGGGTTGTTTGCGATTCTCCACTGTAGAAGTGTATACCAGTGTTTCTGCAACTCATTTCCACAATGTTAGAAATGCTTTACATGTTTAGTTTATTTTACTTGCCGTTGCCAATGTGTTATTAATTATACCATAATTCGTATATATTTGTTATATACTATGCTAGTAGATAATCAGTATTACCCTGTATTATTCACCGAATTCTCTGAACCTGTCGGGAATCCCCATGTGCCAGTGCTTGTGCTGCTCCACACAGGTCAAGTGCAGCCAGCAGCAGCTGATGCATTTTTGGGCAGATATCCTGGACCGAAAGCAGGACATGCTCGACCATCTAGGCGTCGCGATTGTGGGCGTGGTTAGAAATTATTTGATGTGTTTGTGTTCTACAATGTTACTAAAAAATTACGGATGAGCATACTGCTCACAATCAGAGGTAAGTTAAGTTTAGATTTTGTTACGAATATCATGCAAACCAGTTTGACCTAGGTAGATGCTTGGTGCTACCTAATTGTACTTGTTGGAGCTCGCTTTGGCTGATATTACTTAAGAAGCCATTGCAGTCTTCTCTGTCCTCCTGCTGCCATAGTAAATTAGTCATATCAGTGAGTTAGTGTTCGCTGTGACTTTTCTTCATGTAGCTCGGAAAGTTAAAAGCAATCTAACAGTGATGTGTAGTATGCATCTATGTATTTAATAAAAGGGAGACTGAGTTGGCCCATCAGGGGGTTGAGAAATGAGAAAATAATCAAAGATCATTCATTACAATTTATTAGTTCCAAATGTAGTTTTTGCTAAGAAAATTTGGATTAGGGATTTTAGGATTAGTAAGGCCTACTTGTTGATAGTCAATAGTATTGTTACTCGTAATATAGACGATCTGATTTAGAAAAGTACAATGTTACTGCGTTGACCTGTCATATTAATTGTATGGAGATTAACTGTGCCACTAATCTATTTTTTTAGCTTCTTACATCTGCACCCAAGGGTAGGAAGAGGTTAGTCAGGCAGGAGCGGTTGAGGAGGCGCCGACCAGCAGCGCTGCGCTGCTGTCAACAGTTTTGCTAACCCCAGTAAGTCCTATTTTTCATTATTAATATTACACTAACTTTTTTTACTTTTCCCACTTTTTTCTTCTTCTTTTAATTTAGCATTTTTTAATTTTTTACACTGGCTCCTTTATCCATTTTTTATTTAATTATTGTTTTCCCTGCATTATCCTTTTTTCCACATTTCATGTTTTTCTTTGGAGCTGACTTTCTCCTGTCTGTATTAGTCTGTAGTTCTCTTCTGCTTTGTTAATAATCTTTTCCTCTCCCCTATATATCTTGTGGTACAGTAAGACTGAGAGCAGATTTTTGGTACTTTACTGTCTACTGGGAAAATGTAAGCTTTAAGTAAGCTAGTATTATAAATAATATTTACCACACCTGTCTGTTGAGAAGGCTTTCTATTTCTTGCTCATGCTCTAACAGGTGACAAGTGTGTGTCCATTGTCATGAAACATCCTCCCATCTCCCCCAATGTTGTCCTGTGTAATTCATTTACACAGTATATCAGCAGTTTCCATGACAATGCAGCATGACTGGAAAGTATGAGGTCCAATTGCATTTGACTACCAACATCATATGTCTTTCATTTACCATGTTTTTACCCCTTCATTGAGCTTCAATAGCTCAGATTCATCATCTTAGGCTGTAGCTCTGCCTCTCCATCACAAAATGTTTTTTGTTAGCTTGTCAACCTGGCTTTTCTTACATTGTGAACAAACAAAATGCCCAGAGTGAGATTTTTAATAAAAAAACTGCTAACCGAATTGTAGTTATGAACTGCAGTTGTATTTTTTTGATAAATAAAATTAGGAGAAGCATATCTGCTATCTAAAAAACGTGTAATGTTTTTTTTCTAGATGGACAGACCTCCAGGTGCCGGCTCAAGTTCCGCTGCATGAGACCAGTTGGTTGGAGGGGGACAAGTGGCGGTAGGGATGGGAGGTAGCAAGTCACATTGCTTGCTTATTGACAATTACTATTATACTCACTAACTACAAGGTTGTCATTGTGATGCATGATCGTGAACCCCCTGCTGTAGCAGCTACAGCAGTCGTTTAGTTCTTATAGCCTCTTCTATCTGCAACACCGCAAAATTTCACATAATGAACGCTAAAAATGATGGCTTGATGGAAACAGGAAAGAACGGAAGATTAATAGAAAGGATGGGTGAAATTGTATATGAGTAAAAGGATGCATGGGTGGGTGAAAAGGATGCGCCGGTGAGTATTAGGTAAATGGATGGATGGGTGAAAGGATGGCTAAAAAAGGGTGTATACTGAATCGATGGATATGGATTGGAAATGTTGGTGAAAGACTGGATGAGAGAAAGTAAAGCTTAAATCATGGTGACTATGGGTGGATATAGAAGAATGAAATGATGAATGAATAGTTGCTTGGATGAACAAAGGAGCTCTTCTGGAGAGGGGCATGCTGCTCACTGACTTCGCATGCTTTGTTTTATGATTATCAAACATATGGTTCAAAGTGGGGGGTATTTACATTTTTGGTCTACTCCCTCGACTTCATATATTTGTTAATCGGGCAGATATGGATTCTACCCATCATCATTCATCATCCTCCTCCCTGCCAATGGAATTTTACCACCCATGACCTAAGTGCAGTATGGTTTAATTTATGACTGCAGTGTTAGCTGTGCATTGTGCATCTGCTTCAGTTACTGAGAAATTTACAAAGTTTTTGATGCATTGCAAACCGAAAACAAAAGGTGTGTTTCCCTTCTTCCACTCAGTCAGCTCTTAGCACTCCTTTATTCTTTTCCTAAGTTCTTATATCCCAGCCTATCGAAAAAGTGAAAAATTCATTCTTGGCATATGCCACTTTTATGGCCATGTGAAGTGATTCATAAATATATTTAATGGGTTCCCATAACAGATTTATGCCTGTTTAAATTTTATCCTTTTGACTTTCTTCAACTACAGTAACTGGATAAGCCAATGCTTAGTCACGTGACAATGATCATTGACACCACCTATACTGTAGCAAAAGCTCTACTTATTCAGCCTAATCCCTCTACCTTACCCTGGAGGAGAGTAAGTCCAATTAACTTTCCTTACAGCCCATGGATTGAATTTGTTGGAAATAATTTGTGGTGGAGGGCAATGCCAGTGAGTGGGACTAAGTACCTGAATTCAATTTTGCATATGGGATACTCTGCTGAACATGGCAAATACAATCTATACATCCTGTTCCTTTCCCTGTAGTGCAGTGCATTGTTTTCCCCGCCATCTACATACAGCATACATGATATCCGCATTTTATACTTGATGTGGATGGCATAGCATTTTATTTATTATTCCTCTGCCATTTTGGAGTCAGGGTAGAATTTGAATGGCATTTGGAGAAGAGCAGGGTCATTGGAATTAAAGTAAGATTATTGTCCCCTACAGCTGCCCCATCTGCAGACTTCAGAGAATATCAAAGTACCCAATACACTGGCTAGAATGCCTCCATTAATTTAGCACAACAACTTGGACTGCATACTTCATAACACCTTACACATTAATGAAATACATCCGGTTCCTTTCCCTGTAGTGCAGTGCATTGTTTTCCCCACCATCTACTTACGGCATACAGGATATCCGCATTTTATACTTGATGTGGTTGGGATAAAATTTGATTTATTATTCTTCTGCCATTTTGTGGTCAGGGTAGAATGTGAAAGGCATTTGGAGAAGAGTAGGGTCACTGGAATTAAAGTAAGATAATTGTCCCCTAGAGCTGCCCCATCTGCCGACTTCAGTGAATATAAAAGTACCCAATGTGCTGGCTAGAATGCCTCTATTAATTTAGCACAACAACTTGTACTGCATACTTCATAACGCCTTACTCATTAATGAAAAGCAAAGTATGTACTGCTATTATGTCACTCACTACTTAATTTTAAACAAGCGTTTACTCAGGGCATTGCTTACAATTTGTCTTTGTTCCTTTTTGGTTTTTTCCTGCTATTGCTACTCCTGCTGGTCCACCACTGACTAGGCAGGAGAGAGTGGCCCGACTGTGGAGGCAGAGGCTAGAGACCATCCAGTCAGAATACCAGTGGCTGGTAGCCCTGGAGGATGAAGAGGTGGAAGTAGCTGCCTCTCACCCAGACCCCAGTTCGACAACCCAGGCACAGCCTCCAGCTTCCCGGCCATTACATCGCTAGAGTGTCACCAGCTGGGGTCTCAAATTGCCACAGCAGCCAGTGGCCTCCCCTCAAACTCATTCAGGGTAATCCAGTGTCTCCTCCTGCAGCGGATTGACCATTTAGACCATTTAGAGCTTCATTTTGAGAGCTGTTTGTGGAGGATTGAGCAGAGTCTGGACCCAAATTGACGATGCCCTCTT
This sequence comes from Lissotriton helveticus, assembly GCF_964261635.1. Lineage (NCBI taxonomy): Eukaryota > Metazoa > Chordata > Amphibia > Caudata > Salamandridae > Lissotriton > Lissotriton helveticus. Next base: position 52,360,104 of record NC_136062.1, on the reverse strand, counting down.
CTTAGCCCTTTTTTAATTTTCTGGTTTGATGGGAGGGACTGTTGTGGGTGGAGAGGATGGGAAAGGAGTTGGGACTGGGTGTTTGTGGACTTTTGGACAGTTTTCTTCTTTGGACATTGGTTGGAGATGGGTCAATTTGTTTTGGGGAGAGGTGTGGGCCTGTTGTGGGAAGAAAGGGTGGTTTATTTGTTGTTAAATGTTAATATATCATTTTTTATACTTTAAGTAATTATTTTGCATTTTACTTTTATTTTGTACTGCTGCCTTTTTGTTCAGGCTGTTTTTACAATTCATTTATCAAAGTGTATACTGTAGTTAGTTAGATACCCTCTGTAAATATCTTGAGCATCAGAGTGTATATTTCCATGACCGTTAATGCCTACAACAAGCTACTTATACAATTACTTATCAGCAGTAGAAGTTAGTTGCTTACTTACTAACTAAACAAGTTCACCTCACTCCATAGTTCTCTTACCTGAATAGATGAAATGATGGCTGCTACATCTCTCAATCTTCTAACCTTGGTTACTGCAGGGTTTCTGAAGGTGCCATTCTCATTCTTTATGTTGGTGGTAGTAGCAGCCGGCTAGTGCGCTAACAGGTAAGGCATCACAAGTGAGGTGCCACTCCCACCTAGGTGAGCTCCAACTGTAGGATTAATTGAAAGGATTATCCATCACAGGCAACTAAATTGAAAGAAAAACACAGAGTTAGTGTGTTATATTTATGTCACATCTTTACAAAGATTTAGACTGTTACCAGACTACACCGAAAATGACACAACAAAGAATACCTGTTAATAAAACCAAAAATAGCAATAGTAACTTCTACTGAGCTACAGGGAGCAAGTATTTAATTAAAACTAAAGTTATGATATCTTTGAGTCAGGAAAAGAGGACTCAAAGTCTAGAGTGGACAAGGTTAAGCGTTTACGCAACACAAGGCCTACATTATTATGCTGACAAATAATCTTTTTCTATATCTAAAATATGGATCACTTTTATTACTGGGTGGGTAAATAGGGCCAGTGTGGACTATTGCTCAGGTAATAGAAGATCCTGCAGTAAGTTGGTGTGGCTTTCACCACATCCGCCCAACCAAGTGTATGGTCCATTTATGGTGTAAAGTGAGTCACATCTCAATAAATCACAGAGCCCAGGGGAAGAGGGTTAGGAGTTTGATGAATAGATGGGAATGGTATTGTTGTAAAGGTGTGACAAAGACAAACACTGTGCAACAACAACATTCATTGGGGGGATGAACAGTACATCATCAATCTGTTATGGAAGAAAATGACGGATGAGTATGACACCGTTCAGTTACATGTATTGCAAACAGTCTTTCGTCCCCAGAGACTCAAGTTATTATTATATATCTAAATGTTCTTGAAAAACTACAAATTATGGAGGAGTGAATTGAACCCACATGTTACTAAAAAATGACTCTTAAAGCCTTTCATGCAGGAGAAGAGAAGGCTCATGAATTGTAAAAAAGAAACAGTATTGTAGAGACAATGAGAAGGACAGAAGGTAAGCTTCAAGAGGAGTGTCCCAAGAAGACTCAGAGGCAGAGCAAAAGCATAGGCTGCTGCAATGATTCGTTGGTTGGTTGATAGCTTTATTTCAATATGCAGGTATCATAAAAGCATTACAAAATTTATAAAAACAGCACATCGTCAAGAGACTGTACATTTAAGAACAAGGCAAGTAGAAAAATAGCAATAAAAGCAACAATATTATTTAAAAGTGTATTACATAGATAAAGACAGTCTTTTTGAGCGAATCAACCATAAACATTTTAAAAATTTAGATACAGCACAGACGACCCGGGAAGATGTATCAGATAATAAAATCCGTAAAGCCTCCAAATGCTGGCGAGTACCCAATTGTCTGCAAAGCGGTTTCAACCAGTGGGATCTTGGGCGGGCATAATCTGGACATTCAAAAAGGAGATGGATAACAGTTTTGGGCCTATTAGTGCATAGGGCGCAGTAGCGTGATAGCTGCGCGGGCTTGTTCCATCTAGAGATAAGGTCATTTAGTGGTAGTGTACCTAGTCTAAATTTAATATAAAGTCCCCGATCCATGGGTATCGTAATTATGTCCAAATATGGCTCAAGGGCAACAACGTCTTTTATTTGCAAAAAAGCTGCGGTAGAATTGCAGTGACGCTGATTGCTAATGAGCTTGGCAGAGACCCATTCCCAATAGAGTTTTTTTAAGGTCGCCTTCGGCGGTGCACAATGGGAAGACCAACACAACCCCAAGCCTAGTTCCCCTAGTAGATTTTTCATGTCCTTGAGCCATTTGATCTTGTTCCAGCCGCCCATACCCATCACCTCTGACAGCCCGTCTGCATAAGATTTTAGCTCTGGAACCCTCCACAGCCGGGCCCAAAGAAGGAGAGGCCGTAAACAGGCCTGATCCTTAATTGCTTGGCAACCCGTATCTAAAAGCACAGGAACTGTCGGGGTGCTCATCGGGATGGCCAGGAGGTCCTTTAAGAATTTACTCTCAGCTTTACTCAGAGCCTCCACATTACCTAATCCCCAAAGCTCAGCCCCATAAAGTGATGCAGTTACAGCTCGGGCTTTGTAGATGTCTATTATTGGAGTTACACATTGCTTTGATGAGTTCTTGTACTCCTTCAGCAGAGCTCCCCCCACCCTTTTGTGACTGATAGTCATTTTATTTATATGGGGTGCCCAGCTCATGTCATCACTCATTCTGATTCCCAAATAATCAAATTCTGACACTCTTTCAAGAGGGATAGAGTTCAGAATGGGAGGGCGGCCGAGCTTACGGGGTGGGTGCATAATGAGGTATTTGGTCTTATCTACATTGATGACAAGTCCTCTTTTTATGCAAAAGTCCTGGAAGCGATTCAAAAGCTTCTGGAGGCCCTGAGGGGTTTTGGAAATGAGGAGGGTGTCGTCGGCGAACAACAAGGTTGGGATCCTAGTGCCCCCCAGGGAGGGTGCATCTGCTGGTTCGCCAAGCAGGTGCTCTACCACCCCGTTCACACACAGGGAAAATAACGTGGGAGCTAGTACGCAACCCTGCCGGACGCCCCTAATAACCGGGATCCGGTCGGTCTTTTCCCCATTCGATCCCCATCGCACCTGGGCATAGTTATCTGTTTGCAATTTGATGAGGAGCATTAAGATATAAGGGGGCATCCCCAGACCATACAACACCCTCCAGAGTTCCTCCCTAGGAACCAGGTCAAAGGCAGTCTTCAGGTCTATAAAGGCCAAATAAAGACTGCCTTTGCCCAGCTCCACCACCTTCCAATAAAGTAACAGGAGTCTAAAGACTTGCTCGATAGTTCCTGTACCTGAACGAAAACCAGCTTGCATATCGGACAATATATGGTTGTCATCCATCCAATGAAGGATCCTCCCCAGAATGGCCTTACCCGCCAACTTCTGGGTTGAATCAATAAGGCTTATAGGCCTATAATTTCCCGGTGTGTCCCTACAACCCTTTTTAAAAATTGGGACCACCTCTGCCCCTTTCCAGGACTCAGGCACAAAACCTCCCTCGAGGATAGCATTTAGGAGGCCAGAGATCAACACCCCCCATTCCCTTGGGTAGGCTGGAAGAAGGTCCCCTGCAATGATTCATTTTAAGACTCATGTGTGATCGATTAACTGAGTAGTGACAGCAAATTACAGCGCAGTCACAGACAAGTGTCTGCATGTACTGGGCTGATCACTCTAAAAACTGTCATCATAACATTTAGCCAAATGTGTGCATAATGTGATGATGTGACATCACATGTCTGTCTCTAGTTACTGAAGATATAACAACAGACCCCCTCGCCCAGCTACATTATAGCAGAGTTTCAAAATTGAGCCAGTACACACACTCAGCAGCACTGCATATCCCAAATGAATGCACCTCTCACCAGTCCACAGAGCTGAATAGGCATCTTACTGTCATCATCTTCAGCATGACTGCGAGTAATTAATCCATACAACTCTATTCCGACCAATTCAAATGAGAAAGATCGACTTGTAGTGCACTGCTGTTGATAAACAAGAAGAGAAATATTCAGAAATTATTTTGTGTAGACTCATGTTTTTTAACTAAACGGACTGGCCTGGTCTTTGAAGAGTGTGAACCAGAAAACAAAGGAGTGGAGCAGGAAAGCAAATCATGCTAAGTATCAAAGGAGAAGGGCTAATCAGCTTCCAGAAAAATGATCACCCATCAGGCCACAAACATTGCAAATCATCACAATCAATGCATATAAATCATAATAGTTGAACACCCTCCCTCACTTTCTTCCACCGCATGAATCATCACTCATTGGTGCAATAGCTACCTGTTCCAATCCAAACATGGTGGTACACAATTGTCGATCCTCTTTGATGCACACAACACACATTTGGCAGTCTTGTAAATCAAATGTTTTCTGGAATTCCTTCTAGGTGATGAAAAAAGGATAGGCATGGAATGAAGGCAGGGATTGTCTCTCCAATGTCCTCGAAGCGAATGGGAGGAAGGCTTCTTCACTGCACACTAGTCCAACTCCAATCCAGCCATGCATGTGCCTAAAATTCTGGGGCCACATAAGTCAGCCAGACACAAACAAATCAAATATATAATACTCCCCTAGCTATATCCATTTTTTTTACAAAGCAGTTTGATGACAAAAGTTTTATAGTGCCATATTTTGTCCTTTAAATCAGGTGATTCACCCAGAAGTTGGCCAGCTAAGATACTACTATGACCTGCGTCTGACCAACTACCCTCATCCTCCTCCTGTGTTTTGTCAGGCATGGTGTTCTTTGGGGTTGTAAATTGTTGGTTCATTTTGATCATGGTCAATTTCCTCATAATTTTGAGGCCAGAGACTGGTCCTTCCTACTGTGACCACTGCACCAGCTGAACTGAAAACATGCTCAGCAGATGCCTGGCTATCGGACAAGACACATACTTGATTGCCAGCCTCCTGAGCACTTCTTATTGCCCCCTCTTCACATAACAATACACCAATGACTTTTGATCCACATAGAATTATGTTGGGTCATCCAGATAGCAAACACAACAAGATGATAGACAGAGTGAAGAAAACTTTTCAACCACTCACCCCCAGTCTAGAGATCTGGGTTGAATCCATTGTTCTTTTGCTCATTATGCCACCCCAGTTTCGACCAAGCCATATGCAAATTAGTCTTGATCCTGCTCCTCAAGGGAGAAGTTCAGTCCGAACTGCCAGGCTAGGTCCTTCCTGGACTGGAAACAAGCATCCTGGTACCAGTTTCAGGGTATTACCCCTCATCAGCCTGGCTAGCTTGAAATCAGTGGCCCACGTCTGGACATACCCTTGGCCACTTAGGGCAAACATAGCAAACACAACAAGATTATGGATGGAGTGCTGAAACTTTTCAACCATTCACCCCCAGTCAAGAGATCTTTGTTGAATCCATTGTTCTTTTGCTCACCATACCACCACAGTTTGTTCTGCATATTGTCCATCATTTGTGTCTTTTGCTTTCTCACTTTAAGTGCCCTGGGTATGCACAGTTGTAGGTCCTGGGCTCACTGTGGCACTGGATTCAAGCTAGCCTTGCTGATGAGGGGTGATACCCCAAAACCTGTCCCAGGATGCCTGTTCCTGGTCCAGGAATGACCTGGCTTGACAGTTCTGGTTGGACTGTTCCCATGAAGAGCAGGGTGACTGATTTTAACTAGGCTGGTTCTAAACTGGGGGATATGGTATTCAAATTAACAATTAATTTAACCCAGATGTCTTGACTGGGGCTGAATGTTAGATTTTTTCCACATTCTGTCTATCAGTTGCGTGTCTTGTGGGTCATCTAGTAAGTCCTGTGCCATCCTCTGAATTGTCATTTGTGCTGCAACTTGCTCAACCTCATTTGCCTTTGCATCTGCTTGGGAGTTAAAACCTGCCACTTGAAACCAAGTAATTGCAAAGGTTAGGGCAGATGCTCCTGTGATTGTTGCAGGTGTTCTTATTGCTGGTGTTGGCTGCTGTGAGACAACAGGACTGCCTTCTCTGTGAGTTGAAGGCAGCACCCCAGGACTTCTGGCTGGGACGGAACCTCTAATTTCCACCCATTCTTCTTCCAGGTCACTGGCTTGCTCAGCGATCCATGTCTTGTATTGTGAAACAAACAACCCCTTTGGAAAAAAGGATGAAAGTAGCCAGTATTTTTTTGTACTGTCTATCAAGATTTGAGTCACAGATGTAATGCTTGGATGACATAATGTCTCTTTGTAGCCTTGTATTATCAGCCAAGCAAAGGATTAGGCTACCCACCAACTCATGTGCATCTTTCTTTTTGTGCACACCTACGTACATTTCAGACACATTTTTTAGCTGTTCCTGTAGCATATGTGACAACGGGATAGCTTGACCAATTGTACTGTCCTCCTTGCTGACTACCCATGTGAAAACATCAAAAGGAAGCAGCATCTCTCTCAGGCATTTGATTAGGCTCTGTTTGTCCATCTTAATGATCATGCCCATCCCAGTTGCACCTCTCTTTGCATGACATAATCATTGATCAGTCAATAGTGCTCAAACAAACGTTGCGACATGTGATAGGTAAAGTTCCCATCTGTTGGACATCCCGTCAGAGGGCTTTAACTGGCACTCTGTTACCATGCGGAATAATCCTCAGCTACTTCAGGACTTTAAAAGAATGGCTGAAATGAGTGCAGATTATTTTGCAGGTGGACAGTATGTTGCTGATGCGGTCTTCTTTTTTGAGAAAGTCCTGGACAACGATGTTGATGCAGTGCAAAAAACACAAATCCCTACAATAACCATCTGCCACGGCTTTAACTATATTACTGACATTGTCAGTGGCAATAAACTCAATTTTAAGCCATGTGGGTCACAGCCATTCAAATACCTTGCTGTTAAAGTCTTCCAAAATGTTTTCAGCTGTATGGGATTTCTCCATGGGGAACATGGCTACTGCTGCATGCTTTCGGGCCCCATTAAAATGTCATCAGTGTCCAAACCTGAGGATGCCATTTCTCAAACCCCCACAAAAGAGATCCAGTGTGCAGTGATACACATGTAATCAGTGGCTTAGCAACTGGTCCACATGTCTGTCGTCAGGTGGATAGTGTGAACAGCACTCTGCTGCAAAGCTTGTCCAACCAATTCTAGGATATCGTGATGGAGCCCTAGAACAGCAACTTTGGCAAAATAGATCTGGCTGTGAAGCTTCCATTTTGGGTAGATGGTCACCACAAGTTCTGAAAAACCCACTCCTTCCACACAAAAAAAGGCAGGAGGTCCAACGCTAACATTTTAGTCAGCTTCTTATTGTACAAATGTGCCATTGGGTAGTTGCCTTTTTACTGTCCATAATTCCTAAACAGGGAAGTAGTAGTAGCCTGGAATATTTTCATTTTTGGTGCCACTGACAGAGGTGACTTCTGGAGAGAAGAAGGTGGCAGACTCAATATGCGTCTCAGGGGAGTCACTGTATGCTGTTGGTAGGGTGTCTCCACCGCCCCAACCCAGGAGGCTGGGCGCACTTCATGTTGCGTGTTCTTTAATAAAATGTGAAGGGGATGCCCGCCTGCTGAATCTATGGATGTGGACAGAGTAAGGTTGGCAGGGCCACCTTTTAGAGACCCGCCCTAACTTGGGAAACTCTATGAAATGGCCAGGGAGATTGGACCCTTGCACGTTGTAAATCAAAGTGCAGGCAAGTGTCTCACCACTAATGAGAGTGACTTTATATTTGATTTTACAGTGATGCAAAATGTCTGTGCCACAAATGGAATTCTATCCTCTGAACGCATAATAGGGACATGCTGGTACATGTAACCAAAAAGAGGCTATTGAGCCAAATAGAAGACACTGAAGGATCGGTACATTGCACAGAGACAATGAGTGTGACCAACTGGCATGGGTGCAAATTCAGGACGGGTAAGTGTAAAAATTAAGGAAAAAGAGTCAAAATTCAGGACAAAACTTCGGGACAAAAGGTAAGTTTTACAGACACATCAGAGGAAGTTGCACAATAGTATAAAAGTAAGTAAATAGACAACCACTTAAGTACAAGTCAAAAGAAGTTTATATTAGGTTGAGACAATTGTGCACTTCTTGATTTTTCAGTATGCACGCAGCTTTGAGCAACTGTGCAGGTTTTTGTTTGTATTTCATATGAAAATAATCTATTTATATGGTTACTGCACTGGGTTTTCCAGTCTGATATTTTGTTTACAACTCATGGTCCTGAGCAGGCATGTTTGGTGAGAGAAGTGGTCAGGAAGAACTGCTCGGATAGTCTTTGTTACTAGCATGTCATATCTGAGTGCCATTGTGAGATGTAAAGCTGCACGCATAGGCAAACTAAAGGGAGGATTGCTGTGATGAACCCACTACAGGGAACGCTTTATGGGTGTTTCAGCAAGTGGAAATTAAAATATGGAATTTGACTTTGCTTTAATTTGACTTTGCTTAAATTTGACATTACTTATGCTTATCGTAGAGAGTTGCACTAGCTGACGAAGTCACAAAGGTACTTTTCCCTGCAACTTTCTCAAAGAAGGCACTGTCGATACACTATTACAATATTTATTTTTGACGCCTTGCCTTCTGCTACAAACACAATATACATCTCTAGTACAGCTCATGGCACTATGAGGCTCTCCCTAAACATTACACTTAAAACAAAACAGGCAAACGTTTACAGTTATTAGTGTGACATTCAAGTAGCAGTTGGGTGTCACTCAAAATGTCATATGCATGATGTATAGATCCCACACATAAGCACACAGCAAATACAGAATAGTAACACAAAGCCAAGGGAGTAGCCAGAAAATGTAAATGGTATACCTTCCACTTTGAATTAAAGCTCTTATAGCACCAAGAAAGCAAATTAAGTCATCACAACCCTCCCTAGAAGAGCTCTCTTATCCAAGGATCTAGCCAGCCATCCTTCCATGAAACTCCTGATATCAAGATTTCAAATTTACATTCTGTCATCTATTAATTCTTTCATCCATCATTCAGTCTTTCACCATTCATTCTTTCCTTCCATCTGTGTACCCATCCATAGCGAAACCTTTTCAACAATTTGCAAACCTATCCATCATCTATCCTGCCATCCATCATTTCACTCATCCAACCCTCCATTCACCCTCTCACTCATCCATCCATCATCCATCCACCCTTTTTCCCAATCCATCCTTTCACTCATCCATCCACATTTCCACCCACCTATCCATCCACTCATCCATCCAGCCATTTACCCTTTCACCCAAGCCATCCTTTCATTCATCCATCCCCTCACTCATTCATCCAACCAGTTATCCTTTCAACCATCCAGGCATCCTTTCACTTACTCATCCATCACCCAGTCACTCATCCGTCCACCCATTCAACTTTTCACTCTTCCATCCATCCTTTCTTCCAGCTCTCCACCCTCCCTTTTACTCATGTATGCATTCTTTCACTCATACATCTTTACATTCTTCTTTTCACTCATCCAGGCACCCATTCCCTATCCATTCTGCCAATCATTCATCCATGCTTTAACGCATCCATCCATCTATCCTCCCTTTCTCTCTCCATTCCCCTTTCACCTAGCCAGTCATCCGTCATCTCCCTTCACCTATCCACCCACTCATCCACCCATAAATTAATGCATTGATCCTATCACTCATCCATTCTTTCTCTCATCCATCCACCCTTTCACTCATATATCCATCCTTTTGTCCATCTAACCTCCCTTTCACTCGCTCATGCATCCACTTGTCCGTCCTTCCATCCACTCACTCATCCATCCAACCATTTAGCTGTTTACCCATCCAGCCATCCTTCCACTTACTCATCCATCCATCCAGTCACTCATCCGTCTACCCATTCAAATTTTCACTCATCCATCCATCCTTTCTTCCAGCTCTCCACCCTCCCTTTCACTCATGTATGCTCCACATTCCAATGTTCTAATGTTAAGTATTTCTTCTGCAAGCATAAGCAATGTGGAAAAAATAGCAAACATATTAAAAATTAAAATAAAGGTGTTGCCCTGCAGCCCAGGCACCGAAGGGCACCCCTTTTTGGGCTGTTGTGCACATGTGATTTGTCACTTGCTGTGAAGAGAGCCAATGTGGGTTCACTCACTATGTATACATTTATGTTTATTATATATTTTTGAGAAAGCATGAGTAGGGCCAGACCTAAAACTAACGCATCATTTAACGAACAAGAGACAGCCAAGTCCAACAAAGATGTTTACCAACAACAACTTCCTGCAGAAGCACCAACTTCTCCCCAAATCTTCTGTTTGGCCTTTATGCCAATACACATTAAGAAAGTTGAGGCCCATTCTTTATCAGCGTTTATTAACTACGAGCCATTGATAGAATCATTCTAAAGCATCTGTGTATTAAAACAGGTGATCTAGGGGTCAACTGTTTACAGACCGAAAGTGCGGAACAGTTTGAAAGGGCAGAGAAGTTTGAATTAATATCTCTTAGAAAATAACCGTCAGGCCACAGATCACATCAGGCTTAAGGTGGTTCGAGTTGATTATAAAGTTATTAAAGCTAAATACATGAGTGCATGGTCTTCAAAGGAAAGGACTGCCAATTTGAGATGGAGGAGGCATGTTGGAGGCAAATCTGGAAGGGGTGACTGGGTGAATGTGCAACTGGCACCAATTGTGCAGGAGAAGGGTTTGTCAAATCATTTGATCAGAACTGACACAGCTGCCCTGGCAAGACAGAGTCTCCTTGTGCAAAACACTGAGCACTAAACGGATAGCTCCAGCATGTACATAATAAGCGTAATAATGACACTCACAGGAAGAAGGCCAGGGCAGACCAATGGGGGAAAAGGAAAGCTACACAGAGAGCAGGGTGTAAAAGCTCAAACTGGCCCATTGTCATTCTGTATGTGGCAATCAGCAGCAGACAGAATGACAATGGGCGGGTCGGGCTGTTCTTATGCTCGAGGAGGAGTGTGAGGCGGTCCCGTCAGGGGGCTGAGGCTTCTCACAGGGAGCAGTGATGCCCCCTACAAATGGTCATAATTACGGACAAAAGGCGTCCGTAAAAGGGACCCTCATGGACAACGGACGTGAGGTCCAAATGACGGACTGTCCATGAAATTTACGGACGGTTGGTCACCCTGGAGACAATTGCAATGCATCATGGTTGTTGTGCTCCCTTGGACAGTAGCATATTATTCGGGTGAATACATTGGGAAATACTGCTCAAAATGAAGTATAGTATCTTTAATGAATTAACAACTGTAGGTAGTGTTGAAAAATTGAGATTATTTCACATTGAAATCCGTATGTAACATTGAAATATTTGACCGACTGCTACTTTAAATATTGGTGTGGAACATTTGAACATCATAGTCCTTCATTGCTGTCTAAGCTACGTATAAAAACAGCAAATGGATGTACACATCTATCACCAGATGCATATGATTAAGACTCGCTAGAGTCGAAATGCGTTATGCAAAGAGACTTGCCTAAACAAAGGATTATCAACTGTGCACGTGTGGTGGGCCTATGTACATGGACGAAGTACGTGCTGGTTCTTGGAGATATATATACATATATATTTATATTGCAGCTCCACGGACACCAGCCTGCTGCACTCAAGAACGGGTGCATTTCAGAGGGGGGTGTTCCCGCCTGTATATTCCGCTCCCAGTTCCATCAGGTAATCGTACCTGTAACAGATGACAGCACTCACTGGGAGAGTTCCAAAAAGTTTTATTCACAAACTCGGGCACACAAGATGCATTTCGGCCCTTAGCCTTTTGTCAATTATTGCACTAAAACGCCATGGCCACCCTTCCATTTTATCTATACACATTCATTACTGATTTCCGGTACATGAACATTGAAAAAGGACAATTACTCACGGCTGGCATTTTTCACTGCTTGAGGTTGGGCCATCTTTAAATAAGAAATGTGGAACTATAATGCATGTAGTCTAGCACACCAATTCATACGGAAACGTGTTCACCAACAAGCCATAGATATGCGAGTCTATGTGAACCGATCAAATAAAATTGCATTATAAAACCCCTAGATGGGTTATGGATCCATAGCCTGCCACCACATATGATTCTTGATAACGCCCTGAATGAACCAATTACAAATAATTTTTTTCGAAAACACTTATATTAAACATTAAATATATATAATTTCAATCTTTAAGACTCAGCACAAAAATGTCATAATTTTCTGGATCTGGCATTTCATGAGCAATACAATTCAAAATTAAATTAGTGAGAATTCATCAAAATAAACGGTACTTCAAATATATATACACAAAGATCATATCAGACAGATTTAACCCAGATGTCCAGCAAGTTCCTCACTGCTATTAAGACCCAAAGGGCTCTTGATCTGCAGGTCTATCATATAGCATGATTCTAAATGGCTGAGTTTCTGTATACGATCTCCTTCCCTCGGATTAACTGGTACATGGTCCAAACAAAAATATGACAAGAGATCCCTATTACGGCTGTGCACCTTGTAATGTCTTGCTACAGGGTATGACTCATCAACATTGTTTATCGCCCGCATGTGTTCCAATATCCGTATCTTAACCGGACGGATGGTGCTTCTGATATAACGAAGCCCACACGGGCAGACCAAGCAGTATATAGCATATGGGGTGGAGCAGGTAAGAAATGTTGTGATTTTTTTGGGGGTGCCACATCCGGGAACCTCATAACACAGAGTTCGTTTGCTCTTTCTACATGCTTTGCACTTACCACATGGATAAAATCCATTGAGTGCTTTTAAAGATGTTTTAATAGGTTTTACATCATGATAGCTCTGTACTAGATGATCTTTAAATGACCTGGCTTTCCTGAAAGTAACTAATGGATTAGATGGTAAGTCATCCCTTATATTGTTATCAATGATATGCCAATTTCTCCGCAATATTCCCTTCAATTGATTGGCATTATCAGAAATAGTGGTAACCACCCTGTAAGACCTGCTATTGGATTTTTTTATATTCTTGTCTGATAGCAATTCACCTCTCTGGAGACGATTGACTCTAGATACGGCATGTGACAAAACAGCTTTGCTATAGCCTCTCACTCTAAAGCGTTGAATACTGGATTGAGCTGCCTTATGAAACTCCAAGTCACTAGTGTTGTTCCTCTTAAGTCTTAACAGCTCTCCATAGGGGATACTGTTGATAAGTTTTTTAGTCTGACTGCTAGTAGCAAACAGGGTTGAATTACCTGCAGTTGTTTTCCTAAAGAGTTTAGTACATATATGCCCTCCTGTGAGGTCCAAATAATTGACCTCAGAAGTACTTACTTCCTCTGTAAATCTCAAGTTGACATTATTGCAATTAAGTATCTCAATCTACGACCAGGCCAGTTCAAGGGGACCATCGAACATAATGAAAAGATCATTGATGTACCGATGCAACGCTCGTATTCTAGTATTCCAAGTCTCATTTGTACTGGCCCGGGCCACCTGCTCCTCCCACCAGCTCACAAAAAGATTTGCGTAACTGGGGGCGAAGCAAGTGCCCATCGCTCTCCCAGACTTTTGTCTAAATAGCTGATTGTGAAACAAGAATATGTTGTGAGTCAAACAGAAATTTGCAAATTCAAGCAACATACGGTTATGCTTATAGTACTTCAATGCCCGGGATTCTAGGAAAAATTGTACAGCTTTCAACCCATCAGTGTGTACAATACAGGTATAAAGACTGGTAATGCCAAGTACCATCAGACAAAGTCCCTCCTTCCATTCAATTTTGTCAAAGTATGTAAGAAAATCTTTAGTGTCTTTTAAATAAGATTTCAACTTAATTACATGTTGAAAAAAGAAAAAATCAATATACATTGACAGATGTTCCATTAAGCTTCTTTGTGAGGCAACAATCGGTCCTCCAGGGGGGGTCATAATGTCTTTGTGTACCTTGTGCAGGTAATAAAATTTAGGAATAGTCGGATTCAAACATCTCAAAAATAAATGTTCTTCTGAATCTAACATATTTCTCTTATACCAGGAAAAAATTAATGAATGATAGTCAGTAATACTCTGGTTGTAGCCCTTTTCATCAGTCTTTTATACAACAGACAGTGTCATTAAGTTGTTGATATGTCTCTCTTTCAGATTGATCTTGAGTAAGCAGGACAATGTTTCCTCCCTTGTTGGAGGGCTTACAAATCAGAGACGTATACTGGCACAGGTTGTTCAAGGCCACTTGTTGACTTTTAGAAAAATGTCTTGTTTTCTTATTGCATTTTATTGTCATTTCGTAAACGTGTCAAATTCTTCATTACTGCTTCAGCTAAGGTGTGGATGGCATTAGTGGCCATTTGTGGAAGAAATACAGGTGCTAGTTTAAATGGACTGAAACCTCCACTTTGTTGGATTTCCAATTGTGCCCCTATTTGTGTAGCTACATATTCTGATCTTCGATTTCAGTGGCCTCCGTTCTCAAGCTTTCCATGGTCTTTAAAGCTTCAATATCTTTACCAGTTAGATCATTTGTCTCCGTTCTAGCAGGTCCCAGTGGTTTTGATTTAGTAGGAGATGGTTTTATCTTGAAAGATTTGTGTAGTTCAAGCTTACAAGTAAACTTAAACAAATCTATCCTGGGCTGGGTAAATTCCATGTTCTTCTGTGGACAGAATGAAAGGCCAAGTTTTAAAATAGATTCCTCCTTTTTAGTCAGTACTTTGGGTGTTAGATTAATTATAGTTAAATTATCATCCTCTTCTATTTCCTTTTGTTGAAGAACTTCTTGCTGCGAGTTATGGGTGGCGAGCCTTCGTTTTTTTTGGCCCCGCCTTGTCTTCATCTTGCTGCCCGTTCTGGAGACTTGCCTCTGCATCCCTCTACTTTCTGTTTTCTAATCAGCCTGAATTCCTTGTAAAAAGGAGGCGTAGTTATCAGCAATCTACTATAGCCTTCCTCATTTGAAAACTTGCCACCTGTTGCCTCTGACTCTGAGGTATCTGGGGCAGCCACCATTGGTTTTGTTGTTCTTTGCCTTAACTCTTTCCTCAGGTTATCATACTTCTTGGCAAAAGTCAATACTCTGCCATTGCTGTAATATCTACCATTCCGGTCAAATTTTTCTTCTTTACGTTGCTCAATCTTTTGTTCATAAGTCTTCAATCTTTTTCTCATCTGTTCCCGTATTTCTTCCAGTTTACTTTGATCATCCTCTTTAAGTAGCCCATCCTCCAGTTCCTTAATTAGCACCAAAGCCTTTTCCCGATCACTCCACGCAAACCTCACGAGTATCTCCAAGATCCCCTTGCAGGACCGGGCTGTGTGTTCTTCCCATGCGTCCAACAGCAAGGGATCCGGGTTCTCGTAGGCAGAGACTGTATATATCCGAAGCCCTCTTGGAACTCCATTCATCTCTATGTAATTTAGTAGGGAGGTGGCCTCCCACCATTTCCTAATCTGCTGCTCATAGAGATGTTCTTGAGCGGAGAATTCTGAGGTCAGGTTTAAAGTCCCTGGAGTCCTGTGTTTATTTTCAACTTTGTTAGTACCATCATGCTTTTTGTAAAGATATTCTGGGCCGCTTCTCACCGTTCCATTTCGCAAAACATGTTGTTATTTCAATGATCATCCAGAGAAACGCTCTCAAAATCTCGAGAGACACCAACAACACCCTCAGCACCGCTGAACACCTGCACTTCCAGATCCACACCGACCCCAACACCACCCTCAGAGGCACCCTCATCTACAGACCCCCGGACCCCGACCGCAGTTCAGGAACTCCATCGCCGACTTCATCAGCACTCACGGCCTCACCTCCACGGACTACATCCTCCTCGGGGACCTGAACTTCAACCTAGAGAACAACAACGACGCCAACTCTTCCACCCTGATTGACAACCTCGTCAACCTTGGACTCAGACAACTCATCACAACACCCACCAACTCCGCTGGCCACACGCTTGACCCCATCTTCTCAGCTAGCACCCACATCTTCTTCAACCACACTACGAACTCCACTGGACCAACCACCGCTGCATCCACTTCACCTTCCAGAAACCCACCACACACCACCGCACCCAGCAGATGCCTCGTCGCCACTGGAGCAAGGTGACCGAAGACCAGCTAACCACCACCCTCGCCCAGAGCCCACCCGCAGACCCAAGCGACCCCGACGCTGCAGCCTCAGACAATGGATCGACGACTGCGCCAACACCATCGCCCCGCTCAAGAAGCCCCCCAACACCAACACCAGTAAGAGAGCCAGCTGGTTCACCAAAGACCTACAGGCCTCCAAGCGACCTTGCCGAAAACTTGAAAATTACTGGATCCGCGAACAAACACCAGAAAGCTACACAGCCCACAAGAATGCCACCCGCCGACCACCTCATCAGATCCACCAAAAGGACCTCCTTCAAAGACCGCCTAGAAAACAATGCACACAACAGCAAAGAGCTCTTCAGCATCATGAAGGATCTCTCCAATCCCAGCTCCAACACCAACGACATCCCGCATCACAAGACCTGTGCGATTCGTTGGCCACCTTCTTCCATCGCAAGATCAATGACATTCACGACAGCTTCAACGCCATCACCACCCCGGCAACCGCTGAGACCCCCACTCCCATGACCACCACCCGCACCAACCGCCTGCTTGGCTGGACCAACCTCACTGATGACGACACCATCAAGATCATGAACACCGTCCCCTCCGGATCCCGGAAGACCCTTGCCCACACCACATCTTCAACAAAGCCAGAATCCCAATCGCACCCCATCTCCGGAAAACCATCAACATCTCCTTCAAGACAGCGACCTTCCCGGAGAGCTGGAAGCCACAGAGATCAAAGCCTTACTCAAGAAGCCCAAGGCAGACCCCAAGCACCTCAAGAACTTCCGACCCATCTCCCTACTCCTGTTCCCGGCAAAGGTCATCGAAAAAGCCATCAACAAACAACTGACTAGCTCCCTCGAGGAGAACAGCATCCTCGACCAGTCCCAGTCTGTGTTCCACAGCAACCACAGCACCAAGACCACCCTCATTGCTGCCACCGATGACATCAGGACCCTACTCGACAACGGAGAAACCGCAGCCCTCATCCTCCTGGACCTGTCAGCTGCCTTCGATACGGTCTGCCACCGCACACTACAAACACGCCTCCACGACACCGGAATCCAGGAGAAGGCCCTGGCCTGGACCACCTCCTTCCTCTCCAGCAGAACTCAGACCGCCTGCCTCCCCCCTTCCACTCCAAAGCCACCGAGATCATCGTACCCCAAGGCTCATCCCTCAGTCCAACGTTATTCAACGTCTACATGGCACCGCTCCCCCACGTCGCACAAAGGCACAACCTCAACATTATCTCCTACGCCGAGGACACCCAGCTGATCCTCTCCCTCACCATAGACCCCCACACCGCCAAAACCGACCTCCACGAGGGAATGAAGGCTGGTGCCAACTGGATGAGAAACAGCCGACCGAAGCTGAACTTGGACAAGACGGAGGTCCTCATCCTTGGATCCACCCCCTCGGCCTGGGATGACTCCTGGTTAAGCATGGGCTGAAAATTCGTTCCGCTCGTGGAATTTGCGGATTTTCTGCGATTTCGCGATCCGCGAATCTCGCGAAATAGCGGTAAAATCCGCTATTCAGTGGGGACGAATTTTCAGCCAAGCACTTACAGGGTTACAGCAGCAGGTGCAAAAGTTAAAGCTAATTTTTTGTAACCTTTTACAAAAGGGTTACAAAGAAATAAACTTCAACTTGGGTACCTGCTGCTGTAAGCCTGTAAGTGCTTCCTGGCGCCTCGTTGCCTACTTGCAACTATTCTCTGACCCTGCTCTGACCCTTGATGCAGGGTCAGAGAATAGTTACAAGTAGGCAATGAGGCGTCTGTCACGAAAATTAAACCTCAACAGGAAGCACTGACAGATATAAAAACAAGCATTTGCAATGCAATAGGTCTCGCATTAGGAAAGTTTGAGCTATTGGTCTTGTAAATGACAATTTTTTTTATTTATGTGTTGGTTTTGAAAATAGCTAAATTAATAGCTTTGTTATTTACAATGCCAATAGTTATAACTTTTGCAAATGTGACACCTATAGCATTTGTAATGCAACCTGTTTTGTATTTACGTGACTTAGCTGTATTGATATTACAAATTACAATGGCTTTTCATTTTTTAAAATAATTAATACTTAAATAAAAGTGATTTTAATTTATAATGGCAATAGTTTAAACATTTGTAAATAACTTTTGTGAAGATTATGTTCAGTGTTTTTTATTGTGACGAAAATCCAAGAACAGAAGTGAAATATTAACATCTTTTTGTGACATTTGTAATAAAGTTTGAAACATTGAGAGAACATATTTGAACTAGTTGTTGGTGAATGGTTGCACAGATTGATGCTGGGGTGGTGTTGAGTGGTGCTGTGGTGGTGCTGAGTGGTGCTGTGGTGATGCTGAGTGGTGCTGTGGTGGTGCTGAGTGATTCTGGGATGGTGCTGAGTGATGCTAGGGTGGTGCTGAGTGATGCTAGGGTGGTGCTGAGTGGTGCTGTGGTGGTGCTGAGTGATGCTGGGGTGGTGCTGAGTGATGCTGTGGTGGTGCTGAGTGGCGCTGTGGTGGTGCTGAGTGATGCTGTGGTGGTGCTGAGTGATGCTGTGGTGGTGCTGAGTGGTGCTGTGGTGGTGCTGAGTGATAATGTGGTGGTGCTGAGTGATGCTGTGGTGGTGCTGAGTGATGCTGTGGATAAAAACAAGCATTTGCAATGCAATAGGTCTCGCATTAGGAAAGTTTGAGCTATTGGTCTTGTAAATGACAATTTTTTTTATTTATGTGTTGGTTTTGAAAATAGCTAAATTAATAGCTTTGTTATTTACAATGCCAATAGTTATAACTTTTGCAAATGTGACACCTATAGCATTTGTAATGCAACCTGTTTTGTATTTACGTGACTTAGCTGTATTGATATTACAAAATACAATGGCTTTTCATTTTTTTAAATAATTAATACTTAAATAAAAGTGATT
Source organism: Lissotriton helveticus (assembly GCF_964261635.1). NCBI lineage: Eukaryota > Metazoa > Chordata > Amphibia > Caudata > Salamandridae > Lissotriton > Lissotriton helveticus. The sequence goes on along the minus strand of NC_136062.1, from coordinate 52,341,113 downwards.
TTAATTTATAATGGCAATAGTTTAAACTTTTGTAAATAACTTTTGTGAAGATTATGTTCAGTGTTTTTTATTGTGACGAAAATCCAAGAACAGAAGTGAAATATTAACATCTTTTTGTGACATTTGTAATAAAGTTTGAAACATTGAGAGAACATATTTGAACTAGTTTTTGGTGAATGGTTGCACAGATTGATGCTGGGGTGGTGCTGAGTGGTGCTGTGGTGGTGCTGAGTGGTGCTGTGGTGATGCTGAGTGGTGCTGTGGTGGTGCTGAGTGATTCTGGGATGGTGCTGAGTGATGCTAGGGTGGTGCTGAGTGATGCTAGGGTGGTGCTGAGTGGTGCTGTGGTGGTGCTGAGTGATGCTGTGGTGGTGCTGAGTGATGCTGTGGTGGTGCTGAGTGGTGCTGTGGTGGTGCTTAGTGATAATGTGGTGGTGCTGAGTGATGCTGTGGTGGTGCTGAGTGATGCTGTGGTGGCGCTGAGTGGTGCTGTGGTGGTGCTGATTGGTGCTGTGGTGGTACTGAGTGATGCTGTGGTGGTGCTGAGTGATGCTGTGGTGGTGCTGAGTGGTGCTGTGGATGTGCTGAGTGATAATGTGGTGGCACTGAGTGATGCTGTAGTGGCGCTGAGTGATGCTGTGGTGGCGCTGAGTGATGCTGTGAATTGGTGCTGAGTAGTGCTGTGGTGGTGCTGAGTGGTGCTGTGGTGGTGCTGAGTGATGCTGTGGTGGTGCTGAGTGGCGCTGTGGTGGTGCTGAGTGATGCTGTGGTGGTGCTGAGTGATGCTGTGGTGGTGCTGAGTGGTGCTGTGGTGGTGCTGAGTGATAATGTGGTGGTGCTGAGTGATGCTGTGGTGGCACTGAGTGGTGCTGTGGTGGTGCTGAGTGGTGCTGTGGTGGTGCTGAGTGATGCTGTGGTGGTGCTGAGTGATGCTGTGGTGGTGCTGAGTGGTGTTGTGGTGGTGCTGAGTGATAATGTGGTGGTGCTGAGTGATAATGTGGTGGTGCTGAGTGATGCTGGGGTAGCACTGAGTGATGATGTGGTGATGCAGAGGGCAGAAAGGCACAAAAACAGTCTAAAAAGGGCAGAAGGGCAGAAAAACAAGGGAAAAACGAGTCTAACAGAGGGCAGAAGGGCACAAAAAAACAGTCTAACAGAGGACAGAAGGGCAGAAAAACAAGGATAATACGAGTCTAACAGAGGGCAGAAGGGTACAAAAAACAAGTCTAACGGGGCAGAAAGGCACAAAACCGAGTCTAACAGAGGGCAGAAGAGCACAAAAAACGAGTCTAACAGAGGGCAGAAGGGCACAAAAACAAGGGAATAACAGAGGGCAGAAGGGCACAAAAAACGAGTCTAACAGAGGGCAGAAGGGCAGAAAAACAAGGGAAAAATGAGTCTAACAGAGGGCAGAAGGGCAGAAAAACAAGTGAAAAACGAGTCTAACAGAGGGCAGAAGGGCACAAAAAACGAGTCTAACAGGAGGCAGAATGAATCCCGCCCTGCGTTTTTGTCCACGAAGATGCCACCTTTTTGAGCAATACCTCTACTCAACTGGAGTACTTTCTACTGTCTAATCAGTAAGTGCTCCCTCGTTGGCTAAATGTATAGGGGCAGATTTACAATAACTGGCGCATCCCCAGGGATGCACCAGTTATTGTGCGCCGCAGCTCCGCCACCCATGGTGCGCCGCATTTACAATGCAGTACAAAAGGGGGGGTACAAAAGGGGCGTGGTGATGTATCGCTTTGTTCGCCCTAAGTTGGCAGGGTATGCTCAGACGTGAGTCCCTTGCTCACTTTGCCACTGGATTCAAGATAGCCTGGCTGATGAGGATTATGAATCAGAAACCGGTCCCAGGATGCTTGTTTCCGGTCCAGGGAAGACATGGCTTGGCAGTTCGGGCTGGACTGTTCCCATGAGGCACAGGGTCAGACTGATTTGCATATGGCCATGTCTGAACTGGGGTGGCGGAGTGAGCTAAAGAATGGTGATGTATTAAACCCAGATCAGTTGACTTGGGGTGAGTGTTTGATTTGCTCAAATGCTCCGTCCATCATCCCCCTTTTGTATTGCATTTACAATGCGGCGCACCATGTGGCAAAAACGGCACAGATGCGTGACGCATCTGTGCCGTAAAAGCAGCGCATTGCTGGAGCTGCGTCGCTCTTGCGACGCAGCTCCAGCAATGCTTTGGGGGGCCCCATCTCCCCAATGCTGCATCAAGCCTTGCGCCTGCTTCAAGCAGGAGCAGGGTTTTGACGCAGCATTGGCCTAAAAGTGACTGAGTGAAATCTTGTAGATTTCACTCAGCCACTTTTAGGAGGCGTTCCTGCGCAGGAACGCCCTCCCCTGCGCCGGAACGCCTCCTGATGGCGCAGGGCTTTACAAAAGTGGAAGAGGTGTGGTGCCGCGGCCAGGGCGACTGACGCTGGAATCTGGGGACCACGGTTCGATCCCCGGCTCCGGCGGCAGGTCAGCCCAGCACCATGTGACTCTGGGCAATAGCTCGCTTAATCTTCCCGACGGCCCCCCAGCGCCTAGAGACCCTTACGGGTGATTGTGCGCTTTACAAATGTGGATTTTACTTACTTTACTTTTTTATTATCTCTCAGATGCGTCACGTTGTTAATACCCAGCACCTTGACGCATCTTTTGTGCTGCCTCTGCGTCACAAAAGGTCTCGGTAGAGGGTGGCAGTGGGGAACCAGAGGGTGGCAGTGATGAACCAGAGAGTGACAGTGATGAACCAGAGGGTGGCAGGGGTGAACCAGAGGGTGATAGTGCTGATCCAGAGGGTGGCAGTGCTGAACCAGAGGGTGGCAGGGGTGAACCAGAGGGTGGCAGGGGTGAACCAGAGGGTGGCAGTGGTGAACCAGAGGGTGGCATGGGTGAACCAGAGGGTGGCAGTGGTGAATCAGAGAGTGGCAGTGGTGAACCAGAGGGTGGCAGTGGTGAAACAGAGGTGCTGTGATGAACCAGAGGGTGGCAGTCGTGAACCAGAGGATGGCAGTGGTGAACCAGAGGGTGACAGTGCTGAACCAGAGGGTGGCAGGGGTGAACCAGAGGGTGCTGTGATGAACCAGAGGGTGGCAGTGGTGAACCAGAGGGTGGCAGAGGTGAACCAGAGGGTGGCAGTGGTGAACCAGAGGGTGGCAGTGCTGAACCAGAGGGTGACAGTGGTTATCCAGAGGGTGGCAGTGGTGAACCAGAGGTGCTGTGATGAACAAGAGGGTGGCAGTCGTGAACCAGAGGGTGGCAGTGGTGAACCAGAGGGTGACAGTGCTGAACCAGAGGGTGGCAGGGGTGAACCAGAGAGTGTCAGTGCTGAACCAAAAGCCCCGCGAACACACAAAAAACCCCGCGAACACGCAAAAACCAAAAATCCGCATATTTGCACAAATTCGCGGATTGCGAATTCGATTTCGCGCAGATTCGCAGGACGCGAATTCGCAAATTTTGCCCATACTTACTCCTGGTGGCCGACTGCACTAAGAGCACCCCCCCCACCCACCGACCACTTACGAAACCTTGGGGTCATCCTCGACTCCACCCTCTCCATGACAAAGCAGGTCAATGCCGTCTCTTCCTCCTGCTTTAACACTCTCCGCATGCTTCGCAGGATCTTCAAGTGGATCCCCACCAAAACTAGAAGGACGGTCACCCAGGCCCTCGTCAGCAGTAGATTGGACTACGGCAACGCACTCTACTCAGGAGGCCCGGCCAAACTCCTGAAACGGCTCCAAGGCATCCAATACGCCTCCGCATGCCTGATCCTCGACATCCCTCGCTGCAGCCACATCACAAATCACCTGAGAGACCTGCACTGGCTCCCCGTCAACAAGAGGATAACCTTCAAGCTCCTCACCACGCACACAAGGCACTCTACGACCCCGGGCCAGCGTACCTCAACGACCATCTCAGCTTCTACACCCCCACCCGCCAGCTCCGCTCTGCCTACCATGCACTTGCCACCATCACCCACATCCGAAGAGTGACCACCGGTGGCAGATCACTCTCCCACCTCGCCGTCAGGACATGGGACACCCTCCCCATCCACCTGCGTCAGACCGAAGAGCTCCTAACCTTCTGGAGACTCTTCAAGACCTGGCTCTTCAAACAGTAGCAGTGCCCCGCATTGCCTTGAGACCCTCACGGGTATGTAGTGCGCTCTATAAATACCATGATTGATTGATTGATTGATTGATTGGCCTTGAACAAACTGTGCCAGGACACTTCTCTGATTTGTAAGCCCTCCAACAAGGGAGGTAACATTGTCCTGCGTACTCAAAATCAATATGAAACAGCGGCATATCCACAACTTAATGACAATGTCTGTTATATCAAGACTGATGAAAAGACCAACAACCAGAGTATTACTGACTATCATTCATTAATTTCTTCCTGGTATCAGAGAAATATGTTAGATTCAGAAGAACATTTATTTTTGAGATGTTTGAGTCCGACTATTCCTACTTTTTTATTACCTGCCAAAGCTGCACAAAGACATTATGATCCCCCATGGAAGACAGATTGTTGCCTCACAAGGCAGCTTAACGGAGCATCTGTTGATGTATATTGATTGTTTCCTTTTTCAACATGTAATTATGTTGAAATCTTATTTCAAAGACATTAAAGATTTTCTTACATACATTGACAAAATTGAATGGAAGGAGGGACTTTTTCTCATGGTTCTTGACATTACCAGTCTTTATACCTGTATTGTACACACTGATGGGTTGAAAGGTGTGCGATTTTTCCTAGAATCCCGGGCATTTAAGTATTATGAGCATAGACGTATGTTGCTTGAATTTGCAAATTTCTGTTTGACTCACAACATTTAGCTATTTAGACAAATGTCTGGGTCAGTGATGGGCAATTGCTTTGCCCCCAGTTACGCAAATCTTTTTGTGGGCTGGTGGGAGGAGCAGGTGGCCTGGGCCAGTACGAATCAGACTTAGAATACTAGAATAAGAGCGTGGCATCGGTACATCGATGATCTTTTCATTGTGTTTGATGGCCCCCCTGAACTGGCCAGGTCGTATTTTGAGATACTGAATTGCAATAATGTCATCTTGAGATTTACAGGGGAACTAAGTACTTCAGAGGTCAATTATTTGGACCTCACAGCCAATATATCAGGAGGGCACATATGTACTAAATACTTTAGGAAAACAACTGCGGGCAATTTGATCCTGTTTGCTACTAGCATTCATCCTAAAAAACTTATCAACAGTATCCTCTATGGAGTGCTGTTAAGACTTAAGAGGAACAACACAAGTGAGTTGGAGTTTCATGAGGCAGCTCAATCCAGTATGTAACGCTTTAGAGTGAGAGGCTATAGAAGCAGTTTTGTCACATGCCTTATCAAGAGTCAATCGTCTCCAGAGAGGTAAATTGCTATCAGACAAGAATATCAAAAAATCCGATAGCAGGGCTTTCAGGATGGTTACCACTTTTTCTGATAATACCAATCAATTGAAGAGAATATTGCAGAGAAATTGGCATATCGTACTCACCAATAAAATTATAAGGGATGACTTACCATCTAATCCATTAGTTACTATCAGGAACGCCAGGTCACTTAAAGTTCATCTAGTACATAGCTATCATGATGTAAAACCCATTAAAACATCTTTAAAAGCACTCAATGGATTTTATCCATGTTGTAAGTGCAAAGCATGTAGAAAGAGCAAACGGGCCCTGTGTTATGATGTTCCTGGATGTGGCCCCCCCAAAAAAACACAACATTTATTACCTGCTCCACCCCTTATCCTATATACTGTTTGGTCTGCCCGTGTGGGCTTCGTTATATCAAAAGCACCATCCATCCGGTTAAGATCCGGATATTGGAACACACGTGGGCGATAAACAACATTGATGAGTCATACCCTGTAGCAAGACATTACAACAAGGTGCACTGCCGTAACAGGGATCTCTTGTCAAATTTTTGTCTGGAACATGTACCAGTTAATCCGAGGGGAGGAGAATGAGAACTTTGACGTTTAGAATCACGCTATATTATAGGCCTGCAGAGTAAGAGCCCTTTGGGTCTTAATAGCAGTGAGGAACTTGCTGTACATCTGGGTTAAATCTGTCTGGTATGAACTTTGTGTATATATATGTGAAGTACTGTTTATTTTAATGAATTCTCTCTAATTTAATTTTGAAATGTATTGCTCATGAAGTGCCATATCCAGAAAATGATGACATTTTTGTGCTGAGTCTTAAAGATCGAAATTATATTTATTCACTATTTAATATAAGTGTTTCCCGGAAAAAGTATTTGGAATTGGCCCATTCAAGAATCATAAGTGGTGGCAGGCTATGGAGCCATTACCCATCTAGGGGTTTTATAATGTAATTGTATTTGGATCAGTTCATATAGGCTCGCATATCTACGGCTTGTTGGTGAACATGTTTCTGTATGAATTGGTGTGCTAGACTACATGCATTATAGTTCACCATTTCTTATTTAAAGATGGCGGAACCTCGATCAGTGAAAAATGCCTGCCTTGAGTAATTGTCCTTTTTCAATGTTCATGTACCTGAACTCAGTAATGAATGTGTATAGATAAAAAGCAATGGCGGCCGCAGCGTTTTCGTGCAATAATTGACAAAGGCTAAGTGCCGAAACGCGTCTTGAGTGCCTGAGTTCCGAGTTTGTGAATAAAACTTTTCTGAACTCTCCCCCGTGAGTACTGTCATCTATTACAGGTACGATTACCTGATGGAATTGGGAACTTTGACCAGTTCAACACGGATCCCCAATCCACGAGAGGCGACTGTCAAGCAAAGCAATCTCTTCCGCGTCTTCGACCGGAGGGAAACAGAAATCCGGAAGGACGTTTTAACAGTCAGCCCCCCAGGGGCCAGGATTGGGCCGCCAAGATCGTCCGCTACACTCGCAGCGTCGGAGGACTCTTGTGTTGCTGGCAGGACGTGAAAGGTAGGAAGTATTGGCATTAAGGGGTGATTGGTCTGCACAGCGTACGGGACGAGAGGAATATTTAATACTTCTGGGAGCCTGGGAAACACTTAATCAAATTATCGCATCATCTACAAAAATGTCCGCTGACACGCTGAAAGACAGTGAGGCTTTGGCCTCAGAATTGTTTGACAATGAACCCCCCGCCAGCAATGTGTTCCAACTACCATGGGCTAATGTCACTAAAATTAATGATGATTTAAAAAGAAAAATGAAAGCTCTAGAAAAGTTGATGCGCGGAGAACAAGGAAAATGATGTGAACACAAGTCACATCAATGTTACTTAGACGTGGGGAGAATTCCGAGAGGTTTGCGCATTCTAACTGCACCGAGCTACGAGCAACCTAATCTGGAGATGATGAAGGAATGGACCCAATGTAACTTGGACTCATCCAGGAGATTAGTTGAAATATTAGTTAAATATGCGGAAATCAACAGGATTGAGTTACAACGCCGTATTGAAAAATTAACAGATGAGATTGCTATCATGGGTCCCGCAGATGAAAATGACAAATCGAAACAAGAAATGACTGTCCGTTTGCAGAAGGAGGAAGATAAAATCGAAGAACCAAAAAGCATTTAGATTCCACCGGGATCGAATGGACTATAAAAACGGTCGCATTTTTACCTTCTCGTGCGAATACGAAGCCATGAAGTCCTCCAAATACGCTACATCAAGTGTCCAAGCATCGGGGGCTTCTGTGAGTAGATAAGCCATGGTGGATTCTTCCTACTCGGACTTCAGCTCGGCAAAGGAGAGCGAAACTGAGGGCGACGCAAGTAGATCGCTACCCAGCAAGACCTGTGTTACACCCTCGCCTGCTGAAGAGCTGAATTTTTTAGCGGAAGAACGGAGAGCCACTCTCCGCCCGAGGCCTCAGAAAAAAACAGCAGACAGAGGAGAAACTACAGGAGGCGGCAGAGACGCAAGGCCGGAAAACAAACCAGCAGTGCGCAGCAACAACAAGAAGCGCGGGAAGGGCTGGTGGAATCGCTGATGACTACATTAGAGGAATGGAAAAGAACGGTGATCAATCTCTCTGAAGCGGTCTTCAGCCAAGCAGAGATACAAATTTTAGCCCTTGGTCTGTCATTCTGCAAGGAATTCAACTTTGACCACCCCACTCGTGTGGATATTTATAAATTTGTGAGGAAATTAAAACTTCAAAAATTCCATGCCATGAAGCAAACTAAAACAGAAGCCAGTATGGTTAACCAAAGTTCTCAAGCAATAGAGGTACACTCAAAGACTATGCTGCCATCTGAGCAATCTCTGCTACAAGTTTTAACCAAATTACATCAGGAAAATGCACATGTGGAAGAAGGAGCCTTTTCTCCGACCCTGACTATGAACACGTTGACCTCTAAAGACAATTCCAGTAGAGATACCCCCTTCAAAAAGAAATCAAAGTTTACCCCTATACTAATAAGAGATGGCATTGATATCTTCAGTGAGAATGTGACCAGCGAAAATAAATTGTTAAATCACAAAATTTCGAACTCAAAGAAGAAAATGACCAATAAAAACAGACAATATTATCAACTGATTAACAAGTTACAAAACAACAAAAATGTAATAGTGAGAAACTCTGATAAAGGGGGTAATGTAGTTCTATGGGCCAAGAAAGACTACATGTTGGAAGCTTTATTGCAACTTAATGACAGAACTTGCTATCAGCTCAGCAATTCTGCAGCCTCGAGAGAAACTGCCAATGAATTTTATGTCAAACTGGTGGCTTGGAAGAGCGCGGGTTTGTTATCCATGGACGAGTACCAATTCATCAAAAATGATCATCCTACCATCCCCAACATCTACTTCAACACCAAAGTACACAAAAATGCCTCCAAGCCCCCTGGCAGGCCCATTATATCAGCAAGAGCGAGTCTGTTAGAAAATGCTTCCAAATATGTGGACTACTTTCTCCTGGAATGGGTACAAGGCTTGCCATCCTACATAAGAGACACTCGCGATTTTTTATCTAAAATAAAGGACTTCAAATGGGACAAACATTTTTATCTTTTAACTTTGGATGTGTCCTCCCTGTACACGTGTATTAATCACAAAGTTGGCCTTCCTGCAGTGGCATTTTATTTTAAAAAGAATAAGACTACTTATCCCCAACACAATGCCATGCTGTTAAACATGATTAATTTTTGTTTGAACAACAATATTTTTCTGTTTGACCAAATGTTTTAACAGCAAATGCGGGGCGTTGCAATGGGAGCCAGCTTCTCCCCCAGCTATGCCTGTTTATTTATGGGCTGGTGGGAGAATCTGGTTCTCAAGGAGACACACAAAAAGTATTTTTATGACCATGTGAAGTTATATTTTAGATATATTGATGATTTGTTTATAATGTGGGATGGATCTCAGGAGCAAGCAATGAACTTTGTTGCCCAGCTCAACAAAAATTATGTTAATTTAAACTTTACATCCACTATAAGCAATTGTAAAATCAATTTCCTTGCTGTTGAGGTGTATAGTAACAAAAACAGACTGGAGACCAGGCTATATAGAAAGGAAATGGCAGGAGATTCGGTACTAAATTTTGCTAGTTTTCATCTACGACATCTTGTGCACAGTATCCCCTATGGGGAGATGTTACGCTTAAAGAGAATTTGTAGTAACCAAAAGACCTGGTTCAAGCTCAAATGCAAAGTAAAAAGAGATTTTTGGCCAGAGGGTATCCACTTAAAACTATAGAAGATGCCATCAACAAAACTTGTGACTTGGTCAGAAATCAGTTTCTCATTCCTAAAAAAATCGAGAAAAGAGATTCAAAATAACAAATCTATTAAAAAAAATTGTATATAGAAATTGGGTACTAGTAAAAGGTGATCCGATTATAGGTCATGAGTTACCCGCCAAACCGAGTATTACCTACAAGAGAGCTTTCTCCATGCATAGCAGTTTAGTTTCCAGCAGTCTCGAATCATCCACCTCCATTAATTGGTTGGCTGTCCCTAATGGAATTCACTAAGTGCAAATCTTGCAAGGCTTGCTAATATGGTACCAACAAAAAATGTTATTGCTTTGCCTTCAGTGAGCAAAAGGTTAAAATCAACAAACACCTCCACTGTAAGACAGAATTTACCATTTATGTATTAGAATGCTCATGTCCACTCAAATACATAGGCAGCACCAAATTATCTGTGAGCAAACAAATCCTGCAACACATCAGGGCCATAAACAACAGCGACCCCACTTACCCTGTCGCTAGGCACTTCCGAGAAGTCCACAATAATAATCTAAAGGATTTCTCCTATTATGTTATAGATGCCATACCTAAGACCAAAAAGGGTGGGGATAGGGAATATCTGCTGCAAAAACTTGAAACTCAGTATATTCTAAATATGGACAGTAAGGCTCCAGGAGGGCTCAACAATACCGATGATTTATATACATGTTTATGATTCCGTGGGAATTGTCCTTAGACGCCGTGCGTTCTTTTCTGTCCATTTTAAAGATTACTATTGATCTTAGCTTCCATTCCAAATCTGTTTAAACTTATTTCATTTGTTTACATCGTCCCATAACCAATGTAACTGTGTCTTTATCTGTAAAATCTTTGTAGTAACCTATGGGACCTACCGTTATGACGTAAATTGAGGCTGAAAAATCATTTTACCCAATTAACATGTTGTTTTTTTTATAATTCACACACACATATGCACTTTATGTTTTAGCACGAGAGTAGGCTTATTTATTCATTTTTTATTAACTAAATGAGGGGTGAATTGAAATATATTTTCGGTAGCACTCAGCACTTTAAACTTATTAAAATTGAAGAACACTTACTTCCCAAGACTGATTTTGATGCTTGGCATTTATGCCAGTATGCTTCCATTTACAATCCAGGATTTATCCCCATATTCTATACATTTTATTTGTGCCTCTATAGATTGTTACATGAAAAAGTAGGCCACCATTTTTACGATTCAAGTATTTATGAATGTTTTTATTAACATTTAAAAACATTTTTAGAATGGTTTAATGGACACATCTTTTAATTTTTTTAATTGTTTAATGTCGAACCATATTTATTATTTTTCATCATATAGTGACTATTTCCTATTTTGATTTGAAACAATATATATGTATTCTCTGTTGGCTAACGGCACTTAAAATGAATGGTAGCTAATCTTGTTGCTTGATGGTATTAACGGAATGTTTTTGCAACAAAGAAAATATGGGAAATGTTTCTTCTATGTTCACTTCAATTCATCAATCACGTGCAAATGTGTAGAAATTTAATTGGTCTATGAACTGGGTTGGCGTTGTCAAGTGATCAAGGTCCCTGGAGGATCAAAACGCGTAACGGCCGATATTAAACAGCTACTCTAAGCCAAAAGTTTGGGTCCATGTCTGCTTGCTGTAAGGAAATCAAAAGAAGCGGCGCAAAGCCGTTTTCCTGCCTACTTTTAAAAAGACCTAACGGATGTACACATCTATTACAAGATACATATGATTAAAACTTGCTAGAGTTTAAACACATTATGCAGAGAGACTTGCCTAAACAGAGGATTATCAACTATGCATGTGTGGTGGGTCTGTTTACTTGGACGGTGGAGTGTGTGTTGGTTCTTGAATATATGGGTGGTGACGCGCTTCTCAGGGCCCGACCCGAGAGGCTGAGCATCCTTGATTGTGTGTGTTCTTGGATAAAATGTGATGGGGATGCCCGCTGGCTGAATCTATGGATGTGGACAGAGTAAAGTTGGCAGGGTCACCTTTGAAAGTGCCGCCTGACTTGGGAATCTCTATGACACAACCAGGGTTTGCTGGGGGATTGGACCCTTGCACGTCGAGCAGATAAAACAAAATGCAGGCAAGTCTCTCACTGCTAATAAGAGTCATTTTATCTTTGATTTTACAATGATGCCGAATGGCTCTACCACAAATTTAATTGTATCATGCCACTTTGCTGTTTATTTCTCGAGCCCTTGTCTGTCTTTGTGCCACTTTGTTTTTTCTGTCTCTCTTGTGCCTGTGTCTGCCTTTTGCCTTTTTCTGTTCTTTGTCTCTCTTGTGCCCATTTTCTGTCTCTGTGCCCTCCTGCTGCCCCAGTGGCCCCTCCCTCCTGCCGGTTCCCGCTTCCCACCTGCGCTTCTCACACCCTTTCCTACTTAATGGTGGCTGCTGCGTGGCCGCGCCACCAGAGTGCCAAATACGTGCCATAGGCAAGCCCGTACCCAACAGTGGCCAGCACAAGGAACCCTGGAACTATGACCCCCCACCGCTACACCACCCATGGCCAGTTATCCTACCTACACTGCTGACAATCCTTCGCCATTAACAGCACCCCACGACCACTGAACCCACTCCAGACTCCTGAACCACTGAAGCCCTGACGTGCATCTTCCTCAACATGCTCACCCTCCACAGACGTGCCACGGAGATCTGGGATTTGCTCAACACTCTCTTGCCAGACGTGACCTTCTTCATTGAAACATGGACCAACTCCACCTCTACCCCCAATATCGCCACTACCATCCCTGACGGATACAAGATCCAAAGAAAGGACCACCCCCACCACCCTGGAGGAGAACTGGCCATCCCACACAAGAGCTCCCTCTGACTTTCCACCTCCAGCACGAGCGTCCCCCTCTCCAACACAGAGCACCTCCACTTCCAGATCTTACACCAGCCCCAGAACCATGCTGCATGTGTCTACAGACCCCCTGGCCCTCAAGCCTCTTCCGCCACCACTATTGCCAACCTCATCGCACACCATGCCATCGCCTCCATGGACTAAACTCTCATTGGAGACATGAACTTCCACCTCGACAACCACAGCGGCCCCGACTCGACCACCCTCCTTGGAAACCTTGCCAACTCACCTCACCGGACTGAAGCAACTCATCACCACCCCCACCTACAGAGCTGGACACACCGTGACCCCATCTTCGCAGGAGGGACAAACATCCACTTCAGCCACACCACACAGCCCCCCGGGCCAGAATACCAGTTTGTACACTTCACCTTCACCACTACCACCGCACCCAAACCCTCCACGAAGGAACTGGAGCAAGATCACAGAGGAACACATCAACACCACCCTCTTCCATGACTCTCCAGCCAAAGAACTAAACCCCTAGATCTCCAGCTGTGCAGAAAAACTCGCACCCCTTCGCCACCCCATCAAACAACGCCCCCTGAAGGCCGCCTGATTCACCACAGACTTCCAAGAAGCAATGCACTCCTGCAGATGCCTCGAGAAACTTTGGCGGAACAAGAAAATCACTGAAGACCAGAACAACTACAGGAACGCCATGAATGAATACCACCAGCACATAAGAACCACCAAGCTGACCTTTATCAAGAACAAAATCCACACCAACGCAAGTAACGCAAAAGAACTCTTCAACGTCATACAACAGCTCACCAACCCTCCAGCGAAGCCACGGACGTCTCACCATCTCAGGACCTCTGCAACAAGCTCAGCTCCTACTTCCACCTGGAAACAGGTGAACAGACTCTGGACACCACCCCCCTCTCCACCACTGACAACCAGCTGACCATCACCACCTGGAAACCAACCTGCCACCACTGAAGACACAGCCATGACAATGAATAACACCCACTCAGGAGCCCCCACTGCACATCTACCACAGAGCTGCCGCCGCCATGGCACCCAAACTAGGCCATACCATCAATGCCTCCCTTGAATCCGCCATCTACCCCGATGACTGGAAGCGGGCAAAGGTCAAGCACCTCCTTAAGAAACCCTGGCCGCCCCGACAGACCTGAAAAATTACCAGCCCATCTCTCTCCTTCCCTTTGCAGCCAAAGTCACTGAGCGATTCATCAACACCCAGCTGACCACCTTCATCGATGAGAACGCCATCCTCGACTCCTCCCAGTCTGGATTTTGCAGCAACCACATTACCCCGACCGCCCTCCTCAGCGCCACCGATGACATCCGCATGTTACTCGACCTGGGCCACACTGTGGCCCTCATCCTACTAGACCTCTCCGCAGCCTTCAACACCGTCTCACACCGCAATCTTGCAGCCAGACTCCACGATGCTTGTATACGAGGAACCGCCCTCGACTGGATCCACTTCTTTCTCTCAGGCAGAACCCAAGGATCAGACTCCTTCCCTTCTTCTCCGAACCTACAGAGATCAACTGTGGAGTACCCCAAGGATCCTCGCTCAGCCCCTCACTCTTTAAAATCTGCATGGCCCCCCTCGCCGCCATCGTCAGACAGCATGGGCTCAGCATAGTATCTTCTACCAACGACACCCAGCTCATCCTCTCTTTCACGAAGAACCCCGATGACACCAGACTCAGCTTCCAAGAAGGAATGAAAGATGTTGCAGCCTGGATGAGTGACAGCTGCCTAAAACTGAACTCGGAAAAGACAGAGGTCCCCATCCTAGGACCCACCCTCACTGCATGGGACAGCTCCTGGTGGCCCCCTGCCCGTGGAAACCCATCCACCCTAATGGAACACGCTCAGAACCTCTGCATCATTCTAGACTCGTCTCTCACCTTGGCCCACCAGATTAACGCTGTGGCCTTCAAGTGGATCCGCCCGATAGTAGAAAGACCGTCACCCACGCACTCCTAACCAGCAGACTGGACTACGGCAACACTATCTACACCGGAATCAACAAAACTATGCTACACAAGCTCTAAACCATCCAGAACACCTCTGCCAGACTCGCCCTTGGAACCCCATGACATGAGAAAATGGCCCAGCACCTACGAGACCTCCACTGGCTGCCCATCAAGAAGAGAGTAACCTTCAAGCTACTCACCAATGCCTACAAATCCCTCCACAACATCGGACCCAAATATCTCAACGAAAGAGTCTCCTTCCATGTACCCAAAAAGAACCTCCGCTCCACCGACCTCGCCCTGGCAGAGACCCCACAGATCTGCAAAACCAGAGCAGGCGGAAGAGCCGTCTCCTACATCGCAGCAAAGACCTGGAATGAGCTCCGTGTCAACATCAGACACACCCCACTCTGCACACCTTCAGGAAGAGCCTCAATACAGTATTGTATCTTCAATGAATTTACAACTGCAGGAAAGAATTGAAAAATCTACACTATTTCACATTGAAATTCGTATTTAACATTGCAATAACTGACCCACTGCCACTTTAAATATTAATGTTTAACATTTGAACATCGTAGTCTTTCTTTGCTGTCTAAGCTACGTAAAAAAAAATGTGATGTACACATCTATTACCAGATGCATATGATCATGGCTTGCTAGACTCTAAATACATTACGCAAAGAGACATGCCTAAACATCTCAACTATGCACGTGTGGTGGGCATGTTTACAGGGATGGAGAATTACGTGCATATACATGTATATATATATATATATATATATAGAGAGAGAGAGAGAGAGAGAGAGATTTAAAAGAAAATCGAAAGGTTGTGACTAATGCAATACCTATAAATGATAATGTTGACTTTAAACAGTGCGGTCTATTTTATGATCATAAGTTTGTTTTCAAATTTACTTTCGAACTAAAATTGCCTGGTCCCATAGCCCATTATTTTTTTCTCATGATATGAAAAAAATAGTTTATTACTTAAGTTTAGAAAAGTCTCTTGCTTTGTTCGAAAGCTGATGGAGTTATGGGGCTGCAGAAGTTGAGAAACTGCCTCGGGAAATTGGTGTAGCTGGAGTGAAGCTGTTTTATTGAAAAGGCAGCACTAGCTGCAAATGATCGAAGCACCGTGCTAGGAAGGAATGATGTGTTTTTCTGGATGGTGCAATGAAACTTCAAATCCTTAATGCTCTCCAGTTTGAAGTGGAGGTGCTGCAGTGCTGATGCCTCACGCAAAGAGGCAATAAACTACCTAAGCAAAATATAGAGAGCAATCATTTTTCAGAGCGTTTTTCTAAATCTGCTGCTATGGAAAGTACATTTAGAAACAATGCCCGCTCTCGGTAGTCACTATCTAGATCTCATCGTTAAACAAAAATGAAAAAATATATATTTTTATTGTGTTTCAACCAGTGTGCTATCAGACCCGTAGAGAAATCGATGGGCACACGTATGTAACTTTAATGGCACATTACATACTATGTTCAGGCGAGACAGTTTTGAGATGAACCAAGTGGCACTTATCAGACTGAGATATCGGGACGCAAGTGTTATGGGAAGATTATATGAATATATCCTAAACAAGAACAGATACAAATACAAATGAC
Source organism: Lissotriton helveticus (assembly GCF_964261635.1). Classification (NCBI taxonomy): domain Eukaryota; kingdom Metazoa; phylum Chordata; class Amphibia; order Caudata; family Salamandridae; genus Lissotriton; species Lissotriton helveticus. The sequence goes on along the minus strand of NC_136062.1, from coordinate 52,324,942 downwards.
TGAAAAATAAGAAATAAAAACTGGAATGCAAAAGTATGAAGCCAAAAGGCCCAATGTTGTTTCGTCCAACATTATACTGGTTTCCTGGTATGCAGGGAATAGAAGAAAAATAACTATCAGTGAAAGTAAGAGTGACCGCGGAGATAACATAACATAACAAAAGATGTGTATTTGTAAAGCGCACGTTCACCACTACGGGTATCTTGGCGCTGAATAACAGGTGTTTGTTGGTACCCAACTCAATGGTACTCATGATGATGTTCTTTGCTAGTTGCACTGCATCTAATGGGGTGGTCTTTCAGACTATTTTCCAACTCCAATGGCCCACCAGTGTCTCTTTGCACCTTATTCCACACGCTAGTTACCTTCATGCAAGGTCTTTCTGGCGAGACCAGTCTTTTCCCATAGTCTACGATACACAATTGTTAGGCTGTGGGGAGGTGAGTGAGATCCCAGAGTCTCCATCCACCCTACTGTGCACTGTTGTGATACTGTGACAAGATCTCATCTGAGAGTGTACTTTCTCTCCACACCCTGCTAAAGGGGACTATAAAGCATAAGTACTGTAATAAAGCAAAGTGTAAATTCTTCCACCATAAAAAGGTTTAAAAACTCACAAGACTCTTTTGGGTTCATTAAAAAAGTTGTGATTGAACTTTTTTTCTAATACTAATAAAAAATGGACTTAATGGACACAAAATGTATCATCACAAGTCAACTGACCTGACGATCAGTCAGACATTAACACTCCTTGTATTATTATTGTGCTTACAATTGTAACGCAACTTTACCATGAAAAAACGTAATAAACCAATCAAACAAAAACATAATAAAAAAAGGACTCAAAGTTAATAAAAGATTATCAACGTGTATGCTATGTACCAATAATTGTCTCATGCACAAAAAACGTGATATTTTTCATAAGACAAATTGATTTATTTCCCCCCATAATTATATAATGGATTGCTTTTTATTGAACTAAACACACTGTTACTATTCTGGTCTGCATAAATCATACATACTACATCAGTATATATTGTCAACATGGGTTTTATCACAGACTATAAAGCATTATATCAATAATACTACAGCTTAGCTACTTTCTAGACAATTGACAAAGCACTTTGGGCCTGGCAAGGGATAGAATGCCCTCCCAGTGATAGTGTGCTCTTCATTCTGCATAACATGCCAATACAATCAAGAGACATGGAAAAGACTTTAAAGAACAGTGGAAAGGAAAGGGTCATCACTCTACCACCTTTTCCACTATGATTTTAGTCAGATGTTCATGGTAGGCTTCTTTTTTCCATAATAATGAGCTGTGAGTCTGAATGCAAGATTCTCCCGGGGACAACATGTTTTATAGGTTCAAAAAGAAGAGATTTTTTGGGTGTCACAGAAGACCTTGTCCATAAACAAAAAGAATCCACAAGAAAAGTGTACTTTGTATGGTCCCTACAGTGGTAGGGAGCACACTGTGTACTTTAAATGCCCCTCACACACCAAAAGGACCTGTGGTGTCATGCTTCATTATCGGGGTCTTCACATCCCTCTACGGGATGTGGCGTGCTACTGACCAACAACTACGTGGGAGCACTGATGTAAACTCTATGTGTGGTGCGTGAGGAATGTTTGGTATTAAGTGAGTAGTGGGGTCATGGGTGAAAAGTGAGTGAATCCAAAAATTAAAAAATACCTGGCACGTGAGGTCTAAAAAGACTTATAATAGGCCTCCGTGCTGGGATTGTTAAAAGGTGTGTCTGGTGGAGGTATTTTGTATTTAATGTACAATACCTCTCAGTACGTCGACATGTTTCGAAGCAACAGCTTCTTCTTCAGGACGGGGTGTACCAATCCCCACCGTACTCACTTGAGGATGTGAAATGGCATGTATCGCCAAAACTATATATACACTAAATAAAGGAATAGACTAAATGTGCCTATTTTCTTAGTTGCTCATAAGTGACTGCATTGAGGACCTGTAACGGAGAGAACACAGGGAAAAAAAGAAGAATAAATATATATACGTTATTTCAGGACTAATACTCAGCACAGTAGGATTGTGACCTAAAAGAGGGGTGTACAAAGCAATCTCTAGACACGCTAGGTCATCCTATTGAGGTGCAGTGCCCTGTAAAAAAAAGACAAATACTAGACGAACGAACACAAAACATAAAGCACACACTCTAGTTGAAAAACCATTAGTTGAATTGGTAGTCAAAGATTTTGGTGGTTATTTCACCTAGAAAAAGCAACCTTGGTAAGAAAAAAATGCATACTTACTACCATTATCTGAATGGCATCATGAGCCTAAAACGGAGGGTTCACGTGTTTTCCAGCAATCTATGGAGTGAGGTTAAAACACACAGTCTTGGTTTTGTAAAAGTACTCACTTCAATAGATGTTTTCCAAAGTCTCGCGGCCACTCCATGGGCTACGCCATACTTACAGATTCATGAGGTGTTCAGTACACCAACCGTCCCCTCCGTGGCTCCGTGGTTTCGGTGTGGAGCATGGCGGGTACAGTTTAAATACTATCCCTGATTGAATAATTGGTAATTCATGCCGTCCAGCCTTGCAGTGCATCATGCCTAATATGGTGTTTCCGGGCCCGGTTACAAGGCTCTGAACCTTCTGCGTCTGTGCGGAGTGTAAGCCAGTGTCTACCAGGCTTGCGTGCGTTATCCAGCACTGTCCTTAGTAAGTAGAGCGGGATAGTGCTCATTCGCATATGCGCATTTGGAAAATAATGTTCATCTAGACCGGGCGCACAACCGTGGCCCATGTATAGCGCTTAGGAAGTGTTCCTATTAAAATGAGCCTTAGCGCCGTGCTATTATAAACAGAAGTCCACAAGGGGCGGGCATTTAAAAAAAAAACACAATGCTTAGTCTAAAATATCATTCACATGAGCGATGATGTTTGCTCAGGTTTCTGGGTATGTAAATACTTTTTGCAAAGAAAACAGCCCATACTAGCCCGAGTTAGATTATGGCTAGACTGTCAGGTAGTGCTTAAATAAGGCAGTCCACAGAAATGCAAAGCCATCATAATTAGGTTTGTGTCAGTTATAGGCAAACAAACCCAGGCAAAGATAGGAGTGGAAAGAATATTGTCAGTGCCCCAGGGTGGATCAAGAAAACAGGGAGTGATATGTGTTGACCTCAGGTCTAATTAATTCAGCTGATTCCATGAGATGTCATCATTATGACCCACCACATTCGTCCCCAAACAGAACACCCATGATTGTTCTTTCTCAAAAAGCCCAAGTTCTGATGGTAGTTGTTCTATTATTGTCCACATCACTGTGTGAGTTTCATATAAAAAATGAGATGCCATTTTTGTAGTGCTCTTTTTACACCTGATGTTGCTTTTGTGTTCTTCGATTTTGATCTTTGCGTGTCTAGACGTAATGCCAATATATTCAAGACCGCATGGGCACGTGATCAAATACACTACATTATGGCTATTGCAGTTGGTGAATTTCCTTTGTTCCCATTCACCGCCATTGCGGAATTTTAGTTGTCTACTCTTCTTTCTCAGGTGGCAGCTGCTGCAGTTGCCACAGGGGTGGTGCCCCTGGACCCATTGTACCGTGGATTGCTCAGGCTGATTGGTCTGTGGTCGAGTGTGGACCAGGATATCTTTCAGGTTCCTTCCCCTCTTGTGAGCGAAAATGGGTTTTCCCAGCTTAAGATCGCCACATACAGGGGTCCTCCAGTGTTTGTTCACGATTTAGAAACCTCATTGGAGTGAGTGTTATAGGTGGTGGCACAAATAGACCATTTGTTTGGTTCTTTCTGTACCCTGTCCTCCAGGAGTGCATCCCTGGTATTATTGCTTGCCTTCTTCATAGCTCTGTTTATGACTGGTGTTGGGTATTTACGTTTTTCCAGTTTTTTTTGGAGATCCACTGCCTGAATCTTGTAATCGTTCAAGTTAGAGCAGTTCCGTCTCAGGCAGAGGAACTGTCCGTATGGGAGATTGTCACGTAGGTGACGCGGGTGAAAGCTATCATATCTTAATAGACAATTGTTTGATGTTGGCTTAAAATGAGTGGTTATCTTTAGAAACCCCCCCTCCGGGTAAATGTTAAGATCCAAGAACACCACGTTGTCACGTGATATGGAACTAGTGAATTTAAGGACGGGATTCTGTGTGTTTAGCCATTCCATGAACTGTTCAATGGATTGAAGATCTCCTTCCCAGATGGCCAACATCATCTATATAGCGCTTCCAGGTTATTATGTTCCGTCAATAGGGGTTATCTTGGTGGAGGATTTTGTGATTCTCCAGATGGTGAACATAGAGCCCGGCCAGGCTCGGAGCGAATGTGCTCCCCATGCTGGTCCCATGGCTCTGTATGTACAGCGTTGTTTCGTATTGGAAGTAGTTTTTTGTGAGTGCCATGCTGATGCATTCCATCACAAGGTTCCTAGGGGTCTGGTATTCACATCGGGTCGAGAAAAGAATCTATTCATTAATGTTAGGCCTCTCATCATGGGGCAGGCTGGTATAGAGACTTTCTACATCCAGGCTCAGTAGTAGTTGGTTCGTGGCATTGAATGGTAGGTTTTGTAGAAGCTGTCGTATCGCTTTGGTGTCCTTCAGGTAGGTATCCATGACTACATTATAACCTGGAAGCGCTATATAGATGATGTGTTGGCCATCTGGGAAGGAGACCTTCAATCCATTGAACAGTTCATGGGATGGCTAAACACACAGAATCCCGTCACTAGTTCCATATCACGTGACACGGTGGTGTTCTTGGATCGGAGGGGGGGTTTCTCAAGACAACCACTCATTTTAAGCCGACATCAAAAAAATGTCTACTAAGATATGATAGCGTTCACCCGCATCACCTACGTGACAATCTCCCATACGGACAGTTCCTCCGATTGAAACGGAACTGCTCTAACTTGAACGATTACAAGATTCAGGCAGTGGATCTCCAAAAAAAACTAAAAAACGTAAATACCCAACACCAGTCATAAACACAGCTATGAAGAGGGCACACAATAATAACAGGGACACACTCCTGGAGGATAGGGTACAGAAAGAACCAAACAAAAGGTCTATTTGTGCCACCACCTATAACACTCACTCCAATGAGGTTTCTAAAATTGTGAACAAACCCTGGAGGACCCTTGTATGTGGTGCTCTTAAGCTGGAAAAAACCCTTTTCGCTCACAAGAGGTGAAGGAACCTAAAAGATATCCTGGTCCACACTCAACCACGGACCAATCAACCTGAACAATCCACGGTACAGTGGGTCCAGGGGCACCTCACCTGTGGTAACTGCAGCAGCTGTCACCTAACAAAGAAGAGTAGACAACTAAAATTCCGAAATGGCACTGAATGGGAACAAAGGAAATTCACCAAATGCAATAGCCGGCATGTAGTGTACATGATCATGTGCCCGTGCGATCTTGAATATATTGGCATGACGTCTAGACCCGCAGAGATCAGAATCGGAGAACACAAAAGCAACATCAGGTGTACATGAAGACCCTACAGAGCAACTACGTATCAGGATCATGGGAATGGTGGAAGAAGCACAACAAAAATGGCATCTCATTTTTTATCTGAAACTCACACAGTGAATGATCTGATGTGGACAATAATAGAACAACTACCCTCAGAACTTGGGCTTTTTGAGAAAGAACAACACTGGGTGTTCCGTTTGGGGACGAATGTGGTGGGTCTTAATGATGACATCCCATGGAATCAGCTGAAATAATTAGACCTGAGGTCAACACATATCACCCCCATTTTCTTGATCCACCCTGGGGCACTGAAAATATTCTTTCCACTCCTATCTTTGCCTGGGTTTGTTTGCCTATAACTGACACAAACCTAATGATGATGGCTTTGCCTTTCTGTGGACTGCCTTAGTTAAGCACTACCTGACAGTCCAGCCATAATCTAACTCGGGGGCCAGTATGGGCTGTTTTCTTTGCAAAAGGTATTTACATACCCAGAAAACAAAGCAAACATCATTGCTCATATAAATTATATTTTAGACTAAGCAGTGTGTTTTTTTTAAAAACACCCGCCCCTTGTGTACTTCTGTTTATAATAGCACGTCGCTAAGGCTAATTTTATTAGGAAGACTTCCTCAGCGCTATACATGGGCCACGGTTGTGCGCCCGGTCTAGATTAACATTATTATCAAAATGCGCATGTGCGAATGAGCACTGTCCCGCTCTACTTACTATGGACAGTGCTGGGTAACGCACGCATGTGCGGTAGACGCTGGCTTACACTTTGCACAGACGCGGAAGGTTCAGGGCCTCGTTACCGGGCCCGGAAACACCATATTAGGCACGATGCAGTGCAAGGCTGGACAGCATGAATTACCAATTATTCAATCAGGGATAGTATTTAAACTGTACCCGCCGTGCTCCACACTGAAACCACGGAGCCACGGAGGGGACGGTTGGTGTAATGAACACCTCGTGAATCTGTAAGTACGGCATAGCCGATGGAGTGGCCGCCAGACTTTAGAAAACATCTATTGAAGTGAGTACTTTTACAAAACCAAGACTGTGTGTTTTAACCTCACTCCATAGATTGCTGAAAAACACGTGAACCCTCCGTTTTAGGCTCATGATGCCATTCAGATAATGGTAGTAAGTATCACTATTATTTATTATTTTACCAGCGCTGGGACGCTCTAGGGCAGCCATGCGCTTTATAAACCCAATTTCATTTCATTTCATTCATTTAATTTCAGTATGCATTTTTTTCTTACCAAGGTTGCTATTTCTAGGTGAAATAACCACCAAAATCTTTGACTACCAATTCAACTCATTGTTTTTCGACTAGTGTGAGTGCCTTATGTTTTGTGTTCGATTGTCTAGTATTTGTCTCTTTTTTACATGGCACTGCACATCAATAGGATGACCTAGTGTGTCTAGAGATTGCTTTGTACACCCCTTGTTTAGGTCACAATCCTACCGTGCTGAGTATTACTACTGAAATACCGTATATATATTTCTTCTTCTTTTTTTTGGCTGTATTCTCTACGTTACAAGTCCTCAATGCAGACACTTATGAGCAACTAACAAAATAGGCAGATTTAGTCTATTCCATTATTTAGTGTATATATAGTTTTGGCGATTCATGCCATTTCACATCCTGACGTGAGTAAGGTGGGGATTGGTAAACCCCGTCCTGAAGAAGAAGCTGTTGCTTTGAAACATGTTGACGTACTGTTATGTTATGTTATGTTAATTGTAATTATAAAGCGCACTGTTACCCTGGGGTGTCCTGGCGCATTAAAAGTCTTTTTAGACCTCACGGGCCAGGTATTTTAAATTTTTTGTAATTCACTCACTTTTCACTCATGGCCCCACTACTCACTTAATACCAAACATTCCTCATGCACCACACATAGAGTTTACATGTGTGCTCCCACGTAGTCTTTGGTCAGTAGCACGCCGCATCCCGTAGAGGGATGCGAAGACCCTGATGATGAAGCATGACACCAAGGGTCATTTTGGTGTGTTAGGGGTATTTAAAGAACACATTGTGCTCCCTACCACTGTAGGGACCATACAAAGTACACTTTTCTTGTGGATTCTTTTTGTTTATGAAACTTGTGGCTAGGGAGACCGAATCCACTTCCCTCTCCACTCCCCCTTTAGTTACATTTATGACCTTGTGCATAAGGCAGAACACCCCGAATATGATTCTGTGCTTCATAAGAGGAGAGTTGAGTTAGATTCTAGCTTGGGTAATGTGGTCGAATTTTCACAAGTTTCAATATCTCAACAATTCAAAATTCAATGCACACCCTTCATCTGAGCAAGAGGTCTCAGCAAAGAGACCTATCTCTCTTCCCACACCCTACTATGCACACTCATCATCTGAGAAAGAAGTCTATGCACACCTGTTCTCTGAAACAGAGATCTGAAAGTAAAGAGCAGTCTATCAAAACAGCCTACTATGGTCACCAATCATCAGAGAAAAAGGTCTGGAAGCAGAGGCATGTCACTTCCCACACCTTATTACACACACCCATCATCTGTGAGAAAGGTCTGACAGTAGAGGGCAGTCACTCCCCACCCACTACTACACACATCCCTCATCTGAGATATCTCAAACGAGGGTCCAGTCCATGTCCACAATCTACTAGAAACACCCGTCATATGAGAGCTAGTTGTGGCAGGAAACCATAGTCCTTCTCCACTCACTACTACTCACACCTGTCATCTTAGAGAGAGGTCTTAGCGGAGAGGCCAGTCTCTCGCCACACACCCCACTATGCATACACATTATCTAGAATAAGAAGCCTGTCACTCCCCACTCCTTTACTATAGGAACCTGTCATCTAAGAGAGAAGTCTGACAGTAGAGGCCAGTCCAACCATCTTCACACCCTACTACGTACACACATTATCTGAGAAAGAGGTCTGCAACTAAAGGGCAGCCCCTCCTCACGCAGTTCTATGCATACTCGTTATCTGAGATAGAGATCTCAAAGAAAAGGCCAGTTGATCCATACAGTCTACTATGCAAACCCATCATTTGAGATAGGGGTTATACAGGAGAGGTAAATATCTCCCCACACACTGCTATGCTACTTGTATTAACGAGAGAGCTTTGAAAGTGGGGACTAGTCCCTTCTCATTCCCAAAAATGCACAACTATTATCCAAGAGAGGGTTCTGAGTGGAGAGGCTAGTCCCTCCCATATACTACTATTGTCCTACAACTGTGTTTTGTGATTCTACGAATAAACACGTGAGAGTAGTGTGCATGCTTCAGGGACTGAAGCTTGCCTCATGGGGCTTGTTCAATCTCACAAGCATCTCACGAGACTCGCATTGAAAATTACTGGGCCTTCTAAGAGGTTTTTGATGATCCCTCAAGAGTCTCACAAGATCGTATTGGGGGAGGTAAAAAAGGGCCGACGCTCAACCAATAGTTACTATTCTTATTACATGTTTGAAGAAATGCGGTGATGTGATTAGGTGCAGATCCAGAGATAGCTCAGTTTGTTCTTGGTGCTATGGAGGAGGAAGTCGTGAGCGATGATTTTAATATGATGCAGATGTGTTATGCTTGCTCCGCTAGGGTGGAGGGGGTTTCTGAGGGCAAAAGGCACCATGTGATGCCCCAGGCGGATGAGATGGAGCCAAGCATGAGGACTTCGTTTTTCTCTGAGTTGAGTTACCGGCAGCTCTTCTTCATCCTGGTAGCGACGGCTTTCAACCCTTCTTTGAAATTGTCTCTGGTGATTTTGAGTTCTTTGGTGAGGGAGAGGATTAGCTAGGTGTCGTCGGCTTAGGAGATGATATTGAGCCAGTGGTTTCTGATGATGGTAGCAAGGGGGATCACACAGATGTTGAAGAGAGTGGGGCTGATGAAGGATCCCTGAGGCGCTCCACATCCGGTCTCCATTGGTTCTGAGAGGAAGGGCAGGAGTCTGACTCACTGAGTTCTGCCTGCGAGAAATTAGCATATACAGTCAAGGACCTTTCTGCGGATGCCAGTGTTGTGCAGTCTGGTGGCTAGTGTGCAATGGGAGATGGTGTGGAAGGCCGCTGAGAGGTCAAGGATGATGAGGGCTGCCGTTTGTCCCTGGTCAAGGAGGGAGTTGATGCCGTCGGTGTTGGTGAGTAGGGCGGTCTCGGTGCTGCAGTTGCCGCAGAATCCAGATTGGAAGGTGTCTAGGATGTTGTTAGCTTCTATGAGGTTTGCTAGTTGGGTGTTGCCAGCCTTTTTGATGACTTTGGCTGCGAATGGAAGCAGGGAGATAGGTCTGAAGTTCTTGAGAAACGTCTGGTCTATAGAGGGTTTTTTCAGGAGAGGGTTGACTTCAGTATTTTTTCAGTCCTCTGGAAATGTGGATTTCAAGGGAGCAGTTGATTGTCTGGCATAGTTTGGGTGTGATGGCTGTGGCAACTGTGTGGAAGACGGGGAGTGGGCAGGCGTCTAAGGGTGCTCCAGAGTAGAGGAGCTTAATGGTCTTTAAGGTGTCCACTGTCATGAGTGGGGTCCATGTGAGCAGGGTCTGTTGGGTGGCGTCGATGGTGGTGGTGGCTAAGGCGGTGGAGAGGTCTTGGTTGTCGAAGTTGTCATATATCGTCTTAATCTTGAGGTAAAAAAGGTGCTGAGTCGGTTACATAGGGGGACATTTGTGATCTAGCACACATTAGGACATGTGTTCAAAGAAGTGTTGGAGTGAGGCGTTAGCCGGCATGGCTTAATGCCTCACTCTATCACTTCAGAAACGCAAGGCTGCACCATATTTATAATGATATGGTGCAGCCTTGCGGTTCGCCCTGTGCTGGCGCTACACTTGCAGTGTGATGCCAACGCAGGCACCCTTACACCATAGTGCAGGGGTGTCTGCTTGCAGGGTAAAGATTGTTTATGTACAGGAAGGTCCCCCTTCCAGTACATAAACAATCTTTAAATGCCATTGTATTACTTCTATATGTGCTGCTTAATGCAGCACACATGGAAGTCACAAAATGGCATGTAAGAAAAAAAAGATTGTTTATGTACATAATCAATCCAAATCATTTTGCTTTTTTCATGTGCGCTGCACAAGGCAGCACACATGGAAAAAGCAAAAATGAGGAGAAATAATTAATTTCTCCCCATTTCACCAACTCAAGACCAGGTTTTCTCTGGTATTAATTTTGGCGCTGCCTCCTATTTATGTTGCCCTTGTAAATAGGGTGCAGCGTCAAAATCAATGGGAATTGCATTGGAACACCCACAGCAAATTCCACTGCCCACCCCTTTCACACTAAGCATAGCATGAAAGGGGGCATTATTTACAAGGCAGCGTTAAGCCACATTAAGTGTCTTAATGCTGCCTTTTAAATAAGGCAATGCCCCTACTGCCACCACAACGTTGTAATAAATGACGTTTCGGTGGCGATAGGGGCTTGTATATATGCCCATTGTGCTGTGTAGGTCTACTTGTCTCTGAGGAAATAATTATCTGCTTACATAAGCAGCAAAAATGAGCTTTGTTAAGTCAACAACAGGATTAGTCTCTTGTTCAGCAGTGAGTACCTGAGCAGGTACCATGTATCCATGTTGAAAAGATGTGGAAGCACACGAAGAGCTCTGCAGTTCAGCAGCATGAACTAACTCTGCCCAAGCTAGCCATTGTGAACTCCTTTTAAAAAACTGTATGCATGAGAAACTTTGCTGAGACTTTTTAACTAGCGTGCCTCAAAACACAAAACTGCCATACCAAAGACTCTTTGCCAGGCTGAGGTGGTGTAACTACACCAGGGTGCTCATCATCATGAAGACATTCATAATTGGTAAAGCTGGTTGTTTTGTTTGTTTTATAATTGTTGATATAGTTTGTTAATATAGTTGTTGTAGTAGGTTAGTAATGTTGTTAAATATATTTTGTAATAAAACAGTTTAAAGTTACTACTGATTAAAACGTGTTATAAATTTGAATATTATTACAGTTTTGTAATGTTGAATAAAACTGGCAATTCCATCTTCAGGCAGTACAGAAGTGCTCCTACATGTAGATATATCTATACGGTACTGTGCATATCTTTATGCAACAGAGAATTGTTAATGAAGAAGCCAATTATTTGAATACCCAACTATGGTGACTTCTCATGTAACAGTGAGTTCTCACTAGAGAGATCAATCCTTCCGCTCACTGTAGTATATAGAGCTCTCTTACAAGAGAGTTTTGGCACAGAGGCCAGAACATTCTCATATTCTATTATGCATATGATATCAGCTGGTGGAGATGTGGTAGTGAAGAGGGCAGTTACTATGTATGCTTGTGATTCTGTAGAGAAGTTTCAGTGGAGAAGTCTGTCCCTGTGCACACCCTTCTATGCCTCATTGTCCCCATAGGGACAGGTCTGAGAGAGAGGTGAGTGTGTCCCCACATTCCAACTATCTCACCAATCAACCAAGACACGGTTCTCAGCAGGGAAGACACTCCATTTCTATACCCTACTACCAATAGTCTACTTTGCACATTGTTTACTCTGGGGAGATGTCCCAGATGACAGGGCAGTATGTTTATACTTTTCAGCATAGAGGCAATTTTGTTCCCACTCTATACACCTTATTCTACATGCTGGTTACCTTCATGCAAGGTCTCACTGTAAAGGCCAGTCTCATCCCATAGTCTACTATACACAGTTGATAGGCAGTGGAGAGGTGTCAGTGAGATCCCAGTGTCTCCTTACACTCTACTATGCACTTTTGCTATACTGTGAGAAGGTCTCATTTGATAGGGTTTCTCCCCCCACTCTCCTAATAGGGAATAAAAGGCATATGTCCAGGAGAAAAGGAAAGTATAGATTCTTCCTCCAGAAAAATTGTTAACAATCTCGCAAGACTCTTGTGAGATTGTAAAAAAAAGTTGTGATTGAACTTTTTCTAATAATAATAAATTGACTTAAAGTAAATACGTGATTACCAATATTGGTGTCATGCACATAAAACAAGTGTTTTTTTCCATAAATCCAAGGGATTTATTTTGCCCACAATTACATAATGGATTGCATTTAATTGAAGTAAACACACTGGTGCATATCATAAATACTGCACCAGTTTATATTTAGTGTAAATGCAAAGTCCATTATAAAAAGTCCCGTCATGCGAGATCAAACCAGTTAGCACGACTCCCTTGGACTGCACATGGGGGATTGCCTGCCTGGCTCTCACAAGCGCTCATTGTGGGCCTCTCTGGCTCTCGCATAAGTCCCGCCACAGATTTAAGAACAGGAATAGGTTAAAGAGGCAACAAGTCATCTCTTTGATATGCACACTTTTGGACAGTAAGGGCCTCCTTACCTACATTATTGCCTTCTGTGGGTTAGTTATGGGAACCCAGAGGCCAAAGGAAAATAGGACTTCCCTCTTTTACAGAGCAGTCGGTTACGTGATGACTTGAAGGATTCCCTGGCGCACATTGTAGATTTACTCTCACATTGTTTAAAGTTCATTGACTTAGTTATCAGGCTTGACCATAGGTTAGCAGAATGCCCCAGAGGGGAACCCAGACTGCTAGTTGTGGGGTCTGAGTGGAAATAGACAGGGTCTAACAATCATGACAAAACAGATCCTATGTACATTGGGGCTTGTGCAGTCCCCTGACTGCCAAGGAAAAAGAAAGTAGAAAGAAATTAAACCTGTGTTTGTAATGCGGTAAAGCAAGGCATTTTGCACAAGAATGAACTCCCAAACCGAAGGGAATTTGGAAGGCTGGCGCCTTGACTTCTGATACAGTTTTCAAAAGGTTAGACTGCCCAGCTGACATAGGGGGTCACTCAGTTGGGTGTGGTTCTTGAACCGGCCCCCATTTACCTGGCTAATACCTCACAGAAGGTTCCACAATATTTAACAATACCAGTAACCCTTGTCATTGCCCCCCAACAGAGTCAGGTCTTACCCATGCTCGCAGTTTCCGCACAGGAAACTTCTTAGATCAAGCCTTGGCCAGTTCCTTACATATTCCATGGGTTAGAAAAAGTGAACCAGAGCCTGTTAGAGCCATAGATGGCTTTGAGCTCTCCTCTGGGATGTTTCTATACCAAACTACTCTGTTATCCTTAGTATGTGAGAAAGGGCATACTGAGACCTTGATCTTTGATCTCAATGCACCTTTGGCACTATTTTAGAAGTCCCTTGGCTTTAGCTGCACAATCTCCCTATTGATGGTCCTTCCATCTTGTCACCTTGGGATCCCATTACTGTCAAACTCATTCCTATAATAACACTAGGAAAGTTCTTTGTCTGTTGACTTGTGTAGCCCCTAACCCAGACCCTGTGACTCTGCATCCAGTAGTTAATGACCTGAAAGCTACACAACTACCTCGTCATAGGAAAATTGGCTGCTGAATAAATTGATTCCATACTCAACTCTTCCATGCCATCATGATTATGCTCCCTCGGAGCCTGAGACAGAACATTCTATTTTTGCCAAATTGGATAGAAAAAAGGTACCTTTTGAGTGGTCCCAGGAGGCCAGTGTTGCTTTTTACTTATTCAAGGAGTGATTCACCAGGCCCTAGCACTCAGACATCCAGACCCCATGCAGCCATCCCTTGTGGAAGCATATGCCTCCCATGTAGCTGTGGGAGGTATGTTATCAATGTAACAGAACAACAGGACAAATGTACCCAGTTGCCTTTTTTATCAAAAGATTATTGCTGGCAGAGCAGAATTACGCTGTTTTTAAAACAAGAGTTATTGGCACTTAAATTATGCTTTCAAGAATGGCCACACTATCTTTGGCCAGGGACATACTAGATTATGGCCTATCTCCTGTCTAGATGGGGGTTACATAAATAAGGACACTCTGGGACAGACACCACAAAACATTGTAAGCTCAAAGCACATCGTAGCTCTCTGTGACCCAGAGTCCTTCTTGGATAAAGTTAGGGAGGGTATGATTTAAGAACAAATGGACTATTGGGAGACTGGAGAGGATACTCATGTACACAATGAGCTTCCTTACCATGGTACAACCGTATATGTCCCAACGAAAGAATTGAGACAGAAAGGCTTAACCAGGTGGCATGACTCTGCATTATTAGGTCACTTAGAAATCCAAAAGAACTTGGCAAATTGTCAGCAATGGGTTTGGTGGACCATGTTGTTCAAGGATGTATATGACTACGTTCAGATCTGCCCAATATGTTCTGCAGACATTCCATGGCACCCAATCAGGCTATATATGAACATTGCCAGTGCCTCCACACTCATGACATACAATAAACATGAACTTTATTGACCTCCCCAACTCCAATTGATATACAGCCGTTTGGGTAGCAGTAGATTTTTTCCCAATATCGCACATGTTATTGCTCTAAAAGAAATTCCAGCTACCAAGACCCTTGCAACACTGCCTATTCATCAAATCATGCAGTTTCACAAACTCCCTTTGGTCATCATTTCCGATGGGGGCCCGCAACTTCTTTTCAAAACTTTGGTGCAGTATTTGCACATCATTAGACATTGATACTCATTTCTCATCTGCCTATCATGCACCAACTAATGGGCAGATGGAGCAGGTAAACCAGGCTTTGAAACAGACACTGTGATGTCTATTGACCTCTCCTCCTAAGGGTTGGAAATCCTTGTTACCCTTGGCTTACAATAACACAGCATTCAGCCACTGGGATTTCCCCATCTTATTGTTTTAACTGGTGCACATCACGTCTATTACCTGAAAAGGTTGTAATGCATTCTGAAAATGGAACTGTCATATAAGACTTTGTAATACATCTGGCTGATTCACAACAGCAGGTGTTATGACGCTTGCATCCAGCTAAGTTGAGTATGGTAAAACATGTTATGCCCTCACACACCCCGACGGATGTCATGCTTCATCATTGGGCTTTGCTCCTTGTCGGGCCGGCGCTGCAAAGCCTGAGGGGCTCACCGTAAGTGGGACTCTTTGACAGAGATCTTTTATGAAGAAGCCATAGGGTGTGTGTGCGGGTGTGTGGGAAGAAGTGTAGTGCCCATATAGTGGATTAAAATAAGCCTGGAGCAATCCTATTTAACAAGGTTTAATGGATAGGTAGAACCAGCTTAATTAAAACTGTGTGGATGCCCTATGTGGAAATAATGTTCCGAGAGGGCTATCTTTGTGAAGTGGGTCGACATGTTTCATGCCCTTGTCGCTCCTAATGAGTTGTGTGGCACTTCTTCAGCACCTAAGTGAATGAGTGGTGCACTACTGGAAGTCTGGTTCCAAATTTATTTGGTGATGTCCAGACAACATACAGTGGTGCCCTAGTATACCTATACTGGGCAGCAGGAGACCTGTAGGTGGGGGAAACAAGGGAGAGAAAAAGAAAGGGAAAAAGGCAGGAACAATGGAAATTAAAACCCGAATGGACAGAGGGTGTCTCTGTGGGGTTAAAAACATTTTGCACATTGCGTACAATACTAAATGCCGGTCCAATTTAACATGTACAAGTAATCATGCGGGGAAGTGGTTGGGTGCCAAATAATGGTACTATTGTGGTAGTGAGGGCCACTGGTCATGGCCGGTGCTTATTACTGGTCTCTTGGGTCGTGTTGATAAGTCAGAAGGAAAGAATACCTAGGCAAATATGTAATTGGTTAGGTAAAGTTCCTGTTCAGACAAAGGAACCCTCTTTAGCCAAATTACGATTAGAGGACAGGGAGAAGCCTCGCCTGAGGTGAGGAGTCTATTGTAGCTGGAGTAGTGATCATGGGCATCCAGGGAAATATGCCGGATGTTGACGGTGCTCAATTAAATGGTGAAAACATGCACAAACATATAGCGCATGGGTCAAGGTTGACACCATAGCTCAGCGGTGTTGCTAGCCGGCAAATGCTGGGAGACAGTAAATGGTAACACGTAGAGTTTCACTGCAGAACCACGTGTTTGCCAGGAAACTAGAAGGGTTTTAGGGTGTGGTGTAAAATGCTGTACATCATAATACAAGCATGCACTTCACAACACTCCACCACATTAACAAATTTCCTTTCTATGCGGTTTGGTGGCCGAAATGATAGTCTAGCGGTAATTGATAACACATAGTTTTGCACCGCACAACCGTGTTTTACGGGAACCGCGAGGGTGTGAGGGCGTGGTAAAAAGTGCAACACATGAAAATACATGAAAATGCAGTCTAAGCATGCACTCCACAACACCCCACCACAGTAACGATTTGTATGTCTATGCGGTTAGTGGCCAAAATGGCAGTCTAACAGTAGATAAGCACTGAGTGGACGTTAGATTGCCAAAACTACTCACCCCCAGTATAGTGGTCTATGGCCTGACGGGGGAAGTAACAGTGCATTTATTGCTCTGAAGCTAAAAGAGGAAGGGAGAAAGGCGTATCATGGTTTTAAATGCAATTTGTGACACAAAGCTTACCGGAGGTTTCCAACATCCGGAGAAGTTGCATACTCACTGCTGGGTGGACGGCAACTAGCTAAGATCCTAACTACCCTCGCTCTGGGCCCCATGACTTCTCCTTCCGGGTGGGTGTATTTGTGCCAATATGTGTTTTAAATGGCTGGTGGGCTAACCTTATGGCCATGATGGTTGTGGCTGACTAATGCATCGGAAGTAGAGCATACTTGGAGGCTGAAAACCTAACCTTGTTCAGCAAGTAGGGAGTATCAGAAATATTTTATAAGTTTATGTTAAGAAAATTACATCAGAAATCGGGAGTGTTTGAGAGGCTGACACACTAAGCTTCCTTAACATGTAGGAAGTGTCAGAGCTTGTCTAAATGAGTTTTTGTGGGAGAATGCCCTATAGTGATGTTAGCACACGTGGCTGATGACCCATGAACATGTGTATAAAGACTAGGTAAAACACGGATCGAGTTGTGTAATACTACTTGGTTGTAGTGGAAGAGACATTGGGGAATTGCCATTTAACGTTCCCGGTATGTGGTTACTGTATCTGCAGACAACCCCTTAGTATATATATCAGATCAGTAAAAAAGGGGCTTATCTGATACCGATATGCTTGTGTTGCCATTTGCAAGAGTTGGATCAGATCTATTGCAGTCAGGTGGTCTGTGGCTTGGGGTATAAAGAACTATGGTTTTCAATGGTGGGATGCACTGGATGTTGCAAGTTACTTCACAGGGGCAGTTTTGTCTAGTCACTGTTAGTTATTAGGGATTAATTTCCCCCCAGGGGATATCGTATTTGAGCCCCTTAATGTGGGAGGTAATGTGGGAGGACAGGTTGAATATCCAACATTGTTCTTTTCCAAAAAGTGCTTCTTTTGTGATGTTTTTGCATGATAACAAGATGGTCCAACAGAGATCGTTGGGGGTGTGGTGTGCTTCTACATAGTGTGTATACATCTTGGTGTTCCTTTTTTTACACCTGATGTTACTCCTATGTTCGCTGATCCTTGTTTTTACTGGCCGGGTTGTTATGCCAATGTACTGTCACTGGCGGGGGCATGTGATGAGGTACACATAATTGCTAATATTGCAATTGGTGTGTTTGTTTTGTTTCTACGTCCATGTATCTGTCAGTGCAATACTTTTTGTTGCCTTGGTAAACGGGCATGCAACACATTGCCTGAAGGGGTAATGACTCGTGATGGGTGGTAAATCCCAGAGTGTGTTAGGGGGGTGGTGTGCTGTTTTGGTTAGTGTTAATTAGTAAGTTTTTGATGTTTGCTGTGCATTTAAAGGCAAACCTGGGTTTGTCGAATGCTTGGAGGATTTTCCAGTTTTCGTTGATCACTTTTTTGGATCATATTGGATTCCGGGTTGTAGGTGGTGACACAGGTCAGCAGGTTGGTCTTTTGTTTGGTTTGGCTTTCAAAAAGGGCCTGTCGGCTGGTGTTTTGGGCTCTTGTTTGGGCATTTTTGATTTGATTTGCTGGATATTTTCTACGTGCTAAGTTCATGCTTAGTTCAGATGACTGTCTCTTAACCCCTTCGGCGCTGATGACGAGCTCAGCTCGTCATCAGTTGCGCCGCTCGCACGCTGATGACGAGCTGAGCTCGACATGTAACGCGGCTTTTTGAAAAAAGCCACGTAGCGCGAAAATCGCCGCAGCGCGCATGCGGTTAAAGTCTTCAATGTTGCTGCAGTTTCTGCGCAAGAGCAGAAATTGTCCATAAGGGAGATTTTCCTTGAGGGCTTTCGGATGGAAACTCTGGTAGAGTAGGGGACAGTGACTGTCTGTGGGTTTTTTCTAGGTGGTGGTGACCAGTTTGTCTGGATGTTTCTTGATCTGAAGGTCCAAAAAGGGGATTTCAGAAACAGAGCTGTTGGCTGTGAAGGTGAGGTATCGGTTGAGACTGTTGATCCAGGTAAGGAAGGCGGAGATGTTGTCTCTGAAGGGGTTCATGTTGGGAGGTACATGTTTGCTTTGAAACTCTGACATGTAGAGACATGCCAGGCTTGGGGCAAAAGTACTACCTATAGAGGTACCCTGGGTTTAGTGAAAGAGACTGTTCTCAAATTGAAAAAAGTTTTCAGTGAGTGCGATATGGGCACATTATATGAGGAAAGTAATGGAGGTAGGTGAGGTCCAAGTGCCGATATGCAGAATGGATTCCACCACCTCAAGTGTACTTTTCTGGGAGATGTTGGTGTAGAGGGTCTCTACATCTAGAGTTAGTAGAACGTCAGGTAGTAGGCTCTCTTGATTGGTGGTTTCGACCAGTTTTAGGACATCCCTGGTGTCCTAGAGAAAAGTAGGTGTTGTGTGGAACAAAGTTCAGAAGAAATGGTCGCAGAACTTGGAGAGTGGCTCCAGAACTGACCCTATGCCTGACACGATTGTTCTACCAGGGGGTGGGTTTAATCCTTTGTGTATTTTAGGCAGCGTTTAAAAGTAGGGTAGTCTGGGGTTGTTGTTGATGAGGAAGTCTGCTTCATGTTTTGTAATCCACCCCTGGTTGAGGCCTGCAGAGACCAAAGAGTTGACCTGGGTCATAAGGCGTGGTGCTGGGTTTCCCTTCCTTTTTCTCTCCCTTTTTTCCCCCTCCTACAGGTCTCCTGCTGCCCAGTATAGGTCTACTTGGGCGCCACTCTATGTTGTCTGGTCATCACCAAATAAATTTGGAACCAGACTTCTACTAGTGCACCACTCATTCACTTAGGTCCTGAAGAAGTGCCACATGACTCGTTAGGAGCGACAAGGGCACAAAACATGTCGACCCACTTCACAGAGATAGCCCTCTAGGAACATTATTTACACATAGGGTATCCACACATTTTTAATTAAGCTGAAACTACCTAACCATTAAACCTTGTTAAATAGGATTCCTCCAGACTTATTTTAATCCACTACCTGTACACTACACTTCTGCCCCCACACCCAGATGCACCCTATGGCTTCTTCATAAAAGATCTCCGCCAAAGAGCCCCATTTACGGTGAGCCTATCGGGCATTGCAGCGCCGGCCCAACAAGGAGCAAAGCCCAATGATGAAGCATGACATCCTTCGGGGTATGTGAGGTCATCACAAAGAAAGGCCTGTCTTTCCCGTCCCCTTAGGAACTGCATACCTCTTGTGGTACAGGTATAAAGGAGCCCTATATGCAGGACCTGTATAAATAACGGCTCCCAGTCCCAAAACCCTTCTTTTTGACGTCCCTTTTCTATTGAACAAATCATTTACCCAGTAACTGTAAAATTACAGTTGCCAGAAGATTTACCTGTTCATCCAGTGTTACACTTGTCCCTATTAAAGCCCTATTGTACCCAGACTCACCCTGTTCCCCCTCCCACTGGATGGTCATTTGGAATTCAAGGTACAGAGAATCTGTGATTCTAAGCGTGAGAATGGATGCTTGTTTTACTTGACTGCTAGGAAAGGGTATTGTTCTGAAGAGCAGTCTTGGGAACCACCCAGCAATGTTCATGTCTTTCACCTGGTTCATTCCTTCCATGTCCTGCTGCTTAAACATGAAATACCTTGAAAACACAAGAGAAATTTGGCAAAATAGGAACAGTTTGTTAAATTAAACAGGGCGACCAGGAGAACAGTTCAGACCCGGACTGGTTGTTGGGGGCACCGGGCAATACCCCGGTGCTCCGCAAGGTTGAGGGCCGGTTTTGGGCCCCTGGGGGCCATTTTTGTTACACGGCCGTTAATGCAGCATTGCAGCAAAATCGGCCCTGCAACAAAATCGGCAAAATCTAAACAGTTAGAGGTGCAATATCTGAGGGCTGTCTCAATTCACAATCGGTCTGTGGACTCTTTTTATATAGTTCATTGTATGCAAGAAAGCATTTCCGAAGGTCCATGTATGGTAAGGAATGGAGTTGCTGTCTTTTGAGTCATAAATTAATTGTCTAATGGAAAGTACAGGTGGGCCTCAACCTGGGTAAAGTGTTCAGATGGCCAGTATGCGGAGCGCATGATCACTGTTTGTGCTGTGTACTGCCTGGTTACATGTTCCTATCTCATGTAGCATCCGACTTTATGGTGTTTTTGGGAGCGCACATACATGTGTGCTTTATTGGAGCCAGTCTCCTTGGACCATTGTGGTATCACTGCACCGATCTGTGGGACTGATCTAGGATTTGCTGTTTGTGTGTTTCTCTGCCGGCTGAGTGCCACCCCACCTGTGACTTATCAATCAGTTATCTCGGGTCTAGGTACCAGAGACTGCCAGACTGCGTATTTGCGAGTCAGGGTTGACGTGGAGTTCAAAACAAGAGAATTTGTTAATAAAGATGCAATTTCGTTCTCGCATATAAATCTATCGCTTTTCATATTAACATCAAATTTTTCCATATGAACACCTGTCACCCAGACAAATCATACCCTTTAGGTCATTCCTTGTGGTAGGAGGAAACTGTCAGGACCCCTTCCTGCGCCCTCTCTTTGACGACCCCTTCCTGTGCTCCTGCGTAGTATTCTAGCATGCATGGTTCTTGTTGTATTACCCCTGTGGCACTTTATGGAGCGCTATGATGCCATGACTGATGTTCACCAAGCCCAGGAATTCCATTGAGTTTGAATCTCTGCAAACATCCCCCAGAGCATGTGAACCAATTAACTATCTTGCACCCGTTGTTCCTAGGCCTCTGTATGGTTTTCCATTGAATCCCTGGAAACTTCCCCCAAAATCCTGTGAGCCAATGGAACGCCTTGCTCCCGCTGTTGCTGGGGCCTTGGTGTTGTTTTCCATCATGCACGTTCAAATGATACATTGGTTTCCTGTTATTTGGTTCCGATCATCAGGATTCACCTGCCTATAATGTAAGGTCAAAGTGAGTGTACTAACAAGTTTTTTCTTCAACGGTACAAGAACCTCCCAAATTGCCGTGTGGTCCACGTGCCACACTTGATTTAGCTACATATGTTTAGCCTTCAAGAGGGTGTATAAACTCTGCCCAATCCTGAGTCAGGGCTTTGCCTCGGTCCCTGCGGATAAGCTTCACCCTTCTCTCTCACCTGAAGAATCCTGCCGAACCAAAAAGCGCTTCAGTCTCCTTCAAGTCCAAGTGGACCAGTGGTTTCCAAGGCACTAGCTCTTTGGACGTCTTCTTCCTCTATCCCTCCTGCACAGCTACTCTGGACCCCTGTGACTCCCTGAGTCAAAGCTTTGAGATCTTCTTCGAACTTCAGTCAAGCGGAAGAACTAGGCTCAGTACTTGATATCAGGAAAGTGCAAACGATTCATCCTATAGTAGTAAGCAGGATGGGTTATCAGCGTCTTCAAAGACTATAGATTCTTGCTCCATGCCCTCTCTCTGATTTACTTCAGCGAGAGTTGTGTGTTTATACTCCAGAACCTTCCTGCAACCTTAGCAGTAGAACAGTGATTGGGCAAAGATTAAATATTTTAACTTTGTGTTTCTCTGATGAACAGTAGTGCGAAGAGAAAGTACTTTAGGGTCTTTGATATATACATGCACGTTGTACCCAAACCTGTGTTCCAGGTTTATCTTTGGGAGTTCAAGAACCTGCAACCTGTGTTCTGATTTTATCCTTGGAAGTGCAAGTAACTCGCCCTAAGATGAGCACTACCGACCAAATTTTCAGATTTGCCATGTTGTACTGGAAATATATTTTACTTCAACAGCAGAAGGTCTATGTGGCATTTGTTGATCTTAGGGCTGCCTTTGATCTCATTCCCCGTACCAATTTGTGGCACATCCAAAATAGGATGGGAGTTCCTGGGAATTTGATCCATCTTATGTCCCAGTTGCACAGTAACAACTTTTCCCAGGTACGGTGTGGGCATGCGGGAAAGCTAACCAAACGCATCCCTATTCAGTGGGGTGTACGTCAGGGGTGCGTTCTTGCTCCTATGCTCCATACCCTCTATATAAATGAAGTGGCTTATATTCTGAAGGATTGCAGAAATGACTCCCCTACACAGAATGGCAGCAAGGTACCGATTCTTACATTTACTGACGACTCCCTTCTCATCTCCAAGACCAGATATCTGTGTGTGAAGGTAGAAGCTCAAAGGTAATAAAACCAGGTTTATGGTGTTTGGGAAGTGAGTGGTAACCAATTCAGTCATAAATGCCTGGGGGAAACCTTAGAGAGGGTGATGAGTTTTGATTACTTAGGAGTTAAGGTAATGGAGAGCTTGAAGTGGAAAGACCAGCTTAGGAAAAGCACGCTGTTACTTGAGCATAGAGCAAATACTATTAGCAGGTTGCATAGACAAACAAGTTCTCATGCAGTTTCGCCGGCCTTAAAAGTTTACTGCGGCAAGGCGCAAGGGGCTGCTCTATATGGAGCTGAGATATGGGGATGTGCTGATGTCTCCTTACTTACTGTTGCAGAAAATAGATTTGTTAGACTGTTTGTCTCCGTTCCTAGCAGCACACCACTAATTCCCCTGCTCTTTGATATAGGATTCAAAAGAATTGCAGACCTGGCCGCTCTTAGGCCACTTGTCTACTGGGTTCAAACTTTGGGTCACACCTGAGCTAAGGGAATTTAGAGATTGTCTCATAGAAGTGCTCTCTATTTGAAGAGCCAAGTCGATAGCCTGGGTTAAACCCTTTTCTGAATGCTTAAATAAGTTGGGATTGATAAGATTACGGACTAACCCAGAGAAAATTTGCAAAATCGATCTTAACATCATGAAATCAAGCTACTGGGCCTATACCCAAGATACTTATTTAAATAACCAGCTAGTAGGCACATTGACGAATAGATTTTTAGACATCATGTTTTCTTACTTTGAGGAATTTTTAGATTTTGTTTCCTTTCCTTTAGCAAAAAGCCTTTATATTTGCTTCCGACTTGGCACTTTACCCTTGAGATCTTTAACTAACAAATAGCATAAGGTCCCAAGCCCTAGTATTTGTCCGGCGTGTTCTTGGACTACGAGGATGAGGTACACATATTATTCTTTTGTCCCAACTATCTTGGCCCACGCCGGAAATGGATTATCCCTTTATGTCGCAACCTGAAGTTGATTAAATATTTAGTGGCTTTTAGAATCTTAAAAAGTGACACTACCTCTGTTATTGTCATTGTTGTGAGCAAATTTTTACAGGCCGTCTGGCATAAACATAGCAGGCTACAGAATTAAACTCCCCGGGATTAAACCGAATCTCCTTTTAACCACTGTTTGATTTTATACACAAAGTAGAAAGTCAAAATGTATATGTTTTAAGTGTTTGCTTGAATTGCAGATAGCCTTGCATGACCACAGCTTTTGTTTTGCACACTAGTAATAATGGAAGGGACGGAATTTTGAATAGTATCCATTTCTTTAAAAAAAATAAAAAATACTGTGCTGAAAGATATTTTAAAATGCATTCTGATATACTTATTGCAACATTTTGTGCATGTATACTTTGATGGTACTTGGCTACCAAATAATTTTTTTTTACTACTACTACTACTAACTCAAACCTATGAGGTCGATTATGATGGCGGTGAATCCGCATCCTTCGGGCCGGTGGAAGCCACCGCCGGCCCGGAGGATGCGAATTCACCGCCGCAGACCTTGAAAACACCCACCGCCAGATTATGATGGCTGATCTGCGGGGTGTGGACCACAATATGGTGGCGGTGTCTGCAAGACACCGCCAGCCATATTATGATGTGTGCAGAGACATGCTTTTCCGCGGCAGATATTCCGCTGTGGAAAAGCATGTGGACCTTTGCTTCTGGCGGGCCCCCAGGGTGTTGGGGGGTGGGGGGTGCACATGGGGGGTACCTATGGGACCCCCTGCATGTGCATGCACAAAGCGGCAGGCACCGCGCGGTGCCTGCCGCTTTGTGCATGCACATGCAAAGCATGCATTTTTAACTTTGCGGCGGGTGCTGCTTTAAGCATCAACCGCCGCAATGTTAAATATACAGGATGTGACTGCCAGGGTGGCGGTCACATCCTAATTCCTATGGAGGGAACGCCGCTGCCCCTGTGGATGGTCCCTCCACCTCAGGGGTTAATCGACACCTTAGTTCTGAGTTTATCCTTGGGAGTGCAAGTAACTCCAATCTGTGTTCCGAGTTACTGCCTGGGAGTGGCACACTCCGATCTGAGATTTTGAATATTCTGCTGGAATGCTGTGCAGCTGATGAAACCTGTCAGTGTATGTCACTGAAGTTAAGGTATGGTTATTGTATGTAGGTACCTGTTAGTGTACTGATGGTAAATGCCTTCTGTTGTTATTTTCAGTGCATTGTGTCATCGCAAAACCAGAAGTTCTGGTTCAGTGTGCATCTACCTCGCAAGAGATCCAAAAATGCAAGTCTCTCTATTCTTATTTTATCCCAACGCCTTTCCCCTCTGGGGCCATGCATGATCTAAGGTCCCTTGATCTTGTGCAGGTCTTTGAGGGATAGGAGGTCCAGCATCGGTTCTAGTTATTTCCCCGGATAAGAAACCAGGTGAGTGCATGATACTTGTCAAGTAAGTGCAAATATTACAGCCATGAAAAGAAGGGAACACATCATCCAATTTCAAAAATATGTAAAAGCAAGATAAAGGGACTAAAGCTCTGTCAGCACAAAAGGATGTGAATTCAATCAAGGATTCACTGCCTGCCAGTGGACTGCAGGCACCATCCACTAAGAGTGGCATAAGCCTATAATGCAGGAATTAAAATAAGACATTGCCTTTCTGCACCATGACATTGCTTGCTTAGAAAATGAATCCTTGAGTGGGTTAGATGTGGAGTATTCCATCAAACCACTATGCCCTTCTTTACGATGTCTGTCGGAAAGCCTCCAATCGCTGGTCATAGGCTTTCTGCCCGACATGGTAAGTATAAAATCTGACCGCCGCATAAGGATGACAGTGGTCAGAGTTTAAACTGGCGGAGGAATCTGATGGAAAGGCAGCATAATCCCTTAAGGATTGAGTTTCCGCTGTCGAGATTATGATTTTGGGTTCCGACATCCAATTTGTGTCGCCCTTTCCAACATGATTGGCTGTCAGAAATTGACTTTGGGGAGCTCTAACAGGCCCCCCTTTCACCGCTGGCCCTCGGCATTTGGGCCTGTGGGGCTCCTATGGCCCCCTCAACATCCCTGCACCGTGTGGCAGGCACCATGAGGTGCCTGCCAAACAGTGCAGGGATGTTTACAAACTTCCAGTTTTCAAAGGGAGCTTGTGCTGCGGGCGTTTTCAGCCTGCCGTACAAGCTCCAATTGAAAAAAGGACATTTCCGATTACACTATTTGTGGTTGCATCCTAATTATTAAATGTGGAACTGCCTACCTACGGTCGGACGGTTCCTTTTCGGCATCGGTGTCGGGCAAACGCAAGTCTGCCTGACATTGTTGAGGGCCATAGTCATAAATATCTTTCCCAAAATACTGGTTTCCACAAAAATGGTGAAGGTAAGTATGAATGGGTAAGTACAAATTTACTATTGTTATCTCCCCATATGTACCTTCATGATATATATAACATTCATTTAAAAAAGGTATGTTGTGCTTTATGAACCACATACTTCCATAGCAGCAGCAGTTTGTCACATGATTCCTCAGTACTCTTACGTTCTTTCAGCACAGCGTTCTACTGAAAAACGTAAACGCTAACATTCCAAGTGCATTTTTTAATAAACACAATTTATTGCCATTTTTACATGCAACAATGTGTGGACAGTGAAGGACAGTGAATAGAAATATGCATACTCCTAGAATAGGCATATCTAACATTGTGGACAAACCCATCACGCTCACGCAACCATATGACAAACCCAGCTCCAGCCTCTCAGGATAGTATGCCCACTAGCTAGCACCCACACAGAAAAAACACCCCCTAACAGTCCTCCCCCAAACCTGAGTCCATTGAGTGCCTAACAATGCCAGTGTTATGATATCAAACAGTTGCATGGGGTTCGATCCCACATCAGCTTGTTCCTGGAGTAGGGATGTCTACCACCATCTTGTACTGTCATATAGTTACTGCTTGCCTATATACCGTGTTAAGTTAGCATGAGCTTATTAAATGTTTAAACGCCATTTTACCTTTGGCTGCTTCTGCACACGACACATAATTGTTGTTCTAGCTTTCAGCCTAGAAGAGCGTTGTGATTTACTCGAGAATAATATGTTATTGCTCTGATATCAGCTTTGCTTAGTAAACTGTGTCTGTACAGTGTGTGCTGAAGCCTTCAAGGATAACTCGACACAGTGTTGTTGTGAGGTCTGATCTTCGCACCTTCATAGACATAACATAAATGCAGCTACTGCCAAAATCTGGCTTTAGGCGCGTTTATATTGCTTTGCATACAGCACACGACACACACTTGATGCTGTTTCGCATGCAGAGAGCTGGTGGAAGATGATGTGATCCCTTCACACTAGGATCTTGAGGTATGGGGCCGCCCTGCTAAAACCCACTGAGACCTTCTTAGATATAATATAATATGCTAGATAGGGAAGGTGAGAAATAGGTGTTGTTGAACCCTATTTATTTCAGCATATTTAGTATGTTGTCACCTTTTGCATTCTATGGACTAGTAACTATACTGATAACTTTGCTTCTTACAATATGTTTGCTTGTATTATCTAAGATACTGCGTTTGAGAACACCGCATTAGTAAATAAATATTTCAAATATGCACGCCTCCTCATTTACTCCACGTTCTGGTTTGAAATGATTATATAACGAAAGAGTGTTCATGTATTCCACGCGACCTGAGGTATTCTAAGTTCATTTTCTGGTTTGTCTAAACATTGGGAGTGTGTAATGACCAATGAGACACTGTAGCTAGCTCGGTAAGGGGATTTTCGGTACTAAGGTGAGTTTTGGCACACCCTAATTCACTGAGGTTCCAGATCTCAATGCACAGTTCTGTAGGAGAACGGAATCCCTGCTACATGGCGCCCATACGTTGGTGGTCTTATTTCATTACAGTCGAGTAGTACATCATTCAATCCTTAACCCCTTCATTGTCGTTTCCGGAGAACGGTGGTGTCGGAAAAAACCTACCTGTTTGTATAATAGGTCTTTCAAGCTTGAATCTTTCTAAACGGTTTCCTTGAATTACTACCCAGTTGTGCTACAAAGTTTACTTTGTCTGTTTTTCTCTCTGTGACGTCATGGCTAATGCCGTGGACATTCCGCAACATAGTCAAATTGCGTTGCGCAATCATTTGCAGAATTATAATGTCCCTGTGGATGGCATGGCCGTGATAATGGTAGTGAGTGCGGAGAAAGCTTACCCTTACGAAATCTTTTATTCGGGGGTGTCATTCCTGGCAGTGGACAGCACTTCACACATACACTCCCACCCCTGTGCCGAATGAGTACACACCGTACCGGGCACAGGAGGTACCTATTGATACTTGGCAGCATCGCGTTTGGTTTGGTGGCGCCCTCCCCCATTCTTTGACTGCTCCAAGGTTAGGTCCTTTGTCCATTCCAGGCGCAAATTGGCCTGTTTTGGCTGAATTTACTACTCCACCTCAACACGGCAATTGTACCGTAGTTGAACTTCGTAGACTACATGTAGTCTCCATTAGCGTTATTCGAGCGTTGGTACAATACATAACCCGTAATCTTCCGGGTGGGGCCCTGGGAGGCGCGGCGCTTCCTGCGGGACAGGGTGGTATGAAGCTCAGTCCCGTGATGGTCAATGCTGTAATGGGCAAGCGTCCCCAGGATAAGGATGAATTTCCTTTCTGGCTTGCCGAGAAATTTGACCAGCTGGAAGCAGAATTTCCTAACACGACTCCTGGTGAAAAACACATGATTCTGACAACTAGTTTACCCAAAGACTTGGCCCCTGAGATCGGTGACTGTGAGACCTGGGGTAGAACATTTGCGGCGGTCTATGCGAGGTGCTATGACTAACCTGCCTGCGGTCCTTAAACGTGTTCAAGACGAACACGGACCCGAGGCTGCGGTTGAATTGGGCATGCGCCTGTGTGGCACCTTTGATGTGGTTTGCGATCTCATACTTGCTAATGTCAAGGGAGATGCAGTGAACTTTCAGGCTGCCAATACTTTGCAGGCGATCCTCGATGCTGAGAAACCCTGACAGTTGGCGAGGATCATTGTGGCGGCTTATAAATCCGTGGGTCGCAATATTAGGGGTCTCAAGCCTTTTTCGACTAAAGAGAAAACGCAACCCCAAGGGCAGAAGTCTGACACGGACGTTCAGCCCAAGTCCAAGAAACAAAATTGGCCTAAAAAACAAAAACAGGGAAAGCAACAACAACAGAAACAGGAGTCTCGTCCTGCGTCTCCATTGCCTGCGCCCCAGAACGTATTTATGACTTGCGCGATCGTGTGAAGATTAAATCACCTGATCGTTTTCAGATTTCTGATCAACGCTCTCCTCGTTCTTTTCAGGATACATCGGCCTCAGCGACTGGTGGTGGAGGAGGCGGCAGGGGTCGGGGTGGCCAGCAAGGACGTGACCAGCTCCGCCCAAAAGACCATGCAGGCAAGCAAGACGGCTCTACGCTGAAAAGACCCCAGTTTCAAAAGAAGAAGGTCGCCCCTTTAACAGCGAGATATGCCACAGATAGTGATAACGCGGCTTCGAAATCTGATATGGGCTCTGACCTTGCTGGACAGGGCGGCGGACATTACCATAGTGCGAGAGGCCCTGCGTTCACTACTGAAGGTGACAGCAACTGACCTTTATGTTGTAGTTGAAACAGCTGACACTAGAGTTGCTCCACCTGACAGACTTTATGAAATTGTCCTGTTAATCGAAGGTGACATACAGCGTACCATAAAAGGGATATTTGGGGAAAATCTTTCGTCTACGTACGACATTTTGTTATCGGAGGCTGACTGCCCCCCACCTTTTGTGCTCGCAGCTCCGCGAGGGGAGGAGGTGATCCTCCCTAGTTTCGCGCACACAGTCTCAAAAGACCATGCGCTGAATTTTGTAGAAGAGTGGGCTAAGGCTCTAGCGCCAGCTCTGTACCGTACACACTGTGGTTGGGATACATTTTCCCCACACCACGAGATTCTTTTGCGGTCTCAGCCACAGCCTCAACCTCAATATCCCATTCGACGTGAAGCTAAGGCTTCCGTTGCGGAAATCCTTGAACAATTGGAATATCAGGGAGTGATTGAAACATGTGTGTCACCAATGAATAACCCTCTGTTTACTGTGACCAAGCCAGACGGTTCTTATCATTTGGTGTTGGATTACCGACATTTAAACTTGCATTGCCGTACCTGTGCAGTACAGAATACTCACGGCTCTGCCTTGGTGGATAGTCTAGTGCGTAAGCGTTTTAAGACCACGCTTGACATATCCAACGGTTTTTATGCCCACCTCTTGGATGGTGCAAGTTCCCAATGGACCTCTTTACTTGCGGCGGTGTCCAAAAACAATTTCGGCGTTTGCCTATGGGCTATAAGAATAGCCCTGGGATTTTTACTGCCTGCATAGTCTCTCTTTTAGAGAGAGTCGACCCTGATGCTTGCTCGTATGGTGGTGATAAGAATCATCCCTGGGACGGTGGGTTTCACATACCTGACTTTTAATGAAGGAGACACAGTACCTATTGCTTATAAGTCACACTTGTACACTTCGGCTGAAATGCGATTTTCCACTGTGGAGAAAGTTTTAACAGCTGTACAGATGGCGATTCTTAAAGAACGTGCTCTGTCACAGGGAAAACGCATGTTAGTTGTTACCCCATGTCCTGCCTTGGAGGCAGTTACGAAAGCCAGTGTACCTAATTCAAAAGCTTTGCACCCTCGGTGGATACAATGGGCTGCTTCCTTGACGTCCCCGGATCTCACGTTTATTTTTGATGCCTCATTACGGT
Source organism: Lissotriton helveticus (assembly GCF_964261635.1). Classification (NCBI taxonomy): domain Eukaryota; kingdom Metazoa; phylum Chordata; class Amphibia; order Caudata; family Salamandridae; genus Lissotriton; species Lissotriton helveticus. Next base: position 52,294,280 of record NC_136062.1, on the reverse strand, counting down.
CGCAGGAGTCTTTACAGTATGAATTTGTTCATCCAGCTCCTTTAGCTATGCGACCTTTGGAGGATTTCCATTGCATCATTTAAACTGATGGTTCGGCGCAGGTTGCGCATGGCTCTAAACACGCCTACGTTTCCGCATGCGCCATTTTGTTGGTGCCATGGTGAATGATGAGTTCAAGTCCAGAGTCGTGCACACGCAGACTCTAGGGGACTGCACCTCACAATTGGCAGAACTTCGGGCTCTGATGCTTGCATTGGAGTACGCGGATCCTAGTGTGATGACTCTTATTGTGAGTGATTCCTATTACTGTGTCCAGTCTTACAATGAAAACTTGTTCTTTTGGATTCAAAATGACTTTCGTGATTCCAAGGGTAGCACAATAAAACATAAAATGATCTGGGTTTGAGTGGCTGAGCTTAAAGAGCAGTTGCCACTTGTGTTTGTGATTCATACTCTCGGCCATCAGCGTGTTGGAGTTCACGCTGTCGGTAATTCGCTGAGGCGGCAAAATCAGCGGTATCAACATATTTAGTTGCAGCAGTTACACGTCCAAAAGTAAGATTGATGATGATATCTTGGCGGCTGTTGCTGCCACTGAGAAGGGAGGTAAACATCCTACGGGGTTCCCTTTGAAGTACACATACCACTTAAGTCCTGATAAGGTTTGTTATGTGAAAATTCCTGAAGTTGGGGAGCGGTTGATTCCCAACTCGGACCGCTGGGTTACATTGATTACAGCGGCGCATGAAGGTGTGGCGTCTGCGCATGCGGGCGTCTCGGCCACTGTATCTCAATTACAACAACGTTTCTGGTGGCGGGGACTGTACAATCATACGCGCGATTATGTCCTTCAATGTGACATTTGCCAGCAGATTAAGCCTTCGACTGCTGCGCGTCCGCCCCAGACACAGTTGTACATATCTAATAAACGACTAGGATGCGTTTATTTGGATCACTGCGGTCCTTTTTCTTCTGATACTGCGTATAAGTACATCTTAGTAGCAGTTGATTCATGCACACGCTTTGTGTGGGTCTGGCCCCATCGCAGCGCTGATTCACGGACTGTCATAAGAGATTTGCGTGTCTTTGTAGGGATTTTTGCCTGTGGTATCTTCCATTCGGATCACGGTCCGGCTTTCGCCTCTAAGGCGTATAAGGATGCCATGATTTCGATGGGGGTCCAAGTCAAGTTTTCGTCTCCGTACAGACCTGAGGGTAACAGTGTAGTGGAACGAATGAACCGTGACTTAAAGCAATCATTGACAGCTCGAGGTATAGGCACTGGCAGAAACTGGCTGGCCCATCTCAATGGCGTGCAGTGTGCTCTTAATAATCTCCCTAGAAGGTCTCTGGGTGGGCGGACCCCATACGAAATGCTCTTTGGTATCAAGATGTTTGTCCCGGACCTTGAAGGTCTAGACTGCGTGGCCCAAGTCACAGCCTTTGACGTAGATAAACATTGCAATGTTTTACAGGATCTACAAAAGATCAGAGACAGTCTTGCAAAGGAACATTTGCCCTCCACATCGGATGATGCGTTGCAGATCCCGGTAGTTGGCTGGCTACCCCAAGTTGGAGGACTGGTTCAAGAGAAGATCGATAACAAGAAAGAATTTGGTCCTTCCTATCGAGCTCCGGTTCCTGTGCTTGGCGTGAAGGGCACAAGAACAGTCATTTTACCACCGCTTCCAGGTCGTAACGAAAACAGGTTTATCTCAATTGACAATGTCAAAATACACAGAGTGGCCGATTCTTCTTAGTATGACACCGGCTGTCTCCTGTCCTTCGATTGTGAGAAATTCTGTTTTGGCCACTGCTTCCAATCCTGAGCCAGAAGTGGCCATAGAGATGCCTACAATTTCCAGTCCTTTATTAAGTACTTTGCCTGGTACTAACGTTGATGAAATTGATTACACATACCCGACTGACTTATCTATGCCTGATCTGCAAACACGTTTGGCCACAGCATCCAGATTTTCTTTTGACACTGTTTCAAATACCTCAAAGAAGCCCTCACGCTTTGCAGTTTATGCCAGTTTATTTAAAAACACTTTTTGATTCCCCCTTGGACATATATTTGGTTGGTACTTTTTTCAATTTACCTTTTTATGTCAATTGGTTTTGTGTTTTATTTTTTTCGAATCGTCAATGGACACTATGTCGAGGAGAGAACATGCATTCGACATCTAAATGGAACTTTGGCCCCCCTTTCCTCATCGCATTCAGCACACAGACTGAAAAGAGACTTGACTTTTGTTAACATCACTGCTTGGCCTGTCCTTGATGGGATTGTGTGGGATGCCGTTAAATTTCAAATCCATGGCCCTACTGAGGTTGTTAATGTCCCTAATGTGCTCAGGGTAAACATGGGGGATGTAGTAAAACAAAACATACGTTCTGATGATTGGGATGTTCAGGCCGTATAGGCTTTGTTTTCTGATTTGAAATATTATGCTGCCTTTGATGCTGAGGATTTGTACTTAGAATCTGCTAATTATGGTGATTTATTTTGCTTCCAACATTTTGGCAACCATTTTCTGCACAAGACTAATTCCAGGAGGAGTACTGTAAATTATACACAGTGGGAGCATTGTCCAGCTCCTTTACAAGGCAGTTTGAGTACTTTTTTGAAAAAGTACACATATTTTACTGACTTTAATCAGCCCAATCCCGCTTCTTTTTATTTTAAATTGACTGAGAAGTCCATGTCCAAGGTTAGACTTACCGATACTAAGTTATTGTACTCGAAGGCCTTTCTAGACAATTTGGCTGTAGAAGGCTACGAGTTATGGAAGGAAACTGTTGACCTTAAATCTGTTTGGGGTTCTAAAAGCTGGCAGGTACAAGGCACTGAGGCTTTGCACCAAGCATGTCTCATCCCAAATCATATGTTGTTTTTGAATTCTACCATTTCGCAAACAACATGCTTTGGATTGGCTACTTCTAAAAAATTAAATACACCTACCGTCCCTGATTTAGAAGAATATTCTGGTTGGAGTAATACTACACAGTTTTCCATTAGGGAATTGCAAACTCTATTGCATAATTTGTCCTTTAACATATCCAGCTTGGATCCAAAAGGTTGGCTGATGTGGCACAGAAGTTCTGATTCATGCCAACGTCGTTTTCTGGGTTTAGGTAAAGGATTTACACAAGTCAGGCCTGATCCCCGTTTTGAAAGTGACCATTCTGTCACCACCTATTCAGTAGGCAAATTATGTCAGAATTGGCTGAAACATTCTACCTTGGCTGCGGTTAAACTGCATCTATCCAAGCTGACTGATGATGTGGATTTTAATAATTTCATAAAGGGCCCAGCTAGTGGTAGATCTAAAAGATGGATATATGCGATTTACAATGAAATCTGGAAAACATCACAAATTGAGGCGGCTACACGCCTTAGAGCTATTGATCAAGCTAATTTAGAAAAAGTGCTTGCAGTTGTAAATAATAGCATTAACATGCTTTCTTCCCGCATTTACACGTTAGATAATATTGTGTCTTCTGTTGTTGATATTGTGCAAGATGAAGTGTCTGTGTTATATCATGGTCAAAATCAATTGCGTTCCATTATGTAATTTGCGTGGACCCTGCAGACGCTTAAGTCGAGGAAGGTGCCTTGGAATTACATGAACGTCACCTCCCTCTTTGCCCCTTTTAATTTGACAGACAAGCAGTGCTTACTTTCAATGAGAGATGCCTCTTTTTCTATGTCACACATTGAAAGGTTGGAGTCTTTACCGTTTTCTGTGGCAGAAGCCACTGCTGCAACGTGGCTTATCCACGGGCTAATCACGTTACCATTTGCCTTATTTAAATTTACAAATTATATGCGATATATTGCGATAGGCCGATATGAACCACTGGGTAGTTCGTTTCTCCATGAAGCCTGGTCGCTTCCTTTTACTTACAGATGCCTGAAAGATGGGAAAGAAGTGTATCTTAAAGGTGAGGAGTGTACAGAAACACCAGATCACTCATTAATGTGTAGACACATTCAATTACACAGTTCTTATAACCAAGACCGGCCGAATTCAGCCTGTGTTTTGAAAGGTTCTCCGGTTCCCGCAATCGTCCCCACTTTCACATTATTGGCAAACGGCAGTTATTTACTTTTATATAACGAAGATTGTTGTGGGTTAATTAGATGTATTACTTATGTCATTACCGTATCTGAACGAATGGTTTGCTGCAAAAATGTTTTGTACCCACCCCCGCATGGGAACTCGGATGTTTCCATCTGGCCGCGAATGCCAACCTTGACGGCAGAGTTCAATGGAATGAGTAGAATAAGAGCCCTTTTGTCCCAAAAAGAAGTGGCCCTGAGTTCGGCTTGTGAAACATTTGTCCTTCACGTAGCTAACACCCGCACAGAGGTGCAGGCTCTTTTAAATACTGACTTGCCATTGCATTTCAGCAAGCTGATTCATTCAATCTTTAACGCGTCATCCACTTCTGGCCTCGCACACTTTTTTAAGATAGTTAGCAGTGGTCTCGTGACTTCGCTTGAAAAGATATTTGGAGTCATTCCTGCTTTCTTTCATTCTATATTTTCAAGCCTATTCGGTGGATTTCCTGTTTTGCTGGCGCTGGCTGCAGGCGTCCTGGTGATATTTTGTTTTTTTAGAAATGGATGCCCCCTTCCTGTGTTACACGCCACACAGGCCCACCTGGCACTGTTTCGCAACAGGATGCTTGAGTACTATGGCACATTGCCGCTCGCGACTTTAAGCGCGGCATATGGATTATCGTTTCGATTTTCCTTTTTCACATGTGTCCAGCCTGTGTTTCATTGCCTGAGCTGCGATTTCGAGTGGGCCCTTGGTTTGTGCCTCTGCAAGACGGTGTCTCCTGACATCGATTTTAATCATCTGATGAGTCCCTTAGTTGCTCATGAGTTGTTTTGTTCGGACGAAAGGATTATGGCCTTGGCAGCGATGCATGGACTAATGGGTCGTTGGAACATACTCACAGCAGCGCAAGATTTCTTGGCACAGAGCTTTATTGAGAACCCACCGAGTTGTCCTCTGATGATGCTAGAGGCTCCGGTACTGGAAGAGCACGTATGTTCTTTCCCACTATTAAATTGGATGGCTGAACTGTTTTCGGATGATGACAGTGACTTCCTATTGGAGGCTGTTGCTGCATATTTTGCATATTCAGTCCTGTCCTAAAGGCTTTCAAGGCTTTTGATGACAAACCGTTCTTACTTAGACAATTTTTGGCAAATTATGCGTAAACCGCCCAGACCTATTGACTTGAGTAAAAGTGAACAATGGATTGGCAAGTTGGAGTTTTTTCGAATTGACTTAGGAAAACGTTTCTTTCCACCATTTTTAAATTTGACCTGGTTCATCGTTCTTGAACTCTGCTTTCATGATGTGCCCCTTGCCTTATTTTATCTTATCTCATCTTATCCGTGCTCGGATCATGGGGGGATGTCATATAGTTACTGCTTGCCTATATACCGTGTTAAGTTAGCATGAGCTTATTAAATGTTTAAACGCCAATTTACCTTTGGCTGCTTCTGCACACGACACATAATTGTTGTTTTAGCTTTCAGCCTAGAAGAGCGTTGTGATTTACTCGAGAATAATATGTTATTGCTCTGATATCAGCTTTGCTTAGTAAACTGTGTCTGTACAGTGAGTGCTGAAGCCTTCAAGGATAACACGACACAGTGTTGTTGTGAGGTCTGATCTTCGCACCTTCATAGACATAACATAAATGCAGCTACTGCTAAAATCTGGCTTTAGGCGTGTTTTATACTGCTTTGCATACAGCACACGACACACACACTTGATGCTGTTTCGCATGCAGAGAGCTGGTGGAAGATGATGTGATCCCTTCACACTAGTATCTTGAGGTATGGGGCCGCCCTGCTAAAACCCACTAAGACCTTCTTAGATATAATATAATATGCGAGATAGGGAGGGTGAGAAATAGGTGTTGTTGAACCCTATTCATTTCAGCATATTTAGTATGTTGTCACCTTTTGCATTCTATGGACTAGTAACTATGCTGATAACTTTGCTTCTTATAATATGTTTGCTTGTATTATCTAAGATACTGCGTTTGAGAACGCTGCATTAGTAAATAAATATTTCAAATATGCACGCGTCCTCATTTACTCCACGTCCTGGTTTGAAATGATTGTATAACAAAAGAGTGTTCATGTATTCCACGTGACCTGAGGAATTCTAAGTTCATGTTCTGGTTTGTCTAAACATTGGGAGTGTGTAATGACCAATGAGACACTGTAGATAGCTCGGTAAGGGGATTTTGGATACTAAGGTGAGTTTTGGCACACCCTAATTCACTGAGGTTCCAGATCTCTATGCACAGTTCTGTAGGAGAACGGAATCCCTGCTACAGTACCAGGTGGACCTCCATCAGGGTCCGACCTATCCTGTAGCTGTCTGTCAATCCAGTCCACACTTTCTAAGGGGATGCACATTTTTTTAATCCAACATCAGTGGAAAAGGCAAAGTTTCACCGGATACAACATGGTATACTGGAGACCCATCTGATGGAGGCACTTCTTAACCTCCATAAAAGTCACTGGCTGTTTTTGCACCTCCTTAGTAAAATCTGGAAAAACCATTATCCTGTGTTTACCCAACATCAGGTCCCTACCGATACATGCCTACCGCAATATGTGGACTTGGTCCTTATAGTGCAGCAGTACCGGGATGTGGTGCCACCCCACGTGGGGGAGGCCTTGCTGAGACCCGATGGGCCCACTCCAAGGCAAATAAAGGGGGAACGACACTCCAGGGGACACTTTATCTTTCATCCATGTTTCCAAATAGGATACCATGTCAGTCCCCTCAACCCTTTCAGGCAGTCTAACCACATGGATGTTATTGCACCATGCCCTGTTCTTGGCATCCTTGGCAGAGTACTCCAAAACCTTCATGTGCTCCAACAACACCAGCCATTTGATCAGGCTACCCAGTTTTGCCAGGACAGCCCCCAACATACATTCACCAGTTGAGAATCTCTCCTCTAGCTGAAATTTATCCACACCTAAGAGCCCAACATCCACCACCACAGCATCCATCTTTTGCGCTTGAACCACCCTCATAGCCTTGATGGCCTGTGTCAAGGGTTGCAGATAACCCCTGACTCCCTTGTGCAGTGGTGTGATGCTCTGTGTGCTTGGCATCACTGTGGAATGGAGTCACCAAAGTTTAAGAATCCCAACTCACCCACAATCTGGAGAGCCTGCCCATGACCATTGTAGGGAGGGTAAAAAATGATAGTGCCCCAGCGTCCACTTCAGGGCCAAAGAATCATGATCATGAGATCCCCTCCCAATGTGCCAACACAGGTAGGAGAACGCCTCTTGAAGCCCAAGGGGGTCCTTCTAATGCAGTGGCTGAGCAGCTCCAGCACCCTCCAACACTCCACTATCTGCCGCATCTGCACGTCGGGCCCCAACCATGATCAAAAATCAAACGTAGGAGGAGGTCTGCCACCCTGGGGAGGTCTCAGGTACAGCAGAGCAATCACGCCCACACAACATAGCCCCCTGTACCAGTCCCCTGCTCCCTTCCACAGTCCGAAGAGAGAGGAGGTGGTATCACACTCTGCTAGCACAGGCTCCCACCTGGGACCCACTTCAAAGTTTCAGAGCCCTCTACAAAAGCCGCCATCGCAGGCCGCAGATGCTCCAATAACTCAGGGTTGGGCAAGGACTCTGATCGGCTTGTACGCTCTGCCCTGCCACCTGGCCTATGCAGTTCAAGCCTTCAAAGACACATCCCTCTCAGTCCAGCCTAGGCATCCCGGACCAGTCCAGGTCACTTCCACAGGCCCGATCTCCGCCTCTCCCAGCAGTCTGGCGCGCGTGGATAGGTCACTACAGAGTCCTTAATCGGCACTGTCCTCTGCTTTCTTGAGGCACAGCCGCACACTCAAGGATTCACTCCTCACTCCCGGCATTGCAGGCTCCACACCGTTGTGGCCCACCATATGGGTCAGCAGGGTATTTAGTGTCTTGGGGGCCCGGGAGACCGAATTGATTCAGGATGGTAGTCGATTGCCGGGCCACTGCCAGGAGCGCTTTAATCTGTATCTTCCGGCATCAGCATCTGGCCATGCCCCCACTAACCTTGCACAATAATGGCAATGCTCGTCACATCTGAGCACCATTTTCTTTGAATATGCCATGAAAGTTATGGTTAGTGAATGAGAAAACTAAAGTTTGGACACATTTTGAATAAACTCGCACATGTTTCCATCCATTTGAGAAATAAAGTCAGCATGCATAGTAAAACATGCACCTCCGACAGACGGGGCCGTTCAGTTGATCCCCTAGGGTTCTAATGTACCTTCATCATAAAGTTCTAATGCACTAGAGAGAAAATATTCTAGCTACTGGAGCTGAATTTAAAGCCTTTTGTAAAGAGCAAGATATAATAAATGAGCACTGAGGGGCTGATGCAGAGATGAAACCAGTCGTTTCAAAAGAATGCAAATGAAGCATGGGTTTTAGTCTTACATGTTTATCAAGGGCTAAACACAATTAACACAAGAGATCCACACTTATGACCATCATCTCTTTTCCACATCTGTTTCCTCTGACAATTCATTTGCGGTCACTGAATACTGTCTGAATCTTCAAACAGATAAAACATTTGTTTTTTTTATATCTTTCATTTATATGCATGGGACTAGCTTTTTCCAGACATATAGTCAAAATTAATAGAATTGTGTTCTTATGGGCAGGTAAGATGCTTAAAATAAGCAGCTGTTGGAACATTTAGTTTATTTCCAACCTCTCAAACTTCCTTTTGTCAGTAATTTAATTTCCCTGGAAGTAGGTGTATGTGCTTTATAATAACTTTTAAGCATAAGGAAATGATAAAACCTGTTTATGAAAACAGTTACTGTCTAATAAATGTCTCTCTCTACATATAACTTTCAATTTCATTTATAGGTAATTATTTAAACTACATTGTTTAATTTTCAATCATAGAAGAACGAGGAAAGCAAGTTTTAAATGGACTAAACACACTCATATGAACATATTCTCCTTTCCTTGTGGTTCCCCAGACTAATCCTTTATTCATATGCAGTAGTTTTTTTTCTTTTCTTTTTTTTTTTTAGAGGTTTGGTATTTTAAAACACACTCAAAAATGTTATGGGCTACAAGACTTTCTTAGTCTGAGAATACTTTAAATATATAGTACAAACACATGGTAAGAGGAATGATTTTGGGCACTCGTTCAGATCATGAACTTTAGCAGCAGAGATGAGAACAATTTCCATGTGCATATTCAGCCATGTACGCACATAGGTAATTGATTCGGAAGCAGTTTTTTCCACTAGAGTATCTCCCAGTGCAGGCACATAGGGGCATATCATCAAGCCCCGGAGATAAAATGATCGCCGCTTTAGCGTCATTTTTCGGACGGAAAGCAGCGATAATTTTATTGCCTTATCAGCAAGGTCACGCTATTGTGTGAATCCTTGCATTATCGCCCTTTCCCCCAACGCCCATCTTTGCATCTCTAATCACCTGACATAACTGGAGAAATGTCGCTACTTTCCTTACGCCTGCTTCAAAACTGACTTAGCCATGATATCCTATGTAAGTGGATATCATGGCTAAGTATGCCTTACCCTATCAGCAAGCTTTCACCAAACCTTGTGCGATTATCGCTGTATTTCCAGCGATAATCGCACAATTGGCAGCTTGCGCTCTGATTTTTATCGCTTTGGAGATCAGCGTTGCTGATAGCACGCTATCTCTGTGATAAAATTCAGAGTTGGCTGGCGATAATTATCCTCGTGCTAAGAGCGCTGAGCGATAATTATCGCATGGCCTTGATGATATGCCTCATAGCTTCTTTATTAGATGCTTGGGGATGAAGGCATAGTGATATGTGGATAGATACTGTAATGAGGCCAGTCTCAGGTACTAACCATTAATCACCTGGTTGACAGCAATTGAGTAGAAGCTAATAAAAAACAAAAACAAAATAAAATGTAATGAACTTTTGCAATTTAAAATCTAAATAAAGCTGTTGAAATTGCAAGAAAGCTAGAGGTAGGCATAATGTTAAGATTAAAGGCCTGATTACGAGTATGGTGGACCATAGGACCGCTGTACTCACGGTGGTAGTCTGACCACCACCACCACCACCACTGTGACACCCTGTGCCGCTTTTAGGAGTTTGACGGCTAGAATGTCACAGGACCACCACCTCCTCCGCGATCCATGAGCCCTCGGCGAGCTGGTCTGAGGCAGTAATATGATGGCAGTGCTGATAAAGCACCACAGAGCATATTACGAGTTTCCAAACCCTCACTCTTTTCATGAAAAAGTTGACAGTGAGGCAACTAAGTTGACCCTAACAGGCCCCCCTGCTGCCTCTGGGCTTGGGTGTGCCTGCAGGGGGCACATGCTGCGCCCCCGTGGATTTTCAACCCAGTTCCTGCACGGTATAGAATACATGACATGGTGCATCAATACCATGCAGGAATGTGCTTCGGCAGTCTTACTGTGGTGGTTTGTCTCAAACTTCTCCTGACTTTGCTGTGATACCGCCTCAGCATTGCCCGCCATGGATTACAGTTGTAATCCGGCAGGTGAATTCACCATGGGCTGGGCAGTCCCGCTGATGGCGCAGTTCTGCTGCCCCGACAGGAAGACCTCCAAACATATAATCAGACAATAAGGGTTAAGCTAAAGGCCAAGGTTCCGTTTGCAGTTTGGTTTGGGGCAATATCTTGAGTAAAGATAATGGTAAAGATATGTGTTTGAGTGCAGTTAAGAGTAAGCTGCAAGTTTAGCACAACCTCAGAAGATGGTAGTTAAAATGCTGTAAAAAACCTGTGCTCACCCTCTGGCAGCTTGGCACATAGCAGTCAGGTTTATATAAAGAGGCAATGTGTGAAGTATTTGTGCAAAAAACACACATAGTAACACAATGAATACACCATAAAAAGACTTTACACAGGTTTATAAAAATAGATTATTAAATTGTAAACATAAGGATATTGAATTTTAAAAGAATAAATGCAATGAAGCACTCAGAGGCAAGTTGTGCGAAAGAGGTTACTTTGACTGGGGCAAAGTCAAAATCTGGCCTGACCTCATGGAAGCGCAGGCCTGCTACAGGACCCACGCAGGGCCTGGTCAACAAAGTATCCTTTCCTGCTCACAAGCAGCGAGATGCGTCGATTTTCTCCATGCAGTGAAGGCGATGTGTCAGTTCTGAAGACAGGTGCCGGAGTCGAGAATCGTTGAGCGATGTGCTGGTTCTCAAACAATTGAAGGTACCCCCCCATATATACAATTCATAGGTCTGGACGAGGGAGAAACAAACTATACTATATTGAAGAAAAAAAACTCCCAACTGTCCTGAATTCCTTTTCCATAGGCTTAAATAAGCACTATAGGCCAATCACTGCCATACGCACATGTTCAATTTTTAGTTAAATTCTAGTTAATTTGGTATTTTTTATTAGTTCATTTTTTTCTATTGGCAATTAGAAATATTATATCAAAAATATATCATTTCATTGTACAAATATTAAAAACATGAGATCACCAGACATTTTTTAAATGCAAAAGATTCAATTATACAAATCGAATGTATATGCCATTTCCCCATGATTAAACCACACGCATATTCTAACCTACCACACTGATGCTCACTATCACACATAACACACATACATAAACTACCCAGCATCCAACAGCATAAACTGATGAAATCACAAAGATGACATGTCATGACCATCCGTTGTAGTTTTGCCAAATGGGGTACCAATCAATCTGGTCGATTAACCTTTTGGTAATAATTTCAACTTTTGTCCACCTCCATCAGGACCACTCTTATTTAATTTTTACAGGTGAGTGGTTGGGGATCTAAGAACAAAGCATATATGTGGCATCAATATGGGTGGCCCAAGCTTTTTATCATTGTGTTATAATTTATGTTAAGATGGTGAATACTGCTCCATCATTATGAGAATGAAAGAAAAGAAAAACAAAGAAGTCGGAAAAAAAGAAAAAAGTAAAAAACAAAAAAGAAAAACAAAGTAACAGAAATAAAAGAAGAAAGGACAGAGGGAAAGAAAAAGCCAACCCCAATGTGCCTTTAAGGAGTGTACATCTCCATGGGTTTGGACCTACGACTCCTTAGAATCAAGTGTTGGATTGTAGTGATTGTGACATATGTCAGAGTGGTGACAACTATTGAGTCCTTATAGCCCTTCTGTGCAACCACAAACACAAAACACAGTGACAAAAGGTCAAAGGTAAAAATTGTCATCACCTATGGGCTACCCACTTTATCATATGTGTCTGGGAGGATCATAAAACAGCCAGCATTATTGATTTATAGAGGGTTCAGTGATGACCTTTGAAAGTTGTTCAGTTGGCATGATATGTCCATAGGTCAGTATCCAATCCTGATTCAAAGGACACTGTAAGAAGAGATCTGTATATTTGAGCCAGTGGATGAATTTTCCAATTGAGATACTTCAATGGTATACTGAAGCGTACTATATTTACCAGAAACCACAGAGGAGAGGCTTTCAATCAAGTAGTAGTAGCAATGCGCAGGTTCTACTATGTAGTCGAGGGTGTGAATCTAGCAGCAGTATGTGGCAGTATGCAGTCTTATGCGTCAATCATGGGAGGCAAAGCACTGGTACCGATGCAATGATTTTACTACCGCAGCCCGGTTGAAATCCATGTTGTAAGTATCTGGGTCACTTCCAGTGGTTCAGGAACAGGAGCAGGGGTAGAGACTATGATTTCCCTGAGTCTCAAACAACAGGAGGTAAACCAACAAGTCCTTGGAGGTCACGTGGAGGGAAGACACAGTCCAGCTCTCCTTCAGCAGAGTCAGAGAACAGCAGACAGTAGGGCAACACAAAAGAAAAGAAGGCTTTCCACGTCTGCAGTCCAAAGATGAGCCCTTTAAGCAGCACTGCAACTCTTCTGACAAAGGCTCAGTTCAAGATCCAGAAGGGTCTGATTTTAGGGGTCAAAGACCCAGTAAATATTCACAAAAGTGCCTTTGATGTCGGGGGTGACTTCAAAGCAGCTCTCTGAAGTGCACAGGTTCCCTTTTCACTCCAGTCCTGTCTGCCAACCTATCAATGGTGGGTAAATGATTACTTTGTGCAGGGACAGGACAATACCTATTCAAGTGACGTGTTAGCCCCGCCCTTCCATCCTGCCCAGGCAAGGCCATCAAAATGCAGATGTATATAGATGGGCACTCAGACACACCCATCCTTCCTGTGTGTTGGTTGTCTAGAGGGAATGCACAAAGTGCAGCTGTCACCCACCTCAGATGTGTATTGAAGACAGAGTAGCAAGGCACACACAGCAGTAAGTGCAGAAAAATTGACACTTTCTAAAAGTGACATTTCTAAAATAGTAATCTTAAATCCAACTTCACCAGTTAGTAGGATTTATTAATACCATTCCAAACATATGAATCATGCAGAAGCTACTCCTCTCTGATCAGAAATTACAGCTTAAAAGTTTATTAAGGAAATCCCAATGCTAACCTATGAGAGGAGTAGGCCTCGAAAACGAAATAGGCTGTTTGTCACTACCAGGTCAAGCAAAACATAAATGTATATGCCCTACCTTTTACTTACTTAGGGCTACATAGGGCCTACCTTAGGGATGGTGTATATGCAATAAAAGGGGAGTTTAATGTGTGGCAAGTAGTTTTAAATTCCAAGTAGAAGTGGCAGCAAACTGCACACACAGGCACTGCAGTGGCAGGCCTGAAACAGGTTTGATGAGCTTCTTCTGCGATTGGCACAATTAGTGCTGCAGCCCACTAATGCCATTTAACCTACAGGCCCTGGGTACATGGTATACCACCTTACAAGGGACTTACAAGTACAATAAATATGTCAATCAGTTATACACCCATTATAAACATGTTTAGGGAAGAATCACATGCACATGAGCACTGATTAGAAATGGTAAAGTGCTCAGAGTCCTAAGGCCAACAAAATGATTCAGCAAAATGTGGAGGCATAAAGCAAAAATATTGTGGGAAGACCACCCTAAGGGTGACAGGTCTAACAAATACACTCATTCTAAAGGAATTTATTGAAGCTGTTTTGGAAAATAAAATGTTGTTTTGGGTTTATTTTGGAACCCTTTCTCTGGAAAACTATTGGAAATGTAGAATTCTGTAGTTGTTTCCATGTAGAGTTGACAAAAATCTACCAAAATGTGCCCGCATGAGCGGGAATAAACAGCCTTTAGTGTGTTACTGCATTAAATTTGAAAAGCTCTTAATCTAACTTAGGAACTTATGATTTCTAGTTTTCGTTAGCTTATTTTCTGTATTGATCTAAGCCTCTAAATGGTCTGGCTGACCTGTTGATGGGCGTCGACTCTCATTGGAGCATTAAGTCAATACTTCTTGTGGCCACACTGAACAAATTCAAGTTGTTGGCTGATACTGGAGATGTCAGTGCCCTGATGATTCTTCTTGACGTATCAGCAGCATTTGACATGATCAACCATGCCATCCTTCTGGGAACAGCAAGAAACTGACATTGGTGGCTCAGTAATTAACTTTTTTGCTTAATTCTGATCTGGCCACACTGAAAATGTTTTCCTTTTGCCCCTGGCTTGCAGCTACCCATATGTAGAGTCCAACAGGGCTCCTCAATTGCACTGTATATTTTAATGATTACATTGCACCACTAGTCAGATTCATTTATTCCAATGGCCTCCTTTTTTCACATAGTCCAATGATAGCAAATGATCACAGCTGTTTTACACCAATTACTGTTTTTAGACTGCCAAATACATTACTATAATGACTTTAGCTGACTCAAATAATTGTGGCCCAACTACTATTTGTTACTTTTGTGGACTCACTCTGTTTGGCACAGCATTGGAGACTCTTTCTGTTTGGTAAGAACATCTGCATGCTGGAAGTCACTCTCTCCCCCTTTTTTTTTTTTTAGAAAAAACAGATTTTCAGTATTTTTATAACTGTATCAACATCTGGCAAATTGGTGCTTGCTTCACAATTTCTCAGATTGTGAAGCAAGCACCGATTTGCCTGGATGCATTACTTTCACTTGTTTCGGATATGGGCAAGACAGATACTGTCACAAATAACTGGGTCTCCCCTCTCCTTGTGTTATTTGCATAGTACTATAGGGAAGCCGAGGGTATAACCTTACCATATACCTCTCACTCCTCTTTGGTATATAAAGTGTATTGTATTAGACCCAGGCCTCTGTAAACCTACTCAGGGAGCAACTTGGCTGAAGCTGTCAGAGGCTGGCCAATCAGATGAGGCTGCTACAGGACTGCTTTAGGTAACTTCAGGAAAGCAAGTTCTGAAACTACTTTCCTACAATAGTTATAATAACTCTGACCATGGCAAGTTGTGGGATTTATTGTAACTATTATGTTAATACTTCGAATTATGTTGGTATCTCAGTGCTGTAAAATGTTAGACTTCATTAAAGTTTAATAAAACCTTCCCATGTTAGTCTATGGAGCAAGCAGCACTGTAATAAGGAAAAACGTCTCTGGCTGTTTTTCCCTCACCAGGGCATCCAAAACATATGTTATAATGTCCCTGATTTTCATATCAAGGCACCTTACCCTTGGGGCACCTAGGACAGAACTTAGGGGCGACTTACATGTAATCAAAAGCTAGTTTTAGACTTCGGAAATAGGCAGGGCTGGCTTTAACATGACACCAGACACCACAGCTGTACACACTTAAGTGTATTACATCCACTGTGGTCTATTAAACCTACATGCCCTTCTATATACTAGGGATTTACAGGTAGGTTGTCTGAACCAATTGTAATTACATCAATTATCACAAAACTTTAAGGACAGAGCACTGGCCCTGGGCGTGGTTAGATGAGTCCAAGACACTTTTAGAGTCAGTAACACCAGTATCAGTCAAGAAATGGGAGTGATCAGGGTAAAAATGATGACTTTGCTACAATATTTTAAGGAAAGTATTATTTATATTAGTGAAACAAATTGCCTAGCAACCATACAGGACCCAGAAACTCAATACATGTATTCACTCTTGAGGCACACTAAAAGCAGCATCCATGATTCCTCCACTTATGATGGGCAGATTTAAAGTCGTTAAATAGTCCAAAAGTGCCTTACTCCCCTTCTTTCCCCTGTGCTGTAGTGTAGTTCCTATATTCCCAATAGGCTCTGTGCATTGGAATAATATATCCTGTAGACGTAGGACTGAGGTCGACTAGGTTTCTACCGAATATATTAAACTTAATTTTGAGTGCCAACTAGCTCAGAGGTCACTAGAAACTTTCTCGAATTCACTAGAAGGGATTAGTTTCTGACAACCGCATAAACATGACAACTTTGTTTCCCAAGAATAAGAAATCAATCTCTAGAGTCACGGAAACAATAGATAGGTATTTTACTCAGTCAATCGTGCATGCTTCGTTTCACCAGAGGTGCTGAGACATAGAGAGACGGGCGCTTTCAATAAAAGTATTTATTGAACTCTTCTTTCTCAAGCATAAGAAATGTACTGCTACAATCGTAATACTGGTTATAAAGTACAAGGCATATAATACGAAAAGTATTATAAAGTAGTCCTGTAAAAGCATGGTATGGTTTCTAAGCCATATAAAATAACATGTAATACATACAATACATATAGTGATAAATAACGACTAAAAGTACTCAGCTGGTGCTTCTAAAATACGCCTACCCCGGTGTACCTAACCTAAGTCTAGTACTAGGGAAGAAGTAAGTGAGGTGTAGCTTAAGTTCAGTATTCCTTGCCAAGAATCTATTCCAAGAATTCTCTATGGGTCTAATCAGCTCCGTACCTTGTTTTTAGAATGAAGGAGGTCTTGCATCTCTCTCTCAGGACTCGATTTCCCAGCAACCCGCAAGGGTAGCCTGGAAACACTGGAGCTGGATTTCTTGGCAGAGAAAAGACAGCGTCTCTTAGTGCGTCAGCTGGAGGGTCGGCTTCCTTCGGCACTTGCTACTGCAGGGCGCGTCGGGCAAGTAGATAGTCGAACTGCTCCAAACCACCGTGTGTTTGTCTGGACAAATGTAGGCATATTTATACCTTGAAGGTGCTGAGTTTGATGTATGATTGGACATAATAACGTCATCAAAGACTCAGTTCTTTGAAAACTCCATGATTTCCTAGATAAATTAGTATTCAGGCAAGGGGAAGTCCCTAGCTGCTGAAGGCGGGTTTTTTCTATGAAATCGTTGTTGATTCTCGGAACTTAGTGGAAGTAGCCATGCCGCATTTGGGCTGCATAGGCTCAGTCTAAATATGGTAATGATTTCTATGCCTATATAAGGATCGGGTAATTTATACCTATATATGGGCATGAATCGGGAAAATTACACTAGGGTCCTAGTACCCTACACAACAGGGCAGTGGTTTAAAAATATAAGTACATGGGTGTTCATGCCCATCCCTCTAAAGCCCGACTTATATTGCCTCAGATATACTGATGGGCTACACAAGGCCCCTGTACAACATTCTGGAAGCTTTCAAGATGGAATTTGTGACAAGAAATTCAATCACCTCTCCCCTGAATGAGGTTCCTCCCAGTCAAGTCTTATTTCTTCCCTTCAAGACTTCATGTAAACCCCTCTGGGATCACACGTGCCAGAGGTCTAACTGCTTTCTTTATCACCTCTGTGAGGGTCTTGCCAATACTTGTTAGTGAAAGACAGCTATTTTCCTCATGGCAATTTCTCACTCATCTCTTCCTCTACAAAACAAGGATAATTCCTCAGGATGGGTGCATTGTTCAGGGGAAGCAGCAGAGTGATAAACTGACCAATCTAGTAGCTGAAAGTATGAATCCCATTAAGGCTGGCCCAAGAAAAGATCAAGGTAAAAAATTAACACATATAGAAGAAACTCATCTCTGGATGAGGCCCACAATTTGTTACGGAAAGACATGTTTACTTCCTTTCTATGTTATGCCAATTACACATTGCTTTTTGAATTCCCAATTGAATTGTAAGTACTTAGAAGGTTAGAGACAATGTATCCTTTTCCATCTGCCAAAGTATAACCAGTGTGAAGATGCAGTCTGTGCACATGCCTGTTTTGGTATGGAACCTGCAAGTAGGACTCTTACCTCAGCTGTGCAACACTTACAATGTGGGCACTTACTGATGATGAGACAGCAGTTCAGAAATATATTGGGATTAAGCAATAACATGGCATTGACATTGAAGTGAGAGATGTAATGGAAGTATGTATACATATGTAAAGTGAATAGAGACTCCAATGTGAAGATTAATATTAAACAGGAAACATCATATTGTGAATGCTCTTATATATGGTGACAGAGTCTACTAAGGATGATTACTTTTAGTGGTTAAAGTCATTAAGGAACACAGATAAGTAATACAAATATTTTTTGATAAATGTGAGCTGTATAGGATTTCTGTTAATGGTCTAGTGAACTAAGTTATTTAATTCATACTAATAAAACAGAAATATTGAGTGTTTTGCAAGAAAAAAAGTACAAATATGTCTTTAAAATGTGAAAATACTTTAGCATCAAAAAGAAATCATACAACATTAGAATTCATCAAGGAAGAAACAAGAAAAATCTTGCAGGCTATAAAAGAAACTTTCACAGGGACCGCCATTAAAACTACTAAGGAAAACAACTTTAACAAGTTAGAACAAAAGTCTCTACCATCTCATATAACAGAAGCTACATGCCATAACAATGGTAGAGTATCACACATTAAAAGACTTCCAATAGGACTTAGGATACCACTAAATCTGACAATATGCATTAAGGAAGGTAAGTCTTTATTGATAATTGCAATATAATTCTTAATAAAATGTAGCTTTGATTTAATATTAGTGGCAATACAACAATTAACTAAAGAACAGAAGATTTGGATGATCTAAAACAAAATAAAACAGAACAGTTAATACAACTGCAAAGTGAAGTGTTTTTATCAATGCTAAATTAGATAAGTGAAATGATACTAAAATATAAAAATGAGATTCAACAAAGCAAGTTGAGAACATTTTAAAGAGATAGCTATGATAAAAAAAGTTATACAGTATCTAACTGGGTAGAGATAAAAGGCAGAAGAGTACATAAACCCAAATAATCAATCATATACTTCAGCTGTAACGAACATATAGATA
This sequence comes from Lissotriton helveticus, assembly GCF_964261635.1. NCBI lineage: Eukaryota > Metazoa > Chordata > Amphibia > Caudata > Salamandridae > Lissotriton > Lissotriton helveticus. The sequence continues at coordinate 52,275,108 of NC_136062.1, read as the reverse complement.
GAATCAGTATACTTTGCGGAAAGCTTTTTCATCCTAAAACATTAATTGATAATTTACCTTACAGTCAATTACTTAGACTGAAAAAGATTACTACTAAGAAAATTATTAAATGCTCAAAAGAAGGCAACAAAATTGCTCAAATGATGTGTAGACATTTAAATGCACAGGAGAATGATGACTTACTGAAAGAACTTTGTGAAGCTAAAAGACCATAATAGATATTGAATAACGCAGATCATTTTAAAGCTTCCGATTTAAAGCTACTCAACACCCAAGAAGAAGTTAACTTTACCATGTTTACAATATTCACAATGAAACAATGTGATAAAAGGAGAACTTATGCAGCACCCATTCAGTGATGAAAAAAGGGTCATTAACCATTATTCTATGAGCTTATCATCAAATGTTATGTATTTATTGAAATGTCTCTATAGTGAGACTCATGTGGACCAGACTTCAAGAATGAGGGAGAAAAAGAATTAGGAACATGAAGTCATTCGAATGATATGAAAATGGGCTATTAATTGAGGAGAATGGGTGTTTAAACCAAGTAATAAGTCCCAACATCCTGTAAGGTAAAGGAAACTGTTTCAATAATTTAAAATATGGGCTCAACCCCTGGTAGCTATGGCACAGAGCAGACAGGCTTAACTTAGGAAAATATGCAAAGAATTTAGCAACATTGTAATACCTAAAAAGTCAAACCAAAATTCAATAACATTCCACTACCAATGTATAAATTGTAAAACAAATTGAATAAGAAAATTGACACCAAAATTACATTTTACCCTCGGAATCAGTCCTTTTATGGAAGTGGAGACAAACCACCAGAAGTAATCACCAATTATCAAGCCAAGTTGCCCACCTCAAAATAGGCAGCTACCAATTGGCCATTCATTAGACACTTTAGAACATAAGATGAGAGGCATAGGAAACCAAAATATAGTAGATAACATTTAAAACACAAAACTAGAGCAAACTCGATGAGTCAGTCACTGCTTGTAGTTTTTTTTGTTGTTATTCCATTCCTTTTCAATAAGCGCAGGCAAAGCGTTTTGCCTAAACATAGGCTCCCTCACGGCTGCAAACATATAAATAACATCTAACAAACATATGTAAATGTTCTAACTGAATTACATACATGTTAAGACAAAAAAGAACACATTATAGCAAGAATATGTTCATCCATGAACAAATGTGTACATTTAATGTAATAAACAAACATTTAATTAAAGGAGATTATGGACTTAAAACACCATAGTTAACAAATACACTTGCCGACTGTAATTATGAAAGACACATTTAAATCTATTTTATTTTAAAAAAAATCTAAAAGCATGTATCTGACTCATTATACATCACTAATCTACACACAAACACACAGGATCCAATGTAGAATGAAATGAAAACATACAAATATATCCACACATCATGGTAAGGGCCTCATCTTCATCAAAAAACCCTTGGATAAGAGAAGGACAAATGAAGTGAAGAGGCAACACGATTTTAGAAACACAGGTGCATGACTCTCAGGCCAACACCCTCATTACCTATCAGGACATACAAAAAAACACAAAGACAGATATTTTTACTTGCAAAAAAGACTTAGCAAAAACCAGTTATGGCATAGAGCGTCATGTACGTAATAATGCACAGTGTTTATGGATTGTGTGGAGCATACGTATGTGTGGGCCCCTCCAGCAGCAGAGAGGACGAAAGATGTTCACTATTGGGGCCTTTATACAGATGACTTCATTATTATGTGGACCGGCACTGAAAATCAGATGTAGGCCTAATTTAAGTTTGTCAATGATAATCCTTTCAATGTCACATTCACACTAAACATGTCATGCACGCCGATACAATTCTTGGACATTGAGTTGTATGTATCGGATTTTACACCATAAACAGAACACTATTTCGTAAAGAAATGGCTGTAAATATCATTAAGCACTTTGAGCGTGCACATCCCCCATGTAAGATGCGTGCTATTCCATTTGAGAAGATGAACAGGATGCGGAGGAATTGTAGTGAGGATGGGCAATTTGAGGAACACATCAAGCAAACAATCACCAAACTGAAAATGAGGGGCTACAAAGACTTGGACTTACAATGAGCTGCTGTGAGGCCTAGAAATATAAATCATCTTAAAATCAAATCATTGGGTAGATTCTCAAGAGCGCTAGTAATTCGTCACAACACACTCTAGGTTGAATCATGAGGTATTTAGGATCTTGAACAAAAATTGAGCCTGTAAGCTAGAATCAAACAAACCCTCTGTGACCTATAAAAGAAGCAAAACTGTCATGGAGTTACTGTGCCCTAGTTACACCCTTAAAGTAGTAAGGGAACAGACTACCTGGCTTAGGAGACCGTTGAGTTCTATACCTGTGTGTGTAGATTAGTGATGCATAACATGTCAAATACATACTTTTAGATGTTTTTTATTAAAATAGGTTTTAGATGTTTTTCAGCATTACAGTCAGCAAGTGTTTGCTAACTATGTTGTCTTAAGTCTCTAGTCTGTCTTTATAAAATATTTGTTCGTGACATTAAGTGTAAGTTTTTTTTCATGGATGTACATATTCCTGGTAGAATGTGGAGTACATTATTGTCATGATATGTATGTTATTTGCTTATCACATCTACTTATGGTTACTATATGTTCTTCAATGGAAGTTGAATTCCTCCAGTTGGGGAAAGGGTGGAAGGCTGTATCTATCCAGTTCTTCGCAAAGCCAGATAACTGATAGATGATATGCTGCTGAAGCCACTGGTTTTAGTGGGAAAAGCTTTGAGTGGGAGACATTCAAATTTCACAGCTGCCAATGTCCTCTCTTTGGATGGATACTTTTTGCATCTTTTTTAAACAGTGGGGCCAGCCTGAAGCTGTGTCCAATAAAGTTGCATGAAAATCGGATGCCTTTGCCAGAGGTCTTGCAAGTCCAAACTTTTTCCAAGTCTTAACTTTTCAGAATTACTTGGGCAGTTCATCTTCGCTACTTCCACAAACAGCAGTTAGGGGTCAGGACAAACTCCAGCAAAGACCATCAACATGGGCCAGTCCAGGTGCAATTGTAACTGGTACACTGTTCCCTCTAGGAAAAAGGTCTCTTGCAGCTTGTTATCTTCCTGCGTCCCCACAACAACAGTTCAGCCAACTGACCCTTGCATTACACGTCTTAGCCCTGGGTACAAGAGGGAGCATGTCAAGTCCTTTAGGTCTCCTCACGGGTCACTCAGAACAGGTCCAGTACCCTGCTGTTCTACCACAAGTCCAGAAAGTGTTCTGAGGAGCTGGGGTGCAGTGCTACTTTTGTTCAATTCATTAGCTAGTAGTGATGGTCACTCCTAGTCATTCCCTGACCACTGGGCAATAAGATCCCGTGAACAAACCTTCCCAATTTTGCAGAGCATTCTGTTTGCCTCACTGCACACTATCCCACGGTACACCATTTTCAATGAAATCCAAGATGGTAAAATCTTTCCGCCCCTGAAGGGAATGAGCATTTTTCTCCCACTCAGCCACCCCAAACTAGTTCTGGGGACAGCTCCCTCCTCCATTTCAATTAAAGCAGGAGACTAAATTGTGTTTTGGAGTCAACAGATCCCTCACCTCAAGCTCCCTTTATCAATAAACTATAAACATGCAGATCTCCCCACTGGTCTTCTTTAAGATAGTTATGTTCCTGGACACTCCTAAACTAGCCTGCTTGGGGTAAACTGAGTAAATGTCCTCCCTTGAGCCATCCTGCCAGGCCCAGGCCACTGTCTTTGCTCTGAGAAAGTATTTCACACAACATGAAAGCAGAACTGACATGCCTAGCTTCAGGCAGGCCAAAGCTAATAAGTTAGTGAGGGTGTCAGGCAGGAAACGTATAGCTTTTTCTGTATATCAAACATTTTAATTCACCATTGAAATAGATTTGTTTGATAAATAGGGGTTAAGCTGTCTCTGTAGCTTATTCCAAACCAAATATACATTCTTAACATTACTGTACTTTAGATTTTTCTTAATAGAATAAGCTACAGACCTATGGTGAAAATAACATTTAGGGCCTAGTCTGTAGTCATATGCCAACATTAAATTCTCAGATTTTCCACTTTTAAAAAAACAGGTCACCTACAATGCCTTCTTAGGAGTAGCATGCTGAATATCTAAGAGTAGAGTTTTTATCTTGTCAAAAGGGAGATTTTGACAGGTCTGCCTGCATTTTTGAAAGCTGTAGAACTCAGGCTAAACATGTAAGGCTAAAGCCATGTTTTCCTTCACCTTCTAGTTAATGGCACAATAGATACTGCAGTCCACATGTAAAATTTCTTTTTTTTTATAACTCTGTTTATTGAAAAGAAACATTAAGAAAAACAGTACTGGTGCAGTTACAAAACAAAATATAATTTCTGAGGACAACCGGAAATGCAAATGAGACAAAGGAATACATTGGGTCACAGAGAAAAAAATATCAGTGATATCAGCAGTCCACTCCACAGCCCGCCTATGGTGTTACATTGACAACGTCATCATCAGCATTTGTGGAGCGCCTGGTTACACCAGCGGTGTGTCCACGCGCTGAACAGAAACTCAGAAATGACACGAGATAGGTAGGAGGGTCCTAGCTGTCATGTTTCAAGGTCTATTCTGGTTTATAGGTGGGAGAAAAAACAAGTCTTCAACCTTTTCCTAAAGGCAGCTTCACATGGCTCTTTCCTCAAATCCATTGGTAATGAATTCCAATGTTTTGCTGCCAGGTATTTGAAAAAGCAGCCTCCTAGCCTGGTCTTCCTAAATTTGGATACTTTTACCAATTACTTTCCTTCAGATCTTAGGCTTCTATTGGGGGTGTAGGGTGTAATCATGTCTTGTAGATAACTCGGGCCATTATTTGCTAGGATACGAAGGCAGAATCACATTGCCTTGAACAGGATCCTCTTGCCTACAGGCAATGGATGTATGACATTACAACGCATGCTTTTACCACGCATGCTGTTACAACGCAGTTTTTACAACGCATACCATTACAACGCATAGCGCTTTGGGGTGCTGGATAGTGAATAGTTTAATTTACTATTCCAACGCCAGTCCCCGTGGACACTAGGGAACGTGTTGGATAGTAAATTAAATCTATTCCCTATCCTAGAGCGCCCCCAGCGCAATGTGTTGTAATGGTTTTCGTTGTAAAACCTGGGTTGTAATAGCACTGCGTGGTAAAAGTTGCGTTGTAAAGGATGTTTCCCACAGGCAACCAATGCGATTTGGCCCCTTTGTGTTGAAAGATCTTCTAGGTAGATTCAGCACTAGCCGGGCAGCAGCGTGTTGGACTGATTGCAGCCTCATCAGCCTTATTTTGCTACACCTAGGTATAGAACATTGCCGTAGTCAATTTACGAGGTGACCACTGCATGTATTATACTTTTTCTGGCTTGAATCAGTAGTAGGTAAATGACTTCCATAGGATTTTTAGCGTTCCCAAACATTTGCCTGTTATTTTTCAGATTTGATTTTCATATGTCAGGTTGGAGTCAAGCCGTATTCCAAGGTTCTTGACTTCAGTTTTAGGGGTTGGGAGCTGGCCAAGTGCTTCCGGCCACCAAGCTGATGTCCAGATAGAAGGCGCTCTTCCCATTCCCATCACTTCTGTCTTACTGCCATTAAGTTTTAAGGAGTGGTCTGCCAACCTTTGCTATTACTTCCTCCATACATTGGGAAAATTGATGTGCATTATGTTCTGGGTTTTGCGATAGTGGGACTATAAGCTGAGTATCGTCAGCGTAAGATACAATGGGCACTTTGTGGCCTTCCACTATATTAGCAAGGGGTCCCATATATAGGTTGAACAATGTGGGGCTCAGTGTTGACCCCCTGTGGAACTCCTTGTAATAGGGGAGATCTCTTGGAAGCGAATGTGTCTCGTGTAACCTGGAAACCCCTTTCCGCCAGGAAGGATTTCATCCAGCTCAGCGCCATACCCCTGATACCACAAGATTCTAATCTCTGTAGGAGGAGGCCATGGGAGACTGTATCAAATGCTGCACTGAGGTCCAACAGGATCAGTGCAGCTGTGTGTCCCTCATCCGCCCGTTGTCTTAGAGTTTCTATGGCCAGGAAACCTGATTGTGAGCAGTGTAGTCGGTCATTACTATCGCTGTGTTTTGTGAGCTGAGTGTTAACTATTTTTTCTGCGATTTTAGCAAGAAAAGGTAGGAGCCAGATGGGCGTAGATTATCTAGTACCTCGTAATCTATTTGTGTTTTTTTCCTTAATGGGTGGACCTTAGCTTGCTTCCATTCATAGGGAACTCCTCCCGATTTGAAGGAGCGGGAGATAAGTTCTGATATGAAATGTACAATACCTTCTGCTCCTTGTAATTAGATTTCTGGACGGGCTGGGTCCCTAGGTGAACCTGATTTGATTCCGTTTGCTAGTTTCCTTATTACATCTGGCTCTGGCATTATAAATTCCTCTAGGGTTGCAACTTCGACTACTGTGGATGTAGAGTCTTTGGAGCTAGTGGCCTGGCGTGCTTCTCTAGGGAAAGTATCATAGATTTTTGTCCCTTTCTCTGCAAAGAAGTTGGCAAGGATTCCTCCGATTCCTCCGATGTGGAGAGGGGTTTTGTTAGTCTATCTGCTGATTGTAGGCATTTTAATATGGCAAACATCTCTTTTGAGGAGTTTTTGTCCATTTCAATTTTCCCAGTGTAGAACTCACAACGAGTTTTCTTTATCAGAGTGAAGTCTTTTTTTTTTGTTGTTTATATTCTCCTTTAATGTTTGCGCAGTAGTTCTTATGCCACCTGCGGTCCAACTGTTTGTACTTTTGTTTGGCCTTTATTAAGGTGTTATTGAACCATCAATCAATCAATCGTCTCATCAAATGGGGTACAGATAAAACCTCTGCTTTCGTTCCAGGGACCCCATACTTTGATCCATTCACCTGGGCAACCTCTGCCCTCATACACCGCCCTCTACGCCTGCATGCACCAATCCAAGGCCACTACCCAATCCCCGTGTCAGAGTGTAACCCCATCTTCCAAATTGTGTTTGGTGATCATACAGCCCAGTGTGACCCAAATACGTTCATATCTGGTTAGCTCAGTGGCATCCCAAACATTCAAGAGACAGAGACATGGGGACATCTCAATTGGTTTATGGCATATTTGTTCCATAGCGAAAACCACTCTACCCTAGTATCTATGAAGGTTGGGGCAGTTCCACCACTGGTGTAGGAAATTACCTATCTGTCCACACCCCTGGGGACAATCTGGAGAGGACAAGAGACCCATCTTAATGAGTGCCGTACTGGTGTAGTATGCCCTATAAAGCAGCTTGAGTTGTATCAGCTTAAAAAGGGACCGAATTGCCACCTCCCGGAGTGATACCAGAGCCTGCCTCCACTCTTCGTCATCTAGCTCTCCCACTTATCGTTCCATTTCATCCGTATTTTACCCATGGAGTCAGGCATATTATTAAGGATCTTGTGATATGTCAGGGAAATCGCTCGTTCTGGGATGTAATCATCTAGTAATCTATCTTCCAAAGGAAACCGGCAAGTTGAAGCCTCTAGGTAGTGCCTTTTGCAATACACTCCATACCTGAAGGTACTGGAAGGTTTCCCCTGCCTGAAGATGGTATTGTTGTTGTAAATCGCCTAACGGAACTACTCCCCCCATAGTCCAAAGGTCACCCACCGTCGAGAGGCCAATTAAGTCCCATTTGTCAAACCCTGGAAACCTCGAAAGCATACCCAGCTGCGAGGACTCAAACAGTGGGGTGGCCCTAGTGATCCTATCTTTCCATCTCAGCGCCGCAGTGGCCGAGCACCACATGTAACATTTCCAGCCATTTGTAAGCCATTGGTTTGCTTTCTTGTAGAATAAACTGTGAACTTACAGAAAGTTAAGTATGCCAAATGGGGGTTAGTCAATTTTATCATATTTCATGAGAGATGCATCAGTCAACGAAAAAATTTGGATGACCACACCAAAAAGAAGCACATTCTCATAAGAACAAAAATATAGTCATCTCTGGGAAAGGATTTTAGGTATGAAAGACATGAAATTATACAACTGAAATACCAAGTGTGTAAGTAGTAGTGAAACAAAAAGAAGGGGGTCTTTGTGAGCACGTTGGAACAGGAGCGGAATAGTAGTCCCTTCAATGATAACGAAGCCAGGCTCAGCTCCGGCGTCGGGATTACAATGTTGGTTTCCAACATCCAATCCCTGTCAGCCATTCAGACACAGACTGGCTGTTTGGAAACTGCCGGCCCCCTTCCACCCAGCCCTCCACGTTTGGGTTCATGGTGCCCCCCTTAACTTCCCTGCACGGCGTGACATGCACCATGCGGTGCCTGCCACATGGTGCAGGGATGTTTTTCAACCTCCATTTCTCATTGGAAGCTTGTGCCGCAGGCTTTTTCTACCCATCGCGCAAGCTTTCATTGGGAAATGGAGGTTTGTGACTGCCCTATGGGCTGTATGATAGTGGGAAAACATTATTGAACTTATTTCTGCCTGGTCAGATGTCTCTATATAGGTTACTGGACTTTTCAGAGAGTGTATCAAATTCACTGCAACTTGTTCTTTGGCCTGCCAGGCTAAAAATGTACCCGTAAAGTTACTTTCTTCATAGACTTTTTGGGATTGTCTACGAAAAACCTCTTCACTTTGAGCGAAAAAATGGGCACTAAGTTCCCGCTTGGCTTCACTAAGTTGATTCTGAATGATGCAAGTTGGATTGCAGTATCGTTGTGCTGTTAAAACCTGAATTCTTTGTAACAGAGAATTCCTAATATTTTTAACAGCGAGCCAATCAGCTGCATCTCTACTTATGACTATACCCCGAATAAAGCCTTCAGGGAGTCCCAAATAATGTGTACGGGAGCTGTGCCTGTATTTCGGGCAATAAAAACAGTAATCTCAGATTTGAGTGCAGCAACCCAGTTTATCTCTTGTAAATGTGCTTTATTAAAGATCCATCGTTTAGGAATTTTAGTATTGTCTCCCACAACAAATTCAATAACCACCATCGCATGGTCTGAAAAACCATTATGACAAATTTTCTGAGAAGAGAAATTAAGTTGCCTAGAGGCCAAAAAAAATCAATACGGGAGGATGATTTAAACCTGCCTGACCAACAAGTAAAATCAGTTTTCTGTGGGTTTTTCAAGCGCCATGGATCACATAGATCAAGTATTGACATATTGTTTAGCATAGTCCTAAAGGATTTAGGTTTAGACTGTCTCTTGGAGGATGTGGTAGAATCTAGATTAAGGTTCATAAGTATATTGAAATCGCCAACTATAATAATATCCCCTCCCACCAATAACAAAGACTGAAACATAACGTCATAAATCCGAGAATTATCTTCTATTGGGGCGTAAAAGCTGACAAAGGTAATAGGCCTTTGTCATTTTTTAATACTACACGAGGCCCAACGCCAACGACCTAGATCATCCTCCTCCATCTGAATAATTTCAGCCTCCATGTTTTCATTCAAGAAAAGAGCGACTCCCCGTTGTGAAGTAATGGCGCATGAAAAACCACGGAACAAAGCCCATGCTTTAAACATCGAAAGATCCTGCTTTTTAGGAGCGGAGAGATGGGTCTCCTGCAACATTATAACAGCGGGATTCTCAGTCCTAATCCATGACTCTATGGCGCGCATTTTTTTCTTATTATTGAGACCATTTACATTTAAAGAAATTAATTTCAACCCCCGTTAGTAGACATAACACATATTACAGCTTATATGCACTAAACATTGCGACAGCATAAATAGTACAATCCCAGCTTTTTCATATGCAACAAAAATCTTAAGAAGGAACTCTTCCACTAAAAAGAAACCTGGGTGGTTGGGATCTTTTTTATCCCAACCACCCATGCCCCCCCCAGAGTTCACCCGTGGCCATCCTCCTGTTACCCTCACCCACGCCTGCCACTGAGTCTTAGCCCCTACCATAGAGGTGTCTTGGTATAACACTCCATAACCTCCCAAACACCCCCCTTCCACCCCCACTTCATTTCCTGTTGAGTTTCATAATACACTGTGTATGAACATTAATTATATATTGCTGACAAATGTCGTAGCAGATGCCTATCTCACTTTACTAGCTTGACATTCGTGAGGCATATAATGGAAACATTTCAAGCATTAATATATTCTTGCGTATTATATTCTCAAAATGGTGTCAGGCGTTCTAGGGAAATAGAATACGCATATGAATATACTTCACAAAATGAATGAGATATGGAACAAGTAGACATTTTAGTGCAATAGGAGTGCATTTTGAAATATATAATCAAAAAGCAGGCAATGGAACAATAGCTGGTATCAGTAGTTATTTTATGGGTGGGAGAAAGATAAGTTTGCATAATTCAAAGCATATTGTACACATTTGCTGAGAGAAGAAGGGTGAACTCAACAGGTACACTAACCCAGAAACGCTAATTCAAAATTAGGAAATACTGCTCTTTTAAGTGTGAGCTGGCTAGCAACTCATAATTTTGAAAAATGTTTTTTTTTTCCCAATTTCAGATTTCCACACAGAACACACAGCATCCTACCACTGATTTACCCTGGGCAAAGCACTACGCTACGCTCGCGGAGTTTGCGAAGTTTTCGCAACTTCGCACTACGCGAGCTGCACGTAGCACAGTGCGAACATGCGTAGTGCAGCGTAGCGTAGTGCAGCAGTAATTTTTCTGCTAGTTCGCGGTCCTGAACATCATGTTCGCGACCGCGAGCAAGCAAAAGGACATCCCGCCGAGATTCTCAACGCGAGGAGGTCAGGTTTCTCATTGTGAGTGGTTGCGCATGCTCGCGACCGCTCTCAATGAGAAACTACCTGTTCGCGTTGAGAAAGCTGCCGCTCGAGTAATAATCTACTCGAGCAGCAGAGAACTACAGCTCGCACTGTGCATCTTGCACTGTGCAAGATGCCGTTTTCAATGCTTGCACAGTGCCGGATGCTTGTCCGCACTGTGCAATCATTGAAAACGCATCCTGCACAGTGCGAACATGCTACTACGCAGCTCGCGTAGTGCTACGTGAAGTTCGCGTAGTGCGTAGTGCACTTCGCGTTGCTTCGCGTAGCGCTACTATGCGAACTACGCCCAGGGTTACCACTGATCCTGTCATCTTGCCTGATGGGTTGTTGAAGGGGTCCGATTGTCATTGTTGTGGTATCTCAATCACATCCCACATTTCTCTTTGTCCTCCACGCGAAACAGTGGTTGACCTTTAACCCTTTCCATGCTGATGACGGAACTGCTCCATCATCAGCCGCGGTGGCGCTGTGCTGATGATGGAGCGGTTCCGACATGGCCCGGCCGCCGTGCTTGCGCGGCGCGGATTCCGCGCCTGCGCTGGGCGTTTCATTGAGCAGGCGGGGCCATGACGGAACTGCTCCATCATGAGCACAGCTCAACCGCGGATGGTGACGGAGCAGTTCCGTCACCAGCATGCACCGGCCGCGCGGCTCACCCCGCCCCCTTAGCGCTGCGGCGGAATAGCCGCCGCAGCGATGTTGTTAAAACACCAGAGGATATGCGTAGGTTCTGCTGGATCTCATTTGAGTTGGTCTTCAGCATGTTAGGTGGAGATGCACCAGCTTTGCAAGGGGATGCTAGGCCTTGAGATTAGTGGTAAAAGCGTCAGGTCTAAGGATAGTTTAGTAAATGCATTTATGAACACACCCAAAACAAAGGACACAAAATATGAGCTGCTCTTCTTAAGACTCATGGAATATTGCTTCAAGTTAATCGGAACATGGCAGGTTAAAAGACAATATCAAGTAATTAACTAAAAAAACAGAGATATTTAGACTGTCTAAGGAATGCATGCAAGAATTGAAAACATAGCTTAATTTCGGTGACAGATGCTTGTCAGTGCTGTGGTCACCCAAGAAGAAGTGTTGGTGGATATCACAACAGAGTGTTAAAAGACCTTGGTTGTGATATAGTGCCATTAAAAACGAATCTCATGCATTGGGCTTGGCTGGCGGATTCACCTGTGGTTAAGGAAATTTATGTATTTTCTGTGAAGAAGAGAATTTGTAACCCAGATGAAACACATACCACCCAAATAATTAATGGAGAATAAAAGACTTGATAGAAAATAAATGAATGTGTGGGTGTCCCAGCTTCAGGAACACAAGTTAGATGCTTTTGAGGTGCAAAAGACTAAGGGGCATGTTAACAAGGCGGTGCTAAGCGACGATAATCATATCGCCGTATCAACAAGGCTACTTAGCATTGGTTTTTAACGCTTAGCGACCGGATTTCTTATTGCCCAGCCTCGCATCGCTAATGAGATGCAAGGTAGGCATGTGGTAGGCCTGTCTGGGAATACTTAAGGAAAATCTATCGCTAACGGGGCTTCGCGATATTAACAACGAAGCCCCGTCAGCATTAGAGTTGCGATTTATATCTCAGGAATTTAACGTCTGCTAAATTCATGATTTAGGCATACCTGTAATGGGGGGTGGATTATGTGGCTAAAACCACAGGCCCTACCAACAAGGTTATCGTCATTTTCAATGGAATATTGCTGGAAAACCAGCGATATTCCATTGAAAACGGCGATAATCCCAGCTATCGCTGAGATTTTTATCTCCATGGCATTAAGCATTGTTAATACTACGCTAAAATGGAGATTATCGCCAGCGATAGTCGGCGATAGATTTCCTCACGCTAACAGCGGTCAGCGATAATTATCGCTGCCGCTTGTTAATATGCCCCTAAGTGGCTGATTATTCATTGAGATTGACAGGTGAAGATTGGGATGAAAGAGTTAAGGTGGAGCAATGTGTTTCTTACATTCTGAGTGCGGAGAACAGTATTATTCAAACAGAAGTGTGACAAGAGGCAATGGAAGAATATAAGGATTAGATAGCCATGGAGGTAGAGCAGTAGAGGGAAGAGGGATGGCTGCATGCATAAAAATAGTAGAGGCAAAACATTTCACAAGGTAAAGAAGAGATTATTACAGACGAAAGGATGGTATACAGATGAAATGAAACAATTCCACATGTACCACTTTGGGAGCGATATATTGAAGAACCTCACTTGTGACATTTGGGTATAACCATAACCAACCAAAGAATAATGGAAAACCACTGCTGGTTGAGGTGGATCCTAAATAAGAAAGGAAAGTGAGAGAATGCCTTGGGTGCTAGAATAGAAATAAGTTTTGTGTGTAATGATGTTAATGTTCCCTAAGTGGTCCTACTGCAGGATTACTTTTCAAAGAAGCCAGCACAAAATATATTACTAATATAGGTGCGATAAAGTTTCACAATAAAGCTTTTTCAAAGCAAAGGGCACACACGCAAATAGTTGACTGACAATAGAGTAAAACTGATGTGTGGTGAGACAGAATACATTCTATAAATAGCAGGATAGTACACAAGTGTGCAACTCTTTTTTTTTTTGTCAAGCCCAACTAGATGGTCAAGAGATTAAATAGAATGTTGAAATTCTGTACTGTGGTGGGCTGGAGAGAAGCTAGAGATATTTAGAAGTAAGAGTAACTGCTTACAATTTCATTCCATAAAGACAGATGTACAACACAATGATTTGAAGTTAATCTATGTGGCCTCATGTTAGAAATGGGATTTCTGGTTGGCTGAGGCTTGCGCCAAAGCCAGGCAGAAACCACCAGGGGGCAACACACACTGATAATAACCCCTGCTCACCTCCTTGGTAGCTTGGCACGAACAGACAGGCTTATCCCCAAAGCAATGTGTTAAGTATTTGCACTAACACGCACAGTAACACAGTGAAACACCACAAATGTAAACCATACAGGTTGTTATAAAAATATAAATATCTTTATCTAATTTAGGCAAGGTTAAAACGACATAAATCCAACATACATAATAAAAAGCTTCTTCTTAACAAAGTTCTTTGGAATGCTTTTGTAAAAATAACGGTATTGGTAAAAATCAAGGAACTTCTAGAGTCATTATGGCTTTAAACTCTGTCTTCCAACGTGTGGAAAGGTACTGTAAAAATATGCTCCTCCCAACACTGGGCACTAGTACCTCGCTCACACTAAGATCGGGTTGGGCTTTATGGCGTTCTGGCCGAAGTGCTGCCTCCACTGCTGTGTTTCTCCCAATAATGCCCCCGCTGTACTGGTAGCCCAAAAATAATGCAGCACTTGCAGAAAAAGAACACTGTCCTTTACGGACATCAATGTGCCCCGCTGCCCTCGTAGCGAAGCATGCTGCACTCATAATGGATTTACTGCCCCCGTCATACGTGTCACCAAGGAAAGCCTACTTTCCACATTACTGAGACGTGTCTAGCTCCTCCAAGTGGGCCCCGGTATCGCAGCACGTCCGCTGTGCTGGGACGGGCTGCTGGGAAGGACCAGGCGGGGAAGCCCCACTGATCAGGACACTGCCTTGCTCTCACCCGCCCAGGTAATGATACACACAGCGCTGGACCGGAGGCCGAGCAGTAACCTGGGGGGGTTGCCGTGGCGATTCTGCTTCTCCCGCTGCGTGTCCCCAAGCCGGCCTTGCCTACAACACCACTTCTCCCGTGGTGGAGTTGGGTTGTTCCACTTCCACTTCCTGAATCAGCGCGGTGATGACGCCCGGCTGGGCGGTTCCTCCACATCAGCGCGGCCTGGGGAAATGCTTCTTGGTTGCCAGGCAACCCTCCGGTTCTGTTTCAACGCGGCTCTTCCTCCCAGCAACCCGGCAGTCTATGGTGAACTTGAAGTGAACTTAAAGTATGCAGGCAGCACTTATGGGGCTCGAGGGACGGTGGTGAGACAATACCGGCCCTATATACCCCGATTTCATCACGGGCCGGGTGATTTCGGCCCCCTTAAAGGTCTCGGGTAGTGCACTGCATACACTCAATTGCTGCTTATAAACTTTTGTGTCCCTGAGTTTGTAACAAGAGGCCAGCTCTTTCCAGGCCCTTGAAGACTTTTGGGCACAGCACACAGCAAAGTCCCTTCTTCACGCAGGTGGAGGGACACAGCACACAGCAAAGTCCCCCTTCTCCTCTTCCTCAGTGAAAACAGCAAACTGCAGGTCAGCCCCAGAACACACATCAAGGGCAGTCTTCCTCAGTCTCTTCAGCTGATATTATTGGGCAGGGATTCCTCTTGATTGCAGAAGTAGTGTAAATGACAGGGGTTTCAGGTCTTACTCTTATACCCCAAACGTCTTTGTTCTACATGTCTGAGGGGGTCCAGGATCCAGTCCCAACCAGTTCTGGGTGCCCTCTGCCGGGGCAGGTCTTCTTCCTTTGTGAGTGTGGGCTAGGGCTATTAGACACACCGCAGGAGGTGGAGCCAGCATTGTGTAAGGCAGGCACAGTCCTATTCAGGCTCAGGTGCAACTCCTCCCACCACTCTAAGTGTAGATAGGTCTACTCAGCCTAGGGCTGACCCCCTCAGTCTCCTGCAGCCACCCCCATCCCCTGTCACTCACAAACCAGGCAATCAATACACAAACAGGCAGAGGCACACAGAAAGGTTGAACAGGAAAATAGCCACTTTCTAAAAGTGCTATTTTCAAACACGGAATTTAAAAACCATCTTTCCTAAAAGATGCGTTATCAAATTCTGAGTTCAAGGATGCCAGACTTCAGCTTCCCATCTTGCTCCTATGAGGAGATATGCAGGTGCACATGGGACACAGCATTCCCCATTTTATCCTATAAGCAAGATGGCTGTTCAATAGTGAAAAATGAAATTGGCAGTATTTCACTATCAGGACATGTCGCCCACACTAGTACATGTCCTACCTTTCACATACACTGCCCCCTGTCCAGAGGGGTACCTTGGGCCTACCATAGGGGTGTCCAATGTGTAAGAAAAGGGAAGGGTCAGGCCTGGTCAGTGGGTGCACTGGCCAGGACAACATGGCAGTCCACAGACTGTGCACAGGCACTGCGGTTGGAATCCTGAGACACCATTTTAGGGCTACTCATGCGGGTGGCACAATCAGTGCTGCAGGCCCACTAGTAGCATTTGAATTACCAGCCCTGGCACACTCAGTGCCCTTTACTAGGGACTCTACAGGTAAAACAAATATGCCAATCATGGATAACCAATCACAGTAATAATTTACAGGGAGCATGTGCACTTTAGCATTGATCGGCAGAGGTAAAGTGCCCAGAGTCCTATTGCCAACAACCACAGGTCAGGAAAAACAAGAGAGGAAGAAGCAAAAAGTTTGGAGATAACCCAGCAAAAAGGGCCATTTCCAACACCTCATTTAGATTTTTGAGTTATATTATGCTTACTATGATGCCTTTTTATGTATTAAACATTTTATGCACTACCTTCACAGTTGTTGAATTTGTAAAAGTATCAATCAAAATGTTGTTAGTTTTCAGGAATGCTGTTTAGCTACAAATGAATAAAGGAGTTTTGCTGATGGAAGCAACGTAAAAGGATGATAATTTGAGGAATTCAATATCTTCAAGCCTATTTTTTTTCAAAGGGGTAATTGCTTAAAAAAATCTGCAAAAATAGAATTCCTTGAAATAGGGGGAAATTAAGAATCTCTAAAACAACCTGCGCTAACGATTCTTTAGACATATGTAAAAACCTTGCAAGAATATCGCCTGATGTGCATTAAATGAGTATTTGAAGAAGCATGGTCAGATCTAATCTCTGGAAATGTTACCAGTTCCCACACAAAAGGTTGTTGGTAGCCATATTCCAGTTTTTATAATTGTCAGCAACAGAAGCTTTATTTTGTCTAATTCAGCATGACAAAATTGGTCAGTTCTTCACTGAGCTGTTGGGAACATGAATTAGCATTGGCCAATTCTTACCTTGATGAATGTTCCTTGATAATTTACTTAACCTAATTTTGCCTATTATCTGCCAACCGTTTTTCATCTGAATAGTGGCATCACTTGGCCTCCTCGATGGCATATGTGTATTTCTACAATAGCTGCAGTAAAAGTGCACATTGGAATGTATATTACATCACGTATTTATATGTATCCATAACTTCATTATGTCTCTGATATCAATTTCAATACAGTTTTGGGACTGGTGTCCTACCATCATGGGAAATTATAGGGCCATATGTATGAACACATTTTCCCATAGACACAGAATTGGTAAAACCCTTTGATACATCTGGCCCTTAATGTTTAGCAACACACTATATGTAAGCGACAATGCCATAGCTGGGTTTCCAGCTTCTCAAGAAGAGACAGACATAATTTCCTGATATGCCAAAGAGGTATCAAAATGTTAAAAAGGTAATATGGGATGTATCAGGGATATGGACTATGGAGCTAGTCCTACAAATTAGTAAGCAATTCTTTAGCAGTGAGTATGCACTAGAGAAAAACAAAAAACAACACAATGAAATTCTTTGAATGCATTCCCATGTGCTGTGAATTGTCCAATTAGAATTGTATTACCTTAAACCAGTCCCAGTATACAGTTTAACGTCCCACAGACAACTATGTGGGTCTTCCCTGCAAGCAAATTAAACAAAAAATCTAAGAAAGCTGGGGTTCCATGGAGTGTCAACTACATAATAAATAGAGGGACCGGTTTGCAGCCTTCCTCCTGACTAATGCCATTTTACTACCTGCACTGTACAGAGCAGAGTTCGAGGTAGTCAGCAATATGCCATTGCAAGGTGGCGAGAAGCAGCAAAAGTATGGGGGCACCCCGTAAAAAAAGCCATGGGCACTCCACAGTGAAAACAATGTTTCCTGCCACTCTTCCATGTTGCTGTGGTAAATTGGTGGTTGGTGTTTACCTTTTTCTGAAGCAGACTGTGACCCAGATATGGTTGTGTGCTTCTGCAATAATCTAAAAGAAAAACAAAAAAAGGCATCACATTGATCTTCCACAATAATGTGGAAGAGCTGCAAAAAAAAGTGAAAAGGAGTACATTAGTGTGTGTCCCAGAGCGAAAAGCTGATTTGTCAACAACCACCTTTACAGGCCCAGATTAAGTTGGAATTGACTATTATGAGAAAATATGAAGGGGTAATTGTGTAGTGCCACCTGGAATGTCTCCCTTAGCAAGATTTACCCCCATCATTTTCTTACACACTATCAGAGGCTTCTATGAGAGAAGAGAACATCTCTCCCAAATTAACTAAACACATGGTAATGTCAGAGATTTCTGCTTTATCATGGGTGCAGAGGCAGATGTCTTAGAAACCATCTTAATACCACTTCCTTCTTACACAGTTTTAGCATTCTGAAATCTTGGTACATCTCTTGATCCCATTCCAAGTAACTCTTTCAAGGGAGGCTGGTATGATAAATGAGACAAGCAGGTTTATCACACCTAGCAGATTGAGCGTTTTAAAAAATGGCGCCTCCCCCACTTAGCATACTCTAGATAATTAAATTGAACAACTTGAGGCTCAAAATTGATTCTGGCAGTCCATGGACCGCCGGTTTTCTGACCACCCTATTACAATTAGAGCAGTTGGGCCACCATTGCCCTGCTGCAGCTGTCAGGGAACTGTCATTCCCTGGCAGTGGTACGGCAGTGTAAAGGCAGCAATATGCTTGGCAGGACCACATTGGTCCTGCCAAGTATATTACAAGTTTCCTCTCCACCACAGTTTTCATGGCCATTCCTCCCCCATGAAAACCGTGGTGGAGAGGCCCCCTGTGCGTCTGGGCCCTGGGGTTCAGGCAAGAACAGTTTTTGGCGTTCCCATTGCGGTGCCCACTTTCTCAGGCACCGCCGTGGGAACATAAAAAAAAGACCGGTAGACATGAGAAACACTCGTAATCTGGCGGGCGGCCTGACCGCGGGTTTGGTGGTACGGCAGCGGTGCAGACCTAGTCCTGCACCACCAAACTCATAATCATGCTCAAAGACCTAGTGGGTGCTTTACATGAGAGAAATCTTTTTGGTTTGAATCACTTCTTTTTCCAGTATGTAACATGAAGAATTTCATTAAGATAACATGGTAAAGGGGAGAGGAAAGAACCAGTTTCTCCTGTTAATACCTTAATTTGTTATAAAGGCATACCTCTCATGTTCCTTGGTATGTTATTCAAACAGAACATAGAAAAACAAATATAGAGGAGCAGAAATATCGAGTTTTAAGTATCATGATGCACAAATATTCTGTGCAAAAAAATTGTTGACAAGAGGATTGATTTTAAGGTAAGTAATGTTGTTAAAAATATCCATGTTATAAATATCGATGTTAAAAATATCCATATTGTTCATATCATTTACAAAAATATTGTTGGTAATAATCTAGGGCCTGGTTATGATGGCGGTCGGACCTGCGTCCGGAATTTCGTCCGCCTGCCATTCTATCACGGTGGAACTTCACAACTAGCTTTCGGCAGTCCCGCCATTGGGATTACAATGCTACCACCTTGAAGCCGGTCACACTATGTATGCTTTGTATTGGGGCATGTGAAGTGGGCTGGATGCACACACCGCATTACAGAAAATACACATTTTTCATATCCCTGCATGCTGCAGGTGATGGAGCGAGTTTCAGAAATGAATTACATTTCAGCTCGTGAAGTTACACTTCCATAACTAAATTAATAATATTAATGCTCTGTGCTGTGTGTGTATTAATTCAACCTAGTTTAAAGTTGCATCTACACAGAACACGCGGGAAACTAACATGTGTGCTTATAAACGTGCAAAATGTTGCATCTTCATGTTTGTGGAAATAATAAATTAATTTTGTCTATTGTTGTGTCATTACTAATAGCGGCTGATTTAAAGAATGGCATGTGCTTATTTTGCCTTTTGTCTATGTGGTGTCACACTATTCTTTACAGGTGCATAAAGAATCCTGCTGGATTAAATGAAGAATGGTAGATATAAATGCAGCTTTATTTGTTTGCTTCTGCTAGGTAACTTAGATTAATGGGTTAATTATTAGCAATGGTGGGTGGCAACAGAACAAACTGTATTTCTTTCATTAATTTCTCTTTTGTGTTTGTTTATATAATAAGAAAAGGTGGCGCAGAAAAGTGACGCTGTCTGAAAAGAGGCCTATTGATGAAACTACTACAAGAGAAAATAATTCTGAAAAGGATGAAAAGCCTATGAGCTTTTAATTTGAAAGGTTTTGGAAAGAACTGCTAAAAGTGACTCTGTGGAGAGGTTTGTAAAAGTGCCACGGGAGTTCAGAACGGACAGGCTCAAGGTTGGAAGGAAGAGACGTGATAGATTTTGCATTGCTTGAACTTCTTTCGCTACAAAATGTAACAGCCTGAGGAAGTACTGCCAAGACTTCGTGCATGAACAATGAACTAGTGAATAAATCTGGACATGAGGAAGGAGATGTCACAATTTACTGTGGCATGAGGTGGCTCAGCCAATGGAGAGCTAGAATTCATCTGATGGAATGTGAAAAATTGTTAGCTCAGCTTAGTTTTAGGGTATAAGAATGAGCTCAAAGAACAGACATTTTGCTTGCGCTCGAGATTCCTGAGGGACGTGTTATGCTGATGGACAACATATGTAAGGAAAGGAGCTTTTTATTAAATACTTTATTTCTAGGGGATGAGGGTAGAGACAGAGAGATAGTTAGGGTTTGGAAATGCTTAATTTTACTTATTTCTGCTAATGAATAATATTTCTTGAATTTTGCTCTCTTTATTAATTCTGAATAAACCTCACTTTATGACATTTTCTAATGCTTGTTTAATAAAATTCCAAAACCTGAGTTTTTCTGATTATGTTTAAATAAATTTTCTAAATGACAAGCTGGTCTTGATTATTGTAGATAGTTTAAACAACATATTTAGATCTTATCGCCTCATGATTCAGTCGCTCTGTTGTTGATATGGGCCTAGTATTGTAGTGTAAATTTGATGGTAGTAGATAGAGTCATTTATGCAAATTTTTGGTGAGAGCGCTGGATCACAGGAATATGTAGGGAGGGCACCACTGGTGACCCCCAGAACCCAAGGCTGAGAGTAAGGGAGCCTGCCTTTTCATGACGGGTTAATGGCCATAAAACAGCAGGCAGAAAAGGACATTGTAATTCCTATGTCGGTGGCTGAGCAGGCACTACCACTGTTGTAAGGATACAAGTCCCTCCAACGGACCAACGGGCTCCTTTACCCCTTCGTATCCGTGGTGGTCGGTCTCTCCAACCGCCTAACATCTGCCTGACATAGAAATGTGTTACAGCAAACAAATGATGGATGGAATGCTGACAATGCAAACATTCTCCCCCAGTCAAAAGATCTGGGTTAAATCCATCGTTCTTTTGCCCACTACGCCACCCCAGTTTGGACCCAGCCATATGCAAATCAGTCTTGACAGTGTGCCCCATGGGAACAGTCCAGACCGAACTGCGAGGCCAGGTAGACTCTGGACCGAAAACAAGCATCCTGGGACCAGATTCATGTTATGTCACCCTTCTTCAGCCAGGCTAGCTTGAATCCAGTGGCAGAGTGAGCAAGAGACCCATGTTTGGGCATACCCATCCCACTTAGGGAGAAAAGTGTTACAGAAAACAAACGATGGACAGAATGCTGACAATGCAAACCTTCTCCCCCAGTCAAAAGATCTGGGTTAAATTCATTGTTCTTTTGCCCACTACGCCACCCCAATTTGGACCTAGCCATAGAAATGTGGAGGGCGGTCAAGATATGTCAGATGGCGGTGAGAACGCTGTGGGGGACCGCTACTGACAGCCTGAGGGTAGTGGTCCCACCGCCATCGTAATCAGGACCATAGTTTTTAAACTATTTTTATGTACTTAAGTATATATTTTAATTGTATAAGCTATTAATTGTATGTATCATTCTTGTTAATGTTTTTTAATATAGTTTGTTAATTTCTACTTCTTTTTAAATGTAATGTAAAAGTTTATTTGCATTTTTAGTGCCGGAGCGGGTTGTGGGGTTATAATGGTACAGGATGGGAAATAACTTAATTATAATTATTAATTAATTATTAATATTAAATATGTATTGATAATTAATTATTTTAATTGTGTAGTTTTTTATTATGTTAAGATTTAGGTGCAGGTTGTGGGGTTTATACGGGTGTAGGATTTGGAGTAATTTATTTATAGTTATTTAATAATTATTTTTTTAATTATAAATAATTATTTAATTGATAATGTTGTCAATTGTGAAATTAATTACATGTAATATTACATTTTTGTAGTGGGTTGTGGTTTTTGTAGTGGTAAAGGGTGTAAAGAAAATGAATCATAATAATTAATAAGATTTTAAAAAATATATATGTGGTGCATGTTGTTTTGTTTTTAGGGAAAAAGCGTGGTAAGTTAATTGCATATAATTATTTTATTTTTATTTAATTACTATTGTTTAATCGATAATTACCTATTTAAAATGTGTAATTATAATAATTTCAAGATATATTTTAGGTGCGTGTTGTTTACTTTGTAGAGGTATAGGGTAGGAAGGTATTCAAGTAATAACGCATTAAAATAGCTATTTATTGTTTTAAAAATGCGTTTGTTATATTTTAATTGTAAATAGCATTATATGTGTTGGTTGTTATAATACGTCTTGTACATTAACTATATTGTTGTTAATTGTTTGAACTTAAAATATTCATTAAAGATTGTAATGACTATGTAATTTTTTTAATTAAAATGTATTATATATATTAGATTCAAATATTTATATTTGCTGTTATTTAATGGAGTTGTTAAATATATTTTATCTGTTTGCAGTGCACCACTCTCTCTTCACTGTTGCATAGACTAGAGTGCGAATAGTGTATTTTACCCCTACGCTATCCAACACTTTCTTTACTGTTGCACACACTGGAGTGGGAATAATACATTTTACTCCTGAGTTCTACCCTTTCCTTACTGTTGCACCAACTGGAGACGGAATAGTACATTTTACACCTCTGCAATACAACAGTTTCTCTACTGTTGCACAGACTACAGTGAGAATAGTAAATCATAACCTCCCCACCCCCTGTTCAATGCTTTCCCTACTGTTGCACAGATTGGAGTGGAAATAGTACATGTTTCCCCTCCTGATTCCAATGCTTTCCCTTCTGTTGCATAGACTGGGGTGGGAATAGTAAATTGTACCCCTCCTGAGGCTAGCGCTTTCCCTAGTGTTGCAAAAAATGGAGTGGGAACAGTATGTGTATTATTCCTACAATTTTATAGTTGTTTTTCTATTGTTTCTATTTATATTATTATGATATTTCTATGTTTTCAACATTATATTATTTTTATTATTGATGTTTGTAATATGTAATATATTTTTAGTAAAATGTAATGTTTTTATTTTGTTTACTTTTTTATGTGTAATTAAATGTGTATGTTTTTTAGAATTTTTTCCAGTTTATTTGTTACAGTTTGAAATGTATTGTGTATATGGATATATATATAGAGAGATATATATCTATATATATATTTGTTATTATTTTAAAGTTCACAAAAACGGTGTAAATTGATAACATTCATATTTTATTAATAGTTTTAAATTATGTATATTTAAATAAACATACACATGTGAGGTTTTTTTAAATAAGTATCAAATGTATATATCATTTTGAATTATTTAAATATCTTTTATTTACATTATATTACTGTTTAAGGATAATGTTTTTAATGTTTACTATGTTTAACTATGTTTATATTAAAAAATTATAGTTGTGTTTGATATTAGTGTATAAGAATATTTCTTTTTTGTAATTTTGTTATTTACATTATATAAGTACAGGATAACTATATTTTGTCTCTAACTATTTCTGACACAATATTTATGTTCCACAATATTTGTGGTTTCAATATTTTGTCAGTGAACCCCTTGGTATCACCTCCTAATTCTGGACATCATTAAGATTACCTGGGGGAAAACAGAAAGAGAATGCACATTGAGGTGACTGGAGGGCCCCCCATTTTGTATTAGCTTTTTAACTTCTCGAATAACTCTATTAGGAACACCTCCATGTTTGGATGCTCTTGTGCACCATCTGCTCCTCCTCGTATAATATTAACAATGCTTTCATCATTTACTTCTCTATGTTTGTGCATTTGCTTCCTGCCTGTGAAACCTTTCAGGGTTTTCTTCTGTCTTGCTACTGGGATTCTTGGCTGACATATTGGTGTTGATCTTTCCAATTGGTAGGACACTGATTTTCTCCTGTGAGCTAAGACAACCTTCTTCAACCAGCAGGTGCAGTGATTCCTGTTACTCTGCAAGCTCAATGGATCCTCTTTCGTCCTGCTACATCCACTAATGGTTTAGCAGAGTTGGCAGAAGAACTCCCCCATGCTCCAGTTGCATATTACGGTGTGACTCTCCCATTATCTAAATGCCTCAACTTGCTCTAACACAATGTTCCTAGCCACACACAGCATGTGAGAACTGCCACATTTTTTTCCAAGCAGTTGAACCTCGTATAGGTAAATTATTGTTTTCTTTTGGCAGTTTTATATAGCGTAAACTCGACCCCAAGGTATCAGGGAGCTTTACATGAGCACCAGTTGCATTGCAGATGGGCACATTCTTTTTTAGCTATGAATTAACAGTGTGGGTCACTTTCGATTGTTCATTAGTGTGTCATCTTGTTATCGTATGTTCTACCTATGCTGAACTTTTCGCAACCCTACTGCTTAGAAGGCATAGAAAAAGCATTTTCCAATCAAACAAATGAAAGGAGCAAATAATATGTCATCAATATAGCTCAATTTTCGAGCATTCTGTAGTAAATTACAACAAGATGCAATATTGAAGTGGGTCCATTATCAGAGTTTAATTGAATTCCTCTGGAGTCTTGCACGTGTATTCAAATCCACCTTTATTGAAGTATTTGGTTAAACCTAATTGAACATCAGCTCAGCCAATCCGTTTCATCCCTTAGGACTTCATCAGAGCTGTGACATTAAAAACATACATAAAACAATATATCATTTATCAAACATGTAGTTTTTTACATTAAATCTAAACACTCAACTATTACACTTAAAATCAGTCATGCGACACTAGACCATAAATTGTAGAAGACTCCCTATACACCTACAGATTTTGAATGTGAAATACAAATTGCTTATATATGTTCTTACTTTATTCATACATTTCTAATGCTTAACTGTCCATCACCACAAGTACCATTCCCTACCCGTACCATCACCTTCTGGCTGCTCCATATTATTACCAATCCTAATCTTCTGATTAAAAGATGCTTCAAAGTCCGCCACTCTAGCTGTTAAGCCACATCCTCTCCCCAATTATAGAATTGTATGAGGGTTCTTTTACACCTATTCTACATTCTCAGTGAAACTGCATTGTCCATGCTTCTCCAAGCCATCATATTCCAATCCTAGTTATATTTATGGAACCCGCTAAGACTAGACCATGCAAAGAAAAAGGTAATGCCTCTTAACATACTGCAGTGGGAAAGGAAAAACTGTTCTACATAGATGAGTTATTGATTCTTCTGATTTTGAACAGGCTATGATTTAATATTTTTAAGTTCAGCTCAGTTTGGGAGAATCTGAGTAAATGACCTCAACCAAGGTAAAACATATTTTGAAGTGTAAAGCTCTCACCAATTTTCTACAAAGGAAATCCTTCGTCCTTTGTCTATGAAACTCCCAGAGGTCAATGAGGCATATTTATTGACGTGGGAGGCCGGCCACCTAGTAACCAGCTATGTGCACCAGTGAACCTGATGCCTGCTGGTGAGAGCAATCTCGGCCCTTGAATGATCCAACCTTGGGATTGCATGTTAGGCTTGGGTGTGGCCTGTTGGGAGTAATTCAGTTACCTCTTAGCAATGTCTATGAGTGGCCTGCACAGTCCATGCAGTCCCATGGCAATCAAGGGTCAAGGGCCTCAAGAGATTCCTGTGAGAGGGGAGTCACGCCAAGAGAGATGTGTCTGCAGTTGCTCCACAACAGGTATCAGGAAGCAACAAAAGCAGCATAGACTGGGTCACCCCAAAGACTGTCCTGTACATGCCTGTGCACCAGAGTTTGGATGGCAGGAGTACACTGAACCTGGAAACAACTACCCTTCAGGTGGTGTGAGTAACTTGAATGTGGGGCTGATTGCGGTTTCCCAGGGACCTCTGGGGTGGCATGGGAGGTATACTGCACAGTCCACACAGCCCTGTGGAAGCCCCGTGAAGAGGACCTCAGGGGACTCCAGTGAAAGGGGAATGCTGGTAAGAGAAGAAATAGTGGTGAGAGAGGGAAGCCAGAATATCTTCCACCATCAAGTAGCTGGAAAAGCTGTGGCATCCGAAGAAGAATCTTTAACAGTTGCCGGGACGTCATCTGTGTTTGGAATCTTGTTGTCCATGAAGATGTATCAGCAACAGACTTCACTATTGCTCCATATTCACCCTCACAAACATTGTAAATAGACTTTCACGCAGAGTAGTCTTGTTAAAACAACAGAGGTGGGATGTATGACGCTACATCGCGATCAGCTAGATCGCACGCTCTAACATCGCGTATTTTACATCGCTTCCTCCATTACATCGGGTTCCAAGACAACGTATCCCTTTGCAACGCGATTGCATTGCTTGTCATTGGCCCGAACCTTGCCCCGCAGTACATTACGTCGCAGGTCAAAACAACGCGGTTTGTTGTGTTTGCCGCGTGAACCCGCCTCTACCCCCCAGCCCCCCACATTAAAACTTCTATTACATTTTTTGGGTGGTGTGTATTTACTATGAGGCGCGAACCTTGTCTGACAGCACGAAAGTCTGCTGTGCTATCCGTCAGACCACATATTGTTACAGTTATTGACGCTGTAATTGCAACATATATTATGTGGGCCTCATATTAAGAGCAGATACGAACATTTACTGAAATTGGTTATCATTAACACATCATATTTAATAAACAAATACGGACATTAACAGAAATTGTCCTTGTGTAACAAAATTGGTGTTCATGTAAAGCCCCAATATCTTCGGGGCGAGTTCCCGCTATATAAAACTATAAAAAAGAATAATAATAATAAAGACGGATTCTAAATTCAAGAGCTGACTGGCTGAAAACATATTTTGATACCAGTACTACAGACACACACAGTCACGCTGTCTCTTAGCAGTTCCAATATTGCTGATCAGTTCTTTTCAGAACGTGGGATGGTATCGTCATAGGCACATTACTTGGTGCGCTTTGTTTGTGCTCTCTTCTTCTAGGGTTTTACAACTGTACCGTTTACGGTTGCACATTGCTATACGTTTCCCATAACTTTAAATAACACATTTCTGTTAATGTTCGTATTTGTTTATTAAATATGATGTGTTAATGATAACCAATTTCTGTAAATGTTCGTATCTGCTCTTGATATGAGGCTCGAACCTTGTCTGACAGCACGAAAGTCTGCTGTGCTATCCGTCAGACCACATCTTGTTGCAGCTAAGCATGGGCGGATTTTGCGGATCCACGATTCACGAATTTGCGTATTTACGGATCGTGGATCCGCAAAATCCGCGGATTTTGCGGATCGGCGGATTTGGGGGCGGGGCTTCCATGCCAGGACCATCGTGCCAGATTGAACCCTACCCTTCATATTTATTCAAGAAGACGCCACCGTTTTGTGCCATACCTCTACTCAACTGGAGTACTTTCTACTGGATAATCAGTAAGTGCTACCTCGTTGGGTAAATGTATAGTGCTTTTACTACACTACAGCTACCTAAAGTGCCAGAGAGTTGTCAACAGCGACCAGGTGTGTGTTACTATGCAATCGCGCCGAAGGGCGCAGGGGTCCCTTGAGTGACCTATCATAGTGGGCAAATGGCGGGAAGACGGTGCACACCTCGAGTGTGTGGGCGGGGCCAAACGGACGGGGCTTCCATGCGAGTGCACATGCCTCTTGTGTGTATAAAAGGCCAGCGACCGATCAGAGCAGCAGATACAGATACAGATACAGAAGCTCCTGGCCACAGGAACAGCACGAGGATTGCGCTCGTGAAAGTCAAGGATGCAAAGGCCTATGTCCAGCATCACAGCTGATTTTCGATGGTATATCTGGGAAGAAGGCACATTTGCCTAGCCTTGACAACGCTCACGATTGTTTTTGGGGCCGATGAATGAGTCACTGAATTTAAGCTTCAACTAGGGCACATGCTTAACTGATATCTGTAAGTGCTTGCGGAAGAGGTTTAATTTTTGTGCCAGGACCGTCGTGCCAGAATGAACCCTGCCCTTCATATTTATTCAAGAAGACACCACCGTTTTGTGCCTGTTGTAACTAATTTACGATGGCGCCGGCAAGCTGCCAGCGCCATCCTAAAATAGTTACTAAATTAGCTTCAACAGGAAGCTCTAATTGGTAAAATAAAGCAGGCGCTCGAGCCCCTGCTTTATCTTATCTATTAGAGCTTCCTGCTGAAGCTAATTAAGTAACTTTAGGATGGCGCTGGCAGCTTGCCGGCGCCATCGTAAATTAGTTACAGACCAGCAAGGCTTGAACTTTTGACCGAGGAATCCGCCGCTCGCGGATTGCGAATTTTTGGTAAATTCGCGAGAGTTCGCGGATCGCGGATTTACCGAAAATCTGCAAAATCCGCGATCGAGCGGATTTTTCGCTCATGCTTAGTTGCAGCTATTGACGCTGTAATTGCAACATATATTATGTGGTTATTATAATATACAGAGCACATCCTGTCCCTGTTATTGACGCGCTAATGTAAACATATATGATGGGGTAATTATAACATATATATGTAACGTTAGGGTAATTAAAAAAATATATATATATGTAAATGTTAGCATTTATTAAATATGATGTGTTAATGATGCTTGTTTATGCTTGAATTGCTTGTTTAATTTGCGTCTTGTTTGCATCGTAATAAACGTAAACATATATGATGGGGTAATTATAACATATAACGTTTTGGTAATTAAAATATATATATATATATATAGATATATATATATATATATATATTGTATATATATATAGATATATATATCTATATATATATATTATATATATATATATATATATATATTTATATATATATATATATATATATGTAAATGTTAGCATTAATTAAATATGATGTGTTAATGATGCTTGTTTATGCTTGAATTGCTTGTTTAATTCGCGTCTTGTTTGCATCGTAA
The DNA here is from genome assembly GCF_964261635.1 of Lissotriton helveticus. Lineage (NCBI taxonomy): Eukaryota > Metazoa > Chordata > Amphibia > Caudata > Salamandridae > Lissotriton > Lissotriton helveticus. The sequence continues at coordinate 52,246,060 of NC_136062.1, read as the reverse complement.
TAAACGTAAACATATATGATGGGGTAATTATAACATATAACGTTTTGGTAATTAAAATATATATATATATATATATATATATATATATATATATATATATATATGTATATGTAAATGTTAGCATTAATTAAATATGATGTGTTAATGATGCTTGTTTATGCTTGAATTGCTTGTTTAATTCACGTCTTGTTTATCTTTAATAAGTTAGGTGGGTATATTTCTTAATTTTCGTAATAACTTTGGTGTACATTTTGCCACATATTTCTTAATTTTCGTAATCACTTTGGTGTACGTATTCCGTAATAAGTTAGGTGGGTATATTTCTTAATTTTCGTAATAACTTTGGTGTACATTTTGCCACGTTGACCTTGCCCTCAGACCATCGCTGTGCTCGTAAATCTTTGCCACGTTGCCCTTGCCCTCAGACAATCTGGTCGTTTATGCTTTTCTGCTCGTTTATGCTTTCCTGGGTATATTTCTTATTTGGTGTACATTTCCCGTAATAACTTTGGTGTACATATTCCGTAATAACTTATGTGGGTATATTTCTTAATTTTCGTAATAACTTTGGTGTAAATTTTGCCACGTTGCCCTTGCCCTCAGACCATCTGGCCGTTTATGCTTTCTGCTCGTTTATGCTTTCCTGGGTATATTTCTTATTTGGTGTACATTTCCCGTAATAACTTTGGTGTACATATTTCGTAATAACTTAGGTGGGTATATTTCTTAATTTACCATCGTAATAACTAAGGTGTACATATTCCGTAATAACTTAGGTGGGTATATTTCTTAATTTTCCATCGCTGTGCTCGTAAATCTTTCCCACGTTGCCCTTTATGCTTTCCTGGGTATATTTCTTATTTATTTTCGTAATAACTGGTGTACATTTCATTTTTCGTAACAACTTCGGTGTTTTCCTATTATTAGCTTTCGTTTATGCTTTTCGGGTCGTTTATGCTTTCCTGGGTATATTTCTTATTTGGTGTACGTTTTCCGTTTTGTGGGTCGTTTATGCTTTCCTGGGTATATTTCTTATATGTTTTCCGTTTTGTGGCGATGTCATGGCTTTGCCCTGTAATGCGATGTAATGCCTTGCGCTCTAAAAGTCATTGCGGCGTCTTAGCATGCGGCGCGGTAGCATGCGGTGTAATGCCATCTGCGATGTAATAGTCGCGATGCGATAGCAACGCGATGCAGTGCTTCCGCTGTAATGGGTGTTTCCCACAGAGGGATTGTGTGCTGTGATGCCTGGTGCTCCCAGCAGCACCTGTTCGCTTATCAGGACCTGCATGCAACCTGAAAAGACTCTCCCACGGGTTAGACTCGTTGTGCCATGTTTAATAAAGTTTGGTAGGGTTGTAGTGACTGGCTGGTCAGGTTTTAGTGTTTCCGAATATTGTTCCCACCAGCCACTCCTAGAGGGCTGGCTTCAACACTCACCCCACACCCATCCATCACAGGTTTCATGGGTCAGGTGACCCTGCCAATAAAAGGGTCTGTCTGCACATGCCCTGGGCCAGTTCCAGAATGTATTTCACTGTGTCGGTATGCTCATTCTAACTTCATGAGGGCCTAGGGACCGACCCTTACAATTAAAACGGGAAATGCATTGCTGACAAGATGGGAAGTCATTGTGGAATCAGCAAGAACAAGTAGGGTTTTGAAACGTTGTGCGGAGAGTAAATGGAGATAAAGAGTAAGTATGTTGATACAGTCAGAGAAGAAGCAGGTTTTTCACATGTTTATGTCATAGATGATTGATGGTTTCTGAACTATAAACATAAACTAATAATGCAAAGGAAAAGTGTCATGTTACAGTAACGCACTTTGTTAAATCAATAATTAAATAAAACCCCATAGGCAAAGTACACATTTAAAAGGAAAATGGTGGCAGATTATTAATGAAAAGATCAATAAAGCTTGGCCTGCGGGTTAGCTCCTCTTGTAAAAGTAGATATGCATTTGGGTCGTTCTGATGACGATATGAAGGTTGAACTGTGGGTGATGAATGAGGAATGCAGAGGATGCCGAGTTCGAGGAATTCGAAAACAGTTAAAGAAGGTGAGAAAATCAGGATGTATATTTTGTAATACAGTGATGCTTATGTACATATTAATGGACACTTTGATGGACAGCGCTGTGTTATGAAAAAAGTGGGAGATCAGGAAGCATGTGATCAGGTGGAGTTCCAGCGAAATCACAAGAGAAAGAATAGCTCGTACAAACATCCTGAGATGAGAGTAGTGATGCAAAGTTAGCTGTTCGTATGGATATTTGTCAACAAGCATTGGCAAAGCCAACAGGTTTTGCCTATTCCAGATCTATTGGCTTTGCCAGCGTTTTTTAAAATATAATACGCAATGTGGTTAAAGTAAAAAAAAAAAGTATTATTACATGGCCAGCATTAACTGTGCCGAGCGCTTTTTCCCCCCACATTGCACAGCAGCCAGTACTGCTGTGCAATATACTTAAAAACAGCATGGGGCGAAGCAACATGAATCAGGTGAGAGGGAGGGAGCTTCACCCTCTGAAATTGGGTGGGGGTTAACACAGCAATGGACAGCAGCAGGAGGGAACAATGTACAGTGGAAGGTGGGTGGGTGTGGCAAAGCAACAACTGACAGCATGCACGTGGGAAAGAAGCAACAGACAATCGGAGGAGGGTAGACCGAAGAAACAATGGACAGCAGAAGGAGGGCAGGGGAAGCATAACGAGGGAGGGAGAAGCAACAGTGGGAGGAGGGCGAGTGTGAGGGAGAAGAAACTGAGACACATGCACGCCATAAGAGTGTATGTTAAAAGAAAATGAATAGTACCTACAGGAGGCTGCGGCCAGGGGAGGGGCATTTGCCATAGACAGGAGGCTGTAATTGGTCCATGCTCCATGGCAGGGACATACACAAAGCCCCAGGAAAAAGTCAGAGATGAGAAAGAGGTGTTATGTTGTTACAATATATAGGCCTGGGTAGAAACACCACTGTTTTACTGGCTCACATTTTTAAGGTGCCTTCTTTCTTAAACACAGTGACATTTGACACTCATTCGTTTGCGTGCCTATGCAGGATAATATTCTATGAAATGAGCTTGGCTTACATTTCCACTTCGCAGGCACATTATTGTATACCTTGAACATCTGTACAAGGGCTGAGTACACCATGCAAAATGTTGGTATTTGTTTTTCCCATTCGGCAACAGTGCTATCACAATAGCAAAAACAATAGTGGCCTGACTGGGACTTCAGCATGGTAACTTGGATGCTTTTTTAAAAATGTATTTACATATTTTATATTAGTGACCGGACTTTGGAACGGAGGATACCACGTGAACCACTTTTCGATTGGCGTGTACGCCGCAGGAACAAATAAACGCTTCCCCATAAATACAGGATTACTTCTTGAGGGTGCTGGATGCTCCCAAACAACGTCGATACAAAGGATTTGGTGATGCATTATTGCTAGTAAGGCAGCAAGCCTTTTGACTGTGGACTAGGTATACTGTGACTGTAAGGAAGACGGGAGGAGGAGTCATTCCCTCCATTTATTGCAATTTTTGGGAAGATTTAATCTCTCAGATAATCCGGGTATTTCTATCTCTTGCCTCTCCCGTCCTGAGGAGGCCCCAATGAATGTGGCGGAAACATGTCTACCCCACAATACAGAGGAGTCCATCAGATGTTGATTAGTGCTAAAAAATTGTGAACATGTTCCTGATAATAGATTAAGGGTTGTAGTATTCCCTCAAATGTGTATAAGACGACCTCTCTCTTTTTAATTACAGATGGAATTACGTTGCTGTTACATCCGTATGTACAGATAACAGGCAGGAAAGATTGTTCTTGTATATATATATGTATATGTATTTGTATTTTTTTGTATGTTTAAATAATTTATCATTTTGTGTCTGTTGAAAAAGATCAGATAAAAAACATGTTTTTACAAATACTTCTGGAGTAAGTATTGGTTTTGACAATAAGAAATAAAAAAAATTGTAGAGATTTACGACTCACAGATATGGATCAATATATTTCTCCCTTATACATAGGTATAGGCTGAACAGTTCCTCTGCATCGCTGTCTATCCCCAAAGTGCTTTTCTTTGCCCAGATGCAGGAGAATTATTAGGGCTCACCCCATTTTGGAACCTGCTTAGTATATAAACAACATCACTACCTTGTTTAGACAGAGGAGAATTTCGCTGGCATTGAGAGGTCAACCCATGCCAGAATTCCAGCCCATCTGATTCCGGTTTACTCATGCGAGGGATGCTGTCCAGTGCTCCACCAAGGTAAGCAGCCTGATGACACTTAACCACCGTAACAGGGAGTTAGACCACCCTAAAGGGATTTTACAGATGCCCTCAGGCTAGATACCCTAGGTTAGGCAGCACTAGGTAGGGTTACAGTATATTGCAATACTTGTATACAAACATATATTCTTTGTAATCAGCAAAATGGCTGAACTATTCATCTTTTTCACCTCTCTATGAATGCTAATGGCATTATTCTGTTTCCTTCTAATGATAAATGCAGCACACGTATTTTACTCAAGAATCACAATGCATATTGAAACCGCATATTGTGTATTTCTTGTGTATCTCTTTGGGTTTGCATGAGTAACCAAATAAAAAGGTTCAATATCTGTGACCATGATTTCCTTGGGCAGTCATGGTTGTTATGTTCTGGGGTTGCTCAATCCATTTGTTACCTTATCGGGGTAGGGATGGTGAACTGTGAGCCACCAAGACTAAAGGATATCCTGATGGTGTCCTCAGAATCAATCTTGCACAGTTCTGATGCTTATTTCGTCTAACAAAAGCACAGTTTTATTTGGGAAAATATAAGTCGCATGACATGGCGCCGCCAACGTTCTAGCTTGGGTTCTTACTTAATGGATAGACTGAGTAGTTTTATTTTGTATACCCCATGACCCCTACACACCTCTTAACCAGAGACGTGTGTGTTGTTGGGGAAAAATCTGCCTTGGCAGAGTAGGTAAATCCTATGTATTGGCTGTAGATTGTTCAAGCTAGAAGCTTTCAAATGATCTCCCCATAGTGGTACAAGAAACAACTGCACGTAGAGGTACCCCGGTACATTGCGGAAAGCCTGACATTTGGAAACAAAACTATTTATGCATTTATTGAATGACTGATGATTCAGTAGAGCATTTTTTAATTCTTAGCAGTGCACACTGTATGAATGATTGACGATTCAGCAGTGGATATTTTAAACATATAATCTTATGTGGGACAGGGTATGTGTGACATACTTTCTGCCTTGACCTGTGTTACTTACGTTTAAATCGCCGCTTCTCTCCCAGGTCTACCGCAGCCTGTGCTGTTTGTGTGGAGGGAGGCTACAAGCGCGCCACACGGGGAGTGAATTAGACTCACTTCCGGGGACACATCATTGGAGGCCATTTTGGGAGAGGTTACGGTCTAGTCTTCGTGCTAGGACCGGGCTCAGCCCACTATTTAGAGGACACTGAAGCGAACACGCAGCAAGAAACAACTGCACTTAGAGGTACCCCGGTACATTGCAGAAGGCCTGACATTTGGAAACAAAACTGTTTATGCATTTATTGAATGACTGATGATTCAGTATAGCATTTTTTAATTCTTAGCAGCGCACACTGTATGAATGATTGACGATTCAGCAGTGGATATTTTAAACATATAATCTTATGTGGGACAGGGTATGTGTGACATACTTGCTGCCTTGACCTGTGTTACTTACGTTTAAATCGCCATTGTTCTCCCCGGTCCACCGCAGCCTGTGCTGTTTGTGTGGCGGGAGGCTACAAGCGCGCCACACGGGGAGTGAATTAGACTCACTTGCGGGGGCCCATCATTGGAGGCCATTTCAGGTGAGGTTACGTTCTAGTCTTCGTGCTAGGACCGGGCTCAGCCCACTATTTAGAGGACCCTGAAGTGAACGCGCAGCCAGAAACAACTGCACGTAGAGGTACCTCGGTGCATTGCGGAAAGCCTGACATTTGGAAACAAAACTGTTTATGCATTTATTGAATGACTGATGATTCAGTAGAACATTTTTTAATTCTTAGCAGCGCACACTGTATGAATGATTGACGATTCAGCAGTGGATATTTTAAACATATAATCTTATGTGGGACAGGGTATGTGTGACATACTTTCTGCCTTGACCTGTTTTACTTCCGTTTAAATCGCCGCTTCTCTCCCCGGTCCACCGCAGCCTGTGCTGTTTGTGTGGAGGGAGGCTACAAGCGCGCAAAACGGGGTGTGAATTAGACTCACTTCTGGGGGCACATCATTGGAGGCCATTTTGGGTGAGGTTACGGTCTAGTCTTCGTGCTAGGTCTGAACTTACCCCTCCATATTAAGCACAGATGGTGCGCCAAAGGCAAGCCCGTCTGCGCCCATCCGCGCCACTGCCGGGCCCTGGGCCAGACATGCTGTCCCTTTAGACCTAAACGAACTTCCCACTAGGGACCTCATAATATCACTCAATACCGGCCCAAATACATGTAGTCAGACCCTGAATATGGCCAACCGGGAGGGGCCGATGAGCTGTAACAAGTGTAAGAGATCCTTCGGGTCCTGTCAACTGGAAAATGGTTCTTTTAAAGGCCTACGAGGGGGGCTCATTAATGCCAGATCAATGTGCAAACATGCACAGCATATCTATTATCTCATAACGGAAGGAGAATTAGATTGTCTCTTTATAACTGCGACCTGGTTAAAAACTTGGTGTAATCCGGACATTACAAATTCTCTCCCACCTGGCTACCTAATCTCAAGGGCAGACAGACCTAAACAACGCGGAAGAGGCCTTGCAATAATCTATTGGGACACCTTGACGTGTCAAATATACGATTTTCCGGACCTCAAAGGAGCAGAGAGTATGGGCTTTTGCATACAGGTTCATGACTCGTTTACCTTTGCAGGAGCATTAGTTTACCGACCTCCAGGGCAGAAAAATGGGTTCCTGGAGAGTATTGGGGAAGTACTTAGTGACCTAGTTCTTAGGTTCGCTAACTTTACGCTATTAGGCGACATAAACCTGCACCTCGACTCCCCCACAGATCCGGCTGCAAATTGTTTTAAGGACATAATGAGCGTCCTAGGCCTATCACAACTCACACTAGATATCACACATAGGGCAGGTCATATCCTCGACTTCATCTGCTCTAATTTAGAAACACTTAATGTAAAACACCCTCTAATGAAAACATGGACAGACCATAATTTTATCCCATTTGAACTGTTAGTCAAGGATAGCCCAGTAGGCAAAAGTCAAGCACATGTTATAACGCCCCAACAGGGAAAACCCTGCTGGAAACATATTATGGGACACCCCGATTTCATAAATAAAGCTCTAGAAAAAAGACCTTCCTTGATAGGTGACCCCATCAAGGATAATCAGCTGTTTGGGGACTGGATAACGGAACTAAGTAAAGTGTCTAATCCCACAGTTCCCAGAAAGGAAGCACGGAATAACAAAACGTCCGCACCATGGTTCTCGTTGCTTCTAAAAGGAAAACAAGGGGAAGTGAGGGCATTAGAGTGAAGATGGCGGCGAAACTATGAGTAAAGATCTCAGTATCTATAAAGCTGCACAGCGACAATATCATGTCCTGATTAAGACTGCCAAAATGGATTTCTACACTGAAGCCATAAAAAACAATAATAACAAACAGAAAGAGATCTTTAAGATAGTGAACACCTTTATGAACCCCAAAACTTTGTTGCAAGAAATTCCCCCCTTTCCCAAAGTCTGTATAACACCATAGCCGATTTCTTTGAAGAAAAAATCCACATCTTAATTAAAGACTTCCCCTCCCCGATCCCATCGAACCTAAATAAGAATACTAGGACTGTGACATACACTGCCGGTATGAACACTTTCTTTCCCGTCAATTTGGAGGAAACTCGAAAAGCCATACTGTCCATTAAATCAGTCTCCCCCTTTAACCCCTGTCCCCCCTTGGTCCTGCAGTCCATAGTGGACATTGTCAATCCCATCATTCACAATATAATAAACTCCTCACTGGACCAGGCAACGATTCCCATAGAATGGAAATTAGCGGTGGTAAAGCCCCTACAAAAGAAGCCGCTAGTGTATCCCAAAACCCTCTCAAACCTACGACCTATCTCACTCCTACCTGCCCTTTGCAAACTAACTAAGAAATTTGTGAACAGACAGCTCACCGCCTTTTTGGAGTAGAACAACATTTGGCACCCCAATCAAGCGGGCTTTAGGGCCCAACACTCCACAGAGTCAGCCCTCCTTTTTACCACGGAAACACTGCTGGCTGACATGGACCAAGGAAAGAAGGCCGTCCTGGTATTTTTGGACCTGTCCGCGGCCTTCGACACGGTCTCACACACCATACTTATAGACCGTCTAGCCGCATCTGGTATAGCAGGCAATGTATTGGGCTGGATCAAGAACTTTCTGAATAACAGGAGGCAAGTGATTACGTTAGGGCATTTCAGATCGGAGAAAAAACAGCTCACCTCAGGGGTCCCTCAGGGATCCTGTCTGAGCCCGACGCTCTTTAATGTTTATATGACCCCCATGATTGAATTGATAACCTTCTTTAAGATTAACACCATTTCTTATGCGGATGATACGCAGCTCATCCTGGTGCTGGATGATGACACAACAGAGGCTGAAGAAAATCTAAAAAACTGCATTTCAGCCACCTTTAAATGGATGACCAACAATCACCTGAGGTGTAACTCAGGAAAAACTGAAATTCTGCCTTTCGGCCAATACAATCATTTCAGTCCCAAGCAGTGGTGGCCTGAAGATGCTACTGTGCCCCCAAACACAATTAATGCCGTCAGGAACCTAGGGATTACGTTTGATGCTACCTTGTCTTTTAAACAACAGGCCCTGGCCATGGCGGGACTTGTTTTAGCATCATTAAAGGCCTAAGAAAATTATTCGATCTATTACCACTCTCAGCTAGACGAATGGTGGTGGTGGCACTTATAACATCTCGGCTGAACTACTGCAACAGTCTATATGCAGGTACTAACAAGGAGGTTGTGCACAAGCTGCAGATGGTCCAGCATGCAGCAGCTAGACTGGTGTTGAGATGGCCTAGGAGATCATCGGCCACAGCGGCGATGGACGCCCCCCACTGGCTACCGATCCATAAGCGGGTATTGTTCAAGCTCCTACTGATCACTTTTAGGGCCTTTCATTCACGAGGGCCCAAATACCTTCAGATGAGCTTTAAGCGATACCACCCATCGCGAAATCTGAGATCCTCAAACACAAACCTGCTGACCATTCCTACCTTTAGACTGATCACGAAAGGAGAGAAAGCTTTGGCGGTCCTGGGGTCAAAGGCCTGGAATCAACTTCCTTTGCCTCTTCGTCAAACCATCTCTGAATCAGTATTTAGGAAATCATTAAAAACCTGGATCTATAGCCTTCCAGACACACGGTGTAAAGGATTAGTCTGAAATGTCGGGTCCACCTAGATGAGCAGTTAAGCCAGAGCTTTCCATCCGTCTGGTTTCTCAGCGCCAAGATGCTCCCTCGAGTGAAAGTCGCGCTATATAAAAATACTATTACATTACATTACATTACTCTCTCCGACTCCACATATCCATTTAGTTGAAGATGCAGCAACTTCTATACCAGTGAACTTCAGACATGTAGTTAATTGAACAATTAAGAATCTACTAAAGTGATTTAAATTACGTAGATATCTTAATGCTTATATGTTTATTAACATGCCAATTAAAATGACAATGCTCATGTTTACCTTACTGTACCAAGTCACATTTTATTAATCATTTGCAATTACTAATTAACAGATTCCTTCCCCATTGAAGATGCATCTGTCCCAGACTTTAAACTCCATGGCCTAACCCTCCACAAGACACTCTGGGACTTCTACATACCCACTGCTACCTTTTTCTATGATGACACCCTACATATTATTTAATGGACCTCTCAGAATCCAGGTTTTATGAATGACAACTTATGTTCTAGATTTGGGGGTGCTAGAGGGCACGTGATTTAATGGCTGCACTCTAGTGCCGCTCCGCCGGTCGGGTGAAAAGATCCTACAATAATACCAGACCAGTGGCTCACTGACAGCCTTAGACACTGACCTGATGACCCTGCTCCTCCCGGTCCGGTGAACCTGCATTTCCTCCCGGTTTCGTTCCTCTTTGTGCGGCAAGGTGCTCCCGCTCACCCCCCGCCGCAGCGCTTTCACATCAATAGCGGGGCCGCTGAGTGGGGGAGAGCTACTGGGCACACAGGACTACAAGCCCCATAGATCCTGGAGGCCGGAAGCTGAGCACCGCATCAACGCGCCAGGAGGCGCACAAATAGCCGCTTTACTCCCGGAGGAGCGTGACAGCCTTAGACACTGACCTGATGACCCTGCTCCTCCCGGTCCGGTGAACCTGCATTTCCTCCCGGTTTCGTTCCTCTTTGTGCGGCAAGGTGCTCCCGCTCCCGCTCACCCCCGCCGCAGCACTTTCACATCAATAGCGTGGCTGCTGAGTGGGGGAGAGCTACTGGGCACACAGGACTACAAGCCCCATAGATCCTGGAGGCCGGAAGCTGAGCACCGCATCAACGCGCCAGGAGGCGCACAAATAGCCGCGTTACTCCCCGCGTCGCAGGAGCGCGCGGGGCTAAACCCGGGCAAAGAGTGGGCCCTCTGTGGCCCTCAGAGGCCTGAAGTGCATGGGCTGGGCCACCCCCCCCTGGATCTACTGAGACTTCGACAAAGGTGACTCTTTATATTTCCTGTGTATATATTCATATCCCATGCTTTTTTAACTGCTCCAATTCAATCTCCCTGTCTGTATATAAACTCTGAGTGGTATTCTGTATAAGGATCCACGTATAACTATTATATACCAAGACATTTCACCAACGATATGAGTAAGAGCAAAAGTACACCTATGACGACCCGTTCCACTTCAAGGAAAAAGCCTCAAGTTACTACACCTCTCCCAAGCCTTACCGTGATTGATAAAATGCTCGCAAAGACTATAGGGGTTGTCGTCAATGCGGTAGAGAGCACGGAGAGGCGGCTCTCATTACCCCCAAGTATGTGCCTTTCCACTCAGCCAACCCAGGACTTGCACACGCAGGTTAATTCATCCACCCACACGGCATATTCTCAAGACTCTATTCTTATGGAATCTTTTGCAGGCTTCCCTGATATAGAGAACAAGCAGTTAACTCCATCATCTCAAATTCCCCCATCTGACTTTGTCACCCGGGAAAGCAGGTTGTCCCTGACTCCTTATATGCTTGGCCAGGGGGTAGCTGTGAGTTCAGCACAGAGAGACTCTAACATCGCTGTACAAACTCCCAAATCAGTAGACCAAAGTCAGCTGACAGCCTCTGAGAGTAGTATTGTCCTTGAGATCATTGATACTGACACTAACCCGATTAACAAGTCAAGTGATAACAACACTTATGTGGAGACTCTTATGCCAAAAATAGAACACTTAATGAAGTCCCTTATGCTTCCTCTATTACAAAGAGTAATCACGATAGATGAGAAATTAGAAAAGATGGGAGAAGTTCATCTACGTAATAATGAAATCTTGATGAAGTATGCCAAAACTCCCCAAACCCAGAGCCATCATAAAAACAAAGCCAAGCGGATGTGCCCTATAATCAATAAAAACACCCCTGCAGCCACATCAGGCACGTGTAAATTGGCTAAACAATCACAGTTACCAAAACTCTTAGACAAGGGACATAAAGAACCCCTAATATTTCCCCCTGTGATAACAGGTGGGGGTACAGATGAGACGGCCCCTTTAAGTGTGCTGCCTAGTAAAGCCGGTCCAGAAACTACAGAAGGGGGGGACGAGAGTGAGTGGGCAGCCGAGGGTTTAAACAACGACAACGTCAATAGCATCAGTCAGCAGGTTCAACCTGAAAGATCGGCACCAGTTAGCAAGCTTCCATGCATTGACTTACCCCCGGAATCCCACCCCTTCACGGTGGTAATGATAGGAGTACCTACACTAGATGCAGGAAAATTCGAAGGTCATCTAGAATTAAAAAACAAGGTTCCTCACTGGCTAACCAGGCATAGGCCCATCCCTCCCTCTCTAAGTGGACAAATCCTCCACGTTAGGAGATTAAACTGGGTAGGACAGAGGAAAAAGAATTATGAAGGTGACTGCATCATAATAAACTTCAAAGACCGGCGGGTGGCAAACCACATTAGCGGTTGGAGGGAAGGTGACCTAGAAAGCAGGATCCAAACCGTAGATCTCAGCTATTTCTGTCCCTCGCCCCTCATGACCCAAAGAAACATACATCGCCAGCACACACACAGACCTAGGTACTATACCCATCATGACAACTTTTCACTGGCCAATGATACCATGCGTTCAAATTACGCTTTTGGAAGTGGTCACTATGATTACTACGACACCCAGTATAGGGTACCCACTTACAATCGATTTGACGCCTTCCATCAGCAGGAAGGCCTTGAGGGAGTAGATTGACATCACGAAAAGTCCCTAATATCAACAACAGATACCTCCCTAGATTTACGTTATACTGTTGTAAATAGGGATAAGCAGCAGGAAGTTTTGGCTTATGATTTAGCCCCACGGGTCGTTTCAAAACAACTGCTGAATGTTACATCTGTGGAAATAAATGGAATCAAGGAGCTTATAGGACCCGTGATGTCTGCCAATGACTCGCTGGCATACGATGAGTCAGCCGTTGCCATGCCCGCACAGACTTGTGAACAAATGCAAACGCTAACAAGTGAACGGATCATCAACCTTGATTCTGAAATAGATGCAGGGGATATTATAGAGTCAAGTTCTGTGGATCTTCTTGGAAAAGATACAGGGGATGAAGTCCTGGCCCGAACAGATGCAACTACAAGAAGGCACAATATAATATCATGGAACATTGCTGTACTAGTGGGTAAAATCAACGACCCAATGTGGGTGACTTTTATAAAAATCTTATCCAGTAATCTGCCTACAAGAAACATGGCTGGTAGGGAATGACATATTTATGGAAGGGTACAAAAGCTTCTTTGTGCCAGCCGAGCCATCCAGGAGTGGTAGAGCTAGAGGTGGTCTAGCTGTGTGCATTGATCTAGCATTAACATGTTCTGTTATAAGTTTTTCCTTCTGTAATAATGATATTCAAACACTGTCCGTCAAAAACGGGAAAGATTCAATAACCCTGATTAATTTTTACAATGCTGTTAACAAACAAGGGCATTGTAAGATTGCTGAATTAGGCAGTTTCCTTAGGGATAATATAGAGAGACTTTCACCCCAGATCGTCATTGCAGGGGATTTTAATGTACATCCCTGTGGGAACCCAGCAAACACCGTAACCGGCTTAATGAGCTGCAACAGACTAGAAGGTTTTCATTTTGATCATACCCCTCGAGGCAATTTGCTGAACAACTTTATGGATGAATTTGATTTTATCACTGCCATGTCCCAGGTGGACGATCATATTCTCCATGAAGTCCCCACATATAAAGGCAGCACGGGGGGTTCCTATATTGATGACATACTCCTCTCTAGTACCCTCAGCACCCATATGTCAGGTTTTAAAATTCTTGAGAACTCACTTAGCGACCACAACCCAGTTTGCATTCATTTAGGAGGCAAGATCTTAAATGTGCAAAAAAAAAGGGTAGATGGTGGGGTCCTAAAATGTACGGATGGCAAAAGACGCTTAAAGTGGGTAAAGGTGAACTCGGCCCAACTGTACGAACAGATTAATAATACGTGTAATATTGAGTTATTAACCTGCGTCTCTCCAGTACGTTCAGCCCAGGAAATTCTCTCAGCCTATGATGGCATTGTCTCAAAAGTTGGGGCAATGTTAACCATACCCTCCATAGGTCGGGCAGGTAGTGACCCTAAATGGTTCGATCACTCTTGCTCGAAGGCAAGTCGTGATCTAAAGACGGCTTTAAAAGCCAGACCGAGGGATCCGCCAAGTATCAGGGCAGCCCGCCTTACCTACAAAAAGGTTCTGGCTGCACGTAAAGCAGAAGTGAAAGCTGTCAGATCCCACAATACTTGGAAATAGTGCAAAATTCTGGGGAATTATTAATAAACCCCTGTTTGAATCCCCAGGCGACTCTTCTATAGGCACGCATATATTAGAAGAAGAGTGGGTCTCCCATTTTAGTTCTATTTTTAACAGTGAAACGCCACAGCCAGAATATAAAAGAGGTGATCGAGGTGATAACCCTCTGCCATCTTCTATTTGTGAGGTGGAGAACGGTATTATGGGCCTAACCAGTAATAAAGCTCCTGGCCTGATGGCCTGCCCCCGGACCTCTTTAAATCAAGGGTATCATTATGGGCACCCGTCCTCTCTGCTGTATTTAACTCAGTTGTAGATCACGGATGCCCTAAGACTTGGGGGGTATCCACGATAGTCCCAGTTTTTAAAAAGGGGGATCGAAATAGTACGACCTGCTACAGGCCAATATCCCTAATCGATTCGGTGGTCAAAGTAGTGGGATGTGTAATTTTGAACAGGTTAACAGCCTGGGCTGAAGAAAATAATATAATTTCCCCGATTCAGTATGGCTTTAGACCAGGCCACTCCACCATCTCACAGTGCCTCAACCTGTACATGGTACTGGGAAAATATACGTCAGGGCACAATTCATATGGCCTTTATGGACCTTTCCTCGGCCTTTGATTGTGTTAACCGGGCCAAGTTATGGGAGGCCATGGGAAATATGGGGGTAGAACAGAACCTGATCAACCTTCTGGCGGATTTACATCAGGACACCCGGGCCAATGTCTGATATTCCCAGGACTTGAAGGTAACCAGGGAATTCGGAGTACACCGGGGTGTAAGACAGGGCTGTATTCTGGCCCCGTTTCTTTTTAACTTATATATTAACAATTTAGAGAATAATCTTTTAAATACAGGAGCCGATTACCCTTATGTTGGGCGCAAAGGGTTACCGGTCCTCCTTTATGCGGACGATGACGTTTTGCTAGCTAGGACCGCAAAAGGCTTCCAATTGTTGCTTGACACCTTTTACAGTTTTATGAAAACCCGGGATCTTGCCATTAATAATTCAAAATCCTTTGTAATAAATGTAGGCAAAGGACATAACAAGATGGTCCCATTTCAAGTAAACGGGGAGAAGATCCCTACAACAAAAACCTTCTCATACCTGGGGGTCCTGTTTGATAACCAACTGAAATGGGGACCCGCCATACAGAGGAAAAAGGGGGAGATAACCCAGGCTAACGCGGCCATTTTTAATTTTTCAAGGAAAATGGGCAAACGGCCAATTGCCGCGCTATTAAAAATGTACCAGGCTAAGAGCGTGACGATAGGCTGTTATGGAAGTGAGCTATGGGGGCATATAGCTATTAATGATCTGGTGGTAGCTGAAAATAATTTTTTGAAACAGCTGTTGGGGGTCCCGAGGGGAACTGCTAATTTTATAGTGCACGACGAACTAGGTTCTCCCTATTTAAGTGACATCATAGCACTACGACCTTTAACATGCTGGTTGAAATGCTGGCTTAACAAGGATTTACCGTTAAACCACCAGCTTTTGAGAGAAGCTTTATCATGGGACACTATGTTAAAAATCCCATGGTTAAAATATTTGAAAAATTGCTTCCTCGCTTTAGGGCGCCCTGAACTCTTCCTGAACCCTGACTCTATCTCCATAGCTGATGTAGAGTTTGTAAAGAACACCTTTTCTCTCATGCAGAACCTACAGCGTGAGGAGGCGGAACTAAACAAAAGTAGTGTTCGAAAATACGTTGTTTTACAAACCACATTCTGTATGGAACCCTATTTGTCCTGGCCTATGTCAAGCTTTGACCGTTTCCTGTTAATTAGGTTTCGTCTGGGTCTTTTTCATTTACAGCTAGCAGTCCCAAAAGGTAGCCATCAAGGCCAAGTGCTACCATCCTGCGGCTGCGACCATGTGTCTCCGCAGGACTTGGTGCACTTTTTATTCATTTGTTCATTTTATGATATACCTCGGAAGATTTATCTTAAACCTCTTCTTAAAAAATTGAATTTTACCCAGGTTAGAGCTGCACTTTGCTATTTACAGCTGCTAAAAGATGAATGCACTTTATTTGTAATCAGCTTTTTAAAATTAGCCCTAAAATTTAGAAACAGTATGGAGGGTGAAAATGCCTAGAATCTCTGTAAATCTTTGCACTAGTTCAAATGTGTTTATATTTCTGGATAAGAGGATTTTAGATATTTGTTTTTTATGATGATGATGTTTTATCAAACTGTGCTTTTATGGTTGTTTTGTGCAAATAACCGAATAAAGATTTTCTGATCTGATCTGATCAGTGGCTCACTGAGCTGCGGAACCGGAGAAAACCTGCCGCGAAATATTGGCACCACCTAACGGTACAAAAGGGGATGATGGACGGAGCGTTTGAGCAAATCAAACACTCACCCCCAGTCAACTGATCTGGGTTTAATCCATCACCATTCTTTAGCCCACTCAGCCACCCCATTTCAGACATGGCTATATGCAAATCAGTCTGACCCTGTGCCTCATGGGAACAGTCCAGCCCGAACTGCCAAGCCATGTCTTCCATGGACCGGAAACAAGCATCCTGGGACCGGTTTCGGATTCATAATCCTCATCAGCCAGGCTATCTTGAATCCAGTTGCCAAGTGAGCAAGGGACTCACGTCTGAGCATACCCTGCCACACTTAGGGTGAACAAAGCGATACAAAAGGGGATGATGGACGGAGCATTTGAGCAAATCAAACACTCACCCCCAGTCAACTGATCTGGGTTTAATCCATCACCATTCTTTAGCCCACTCAGCCACCCCATTTCAGACATGGCTATATGCAAATCAGTCTGACCCTGTGCCTCATGGGAACAGTCCAGCCCGAACTGCCAAGCCATGTCTTCCATTGACCGGAAACAAGCATCCTGGGACCGGTTTCGGATTCATAATCCTCATCAGCCAGGCTATCTTGCATCCAGTGGCCAAGTGAGCAAGGGACTCGCGTCTGAGCATACCCTGCCACACTTATGGCGAACAAAGTGATATAAAAGGGGATGATGGACGGAGCGCTTGAGCAAATCAAACACTCACCCCCAGTCAACTGATCTGGGTTTAATCCATCACCATTCTTTAGCCCACTCAGCCACCCCATTTCAGACATGGCTATATGCAAATCAGTCTGACCCTGTGCCTCATGGGAACAGTCCAGCCCGAACTGCCAAGCCATGTCTTCCATGAACCGGAAACAAGCATCCTGGGACCGGTTTCGGATTCATAATCCTCATCAGCCAGGCTATCTTGAATCCAGTGGCCAAGTGAGCAAGGGACTCACGTCTGAGCATACCCTGTCACACTTAGGGCGAACAAAGCGATACAAAAGGGGATGATGGACGGAGCGTTTGAGCAAATCAAACACTCACCCCCAGTCAACTGATCTGGGTTTAATCCATCACCATTCTTTAGCCCACTCAGCCACCCCATTTCAGACATGGCTATATGCAAATCAGTCTGACCCTGTGCCTCATGGGAACAGTCCAGCCCGAACTGCCAAGCCATGTCTTCCATGGACCGGAAACACGCATCCTGGGACCGGTTTCGGATTCATAATCCTCATCAGCCAGGCTATCTTGAATCCAGTGGCCAAGTGAGCAAGGGACTCACGTCTGAGCATACCCTGCCACACTTAGGGCGAACAAAGCGATACAAAAGGGGATGATGGATGGAGCGTTGACCTAACGGTTCCATCAAAGGGGCTGAAAACCTGGTGGGAACTGCAAAATTGGAGCAGAAGCATCGAGGAGCCGGCACACTGAAGCGGCACAAAATTACGGTGCCCAATAACGTGTAAAGTCCAGAGGGGGAGGCAACTGGTCAGTAATTGCTAATTGGCCTCACAACCGTGCACTGGTGACCTGAGCTCTGCTGCCAACGGAGGTCTGCTTGCTCACCGGTGCGCCGTAGAAGCGCCAACCATCGCATCGGGTGACACCCGAGCAAGAAACGTTGACTGGGAGAGAACTTCCGGAGGAGCCGAACAAACGGAGCAGGCGGCCGTGTGGAAAAAACCCGCTGCTGTGCAGAACAATGCGTGGTGGTCTCCACTGCTGCAGTAAGTGCAAGCACCAGAGCTACAACACTGTAGCGTGCTAGCGGGGACTCTGTCTTCTCGTCGGGAGGCAAGATATAACACGTACTGCTTCCATCCTGTAACACGCTGCATACATCGTCACTAATTGCCTACACACTGCGGCTTGCATTATTACGTCTCTCCAGCAACAAGACAAACCTCCCCCAACAGATACCCTTCTGTAAATATCTGCCATCAACTTTTTTTATTTTTTTATTAGTATTTTATTCAATCCATGAAGTTCATGAACAAAACATACAGGCTTCAGTAGCTATAATTTATCAAGACAGTACAGTACCACATTTCATCCTTATTATCAACCACAATTCCGAATCTCTTACATCAGTGTAGAACTACACAAGTTGGCAAGAGTGAAGATAGTCCACCAACAGCATCAATTAGTCTCTGGGTTTGGACCCCATGCGGAGTTCCTCCTTATACATATGCAATGTATCTGTGCAATATGCCATATCCTTTATCCACTGTTTGCTCTGCTGGGTTTTCCCACTCCCCCAGGACATGGACACTCTTCTTTTAGCCAGCAGTAACACTATCAGGCAGAATGTACGTTTGGTAGATCATAAATGATGGACTAAGTCTAGCAGACATGCCCGAATTGTACATTCAATGGGGGTCCCAGTATTTCACTTAATATGTTAAGAATGCCTGTCCAATACTCCCTAATCGGTAAACACTACCACGCAAGGTGAATAAAGTCAGCATTGTCCACCCTGCATCGTTAACATCTGGTATCTGTACGGAAGCCATATTTGTGTAATTTATTAGGGGTGTGATAGGTTTGGTGCAAGTATTTATAATGCAGTATGTGTAGGTTGCCATTAGGGGTGAGCATGCTAATTAAGGCGCAGCAGGTAGACCACTCTTCCTCTGTAAGGTGTGTGTCTAGCATAGTGTTCCAGCGGTCCCATGCTTTAGATGTACTATCCCCTATATCTTCTTCAAGCCGTGTATACAACTTCGTTACCATGCGTATATTGCGGGGAGTAGTGATAATCATTTGCAATGTGTTCATTTGCGGTGGTTCATATGGGAAGGTAGGGTACAGTTTTTTAATTGCTGCTTTTACTCTATGGTATGTAAACCTAAAAAGTAGCGTCTGATTGCTGATATATAGGAGGTCTTTAGGTTCTATGAATTTGCCGTTGGTGTATAGGTCTCCCATTGTCGCTATGCCCACCTGTTGCATTAGCTCCATTCCAACCTTTTCTTGGGTAACTGTTAAATCCGTATGGAATTGTAAGGGCCTTACAGGTGCGTACAATGGTAGTTTATGCGCCAGCCTCCAGGCCGCACTAGTGCTATGCAATGTGTTTATTTCACGCTTGGGTACACAGGTGTGGTGATGTGGTAATACATTGGCTAGTGGGATTGGGTGACCCGCGCCATCTTTGATCGCTATATGAGGTAGGTAGGGAACAGGGTGGTACCAGTAGTGTGCATATTAGGCTTGAGCGCATAAATAGTAGAGGAGGAAATGGTAGTGTCCAAGCGCGTAGTTCAATACGTGCTTGTTTTCCTGCCCATATGAGATGGGTGGTGGTGTCCGTTAGCCTCTGAAATACAGTCTTCGGTGGAGTGATGGGGATATTATTTAAAAGGTAGAGGAATTTAGGCAGAATGACCATTTTGACAATAGACATTCGGTCAGCCAAGGAGAGTGGTAGGTGTATCCAGTTATCCACATTCTCTTCGAATTTGCTAATTGCTGTCCCGTAATTCGTGCGGACAGCTACTTCAGGGTCACGGTGGTACCAGATTCCTAGGTTTTTGATTGGGTCTGTTTTCCATTCTAGTGGGAACTCTGCAGGGCATGGCATTGTTTTCTCTATTAAGGGGATAATAGTAGATTTGGACCAATTAGTTTGGAGACCCAAGTGCTGACCGAATTTTATAATTATACGCGCAGTAAAGGGGAGAGGTTTTTAGCGGGTTTTCTGATATATAAAATAGCATGTCATCTGCGTATAGAGATATAGTCAATGGTCGTTGTGGAAATTGCAGAGCTGCATATTCATGACACTGTTTTGTTTTGTACGCTAATGGCTCTAGAGCAATTGCAAAGAACTGGGGAGGTGGGGGCATTCTTGCCTTGTACATCTTCCGATGTTTATTTGATCTGATACATATTTATTCACTAGTATTCGAGCTAATGGTGCAGTGTATAATACCTTGATCCATTGTAAGAAAATTGGAGAAAGCCCATTTTGCACAATACATTGAAGAGATACGATCATTTGATGGAGTTAAACACTTTCCTTGCGTCCAATAGTACTGCGGCTGCCTGGAAGTCTGGGGGGAGATAATGTGATAGCGCAAACAGCGTCCGGATATTATGATCAGTGGAACGATGTGGTATGAATCCCGATTGGTCCGGAAGTACGATATTGGGCATTAACAGTTGTAGTCACCTAACGAGCAGTTTGACCAGTATTTTAGTGTTGGTGTTTATTAACGATAGGGGCTTGTAAGATTCACATTTCTAGGGTCTTTATCGGGCTTCAATAAGGCAATGAGCATGGCTTATCATAAGGTGGGGGTTAGACTCTGATTGCTATGAGCGTCTCCATACATTTCTACGAGGTGAGGTGATTGTAAGTCAATATATGCCTTATAGAATTCACTAGTGTAGCCATCTGGGCCTGGGGCTTTACCGTTTGGAAGAGTCTTGACCACTTCTGTGACTTCCTCTAACGTCACTGGCTGTGAGAGGTAATCTCTTTGAACCTCTGACAGCCAGGCTATCGCCATATCTTCTAAGTATGACAGAATTTCTGTCTCGGTAGCTGTATCTCGCGACACATATAGATCACCATATGTGCTCATAAAAGCTCTTAGTATGCCCTCAGTGTCATAATGTAGGGTATCGGTATTGCCTTTTATTTCCAGAACTGAGTGCGCCTTATGACCGGTGCATATTTTTTGCACCAACACTCGCCCTGGTCTACCTCCCTCGCCATAAGTGCTTGCAAGGTGTCGTTTTGAGAGGTATTGGAGTTGGTCTTTGGCAAATTCCTGATATTCCATCATTATTTGTCAAATGTCGCTCAGTATGGCCGCGTTTTGTGTGCGCTCATATTCTTGTTCTAGATTATGTAATTTAGACTAACGTTGGGTAAGTTGGGCTTGGATATCTTTGAGGATGCCAGCGTTTGTGCTTATACAAACTCTCTATATGGTGGCTTTAAACTCTTGTTTAAATGTTATCCCTTTGCACTCTAGTAACACAATAGACTGATTGTTTACTACTTTCGGGTAGGCGCAACCTGTGTCACACGGCGTCCTTCCGTGCCTTCAACAAATCCACAGAAATGTAACAAGGAGAGAAACTTCTTGTAAATAGGTGCGCGTTTTTTATACATGAACCACAATGGGATTCTTCACATTTGTAATGTATTATTTATTGTTCAATAATCCTTCATAATGCGTTCAGTATTTGTCAATTTTCATAGATTATTTCATTTCATAATCGTTGAATTTCAAATGTCAAAACGAAATTGCATCATCAGCTTATTCACACCCAATGCATTTCGGGTCATAAAGCAAATTGACCCTTCATCAGGGGTCTGTAACGAAATGGAAAACAGGACCATTAAGTTCATCATCCTATTGCTCACAAACAATTCCCTATTATATACATTCAAATTTTACATTGAAAAACGGTGTCATTTGTGAATGTGGTGGTCGCAAAAACGGACATATCTAACCTGTATGGGTGGGCTAGTTAAGACACGGCTCAACAGACTAAATGCAGCAATATAAAACGCACCTCGTATGCTAACATCTTTATGAACAAATTCGAGACAGACTACATATTAGAGAATACTTCATGGACTGAAGCCTTGATAATGTACAGAAGGTACATTGACGATCTATTCATAATATGGAAAGGTACCTCTCAACTATTGGAAAAGAACATCACTGATCTGAATACTCGTAATCCACGGATTCAATTCACCCACACGATTGATGCAAAGACCATATCATTTCTTGATGTACAAATAAATATCCAAGAGAATAAAATCACTACCAGAGTTTTCACTAAACCCACGGACAAAAACTCAGCATTATTGTTCCAAAGTTTCCATCCTGATCCTCTTAAGAAACATCTGCCTACATCCCAATTCATCAGGATTAAACGCATAACCTCCAATGAGGGAGATCTCAAAGATGCATTGGAAACCCAAACTGAGAAATACCATGCAAGAGGGTATCCCAAAGATGTGCTTGATGCAGCACTCAGAACAGTTGCGAATCAGTCTCGAGAGAAATTACTGGAAGCGAAAAGTAAAACATCAGATAAAAAAACTGTTTGCATCATGAAATATTCAAGCGACGCTTCTAGAATCAGAGCAATCATTAACAAACATTGGAAATTAATCCAGTTAGAACCTGATCTTACTGGATTATATAATGAGAGAGTCACATATGCTTTTCAACGGTCAAGAAACATCAAGGAAATATTGAGCACCAATAAAGAAACTGTCACACAATATCGAGGGATGCTTAAATGCCACAGTTGCACACACTGTGGAAACGTGATTGAGTGCTCTACAATTACACACCCCACGAAGGGGTTTTCTATCCAACTCAAACACACAAGCACGTGCGATACGATGAACTGCATCTATATGATCAAGTGTCCATGTGGAAAAGCTTACGTTGGCCAGACCGAAAGAAAAGTTAAGATACGCATAACGGAACACAAAAGCAATATCCGTTCCAAAAATGCCAAATCATCAATTGCCACACACTGGTTGGAACATAAACATCAAATTTCTCAACTCAGATTTCTAGTTCTGGAAAAGCTCACCACACGCCATGACCAGGATCCCACCAAACAAAGACTGAGGAATGAATTTTTTTGGATCAAAAAATTACATACTGAGCACCCAACAGGGCTCAATGATCGAATTGAACATTCATGTTTCTTATAATTAACTTTATATATGATACCGTGAGTTTAAGGAATTTTGGGTCTCACACAACACGCGATTATTTCTGGACATCATGTATATTTCATTTTCTATGTAAATTGTGCTATTGGATATTTGAAGTTCGTTTTTGTGTTTTATATCATGTTCAACTTCACAGATATACATATCGATGTGATAAATAACTTTATTTAACTGAATTGAGCATGACACCACACAGCACACAAACTCCCCCGTCACATGATACTGGCATTTTGAAGTTGAACTTCCGTGATTGGCTGCCTTCCCGATCACGTGTCCACTCAGGTTCGTTTAACCAGGAAGTTTAACATGGCGCGGTAAAACAAACCAGCTTGGGCGTTCACTACAGCTAGGCGGAGATCGGCTGATCCTAAAGTAAGCGTTGTGCGGTTTCTCGCACGTTAAGCCTTTTGCGCGTCATTGCCTATGAATGTCATTTGAAGTCGACCCACGATAATGTTCTGGGGCAGTGGTTTTATGGTATGCGGTTACTTAAATGATTCTGCGCTGCATTTAGTCTGTTGAGCCGTGTCTTAACTAGCCCACCCATACAGGTTAGATATGTCCGTTTTTGCGACCACCACATTCACAAATGACACCGTTTTTCAATGTAAAATTCGAATGTATATAATAGGGAATTGTTTGTGAGCAATAGGATGATGAACTTAATGGTCCTGTTTTCCATTTCATTACAGACCCCTGACGAAGGGTCAATTTGCTTTATGACCCGAAATGCATTGGGTGTGAATAAGCTGATGATGCAATTTCGTTTTGACATTTGAAATTCAACGATTATAAAATGAAATAATCTATGAAAATTGACAAATACTGAACGCATTATGAAGGATTATTGAACAATAAATAATACATTACAAATGTGAAGAATCCCAGTGTGGTTCATGTATAAAAAACGCGCACCTATTTACAAGAAGTTTCTCTCCTTGTTACATTTCTGTGGCTTTAAACTCTTCCCAGAGCAGACTCGGGTCATCCTTAGAGGGCTGTTTGAATTAAAAATATTCGATAATGGCTTGTCTAATGGTGTTGCTGCATGTCGAGGCGAATAATGCTTGGCGTTAAAGTGCCATATATAAGGCGGGGGTGTATAATGGGGGAGCGCAACAGTTAGTAGTACCGGTTTGTGGTCCGAGAGTGTCTTGGGCAAGTGTTGTGTGTGGTGTGTCGAGGATGCAACACCCTCCATCCCTAGCCAATAGCCGATGCGTGACCAACTGTTGTGTATCGTGGAATTATGTGTGGCCTCCATTTGATAAGGATGTTGCAACCTCCAGATGTGTACCATCTTTGACTCAGTCATACTATCCAGCATCACTCGCACCGCCCGTCTGTGTGGTTCTGTAGTTAAATCCGATCTGTCTAAGTTCTCGTTCAGATCGCCGCCCTAGAGTCATTCCATGTCTGGCTGTTTACCCAGTTCCCGCCATATTTTTTTTAAAAATCTGGATCATCCACGTTTGGGCCATAGATATTAATTAGTCCTAAGCGATGACCCCTGAAATGCCCAGTAATGATTAAATATCTGCCTAGGTCATCCGTTCCGGTGTGATCTACCTGAAAGTGTGTACCTTTTTTACCAGTATTATCACCCCACTGGAGTATGTGGAGTACAATGAGGTCACCACCGTTTTGGCCCATTTGCTTTCCAGAATACATTGAGTTGCCCTAGCTAGATGGGACTCTTGGAATGGAGCTATGTTGACGTGAAGTCTGTCGAGATAAGCAAAAATCTGGCTATCTTCTTCGGTTGTTGAGGCCTGAACATTCCAGGATAATAGTTTAATGTGTGGTGGTTGTAATCTTTCTATGGCTAGTGGTGTGATATAGACTCATAGCGGGGTGTCGTCTACTTGTCATGTAAAGATCATGCGTGGTAAGTGTCAGCAGTGTGGCTGTACATGGATGTTGATTGTAACCCTGAGCGGATGTGGTGTACTGCATATGGAATCGCCTGTAAAAACAAAAACATCCCATCTCCTCCCACCACCACCCACTTCGGCACCCCAACCATGCCAAAGATATGCCCAGTTTAACAACATCAACAGTGTAATAACCGTTATGGGGAGCTCCCTCTCAGGGGCGCGCCAGGTGCACGCATCAACATCCACACGTGGATGTGGTCGGGTAGTATCTGAGTGACTTGGGTCCATAATCTCAAGCAAGTTGATGTGCGCAGCTGACTAGTTACAGCACGAGCCCTGTTTCTGATAGTCAAATTGGCCAACAGCTGTACAAATGTGCATGCATCACCCACACGTGTTCTATTTGTTTGTGAGGCATTGATATGTACTTTGATACATAAGCCATATCCAAGTTCACCCTCATGAATAAGTGAGGCCCCAGTCTCGGTCTTCCCATAGGTAGCATTTTGTCACAAGTCTATGCTGAGATCTGGAGACTATATTATGTGTGGGCATCAAATGGATGCAGTCTATTGTCCATTAATACAATTTACCGAAAGCTATACTCACAGGTTCAGTGAAGTTGCCCCAAATCGTCTTTATATCTTAACACCTGTATGGGTTGCCCCAATCGAAGAAGCGGTCTAAGTCCCATGGATCTCGAGTCGTCTTGCTGGCAGGTCCGTGTCTCTAGGAGTCGAGTGCCTGCCAGAGTTTGTGGATGCAGTATCTGGTTCTCTGGAATGCTACACGTGGCTGCCAAATTGAGTGACCTTATGATTTGACGTGCAAATTGACTGCAGTGACAATAGTGAGTCCACTACACATATCTCTGATGTAGTGTCTTTATTCGTAGGTGTCGCAATCTGAGTCTGGGTTAGTATCTCTGCGACTCTGCGACTTTCTTTTGGTGATTATCTTCTTTATGAAGTCTTGTGCTGCTTTCGGCGTCTGTAGTATTGTCACTCGCCCTTCACAAGTGACCCGCAGCCTAGCAGGGTATAGCATCGCATATTTGATGCCCAGTTCTCACAGTTTCTTCATCGCAGGGTGGAAATCTTTACGTGCCGCTTGAACTGTAATCGTGAAGTCTGGGTAGAAAGACACGTTATTACTTTGATAGGTAACTTGCTGCTTCTCCCGAGCCAATCGCAGAATCGTGTCTCGGTCCCTATAGTTAAGGACTCGGGCAATGATGGGCCTTGGTGGGGCGCCTAGTGGAGGCGGTGGTGCCAACGATCGGTGGGCTCGTTCAATGATCAGTACCGAGGAGAAGCTGTCAGTTCTAAAGGCAGTGCGCAGCATTTCTTCAACGTACGTTTCCAGCTGTTCTGTATTGGTGCTTTCAGAAATTCCTGTAATGTGGACATTATGCGGCGTGACCTTGCCTCCAAATTTTCCGCCCTGATTTTAATGACTTTCAGGATCTTCTCCATCTCTGCGCATTTGCATGTTGTTATACTGGACTCATTCTATACCATAGATATGGTGTAGGATCCAGTGGTGTGTGCAGTTCCCTCTGTATATTTGATTTGGTGGAAGTCAGTTTGCGGCCAGCATTACCAATGCTGTCTGATCATGGGTTGAAGGGCAGTGTAGGTTGCACGGCGAGTCCTGCAGTCCGCTTGTGGGATGTTGGCAATATCGATGTGGCACTATGCCTCCGTTGCCCCACGCCACAGGCAGAACTATAGTAGTCTGAGATGTACCGGACCCCTCTCCTGTACCTCTGACTGATCGCAAACCCCAACATGGAGTTCCCCTATGATAATGGTCAGAGTTGCTAGCACTCATCACAGCAGGCGTCAATCGGACTGGCGTCATCAGATACCGAGTGTGGGATGTGGTCAATGGGTCTCACAGTGCCGCTCAGTTTGTGGCGAGTACAGTGTGGGGGGACAGGCCCCCATCTGGCACTTCTCTTCAGCCGGAATGTGTGGGTGTATGAGGCCATGTCTCTGATGGAAGTGCGCATAGGCTCCAAGGCAGTATTGCAAATGTGGGAGGACTCACCGCGAGCAGTGAATGATCATCGGTGGCATAAGATATAGTTAATACTGCACCTTGCGGGGCCTGCTGGTTTCTGGCAGGTAGATGGTACAGTGTCTCGCAGTCACGGGGTATAACGCGCCTTGCTCAGGAAATGATTTGTTGCACTTGCCTGATGATTGATGGACCACAGGGTGGGGTACTGGAACGTTCCCTCCGGGGCAATTACTGCCAAATTTCAATTTTGAGGCGCCGATGTACAGGGGAAGCCACATCTCGGGCAAGACACGTCAGTATCTCAGTCCCTATCGCGCTCCACCATTTTGGTAGTCTCTGAGCGCCGGTTCATTTTTATAGCGTGGCGGAGTATTGTATGACATGCAGCTCACCCATATTCCGACAGTATCCTGCAGCAGAGTCTTGTTGACTGTAGTCAGTCCGTCATGTGCTGCAGAGTGGGCAGTCTGGAGGCTCACTAGGTATTACTCATCCACACGATACAGGACGCACCTCGCTGCCATCTTAGAGCCAGTGAACGAAGGCATTGCGTTCCACCCTCGGGATCAGTTTTCTCCACAGACGTGTAGAATTTTTCGAAGTGAGCCCCAGCAGCGCGTTACACAGATATTCCAACGCCAGAGGCTGTGCTAATTTTCCATTTAGCGTCGTTCAGAGTAGCAGTTTAGTGGTGGAAAGTGCCCCGACCAGCGGAGCAGCCTCAAGGTGCAGCCATATTGCAGCGCGCCCTCTAGCGCCGCCCAAATCTGCCAACAACTTGCGCACCTGTGAGTACTGACGAATTGGCGCCCAGCAATCCCCGATCATAAACAATTACACACATATATGCAGTAGCGCCATTTGATGGCTAGAAAATTAGCGTAAGGGGAGCAGGCACAAGTGGCGAATCCTCCATGTTGTTGTGAAGCCAATGTGTTCATAACTGCCAATTGCTATTGACCACACTGGATACTTACTGGAGCCTCCCACACATTTGAACATGGACTGAGAGAACTGTACAAAGGGCTCTCTGTGATATAGCGCCAAGAAGCTACATCCGAACATTACACCTGCCGCCATAGCCACCACAGACTGCAGTGGAAAGCGGTGCCATCTCTCTGTCACCTACATTGAAAAATACTTTGCAAACGTTTGCTCATAACTCTGTGGAAGGGAGCTTATCACAAAGCTCCACCAACTGGGGCAAACCAGACAAACAACAGCTCAAATTGTACTTCGACACACGTCGTATGCCCAGAAACACGTTTGCGCACTCAGATACTGAGCTGGACGTAGATCGCTCCAAAATATCCACAATAGAAGCCACCCTTCAAGCCATATAACAGAACCTGCAAGCAATAGACAGCAAGATCGAGACTCTTACCCGAAGAGTCGATCGCATGGTGACAAAGATTGATAAACAGGGTGAACGTCTGAATGATGCAGAACTACGAATGCCTGCAGTGAAAGACGAGGAGACCACAACTCAGAAATTCCTTGAGATGGAAAAAGTGCTGGAAGTTATAAAACATAAGAACGAAGATTTGGAAGCATGCTCCCGGCGCAATAACGTTCGAGTGATGGGTTTGCCAGAAAGCACCAACACTGTGAGAATGGAATCCTTCGTAGAGGGCATGGTACAGGACGTCTTCGGCACATAAAGACTTTGCACCTATGAAAAAGAAGTTGCGCGATATGGGCATTGAATATGCTATTCTGTACCCAGCGAGGCTGCGTGTGTCACATGATGGGGGAAGTACAAAGGTGACCAGACAAAAAGCGTCAGAAGACTTTATCAAGCAGATTGCCATGAAAAGGAAAACGTCGGGCCGCTCTTCTGCTGATCCGGAGTCAGACTGACACAAAGAGACAACGGGGTAAACTAGTTGTGGTATACTGAAATTAAGAAGTATGACATAAGGTATTGGTGTAAATAGATGTAACTAAATATCTGGTGTGCCACGATAACAGAATAGACTAAGATTTTTTAACTGTATCCCTATACATGACTGATACCAAAACAATGTTAGTGATGATAGCTTAGGAAACTTGATGTCAACCGACTGCTGTACGAATGCTATACATAGGCCACTTAGAAGGGGACCACATAGTTGTAACTGGCAAACAGCTTTTAAAGAAAAACGTATGTAAAGGACGGTTTTCGCTACTCTGACCTATTTGTGTAATGAAGGTCCTCCTTGTTTATAATACCTGACCACATCCACCCCTGCGGAGGGTATGATGCGCACTTAGCGGCCCCCTGAGGGTATTCCCGTCAACTGTTGAAATAATGATTCTGTTGTTATATGGGGTGTGGCTTTGGCATGATTGGGATGCTGACGTGGGAGGGGCGTATTGGGGAATGTTAGTTAGAAGTTATTGCAGACAATTGTATGTACAGCATAAAACAGACACAAATAGGACGTATGGATGTTCAGATGTGCAACGGACTATAAACTA
Organism: Lissotriton helveticus; assembly: GCF_964261635.1. Taxonomy (NCBI): domain Eukaryota; kingdom Metazoa; phylum Chordata; class Amphibia; order Caudata; family Salamandridae; genus Lissotriton; species Lissotriton helveticus. Next base: position 52,216,596 of record NC_136062.1, on the reverse strand, counting down.
TCAAATGCAATGTATACTAGCGGATGTGGTGTACCTATTGTTAAAATGCATTTTTGGATCCCAGAAAAGACAGTACAATGTTGACATCACAGCTGAATTTACTAACCTGGAATGTCAGAGGGTTAAATAACCCCCCAAAAATACGACAGGTGTTCGCATACCTCGACAGACACCATATCGATATTGCAATGGTGCAAGAGACACATTTGGCAAAGGTGGCCAGATGTGGGTTGGGAACTAGGTGGGCTGAACATGCTATTGTGTCATCATACTCAACATACTCTAGAGGGGTTATAATCCTAATACGCAAGGGCTTGCAATTTATTACAAACCAAACAATCACGGATGATTGCGGCCGATACACCATAGTCACTGGGGTGCTTCGGGCCAACATATTCAATTAGTAAATATATATGGACCAAATGTAGACTACCCTGAATTTTTTAATGATATCCAATCATATTTGAGAGAGTTACCTGACATGGAAACGCTTTGGGGTGGTGACTTAAATCTGGCACTTAACGACGACCTTGATCGATCAGGTGTCACTAGGGAGCCGCATGTTAGGGCAGTTCAGGTAGTAAGGAATAGTCTGCTGGAATTTGCAATGACAGATGTGTGGAGACTGCGCAATCTGCACACACTGGCAGCCACTCACAACTCTTACCCACATAGAAGCTGGTCACGCATAGATTATTGGCTCACAACCACAACGGCTAGCACATGGATACACAAAATACAGCACTTACCTATAACACTATCGGACCACAACCCGATCCTGCTATCTCTAGACCTTCTTAACTATGTGCCACCGCCATACATCTGGCATTTTAATGCCAAAGCCTTACTAGATACAACTTACAATGACACTATCAGGTGTGGTATCAAGGAGTACGTCCAGGTAAACCAGAGCTCTGTAGACAATGCTAGCTTATTGTAGGAAGCCTTTAAAGCCACGATCTGCGGAGTGTGCATTAGCACAAATGCGGGCATTTTAAGAGACAGATGTACCCAGCTTACTACATGCAAAGCCAAACTTAAAAGTCTAGAAAAAGAATATGAACATACCCATAATACGGCACTACTGAGCCAAATCTGTGAAACAAATATCAGGAATTCGCAGATAGTGAGCTAAAATACATTTCGAAAAGACACGTGGCAAGAACATATGGAGAAGACGTCAGAGCTACTAGCTCGGAAAATCCATCCCGAACATATCAAAATCTGTGACAAACACGGCACCCCACAATATGACACACAAGGCATTTTGTCGGCTTTCACAGAGACATATGGGGAGATGTATACTACATGGGACACAGCTACCCCATCTGAAATTCTTACATATCTAGAAGATAATGCAATAGCTTGGCTGTCGGATAACCAATGGGAATATCTAGCACAAACCATCACCATTGAAGAAATAACTGAGGTAAATAAATCCTTACCCAATGGAAAGGCACCGGCCGCTGATGGGTTTATGAGTGAATTTTATAAAGAATATGTAGAACTATTAGCACCCCATCTTGTAAATATGTACGGAGATGCATATGAAAAACAGCTCCTCCCACCCTCACTACGAGAAGCCATGATTATAGCCCTACTAAAAGCAGACAAAGTCCCAGAAAATTGTGAATCTTCTTGCCCGCTGTCCCTGATAAATACGGACATTATTGCCAAGCACCTCCAGCCACTCATGGCAAATATAATTTAGCCAGACTAATCGGGATTTATACCCAATCGCTCTACAACATAATTTACAAACACTCTTTGCGTTGTCTCACCGACTCAACCCAGAACTTAAAGCGGCGGCGGTCCTTTTGGACACAGGCAAGGCGTTTGACTTGGTTGAATGGCCATATTTATTTATGGTGCACCAAAAGATGGCAATGCCCCTGATACTGTTGCAGTGGATAAAAATATTATATACGAAACCTGTGGGACGTATCAAGGTAAATAAATATGTATCTGACACAATACATATTATTCGGGGCACTAGACAGGGATGTCCTCTCTCACCTTTATTATTTGCCATCACGCTAGAGCCCTTGGCATGCAAGATTAGACAACAACACAGGACCACAGCCCTAAAAATCCTACAGTGCCCTATAAATATCTCCTTATACGCAGGTGACAGGGTCCTGTATGTTCGTGAACTACACCAAACTTATCACCCATCCTATGGGAATACAAAAAATTAGGTAGACATTCTGGCCTTAAAAATGAACTGGAGCAAATCCACTATTATTCCCTTACCGGATATTTCGACACCACATTCAGTAGAATTCCCATTGGAATGGCAGGGTGACCCAGTCAAGTACCTTGGTATTTGGTACTACAGGGACCCTGCAATAGTTATTCGTGCCAATTATGGCACTGCCCTTAGAAAAATAGAAGACAAAATAGAAAGATGGATCCAACTGCCATTATCCCTGGCAGATAGAATAGCCCTAGTGAAAATGGTCATACTTACCAAATTCCTTTATCTTTTCAATAACATCTCGATTACCCCACCCAAATCAGTATTCCAAAGCTTGACAACACGTGTGACCCGTCTTATCTAGGTTGGAAAGCAGGCATGCATTGAATTGAGCGCGCTGACTTTGCCTTACTCTAAAGGGGGATTTAAGGTGCCTGATTTTCTACTCTACTATTATGTGCACAAGCGCAATATGCGCATTACTGGTATCATCCAGTGAGATACCTACCTCATATGGTAGTAAAAGATGGAGATGCTCACCTAATCTCACTTCAACATATCCTCAACGATAGAACTCCCACCAGCCGCACAGCCCACAAAGACGCCATCCGCAACCATCACCACCTCATCAGGACCACCGAAAAAGCCTCATTCAAAGACCGCCTCGACAACAACGCACACAACAGCAAAGAGCTATTCAACATTGTGAAAGAACTCTCCACTCCCAGCTCCTGCACCAACGACATTCCGCCTACACAAGCCCTGTGCGACACCCTCGCTGCCTTCTTCCACCGCAAGATCCCCGACATCCACAACAGCTTCAACCGCCGGATGCACTCCACGCACCTCTCCGCGACGAACACCCCGAGCTCCACCAACCACGATCCTCTGACCTCTTGGACCAACGTGAGCACCAAAGACGTAACTAAGACCATGAGCACCGTCCACTCAGGCTCCCCGTCTGACCCACTCCCCCACCACATCGCCAACAAAGCCGACAGCCTCATCGCACCCCACCTGCGCAACATCATCAACCTCTCCTTCGAGACCGCTACCTTCCTGAAGAGCTGGAAACACGCCCAGATCAACGCCCTCCTGAAGAAACCCAAGGCCGACCCGAGCGACCTCAAGAACTCCCTGCTTCCGTTCCCGGGGAAAGTCATGGAAAAGATCGTCAACACCCAGGTCACCCGCTACCTAGAAGACAACAGCATCCTGGACCACTCCCAGTCAGGCTTCCACAGCAACCACAGCACCGAGACCGCCCTCATCGCCACCACCGATGACATCAGAATCCTACTCGACAACGGCGAGAGAGCGGCCCTCATCCTCCTGGACCTCTCTGCCGCCTTCGACACCGTCTGCCACCACACACTACGCACACGCCTCTACGACGCAGGAATCCGAGACAAGGCCCTAGACTGGACCAACTCCTTCCTCACCGACAGAACCCAGAGAGTCCTCCTCCCCCATTCCAACCCGGAACCACCAAAACCATCTGCGGCGTCCTCCAGGAATCCTTCCTCAGCCCAACTCTGTTCAACGTCTACATGGCCCCCCTCGCTCGCATCGCCAGAATACCCGACCTCAGCATAATCTCCTTCACCGACGACACCCAGCTAATCCTCTCCTTCACTAAGGACCCCCTCACTGCCAAATCCAACCTACACCTGGGCATGCAGGCCATTGCCGACTGGATGGAGGCAAGCCAACTCAAGCTGGACACAGACAAAACGGAGATCCTAATCCTCGGGCCCAACCCCTCAGCGTGGGACGACTTCTGGTGGCCCGCATTACTGGGAACCCCCCCGGCACCATCCAACCACGCACACAACCTAGGGGTCATCCTCGATTCCAAGCTCAGCATGACCAACCAAGTCAACGCGGTCTCCTCCTCCTGCTTCCACACCCTCCGTATGCTCCGCAAGATCTACAGATGGATCCCGACGGACACACGGAAAACTACCACACATGCCCTCGTCAGCCGTCGACTCGACTTCGAAAACGCCCTCTACGCCGGAGCCCCGTCCAAACTCATCAATAGACTCCAAAGAATCCAGAACGCCTCCGCACACCTGATCCTCAATGTCCCACGCCGAGACCACATAACCCCGCACCTAAGAGACCTGCACTGCCTCCCCGTCGACAAAAGAATCACATTCAAACTCATGATCCACGCACACAAGGCACTCCACGATACCGGCCCTGCCTACCTCAACGACAGACTCTCCTTCTGTGTACCCAACAGGAAACTCCGCTCCGCCAACCTGTCCCTGGCCACCGTCCCGCGCATTTACAGCACCACTTCCGGGGGCAGATCCTTCTCCCACTGCGCCGCCAAGTCCTGGAACACCCTCCCCCTCCTTCTACGTCAGACCACAGACCTCCCGGCCTGCAGAAGACTGCTCAAGACCTGGCTCTTCGACCACTAGCGGCAGCCCCTCCCCCCCAGCACCTTGAGACCCTAGCGGGTAAGTAGTGCGCTGTACAAATTCTTGATTGATTGATTGATTGATGGATATCCTGCCCCACCCTCGCACACATGTATTAAAGCATGAAATAAACACCATCCGCACGACAAATGTGGCTTGGCTGAGGATGGGGAAATTGGCACACAAGCTACAGCTTTATGCACCGGCACTGCCTCTGCCACAACACCTAGCCATGTCAGTAATGCAGGAAAAAGTAAGTGTGTCACTTCTGCAGCAGGTTGGGATAGATGTGATGGGTGACTTATACAAAGATGGCGTCTTTGTGGAACCAGAGGATCTTAACTATATTGGCAATCAAACTCTCCTATTCAAATGCGCCTATCATAGATTGAGAAGAGCAATTAAAGACCTCTATCCGATGCACTAACAGGAGATGTTTAAAATGTGATACTGTGTTAGTATACAAAAATGGAACTGTATTTTGCGATGTGATATATATATATATTTGACATGGATACAAATAATAAGGATAACAAATGCCTTTGCAAGTCTGTCTGCTTTCTTTTATTGTACGATTTTACTGTTTATAATAAAACTCAACAAAACAAAATCGTATGTTATAAATTTACTTTGCTGTTGTCTCTCAATTATATACTCCTATCTGTGTGCTTTTTTGCATTCATGATGTACAGTGCTCTGATAGGCAAAAGGGGCATGTTTGTGCTATATAAAACTCAATAAAACAAAACAAAACAAAAATGCTGTTACACTTTGGACTGCCCCTCGTGGGTGACAATGTTATCTTCATGGTAGAGACCCATGAAGCATTTAGAACATAGGTACTTTAGTCATGGGTTACATTCCCAGCTGCAAATACCACGTGGTTACATTTCCATCTCCAAGTACAACTTCAAGACTTTTTCACAAACACACACTGCAGCTGCAGTTCCTAACAATTACACAGCTTATGAAGTGCTAGAAATTCCACAAACATACCAAGAACACCAACATTGGTTTGAAGGTACCCTATAACAACAGACAATCATGGCAAAAAAAGGCACAACATACATCATGTTACATATAAAGAAGTTGCAGAAACTACATTCACTGTTGCGGAAATACCTTCAGTGGAGTGGATAATCCACAGGTTTATTTCTCTGCTAATTTCAACTTTTCACATCCAATACTGCTTACAACACCATCATGTGGGCAAGAATGAAGTGCTAGGAGAGGGGTTTGTATACAAGCCATGGATCTTACCTTTCAAATACTGTTGTAGGAATGATGAGACTAAGGTTTTTCTTAGCAGGACTGACTGTGAGACTCCCTTAGGACAATTCTTAATTTGCAGGGGAGTTTTGATTCATGGCACATGTAATGCATCTAAGGCAAACTTGTTGTGTTATACGAAGGGTTCTCTAGGTAGGAGTACAATATATAACAGTACTTGTATGCAAGCATATATTCTCTGGAATCAGCAAAATGGTTGAACCATTTATCTTTTTCACCATTCTAGTAATGCTATTAACATTATTCTGTTTCCTTCTATTGATCATTGCACAGCAGATATTTTACTCAAGAATCGCAACGCTTAAATAAATATTGAAGCTGCATGGTATGCATGAGTAACCAAACAAAAATGTTCTAGATCTGTTACCACACTTTCCTTGGGGAGTCAGGGTTTTCATGTTCTGAAGGTGCACAGTCCATTTGTTACCTTGTAAGACTAGGGGTACAGATGGTGCACTGTGGGCTAGCAGAACAAAGGCCATAATATCCTGATGATGTGGTTAGACTTAATATCGCACAATTCTGACATTTATTTTGTCCAACAAATGCTCAGTTTTACTTGGAAAAGTATTAGCTATTTGACAGAGGTACAGACCAATAAGAAGCAAGGAAGCATACAAAACTTTGAAGGCAACCAATGGTAAATAATGGGTGAATTCTAAGCCTGTTTTAAGTTTAATTTGTTAACAATGGAGTTTGCTGAGAGCACATGTGAACTTTTGAGGCAAAACCAAAAAACAAAATGGAGGTTAGCCATTAGCGTCCAGAACGTTGAGAAATTCCTAATGAAAAAGCTACTCCCTATTTGCTTCTGCCATTTTTGGTTAGTGCACTGTGTTGCTACAGTCCAATGTGCCAACCAGGTGGAGGGTACAGAAACCATCCTATCACGCAACATCGCCCAAGTCACGTCAATCTGTGCAAGTTCATGCAGAGCTGTGACCAAGGCCCAGTTATGCTGCCATGATGATGTTCCATCTAGTGCAAAGGCACTGTTACACCAAAACTGTGTAACTTTACTTAACTTGTTGCATCATATTACACATTGCACCCTCTGTTGAAGTCCTCCTTAACATACTAGCACCTCTTCTTTGCACAACTCCCGCTCCTTTTAAGGCCTGCCCTTGGGTTCCATTAATGAACTGTTCTACCAAAACAGACAGGATATCTGAACATCATTTTGATATTGTCAAACTTGAAACTTGGTTCAAGAATGACTGTCGTGTCATGAAAATATTAGTTCTACCATCTACAACCTGTTCTCATCCCAGCACATTCTGAAATGTGACGCATAGGGGGGACTTGTGCTCTTAGTTAAAAAAATCTGAGAACATTTAAATTGGACTCTAGTTCCATTCTTGACCTTGAAAACGTATTCATTATATATATCAGAACTCTCTTTGACCTACTTTTAGCTTACTGACTCTAGCAGGTAGGGGTTGAGGCGTATTTCATGATAGCTACCACAATACAACAATTACATTTTCATATTTCTCATACTCTTTAATTTGATAAACTCTTTCAAGCACTTTCCAACAGATTTAAGGAGCTTAGTACCCTTTTTAATCTCACTAATTTTATCCTGCTTCCCACCCACATTAAGGAATATGACATAGCTATTGTCTTTTTTAATTCCTTCTTATAGCAGACCAATCACCTTTTGCTTCCCATTTTCAATTTTCTTCAACTGCTAAGAAAGTGGCCAAGCATACTTTAACTTTGAACTATCGTAAATGGAATGGTGTTCCAGCAGAATTGTTGGCCCCTCTAGTATCAACAAAAAAATCTTCCTTAGTACTTGTTAATCATTCTCGTTGGGGCGGTTTTAATGCCCAGATTGCTGTTGCTATTGGTCCTATTTCACCTCATAAGGAGAAATTGCTAATGTGTGCCAGACCATTGTGCAAATGTTTCTCTTCTGAGTTTTTGGAAATGCAACAAGGCCACCATGATGAGTCATGGTGTGTTTGAACACCTATTGCACTATGACTCATCCTTGAAAACTTAGATAACAAATGCTTAATTATATATTTAAAAGCATTAGCAAAACTGTTGAGGGTGCCTACTTCTCTCATAAAATATCCAATACCTATATTATGGCTGCTGCCATTCATTATACAATAAAGGAACTTAGGGTCCGATGTATGTAGTGTATGGTTTGCAATTACCAAATAGCACATTTTTGTGGTTCACTTTTTGGTAATCGCAAATCCGAATGTACCAATGTGAGTTTAACACATTTTGCGATTCCCAGTGAGTTACAAATAGACCTGCCTCATTGATATTCATGTTGTAGGTCCCAGTTTTGGACACCCATTGTGGATCGGAAAAAGCATAGGGATGGTGGCCTCCTGGGGCCAGCATACCACCATATCTGTGATTGCTTTTAAATGAAACACCTTTTAATGAAAACGGGATATGTTTCCAAAAGAAAAATTAAAAATTTTATTTTCATTTTTCTAGAGTAGGCAGTGGTCCACTCACTTGAACCCATCCACTAAGGGGAAGGGGTCTCTTGTGAATGGGTTCAAGGAGGTGGCAGCATGTGAATGTATGCAACTGCATTTCGGTCACAAAACATTCACACATACTACTGTGATTCGGTATTAGGAAGGGACGCCCTAAACACTTCCTAATACTGAATCGCAAACCCAGTTTTTTACCGAATCACAAATTGGGCCATTGTACATTGGAAAAGGCCTTGTTTTGGTCGCAAGTGGCCTGATTTCTGCAAATTGGGCTATTTGCAAACAAAAAAAACCTTTGCACATCAAGCCCTTAGATATTTCGCAAGTCTATTTATCTGCTTTGCATTTTTGTTATTAATGATACCCAGTCCTCATGGGATTATTGGGCGGCTCTATTGTGTTTAATATTGTATGCGTAGACACTAGTCTGCAAGGGCCCTTTTTCAAAGAAAGTGGTTGTTGTTGAATGTAGGTATTAGTCTATTTATCTGTGATTTATTTTGTTTTGTTTAGTGTCCTTTTATATTGTTCCCTAATGTCTGAACAAGAAACTTTGACGTATACTGATGATTACATCGCTAAGATAGCATGGGGACCTTCGTTTTGGGCCCACAAAGCACTAGTACTAATCTTAATACCCAACAAAGTGTAGCACGTAATAATTTGGAAAGACTCCTTAAAAAGCTCATTCGAACTGAGCTCCATGCCAAATTCTTGACGGATTGCCTCAGTAATAATATTATCCAGATTGGACTACAGGTCCGTAACATCTCAGTGATTTTTGTTGAAGATGAAGATTACAAGTTTGTTTTTAGCTTCGTCTCCAACAAATGTTCTAGAAGCTGGATGGTCCTGAGTGTAGAAACAGCATTACGGCATATTGAAAAACTTAAATTGGAGATTTCAGAACTTGAGAAACAAATTCATGAGGATTCTATTGCCACTGACATGGATGATTTTCTAAAAAAGCTTGACGCTATAATTACAGATTTCCAGAGAAATATTATCTTAAAGAAAACAGAAAAGTTACAAAAAGATCTAAAAAACTATTGTAGAGAACGGACATATCCCTACTTAAAAAAAGATTTCTTTCAACAAACTGGTGATCAGTCGAATTGGGCTCCTAAGCATACAACATTTTCTGACACTGGTTCTTCAAGTTCTTAGGATCCGTAGAGCCACCACAGGGGGACGGTCGTTCTCCTACCTCGCCGCCAAGACATGGAACTCCCTCCCCACCCACCTCCGCCTGACCCAGGACCACCTCGCCTTCAGGAAGCAACTAAAGACCTGGCTGTTCGAGCAGTAGCAGATCCCCCTCCCCCAGTGCCTTGAGACCCACTGGGTAAGTAGTGCGCTATATAAATGCGATGATTGATTGATTGATTGATTGATTAGGATAACCAAAGCCGGGGGGGGGGTAGCTCCAACTACAGAGGCGGTAGGGGACATAACTCACCCTCTTTTTTGTCAAGAGGTCAACAACAATAGAGAGGCCGCTCTCGGAATACCAGGAGGGGCTAGTTCAGGAATCAGTATACCCCGGATTCCGACAGACACGCAACAGCTATTACGAGTGGTACAAATGGTAACTCCAGTCACAATGACGAATAATTCAAATATGGAAATTGTTCCTATTTTTAATCTATCGTCTCATACATTAAGTTCTAAAGAGATGGATGTGTTGAGCCATGGATTATCCTTTGTTCCCACAAATAGGAATGATGTCTTTTTTACATGTGTAGAAATACGAAAATTCTTCAGAACTCTACGCCTCAAGTATTTTTTTGCAAATACACCTGTGGTTCCTACGATGAATATTAGTGGTCTGAAATGTCCCTCAACCTTTTTCCCACCAACAAATTCAATGCCAAAAGATCTTATCACCTTTGAAAATGAGGTGTTAAATGAAATTCAACAACTTTTTCAAGATAGGAAGTATGTTGAATTACATTTTTCGAATGAGGAACAAGCTATTCTAAAATCCTTGTCCAACCGTCATGATCTTATTGTCAAACCCGCAGATAAGGGGGGTGGAATAATCTTGCAGGATAAATCAGATTATGACCGGGAGGTTTTAAGACAACTCAATAATCCGGCACATTACATCAAACTTTCATGTGACCCAACGTCTAGAATACGTAAAGAAATACTACTATTGACTACCCAAGGACTAGACGGACATTGGCTGAGTAAAAAAGAATTTGAGTATATGAATAAGAAAGACTGTACCATCCCAGCGTTTTATACGCTACCCAAAATTCATTAACATAGCCAGAGCCCGCCAGGTAGACCGATTGTGGCCGGCTGCCGGTCAATATTACAACCACTGGAAGAATACGTTGATCATTTTTTGAAACCTTTTGTCCCCCTAACAAAATCATATACACAGGACAGCAGGGATGTTATTGTAAAACTAGAAGGTAAACCATACAATCCACTCTCTAATATCCTTGTCACAATGGATATAGAGAGTTTATACACTAGCATTCCACAAAGCGAGGCTCTCTTGGTCATTAGTAACATCTTAGAGGAACATACATGCCCACATCAGGTTCCCACTGATTTTATAGTCAACTGTGCAAAGACTGCCCTAGAAAAAACTACTTTATTTTTGGTACAGCTTTTTATGGCCAACGTAAAGGTGTGGCAATGGGTGCAATTTTTGCGCCGGACATAGCCAATTTGTATGTGGCGGAGTTCGAAGAGAGGGTGATTTACAACAACAATCCCTTTAGTGACCATCTGAATGAATATCTTAGGTACATCGATGATGTATGTATAGTATGGAATGGAACACAGGAATCATTACAAAGCTTTCATCATTATCTTAACCAACAAGATGCGAATTTACAATTTACATTGGAAAGTGATACAAATACTATTAACTTTCTAGACCTTTCAATTCAAAATGACAACAATGTGCTAATCATGAGTTTGTATACAAAACCTACAGCTAGGGATACCTTATTGAAATACAATAGCCATCACCCGCGTAACCTACGAGATAACCTCCCCATTGGACAGTTTTTACGCATTCAACGTAACTGTACCAAGAGGGAGGATTATTTTCGCGAGGCTAAGGTGTTGCAATCTAAACTTGTGATGAGGTCATACCCGTACAGACTGGTAAAGCGAGCCATGAAACGGGTGTGGTATTATGATCGTGGGGCTCTATTGACCAAAAAAGACAAACCAGCTATAGATGCCATAAATACTCAACCTTTAACTTGTGTGATGACATTTGCTTCAGAATAAAACCAGATTAAGAAGATCATTGAACATAATTGGCATCTAATCAAAAAAATCGAACCACAATTAGCTCTACCACGTTTTGCGTTTAAAAGAGGCAGGAACTTACGAGATAATCTAGTAAGGGCCTATAAAGAACCACCATCCACCTCGATACAGACACAGTGGGACTTAGCCCCGATAACTGGGCATTACCCGTGTGGTAACTGTGCTGCATGTGCTACAACAAGCGTAATGAAAAATTGTAATTTGAATGGCAAGGAAATAAAATGTTATTATCATTCGAATTGTAACACAAGAAACGTTATATATTGTGTACAATGTCCTTGTTGTTTGACTTATATCGGTAAAACTACCCAGGAGGTTAAGAAGCGAGTGTTACAGCACCAATCACGTATATGATGCAATGTTATTTCTGCTCCTCTTGTAGAACATTACCAGCAAAAGTCACATCTACCTAATGAAATGAAATGGTTTGTACTAGAGGTAGTCAAGAATACAAAACGTCATCATAATGTTGATCGGCTACTCACCTTAAAAGAAAACAAGTGGATTTGGACTTGCCAGACAGTGGAGAAAGGGCTAAATTCATTGATTGAATGGCATACCTTGGCAACATTGTGATTGTATTCCAATGGGTTATCATCTGCGATGTTTATAAATACTAGGACTAGGCTATTCACATGGATGATAGTAAGACACTGTCCCTGTTGTGGTGTGAACATGTTACTACCCATATTGTAGTTCATTGAGTTGCTCTGGTATTTATTGATCATCCTTTCGAGACGCTTCAGATGGTGTTATTCAATCAGACTTGGTACCTTGAGGTGTTTACTAGCGAAACATTGGGGAGCTGATATTTGTTAATAGTACACAGCGACACATGGAGTGTAGCGCCATGTATACTCGGATTGTTTACGTTTACTTCGATCCTCTTCTATTAGATTGGAGATGATTTAATCAACATAGCTATTTCGGGCTGTTTCTAATATAGATGTCAGGTTTCACTTCCACTTAAAGATGGCTAAGTCTCTAGGGACACGCTTGAGGTTATTCAGGATCGCTGGAATGCTGTCTAAGTGTATACATTGCAAAAAACACAGTTGATGAACAGAATGTAGAACAATGTCATACATTCTCCCCAGTACAAGGATCTGGGCCTAAATCCATAATATTTTTGCACTCCACACCACCCTGGGTTAGACACTGGCTATATGCAAATCAGCTCTGACCCTGTGCCTCATGGGAACAGTCCAGTCCGAACTACCAAGCCATGTCTTTCCCAGACCGGAATCAAGCATCCAAGGACCGGTTTCTGGCTATCAGCCTTCATCACCCTGGATAGCTTGACTCCAGTGGTGTGGAGAGCCTGGGACTCACGTCTGAGCATACCCAGCCCACTCGGGGTGAAAATTGCAAAAAACACAGTTGATGGACAGAATGTAGAACAATGTCATACATTCACCCCAGTACAAGGATCTGGGCCTAAATCCATCGTTTTTTTGCACTCCACACCACCCTGGGTTAGACACTGGCTATATGCAAATCAGCTCTGACCCTGTGCCTCATGGGAACAGTCCAGTCCGAACTACCAAGCCATGTCTTTCACAGACCGGAATCAAGCATCCAAGGACCGGTTTCTGGCTAGCAGCCTTCATCAGCCTGGATAGCTTGACTCCAGTGGTGTGGAGAGCCTGGGACTCACGTCTGAGCATACCCAGCCCACTCGGGGTGAAAATTGCAAAAAACACAGTTGATGGACAGAATGTAGAACAATGTCATACATTCACCCAAGTACAAGGATCTGGGCCTAAATCCATTGTTTTTTGCACTCCACACCACGCTGGGTTAGACACTGGCTATATGCAAATCAGCTCTGACCCTGTGCCTCATGGGAACAGTCCAGTCTGAACTACCAAGCCATGTCTTTCCCAGACCGGAATCAAGCATCCAAGGACCGGTTTCTGGCTATCAGCCTTCATCAGCCTGGATAGCATGACTCCAGTGGTGTGGAGAGCCTGGGACTCACGTCTGAGCATACCCAGCCCACTCGGGGTGAAAATTGCAAACAACACAGTTGATGGACAGAATGTAGAACAATGTCATACATTCACCCCAGTACAAGGATCTGGGCCTAAATCCATCGTTTGTTTGCACTCCACACCACCCTGGGTTAGACACTGGCTATATGCAAATCAGCTCTGACCCTGTGCCTCATGGGAACAGTCCAGTCCGAACTACCAAGCCATGTCTTTCACAGACCGGAATCAAGCATCCAAGTATCGGTTTCTGGCTAGCAGCCTTCATCAGCCTGGATAGCTTGACTCCAGTGGTGTGGAGAGCCTGGGACTCACGTCTGAGCATACCCAGCCCACTCGGGGTGAAAATTGCAAAAAACACAGTTGATGGACAGAATGTAGAACAATGTCATACATTAACCCAAGTAAATCCATCGTTTTTTTGCACGCCACACCACCCTGGGTTAGACACTGGCTATATGCAAATCAGCGCTGACACTGTGCCTCATGGGAACAGTCCAGTCCGAACTACCAAGCCATGTCTTTCCCAGACCGGAATCAAGCATCCAAGGACCGGTTTCTGGCTATCAGCCTTCATCAGCCTGGATAGCTTGACTCCAGTGGTGTGGAGAGCCTGGGACTCACGTCTGAGCATACCCAGCCCACTTGGGGTGAAAATTGCAAAAAACCCAGTTGATGGACAGAATGTAGAACAATGTCATACATTCACCCCAGTACAAGGATCTGGGCCTAAATCCATCGTTTTTTGCACTCCACACCACCCTGGGTTAGACACTGGCTATATGCAAATCAGCTCTGACCCTGTGCCTCATGGGAACAGTCCAGTCCGAACTACCAAGCCATGTCTTTCCCAGACCGGAATCAAGCATCCAAGGACCGGTTTCTGGCTATCAGCCTTCATCAGCCTGGATAGCTTGACTCCAGTGGTGTGGAGAGCCTAGGACTCACGTCTGAGCATACCCAGCCCACTCGGGGTGAAAATTGCAAAAAACACAGTTGATGGACAGATGTTGAACAATGTCATACATTCACCCCAGTACAAGGATCTGGGCCTAAATCCATCGTTTTTCTGCACTCCACACCACCCTGGGTTAGACACTGGCTATATGCAAATCAGCTCTGACCCTGTGCCTCATGGGAACAGTCCAGTCCGAACTACCAAGCCATGTCTTTCCCAGACCGGAATCAAGCATCCATGGACCGGTTTCTGGCTATCAGCCTTCATCAGCCTGGATAGCTTGACTCCAGTGGTGTGGAGAGCCTGGGACTCACGTCTGAGCATACCCAGCCCACTCGGGGTGAAAATTGCAAAAAACACAGTTGATGGACAGAATGTAGAACAATGTCATACATTCACCCCAGTACAAGGATCTGGGCCCAAATCCATCGTTTATTTGCACTCCACACCACCCTGGGTTAGACACTGGCTACATGCAAATCAGCTCTGACCCTGTGCCTCATGGGAACAGTCCAGTCCGAACTACCAAGCCATGCCTTTCCCAGACCGGAATCAAGCATCCAAGGACCGGTTTCTGGCTATCAGCCTTCATCAGCCTGGATAGCTTGACTCCAGTGGTGTAGAGAGCCTGGGACTCACGTCTGAGCATACCCAGCCCACTCGGGGTGAAAATTACAAAAAACACAGTTGATGGACAGAATGTAGAACAATGTCATACATTCACCCCAGTACAAGGATCTGGGCCTACATCCATTGTTTCTTTGCACTCCACACCACCCTGGGTTAGACACTGGCTATATGCAAATCAGCTCTGACCCTGTGCCTCATGGGAACAATCCAGTCCGAACTACCAAGCCATGTCTTTCCCAGACTGGAATCAAGCATCCAATGACCGGTTTCTGGCTATCAGCCTTCATCAGCATGGATAGCTTGACTCAAGTGGTGTGGAGAGCCTGGGACTCACGTCTGAGCATACCCAGCCCATTCGGGGTGAAAATTGCAAAAAACACAGTTGATGGACAGAATGTAGAACAATGTCATACATTCACCCCAGTACAAGGATCTGAGCCTAAATCCATCGTTTCTTTGCACTCCACACCACCCTGGGTTAGACACTGGCTATATGCAAATCAGCTCTGACCCTGTGCCTCATGGGAACAGTCCAGTCCGAACTACCAAGCCATGTCTTTCCCAGACCGGAATCAAGCATCCAAGGACCGGTATCTGGCTATCAGCCTTCATCAGCCTGGATAGCTTGACTCCAGTGGTGTGGAGAGCCTGGGACTCACGTCTGAGCATACCCAGCCCACTCGGGGTGAAAATTGCAAAAAACACAGTTGATGGACAGAATGTAGAACAATGTCATACATTCACCCCAGTACAAGGATCTGGGCCTAAATCCATCGTTTTTTTGGACTCCACATCACCCTGGGTTAGACACTGGCTATATGCAAATCAGCTCTGACCCTGTGCCTCATGGGAACAGTCCAGTCTGAACTACCAAGCCATGTCTTTCCCAGACAGGAATCAAGCATCAAAGGACCGGTTTCTGGCTATCAGCCTTCATCAGCCTGGATAGCTTGACTCCAGTGGTTTGTGGCAGGGTATGCTCAGACGTGAGTGCCTTGCTCACTTTGCCACTGGATTCAAGCAAGCCGGGCTGAAGACGGCTGGAATGCCAGAAACCAGTCCTCGGAAGCTTGTTTCCGGTCCAGGGAAGGCATGGCTTGGCAGTTCGGGCTGGACTGTTCCCATGAGGCACAGGGTCAGACTGATTTGCATATAGCCATGTCTGAACTGAGGTGGCAGAGTGGGCTAAAGAACGGTGATGGATCAAACCCAGATCTTTTGACTGGGTGTGAGTGTTTGATTGGTTCAGATGCTCCGTCCATCACCACTCCCTTTTGTACCGCTTTGGCCGCTATATGTGTGGCAGGGTATGCTCAGACGTGAGTCCCTTGCTCACTTTGCCACTGGATTCAAGCAAGCCGGACTGAAGACGGCAGGAATGCCAGAACCCGGTCCTCGGAAGCTTGTTTCTGGTCCAGGGAAGGCATGGCTTGGCAGTTCGGGCTGGACTGTTCCCATGAGGCACAGGGTCAGACTGATTTGCATATAGCCATGTCTGAACTGGGGTGGCGGAGTGGGCTAAAGAACGGTGATGATGCAAACCCAGATCTTTTGACTGGGTGTGAGTGTTTGATTGGTTCAGATGCTCCGTCCATCACCACCCCCTTTTGTAAGTGTACACATTGGCATGATAAGTGTAGCGCCATGTATACTGTATTGTACATTCTGATAATTGATTATGTCTCGGAATCGGTTAACTTTGGATTAGTTAATCAGCACTAGTAGGACTTTATAACATTAATGCGTGGTCTTTTCCTCCACTGTAAGATGGCCGCGGCCTGATGCACACTACTGACGTCATCATGCAGGCTTATCTGAAGGTTTTCTATCGTGTAGACAATCCCGAGGCTATGTAGAGTCTTGGGGATGCTGGAATGCTGTTTCAGTGCATATATTGTCATGGTGATTGTAGTGTCATGTTTATTGGATTTTTCTCTAGATTGAATGATTTTAAAGGAGGTAATCAGCATTAGTAGGATGTTTGTAACACAAACGCAAGGTCTTTTTCCTCAACTACAAGATGGCCGCGTCCTGATGCACATTACTGACGTCATCAGGGAGGCCTCTTGTATCGCGTAGATGGCGGACTTGTTTTACTCGGTCTTCTCCAGTCGGGTGTCCAGGGAGCCAACGTTGCAGTTTCCAGAACAAAGTAAGTCTCCATAAATGCTACTGTTATGTCTTGCGTGTTGGGGCATGAAGTATTGGGCAGTTACGGTAGGAGGCGGTGGTTAATGACAGTCATGTTGTTTTCTAGGTGATTAATACGTTTCAAATAAGAGTCCTGCTGTAAGTACATTTTAAGTTTGGGAGCACTATTGGGTGCTTTAACTGGGCTTTAAGGTGTCATTTAGAGATGGTACAGAGAGTTAATTCTGTTAATGTTTGTATTTCTAGATTGATACAGAATATTGGCTTGAACTATGTGGTGCACTTAAGTGGGTATGACGGTTTGGCCTGCCGTCTTGCGCCGACAGACAGTCATGCACACTTAGCATGTTCTCCACACGCCTTTTTTGCACAGGCTTGGTGGACAACAGGCACAGGCTCCCACTCCCTGTCTGAGTGCTGAACAAGGCTGCTGAGTCTAATCACGACACTGCTATTATGCTGGTGACAGCAGCATCATGATTGGCTAGGGGAGTCTGGGAGCCTCTCTGCTTCCAGTTGAGAGAAGAGGACAGAGGAGAGGCGGTGGCTGGCCAGCCGGCAGGTAAGTGTTTCTTTCTTTTTTCTTTTCTCTCTTTTTAACCAACCCTCCCCACCCAACCATTACTGCCCAGAGCAGCTCCCACTGCTTAAGGAGGGTAATAAGGTGATTTGCCAAAGATCACATATTTTAGTTAATAACTTAGACAGCCAAGAATTTAACTTAGATCAACAATTTCATCACTAGGTCACTTTGTCCTCTGTGTGCTTGTCATGTTCTTCACATTTGTATAATGCACAATCTTTCACTATGGAATTGTGCTTCCATAGTATAGGAATTACTTGGTTCATACTTGTGTTTTATTCAGCTTGTGCTAGCGGAGTGCTTGGTCATATCCTCTGCTATTTCCAGAAAGCATTTCAATCTGAGCAGAGACTTAGCTCAGAGACCAACTCAGTAGAAACAATTTGAATAAACATTGGCCACGCGGCTGTTAAAGAAATGCGGCTGCATGGTCGTGAAAACGATCCCGATTTTGTGGTCTGTGGTGGGGGAGGGGCGGAGCAAGTCGTGGTGTAAGTGTGCCGCAAGGAAAGCCAGATGGCTGCTGCGCTCGTGCTCACAAGCTTGAGGCCACACAGAAAGCGTGTGGTCGCATTTTAAAATTCCCACTCACTAAAAGTCTTGGAAGACAGCGCATGCGCTGACTCAGGCGGGACCTAAAAAGGGAGTGGGATGCCTTTACAGATGGAAAGGAAACTCCACATTAGGGATTTCATTTGACAACAAAACCAGCTCTAAAGATTGATGCACTTATTTGGGGTTACAAGTTAGGACATCTATGCAGAGCTCTGCTAGCTGGGTCAGTGCTGTATAACTCTAGGCCTTACTGAATAGAGTTGTCAGTGCACCACAGTAAAGCTGGGATATTATATGGCCCATGATTGACTGCTCAAGGACATGGTACCTATCCTATGCCCTTCACTACCAAGTTATTAAGGCACACAGTTTATCAAAAGTACCTCTATACTGATCTGAACCCTCTGACTGTCCAGCATAAACTCTCAAACAGCTCTGCAAGTCAGCGTGCATCCTTTCTTGACAAAGTCCTCACTAAACAACAATATAGCCTCACAAAAGTGCTGCACAAATTCAACCATACCTCATCTTGAGATGTAGCAACCACAGCTGTCACAATATGAGGATGCAAATATAGCTCTGGCAAAGCATCATAACTATGAGTGGAACACCTTGATATTTCAGACCTTTACCCCACATAACTGCACACGAAACCTCAGTCATGACCTGCCTGCTATTATTAAAAGACTGAAAACCCACATGGCTCTACAAATGCATGTCAATCTTGATCTGATCCGACTTCCCTTACTACAGCAGCTGTGTCCCACATAGTTCCACCGGTGCACCTTAATTTTCAAGATAACATCCAAAGGGACTTCAACACGTAGCTCATCTGTTCAGCCTCCATTTTTCCACCATCTATGCCACAGCCGGGTTCTCTTCAGCACCTACCCCAACCAGTTCTTACCCGTCCTGATTTGCAGCCCTATATCCAAGTCCTGTGGTTATCAATTCAAAAGTCTTTATTCGATACATGATCATAAAATACATTTACATTTAAAACAGTAATATCTTAACATTCCGTTCTCATTATGAGGGAAAGTAACACTATTATAAGTCCATGATTACTCCATCATTAAATACAATATGTTAGCTTAAAATACACAATAAAAATATCAAAAATCCCAGACCATGGTACTTTAAGCCCGAATTTAATTTAGACCAGGTTAAGTAAAATCTCTTTTTGGGAGACCTAACGTATCCAGTGGCAATTATAAGTTGCTCAGCCCACAGTCACGGGTCATCCACATTCCATGTAAAAATGTGGCGATAGTGATTACAGTTGATTCCTTACTGTCTGTTTTTAATATCCTTAATGCTTCGGTGCCTGAATTAATGCCCATCATCAAACAGATGGGCTTCCGCCATATGCACCTCAATTTTTAGTAAACGGGATAAACAAATAAAATGTGAGCTATCGTTTCTGACTGGGTTGGGCAGAATGGGCATTTCATGCTGGTACCTGTACCCCATTTACCAGTAAATGATTTAATAGGGAAGGTACCCATCCTAAATTGGTGGTACCATTTCCTGTCACTAGGTACCGTAATAAGATCCCAATATCCTTCATAGACAGGTGCGTGTTTGGTCTCCAGAAAGTCTCTTGACAGGAAAGGCCTAGTTTGAAACATGAACCGTTTCATAGTAGCCATGTTCCAATATAGTCCCTTCAAATCCTTTCGAGATGGGAATGTACTTTCTGCGGGATTTTGCCACAGCGAGTTAAGGCCCATTACAGGTGTATGTGGCCTTTACCTGCCTCAACCATAAGATTTTTCCCGCACTATCGGAGTCCCTGATTTCAAGTAGGGCTTGTGCGTACTGGGCTAGCTCAGGGGTAACCCAGAGCCTCCTCCAATAGGCCACAGGTCTAAAGGGTGCCATATCTTCTAAAAACTGACATCCCAAATCATAATAGAGGGGTATTAGTGGGGTGGGTATTGGCAAACCTGTTATATCCCTCATGAATTTGTTTTGGGAGGTCGTTAGTGCCGCTAAGTTGCTAAAACCCCATAGTTCAGCCCAATACAGGACCGAAGCTACGATTTTTGAATTATAGATTTTTAGCACAGGGTCAATCGGCTTCGTGAAAGATTGGCGCTGTTCTTCCAACAGGGCACCAGATAATTGTGCATGTTTAAGTAGCAACTGATCTATATGCGGGTTCCAGTTTAATTTAGAGCCTAGAGTAATACCCAGGTGCGTAAAAACGTGGGTCTGCTCAAGTGTGACATCGTTCACGGTGACTCTCCCTCTTACAATTTTTGGTTTGTGTAACACCGTGAACTTGGTCTTCTCTATGTTAATTTTAAGACCATAATCCCGACAGAACATCTCAAAGCTCCCAATCGCCTTCTGCAGGCCTTATTATGTTTTGGAGTTTAGCAGGGTGTCATTGGCAAACATAAACAGAGGGATCTTCCTACCATCTAAAGTTGGGGCATCAGTAGGATGGTCCAGGAAATGCTGAGTCACCTTGTTAATGTAAAGAGAAATACGCACCCTTGTCTGACCCCTCTGGCGATCAGGAGTCTATCTGTCACTTGCCCTTGCTGACCCCAGTGAACTTGAGAAAAGTTTGCCTCATGATGTTTAATTAAAAAAGCCAACAAGTCCAGAGGCATTCCCTATTCCGCAACGACACTCCACAACTTGGCACGAGGAACTAAGTCAAATGCTGACTTTACATCTTCCAAAGCGGTATATATTCTACCTCCTTGAAGGATCACCATGCGCCATTAAATTAAAACAAATCTAAAAACCTGGTTGATTGTACTCTGATGCGAGCGAAACCCAGCCTCTAAAGGTGAGAGGATATTGAGCTCATTGATCCAACCCAGGAATCTACATAACACAAGCCTACCTGTCACCTTCTGAATACAGTCAATTAAACGGATCTCCCTGTAATTACCAGGATCTGACCTATCCCCTTTTTAAAAATTGGTAAAATCTCCGCACCCCTCTGTTAAAGATTGGAGGGATTTTTGAGCATGAGCTGAAAGCCATTTTGTATTTTGGCAGCCATTTTAGTTAGCCATGTGCTTGCCATGTGCTGTTTCCCTCTTCAGAGCATTGCACATGCTCAGAAGGGCCTAGCTAGTAGAATGCACCTGCTCCTCTAGTATAACTGTCAGTCTATTTTTGCTGCTGTATGGAGAAGTAACTCTCCTCCCACTTTGTTGAGAAAGCATATCTTGTATGCCCATATTAAGCATTTTGCATGCTTACATAAACCAGGACCTCCCCTTGGTTTTATGCTGACTATGTAACCCTAAGCATATATAAGGCCCCTGTTTTTTATACTCTTTAGACTGCCTCATTCATTTGCTAAGGCTTCTGTGTGACGCAGTCTCCCCCATCTGAGGTGAATAAATGCATTCTTTTTATATTTCAGCTTCTGTGCCAATTTCTTCTTTGTTGGTTTAAAAGGACCAAGTATCAGTGAGACCCCTGAGAAGGTTTCTATGTTCTTCAAATGGACCTCATCAGTGAAGTGGCTATCTAAGGAAGGGATCTTGTCAGGAGACAGAAATCTACTGAGGAGGACAGGACAGGATTCTACTGAGGAGGTACTCTGTGCACAGAATTCTGCGGATTCTCTGTCTCTGCAGCCCAGTATATTTCTGATCTTCCTGATTTTGATCCTCCACATGATGTTTACCACTCCTGACTGAGAACCTTTTTGGCGTTAGTATTCTTAAAAAACTACTGTTAGGTCATTCAGAACTTGGCAGTTAGAATTTGGACACCAAGTGATTGGTAAGGGTTGTTTTGATGCAACACTTGCTGTTGGTTTTGATGCCTTGGATTGGTAAGGTAGTTTAGTAACGCTTACTGTGGCTTTTGATTTGTATGATTGGCTAATATTTGTATGTGTATGTATGTAATATATAAATTACAAGTTATGTAGGCAGGTAATGAGGAGATTTTTCTCTGTTTGAATTTGTTTAAACGGCGCAACGTACGAAGAGTACCTTAAGCGCTACTCTGATTATAATACTGCATATTCTGCACTATTTTTGGCATGCCTGTTTTAAGCACACATCGAAGAATGTGTTTCTTTTTGGAGGTACCATATTGAGATGGGAATTAAATTGGCCAGCTCCCCTGAGGGAATACCCAAATAGGTTTAGGTATAAAAAACATATTTCTTCCTTGGTGACTCTGTACCCCAATGGAATTAAAATATGACAATAATACAAACAAGGATCCTTTTCTGCGCACTTTTATAAATGGAGATATGCAGGGCGATTTTTTGGTGCTCTGCCAGCTAAAGCTAGTGAATTTAATGTATTTTGGCTTCTTGAAAATAAAACAGTTTGTTGGGCTGTTTTTTTTGCAGTCTTTTGGAATACTATTGAGAAGCTCTTCTTGTAAATATGACTTACAACTAGTTATTACAAATGGTTTGGTTTAAGCACAGTCTGTGGGATGTCCTTTGTTTCTGTCCTAAGTGTTGATCTGTGGGTTAAATGTGTGTTTCATTGTCTATGTGGTTTGTGGTTTTCCCACTAGTGGAACTTCCGTGAATAATAGCGATTGCGCTATTTGTGAAATAATGGCTAGCCTTAAGCTCCCTGTATCATGTGTTCTGAGTGTATGACCCCTTCTGTATATGTCTAGAATGAGCTCAATGTGTTTGTTTGTGTTTTCTTGCTGTCATCAGTCTGTTATGCAAAATGTCATTTAATTAATATTAAATAAAAATGAAATAAATCCAGAAATGAACCATATGATATTCTAAATAACTGCATGTTACTATTACATTGATAGAGTAAGCAACTAAGCACATGTACAAACTGCCAATGCTTAAAAGATAACTTTAGAATTCACATTGAATAGGAATAAAATAGGCCTCAAAAACAAAATTGTGTGTTTTGCAATAAATAAACAATTATAAGATGTTACATTTTCCTTAGATACATTGTGTTAGATATAAACAGGAAAACACATCATCTGAGTAAATTGGATGTTGCTGAACTAAAAACACATATTATAGAACATGCATTGAAATGCCTCAATTTTAAATAGACTGCCACCGTGCTTACATTTCAACACTAAAAAAAGCTTTCCAACAGCTGTGTTTTAACTGCCGTTGAGCAGCAGCTGTTGTTTTGATTGTAGGCCACAGAGAGACAGGAATGTTGACTCAGCTAGGATTTTGTCAGTTAAACACGGGGTAAAATCCTGCATTTCAGATTAATGTTTTAAAAAGTTACACAAATCAGGTTCATTATTTTGGATAACAGGAACAAATTTAAAGTAGGGATTTCCTTTCTTAAGGACTTTTTACATAAGCACATTCTTGGTTCTGATGTGAAATAATGATTGTCCTTTTTAAAAAGTGGCACAAAATGTTTCATGTTTCAAGTTAGGCTTCTGTGCTTAGTATTATGAATGAATGCGTCTAAATATGATAGGCAAGGAATGAAGCTTGTTTTTCCTATGTGGAATTATCAAAATGATTAGTTTTATTAAAAAAAAAATATATATTATTTATGAAAAAATTATTTAAAAAAAATAACTGCTTTTATATTTGTTTTTAATATTTATAAAGCTTGATAATCATACTATGACCTCGTAGCATTAAAATTTAATTTAAGTTGTGTTATACCGCATAATGAGGAAATTTGAATATGAAATATCACTCTACGCAGGCGTAAAAAAATCTTTTTTATAAGGGTATATATTAGATAATTCTGATTTCCCATTCCTGGGCTAGCTAGAGAACACTCTGGGGATTCCTATTATGCAAAAAAATGATAGTCAAAGTCAAAGTCAGAATTTGCTTTATTCGGTTAAAAAATGTTAAAACCATCAAAGCACAGTACAGTATTTCATTTAAGGATTATTCATAATTACATAATTATATACAAACAACTGGCACCACTAAATATGTTACAAAATGGCAATACTGTGCAATTAAATAGACATAAATAAATAGAATAAAACAGTTTGTCACCCACATGATATTTCAAACTCCATCTAAATACTCATTTTGTTGTAAATCTTTATGCTAAAAAATGTCCATGCAAGAAGGGACCTAAAATGGGCGAATTACAGCAACAGTAACTTATTTTGACATCTAATAGCCCCTGTAATGTAGCTCGCTACCCCAAAATAGACCACCGCAGACCTAAGCATTTGTAAATAGGTCAGGGCCGGTCTGGCTTGCTCAAAATTACAGCCCCTTAATATTGGGACAATAAATCTCTTACAGTGAGATACATAAAACTTACAGAAAAAAATCAATTGAAGCATATCTTGCTCAGAGTAGTTATCACATGGGCAAGGCCCCAAAGTCCCACTTTTAGCAAAGCCTTTCGGAAAAGATAACAGCCATGGAAGAATATTGTGCTTAAACCTTAACAGTACAAATAGATGAAAAGGCTTATTTATGTAGGTTAAGTACGGCTGGATGTCTTTCTTCATGCTTAGCATTACAAAACTTCTCACTGATGGCTTTACCAATTCCTCTCCTTCCCTTCGTAGCTTTAGCCTGTTCAGAAACTGGGACTTTACGGCCTTTATGGCCGTTTTATTTAAGGCCCTAGGATTCGTAAAAAGCTCAGGGCTACCCATTGAATCCATTTGAGTTTTAATATAACGGATCCAGGGGCTAGCAAGGGCCTTATCTAAGGACAGATAATCTTGAATAATTAGTTGATTTAAATTCGGAGCTTGCTGTGCCCATATTCTCAGCCATCCCAGTAGCCGTGCCACAGCGATCTGATCTGCGATATAACCAACACCTAAGCCTTCATGTACATTAAAAGCAGCTACAGTTTGAGGGAGCGATAGCACTTTTCTTAAAAAGATGTTTTCTGTAATTTGGATCTGGCTCGCATCAGTGTGACCCCACACCTCACTCGCATTTGACACCATGGGTACACACTTGGCATTGTAGATTTTCAAAAGAGCTGGTAGTGGCTACCAGCCCAACCGCTTAGCAAAACCTAACAGGGCACCTGAGGCCCTCGCTAATGTGTTCTTTTTCAAAGCACGTTGTGCGACCCATGACCTTCTGTCATCAAAGTCAACCCCCAAATATGGGAATGTAGGAACTTTAGAGAGCTCCTGCCCCTTACAGAAAAAGGATACTTTCTTCACCCGCCCTCCGCCTACTGACATAGCATGATTTTTTAAAATGTGTTGTTAAATCTAAAGAGTCCATAAAATGTACAAAACAATCTAAAAGAGATTGTAAGCCTCTTGCCGTTCTTGCAAATAAAACAGCGTCATCCATATATAATAAGGCCGGAATCCTTTTTTGGCTGACTCTTGGGATGTCTTTACTTGCTACGGTTAGTGCATCCCCCAAAATATTTATGTAAAGCGTGAAGAGCAAGCGCGCCAAAATGCACCCTTGCCTTACTCCTCGCTTTACAGGCCATGCATCAGTCAGATTCCCATTCTCGTTGTAACAGACTGCTGCACTGGTGTTCTCATGGATTTCAGCTAGGAAGGAAATCAAAACAGGGTCCAGCCCAATGTCAGACAGGGAAATCTATAGTTTTTGCCGATTTACATGGTCGAAAGCAGTGGACAGGTCCATGAATGCTAAGTGTATGTCCCCCTGCTTTGCGACCGTATATTTCCCTATGACAAGGTGTAAATTTAGACATTAGCTAGCAGTACCTCTGCCTTTTCTGAACCCGTACTGCAAGTCCGAAACAACAGAGTTCTCTTCCAACCAATCTGACAGTCGGGCCAAAACGGCTTTTCCCATTATTTTCGCAGCCTAGTCCAAGAGTAAGATCGGCCGGTAGCATGCCAGATCTTCTCTAGCGCCCTTTTAAAAAATTGGGACAATAACTGCTTTACCCCAGGATGCTGGGGGGGCGGATTTAGTAGCTGCATTAAAAACAGAAGTTAAAATCTTTGCCCAGTATTTCGGATCAGCCCTGTACAAGTCCGCTGGAACCCCGTCCGGGCCCGGTGCTTTCCCCTTTGCAGTTGACTCAATTGCCTCTAATACTTCCTCTTCTGTGAAAATAATTTTAGCGGCATGTGCAATCCCCCCTCGTGATATAAGACATGTGGGGTTTGTTTCTGCATAAACACCACTAAAATGCTCCACCCACTTTTCTGGGGCATTGAGACAATCCTTATTAGTATTATCTGTCTCATTAAACAGTGGACTATTAATCACTTTCCAAAATGTTGTGCTACTCTTCAGAACACTCACTTTGGTCAGTTCCTCCCATGCCATATTTTTCGGCTCAGTTTCCCTATGTTTAGTAGCATTTCTATAGGCCCTTCTAGCCTCCGCAATCTTGTGTGAGTCCCTACCAGGCTCTTTTAGCGCTTCTAGAATAGCCGTATGCGTATCGCTGCAAACTTGGTCAAACCAATTTTTCAGCTTTTTACATCTAGGTTTACTTTTCCTACTCAGGTTTGCTGCTACCTGTACTGTTATGTGATTATAAGCACCGAGGATTTCAATTGGGTCTGAGTTTGTGTCTATACATATTCTCAAGTTCTCAGCATTATTCTTATACAGATCTTCTAAAAATGCCGCAGGGGTAATCAGTTCCCACCTTAATCTCCGCCCCTGCGATGTAGAGACTATATTTGAATTTTTGATAGCCGACAACGCATTTTCACTATTTAGAGCCCCGATATTGATATCCAGGCTGAGAGGATTGTGATCACTAAATACATTTTGTGTGACCCCAAAGAACCTATTGAGTCCATCAAAGGGGCAGAGACAAAAATATAATCTACAGTGGACTTGTGACCTTGCCCAACGAAAGTCGGGACAGGGCACAAAGCTTCACCTTGTGAAAGGGCAACCAAATAAAACTCAGATAAAAGACTCTCAAGATACATCCCACTCTTGTTATGCTCAAAATGAGTACATCCCCACCGGTCATGTTCAAAATCAACATTCTATAAACACTTAAGGTGACAAACATGAATATTAAAATCGCCAAGAATTAACAAATAATAGTGTGCCTTGTTATTTGCATTGTATTCATCTAGAAACACTGATAGAGCTCTTAGGTGTTCCAATTCATCACTTCTGGTAAAAGAATTATACAAGTTTACTACCAGGAGTTTGGGTAAATTATCACCCACCCGTTTTACCGCTAAAATGTTTGGGGAGCTTGTCACCACTACCTCAGCTCTATACCATAATTTTAGACTAAGCAATATCAAAAGACCCCCCTAGGTCTCCCCATTGGTGATGGTATTGCAAATTTATTGATCGATTTATAACCATCCAAGTAATAACATTCTCTAGAGTCCCAGGTTTCCTGCAGTGCAATAATATGGTATGATGAAAGAAAAGCCTCCCAATTTGGATCCGTTTTTTTTTTTACACAATCCCGCAATATTCCGTGATAAAATCGCCATCTTGTTCTCAGTCAAGTTGGCTCTAGAATTGGCAGCACCATACTCTTCTGCAGACCTCAAAGCCTGGGCGCCCATTTCTACAAAAGAGCCTACTAGTTAAGTGTGAGCGGTAAATCCGTTACGCCCACGGATTTTTCGGATTTTTGGGAAATCCGCAATCCGCGTATTTTACGGATTTCCCACAAAATCCGGAAAAAAAATCCGCGCGGACGTAACGGGTTCAAAAGTTGAACCCCCACAATTTACAATGGCGCCAGCAAGCTGCCAGCGCCGTTGTAAAATAGTTACAAAGTTAGCTTGCACAGGAACCACTAGATAAAACGAAGCAGGTGCTGCTTTATTTTATCTAAGTGCTTCCTGTGCAAGCTAACTTTGTAACTATTTTACAACGGCACTGGCAGCTTGCTGGCGCCATTGTAAATTACAGCAGCAGCTCACCCAAGGGACCCCTGCGCCCTTCGGGGCGATTGCATAGTAACACACACATGGTCGCTGTAGACAACTCTCTGGCACTTTAGGAAGCTGTAGTATAGTAAAAGCACTATACATTTACCCAACGAGGTAGCACTTTCTGATTATCCAGTAGAAAGTACTCCAGTTGAGTAGAGGTATGGCACAAAACGGTGGCGTCTTCTTGAATAAATATGAAGGGCAGGGTTCATTCTGGCACGATGGTCCTGGCACAAAAATTAAACCTCAACAGGAAGCACTTACAGATATCAATAAAGCATGTGCCCTAGTTGAGGCTTAAATTCAGTGACTCATTCATCAGCCCAAAAACAATCGTAAGCGTTGTCAAGGCTGGGCAGATGTGCCTTCTTCCCAAACCTACCGTCGAAAATCAGCTGTGATGCTGGATAGACTTTGCATCCTTGACTTTCACGAGCGCAATACCCAGGCACATTGTGTTCGCACGGGTTTCTGCACGTTCGCGAGCGTTTTATACAATAAAACCCCCGCGAACTTGCAGAAACCCGTGCGGACACAAAAAAACAAAAATACGCTAGGATCCGCGTATTTTGCGTATTTTCGAAATACGCAAATACGCAAATACGCAAATACGCGGATTGCCAATACGCAAAATCCGCTCATGCTTACTACTAGTGCAGATTGCACCACAGAGCTATCTCTCACCCGATCGGCATCACTAAGTATAATAATTGAAGGGCTATCATGAGTAAAAGTGTTGCTATCTGTCCTTGTGGTGCGAACCGGGCCCTGTGAACCCATTTCAGTAGTCGAGCGCACTCTACGCTCGTCAGCTGAGCTAGGTTTACCTGGCTCTATGCTTTCCCCGCCACAAAGTCAGTCGTTAATATTCAGTGAGCTCAGCGCATCATACCTATTACTCAATGCAACTGGCCCAGCGAAAGTTGCTAACTGGGTATAGTCCCTACCTTCCCCATACATGCTGATATTCCTTGGAGGATAGAAAAACCCCAAGGGTAGAATGTTGACATAATCGGGGTTTATCCTAACTGAACCTGCCTGTTTCAAGATATGATCAACCAGTATAGGGCAGCCAAAACCTATATTAACACAGTCACCATTGAGAGTCTTCTTTGTTTTCCCCACCCATGATACCCTTCTCAACATTTTTAAGTTATTAAACAGGTGTTCGCCTAACACGGTTTTAACACTCAAAAAGTGGAGGGCCTTGTTTTTAAGGGTGGTCCAGTGTTCCTCTCTGCCATCCTTGTTTTTGGAACCTTTGCCAGGATTATTGAATACGGACTGGCTTCTGGGGGCAAGTGCAACAAAGTTTCGCGAGAGCCAGCCCGTGGAGGTGGGTTTATTCTCCCCACCGGGCCTACTGGCCCCTGTTTTGATCCTTGGGTAACCCCCGCTCCCACGGCTATTGCAGGAATAGATGGTACTGTAACCTGAGGTACTGGAGTCATCATGGAGTCTACCAAATCGGTTACTCTTGTTGTAAGTGTACTCAATGAGTGTGCACCTAACTGATTCAAACCATAAGTTGGGCTTTCTGGGTTGTAATATATTTTTCAATGGTTTCTAATCTATCATCTATTTGCTCTAGTTTGACCATGACCGGGGTAATAAATGCTTTAAACCGTTCTTCCATAATTGTAATAAAATCGCCCATGCTACCCCTCATAGTATCATTTCCATTATATTCATTTAGCTCCACATTTCCGTCCAGTCTAGGTCGCCCAGGCGTGATGTTTTTATTTTTATAATTCCTGGGCTGTTTAGCTTTTTCGCCAGGTACTTTTAAGAGGGTCACTAGCCTTTCTTTTCCCTGGGACAACGTTGCTATTGATGACTGAAGTAGAGCAAAGCTGCCTTGTGCATGCGACTAAAGGAGAGCGTGGCAAACTAGGCACAGGCGAAGAATCAGATGCAATAGACAAACTGATATCTAAGACTGCCCCGTTACCAATCTGAGGATTGTCCAGGGAAACAGAGGGGGCATTAAAAATTATTGGGGACTCTACAGTTGTTTTTTGCAAAAGTGTTTGACAAAGTGGACCCGAAGACAACCTTCTTTCAAATAGTTAAATTTCTTTTGCCACAACAGTTTCTGCTCGTTTCAAGAACGCATCCAAAGTCCCAGTCCCACCACCTCCAGAACACACGTTAGATAAAGATTTAGCCATCTCAATATATAAATCTCAGTTAATGCAGAATAGTCCCACGGTATGAATTAACAAAAGACAAGCCAATATTACAGGCAGAATAACGTCTCACCCCTTACTGATAGCGATGTCAGAGAGGGGGCCCGGCCTCCTCTGGCCTCTGACGGCCACAGGCGGCCCGCCCTTTGCCCGGACTTAGCGGGAAGGCTTGATTCTTTTTAAGCGCCTCCGGGCCCTGGCTCAAAGTGGGCGGCGTCGGCCGCAAAGGCTCTTGGGGGCTGTAGTCCACCCCTCCTGGCGGCTGAGACGCGAGGTGGAATAGCGTCTCCGGCGGCTGGGGGGGGGACCTGGGCTTGAGTCAGGAGCCCACAGCGAGTAAGCAGCGACACCACAGCAGACCAGGGCGTATGTCAGGAGCCCGCCAACACAGGAGTACACAGCAGGTAGGCAGGAGAGAAAAAGGATAGCCGGTCACCAGTGCAGAGCAAACCCGCTCTGCCGAAGGGCTGGATTCTTTTTAAGCGCCTCCGGGTGCTGGCTCACAGTGGGTGGCATCGGCCGCAAAGGCTCTTGGGGGCTGTAGTCCCCCCTCCCGGCAGCTGAGACGCGAGGTGGAATAGCGTCTCCGGCGGCTGGGGGGGACCTGGGCTTGAGTCAGGAGCCCACAGCGAGTGAGCAGCGACACCACAGCAGACCAGGGCGTAGGTCACCAGTGCAGAGCAAACGAATGATAGGATATTCATTTTTAAGTGCCCCAAATATCAAAGTCGAAATTGGGCAAAATTCACTAATTTGAAAACAAATTTTGCATTCAGAGCAGCTTTTAAAGTGCCATAGGCTTCACTAAATGCATACCTTTAGGTATAAAACAAATAGCTGACCTCTATATTGTCAGACAAGTATACTGCACACTGCTTACAATTGAAAATATGTATGAAACCAGCAGAAGTTATTTTTTTAACTCTACACTGACAAACAGGGGGATAAGTGCTTTCCAGCTTTCTGTCTCTAGTGTGACTTTGAATTGGGCAAGCCACATGGAAAATTTGCACACAGAATAGGACAGCTGGGAAGACTTAAAAGGCAGTTCTATATTTAGAAGCCTGGCAGGGCTCCCAGAGCAAGATCTGCTTTGACATTTTGACATCTGAAACTTTTTGAAAGACAAGATGGCAGCACAGGGAAAGAAGGAGGAGTTGTGCCTATTTTTTGTTGGCAAAAGCAAGTTTTTAAGCACTCATATAAATATACCACAATACAATTGTATATGTGAGCTTGGCCACATGTACAGCACTAATGCTTTTAGTTTGGCACTTACTAGGGCTGAGCCAATGGGATTTAGTTTGACTTCATTTGTCCTTATATTACAACTAGTATACTTACTAAAGGGATTTGAGGTTGGGTATTCATGTTTTTAGGTTCAATGTACTATTTACCTCCTATAACTTTGTTTATGCCCAGTTGCTACAAATAGGGGTTGATAGTGTTGACAGAAGTGAAACCTGTTTCAGGTTTCCTACTGGTGATTGGCGGTTGGCTGGGCTTTCCCTTACCCCATTTAACCAAATGCCAAAATGCAACCATGTCCCTATCTTAGCATAATACAGCTCTTTCCAATATTGCGCGTCCCGTTCCCTTTTTGGCTTTATATTGCACTAACTTGTACTCCACCCTCGCATTGTGGATCCTGTCCCTGTTTTTAGACCTTACCGCCGTCGCTAATGCTTTGTATGCCACCCTGCATGGTTTCCCATACCATGAGTCAACCGATGCCTTAGCAGAGTTTTTGATTTTTGAATATTAGTTATAAAGAAGTCCTTCAGCTTGTTAAAAAGCTCAATATGAACGGAAGTAACGCTGGACTTGTTTTCCTGCTGCACAGAACAATTTTGGATGTCTGTAGTCGCCTTTACCACCAGGTGGTTGATAGCCTCCAACTGATCCTCTTTATTTAGTAGATTTGACCACTTTACTCTCCTGGTATCATTACTTAGATGTAATTCTACATCCACAGGAAAGCCAACAACTACGTGACTGCCTACTGGGACAAGTAATAACACCAGTGGGTTGTGATCACTTTCCACCCTCTCCAAAACGATCATATCTATTAGACAGGGCCAGTATTCCTTATTAATCGATATATAGTCAATTCAATTCAATTAGTTTGTTTGTTACGGAACTCCAACGGAAGTCCACAAAAATACACCAATACAATAAAAGAAACATGCTTTATAACAAATACAAAATTCTACCTTAAGCAGTCAGCATAACTTTACACATACCAACTAAACTAAAAAAATTAATTCTAATAAATGGGCAGGAATGTTTTAAAAAATTTAAATATTCTATGGCAAATCATTTCATTTGGAGGGGACAACACAAAAGATCGGGCCTCCTGAGCAGAACGAATATTAAATTTGATAAATGAGGGTCTCAAAAACATTCGCTTTGCCCTTAGAAGTTCTGGAAACACAAATAGCACATGATTGAGATCCTGTATTTGGGAACAGCACAATTCACAAATTCTCTCCTCTCTAGGAGTTTTTTCCCAAATGCCCATTACTTCTCTCAGGGGCAACACAAGTAGTATTAACCTTCCGGTTCCATGTGGGAATTCCATGAAAGATAGGGCTCCCTGTCGCACTCACACAGATCACCTCGTTGCAGGCTTTAAGGTGACTTAAAGCTATATCTCTTACTGTACTAATCGTGCTTACTGACTTCTTTAGAAATGACTTCAATACAGGCTTTGGCATGGGTAAATCACAATTTAAATTAAGCCCAAATAAATGGTTTGCATGGGCGAATGATCTAAAAAAAGAAGATTTATCTTTTGATTTTGCAAAAATGTCCAACTTCAAGGCGGCCCTTAGAGTGCCCTGATTCCCCCAAAAGAGGGAGTTCCCCCACCTCGAGACCGCTGCCAAAGAAGAAGTATAAGAAGAAACTCAATGGAATTCCAAACGAAGAACATGTGGGGCAGACAAGGAATTTAAATTACAAATTTGACGGAAAAACCGGCCTTCCGCCTTATCAAAAGAGAGCCAGTAATTCCTATCCAAAACTTCTGCAGCATAAGTTAATGTCGGGGGGATTTTAACCTTAAATACTGACAGAACGTGAATAAAATGATGTCTCCCACAGGTCTTATAAAATCTAATTAAAGCTTCAGCCTGGGAGGCGGCCTTACCAATACACTGTTTGATGTGCTCTGAGTCGCGCCCGTTTTTTGAGAAAACCTTCCCCAAATACAGATACATATTGACCAGTTCAAGTTCTTCCTGCCCCAACAGCCACTCATACCCTTTCTTTATTCTAAAACCTTTCTTGCGAAAGACAAAAATTTAGCTTTTAGCAATATTAATTTTCACACAATGGTCCTCCCATATTTAGTCGAGGCATCCAGACGGTGCTGAAAGCCAATGAGGGTTAAATCAAAAAATGCAACGTCATCTGCATATAGTAGAGAGCTAATGGACATTGTACCAATTCTAGGGGTGTCCCCCTTCACTAAGTTTAATTTCTCGGGGAGGTCATAAATATAAAAAGAAAACAGAAGAGGGGCCAACAGGCAACCCTGCTTGAGACCATTATGTGTATTAATCCTACAGGCAAACTCCTGCGAGCCACCCATCATCACTTGACACCAAGTGTCTGTGTGTAATACTATTATGAGGCCCAGGAGGTGGTATGGCATACCAAGATGAGAGAGCTTTCTCCACAGCGTCTGACGATCTACTTTATCAAACGCGGTGGAGAAATCAATAAAATCTGTGTAGACTAACATGCTTTTTGGGAAAACATATTTCTCCACGATGGTCTGGACGACCACAATATTATCCAGCGTTCCGTGGTTCTTTCTGAAACCTGTCTCTTCTGGCGGTAAGATGTTCTGGTCTTGGGCCCACTGCTGCAAATGCTGAAGTATACTTTTTGCAAATAATTTGCCTGCAGCTTCCAGCAGCGTGATCTGTCTAAAGCTAGTAGGTGACCTTTTTGAGCCCTTTTTATAGAGCGGAACTATGATACTCCCCTTCCAAGAGAAGGGAATACTAATTGATTGAAAGCAGAAGTTAAACAAAGGCACCAGGAAAGCTCCCCATTCAGCTGGATCCTTTTTAATTAGCATAATCGGTATACCATCCGGTCCTTGTGCACCGGAGGTTCTAGCATTCTTTATATAGCCCATCACTTCAGCCCTTGACGGGGGACCATAATCAACAACGACAGCCTCCTCTATTACAGGCATCTGAAAAGGCACTGAGCTGTTCAGTTTATATAATAGTGAAATATAGTCCACCCACTCACTTTCTGGAATCGGAATGGGGAGTGCCCTCTGTCTAGAATCACAATACTCTGCGATCAGGTGCCAATACTTTTTTGAATCTTTGGCTCTCGCTGCTTCTCTCAACCTTATCCATTTAGCATCCATCTCGTCTCTCTTCACTCTTAATTTGTAAGGGCCTCTAACTCACTATAGGCGATTAATTTCCTGTTGCACACCTGTAGAAAATTGTTTATATTGCTTCTGAACTAAATTGTTAATTTCATGGTTTAAAGCCTTCAGGATAGAGGGAACCTGATTTACTCTACGTCGGCCAGAAGATACTGAGCTTAAATTT
The DNA here is from genome assembly GCF_964261635.1 of Lissotriton helveticus. Lineage (NCBI taxonomy): Eukaryota > Metazoa > Chordata > Amphibia > Caudata > Salamandridae > Lissotriton > Lissotriton helveticus. The sequence continues at coordinate 52,181,459 of NC_136062.1, read as the reverse complement.
TTTATCTCCCTCATTTGTGCCTCAAACAATTGCATGATATTAACGGAAACATTGCAGTGCTGTTCTGGGAAAGTTTTTTTCACTATCGCACCCACCTCAGCGGTATTTTTTTGTATCCAAAATGAACGACCATTATATTTATTAAAAACCATCGAGCACCGGCACAAGTGCACTCGATTCTGTGCAAATAGGTTAAAGGCCAAAGTTAAGCTTATGACACTGTGATCACTCCATATTGACGGGATAACCTCTAAATTTTCACAGGCCCCAAACATTTGGTAAGAAATGGCTACGTAGTCCAATAGGCTTTGTGTACGAGAAGAATGAAAGGTAAATTGAGCTGTTTTATCTACTGGCATCCTCCCATTTAGGATGACCAAATCTACACTTCTAATGCTAACAAGCAGAAGGAATCCCCATTTGTCCGTTTTTATTTTATCTGGTAAAAAGGATTCGGGAATATGCCAGATTTCCTCTTTGTCTGGGTTAGCATATATTGCCTGCGACGAATTAGACATTTTTGCATTTAAATCTTCCACTAATACCACTAACGGGCATTCTTTCATGGTGGCTATCTCATTAATAGATACAAAGATTTAACTCAACAGATGGTCGTAATTATTCCCTGGGGGGATATAGAGATTTGCCACCAGGAAGAAGGTGGACCTACCGAACTCTCCCAAACATGCCAACTTCAGACAAATGCAGAGATTTGATGGATGGTAAAAAACTTTCTGATACCAATTAATACTGTTCTTAAGCAAAATAGAGACCCCCCCCCCCACTGGCATGTCCCCTTTCAGAGTGCTTAGCATAGCAAGAGAAAGTAAAAAAACCTGTTACAATCAAAATCTTTGCACGCCCAAGTCTCTTGTAGGCATATAATCAGAGGATTTAAAGATTTTAAATAAGTTCAATTTTTCCTCATCATGCCCCAGACCGGCCATATTGCAGGACAAAAGTAGCACCCCCTGGCTACCTCAGAGGAGCACTTCTTTCTACCTCTGGATAGTTGGTATTCAGGGTTTTTGCTACCCAACTCCACTGGGCTAAGTCATCTTCTTTATTAGGGGAATGACGCACGACTACAGAATCAGACACCAAATGTATTGATCGACCCTTTTAATTTAGTGAGACCATAATATTTTTAGCGTTGCCCATAGGAAACTCGAAGTCGGGGCCCATAGCGTCCAACACCACAGAATTACCCGGCCTCATATCTTGTGAGCATAGGATTGTACTACACCTGGTAGAAAAATCCTCAGACTTTGATACAGAAGTTATATCTAACCCTCGTTTTAAAAAGTGCTCACAGTTCTGTATGGCTAAGTTGGCCACTAACAAAGAACAAAAGGTGACGCTAGAAAAGGAAACATTCTTGTTCTCAATAATATTCACATTTAGAATATCCCTGCTTTCTAACAACTTCAATGCCTCTATTTCAGAAAAAAGTTTGAGAGTGAGTCCTCTATTTATCAGGTCGGATTCGGTCTCAAATAAGCAGATGAAATCTACTATGGGCGATGAAGCGGTCTGCACCATATTCGCTTTCTTTGTGGCGTAACTATAACAAAGAGTGAAGTATCACCATAGGAATCTGAAGGAGATTCTGAATGGGATGTATTTTAGAGCCAAAGAGGTATTACCCTTTGTTAAAAAAAACCTCACTCATCAACCTGGTTGGTGACATGCTTCATCATCGGGGTCCACCCTGATGACCGAGTGTCACCAGGGCGTGCTGCAACACCTGATTTATGCACCCGCGGTCTTACTGGATGATTTTTTCCTGCTCAATGAAGTGGATTGCTGATTCTGCTGGTTAAGAGGAGGATCCGAGCTCATGACTACGTGCAAAGCAACGTCCGATGCAGCAGGTATACCAACAGCAGGAAACTCCATTTCTGATGGATTCGAAGGGATATATAGGCTATGTTGTGACTGTTGGGACCGTTGGATTGAATGATTACCACAGGGGCCAGGGCCCAAGTTTGTCCTTGAAGATATGTCCAGTAAAGAGCCAATTGAGTCATCTTCCGCGCCTGATCTTATCTGACCCCTTGCCACTTCTTGGGACATTATCAGACTCCCCGTGGGACCATAAGGGTTTCCCTGAGCTTCCCCTATAGACAGGAGGGGCGATGTTACTGAGGAAAACTTGGAATGCAGACTGTCTTGCCCCAATGTTGCCTCCGCAGGAGCAGTCAAGGGAGTTTTCTGAAAGAAAACCGTAATAGTTGATTGAGATTTATAACAAAGGTGTTGTAAATTCTTAGTTCCACTGTATGATCTCCTCAATTTCCTTATACAACTAGGAGATCAGGTAAGTACGCGTCCAGAGTGTAATTTTCTGGAAGTCATCTCATGCATAGGTTACACCTCTCACCCACTACCACGACCGCCTCGACCGCTGAAATACTCTTGAAGTATAAGATGTCCCCCTATAGAAGTCGACCAGGCAGCGGCGTGTAGTGGTGGGCTGAGATAATCTGTAAATATAAAACTTAGCTCAGCAGCTTGTCAGTTCCCTTCACGCATCCACCATTCGCCAGCGTCTGCAGCCCTCGCAGCAGGCTCTCAAGGAGCTTTAAATCCCGGACTAAAACTGCAGCAGAGGTCTCAACTTCGAGCGTAACGGTATTTATCTCAGACACTTGCCACAGCAGCACAGGTGAAGTGAAACAAAATGGACAAGATGTGGCAGCTGGGGTAGTCGCTCCTGTGCGCACCTACTTGCAGCCTACACCTGCACCGGCACCACAAGCCAAGCACAAGCCAAGCACAGGCACCACCACCTCTCTGGATTCAAACGAGGTTCACTCACCTCCCCTGCCGAAGGCACCATGACCAAATGCTGCCTCAGGTTCCGCGCACCTCACTGGGGCTCAATCAGCTGCTAGGCGCACGCCCCTGCTCTGTTCTTTAGATCAGTTCACGCCTAGGCTGCATGGTGCCAGAGCTCTCCCGTGGTAACAGAGCTCTCCCGCAGTACCAGAGCAAGATTTTTCACGGCTTCCTGGCTGCGGGTAGCGGGTTACGGTAATACGATGTTGCGGTTTCACGGATCCCACCAAATGCCGCTGCCGCTCTCGCTTTGCTCCGCTTCTCGCTCTGCTACCCGCTCTGCTTCCCGCTCGCTCTTGCGTTGCAAAACCAGGAATACATCTCGACCCACAACTATAAGTGGGAGAGCCATGCTTGTCTGATTTTGCCCTCCCGGTGACCGCCCTTATTCCATGCTCCAAACAGAGCGCTTTTAGCTGTAAGGCCGCCTCTGACCCTTTCTTAATGGGATTCAATGTTAGTTGCGGGATATCCCATTGCAAGTCCTCCTCATGGCCTAAATCTACATCATTCATATCTTGTGGTTCGAAGGAACAGTTAAAATCCCCAGTGACTAATATGTTTCTCTCTCCTTTATACAGGTTGAGGAAGGAATCAAGAAGGGCGACAGTACCTGAGGCTTTCCCTCCAGGCAACCCTCTAGCATGAACATTAAAAAGTATAAGGTCCTCAACACCGAGGACTTTTATCTTAATTATTAAAATATCATTGCTATCAGAATCCAACTGCTGTACTATATACCTGTCACTCTGTCTCACCCAAATAGTTAGCCCCTCCATCAGTCTCCCCCTTTGGCCAGCAATAGTAGTTTTATGAAAATGTATATAGCCAAGTCTAAACTCGGGATCCACTGACCATGTTTCTTGAAAAACTACAATTTAATTGGTTTCAATCAAAGATAGCCAATATGATGACAATAATTTGTTCTTCAGCCCGGCAATATTCCAAGAGGTCAAGCCAAAATTAGGTAGCCCATTGCTTGATTTATCAGATGTGTGCACCCAGCTACCCCCAGTTGCTACACATGTGTCGGTTTCATCAGACAATGGGCTCATTTCTTCTTGGTGTATCTTAATCGGGCTTTCACATAGCTCAAGAGTATTCATTCTAATATATGGTCCATCTAATGGGATATCTATTGGGATAGTTGTTGCAAGAATGGGACCCCCTATATTCTTGCAATTTTGGTTTAGACCCAGCACTCCCTTGTCCCTTCCAGCTGAGTACACAGGGGAAGATGTTTGAGTATAGGACCCAGTCAGTCATTTTCCTCTAGTGTGCTCAGTGCCTCATATCTATTGTGGGTCGGCACTAAACAGTTGGTAGGGCATAACAGCTGTCCTGGGTTCCTATAGGTACCCCCTCTAGAGTTTGTGCTTACTTGATAATAAAAAAAACAATTGGGAGGACATTGATAGCGTCTTTATGTCTTGCAAAGGGTGCAGCCCAGTCTAGGATACACTGAACTATGTTCGGTGACCTAAAACTTAAGACTACGCTGTCCCCGGCCAAACCTTTTTCAGATTTACCTACCCAGGCCACCCTTCTAACCCTCATAAATTCTTCAAATATATGATTTCCAAGCCCAGTTTTTAGATTCAGAAAATGAAGGGCCTTGTACTTTAGTGACGACCAATAATCCCAGTCTCGGAACATTAGCCTCGGGCACCCCTTATACCATTAGAACACTATGGTATGAGGGGTGCCCTCGGGCAGAAGATCAAGAAAGACATTCATCGACTTATCCCCTCCCTCACCCTGTAATCTCCTCACAGGGTCAGTTGGCCCTTTCTTGCATATGTGTGGAATGTTAGATACTGGTGTAGATGGAGCAGGAGGGTTTGGGGGCACTCTGTGATAGAAGTAGAGGAGTGTGGGCGGGCCGCTACCTGTCATTGTAGTCCAGATATGTTTACCACCTGGCTAGGCCCCATATCCTCTGGGTAGCTACCCCCTAGTTGCATAGTTGGGACTTTAATTATATGTCCTCTATTTTAGCTAATCTCTGATCTATTGCCACTAGTCTAAGCATGAGAGGATCAATTAAAGCTGATAATTTGGCTTCCATCTGCTTTAAAAAAACGTCTTTAGCCTCTTTAGAATCTAAGCGTTACAACCCCGGTAAAATAGGATCTATCCTTGCTACGCCTACCCCAGATCGTTATTGACCAACTGATGGAACTAAAATCCCTCCCCTCCCTGGAGCCATTCTTATTCTTGGCTTTCTTAGAAACCTGTAGACTGGTTTTGGGGGCACTGCGCAATTTCCTTTTCTTTGTTTGGGCAGTATTTTTAGGGGCAGCTGCTAGTTTTTGCTGTCTATTAAGAACATTAGAGGGAGTGGCAGCGGAGGAGGAAGATATGCTGTCCCCAATACCAGAGTTTAAGGAGCCTAACTGAAGCCTACTGTTAATGTTAACAATGGTTGAGGGCATAGCGTTGAGCCAACAATAAAATCTTGTGAGATAGTATGTCCAGTAGGCAAACTTAAGGGGTCAATTGAGAGCCTCCTTTCAGTCATCTCGATTTCGTGAATTAACACGGACTCGGCCCGATTAAGGAAGGCACCTAACCACTCCCGCCTCCGTCCCCCCTTGCGCGTGGTCTTACTCATACCCAAACTAAGTAGGTGATGCCAATTAGATAAAGGATCTGCTTATTTACAAATACTGATGTTCTTTAACAGGATAACACACTCCCTTCAATACAAAACCAATAACACAAGCTTACTTAGTGTCCCAGAGTCTATGGTGGGGGGTGGCCCAGCCCAGCCTCCTACGGTCGCTGATGGGCGCGGACGGGCCCGCCCTTGGCCAGGGCTTCGCCCGGGCACGCCTGAGCGCGTCCCGCACTGCGGGAGTCGTGGAGCCCTTAAGAAGCGCGTCCTGGCACTCCCCTGTTACAGAGGATGCGGGCGCCGACCAGGGGATGCTGGGAATTGTAGTCCGGGAGGCGGGAACAGCGTGAGGGCCGGTGTGGCATTGCGGTCTCTTCCGACCGTTTTTGGAAGGCAGCAACAGTAGCAGGCAGGTGAGCACCAAGAAACAGAAGAACCCACGCTGCGAGAGTCGTAGAGCCCTTAAGAAGAGCCTCCTGGTGCTCCCCTGTGATGCGGGATGTGTGTGCCGACCAGGGGATGCTGGGAGCTGTAGTCAGGGAGGCGGGAACAGCGTGAGGGCCGGTGTGGCGTTAGGGTCTCTTTCGACCGTTTTTGGATGGCAGCAACAGTAGCAGGCAAGTAAGCACCAAGAAACAGAAGAACCCGCTTTGTGGGAGTCGTGGAGCCCTTAAGAAGCGCATCCTGGTGCTCCCCTGTGACGCGGGCTATGTGCGCCGACCAGGGGATGCTGGGAGCTGTAGTCCGAGAGGCGGCTACTGCGTGAGGGCCGGTGTGGCGTTGCGGTCTCTTCCGACCATTTTTGGATGGCAGCAACAGTAGCAGGCAGGTGAGCACCAAGAAACAGAAGAACCCGCGCTGCGGGAGTTGAGGAGCCCTTAAAAAGCACCTCCTGGCACTCCCCTGTGACGCGGAATGCGTGCGCCGACCAGGGGATGCTGAGAGCTGTAGTCTGGGAGGCAAGAACAGCGTGAGGGCCGGTGTGGCGCTGCGGTCTCTTCCGACCATTTTTGGATGGCAGCAACAGTAGCAGGCAGGTGAGCACCAAGAAACAGAAGAACCCGTGCTCCCGGAGTCGTGGAGCCGTTAAGAAGCCCCTCCTGGCCCTCCACTGGGATGCGGGATGCGTGCGCCGGCCAGGGGATGCTGGGAGCTGTAGTCCAGGAGGCGGGAACATCCTGAGGGCCGGTGTGGCATTGTGGTCTCTTCCGACCATTTTTGGATGGCAGAAACAGTAGCAGGCAGGTGAGCACCAAGAAACAGAAGAACCCCTGGTTATCTAAATAGCCCGTCAAGCACATTGTGGGACTGACACAAGCAGGGCCGGACTGGCCATAGAGGGCACCGGGCATTTCCCCAGTGGGCCAGCGGGGTGGGGGCCGGTTTTGTGGTCATGGGGGGGTTTAGTCACTGGGGGCCGGTTTTGCAGCAATTTCGGTCCCCTGTAACAAAGGCAGGAGCAATGCTTCTTACTAGCACCCCACCCCACGCTCGCGCCACACTCTGCTGGGTGATAATCCTCCAGGACTCGTTGCTGTTCCCAGTTCTGCCCTGGATGCACGTTCATATAACTCCTTTGTCTGAGAAGCAGAGATCTGGATAAACACCATAGCTTCTATAATTAGGCACACTAAAAATAGAATCTATTTGTGCTTCTGCCAGTATAGTTGATCAATATTACATTAATCGAAAATGCAGCAATTGCTGTAGTTTCCTTAACACAATTTCCCAATCATTAAGTACTTCTCAAATCAGATCTATCCTCTAAGAAGAGCAAGACGCCAGAATCTGCCTGCAATAAGTACCATAAGCAAGTACTGACACCTGAGATAGTACAGGCATGTTGTCTCATTGGCAAAGATTGTCAGCACAGATCTTTACTTTTGTTGACTTGCGAGAAGGTGACAAGCATGAGTAAAAAAACTCAATTAATGGGCTGTGGATGATGTAGGAGCGAAAACAAAGGAGGAGGGAGAATTATCTATACTGGCTGCACACATTAGGCAATTATATGAACATTCAAGGCAGTTTATAACTCAGTGAGACTTAAGAGAAATTATATGTTAATGCTATCACTCGTGATTGAAGTAGTGAGGGAGAATTAAACCACCAGGAATATGAGAGAATATCATGATACCGAGGATATTGGACATCGGATAAAGGAAAGCATGTAAATAAAATATAATGAGGAGATACCCTTACGGGATTGATTCCAGCGCGATATAAGAAATAAAAATAAATAAAAAAATATTTATTTAATTGTTTTGAAAAGTACTGTGTGTAACCTCAAGTTCACTCCAGCACACTCAGAAAGTTAAAAAAAAGCAGCTCTGATACAACAAGGTAGTTAACTTACAGTCATAAGTTGAGGAAAACCCAAGACAGGTATCTTCAACCCCAAAGGCAAGTCATGAAGACAGTCCTTCAGTTAAATTAATGTCTTAATAAGACTTTGTTGAGGAGCTTCCTGTTTCAGAGATAGCTTGATTGTTGGCAAACTGGGGGTTCAGTAGTGCATATCCTTCTTCTCTTGATATTTCCAAAGAAGGATCTGAGTTGCTGGGTCTCTATCTCATAGTTATCCAGGTTTCTGGGCTGGCAAGGAGTACCTTTGACAAATTGGGTGCAGGGTGCCACACTCTGTGATGTCCACTTCCCTGAAGTGTGGCACATTTTTTGTCACAGAAAGCACTGTTCCACAAAAATAAAAAGGGAGAAAACCTCTCCTGGAGCTTCATGTCAGGCTAAGCCAATGCAAAGGTGTGGCTAACTTTCCCCTACACTCCCTTCCAACCCCTCTCCTAATTCAATTACAGGGGCTTCCATCTGCCCGCGGTGTAGGAAGTGGGGGTGGGCGTGGTTCCAGTCATCACTGTCTTTCTCCCTTTGTAGACCTGTCCAGGTAGCAGTTCTTCTCTCACCAGATGTCTCCTTTGTCTCAGCCCAGGCCACTTTACACCTCATTAAGGCAGCTTGGCACGGCCTTTCAGAGGCTGCCAGGCAGAAGGGGCTGCTACAGAGCTGAACTGAGTAACTTTAGTAGAGCAGTTCTATACCTTATTTCCTAAAAAAGTATTAATAAATCCAACCTTGGCTAGTTGTTGGATTCAGTGCAACTATTCATTTGACAATTTGAATTATTATTTTAGCTCACTCCCATCAAAAGTTATACTTTATTAATCTATATATATATAAAAATGAATGTATGTCTGTCTGTCTGTCTGTTTGTCCTTTATGCATTACTACACCATTCATCCCATCGCCATGAAACTTTAGGAAGTTGTTGAGTACACTCCCGCGAAGATTTCTGGCATAACATTTTTTTTAAATATCGGCCCCCCAGGGCCCTCATAATCTTTTGAATACTGATGTACGCACAGGACGGAAAAACAAAAATCGCCTTGAAACTTTGGGAAGTTGTTGAGCACACTCCCGCAAAGGTTTCTGGAATAATTTTTTTTCAAAATATCGGCCCCCCCAGGTCCCTCATAATCTTTCGAATACGGATGTACGCACCAGACGGAAAAACAAAAAATCATGTATCCACAAGCACTCGAATAAATAAATAGAATTAAAACACCATTCATCCGATCGCCATGAAACTTTGGGAAGTTGTTGAGTCCACTCCCGCAAAGGTTTCTGGCATAATGTTTTTTTAAATATCAGCCCCCCGGGGCCCTCATAATCTTTCGAATATTGATGTACGCACCAAACAGAAAAACAAAGAATCGTGTATCCACAAGCACTCAAATAAATAAATAGAATTAAAACAACACTTTGAAATGTTTTCCATATTAAAATGAATAAGTTTCAATAAAAATGACACAACGTAAATTGAACGTTTTCATAACGAGTTTCCTTGAATTTCCTTTCTTCGGGGATCGCAGCAACGCGTGACGGGTAAGGTAGTGGTAAATAAAGCCTTCCTTTGTTAGCCTCTGGAGCTAATGTAGTACAACAGGGAAAAACATAATTAGTAGTTTTCCCTCACCACGGTATATGAAACATCTTTTATAATGTCCCTGCTTACTTTAGCATGGTGCCCCACCATTGAAGCACCTACAGCAGACCTTAGGGTGACATATATTTAAAAATAAGTTTGTTTTAGACTTTGGAAGTAAATTTTTTACATAGTCAAATTCGGACATAGTTTTATTATAAGAGCAGCCTGCAATGCACGGCTGGCTTTTAAAATGACAGCAGGTACAACAGCAGTGCACACTTAGATGCATTAAATCTTCTGGGCCTCTAAACCTACATGTTCTACCATATACTAGGAACTTAGAAATAAGTTGTCAGTACCAATTGTAAATACACCTAATTAACATGTACCTTTCAAACAATGCACTGTCCCTGGGCCTGGTTAGCAGGGCCCAGTACACAATCAGAGTCAGCAAACGCCAGTATCAGTTACAAATGTGGGCAAAACATGAGTGGACAGCTGCAAAAAGCCCAGTTTTCTTGCCCCACCCCAGTCGAAACACACCTAGGAGACTCAGCCCAACCATGGGAGAGTTTACCTAGCAAGTGAAGAAAACTGGCTATACCATTGCAGGGCCTACTCTGATTTACATCCTCCTTCCTTTCAAGGTCACTCCCTCCGGGCAGTTGACCCATCTCAAGAGTAACAAGGCCCATTTTAAATTGAATTTTCACTCCAGTGGTTTCTGTTTCCTCCCAATTTGTTTCTTTGGGTAATGAAGCACTCACCTCTTCTATTCCTTACTTTTCTAGGAAAAATGCCTAGCTTACCCACAGAGGGCGCACAATACTTGAGCAACCCCACCATGAAAAGCAGGGTCAGGGGTCTTAACTTGCTTTTTGCTGTGGGGTTGCTCCCATGCCAAGTACAGTGCTACCAGGAAGACCAGCACCCAGCAGAGGCTACTGACAGCTGTCAGAATCCAAAACCACACCCTAAGGTCTCCACTGACAGATGGCTGAGTTGCTTTAGGGGAATATGTAGGTTGCAGGAACCTCTCTCACTGTTTAGAGTAGGGGGCTGCTACATTGTATGGCAGTTACCCTTCTTTTGCTCTCACTTCTGTGTTTGCTGTGGTAACACCCTGCTGCTAAACAGCTGCCTGACTGCTCAGGAATTTCTTGGGGTCAGATGAAGCCTTACCAGTGCCATCTTTGGACTTCTCCCTTACTGGATCAGAGAAGGCCCTTGGCTCACTGGATCCCCTCAAAGAGTGGCTTACCTTTCCTCTTCATTCTCCCTTTTTGTGAGACCCTAGTCACCTGTAGGGTATGGTCCCTGGGATTGTTGTGTTGGGGCTGCCCTAAGCGACCGCCTACCTCTGGAATCAGAAGTAGGGGTCAAGGAGAGACCATGACCCCTGGTTCAAGGCCTGCACTCTCCCCAGTAGCTCCCCCTGCCAGTCGTTCCAAAGCAGAGCCCTTCTGAGCAGGGTTTAAGCCTGCAGCCCGACCCTGCGCCGCAGTTCCTCCTTGCCTGCTGTGCGCCTGGTTTGGTAGGGTAATCTCCCCTTGGTCAAAATTGTTGTTCTTCATTGTTTGCCTAGTTATTTTGTAGTGTTCACTGTGCGCTTGTTTTTTTCCCTGCATTCCTCACTTTTTGCCTCATCTTTTCCCGCTGCTGCTGCCCCACCCACCGCGCCCCCGTTCTGGCCTGCTCCCACGACCTCCCTCTGTGCCCACCCCCTCCCCTACTTATGGCAACCGATGCGCGGTCGTGCGCAGTGGGCGTGCCTAAGGCAAGCCCTTCTGTGCCCACCGAGCCTGGACCGCGCAAAGCGCCAGAAGCCCTGGCCCCCGAGAACACCAAGACACTAGACTCCGATACAACGCCAACACCCTCCATGCACTCAACACAGGCCGTTCCACCACCTGCTTCCAGGCCACCCCGAAGCACGCCCATGGACACTTCACCTGCCGAAACTGCAGCTTCACCAGCCAACGAACCCTGGTATGTCCCGCCTGTCCCACCTGTCCCACCAGGGAAGGCAACAATGCATACTACTCAACACCCACTCAGTCCACAAGCATGCCGTTAAACTCTGGGACCTTCTCGACTCATCCTCCCCAGACGTTGCCTTTCCGGTGGAGACCTGGATGAACGCCTCCTCAGCGTAGATATAGCCATAGCCATCCCGGACAACTACAAGATAACCCGCAGGGATCGTAACAACAACCCAGGAGAAGGAATCGCAATCGTTCACAGGAACTCCATCAGAATTTCGACCAACACCGAAGACTCCATCAGCATGGCCGAACACCTACACTTTCAAATTCACGTAGATCACAACACCACACTCAGAGGAACCCTTGTCTACAGACCCCCAGGACCCCGACCACAGTTCAGTGACTCCATCGCCGACCTCGTCAGCACGCACGCCCTCGCCTCTGCAGACTACATCCTCCTCAGAGACCTGAACTTCCACCTCGAGAACACCAACGACAGCAACTCCAAAAACCTTATCGACAATCTTGCCAACCTTGGACTCATACAGCTCATCACGACACCCACCCACTCTGCCGGACACACGCTCGACCCCATATTCTCCGCCAGCAACCACGTCGCCTTCAGCCACACCACCGAACTCCACAGGAGCGACCACCACTGCATCCACTTCTCCTTCGAGAAACGCATCGCACACAACCAACCTCAATGATTCCCATTCCACAGCTGGAACACAGTCACCGAAGACCAGCTCCTCACCACCCTCGCCCGGAACCCTCCATCCAAGCCCTCCGACAGCACCGCATGAGGCCACAACTTCAGACAATGGATCGACAACTGCGCCAACACCCTCGCCCCGATCAGGAAACCCTGAAACAGGCGCACCAACGCAAGTGCCATCTGGTTCAACGCTGATCTCCAGAACTCCAAGCAAATCTGCCTAAGACTCGAGCAGCAGTGGCGCCAAGACCAGACACCTGACAATCATGCAGCCCTCGTGAACGCCAGATGCAAGCACCACTAACTCATCAGATGCGCCAAAAGAACCTCTTTCAAGGAACACATCGACAACAACGCATACAACAGCAAGGAGCTCTTCAGTATCGTGGAATAACTCACCACCTCCAGTTCCAGCTCCAATGACATCCCGCTGTCGCAAAAACTCTGCAACCCCTGGTTACCTTCTTCCATCGCAAGATCGCAGACATCCACAACAGCTCCGACACCCAAACCCCGACGACAGATGCCCACCCCCCTGAATCAACGCCCACCAAACACACCAACCTCCTGCTCTCCTGGAACAATGTCAATGACATAGACACCATCAAAATCATGAGCACCATCCACTCTGGCTCACCGTCCGACCCCTTCCATCACCTCGTCTTCAATAAAGCAAGCTTCATCATCGCACCCCAACTCTGAAAGATCATCAACAGCTCCTTCAAGACCGCCACCTTTCCGGAGAGCTGGAACCACGCCGAGATCAACAGCCTACTCAAGAAACCGAAGACGGACTCAAAGAACCTCAAGAACTTTTGACCCATCTCCATGCTCCCGGCGAAAGTCATTGCAAAGACCGCCAACAGACAACTGACCCACTTCCTGGAGGAGAACAACATCCTGGACTCCTCCCAATCCGGCTATTGCAGCAATTACAGCACCAACGACATCAGGACCCTGCTGGACAATGGCAAAACCGCGGCCCTCATCCTCCTGGACTTCTCGGCCGCATTCGACACAGCCTGCCACCACACCCTGAGCAATTGCCTCCACAATGCAGGGATCAGTGACAAAACCTTGAACTGGATTACCTCCTTCCTCACCGGCAGAACCCAGAGAGTCCGCCTCCCCCATACCTATCCAAGCCACCACATTCACCTGCGGCGTACCCCAAGGATCATCCCTCAGCCTCACCCTTTTCAACATCTACATGGCACCACTCGGCTACATCGTCCGAGCACACCACCTCTACATCATCTTGTACGCCGACCACACCCAGCTGATCCTCTCCCTCACCAAGGACCCGGCCACCGCCAATCCAACCTCCGTGAGGCAATGAAGGCCAGCCGCCTGAAACTGAAAAGACGGAGGTCCTCATCCTCAGCTCCACCCCCTCCGCATGGGACGACTCCTGGTGGCCTGCCACATTGGAAGCTGCCCCGACACCCACCAAACATGCACGCAACCTGGGATTCATCCTGGACTCAACGCTCTCCATGACCCAGCAAGTCAACGCGGTCTCCTCTTCCAGCTTCAACACCCTCTGCATGCTCCGCAAGATCTACAGATGGATCCCCACCGAAACCAGAAGGACGGTCACCCAAGCCCTCATCAGCAGCAGGCTGTACTATGGCAAAGCCATCTACGCAGAAACCACGGCCAAACTCCAGAAAAGACTACAATGCATACAAAACGCCTTCTTGGGTCAGGCTGGGTCATCTCTGAAGAGACCTGACTGCTGACAGCCAAAGTTGACCCTGTTATCCAAGTATCTTTTTAGCCATGGTTCCCATGCCACTGATTATCAGAGTTGGGGTAGGTTTTGCTTTCCTCCTTTCTAGGGTTCTGTGGTACTGAGGGGGTCTCTTTGGTGGGCTTACCACCTCCCTCCTTAGGGATTTGTTGGTCTAACCCCCCTTCTTGGAGTATCCTCTCTGGGACTTTTTGGGTATTTTTGTAAACATCCACCTAGCAGCTGATTCCCTCAGTTTCCTGGGACCATATATATTAGAGTCAACTAAATATTTAGCAAAGCTATGTAATTACTGTGTTATGCGTTTCTATGGCCTCTGCTATTTCCATGACAATTAACAGAATCGGAGTGTGTTTGCGTTCCTTGCACGGGCGCACAGCGTTGCTTTGATTTAGCACTTATTCTCCATATTTCCAAACATATTTCCAAACATTAACCCATGTACTCATATTTTTTCCAAAAGTTTCATTTATTTCCGATGGTAGCTTGGGGGAATCGGGTAGTTTGAAACGGTCATTTTGTCCGTGATGTGAAGGTTCAGGATAGGTTGCAGTAGCAAAGTGGGTTTGAAAACACAGGTTTGTGGGAGATATAGTTAGCTTGACAGCAGCCCTAGGGTTTGCCGATGACTATTGGTTCAATGAGAGAGGAGGGGTCATGGTACGTTAACGAGTTTAAAAAGGAAACGGAAACGATGAAGGCAGGTGCCGTAATTAAGCAAGATGCAGTATGAAGCGCAGATACACAGTAACACGAAGGTATGTGACCTAGAGGAGGTGAACCGTAGCATTGGATTATAGAAAAGAATATGGGAAGTTATTGATAAGGGTGTCTCCAACTACGTGGATAGGTTAAGGGGTAGGAATATGAAGGGCTTCAAAGCAATGTTGTTATGAAACAGTTAGAGGGAAAACGCTGCGTGAGGGTTAGTTGCAACACTTGGCATGGATTCTATATATATAAACAGATTTTTTGAAAAGATGCACTGTGTATGTTTCAACGGTCTGGAAAAATAATTTACAGACTTATGTTCTTTTAATTATAGTGAAACCCCTGAAGAAGAGCTAAAGAAAGCTGGAAATGCATTGGGTATAAGATGAGTCACTTCTGAGGATGTTTAATATGTTCTGGCGTGTCGAGAAAAAAGCTTGGATTAGCTTATCTGTGGCATGAGAAGCAGTTGAACGCATTTTGTCTCACGTGTGATTTACCATCGGAAATAAATGAAACTTTTGGAAAAAATATGAGTACATGGATTAATGTTTGGAAATATGTTTGAAAATATGGAGAATAAGTGCTGAATCAAAGCAACGCTGTGCGCCCGTGCAAGGAACGCAAACACGCTCCGATTCTGTTAATTACTTGAAACGTGAACTTGGGCGGATCACGTAGCCCGGGCTGCACGCTCAACAGATGAGTTACGAGTACATGGAACAAAAAAGGAAAAGATAGGTGTGCACTGCAACACTTTATTGGACATTTCCATGACAATACCTTCTGCTGTAGAGAAAAATGAAATGTATATAGTTGAACTAGGACTGTGAAAGGCAGTTATCTGGGAGATCTTTCAGAGGCTGTGGCTAGAGTTTTTCTGTTGAATAAAACATTTTCAAGGCAACATTAACCTGCCTAGATTTCTTGGGAGATGCTACTTTCACACCCTGGTACTCCATGCCTCTGCTTATAAGAGTTGCGGAGGGATTTGCTCTCCTTTTTAAGGTTCTGGGGTACTGAGAGAGTTTCTTTGGTGGGCTTACCACCTTCGTCCTTAGGATTTTGTGGGCCTAAACCCCCCTTCTTGGAGTGTCCCCGTGGGACTTCTTGGGTGCTTGGCTGCTCTTCTATGTACCCACATATCAGATGTTTCCCCTGGTTCCCTGGGACCAGACATCTTATAGTCAACTAGATACTGGTGTAACTTGTCTGATGTACAATTACTCAAAACATTCTCGTTCATTAACAGATTATAGAGCTCCTCATAGGTACTTCCCTTGTTACCCTGTATCCAGCCTTGTAGTGCCTTTACTGAGATGTCAACAAAGACTACTCAATATTGGGTGCTGACTTTCTGGGTGTCCCTGAACTTCATCCTGTATTTATCTGAGGTGAGATAAAACTTTTCTGATCAGACACTGTTTCATGTGGGAGTACGATTCTGCTGCTACCAGCTCTAGGGTCAGGAGCCTAACCCTCCCAGCTACTGGGATCAACTCCTACAAGAATGAACCCCCAGTATTGAGAGCTAACCTTCCTCATTCTAAAGGCCCTGTCAAATGCTGTCAGCCATGTATCTATGTGATCACCCTTCTGGTACTTAGGGTACCTAGGGGCAACCCCCTTGGGCAGCCTTGGGTCAAACCCACCACCCCATGGCATCTTAAACTCTGTTTCACTGCCACCCTTTCTTTTCTCTAACTCCCTTGTCCACTGATTCTTGGACAGGGCAAATGTCTTCTCCTCAAATGCATGTAGGCTAACTGGACCACAAGCTCTCTAAATCTGAACAACAGTTCTGCTTCCTCTTGGGTGGATTCCACACAGCCTCCCCTCCAACTAGATGAAGGACTGGCCCTAGTTTCTGAAGTCCTTCTCCTTTGCCTTCCTAGTGTTGATATTGGCTAGTAACCACCTCTTTCTGAACATCACCCTAAGCTCAGCTACAGTGAGTGTGGGTAGTCTCCCTAAGTTTTTGGTGACAAAAACAAACTTTGGCACCAATTGATCAGAACAATTTAGAAAAATTTAAATGTTATGTAATTGAAAAAATGTGTCTAAATCTAAACAAATTGTAAAATCTATTTTGCTCTAGGTTAATATAATAGATTTTTAAAGATCTTACCTAAAGGCTGGTGTGGTTAAACACAAGTACTGGATCCCACCACTGTGCTCCAAATTTTGGAAGGTAGTGTATTGGTAAGGGCAGATAGGTATCTACACTAAATAATAACATCAAAATCACAAATAAGGTCCAGTCAAGTTCTCAATAAATGAATACTTACTCAAACCTTGGTAGCTTGGCTGTGAACAGACAGGCTTAACTTACAAGACAGGTGTGTGAAGCATTTCAAAATAAAATGACAAAAATCTAATGTAGGAAAATGCAGATATTATTCTTTCAAGATTAAAACTAAAACTAGTGCTTTGAAGCAAATAATGCGCAAAGGGTCGCCCTCGACCAGCACATGACAAGTTTTGCTGCCCGCAATGTAAAACTGGAAATCTTTCTTGATGCAGGAAAGTGGTCCACACATGAGCCAAGGGTTCGAAAGCTCTGATTTGCCTCTTTGTGTCTGGGACTACAATTCCCAAAATCCACCTGGTCAGTCCAAGTGAAATCCAGATGAAGTTTGCCAGCTGGAGTTGCCCATTTTGTTGATGTTGCAGGTAGCCATTTTCAGCACTTTTCTTTTTTTTATATATTTTTTTTATAATTGTTTTTATTGGAATTTTACAGTACATTACAAAATATAGCACATACCTATTAACTGGCAACGAAACATGCCAATCGAAAGAGAAGACTTTAACTTTAAGAAGCAGTCCATGATAGGAAGAAGTGCAAAGTACAGGTACAAATATAAAGTTAGCAGGTAGGTTGGAGACTTTGATATTTAGTGCATTGGTTTGAAAATTGTGAAAAAATGCTTGAAGAGGAAGAGGGCAGGTATAAGGATGATAAGATGGCTGGGGGGTTGTTGAGATGTGTTTTTCAATGCTGTTTTATTTTTGACTCATACTACAGCAATAAGCCAGAACTGTTAGTGGGGTTACTGATTTTAAAGTCATCATTTCTCACTTGATATTGAACATTTTGGCTCAAAGCATCATTGACGTGCTTAGCAAGATGGTTTTGTTTTACTCATAGTATTGCTTTATGATAGTCTTTTCAAAACCTTTTGTGAGAAACCTTGTTGGTCTTGGACAGTGTATTTTGCCTTACACACATATTTTGGCACTATTATCTCGGTTCTGCTTCCTCGAATCTGAGCAACTTGTTGTGCAAGGTAAACGTGAAAATGCAGGCTGACCGACTCGTCCTCACAGGGGACTCTCATAAGAGGGCGGCCCCCTTAGTGCCCCCAAGATGGCATGCAGGACAGCCCAGGGTCCAGGGTCACCCCTCCGTAAGGCGCGTCATGTCCGGCCGGGTAGGGGGGCGGGTGGAAGTATATAAGGCTCCTCCCCCCTGCTGGCGGTCTCTTTGGCCGCTTCTCCCTCGATGTTTCCCTCCCTACCGCTTACCCGGCATCTCAGGGTGGCGGGGGAGAGGTTTGAGTGCTAACATACTATTATTTGTGTTTCAGGCGGAGTTACAGGATGATCTTGAAGATGTCAGTGAGCATGCAGCAGCACTTGTCTTAGATTCACAAGTTGAAGAGATGTCTGTGGTCAAACGTCATGTGACGTGTGCAAGGCTTAGGCCTTCTGTCTGGCAGTACAATGGGTGATGTTGTCTCCTCCTCTTTTGTGCACCTTAAAGCAAAAAAGCAAGAAGAACATCAGTGAAACATGGCATTGTTGTGGTTCAATTACTAGTACAATCAAATATAATATAATTTAGTGTGTGTGGTCAGACTTGTTAGTGTTATTATTATCTCAGTTATTAAAACAATTAACAATACAGTGTAACCATTTGTGAGACTTTGACAACAACAAGGCATTCATGGTGGACTGTACAGTAAACTCAGGAAGGAGAGGAAAGAAAAAGAACAACAACAAAAATACAAATGTAACGGTTTGGCATTGAGCATCACTTGGGATGCAGCACTCAGGGAGATGCAGGTGGCAAATGACAATTGAATCAATAAGCCAAAGGGAACAAAAGGAAGCCAGGCATGTAGGCCTATGGCAAAAGCACAATAACTACCTCCACAAAATGGCCACCAGCCATATGGTCACAACTAGCAGGAGGCCTGGAAAACAATGAACGCAAGCAGGCCTATATGCACAAAATGGCCCCTGGACACATGGTGAGGCTCAGCCAAAGCAAATTATGGCCCACTATTACAAACACACTCACACACTGGGCAGAACATAAGGCATGCTAAATAACATATCTTTAATGCAACAATGCCAAAAACAAAAATCCACGGGGCGTTTAATTTAATACACACAAAAAAAAGCTGAAATACCACAAAAAACACATTTTGTATTTTAATTTTCATCCAATGTCATCTATGGCCAAAATGATATTTAAATTAAACAGACACCACAGAAACAGTTGTTTCATGCATGCATGAGTAGCTCTGGGCCTATTGGTTGGAAAACCCATTGGCAGACTAGGCCAAATAGTGAATCAATTCAAATCAATATTGCTCATTTTTTAAAAAGGTATACACATGGAGAAAATGTAGTGAACTTTGCTACATTTGTGCTGAATAATAGAAGAAAAAAATATTTGCAAAACAACAACCAGCAAGAAGACATGGGCAGTTCACCACAAAGAAGGCATGAAGTCCTATGGCAGAAGAACACTGGTGCCTTCACAAAACGGCCACCAGCCACATGGCCAGGCTACAGCAACAATCAAGAAGCCTACAAAGGGAAGACAATGCATGCTTATGGCAAAAGCACACTGGCTGCCTTCATAAAATATTTAACAAACTACAGGGGCTGTCCGACACCCCTGAACCAGGGACAATATATTATTACACCCAACAATTGGTTCAGGTGAAAAAATACAAAATCAACAATTAAACAATAAACAATAAATCATTAAGGATAGAAAAATGAAGAAGCCTATGCACACACATTGATAGATTTACAAAAACAATTTTAGTTTATTAAAGGTATACTTTTTAAAAACGTTCCTAGAAAGAACAATCACACTAAAAAAAGGGGAGGTGTTGGCAATACCAAAACAAACAATTCAAATGCCAAACAAGTGGTTGACATCAAACATAGAAGGTAAAAAAAGGAACAGCAAAATAAATTATATGTCCTTTTACAAACTATAGCCACAAATAGCGTTGACGGCGTTTCAACCGCTGGTTAACTGTGCGGTCATCTTCAGGACAACAAGTACTTTTGAGCGTACAATTTCTGTGTAATAAAAATTCATAAAATTACAATGCATATATGGGGTAGGCTTCTTCAAAGGAAAAGACTAGGGGAAAGGACCACCAAGTGAAAGAAAGTGGAAATACGATACAGAAAAAACTGGCACCAAACCACAACCACCACCAAAATTAGAAAGATAGCCACCTGAATATAAAACAAGCCAGTCAAAAACATGAAATGGCATAGAGAGAAGGCTTCCACAATCTATGAATAAAACAAATATGTATTGAATGGCAGATATGTATTAAATGACAGACCGCCAGTGTATCAAGACGATACTGTGAATAGATGGTAGAATTACTGCACTTACTGCAAATAGTAGATACCACAGCAAAATCATCCAATTTGAGTAAGGGCGTATAGATACTGCCTTCCAGTTTATCCAAGATAAAAGATTGGGTAGGTGGCCACTAATATTGCCAACTAATCTGCTCAGTTCATAAAATGGCCACCAGCCACAGTGGCCAGGCCACAACAACAATCAATAAGCTTACAAAGGGAAGACAATGCAGGCCTAAGGCAAAAGCACCCTGGCTGCCTTCACAAAATGGCTGCCAGCCACATTACCAGGACACAATAAGAAGCAATAAGCCTACCAAGGGTAGACAATGCAGGCCTATGGCAAAATCACACTGGCTGCCTTCACAGAATTTCCACCAACCACTTGAGGCCACCACAACAAGAAGAAATAAGCCAAGAGGAACAAAGGGAAGACATGGAGGCCTATGGCAAAAGCACACTAACTGCTACCACAAAATGGCCGTCAGTCACATGGTCACAACAACAACAAGTAGGAGGCCATGAAAACAATGAACTCAAACAGGCCTATATGGACACAGACTTTACAAAATGGCTCCTCGCCAGACAAAGGGGGCAGGCTAAACAACACAACTTTAATGGAACACTGCCAAAACGAAAATCCACAGGGCTAAAAAGGTTCGCAAGTTACAACCACACATATCCAACAAAGGCATTTAATTTAACCAACATGCAAAAAAAAAGGTAAAATACCCCAAAAAACACATTTTGTATTTTTAATCCAATGTCATCCATGGCCAAAATGATGCTTAAACTTTATATTCAACAGACACCACAGAAACAGTTGTTTCATGCACCCATAGGTTGTTCTGGGCCTACTGGCTGAGAAAGGCCTACTTTTGGCAGACTACTGGGCTACATAGTGAATTATGGAAATATTGCAAATTGATTTCAAAACATTGAGAAAAATGAAGTGAATTGTGCAATGTGTTTCCTTTATAAAAGAATACAAATTACTCACAAAGAAACAACTGGGCTCCTACCCAAACTAGAGGCCACACACCACAATAAATTTGAAAAAACAACAAAAAGTACAAATAAATATAGGTGCATGGCCCCAATGAAACTAACACCATCAATTTTCAAACTTACTTGTGAAATCACACATTCTAAGTACTCAAATCCAACGATATATTATGCAGTAGACACAAAGAGTGTTCATTACAGCTCCAAATTCAAATGAAAAGTAACCAGAAGATGGACTAAGCACTGGGAGGAGCCTGGGGACATGAACAAGAAGATGGAGAATCTGGGGCACTTCCTTCTGCTTAAAAAAAGAAAAAGGACTCCTTGCACACAAAAGAATAGCCAAATGTAAATTTGAGGAGTTTTTTTTACTCCAAATCATAATTTTGAAAAGGTTTTGATGCTGCTCAGAGAGACAACCTTCTATAGATTGTTGTCACAGTAAACCCTGCGTGTTCGAGAATGCAATCTTCACAAAACCCCCACTAGAAATCCACTGGCACCCTCGTATGACGTGTTCATGATCCCAAACTCTTGCGGGAATATGCGCCCACCTAGAAAATCTCATAGCGCTCACGAATGGCTAGGGAAATATCATCGGCGATCGCAGGTACCTGGTAAGCCTCTGCCATGAGCGCAAATGCATTTCGGGTGCATGAATACAAACAACTATGCTCAGTTGCGGGTTCGGAGTTTTCAGCAACTCCTTGTTCTACACGGAACGCAGAATTGCCAAAATCCCATAACCTCCAGGAGCAGAGCAGAGTTTTACACCCAGGCTTACCCGCGACAGGACACAGCCCAAAACCCAACGTGATACAAAAGGGGATGATGGACGGAGCGTTTCAACAAATCAAACACTCACCCCCAGTCAACTGATCTGGGTTTAATCCATCACCATTCTTTAGTTCACTCAGCCACCCCAGTTCAGACATGGCTATATGCAAATCAGTCTGACCCTGTGCCTTATGGGAACAGTCCAGCCCGAACTGCCAAGCCATGTCTTCCCTGGACCGGAAACAAGCATCCTGGGACCGGTTTCGGATTCATAATCCTCATCAGCCAGGCTATCTTGATTCCAGTGGCCAAGTGAACAAGGGACTCACGTCTGAGCATACCCTGCCACACTTAGGGCGAACAAAGCGATACAAAAGGGGATGATGGACGGAGCGTTTCAACAAATCAAACACTCACCCCCAGTCAACTGATCTGGGTTTAATCCATCACCATTCTTTAGTTCACTCAGCCACCCCAGTTCAGACATGGCTATATGCAAATCAGTCTGACCCTGTGCCTTATGGGAACAGTCCAGCCCGAACTGCCAAGCCATGTCTTCCCTGGACCGGAAACAAGCATCCTGGGACCGGTTTCGGATTCATAATCCTCATCAGCCAGGCTATCTTGATTCCAGTGGCCAAGTGAACAAGGGACTCACGTCTGAGCATACCCTGCCACACTTAGGGCGAACAAAGCGATACAAAAGGGGATGATGGACGGAGCGTTTCAACAAATCAAACACTCACCCCCAGTCAACTGATCTGGGTTTAATCCATCACCATTCTTTAGTTCACTCAGCCACCCCAGTTCAGACATGGCTATATGCAAATCAGTCTGACCCTGTGCACTCCACACCACTTGGAGTCAAGCTAGCCGGGCTGAAGAGAGGTGTTACCTCGAAACCGGTCCGGTCCTCGGATGCTTGATTCCGGTCTGGGAAAGATATGGCTGTTGTAGTTCGGACTGGACTGTTCCCATGGGGCAACAGGGTCAGAGCTGATTTGCATAAAGCCATTATCTGACCCAGGGTGGTGTGGAGTGCAAAAAAACGATGGATTTGGGCCCAGATCTTTTGACTGGGGGAGTGTGTGACATTGATCCACATTCAGTCCATCACTTGTTGTTTTTTGCAATTGCCGCCCTAAGTGCGCTGGGGATGCCCAGACGTGGGTCCCAGGCACTCCACACCACTTGGAGTCAAGCTAGCCGGGCTGAAGAGAGGTGTTACCTCGAAACCGGTCCGGTCCTCGGATGCTTGATTCCGGTCTGGGAAAGATATGGCTGTTGTAGTTCGGACTGGACTGTTCCCATGGGGCAACAGGGTCAGAGCTGATTTGCATAAAGCCATTATCTGACCCAGGGTGGTGTGGAGTGCAAAAAAACGATGGATTTGGGCCCAGATCTTTTGACTGGGGGAGTGTGTGACATTGATCCACATTCAGTCCATCACTTGTTGTTTTTTGCAATTGCTGCCCTAAGTGCGCTGGGGATGCCCAGACGTGGGTCCCAGGCACTCCACACCACTTGGAATCAAGCTAGCCGGGCTGAAGAGAGGTGTTACCTCGAAACCGGTCCGGTCCTCGGATGCTTGATTCCGGTCTGGGAAAGATATGGCTGTTGTAGTTCGGACTGGACTGTTCCCATGGGGCAACAGGGTCAGAGCTGATTTGCATAAAGCCATTATCTGACCCAGGGTGGTGTGGAGTGCAAAAAAACGATGGATTTGGGCCCAGATCTTTTGACTGGGGGAGTGTGTGACATTGATCCACATTCAGTCCATCACTTGTTGTTTTTTGCAATTGCCGCCCTAAGTGCGCTGGGGATGCCCAGACGTGGGTCCCAGGCACTCCACACCACTTGGAGTCAAGCTAGCCGGGCTGAAGAGAGGCGTTACCTCGAAACCGGTCCGGTCCTCGGATGCTTGATTCCGGTCTGGGAAAGATATGGCTGTTGTAGTTCGGACTGGACTGTTCCCATGGGGCAACAGGGTCAGAGCTTATTTGCATAAAGCCATTATCTGACCCAGGGTGGTGTGGAGTGCAAAAAAACGATGGATTTGGGCCCAGATCTTTTGACTGGGGGAGTGTGTGACATTGATCCACATTCAGTCCATCACTTGTTGTTTTTTGCAATTGCCGCCCTAAGTGCGCTGGGGATGCCCAGACGTGGGTCCCAGGCACTCCACACCACTTGGAGTCAAGCTAGCCGGGCTGAAGAGAGGTGTTACCTCGAAACCGGTCCGGTCCTCGGATGCTTGATTCCGGTCTGGGAAAGATATGGCTGTTGTAGTTCGGACTGGACTGTTCCCATGGGGCAACAGGGTCAGAGCTGATTTGCATAAAGCCATTATCTGACCCAGGGTGGTGTGGAGTGCAAAAAAACGATGGATTTGGGCCCAGATCTTTTGACTGGGGGAGTGTGTGACATTGATCCACATTCAGTCCATCACTTGTTGTTTTTTGCAATTGCCGCCCTAAGTGCGCTGGGGATGCCCAGACGTGGGTCCCAGGCACTCCACACCACTTGGAGTCAAGCTAGCCGGGCTGAAGAGAGGTGTTACCTCGAAACCGGTCCGGTCCTCGGATGCTTGATTCCGGTCTGGGAAAGATATGGCTGTTGTAGTTCGGACTGGACTGTTCCCATGGGGCAACAGGGTCAGAGCTGATTTGCATAAAGCCATTATCTGACCCAAGGTGGTGTGGAGTGCAAAAAAACGATGGATTTGGGCCCAGATCTTTTGACTGGGGGAGTGTGTGACATTGATCCACATTCAGTCCATCACTTGATGTTTTTTGCAATTGCCGCCCTAAGTGCGCTGGGGATGCCCAGACGTGGGTCCCAGGCACTCCACACCACTTGGAGTCAAGCTAGCCGGGCTGAAGAGAGGTGTTACCTCGAAACCGGTCCGGTCCTCGGATGCTTGATTCCGGTCTGGGAAAGATATGGCTGTTGTAGTTCGGACTGGACTGTTCCCATGGGGCAACAGGGTCAGAGCTGATTTGCATAAAGCCATTATCTGACCCAGGGTGGTGTGGAGTGCAAAAAAACGATGGATTTGGGCCCAAATCTTTTGACTGGGGGAGTGTGTGACATTGATCCACATTCAGTCCATCACTTGTTGTTTTTTGCAATTGCTGCCCTAAGTGCGCTGGGGATGCCCAGACGTGGGTCCCAGGCACTCCACACCACTTGGAGTCAAGCTAGCCGGGCTGAAGAGAGGTGTTACCTCGAAACCGGTCCGGTCCTCGGATGCTTGATTCCGGTCTGGGAAAGATATGGCTGTTGTAGTTCGGACTGGACTGTTCCCATGGGGCAACAGGGTCAGAGCTGATTTGCATAAAGCCATTATCTGACCCAGGGTGGTGTGGAGTGCAAAAAAACGATGGATTTGGGCCCAGATCTTTTGACTGGGGGAGTGTGTGACATTGATCCACATTCAGTCCATCACTTGTTGTTTTTTGCAATTGCCGCCCTAAGTGCGCTGGGGATGCCCAGACGTGGGTCCCAGGCACTCCACACCACTTGGAGTCAAGCTAGCCGGGCTGAAGAGAGGTGTTACCTCGAAACCGGTCCGGTCCTCGGATGCTTGATTCCGGTCTGGGAAAGATATGGCTGTTGTAGTTCGGACTGGACTGTTCCCATGGGGCAACAGGGTCAGAGCTGATTTGCATAAAGCCATTATCTGACCCAGGGTGGTGTGGAGTGCAAAAAAACGATGGATTTGGGCCCAGATCTTTTGACTGGGGGAGTGTGTGACATTGATCCACATTCAGTCCATCACTTGTTGTTTTTTGCAATTGCCGCCCTAAGTGCGCTGGGGATGCCCAGACGTGGGTCCCAGGCACTCCACACCACTTGGAGTCAAGCTAGCCGGGCTGAAGAGAGGTGTTACCTCGAAACCGGTCCGGTCCTCGGATGCTTGATTCCGGTCTGGGAAAGATATGGCTGTTGTAGTTCGGACTGGACTGTTCCCATGGGGCAACAGGGTCAGAGCTGATTTGCATAAAGCCATTATCTGACCCAGGGTGGTGTGGAGTGCAAAAAAACGATGGATTTGGGCCCAGATCTTTTGACTGGGGGAGTGTGTGACATTGATCCACATTCAGTCCATCACTTGTTGTTTTTTGCAATTGCCGCCCTAAGTGCGCTGGGGATGCCCAGACGTGGGTCCCAGGCACTCCACACCACTTGGAGTCAAGCTAGCCGGGCTGAAGAGAGGTGTTACCTCGAAACCGGTCCGGTCCTCGGATGCTTGATTCCGGTCTGGGAAAGATATGGCTGTTGTAGTTCGGACTGGACTGTTCCCATGGGGCAACAGGGTCAGAGCTGATTTGCATAAAGCCATTATCTGACCCAGGGTGGTGTGGAGTGCAAAAAAACGATGGATTTGGGCCCAGATCTTTTGACTGGGGGAGTGTGTGACATTGATCCACATTCAGTCCATCACTTGTTGTTTTTTGCAATTGCCGCCCTAAGTGCGCTGGGGATGCCCAGACGTGGGTCCCAGGCACTCCACACCACTTGGAGTCAAGCTAGCCGGGCTGAAGAGAGGTGTTACCTCGAAACCGGTCCGGTCCTCGGAAGCTTGATTCCGGTCTGGGAAAGATATGGCTGTTGTAGTTCGGACTGGACTGTTCCCATGGGGCAACAGGGTCAGAGCTGATTTGCATAAAGCCATTATCTGACCCAGGGTGGTGTGGAGTGCAAAAAAACGATGGATTTGGGCCCAGATCTTTTGACTGGGGGAGTGTGTGACATTGATCCACATTCAGTCCATCACTTGTTGTTTTTTGCAAAACCCAACGTGGGCACATCATTTTCTTCCAGGGAAAATTGACCATTTTTTGCCATTGTGCCTAGATATTGTTTTTGGACTTGAGCTCAGCTGGTACCTGTACATATTTGAAAACTAGACACCCAGGGAAATCAAGGATGGGGGGACACATTTTCCGCACATTTCTGTGATGGAAAGTTCTGGAATCTGCTTGGATACACAAAATTCAATGCAACGTGAAAACATCACATTTCTCCAGTGAAAACTGAGCTTTTTTTGCAAATTGTCTAGCTGTGGATTTTGAACCATAGCTCAGCCAGCACATAAGGAAACCTAACAAACCTATACATTTTTGCAAAGTAGACACTCAGGGGAATCTATGATGGTGTGACTTGTGTGGCTCTCACCAGGTTCTAAGGTTCTGTTACCCAGAATCCCTTGCAATCCTCAAACACTGTGAAAAAAACAAATTTTCCTCATTTCTGTGCTGGAAAGTTTTGGAGTCTGCATGGATCCAAAAACTTCCACCCACAGAGCATTCCACCACCTCACCAGACTCACCAAAAAAAATGGTACCCCACATGTGTGTGTAGGCATAGGCCCGCAACAGGAAACTGCCCAAAACGCAGCTTGGCACATCTCATTTTTCCATTGAAAACTGACCATTTTTTTGCAATGTGCCTAGCTGTGGATTTTGAACCCTAGCTCAGCCAGCACCTTGGGGAACCTAGCAAACCTATACATTTTTTTAAACTAGATACCCAGCGAAATCAAGGATAGGGTGAATTGTGTGGCTCTCACCAGTTTCTGTTACCCAGAATCCTTTGCAACCCTCAAACTTTGTAAAGAAAAACAGTTTCCTCACATTTCTGTTATGGAAAGTTTTGAAATCTGCGTGGATCCACAAAATTACACCCACCCCGCATTCTCCAATGTCTCCCGATAAAAATGGTACCTCACTTGTGTGGGTGAACCAAGTACCAGAGGGAAAAATGTTGTGGAGATATCAAAATTACTTATCACAAAATTATCTGGTTTTGAAAAAGGAGGGGCACCTGAGTTTTTGGCCATGGGCTCAGCGGCCATCTAGGGAAATGCTGGGTGGTAGGACATTTGTGTCAGTCTGGTGATCCTGATGGAGCAAGGTGGCAAAACAAAATTTTGTGTACCCCTTGTGAAATCAATGTTCCATAACGTTAACATTTACTAAAGGTGTATTGTGGGGAATTAATCAACAATAGTATAAGATGCACACCCATGCACACCTGGGTATACGAAATTTTGCTTGCATGAAGCAATATAATTAACTAATTTGTATTGTTATTATGATGTGAACTAATGCACAGCTTAAATATGAATAAATACAGCATGAATGTGCTTATTGTACACGTTATTGTGCTAGAAAGTCGTTGGATATGTAAGTATGAAATGCATTTATGTGGCTTATTTGCTAGGTAATAACTAATAGGGAAATATTAGTACGGTGGGAGGTAAACAGAAGGGCTTTTTTTCCATATTTAACATGAATTTGTGTTTGTTTCTATGATAGTTCCAAAAGTGGCCTCTGAGGCCTAGTGAAAACATGGCTGCTCTGATAAACTGCGAGCAAGTGCTGGACTGCGCATGCGCGCCCAAAGCCTGCAAGGGAGAGTGAAGTGCCTGTGCTCGGATGGGAAGTTCAAGGCTACTGTGCCCTGGAAGTCAGGATGGTTGCCAAAACATGGACAGTTGAGTGTTCTCAACGTGGGAAAGTAATGCGAAGTTACAAGTCAAGGAAGTGACCAGGCCAAAGACTGTCCTAAACAATACCCCTTTATTAAAATGCTGATTCACCGTGAATATGATGTTGTAATGGTGAGGAGATGCACACCCATCCCAAATTGTCCAATCAAAACCCAAATTGGTGATGTTAGATACTTTTTAGATACATTAAGTTAGGAAATTAGTGTATAAAAACCCCTGATTTTGCTTAGAGAGTGTCGCTCTTTTAATTTCATCTCAAAGTGCTGTCGGATTGCAGATCGATTCCTGGATGTAAGATACTTTGATTTATTTTCTTGTTTGCTTTGCAGGACTGAAGGATAAGATGAGGGTGTTAGTTAGGGATGTTAGGAGAGAATGAATTTGGAACTATCTGTTCTTTGCTAAACTTTTCAACTGATCTATAAAATAAATGTATATTTTCCGAGCTTTAAATAAAATGATCATTCTGAAATAAAGTTTAAGATTTTTACTGAATAAAGAAATAATTAATGCGTAAATGTCAGACATACTAAAAGTTTGCTTTTAATAAAATTGGGAAAATGGAATATTAAAGCTGGTCTTGTAATTTTTCCTACGCCTAATTTTCTTTCTAGCAGATCCATTGCCACTCTGGTGGTGTGTCTGAATAAAATTCATTGTTTGTTAAAACCATGGTAAATTGTTTAAATATAGATGTAAATAAATGACTAGTTAAATAGGTTTAGACACTCCGCCAATGTTACAGCATTACTCCTTTGTATTTCACCAATCCCTGAAGTCGAATTAAATGAGTCAGAGAAAGTGTGCAGTGCAATGGGCCCCACTGGAGAATAAATGTGTGTTCGGAGGTTTCAGGGAAATGGTGAGGCTGAGTTAAAATTTATTTTTGGAGTCGCGCTGTAGCAGTTATATCTTGGTAGCAGAGTAATGGTTGCTAAGGAAATTAGCTAGGGTTATGTATAAAGTACTATATAGAATTTAATGTACAGAATTATGACTAACATCTGTTGAGTTTGTATTATGTTATATGTAGTCCTGAAAAGGCTTCCCAGTGTTGCGTGAAGCTGGTGCCTCTGTCTGCAGGTAGAGGAAGTGTGGCAAGTAAAGTCGCACAGTGCATTGGTCTGTTTCAAAAAAGTAGTATCGTCTTATACTGCGGTGGTATTGTCGCATATCACTGTTTAGGGACATTAGGAGTGAAAGGATAAATATATAGTGAGGACAGTCTATAAAATCATAGCCTTCAAGTATAGGGATCATTGCGCATCCTCATTAAAATTTACTGCTGGAAGAGTAGTAGGACTTAACCCGATCTTGATAGAAGGGTAAAGGAGTTGTGAAAGAGGAATTCTGTGGTGGGTTAGAGGGAAGCGCTGTCTACTGGTGATAGAGTTCCTTTTATATCTGAGTAGGGATTTCTGTATGAAACGCGTGTAAATGAAATTGCAATACGCGTTCTGGTGAAACTCTGGGATTGTCTCTAAGGAGGTGAAAAAGATCTCTGTAAGTGCTTTCCTGGAGAAACGAGTTTGTTATTGCCTGATAGAAGGGTAAGGTAGAGGGTAGTGCTGCTTTATCGAAGAATCCAAAATTCTGTGGAGATAAGCGTTGTCTACTCCATATACAGAAAACTCGTATAATTGAAAAATTCTATCACTTTATTAGCAAAACAGGCGAATGGTATTGTTTTCTGTAAGTTACTAACGAATTTTGTAAAATATCTTGTAAATACGGCTTTTTGAAAAAACCCTTTAAAGGAGGGGTCAGCTGGCGCTGCAGAAGCCGGATCGCTGGTGACGTCAAAAGTGTCGCGCTGGGATTGGTCCTCGTGACCAAGACGGAGTAGGAGCTGATTGGTGCATCACGAAAAACAGCAGAAGCTATTGGTTAAGCACTATAGTGACGTATCTTGTTCTAATTGGTACATTAGTGCGAAACGCGCTGTGATAGGTGGGTGTTATGGAACAGCAACAGAGTAGAACGTGATCTTTTGAAAGCAAGAAACTTGCTGAAAATGGCTTACTACTATTATGACGAAGACAGGAAGAAACCTTCATGGTTTAAAAGGTTGAAAAATATGTTTGTAAAAGACAAAGAGGTAGTTACGAGAGAGGGGAAAACACATCCTCCGCCAAAGACGCCGGCTTCTCATATGTTGTCAAAATATGGTTACTATATGTGTGTTTGGTTGGAGAATTGGGTAGGGTATACTAAGGATGAGGGTGTGTTAGCTTTTCCAGATGGAGGATCTTTTGATGTAGCAGTTTTGAGAAATTTGAGAGACAAAATGATGAAGCTTGAACCGAGACCTAGACCGACTCAATTTGAGGCACTGGTCAAATGGGAAGATGAGATGCATGAATTGGAGAGCGAGAGGTTAAGCAGACATATCAGACCAAGAGGTAGAGGTCGAGACTTATGGGGAGAAACACATGAAAGTAGAATGCGTAGATGGAGAAATGGTAACATGTGTGATGGCATGTATCCAGTTAAATTAATGGATGAATATGAGGGATGGAAATGCACAGAAAAGAAAAAGAATGTGGTGATAGGGAACCAAAGTTATGGTGAAAGTGAAACAGAGGATGCTGTATTTGAGGAAATATTAAATAGAAGGCCACCACCATATCAACCAGGTTCTTTATGTACTACCCCGAATGCTCCAATAGCAGATGAGAGAGTTAGTGAAACTCCAAGACAACCATCAAATTTCTGAGAGTTCCCTGAAAGGGTAGAAACAAGATATATTCCAAGTACACCGATAGGAGAAGCTAGAATTTCGGGTACTTCTGTACAAAGTAATGACTCGCATAAAACTGTGCTAAGTGCTGAAAAGCGAAATGATGTACAACCAGATATTTCTGATTATGAACGTTCCACACGTGAGCTGCTTCAAAATCTTACTCAGAATATGGAAGCAGTAACTGTCCCAGTAACAATAGGACCTGTAATACCAGTATTCGAAAATCAAAGAATGAAAGAGCCAAGCTTAACAATTTCATTGCAACAGAGTTTGCAGAAAGTAAAAGAGAATATTTATCCTGATTTGTCAGAAATAAAGCGGAATATAAATGTGAATCCACCTGAATTGACTTTTAATCAAAGTTCGTCATGCAGATACCCGACTGGAGCAGAATCAGACTCTGCAACCCCAGAGAGAAGTGTAGATAAAATAGATCTAACGCAAACACCTGTAGGACCATCAGATAAAGAATTGAGTGATTGGATTAAAACTTTAAAATTAAAGGAGCAGGAATCAAAAGTATTGGATGTGTCAAAATTAAAAGTAAACATGGTAGAATTAATTATTGGAACTATTGGAACAGACAGATTAAAAACGTACCACGATGAGGAGCTTATGTTTTTGTGTAAAAGTATAACATGGAAGGCCAAAATGGTGTATGATCAGTTGGAAGAATTGGCAAGTGAATTTGGAATAGAATTTTCAAAAATCAAATCATTGCAGAAAACATATCGAGTAGATTTTGCAGAAAGAGACATTGAGAACATGAATACTGCTGGGAGGTTAGCACAAATAAAAGAATTAATTGTGCTGTTGCGAAAATGGGGAGATGTAAGTAAATGGAGAGTTAAGTGGGCAAAGAAGAAAGAAGAAAATAGTGATACATCTACATTAGCTTTTCCAATTAGGGAAAAGAAGACAGTGACAACTGAGTATCCCATGAGAGAGATACCTGGAGGATGATATGTACATGTTCCTTGGAGCAGACAGGATATCTTGTCATTTACAAATGATTTTCCTAGGCTGAGAGAGAAACCAGTGGAATGGTATCGACAGGTAGACAGATTTGTAAAAGTGTCAAAAGTTTTATGGATCGATTTGGATGGATTGTTTGATATAGTGGTACTAGCAGACTTATGGACAGAATGCAAAATATCTGTAGATTGGCCAAGGGAAGAGTATCCCAGAGATAAAGTAACAGGAGCTCCATCACCAGATGTAATGCGAAAGTACGAACAAGTGATAGTATGGCTGAAAAATAAAATACCTCCAAAGGAAACTGATTGGGTGAAAATAGACAGGACCACACAAGAGCCAAAAGAAACTGTACATTCATTTTATGAAAGATTGTTGTTAGTTTTCAAACAGTATAGCGGTTATGAGGAACTGAATGAAAAAGATATGAGCCATTTTATATATAGATTTGTATATGGTTTAAGGCCAGAAATTTCAGACATGATTAGACACAGCATGATAGGATGGCAGTCGAGCTCAGTAGACAAAGTACTGAGACAGGCGAAATATTGCAATGAAGAAATTGATGCAAAACAGAAAAAGTTGAAAGAGAAAGCCATGTGGGCACAAGTGAAGGTAGCGGAACAACAAGTAGCGCAAATGGAGAGTAAGAGTGCAGGGAATCAAGGTAATTTTAAGGGTAAACCTAAATTGGTAGGAAATATTGATGAATTGAAGAAGTTCCCCTGTTTCAATTGCGGCAAGTTGGGGCATTGGAAGAAAGAGTGTAAATGTCCGCCAAGAATTAATGGAGAAAATACATCATTGAATCCGCAGATGCAGTTTGAGGTAAATCAACAGCAACCGCAACAACAGCAGATAGCAAATCAGCAAAGTCAGGTGCCACAACCGCCACTGCCATACAGTGAAAACCAACAGAGATACAGTGCAGAGAGATGAAAGTTTCTGACGGTACCTGAGAGAGGAAGAAGAGTGTGTGCTTGTAGCCACTCAGGAGGTAGATCAGTCTGGTCCATTTGTGAGCGGAAAGGTGAATGATGTAGAAATAACTTTCCTAGTGGACACTGGTGCTACCCGATCGACTGTTAGATCAGTCGAAGTTCAAAATCTTTCTCTCTCGGGAGAGACAATTCAAGTTGTAGGTGTAGCTCTGTGGTACCCAAACTGTGCGCCGCGGCACCCCGGTGCGCCATAATGAGGTGCCAGGGGCGCCGCGCACACTAAGGTGACCAACCGTCAGTAAATTCCACGGACCGTCCCTACGCCTGTTATCTGTAATTTTGGCCATCACATGGAGCAGCGCTGCCTGTATGATAATTATTTTGTGGGTGCAAGTCAATGCAAAGACACCTATAGAATTATAGGGGGTTGGGGATTCAAAGGAGGAGATGATCCTGTTTTTCCGGGAATATATTTCATATGTGGGAATAGAGCTTATTATAGGTTCCCTAACCACTGGTACGGGACCTGTTATGTGGGATTGGTCTTTCCTAAAATTTTCCATGTAGCTAGAGGTACTAATGGAAAGCATGAGATAGGTAAAGTCTTATGTAGAAAAAGAAGAGAGAGTGTGATGGAAATAATAGGTGATGACTTCGGAGCATTGATACCAGCAGTGGGAATTTCGTTTAATGCAAATAGAATCAAAAAATTGTCCACAATAGTTAATCGTTTGTCAAGAGACACAGCAGGAGGATTCCTGATGGTTAATACTGAAACGGTTGCTATGAGAGCTTTGGTAATGCAAAATCGACTTGCCCTTGATATAATTTTAGCAAAAGAGGGAGGAGTCTGTGGAATTTTAAAAGTGCAATATTGTTGTTCTTATATTCCAGATAAAAGTCAGAATCTTGAAAAGTATATTATAAATATTACAGACTTACATAGAGAAATTGAACCTCTGGAGGTTGAAGGTGTTCTTGAAAAGTTAGGTAAAAGTTTCTCTGCAATTAAGAATTGGTTCCAAGAAATAGGTAGTTCAATTATAGGTAAAATACTAATTCCAATAACAATTTTAGTGATAGTGATTTTCCTGATTAGATTATGTTGCATATGCAAAGGTAGGAGAGATTTAAGAAAGGCAATAAAGAAGACAATTCAAGAACGAAATGCAAGGGAAATAGAAAAGAATAAGAATAGAAATGGAAGAAATCAGAGAGAAAATTTTTAAAGATTCAAAGGAGAAAGATACTAGAGTGTAGATGGTACTAATATGAAGAATTCGAAACATGTTCTGCTAAATTTTTTAAAATTTTGAGAGATATTTGGTGATAAAATCACCAGATGAGGGGATTGATGGAGCAAGGTGGCAAAACAAAATTTAGGGTACCCCTTGTGAAATCAATGTTCTATAACGTTAACATTTACTAATGGTGGATTGTGGTGAATTAATCAACAATAGTATAAGGTGCACACACATGCACACGTGGGAATACTAAATTTTGCTTGCATGAAGCAATATTATTAACTAATTTGTATTGTTATTATGATGTAAACTAATGCACAGTTTAAATATAAATAAATGCAGCATGAATGTGCTTATTGTACACGTTATTGTGCTAGAAAGTCGTTGGATATGTAAGTATGAAATGCATTTATGTGGCTTATTTGCTAGGTAATAACTAATACGGAAATATTAATACGGTGGGAGGTAAACAGAAGGGCTTTAGTTCCATATTTAACATGAATTTGTGTTTGTTTCTATGATAGTTCCAAAAGTGGCCTCTGAGGCCTAGTGAAAACATGGCTGCTCTGATAAACTGCGAGCAAGTGCTGGACTGCGCATGCGCGCCCAAAGCCTGCAAGCGAGAGTGAACTGCCTGTGCTCGGATGGGAAGCTCAAGGCTACTGTGTCCTGGAAGTCAGGATGGTTGCCACAAAATGGACAGTTGAGTGTTCTGAACGTGTGGAAAGTAATGCGAAGTTACAAGTCAAGGAAGTGACCAGGCCAAAGACTGTCCTAAACAATACCCCTTTATTAAAATGCTGATTCACCGTGAATATGATGTTGTAATGGTGAGGAGAGGCTCACTCATCCCAGATTTGTCCAATCAAAACCCGAATTGGTGATGTTAGATACTTTTTAAATAGATTAAGTTAGGAAATTAGTGTATAAAACCCCCTGATTTTGCTTAGAGAGTGTCGCTCTTTCAATTTCATCTCGAAGTGCTGTCGGATTGCAGATCGATTCCTGGATGTAAGATACTTTGATTTATTTTCTTGTTTGCTTTGCAGGACTAAAGGATAAGATGAGGGCGTTAGTTAGGGATGTTAGGAGAGAATGAATTTGGAACTATCTGTTCTTTGCTAAACTTTTCAACTCATCTATATAATAAATGTCTTTTTTCCGAGCTTTAAATAAAATGATCATTCTGAAATAAAGTTTAAGATTTTTACTGAATAAAGAAATAATTAATGCATAAATTTCAGACATACTAAAAGTTTGCTTTCAATAAAATTGGGAAAATGGAATATTAAAGCTGGTCTTGTAATTTTTCCTACGGCTAATTTTCTTTCTAGCAGATCCATTGCCACTATGGTGGTGTGCCTGAATACAATTCATTGTTTGTTAAAACCATGGTAAATTGTTTAAATATAGATGCAAATAAATGACTAGTTAAATAGGTTTAGACACTCTGTCAATGTTACAGCATTACTCCTTTGTATTTCACCAATCCCTGAAGTCGAATTAAATGAGTCAGAGAAAGTGTGCAGTGTCATGGGCCCCACTGGGGAATAAATGTGTGTTCGGAGGTTTCAGGGAAATGGTGAGGCTGAGTTAAAATTTATTTTTAGAGTCGCAATGTAGCAATCCCACAGCTTTCCCCCACAGAAATGTGAGAAAAATTAGATTTTTCAGCTAATTTAAGATTTATGGGGATGTCTGTGTAGGAAAACGTTGGAGGATACATGCAAGCCACACCTCCCTGGACTCCACCAGGTGTCTAGTTTTCAGAAATGTGTGGGTTTGGTAGGTTTCCCAGAGGGCCGCTGTGCCCGAGGCCAAAAACCCAGGTGAC
This sequence comes from Lissotriton helveticus, assembly GCF_964261635.1. Classification (NCBI taxonomy): domain Eukaryota; kingdom Metazoa; phylum Chordata; class Amphibia; order Caudata; family Salamandridae; genus Lissotriton; species Lissotriton helveticus. The sequence continues at coordinate 52,145,230 of NC_136062.1, read as the reverse complement.
CCCCCTTGCAAAACCAGGTTGTTTTGTGATAGGTCATTTTGATGTCTCAACAATAAGTTTTAGGCCCTTGCCTGCCGAGGGTACTTGGCCCGCCCACACAAATGAGGTACCATTTTTATCAGGAGACCGGGGGGAACGCTGGGTGGTAAGAAATTTGTGTCAGCCCTGTGATCCCACAACTTTCCCACACAAAAATGTGAAGAAAACGTGATGTTTTCAGCAAAATTTGAGGTTTGAAGGGGATTCTGCGAAGAGAAACGTTGGGTGAGCTATGCTAGCCATAACTCCCTGGACACCCCCGAGTGTTGATGTGTGGGTTGATAGGTTTCTCTAGATGGCCTCCCAGCCCGGGACCAAAATTCCAGGTGATTCCCCTTGCAAAACCATGTTGTTTTGTGATAGGTAATTTTAATGTCTCCACAACACGTTTTGGGCCCTTGCCTGTCACGGGTACTTGGCCCATCTACACACCCGATTGCGATTCACAGGGAAATCACTCATCTATAAACAAAAGATTTGCCCCCACAGGGGGTTGGCCACTGAGCAAGAGGGTCGTACCTCCGCCATTTAACAAAAATGTATAATAACTTTCTTTTTTCTTGTGGAGGTCGATCATGCCCCCCCAAGGAAAAATCATTTAATAAAAAATTAAATAAATGCCCCTGGGGGAGGACCCTTTTCCACTAGGACTGACCACCCAATTAAAATTAAATCCCTATTGTCTAGTGGGGTCTCATGGCCATGGATAGCAGCACTACCAGGAAGGCCTTGTTTGACGGGGAGACTCTCCCATTTCAAGCAAGGCCTCCCTGAAAGCTAGGAAGGCGTTTTTAGCCTATTTTCCCCACCGGAGTCGAGAGCGGCCTATCTGCGGCTGTCCTCGGCTCCGTGAGGCGCTCTGACGTCACAGATGGGTGGAGGACAGGGAGAAATGCAGAAAGCCTTCTGTGTCTCCCCAGGGGTAAAAAAAAGAAGGATAAAGGGGGCCCTCCATGGTGTCAGCCATTGGACGTACTTGCCTCGGCCATTGGCCGAGGCAAGCACCACAGGGATTAAAAGTATTTAAAAATTCTAAAATATTCATCTCTGGAACGCTTCATTGGATTTTTATCATCAAGGCCTCTAAAAATACGCTTCATTAATATAAGGTGGTGTTGTGTCTCTTTCTTGTTGTGTGTCTTTCTTATTTCAATGTTTAGTGCTGTGAAATGTTTCACACACAGGATTGCAGCATTGTGATTGGTCAGGGGAGCACGGCTGCCTGTTTTCTAAAAAGGGGGCAAGGGGGACAAGGAGCTGGATATAGGTCAAGTGGCTCGTGCTTCTGAATGTAAAGTCGTCTCTATAATAACAGAATGCCTGTTTCCTGTTCCATTCCCAAGGAGAGACGACGGAGAGACGCAGCAGTAAGGTACGTTTTTTTTCTTTTATTTTTATAACCCCCTTTTTTGCCGCCACCCCCGATCCCTGCCGGCCGCTACTGTAGGCACTTAAAAAGACTTTGATCAGCAGTTTTTATCAATGACAGTTGCTAGTATCACATTAGTTTATTTGAAATACATTTATATATATTCTGGCGTTTTAATCTAGAACACTTTGCTTACACTGTAAAAAAACTTGTAATAGCGCCCAGCTGCTTTGCAACAAAACGAGAGGCACACAACTCCCTCAACACTTTTTGCTCGCAGATGTGACATTTTACAGTGCTGTGGGTGTGAGGCAGAATGAGACGAGGCCTAATAATGGCTGCCCACAAGAGGATGCATTCACTGGGAGAAACCGTAGGGGCTTCTCTGCATTGTTAAACCTTTGTTTCCAGCCCTTCAGATCCTGAATAGAAGAATGACATTGTACCAGGAATAATTATCTGCATTATAACTCTCCACAGTGCCGGGCATTGTCTTCGGAAGGGACCACGTTGCGTCCCCTGAATACACGCTATAATCAAGGAAAACAAGTCGGAATACTAAACACCACACACAGATTGTGTGGCTGGCGATAAGGCGCGGCCATGTTTTATGCTTTTCTACCACACAAGAACTGCATTATCCTTCCCATGCATAGTACAGGAATGTATTATACAGCCATCTTTAAGTGGCAATTTAAATGTGCGCCCTGGGGCTCCTGCAGTAAAGTCTACCATCTAGTAACACACTGCCTGACCTCCACTACAAAGCTCCAAAAAATTAGACTTCGCTTACAGTTTCATTTTCAACACTATCAAACCGCATGCAATGTGTGTATTTTATCAGTGTGAAAATAGTTGTTACCAGCATGACAGATTTCGACTTGAGAAAAGTATATTCTGCTCTGCTTTCTTGTGAAATGCAACGTCTCTTAATGACCTTGATTTTAATTACGATAATTTTAATGACCAGCCTCTGAAACTGTCTAGGATTAAAATGTCATCTGTCATGGATTTTCTGTTACTGCTCTCAGAAACCGAAGTGCTGCAGCTATTGAAAAACGTCAAGGAGATGTGCAGGTCATCCTGCATGCTTCGATAAAGGGAAGGAAAGGGTTATGTCAACCTTGCCAGATTTCCAAAATAGGCTCAACCACTTACTAAGGGCTAGTAAACAGCAAATCAAGACAAGTAAATGTTTCACTGCAACCAATTAATTTCAGTGGATGGTTTTAGATATTTAATTAAAGACAAGTAAAATATGTGAATCTGTTTGTATGAAAACATGACCTACCGTGAAAGGCCTCATTAAGCAATAGTTAAATAGCCTACCATTTATTCAAGGCTGTTGAAGTGGTCGAAACGCAGGCAGCACTATAGTTAATTACGTCTTAAATTAGCAGCACATTAAAATGTTAAAACTGTAAATAAGGTGCCACAGTGACTGACTGCACTGGTTTGTAATCTCCCAGCATCTTCATGAACTTTCTAAAGCGAGAGATCCTTATTCAAAAAGTATGCATTTATTTTGAATGCTAAGGTATTCCAGAAAGCATTAACTATACAATATTTTTGCAGTGTTCTTGATATAAAAGTAATTTACTGCAAACTACAGCCCATGGTGATGCTAGGAGTGACTAAGTGACCCTTCAGCAGAACATCAATCTTTCACCATTTGACCCCTGAATTTGTCAATATTCTTTGAATTGCTAATGCGGATTTCTTGCCAAGAGACGTCCCGTGTGCCAATACTCCTTCACATAAAAGTCACACATACCAAGGTCCCTTTGGCACTCGGGTAGCATCAGCAAGTTTTATTTTCGTGTGGGTAAATTTCAATTGGAAAATGGATGGTGTGTCATCGCATGCTAAGTGGTGTGGGGCTGTATCTAGGATGGCAGTGACGAACAGGCACACCTTGTTAAAAGCAACATTTTACATGAAGCTCGCTATTTTTATTAGAAGGTGCTGTCTTTCCTGCATAGGGGCCACCGGCGTGACAGGGCCGAATATTACAAAGCAAATGGTAATTTTAAAACTCTAACATATACTCTGCCAACAAATTTTGAAAAAGATAATACGACTTTCACCTGTGATGTACATTTAAAGTTTAACCTAGGGATTACATGTATTAAAAGCTGACACGAATTGAAGGCTATTCAGAACTTTATTAAAAATCTAATTTAGAATTATTTCCCAATAGACCGTCATGCTGCTTAAACAAGTCATCACAAGATGTTGTTCTTCTGAGTCACCTTTACCAAGGAAGGAATGAATTGGAAATAACATTGCAGGATCTTCTTAACATAGGCGCCTCCATGCTCAGCCGCCATCGAGGCCACGTCTCTGAGATGAAGACCTGTGTCACATTTACACAGCCATTACATCACTTTTTGTGATGCTGAGGTGGTATAAATAATGCACCACGTTGCGCCATATTTACAAAGTGATGCAGATGCGTCACTTCATAAACCCCTGCACTACATTATACCTATGTCAAATCCTCAAAGAAGTGGTGCATTGAAATCTATAATATTTCATTGCACCATTTCTAGGACGCCATTGCATTAAAACCTTATGCCTGCCTCATATCAGGCCCTTTCTCATGGGGCTTGCCCTATGTGAAAGGACACATTGTTGGAGTTACGTCTGTTTTCAGACACATCCCAGCAATTCGTCACTTTTGTGCCTACAGATACGTCAGTAATACTGACAAATTTGTAATTCCTGCCTTCATGATGAGCCGTACTGTAAATATGGCGCATTCATGGTGTCGCAAGGATGGCGCACTGAGAAGTGTTGCTTTGCTGCTTTGTCGCAGCACTGCAACACTTCTAAAAAACAAGCCCCAAAATACTTAGGAGCATATTTACAAGGATCTATCACTACCGAAGCATCAATTATTTGATGCTGTGGCAGCTTTTTTTGTGGGTGCTGCATTTACAAAGTGATGATAGAGTCCTTTAGAATCACTTTTTCACCTCCAGCACTTATTTTGTTTTGCGCCAGATCGGTTGCAGCAGTTATCACTAGAGATATGCAAGGTAGGCATTCCCCTGAAAAAGAATTGCAAAACTGACACAGCCGTATTCACAGCGATTTTGTGAAATGGCACTTTGGAAAAACAGGAGAAGACTCCTAATAGCAGCAGTTTTTTACCTCTGCAGAAAAGTAGGTGAAAAAATGATATATGGCTACTGGTATGAAAGCAGAACATACCCAAATCACTCTGGCAAGCTATACAGCACCATCGACCTACTCCTAATGCAGCTCAGAGCACAAAAAAGACCACCACCTCTACCATCACCACCACCATCATCATAGAGGCAGTGCAGGAGAAAAGAGCGGACATGCTGCTGGAGTATTACCCTCATTGACCTCAGAGAGCAGGACATCATGGACCATTACAGGCTCAGGAGGGATTCTATTGTCCATCCCCTGCATCAGATTGCACCAAGGCTACAGCCAACATAGCAGCACTGCACCAACATCCCTCCAAAAGCCGAACTGGTGGCTGTACAACACATGCTGGCATCTCTTTCTTTCCAATCCACCACAGCCAGAATGTCATGAGTACCCTAGTCATCCTTTTCAGCACACCTCCCCTCCATCGTGGATGCCACCATAAGCCTCACACCCCAGTACCTCTTCTTGCCCAACACAACACATCAACAACAGGAAATTAAACAAGTCTTTTATGCCATTTCAGGAGTCCCACATGTGTTGGGGGCAATGGACTGAACCCAGTTGTAACTTGTGCTTCCAGCTGCTACATCACAACTCTACTGCAATAGGAAGTGCACCTATTCAATGAATGTTGAGGCAATCGTGGATCATCTGGGCCTCTTCAATAATGTCATTGCAAAGTACCCAGCAGTGTTCATGATTCTTTCATCTTCTGGCATCCCACCTTCAAGAATGGGACATTTGGGAAGGGCCTCCTGGCTGGTAAGTACTTCTCAAGCACATGACAGACCAGATGACTGTCAATAATGTTGGAATACGTCAGCATATTAGTCTTGGATTAAATGTGACCGTACATACATAGTTGTTGCAGGCCTACATACTTGTGCCATACTACATGGCATATGCGCAACACAATCCTAAAAGTTACACATGTCAAGACTGTCTATGCCACTGTGAGCAAAATTTACAAGTGAACTGCTCCAATAGAGTATCACTGGTCATGATGCTGTGATGGAACAGCTCTCCAACTCATATCAATGAGGCAATGCAAAGTCTGTCTGCATGCCATTACATGGCCTCATAGGTATGCAGTAAGGCAAGCCACAGCAAAGTGCATCATTCATTCACCCTATGTTAAGAATGTGTACCATGGACCTTGCAATGGTCTTTCCCATGCAACACTAATGAACAGCTCACACAGTTCCACACATCCAATGTTCAGGGACTCTGGAACTGTATGCAAATAGTGTGCCTCCCAAGTGGAGGTGAAATGAGGATACATAATTACATGTCTCTTTGTCATGTCCAATTACTATATGTCCTGCATTCATCAGGACACATAGAAGAACATTGCATGGATTGGTTGCTCGTGGTGGAGGAATGTGTCCCTTAAATCATTACTTTATTTGAAGACACTAAGCTGACACACGTGCACCATGGTGCAAGGAGGGTTTTGGCAGTAGTAACTACCATGTGATGTTGTGCATGTGGATAAACCATAGATTTTCACTATGTTAGGAATAAAGCACATTTTACCCCTTCACCTTGGCTACATGTCAGCACAGTCAGGTGACAACCAGTGCTGCCCAGGGGCAACAACTGCTAAATGAGGCCTTGCATGTGCATTCAGTAATGTCAAAGTCCCCCACTAATGCAACACCATGTGAAATCCTGGGTCCAAATACACTGGTGAAGGAAGGGATCCCTTGTCTCTAGTCTTTGTGTCTCAATGTAAAACCCATGCTCATGAGGCATATGATGTATCCCAGACCTGTGCAACTCAGAAATATTGTCATATATTTCCCTTGCAACATCATATCTACCATGCTACATTATATCACTCATCATATACACACATCACATTCTATGAACACAGCGTTTTGTTTCACACACGCCACTCTATCAGTCCTGCAAGGCTCCAGACTGTGCAGCAAGGTACAGCCTCACGCACAAACTACATGACCCATGACAGCCAACAACACAGTCATCTTGGGGATAACATACCTGTCTTGGAGCAATGCTGCACAGTTTCTGAAAGCATGGTCACAAAACCCTGGACACTGAATCATGAGGATAATATGGCCTACACTGTCCACAAGCAGTATGGCACTGTAGTCTAGCTAGCCTACCAGATGCACTGTACAGCACAAGATTAACAAATATCTCAAACCCCTTGTGTTCTGTTCTATGAAAATCAGACTTGACCCTGTTCCTCATGGGAACAGTCTAGCATGAACAGCCAAGTCAGGTCTTCTCTGGACTGCAAACAAGCATCCTTGGACTGGTTTTGGGGTAACATCCCTCATCAGCCAGGTTAGCTTAAATCCAGTGGGAAAGTTAACAAGGGATCCACGTGTGGGCATACCCTGCCAACTTAGGGCAAACAAAAAAAACACAAGGAGATGATGGTCGGAGCGCTGAAACTTTTCAGACACTCACCCCCGGTCACAGATCTGGGTTGAATGCATCATTGTTTTTTAACTCACGTTGCCACCCCAGTTCAGACCCAGCCATATGCAAATCAGTCGTGACCCTGTTCCTCATGGAAACAGTCCAGCCCGAAGTGCCAAGCCAGGTCTTCCCTGGTCTAGAAACAAGCATCCTGGGACCAGTTTCAGCCTCATCAGCCAGGATAGCTTGAATACAGTGGCAAAGTGAGCAAGGGACCCACGTCTGGCATACCCTGCCAACTTTGGGCAAGCAAAGCAAACACAAGGAGATGCAGTTCCCTACATGAGGCAGAGATGGGGTTAATAACACAGAAGACAGCACTACCATGTGGGCTTGTGAGATCGTGAAATTAGGCTAAATAATCTTTTGTATTTAAATAACATAGATGAAATGCAAATAATGTTATGTGCTGTTTTTTATTATTTAGCTTTTTAAAGTTGACAGGGCTAGGCCTCAGATTTATTTGAAGCATCATACACTCACTGCACATTTCAAATGTGATTTCTCTATCTCTGCCTCTCCAGTTAAAATGCTCTCCAAAATTGAATAAAAGCCCTGCTGCTGTTCTACTGTGGCCACGAACTTATTGCTGAACCTCTTGCATACCCCTAGCTGATACCGCGGACCCGCCCGCCTGTCTCCCGCTGCCCGGCTGCTCTTTTCCAGCTAGAGCAGGGCCGCCGAGAGGAGACTGGCGAGGGGCGAACTACATCCCCCAGAAGCCCTTGCGGTGATCCGTGTCACCTGGGAGTGCCAGGCGGCGCTTTAAAACTGCATCAGACCCTTCGAGTGGGGGAACTCTTACAGCCCTGCTGCTGCTGTTCTACTGTGGCCACGAACTTATTGCTGAACCTCTCGCAGACCCCTAGCTGATACCGCGGACCCGCCCGCCTGTCTCCCGCTGCCCGGCTGCTCTTTTCCAGCTAGAGCGGGGCCGCCGAGAGGAGACTGGCGAGGGGCGAACTACATCCCCCAGAAGCCCTTGCGGTGATCCGTGTCACCTGGGAGCGCCAGGCGGCGCTTTAAAACTGCATCAGACCCATCGAGTGGGGGAACTCTTACAGCCCTGCTGCTGCTGTTCTACTGTGGCCACGAACTTATTGCTGAACCTCTTGCATACCACTAGCTGATACCGCGGACACGCCCGCCTGTCTCCCGCTGCCCGGCTGCTCTTTTCCAGCTAGAGCGGGGCCGCCGAGAGGAGACTGGCGAGGGGCGAACTACATCCCCCAGAAGCCCTTGCGGTGATCTGTGTCACCTGGGAGCGCCAGGCGGCGCTTTAAAACTGCATCAGACTAATCGAGTGGGGGAACTCTTACAGCCCTGCTGCTGCTGTTCTACTATGGCCACGAACTTATTGCTGAACCTCTCGCAGACCCCTAGCTGATACTGCGGACCCGCCCACCTGTCTCCCGCTGCCCGGCTGCTCTTTTCCAGCTAGAGCGGGGCCGTCGAGAGGAGACTGGCGAGGGGCGAACTACATCCCCCAGAAGCCCTTGCGGTGATCCGTGTCACCTGGGAGCGCCAGGTGGCGCTTTAAAACTGCATCAGACCCGTCTCGCAGGACGCCGGGCGAAGCCCGGGCAAAGGGCGGGCCCTCTGAGGCCCTCAGAGGTCGAGGAGGTCGGGTCGGGGGTACTCCCCTAACAACATCATCCTAACATCAAGTAGGTTACCTGACCTTGTACCTTGGCAGTATGGATTAGCTGAAATCATCAGCATAGGGCTACCAGTATTTCAGTATTGTATTATTTCGCCCTGACACCTTTGAAACTAAGTGAACTCATTTTACATTCAGAGTATCTATATGCATACTAGAATGTCCACCAGGGGAAGTAGAAGCAAGACAGCTGCGGCCGGTGCATCTGTGATCGGCCCTATTGATAGCTTTATAACAAGAACAAACGAGGCAATTGACCTCAGTATCTCGCTCCTTGAGCGTAGAGTCTCACAAGACTTAGAATTCGCTAAGCGTAGGGTCTCCCAAGACTTATTAAATGCCAAACGCTCCTCTCTCGGGAGCATCTTATTAGCAAAAACTCCAGTAAAACATAATGATCTACAAGCAGGTTGCCCCCGAGAAATTCGACCTGATCTCCACACTATCCCTAATGAGATCAATTTATCGGCAACGGATCCCTTAATTGACTGTGACTCGGATGCAAGTGATGATCTAGAAAAGACACCAGAATTAAATATAGATCACACTCCGGAAACTGTAGAAGAATATAATGTGTCGCACTCAAGATCCAGGCAAGAGGGCGCCATACGAAAACGGACGCAGCGAACAACGAGATCTATCCCTTTCGCTGCAAAACAACGCAATATAACAAAAGCAAAACCCAGTAAAGACATAACCAAACATCCCATTGACAATGGAATAACCATACACACAGGGACAATAACTGAAGATACCCAGGGGAACATTCAGGCGTGCGCGGTTAGCCCTGACGCATCTACAGCAAATGACCAACTAATTGAAAGAGTTGGCGATCTTCTGACCATCTTTATGTCACCAATTGAATCTAGACTGGCCCGAATCGAAAAACAACTAGAAGAACTTATTGCCTTTAATAAAAAAGCTCCTAGCGACATCATAACAAGTAACATTGGCCCAAAAATAGCCACCAGTAAATCTATAATTTCCAAACTGAAAGCTATTCTGCTTGTGGATACTGCAACAAAATCAAAAACAGTTGTTCCTGCAAGCAGAGAAAGTTCCTCAAATAACCACGCTGTAGAAAGCAGATCTACCCCGAGCATAACCATTAACACCCAGGATACAACTACAAATGCAGGGAAGAAGAAAGCAGCATCCCATGGAGTGACAAAGACATCTAATCAACAAAGTGACATTTTTCCAACTTTCCAAAAATCTCGGCTGTTACACGATCCGCCGTATAATTCAAGACAGATTCCTTCACGAATCAATCTGCCACCTGAATGTGGTGCTTATGTGCTGGTCCTGGTTAACGTTCCTACACTTAGATATGACCAGGAGGAAAATTCTTCCTCTTTGAAAAATAAGATCCTGCATTGGTTGATAGCAAACTGTAACTTCCCGATGGAATGCTCAGGAGAAATAAATCATGCCCAGAGAGTAGGATGGATAGGCCCCCTGAAGAAAAAATTTGAGGGGGACTGTATAACTATAAGTTTCAAAAATCCACAATGGGCTGAAAAAACACTGGCAAGGTCCCCCTCACCTACGGTCTGGGAATTTAATACCACCCTCCTTCCGTTGGGCTATTTTTCAACATCTGATCACTACTCAATCGAATATGGGACCCAATCTAGCTACTTCTTTTTTTGATCATTACCAGATGACAGAAAGCAACTCTCCCTTTTTACAACAGTACCCTAAATTCACTTATCCGAGTGTTCCTGTACAAAGACATCAACTTCAAACTCACTTAAACTATATGACTCATCCTTATCTGTCTACAAACCCGCATAAAGAATACAGGGATGCTCGTTGGCACCAAGTCGCTGCTGCACCAGGCAACTCCTATAGCATCCCAATCCAAAATAGGTTTAACGCACTGTCTACTCTGGACTTTAATGATTGACAAAAGGTCGATCAGTCCAAAGGGACTACTATCCATACATCGACTTCAGAGGGGCAGGCAACAGATAACATCCTAGATAGAGAGGAAAAGGACATAGTAACTGTTTCTGACAAATACACTCTCATTGCCTCTATGCAACCTGGATCGGTCAATGTGGCTAATCCATTACAAATACAAATTGATACTGCCTCAGCGGAGAAAGTAGCAATAAAACCTATCCCCTCTAGTTATAATCCACCAACCTCCCTAATACATCTGACATTTTGGAATATAGCCGGTCTGTTGGCTAAATCAACGAATTCCAACTTCCTGAACCAAGTTAACACGAGCAGTATTATCTGCCTCCAGGATACTTGGACCATTGATCCAATACATATAATAGGATATAAGACCTTCTTTTCTGCAGCTAAAAAATCTCCATCTGGAAGAAGTAGTGGTGGTCCAGTCATCTACATTGCAAATACATTATGCAATGAGGAAATTTTACCTCTGAAATTAAAAGAGAACTATCAAATAATCATACTAAAGAGAAATAAACAGAGGATATATGTTATAGTAAACTTCTATAACAACGTGAAAGCAGATGACCTGACCAACCTTCTCTCAGAGATTTCCCTAGTCCTTCAAGACCTTAAGGCGCAATATGTCAATAAATCATGCGTAATACTCTGGGGCGGTGACTTTAACTTCCACCTATGCGGAAATAATAACACTGATAAGTGTGAAATTGAGGAGGATGACGGTAACAGAATAACACACTTCATACATTCGATTGAGGGCGAAAAAATGAACGAGGTCATAACAGAATTAGAACTGGGCTTCGCAAATGAACTGAGGTCCTCCCGAGTACCCTTCACACCAACATTTAACGGTAGGGGGTTAACGAGTCTGATAGACTACGTTCTGATCTCAGCACACAAAGGCCCAAATATTGAATTATTTGAAGTACTTAAAAACCCGCTAAGCGACCACTTCCCAATTATCATTGCCCTGCGTGATTCAAAAAACCAAAGAGAACCCGACATAATGACAATATTAGACCAACAAAATCTTGAGCTAGGATCTTTGAATGGTTACACTTTAAAATGGGGAAACATTGATAAAAAAGTCACAACTGCAGAAATAGTCATTGAATGCAAAGCAGACATCTTAACTTGTCTAGAGTGTGAGACAAAATGTAGTGATGTCATAACTAGCTTCAACGCTATTTCACAAAATATAAAGAAGGCACTTACCAGAACCCACAAACAAAAAAGTCAGGTGAAGAAAGGCTGGTTTAGTCCAGCCTGCACTAAAGCATACTTAAGGTTAAAGAAAGCATTAGGGAGGGATAAAAGGGACAGAGGGGAGGTCATCAGCCTGAGAAAAGAATACGCTCTAGCTTTAAAAGCTAGAAAACAAGAGATAAAAATTGAATTATGGGAGCGTCTTAGGAAAAGTTTGGAGCTTAAAGACAGCGCAGAGTTTTGGCAAATAGTAAGGTCCCCATATCTTACAGACAAAGAGGATCTACCATCCATTGATATTGCAATTACTAACAACGAATGGGTAAATCACTTCTCTAAAGTTTTTAGTATAGGGAAACAACATGGCATCGATTATATAGATTCATTGAATCAAGTCACCTATCCACTAAATTTGCACTTCTCACACGATGAGGTAAAAAAAGCATTAAAGTCCTCGAAAACAGGTAAAGCCCCAGGGCCGGACGGGGTTCCTGTTGACATTTTTAAATATGAGGAAGATCTCTGGTCCCGGCTCCTGACGAATGTCTTAAATGCTACCGTAGAAGAGGGCCTGCTAAAATCATGGAAAACATCGACACTTGTCCCGATTTTTAAAAAGGGGGACCGAAACTGCCCGACTTATTATAGGCCCATTACACTCCTGGACTCTCTCGGGAAGGTCGCTGGTCGGATCATTCTCAAGAGACTACAGGAGTGGTCAGCTATGAAGAACATTATATCGGAAATACAGTATGGATTCCGAGAAGGGCTAGGTACTGTAGACCAAGCATTAAACCTGTCTTTACTGGCAGGAAAGTATGTGGAGGCTAAGGGGACTGCACTCCATATGGTGTATGTAGATTTGTCCGCAGCCTTCGATTGTGTTATACACTCGAGGCTGTGGAAAATCATTCTAACAATGGGAGCTGACCCTCCCATTGTGGAATTCCTTCGGGAACTATACACCGGAACAACAGGTAGAGTGAGATTTGGGACCAAGGGTTAACTCACAGAAAGTTTTAGAGTGGAAAAGGGGGTCAGACAGGGATGCGTCTTGGCCCCCTTTTTATTCACCCTTTATACAAATGGACTTGAGGCCGCCATGCTGGAAGGAAGTAAAGATCTACCCTCAGTTGGTCGTCGCCAGATACCTGCCTTGTTATATGCCGACGACGCGGTCATTTTAGCCAGAACTTCTGTGGAATTACAGCGAGCACTGGGCAAATATTGTGACTTCATGTTGAGTTTAAATCTGACCCTAAATATAAAAAAAACTTTTACTATGCACGTGGGGAGAAAAAGTGCAAAACTCAAAAGACTATTTGTGAAAGGTGAAGCACTGGAAAGAACACCAACATACCAATATCTGGGAATTGTAATCGATGAAAACTTTAGGTGGAAGGCAGCGATTAATGCCAGGAAATTATCTTTTTTAAGAGCAACCACGGCATTAAGATCCTTTGCCCAAAAACTGGGCCAGAAACCACTGCCAGAAATGCTAAAAATATACAATGCCAAATGTGTCAGTACCGCCACTTACGGGGCAGGGATATGGGGCCTCGTAAATGTGAATGAACTACAAAAAATAGAAAACTCTTTCTTAAGATATTTACTTGGAGTGCCAAAAAATTCCTCAACATATGCCTGCCACTTAGAGTTGGGCCTAGATTATTAAGAAGACATCATAAAAGCCCAGCCAGTAATGTTGTGGCGCCGAATCTGGGTAACTGAACAATGTCAGCTAACAAGAGCTATTGTACAAGATATTCAGACACTTGATCATTGCAGAAGGATAAAATGGCTAGCCTACGTTAAAGCCCTTCTAACAGACTTGGGATACGAACATTTTTTCACAGAGCCATTGTCCTTAAATGATATCTCAAAGGCAGATTTAAAGAAAGCATGCCTTGTACATCTGCGTCAGGCACGTCTGCTAAAAGAGATACAGAAACCTTCTGTTCAACAGGGTCTATTAGTACAAACTGTGTTCTCTCTAGAACCTTATCTGACGTACAGACTAACCCAATTCGAAAAACTGCTGCTGACACGTTTTAGGTTTAATATGTTCCACCCTAATTGTTTCCTTTCCCATTCAGAATGAATGGTCATCAAAACTATCACCATGCCCTTGTGATTCCCTGTCAAAACAATCAACTATACATACAATATTATTTTGTAAATTTTTTTATTGCACCTCGGAAGCACTGGTTATTGCCCATATTAAACAAGCATTAGAAATGCAATCGGGCTCGGATTTATTTGAGTTTGAGCTAATGGCATTATAAATGCCAATGTATTGTTGCTATGTGTTGTGGAGTGTGTTCATGTGGTGTGTACTGCCAGTGATCTCACCACTCTACTCACTACTCTACTCACTACTCTACTCACTACTCACTACTCTGCACTCACTACTCACTACTCTGCACTCACTACTCACTACTCTGCACTCACTACTCACTACTCTGCACTCACTACTCACTACACTACTCACTACTCCAATCACTACTCTACTCACTACTCTACTCACTACTCTACTCACTACTCTACTCACTACGGCTGTGCACACATGCACTGTGGATTAGTATGTCAAGGAAAATGCCTAAGTATTATTTCTCGTTAAAATACTTTTATTAACATGTTCACTTCAAACAATGTAATATTCTTTCCAGTCTTTAAAAACAATAACATTGCATTAGTTTATTTGACAATGTTATGGCCCATTGCAGTGAAATGTAACGACTGTGATGCATGTTAGAGGACATTTTTATGTAGACTGAAAGTCAAATTTAGGCATAAAACCAACTTGAAATATTCTAATAAACTAGAGAACTTCGCTTTGGTCTTATTCTTGCCAAAATAAACGGTGTTTATGCACACTGCTCTATTCATAGGGGTTAGACTTGTGTGGCTTAAAATATTCTCAGCTGCGGCGCTGCATGTTATGTTCTTGAGTGTGCGAATGATGTATTTACTTTTTAATTCCACTCAAACACTGCGGTTAATATATATTTTTTTCGATTCAAAGTGAGATTCAGTTTAAAAAGTCTGGCTCTAGGTTGCTCTTCTCTTTTATAATTTCTCAATTTTTACACTTCATGTGGTGGCGGAAGGTTAAAAAATGTACAATGCATTTTTCGTTCTTTAAAACGCACCTGGGACTCTCTCGCTGTGTGCTCTTGGACAGACCAGGATGCGGCCATCACATCGCTGGTGTGTTCGAGGCTCCCTTCTCGCTTGCAGTATCTGTGTTTGACCCCATATGAGATCACAGCTGCAGGGAGTTTGATGGGAGAGGCCTCGGTTCAGGGACATCAAAGGATTTTGGGGGCTCTGGGCCAAACGCATCTTGGGGGCCGCTTTTTGGAACAGCTTTGAATTTATGATCCAATTTCATCTCTTTCATGTCCTCTTTGGCCAGGCCACTGACAGTGCACAGTCCCACGTCCAGATTATAAATGTGTTTACATCAAATATTCTTGGATAATGTGACCCAGCAGCGGCCCACTAATATTACTGCAAATAATCTGAGCGAGCCCCTCCCATTTCTCACACATCATGTCCTATTTTGATATAAATAAAACTTTTTTACGGAGGTTGCATTAAACATAAACACATGACTCTGCAGAATATCTGTAATAAGCTCTCACACATCACCCACATTAAAATAAATTAAAGGAAAAAAGTATTTTAAACAATTTTAGGGGAGAGGGTGTAGCCTTGTGGCCAGAGCGGCGGACCTCGAAGCTGGGGGACTGGTTGGAGTCTCGGCAGAGACGCTCTACGTCCTGTGATTCTGGGCAGATCAGGTCATCTCCCCGCACCTCTCAAAAATGAATGTGTCTGTAACGAAAACGGTGCTATGTAAAGCGCTCTGATACCCGATGCCTCGGGGCTAGTGCGCGCTATATAAAGCTCTAAAAAAACCTTACCAAAAGAAATGTTTCAGAAGGGAATTCACACTGATCGGCTGTGCCTGTCAGAAGCAACTACGACGCTGGGCGCTAACTCGCGCTGGGAAAATCAGATTTACGTCAAACCAGGGCAGGGGGGACCCGGGACCCGGGAGGGCGGAGAGGGGTGTGTGTGCTAATCTGCGCCTGTCTACAGCGTGTCTACCTTTAGTCATGTAAGGAAGAGTGTCATAATCTTGTCTCGGCAACTGGCACATTAATGACCCGCTGGCATTGCCTGCATGTGGCCGGCGCTTCCCTCGCACGCCTTTGATCTGGTGAATAAAGAGGCTAAGAGGGCGTTGGACAGGTGGGTGACTGACAACCGTTTATCTGTACGTCTGTCTGTCTGTCACCGGCCCTCATCCCTCTGGATACGCGGACCCTTCCTGTGTTGTTATCTTATCTCATACCCTACACTCCTGTCAGCTGCTTAAATGACGCTCTCGTGCACGTGTCACTGTCCGGACGAGGAGCGCCGGCCGGATAAATAGGCCGCTCGCCTTCCCTCGTGAGCACCACAGGCCCGAAGCGCGCGGAGCAGAGCACGGGCCGGATACGTAGGAGTAACCGTGCTTTATGCGCACGGGACGAGGAGCACTGAGGGGGGTGAAAGGGTGCCCCACGGCCGATGCTCGTGGCGGGTGCCACCAAACGCGAGGAAGCCCCCCGTGGCACCCTGAAGCCTTTACGTGTGCACTAATGTGCGTGCACACCTCCATTTGCACACCTGTAGCAGCGTTCTCTGCACAACGATGAAGGTGCGCCTAGCTCAGGGTGTTTCGCTCCATTCACAGTAACAGCTTTATAAAAAGTGCGCAGCCAAAGGATGAAAAACGTGAGGGGGCTTATTTACAAGTCCCTTGCGCCGCCGGTGCCTCACTGTTAATATGGGTAAAATGACGGACCAGCGGCGCAAGAGCCTTGTAAATAAGGCCCGAGATGACCCACTGCGAAATCCTAAAATTGGGCCTGTGCGCAAGCTGACCATTGGGGATGGTGCGCCAGGGGGTGTGCGCGCCCGGCGGTGCACAGCGCAATGCGCGTTACACGGTCCTTGGAAGGTGATGCTGCGCCGAGGATGAAGGCGCTATGCTGGCTCGTGCGACCAGTGCCACCGCCGCGTATCTGTGCAGTTAGTGCACAGTCAGAAGAGGTGAGACACGGGGCCTCTGCTCCTGGTGAACTGTGACCTCTGTGCACACCCGGGGGCCTCCCTGGGCTGTCCAGCACCAGGTGCCTTGGGGCACAGGCCCAGCTGTGTCCCGGGGTGCACGCACAGCTCTGCACATGCGGCTTTAACCTACGACCACCTGCACCGTATGGGCGCACCCCCCTAAAGTGTGCCAGGGGAGTTCTGTGCATTTGAAGGGCGCGCATTTCCTCTCACCGGCTTTGAACAGGAACGCGTGCTCCTGTGCACAACAGATCGGTGCAACTGCACCTGTGAACTGCACCGAAACGCCCCAGGTTTCTGGGCGCCCCGGGGGTCACGGGAGGGCCGCTCCGGCGTGAAGTGTCGTGGACACGCAGTGTGCAGGGGAACGAGGCCGGTACACACAGCACAGCAGCGCCAAAACACACATGCGTGACGTGTGCACACACGAGTCACTACCAATGGACTTTGCTTTATGAAGTTTCACTGAAACGCCAGGAGCTGGGATGAAACATTGCAGTCCTGCTCAGGGTCCGCGCCTGCATTCCGGCCGGAGAGGGGGGGCCCTCAGGCAGCGGGAGGGGGGCCAGCTTCCAGCAGCGACGGCGGTGATTGCGCGCTCCTCCCCGTGCGCCCGGTACTGTGAGGCGAGGCGGCGGCAGGCACCCTTCCCAGGCTCACTGCCGTGAAATGGATCCAAAACAAAAATATCCAGAAAAAAAAGTGCTTCCGGGACCTAACAAGGAAGCTGCGCGCTGAGCGCTGCAGAATTGTGAACGCGCCCGGCCATCTGCATTCACTAACGGAGGCACCCTGACAGCTCCTAATTACAATTTATGTACTTCTTTGCGCGAGCACGCACGAAATATGCCTCAAAATGGCGGAACAAAACTACATTTACCCTATCACTTCAAGCCTATTAAAACGAAAACACAAGGAAGACGAATCACTGACCAGATGACAGAAAACGCTAAGGAATGTCTGGAATTTCTCTCTCCAAGGCCCTAGGAGATACTTCTTCTTTTTTTTCTCCTTTAACATTAGTTCTCGAAACTCCTCCCAGTTTCACTGGGAAGGAGTCCGAGCCCTAAAAACTGGGGTCTACGTCAATGCCGCCCAGCATACTTGGCGCTTCAATATCTTAAAAACGAACTAATAGCAAAAGCGATTGCACGCTTTCTTAAATTTTGCATACGCCATCGCTTAAATCCTTGATACTGCTGAGTCCTAATATTGGCTTAACCAAGATTTGATGAACTTAGTATAAAAACTATGTGCCATAGCTAAGACCCTAAGAACTGTGCTTTTTATACAAACTGTTACTTTACCTTCTTTGTCTTTTTTTTAATAGAACAGAAATAATTAATCTCTGTCTTTTAACTGTTTTTATTAATTGAGTAAATGTGTAAAATGTATTGTATGAACTTTTATGGTATTTCTATTATTATGAAAATCCGAATAAAGTTGATTTTGATTTGATTTGATTTGAATAAAATGTCTTTAACTTAACTTGTTTTATGGTCCTGTTCAGCTGTAGTTTAGAAATATAATTATTATTGTGTTTCTGATCTTTCTAGAGGAAGGAGCTCTGCCCTGCTGACTGTATCTTCTACAAGGCTATTTCCTCTGGCTAATAGAGGTTGCATATGTACCTTCAAATTTGCTATTCACTAGTTTTCAGTGACAAAGGCCAATATTAACACGCATTTGTAATGCAATAGGTCTTGCATTTGCGAGAGTTTATGCTATTAGCATTGTAAATAGCACTGCCTTTTATTTATATGTTTTGCCTATTAACACATAAATAAAAGGCATTGTCATTTACAATGCTACTAGCTCACACTCTTGTAAATTCTGGACCTATTCAAAGAGGCAGCCACAATTCCCTCGGCTGCTTGGAAAGTGAAAGCATGTCTGGCGTGCTGAATGTTGCAGGAAAGCATGTCGCGACCGCAGTAGGAGAAACTCATTAAAAAAAATACTGCTTACAGACTAAAAAATACGTACCGCGTAACAACCAAAGTAAAAGGTCCAGTCCTCATGGGAGGTTACAAATGAAGACAAGGCGGTACTAAGGAGGGAATAACATGCCTATTAACAAATTCGAAGCGAGCATTTACGAAGGACAATGACACAAGCCAATGACAAATATGGCAGAGAGTGGACGCGGCTTGTATTCCATTCTCGAATACAGCATGCCGAAGAGCAGCGTATGCGCTTCCCAGGCTCGATCTAAAAATGAATGCAGGATAGCATGCTTATTTTCATGTGATATGTATTCTGCTTCACCTTGAGAGTGACACAGGTTTCCACAGAATCAGTACATGCATATGAGGAGACATTAATGCAGATCTATAGACAGTATAGCAGAGTTGAAGACCTTCACAAAGGAAGGAGTTAGTTGATTTCTATCATTGTTCGCGATGGGTTTGGAACTTAGTTCTCATAGCCAACAAACTGAGATGTGTTAACAGACTAAGGGGCACATCCATCCACAAAAATACAGATCGCAACCTGGCCGATTCACAGAATCGGCCCCATTTGCGACAGGTATTTTTACATTTAGGATGCATCAAACCAAAAGCCTATTTGTAATTTAGGTAATCACAAAATTTGCGAATACCTAAATTACTAATGCGTTTAAGGAATCGCAAATTGTGATTCCCTATTTGGAATTCAACAAGCATTTCCTAAATGCGACTTCGCATTTAGGAAATGCAAATGTAATTTGCAAAAACTTTGAAAAATGCACAAAAGTGATTTTTCTGCATGGCAAAATAAACCTTTTGTGAGACCAAGCATACATTTTAACACATATCAGTCACCCCTATGGTAGGCCCTGTACAGCCCAGAGGGCAGGGTATAATGTATTTAAAAAGCAGGACATGTACTTTTAAGTTTTACGTGCACTAGCAGTGAAAAACACTTACATTCATTTTAAATTACTGCAAAGCCTATCTCTCCCCTAGGATAACATTGGAGTTGCCTTAATATATGTTATAAGTGTAATTTCCATCCAGAATCAGAATTTAAAATACTGACTTATGGTGAAATTGGATTTTAAATTGCAATTCTGAAAATGCCACTTTTAGAACGTTTCCTGCCTTCACCATTTAGTGTCTGTAGCCAGGCTTTTATCACATGACTGGGTGTAGCTGGCAGTTGAGCTTTCTGTATTCCTCCTAGATAGAAACAGGCAATAGGGAGCTTAGGTGTGCCTGGATGGACCATCACTGGCAAGATGGGAGGGAGGGGTTGGGCACAGCCCAACTTACACCGGAAAAGGCTGTGTCCTGCCACCCACACAAAGGGCTACTTACTCCCTGTAGTTAGTCTAGAGCCAGGGCAGGGACAACAGAATGCCTAGAAGCCTCAAAGGAAACCTCTAGAAGCTTCTCCCTGACTTCAAAGGTACACTGGGTGTTAATGCTGGACTTCAGACGCCAACTCTTCAGTACATTTCTGGACCTGGGGATACTCTGCCAGGCAGAAGGATTGCTGTACTGCTGTATTGCACTGTACAGGACTCCTGCTTTGCTGTGTTGACCTGCTGCCCTCTTGCCTGGGTGAGAAGGACTGTACCTGCTTCTGCATGGAATTGAACCCTTCGCAAAGATTCGCATTGCCACCGTAGCCCACATCGCCTTCGGAACCGCCACTGCGCGGTGCATCCTCTGTGCAAGCCTTCAAATCTCTCAAATCTCCTTCCAGGCTGATGACGAGCTCAGCTCGTCATGAGCGTAACCTACCGTGCGCTCATGACGAGCTGAGCTCGTCATGTAACGCTGTAATTTTAAAATTGCCGCGTACAGCGGGAAAAGCCGCCGCATCGATGCGGTTAAAGGCAGCCTCGATGATAGACTCATCATCACGCCTTCATAGCTCCTTGGAACCGACTGCGCGAGACATCCCTCTAGTCAGGACAAGGGGATTACCCTCCAAAATAACCCCTGCTCACCCTCTTGGTAGTATGGCGCGAGCAGAAAAGGCTTATCTCAGAGGCGTTATGGGTTAAGCATTTGTGAATTCATACAGTAATCAAATGACACACCACAAACGGACACCACACTAGGTTTATATAAAAAATAGTTAATCTTTATATAGAGACTTAGCACAAGACCAAATAATGACACAAATGCCCACAATACTGTTTAGCAATCAAGAGTTTGTTAAAAATGCACAATTTTTACTTCTGTGTGCTTCGCACCTTCTGTCCGACTCGCACGGAGATGGAAACAATGTCTAACAGAGTCAAACGGGCGCAGAGGACGCTCCGGTCCGATGCGTACACCACTAAGGTGCGAGTCGTTCACAGTACCTTAGTTGTTGTGTCCGGCACGGACGATGCGCTGTAAACAGAAGGTGATTCAGAAGTGTTGTCGGCCCTTTTACGGTCCGAGCCCCAGCTGGTGCAGTCGTCGGTACGAGGCGTAGAGCGGGGGGCCACGTGGAGCAAGGTGGATGGTTCTGGATGTGAGGCGTTCACTTCACGACGCGGCGTATGAGCCGTACTGCGGGAGCCACGGTTTCAGTCTTGGCTGCGGTGCGAGGCGGACGTACGGAGCCTACTCCCCTTTCAGATGTGACCGTCAGCTTCGAACTTTGGCGGCAGTGTGTGAGTCGTACCAACCAGGATGTTGCGGCAAAGCGTTTGTACATGGCGGGTCGGCCACTCACGTTGCGATTCACGGATCGTAGGACACGTTGATTGAGGCGGACAGGCGGGGTACGATGCGTTGCTGGACACGATTTGGTGGTACGAGGCGTCCACAGCTCCCGGCCTCGGCAAAGGATAAAAACAGCATTTCTAGCGGCAGATTGCGAGGCGGCTGAAGTCCACTGGGTGCAAGCTCACTCACAAGCCTTTGGAGATCTTTATGCACAAGTTGAAGCAAAGTCTTTGTAGTCTTTTCCTCCTCTCCTTCAGAAGCAAGGCAACCACTGCAGGCCAATCCCCCAGGTCAGGGACAGTACTCCTCCTTACAGCTTTCCCAGTTCTTTCTCCTCAGGCAGAGGTTTCTTCTTGTCAAGCAGGATCTAATTTCTTGGAAGCAGGGTCCCAATACTTATACCCCTAATTCATTTGTTCCTCTGGGGTTGAGGGGCCTGTGCCCAGCCAAAAACAGTTCTTGAGCACTCTGTTGACGTGACTCGGACTTCTCATTTAGGGAGCAGGCTAGAGACATCAGACACTCCACAGGAGGTCGAGCCAGCATTGTGGTGGCAGAGCACAGCCCTATTCAGAGTCCAGGTGCACTCCTCCCACGCATCAGAATGTCAATCTCTCTATTCACCACCAGGCAACCTAACTCTAAACTCGAATGTCTACCGTGTTCCCTGAGTCTGTCAGGATTATAGAATGTAACAATTCCAAAAGCCCATTCTGGCCTATGAGAACAGGTAGCCTTGCAATAGTGAAAAAACGAAAAGCTGTAATTCACTTTTAGGGCATGCCACACACATCAGGACTTGTCCTACCTTATACTTACAATGCACCCTGCTCTTGGGCCTACCATAGGGGTAACTGATATGAAGAAAAGGGAAGGTTTAGGGGCTGGCAAGTGGGTGCACTTTGCCCAGTCAGCATGACAGTTCCAGACTGCACACAGGTTCTGCAATGGCAGACCTCAGACACATTTTACAAGGCTGCTTCTGTGGGTGGCACAACCAGTGCTGCAAGCCCACTAGCAGCATTTGGATTTACTAGCCCTGGGCACTCCTGGTGCACTTTACTGGGGTCTGACAGTAAACCAAATAAGCCAATCATGGGATCCAATCAATATATACATTTTATACAAGGAGCACTTGCACTGTGGCACTGATTGGCAGTGGCACAGTGCTCTGAACAGCCAACACCAGCAAAACACATGAGGCACAGTAAAAAAAGTGGAAGGGAGACCCACTCCAAGGTGCCAGGTCTAACAATCCCTGACTCCTGACTATGCATTGCAAGCGCTCATTAAAGGGATCCACGATGTCAATGCAAACAGGCGCTCGCACTGCAGCCTCGCTGCATCTTGGAACCGATGCATCACTTCGGCTGTGCAATGTTTCTTCGACACAATGCTCCACAAAGCAGGATTTAAGGTATTTTCCGTTCAGAGGGCCTCACTCGATCCTTTTAGCTGGCCTGCGTTCCATCACGGTCAGCCTGAACTTGTGCTGTGTCCTCGTCCGGTTTGCCCATATATCTACAGTTAGCGCTTCATGCCTTTTGGCACTATTGTCTCTAAAAACTTTAAAATTCAATATTTCCGGTCCTGCTAATTAAAATTTTGTTGTGTTTGTTTTGTTTCATTCATTAAAAATCATTCTATGCTTCAAACACTGTTGTGGACTCCATTTGTGGTGTATTTCCACTGTGTTACTATTTAAAGTGTTTCGGAATGTTTTATGAACAATTGTCTAAATAAACATGTTTTTTTAACCTTAAAGTGTTTCAGAAATACTGAATAATGAATCATAATATGCAAAATAAAATAATTTTCTACAAAATAATCCATGTTTTAAACAAAATCCTTCACTAAAAAGTAACAATTTTCCACAAATTGCTTCTGAATTGAGAGTTCCCACTGAAAAAATAGCACCGGTGAACCATCTTGCAGAAAATGGTCTTAAAGTATCTCCGACAAAATTATAATATAACCAGAAAAAAGTTATGTACTTGGATCACATCAATCGTGAAAAAAGTAAGGAAGGAGTCTTCAGAACGCATCTCTGTGATTCTGAAAATGAACCAACCACAGACCCAGTAAGAAGTGAGGATGTTTTTAGGACTGGTTGGCTACTGCTATCAGTGGATTCCAATCAATTCCCTATTGCAAAGCTCTTACAAATGTTTACTCACAGTCTTGTGAGTGATCCAGTGTTTTGGGTCAATGAATGCATGAAGGCCTCCCTTCTCTTGGAATTCCTTATTACGAAAAAGATATTTATTAATTTTTTCATAAGACAGAAGGGTGGTTAAGCGCATGGCCTAGATGGCACCCGGAATGGAGGTGCTGTGCTAAGCTCCACACAGGACACCAGAAAATTCCACAACATCCTCTCACTAGTACACTAGCTCCCCAAAACTCACACTGCTGATATTCCCTGTGAGAAGTTTCTTGCCTAAATGTACCCCAGTGACATCCTTGCAACCGGTGCAAGAGGACGCGACTCATATGCAGTGACACCAACAAGCCAGGAGCCTGGGTGCAGTTGCGCAGCAGAGTTGGCGATTGGGCAGGGCTCACCCTACTGATCAACTGCACAGGGAGCATCCCCAGAGATGTGAACGCTCCCACTAAATTGAGAGGGTACTGGGCCTGGACTGTCAGATAGGCGATTCTCCCCCTTCGTCCTTTTCAATCAGCCCACTGCAAAACATATGAACAGACAGTAGAAACCATTCTCATACTATTAAAGCACCCAATGTGACTTGAGTATCAGGGTCTGCCTGAGCAGGTAATTCACTGCGAGATTGTTGGTGGACTGTTGGTTGGTTCCTGCAGCGCCTTTCGTAGACCATGACTCCATCCCCCTTCTCTCCTCAATCTTTTGAAGCTGGGCGCCACTGTTTGAAGATGGTCAATCTCAAAACCATCAGGCCTCTTTACATCAACTAAAGTTACACACCGGAGTTGTTGATAATTTAAATAGCTGCCGGAGGACCTTTAAGTCAACTAGAATCTACCTTAGAAAAATACCATGGACAATTTGATAGAATCCTCCAAGCCCTCCTGGAGACTAAGACCACACTCGAAAATGAAATTGATACAATTGCCACAGACCTGACCTTTATAAATGCTGTACACTGAAAATTAAAAGAACGGGTAGATGATACTGAATCAATTATAACCATGATGCGGCCAACATTCATATAGGTGCAAAGGCAACTAAGCAACATACACGCAGAAGTGAAAATGTTCCAATTGTGAGGTGAAGACTCAAATCTGCTTCCTGGGATTGCCTGAAGGGCCAAATTTGGAGCTCTTTTTTGAACAATTGTTTTTGGAGAGGGTTCTGGCTGAGTGGATCACTCAGTTTTTCTCCATAGAAAGGGGCCACCAAATCCCGGGCAGATGCTCACCACCAGGCATGCCCCCCATACCCTTTCATTGACAAGCTGCTTAACTTTAGAGATAGAGATCTCATCCTACGTCTGTTTCGAACCAAAAGCATGTGGACCTATGAAGATGCTATAATCATGGCATAACCAGATTATACAACAGAGGTACAAAAGCGACGCAATTCCTAAATGGCGGCCAAACAACAGCTACACCTCATGGTTCTCAAATATGCCTTCCTATGCCCAGCAAAAGTGTGATTGCTAGAAGGAGAAACAACACTTTCTTCCAAACCCAGGAAGATGCAGGGCCTGACTACATGAGAGGGGTGCAAATATCCCAATGGAAAATAATCAATGAACCACGGCTATTAGCGGAAGAGACAGAGAAAGAGATGCAACTGGAGATCTCCCCAGAAACAAGCAGCCATGGAACGAACACAAGTCATGTCAGAGGTCTTAAAATAAAACTAGAATACCTCTAAGAAACTGTCATTGGATCTCGGATCAGACTCTGACACTGAATCTACTGGGACAGGCTTCTCTGGAGTATTAAGACATTACGACCCACTCTTCACCCCATGACTGGCAGATAACATAGCCTGATCTTTGGACACCGTAATTCATCACTATTGATGTATCACATCACACCTGCATGCAGGACACTGGTATGAAATAAAGGGCTTGTTCTGTCTGTGAGTGAACCCTGTGGGGACACATTCTCTGAAGCAATGGTAAAATGCCATCACACTCCCAAATTCTGAACTGGAAATTAATTCTTATTATTTATGTTACAATTTGTACCAGTCGGTGCCGTTGGAAGAGGACTTGGATTTGTTACTGTTAATATTTGTGCTTGTTTTGGTGTAGTACAGCATGGATCACAACCCAATATTCCATCAGATTGACATCAGATTGACACCAAAGGACAATACCCTTGACCGATGAGGAGGTTACAAGTGTTCACATGGGTGGGATTAGACATACCCACCAATGACGGCATTTTGAGGTCACCATCAGGCATCTGAGTTCGGGGCATACCTTGAAATACCAATGCAATGAAATGTCAAGGCCATACAAGGGGCACTGCTCCAAAAATAACATCTGGATGTGGAATATACGAGGGATGGCTACACCCAGAAAATGTAACAGTGTACATATAATTAAAAAAATGACCCACCCACATAGTTTGTCTGCAGGAAACACACCTGGCCTACTTATTGCTCCTCAAGATACACAAACGATGGAGAGGCCAAATCCATGGTATTACCTTTTCGGTGTAAGCAAGAGGAGTATTGATTTGGATTACACCGAGTATCCTGTAGGGAATACTAATTTTGCATCCATAAGAATGCTCATGTTACCCTCTGGTGCATCACCATAACACATGAATTGACCTGTTTCTTTTCAGGTCAACACTGTGCACATATATAATCATCATAGATTGCCTGGCCCCAACAGCATCAGATCACTGAGCATTGAAAATGACACTCCAGTGGGGTAGGACCCAGGAAAGAATACTGACCTGGAGCCTAATCTCAGAGGCATTGTATGATGAGCCTTTCCTGTATCCGTAGGTTCACATATCTCACACTAAGAGGGATCGGCTAACTTCAGGCTGACATAACGGGAGGCATTCAAAGTGGTCATACAAGGCCACTTCATTAATATAACACGAGGAAAAAAACCTCCATACTTAAAAAAATATGGGATATGCGGTGAGCCAAAACAATGATACCTGTATAAACTGAAACCATTACACAGCTCTCTGCGTTATAGCCGAAACACACAGTTATCTGAATGACTGGGAATAGTCGGCTATAGGGAATGCATGTATAGACAGCATAGAGGGAGAGGCAGAGCAGGTAAGGTACTGGCAGTGCTCCTGTAATATGAGATGCAAAGTACACCATGCTGCTCATTGAAAATTTAGAGAAGTTACCTTTCACAATAGCAGAGTCACGGTCTTCAGAATGGTTAATTCATGGCTATATCACGCTGCCAATCACTACGTTCCAGTTCCAATATTACCTTGGATAACACTAGGTAGCAAGCATTCAGTAAGACACATGTAATCTTTCACTTAAACAGTCAGTCACGCACCTACTACATCCTCCATCCAGACACGTATACATCCACTCATTCTACAATACACCTTGGCATATATATAATACATATTTAAAACACAGTCACTTGATGTTGTCATCAGTGATGTCATCAGTGATGTCATTTGAGATGTCATCAGTGATGTCATAATTGATGTCACTGACAATGTCATGAATGATGTAATTTGTGACGTCATCAGCAGTGCATTGCAGGGGCGCGAGTTATAGTTAACTGAACTAACTATAATGGGGTTGTTTTTATGGTTTTGTACAAGGGAAATGTCCAACTAACTATAATGTCCCTGAAACCTATGGTTTTTTCAGTGAATTTCAAAGGTTTTTTAAATGCTAATATCTAACTATAACATGCCTGAAACCTATGGTTTTTTTCAGTGAATTTCAAAGGTTTTTTAAATGTTAATTTCCAATTTAAATGTTCATTACACCTATGGTTTTTTCTGGGATTTTAAATTATCATCCCATTCTCAAACTGGTGAAAACTGTCGATATCGCCAATTTTCCATCGATAGCTTCCGCCCAAAAAAATAGCCACAAATGAGAGCGACAACAAACGCTAATGATATGCAGAGTAGGTGTTCCTGTGCAAAAATAACATGAAAACACCACTTCCTGATATTTTCAATGACCAGTCAAATCTGCGATGCAATACAAAACCAGGATAAAAGCTGCATTAGTAGTAAGAATTTAACATCTGCCTTTCACTGGTGTAAAGCAGGACGACTACCTACAGTATGAAAGGGAGCCCAGCCCAGAGCCCCATCTGAAGACCAACACATGTCATAGAGCTACTGATCATGCAACTCCAACACCCAAGAAGGCCACAAAACTCACCCCCACCACCCTCAGGGCCTCCCCCCGGACCACACCCCCCTACTACCACCGAGGCAACGTAGAACAGGACAGTGGACTTTCCCAAAATGACATGGACCTTACCCGCATAATAGCTGAATGTTGGGAGATGTGAGAACCAAGTATGTGTGAAGGACGCAAGTCACCCATCAATACCAATGCGCACAGTGCCAAATGTAGCGGTGATGTGCTGGACAGACCTCACTATGCAGAGCACAGATCTGTCCATGTGTGCTTGTAGTGTTGTGGACAGTGGACGCAACCATGTTACCTCAGGCAGTGGGAAGATCTTGATCATGTAGCTGTGTCATCACCCCTGTAAGTGGAAGTGGAGTGGGGTGGTCCAACGTACGCTACTCTAGCATAGGAGTGTGAATAAATAGGCCAGGGCTCTGGGTGCAGTTCATTTCTGGGAAGGCCAACGTGTCTGCCAGAGCGGTGCCCCTCACCCTGCCATGAGGCCGCCGCTGTGACCACCGGCATCCTCAACACACGCCCCCTGCGAACCCAGCGGCACAGCATGGCAGAGTTATGTGTGTACAGACTACTTCCTTTGATGTACATTGCGGACAGCGGGGCTCACAATTCAGATCGAGTCGCGATTGCAGATGACGCAGTGCAGTAGGCAACAGACATTGCTCCCAGTGTGGCCCACCCAGACCATGCATCATCGCCGTGTGCGCACATGCTAAGTGCTTCAGGAGCCACTAACTCAGTGCACCACAAGTCATCGCCACGTAGCCTTATTAAGGCAGAATTCATTAGACAAAAGACATTGCTACCAGTGCGTCCCGCCCGGACCACGCATCATCGCAGGCTCCACACACGCTGGTTGCATCAGGTGCCACTAACTGTGCAGCTCAAGTCAACGCCATATGGCTGTGGGCCCTTGCTAACCACTGCCTCCTGCCTACACTGCGGTCATCAGGGCTCACAATTAAAATTGAGTCTTGATTCATTAATTGCAGAGTCCAGTAGGCAACTAAGTATAATGTCCCTAAAACCTACATAATATCCTTTTAGTATCCTTGCTTAAAGAACTTGTTTTATATCAGTTATAGCTTTACTACAATGACCAAATTCATCTTGCAAGTCCAAAGGAACACTGAATGGCAGTCTACACTGTGGACAGCAGAGCTCACAGTTCGAATTTAGTATTGATTTATTAATTGCAGAGTGAAATGTACTCTATATCCTCGGATTTTGTTAAGAGGAAGTGACAAAAAGCATTCATATATGTCTTTGCTGACTACTGCCTTCGATCTACACCATGGACAGCAGAGCTCACAATTCAGATCGAGTCGCGATTGCAGATGACGCAGTCCAGTAGGCAACAGACATTGCTCCCAGTGCGGCTCACCCGGACCACCTATCATCGCTGGCTGCGCACACGCTGAATGCTTCTGATGCCCCAACCTCAGTGCACCACAACTCATGGACCCTTCATGATAGAATCTTTTGTGTATGATTTCAGATCTGCTACCCCTACCTCAGTGCACCACAAGTCATGGACCCTTTACAAAAGAATCTTTTGTGTATTATTTCACATCTGGTGCCCCTACCTTAGTGCAGCACAAGTCATAGACCCTTTATGATTGAATCTCTGTGTATGAGCCAATAATTACTGTTGTACTTGTTGCCAGCACCAACCATTCCCTGAAGGCTGGCTTACACTCACCCCACACGCATCCACTACAGACGTTACTGGACATGTGACCCTGGTAATAAAAAGTTGCCGAGCGCACGTCCCCATAACCAGTTCCACCATCTATCTAACTGTGTCTGTGTGTTCATTATGTATGCATGATGCTGCCACTGGGCCGTACCACATTACCTTGTGCTGTGGATAGCGCGCAACCATGTTACCTCTGGCAATGGGAAAAACTTTGATTATGTAACTTTGTCTCAGTCATTGTATAAGTACATAGGTAGAGACTGGATCATTAGAGTACTACAAGGAGAGTGTATAGTGAATTTATAAGTGCTTGGGTATTGGCGAAGTGATTTGATAAGTACAAATGTTGGTGGAGCCTAACCCCCGAGCAGATGCTTGGCTCTAATTGGCTGCCCTCCATGAGCCAAAAACTGAAATTTGGGTTTTGCATGGCCTTGTATTGCTAGAGCTCCACTGAATGTGCAATAAACATTCATATCCACACAGATATGTCATGTCCACAATCTTTTATGTGTGGAAATATGGATGAATGTAGGGTCAGTAATTCCCGCTACCTTCCATTTTGGCCAGGGTGACACATTGGCGCTTGTGGCCCACATGGCGGCAACACTACAACAGAGACACTTGCATCAGTTGATTCCTCATACAGCCCAGGACGGAACCACACCCACAGCTCCATTATTATCAGCCTCACGCAGAACTGGCATACGCCAGGCCAGCCCACTCCGGTTATGCTTACAGGGCGAAACTACAATGCTACATGTCTCTCCCAGGTCTTCCCTCTAGTGATCTGCTGATCACAGGTCTAGTTGTCAACATGCCACAGCCACTCCCTCATGGCTGGTTTACACCCACACCACATAACATGTGACCCTGCCAATAAAAAGGGCCGGGTCCCACGTGGGCCCACGTGCTGGAGGCCATTTCCATTCTCTCCCATGACTTGAAACACACAGAGTTGGTAGCAGCCGAAGCACTTTGCCTGACACGGGCCTCCCGCCACGTGGCAATGACTTGATTTCCATGGAGAGCTGAGCTGATTGGGTGCGCAGCCTATAATGATGTGTGGCCTTGATACACCGTCCATCATCCCCTTTTGTATCGCTTTGTTCGCCCTAAGTGTGGCAGGGTATACTCAGACGTGAGTCCCTTGTTCACTTGGCCACTGGATTCAAGATAGCCTGGCTGATGAGGATTATGAATCCGAAACCGGTCCCAGGATGCTTGTTTCCGGTCCAGGGAAGACATGGCTTGGCAGTTCGGGCTGGACTGTTCCCATAAGGCACAGGGTCAGACTGATTTGCATATAGCCATGACTGAACTGGGGTGGCTGAGTGAACTAAAGAATGGTGATGGATTAAACCCAGATCAGTTGACTGGGGGTGAGTGTTTGATTTGTTCAAACGCTCCGTCCATCATCCCCTTTTGTATCGCTTTGATACACCGTCCTGGCAATCAAGACCAGATTTGAATTGTGAGCTTGGCTCGCCGCATGTACGCCACAGCTGTGAAGGTTGCTTTGGTACATGGTGGGTCCTCTTGGACACACGCCGGTGGCCGGGGGTGAGCAGAGAGGTATGTTTGTGCAGTGGCGGGCAGTCACCTCTGGGTGGTGGGAGTGGATGGTGTGCAGCAGCCTGGGTGCGCATGGGTCGGCAGACACCTGTGGGCGGTGGGAGTGGATGGGGTGCAGCAGCTTGGGTAGGCAGGGGCAGGCAGACACCTCTGGGCAGCAGGAGTGGATGGGTTGCAGCAGCCTGGGTGCGCAGCGGAGGGACAGCGATTTAGGTGTGTGCAGCTGTATTTACTCTGCCATTACTGATTCTATACTATGTTTCAGATGAGTGAACTTGAGGACTGCAGTATGTCCCAGCACATGGTTGGAGACACACCAGTGGCGAAAATGTGAGCTGTGAGGGTTTTGTCCACAGTGCCGGCACTCACTCTCCCTCTCTATCTCTTCCTTTCTCTTTCTCACACTCTTTCTCTGTTTCTCTCACTCATTTTCTTTCTTCCTCTCTCTCACACTGTTTCTCTCTCTATTCCTCTCTGTCTCACTCTTTCTCTTTTCCTCTCTATCACTCTTTCTCTCACTCTTTCTTTCTTTCTCTCTCTGTTCCTCTCTCCCACTCATTCTCTTTTTCTCTCTCTTTCTCTACCTTGATGGGCGCATGGCGCACAATCCTTTCTTGCTTTTTTCTTGCAGTCTGTGATTCACAGATTGTTGACCCCCCCGTCACGGACCTTCCGCCACATGTTAATGACTTGATTTCCTCTGAGTTAGTGCCACCAGAGCTAAGCGGATGTGCAGCCTGTGATGATGCGCGGCCTCCATACACCATTCTGGCAATCAAGACCGGCTTTGAATTGTGAGCTTGGATCAACTGCATGTATGATACGGCTGAGGAGATTGCTTCGGCAAGTGGTGGGCCCTATTCCACACATGCCGGTGGTGGAAGGTGAGCAGAGAGGCTTGTTTGCACAGTAGCGGCTAGTCACCTCTGTATGGTGGGAGAGGATGGTGTGCAGCAGGCTGGGTGTGCAGGGGCGGACATATATCTCTGGGTGGTGGAAGTGGATGGGGTGCAGCAACCTGGGTGCACAGGGGTGGGCAGACCCCTCTGGGTAGCGGGAGTGGATGTGGTACACCTGCCTGGGTGTGCAGAGGTTGGACAGTGAATTAGGTGTGTGCAGTTGTATGTAGTCTGCCATTACTAATTCTATACTATGTTTCAGATGAGTGAGCTTGAGGGCTGTACTATGTCCTGGCACGTAGTTGGAGACACACCGGTGGCAGAAAGGTGAGCTGTGAGGGTTTTGTCCACAGTGTCGGCACCCACTCTCCCTCTCCATCTCTTCCTTTCTCTCTCTCACACTATTTCTCTCTCTCTTCCTCTGTCTCTCAATCTTTCCCTCTCTCTCTTCCTCTCTCACTCTTTCTTTCTTTCTCTTTCTCGTCCTCTCTCTCTCTCTCTCCTTTGATGGGAGCATGACGCACAATCTTATTTTGCTTTTTGTCTTGCAGGCTGTGATTCACAAGTTGTTGAGGGATGACACGCCATAGCTGTACCTACTTTTATTTGTTGTTGTTTTGTTTAAATAAAATATTTTATACGTAAATCCATAGATGACTGTGATTCTCATTTGTCCAAACTCACATGCATCTTTTTTATTATAATTGTGCAACATCAGCCGATTTGTTGCGTTCCAGATTTCTGAAGGTTGCTGTCACATTTGTTTGTCGGGGGCTATGGGGGGATGGCGGACAAGGGGCTGGTGGCTGGGTGTGTCAGGGCACCGCTGAGTGTCCGATTTGCATGATCGTTGGCTCCATGGCATCTGTTGTCGTTCAGGTGTGGCTGTGGGCTGGGCTCCCTTTCATTTTGCACGTTGTAGTCTGACTTACACCAGGTCAGAGCAGGTGTAAACATCCTGTTGCTAACGCACCTTATCGCCCGTTTTCTCTTTGCCGATCTTCCTGTTGGTTCAAAAAGTTGCGAAGTGGTGTGCTTTTTGCATGGGAACACCTACTCAGCATCTCATTAGCGATATTTGCTGGGGTCATCAGTGACAATGTTTTTTGCAGATGCTATCACTGGTAAACTGGTGATTAGGGCTGTTTGCACCAGCTTGTGAATGGTGCGTTAAATTATCACCATTTTAGCTGCGATAAAGTGCCGTTAACTTGGTGATGTGTCCTTGAGAATATGGCCTTCAGTGTTTTAAAGACCTGAGAAGTACTCAAATGCCGAGCACCCAGCGTGTTCACACTAGAGGGCCACTCTGAGAGCTACGCAGCGTTCGTATTCACACCAGGGGGCCGCGCTGAGAGCCGCGCACCCTTTGTGTTCACACTAGGGGGCCGCTCTAGGGTAGCAACTCCAAACTTTTTGGAAAAATAAAAAGCGTTCACTTTCATCAATTTACATTCTCCTCAGGGCACCCCATCCCCAGTGCATGCCCACATCCACATATTTTTTATTTATTTTTTTCAAAGGGGAGGGGGACATGTGGCCCCCTCCCAGGCCACTTCTTGGCCCAGGGACCCCATCCCCTACGGCCTGGCCTCTCTGTTGGGGACCGTGAGAGGAGCCCCAATACCCCCACGGTCCCACCGGCTCCCTGCCTCCTGTGGGAGCCGGCATTCCTTTTGGGCAATGGGAGCTGCTAACATGCAGCTTCCCTTGCCCAAAAGCAATTCTTTTTTCCTTTAATGAAGCAAGAGGACGTTTTCCTCCTCTCGCTTCAACAAAGCAAACTAGGGTTTGCTATCACAAGGTGGAAACAATGCTCCCGCCCTGTCCAAGCAAACGGCAATGTCCCTGGGTTGGACACACCGGGACATGCAGGACCGTAACCCAGCCCTGGACGGTGATGGTCCCTAGGGCCCTCAAGCGCTCCAGGAGGGAGTGGTGCAGCCCCCTTCCCTCTATTTTAAAAGTCCCGGGGTGGTGGTTGTCCCTGGGGCTACGGGAAGGCCATGTGCCCTCCCACACCTAATTTACATAGCCCCGAGGAGATGACATTATGATTATATGATTTACCCCGGGACCTGGCCCACCTAGGGGCTCATTTAAAAGAAGTGGAGGAGCCCCCGCTTACATTTTTTTTTATTTTTTCATCCGGATATCTGCACCCAGCGCGCATTAGGTTCTTTTTTCTGGAGCAGGCTTAGGGGGTCAGGGTGTTTCTCCCCTGGCCCCTTTTCATTATTTTTAACTTTATTTTACTGTTTGTTGTGACTCCGTTGCACTTATTAAGTGTATCTTAGAGAATATATGTATTAGCGAGTAATGTTTAAATACGTAAATATCTGTATCAGTGTCTCACTTTGTGTATAAGTGGCTGCATGGGTTGGTGAGTAGCTACATGAGTATCGATATGGGTTATTAGTCAGTTTTTCGAGTATGATTAAGAGTGTCTGTATGATTTGGTGGGGGTATTACTTAGCGCATAGATGCATGAATGACTGACTCACTGTTTGTATGTGTTGAGAAAACAGCATGTGTGCAGGACTGTATGGGTGGATGAGTTTGTGTATGGGTGTGTTAGTGAGAGAATGACTGTCACACTAGTATCTTTATGAGTAACTACATATGTTTTAAACTAGTATATGTGAGTATTGATGTATATATGAGAGTGATAGATTGGAAGAGTTCCTGTATAAATAAGTATGTGTTTCTATAAGTGATTGTTTAAGAGAGTAAGTATGTGTATGTTTCTGTAGAAGTAAGTGCAGTGGTGTGTGTATAGCTGTATATACAAGAAAAATTATGTTTGATAGTATTTTTGCATGTGTGAGTATGTGTGTGAGTAACTCTATAGATGAGTGTCAGTGTGTAACAGGATATATAGGTGTATGAGTACATATGATGAGTGAGTACATGTATGAGTGACAATATAGAACTCTTGGTGAATGAGTGGATGTTTATGTAGATGTTGGAATTACTGAATAGGTTGTTGTAACTGGTATAGGTATATACATTTATTTGAAAATTGTAGTTTCTATTTTTGAATGTGTGTATCAAAGGTTATATAACGGTGAGAGGAGGTCTGCCACTCTCACAAGGATGATGTCATCATTGATGTCATCAGTGGTGTCATTTGAGATGTCATCAGTGATGTCATGAGTGATGTCACTGACCATGTCATGAGTGATGTAATATGTGACCTCATCAGCAGTGCATTGCGGGCGTGCAAGTTATAATTAGCTGAACTAACTATAACGGGGGAATTTCAATGGTTTTGTATGAGTGAAATGTCCAGCTAACTATAACATGAGTGAAACCTATGTTTTTTTTCAGTGAATTTCTAAGGTTTTTTAAATACTATTTCCTAACTAGAACGTGGCTGAAACCTATGGTTTTTTTCAGTGAATTTCTAATGTTTTTAAATGCTAATTCCTAACTATAACGTGGCTGAAACCTATAGTTTTTTCAGTGAATTTCAAAGGTTTTGGAAATGATAATTTTTAAATGTATTAATTGTTAAAAAATATTATAGTGATTTACTACATTGTTTTAAACTATTTATTTTTAGATATTTTATTTTTTAAATTACATTACATATTTTTAATATAAATTGAAAAAAAGTGTTTTTAAAAATATTGAAATTGTAATATTTGTCTTTTTATTTTCTATTTTTTTAATTTTTATATATTTTATATAACAGGCAATGATATCCTATGGAAGGAAATTCAAGTTACTGGTAAGTACGGTTAAAATTACTTTACAGTATCAGTACTGGGCTGAAAGATGCAGCCCTGAGCTCTCTCCTGATAACAGTTGAGTAAATCGGAATTCGTAGTTCGGCTGATTTTAGAGGAATGTTTTAAAGTTCCAAAACTCCACACTTAAAAGAATTTCCAAATGAAACCAGACAATGTTAGACAATGGAAGAAATTCAAGTTACTGTAATTATGGTTAGAATTACTTTTCAGGATCAGTAGTGGGCTGTAAGATGCAGGACTGAGGTCTCTCCTGTTACCAGGTGAGTACATCAGAATTCGTAGATCGGCTGATTTTATAGGAATATTTTAAAGTTCCAAAACTCCACACTTAGAAGAATTTCCAAGTGAAACCAGTCAATGTTAAACTACGGAAGAAATTCAAGTTACTGTAAGTATGGTTAGAATTACTTTTCAGGATCAGTAGTGGGCTGAAAGATGCAGCACTGAGGTCTTTCCTGATAACAGGTGAGTAAATCGGAATTTGTAGTTCGGCTGATTTTAGAGGAATTTTTTTAAGTTCCAAAACTCCACACTTGGAAGAATTTCCTAGTGAAACCAGTCAATCTTAGCCTACGGAAGGAAATTCAAGTTACTGTAAGTATGATTAGAATTACTTACCATACTAATTTACCTGTTTTTAGGTGAATATTTTAAAGTTCCAAAACTCCACACTTTCCAAGTGAAATCAGTCAATGTTACCCTATGGAAGGAAATTCACTTAGCAGGTAAGTAGTGTTATCGTTACTTTTTCTTACTCTGTGGTGGATCCTGGATCCAGCACTGGAGCATCTCATGTAAACAGTTGAAAGAATGCGTTTAAGTCATACAGGCGATTTTTTAGGAATATTTATAGTTTGTGAAAAACGACACTTAAAAACTTTTCTGGTGAAAACCAGACAATGGATTCCTATGGAAGGAAATACAAGTTACTGGTAAGTATGGTTAGAATTACTTTTCAGGGTCAGTGTTGGGCTAAAAGATGCAGGTTATATCCTGATAGCAGATGAGTAAATCGGAATTCGTTGTTTGGATGATTTTAGGTGAATATTTTAAATTTGCAAAACTCAACACTTATAAGAATTTCCAAATGAAACCAGTCAATGTTAGCCTATGGAAGGAAATTCAAGTTACTGGTAAGTATGGTTAGAATTACTTTTCAGGATCAGTACTGGGCTCAAAGATGCTGCACTGAGGTCTCTCCTGATAACAGAAGAGTAAATTGGAATTCGTAGTACATCCAGTAATTGCCACAGAGCTGCGTAGCAGAAAGATGTAAAAAGGGGCACGGCCTGCACCACCTCTCTGCAACACAGCACAGTGGCGCTTCCTGGGAGCACCTGGTGGGCTACTTGGCCCCCATGGTCCCTCAGGTTTGAAGTGGAATTTTTTCCTCAACTTAAAGCGTGGCACAGGGCTTGTTTGGACACATCACGTCTGGCCCCTCCCCTCCCTTCACCACTGTGTAAACGCGCCCTGTCACCGTTCTAAGTTGAGAGATTAAGTCCCCTTCAATCCTAAGGGTCCCTAGGGTCAAACTAGCCCACTAGGTACCTCCAGTAAGCGCCACAGAGCTGCGTTGCAGCGAGGTGTAAAAAGGGGGGTGACTTCTGAACACCTGTCTGCAACGCATCTCCCTGACGCATACTGGAGATACCTGTTGGCCTATTTGGCCCTCAGGGACCCTCAGTATTAAAAGAGAATAAATTCCCCAACTTAAAACGCCCCACAGGGCGAGTTTGCATATTGGTGAAGGAAGGAGGCGTGTCCTATGGTGATATGTCTGCAAGCACACCCTGTGGCTCGTTTTAAGTTATAGAATTAATTCCTCCTCAATCCTGTGGGTCCCTGGGGGCCAACTAGCCCGCCAGGTCCCTCCAGTATGCGCCAGGAGGCTGCGTTGCAAAGAAGTGTTCAGAGGCCACGCCCTATTTTACAACACTCTGCAACGCAGCTCCGTGGCGCTTACTAGAGGTAACTGGTGGGTTAGTTGGCCCCCAGGGACCCTCAGTACTGACAAGGAATTAATTCCCCAACTTAAACTGCACCACAGGGCATGTTTGCACATATGTGAACTCAGGCCCCGCCCCCTCCCTTCACCACTGTGCAAACGCACCCCGTGGCACATTTTAAGTTGGGGAATTAAGTCCCTTTGAATCTTGCGGGTCTCTGGGGTCCAACTAGCCCACCAGGTACCTTCAGTAAGCGCCACAAGGCTGCGTTGCAGAGAGGTGTAAAAAGGGGCGTGGCCTCAGAACACCTCTCTGCAATGCAGCCTGCTGGCGCATACTGGAGGTTCCTGGTGGGCTAGTTATCCCCCAGGGGACCCCAGTATTCAAGGAAAATTCTTTCTCCCTCTGCAAACGCGCCAGGGGGCGCGTTTGCAGAGTGGTGCAATGAGGGGGCGTGGCCTCCGGCGTGAGGCCGGTCTTTTTTAATTTTTTTTTTTTAAGATGGGGTGGCTGTGTAACCCCCCTACATTTTCAATTTTTGGGGCCCTGGGGACCCCATCCCCCAGGGCCCGCCCCCTAATTCATTTTTTTTAATGAAAAATTTAGGAAGGGGGCCGTGTGGCCCCCCTCCAGAGGCCATTCTCGGCCCCGGGGACCTCATCCCACGGGGTATAGCCTTTTTTTAAATTGTATTTTTATAGGAGGGGGCTGCCTTGCCCCCCTCTATAGGCCGTATGGCCCCGGGGACCCGATCCCACGGGGCTGGCCTTTTTTAATTTATTTATTTTGGGGGGGCCACGTGGCCCCCTTCCCGGGCCACTTGTAGCCCCGGGGACCCCATCCCCTGGGGCTGGCCCTCTCCATTGGAGACCGTGGGGGGTCTCCAATCCCCCCACAGTCCCCGCCAGCTCCCCGCCTCCTGCGGGTGCCAGCATTGCTTTTCCATATGGGGAGCAGCTAACATGCTGCTCCCTAAATGGAAAAGCAATCAGCTTTGCTTCATTGAAGCGAGAGCAGGTTTCCCTGCTCTCGCTTCAATGAAGCAAAGCAGTTTGCTATGGCAGGATGGGAGCCGCGAGGCTCCCGCCCTCCCATAGCAAACTACAATGTCCCGGAGGTGGGCACCCAGGGACACTGCAGGAGGTCCCCAGGGCCCTCGAGGGCTCCAGGAGGGGGGGCTCCGTGGTCCCCCTCCCACCTTTTTTAAAGCCCCGGTGGTGGTGGCAGTCCCCGGGG
Organism: Lissotriton helveticus; assembly: GCF_964261635.1. Classification (NCBI taxonomy): domain Eukaryota; kingdom Metazoa; phylum Chordata; class Amphibia; order Caudata; family Salamandridae; genus Lissotriton; species Lissotriton helveticus. Next base: position 52,106,176 of record NC_136062.1, on the reverse strand, counting down.
CTTGTGGGGGGGGTTGAAGCCCCCCACACAGGATTTTTTTTTAAAACAAGCCCCGGTGGGTGGCGGTCCCCGGGGCTGCAGGGGGCATTAAAGGCCCCCATCATTATACATATTTCAATTTAGAGGCCCCCATCATTATACATATTTCAATTTAGGAGAGCCCCGGGGGTGGCAGTCCCCGGGCTCAGGGGGCCTTAGAGTCCCCATCATACTTTTAAGCCCCAGGGGTTGCGATTCCCGGGGCTGTGGGGGGCGGTCTGCCCCCACTATTATACATACTTTGCCCTGTGGGGTGGTGGTCCCCGGGGCAGTGTGGGGGGATTGGGCCCCCCCACACTTTATTTTTACAAAGCCCCCGGGGGCTAATTAGCATTAAAGCACGGGAGCCCCGCTTCATTTTTTTGGGATCGACAGGATCCGCGCACCCAGCGCGCATCCTGCGATTTAAAAAAAAAAGATTTTTTTTTGTCCTAGGGGGTCAGAGTGTTTCTACCATGCCCCCTTTGTGTTTTTTGCGCACTTGTTTTTCAGTTTTCTTGTGCCTCGGTTCTACCGAGACACAAGATGGCTGCTAACACTTCCTGGTTTGGAGTGTTGACAGACAGTTGACAGCCAATTAGCATGCAGCTCGTGCTCGTAAGGGTAGACGCATGATCCTCAGAGGATATGCGTACCCTACTCCGTCCATAGATATATCTATGGTTTTACTTTTGATTTCCTCAAGAACTACTGCACAGATTTACACCATTTAACAAAAAGCGTGATCTGTGAACCAAACTCTACCTTTTTGCCAAATTTGGTGTTATTCCGTTCAGTGGCTCGGGCTGTAGCCGCGCCTAAAAGTCCCTATGGAAAATTGCATGGGCAAAACACGTTTTGGGACCCCCCTTTTTTCTCAGCCCCCGCTTCACGAATCATCCCGAAACTGTCAGGATTGGAGCGACCGTTATTTGACTGTGAGTTCGCATTGTGCGCGTTTTTACACCTGGGAAGCGCCATGTCGGCGGACGCCATACGTGGGAGGGAACAGCTAGCCCTTAATGCATTTGATGACTCCCTGGCTAGGGGGGGTGTCTGTGTCGGCTTTGCAGCAAATGGCAGAACAGGAAAATGCCAATATCCGCGATAAATTCAAAAGATTAGAAAAGCTAATGCGGCGAGAACAATCAAAGTGGTGGGAGCACCGCTCCCTGAGCCGCTATCTGGAGGTCAACAGGAAACCAAGGGGGCTGCGAGTGATGCTTGCCCCCACCTATGAAGATCCGGACCCGGATATGTTAAAGGACTGGGCAGAGTGCAATTTAGACTCCTCACGTCGTTTGGCGCAAATACTAGTGCGTTATGCTGACAGTGACTCAAGGCTAATGCTTTCCCCCGTAACCAAATACTGGAACGGAAGCAAAAACCCATATCTACAGGAATTAAAGAACAATCAGGGAGACTCATTTGGGCTTACAACAGGCAACATGGCGCACTTAGAAAAATTGTAACTAAGTATTGGGACCTCATCAAGTGTGACCCCATCATTGGAGGAAAAATGCCGGCCAAGCCCTTAATCACCTTTAGGAAAGCATATTCTATGCGGGACGCATTGGTTAAGCCAAGTCCAGAGGTGGTCACTCAAAAAAACTGGCTGGATAAAAGCAAGGGCTTTAGAAAATGCTCCAGCTGCAAGGCTTGCCTCCATGGGGTCAACAAATCGGAATATACCGTTCCCTTCTCTGCTACTACACGCAAGATCAATAAACAGCTGACCTGCAAAAGTGAATACGTGGTATATGTGCTGGAGTGTCCCTGTGGCCTGCGGTATGTTGGTAGTACAAAGCTGCAGGTACACAAGAGGATACTCCAGCACATACGTGCCATCAATACCAATGACTCCGCGTATCCAGTAGCACGCCATTTCAAAGAGTGTCACAATAACAACAGTGCACTTTTGAAATATTTTGCCATTGACTCGGTTGGTCCCCTGAGAAGAGGAGGAGATAGAGAGGGTTTATTAAGAAAGTTGGAGACCAGATATATCTTGGAGATGGACAGCAAAGCCCCAGGAGGTCTCAACTCTACAGAGGATTTTTATAAATGCCTATGAACTCATCCCTCCCTCGTGAATCTATGGGTATACTTTGCTCTTTATCCAGGTTCTGAAGTCTTATTGAGTTTACTCATAGTAGAAAATGTACAGGTAGGGCGATAAGCTGTTTTAATATCGATGGCCCTACATCTGATAAGCAAAGTCCACGACACATTCTAACATCATAGCCTAGGATTAGGCTATGGCTTCTTAATAAACAAAAAATACAGTATGAGGAAAAAGTAAAAAATAATGTTTTGTTACTCATCACAATCCCACTGTCACTGTTGGTTGGATTATCACATGCTTTGTGAGCAGGCTGGTCAGATGACGCAATTATCATTCCTGTTTCTCTCTTGGAGGCTGCGATAATGTATTTAAACAGCTATTATCTCCTCCAAGATCAAGCGCGAATGTCTTGTGCACTTTATATTTATATATATCAAGTTGTTTCTCAAATCACTGGTTTAATTGCATTTATGCATTTTTTTAACTTTTGTATGGTTATTTTATCTAGCTTTTATATATTTAAGGAAATTGATTGAATATATATTTAATGCGGATTTATTGTCGTGTACATTTTAGAATGAAATTTATTTACGGAATAATATTATTTTTCTGTGTAAATAGATGCCATTAACTGTTTGTACATAGAGATATATATATAAAAAATACCATATTGAGATACAATTCTTTGCCCATGTACAGTCTTTCAAATGGGGATTATCCCGTAATTTGTATAGCAGCCTTGCAATATGTCTTTTATGTCTATTATTGCATAATGACAGCATGTGATTCTAACAGCCAATCACGGTTTAAAGTTTTTAGCACTTGCACTTTAAATTTTGCCTTCCCTCCCCCCTGCGTCATGTGACCAAGGCCTCTGTGCAGGCCGAAACGTTATGCCGAGGTGGGCCTTCCACGTTATTGAATAAATCACTGCTCACCTGCACTTTGGGTCTCCTCTCTTCTTCTGCGTCGATGGTATCCAGAGATTGGGCTCCTGGCGAGGGAATGCTGAGATTGTTTCTATATATATATATATATATATACATACATATAAATATATATATATATACATATATATACATATATATATATATATATATATATATATATATATATATATATATATATATATATATATATATATATATGTATATATATATATATATATATACGTACATATACACCTATACATGCTACACCTACATATCTAGGCTAGCTGCATTTAGGCAAATTACGCAGGGTGTGCATTATAGGAGTGTGCTATTGTTTTATCTGAACTGTATATGTTCATCTTCTTAGCACTATGGTGGAAATGTATCTACTGTTTTATATATTAGTACTTGCAATTTCTTTCGGATGCTTCTGTCTCCTGGTTGTCGCAGCAAATAAGTTTTCCTCAAGATTGATGCTGGACCAATAAACACTTCTCGAAACATACTAACCACCATCCTGTGCATTTTTTGAGAATAAGTAAGCACGAGTAACTGAGAGAAAACTACTGTCTTGGTTTCCACGATCCCTGAGGAGACAGGGTGATCATGTTTGGTGGTTGCCAGAAACTACCTACACCACTGTAATGTGGGGGGGGGGTGGTATCGGCACTGTAGGGCTAGCTGGTCTAACGGCTGACATATCCTGAGGGGTATTTTGAAGTGGTTTGCACACCAAGCCCTCAGTATAGGTTATCCAGAATGCACAGGTCCTGAGGATTCCTAGGAACTTACACGACAACTGGATAGGAACAATTTCCTCTAATGGAACAGTTGGTGGGCCTTATGCAAGCTCACAAAACAGCAGACAGGAATTATGTAGTGGTTTCTCCAGATAAGCATTCAAAACTCTTGACTGGCTTTCCCTCCTGGCAATGCTCAGGAAAATGATTTGGGCCAGGTATTTCTCAGTTTGCTACAAATGCTATACAGCCATCCCATGGCCTGGGTAAAAGGGTCGGACAATTTCAGGACAATGTGACATATGCAGATGATCCAACAGGGAAGCCCCCTTTCCTCACTAATTTTCGCACTGGCTGTGGAACCATTGGTTTGACAGTTAGGAACAAAAGCACCTTAATCTACCTGCAACATGCCCATGAGTCTCTTGCAGGGCTCAAGCAGTTACAGGAGGCATTCAGGGACAATCGGAGGAATTAAGGGACATATCATGCACCCAACACAGTAACAGCCCTCATCACAGCAACTTATCACATCCAGACCATGATGAACAGAGGGGAAACTGCTGCTTTCATCATTCTCAACCTCTCCACAGCTTTGGAACCCCATCAGTTGAGTCCGTCAAGGATCTTCCTTCGGCATGGCCCTTTTCAATGTAGACATTGCACATTTCACCCGCTTCATAAAAGTTCACTGAATTAACGTTGTCTCCTACCCTGATGACACCCAGCCCATCCTCTTCCTTGGAGATAATAACAACACCACTAGGACCAACTTCACAACCTGCATGGCCAGCATGGAAAGCTGTATGAAAGATAACTGTCTAAAATGGACACAGACAAAAAGGGAGTCCTGATCTTCAGGAACAAGAGCTCTCCATGGGACTTCTCCTAGTGGCCAGCTGAATTTGGACTCATGCCGACCCCCACAGACCATGCAAGAAACCTCAGAATCATCCTGGATGACAAACTCACAATGACCAAACAGGTGAACACTGTAACCTCTTTCTGCTTCCTCATTCTAAGAATTCTCCGTAAGACCTTCAAGTCGATCCCAACCAATACATGACACACAGCCAACTAGGCCCACAGAACCAGTAGACTCAACTACTGCAATACACTCTATGACTCAATCTCCAACCAGCTCACTCAAAGATTCGATAACGCTGCCACCAAAGTCATCCTAAACATCCCCCACAGTACAGACTACACTGCCCACCTCGGAAAAGCACATTGGCTACCCATCCAGAAATGCTACCAATTCAAGCTACTCATCCAAACCTACAAAGCTCTCCACCTGCCTACCTCAACCATCACCTTCGCTTCTACCATCCAACCAGAGAACTACACTCAGCCTTTCTCTCCCTTGCACATATCACTCTTATTTGCAGAAGCAAAACAGAAGGCCGATCCTTCTTCTATCCATCCTACTACGATCACCCGCCACTTGAGAGAGATGTCTCAAACGAGATGCCAATCCATCCACACACTCCACTACGCACACCTGTAATGTGCGAGAGAGGTTTCAAAGTAGAGGTCAGCCCCTACCCACTCACTGCTATGCACACCAGTCATCCGAGATAGAGGTCTGAGTAGAGATGCCAGTCCCTCCCCGCACCTTACTTTGCACACCAGTCATGCAAGAGGGGAGTCTCATGAGAGAATCCAGACACTAAACACACTCTACTATGCACACCTGTCATCCAAGAGAGAAGTTTGAGAGGAGAGGGCAGTTCCTCTCTCACACCCTACTATGCACACCCATTATGCAAGAAAGGGTTGTGATTGGAGAGGCTAGTCCTTTCCATATACTACTATTTCCCTACATTACTGCTGCAATCTCTCAAGAGTCTCTTGAGAGTAGAATACAAGCTTCAGTGAGTGAAGCTTGCTGCATGAGATGCGCTCGATCCCGGAAGACTCTTGTGAGACCCTCATGGAAAAATATTGGGCCTGACACAAGGTATTTTACGATCCCACAAGTATCTCAAGAGTTCTTATGGGAAGAAGTAGAAAAAAGGGCTAAGATCAACGAATAGTCAATATTCTCATTACATGGTTGAAGAAATGCTGTGATGTGATTGGCTGCAGAGCCAGAGACAGCTCAGATTGTCCTTGGTGCTTTGAAGGAGAAAGAGATCTGTTTAAGTTGTGCTCAGCAGATGTGACATAGTTTGGAACTGAAAGAGACTGGTGTTTTCAGCTGCGTTTAAGAAATAGCTCTAGTTATTAAAATATTTTTTGAACTTTATTGAGAAGTGTCAGTACTTGCACTACTGTTGGTAAACTTATTCTACATAAGGTTTACTGAGAGAAAAGCTGTTTGTAGAGGTGCAGATTTAAAAATATAGCTCCTGAGAAGTAGACACTACAATATAGAGAGGTATCAGCAAGTATTGCATGCTGTGTTCAAAAATGAAGTTTTCAACCTGTATGTAGTTGCAAGTAAGAGGCACTTTTTCTCAAATTATCAAACAAAGAATCTGCAATCTGTTAACACAATCCCCAGTGTTTCTATGAACCTTACTGTACACATATTTGACCCCTATGAGATGTTTGAGTGGAGATATTGCTATTTCTAGAGTAAAACACTGTGTTCATTGTTAGGAAAGGTGTCAATAGGAATATGCTCCTTTATAAACTATGATGGCATGTTATCATTTAATTGTGAAAAAACTATACTGGTTGAGGGTGTGGAATTTTTCCGGAGAAAGGATAACAAGTTAGTGGTACAAAAGATAAAAATATATGATATTGTGTGGCTGGATGATGTAGGAAGGTTTAGAGAATATAGTGATGAATCACTGTTATCAGTTATTGACCAGTATGTAAGTTTAAGTTTCTAGATATTTTGTCTTTTTTAGGAGGAAAAAGGAAAACACAGATTGTGAGAAAAAAAACCACAATGTCAAAAAACACATGGAGGAGAAAAAAGAAAAGTTCTATTTTGAAGAATTAGAAAATATTAACTGTATGGAAAATCAGAAAAAAACTATTAATTGGGGAAGTGATTATGTTTGAATTGCCTAGGGGGGCATTTTTGTCTTACACAACCTTGTCCTGTACAGGTCTAAGTGTCTCAAATACATTCTTGCATGAGCAGTAAAAAAGTATTTTTAAGTGAAGCAGGATTGTTGTGTTGTTCAGCAGTAAGTATGTGAGCAGCCACAGTGTGTCCAGGTTGAAAAGATGTGGAAGCACACAAAGAGCTCTCCAGTTCATCTACATGAGTTAATTTTACCCAAACTATCCTTTGTAAACTCCTTTTTAACAAACTGTATGCATGAAAAACTTTGCTAAGACTTTTTTTACCACCCGGCCGAGGTGGCTGGCTGCTGCAACTACACTAGGCTGTCCACCGTAATCTGATGAAGACTGTTTGACTTGGCCCTTTTTGACTAAAGTTCCCTAAACTTTTTGATTTCCCCCTAGACCTTTTTTTCTGACATGGTGTTGCCAACTTAGATGCTTTAGGAACTTTGCCACTGTTGATCAGTGTCAAAGTGCAAGTGCTCCCTGTGTAAAGTGTAATGGTAATTGGCTGTCCATGATTGATTTGCCTTACTAGTAATGTCCCTAGTAAAGTGCACTATGTATGCCAGAGCTGGTAATGCAAACACTACTAGTGGGCCTGCAGCACTAATTGCACCACCCGCACAAGTAGCCTTAAACAGAGAACTCAGACCGGCCACTGCAGTACCTGCTAGCATTTTTTTAAAAAGCCATGTTGACCTAACAAGTGCACCCAGTTGCAAGGCCTTACCTTTCCATTTCTATGAACATCAGACACCCCTATGGTAGGTCCAAGGAACCCCCTTGGCAGGGTGCAGTGTATGTGAATGGTAGGACATGTACTAATGTGTGTACCATGTCCTGACATTGAAATACTCTCCATTTTGTTTTTCACTGTTGAAAGGCCATCTTGCCCACAGGACAGAATGGGGAGGCTGTGTAATATGTTTTCAAGCCTATCTTCCCAAAGGCTTAAGATGGAGAGGTGAAATTTAGTGTGCCTGTACTCCCAATGTAATAACACAATGTTTCATGAAGGTGGTTTTTGCATTGTGTATTTAGAAACCACTGTTTTAGAAGTAGCTGGATTTTTGTGCTCTGACATTTCTGTGTGTCTCTGCCTGGTTGTGGATTGACTGTCTGGATTTGAAAACTGATAGGATCTGGGGAATGTCTTGACCCAGGAGAGGAGGTAAGACAGCAACAGGCTGACCTGTATCTGGAGTGTAGGGGGAGGAGTAGCCCCTATAGATGAAGAGACTTGGGTTGCTGCCATAAAACAATGGTCCTATCTCCTGCTGAGTGATTGATAATCCTGACCCCCACTAATCAAAGGAAGAAGGTGTCACAGGCAGGGAGGCACCCAGAACTGGTTTAAACAGTGGTCAGTGCCCCCCTGAACACAAAGACTTCAAAGACTTTGAGGGATATAACTATGAGAGCTGAAACCCCTGGATTTTGGAAGCGAGAAATGGATTGATCAAGACTGAGAAGGATTGAACCTAATTCGTGGTCAAGAGGAAACTCTGCCAAGGAAGAAACAGCTGAAGAAAAGGACTGACACTTGCTGTATTTTCTTGGGCTGGCCTGCAGTTTGCTGTTTTAACCAAGGAGAGGCTAAAGAACTTTGCCGTGTGCTGTGTCCCCCTGCTTGAAAGGTCTTTGCTGTGTGCTGTGTCCGAAAGTAACTTATCCCCAAGGGCCCAAGGTGAGCTGGCTCCCTGTTGTGGAAACTCAGGAACACAAATGTTTCCAGGAGAGTCTCGGCGACGATGTGTGTATGTACTTTTTGAAGCCTGAGACCCTTGTAAGATTTGCTGTGTGATCGTGAGCACCTGGAGTCCAAGTGAGTCTCAGCGACACTGTGTGCGTATGCTTTTTGCAGCCTGAGCCCTTCATGGGGATGTCCATAGGCATGACTGATGGGAGTGTTAGACAGATGTCTAGCACAAATTCTTCACCGCAAAGCAGACAGTGTAAAACAGGTAACATGCATTCTTGCCAGATTGGTCTGAAAGACAGGAGAGCTTTCTCTACTGTGCTTGGAGTAATGCCAGTGGATTGGCTTGCCATAGCGTAGCAGTAGGAATAAAAACAGGATTCCTGCAACAAGTGCTAGAAGTAGCGGCAGACCACCAAACACCGAGTGCACGAAGTTTGGAATGATTCCGAGGACTGCTTAAAAAGGTGTTTACAGTACTGAACATACGTTCTTAAATACGTGCACAATACCGCTCGTATCAGACATGTTTAAGATACGTCTCAACATTTCTGTGAAATGTGTAGGGCAGTTTGTACTTAACAGAGCCTGTATCTCAGTCAAAGTCCTTGCAATTTGTAGATCATAGGTTTCTTTGGCCGAGTTCAAAGGCACAGTTTGTTGCAAAAGAATGGCTTTCATTCTGCTTAAAGTATCAATTCGTATAGAAGAAATGTTCAGTGAAGGCCATGAAGGTGACTCCCTGACTAGTTCTATTTTGGGGAACAAGACTTGCATACAGCAAGTGACCCTGGAAGTAACCGTTACTAGATACGGAATGCCTGGCAACATGCCACAGCAACTATGATTATTCAACATAATGTAACTTTCATTTGAAAGTTGTCAAAAAATTGGATTAATCACTGCGGCTGGTGACAGGACAAATTTGCGTTGAAACCGTTACAAGCCCCATGCAAATTAATACCCTGACATTGGAGAGAACCGCTTAGTGCATTTTCACAGTGTGTACCGCTAAGAAACACTTCACACTCCCACTCCAACATCCCAGGATGTATTGATGTATTCTTTACCCAACCTTTCATATTTGCCTGTTAGTATATTTATTAGGTTCAAAAGGGGGTGGTGATGGACGGAGCATCTGAACCAATCAAACACTCACACCCAGTCAACAGATCTGGGTTAAATCCATCACCGTTCTTTAGCCCACTCTGCCACCCCAGTTCAGACATGGCCATATGCAAATCAGTCTGACCCTGTGCCTCATGGGAACAGTCCAGCCCGAACTGCCAAGCCATGCCTTCCCTGGACCGGAAACAAGCTTCCGAGGACCACTCTTTTAGAAGTAGCTGGGTTTTTGTGCTCTAACATTTCTGTGTGTCACTGCCTGGTTGTGGATTAACTGTCTGGATTTGAAAGTGAAAGGATCTGGGGAATGTTTTGACCCAGGGGAGGAGGTGAGACAGAAACAGGCTGACCTGCATCTGGAGTGTAGTGGGGAGGAGTAGCCCCTAGAGGTGAAGCGGCCTTGGTTGCTGCCATAAAACAATGGCCCCGTCTCCTGCTGAGGAGATCGAAGGACGACGGTGTCACTGGCAGGGAGATACCCAGAACTGGTCAGTGCCCCCCTGAACACAAAGTCTTCAAAGACTTTGAGGTGTATACCTATGAGAGCTGAAACCCCTGGACTTTGGAAAGGAGAAATGAAATAATCAAGACTGAGAAGAATTTGAACCTACTTTGTGGTCAAGAGGATCCTCTGCCAAGAATGAATCAGCTGAAGAGACAGAAGGAAAGGACTGACCCTTACTGTGTGTTCTGGGGTTGGCCTGCAGTTTGCTGTTTTAATCATGGAGAGGCTAAATGGACTTTGCTGTGTGCTGTGTCCCACTGCTTGAAAGGACTTTGCTGTGTGCTGTGTCCGGAAGTGACTTATCCCCAAGGGCCTGAGGTGAGCTGGCTCCCTGTTGCAGAAACTCAGGAACACAAAAGTTTCCAGGAGAGTCTCAGCGGCGCTGTGTGCGTGTACTTTTTGCAGCCTGAGAGACTCATAGGAATTACCCTGTTATCGTGGGCACCAGGAGTCCAAGCGAGTCCAAGTGATGCTGTGGGCACGTGGTTTTTGCAGCCTGAGCCCTTCGTGAGGGTTGTCCTGTGATCGTGTGCACAGGAGTCCAAGTGAATATCAGCAATGCTGTGTGCATGTGCTTTGTGCAGCTTGAGACCTTCATGAGGATTGCCCTGTTATCGTGCACACCCGGAGTTCAAGTGAGTCTCAACGATGCTGTGTGCGTGTGCTTCGTGCAACCTGAGACATTGGTGAGGATTGCCCTGTTATTGTGCACCCAGAATTCAAGTGAGTCTTAGCGACGCTGTGTGTGTGTGTGCTTCATGCAGCCTGAGACATTCGTGAGGAGTGCCCTGTGATTATGCACAACCGAAACTGAAGTGAGTCTCAGTGATGATGTGTGCGTGTGCCCTGTGATCTTCGTAGCACCAGTGACTCAGACTGGCAGCCTCAGAGGAGCTGAGCTGCTGGCCCTAGCCCGCCGTTGCCAGAGCGGGACCTCGAACCAACCCCGTTGAGGGAGGGCCTTAGTTCCACTGCCCGAATCCACAAAGTTGCATCATTGGCCCAAGTCGCGGGAAGAGGAGAGGAGATCAAGGTCGCACCCTCCAGTTAATGTGTATTGCCACCTGGGGTGGGGTGCTGGCTCAGAGAGAGACGCTCTCGGCCTCCCCCAGTCCTGCAGCGTGAGCCTCTGCTTCAGCTCGTATCGCGGCCCATACTTGCGCGGTACCGGGCCGGAGTGCGGAGTTCCACTTTGGTTTACACCATACCTATGTGGGGGCATCTGTTGATGGCAGCTGACAGCGAGTCAGTACGTGTCAGTACGACTGGCAGAGAGACCGCCTAAGGCACCGTGATCGGTGCTGGAGTGTATTACCCATTGCATTATTTCTGCATTACGAACTACCTGATTAGTGTATTATGCATTGCATTACTTCTGCAATACGAACCACCTGATTGTTGCATTACGCATTGCATTATATTTGCATAACGTACCACCTGATTGTTAAATTACGCATTGCGTTAGGTTGCATAACGAACCACCTGATTGCTGTTTTAAGCATTGCATTATTTGGCATTACAAATGGCTTTGTTGTTGCATTACGAACTGCCTTATTTTTACATTGCAAATTGTCTGATTCTTGCATTACGAACTGCATAACATTGCATTAGGACTGCAGTGGATCCTTTGGAATTGCTCATTAATATCGTCAGAACTTACAAGGGCTGGCTGACATAACAACAGGCCAGGAGGAATATTACAAATACGCATATGTTGGATTTATTTTGTCTGGTCTCTTCGTATATCTTTTTATATCAATGTATACTTGTTTTTATGAAACTTGTGTGGAGTCCATTTGTGGTGTCATCATTGAGTTACTGAAAGCGTGGTTGCAAATACTTTACACACATGCCTTGAAGATAAGACTGGGTGCTTGTGCCAAGCTACCAAAGGGGTGAGCGGGGGCTATCCCCAGGGATGCGGCAGTTATTTTGCGCCACAGCTCCGCCACCCATGGTGCGCCGCATTTACAATGCGGCGCACCATGTGGCAAAAACGGCACAGATGCGTCGCGCATCTGTGCCGTAAAAGCAGCGCATTGCTGGAGCTCCCCAATGCTGCATCAAGCCTTGCGCCTGCTTCAATCAATCAATCAAGTCATTTATAGAGCGCACTACTCACCCGTAGGGTCTCAAGGCGCTAGGTGGGGGGGGGGGCCGTTACTGCTCGAACAGCCAGGTCTTGAGCTTCTTCCTGAAGGAGAGGTGGTCTTGGGTCAGGCGCAGGTCGGTCGGGAGTGAGTTCCAGGTCTTGGCGGCCAGGTAGGAGAAGGACCTTCCTCCTGTTGTCGCTCTTCGGATGCGGGGGACGGCGGCGAGGGCGTGGCTGGTTGATCTGAGGTGGCGCTTGGGAGTGTAGAAGTTGATCCGGTTGTTGAGGTAGCTCGGGCCTTGGTCGTGTAGGGCTTTGTGCGCGTGGGTGAGGAGACGGAAGGTGATTCTTTTGTTGACGGGGAGCCAGTGCAGGTCTCTCAGATGTCCGGAGATGTGGCTGTTTCGTGGGATGTCGAGGATGAGTCTGGCTGAGGCGTTCTGGATCCGCTGGAGTCTCCTCTGGAGCTTGGCGGTGGTTCCGGCGTAGAGGGCGTTGCCGTAGTCCAGTCGGCTAGTGACGCAGGCGCAGGGTTTTGACGCAGCATTGGCCTAAATGTGAATGAGTGAAATCTTGTAGATTTCACTCAGCCACTTTTAGGAGGCGTTCCTGCACAGGAACGCCCTCCTGATGGTGCAGGGCTTTACAACGTGACGCATCTCTCAGATGCGTCACGTTGTTAATACCCAGCACCATGGTGCATCTTTTGTGCTGCCGCTGCGTCACAAAAGGTCTCAGTAGAGGGTGGCAGTGGTGAACCAGAGGGTGGCAGTGATGAACCAGAGGGTGACAGTGATGAACCAGAGGGTGGCAGTGGTGAACCAGAGGGTGACAGTGCTGAACCAGAGGGTAGCAGTGCTGAACCAGAGGGTGGCAGGGGTGAACCTGAGGGTGGCAGTGATGAACCAGATGGTGGCAGGGGTGAACCAGAGGGTGGTAGTGGTGAACCAGAGGGTGGCATGGGTGAACCAGAGGGTGGCAGTAGGGAACCAGAGAGTGGCAGTGGTGAACCAGAGGGTAGCAGTGCTGAACCAGAGGGTGACAGTGGTTAACCAGAGGGTGGCAGTGGTGAACCAGAGGTGCTGTGATGAACCAGAGGGTGGCAGTTGTGAACCAGAGGGTGGCAGTGGTGAACCAGAGAGTGACAATGCTGAACCAGAGGGTGGCAGGGGTCAACCAGAGGGTGCTGTGATGAACCAGAGGGTGGCAGTGGTGAACCAGAGGGTGGCAGGGGTGAACCAGAGGGTGGCAGTGGTGAACCAGAGGGTGGCAGTGCTGAACCAGAGGGTGACAGTGGTTAACCAGAGGGTGGCAGTGGTGAACCAGAGGTGCTGTGATGAACCAGAGGGTGGCAGTCGTGAACCAGATGGTGGTAGTGGTGAACTAGAGGGTGACAGTGCTGAACCAGAGGGTGGCAGGGGTGAACCAGAGAGTGGCAGTGCTGAACCAGAGGGTGGCAGTGCTGAACCAGAGGGTGGCAGGGGTGAACCAGAGGGTGGCAGGGGTGAACCAGAGGGTGGCAGTGGTGAACCAGAGGGTGGCAGTGATGAACCAGAGGGTAGCAGTGGTGAACCAGAGGGTGCTGTGCCCATACACGACCTCATGGGTAACTTTGCCATGCAAGCGGCCCGCGAACACGCAAAAAGCCCCGCGAACACGCCAAAAACCCCGCGAACATGCAAAAAACCCTGCGAACAAGCAAAAAACCAGAAATCCGCAAATTCGCGGATTTTGCGGATTGCAAATTCGATTTCGCGCTAATTCGCAGAACGCGAATTCTCAAATTTCGCCCATACTTATTTGGTGATGGACGGAGCATCTGAACCAATCAAACACTTACACACAGTCAACAGATCTGGGTTAAATCCATCACCGTTATTTAGCCCACTCTGCCACCCCAGTTCAGACATGGCCATATGCAAATCAGTCTGACCCTGTGCCTCATGGGAACAGTCCAGCCCGAACTGCCAAGCCATGCCTTCCCTGGACCGGAAACAAGCTTCCGAGGACCGGTTTCTGGCATTTCAGCCGTCTTCAGCCTGGCTTGCTTCAATCTAGTGGCAAAGTGAGCAAGGGACTTACGTCTCTGTGGACTCTTCAAAAGCTCCGACAGGCCGAATATGTCATATTCAGTTTTGTCCCAAACTATACCTTCTTGTATAGGAACGGCTGTGATGTTCACTGATGACAAGTCTTTTGCATCATAATGGGATGATTTGTGTTGCTGGAGAAGTAAGTTCACTCTTTTACTTGCTGTGTCCATTTGAATATATCTTCCATTTATCAGCATAATCATAGTCATACTAAAGCTAGCCAAAGCAGAAAGCAAAATATTCCAGAAACAATCCATAATTCAATCCATGGTGAAACCAGATAAGTCTTTTACAGGAGATGAAAAAAGTCTGTTGCTTGTTCTTTGAAAGTTCTTTGTGCTGGCGTTGTTTCAGATTCGCTGGGATCCTCAGAAAACATATCAAATTTAATGATATAGTCAGAAGCAGTTCTGTCAATGGTTGGAATTGCTTCAGGATTCTTTGAAATCGCTAGAACCAGTTCATCACTTGTTACATTGGTGTAGACAGGAGTATCAGGACAAACTTTTATTTGGGTTTCAAGAGGAACGAGTTCCATAGCATTGTTGCTTAGTCCTTCATTTCTCACTTCTGACTCTCCGAAGGTGATGAGTCTTTCTGTTTGAACCTCTTGGATAGTAGCTAGAGGAGTGCGCCTGCTACTTGGTCGGAGTCCACATGGCCTATTGCTTAGTATCAGCCTCATAGTATGGATTGATGAGGTCGATGAACACAAGTCTTTTCTCTTTTTTACCAGCAAGGGGCAGCAGAAGTACTGTTATTGATCCGTGGATTGCTAGGACAGGTACATGTTTGTTTGTACGAAGACCCAAATTCCTTCTTATCTGCAAACTTCTCTCTGACTAGATCCCCAAGCTTTGGGATCTATACAGGCCTTGCTGGAATGGCAGGATTTTCCACAGTGGTGGTTGGCTTCAGGAACACATTGCTTTGTTTCGATCATAGTTCATTTAAGTCCTGTAAAACAGCCAAACGATCTTTGATATCAAATGGTTTATTTTCCACCACTGTGCCCTTACATTCAAGAATGGGACCCACATTCTTGTCCCAAATAGGACTCATATGGAATGACAGTTCCTAGAGAACTTCTTGGCAAATTGTTTAATGAGCGTTGGACCCCATGAAGATGTTTGACCCACCTATCACCCTAACCTAATACCCTAGCTTTTATAGACCACTTTATGTCCCGTTTTTTCCTTTCCACAATGGAATTACCCTCAGGTCAGAATGGAGAGGAGTACAGCAATGCTACGCCCAAACTGGCCATGGCTTCTTTGTAAGCTCGAGAGCTAAACGCAGGGCCCTGGTCAGAGTGTAGTATGCCAATTGCGTATGTGCAGATAAAGACTCGCAAATCTTTTATAACAGTTCGAGCGTCAGCCGAGCGCTGAGGCCACACCCATGGGAACCTTGAGCACGAATCTACTGCGACCATGATATATTTATAGTTACCATCCCTTTGCAAGGGATCACAGTGGTCACTGTAAACACACGCTAAAGGTTTATCTGAAATTAACAGGGGCATCTGCGCAGGATGTTTCACTGTAGAGACTTTCCTCTTCTGGCATATTTCACATAACAAAACATGGCTTTTGTTCTGTTTCCTAATGCCGGGCCACCAATATCTCTGTTTTAATAAAGAAACTGTGATGGAAACACCTGCATGGGCAGAGGCTATCACTTCATGTGCTGCTAGGATTAGTCCTAATCTACGTTCCATGTTTGGAATTACCCTATCCTCCACTCCAGGGATTTGAGCAAACGGAACGTTGTTCGCATCAATTATATATGAGTATTTGAGTGGAAACTTCTTAGGTAACGCTGCACCACTGCCTTTGCTTCAAGCATTGACAGCCAACAATATCTCACTGTCTATTTTCATTTTTGAACGAGTGATCGCAGCTACGGGATCCGTTTGCACAGCCCCCTTCGTGGCTTCATCAGCCAATGAATTCCCTGCAATATGAACGTCATCACCATGATGAGTGTTTTGTAGTCTGTTTCGCAACTGAACTACTTGTTCCCAAATCACTTTATGCTTGATTGTGCCACCTTTTGCATTTTTATAACCATTTTGAAGCCAATTCTGTAAATATTAATTACATGGTTGAACACAGTAAAAAGAATCTCACACTATGAGTGTGGGGAATTTGCAATCCGTGTTTTCAAGGGCCAATTTGAATGCTTGTAGTTCAGCTCATTGAGCTGTACAAACTCCTAGAAATTGTGTTTTTGTGAGCATCGGTCGGAATTTTCCATCGTGCAAACGACCTTTAACGATCGCGCATGCAGCACTGTAAGCTTGCTTACTTACCATAGCGGGTTGTGCTGATACGTCAGTATAAATTATAAATTCGTACTGGTCAAGAGGTAGAATCTCAATAGGCAGAGGACATAGAGCTCTTTCTTTTGCTACAGCATTTTGAACGGCTGTCAGAATTCTTTTTGTTGATGTAAAGTGCATTTCCGCTTGTGTATACAAATATGATTTGTATGCAATTGGTACTTTTTCACCTTCATTAAAAGTTAAGTAGGTGAATCCGTATTGACCCGCAATGATTCGGATCACTAAATTGCGTATGTTTATGCGTGTTTGTAAGTGATTTGTTGATAACATGTCAGCTTGAAGAGAACACAGGATATCTGTATGTTGCTGTGTCCAATTTTTTATATTGAAATCGGGTTTGATTAATTCGTAGAGAGGTTTAACCCATTCTGCGTAATTTAGAATGTAAGTTCTTCAAAAATGGAGGAAACCTAGAATCGACTGTAAGTTTTTCAGCGTTTTTGGAGGTTGGAGCAGCGCACACTTTTCTAAAAAAAGTTAGCTGCCAGGCTTTTGCCTTCACTGGAAAGTTGATATCCTAGGAAAAGGACGTTGAAGTGGGCATTTTCTTGATTTCTTGAAATTGAATTTGTAACCCTCAGTCGCAAAGCCCAATATAATGGTATTCACCCTGTTCAAGTGCCTATCCATGTCAGCGTCTGTCAGATGGATGTCATCGACATATGACAATGCCTCGTCATCATAAATTTGTAGTAACTCTTTTACTCTTTCTGAGTATAACACCAGGCTATTCTTGAACCCTTGTGGGAGTCGACAAAAGTGAACTGGATCCCCATTATGGAGAAAGCTGTCAAATACCTACTTTCATGTGCTATGTTTTGACAAAAGAAACCGTTAGAAATGTCTAATGTCTAATGTGGAGGGAGCAGTTCCTGGGAGGCAAGATGGCGGCCACTGCGGGGGCTGTGTGAGAAGCTTGTGAGCTGCTCCCCTTATCGGTGCCCACACGTGAATTTCACCATACCTGGTGTCTGCAGGGAGACTACGTAATGTCGTGGTAATGCTTTGGCGGCATTTCTACAGATCTGGTGTTGGTGTTCACACATTGGTGAAAGTAAACGCTCCTGTCTGGAGGCGGTGTGCGGCCATTGCGTGGCGGCGTCTCGGCAGTGTTCGAGGCGCTGTGCAGGGCTGTGCCGGTGTTGGCGGCACAGGTGGTAGTGGTGCAAGGATTTGTGAAGCCTCCTCTACTCCGGATTGACGCTCCCGAATGGCTCCGAAAGGGAGCGGGAGGGGCGCAAAGACCCGATGGGCTGCCGCTGCGGCAGAAGCTGCAGGAGCAGGAGCAGCCTCAGGGACTACGGCTGTGGGTAACGCCTTGGCAGCTTCCTCCTCTCAGATCAGGGACAGGGTGGGAAGGCGGAATGCAAGCTGCTCCCTGGAACAAGCCCGAGATTTGGAATATCGGAGAAGTGCGTCAGAGGTTGGAGTGGATATCGTGCCACAGAGTTGAGGAAGTCAGCAACACGCCGTGCCTTCGAAAGAGCGAACTGTCCCAGCCATATTTAAAAATAAGTCTGTTTTACAAGGTAAACCGGTAGCGGTATCGGACAGTCAGTTAATAGTGCAGGTGCTGGCAGAACCTACATGCAACAATGTAGCATCTGTAGCAGTAGCTGCTGGAGGAGATGCTGTGAACTATAAAGTGGAATTGTGTAAAGCTCAGAGTATTGCAACAGTATCTACTGACAACCTTGTGAGTGGGCAAGAAGGGGTGGGGGGCTCTGGCTCCAATACAAGCTCTGACTTTGGCTTGCATGGGAATTTAAAGGTGATTTCTGGGACTGGAGCAGTAGATACAGTCGTGGCAACACAAAATGTATTACACCCAGAGAACCTTGGGAACACGGTAATGGATCTGTTGAATGATGGGGAGTCTGCCAGTTCTGGTGGGCAGTTCTATTCAATGTCTGATCTCTCAAATTTTTCAGAGAATGATAATGACAATGTGAGCACTGTAGATGATTGAGTAGATGAAATCAGTGTGCATCAAGAGGAAGACAAACCAAGTTTAGAGCTCTCGATCAATCAGAAGAATCAAGAGACAGTTCGAAAGATGTATTACTCTGGTAACCCGCTCTGAAAGGAGGCTCCGATCTCGGTTAGCCAGCCTATTTGGGACCACTCACCCCTGCATCAACCTGATCAGGAAGAGGCTGGCGTTAGTTCTTTCCCTGAGCCAGATGGGGAGATTACGCTTAACACAATCTATAAAGTGATAATGGCTCATAGGGAAGAAATCAAAGCTGAAGGGATGCAGATCCAGGTTGCAGTGCCCAAACTGCAAAATACGGTGCGTCGCATTGCTAAATCATGTGCGGAAATATCAACTAGGGTACATGAGGCAGAAGAGAGGATCTCTATAGTAGAAGCTCAACTAGTACAACAGAAGTCGTCGATTACAGCTCTACAAAAAATAAAGGAAGATACTGACTGGAAGTTAACAAACCTCGAAAATCGATCTCGAAGGAATAACCTCCGTGTTTTGGGTGTGCCTGAAGGCAGCGAGGGGAAGGATGCTAGACGATTTGTTATAGAACTGTTCACTGAGGCCTTCCCTGATCTAAAGAGCTGGAATGGGAGGTTGAGCTAATTCAAGCACACAGATTTCCATTTGTGCAGAGAGGGAAATCTGGTGGGCCCGGAGAAAGGTCCCTGGCAATTCTTATATGCTTGAATAACTATCTGCTACGCAAAGCATTATATGATCTGGCTAGGCCAGATAGGCGGCGGACTGGTAAGGGGTGTGACTTCTTTGTACGCCCTGATTTCTGCCAACAAAGATGGAAATTACATCAACTGATCTCAGCATTCCAGGCCAAAGGGGGGCAGGCGTTTCTTCTAAACCCCACCAAGCTAAAAGTGATACATAAAGAAAAGACTCAGTATTTTCTCTCGGAAATTGCTGCAAAAGAGTTCTTGAAGACATTGTGAAATTAACATATATTTGATCATGTGTGATCCCTCCTTTCTTTTTCTTTATCTTATGTGGTTGTAACTAGTGTGTGCGTGTGCTAAGAGGGTAGTTTAAGGGGTGTGTGGTAGGTCACGGGTGGGTTGCGGGGGACTGTATCTCACAATCACTCTCCATCACTGAGGACATGGTCCTTCCGCCTTGAGCGTGGTGGGGGAGATGGAGGGTGGGGGGCTTTGGGGGTTTGGGGTTGGTAGGGGTCTGCAGGTAGGGAAAAAAATAATCCATGATGGCACAAGAATGTGGGGTGGGATAGTTGAGGGTCTTTGGTACACAGTCTGCAAGCTTAAAAGTATAGGCGAAATCGATGGCGGATAGTGGCATATATAGAGGTATTCGGTGCTGCTCTCTGAATGTTAGTCGTCAAAATAATTATAATAAAAGGCAGCGGGTTGCGAGCGAGCTGTTGATGCTGTAGAGTGACTTAATATGGATGCAGGAAACTCATATTGCATGGGCTAAAAGAAAACTACTGGCGGATCTTGGTCTTACAGTGCTGATATGCACGGGGCAGTCCACCACTTCGAGGGGAGTTGCAATTCTAGCTAAAAATCATATACAAGGGACAGGCAGGGCACTGGCAGACAAGCAAGGGAGGTGGGCTATTGCTGAATGTATTATTGGGAAGCAGAAATGTACTGTATGTTCTATATACGAGTCAAACTTTGATGAAGCTCTAATAATAGAGTGGCTTAATGTTGAATTGGGCCACTGGCCCACCCCATTAATCATTTGTGGTGACTTAATTATACATCTTGGGCCTAAAGGCTTACAGGACAGTAGTATTAGTTATAAAGAGAGGGAACCAAAGGTTTTTAAGGCACTTCAGTCACTTTTGGCTGACCATGGCTTGGTGGATGCTTGGGCCACATTGAGAGGTGAGGAGCCCAGGTATACCTTTTATTATTACCCCCATCAGAAACTGGTATGGCTGGATTTTTTTTTCCCATCTATTCTTATGCTGGTCGCGGCAAGAATACAGGTGTATCCACGGGTTACTACAGATCACAGTCCTCTTGTACTTAACTTAATGCTCCCTAGAAGTGGAATCAAACCACGAGCCTTCTCATTTGATTGGAAATTGTTGCTTGATAAACAGTTTGTAAGTGTTATGAAGATATGGGTTAAGCATTTCTTTCTAATAAATCGTAATAGTGCAGGGACCGGTTGTGTATGGGATACTTTTAAAGCAGGCTTCAGGGAGGAAGTGCTCAGCTTTGGCCTATATAAGCAAAAACAAATGTGAGCTGCACTGAAGGAATTGTATGCTGCGCTAACGGTGGCAGAAAAAAAGCTTAGGATAGGCACACATCGAGGCCACGAGATCACAGATGTCCGAACTGAAGTGGCCCGCTGCAAGGCTAAAATTAATCTCTATTGGAGCAAAGAAACAGCTAAGAAACAGCTGAATTATGAATATGGGGAGGCAAGTGGACGGCGTCTTGCTCAGAAGCTTAGATCCAAAGAGGCGGCCCAGAGGATTAGTGCGATTACAGATTCCAAGGGAGACCTACTAGAAACAGAGGCGGGGATTTTGGATGTATTTCATGATTTCTACGAGACATTATATACAGGGGAATAGTATGATGTACAAGCTGGGGAGGTTTGGGTTCAGCGCTTCTGTGATAATAATTTGAGTAGACAAGATGCGGAGCTATTAGAGGCCCCTATTACTATGGAGGAGTTGGAGGAACTATCAATAGTTTAGCAATGGGAAAGGCTGCCGGACCGGACAAGCTCCCATTGGAAATATGTAAAACTTTTTTAGTTATTCTGAAATTTGATATGCTTGCTACGTTTAGTTTGGCACAGGCAGGTGCTCCGCCTTTGACTTAGGATGAGGCTAGTATCATAGTTTCTTAAAAAAAGGATAAGCTTGCTGGGTATCCGGCTTCATACAGTCCTATTTCTCTTTTGAACGCAGATAGTAAGATCTACTCTAAAATCCTCGCTACCCGGTTGGCGGAAGTAATAACCCCGTTGGTATCTAAATGACAGCACGGTTTTATCCCCAGAACTAATCATATCAACAGGGTGGTGACTTTGTTGGATATTGCAAATACCATGGGGGATGAACTTAGTCTTATAATATTAGATGCGGAAAAGGCTTTCAACCAGGTCGCATGGGGATTTTTATGGGCGGTGTTACGACGTCGGGGTTTTCAGCAAAACTTTATATCTGTTTTACAAATGCTATACCGTCAACCCACAGCTAGAATCTGTAGTATGGGTCTAGAATCTAGTCCTGTATATATTACTCGGGGAACAAGGCAGGGATGTCCCTGCTCTCCCCTGCTATTTTCTTTATACATAGATCCTTTTTAAAAAATGCTAGAATACAATTCTAGGATTGAATCGGTGATTTGGTGACAAGAACACTACCGGGTGTTTGCATATGCAGATGATGTGGCTGTGGTAACACCGAATACTTTAACAGCTATGTCAGAAATAGAGCAACTGGTTGTTCAATTTGGAGCCGTTTCAGGTTACAAACTAAATACTACCAAGACACAAATACTGTGTGTTAATATAACGACATTTGATTATCAAAGTGTTACGAATGAGATGACATACCTGGGGATCAAGTTGCGGACCTGTTTAAATGCATTGGTGGAGGTTAATTGGTAGTTTCTTCTAAGGGATGTGCGTAAACAAGTGGACCGGTGTGAATGTTTACATTTGTCTATTGTAGGGCAATGTAACGTCCTGAAGATGTTGATTCTTCCCAAAACTCTATATTTTTTTAGATCAGTGCCACTTGAGATGTCTCGGGTTAATCTGGCATTGCTACAATCTCTGTGTGCCAGATTTTTGTGGGCACAGGGTAAATCTCGGAGAGCCATGCGATAAATGACTTTGTCTCGGGAGCAAGGTGGCTGGGCTGTCCCGGATTTTACTCTATACTATTATGTGTGCATTTTACAGCATATGAACATCTTATGAACCGTGGCAGAACCGAGTAGTGTGGCCGACACCCTCTCCATATACCAAATGTTGCTTGGTAGTGATGCTAAAAATCGATTGTTTATTAACGTGGGTATGAGTTATTACAAGAGAACGCGGTTTAAGGTCATGATTGCGGCCTATAAGGTATGGAGGGTAGTTAAAAAGCACTATATATTTGAAAAGATATCAAGGTATACCCCGCTAACCGCTACAATGTTGCTTCCTTCGATATTTTGGGACCGAATTGTAGACAACAGGCGAACTAACGGGGTTCAATGTATAGGAGATCTATATACTAATGGGGATCTGATGTCTTTTGAAATGTTAGTTGATAAGTTTCAAATTCGTCAATCCAATTTTTTTAAATACCTACAAGTCCGTGACTATCTGCTTAAACATCGATGGAAAATTTAATCAAATCCTGTTATTGAAGCCATGGGGAATAAAGCTCGTATTGGTCTTCTTTATTCTTTACTGTTAGATACTAAGGGCAACAATTTAGAGATTCAAAACTCCAAGTGGGATATTCGACTGGGGTGCCTCGGCACTCGGGTCGAAACTTCTATTGACTTGGCGGGGAGACTGTTTATGGCTGCTAATCTACGCGTGCAACATTACAAGACCATTTTTAATTTGTATTATACTCCGGCTAAATTGTCTAAATGGGTGGGGGTCCAATGATGGGAAAAGTTTTTTCGTTGAGGGCTAGATGATGCGGACATAGTACATATTTTTATGCCTGCAGGCACTTAAATATTTTGTTTGAGCACATGGAGAAGCTCCTGGTGGAGATTCTAGGTGGGTCGGTGTGGTTATCTTGTGCTCATATATTACTTGGGGTAGATGAGGCAACGGAAAGGGACCAAGTGGTTTATAAACGTTTGATATTTTTGGCAACAGCTGTGGCAAGATTATGTAGTGCCTCAATGTGGCTCCAGAAGGTGCACGTAGTTACTAACACATAAATCTGACCAGGAGCAAGCTAATCATGATAGGCATAGTTAATAAGTCCATTTGCAGCAGCGCACACAATTGTATTGTTTTATTATTATTATATTGAATGAGTAAATAACTAATGAACATGGAATTAATATGTACAGTGGCGCAGTGTATTACAATACCTGTTTCATTAATTTTCCAGTTACCCCTGACGAAGGGCCCTTTGAGGCCCGAAATGCATTGGGTTGTCAATAAACTGCTTTTTGGATGAAATCTGCTTTAGCACGTATTTTTGAAAGAAGAGGTTAGGATGGCCCATCAGAAATATGAGAAACTCAGGAAATTGGCATTCCCTTGCACGTGGACTAAAATCTGTTGATTAACGTGAATGATGAAAAAATGAGAATATTGAGTGAAAAGGTGAAAAATGGTGAAAAATGAATGATAATTACTACATAAGTAGCAGCTAATGTGCCATGGTTTGGGGCATGACCCTATGTCCCACAGTTGCGATGTTACATAACACTTGCCACCGGGGCTGGGCACGTTACCACTGAGCATGCTTTGTGAGAACAATGATGAGAATGGTTTAAACGCTACAGATAAGGTGTGCAACCCATCAACAAATGATGTTCAAGTATCGGCCCTACCGGGTTAGCACCCACATACAACGGAAAAGTATGGATTAATTTTGAGGACGCTACGTACCACATGCAAGGTGTAACATCTGATTTCATCAGCAAGTTTATTTTTAAGAGGAGTCGGCAGTAATCTGGGATCGTATCCTCTATAATTGGAGTATGCTTGAAATTATAAACTGCACGTTGAAGAACTGGAACTTGGCACTTGTTTTAAAAACAACATGTGTATTGAGTTTTTAATTATGGTGTCGATCTTTTAACATTGCAAAAAACATTAGCATGCATTCTGGGAGTTGAAGTACGCGAGCATACTATGAGTAATCACAGCACTTCCAATGGCGATCACGTGCCGTCAATGGGAGGGTGAACTTGGGAGGAGGGATGATTGTTGTGTTTAAGAACAAGGGCGGGAGGCACATCGAGTGGTATTCTTTTTCTGAGATGGAGAGAGACGCATGTTTAGTTGTTAGCAGGTACGTGGGGAGTAATTTGGATGACACTGAGGTTGACAGGTTAAGAATATATGAGCAGTTTAACTTTGTTAAAGGTATACATCGCAGCGCACTGAAATACCCTCAGTAGGAGGATGTGAAGTTTAGTTAACAACGCCGAGTGTTTAAACAAAGTCATATGCACAACTTAATTAGAAAGGATGGAGGGCGGGATGACTGTTTTAAATCATTCTGCATTACCGAAAGTCGAGGGTTAAGTGTTAAATTAGGAATGTTGTACGGATCTTAGCATATGGGCCCAAAATACGTAAAGCAGGGGGAGAGTATAGTACTCGAGCAGTTATGGGTTAAGTGGCGATTTGGTGCACGTAGTTACTAACACATAAATCTGACCAGGAGCAAGCTAATCATGATAGGCATAGTTAATAAGTCCAGTTGCAGCAGCGCACACAATTGTATTGTTTTATTATCATTATATTGAATGAGTAAATAACTAATGAACATGGAATTAATATGTACAGTGGCGCAGGGTATTACAATACCTGTTTCATTAATTTTCCAGTTACCCCTGACGAAGGGTCCTTTGAGGCCCGAAATGCATTGGGTTGTCAATAAACTGCTTTTTGGATGAAATCTGCTTCAGCACGTATTTTTGAAAGAAGAGGTTCGGATGGCCCATCAGAAATATGAGAAACTCCGGAAATTGGCATTCCCTTGCACGTGGACTAAAATCTGTTGATTAACGTGAATGATGAAAAAATGAGAATATTGAGTGAAAAGGTTAAAAATGGTGAAAAATGAATGATAATTACTACATAAGTAGCAGCTAATGTGCCATGGTTTGGGGCATGACCCTATGTCCCACAGTTGCGATGTTACATAACACGTGCCACCGGGGCTGGGCACGTTACCACTGAGCACGCTTTGTGAGAACAATGATGAGAATGGTTTAAACGCTACAGATAAGGTATGCAACCCATCAACAAATGATGTTCAAGTATCGGCCCTACCGGGTTAGCACCCACATACAACGGAAAAGTATGGATTAATTTTGAGGACGCTACGTACCACATGCAAGGTGTAACATCTGATTTCATCAGCAAGTTTATTTTTAAGAGGAGTCGGCAGTAATCTGGGATCGTATCATCTATAATTGGAGTATGCTTGAAATTATGAACTGCACGTTGAAGAACTGGAACTTGGCGCTTGTTTTAAAAACAACATGTGTATTGAGTTTTTAATTATTGTGTCGATCTTTTAACATTGCAAACACAACAATGATGGACAGAATGTGGATCAATGTCACACATTCACCCCAGTCCAAAGATCTGGGCCCAAATCCATTGTTTTTCCACTCCACACCACCCTGGGTTAGACAATGGCGATATGCAAATCAGCGCTGACCCTGTGCCCCATGGGAACAGTCCAGTCCGAACTACAAAAGCCATGTCCTTCCCAGTACGGAAACAAGCATCCGAGGACCGGCCCGGTTTCGAGGTAACACCTCTCTTCAGCCCGGCTAGCTTGATTCCAGTGGTGTGGAGTGCCTGGGACTCACGTCTGAGCATCCCCAGTACACTTTTTGCATATCGCCATTGTCTAACCCACGTTACCACGTTACCACTGAGCACGCTTTGTGAGAACAATGATGAGAATGGTTTAAACGCTACAGATAAGGTGTGCAGCCCATCAACAAATGATGTCCAGAAGGATGCGCCATCTTTTAAATTATGGAGGGCTAGATTCCTAGCAATCTTTAATATAGAACATAGCCTATATGGTTTGAAAAGCAAATGGAAAAAGAAACTAAGCTGTGAAATCTGGGGTCCAGTTGCTATCTATATGGATGAATAAACCGTATGTCCTTAGTTCTTCTTATTCTTTTGCTTTCTTTTTGCCCTCTATTTCTTTTCTTCTCAATGTAGGTTGTGTACTATGTAGGAAATTAAGTAAATGGAACAAGTGGTTGATGTACTGTATTGTGACTTTTGTGCGATCATGGATTAACAAATAAAACAAAAAATGAAAAACAAATGTCTAATGCGGATTGATATTTTTCACGCACAATGTTATTCATTAATGCTGTACTATGTGCATTTTGCACTGCAAATGTTTTAAATCAGGAGTTCAGGTGTCTGTAATCCAAAACTAGACGATATGTATTCTCTGGTTTGGAAACAGGAAACAAAGGATTGTTCATTGAGGACGTGCATGTTTCAATCACCCCTTGGTATTCAAGTTGATCTAAGATCTCCCTGACATGTTTTTTAGCTCCTTGCTTAATTGGATACTGCCTTTGTGCAGTAGGTTGATTTTTTAATTGGATCTTGTGGTGAGTCCTCCTCCCATCCACATGATTTTTGTATAATGCTGGGGCCTGGACTATTGCTCATTTCCTGGCATAAGTATATTTTAAATGTACTGGAACATGGTTGGAGAATGCTGGTATAATGATGTCTTTGCCATGTGGGCACTCCCTGACAAATTCTGGTGGCCAGTCCTGTTCTGCTAGAAGTATATTATAACCTTTGAAAGTCTCTCCTAAAAGAGTGCTTTCACTTGTCTTGGTATGTCTCCCTGCATCCACAGTGTTATTTCATATGACATTTGTGGAGAACTAACCCTAGTGTCTACAGTCTCTACTTGTATGTACTCATTCAAGTCTACTGTCTCCAGAAGTTCCTTCTGGTTCTGGCGAGCTATTGTTACTTCAGCTGCACTGTCCAGCATTGTCTGAGCCCATCCTCCATTCTTGAGTTGTGTTCTCAGAATTTTCGGCATGTCTGATCTTCAGACCTCCTACCTTCTTCTTGGAGAATTGAGGTTTTGGTTTGTTTTTCTGAACATGTTGATCGTCTTTGGACTTCACACGTTCTTCTCTTTGATCTGTCCTTCCTCTACTTTCGAATGTCTGTGACGATATCTGAAAGGTACGAGAGGAACGTGTATCTTGATACCTGTCAGGTTTTTTCAAATTATCCATATTCCTGAGGTTAGACCTCCTTTTAGAGGGCTCCTTTTGAGGAGACCTACCTCGGGCTTGAGAACGTTTCTCTTTTGAATTGTTCTTATTATTTTCCCACTTCTTTTTAGAAGATGTAGGATTTTGTTTGATAGAGTCCTTTTCAGGAACTCCAGACAGTTGTGGTTTAACTGGTTTTCCCCCAAACTGTCTCTGCCTAATTCTTCATAGGATTTTTCAATTATTCTGGGTAGTTCATGTAGATGTTCTGTTAAATCAAATTCCCTTAAGCGTTTGGCGGATCCCCACTGATGCTGCCTCCCCTTTAATATTATATAATTTTATTGTTGAGACCTGGTTGAAATTTCTCAGTAATTTCATACCTAAATTCAGAGCAGGCTCTGCCCCATATTCATTTTGAATTTGTTTCAGGACATCAGGTATTATCGCTATAGGCGTAACACCATGTTTTTTAGTATAGATGGCAGCAAAGACTGTGCCCCAAGTAGGGCAGTCTTCCAGATGTGGTGTGATCCCCATTAGTAAACAGATTGTTAGGATTCTGTATTTCTCATAAGGGCTAGTATTAGGAAATACTGCTTCGATTTGAGTAATTTTTTGAGCTATCCAGAACAAAATCTCACGTTTTGTGGGCAATTTACCCATGACTGCGTGCAAAGTCTGTGGAGCAATTTTTAGTGTGTTCCCCTGATGAGGGGTTTGTTTTGGAATGGTTAATGGTGGTTGGACTGTGAAAGTCTACATGACATATTGGACTAATTGTCTGTAAATTTGCATTAACTCTTTGAGTGAATGAGTGGAAATATCTTCGATGTCAGGATGAGGTGTATAGCCTGGTAATGTGATTATAATATTTTAGGGCTCCTAACCAGAGCTGATGCTCCTGGTATGTGAGTGGAATTTCTATTATTATTCTTTTTCTATTATCCATGAATAGAATACCTCTGTCTGAAAGGATTAATGTGCCTCTATCATGAAAACTGCTCTACCACCTCTAGGTGTTAGACCATGTTTTATAAGTTTTAGAGTGATGGCTTTCCTTAAATTTGGATGGATAGGAATCTCATCTGCATCGGTTTCATTAAAACCTGTAGTATTTACAGCGAGATGTAATGCGCCGTTGACTGGAGTAGCCTCAGCATTATTCCCGTTATTGGACATTGTTTAATTAAAAATGTAGAACAAGTTTCAAGGAAACAAAGATAAGGTGCACAATATTTCGGTACACTGTATCCTTCAATGTTGAACAAACCAAACACTTAATACATTTAATACATAGGATTTTCGTCCTACTCATCTATGGCGGATATTATCGCTACCCACTCCAGACGTCTTATGGAGTATTATGAGTAGGGGTCTCTGAGAAAAGCACGACTGCGTTACTTTGGTATCTAGCGTTAAATTAGTGCCTTACCAAACTGTTGGGCGCCATGTAGTGTAGTTCCTATTTCCCTTATAGGCTCAGTGCATTGGAATACTATACACTATAGTTTTAGCATAGGACAAAAGGGCAGTATGCTCCTATCGAGTACATTAAACTTAATTACTTGTGTGTGCCAGCTAACTCAGATGTCACTAGAAATTTTTCAAATGAACAAGAAGGGATTAGTTTCTGACAACTGCATACACATGACAACTTTGTTTCCCTTTAGAATCGGAACATGTCTCAGAATCGTGGAAACAATAGATAACAGTTTCACTCAGTCAATCGTGCATGCTTAGTTTCTGCAGAGTTGCACAGAAAGAATAAACGGGCGTTTCAATAAAAGGATTTATTGAACAGTCTTATTTCTCGTGCAAGAGATATGAGCTGTTACGATCGTTAGACAGTATGCAAGATATAACATGTACAGCGTGAGCAGTAAGTAGAAATAATACTGTAATAGCATTGTCTTTTAGCTATGACCTATATTCAAATACATACACATAAATAACACAGGCTAAAAGTGGATACTCATCTGGTGCTTCCAAATAGTTGTACCCCAGTGCACCTAACCTAAGTGTAGTACAAGGTAAGAAGTAGGTGTTGATTTCTATAGTAAGGTATATACTAAGTTTAGTTAGTAAGTGCCAAGAATCCCTCTAGGTTCTAGTCAGCTCCATACCTTAGAATGAGAGAGGTGGGAATCTCTTTCCGGATCTCAGATTTCAACACCCTGCGAAGGGAGTCAGAACACTGGAAGCTGGTGTCTCTGCGAGCAGGGAGGACAGCGTCTGGTCAGTGCGTCAGGCGGGGACTAGAATTCCTTCCGAACTTGCCGTGGCGAGCTACGTCGCGCAAGTATGCAACCTCTAGGTAGCCGTGCAGCCAAGGTGTGGTTTGCCATGGTAAGTGAAGGTATATTTATACCAGGAAGGTGCTTATGAATGCTAGCATTGACTTAAAGTCAGGCAGAGGAAGACGTCATGAATGGACCCTTAGGGTATAGCAGTTAATGCATAATAAATGCGTCCTTGGAGAAATCAATAATCCAAGCAGGAAATGTCCCAATGGCTTAAGGGTCTGGTTTCTAAGAACTCGTTGTGACGTGGGATGGACGGATGTAGGTGACAATGCCTGTATTTGGATTGAATGGCCAATGCCTAAATAAGGACTGGGAGTCTATGCCTAAATGAGGGCAATGTGAGTTGGGCCTATATAAGGACATGATTCGGGAAACCTATGTACGAGTATCTAAATCGACACACAACAGGATGATGCTGAGGTTGCATGCGTAGTCGATGGGTGTGGGGGGGCTCGAGTGCTGAGGTTCAGCAGGAGTTGTCCCAGGTGCAGAGGATGGTTCCCAGGGTGAGGACTTCGGTTTTGTCTGAGTTGAGTTTGAGGGAACTGTCCTTCATCCAAGTGGTGACTGCATTCATCACATTGGGGTAGTTGTTCTTTGCGGCTGTTGTTTTGTCAGTGAGGGAGAGAATCAGCTGGGTGTGGTTGGCTTAGGAGATGATGTTTAGTCTGTGGTTTCTGACAATGGCTGCTAGCAGGTTCATGTAGATGTTGAAGAGGGTGGAGCTCAGGGAGAAGTCCTGAGGGACTATGCAGGAGACCTCTGTAGGTTCTGAGGAGAACGGTGGGAGACTGACTCTCTGGGTTCGACTGGTAAGGAAGGGAGGATCTACTCTAAGGCTTTGTCGTGGATGCCGGTGTTGTAGAGTCTTGTATAGAGGGTATGGTGGGAGGTGGCAGAGATGTCCAGGAGGATGAGGGCGGCAGTTTTACCTAAGTCAAAGGGATTGCCGATGTCATCTATATCAGTAAGGAGTGCAGTCTCGGTGCTGTGGTTGCTTCTGAAGCCTGATTGTGACGTGTCCAAGATGTCATTTGTTTTGATGAATTTGGTGACTTGGGTATTGATGGCCTTCTCAATGACTTTGGCTGGGAAGGGGAGCAGAAAGATGGGTCCGCAATTTTTGAGGTCTTTCGGTTTGGCAGAGGGTTTTTTGAGCAGGGGGTTGATCTCTGTGTGTTTTCAGTCTTCAGGGAAGGTGGTGGATTCTTAGTAGCAGTAGATGGTGCGGCATAGCTCGGGAACGATGGTGGAGCTGGCTTGGTTGAAAATGTGGTATTGGTAGGGGTCAGAGGGGGCTCCAGAGTAAATGATCTTTATGATCTATAAGTTGTCATTGGTGGCAAGGGTCATCAAGTTGAGCAGGGTAAGCTGGGATCTGGAGCATTTGGGTGTAGTGGTAGCGGGTCGGTGGGTGGGTCCTGTGCTGTGAAGCTGTCGTAGGTGTCTTTGATCTTGTGGTGGATGAAGGAGGCAAGGTTGTTGAAGAGGGCTTGGGAGGGTGGATGTTAGACTTGGCATCATTGGCATGTTTCCCCCAAGTTTTTTGCTTTCTGCTCTCCGGTTTTGACTCCGTTTTTACTGGTATAAGGTTTCTGCCTGTGGTAAATTGTGTTATGATTGGATGTGCAACTCACTTGTCAGCCCCCAGTGACAGGCACTGCCAGTGCCGGTGCTTGTAAGTCCACCACTGCTCATGGGCCTGCAGCACGGATTGTGCCACCCACGTACGTAGCCCGAAAAAGTTATAAGTGAAGGAAGTTTGGTATGCCTGAACTCAGCGTCTAAAGACACAGCCTTTGGCAAGGGTGCCCTTTTCATTCTGAGTTCATAAAGGCCACTTTTAGAAAGTGGGTATTATTTTGCTCGGTCACCCTGTGTGCCTCTGCTGGAACGTGGATTGCCTGTCTGGTTTTTGGAATAACAGATGGCTGGGGAGCGTGGTGGCTCCTGATAGTCTAGGTAGGTCAGGAAAGGGCTCAACAGACCTGGGTTACGATGGGGGAAGAGAGAGGGACTCTCCTTGCACCTCAAAGACCTAGTCTGCCTCTGACAAAGCTGTCTCCACCTCCTGCCAGGAATTCACGCCAGAGACGGCCCAACTGGTTCTGGCCAGAGACAGACACCCTCTGCCTGAAAGATCAAAGGGCTTTTGCATACAAATGCTGGGTCCCAGACCCCTGAACTTTAGAACTCATCTGGATCAAAAAGACTGCCAAGAAGAAGCACGAGAGAAGCTGTGAAAGGAATGACTGCTTTGCTGGGTGCTTTGCTGGACTGACCTGCAGTGGATGCTTCTGTCTTGGGCAGTGAAAGACCTGGACTGGACTTTCTGCAACCACAGTGGTGAGACTCTCCAAGGGCTTAAGGTAGAGCTTGCCCCCTGTTCACAAAGTCTCAGGAACAGCAAAGACTTCAGGTTCTTCGACCCGCAGCACAGGGGACTGTGTGTTTTGTGCTGCAACCCGAAGAATGTCCCTTGACGATGTCTACGATGACTCTGCTGTACCCGTGTCCTGAAGGTACCGCAGAGGGCACCGCCGCGACCTTGGACTCACCGGCGATGCCTACTTATGCCCTCACAGAGCCGCTGTTCGCACCCCGACCTGTGGGCACCACACTCCGCACCACCTTGCTTCAGGCCGAAGCTTTGGCACCACAGAGGGCACCGCCACAATGCCACACCATGACTCTGGTCTCACCGACGATGCCTGTTGATGCTGCCACCGAGCCGCTGCTCGCACTGCCACCTGTGGGCTCTGCACTCTGCACCGACTCGCTGCACGACGCCATGGCCTTCCTGATGCCACCACTTCCTGCCGAAATCGACGCCGCTGCTGCATTGTGGTTCAGGGGCATTGTTCGTGAGTAACACGATGCAACGCCCTCATCCCACACTGCAGCCTTGGGCTACCACCACCTGGGGGCACCGCAGGCCACACAGCTGCACTTCACACCACAGCACCCGACGCCTGTTGGTGCCAACGCTCCTAATCCCACCAGAAAGGAGCTCGACCTGCAACGCAAGTGACTTAGAGGGCCATATCGCCCTGCATCTCTGAAAGGTACTGTTTGCGGGTCTTCGCGACACCGTAGTTTGCCTGCGACCCTGCAGACAGCCAGAACTGTTTTGGGATTTGTTGTTCACGATGCTTTGATAGCCCGGGACGGAGCTGTCAACATTAAGGAACTATTTTGAAAAGCCTATTTTGATAAGTGAAGATTTTGAAGTATAGTATTGTGGGTTTTTTTTAATCGTATTTAGTCTTGTCTTAAGTATAAAAAAAATTGGATATTTTTCTAAACTGGCATGGTGTCCTTTTGTAATACGTACACTGTATTACTGTTGGTTATGTGCAAATGCTTTACACACTGCCTCTAAGATAAGCTCAACTGCTCGTGCCAGGCTACCAAGGGGGTGAGCAGGGGTTATTTTAGAAGTGTAACTCCCTTATCCTGACTAGAGTGGTGGTTTCTGCCTCGCTTTGGTGCAAGTCTCAGATAGCCAAAAATCCAGTTTCTAACACTGGTTGTTAGAAGTGAGGATCGGACTTGCGTTTTCACTTGACTTACAGTGATTGGTGTGCACTATGGCCATATCGCAGACCATTACACTCCAGATACGAACCCGTGTTATTTTTGGACGATTTTTGTGATCTTGCTAGGTGAACTGTTGGCTTCATCATGCTAGATTCAGTAGCATCATCCGTTGCATCCATGGACATTGCCTTTGAGGAGGATAGTTTGGAGCTCTACACGGTGAGAGAATTGAAGTCCGTGTGCAAATACCTCAAAGTCCAAGTCAAAGGCCTCATTAGGAAGGACGAGCTACAAAAGGCGTTGAGGGCCTTGGTAGCAGCCAGAGATGCAAGCAGGCAATTTGGTAACCTTAGTGGAGGGGTTTGGGAGTCTAGTCATAGGATTGAGGTGCTTTTGATTGGGTGTGAACCCTTCCGATCAGGCAGCAACGGCCTGTCCCCAGAGGTGCTAGAGGACGGGCGGAAAGCAAGGAGAGACGCCATGGAGCTAGAAAAGATTAGATTAGCCATTGTGGAGAAGAGAATGGTATTGGAACTAGAAGCTAAGATGAAAGAGCTGGATCGAGAGAAAAGAATCAGCTAAGATGGTGGCAGTAACTCGTCAAGACAGGCATATAGAATTGTGTACATCCCTAAGAATGTGGGCAAGGAATTCAAGAAGGGAGATGGCATACAAAGGTGGTTTCAGAGGTACAAAGCAGCGATCCACATGATTGGGATCCCTGAAGAGAATTGAGTAGCAGGATTGTGGCCTCTCTTCCCTGAAGAAGCGAGGGACAATGTATTCGCTTTGGGTAAGGTTTATCACCTCACCTATCCAGACATGAAGGCCGCCCTCCTCACTAAGTACGGTCTTACTCATGAAAAGTACAGGGACCAGTTTAGGTCCAGTAAGATGTCCGATGCCAACACATAGTTGGAGTGTGTGGATGTGTTTTGCCAATCGTTGGATGGCTGGGTAAAGGGCAGTAATTTGACAGATTATCAGCAGCTCTACAACTTGATTGCATGGGAGCACCTGTCCAGTCTATGTTTTGCAGATCTGCGCCAGCACCTAGTGGATAGTAAGCTGACTGGTCCCAGGAAGCTTGCTATGGAGGCGGGCCACTGGGTGAGTACCAGGGTCTACAAGAAAGCATTTGGGGGAGACTCAGTCAAAAGTGGGCAGGGTCCCCAGCAGAAAGGGGAAGGGGACAAGGGTAAAACACAGGAATTTTCTAAAGGGCCCCAAAAGAACACCCAGGGTAAAGGTGCCCATCCCCCTGAGATAAAAAGCCAGTGGTCTCAACCGGAAAGCCAGCTGAGACCGCCCGCAGATGTTTTACATGTGACCAGGTGGAGCACATGAAGGGAGACCCAGGTGCTCAAAGGGAGTGCAGGCACCCACCGGTGGGCAGTCCAAAGTGTTGGCTAGCGTAGCGCTTGAGGAGGAGGAGGAATAACCACAGGAGGGTGGGGACCCCACAGAAATTACCCTCGTCTCACTAGTGGACAGTGAGATGGTCCAAGGAGCACAAAGAAATACAGCACCTGGGTGACCATCAACAGGAAAATGGTATAGACTCTCCGGGATACTGGAGCCAGTGTGACCTCAATACGGTGTCACCTGGATCCTGAGACGCAGTAGTCCCCAGGGCATTCCACCAGGTAATCGTAGTTGACAATTCAGAGCACCAGTGTTAAGGGCCGTAGGTGCCCTTCGAGTGGGGGGTCTCAGGTCCTTTGAGGGTAGTTGTGAGCCCTTCCATGCCTGTTGATTGTCTCCTCAGCAGTCCTTGTGGAAGGATATTGAGCTCAGGTCCCACTTGGAGATGCTTAGGTTGCCAGAGTGGGCATGCATGTCCACTTGGTCTATGGCGGCCAGAGAGGGTGATCAGAAGGACCCTGAGCCTGAAACAGTGGCCCAGGTCACTGGCAAGAGAAAGGGCAAGGGGTGCAGGAAACCGGCCTCTGAGACTTCCACAGCTCGGGAGGAGGCAGACCTCGAGGGGGACACCACGGTGCCTACAGGGGAGCAGGTAGCCGAACTGGGGGACATCTCTAAGGTGACCCATTGGCAGCAAGAAGGGGGTCCCACCAGGGAGGAATCCTGCATAGAGCAGAAAGAGTACCCCTCTCTGGAGCATCTGCAGCGGGAGGCCGCAGCCCAGGCGTCTGGTGATCAGTCCGAATCAAATTGGATTTATTGGGAGAATGATCTCCTGTACAGTGAGCCTAAGGTCGCGGAACCTGGATCAGCCCATGTGATGGTGGTACCCCAAGGCTTCCGGACCTTCCTACTGTGCCTGGATCATGAAGTACCTTTGGCAGGACATTTGGGGCAGGACAAGACCTTTGACCGGCTTGTCACCCACTTTTTCTGGCCCCAAATGCGAAGGCTGTCTGATGTGCATTGTCGGTTTTGCCAAACTTGCCAGGCGAGTGGCAAGAGTGGGAGGAGGATCAAAGCGCCTCTCCAACCGTTCCCCGTGATGGGGACACCCTCTGATAGGGTAGGGATGGACATTGTGGGGCCACTGGATCCCAAGACAGCCATGGGCAACAGGTACATCCTGGTCTTGGTAGACCATGCCACCCGGTACCCGGAGGCAATCCATCTCAGGACAACGACGCCGCCAGTGGTGGGCTGGGCGTTAATGGGGCTCTTTTCCCACATGGGGTTCCCCAGGGAGGTGGTTTCCGACAGGGGGACCAACTTCATATCAAGGTATATTACATCCCTGTGGAAGGAGTGTGGTGTTATGGACAAGTTCACCACTCCTTACCACCCCCAAGATAACGGTCTGGTGGAAAGGTTCAACCAGACCTTAAAGGACATGATCAACATTCTCACTGAACCCATGAGGCGTAAGTGGGACGTCCTCTTACCATGCCTGCTCTTTTCTCGTACCCGGAGGTACTCCAGAAGTCTCTCGGGTTCAGCCCCTTCAAGGTTTTGTACTGTCCCCCGTGCGAGGCCTGTTCAGCCTGGTGAAGGAGGGAAGGCAGACCGCTCCCAAGAAGACACCTAAGGATGTGTTCAGCTACGTGCTGATCTTCTGCAACCAAACACACAAGATTATGGACGGAATGTTGCACAATGGCAAAACATTCACCCCCAGTCACAGATCTGAGTTTAAACCATCGTTATTTTGCTCACCAAGCCACCCCAGTTCAGACATGGCCATATGAAAATCAGCCTTGACCCTGTGCCTCATGGGAACAGTCCAGCCCGAACTGCCAAGCCATGTATTCCCTGGACCGGAATCAAGCATCCTAGGACCGGTTTCAGGCTATCAGCCATCTTCAGCCAGGATAGCTTGACTCCAGTGGCGTAGTGAGCACGGGACCCACGTCTGGGCATACCCTTCCCACATAGGGTGTACAGCAAAACACACAAGATGATGGACGGAATGTTGCACAATGACAAAACATTCACCCCCAGTCACAGATCTGGGTTTAATCTATCGTTATTTTGCTCACCAAGCCACCCCAGTTCAGACATGGCCATATGCAAATCAGCCGTGACCCTGTGCCTCACGAGAACAGTCCAGCCCGAACTGCCAAGCCATGTATTCCCTGAATTGGAATTAAGCATCCTAGGACCAGTTTATGGCTATCAGCCATCTTCAGCCAGGATAGCTTGACTCCAGTGGTGTAGTGAGCACGGGACCCACGTCTGGGCATACACTTCCCACATAGGGTGAACAGCAAAACACACAAGATGATGGACGGAATGTTGCACAATGGCAAAACATTCACCCCCAGTCACAGATCTGGGTTTAATCCATTGTTATTTTGCTCATCAAGCCACCCCATTTCAGACATGGCCATATGAAATCAGCCTTGACCCTGTGCCTCATGGGAACAGTCCAGCCCGAACTGCCAAGCAATGTATTCCCTAGACCGGAATCAAGCATCCTAGGACCGGTTTCTGGCTATCAGCCATCTTCAGCCAGGATAGCTTGACTCCAGTGTCGTAGTGAGCACGGGACCCACGCCTGGGCATACCCTTCCCACATAGGGTGAACAGCAAAACACACAAGATGAAGGATGGAATGTTGCACAATTGCAAAACATTCACCCCCGTCACAGATCTGGGTTTAATCCATCGTTATTTTGCTCACCAAACCACCCCAGTTCAGACATGGCCATATGTAAATCAGCCTTGACCCTGTGCCTCATGGGAACAGTCCAGCCCGAACTGCCAAGCCATGTATTCCCTGGACCGGGATCAAGCATCCTAGGACCGGTTTCTGGCTATCAGCCATCTTCAGCCAGGATAGCTTGACTCCATTGGCGTAGTGAGCACGGGACCCACGTCTGGGCATACCCTTCCCACATAGGGTGAACAGAAAACACACAAGATGATGGACAGAATGTTGCACAATGGCAAAACATTCTCCCAGAGTCACAGATCTGGGTTTAATCCACTGCAACCAAGCGGCCCGCTTCAGGAAACTCGCTCAGGCGAACCTTGAGGCCAGCCAGGAAGAAATGAGGAAGTGGCATGACCAGAATGCCACTCTGGTAGAGTTTCAACCTGGCCAGAAAGTGTGGGTTATGGCCCCTGTGGAACCTTGTGCCTTGCAGGACAGGTGGATGGGGCCCTTTGAGGAAGTGGAGCACAAAAGTGAGGTCACCTACCTGGTGGATTTGCAGGCTCCTTGGAACCCGTTGCGAGTCCTCCACGTGAACCGCCTCAAACCGTACTTTGAGAGGTCTGAATTGAGCATGCTCTGGGTGACAGATGATGGGGAAGAAGCAGAGAGTGAGCCTCTCCGGGACCTCCTGTCTGCCCAAGAGGGGGATGGATCGGTCGACGGTGTGACCCTCTCCGCAACCCTGACTGCGGAGCAACAGAGCGAGTGTCGCCAGGTGTTGGAGCAGTTTCCCCCCCGTTCTCCTTAACCCCCGTTGTTACTCACTGGTGTGCCCATGACGTGGATATCGGTGACAGCCCCCTGGTGAAGCACAAGATTCCCCTGTTGGCTGACCGGGTCAAGGCCAGCATTAAAGAAGATGTCTGGAAGATGTTGGCGTTGTGGGTGGTCGAGCCTTCCAGCAGCCCCTGTGCCAGCCCGGTGGTCTTGGTCCCGAAAGCCACGGCGCCCGGTGTTGCCCCAGAACTGTGGTTCTTCGTGGACTATCCGGGGCTCAATGCCGTCACGCAGACTTTTGCACACCCCATCCGCCGAGCGGATTAGGTCATCGACCGGTTGGGGGCAGCCAGATTCCTGAGTGCGTTTGATTTAACGTCAGGGTACTGCCAGATC
The DNA here is from genome assembly GCF_964261635.1 of Lissotriton helveticus. NCBI lineage: Eukaryota > Metazoa > Chordata > Amphibia > Caudata > Salamandridae > Lissotriton > Lissotriton helveticus. The sequence goes on along the minus strand of NC_136062.1, from coordinate 52,067,516 downwards.
ACCCTAACCGAGAGGGCCAAAGAGAGATCCGAATTCTCGACCCGAGATGGGCATTACCAGCTCCGTGTGATGCCCTTCGGCTTGAAGAATGCCCCTGCCACATTTCAGAGGTTGGTCAACCAGGTGTTGGCCGGGCTGGAGGAATTCAGGGCCGCATACCTGGACGACATTGCAGTGTTCACTTCCAGTTGGGACAAACACTTGCAACACCTCTGGGAAGTGTTGAGGCATTATTGGTGACGCCCACATGGGTGGGACTTTGTTATCAAATAAAATTGCAATTTTACTGAAAGCCCGCTGTTCCCGCATATCTGTGCCAGTGATCAAGAGCAATTAAGTGCTCAAAACGCATATGGCTAAGGCAGAATCCTGATTAAGGAGTCATGAGGGCAGGCTTGATATGGCTGCTGCTGGTAGCGTGAGAGCAGTAACCCCTTCCTGTGTGATGTCTCCTTGAGGGCAACCTTCTTTGTGTGATGTTTAGCAGCTAGTATGGCCGAGGAGATGTCCTGCCACCGGAGTGGCGGATCTAAGGTGTTTGGAAGTACGAGCACTGAGAAGAATAAAGGGGGCCCGCTACCGGATTATATTGGTGCACTTAACAGCCTGTCCATTGGCTTTCCCTGCATTTGTACCTTCAAAATATAAGCCAGTGTGTAACAAAGAATACATTTTGAAAAATATCCTCTGAATCATATGCTAGTAAGGGTACTAACAAATCCAGAGATATAGAAATAACCACAGCTCTTAAGCGGCATATCTTGTGCCCATTTCAGAAATACATTGGTTGCCTTGATCTCCATTTTTCATTCTACATCTTTTTGAATTGTCCTATTCTTGGCAGTGATTAATTTGTAAAAAGGTAAGTGTCAGTGCTCTTCTCATGAAGCCACAAAAAGCTTGAAATACCCAATGCCTCTGCCAGGCTGCCAATGACAGTACCAACACAACCACTAACCATTGCACTTCTGGAAGTGTGAAATCTCAGACTTTTCCAGGCCACCCAAAGCTATAACAATAGCATGGTCATATTCATTTTTACTGTATATTGAATCATTAACAACTGTTGTTGTGCTCATCTGAAAATGAGATGGACACTATCACCAGATGGTGGACTGTCATTAGTGTTGGTGTTGAGAATTAGGTTCTGAGCACCAGAAGCCACTTTCTCAGATTAAGCACTGATTACTATGTACATAATAAAAAATTATTGTATGGTTTCAACTCAGTTGCTGGCTCTGGGTACCCTGGGTTCTTGGACAATCTACAAGCCCTATATATCCCCCAGCTAGAAGTAGCTAGAGAACATAATGGTATACTGCTTTTGTAAATCTTTATTTCAATGGTTAGTTTCTTTGAGAAAACCTTGCTTGACCTACATGTATGACCCTGTGGTGAATTTGAAATATTGTCTGCTTTTCATAAATTAATAGATTTCCTGGATTAACCATGGGTTTTACACTGATTTCTACCACAAACTGGAAGTAAGTTGATAGCACAAACAGTAGGAATAATGGGCTACTTCTGTGGAAAATGCCAAAACTTTGGTAAAAATTTTTTTTTTTTATTCAGCTCTGCATGTTCCTGAAACTGAGAAGATGGTGGGTTTAGCACAGCAAACCATTCCTTGATGCCATTTTTAGGGAAAAAAGCAGAATCTTTTATCAAGAGCACTTTTTTTAGATTTCCAAAAACTCCAAATCTTGTTATATTTTGCCTATTTTCTCGCCCCCCTCCAGGGGAACCCAGAGCATCCTTCCACAGGATGTTGGAAAAATGGATGCAAATTTGGTGTGGATACCTTATGTGGAAAAAAGTTATAGAACCCTTATAGTAAACTACCCCAAATAGTTAAAAAAAGAAAGGGCTCTTTAGTGGTGGGAGAAGGCCCAGCAATTAAGGAGTTTACAGCCTTACAGAGTATGTTACTTCTGTTGGTCTCAGTGGTTATGGAAGCTTTAGTTATGGGTTTGAGGGACCTATAGTGTAGAGTGGGGTTCTTTGAATTGGATGTGGTTGTTCAAGTAGTTGATCCACATCTGTTAGCTACAGAAGGTAGTATTTCATGAGGACTTGCATATTCCATGGTGCTGAATTCTTCAGTTTGGAGGATCAGATTTTAAAGAAGTCTTGCATTCTATGTTGTCTTTCAAACTAATGTTGTAAGTGTAGAAAAGAGTGCTGTCATCTGGTATGGGATGTATGGAGTTTGTTGGGTTCATGGGATACATCCGATAACTATGCACACAACATCGTCATCAGGTTCTGCATTCTATTCAATCCATCATATCAAAAATCAAAATAGGAATAAACAACTAGTGTGGACGCCTTAAACCAAAAAAATGTTTTTACTTTTCATAGCATTATCAAATAACCTCGAAATATTCACATATCTTTAGCAACAGATTCACACTAGAGCCTCTTAATATTTCATGTACAGTCATACTTGACTCCATCTTACCCATAGAAAAGCAGAATACCGCTGCAGCAAACTCATGCTAATTACAGTGTAGAATTTACATTTGTTATCTGCATTTTTGGAATCCCATAGGCCAACCATTGTTAGAGCCATTTTCCTGAGCCTTGAGTATTTCAACATTCTATTTTTAATAGTAAAAAAAATACAGTTACTCTTAATGTTGTAGGCCAAAGTTGTCATTCTGGTTTGACAGGATATGTGCCAACAAACTTGCATATAAATACTCAGAATGACAACCAAGTATAGTGCCCAGTTACTCACTGGTAATCTTTATTATCCTGGTCTTCCCATTCCATTCCTTATGTATGAGCAGTTTAACTGCTCTACAGAAATTATTACCTAGCTGAGGTCAAAATACTTCCCCAGTATGGCACTGCCTACCCAGCATGCATTAAAGGGGAAGCACGTCATCAGTACATCCTGAGAATACCAAAAAAACAATCACCAGAAACAGAAACCAGGGAGGTAGAGACGGGCTCAAGAACGGAATGACCAGGACTCAGAGTAATGAAGATTTCTGTTGAGTAACCGGGCATTACCTCATCGTCCTTCTTCCCATCCCATTCCTTATGCATGAGCCATACCCAAGCGTATGGTGATTGATTTACGCAGAAACCCAGGATGACACAATATACATGATAGAAAATGTAAATAAAAAAAATAAAGCACAGATTATGTACAGTCGACAAAATATGAGCGCCAAACTCTGTGGGCGTAGTCATCCCCAAAAGAAGACTGCAGTGGGAAACAAAGGTGTTGGGAAAGCCTATGAGGCAGCATTACAAACACCATGCAGTGACGCAGCCTGAAATATTGCCATGGAGGAGGAAGTAAGTCCAGTACGGATGCTCATTGGACAAGGAGAGGAGAGGAGATCAGTAAACCCAACACTAAGCCATTCCCCCTCAAAAATGTCACCCTGACCTAAGGACCGGAAACAGGAGACAGACCCATCCCCCTACACCAAGAATCAAAGACCCTCCAAGGATGACCACAAAACGTCAGGGGCAAAGAGCCAACAGGGACAATCTCACAAGTGCCAAACTCTCAGCTGGAGGCACCGCAGAGAGATGTGCAGAGAAGAGGTGCAAGCATCAGAGATGGGCATATGGGAACCCACCGGTGCAGAAAAACTGTCAAACCCTCAAGAAGGGGGAAATACAGCATCAGGACCAATACTGAACAACCAGTAGAACCCCATTCTGCACCACTCAAATCCCCCTATGGACCTGGGAAAGCAAGGGCCAAAGGACGGTGAAAGCAAATGTCGCCCCAGCCAAAACTCGAGGAAAGCAGGCCTCAAACTGATGGAGAAGGGCCAACACTGATGAGGCAAACAGATCCAGCCAGAGAAAGCGGAGCCTGGATGGTAACAGCACATCCAGCACAAAAACAACTAATGCCCCTTCACCAAAAATAGAAAACAGAGACCAGTGCACCCCCCTGCCAGTTAACAGAGGCACAAATGGGATGGTTGGTGGTCTGAATACAGACAGCACGGTTCCAAAGGAGAGGAGGTAAGCAAAGACAGTGCCTGTCACATTGCAAGTCCCTAGATAGCCCAGAAAGGGTACTGTCTGTCCAGGGCCTCGGAATACCCCAGCAGTGCCCTCTCCCCCTGGAGCATGCATCGGTCCTCAAAACCACTCCGGGAGAAGAATCGAGTTCCCCAACCTCCGGGGGCCCAGGAATGAAAACCACTGAACAATGAGAAGCCGGAAACCAGTGAAGAATGGAGATGGGCCCAGGGGAGCATGGGCAGTGCAAAGGCCATCTCACCCAGACTCCACAGGCAGAGATAGTCAGATACCTGCCCAGGATAGAAGGTATAACAGACGGAAGAGGGCCCCCATGAACACTAAAGACCGAGATGGGAGCAGGGAGGGCAACCTGCCGGGAAAAGAAACCCAACAGAATCAAGAAGATGATAGACCATAAACATCTCCTTTGTTGCTTATAGAAAGAATGAGAGAAAATCAGCCAGCCAGCATGATAAGGGTAGAACTGAATACCCTGATACAGAGTGACCAAGAAGATCGTAAAAACACCTGGTGCCAAAGAATAGCTCAAAAAGAAGCACCTGGAAACGGCAGCAGCATGAGTCCACAGTGTGACATTGTATTAGGCTTCGCAAAGAACCTCCATGTAGAACCATATTGTGCATTCTATGTAGAATGTTTGTTTAAGAATTTCTGTAATTGATTCTATCTGAGTCAGTTGAAAAGTTGCTGTTGATGGCTGATGTGATTAAACCTTACGTGCCTCTTACCTCTTCATGTTCCTGCCTCGTTATTTCTTACTGAAAACACCACATTTATTTAGCGATGAGCGAGAGCACCTCAACATCCAGCGTTTGATGCTCTCCCCTAGTGAAGAGATTAAAAAGAAAATCCTCCTCCGGCAGCTGTGCATCTTTTAAGAAGAGATGGTTTTCCTTCTCCAGCAGCTGATTTACGAGTCCGACATCGAGTGAATTCAAAATTTGCGAACATTCGTGACAAGAATTGTCAATTCTATTAAGGACAAGGAGGCGAGGATTATACTTTCTCATTTCTTTATTAGAAATGCTCAGCAGCCAATAGAAAAACAGTATATAAAAATAAACTACAATACCCATGAACCTCTGGGTATCACATGACATACCACAGAGACACTAGTTTAAAATGTACCATAGAGAATACCAAATCCTATTTCTTTGGTGACTAAAACAGTTCAAATATGAAAAACTAATGACAGTCCAATATGCAGATCCAGAAGGAAGGAACCATACAACAGAATCCATGAAGAGAAGAAGAAACCCGGATGCCTGTAGACTGAGAAAACTTGAAAGCGAAGACAATCCTCAAACAGGAGAACTAGTGCAGGACAGCAACTCTTATTTCGAATCAGATCCTGAAAAGAGATATATAGTCATAATATACACATCAAATGGTCAGAAACATAATAGAATAGGGGAGTAAAACAAGGAATGATAAAACAAAATACTATATGCAAGTAGCAATAAGCCATACAATATAATATACAAATGAAGAATATGGGTGGGATAATCCTCGCCTCCTTGTCCTTAATAGAATTGAAAATTCTTGTCACGAATGTTCACAAATTTTTAATTCTATATCAGGACAGGAGGCTCCGATTATGCTTGTTCAAAGCTGATCCACCACTACAGAAGCAACATGATCAATTGGCTTGTAATAAAAGGTTTTAAACACTGAATCAGAAGACCAATCCGCGGCCTTCATAATGTCAAACAAAGTGACACCCATTGAGAATGCTTTGGAAGCCATAGCCCCACGTGCCGAATGTGCACCAAAAATCGAGGCATAGATGCCAGCTTCTGACATGACCCATCTGACCCAGCGGGCCAATGTAGCTGGGGTGACAGGGCGAAAAGGCTTCTGCAAAGCAATTAACAATTGACCATGCATATTGGAACGTAAAGGAGCAGTAAAGGAGCAGGAGGATTATTGGGAAAAGAAGGCTAGGTAATCGAAGCTGTATTCGTTTTAGTACGTCTGGAAAGAACAAAGGTAACACCTTCAGGCGTAAAACTGCGACCTGCCAAGTCCAGAGCCTGAACATCAGACACGCGTTTGCAAGATACGAGACACAATAACATAGTCAGTTTTGCTGACAGTTGCTTACGAGATAACAAGGAATTGGAAGGCCACGCCTCCAAAAATTGCAAAACAATGGAAACATCCCACAAGGACACGTACTTGGGACAAGGAGGCTTCGCCAGGCGAATGCCCTTAAGCAATTTGGAAATCAACGGATGTTCACCCGCAGGTTTACCATCAATATGAATGTGGCCTGCTGAAATGGAGGAACGGAAATTATTAACTGTCCGATAAGCCAAACCGGATGAGGCAAGGGAGGCTAGAAAATTAATGATCAGAGAGAGACATCTGCTGAAGCGGGATCAACCTCACGTTGAACACACCAATCACACTATTGCTTACAAGACCCTGTGTAGCGTTTATGGGTATTGGGTGACCAAGCTTTGCTGATAAACTTGGAAGCGTCTCGCGAAAGGCCTGGGATAGTCAAGCGACCCCCGAAATTCGCCATGCCAGGAGAAGGAGATTGCCCGATTGGATCAGAAGATGCGGATTGCCGAGAGGATCCAGCAAGAGATTCCACTTCCAAGCTAGAGCCCTCCACAGAGGAGCAATCAGAATCAGTTCCGACTGATAACGCTTTGTGCAAGCCAGGAATATGGGAATCATCATGAACGGGGGAAACACGTAGCACAGGAGCGATGGCCAGGTCTGCAGAAATGCATCCGTGGCCAGGGCTTCCGGGTCTGGCCTCCAGCTGAAAAACAGGGGAAGCTGAGCGTTGAGGCGAGAGGCAAACAGGTTGATCTGACACTGGCCCCAAACCCGGAGGAGAGAACGGAACACCCGAGGATGAAGCCTCCAATCACTGAAGTCCCGAAGGTGACGTGAATTCCAGTCCACAATCAGATTGCTGGGACCGGGAAGGTATTCAGCAATAACAGTGATCTTCTTCTGGAGACAAAAATGCCAAAAATCCTTGGCGATCTCCACCAAAATCCTGGACTTCATTCCACCCAACTTGTTGACATATCGAACCGCTGAAACATTGTCCATGCGGAGAAGAATGCAACAATTGGATCGTGAGGAGTGAAACAAAGGATCGCAAAGGACCCTGCGAGGAGATCCAGGCAATTTATATGGAGAGACAACTCCCGTTGAGACCACCGACCCCCATCGACACTGGACCGCACCGGGCTCCCCAACCCCACAGGCTGGCATCGGACTCTATCACCAGTTCTGGAGACGTTCCAAACAGGGTTCGCCCATTCCAGGCATCCATGTTGTCCAACCACCACTGCATCTTCCCCCTCGCTTCCTCTGAAAGACGGACCAGATCTGAATAGCGAAGGCCTTTCTGGAGATGACAGATCTTCAAATGTTGAAGGGCCCTGGAGTGCAGAGGGCCCGGGTAAATTGCCTGAATCGAGGACGCCAACAGACCGACAACTCGTGCTATGGATCTCAACGATACAGTCTGTCTGGATATAACTGAAGTCAATTCCCTCTTGATGTAGCGAATCTTTTGATTGGGTAAGAGAATTTGACAGGAAAGAGAATTGACTTGGAAACCCAGAAATTCTATCACTTGCGATGGAACAAAGACAGACTTCTGAGGATTCACCAGAAATCCCAGAGACTGAAAGAGGTTGATAGACCATTCCAGGTTATTATTATTATTATTATATGAAATTTGTAACGCGCTCAGCTTACCCGGGGGCATCCCGGCGCGAGACAGAACCAAGGGGAGAGAGTTACGTCCAATACTACTGTGGGAACAGATAGGTCTTTAAAAATTTCCTGAACAGAAGTATCTCGAGCTCTGAGCGGATCTTCAGGGGCAAGGAGTTCCACAGAGTGGCCACTTGCACTGAGAAACGCCTGCCCCCAGAGCGAGCTCTCCTTACTCTTGCTGACTGCAGAAGATGTTTTTTGTCTGAGCGCAAAGGACGTGTGGGTTTGTAAGGACGGGCCATATTAAGAAGAATAGGGGGGCCCTTGCCGTGCAGGATTTTGTGGGCCGTGCATAGCGCCTTAAACTTCACCCGCTGTTTCACGGGGAGCCAATGGAGCGTCCTCAGGGCTGGGGCGGCAGACTGTCTTCTGGGAACATCCATTAGGACTCTTGCAACCGCATTTTGCACCTGTTGGAGGGTTTTAAAGGTCGCTTCGGGAGCACCAAGAAACAGCGCATTCCCGTAGTCAAGCCTTGAAAGGATTAAACCACGCATCAAAAGCTTCTTTGCTGAATCAGGAAGCAATGGTAACACCTTGCGAGCTGATCGCAGCAGACCAAAACAAACCCCCGCGGTCTTCCTGGCGTGGGTCCTAAAGGACAGATCTTCCTCCAACCACACTCCCAATGACTTGATCTCCTTCTTGGGAGATGGTGGGTCGCCAAGAGACCGGGGCCAACAGCTAGCAATAATGGAGGGACTGGCATTACCCAGGAGCATCAGCTCTGTTTTTCCTCCATTAAGCTTTAAGGCGGAGCGAGACATCCAGCTGTAGACATTAGCAAGGCAGTCATGTAAAACTTCCGGTTGTTCTGCCAACTGAGTAAGTCCCACCACCAGCTGAGTATCATCAGCATAGCTGATGATCCTCACCCCTGAAGGGGCAACCACTCCTTCAAGTGGAGTCATGTAAATATTAAATAGAGTAGGGCTCAATGATGAGCCCTGCGGTACTCCACATTGAAGGGGGAATGATGACGACTGTTCCAACCATTTCAGGGCCATCCCCGAGACACCTACCTCTGACAGACGATGGAGGAGCACCTGATGGCTCACGGTGTCAAAGGCAGCACTCAAGTCCAGGAGGATCACTGCCACTGACCCTCCTGTATCAAGAGTGCTCCTTGCTTCCTCCACCACTGCCAGTAGGGCAGTGTCCGTTCCGTGGCCGGGGCGGAAACCAGTCTGGGAGTCACCCAACAGGTGGTTGGACTCCAGATGGTAAGATAGCTGGCGGTTGACCAGCTTCTCTGCAACCTTAGAGAACCCAGGCAGCAATGAAATTGGCCTGAAGTTGGTCAAATTGGAAGAGTCCAATCCGGGTTTTTTCAATAAAGCTTTTACCACTGCCTTTTTCCATCTCTGGGGCACTATACCATGAGAGAATGAAAGATTAATAAGGTCGGACAGCGGAGCAGCCAAAGTGTTTGCTACAAGCTTGAGGAATTTCATGGGCACTGGGTCGCTCGGCGAACCACTCTTCATCTCAGCCAGAACTTTTAAAACCTCCTCTTCTGGAAAAGGGCCAAAAGAGGCTATCTCGGCCGTACCTCTTGCTGGATTGCCAGCCACCTCAGGATTTTGAGGGATCATGGGCAGAGAGGACAGAATCTTCTCTATTTTAGAATGGAAGAAGTAGGCTAGTTCTTCACATTTTTCTTTGGGATTATGGTACACGACTGGCGGGACCGGGGCCTTCAAAAGTTCCTTAAAATTTTTAAAAGATTCTCGAGGAGAATTGCTGGCCCTCTCAATCTTGTCACTAAAGAAATTCTTTTTCGCATCCTTCAGTGCGCTTTTATACTTCCTCATCTCTATTTTATAGTTTACCCAACTCCCCTCCGTCTGCTCCCTTCTCCAAGCACGTTCAAGCCTTTTACATGAGGTTCTGAAACCCCTAAGTTCGGGGGTGTACCAGGGAGCAGAACCGATTCTCCTTTCTCTAACCAGCCTCCTTTTTTTTGGAATCAGAGAGTCCAGAGTATTCGTCAACCATTCACCCAAACGTTGATCAGCGAGGATAGGGTCAGCTACAGGATCAGGACAGGTTCTAGCCAGTTCTGCCGCCCAACTATCCACCGGCAGCTTTGACCAGAGTCGCTCCACAGTATATTGCCTAGGTGCAGGATCACTTCGATACCCCAACTGCCATCTAAACGGAATAAGATAATGATCCGTCCAGGGGAGAGCCAACATCTGGAGGGCTTGCAAGTTTGCAAAGTTGGTAAAGACCGCGTCAAGCTGATGACCTCTGTTATGGGTGACTCCGGTATTAGAGAGATGCAAATCCAGTGCACCAAGTAGACTTTGTAGATCTCTTGCTACTCCATCATTGGGGTCATCAAAATGTAGGTTAAAGTCCCCAAGAATAACAAAATTGGAGGAAGCGGCGGCCAATGGAATCACCGCCTCAATAAGGGACTCTACAAAATTCCCCAACGTAACGGGGGGCCGATACACAAGGAAGCCGGAGATGGAAACAGTGGGGGATATACAAAGGGAGAATTGACAGCCTTCAGAGTTGTTAATGCCGCAATCTACCGCTTTGCATACAAATTTATCTCTATACAAAATAGCCACTCCACCCCCTCTCCCATCCGGTCTATCAAGATGATATATAAGGTATCCCGGAGGGAGAGCTTTGACGATGTCAGGACCGGAACACGTGGCCAACCACGTTTCCGTCAAGAACAAAGCGTCCAGACTATAATCCAGAAGGAGGGAATTAAGCTCCATAGCGTGGCAGGGTAATGACCTGCAATTAAGCAGAGCCATAGCAAGAGAGTTCTGGTTCATACGGATGTTATAAGGGCAACACGTAGGACATTGTTTGAATGCCGTTCCCTCCGCCCAATAATAGCAGCAGCTGGGATGTTTAGGCGCACGCAGCGAAAGCAAATACTCCCCCGAATACCTGGAGGAGGGGGCCGGAGGGCCAGGTAGTTTGAGCAGAGTGACATGCCCTCGGCCCGTCTGGGCCCGGACGGGCACAGACGGGCTTGACTCTGGCAAAACTCTGGCGATATTCCGGCATCCCTGCTGCGCGTCCCCGCTGCGCGTGGTCATGGCTGTTATTTAAGCCCTGGTCGCCGCCTAGAGAAAGGACTAGCGCGTGGACCCTCTTCCCCAACCCAAAATGGCCCCCAACGAGGCGTGGGCGCTGGACCCGCAAAAAGCGGTGCTTAAACCAATTAGGGTGCGTGTAAGAGGACAGGAGTGCAGGTATGCGTGGCCGGCGTAGTTAAAAGCAAGGAATACTATATTAAAACAAATTTAACACAAATGCCAAAAACGGGGTTATTAAAATGCTCATAGAGCAACAATCAAGGTCGCGCTGCGAGTAGAGCGAGTAAAGCGCTGCATGTAATGCGCTGTCTGTCAAGGGCGAACTGACCTGATTTGCCGGTTTTTAAGCCCTGGTCGCCGCCTAGAGAAAGGACTAGCACGTGGACCCTCTTCCCGAACCCGAAATGGCCGCCAACGAGGCGTGGGCGCTGGACCCGCAAAAAGCGGTGCTTAAACCAATTAGGGTGCGTGTAAGAGGACAGGAGTGCAGGTATGCGTGGCCGGCGTAGTTAAAAGCAAGGAATACTATATTAAAACAAATTTAACACAAATGCCAAAAACGGGGTTATTAAAATGCTCATAGAGCAACAATCAAGGTCGCGCTGCGAGTAGAGCGAGTAAAGCGCTGCATGTAATGCGCTGTCTGTCAAGGGCGAACTGACCTGATTTGCCGGTTTTTAAGCCCTGGTCGCCGCCTAGAGAAAGGACTAGCGCGTGGACCCTCTTCCCCAACCCGAAATGGCCGCCAACGAGGCGTGGGCGCTGGACCCGCAAAAAGCGGTGCTTAAACCAATTAGGGTGCGTGTAAGAGGACAGGAGTGCAGGTATGCGTGGCCGGCGTAGTTAAAAGCAAGGAATACTATATTAAAACAAATTTAACACAAATGCCAAAAACGGGGTTATTAAAATGCTCATAGAGCAACAATCAAGGTCGCGCTGCAAGTAGAGCGAGTAAAGCGCTGCATGTAATGCGCTGTCTGTCAGGTGCGTCATGCGTTTGATGGGACAATCTGCCATGATCAGAATGTCGTCCAGATATATAATCAAATGAACGCCCCGAGCACGCAAGCATTCCACGACGGGCCTCAGAAGCTTTGTGAAGCACCAAGGTGCTGACGAGATGCCGAACGGGAGAACTTGGTACTCGAACCAATTCCCCAGCCACTGGAACTGCAGGAACCGACGGTGTGGGCTGAAGATTGGATTCGACAAATACGCGTCTTTGAGGTCGAGGCGGACCATCCAATCCTCTTCTCGAAGAAGATCTCGCAACAGATGAATGCCTTCCATCTTGAAGTGGCGATAAGCCACTCCCCCGTTGCAATCCTTCAGATTCAGAACCAAACGGGATCCGCCCCCTTTTTTCTGAACCAGAAAAACTGTGCTCACAAACCCCTTTGGATTGCGGGCAGTCCGACAAAGCGCCCTTTTTTCAGAAGGGAGTCTATCTCTGCTGAAATGAACTTTTGATCGTGAAGGGAGAAAAACAGTGGGGTTGGAGGGTGGGATTGATGTTGGGGCTGGTAAAATTCTATTTTGTAACGTTGAACAGTTTCCAGCACCCAAGCATCGTTGGAGATTAGACGCCAATTGTGTAGAAAAAATTGGATCCTGTCCCCCAGTACCACAGCGGAAGCTGGAATCAACCTCACCTGAAGTGTTGGAATCATGGTGTCCTCCTTGATTCCCGCTGAATCTTCCTTTCTTATATTGCCCTCTCCCTTTGCGAGAGGGATAGAAGTTGGAACGATTGTTGTAGGAGGTATCTTGACCACCGCCTCTTTGGGACTGGAATCCCCTTTTGGAATTCTGTAGAGAGCCACGGCCGAACGAGAGTCCCCTGTGTCGTCCGGCCCTGGCAAAAACCGGTCGAAACGCTCGCCGTAGTGAAGCTTGAGCCTTATCAAGGCCACTAAAAGTAGCTACAAACTTAGTAAGCTCCTTTAGGAAAGGCTGGCCAAATAGCAGTCCTTGAGCTAAAGGTCCGGACTCGGAAGAGGAGAGCTCAGCCAATTTGGGATCTAATTTGAGGAGGATGGAGCGGCGACTCTCATAAGAAATCGCGCAATTTGCATTCCCTAATTGACAAATTGCCCGTTGGGACCACTCAATCAACTCATCTGGATCGACAAGACCCGAAGATTCCTTGGCCTGGAAACCCTGGTCCAAGATCTTAGTGAGAGGGCCCAATAAATCTTGTCTTGGCATGAACGCCACGCCCGGTCCTCGGCATACTTTTTAAGGTATGTGACCATCATAGGGTCAACTTCCGGGGTATCAGCCAAATTGTCGGTCATATCAGGACGAGGGCACTCCGACCGGAGGCGAGCCCTAACGTCCTTTTCAAACGGTTGGCGAATATGCGCCTGAACATATTCCGCCACTGGATGGAAGCCAGGAAGACGATCATCTCCTGAGGCGGAAAGCCGGGAGAAGTAGCTCTTTGGGTTTTTAAAACTTGTAATTGTATCTTGTTTTTAACCTTGCCAATTTGCACAATCTGGGGCCGTGCAGCGGAGTTCTCGCTGTCACGTGACCCACTTCAACTCGGCTTTGATCGCCTCGCACAGGCGGCTGGCCACGCCCACTCACAGGCCACGCCCCCTCCCGCCCTCCCGCCCTTTCAGTCTTTAAAGCGCTGACTACGAGCGCTCTGCTTAGACGATCATCTCCTGAGGCGGAAAGCCGGGAGAAGTAGCTCTTTGTGTTTTTAAAACTTGTAATTGTATCTTGTTTTTAACCTTGCCAATTTGCACAATCTGGGACCGTGCAGCGGAGTTCTCGCTGTCACGTGACCTACTTCAACTCGGCTTCGATCGCCTCGCACAGGCGGCTGGCCAGGCCCACTCACAGGCCACGCCCCCTCCCGCCCTCCCGCCCTTTCAGTCTTTAAAGCGCTGACTACGAGCGCTCTGCTTAGACGATCATCTCCTGAGGCGGAAAGCCGGGAGAAGTAGCTCTTTGTGTTTTTAAAACTTGTAATTGTATCTTGTTTTTAACCTTGCCAATTTGCACAATCTGGGGCCGTGCAGCGGAGTTCTCGCTGTCACGTGACCCACTTCAACTCGGCTTCGATCGCCTCGCACAGGCGGCTGGCCACGCCCACTCACAGGCCACGCCCCCTCCCGCCCTCCCGCCCTTTCAGTCTTTAAAGCGCTGACTACGAGCGCTCTGCTTAGACGATCATCTCCTGAGGCGGAAAGCCGGGAGAAGTAGCTCTTTGTGTTTTTAAAACTTGTAATTGTATCTTGTTTTTAACCTTGCCAATTTGCACAATCTGGGGCCGTGCAGCGGAGTTCTCGCTGTCACGTGACCCACTTCAACTCGGCTTCGATCGCCTCGCACAGGCGGCTGGCCACGCCCACTCACAGGCCACGCCCCCTCCCGCCCTCCCGCCCTTTCAGTCTTTAAAGCGCTGACTACGAGCGCTCTGCTTAGACGATCATCTCCTGAGGCGGAAAGCCGGGAGAAGTAGCTCTTTGTGTTTTTAAAACTTGTAATTGTATCTTGTTTTTAACCTTGCCAATTTGCACAATCTGGGGCCGTGCAGCGGAGTTCTCGCTCTCACGTGACCCACTTCAACTCGGCTTCGATCGCCTCGCACAGGCGGCTGGCAACGCCCACTCACAGGCCACGCCCCCTCCCGCCCTCCCAGATCCCCATATCAATGTGCTACTACAGGACGCGCAGCGGACGAGCGCAGCGGGCGCGCCGTTTGCGCGCCGAAGGCGCGCCAAAGGCAAGCCCGTCCACGCCCGTCAGCGACAGCTCAGTGCCAAGCGCCATAACCCCTGGTCATTTTTGTCCCAATCACCACCCCAGGAGGATATATAGCCGCAACCATCTTATGAGCTGGAACCAATCGGGAGGAGTAAAATGCAGATGCATATTGCCGGGCAAAGAGATGCCTGATACGCCCAAGGTATGTTCAACATGTCATGCTCGCCTACCTGCTATTTTATGGACACCTATTAAGGATCTAAGTAGCCCCCACCAGATAAATAACGTTAGAGAAAAATTCACAATTAACTGCCTTCTCATTAATGCCAGATCACTGGTTAAACCCAGTTCTGAATGTGCTGATCTGATCTTAGAAAGAAATGCTAAAATTATATTTATCACTGAGACCTGGACTGATGCGGCTTCAGGACCAGACTTAGTTATTGCCACTCCAACAGGTTACTGTTGTCGGGTCCAGGACAGACCCGGTCAAAGGGGAGGCGGGATAGCCATTATCTACCACGCCTCGATCCAAGGCACCTTTCAGACATTGACCTGCCAGTCAACGGAGATATTAGGATTTAAACTTACCATTTCTAACCACAATACATTCCAAGGCTGCCTCTTATATAGACCACCCGGTCCCAAAGCCCAATTTCTCGACAAAATCGGTACTTACTTGGAAGAAGCCCTTAGTGCCAAATCATTCACTATGCTTGGTGATTTTAACTTTCACTTAGAGGAAAATTCAGACCCTCAGACGGCAATTTTGGTAGACACCATGCTGACTGCAGGACTAACTCAGATGGTAAAGGGTACCACACATGTAAAGGGACATACGCTAGACGGTATTTTCACAAATAACCCTGACCTTCAGTTCAGCCACGCGGAGCCTTTAGCTTGGACAGATCACTCAGTGGTCCTCTTCAAAATTCAACCGCCTGAGTCAGTTAGAACAAGGAAGGATAGGAAACCTGCCAAGCTCTATATGCCTTGGAAGGAACTGGATGGTAAAGCATTGGAGGACTGTCTTGTAGCCTCTACCTTTACCCCATCGGCAGATGTAAATGAGGCTGCTGAAAGATACACTAGCTGGATAAATGATGCATGTACATCTATTGTCAAGCCCAAACTATCTCGCCCGACACGCACAGTACCATCAGCTCCTTGGTTCACCTTGGAATCAAGAGACTATAAGGTGTCTTGTAAAAAACTCGAACGCCAATGGCGCACCGAATATTCACAGGCAGATAAACAAAAACTCAAAACAAGCCAAAAGATATATAAAGAAATGATCAAAAAAGCAAAAAGTGCATATTTCTCTGCCAGAATTGAGGGAGCTAAGAACTCCTCCAAAGAACTTTTTCAGACTGTGACCACTTTGTCTACACCAAATTCAGTCACTATCCCTCCCAGTCTGGAGCTCTGCGAGATTCTAGCCAAGTTCTTCCTAAATAAAGTGGAGCAAATCTTCACAGCCCTTGAACCTCATGTGGGTCTTACTCTTACCGAGGGATCACATAAGACCACGCAAACAAATCCACAAAATTTGGAACTTGGGGAGTTTCGGCCAGTAACAGTAGAAGTAATAAAAAAGCTACTACTGAGAACCAAACCTGGCTCCCCCCGGGATCCCTGCCCAGTCTCAGTGGCTCAATTGGCAGCCGCCCCTATATCCGCCTTGCTAGCAGAATTAATCAATAAAATGTTCAAAGAGGGAGTATATCCACTATGCTGGAAACAAGTCTCAATAGCTCCTCTGCTTAAAAAATCTAATTTAGACATCTCTGACCCTAGTAGTTATCGACCCATATCTAGACTTCCACTACCGGCTAAGCTTATTGAAAGGGTCATGAATGCTCAGCTTTGTGACTTCCTCCGATCCTCTGGTTGTTTGGACTCTGCTCAACACGGGTTTAGGGAAGGTCACAGCACCGAGACCGCCCTCATTAAGTCCACGGAGGAAATCAGGAAAGCAATGGATGCTGGAGGACGGGCGGTCCTGGTGCTCCTGGACCTGTGCGCGGCCTTCGATACGGTCCACCATAACATTCTGTTGGACCGTCTTGAGGGCTGCGGAATCCGAGGAGTCGCACTGACCATGCTGAAATCCTTTCTATCAGACAGGATCCAGGTGGTTGCCATGGGAGATTTTGAATCTAGCCCTTTTACCCTCCAGGAGGGGTTCCTCAGGGCTCCTCCCTAAGTCCTACCTTATTTAATGTTTATGTTACCTCCCTCGCCCCGGTGATTCGTTCTTTTGGCTTCGAATTAACATCTTATGCAGATGATACTCAAATTGTGGTATCTCTGCTCCCAGGGCGAGAGGAAGGAATTGCGGCTAGATTCCAGGACTGCATGACTGCAATAAGTTCATGGATGGCTAGGAACTGCCTCAAATTGAACTCCTCAAAAACAGAGGTTCTTCTATTTGGAAATGTGACCAATCTCTGGACCCCTAATTGGTGGCCTCATGAAATGGGAGCCCCACCCATCCCAGCCACTACAGTAAAAAACCTGGGGGTGATTATTGACACCCAACTCTCTTTCAAATCACAAGCTAATGCCTTATCATCCTCCATTCACTGGATAATAAAAACCATTAGGAAAATTCTTCCTTTTCTTTCCAGTGACAGCAGGAAAACGGTGGTGACAGCACTTGTGCTGTCCCGCCTTGACTACTGCAATAGCTTGTATCTGAAGGCCCAGCAGGGAGTCTTGAACAAAATGCAAACGCTACAAAATGCTGCTGCCCGACTGATTACTGGTCTACCTAAGTTTGCATCGGTCACTCAGGAACTAAAAAATCTACACTGGCTTCCAATACGGAAACGTATCATGTTTAAAGCTCTCTGTATAGTATTCAAGGCAGTAAATGGAATAGGTCCATCCTTCCTTCAAGAACACCTCCAACTATACAAACCAGGGCGACAACTAAGATCTGCTAATAAAAGCCTGGTTATGACTAACCGTATTAGGAAAGCCCGATGGGGAGGACGCAGTTTCTTCCATGGAGCATCCAGCATTTGGAATGAAATACCCATCTCCCTAAAACAAAGTAACGACCTTATGACCTTCAGGAAAAATATCAAAACATGGCTGTTTAACCTCTAGTGATTCCTTGCCTCTCGGAGAAAATGTATCGTTTCAGCGCCAGGACACCGCCCGGTAACAGTGCGCTTAACAAATGGTAAAAATAAATAAATAAATGAATTCGGATGAACTATATCAGAGGGCTCAAAATTGAGAAGGGAAGGAAGTGTGGGAGCATCAACATAATGCTCTTTACGAGCTTTCTTCCAAGGGGGGGGACCATCGTGGTCGGAGGATGAAGAGGAATGAGTGTCATCTGAATCTGTAAGCAGAACCTGGGACGTGGAGCTCCCCCAGAAGACTTCGCAGTAGAGTGACCAGTAGATAAGGACTTACCCAACTTCCGAAAATCTGATCTATGGGTATTAGATGGAGACTTAGAGGAACTCCGAGAAGAAGGCAACCAACCCTGTTGTTGGGCATATTTTGATAAATGATGTTTCAAGGGAGTTTTTTCTCAAACCAGAGCCTTATTAACTGACTGTTGTACTCCCTGATCTAAAGCCTCAACCAAATCTTGTTCCATAGAGCCAGAGGCATCATCGTCATAAGAGTAGTCATCCTCATCATAATAATAATCAGCCATAATCGCAGCAGGTGGCAACAATAATGCCCACAGAGGATACTAAATCAGAATGGCCAAAGGCGCAATGCAGGGGGAGTGACCAACCCCAAAGCAAGCCAGAAACCTACAGGCAGAGCCTGAAAGACAAGTAAATTAAGTGTGGAGGGAAGGCTTGCTTAAATCAGCCACTCTAGGCAAAGCCTATGAAAATTATGCAGCCCAAATGTAATAGTTTCTGAATTTGGGTGTAATTTGGTGCTAGCTGCAGGCTGTGGGCATTACTGGGCGAGGTCGCCGCGTCAGAATTATCCTCCGGTGCCGGGGTATGAAGAAAACACCGGAAATGGCTGCCACGCATGTG
This sequence comes from Lissotriton helveticus, assembly GCF_964261635.1. NCBI lineage: Eukaryota > Metazoa > Chordata > Amphibia > Caudata > Salamandridae > Lissotriton > Lissotriton helveticus. The sequence goes on along the minus strand of NC_136062.1, from coordinate 52,048,936 downwards.
CGGACCAGCCGCCTGACAGCACAAACAAAGAAGAAGCAAGCGAGCTCCCCTGCCCCGGTAACTCTCGCTCCACTTAGAATGAATGCGGGCACGGAGGGCCTGCACCAAGGAGGCGTACACGCGCTCCCAAAGCCGCAGACGAAGGAAAAACGATGCGCATAAGGAACAAGAATGACATATGAATAAACCAGCAAAAGCAGCAGGGAATGAAGTGCAAGCAAAACGAAAGCCAAGCGGCAACAATGCGCATTGAACAGCAATACACAGCAAGTACCAATACAATGCATGAAATAAGCAATGAAACAAACATGAAAAACTGGAGAAATGCACTTAACTGGCTGCGAAGCAGCAAAGAAAGAGAATTTGGTATTCTCTATGGCACCTTTTATACTAGTGTCTCTATGGTATGTCATGTGATACCCAGAGGTTCATGGGTATTGTAGTTTGTTTTTATATACTGTTTTTCTATTGGCTGCTGAGCATTTCTAATAAAGAAATGAGAAAGCATAATCGGAGCCTCCTGTCCTGACATAGATTTGGGACTTCATATCGTAATCCCTTGGTGAGGAGATTAGAGGGAGGGGCAAGCTCTGGCACGCATTTGTGTTTCATTAGGTTCTGAAAATCGTGGCCTAGCGTAGCCAGATTCATGTATGCGTTCCAGGAGGAGGTGACGTTTGTGCGCATGCTGTTATGTTCATGTGCCATTTTAGGAAGTTGGGAAGAATTTTGTCTTATCAATTGCCTTCACGACAAACTCATTCACAGTGAAGTCGTTCTACTTTCGGAGGAGTGCGTCTTCTTCAGCTACTGGCATACTGAGGTTTGGGTGAAGTCAATTTTCGGCGCTCTTCCATAAATTTCACTGAAGTGTGTATTATCTTCGTGCAGGTTTAATTGAAGGTAATTATCGGCGTGCTGTCATCATTTTCGCCGAGGTGGCATAAGAACATCATGCAGATGTCATTAGGCCAGTTTTGTTGGTGACTGGCACACCATTGGATTAAAATTAATGTAACAAATTCACCTGAGAATTAGTTCTTTTATATTTTTTTGTTGGGTTGAACATCTTATCCCAGCATCTTCAATGACTGGCACACTTGTGAATTTTAACTTGAGAATTCTTCTTCTCACTTTGTTATTAACTGCCACATTGGTTACTTGCGATTTAATTTTACAAAGGCTTACGAAAGAATTTGTGTCAGCATCAAATCCACAGTTGTGACATTTATTGAATATTTGTGTTTTAGCCGATTAATTCCATTCAAATAGTTAAACAAGGGAATTAATTATAACAATTTTATTTTTAGTTAAGTGGGTTTTTTTGCAAGAAAACTTTACATACTGTGAAATTGCTACACCATGCAGAATGTGACACAACCGCCTTTCATTTTGACCAGTCCTGGTGAACCAGGTATTAAATGGCAAAAATGGAAAAAGATTTTTGGGTATTACGCAAGAGTCTGTGGGACAAACTTAAGTGCAGAACAAAAACATTCTTTGTTATTACATTGTCTTGGGGGAGAGGGGCAGGAAGTACTGGAACATCTACCTGAGCTCAGCACTGCAGATCAGAGAATTCTCAATGAATATGAAATGTGTATACTGCAGTTTGATTAACGAAGAAACTGCTGACTAGTCAGATGGATGGGGGAACATGCAGGCAGGCGCTCATCAGGTCGAGGGATGCATGGAAGCACAACTCGGGAGCAGCGGGGTGAATAGTACGCAAAATCCTCCAATCCCACCTGCTAATACCGAGTGCAATGGGCGAGGGACTCCAAAACTCCAAACCTAGAGTTCGCAGGCCCGGCTCGCTAATGCGAAGAGTCCAGGGATGCCAAAAACAGCCGCAACAACACCACACTAAAACGCGTGGGCCCGGTCAGCCGCGCCAGCTGAAGCAGGTCGCTGCGGCTAGAGCGACAGCTGCGATAAGAACAAGATCTCCTGATGACGTGCTTCCTCCTTTATGCATGAAGGGTAGGCGGTACTCTACTGCAGGAAGTATTTTCACCTCTTCTGGGTGACAGTTTCTGTGGAGCAGGCGAACTGCATATGCATAAGGAATGGGACAGGAAGACAGACGAGGAGGTAATAAACTAAGAGTACTAATAACAGGCTTAATTTGTGCCGGTGCTTGCCGGTGCTTAGCATCGGTACTTAATTGACAGGGCCGGGTCTACAGTGTGACTCTGATTGTACACGCATCTGCTGCGCTGCACGCATAAGGGGCACCATGCACGTAAAAATGTTTAATTTAACTTACTGTACACGTGCTAGTACTAATACTGAACTCCTCAAGTCTCGTACAGCCGCATCGCATCGTGTTTAGCTTTCCACATCATAGAGAGTGAGTCAGCCGGCGCCGGCGGTTAACGGTGCTGCCGTTTGGGACATTTGCCCTGAACCCCGCCAGATTGAAGAGATTTATGATCATCAATATTCATATGGTTAATGGCGACACCGGACTGCGCGCAGCGACAGCCTTAGCCACTCACTTGCCTGTGGTAGGCATAGGCCGCGGGCCGGAGGACACTGGTTTGGGATGCATTTTGTAGGCATTGTGTAACAGAATACTTGACTGCAGGTCCGTTTTCAGTACTAAGTGAAACAAATGAATACTCAGGTATATTGCTTAAAGAAAAGAACAGGGCTTTTAATTACTGAATAAGCAGTGAATAAACCTGCGCATACTGCTTTCTAGTCAGGAGTAAAGAACAGAACAGTGCATGCTTGTTTCAGTGCTATAAAGAGACTGGACCACCGTGCCCCAGAAAATTAACGGAACGCAATTCAAACTGTTTAATTCGGTAATGAACAGGATATGAACTCTTCTATAATAGAAAGGTATGTGCACTGATTTATGCATTAGTGAAAAGTGCACTGTTATGTGCAGCAATTCAAATGAATTTGCACTGATCTGTTAAATGAATGTTTGCTGCGCAGTTTTTTTCACATTGCTGCCACGCCCCAGCCTAACCACTGAGGCACGCAGCCGGCAGCTCACCATGACCACAACGAGAGTATATCATCGCATCAAGTGGGCCTGCCCTGCCGCGCCCGACCCAACCCAGTGTGGCATTGAGGCGGGCATCGATCATCAGCCACAGTTCTGTGTCTGACTAGTAATATAATTTATTAAGCAGCACGCACCAGGCAGGTCTAATCAGTAAAGAAAAAAAAAAGGCCTTACAACTGCATGCACATGATGCCGGTGCGAGTGTGCCCTGCCTTCCTTGCTTCCTGCTGTCCCGAGTGAGTCCCTGCCGGCTGGCCCACCACAGGTTACGGTTACGGTTACGGTAAGTTTAGTTAAGTACTAAGGGGGGTTTGGGGGGGGCAGCCGACCGCAGGGAGGTCCCCCCCCGGGCGATTTGGGAGGGCTGCGTGGGGGGCAGGGGTTTAAGAGCAGAACATTCTAGAATGTTTGGGCTATTTTTGGTAGTTTTTGGTAGCCTGGCTATTTAGGTCCCTGTCTCCTCCTCCCAGCCACCATTTTAGGTTTGGTGACCTGGTGGCTGGGAGGTTAGATAGTAAAAAGTTTTCTCATTGTCTTAGTATCATTGCATTTAGTGAGTTTTGTATTTAAGGCTAGCATTTTATCATCGTCTCTACAATGGAAGACTTTCGTGTGCTCGAGGCAATGCGTTTGCTGTTGGAGGCTGGTCGACTGGATTTATTGGTCGGCGGGCGGCCGGCGCGTCCCCAGCGTCAGGCTTCTGCCGGTGTGGCTGCGGTGGTTGCAGCGTGCTCTTCCCCGAAAAAACGTCGGGCGGGTCAGGTGAGTGAGAGGGGCCGGTCTCGCACTAGGAAGCCGGCCCCTCCTGAGTTAGCACGCGCTGTTGCGGGGAGCGGGGAGGTTTTTGTGCTGCCCGGCGTGCCTCCGTGTGTTTCTGCGGCGGTGGGGGGGGCCGTCTGAAGTGCCGGTAGAGGAGCAGGCGGGGTTGGCGCCTCGCTCGCAGGCGAGGCATGTTGAAGCGCTTTCGTCAAAGCCTGTTGCCAAACGGGGGGGCGGAGAGGGAGCAAGAAGCGCTCCGCCTCTGACCCTGTTCTGGAGTGTTTTTCTGGGCCGGTTTCAGGCGTTTTAAAGCGTGGGGCACGTAGAGGTTCTTTGCAGCTGGGTGATGGGCAGGGAGTAGGTCGAGGGTTTTTGCAGCCATCGGAGCCCTTGTTAAATCCTGTGGGGCAATTTGTAGCTGAGACACAGTTCATGGGAGTGAGTAGCATTGTCAATCAAGGGACAGGGGCGGCAGGGGGGCATGGAGAGTTTGATTTTCAAGGTGGTCAAGTTTATTCTGATAATGATGCCAGGATTGCGCTTTATGATGAGCAGGGAAATGTGGGTAGTCCTTTGTTGTTCTCTACCCCTGCTTCCCAGAGAGTTGCAATATCTGTGGTGGGGAGTTCTAGGGGCGAAGGGGAGTGGGCACAAATGGGTGAAGGGGGTTTTAGTCCTGGGGTCCTTTTGGATGCTGAGGGCACGTCATTTGGGGCTGGTGGGTCATTAATAGCAGCCCAGAGTAGTTTGCGGAGTGTTCATGGTGGTGCGCATCAATTGGTTCCTAATGTTTTTCCCTCTCATGGCAGCGTTGTGGGGCAGGTTGGTGGTTTTCAAGATTTAGAGCTGCACACTTCTAGTGGGGGAGGAGTTGGTGAATTTTTGGATACGAGGGCTGCCAGCAAGTCATGTTTTTCTGTTCAGGGTGAGGGTAGGGTAGGGATGGGAGGGCCAGTGGCTACTATATCTGTTGGGGTTTGGCAGAATTTGAATGAGGTTGCTTTTGATGATGGTGGTGCGTGGTCTACTTCCGCAATATGGTAGGGGTTTGGGGCAGGCAGGTAGTTTTGCATTACAAGGGTCTTCTAGGTCTGTTCCTCATTGGTCAGAGGGTACAGGTGGCCCCCATTCTGAGGCACATCACTCTGGTTTCGACAGTTTTGGTCATGGGCTTGTGGGTCATGATGGGGCACACAGGGAGGTTGAGGAACAGGCAATGCCGGAGGGGTTCTTGCATAGAGGTGATTCTGCAGCGGTTTCCGATACTAGATTGGATTGGAGTGATGAAGAGGATGTGGTAGGTGCTTCTCCGGTGAGGGAGGTGCCACTGAGAAGTTTTGGTAGGGGATTGTCACTTGATAGGTTGCAGGGGAGGTCAGTGGGTACTGTGGTATTCCAGCGGCCAGAGCTTGGGGCAGGTGTGGTTGTTAGGGAACCCAGCACACTAGTCCAAACTTTTTCTTTACAGGAGAGGGATAGGTGCCGCGGTCCCGACTCGGTAGGGCACGGCCCAGCCCAGCTTCGCCGAGGTGAAGTGAAAAGAGCGCCTAGCGCGGCCCTTTCTGTTCCACCGAGGGAGCCCGTCGCGGTCAGCACATCTAGGTCTGGCACGATTTCGCTGGCCCCGCCGAATAGCAGGTCTAGGTGGTCTACCTTATCATCGGCTATGGAGCTACAGAGTCAACGCACGGGGAGGTACAGGCGTGTACAGTCTGCTCCCCCGCCAGGAGGATCTTCTCATCACTTTAAGAGTAATGTTGTTGATGAAGGGTTGGGTAAGACCCGGAGTGTTGCTTTCCCTCCTGATATGGAGGCAGTGGTTTTGGATTATGACGAAGATACTCCTGAAGAAGGTGAACTGCGTGAGGTGGATGGGGGGGAGCCCTCTAATGTATCTCGTAGTGTTTTTCAGAACCAGAAAGTATCAAGGCCAGTTCAGGAGAGACGAGAGCGCGGCCCGCCAGTCAGGGCTCCACGAGGGCGGCATACGCTTGATGTTTCAGCAACACGGGCGGAATCTGTAAGAGCTGTTTCTCTGTTGCCAGGTGAGAAGACAGTTACACAGGCCAAACCTACGATGGTGTCTGTGGGGACGGAGGTGGTTGGTTTTGCTGGGGTTGGTGAAGGGAGGTTATTGAAAGGGAGGTATGTGAAAGATACTGCTGTGGGCACGGATGAAGCTTTTGGGTCTGCAGGGGGCAAAGTTGAAAGTAGTACAAATACTGAGGCTACTGGAGGCGTTAAGGAGCCTCTTGACAGCAAGGAATTGAAGATTAAAAAATTGCCTTACATGGGTGCTACTAAACCTTTGGGCGCTAATTTAATGTTGTCTACAAAGGAACGCATTTGGAAGGGTGAATATGTGGAAATACTGAAACTCCTCCATTGTGAAGTACGATCTAAGGTGGGTTCTAAGGAGGAAGAGTCCAAGAGTTCCGTTAACTATTGAAAATTGGACGGCAGCATTTCTTATGTATGCAAGTGTTTATTGTGAGAAGTTTCCAGAGCGCAGCGTATCTATTTTTAAATACATGGATGTCATTCAGAAGGTGCAATTAACTGGAGGAGGATATGCTTGGGCCCAATATGATGAAGAATTTAGGGCTAGAATAGCATGGGATCCATTGGCTAAGTGGGGGGAGCTGGATACAGATTTATGGCAGCATACGATGGGGGCTGCCGCAGGGGGTAAGACAATTTTTACAGCCAGTGGTCTACCCTTGATGTATCGGCCCTTTCAAGGCAAGCCCACCCGTGGTGGGGTGGGGAGTGCGTCTAATACACAGTCAGGAAGTGGCACATGCTGGGAATTTAACAAGGGGTCGTGCAGTAGAGAATATTGCAAGTATAGGCATGAATGCTCCGGCTGTGGTAGACGACACCCCTTGGTTAGATGTTGGGGTTACAAACCAGCGGGGGGCCAGCAAGGTAATCAGTCAAGTGCAGGAGGTTCTGGGATGTCCCAGCAGTTTCAAGGGGGTCGGGGAGGTAGAGGTGCACAAGGTACTGGGCCCAAAGGCTCATACGCCAGTTAAGCTGGCGCAGTTACAGCTTGCCCTTCAGGAGTTTGAGGATGTAGGTGTCAAACAGAGATTGCTGGAGGGTTTTCAATTTGGTGTTCATTTAGGCTATGCGGGACCAAGGCAGAGACGTTGGGCTGACAACTTGAAGTCAGCGTCTGAACATAGTGCAGTGGTGCAAGAAAAATTGAAAAAGGAGGTAGATGAAGGAAGGATGGCAGGCCCTTTTCATGACTGACCGATCCGTAACTTGATTATTTCACCTATTGGAGTGGTCCCCAAGAAAGAGCTGGGGCAATTCAGACTTATTCAACATTTATCATGGCCGGAGGGCTCATCTGTAAATGATTTTATTGATACGGATGCTGCTTCGGTATCATATTTCTCAGTTGACGTGGCCATGTCACTTGTTGTGACCGCGGGCGCAGCTGCTGAGATGGCTAAGTGTGACATTAAGTCTGCTTTCCGGCTGCTTCCAGTCCATCCAGACGATTGGAGTCTTCTGGGTATCCATTTTGATGGGAAATGGCACGTGGACAAAGCATTGCCGATGGGTTGCTCTATATCATGTGCCCTTTTTGAATGTTTCAGCACCTTTTTACAGTGGCATTTTACACACCAGTCTGGTCATTCACTGGTAATGCACTATCTAGATGATTTCTTCTTTGTTGGATCTCCGGGCTCCGTGGAGTGCCAGACAGCTCTTGACACTTTCCAAGGGCTCATGGAGGATTTGGGGGTCCCCTTGGTTCCTGAGAAAACAATGGGCCCTGCCACTATCTTGTCATTTCTAGGGATTGAAATCGATTCAGTGGCAATGGAAGCTCGCTTACCAGATGACAAAAAAGTGAAGCTGTTGGAGTTGTTGGGTGTTATGTTGACAAAACGGAAGGTGTTTGTGAGAGAAATTCAAGTGCTACTGGGACACCTCAATTTTGCGTGCAGAGTGGTGAGAGCAGGGAGGACTTTTTATCGCAGATTAGGCAGGGCTTTGGCAGGTCAGCATTTGCCTCACCATCGTGTACGTTTGTCAGCGGGTGTCAAAGAAGATTTGCGTATGTGGGAATTTTTCTCACTTCCTTTAATGGTGTGCCTTTGGTGAGAGAGGTTGATTTCCAATGGGACGTGCAAATGTTTTCTGATGCTGCAGGCAGTGAGGGTTTTGGACTGTACTGGAATGGTAAATGGTGTGCGGAACACTGGCCTGAGGATTGGTTGAATGGTGGTCGGAGCATAACTTTTTGGGAGTTTTTTCCTTTGCTAGTTGCCTTGTCTCTTTAGGGGGAGGATTTGGCCCACAAAAAAGTTATTTTCCGCGTTGACAATATGGCTGTGGTGGAGATTGTGGATCGGCAATCTGCCAGAGATGAACAGGTTTTGAAACTCATGAGAGTCTTTGTGCTGGGCTGCTTGAAACATGACATTAACTTTCGCGCTTTGCACATCCCTGGTGTGGACAATGACATAGCTGATGCTTTGTCTCGTTCGCAGTGGGAGAGATTCCGTGGACTGGCCTGGGAGGCGGACACATCACCGACACCGATGCCGATACATCTGTGGCACGTAGGCAACGTCGGGTCTTACAACTGGTGGTAGGTTCTTTATCTGTGTCTACGCGTTCTGCCTATTCCTTGGCTTGGAGGGAGTTTTTGGAATCTAGAGCTTCCAGGCGTGAAGAGGTTTGGCGTCGTTCAGAGGATGTAGTTCAGTTCATTTACGACCTTATGGACAAGGGTCTGTCTAGAGTGACTATTTCTGGAAAGTTGGCGGGCATTTCCTTTATGGGAAAATTGTTTTGGGGTTACTCCCCCTCTGCTGGTGAGATTGGCAGGAGAATGCTTGAGGGTTGGGCCAGAGAACAGGGAGTAATAGAAAGCTGAGGGCTCCACTATCTTGGCAGACTCTGGCACGTTTATTAGCAATCTTGCCTTCTGTTTGTACAGATGATTTCGAGGCTTGCTTGTTTGCCATGGCTGGCTTGCTCAAAAACTGATCAGAAGAAGTTGGGTAGAGGAGTGTGGTTGGAGGCGAGTTCCCCTAGAGTTTTGTGTCCATTGCTGTTGGCTCGCCGTTGGCGTTCTTTATCAGGGGGTGGTGATGATGACCTTGTGTTCCAGCATATTAATAAATCTCCTGTTACAGCCCATCAATTTCGCATGGTTTTGCGTAAGGCTTTACAGCGCATTGGTCTGGATGGGGAGCATTATGGCACGCACTCTTTTAGGATTGGCGCTGCGTCTGAAGCGTTTAATAGGGGTTGGTCACAGGGGGACATCATGAGGTTGGGGCGATGGTCATCAAAGTGCTTTCAGCGATATGTGAGAGGTGACGCGGAGGAGGCGCTTGCATCATCTTCCTTTGCATGAGTATTTACTGTTTTTTCTTTTTCAGGTTCAGTTGCTGGGCCCCGATCTCAAGTGGTGACTGTTTGGATGGTGGGGCACTCGTTCATGAAATGGGCCCGGGTTCAAGCGGCCCAAAGTTATTTCGGAGAAACATTGGGTTTTAATATCAGAATGTTTAATATTGTTTGGAAAGGTAAAGGTGGGATGCTTTGGAGGGAACTGATTACATGCCTTAATATCGGTTTGGTGGGAGGTTGCGGCCCGGACATTCTAGTGATCCATTTGGGTGAAAACGATCTTTGCGCAACTAAGGGTGTGGTGCTTTTGCGGGCCATCAAGAAGGATTTGGCTCTTATTAAGGACATTGGGCTAGTTGCCATGTTTTTTGGACGGAATTGATTCCACGTAGGATTTGGAGAGGAGCAGTGAATCCTAGAGCGGTTGATCGAGCCAGGAAGAAGGTGAATGCTGAGGTCTCTAGATTTTGCCGTCAGCTTGGTTTTGGGAGAATTTCTCATAGGGAGATTCGTTTTGAGTCAGTGGAGTTCTTCAGGGATGATGGGGTCCACCTTTCTAGAGTCGGTATGGATTTGTACTTGTTGGAGTTACGAGAAGTTTTAGCAAGGTCCTTGACGATGCAGCGGTAATTTTTGCAGGTTTTTTGTCTTTTTCTTTTCCTACTGGGGGGGCAGGAAGGAGAGGTGGGGTAGTTCCCCCCCCCTACCTTCCTGGGTGGCGGGGTTTAGTTGTTTCAGTGCTGTTTGTGTCAGATTTTGGTGATTAATGGTCAGGTTTGTTTATCGTCAGGGAACAATGAGTTGGTCATTGGTTGACCGTTTAGAAGTTTTGTGGGGGTTTGACAGGGGTGAAGGGTCAGGCAGGTGATTGGTTGATGGAGGGCCTGGTATTCATAATGTTATTGGGTTTGTTGATGACGTAATGTTTTATAATGATGACGTATGTTTTATAATGATGACGACATGTTTTATAATGATGGCGTTATGTTTATATGATGATGTAATGTTTTATAATGTTGTTGTAATGTTTGAATTGATGTACTGTATGGGTGGGGGAGGGGCCATACAATTTTAGGGGAGGGGGTGGGGGCGGGGTTTAGGTTTATTTATTTATTTAGTGAGGATTAGTTTTGGAAGGCTTTGCCAAGGTTTATTATTTGTGATGTGCACCTGTTCCTAATAAAGCGGCCTTTTCCACACTCAAGCTTTTTGGTCTGCTTTAACCCCCCCCACCTCGCCCTCCCTCCCAAGGGGGGCTTGGGGGGGCAGCCGACCGCACGGAGGTCCCCTCCCCGGGCGATTTGGGAGGGCTGCGCGGGGGGCAGGGGTTTAAGAACAGAACATTCTAGAATATTTGGGCTATTTTTGGTAGTTTTTGGTAGCCTGGCTATTTAGGTCCCTGTCTCCTCCTCCCAGCCACCATTTTAGGTTTGGTGACCTGGTGGCTGGGAGGTTAGATAGTAAAAAGTTTTCTCCCTCCCATTCATTTTTACTTGGTGTTTATTTTCTTTTTTCCGTATCTTGATATCTTTTCCACCTGGATGGCTTTTTTCTTTGGAGCAGGTGTGCAGGGGTTTTACTTTTGTAATTGTCGCTTGGAACAGGTGCGGTGCGGGGTCTAGTTGTTTCAGGGCTGTTTGTGTCAAATTTTGGTGATTAATGGTCAGGTTTGTTTATCGTCAGGGAACAATGAGTTGGTCATTGGTTGACCGTTTAGAAGTTTTTGGGGGTTTGACAGGGGTGAAGGGTCAGGCAGGTGATTGGTTGATGGAGGGCCTGGTATTCATAATGTTATTGGGTTTGTTGATGACGTAATGTTTTATAATGATGACGTATGTTTTATAATGATGACGACATGTTTTATAATGATGGCGTTATGTTTATATGATGATGTAATGTTTTATAATGTTGTTGTAATGTTTGAATGTATGTACTGTATGGGTGGGGGAGGGGCCATAACATTTTAGGGGAGGGGGTGGGGGCGGGGTTAAGGTTTCTTTATTTATTTAGTTAGGATTAGTTTTGGAAGGCTTTGCCAAGGTTTATTATTTGTGATGTGCACCTGTTCCTAATAAAGCGGCCTTTTCCACACTCAAGCTTTTTGGTCTGCTTTAACCCCCCCACCTCGCCCTCCCTCCCAACCTACTTTAGTAGTAGTACTGTACTGTACTTGTGGCTGCTAGTGCTACTAGCGATATCAATATGCCATCATTCATTGCCATAAAAACCAACGCTGCTTTTAATTTTGGAGTGTGGGTGGTGGGGCTCACGTAGGCGTGATGGCCGTGATGACCCGACCCGACTGACGGTCACCTGCTGATCACCGTGGTGCAGGGTAGGGGGTGGCGTCGCTTCAGGCCTGGCAGGTACTGGCGGGCCGGCAGGTCAGCTAGCCGCCGCTGGCCCACATAACCTTGATTATAGATATGATTACTAGTACTACGCGATCCAGATTCACGGAGTGCCAGCCAGTCCTGCCCAGCCAGTGCCTGGGCCTGGCTGCCTGCCTTCCCTGGCCTAGTAGCCACCGCGGCACCCGCAGTAGTGTAAAGCCAAGGGCGGGGCAGGCAGCTGGTGTTGTACTTGTAGTAGTAGTAGTCTAGTCCAAAATGGCGCGCCGCGCACAAATTACTTCACTTGACTCTTCACTTCTCGGGCTGTTCCCCATGACGAAACGCAGTTTGGATTCCAGCCCCGTGTGTGTGGATTTTGCTTCAAATCATCACGGTGTGTGGAGGCCAGGGTGCTGCAGTGCAGCCCCGTGTGTGTGTTTTTTGATGTAGTAGTAGACTGGTGTGTGGAGGACGCTGCAGCCTTGTCTGTGGTGGGTGCTGCAGCCTGGTCTGTGGAGGTTGTTCTAGCTGGTGCTGCATGCCAGGTTTTGCAGTCAAGTGTGGGAACTGGGCTACACTGTGGTGTGTGGAGAGTGCTGCAGTCTATTGTGGGTTGCTTTTGGTTTTCTTTTCTGCGTGGTGGTCTGGTCTCACTCAGTCACTCAACAAATGGCTGGCTAGAAAAGTAGGTGTGGCCTCCGACAAACATTTGAGCACCTGCACTTCATATTTTACAATTAAGCACTGACTAATACACTTAGCGGGCACACCGGAATGAGGAATCATGGGAGTGGTTGAGTTCTTGTTCATCTGGGGACCCTCTTAACGGAACCCCTCCGCACCATCGAAGCCCAGTTGGTGTTAACGCCCCTTGAAGAGAGTGCGCGACACCTGTGCTCAGACGGCTTCAGCTGCTACCACACATGCAAAAAAAACCATTTGAAATGTTGACTTTAACTTTGCCTCGCTCCTCTCGATTTGCAAACCTGTACAGAATATGTCCCGGAGAAACACAAATTTGTGTGGAATTTGGCTTAAATCGCTTAATGCTAATATGTCGCTACTAAAGTCACGAATAAAAACACAGCTCTAATTCCACCATGAGGTCATCTTCGTTTCGATTTACTCACAAACTGCGCGAAATTATTTCCGGAAAGAGGTTGTTAAGTTTTAAAGCTCGCAAAATAGGTTCCTTTTTAAGTCCAGTTTCCTTTTAAAGTACCTCAGTCTACCTGCAAATTCCATAGTGGTGTTTGAAATTCATGAGCGCAAGTTCTTGTCTCACAACCAGCTTTACCTGGAGGCTACGATAATAATAAAGAATGTATTGCATCTAATGCTCGCTGTTTGTTTCACAATAAAATATTAATATCAAGTGAATAATGCAAATTCATCGTGGAAACAAAGTACCCGCTATTATACGAGCTTCCTCTGGTTCTCGTTCAGAAGGTTTTGCATGAATGGGAAGAATAACACAGCTTGAACTACCTCCAGATATAGCTAGAGGCTGTAGTAAAAATGGCAGATACTTTTCTGAATGTGGCTTTCACTTTTTACAGTACACCATAACATTTTCCTTACAAGGAGTATAATATAACTGCATTCTCAACACAATCTGACTGTCGCATGAAAGAAAAAATAATGTTCTGTTTTCCTAATGCATTTTATCTAAAAAAAAAAAAAAAAGAACGGATGTGAAACTGAGACTTGGCTGAAAGGTGCTCGCATCCAGCAAGCTGCCTGCCAAGGAGGTTGGTGCTAGTGGTCCAAGAGGAAGCTGTGGGGGGAATACTATAAGTGGGAATGTGAAACTGAGACTTGGCCGAAAGATGCTCGCATCAGGCAAGCTGCCTGCCTAGGAGGTTGGTGCTAGTGGTCCAAGAGGAAGCTGTCTGGGGAATACCATGAGTGGGAAGGCACTGTACATATTGCAATTGTATTTTAGGTTCTATAACACACATTACAACATTGGAATGTTGGGAGCTCCATTGCAGACAATGGAGTGCTCCCTGCTTCTACGGGCCGGTGAAGGCCCGCAGAGCAACATTCCAATGTTCTACAAAGGCTGTTCGAGGGGATTTATATCCCCTCGAGCTTCGAGAACCATTTGTTTAATTTGTTAGAACATTCTGCCCTCTAGTGGCAGAATGTTCTAATAGCCTTATAGCCCTTTGTACAGGGCTATACGGCTATTAAAGTCCCGCTGTTTCGTTAAAGTCCCTCGCCTTCCACTCGGGCCTTTAACGATTCAGCGGGCCTTTAATAGCCAGTATAGCCCGCTACGGCGGGCTATAAGGCTTTATTAGAACATTGGAATGTTGGGAGCTCTATTGCAGACAATGGAGTGCTCCCTGCTTCTACGGGCCGGTAAAGGCCCGCAGAGCAACATTCCAATGTTCTACAAAGGCTTCTCGAAGTTCGAGGGGATTTATATCCCCTCGAGCTTCGAGAACCCTTTGTTTAATTTGTTAGAACATTCTGCCCACTAGTGGCAGAATGTTCTAATAGCCTTATAGCCCTTCGTAGCAGGGCTATACCGGCTATTAAAGTCCCGCTGTTTCGTTAAAGTCGCTCGCCAACGATTCAGCGGGCCTTTAATAGCCGGTATAGCCCGCTACGGCGGGCTATAAGGCTATATTAAGGCCCTGATTATGAGGGGTCGGAGTTACGAGTGGAATTTTATTTAATAACTGGCTGCCTTAATATATCTCACCCTTTGTTAAATTTTGGAAGGTCAAAGATTTTAGTATTAAACAGGGAAAAATAATATGGTATGCACCTTACTATGCGGATTTTTCTGTACTAAGAACCAAAATCTGCATTTATTCCCCTAACACCTGTGATAGGTGTTATTTATTGCATCCAATAACAAACGTTCCCTGCAGGTATGAGGTGAGATAAAGAGCACCTACACTCCTAAGTGTTTTATGCAATAATACCTTTGAGCAAAATATTTAAAGGTGTCACAAAAGTCACTTTTTGGTGTTGTCGTGGAGTGGTTTCTGACCACACCTGTACTTCTATTGAGTTTTAGTTAGATCATTTATTCAAACTTATAAGAACATTTGTTAGATGCATTTAGAAGTGATGACGTTTTATTTTATGGTTCTATCAGAACTACCAGGATCTCAGTCTGTGCCCCTTTCCTTTCCCCAGGGCATGCGTAGGTGCCCACATATTATCATGTGGGCCACAAGTGTAGCTGGTAGATTCTCTGTCTCTCTACAGCACACAGAGGAGTGCCAGCACAGTGCACGTGCTCCATCATTAATAGAGTCTTAATGTCACATACATATTTGCAACATGGACATCTACAATTCCGAATTACACTTTAGGTTTTTTCCTGATCCTGCATCGCAATTAAATTACTAAGGCCCACATGCATCAATATCGGCTTTTGCGAGTTCTAAATTGCGAAAAATAACGATTCGCAATTTAGAAATCGCAAAAGCCTATGCATGAATATTTTTGCTTTTTTTTTTGCATTTTTTTTGCAAATCGGTAAAAATAGCGATTTTTACCGATTTGCAAAAAAAATGCAAATTTTCAATTGCGAATT
Source organism: Lissotriton helveticus (assembly GCF_964261635.1). Taxonomy (NCBI): domain Eukaryota; kingdom Metazoa; phylum Chordata; class Amphibia; order Caudata; family Salamandridae; genus Lissotriton; species Lissotriton helveticus. The sequence goes on along the minus strand of NC_136062.1, from coordinate 52,033,881 downwards.
CACAATTCCCATTCATTCCTATGGGCCAAAATGCCCATAGGAATGAATGGGAATTGAGAATTCACAATGTGCAATTGCAATTCATCAATGCATTTCAAGGGTGGAGAGGGGGGTCAAAATGACCCCCCCCTGCACCCATGAAATGTACTTTTCAGCATCAGTTACATACACACATGTCCTAAGGACATGTGTGTCTGTAGCTTAACAGTTTAAGAAATGCATTTTTGTGCATTTTTAAACAATTTCGCAAATTACCACGGAGTTGAACTTCGTGGTAATTTGCACTTCCAATTTTAAAAATCGCACATTTTTCTGTAATGATGCATAGTATTTAAGAAATCGCACAATTGCGATTTCTTATATGCTAACGCAATTTTAGAAATCGTAAATAAGATGCGACTTCTAAAATGGCATGATGCATCCCAAACAGCACTTTTGCATTCGCAAACGGACGATTTTAAGGAATCGCACCGTTTGCGACTACAAAAATGCTTGATGCATGTGGGCCTAAATCCCTGGGACGCATGGAGAGTTCAATCGTATCAACTTGGTTGTGATTTAAGTTAACACAAGCTATGCATGGAGCCACAGCACCCCCAACTCTGAAACCTTTCATTAGGAGAGTCATACGATGTCTGCTAACTCGACTGCATTGGTTCTTTATGAACTCTCTGGTATATACTTTGTAGTTTTCTAAGTTAATGACTATGTGCAGTAACTTCGTGTGTGCACCAAATGTAGCTGTCTCCAGTCAAACACTCATAGGAGTTGGACCAATGGCTCTGCCACAGCTATGCCAATGACGTGAGCAGTGGGAGCATCCATGGAAAAGCTCCCATCGTGTGCCGCAAGAAGGTCACCCAAAGTCGTGCAGCATGGCGCCATTTTGGATTCGTCTTTCCATTGTGAATACGGAAAAATACAGACATTGTGGAAGTCTATCTGTAGACGATTCATCAGAATCTTAACAAGGGGACAAGAGTTACTGTGTGATGTGCTGCTGCAGGGGATTGTAGTGTCACAAAGAAGGAACTATTTTTGCCCTTAGCAGTCCTTGATGGAGATACGTTCCATCTTAGAAATGATAAGGAATTATGGCCCACATGCATCATTGTGTCTTTTTGCATTTCTTAATTTGCGAAAAATAAGGAATCGCAAATTAAGAAATGCAAAATGATATGCATCAATATTTTCGGTATTCTTGTGGGATTCGGTAAAAATCGCATTTTTTACCGAATCCCAAAGAAATACCGATTTCTTAACTTAATTTTCGTAATTCCCATTGATTCCTATGGGCCAAAAGGCCCATAGGAGTCAATGGAAATTGCGAGTGGCACTTAGAAAATTTCATGGGTGCGGGGGGGGGGGTCCAAAGGACCCCCCCATGCACCCCTGAAATGTACTTTTCAGCATAAGTTACATACACACATGTCCTAAGGACATGTGTGTGTGTAACTTTACAGTTTAAAAAATGCATTTTTGTGCATTTTCAATCAATTTCGCAATTTACCACGAAGTTGAACTTCGTGGTAATTTGCACTTCCAATTTTAAAAAACGCATATTTTTCTATAATGATGCATAGCATGCTAACGCAATTTTAGAAATCGTAAAAAAGATGTGACTTCTAAAATGGCATGATGCATCCCAACAAGCACTTTTGCATTCGCAAACGGCCGATTTTAAGGAATCGCACCGTCTGCGACTGCAAAAATGCTTGATGCATGTGGGCCTATAAGTGGCCACTGTACCAAAGATAAACACTGTTTCCTTTAATTCTGTTTAACTCTTTGGGAGGCATTATTGTTGACTCATCGAACTACTGGCCGCATAATATCACAAGTGCTCTGGATGAGTGAGGAGATTTGGTAAGAATGGAGATCATGTTTGTAAAGAGATTTGAAACTACTGAAGTTTGTCGTGTCAATTGTTTGTGTTAAACGGCTGTTTTAATGTGTTAGTTTGGTTTGTGCTGCTAACCTATTGGTTATCATATAAGCTACTAGCGTGAAACAACCACCACTGTTTTTCCATGAAAATAGTGGAAAAATGTGATTCTTAGCTTATAGCTACTGGTTGAGAGGACTTATCTACTGTGAGATAACAGAAAGTATTGTTTCACAGCCTGCAGAATAAAGGGTCAAATATACATGACCTATCTACGAACTCAACCCTGATTCGCGACTGGGAGCTTGTGATGGCCAGAGGAGATGGATTGATATCTGTAAAGATGTTAAAATCAAACTTTAGGGCGGAATTCAATGTGGCCCTGGATACACAAAAGGGTTCCCAAGGGTTCAAGGGAAACAAGAGCAAATAGGATATTGTGTGTCAAGACTTGAACATGTGAGCTGAGAGAACTGGAGGAGTTGCTCAATTGCGACCAGTTAGTGAAGTGAATAGTCATAAGGTGTAGGGAAAAGTATCAGTTAAAAAACTCTGCTTTCAAGGTGGTGATTGCCATTGATGAGGGTATGGAGCATACAGCAGTATGTATGAAGGAGACGAGGAGTGATGCTGAGACTACTGAAGTGAATCTGATGAAAGATGAACAAAACAAAAAAGATGTTGCAGGTTTAACTAATGTGGTTATACAAGAGATTTTCAGGTAAAATGTGAAGAAGTGATTCAAGAACTGAAGTGTTTTCAGTGTGGAAATCTAGAACACATTAAGAACAGCATGTTGTGCTATACTATGAATTTTGAGTCGCAGTTGTGGCAAGAAAAAAACACTGTCTGGGAGAGGTGGAGATACCAGAATAAAAAATAGCATTGGATGGAAGGATTTTAAATAGATGTTATTGTGTAAGCCAATTCGGGGACTCCCTGAACGTTAGCCAATGATAAAGAAGTTAAGAACATTTTAGGAGAATAGGTGGAGCAGTTAGTGTAAACTGACATTGGACGTGGAAGCTATAGTGAGACCAGGATAGATTTAGCTACAATTGAATGCATGGAGGTTGTCTTCAAAGTGAGAAGACAGTGGGAAAGATTTACGTAGTTGATAGAGGGACTCATTTGATAGTTTACGATAAGAATTTAGAAATAAAATTGGACCTGCATGCTAGGGAGCAAATTATATTGATGTGAAGCTCTTTGGAAGGTGAGGGTGTGGTCAAGACAGTTCCAACAGTATTTGATGATGAACCGTTTTTTTCTGAAGGAGGGTGAACATCAGACTATATTCTAAAAAGAAACTGTTCCTATTGTGCACGAAGTCCAAGATTACACCAATGCCACAAACCTTGAGGGGCTTTTTGTGTGTGGGATTGAAGAGACTGGTGAAAGCTAGGGTTATTGAACAAGTAGAGGAATTAGAGTGGCTGACTCCAATTATACTGGTGAACAAGGCAAGGAGCAACGGTATCTATATGTTTGTGGATCTCAGGGGTCTGAGCATCAATATTTGGGTTGACCTCTGAGCCTTGCACAATATATCAGAGAGTTTAGTTACACTAAGAAGGGTGTACGTTTTCAGCATAAGGGATCTCCCAGCTTATCAGCTAATGAAACTACATAATTAATCCAGACACCACCTTTTTTTTTTATTACACAACTGGGGGCTAACAGATTAGTGACAATACTTTTTGATTTGGCCTTGGCAGTGACTGTCTTTCACAGGAGTATGAAAATAGTCCTTGCTAGGTTAAATGAATTGATACCTTTCCTGAATGGCATCTTCATTTATCGGATTGGCAAGGAGGAACTGTACGAGAGCTAGAAAAAGGTGGCCAGGGAATTTGAGGAGAAGGGTCCGAAGGTCAAAGTGAAAAATAGTATGTCAGGGCAAATGCACTACATTTTAAGGGCACATCATATATAATTAGCATATTATGCCCATGAAAAACTAAGAAGAAGAAGTGGTCAAAAGCCAGGAGGAGGTTAGATCTTTCTTTACACTTTAAGAATATTGTTCAAAATCTGTGAGGAATTTTGCTGAAATTATTAGTCTATTGTGAGAGCTAATGAGTATTTGCGTTATCAGCCTGTTGTCAATACGCTTTTGACATTTTGAAACGTGAGATGCGAATTGCTCAAATCGTGAGGCTATTTAAAGAGGCAAAGAAAACAAAACATTTTAATAACCAATACTAATATAAAAGGCCTTGACGTGGTTTTGTGGCAGGTAGTTGATGGGAAAGAGGCAATTAATGTGTTTGCATTTAAAGCACTCCATCGGAGAAAGCAAACTACTCAGTTACTGAGTAAGAAACATTGTTGTGTAGTTTGGCAATACAGAACTTTAGATCTTTCTAGTGGTCTGTCATTTGCAATTTGAATGGGTGTTTATGTACTCTTGTATATAGGGTATTATAAAGTGACACCCAGAACAGCCAGGTGCCTGGAGAGATTGAGGGAACGTAACTGTAAGTTTGAATAGACGATAGACCTTAGAAATATGGTCACCGATGCTTGCCCAGACTCCCAGTGGAGGCAGCAATTGAGACAGAGCACTGTGAGAGTATAGAGGAGAAGAGCATGTGCATATAGGAAGTGGCACCAGGGAAAAGATGAGTTAGTTTAAGCTGTGCTGGTAGATAAAGTTTTGAGGAGATCATGAAATAGGTTTTGGAAGAATGGATGTCTTTACACACATACAAATACCACACATGCCTTTTCCATGGAGTCTTTACCATGCACAGTAAGTATACATTTAGCAAAGAGTTATACTCCACAAACTAAATATACATACACACACACATATATTACCTACTGGCGGTTGCCAGTAGGTAGTTATAGTTAGAACCTAGTTTCCATAGGAAAAGCATTTTTTTGATTTGCTAATAACTTTGGTGTCGTTTGACGAATCTTTGCGAAATTCTCCCCCAAAAAAGTCTATCCAGTTCAGCTCCTATCCTGAGGGGGTGATTCGACAAGCAGGGGCTGAGAAAGAAGGGGGGTCCCAAAACACGTTTTCCCCATGTTAATTTCAATAGGACATTTTGCGATGAGCTACAGCCGGAACTGCTGAACGGAATTACCCCAACTTTGGCAAGATGGTAGTGCTTGGATCAGAAGGCGACCTTTTTTTAAATGGTGTTAATCCGTTTAGTAGTTGCTGAGAAAATAGAAAAATAAAAGTTGTGACATCTCGGCAGAGCCTAATTCCCGTGCACAAGCTTCACTGTGATTCACTGGCAACACTCCAAACCAGGAAGTGTTGGCTGCCATCTTGTAACTCGGTAGAAGTGAGTCACCAGAAAACAGGGAAACAAAGGTATAAACAAGAGAAGGTGGTAGGGTAGAAACACCCTGACCCCATAGGCATGCTTAGGGGGTCTCAGAAAGACCCTGAGGGCCAAAGAAAGCATTTTTATAAAAAAATAAAAAAAATCAGCACAATTTGCGCTGGGGTCGCAGGTTCCTGTGTCTTATTTTAATGAGACCCCGGGGTGGGCTAGGTCTTGGGGAATTAAAAAAAAAATAGCGGTGGCCCGATGGGGTCCCCACAGTCCCGGGGCTTAACTCATGTTGGGAGGGGTGTTGCACGGCCCCTCTCCTGGAACCCTCCATGAGCTTATACCTTTGGCGTCGTTTGACAAATGTGTTTTCTCAATGCATTTTCCATAGGAAATTTTAGACAAGGCTACAGGTCAAACTGCTGAAAGGAATTGCGCCAAATTTGGCAGGGAGAAAGGTCTTGGTCCAGAAAGCGCGCTTTTGTAGAATGGTGTAAAACCATTCAGTAGTTTTTGAGATATTGAAGGAAAAAAAATATTTATGTATCTGGTCGGTGCCTAACTCCCGAGCACAAGCTTGCCTCTGATTGGCTGCTAACACTTTAAACCAGGAAGTGTTAGCGACTATCTTGTGCCTCACATTGAGTGAAAATATAAAAGAAAGAGAAATTTAGAAAGAAAGAGAAATTTAATATTGCGGATGTTAGAATTAGGGGTCTCTAGTTGGCACAGGTAGGTACTTGTGACAAATAGGGCCCCTCTCCTCTAGTCAGGATAAAGGGATTACCCTCCTAAAATAACCCCTGCTCACCCCCTTGGTAGCTTGCACAAGCAGCAAGGCTTTATCTCAGAGGCGTTGTAAGTTAAGCATTTGTGACCACATATAATAATCCAGAGACAACACTACACATGGACACCACACAAGGTTTTATTTAAAAAAATAAGTATATTTTATATAGAGTTACCACAAGACCAATAAACGACAAAAAGAATCCACAGTACTATTAGATTTCAAGAGTTCTGGTTAAATGGCTTAATTCAAGGTTCTGTACGAGTCGGTAGCCCGGTCTGGCTACAGCGTGGTTGAAATAACACAGAGTCTAGCAAATCCAGTGGACCGCATCGGTACGGGCCCACTCAAATGTCGACAGACTCAGTCACAGTACCTTTTACTTGAGACGGCCGGCACGGATGTGCGAGCCGGTTCCGGGGTGCATCGCGGTGCAGAAAGGAAGCTTTGCAGGACACGTTGTCCCTCGATGCGGTGCAGGCAGTGGCCCGTTGACGGAGTCGGTGGATCCAAGGCATGCGTTGCAGGGCGAGACGGTGCTTCGATGTGGTGCTTGCAGCTTGCGGTGCGGCGACAGAGCCGGAGTTCGGGAGCTGACGCTGATGAGTCCGGACAGCGGTGCGAGTCGGGCGGTGCATCGCGATGCGTGTATGGCAGTGCCCAACTCCATGCGTTCACAGGACTTGAAGTCAGCAGCAGTGACCGCGTCGGTCAGACCAGTACGAGTCAGTGTAGCGAGGCGTTGCACGTCGCGGTGTCCACCCGTCGCGGTGCAGGCAATGGCTCGTTGACGGCGTCAGGACCGAGTCGGTGAGCTCAGAGCTGGCGTTGTGCGAGGCGGACGGGTCTACAGGACACCGGGCCGGTCGTGAGAGTCGGTCACAGCTCCCTGACTCTGTAGCCACTGAAACAGCATTTCCAGCAGCAATTCACAAAGGCTGGTGAAGTCTACTGGCCCTGAGACTTCGGTCAGGGGGCAAGCTCTCTTCCAAGCCCTTGGAGATCTTTTCACAAGTTGAAAGTAAAGTACACAAAGTTCTTTCTCCTCTCTTTGGCAGTCAGACAACCACTGCAGGCCAATCCCCCAAGCAGCACTTCAGCTTGGGAATAGTCTCTCCTCAGTTTCTTCAGGTTCCTCTCCTCAGCAGAGGTTTTGTCTTGTAAGTCCAGAAGTGATCTAATTTCTTGGGATCAGGGTCCCAATATTTATACCCCAAAATCCTTTGTTCTCTGAGGGGAGAGGGGCCTGTGCCAAGTCCAAACCAGTTCTGAAGCACTCTGTTTACCAGACCCCTCCTTTCCTTTTACAGTGCAGGGCAGGAACATCAGACGCCCCACAGGAGGTGAAGCCAGCATTGTGGAAGGCAAGTACAGCCCTGGAGCACTTTGTTGACAGTCTTCCTGCTCTTCTTTCAGTGTGCAGGGCAGAGACATCAGACGCACCACAGGGGGTGGAGCCAGCACTGTGGGGGGCGGGCACAGTCCTATTCATGTCCCAGGTGCAACTTCTCCCTACCATCTAGATTCAGATCTCTCTATTTATCACTGGAATCCCCCAGCCCTGTCACTCAAACTCCAGACAAGGAATACACAACCTAGCAGAGGCAGGCTTGAAAGGTTTAGGCAAGCAAATACCTACTTTCTAAAAGTGGTATTTGCAAACATATAATGTTAAAACCCACTTTACTAAAAGATGTATTTTATCATTCTGAGTCCAGGCATACTAAACTCAAATTTCTACCATGTTCTCTGAGTAAGTTAGGATTATAAAATGTAATAATTCTAACAGCCCATTCTGGCCTATGGAGAACAGGTAGCATTGCAATAGTGAAAAACGAAAATGGCTGTAATTCACTATTAGGACATGCCACACACATCAGGGCTTGTCCTACCGTATACTTACAATGCACCCTGCCCTTGGGCCTGCCATAGGGGTGACTAATATGAAGAAAACTGAAGGTTTAAGGACTGGCAAGTGGGTGCACTTGCCCAGTCAGCATGACAGAACCAGACTGCACGCAGGCTCTGCAATGGCAGACCTTAGGCACATTCTACAAGGCCGCTTCTGTGGGTGGCACAACCAGTGCTTCAAGCCCACTAGCAGCTTTTGGATTTACACACCCTGGGCACACTCAGTGCACTCTACTAGGGTCTGACAAGTAAACCAAATAGTCAATCAGGGATTCAACAATTTATACATCAAATCAAATCAAATCAAAAGAGACTTTATTTCGGTTTGATTCAACCATAAAAGTACACATTTCATACTGTACATATTAACATTCATAAAAATATTTACAAAGATAAGTTTCCATGTCAACATCGGTTCCACTGAACTGTAATTCATTAATATATTTACATTCATTGATCCAGACAAATTCTCAGTCTGAGAGACAGTTTGAAAAATTCAATGATTTGAAGGACACTATCACTGTGCAACAATTGCAAATATAAAAAGGCTGGACGTATCTGATTAAAATTAAGTTTTTTTAAAAGAGCAAGCAGGTAACGTTTACGTGGATATTCATAAAATCTACATAAAAACATAAAATGCATCATATCCTGTGGAGACTTTCCGTCGCAGCCACAAGATGCAGGAAGTTTATTAAAAGCATCTTTTTTTGGTCTTATAAGCAGATGATGGAACAAATTCAATCTGAATCTTGTTAAAAGGAACTTTTCATGGGTACTAAATGTGCCGAGTAGGTAAGGCTCCATTGTCTGGCAGGTTTTAACCGTAATATATTTCCTTACATTTGTTTTCTGAAACTCCGCACCCTCCCTCAAGGCCTTCCGACGCAGAAGGAAAGACTGCTTGATTGCTTCAACATCCCCTTTTACAATTTCAGTCGGGCGATCAAATAATTCAGCGCGACCCAGCTCACAAAAGCTAGTTTTTAAATACTTCAGCCATGGAGTGCCTAATGCCTTATCATGCGAAATGAAGTCATTTACAATCAGGTGTGTTAATGGGATATCTTGGTTCAGCCATAATTTCAACCAGCATGTCAATGGGCGTAAGGAGAGAATATCGCTCAAATATTCTACTCCTAACTCCTCATGTACCGCAAAGTTGGAAGTGGCGGCCGGAACACACAAAAGGCGTTTGAGAAATGTATTTTCTGCAATCTGTAATTGTTCACAGGCCAGATAACCCCAAAGTTCACTACCATAGACTTCAGTTGCTACTGATTTAGCATCATATAATTTCAACATTGCAAGCGTTGGCTTTTTTCCTAATTTTGAAGCAAAGTTAAAAATAGAAGCATTAACCCTAACCACATCACATCTTTTCTTTGCAAGTTGATGGCCCCATGTCAGTTTAGAGTCAAAAAGAACTCCTTGATAAGAAAATGTATTAGAGAATGGAATTACTACATTATCTAGTTTGAATGTATAGTGTCTTTTTGAACGATTACCAACTTGCATAATGAAAGATTTGGAGTTATTAACCAGCAGATCTCCTTCTTCCATAAACTGTTTAAAAGCATTAAGTAGCAATTGGAGGCCTTTCTCAGTTCTAGATATTAAAACCGCATCATCTGCGTATAAAAGGACGGGGATACTTCTACGCCCCACCCTAGGACAATCAGCTTTCACCTCCTGCAAAACGCTATCAAGCTCGTTTATATAAAAATTAAAAAGGAAAGGGGATAATACACAGCCTTGACGCACTCCCTTCCCAGTTCTAAAATTCTCAGTTACGCACAGTTCTTGGGAGTACCTGACATTCGCACTTGTGTTGCTGTGTAGATCAACAAGAAAATTAACAATCCCACTGTCTACACCCTTCTCCCTCATGGACCCCCAGAGCCTTCCCCTGCTCACACAGTCGAAGGCTGAGGATAGGTCCATGAAGGCTAGGTGGACTGTACCTTTTTGGGCAGTGCAGTATTTACTGAGTATGGAGTAGAGGTTTATACATTGTGTTATGGTTGATCGACCACTGCAGAAGCCATACTGTGTGATAGACATGATGTTGTTGTCCGTCACCCAATCCGAGAGTCTCTGCAGTACAATTCTACCCACTATTTTTGCCATAGAATTTATTAGGGAGATAGGCCTATAACAGAGTGGGCTGTCCCTGTCCCCCTTTTTAAAAATCGGGACAATGGTGGAAACCCCCCAAGAGAATGGGCAACCGATTCTGGCGGCTGCATTAATAACAGCCTCAACAATCGGTGCCCAAAAATTGGGATCAGATTTAAAAAGGTCAGGGGGTAACCCGTCTGGACCTGGCGCTTTACCAGCTGTCAGCCCCTTCTATCCCTACCATTACCTCTCCTCTACTTACTCTGAATGAGGCTACCCCATTTTGGGGGTCTGTATTTGGGATATTATCTACCGTGCCACCATATAGTTGCTTGAAATGCACTACCCACTCCTCCTTAGTTATAACACTTTCAAGTCCCTCTCCTGGGTCTTGCACCAGAAAAGGTTTCTTGATTACAGCCCAAAACCTAGCACTATTATTCAGTGTTTGTGGGTCCAAGATCTCATTCCACGCCTCAGAGACTCTTTACGAATGGCAATGGCTAGTTTAAATTCTTTGCGACACCCTTTGACCGTTTCCTTATTACGGGGGTTTGTTGCCAGGGCAGATCTCAGGTTACGCGCGGCTTTAGAGCATTCTTGATTAAACCAACGCGGGCCATTGTTCACAGACTCCTTTGCTCGGTCTGACATTAAGATAGAAACTTTATCTGTTAGATTTTGAAAGGCAGACAGGATTTGCATTGGATTTGAGCCATCCTGAGTGCAACTATTAATTTCTTCACTACAGGTGTCTTTAATGTTTTTATAAATAAGATCCGGAGTACACATGGCCCATTTTAGGCGACGTCTTCCATCCGTTGCCCTTAGAATGCCCATGGACTGTCTGCAACTTGTATTAACCACCCAAGGACCCCTGAGATGGATCGTCAAAGGATTGTGATCACTAAATTCGTTATTTTCAATAGCGAAGGAGTCTGCAAAAACCTGCATTGGCAAAGTTAGTAACATATAATCTATAAATGTCCCTTTCCCATGCCCTTTGAAAGTTGGAGTAACAAAGCGCTTCATGGGATCACACAGTGCCATTGTTAAAGTGAGATCATGGTCATTTAGTAAGTCATTAAAAAGATCCCCCTCCAATGTGTGTTCCAAGTGCAGGTCCTCATGTCTAGCACAATGGATTTCCTGAAGGTTTTTCATTAGAGGGTCCCCGCAGGGGTGAACTTTAAAATCACCCATGATCATTAGGTTATGTGAGCAGTCCTTCATTGTTGAACTAACATAGTCATTTAAGATTTTTAGGTTATTCAATGCTGTGCATGTATTAGTAGAATTATAAAAATTGATCAGACCAGCCATACAATTATCTCTGGTTAAAACTAAACCTAGAATGCCATGATTACTTGATGCCCTTCTTTGTATAGTGCATGTCATAGCTACAGAAATAAACGTGACCAACCCCCCCTTTGGTCTACCCCTGCCTACTGCTGTAGCGGGTACAAAGAAAGCCTTGTATCCTTCAATAAAAAGGTCACACTCTACTGACCAAGTCTCTTGTAAGCATATAATCTGAAAACATTTAATATATTTAATCCAGTTCTCGTCTTGCAACTTAGTGGCCAACCCAGCAACATTCCAGCTAATAACATTATTTTTATGTGTTATATACTGACTTGCCTCTGTAGGCTGATCAGCTGAAACGCGTGCAGTGCTTTGACCCTCCTGCTCCTCCAGTCAATCACATGCATCCAGGCCTGAAAATACTTCAAATCTGTTCTGTGTGGCCACATTAGTCCCTCTCCATCCATAATTAACACCATTATTGTTCTGTACAGGTATCTGCCATCCATTCACCCCATGGCTAGCAGTATTACACATGTATGGTCCTGCCGATGTGGGAGAACGAGTTTGGGTCATTAGCCTGAAACTTCGAGAGTCTTTGGGTGTGATTGGCCCAGGCGCATAGAAATACCCAAATGGACGCACACAGACACTGTTTGGGCTATACATTAGTGCGGATACACGCAATAACACTGTGGCAACATGTTGTGGATGTTTAAAATTAATAACCACACAATCCCCCGATGTTGATTTGCATGAGGGGCCAACCCAATTCACCCTTTCTGTTGAGATAATTTGGTCATAGTAATGGGTTGGAAAACCACAATTTTTGTTTAACCAGGCTACTGTTCTGTTTTTCAGTGATTCTTGAGACTCCCCGTGTGGCAAAGCAGGGTGTTCTTCAAGGCATGGAACATTTGTTGATACCACCACATAGGGCACACAGTCAGGCGGAAGATTTACATTCCTAAGTTTTTTCCTCTGGATTGGCGCAGGTCTGCTAATCAGAGGTGCTGGCATTTGATTTTTTGGCTGGGTTGCTGGTGGAGGGTTATTAACAGCCCTGGTTTCTATCAAGCCTGGGGCACATCGCTTCTGTGCGCTCTCTGCCCTGTCAACCTTTCCCCTCATGGCTTTATTAGAGTTAGTACTAGAATTAGTTTTTGGGACAGTCGCTTTTATGGCAGCGGCAGGAGCCAGATGTGCCTCCAGCAAACCTCCCAGCCTTTCTACCTCTGAGGCTACAGCATCCAGTCTAGTTAATAGTGGGTTCATTAGCTCTGTGATTTTCTCCTCCACCTTACTTAGTAGTGTGCTGATTAAATTCTCATAGTGGTTAGAAGTTAAACTTAACCCTCCCTCACTATTACCATCCACATCACTAACGCTTATACCTGGGTTACCAGCATTTGTAGTGTTAGGACGGGAAGTATCAGCTCTTTTTTTTGTATTTTTTCCCCCTCGTTTCGCCTGATTCTTTCTACACTTCCTTATGGGTCTTAGTGTTCGGCGAGTCGTGTCTGAGTCTTCACTGGAGGAGTTTTGCACATCTGAATGCACCTCCGCATGTACCTGTACTTGAACCACAGACCTATGTGCCCCTACAGTGCCAGAGTTTGGGTTCCCTTCTATAATTCCCTCTGTCCCTTCTATCACCTGGGTTGGCATATTTTCAGATGATACAGGAAGATTGCTACTACATCCCAAAGAGGCCCTGCGCTCATTATTAATTTGGTTAACTTTTTTAACCAGAAAGTTATCCATAGTGGTCAGACCAGCGACTGGCATATCTTTAGTTAGTCTGGGCATTATGCTGTGAACTATAATCTTACGTTGATGTCAATCAATCCAGCAATAATAGCAATGAATCAGACCAGTAAAACAATTACTAATAAAACGTTAATTAAACTTGATATAGTATTTAAAGTCTCACATGAATGATGTAGTTCTTACAACCGTAGAAAATAATCCAGGGTCTATGGCCCGTCCCGTCCTCCTCTGGCCTCTGAGGGCCACAGAGGCGTTCCTCTCTTTTCTGGAGCCTCCGGTCGCGAAGGTGGCGTCAGGGACGCGACTCAGCCGCCGGGGCACCTGGGAGGTGTAGTTCGTGACCCTCCCGGTGGCTGCAGACAAAGTTGCGGCGTGGGCGAGTCAGCCGTTCCCCTCACGGCGTTTCCCTGGCGTTGGTGGAGCTGGAGCAACGGCTGTTGCCCTCACGGCAGGTAGGCGAGCAAATTAGGGGTCCCACTGAGCGCTCGGCGCTCCTCTCTTTTCTGGCGCCTCCGGGCGCGAAAGTGGCGTCAGGGACGCGACTCAGCCGCCGGGGCACCTGGGAGGTGTAGTTCGTGACCCTCCCGGTGGCTGCAGGCAAAGTTGCGGCGTGGGCGAGTCAGCCGTTCCCCTCACGCGTTGGTGGAGCTGGAGCAACAGCCGTTGCCCTCACGGCAGGTAGGCGAGCAAATGAGGCGTTAATACATCAATTTACAATAGGGAGAGCATATGCTCGTTAGCACTGATCAGCAGTGGTAAAGTGCCCAGAGTCATAAAATAGCCAACAACAGTTCAGAAGAAATATAGGAGGAAGGCAAAAAGTTCAGGGATGACCCTGCAAAAAGGGCCAAGTCCAACAGCGGAGCTCTGTGTAATGATGATATGGATGCAGTGAAGGTTTAAGATTTATTAAAAATAAAGGAGAAACAGGTGAGCACCAGGCAGCACGACTTCCACTTCAGGACACCAGTAGGAAGATAACCCTTTCATGCTCCCTCTGCCCAGCATCACCACTTCGTAGCTATGCCTTTAGAAGCCAGTCCGTCAGCAAGCAGCTCTCTACCTTTGCCAGCTAGTATGCTGCTGTGCCGCTACGTTTGCCAGCTACTATGCTGCTGTTCCTTTGGGAGCAAACGGCCCGTAGTTCTGCCTGTGTGAGTCGAGCGCATGGGCCGCAGTCGTCCCTCTGCGAGCCTGGGTGTGAACTGTTCATAAGTCACACTATATGAGCATTGAAAAGCCATTTTGTGAATCAGCTGGTATTTGTCCGAGGCATTTCTGAAAACATACCGGAGCTCTTTCTGTGAGAGATACCCCTTTCACGCTGTGTCTCCCCATATTAGCAGGTAACGCACCCTCTTCCCACATCACCAGCATACCCCCAACAACCTTCTTGGGCCCAGAAGTGTCCCTCTGCGAACCATTAATATGAAGATGCTTGTGAGGTTGGACAAATAGGAATCTTAGTCATGTATGGATTTACATATGAAACATTTTATTAAAACGAAACAACAAAAAATAAAACTATGTACAGGCGTGGCGTGTCATGGCTGGACCATTTGTAAATCACAGCCTGCAAGACAAAAACAAAGATAAGATGGCGTGTCATGTGTCCAGCAAAGTAGAAAGAGAAAGATAGAAAGAGTGAGAGAGAGGAAGAGAGAGAGAGAGAAAGAAAGAAAGAGGAAGATAGAGAGGAAGACAGAGAAAGAGAGACAGAGTGAGAGAGAGAAAGTGAGATACAATGAAGAGAGAAACAGTGTGAGAGAGATGAAGAGAGAGAGAGAAAGAGTGAGAGAGAGGAAGAGAGAGAGAGAAAGAGTGAGAGAGAGGAAGAGAGAAAGATTGTGGGAAAGGAAGACAGAGAAAGAGAGAAAGAATAAGAGAAAGAAAGAGTAAGATACAAGGAAGAGAGAAACAGTGTGAGAGAGAGGAAGACAGAGAGAGAAAGAATGAGAGAGAGGAAGAGTGAGAGAGGAAGAGAAAAAGAGTGAGATACAAGGAAGAGAGAAACAGTGTGTGAGAGAGGAAGATAGAGAAAGAGGGAGAAAGAGTGAGATACAAGGAAGAGCGAACGAGAGAAACAGTGTGAGAGAGAGGAAGAGAGAGAGAAAGAGTGAGAGAGTGGAAGCGAGATAGTGAGAGAGAAAGTGTGAGAGAGAGGAAGACAGACAAAGAGTGAGAGAGAGGGGAAGACAAAGAGAGAAAGAGAGAAAGAGTAAGATAAAAGGAAGAGAGAAATAGAGCAACAGTGTGAGAGAGAAGAAGACAGAAAAAAAGAGGAAGAGAGAGAGCGAAAGAGTAAGCGAGAGTGAGAGAGAGAAAGAGTGAGAGAGAGAAAGAAAGGAAAGAATGAGAGAGAGGCAGAGACAGAGAAAGAGGGAAAGTGTGAGAGAGAGAAAGGAGGAGATGGAAAGAGAGTATTGACATTGGAGAAAATCTTCGCAGCTCACCTTTGTGCCACGGTGTGTCTCCAACCACATGCCGGGACATAGCGCACCCTCAAGTTTAGTGATCTGAAAGATAGTATAGAATTAGTAATTGCAGAGTACATACAACTGCACACATGTAATTCTCTGTTTCAAGGAAGAGAGAAAGAGAGAAACAGTGTGAGAGAGAGGAAATGAGAGAGAGAAAGAGTGAGAGAGAAGAAGAGAGAGAGAGAAAGAGTGAGAGAGGAAGAGAGGAAGAGAGAAAGAGTAAGAGAGAGGAAGACAGACAAAGGGAAAAAGAGTGAGAGAGAAAGACAAAAAGAGAAAGATTGAGAGAGAAAGAGTAAGATACAAGGAAGAGAGAAAGACAGAAACAGTGTGAGAGAGAGGAAGAGAGAGAGAGATAAAGAGTGAGAGAGAGGAGGGAGAGAGAGGGAACGAGTGAGAGACAGGAAAAGAGAAAGAAAGAATGAGAGAGAGAGGAAGAGACAGAGAAATAGAGAAAGGGTGAGAGAGAGAAAGGAAGAGATGGAGAGGGAGTGTTGACATGGAGAAAATCTACACAGCTCACCTTTGTGCCACCGGTGTGTCTCCACCCATGTGCCGGAGATAGTGCACCCTCAAGTCTAGTGATCTGAAAGTAGCATAGAATTAGTAATTGCAGAGTACATACAACTGCACACGCCTAATTCTGTTTCGCTAAGGCGCAATGAGGCTGCTGCACCCCATCCACTGCCACTGCTTGGAGGTGTCTGTGCACTCTTGTGTGCCTAGACTGCTGCACACTATCCACTCCCACCGCCCACCGCCCAGAGGTGACTGCCTGCTGCTGCGGAAAGAAGTCTCTTTGCTCACCTTCTGCCACTGGCGTGTGTGTAAGAGGGTCCACCATGCGCCAAAGCAACTTTCTCATGCGTTGGGGATGGCCACGCATCATCGCAGATTCACCGCACATTCAGCTGGTGTTGGGTGGGTAAATGTCAATTGGTGATTCACAGCCTGCTAGATAAAAAGCAAGATAAGATTGTGCATCATGCGTCCATCAAAGGAGAGAGGAAGAGAGAAACAGAGAGTGAGAGAAAAAGAAAGAAAGTGAGAGGAAGACAGAGAGAAAGAGTGAGAAAGATGAAGAGAGAGAGAGAAACAGTGAGACAGAGGAAGAGAGAGAGAAAGAGGGAAAGAGTGTGAGAAAGAGGAACAGAGAAACAGAGGAAGCATGAGAGAGAGAAAGAGAGAGAGGAAGAGAGAGAGAGAAAGAGACAGTGTAAGAGGAAGAGGGAGAGAAAGAGTATGAGAGAGAAAGGAAGAGATAAAGAGGGCCACTGAGTGCACACACTGTGTACAAAACTGTCACAGCTCACCTTTACGCCACTGCGCTGTCTCCAACCATGAACCGGGACCTAGTGGAACTCTTAAGCTCCCACATCTGAAAGATAGTACGGAATTAGTAATGGCAGAGTATGTACGACTGCGTATGCCTAAATCGCAGTGCTGTTTTTCTGCATCCAGGCTGCTGTACCTCATCCACTCCTGCCGCCCAGAGGTATCTGCCCGACGCTGCGCACCAAGGCCTCATTGCTCACCTTTTCACGGTCAGGGCACCCTCCACATCACGCAGCTCAGTTCTGCAAGCTAACAGGTCTCACATTTGGTATTGAGTCTTGATATCACCATGGCAGAGGACTAACCACGCATGAGGCGTGAGCCGGGAGTATAGTTAAATAATTTTTAATAAGCTGTATTTTCTGCTCGAAATTTTTAAACTACTTATTTTATTTCGTTTTTTACCTGGGGGACTGAATTGTTATTCTCTTTGTCACTGCGCCGCTTTTAACTCTGTTGTTGCCCTCTGGACATCATTTGGGAGCCACTGTTCGGCGAAAGGAGGGGACTTTGGGGGCCATCTTGGGTGAGGAGGATCGGGCGAGGAAGCTGGCTAGTGGCCAGGGAATCACCTGGCTGACACCCGGGGATCCTATAAAAGCCCAGAGTGAGGCGCACGCGCAGCCACCAGACTCCTGAGGCGTGAGCCGGGAATATAGTTAAATAATTTTTAATAAGCTGTATTTTCTGCTCGAAATTTTTAAACTACTTATTTTGTTTCGTTTTTTACTTGGGGGACTGAATTGTTATTCTCTTTGTCACCGCGCCGCTTTTAACTCTGTTGTTGCCCTCTGGTCATCATTTGGGAGCCACTGTTCGGGGCATCGAGGGGACTTTGGGCGCCATCTTGGGTGAGGAGGATCGGGCGAGCCAGCTGGCTAGTGGCCAGGGAGTCACCTGGCTGACACCCGGGGATCCTATAAAAGCCCAGAGTGAGGCGCACGCGCAGCCACCAGACTCCTGAGGCGTGAGCCGGGAGTATAGTTAAATAATTTTTAATAAGCTGTATTTTCTGCTCGAAATTTGTAAACTACTTATATTGTTCAGTTTTTTACCTGGGGGACTGAATTGTTATTCTCTTTGTCACCGCGCCGCTTTTAACTCTGTTGTTGCCCTCTGGTCATCATTTGGGAGCCACTGTTCGGGGCAAGGAGGGGACTTTGGGCGCCATCTTGGGTGAGGAGGATCGGGCAAGGCAGCTGGCAAGTGCCCAGGGAATCACCTGGCTGACACCCGGGGATCCTATAAATGTCCACACTAAGGCGCTCGCGCGCAGCGGGCGCACCGCTGGCGCGCCGAAGGCATGCCTAAGGCAAGCCCGTCTGCGCCCGTCCACGCCAAGACCGCGCCAGACGCCAGGACCCCTGCTTTTTCAAAGGGCGTGACGGTACAGGTACACCCGCGACGACCTTCTAAGATTGGCCACTAGATGCTCATCACCACCGTGGGCTTTTCAAGAGCCTTATTTTGAGTGTAAGCATTGTAGTTTCAGAGTTAACCCGGAGGTCCAGGCCATCCGCCCACTGCAGTACACTACGTATAGCTTTCTCAGTCTTAATTGCCGCTCTCTGGTGAGTCATCATGCAGATGTGTTCGATCTTTTAATGGCCGAGGCCCCTGATGCCATGTTTCCCACAGAAACCTGGCTAACCGAGGACACTGTGGCAGAGCCAGGGCTTGCCCTTCCTGATGGATACCTGATATATCATGTCAATAGAGAGGGGAGCAGAGGGGGGTATCGCGGTAATTGCCAAAGCTACAGTTATGGTGAATTTGGTAAAGAAAAACATCGCGGGTTGCGAGAGTGCTCTCTTTAAATTAAGGTTGAGCTGCAACCTAACTATGTCTGGCCATTTAATCTGTCGACCTCCTGGTCCCTCAGGAAACTTCTGTGAAGACCTAGCAAATACAATTGGTAGCATGGCTAGTAAAGCGGCCAATTTTACTATTGTAGGGGACCTCAATTTGCACCTCGAATTGGAGGATAAGGTCAAAATTTCACATTTCTTAGCTGATTTAGAAGCCTTTCAGTTGCCCCAATTAGTCTCAGAGAGCACACATGTGGCTGGGCATTTGCTTGACCCCATTTTTTCTAATCTTGCCTGCCTAAACATCCTCCCCACTGGTCCCGCTAACGTGGACTGACCATTCAATCATTCCATTTTCTCTACGGTGGCAGAGTAGAGCGGATGTGCTCCACACGGCTGCTGTTGCAAAACGGCCATGGCATAAACTTGAGCAGGAGGAACTCGCTAAGCGATTAGCAGAATTTAGATCTCAGCTCCCTCCTGACATCAAGGAAGCGCAGGTGTGCTTTCAAGACTGGCTGATTGCCGGCCTGGATAGCTGCATACCGGCTAAGCGGGGAGGAAAAGGCCGTGTTCTTTCCAATCCTTGGTTTTCCAACCTTCTAACGCATGCAAAAAAGGGATGCAAGCAGTTCGAACGCGCATGGCGTCGCTCTTATGAACCATCGGCTAAAGTGGTATACCATAAGGCAGTTAAGGAGTATCATAAGCTTATCCGTAAAACCCGGGCAGAATTTTTAGCAGACCAAATTCTGATAAGCTCTAACCCTATTAAAACCATCTTTAAACTGCTTAAAAATATGAAGACCGCGGGTCAGGTTAGGGATTCTCCTGTCGTTTCTAATCAGCAGTGTGAGTCCTTAGCACTGCCCTTTGTGGGAAAAGTAGATCAGATCTACCTAAACCTCTCTTCTGGGGATACATTGAAGGTAAATGTCGAGTTAGCAGGGCCAGCTAATGCGACGAATAATGGCTTGGTCTCCCTGCCATTGCTGTCGCTGGCAGAATTCCAGACTATTAGCGCCAAAATTAAATCTGGCTCGCCCGCTGACTCGCTGGCAGCAAGTCACTTCCAGCAGATTCTACCCCTTATTTCCCCAGTGGCCTTAGAACTGGTTAACCTTTCCCTGAAGTCAGCCTCCGTTCCCAGGGCATGGAAGCATGCAAAGATCATTCCTCTGTTGAAAAAACCATCTCTAGACTCTAAGGATCCGGGGAATTATCGCCCAATATCACAGCTCCCGTTTATGGCGAAAGTGGTTGAGGCCCATGTTAATGTCATCTTAACCAACTACATTGATGAGCATACCATCTTCGACCCATCTCAACATGGGTTCCGCCCCCGCCATAGTACGGAATCTGCCCTTTTGGCGGTCACGGAATCGATTCGAAGTAGGTTGGATGCGGATGAATCAGCGATCTTGATCCTATTGGACCTAAGTACCGCATTCGATACGGTATCCCATGAGATTCTCCTTCCTCGTCTTTGGACGATTGGTATTAGGGATGCTGCTTAGGAATGGGTCCGGTCCTTTCTGTCTGAACGGTCATTCCAAGTGTCAGTGCCACCGTTCCACTTCCATGTTCATGCTCTGGGCAGAGGGGTTCCTCAAGGCTTTATCCTAAGTCCCCTTCTGTTCAATTTGTACGTGGGACCTCTGGCGACAGTGGCCAGAGACAGAGGGCTGACTCTGGTGTCGTATGCCGATGACACCCAGTTGGTGATTGCTTTCTCTAAAAAATGTAGGACCAATCTGGAAAATTTTAAGGAGGATCTAACAGCTATCTCGGCTTGGATGAAGGTGAATTACCTTCAACTAAATGCCAGCAAGTCCGAGATCTTGTTGTATGGGAAGGACCAGGGACTCTGGTCAGAGAAATGGTGGCCCGACCATTTAAAGCCTGCACCGGTACCTAAGGAGACGGTAAAGAACTTGGGCGTCTGGTTCGATACCGGTCTGACCTTCGATAAGCAGACAAAAGCGGTAGCCTCTGTCTGTTTTGGGCTTCTGAGAGAGTTGAGACCCTTGCTTGGTTTCTTCCCTCCCGGAGTACGTCAGTCCATCCTGCAAGCTTCCATCTTGGCAAGGCTAGACTATGGCAATGCCTTATATCTAGGCGCTAACAAAGCTAGCATCAAACGCTTGCAGAGGGTCCAGAACGCAGCCGCACGTATGTTATAAGTATGGGCGAATTTTGCGAATTTGCAATTTGCGAAATTGCGTATTTACGGATTCGCAATCCGCAAAATTCACGAACTCTCGTGAACTTTGCAGATTTTTTTTGTGTTCGCAAGTGTTTCTGCCATTTCGCGAGGCTTTTTTACCAGTTCGCAAACGCGAACTTACTTGTCGGGTAGCAACGGTCGCGACCATGTTGTTTCTACGTCTGGTTTATCACAGCACCCTCTGTTTCACCACTGCCACCCTCTGTTTCACCACTGCCACCCTCTGGCTCACCCATGCCACCCTCTGGTTAATCACTGTAGATTATTGGGGGAAAAGCACACCTGCCCTGCCTCAACTGACATGAATTAATTTGGGGCTGATGAATGTGTCACTGAATTTGAGCTGGCACCTGCTTCCTTAGCTGTAAGCGCTTCCTCATTAATGATGAGCTTGAACTTTTGCACCTGCTAAGTGCTTTCAGTTTTGTAAAATTCGTTAGCACACCTGCCCTGCCTCAACTGACATGAATGAATTAGGGGCTGATTGATGTGTCACTGAATTTGAACTTCCAGTCTGGCACCTGATTCCTTATCTGTAATTGCTTTCTGTTGCAGTGTAATTTTTTTAACAGGACCTTTGTGGCATACTTGTAGCTATTCTCTGAGCCTGCTGTGAGGGTCAGAGCAGGGTCATGGAATAGTTGAAAGTAGGTAACTGAACTCTGGAGGGGCCTCTCAGGAAGCAGTGCAGGGAATGGTTACTAAGGATGAGCTTGAACTTTTGCACCTGCTGGGTGCTTTCAGTTTTTTCTCTTCACTTTCCAATCTTTATTTCGGCCATTTGGCCATAAAAGAAGAACAATACACATATACATCACAAATAAATCAGTTCATACAAGGATAAAACCATTGGAATGTACATACAAGAATGCTTTAAAAGCTATGCATCTAAAATTTTAAGAAGGACCCAACATCTTTAAAATACGGTTGCGGGTATGCCAAACCTTAGTAAGAAATTTTGTTAATGCGAAAACAGTTGGGCCGGAGACATCAGATTTTAAAATCCTGTACATTGGTGCATATTCCCTGCAGCCCATATTCCTTATCAATGGGAGGAGCCAGTATTTTCTAGCTACCTTGTAGGCTGGGCAAAAGAAAGCCACGTGTAGATCAGTTTCCTCCATGGCATCACAGGCCGGGCACTGCTTTGTGGTGGGGCAAGATGACCAAGTGCTTGTAAAAGACCGGAAGGGCAGCGTGCCATATCTCCATTGGAGAAACAGCTTTCTGGCGAGTACAGGGGAGATAGAATCCAATACCTTCTCAAACCTATAATGGTCCTTGCTTTGCAAAAACACAGAGGATAAAGACCCTTCTGCCTGTATAGCTTGGGCCCTAGCTAATTTTTGTTCATAGTATATATTGGCCAGGGACCTTTTGGAAATGTTTAGTGCGGCATTCGCCGGCTCCGTCCATCAGTCAGGGAGCCCTATTTCCATACAAGTGGCTTGGATGTTTTTGACCCAGGAGATGTGGAGCGCTTTTGGATGGTTCAATAATTCGACCAATTCAGCCCTGTATTCTGCGAGATCGTTACTGCTCCACAGCCTATGCCAGAAAGCTATGGGTCTCAGACTTATTTCATCGGCTAGCGGTCGTAGGCCCAAATCAACAATCGTCCTCTTTGAGACGTCCAATTACACAGACAAAATGAACGACCTCCTATGCACCTCCGGACACTACCAAAAGGTCATGCAAAATCCCGAACCGGCTCTCAAACGAGAGATTTTAAGCAGGGTGACCAAAGCTGTGGATCGTAACTGGATCTGCGAGGCAGAGGCAGAATTCCTTACGCCCACTAACACCAGGATTCCTATCATCTACGGGGTCCCTTAAACACATAAAAATTGTGTGGACCCCCCCTTACGACCCATAGTATCCACCATCGGGTCGGCAACTGAGCCACTGTCTAAATACATAGACAAATTCCTCCAACCGCTCGTTACCGAACTTGAGTCTTTTGTCAAAG
Source organism: Lissotriton helveticus (assembly GCF_964261635.1). Classification (NCBI taxonomy): domain Eukaryota; kingdom Metazoa; phylum Chordata; class Amphibia; order Caudata; family Salamandridae; genus Lissotriton; species Lissotriton helveticus. The sequence goes on along the minus strand of NC_136062.1, from coordinate 52,010,987 downwards.
ACACAGGACACTTCATCAGCCTTGTGGAAGGAACCCCCTATTTTGCCAATCGAGAGTTATTGGTTACCCTCGATGTTGAATCTCTGTATTCTAACATCCCTCAGAGAGGAGCATATGACACCATAGCTAACATCTTGAGTACTAAAACTGACATAACCAACTCTGAGTTCATTCTACAATGCCTCGAATTGGTCCTACAAGAAAATTATTTTGAATTCAATCACTCTTTGTTCAAACAGACCTCTGGAGTCAGCATGGGGGCTAGCTGTGCCCCGAGCATAGCCTGCCTATATATGGGAGAGTTCGAACACATGAATATATTCAACGAAGTGGCTCCCTTCCATGAGAATGTCCGGGGATGGCGTCGATTTATCGACGACATCTTCCTCATCTGGGTGGGGGACCAATCATCCCTGGAGGAATTCATCGCGTGGTTAAATGCTGCTGACCCTAACCTCCGGTTCACCAGCCATTTCAGTGCCCAGCGGATTGAGTTTCTGGACCTATGGGTCGAACACCATAACAACATCTTAAAGGTATCCTTTAATACCAAGCCCACAGCCAGAAACACTCTACTACAATACTCCAGTTTCCATCCTAGGAGCCAACGAGACAGCATCCCTTACAGTCAGTTTCTACGCATCAGAAGAAACTGCACTGATATAGGTGATTATCTATCCCAGGCTGATATCTTGAAAGAAAAACGAACACATCGCGGCTATCCAAAGAAAATCATAAAAGAGTCCTTCAAAAGAGCCAGATACGCCAACCGAGATGTGATGTTCACACCCAAGGAACCGGAACAACTGGAACAACTTGTATATGTCACACGTCACACCAACATGAACCACAAAATACGACAGATCGTTAACTCGAGTTGGCACTTACTCAATCTGGACAAGGACCACACTCCCCTCAATCGACCCATATTTGCGTTCAGAAGGAATAAAAACTTACAAAATCATCTTGTCAGGGGAAAGATGTCGGAAAACCCCACTAGCATGCAAAAAGCTATCACCAACACTGAACCTATTTTTGGCAACCATAGATGTGGCACATGCCAAGCCTGCCCACATGCCATAATAGGAGAGTCTATCAGCACTACTGAACGAACCATCTCGACAGCCCGAAATAAAAGAATGACCAACTGCAGGACTGCCAATGTGGTTTACATCATCCTCTGCCCATGCAATCTCCCCTATATTGGAGAAACTGGACGAGAATGCCGCCTGCGCATTGGGGAGCACAAGTCCAATATTCGTAATAAGAAAACATCTGCCCCCCTAGTCTCCCACTGGCTAGAAAAAGACCACACGGAAAAAGATCTCCGATGGTCTATCCTAGAGAAAATTGTGGCACAGCCAGGGGTCGACCCAGTCAATCTCCGTAAAAAAAGAGAGGTTTTTTGGATATTCATGTTTAACTCTGTAGTCAAGGGCCACAATGAGGAATGTGTTTGGCAAAATGCTCTCCTATGATGTAATTCTAGTCTATTGCTGAACCTTGTGGCCCCCCGCTGAACTAACCGTGATGAAATTGGTGTTGTTCAAAAATTCCCCTGCAGCTATTACTTTGTGACACTCTCTTGAAATGTTCCCTATTTTACCCGCACTCTATAATATCAGGAGATCGTTTCTGGCTCAACATCTTGAGCGACCCCCTTCAAAACCAAAACGGATCGGCTGCTCCAGCCTGCTTTTCCACTCCATCATTGAAACTTCCCCCACTCTTAGATGGCCGCCGTACTTTCCCTATATTACCACTAGCTAGCGCTTTGGCCCTCCGTCGCTTGTCCATCTCTTAATGGCTGGCATCCATTCGCGCAGACTATTCTAGTCCGTTTACACTGTCAACACTTGCCGACTCACCTGGGATTCATTCATGAGCTTCTCTCGCGCAATATAAATTAAGACTCGATGACTGAGAAGGCCTGTCATTCCGGCTCCTTGAGAAGACGCCGCGGCGCGGTCCGCACTTTACCGGCCGATATCAGGTAATTAGCGCTCTCACGCATTGCGTTATGCTGCATGGCCTTATCCACCCCTCAGATCTAACTTACGCTAACCCGAGGACATGTTTCACTCTATAGGAATACAGCCGACATTTGGCCGCCCCTGACTGCTTCCACCAGAACGGAGGACGCCGCTCAGCGGTTTAAGTACCCCGCCCTCTAACCAGGTAAATCTCTGAGCCAGCGCGCAGCCCAGATCACTGTATGACCCTCAAATAACCATTATCTTTACTATAGCTAACCATAGGACCATTTTCAAACCTACAGGTCAGCGAGGGACAGACTCCCACTCTGATGTTGACCGAACATTACAGAAAATCCACCCTAGCGGCCAGAGCTTTTCGCTTTTAAAACTAGGTAAACAGACTATAGGCACGTGGGCGACAGTCTAATGCGGTGCACTATGTACCATGTGTTCTATCGGGAGCAATAGCAGGCTGCATTATGTTTTACAGGACTGGCTCCTACCCCTGCCCCCCCTTGTGAACTATTGTCAGAACTGAGGACGCTGCCGCGCCATCCGCGTTCAACTTCCCCTAACAAGGTAATTAGATAATTCCTACGGGGATCACCCCCCACCGCTTGCCCGATGAGTACCGATATGAGACCATTCTCCATTTTTCACAGGATTATCCCCGGGATATCCGTCTGTTGTCCGCCTGTATCTGTTTGCACAAAGAACGCCGCCCAGCGAAGTGTACATCCTCTTCTTCCAACCAGGTATTTTAGAAACACTCGCGCTTGGAAATGACCTCCATGAGAATTATCTTAAATTAAAAGTAACCGTTCAGGCCTTGTATCCCCTTTCTTGCCTTGCCTGAATTATACCCCGTTTTGCTCTATCCAGGAGTACACCTTGCAAGGAGGATGCTCCCCATACCTAGACTATGACCGCCCTGAAGTAGAATAAGACTCCCAAAATACGTCCTGTGCCACTTCCAGTATTAAAGAGGTAAGCTGGCAGTTAACCGCCATGAAACCAATCGCTCTTTTCCCAGGTCTACCCCAGTGTTGTCCCTCTCTTTATAGATATCCGTGTATGAGTGAATGACTATGTGAACGCCTTTTGTTTTAACCTGTGAGCACACATCCCCTTGAGGATTTTTCTAATACCTTGAGTGACTCGTACATATCAGAGCACTGACCCATACACTAAACTATCTGCCCGTCAGAAACCATGGGTGCTTGTCTAAAAATTGTTTTTATCCTAATTGTATATAAATTGTGTATTTAGAAACCCTATTGACTAGGATCTACTATGAGAAATGTGTACCGATAAAATGTATATGAATTGTTCTTTTAAAAACCCGATGCACCATGATTCATTATGAGAAATGTCTATCTAATGTTTCTGTTATCAATAACTATGTTGGACAATGTCACATGATCAACATACATGAATCTGTGTCTCTAAACTAAATCCCTTCTCATCCACAGTGCACCCGTTTGTTGTCTTGCCCCCTCCCATGGCCCTCCTCGCCCTGATGAAGATGCAGCCCAAATAGGCAGAGCATCGAAACGCGCGTTGGCGTGACTTACTTGGATGGCACCATTGCAGCACCAGCTTTTTCACCTTATCTAGTGCATTTTACCTCCATGTTATAGCTCCAGTCCCAGAGTCCATTAAAATACCTTTCCCTGGACTGCTATGCATCTACCCCATGGTCCCTGTATGAATGTGTCTATATTGTGATGTTTGAGGTTATGAATGTGAACATATGCTGTGGATGCCTGCGGGAGTGAGTGGAATACTAAGAAGTATTTGAGATGTATTAATCCTTATGACATTTTGTACAGTTAAAATATATTCTGAATCGCCAATAAAATATATTTATTTTTCCTAGAGAATTGTATGGATCTATATTATTCTATGTTGTCTCTGATATGTAAACCTCGGTCACCATTTGTTCCAATATAAGGATCCCCTAGTGGGACCTTAAAATTGACCCTGGCAGGGTTTCTTCCTTTTCTATTTTGCTGTAGGCCCAAATCAAGCCTCAAGGGGAGGAGCGGGGTACTGGGCGGGAGTGCGGCTATCCGTCTTATAAACTTGTTTTCCGTTAATGACAGACTCCGACAAGGTGTATGACCCCACAATTCCGCCCCATACATGATCGCTCCCCTAGCCTGGGCCTTATATATCTGGATTAGAGCCCCCAATGGGCGATATGATGAGCCGGTCATCATTCGGGCGATACCCCCAGTAGATTGTGTGAGTTTGAGGTTTGCCCTAGTCTGGTGGGATCCCCAAGACATGGTTTCGTTGAGAGTCACACCAAGATATTCAAAGGTGGATACTCTCTCGAGTCGTACAGCTCCCAGTTGCGGATTCGGCCGCAATTTTTGGCTCGGGTTCAAAACCATGAATTTGGTTTTTGCCGCATTGATTTCTAGCCCCCTGTCGGTACAGAAGGCTACAAAGGAATCGAGGATCCTCTGTATCCCCATTGGGGTTTTGGATAGCAGCAGGGTGTCATCCGCAAACATAATTGCGGGCACCCTGCTGCCATTCAATTTGGGGGCGTCAGTATAATCGGTAGCATTTAGGTGAGCGATTACCCCGTTGACGAAGAAGCAAAACAGGGTCGGTGCCAACACACGACCCTGTCTTACCCCCCGGCCAACGGGGAATCTATCGGTCAGTTCCCCCGAGCGCCCACACCTCACTCGGGCATAATTGTTATGATGCAGCCTCTGTAAGATTAATAGGATGTCCGGGGGAACGCCCATCTCTGCCAGGACGCTCCAAAGTTTCCCCCTAGGCACCAGATCGAAGGCGGCCCGTAAGTCCACAAAAATTGTGTACAAACTGCTGCCCTCCAATAGATAAGGTTCAATCTGAAAACCTGGTCCACTGTGGATACCCCCCTCCTGAATCCCGCCTGGTAGGGACTAAGGACACCCACCTCCTCCATCCAATCCTGGGGCTGATTCAGCAAAACCCTACCAAACAGTTTCTGTGCTACGTCTATTAAACTGATGGGTCTATAATTGGCTGGGAGCAGAGGCGAGCCCTTTTTGAAGATGGGGACCACCTCTGCCCCCAGCCAAGTGCTAGGGATTTCCATGCCGCCAAGGACTCCATTAAAAAGGGCAGTGAGGTAGGGCGCCCAGACAGTGGGCTCCTGCTTAAACATATCCCCAGGTAAGCCATCCAGTCCCGGCGCCTTTCCAGAAGCCAGAGCTGAGATGGCAGCAGTGACCTCACCCAGCGTTATTGGCTCCCCCTCATAGCCCAGCCAGCCCGCCTCAGTGACAGCAGGAGATTCTCCCGGCTCAGAGCTGTATAAAGACTGGAAGTGTGCCTGCCACACCCCCGGAGCAATGTTGGGCTCTAATGCAGATTGTAGGTTCCCCGTCCCCCCGCTCACTATCCTCCAAAACAGACGATGGTTTTGGATCGCTAGGGCCTTGGTGAGTTCTTCCCACTGATTTTCCTCCCATTCGGCCTTAGCGTGGACAACAAGTTTTTTGTAGGCTCGCCTACTTTCTTTTAAGCTATCCCCCCCTAGCCCCTCCTTAATTAGTCTGAGGAGTTCTGCGTTTGCCCTTCTACATGCTAGGTTGTACCATGATGTTTTGCCTTGCCGCACCTCTCTTGGCTTTCGTGGACTACAAGAGAGATGAGGGGCCGCAGCTTTTATGAGGTCCTCGTGAGCCTTGTACAATTTGGCCTGGGAATCTTTGTTGTTTGCCTCGGTATCCAAACTCCCCACAGTTTCCAAGAAGGGAGTTATCCCATCATAGAGCATGGGGAGTTTGTTCTTGCTTGTAACCAAGTGCTCCCACCTGATTCTTCTCCTGCTATTATCCAGGAGAAGAGCAGGTTTGTTCCCTTCCGCATTGATCGCGAGAGCTTGGGGACCAGGGTGGGTAAGGTCAAGCTCAAGCGGATTGTGGTCACTATCGGTCCTCTCCGTCACCCTAAAGTCCTGTATTGTCGGCCACTTCACTATTTGGGCCAGGACATAATCCAGGCGAGACTCCCTTCCCAGTCTATTATAGGTGGTTTTACTGGGTATGTCAGATTTCAATCTCCCGTTGCAGGCTCTAATTCCAAACTTTAGGGTAAGGGCTGTGATTTGTAGTGCTAGTGGGGTCCAAGCCTTCGGGGGGGGAGCTTCCACTAGGGGCACTGCCCATCTGGCCTCTTCTTCCGATGAGAACCCCTCCAGAAGACCGGGTAGTGGCTCAAAGTGGGAATTAAAATCCCCTCCCACCACATAAAATGAATCACTCGGTAGTTCAGATATATAGTTCGAGAGTTCATCTATGGTCGGTGATTCCTTTGCAATTCCCACTGGCCTAGAATAGATGTTGATTAAAACAAGTTTAGCTTGGTTAGGCCAGGATAATGAGACCGCAAGAATATCTTCAGAATTAGCCGACAGCCGTGTTGCCATGCAGCCCAAATGAGATGCAACCCAGGTCGTAAGCCCCCCTGATGGACGGCCTTTGCCTTCCCACCTAGCTGGAATGGAAAATGACATGTAGCCTTGGTGACCATAATCCTCTCTGGCCCAGGTTTCCTGGAACATACATACGTCTCCAGTCTCGATGTAATTTGCCCAGTCCGGGTCACCCAGTTTATTGGCCAGTCCAGCAACATTCCAGCAAATTAACCTCAAGTGTTCAGGGGTGTTAGTTGCCGTGTCAGAAGGGTTGGGGGAGATGGTTTCAGACACTGTTTCAATCAAGAGTTCTGACGCATTACCAACAGTAGGGGCAAGTGGCTCAGGAAGTCTACAGGAGCCGTTATCCACAAGCACTGGCTCATTTAGTATTCTAGATGCAATGTCAGCATTGTGGACAGATGGATCAAAGAGTCCGCTGGTGCCATTATCCGGAGTCACTGGATCCTTCAGTGGACCAGGAATTTTACCAACAGTCGGGGAAAATGGCTCAAAAAATGTGCAGGAGCCGTTGTCCAGGGGCACTGGGTTGTAAGCGGAGAGTCAATCAACCCCATCCAAACCGTTCAAGCAATTAAAACGGTTGAAATGGAAATAGGGTGTGTCCGGCAATTGAAGATTTGGGCGTTGTGCATAATCCTTGGGTCTGCGTCTATGTTCCACCCTCATCCATTCATCATGCGATGGAGCATTATGCATGCGAATTGGAGGGAAGAAAAAGGATACTGGAAGGGTCTGAATAGTGGAATCCAGTGAACGATTTACGCCTTCACAAATATGCAAGACAGTGCCCGGATCTTTAAAAGTTACCAAAATACAGTCCCCTATTATTGTTTTTCTGGACTTCCCTAACCAAGGGACCCTTCTAATCATAATGATCTCATTGTTAAAATGTGATGGTAGGGGTCGGTTCCAATTTAGCCATTTAATGACCTATTTCTTTAGGGATTGATAGTCTTCATATTCTCCTGTTCTTAGATGGGGGGCGCCTGCTAGTACCACCGTTAGACTATTAGCTTCTGGCGGGAGATCTGGTCTCCGTAGTCTTGGGGCTGGCCGACCCAGGGAAAATGCAGGGGCGCTGCCAGCTTCTTGGTGGCCATCATTAGTCCCTATCTGGGAGTTTTGGGGGGCAGAGACTGTTGATTGTGGAGGCCTACTGGATAAAATATCGCGCGGTGCCTCGACTGAGATAGCCATTAGTGGCTGCAAGGGGGGAGCAGTAGGCACGCTCGGAGGGGGGACTTTATTGGCACCCTGTGGGGCTCCTGTTTTAGGAGGATTTCCCCCGGGGAGATAAGGTCCCACATTTTTGGGTTGCTTACTAACTAAGGTGTTCAAGGTAGTAAGAGATGTCTCTAGTAGAGTGAGCCTAATCTCGACTTTTTTCAGGCTATCGCTAATGGGCTGGAGAAGGGAACGGAATAGGAATTCTATACTCCCTATAGATATGGGCGGGGGGTTTGTATTGGATATGTTGGCCACTGGATCGGTGTTAATACTAGCTATGTCAAAGCTTGGGACCTTAGAGGGGACAACAATAGGCGCGGTCTCATTATCCTTCCCAAATTGAAATACGTTTGTGTGTTTTTTCCCAAAATCTAAATGGGATAGTTTGGTTTTACCCCGCCCCCCCATTGACTTCCGACTGCGTTTGCTGGGTGGAGGCCTATGCAACTCTACCACAACACTTGGTTTTGACTTACTCTTCTTATTTATATTCAAAGCAGGTGTTTGGGTAACCAGATTCACTGGGGTAACGCCTGTCATGGGAGGAGTTGTGTCTGTGGTCTTTTTAGGGACCATACCGGGGGCGCTTGGAAATTCCCGGAGTAAAAGGGGGAAATCCTCAAGAGACGGGGGATTTAAGCTATTGGGGGGCGTGTCTTCGTCTTGAGAGATAGGATACGGGATAATTTCTGTCAAGGATCTACTCTTCATCGATTCAATGGAGCGCCGTCTCTCCGCCCTACGTCTCTCTAGGGAGTTTTCTTTGGCCCCATCTCCTTTAGCAGATTTAAAGTAATTGTCCAGGGTCCCTGTGTTGCTGCCCCCCTCCCTTGATGGAGTTTCACATGGTGCCGGCGAAGGCATCACCTTAGTCAGAATGGAATTTGGGAGTATAAAGTTAGGGGTATGGCCCAGCCCGGCCTCCTTCGGCCCCTGACGGCCACAGACGGTCCCGCCCTTGTCCCGGGCTTCTCCCGGCGAGCTCCCGCGCGCTCCCGCGCAGCGGGGTTCGTGCACTTACTTATGTCCTTACGATTGGTGGTAAATTGATGTGGGCGTGGCGATGAGGGAGAGCGGCCCAGGTGGTGCGGGCGCGGGATGTGCTGCGACTCTTGGGAAACTGAGTCCAGCACTCCTGCTCGCAGCCCTCAGCCCCGTTCACATCCACAGTGATGTAGCTCCTGGAGGCGGCAAATATCCCTTGTCGAAGCGGGACCCGCGCAGCGGGTACCGCAAGGCGTGAAGGTAATGTGGCAGTCCGCAGGTCCACTCGCTGGGCTGACAAGGTAAAAAAAGGCTCCCAAGTTCTCAGGGGCAGTCCCGGTATTTCTGCAGTCAGTTGGGGGCGGGGCGATGAGGGAGAGCGGCCCAGGTGGTGCGGGCGCGGGATGTGCTGCGACTCTTGGGAAATTGAGTCCAGCACTCCTGCTCGCAGCCCTCAGCCCCGTTCACATCCACAGTGATGTAGCTCCTGGAGGCGGCAAATATCCCTCGTCGAAGCGGGACCCGCGCAGCGGGTACCGCAAGGCGTGAAGGTAATGTGGCAGTCCGCAGGTCCACTCGCTGGGCTGACAAGGTAAAAAAAGGCTCCCAAGTTCTCAGGGGCAGTCCCGGTATTTCTGCAGTCAGTTGGGGGTGGGGCGATGAGGGAGAGCGGCCCAGGTGGTGCGGGCGCGGGATGTGCTGCGACTCTTGATAAACTGAGTCCAGCACTCCTGCTCGCAGCCCTCAGCCCCGTTCACATCCACAGTGATGTAGCTCCTGGAGGCGGCAAATGTCCCTAGTCGAAGCGGGACCCGCGCAGCGGGTACCGCAAGGCGTGAAGGTAATGTGGCAGTCCGCAGGTCCACTCGCTGGGCTGACAAGGTAAAAAAAGGCTCCCAAGTTCTCAGGGGCAGTCCCGGTATTTCTGCAGTCAGTTGGGGGCGGGGCGATGAGGGAGAGCGGCCCAGGTGGTGCGGGCGCGGGATGTGCTGCGACTCTTGGGAAACTGAGTCCAGCACTCCTGCTCGCAGCCCTCAGCCCCGTTCACATCCACAGTGATGTAGCTCCTGGAGGCGGCAAATATCCCTCGTCGAAGCGGGACCCGCGCAGCGGGTACCGCAAGGCGTGAAGGTAATGTGGCAGTCCGCAGGTCCACTCGCTGGGCTGACAAGGTAAAAAAAGGCTCCCAAGTTCTCAGGGGCAGTCCCGGTATTTCTGCAGTCAGTTGGGGGCGGGGCGATGAGGGAGAGCGGTCCAGGTGGTGCGGGCGCGGGATGTGCTGCGACTCTTGGGAAACTGAGTCCAGCACTCCTGCTCGCAGCCCTCAGCCCCGTTCACATCCACAGTGATGTAGCTCCTGGAGGTGGCAAATATCCCTCGTCGAAGCGGGACCCGCGCAGCAGGTACCGCAAGGCGTGAAGGTAATGTGGCAGTCCGCAGGTCTGTTTTGCAAAAATCGTTTTTCTGCGAATTCGCGCGAGATCGATTTGGTAAGCCGCGAATTTGTGCGAATATACGATTTGTTTTTTTTGCGGCGTGTTAGTTCGCGTGATTTTTGGTGTTTTCGCAAGCCGCTTGTAGCGCAACGTTGCGAAGTTACCCTAGCGGTCGTACATGTGCGCGGCCATCTTGTTTGCGTGACATATTTCCATTTCCGGGCGCGATGTGTAATCTCGCAAAGTGTGCGGCTCGCTAGTACAATTTCGCATGTGATCGCGGGGGAAATCTCACGCGAACTTACCCACGCGGTCGAGAACAGGCGCGGCCATCTTGTTTTTCATTCATTGCTATGGTTCTGGGCATCCTTTCTGTATCCTCTATCAATCTCTGCCATCCTTTGCTTGTTTGAAGTTTTTTTTAATCTATTTTACTTATTATCTATCCCTCTATTTTTCTAGCTCTATATTTTGGTGTTTTCTGCTACTTTTGGTTAATTTTAAACTACATTTTTTAACTCTTTTCTTTTCTTCTTCCCTATTCTATTTCTTCTTTATTATTTACCTTTCTTTCTGCCCAGACCATGGTAAAGGGAGCCGGGAAGCAGCCCGAGAAAGGGAAGGGTCCCGCACCCCATGTCCGGCTCCCGTGCGGGCATTTGAGGAGGGAGCTAGTGATGCCACGGGAGATCTTTAGCGCGGAGGAGGTGACCACACTAGTGTTCTTTGTACAGCGCCGCCTCCCCAGGACCATCGCGGCAAGTAGCAATATCGCAAGCGGCTACGAGCTCCGGGAGCGCCGGAAGCGGTGGGAGAAGGTGTGCCGGGCCATGTTTGAACACTCTCGGGTCCGGCGCACCTACAACCAGGCCACCCACCGTTGGACAGATCTCCTGGACCGGGAACGCGACTTGCTCGACCTGCTCGGCGTCGAGATCCCCAGGCTTGGTGAGTAATAGTAGCTATTTCATCACTACTCTGTTTTCTCCTGCTCTGTGTGTTATTATATTGCAATTTTTTGTTTTTTATCAAGAGCAACAATGCTGTCGATTACATTGTAGGTAAATTATATTTCAAAATCTTCTGTGCATTTCAGGTGCACTGCTCTCCTTCTCAGTAGCGTTGCTACTATGCTTATTTGTTTTCGATTTTGTGTTCATTTCATTGGCCTGAGAAATTATGTATGAGTGTAGTTTACAGAACTGCGTAATGCTAGACACTAAGGGGCAGATTTGCAATTACCGGCGCATCCCTGCAAAGTAGCAGGGATGCGCCAGTAATTGTGCGCCACGCCACCACCATCCATGGTGCGCCGTATTTACAATGCGGCGCACCATGGGCCCAAAACATCACCGAAGCGTTACGTATCAGTGCCGTAAAGGCGGCGCATTGCTGGAGTTGCGTCGCAACGATGGCGCAGCTCCAGCAATGCTCTGGGGTGCCCTATCCCCACAATGCTGCGTCAAGCCGTATGTCTGCTTCAAGCAGGCGCAGGGTTTGAGTGACGCATCATTGTCCTAAAGTGACTGATTGAAATTTTGTAGATTTCCCTCAGCACTCTTAGGATGCGTTCCTGCACAGGAACGCCCTCCCTTGCGCTGGAACGCACCCTGATGGCGAAGGGCTTTACAACGTGATGCATCTCCCATATGCGTCACGTTGTTAATATACGCCGCACCATGGCGCCTCTTTTGTTCTGCTGCTGCGTCACAAAAGTCACGCAACAACGGAGCAAGAGAGCCGCAAGGGGCTTGTAAATCTGCCCCTACAGACTCAAGTCCAGTCCTTTCTTTGTACACCTGACAATAAGAAGAAATAGTGGTGGTGGATTGATAGTTTGAGTATTTGAATGACTGGTTAATGTAGTAGGAAACTTTTTAGTGTTGTCACTGATCTGCAATCACAATGGAGTTTGTATGTCACTTCGCGTGCTGCGGACTGCTGCCTGCCAGTCCTAGGCGAACCTTTTTAGTACTTTGTTTAGTGAGTTACATAACTTTCCAAGTCGATGGTCCGCAAATCAAGCAATACTAATATCGTAGTAGACCACATGAGATAGGTCAATATATCCCGTGGAATGGTTGTCTATTTGCTATTTCGCCAAAATATTTTGTTATTGTTCTTTTGAAATGTTTGAGTTGGTTGACAACAATCATCCATGTTTTCGGGTCTTTCTTTCTTTCATGTTGTACATCAGCTGCCCCCAGGGGCAAGAGGACAGAGGAGGAGGTGGTTGCTGCTGCTGTTGTAGAAGACCAGAATCGATCAGTCGAGGGCTCCTTTGCTGGCCCCAGTAAGTTTTCATTTTAATATAGAGTACCTATTTTTTCCTAGCGTTCCTCATTAGATTTTTTCTAAATCGTCTTTGATCTTCTTGTAGACTGTATCTAAATTCTTATCCTGCCTCTACTATGACTCCCTGTGGTATTACTAGATTATTCTTATTAGTCTGTCTGTGTAGCTAAAAGTTGGCAAAAGGTGTCAAACGAAACTCCCATTCTAGTCATCAATAGCTCTATGAACTGAGTGCAGTCCTCTGGGATTGTCCATAATGTCTCTTCAAGTCTTCAAAATGTTTATGCTTTGACAATTCCCAACAATAAAATGAGAATGACCACCAAGAAAGAATAAGATACTACTTTACTTTTGGTTTGGATAGGAGGACAATCCATACTACTACTGTTGCAGGGACAAATCTGCACAAACAGAACTATGGACACTAAATAGTGCATTGTTTATCAATTATAATAGGCACAGGTAGACTTTCCACATACCTCAGTGATAACAGACTTTGAAGAACCCCCAATCTCCTTACTGACTAGATAGTGTGGCAGAGTCATTTAGCTCCCGAATTCATCGATGATTGATCACCAATGATGATTATCCAACGCAGGACAAGAGTACGGAGTCAGAGTCCAGAAGTGTCAGAGGCACGGACTCATGCGTGCAAATTCCAAAACCTTTTGCTCAGTCACTCTTGACCAAAAACCACAGAGTCTATTTAAGTTTTAAAGCTTTATTAAAAGTAAAAACATTTATTAAAAATCAAGTTTGTCATAAAACATAAACGGTTGATTAAAAATGGAAAAGTGCTTAGTGATTTATTTCACACATTTTTTGTGGGCGAGCCGAGCCCTCACCTGGTTTGAACTTTAATTTTTCTTTTTGGTGCTGAATCGTTGGTCACTCCGTCCTAGTGATGATGATCTGATCTTGCACTTGTTCTTAGAAGTGAAGCTTCTGTCTGTTATGAGAAAAATGGTGCGTGTTAAAAAGCAAGCATTCATCAGTTGTGCCAAAAAGTGCAGCAAGACAACACCCTTCCCTGGAAAAAGGGACATTTTTACTTTAGAGTAGACAGTCACAAATTATTAGATTGGTTTCTGTATTCACATTTCTTCATTCCTAGACAAAATACTAGTGAGTGGTGTACGTCTATGACATCTAACATTCTTAAATGTACTTTGTAGGTGGAACATCTGGTGCTGGGGCCAGCGCGGAAGTGGATGAGGACACTTCTGGGGAAGAGGCGGTGCAAGTGCCGGAGGAAACTGCTGTGAGGGTTGCCACGGTAGTGGCGGGCAGTGGTAAGCTCTTATATTCCTTACTTATTGAGATTGCAGACTGCAGAGTGTGCTCTCTGCACGGGTGTAGTATATATGTTGTACAGTTAAGTTACTATACTGTTAAGAAGACTTTCAAATTTAGAACAAAGTTTTTATCAACCAGGTAGTAGCCTCCTCTAAATGTACTTCAACTCAGCGGTGATTTTTTTTTTGAGAATCCTAATCAGATCTGAGATGAACTTGATGGATGGGATGAACGAAAAGCGAAAGAAGGGTGTAAGTAAGTGTGGAAGGACGAGCAAGTTAAAAGTAATGATGACTGACAAAGAAGAATGATACGTGTTTGATTGGTGCCCGAGGTGGCTGGGAAGGAATATGATGCATGGCTGGGTGAAGGATGAAGCAAGGATGGGTGGAAGGAGAACAGCCTTGGTGGGTGAAACAGAAACTCTATGTGTGCGCAATATATCCTTTGGTTGAAATTCAAATGCAAGTCAAGCACGGATGTATGGCTTGCGGTTTCCCAAATAAAATGAAAAGGTTGTTTTCCCGTGAGAGAACATAAGGTTTGTCCAGGTGAGAGACATGTGTAGAAGAATGATTGACATATAGTTTGAATGGATGGATGCCTGGATCATGGTACTATCTGACTCTTAGATAGCATATGTGTATCTAGAGAGAGTAGACGGTCACTGGATGAACTAAGTGTTACATTGAAGAGCATGTAACACCGCACCCGCACGTCTGTTCCAGTGTAGGAAAGGCAAGGAAAAGAAGTTTTAATTTTGTCCGAATACTACCATGAATAGTAGCAGTAGTTTGTATCGCAAGCACAGCATATATCCGGCTATTACGATGGCCACTCACTACCTCTGTTAATAAGTTTAGTAGAACTCGGTCATCCATGTGTGGATGTATCACTGTTCACTCAATAAAAAGCAAAGCACCTAAAGTCATCCCATATGTAAGCAAATACATACCATGTGCAGTGATAGATAATCAGATTATTTATCTTCTTCATTTTCCTTTTCTAGTATTCATTGGCACTGTAGGGTGAAAGTTAAATTAATTAAGCAGTAGCCCTTGTAACAGAGTATTCTCAGTGCCACCCGTAATAGAAAAGTAAGAGCATCACCACCTCCATGTACTGGACCGGTACAGTAACGCAATTCTGTCTCACTCATCATGGCAGGCGTCTGTTTTTCTCGGGTGCAAGTTGACTGCGCTGGCATTATGCCGGCTTGCAGAAGTTAACGTACCAACTTTGCTAAACAAGAGAGAAGAAGAAGAATAAGACTAGTGTACTGTCATAGTCGACTCTAATGGAGTGAGTCCATAGTGCTCGTAGAATTGATTCCTTAAACTCCCACTAATGTTAGAGCAAGGATGAAGAAGTGGCAGGTTAGATAGATACTGGCCACAATAGTTATGTACTGCGCTTGCAAGTTGCTAGTTCTACTGTGACACAACTTTCTGCTGAATCATTTTGTGTTATTCTTAAAGAGCATTGGTTACAGACTATGTCTTTCTTTCTTCTTATAGATGCTCCTTCCAAACCAACACGGAAGGAGCTGGCTAAAAGGGCCTGGCAACGGAGGCTGGAGGCCACTGTCGCCGAATATCGGCGGCTGGTGGCCCAGGAGGAGGGGGACGGACACGCAGTCGACCACAACATCGACCGGTACAGCTGCATCCTCCTCCGCGCTCCCTGGGTCAGACAGTCAGCGCAGGTCTCCAGCGGTACGGAGCCGAGGTCCCGCAGCCACCCGACAACGCCGAGCAGCAAAAAAATCAGCTGCCCCCCACAGCAGTACCAAAAAAAGATTGCACCGCCTTTCACTGAGGGTGTCCTACCTCGAGCAGGAGCTGCTCAACACCAAAACCCTGCTCGAGACCCTCCGCAAGGAGCATGCCGACCTGGCCCGAAAAGTCAACAGCTGCCAGCAATAGGAGGAGACTGTCCCTTGCCCCTTTTTTTTAAAGACTTCTGAGGGGTGGGAATTGGGAGATGGGTTTTCTACTTTTTTGGACTTAGTTTTCACGGACATTCGTTGGGGTTCGAGAGGGGGGTGGGTTTGGTCTTGCGGGAGATTATTTATGTTAGGGATATAAATATACTTTAAACTTTATCCTACCATACGTGTTTTTACTTTTTTATTGCTTTTGACTGGCTGGTGGGTGGAGGTTTAACAGTAAGTTTGTTTTCCTGAAACTTAAGTGGCATCTTGATTCAAGTTGTGTAAGTAATTGCCCAAATGTTTTCGAAACTAAGTGCCTCTCACAGAGTAAGTGAATTCAATAGTCCTAGGACCGTCAGTCTCTCGTCTCTCCTAATACTCCATTATACTACCTCCCCCCAAACGCTTATCTTACCTGTAATTTGTGTTTGGAAATAGGGCTAGGCACAGGGCTGGCTGCACGGGAAATGGCGATTAAGGTTGGCAATCCTGGGCGGATGAAATGTCATCATTGCGGTGGTACTAGTGGTGTTACACAGTGGCAGTTGCAGCATCTGAAAAAAAAGAAAATGAAACCTTGTTTGTCCTTACCGTAGCATTAGAACGGTACAATAGAGAATATAGCAGGTGACAGTACACTAGAGCAGTGCCACAATGTAGCCTAACAAATGGTAAAGTATTGAAAGTATAACTACTACTTGCGTTGATTTTCTTTGACATTGGCTACTACTACAAGAAATAGTACTGAAGGTGAAGGACACAGCAGCGTAATCATTTGCCACACCTAGGAGGAGGATGTTCTTGATGAGCAATCAAGTTGATGGCGCACATGAAAATCTGCTTTCATTTGCCAATAGTCATGGGTCTGTGTCAAGCTGAGTAAGATATATCCTTGGATTCCTTCACCAGCCTGTTGCTATGACCTTATCCTCCCCAGCAAGTGTGTGGAATTATTGCTGTCATTTAGTCACACATCAATCAAAACCACACAGCCCGGGGGAAGAGGGTTAGGGTTTGGAAAATGGATGGGAAAGGGTTTTTTTGGGAAAGTTTTGTTGAGAGAAGAAAAAAAACACAGCATGGACAAACAATAATTAAAGATAAACAAATCTTTGGCTACAAAGCTATCCATAAATCTTTTAAGTGACATAAAGGAAGTGCATGCACTACTGCATGCATGGTTACTGAAAAATAAGTAGTACTTTAGACAACCGTGAATGAAAGAATGCGACAGTACAGGGCTGCAGTAATTATGCGTTTTCACTTGCCTATCTCTGCACTCAGAGTAACACTTCATACATTAAATTAGGTTTGAAAAATAGCAGAAGTAAAACCTATACAATGGCTGTAGGGGCGAATTTAGAAGCAGAGATCAAAGAAATGCAGAGTCACACTCATAGAAGTTCACAGCAATAACATTACTTAAAAGATAATTAGAAAAGAACGGATACTGTATCTGTATGTTGTTGTAGTTGTCCTATTGAATTTGGGAAGTTGCATGCATCCAACCATTCCTCTTATTAGCGGGACTCCTCCATTTCATCTGACGCTCCGTCCATCAATGTTGGTGACCAGAAGAAACCCTGTCCTCTGCCTGCCTGGCGGATGCTGAATTGCGGCTCGCTAATGTGAAGCCTGACTTCATCCTTTTTTCCCATTGCACAGGCTTAAACCCGGCCTGTAGTTATTGATGGAAAAACAGGAAGTTATATTAGAACACCACTGACAAATAAATATAAGGTATGTACGCTGGGTAGTGCAAAAAGTCACACTTTGAGTTTCCTAATAAACAGTACAATATTTTTGAAATTGCGTACTCTGTCTGAGTCTCCTTTTGAAGGATAAATAAGGATGGGCGAATTAATTTAGCGGATCTTTCCCCTCAAGCTAAGTGTACTGTAAACTGTGTTTTAGAACAAAATTAGACCTTCCCAGCAGTGCTCCCAGACCCTTACTAAACCCAGTCGCAAAAATGTAGAAGACCCCCAATCAGATCTCAAAAACGTGCGATACTGCTACCTGTCAGAGGCCTAGTAGAAAATGGTGACCAAACGTACTTTGAAAGTAAAGTAGGCCCAAATCCCTCCTTACCCACCATGGATTGTATTCAAACCACTTGCAAGCAAGCAAAAGTATCCATACCCAGCATTGCTCCAAGACTCGCAAACCCCCCCACAAACACCAGGAACCCCCACAAACAGCCCCCCCGAAAACGGTAGAGTCAGCGAAATCTCAGAAAATGCAAAAACTTTTTCCCCAGGGAGTGTCTCCAAAACACTTTCTTTCGGGTATTAGACCTTTCCAGCAATGGCCCCAGAACTGTCAACCCGGGTGAAAACAAGTTTAACACCCCCAACAAGCCAAAAGGCAAAACCCGGGAAAAGCCACACTTAGAAAACTTTGGGCCTACCTGGAATTCAGGCCAAATGCGCTCTGCAGATAGGCCCTAACTCCCCTTTTCCACCATGGATTTCCTGTAAAACAAATGCAATCAACATTAGAATGTGCCAGCAGTGCTCACAGACCCCAACAACCTAAAAAAAAACAAACAGCACCCCAAAGACAGGCAAGTGATCAAAAGCGCAAAAACTTTTTCTGCTCCAATTTTTTCCAAACCACTTTTAGCCGGTATTAGACCTTCCCAGCAATGCCCCAGACCCATCAACTCACCCGCAAAGAAGTAGAACATCCCCACAAGTGCTGAGTCTTTCTTCATTGGGCATAATCCAGCCATCTGCTTTGAGGGAAATAGGAGTCTAGAGGAGGAGGATAGAGGAGCATGTTCTTGTGAACTTGTGAACCTGAGGAATGCAGACTGCGGCACCTTCAAATCAATAAGCAAATAAGTGAAGACAGTTCTGCTGATGGGCTTGTTTTTGTGATTAGGTGATTAAAGTTTTTTTTTATATAGATTTTGCAAAACAAAGAAAGACAGACACACAGGAATAAAAGTGAATTAGGACGAAAAAGAAAGTTAGTGATTCATTGACTCATTTTCAGGGCTCGGTGTCAGGGAAGAAGAGCTCGTCCTCAAACTCTGCTAATTCAGACAGGAGTAGGTCAGTTAACAGGGAAGAACTTCCCTCATCTAAGTTGGTGTCCTCCTCGTCTTCTTCCTGCGTGCATTCTCGTATTTTGTAATCTGGTGTTATGAAGTGCTGATTCATCTTGATCATTGTTAACCTCTCCACATTTTTGGGCGAGAGGCGGGTCCTTTTGGAAGTTACAATGCCAGCAGCAGCACTGAAAACACGTTCAGAAGACACACTTGCGAGTGGGCAAGACAGGTAATTTATAGCCAGGTTGGTGATCTCTGGCCACACATCTGTTTTCCCATGCCAATACGCTAATCGATCAATAGAAAGATGGACCTCTGTTGAGTCATTCAGATAGGCCTGCACCATCGACTCAAGGTTCTCCAGGGTTCCTCCACTTTGCTTACTTTTTTCTGGGACCATTTGAGAAGCAAACCTAAGCTCAGTTAGCCAATCCTCTTCTTCACACAATATTACTGTTGTGTCTGGTGCAGATGATACGGTTGCTGGTGTCGTTAACGGCTGAGAGGGAAAATCACTCACTTCTGCCACAGCCACAGATGCAGAAGTGGATTTTTTTGACTGCGGATGGCCTGCTGATGTACTGCCTTTTCCTTCAATTTCCTGCCGTTCTCTTTCAAACCGAGTGGCTGACACAGCTAGACAATGTTTGTACTTTGTAACATCTGCGGAAAGAATACTCTGCCTGCCACTGCCTTTTTGTACCATGGATCCAGAATAATAGCAGAAATGTAATGCTGTTCTGTCTGGATCGTTTCAAGATGTTCATCGCAAAGTAGGCGCTGTAATAACTTCTCCGCCAACTCAAATGCTTCTTCCTTTCCATCTTTTTCAAACCTAGAAGACACCGCCTTCAGTTGGTGCTCTAGCATGCGCAACAATGGGATAGCTTTTCCCAAATTACAGTCCTCCCTGCTGACTGCACGCGTGAAGACCTCAAAAGGATGAAGCATGTCTGTCAGGCTTTTAACTAGCTCCCATTGCCCACCTGTATCCTCATGTCTATCATAGGTGTACCCAGTTTAAAGAAATACTGATTGACTACCACATGCTGCTCATATAGACGCTCAAGCATGTAGAAGGTTGAGTTCCAACGTGTTGCCACCTCCTGGATGAGTGCTTTCACTGGCACTTTACGTTCATGTTGCAGGCACCTCAGCTGCTTCCGGGCCTTAAAAGAATGGTTGAAATGTGTGCACATTCTTCGGCAGGTGGTCAGTAACTCGGAGACTGGAATTTTTTTCACTCAAGAATTTTTTAACAGCCAGGTTTATACAGTGCGCCAAACACGGCACTCTGAAATAGTTACCCTTATCCATGGCCTTAATTACATTGGCGCCATTATCTGTGGAAACATAACCAATCATGCGTTTTCTTGGGGACAGCCATTCAAAGACCTTTGTGTTAAACTCATGCAAAATGTTTTCTCCTGTATGAGTTTTCTCCATGGCAAACATGGCTATTGTTGCATGTTTCCGAGCAGCTTTATAAACTTTGTCCGTGTCAACACCTGCGTTTAGCTTTGCTTTAACCCCTGAAAAAGAGACCCAGTGTGCAGTGATGCACATGTAATCAGTGGCTGTGCAACTGGTCCACATGTCTGTTGTCAGATGTATAGTGTGAACAGCACTCTTCTGCAAAGCTGCCCCAATCACCTCCAGCACATCTTAATGTAGTGCTGAATCCGCAACTCTGGCAAAATAAAACCGGCTAGGAACCTTCCATTTAGGGCAGAGCGTTGCCACCATTTCAAGAAAACCCACCCCTTCCACAAAAGAAAAAGGGAGAAGGTCCAGGGCTAGCATTTTAGCCAGCTTAGTGTTATACAGACGCGCCGTTGGGTGGTTGCGTTCAAATAGCGCATCTGAAAACAACATGCTTCTAATGGTGGGCTGGACCATTTTACGGGATGATGATGACTTCTTTGACCCAGTTACGCTCAGTGATGATGAACTTTTTCGCATTGGTGTCTCACTCTCTCCCACACTATTAGTTTGGCTCATATATCTTCCAGGGGGTGTGCTGCTGACAGAGGTACTGGGTGTAACTGAAAAAATGTTTGACGCTTCTTCCTCGTCATCAGCAGATGAAACATCAACGGATACAATTTGTTGACTTGCAATTCGGGCTGCCTTGATCTCCCTTAGGTGCGCATGCCATTTGACAGTGTGCTGTCTCTCAAGATGACCTCTCTGGCCTCCGGTACCATAGTTGGTACCAAGCTTACCACGACTAACTCGAACCTTACAAATGGCACAAATGGCTATGTTTTCCCTTGTTGGGCTAACACTAAAGAAGTCCCAAACTGCGGACTTCAAATGTCTGTGGGGGGCAGAGGAGGCGATACTCGGAATGCTGCTAATGCCAGATGAAGTGGAGGATGTGTGTTGCCGAAATTTAGTACATTGTGCACTTACAGCACCACTAATTGAGGAAATGGAGGTGGAGGTGGATGGAGGTCCCTTCGGCGAGAAAATATGGAAGCTGTAGGTGGTGGTGCACTAGTTAACTGCATTGGTGGTGGTCCCATTGACACGTCGCCAGCATCACCCTCAGCAGCATTTCGGGATAGGGTAAAAATGTCTGTTTGCTGCATGCCCGCTGAGGCTGGAGTGACATCTATGATGACTGCGTCGTCGTCGTGAGAGTCTTCATCAGCACATTCAGCAGGAGTATACGCCACTTCTTGTTAAGCGTCATCATCACACTCCATAACTGTGAGACTTTCGGGGACCTTCCTTTTACGCTTAGCTACCTTTGTCAGATCATGGTGTGCCTCACTCTCAGACAGCACTGGTGGTTCCCAATTTTCATCCATATCATCAGAAGGAAGGGGGCTTGAAGAAGATGTAGACACCATCCTTGATCTTTTCCTTGCTGGGGATCTGGAAGACAATGAATCATCAGGAGGAGTGGCTTCCTCATATGATACCTCGGCTTGAATGTCGATTTCCTGATGTGCCCCTACTTCAGTAGGAACAACTATTGTGGGCACTTGTGCCGCTCCATGCACCTCTGGTTGTGCCTCTCCTTGCGCCGCCTCTCCTTCCACATGTACTTGGGCTTGTACTTGCACATGTGGTTGTTGTTGCGGCTGTGGTTGTTGAACACTCATCAGATGAGTTACAACAACCTGTGTTGATTGAGTCAACATCACTGCTCGATGATGATTGAACAACTATACTGGCTGCTTCTGCAGCACTCAAGGGCTTGGACCTAAGTTGGCGTGGTGGTGGCGGCACTGAGCCCAATGGAGCGGAGGTGCTGCTCCCAGCTGGGTCCCCAGCAGACCCCGCTGCTGCTGCAAGCGTAAAAAAAAATTTCCCAAAAAAATGCGGCGGTCGGCACACCAGTCTCCTTGGTAAGTGGCGCCACTTGCTTCTTCTGCTCCTTACTGGCAATTTTCTTGCTACTGGAGCTACGGGCAACTTTTTTTGGGGCCATCTTCTTCAGATGTCAGAACAGCAGGCCGCAGTTGCACAAGTTGCAGAGTTGTCTGTGGGCACACGTGACGTTGTGCTGCACACACCGCAGCAGGACTTCTTCCTGGCACTGATGAGGAACGATGAGGCTGATGATTCGTCTTTCTGCACCTAAAAGCAAATGAAGCCAGAGGAACATCAGTTAAATAAATGTTGCATATGTAGCGCTTCAATTAATAGTTTGCAAGTAAGCATTTTTATTATACCCACCCCCCAAAATGGAAAGACCAATAAAATGCACCACTGATAGAGTACCCCTGGGCATAATGGATGAAAGCATGGCAGACTGGGTGCAGGCCTATGGCACAACAAAGCATACTGCCTGGCTTCAAAATGGCCCCAAGACCCCCACCCACATGGCCAGGCCCTGCCTGTACCAGTCCTCAAAATGGCCCCCACCCACATGGCCATGTCCCATCAACACCCCAAAAAATCAAAAAACACACAAAAATCACCACAATACAATGCCATCCATGCCCTCCATGATGTTTACATTAAAGAGACCCCACAGAAAGACTAGGCCCATGCACCACTGGGTACCCCTGGGCACAATGGATGAAAGCAAGGCACATTGGATGCAGGCCTATGGCACAAAGCACACTGCCTGGATTCAAAATGGCCCCTTGACCCCCACCACATGGCCAGGCCCTGCCTGTACCAGTCCTCAAAATGGCCCCCACCCACATGGCCATGCCCCATCAACACCACAAAAAATCGAAAAACACACAAAAATCACCACAATCCAATGCCATCCATGCCCTCCATGATGTTTACATTAAAGAGACCCCACAGAAAGACTCAGTCCATGCACCACTGAGTACCCCTGGGCAAAAGGCCCAACAACAGCCCAAAAATCGAAAAACACACAAAAATCACCACAATCCAATGCCATCCATGCCCTCAATCATGTTGAAATTCAAGACACCCCACAGAAAGACTCGGTCCATGCACCACTGAGTACCCCTGGGCATAATGGATGAAAGCATGGCAGACTGGGTGCAGGCCTATGGCACAACAAAGCACATTGCCTGGCTTCAAAATGGCCCCTAGACCCCCACCCACATGGCCAGGCCCTGCCTGGACCAGGCCTCAAAATGGCCCCCACCCACATGGACAGGCCCCAACACCACCCCACACAGTCGAAAAACACACAAAAATCACCACAATCCAATGCCATCCATGCCCTCCATGATGTTTACATTAAAGAGACCCCACAGAAAGACTAGGCCCATGCACCAATGAGTACCCCTGGGCTAAAGGCCCCAACAACAACCAAATAATCAAAAAACACATAAAAATCACCACAATACAATGCATTCCATGCCCTCCATGATGTTTACATTAAAGAGACCCCACAGAAAGACTCAGTCCATGCACCACTGAGTACCCCTGGGCAAAAGGCCCCAACAACAGCCAAAAAATCGAAAAACACACAACAATCACTACAATCCAATGCCATCCATGCCCTAAATGATGTTGAAATTCAACAAAACAGTTGCATCATGCACCCATAACTAACCCTGGTCCTACTGGATACTGTGGCTACCCACAATATATTTTATTTAATGTTCTGAAAAAGTTCTAAAATTGTAGTTGTAGCAACTGTAATGCCCCAAACAAACAACATCAACTTATTTGTGAAATTTCTAATCCAAAAGTGATCCAAAGAAAGTCAAAAAGGCCTCAAATCAAATATCCAGCAGCATCCACAAAAAGTAATCCTTCCAGGTCAAGATCCAAGTCAAAGTGACCAGGACATGAACAAAGCACTGGGAGGAGCCTGCTGGACAGGAACAGGAAGTTGGAGACTGTGGGGCACTTCCTTCCTCCCACCCCCCTTGCAAAAAAAAGTGCAGGCAAATGTCAACCTGAGGAGTTATTCTGATAAAAATCATCATTTTCAAGGTTTATGCTGCCTGCTGGTGGATTTCTTGTGTGAAATTGCAAATTTTGCAATCTCGCAATTGCGAGATTGTCGATGCCCGCCGCATCTACGTGTTCGCAAGTGTTTACTCCCACGATGCGTGATCACGGGCCTTTATGACGTACTCGCATTGACAAAATCTCGCTGTGCAAGCTGGCAAGCCGCGATGACGTAATCGCGGTCGACAAACTCGCGCGGGATCCCGCAGCAAGATCCAAAATGGCGCAGCAGACGCAAACATGGAGAAAAACAACTCTTCAAACGCTGAATGACGGTAAGTGAACGCCGCGCGCCGCGAAATGGTACAATATTGTAATTGTCAAGCGCGACCAAGCAAAAAAATCCGCTTCGCGCGAGTTTGCGAATTTTCGGCAAATTCGCGACAGTTCGCGGATTTCGAATTTGCCGAAAATCCGCAAATTCCGCGAGCGAAATGGATTTTACGCCCACGCTTAGTATGTTAGTGGCTCTCCCTAAATCGCACTCTGTGGCCCACGTTCTTGTGAAATTGCATTGGCTGCCAATTGAACCTCGCATCCAGTTCAAGGTGCTCTGTATCGCTCACAAAATCTTGCGACTTCAAGCTCCTGCGGGGCTTCTGGGCATGTTGAAGCCTTACCTGCCTAGTAGAGCCTTACGATCGACCAATCAAGGTCTGGTCTGTGTCCCTCGTGTTAGGAAAGCAAGGGCGGGGGGGGCGGTCGTTTGGCCTCTTGGCAGCCAAACTGTGGAACTCTTCCAGTTTGCATTCGCGCCATTCCCAATCTTCTGCCATTTCGCAAGTCCCTTAAGACTTGGCTTTTCCCCACATTGTGATATCCCTTGCTTGCTATGTTCTCCTGTTCTGTTCAGGTTTCTGGTTGCACTGGGAAGCCTCGTTGCTGAGGCAGCCATGCGCATTATAAATCCTGTAATAAATAAATAAATAACTAGTGCAGCTATCATCATCGCAGGTTGCACACCGGCTCAGTGCTTGCGGTGCTACTAATTCAGTGACAAGTGAAGCCACGCATGTGGCGGTAGGCCCTCGCTCTTGGGCTCAGGCCTACACTGTGCAGCAGTGCACACAAAACATGAGGTGTACCAACCACCTGGACGGGCCATCACCGTGGCGGTGTTACTGTGCCAGCTGCTGTGCATGCGTTGCGAGCAACTCTAAATTGGCATAGAGCACATGCGCCTGGTCTTTTTTATTAGCAGGGTCACGTGTTCTGTGACACCTGTGCTGGATGAGTGTGGTGTGGGTGTATAACAGCAATGAGGGAGTGGCTGTGGCATCAGTGTAGTTAGATTGGGCTAGATCACGCATTATTGGGCTATATTGTTTTCCGGTGGTGCGGTAACATTTTGGTTTGTGCTAGTTGCTAGATTATAAATATATATAGTAAGCGTGGGCGTAAAATCCATTTCGTCCGTGGAATTTGCGGGTTTTGGGCAATCTCGCGATCCACGAATCCCGCAAATTTGCGCAAAAATCCGTAAATTCGCAAACTTCCGGATATTTTTGCTTGGTCGCGCTTGAAAAATACAATATCGCGCGCGCGCCGCGTTGACTTACCGTGATTCTGAGTCTGCCGAGTTGTTTTTCTCCCGGTTTGCGTGTGCTGCGCCATTTTGGATCTTGCTGCGTGATCGCACGAAAGTTTTTCGACCGCAATTACGTTATCGCGGTCCGCCATCTTGCACAGCGAAAGTTTGACAACGCGAGTACGTCATAAGGGTCCGCGATCACGCATCGCGGTGGTAAACAATGCCGAACACGTAGATTCGGCGCGCAGCTGACTTCCGGTGGGAGATTTGAACAGCTCGCTTTCCCGAACTTGCAAAAATTGCAATTCTGCACAAGAAATCCACTGCAGGCAGCATAAACCTTCTGAAAATCATGATTTTGATCAGAATAACTCCTCAGATTGAGATTTGGCTGCACTTTTTTGTGCAAGGAGTCCATTTTTGGGGGGGTGGGAGGAAGGAAGTGCCCCTGAGTCTCCAACTTCCTGTTCCTGTCCAGCAGGCTCCTCCCAGTGCTTTCTCCATCTCCTGGTCACTTTTCATTTGGATCTGGAGCTGGAAGGATTACTTTTTGGGGCTGCTGCTGGATATTTGTATTTGAGGACTTTTTGGACTTTGGAGTTTTTGGATCACTTTTGGATTTAAGATTTTACAAGTAAGTTGGTGTTATTTGTTTGGGGCATTGCAGTTGCTGCAACTACAATTTTAAAACTTTTTCACAACTTTAAAAAAAATATATTGTGGGTAGCCGCAGTATCCAGTAGGCCCAGCGTTAGTCATGGGTGCATGATACAACTGTTTCTGTGAGTTTTGTTGAACTTAAATCTCATGTATGTCATTGAATTTTGGCTCACTATATGTGGAATTTTAATTTTTTATTTTTGGGTGCCTGTAGAGCCACACCAGCCAGTAGGCCCAGGGGTAGTGAGTGGTGAATGGACCAAGACTTTCTGTGGGGTGTCTTGAATTTAAACATCATTGAGGGCATGGATGGCATTGGATTGTGTTGATTATTGTGTGTTTTTTGACTTTTTGGGGTGTTGTTGGGGCCTGGCCATGTGGGTGGTGGCCATTTTGAGGCCTGGTCCAGGCAGGGCCTGGCCATGTGGCTGGGGATAAAGGGGCCATTTTGAAGCCAGGCAGTGTGCTCAGGCCTGCACCCAGTTTGCCTTGCTTTCATCCATTAGGCCCAGGGGTACTCAGTGGTGCATGGACCAAGTCTTTCTGTGGGGTATCTTGAATTTAAACATCATTGAGGGCATGGATGGCATTGCATTGTGGTGTTTTTTGTGTGTTTTTCAACTTTTTGGGGTGGTGTTGGGGCCTGGCCATGTGTGTGGGGGCCATTTTGAGGCCTGGTCCAGGCAGTACCTGGCCATGTGGCTGGGGATCAAGGAGCCATTTTGAAGCCAGGCAGTGTGCTCAGGCTTGCACCCAGTTTGCCTTGCTTTCATCCATTAGGCCCAGGGGTACTCAGTGGTGCATGAACCAAGTCTTTCTGTGGGGTGTCTTGAATTTAAACATCATTGAGGGCATGGATGGCATTGGATTGTGGTGATGTTTGTGTGTTTTTCGACTTCTTGGGGTGTTGTTGGGGCCAGGCCATGTGGGTGGGGGCCATTTTCAGGCCTGGTCCAGGCAGGGACTGGCCATGTGGCTGGGGGACAAGGGGCCATTTTGAAGCCAGGCAGTGTGCTCTGAGCTATAGGCCTGCACCCAGCCTGTCCTGCTTTCACCCATTATGCCCAGGGGTAGTGAGTGGTGCATGGACCAAGGCTTTGTGTGGGGCCTCTTGAATTTAAACATCATTGAGGGCATGGATGGCATTGGATTGTGTTGATTTTTCTGTGTTTTTCGACTTTGTGGGGTGTTGTTGGGGCCTGGCCATGTGGGTGAGGGCTATTTTGTGGCCTGGTCTAGGCAGGGCCTGGCCATGTGGCTGGGGGACAAGGGGCCATTTTGAAGCCAGGCAGTGTGCTCTGAGCCATAGGCCTGCACCCAGCCTGCCCTGCTTTCACCCATTATGCCCAGGGGTAGTGAGTGGTGCATGGACCAAGGCTTTGTGTGGGGCCTCTTGAATTTAGACATCATTGAGGGCATGGATGGCATTGGATTGTGTTGATTTTTCTGTGTTTTTCGACTTTCTGGGGTGTTGTTGGGGCCTGGCCATGTGGGTGGGGGCCATTTTGAGGCCTGGTCCAGGCAGGGCCTGGCCATATGGCTGGGGGACAAGAAGCCATTTTGAAGCCAGGCAGTGTACTCTGAGCCATAGGCCTGCACCCAGCCTGCCCTGCTTTCACCCATTATGCCCAGGGGTAGTGAGTGATGCATGTACCAAGGCTTTGTGTGGGGCCTCTTGAATTTAAACATCATTGAGGGCCTGGATGGCATTGGATTGTGTTGATTTTTCTGTGTTTTTCGCCTTTTTGGGGTGTTGTTGGGGCCTGGCCATGTGGGTGGGGGCCATTTTGAGGCCTGGTCCAGGCAGGGCCTGACCATGTGGCTGGGGGACAAGGGGGCATTTTGAAGCCAGGCAGTGTGCTCTGAGCCATAGGCCTGCACCCATTAAGCCCAGGGGTAGTGAGTGGTGCATGGACCAAAGCTTTGTGTGGGGCCTCTTGATTTTGAACATCATTGAGGGCATGGATGGCATTGGATTGTGGTGATTTGTCTGTGTTTTTCAACTTTTTGGGGTGTTGTTGGCACCTGGCCATGTGGGTGGCGGCCATTTTGAGGCCTGGTCCAGGCAGGGCCTGGCCATGTGGCTGGGGGACAAGGGGCCATTTTGAAGCCAGGCAGTGTGCTCTGAGCCATAGGCCTGCACCCAGCCTGCCCTGCTTTCACCCATTATGCCCAGGGGTAGTGAGTGGTGCATGCACCAAGGCTTTGAGTGGGGCCTCTTGAATTTAAACATCGTTGAGGGCATGGATGGCATTGGATTGTGCTAATTTTTCTGTGTTTTTTTTACTTTTTGTGGTGTTTAACTGATGTTCCTCTGGCTTCCATTGCTTTTAGGTGCAGAGAGAACCACCAGTGCCAGGAAGAAGTCCTGCAGCGGTGTGTGACGTCACGTGTGGCTACAGACAAGACAACTCTGCATCTCGTGCAACTGCGGCCTGCTGTTCTGACATCTGAAGAAGATGGGCCCAAAGAAAGGTGGCCGTAGCGCCTCAGTGAAAAAAGTTGCCACTGCCAGTAAGAAGGAGCAAAAGAAGCAAGTGGCACCACCTACCAAGGAGACTGGTGGGCCCACCGACACCTTTTTTGGGAAAAAAAACTACGCCTGCAGCAGCAGCGGTGTCCGCCGGTGACCAAGCTGGAAGCAGCACCTCCGCTTCTTTGGGCTCAGTGCCACCACGCCAAGTTAGGTCCAAGACCATGAGTGCTGCTGAGGCAGTCACTTTAGTTTCTCAATCACCATCGACCAGTGATGTTGGCTCATCACAAGAAAGTACCATCCAATCAACGCCGGGTGTAACTCAACGAGTGTTCAACAACCACAGCCGCAACGACAACCACAGGTGCAACTAGTACAAGCGCAAGTACATGCGCAAGGAGAGGCGCAAGTACATGCGCAAGGAGAGGTGCAAGTACATGCGCAAGGAGAGGCGCAAGTAGAAGCGCATGGAGAGGTGCTTGGAGAGGAGCAACTAGAGGTTCATGGAGCGGCACAACTGCCTACATCGCTTGTTCCTCCAGAAGTAGGGGCACATCAGGAAATTGAGATTCAAGCGGAGGTATCATCCGAGGAAGCCACTCCTCCTGATGATGATCCATTGTCTTCCAGGTCCCCAGCAAGAAAAAGGTCAAGGAGGGATACTACTACTACAAGTTCTTCTTAAAGCCCCCTTCATTCTGATGACCTTGATGTTGATTGGAAGACGGCTGTAATGCCAGAAACCGGTCCTCGGAAGCTTGTTTCCGGTCCAGGGAAGGCATGGCTTGGCAGGTCTGGCTGGACTGTTCCCATGAGGCACAGGGTCAGACTGATTTGCATATAGCCATGTCTGAACTGGGGTGGCAGAGTGGGCTAAAGAACGGTGATGGATCATACCCAGATCTTTTGACTGGGTGTGAGTGTTTGATTGGTTCTGATGCTCCGTCCATCACCACCCCCTTTTGTACCGTTTGATTAGAACCCAGCAATGCAGTCTGAGAGTGAGGCACGCCAAGAGCTGACAAAGGTAGCTAAGCCTAAAAGGAAGGTTCCCGCAAGGCTTTGACTTAATGGTGATGACGACGAACAAGAAGTGGTGTCTTCTGCTGCTGATGAACAGTCTGACGACGACCCAGTCATCACAGTCGTCACTCCAGCCCCAGCAGGCATGCAGCAGATAGACATTTTCACCCTATCGCGAATTGCTGCTGAGCGGGATGTGGGCGGCTTGGCACTGGTACTACCACCAACAAAGTTAACTACTACACCAACACGACCTACAGCTTCCATATTTTCTCGTCAGAAGGGACCTGCATCCAGCTCGACCTCCATTACCTCAAGTAGTGGTGCTGTAAGTGCACAGCAGAGTCAAATTCAACCACGCCCATCCTCCACTTCATCTGGCATTGAAAGTAGCACCTCCACCACCAGCAGATATCTCCAGTCCCCAGTTTGGGACTTCTTTAGTGTTAGCAAAAAGGCTGAAAACATGGTTGTTTGTTCGATTTGTAAAACTGTAGTTAGTCGGGGTAAGCTTGGTACCAACTATGGTACTGGAGGCCAGAGAGGTCATCTCCAAAAACACCACACTATCCGGTGGGAGGCGCACCTGAGGAAGATCCGAGAAGCCAAAAGTAGAACTGATCCAAATGTATCCATTCACATTCCATCTGATGATGACGAGGGGCTGATCATGCAGGGGAGAAGTCAAGAACCGACCAACATTTTTTCTGGTACACCCAGTTCCCCTGGCAGCAGCACTGAAGTGGTAGCGCCCACACCCTCTACCCCTGCAACATGTGAGGCACACTAAGAGTCTTGGAGAGACACCAATGCGAAAAAGTACATCAATGAGCCTAACTGGTTTGAAGAAGTCTGCATCATCATCACGTAAAACGGTCCAGACCACCATTAGCAGAATGTTTCGGTCGGATGCGCCATTTGAACGCAACCACCCAACGGCACGTCTGTATAACGCAAAGCTGGCTAAAATGCTAGACCTGGACATTCCTAGAATTTGTGGCAACAGTCTGCCCTAAATGGAAGGTTCCTAGCCGGTCCTATTTTGCCAGGATTGTAGTTCCAGCACTACATCAAGATGTGCTGGAGGTGATTGGCGCAGCTATTCTGAAGAGTGCTGTTCACACTATCCACCTGACAACAAAGTGGACCAGTTGCCAAGCCCTTGATTACATGTGCATCACTGCACACTGTGTCTCTTTTGCAGGGGTTAAAGAGAAGGTATCTGCAGGTGTTGACACGGACACAGTTTTTCAAGCTACTCGGAAACATGCAACAGTAGCCATGTTTGCCATGGAGAAATCTCACACTGCACCTAACCTTTTGGAGGAGATTCACAGGAAGGTCTATGAATGGCTGCATCCAAGAAATCGCATAGTTGGTTATGTTTCCACGGATAATGGCAGTAATATAGTTAAGGCCAAGCAATATGGTAACTACTTCAGAGTGCCGTGTTTGGCGCACAGTATTAACATCGTGGTGCAAGATTTCTTGAAAAGAGAAAACACAGTCAGCAAGTTACTGACCACCTGCCGAAGAATCTGCACACATTTCAGCCATTCTTTTAAGGCCCGGAAGCAGCTGAGGAGCATTCAACATGAATATAGACTGCCAGTCAAAGGACTCATCCAGGAGGTGGCAACACGTTGGAACTCAACCTTTTACATGCTTGAGCGTCTGTCTGAGCAGTGGGGGCTAATAAATGATTATGTCTATAAGCTGGGTTATACTATGAAAGACATGAGGCTAGAGTTGGAGGAATGGAAGCTAGTTGCAAGCCTGACAGACATGCTTCGTCCTTTTGAGGTCTTCACGCGTGAAGTCAGCAGGGAGGACTGTTCTTTGGGCAAATCTATCACATTGTTGGTCATGCTAGAGCACCAACTGAAGGCGGTGTCTTCAACGTTCCGAGATGATGATGAAAAGCAAGACGCATATCAGTTGGCGGAGAGGTTATTAAGCCGCCTAGTTGACAATGAAAGGCTTAAAAACATACATACAGAACAACATTACATTTGTGCCACTATTCTGGATCCACGGTACAAAAAGGCAGTGGCCAGCAAAGCATTCATTCCTTTTAATGAAGCAGATGTTTCAAAGTACAAACATTGGCTAGCTGTGTCAGCCACTCGGTTCGAAAAAGAGCGGCAGAAAATTAAAGGAGCCGGCAGAAGTACAACTGAATCAGCAGGCCATCCGGCATCAAGTTCCACTTCTGAATCTGTGGCCGAATGGAGTCACTTTCCCTCACAGTCGTTAACGACACCAGCAACCGTATCATCATCCTCACCTGCACCAGGCCCAGCCATAATATTGTCGGAAGCGGATTGGCTAACTCATCAAGGGTTTGCTCGTTCCAGTGATGCAAAGGCCACAGATGGTACGCAAAGTGGAGCAATCCTGGAGAACCTTGAGTCGATGGTGCAGGCCTATCTGGATGACCCAACAGAGGTCTTTCTTAATCATAACCCATTGCTGTATTGGTATAGGAAAAGGCCTCTATGGAGACTGATCACCAACCTGGCTCTAAATTATTTGTCTTGCCCACTCGCAAGTGTGTCTTCTGAACGTGTTTTCAGTGCTGCTGGTGCCATTGTAACTTCAAAAAGGACCCGCCTCCTGCCCAAAAATGTGGAGAGGTCAACACTAATCAAGATGAATCAGCACTTCATACCACCAGATTACAAAATACGTGAATGCACGCAGGAAGAAGAGGACACCGACTTAGGTGACGGAAGTTCTTCTCTCTTAGCTGACCTACTCCCATCTCAATTCATAGAGTTTGAGGACGAGCTCTACTTCCCTGACACCGA
Organism: Lissotriton helveticus; assembly: GCF_964261635.1. Lineage (NCBI taxonomy): Eukaryota > Metazoa > Chordata > Amphibia > Caudata > Salamandridae > Lissotriton > Lissotriton helveticus. Next base: position 51,978,429 of record NC_136062.1, on the reverse strand, counting down.
GGCCTGAAAATGACTTCCTTTTTTTTCGTCCTTATTAACTTTTATTCCTGTGTGTCTTTCTTTGTTTTGCAACTTTTACCACAACAAAACTCTAATCACCTAATCACAACAAGTCCATGAGCAGCACTGTCTTCATCTTATTTTCCTTATTGATTTGAAGGTGCCGCAGTCTGCATTCCTGAGGTTCACAAGTTCACAACTCAATCATGCTCCTCTATCCTCCTCTTACAGACTCCCCCTATCCATTTCCCTCAAGGCAGATGGATGGATTACGCAGAATAAATAAACTTTGTCTTCGTAGACGAGTCCCCTCAAGTGGGACTGAAATTACTGACTGACTACATGCTTGCTGATTGCTGACAGAGTTACTTCTGAAATTGACAGGAGAGGCTGCCCTGTGGACCCTCACTTTCCGAAGAAGATGCAGACAAAAAGTAGAACAGGTAATGAATAATGAGAAGATGGCATGCAGTGGACAGCAATGGCCTTCTGGCTCTGATGAAACCAATTGCTGTTTGTTTTTTGTGCATGAAATGAATCTTATGTCTTGTCTTAGTTATTATTTAATCTTTTACACAGTAGTTGTAACTCATGTCTACTACTCTGTTTTTTTTTACTTTGTTTAATTCAAATTGTACTTCAACTTCAGGGTCCACTATGTTGCATTTTCCAATATGCAAAATGTCCTTGGAGTGGACTCACTTGTCAATATACCATGATGATTGATTAAATAATATATATATCTTTTCTTTACAGTCACTCACTGGGATGGATGGATCATCAGCGTCGGTTTACGGAAGAACTATGGCCAATTTGTGAGTGGCAAACAGGTAAACCAGTCTACAACAACTACTACAGCAGAACTACATGTCTGTCTATTCGTGCTATGTAGTGGTCGAGGGCGAGGCAGTGCACTGTTGTTATTATGCCAGGCAGAGTCCACTCCACTCCAGACAGCAGTTCATGTAAAATTGGGGCTGTGTGGCTTGCTGCATACAATTAGATATGCTTTGTCTGTCTGTGACAAAGAGCCTAGGTATGCTACATCAGGTTGCTTCACTCAGTGGTGCCTGCCTTGACCGTCTGCATGGCCCTGCCTCAAGCTTGGGCCAATCATTTGTTATGTTTGCGAAATTTGCTGTTTTTCGGTTTTTCGCAAATCTCATGAAATTACCGAAAATTCGCAAATTCTTGAGCGGAACGGATTTTTGGCCCATGCTTGCGGCAGGGCCATGCAGACGGTCAAGGCAGGCACAACTGAGTGAAGCATCTTGATGTAGCATACCTAGGCTCTTTGACACAGACAGACAAAGCATATCTAGGGTTTAGGGTTCAGTGCGATTTACTAGGGTTTTTGGGTTTAAGTTGGTAGGGTTCCCGCGGAGTCTAGGGCTCCGATGCAGGCTTGTTAATAATGATGTTGGCAAGTTTTTAGGGGGATTTGGTGTTCTTTGGTCCAGAATTGGCAGAATTTTGGCCTTTTTTGGTGTTTTGCGGGCACGTGTTTTTGGGTGAAAAGTGAAAACTAGTCGTAGACCTTCTTCTTCTTCTTCACAGAGCGCAGTGGTTCGATTTTGTTCTGCCTTGCTGAGATTCTTGGGAATTGCTGGAACAAGTGTCCAGGTAAGTTTCAAGAGGATCGAAGTAGTGGAAGTGCTAAAAACAGCAATTTTTTGTGAACGGCTCAATTTGCAATGTTTTGGATATACCAGTAGTGCATGTTTTTGGGGGGCAGTTTGGGGGTGTTCTATATTTGTGGCGGTGGGTTTATGGGTCTGGGAGCACTGCTGGGAAGGTTTAATTTTGATTGCAAGTGGTTTCAAGAAAATCCATGGTTGCCGACAGCGTTTTGGCACAATTTAAACTGAGGCCTAGCAGTATTGCATGTTTTGGGGGGCTGTTTGGGGGGCTTCTAGGTCTTTGGGGGTGGGTTGGCGGGTCTGGGAGCACTGCTGGGAAGGTCTAATTTTGATTGCAAGTGGTTTCAAGAAAATCCATGGTGGAAAAGGGGAGTTAGGGCCTAGCTGCAGAGCGCGTTTGGAGTGATTTTGACTGGTAGGCCTCAAATTTTCTAGGTGTGGGATTTTTCATTTTTGCTTTTGGCCTGTTTGGGGGTGTTCTACTTTTTTGCGGGTGGGTTTGGGGTCTGGTGGCAATGCTGGGAAGGTCTAATATCGGATGCAAGTGGTTTGGAGAAAATCCATGGTGAAAAAGTTTTTCCAATTTAGCTCACTTGCGTGTTTTTGGGGGGTTCTAGGTTTTTGGGGGTGGGCTGGGGGGTCTGGGAGCACTGCTGGGAAGGTCTAATTTTGATTGCAAGTGGTTTCAAGAAAATCCATGGTGGAAAAGGGGAGTTAGGGCCTAGCTGCAGAGCGCGTTTGGAGTGATTTTGACTGGTAGGCCTCAAATTTTCTAAGTGTGGGATTTTTCATTTTTGCTTTTGGCCTGTTTGGGGGTGTTCTACTTTTTTGCGGGTGGGTTTGGGGTCTGGTGGCAATGCTGGGAAGGTCTAATATCGGATGCAAGTGGTTTGGAGAAAATCCATGGTGAAAAAGTTTTTCCAATTTAGCTCACTTGCATGTTTTTGGGGGGTTCTAGATTGTTGGGGGTGGGCTGGGGGGTCTGGGAGCACTGCTGGGAAGGTCTAATTTTGATTGCAAGTGGTTTCAAGAAAATCCATGGTGGAAAAGGGGAGTTAGGGCCTAGCTGCAGAGCGCGTTTGGAGTGATTTTGACTGGTAGGCCTCAAATTTTCTAAGTGTGGGATTTTTCATTTTTGCTTTTGGCCTGTTTGGGGGTGTTCTACTTTTTTGCGGGTGGGTTTGGGGTCTGGTGGCAATGCTGGGAAGGTCTAATATCGGATGCAAGTGGTTTGGAGAAAATCCATGGTGAAAAAGTTTTTCCAATTTAGCTCACTTGCATGTTTTTGGGGGGTTCTAGATTGTTGGGGGTGGGCTGGGGGGTCTGGGAGCACTGCTGGGAAGGTCTAATTTTGATTGCAAGTGGTTTCAAGAAAATCCATGGTGGAAAAGGGGAGTTAGGGCCTAGCTGCAGAGCGCGTTTGGAGTGATTTTGACTGGTAGGCCTCAAATTTTCTAGGTGTGGGATTTTTCATTTTTGCTTTTGGCCTGTTTGGGGGTGTTCTACTTTTTTGCGGGTGGGTTTGGGGTCTGGTGGCAATGCTGGGAAGGTCTAATATCGGATGCAAGTGGTTTGGAGAAAATCCATGGTGAAAAAGTTTTTCCAATTTAGCTCACTTGCGTGTTTTTGGGGGGTTCTAGGTTTTTGGGGGTGGGCTGGGGGGTCTGGGAGCACTGCTGGGAAGGTCTAATTTTGATTGCAAGTGGTTTCAAGAAAATCCATGGTGGAAAAGGGGAGTTAGGGCCTAGCTGCAGAGCGCGTTTGGAGTGATTTTGACTGGTAGGCCTCAAATTTTCTAAGTGTGGGATTTTTCATTTTTGCTTTTGGCCTGTTTGGGGGTGTTCTACTTTTTTGCGGGTGGGTTTGGGGTCTGGTGGCAATGCTGGGAAGGTCTAATATCGGATGCAAGTGGTTTGGAGAAAATCCATGGTGAAAAAGTTTTTCCAATTTAGCTCACTTGCATGTTTTTGGGGGGTTCTAGATTGTTGGGGGTGGGCTGGGGGGTCTGGGAGCACTGCTGGGAAGGTCTAATTTTGATTGCAAGTGGTTTCAAGAAAATCCATGGTGGAAAAGGGGAGTTAGGGCCTAGCTGCAGAGCGCGTTTGGAGTGATTTTGACTGGTAGGCCTCAAATTTTCTAAGTGTGGGATTTTTCATTTTTGCTTTTGGCCTGTTTGGGGGTGTTCTACTTTTTTGCGGGTGGGTTGAGGGTCTGGTGGCAATGCTGGGAAGGTCTAATATCGGATGCAAGTGGTTTGGAGAAAATCCATGGTGAAAAAGTTTTTCCAATTTAGCTCACTTACGTGTTTTTGGGGGGTTCTAGGTTTTTGGGGTGGGCTGGGGGGTCTGGGAGCACTGCTGGGAAGGTCTAATTTTGATTGCAAGTGGTTTCAAGAAAATCCATGGTGGAAAAGGGGAGTTAGGGCCTAGCTGCAGAGTGCGTTTGGAGTGATTTTGACTGGTAGGCCTCAAATTTTCTAAGTGTGGGATTTTCCATTTTTGCTTTTGGCCTGTTTGGGGGTGTTCTTCTTTTTTGCGGGTGGGTTGAGGGGTCTGGGGGCAATGCTGGGAAGGTCTAATATCGGATGCAAGTGGTTTGGAGAAAATCAATGGTGAAAAAGTTTTTCCTTTTTAGCTCACTTGCGTGTTTTTGGGGGGCTGTTTGGGGGGTCTAGGTTTTTGGATGGTGGGTTTGGGGGTCTGGGAGCACTGCTGGTAAGGTCTAATTTTGATTGCAAGTGGTTTCAAGAAAATCCATGGTGGAAAAGGAGGGTTTGGGCCTAGATGTAGACAGCGTTTTGGCACAATTTAAACTGAGCAGTATTGCATGTTTTTGGGGGGCTGTTTGGGGGGTTCTAGGTATTTGGGGGTGGGTTGGGGGGTCTGGGAGCACTGCTGGAAAAGTCTGATTTTTATTGCAAGTGATTTGAAGAAAATCCATGGTGGAAAAGGGCAGTTAGGGCTTAGCTGCAGAGCCCGTTTGGAGTGATTTTGACTGGTGGCCTCACATTTTCTAAGTGTGGGATTTCCCATTTTTGCTTTTGGCCTGTTTGGGGGTGTTCTACTTTTTTGCAGGTGGGTTGAGGAGTCTGGGGGCAATGCTGGGAAGGTCTAATGTCGGATGCAAGTGGTTTGGAGAAAATCAGTGGTGAAAAAGTGGGGTTTGGGCCTAGCCCTAGTTGCAGAGAGCATTTTGGCACGGTTGAAAGTTAGGCCTAGTAGTAGTATCGCATGTTTTTGGGGGGCTGCTTGGGGGGTTCTAGATTTTTGGGGGTGGGTTGAGGGGTCTGGGGGCACTCCTGGGAAGGTCTAATATCGGATGCAAGTGGGTTGGAGAAAATCCATGGAGGAAAAGTGGGGTTTGGGCCTATCCCTAGTTGCAGAGAGAGTTTTGGCACGGTTGAAAGTTAGGCCTAGTAGTTGTATTGCATGTTTTTGGGGGGCTGCTTGGGGGGTTCTAGATGTTTGGAGGTGGGTTGAGGGGCCTGGGGGTACTTCTGGGAAGGTCTAATATCGGATGCAAGTGGTTTGAAGAAAATCCATGGTGGAAAAGGGGGGTTTGGGCCTAGCCCAAGTTGCAGAGAGCGTTTTGGCATGGTTGAAAGCTAGGCCTAGTAGTATCTCATGTTTTTGGGGGGCTGCTTGGGGTGTTCTACATGTTTGGAGGTGGGTTGAGGGGTCTGGGAGCACTGCTGGGAAGGTCTAAGGTTGTTCTAAAATCGCAGTTTACACTTTACACCTAGCTTGAGGGGAAAGATCCGCAAATTTCGCCCACACAAGTTATTTATCCTTGAAAAGGAGACTCAGAGTACGCACTTTCGAAATGATGCTTGTATGTATTGCAAGTCTGTCGACTCTGAAACTGAAAGTGTTATTTTTGAACTACACAGCGTATCTTATATTTTTTTCTGCGTAGTGTTTTAATATCACTTCCTGTTTTTCCATCAACAATTACAGGCCGGCTTTTACCCTGTGCAATGGCAAAAAGGATGAACTCAGGCTTACAATTAGCGACCCGCAATTCAGCATCCGCCAGGCAGGCAGTGGACAAGGTGTCTTCTGGTCCCCAACATCGATCGACGGAGCGTCAGATGGAATGGAGGAGTAACGCAAAAAAGAGGAATGGCTGGATGCATGCAACTTCCCAAATTCAACAGGACAACTACAAAAACATACAGTTACAGTATCCATCTTCATTTCTACTTATCTTTTAACTAATATTATTGCTGTGAACTTCTAGAGTGTGACTCTGTGCATTTGTTTGCTCTCTGCTTCAATTCATTCCTCCATCCATTGTATACTATTTTCTTTGCTATTTTTTAAACTAATTTAATGTACTAAATGGTTCTTCTCTCTGAGGGCAGATGGGCACGTGAAATTGCGTAATTACAGCAGCTCTGTACTGTCACATTGTTTCTTCCTAGTTAGTACATTGTAGAAAGTACTACTTACTTTACAGTAACCTATCCATTTAGCAAACAACTTCATGCATGCAGTAGTGCATGCACTTCCTTTATGTCCCTTAAAAGATTTATGGATAGCTTTGTATCCAAAGATTTGTTTATCTTCATGTGTTGTTTGTCCATGCTGTGTTTTTTTTTCCTCTCTCCACAAAACTTTCCCCACAAACCCCATTCCCATCCACGTTTCAAACCCTAACCCTCTTCCCCCGGGCTGTGTGTGTTCTCATTGAGGTGTGAGTAAATTACAACAATAATTCCACACACTTGCTGGGGAGGATAAGGTGTAAGCAACCTCCTCAAATCAATTTTAAGGCAGCTAGATGAATCCTAGGATATTGTAATTCTGCTTAAAAAAAACAACAATGAGTATTTTAAAATAAATTCTGAATTTCATGCCTACCATCGATTGGATCCATCGTCAACATCATCCTCCTACATGTCAAGAAGACTTGTTGTTACACTGCTCTGTCACTGTTCTTGTTGTAGCCATAATCATCCATGCAATTCTTTTTTCCCCATACTTATCTTCAGCATTGCTTAGGCTACTGTTCCTTCTAATTAATCCTGGGCGTAGCACTTTGCTACGCCCACGGAGTGGACGTAGTGTTGCCTACTCCGCCATTTGCGAAGTAGGCGTAGCAGGCAACACTACGCCCACCCTGTGGGCGTAGCGAAGTTGCCCGCCAGTTGCCCACCTCCCGCCCTCCCTAAATACTTAAATACCATTTTAGAAAATGATTAAAAACCACTTACCTTGTCCGCCGCGTCCCCGGGGCTCTCTCTCGTCATCGTGCGATTCGCGCCGCCGTCTTGGATAGTAATGCGCATTTCTCGCGAGAACCCTTCCCCTTGCTTTTCCCGGCTCCCTTTGCCATGGTCTGGCAACATTGTGTGGCATACTAACAACTAGACTTGTGACCACCAGATCACTACAATGAAAATCTGAGCCATGTAGCGTTGTTGTCCTTCTCTGTGAGCGTAAGCGGAGTGGGCTGGCCTGGCGTATGCCAGTCCAGCATGAGGCTGTGGAGAATGACTACGGTGCTATGGGCATGACTCAGTGGTGAGCTCTATGAGGAATCAACTGATGCAGGCAGTGTTGCCAGATTGGACTAGATCACGCACAATTGGCCTACATTTTTCCCGGTTGTGCAGTAAAATTTTGGTTTGTGCTAGTTGCAAGATTATAAATATATATACAGCGCTCCAGCAAAGTAGTATGTTAAAGCGCTTTATTAGACAAATATTTACTTGGCAGCCTGCTGCAACATCAATTCCGATGCATTCACTGCCTGCTTGCCCCTCCTTCCTTAAAATAGCAATATTGGGCTACCTTGGGCTACTTTCTGGTTCGCTTTGGGCTATAGAAAGCCTAAAAAGTCTGGCAACACTGGATGCGGGTGTCCGTGTTGGAGTGCTGCCATCATCCGGGTTGCAAAAGCCAAAGTGTCACTCTGTGAGCCAAGTCCCACAACATAACCAACATGGAAGGTACGGGGGAATCACTGATGACATGGACATTATATATCTGAGTGTATATGGATGTTTATTGCACATTCAGTGGAGTGTTGCAGCTCTAGCAATATAGGGCCATGGAAAGTAGAAGTTTCAGTTTTTGGCACATGGAGGGCAGCCAATTAGAGACAAGCTCATTGTCGAAGTTAGGCTGCACCAACATATGTACTTATACAATCACTCGGCCATTCCTCACGCACTTATAAATTCACTTTACACTCTCCTTGCAGTACTCTAATGATCCAGTCTCTATGTACATACTTGTACAATGACAGAGACAAAGTTACATAACTAAAGTTTTCCCCCACTGTCAAAGGTAAGATGGTTGCATACGCTGTGCAGAGCACATGTAATGTGGCAGGGCCCAGAGGCAGCATGTTGCATACATAATGAACACACGGACACAGATAGATAGTGGAACTGGGTACGGGCACGTGCGCTCGACTCCTTTTTATTTCAAGGTTCACATGTCCAGTGACGTCTGTGGTGGATGCGTGTGGGGTGATTGTAAGCAACCCTCTGGAAATGGTTGGTGCTGGCAACAAGTACAACAGTAATCATTGGATCAGACACAGATTCAATCCTAAAGGGTCAATGATTTGTGCTGCACTAAGGTACGGGCACCAGATATGAAATAATATAGAAAAGATTCTATCGTATAGGGTCCATGACATGTGGTACAATGAGGTAGGACAGCAGATGTGAAATTATACACAAAATATTGTATCATAAAGGGTCCATGAGTTGTGCTGCACTGAGATAGGGGCATCAGAAACATTTAGCATCTGCGCAGCCAGCGATGATGCGTGGTGCGGGTGAGCCACACTGCAAGCAATGCCTGTTGCCTACTGAACTGCGTTATCTGCAATCTCGACTTGATGTGTATTGTGAGCCTTGCTATCGGTAGTGTACATCGGAGGCACAGACATCAAGGAATGCTTTTAGTCACTTCCTCTTGACAAAGTTTGAGGACATAGAGTCCTTCTGAGAACAGTTATAAAGTGCGGTATTCTGAAGCTAGAATCTGAACTGGACGTTCATCACATCGTCTACCTTTTCCAGTAGGGAACAGCTGTGGAAAACAATGAGCTTCCAAACTTGTTTCCCACGCACTCATGGGAGTTCCTTTTGCTTTTTTCATCTCGAACAATTCGATAGTATCTCATATCAGTTCTTTTGAATGTAGGGGCTATATAGAATAATGCTCATAAATGTCTTCTTTTCTTGAATTGTCCACTTTTTCTATTCGTCCACTAGAAATATGTGTTTCAACTTCTAAAGTAATTTCTTCTTCTTCTACATTTACAATTTTATAGTAAATATTGTTTTGCATCACATATAATGTAGCATTTTGGACTTTCGTGACATGTACTAACTCTTCCCATATTTTCCGACTCTTTGTGGGTACACCATTAACAAGAATGACTACAGGTTCAGTATCCTCTCTTTCTACACCAATAGTTTCAACATTTTTCTTAAAATCTAAAGGTAAATACACAACTCCTCCTTTTAAACCTCTTCGTAGATCTGTTGGAGGCAACTTACCTGTTTTAGGCTGCATACGAATTATAGCCTGAAAAGGGTGCACAGATTGTCTAAGGATGGCCTCATATGTATTTAAATCTGTAAGTTTAAGAGGTATAGTTACTAATTCTAAGTCATTATGGACAGCTCTAGCTGGCATTTTGTTTTCTTCTAATTTATTGGAAAAATATTAAGAAATACATTGTACAGTACGTAACTCAGAATGACCTTTCACAAACAGATAAGCAGCGAATTCTTTCTATTTATCATTGTTTTCCTTTTCACTTTTTAAAAGCACATTTACATTTCAAGTTTGAATTTTATAATGAGTACATCTAGAACAAATACAAACTATGGGGCCGATTAGGATGGCGGATGGATTGCCCCCGCCGGGCTGGCGGTAGTGTGGCCAGCCCAACAGTCCTTGCAATTTGAACCAAGTATTCACCAAGTGGAGCGAGCAGTTAAATGGATGCAAATAAACGTGCTGATCTGATCTTCGTGTGGCTTTGCTTCAATTTGGGGCTTTCTGTTTAGACTTTGACATATATATATATATATATATATATATATATATATATATATATATATATATATATATATATATATATATATATATATGTACATATTACCTACTGGCGGTCGCCAGTAGGTATATATAGTTAGGATTTTTTCCCTGTGGGATTTTTGAAAATTCTATGTCTAATAACTTTGGCGTTTGTGGACGGAATTGGCTGAAATTTTCAGGAAAATGGAACATTTTGTTTCTGAGCAGCCCCTGGAAATTTGGGGGGGGGTTCGTCAAGGGGGGCCGAGAAAAAAGGGGGGTCCCAAAACGTGTTTTTCCATGTTAATTTCCATAGGGCGGTTGGCCTCACTTTTAGGCCGAACGGCTGAATGGATTTGAACGAAACTTGGCAAAATTGTAGGGACTGTTAGCCCGATGTGCCTTTGCTAGGTCTCAATATATGTGCTCCAGTGGATTTTGAGAAATTAACGTTCAAAAAAAGATATATATCTGTAAGCGCGCTCCAGGCAGCTCTCCGGTTCGCGTACTTGACGCGTAATGGAACTTCGCGTAGCGAAGCTGATTGGCTCTCCGGTGTCTGTCAACATTCTAAACAGTCCGGAGTGGCCGCCATCTTGTCTCTCGGTAGGATCGAGAGACAAGAGGAGGCCAAAACAAAGGGGGGAATGACCATAAGGGGGCATAGTAGATCCTCCCTGACCCCCTAGGTTTGATGTGGAGGCTTTAAAAGGGCCCCGCAGGGCAAAAAAAAAGAATTTTTTTTTTGTTTTTTTGCGTGGGGAGCGCCCGGTCCGCGAACCGGGAAGCGTTCTGGGGAGCGTACTATAAGGAAAAAAGAATGATAGACTTTTCAAATACTGTATGTTAATTGATTGTTGGTTTTGTTGATTATTTTTTAATTTCTTTATTTTTTAAGCAATTATTTATTATTGTGATTGTGTTTCAAAATTTAATAACATTTCTAACATTTCACTGTCTGAAATGTCGTTATTTTCATTGAACATAGCTTGTAATCTCTGAGTGTGTAAAATGTCCTCATTTTGAAGGAGGTCATCTACTGCTTGCACACATTGCAGTAGTTCTTGGTCCCAAATTTCATCCATAAATTCTATATAATTTGGATCAATTAATTCTTGGCTGCTCTCTTGCAGGACAATTTGAAATGAAACTTTCTGTTCGCCTTCCATGTTGCCTGAAATTTGGATACAAAAAATATATATTAGTAGAGATAGGGCACTGTTGGGATTAATTTTAGATAGGCAGTTTTTATCAGTGAATTTATCTTTGGGCAGTGTATAGTATCAGAGTGGAAGTAGGAATATAAAAAAGTGTATGTGATTTAACGTAAGTAAATTCATAATTATACAAGAGAAACCTAACTCCATCCATAACTATAACAGAGAAGTCTATCTAAATCTATAACTACTACAGAGGAATAGTATATAACTATCAGAAAAAGTTTACCATATTAACTGATAGTGCACAATATACTTCAGTTTTTAAAATAACAACTTACCTTTACAAAGAAGTTGAAGTGATTAGTGAAAATCCAATTGAAATGTACACCAGGAAGTAGTAGTCAAAATGGCTGTGTTCCCTTCTCTTCCTTTAAATATATTCAGGTATATAACGAATCAAATGTCAGGTAAAAAAAGTAGAAAATGAAAGTAACATTTTCATTGGTTGTCAATTCCAACACTTCAGATGTGTTCTGTGAAGTAATTTACCTCACGGTATTTAGAAAGGTCTACAGGCTAAATGGCTAAATGGAATTTCAATCAAATTTGTGAAAATGGTAGGGATTGGTATGTAGTATGAGCTAATCTATATTTGGTGAAAGTGTCTCCAGTCGTTTTGCTGTAAATTACTTTCCCACCTTTTTTGATGGAGCGCTTCCCGGGGAGCGCCCCCGTACGCGAACTGGCGAGCGCCCCGGTACGCGAACCTGAAGCGTTACGGGAGTCCACCATTTTGTGTTTCGGTCGAATTAAGATACAAGATGGAGGGCAAATAATGTTCAGAATGGGTAGAAGGGGGCACGGTAGACTTATCTTGACCCCCTAGTTTTTCTGAGGGTGGCTGAGGAGGCCCATATGTGCGAAAAAAAACCATTTTTTTTTAAATTTTGCGAGGTTAGCTTCCGGTTCGCGTACCGGGTAGCGCCCCGGGGAGCGTACTTTGTTGAAAATTTGTGAAAAAAGTTAGAGTAAAATAATAATTGTGAGTGATCAGATGTAGGGTAGCTCTGAGAAGAGCTTTTGGGTTTATGGTACATTTAGGTACTTATAAGTAGGTACCAATGCACATTTTTAAATTCAGAATGAAAACTCTGTTCCCTTCATCTGAGAAGTGAACTCCATCTCCTCTGTAGATATCTTGCATGTAGTAACGCAAGTTATTGTTGTACACGGAGCCCATTCCATGGTCTCTCATGTAAGCTGAAACAGATTTGTTTACATGCTTCCTCGACTTCTCAATTTGTGGACAAAATTGGTTCGACCACCTCCATTTCTGTCTTTGGCATATATTTGAATATACCAAGGCAGTTTGAGGAAAAAGTGCCATTAATTGCTCAAAGGTGTCCTTTAAAAGCATTTCCAGACCTACTCCAGTCAAAGTGCCCAAATCATTACCTCCACAGTGCACAATTAACAGGTCAGGTTTTGGCAAATGCATAAAGGTTTTCACCAATGGTATCAATTGGTGACATTTTAATCCTCTGTGGCCAAACCACTTAATTTCCACATCTTGTAAATTGAGGTTAGATAAATTTCTGTTCTCAGCATACCTCTGAGCCCAATAGATGTAACTATGTCCAACAATCCAGGCAGAAAACATGGTGAGAGAAGGTTCTGCTGCAGTCAGATGAAGTGTGGCAATGAAATGGCAGTTGAAAAAATAAGAGTTTAAAATGAAAAAAAAATGTGGAGTTTCTGTGTTAATGAAGCATTAACAGTGATTGGTGGATTTTGATCGCTGAAAACAGAAAGTTAGGGTGCATGGATGAGTTCTTTGAAAGATGTAATTTGAATGGTCAAGCAAAAATCATTTAATGAAAGATTGCACTGGATACGCAGGTGCACTGAGAGTTCAGAGTTCAATTGAAACATTGTTGTGTGAACTTGCAAACACCAGAGGTCTTCCAGGAGGTGGTTGCTATGCAAAAAAGGCAGAGAGGGCAGAGGGGGGAAGGGTTTTGATTTGAAAAAAGTGAGGGAAGAGTTTTGATTGGGTGACATGAGAGATATGTGTGAAGAATTACAGCATTTCTGTGCTTTCTATAGCTGCAGCCTCTGGAGTGCATACCCTTTGTTCTGCTGAAGACAAATTGGTGTATTTCTGAGACTGTTTTGAAACTTATAAAGTATTTGCTAAGGTGAGAAAAGATTTATTTAATTTAGATAGAGAATAGTGTGCTTTAAGGAGAAAATTATGAAGAAAGTTGTGTTTTTAAAATGTTGCTTTGTCTCAAGTGTTTTACAAATAGATTTTGTTTCTTTGAGAAATTGTAATTGGAGAAAATGTGAAGTATTAGTACTGACAGGGTGTTTTTGTGCATAGGAGCTGTGCAGTGTTTTCAAATTATGACTTGAAAATCGTTTTTGATGAAAAGGAATGCTTTCAAAATTTATGACAAGGACATAATGGTGTCTGCTTCTTTATAAGGCATTTGAGTGTCTCTGATGTTATTTTTCCCATTTTAATTTAAGACCTTTCCCCGTGGTGCAAATTCCTTGTAAATATGCTCGCAACTGTGCTTGGAAAATTTAGATTTTGATTGTTTGAGTTACATAGCCATGTTAAAAGTGACCCAAAAATGCTGCAAAGGCAATCAAAAAACACTTTCATGTGTCTTAAGGACATTTTCAGTCATTTCCCCATGTGCAGTGTTTTCAAATTATGACTTGAAAATCGTTTTTGAGGTAAAGGAATGCTTTTAAAATTTATGACAAGGACATAATGGTGTATGCTTCTTTATAAGGCATTTGAGTGTCTCTGGTGTTATTTTTCCCATTTTAATGTAAGACCTTTCCCCATGGTGCAAATTCCTTGTAAATATGCTCGCACCTGTGCTTGGAAAATTTAGATTTTGATTGTTTGAGTTACATAGCCATGTTAAAAGTGACCCAAAAATGCTGCAAAGGCAATCAAAAAACGCTTTCATGTGTCTTAAGGACATTTTCAGTCATTTCCCCATGTGCAGTGTTTTCAAATTAAGACTTGAAAATCGTTTTTGAGGAAAAGGAATGCTTTTAAAATTTATGACAAGGACATAATGGTGTATGCTTCTTTATAAGGCATTTGAGTGTCTCTGGTGTTATTTTTCCCATTTTAATGTAAGACCTTTCCCCGTGGTGCAAATTCCTTGTGAATATGCTCGCACCTGTGCTTGGAAAATTTAGATTTTGATTGTTTGAGTTACATAGCCATGTTAAAAGTGACCCAAAAATGCTGCAAAGGCAATCAAAAAACGCTTTCATGTGTCTTAAGGACATTTTCAGTCATTTCCCCATGTGCAGTGTTTTCAAATTAAGACTTGGAAATCGTTTTTGAGGAAAAGGAATGCTTTTAAAATGTATGACAAGGACATAATGGTGTATGCTTCTTTATAAGGCATTTGAGTGTCTCTGGTGTTATTTTTCCCATTTTAATGTAAGACCTTTCCCCGTGGTGCAAATTCCTTGTAAATATGCTCGCACCTGTGCTTGGAAAATTTAGATTTTGATTGTTTGAGTTACATAGCCATGTTAAAAGTGACCCAAAAATGCTGCAAAGGCAATCAAAAAACGCTTTCATGTGTCTTAAGGACATTTTCAGTCATTTCCCCATGTGCAGTGTTTTCAAATTATGACTTGAAAATCGTTTTTGAGGTAAAGGAATGCTTTTAAAATTTATGACAAGGACATAATGGTGTCTGCTTCTTTATAAGGCATTTCAGTGTCTCTGATATTATTTTTCCCATTTTAAATTAAAAGACCTTTCCCCGTGGTGCAAATTCCTTGTAAATATGCTCCCACCTGTGCTTGGCAAATTTAGATTTTGATTGTTTGAGTTACATAGCCATGTTAAAAGTGACCCAAAAATGCTGCAAAGGCTTTAAAAAAATGCTTTCATGTGTCTTAAGGACATTTTAAGTCATTTCCCCATGAATGTAGGTAGGCCTCACCTTAAACAAACCTCTGGATAGGCCACACCTTATCGTCATCCTGAATTAATCATTTAAAATGCTAGGGACAGATTTATGATAGGTGTATGCCTCTTTTGCGCCACTGTGCGTCACTTTTGTGACGCAGTGGCGGTGCAAAAGATTTGCTATGTGGCGACAAAATTACAAATTGATGCATCTAGGAAGATGTGTCATGCTGTAAAAAAAACGTGCCACATGAAACCGATGCAGCAGTGATGCAAAAGATGCACCATGTTGCAAGACAGGCCTCACTTCATCTCCAACAAGATAAGAAGCTTAGGGATAGATTTATGATGACTGGTGCATCCCCAGGGATGTGCCAGTCATCCTGCGCCGCTGTTCCGCCACCCATGGTGCGCTGCATTTACAATGCGGCGCACCATGGGGCAAAAACGGCACAGATGCGTGACGCATCTGTGCCGTAAAGGTGGCGCATTGCTGGAGCTGCATCGCAAGTGCGATGCAGCTCCAGCAAGGCTCAGGGGTGCCCCATCTCCATTTAATCTGCAACCCTGAGTAGGCCTCACCTTAAACAAACCTCTGGATAGGCCACACCTTATCGTCATCCTGAATCAATCATTTAACATGTCAGGGACAGATTTATGATAGCCGTGTGCCTCTTTTGTGCCGCTGTGCGTCACTTTTGTGAAGCAGCGGCGGTGCAAAAGATTGGCTATGTGGCGACATATTTAAAAATTGATGCATCTAGGCAGATGTGTCATGCTGTAAAGTCCTGTGCCACATGAAACCTGCGTCAGTTTTCATATAGGTGTTTTGTTGCAAGGTATGCATTAATTTGCAAGAAAGCCCTGTAAAACTAACACAGTGAAATTTAGAAGATTTCACTGACTCAGCTTTATAGCATTGCTGAATCAAATCATTACGCCTGTTTGAAACAGGCATAAGGAGTGATGCACCATGCAATGTGTGGCTTGCTCCTGTGCATTGCAGTAGACATATTGCGCTTACGACGTGATTCCTGCAATGTGCTGCTTTTGCGGCACAGATGCGTGACGCATCTGTGCTGTTTTCACTCAATGGTGCTCCACATTGTAAATGCGGCACACCATGGGTGGCAGAGCAGCGGTGCACATTAACTGGTGCATCCCTGGGAATGCGTCAGTTAACATAAATCTGCCCCTTTACATTTAAGTATGAGCAGGGGACACAGAGTTGGTGAGGCTTATCCAAGGTTAAGAAGAGATGAGTCCTGTTCACTGAAAACTTGGACATAGGCCTTACCTCCTCAGCATCGCTGGTCATGGCTAAATAATAGCTGCAAAATGTTACTCTTGTTAAACAATTTTACTATTATAATCTCTGAGATTTGTCTCTTACTCTGCAACATCTCATTGTTGTTCTCTTTCTTTAAAGATAACGACAACATCAACCATGAGTGACAATCAGCAATCAGTTGATTATGACATTATCATTGAACTTGTAATTGAAACGTCAGTGGAAGTAGATCCATTGGATGATTTAAATTCTCAGGATGATGAAGAACATGATGAGGATGCCGATTTGTCAGAATTGTATGACATAGGTTGGGAAGCTGACGTGCTTGAGCCTATGGAACTATAAACATTTATTTTTAAAATTTATAATAAATGAAAAGTAAAAATGTAAACCGTTTGATTTATAATTAAAAACACCTTTAAAAACAGGTTATGTCTAGTGTCTTCAATAAAATATTAAAATATGCTCATAAAATTAGATCAGAATCACATATAAAATAGTAGAGGTAAAATGAAGAAGAATTCTATTCCTTTTCTGCTATTTGTGTATTATATATTTGCCAAAGCACTAAAAAATGTTCTATGTAAAAATGTGAAGTAGTGTGTTAAGTTTTTGATGACTGTTATTGATTTACTGTTTGGTAATAGTGGTTAATAACATTTTTTATTATATTTTACCACAGATTCAACTGCATATCATTTCAAGATTTCAGCATGCCAACCAAGGATAGACTTAAAAAGGCTGCAAAACGTCAAAGACAGCAGGTACATGAAATAATGCAGCAGTCCTCTACCAAAAAAACTTGTCAAGTCACCAAGAAAGCACCGGGTAAGAGCACAAAAACATTCATAAGAAATATTTGTAGTAAAAAAAATATTACTACAGAAAATGTTTCAGTCCAGAAAAAGAGAAGCATTTTAAACGGAAAGGAAAGGCCAATCAAAAATGTTACTGCTAGAGCAAGAGATAACTCTGTGCATGATAGTAGAAGGAAACAACAGTTTGGGACATTCGTAAACGAATGTTCCGCAACAGGATAATTGGCAATTTGTTAAAAAATATTAAGAAAGGTCAACAGAAAGTGGTTTTTTATAAGAGAAAAAAAAAAGTTGAGAAAGTTATTGATCAGGCATTTGAAATTAAACGTAAGTTATTTATTTTGATAATCAATAGAATTAGGAAGCTAAACAAGGCAATTTATGATTTCAAAAGAAATAGTAGATGGAAGAGAATAGTTAATCGTAGTAATTTTTGTGAAGTTTTTTCCGGAGAATGGATGCATAGTTCAAGTTGTGAGGCATTTTTTAATGAGGAGAGTTATTTCCAGGATAATGATTTGATGCATGCAGTTGACACCAGTGGTCGAGCTTATGAAGTGAAAGATGGTTGTCCAGTTGAAAAAGAAAAACTTGTGACAACAGAGACAGAAGAGGTGTTAGGTAATGAGGTTTTAGGAAGACGTCCTAAGGGTCCTGTGTACACCTGGAAGTGTAGTAGTATTTGCAGTGTGCGACAGGATTCCATCAATTTGCTTTGTGATTTTGTACGGACATTTAATAAGAAAAGTTTGAAGCAGAAAATGAAGTTGTTGCAAGAATTAGATCCTTGCAGAGTGAGAGAAGTGACAGGTTTGCATGGTCATTCACTGGCTTGTCTTTCCAGGAGAGTATGCCAGAGTGTTTTTCATCATTTCAGGATGCTAGCAGTGCATCATAATAAAGTGAGGAAATTAGTTAGAATGTTGTATTATGCTAAGAGTCCAGCAATTATGCTTAAACAATTATGCGCTGCTCTTTTGCATGGTTCTGAAATAGATGTGAAGAATATTTGTGAAGAAATTGAGTTTTGTTACTTTGGAAGTAAAGAGGAGAATGTTGAAATTGACCAAGAAGAAGAAGGTAATGTGGAAGATAGTGTACAGGTTTCCAGTACAGATAATTTTCAGAGGGAAATTGCGACGTTTCAGGTGAAATCAAGTGAGAGGCCTAATTTCACTAGTGTGTGTTGTCGACGCACTTATTATAAGAATCAGACTAAGTTAGTGGATTTATATGCAAAAAGTGAAAGGGAAAATAATAGTGAATGGAATGATTTCACAACATACTTGATGGTAGAAAATTGTTTTGATTTGGGATCGGATCAACGTGTGTGTACTTATTGTTATAACAAATTAAATCAAAACCAGATGCCTGCTAGAGCAGTTCATAATAATCTGGAATTGGTTGAGATTCCTTCTGAATTGAAGGATTTAAATACTTATGAATCTATTTTGATTCAAAGTATCCATCCCTTTCAGGCTATTGTAAGAATGGAGCCAAAGACAGGGAAATTGCCTCCATCAGATTTACTGAGAGGATTAAAGGGAAGAGTTGTTTATTTGCCTCTAGATTTGAAGAAAAACAATAACACAATTGGAGTAGAAAAAGTGGAAGAGGACCCTCTGGTTATCTTAGTTAATGGGGTTCCGACAAAGAATAAGAAAATATGGCAAGATTTAGTGGATGTTAGGAAAGTCAAAAAGGCAACATTGTATTTGAAAAAAAATAATAAGTACTATAAGAATATATATGTTGCAGAAGAGGAAGTAAGTGAGGAAGAGGATAGCGATTTGTGTGCTGGTCAAATTGAGAAATTAGAACCCTCTACTAGTGAAGAAATATATGAACATTATAGTGTTCATCCTTTGCATTCCAAGGAAGTCATGGGGAATGCTATTGAGTTGTTTCAAATGAAACAAGCCAAAGGGAGTCCCATTAGTGTTTGGGAGGAAAGTTTGGAAGCTCGGTGTTTCCCACAGCTTTTTCCAACAGGTCAGGGAGGAAGATATGATGAGCGACCTCATCAAATTCCTGCTTCTGAATACCGGACTTTGCGATTGTATGCAGGAGATGCTAGGTTTCGACAATGTATTCCCTATTTGTTTCATCTCCTGTTTGAAAGCGATCTGTCTGGACTGTCATATGCAGTGAACCACATCTTGAAAAGTGGTATACACATGCAAAACATCTAGGCAAGTGACTTTATGGATAAAGTCAATGTCCAAGACAGTATTTTGGATTCTCACCTGATTAATCTCATGGCGTGTCAGCGTGGTACTAATGAGTACTGGTACCGTCGTCATGGTGATTTAAAATGTATGCTGAGGAACTTAGGAACTCCCACATGGTTCCTCACTCTGAGCTGTGCCGAGTATGGCTGGGAAGACTTACTTGAATTTCTACGAGAGGCAAATGGAAACATCGAAAACATCGAATTCAAGACACCCGGAGAACTGTGTTCTTTGGATCCAGTCAATGTATGCCGGTACTTCAATCATAGATTTGAAGCTATGATGTCTTTCATCATGAATAAGAAGAATCCACCTCTTGGAGAGGTGTTGGATTTCTTCTGGAGAAAGGAGTACCAAGCAAGAGGTGCTCCTCACATACATATGCTGTTGTGGATCAAGGATGCACCTAAATTTGGAACGGATCCAGAAGACTCAGTGATGAGTTTCATACAACAGTATTCTACGTGTGCTGTTCCAAACGCAAAGGAGAAGAAAAGCCTAAGAGAAAAAGTTCTACGTTTCCAAAGCCATCGTTGTGGAAAGTACTGTCGTCGTAAATTCCGAAACAAGGACAAGTTCTACACCAAATGTCGTTTCGGGTTTCCACGACCGGTGATTTCTAAAGGAAGAGTAAACAGTTTGATGTCTTCGCTGCGACATAATGTGATGAAGAAATCACCGAAAAACACATACAATTTGAAGAGGAACGAAGAGTCCAAGTACATCAACGACTACAACCCAGTGATTTTGTCCATGTGGAATGCTAACATGGATATACAGTTTGTGGCTGATAACTGTATGGCTGTGGCTCGGTATAAGACATCTTACATCACCAAAAAAGAGAAGACAGAATTGAAGGATATGTGGGAGGACATTTCCCATGAAAAGAGCCTCAGTAAGAAGTTGTACAGTTTCAGTCTGAAGATGTTGTCGCATCGAGAAATCGGAGCTTACGAATGTTCTGACCGGTTGTCTTCAGCAAGTCTCTATGCCAAATCTAGGAGTATCGTTTGGGCGAGTCTTGGTCTTGCTGCAACGCGTAATCGAGTTCTGAAACCTGTGCGGGAAATTGAGTATTTGGCGGAAAAGGAGCCAAACAGTACTGACATTTTGAAGACCAACATGTTGGATAGATATTATCCAAATCGAAGCAGTCCCCTCGAGAATGTTTGTCTGTATGAGGTTCTTCAAAATTACATATTCAAGAGGAACATCAAAGAAGATACTGAGAAAGGAGTGTATGCTGTAATTGGAAGTGAGGGATGTCTGGTCAAGCAAAGAAAATGCCACTTGGTAAACCATTGAAAATTGAGTGGCGAATCTCCTGAAAAAAATGGAGTTTTTCTATTTAGCACTTTTGCAACTTTTCAAGCCTTGGCGTGCAGAAGAGGAACTGCTTGGAGATTTCCTATGTTACGAAGACTCTTTCACTGCCGCCAAGCAGACCATAGAATGTCCTGCTTTTCCCAAATATGTAGAAATGTTGAATGCGGAAATCGAGCAGGAAGCAACGATTGCAGCCGAGATTGCCAGAGACAGTTCTCAGGACAGTCAGAGTTCTGCTTCATTGAGTCAGGATCCACTAGGAGGACCTGTTATCGAAAATGAAGCTGCCACTGCCATGAATGAAGTGGAAAGAGCCATGGCACATGCTCAGGAGGATGCGGTTAACTTAGAAGACTTGGAAAGACAACTCAACGTTGAGCAGAGGAAAATATATGAAGAAGTTACCATGCAATTTGATCATGGATTAAGTCATGAGAAGAAAGAGTGCTCATGTACGTCGTTGAAGCCTGTCCGACTGCACGTGAGTGGAGAAGCGGGAACTGGAAAAAGTTTCCTCATTAAAGCAATTTCATGTTATTTGCAGGAAAGGACTGAGTCATCGGTGTCTTGTGTTGTCACCGCTCCAACTGGACTGGCAGCACATAACATTAAAGAGATTACTTTACATCGTTTACTGATGCTGCCAGTGGAGCATGAGAACAAATTACAATATCACAAGCTATCTGGAGATGCTTGTTGTGAAGTTTCAAGAAACTTGAGGAAAATGAAACTTCTTATCATTGACGAAGTAAGCATGGTTTCCAATGTCATGCTTGCCTTCGTGCATTTGAGAATGCAAGAAGTTCTCAAAACAGAGTATGATGTGTTATTTGGTGTTTTCGGAGATCTTCTGCAGCTGACACCAGTGAAAGGGCAACCTGTGTTCAAAATGCTCACGCATGAAGATACCAGGAAGTGCCTAGGGAGCATTGGCAACGTCAATATATGGTTAAACTTCAATTATGCTGAACTGCATGAAAATATGCGTCAGGCGAAGGATGAAGTTTACAAAAATATTCTACAAGATGTTAGAATTGGAAAAGTGACCGAGCATGGGAAAGAAGCTTTACATGCACGATTACTGTCAAATTTATATCCAGAACAAGATGTTGTGCCTGAGAATATTTTTCAGAAAATTACTGAGAAGAAATCTGGAATATGTTTGATGCCAACTCTTGCAGAATGTGCCATCTTCAACAACAAAATGTTGCATTTAGAAAAGCAAGAGATTGCGAAACTGGAAGCTATTGACAGAGTAGAGCATATGGGATCAACAATTATTTTGTCTGAGAATTTGAAATCCAAATTGGATTCATTAGAGAAGACTATATCTAAAACTGCAGGTTTTGAAAAGACTCTGAATGTGTGCTTAAACTGCCGTATAATTTTAAGAAGGAATTTACATGTTGAAAGAGGTCTGGTAAATGGATCAATGGGTAATGTTGTTGATTTTGTGAAATACAGAAATAGAGATGGAATTGAATTTTTAAAAATTAAATTTGATGGCATTGAGGAAGTACAGCTAATTGGTCGTTGTTCTGCTAGATTTTTGCTTGTAAAAGACTTATATGTTCGCTGTAAGCAGTTTCCTGTTTGCTTGGCATATGCGGTGACAATCCATAAATCGCAAGGTTTAAGTGTAGACAGTGCATTGGTGAATATTGGCAGTTCTGTGTTCAAGGAGGGTATGGCATATGTGGCATTGTCAAGAGTTAGAACTTTATCGGGATTGTACTTGATTGAGTGTGATGTCACAAACATTTGTGCGGATCTAGATTGTGTTAAGGAATACAATAGGTTGAGAAGAGAGTATGCGCCACATTTGCCTCAATATCCTTTGTTTGAGAAACGTGTGGTAGGCCGGAAACGAAGAAATGTGACCAATACTAGGGAGGTTGTAGCAAAAAGACGAAAAGTCGATGAACCTGAAATTATAAGCAGAAACAAAAAGGATTCTGTTGAAGATGTTGTTGGTTTTCAATTTGAAAACAGTTCTGGTGTCAACTGCTATGCTAATGTAGTGGTTAATGTTTTGTTTTCTCTAGAAAATGTAAAAGAAGAGATTGTGGTCAATTCTGATCAAAGATTTTGCAGTTTGTTAGATTCTGTGTTAGAGAAATGTAGCACTGATAGAACAAAAATAGAAAGTGTGTCTGAAATTCGAAATCTGTTAGACAGATGTTCAGGCCAAACACAATTCTCTCAAAATATTCAGCAAGATTGTCAGGAGTTTTTAATGTATATGCTTGATGTATTGCATGCTGAAGGTGTAGATGTAGATCACCTGTTTGGGCTTTCTTATCAATGGCAGCATGACTGCGAGAACTGTAGGGTATCAAGTACTACTAGTGTAGACTCAGAACGATTTATATATTTAACTTTGCCAGACAGTAAATCAGTCTCCTTTAATAAGCTAGTAAAAGCAGCTGATCATAACATGGAATGTAGCCAATGTAAATCCGAAATGATGTCAACATTATTTATACGAACATATGGCCAGTATGTCATTTTAATGTTCCAACGATGTAGGCCTGATGGAACAAAATTGACAACTTTAATTAAAAATTTTGTGGCTTCACAGTTGTCAATATCAGGAAGGACTTTTGTAACTGTAGCAATTATATATCATGACGGTCCTTCAATAACATCAGGACATTACACAGCTTATTTAAAGTCTAGAAATGGCTGCAACGATTCTGTTTTAATTTTCAAAAAATTGCCGTATGACCTTAAAAATTCTTACCTGGTGTTTTTAAAACCAAAATTTTAGGGAAAGAATCTCGGGATGTGCTCTGAGGAATTTCAAGAAGTTCTAATGGCTCCTACACGATTTGGCCTTGAGGATAAGTGTAGTACAGAGACATAACTTCTTACCATAACACTGGACGTCCTGGAAAAATAACTGCACTTTGAATGAGTTCAGAAAAACTATTTCTTTTTATAAGCTAATTCAAGCAGCCAATCAAAACATGGAGTAGAGGGAATGTAAGTCTGCAATGCTGTCTACTGTTTTATATTGCTTTGTGATTAAAAGTGATGTAGAGAATTAAATAATTGTAGTAGTCATAGAGGTAGTGTAAGTCTGCTTCATAGTAAGCAGTATCAGTGTCATAGGAAATGTAGAACATGAGTGAGCAAGAAGGGTAAGATATTAGTAGTCCAGGATTGTGAAAATGATCTTCAACATTTTAATTCTGAAAGTTGCGGAAATACAACATGACGGGATTGGCTTACAAGAATTCCAAGAGTTATAAATGGCTCTGACATGATTTGGCCTTGTGGAAACGTGTGGTAGAGAGCGAGAAGTCATTTATTGTATGTAACATATTTTTCAAAACGATGGAGGTTTTCTTTCAGAAAGTGGCGGGCTGAAAGTAATAACAGCACAACAGAGTGTAAGCTGTTCATAGGACATCCTTCGACGTCATGGAAAGTAAGTTAACTTTAAGGAGTTCTGAATTCTGATTTGTTATGTTGTATGGGTTTTTTAAACACAATCATTTTGATTGTGTTTTTTTTCCCCGCTGTTATATGATGAATACCTTCAAGTCACTGTTTTTAGTGAAATTTGATACATTCTGAGAACAGCAAAAATAAACCATTTAACATGTATAATTAATTCTGTACTGTTTGCATTTATGATGTACATGTAGAACTGTGTAGGAGGAATGGAGAAGGTGAGGCTTCTGTAAGTGTCAAAGTTGTTGCATACAATGCTCATATTCTACGTAGTCTTTCATATGATAGACTACATTTCCACAATGAGATACCTAAGCAAAGGAAACACAGGTGATATGATTGTGGAATGAGCAAAAAAAATTGCACGTTTTTCAATTATATTACCTGTGTTTCCTAACATTACACATCACATTGTGTAGATGAGGTTTAGGCCTGTTCCTGGAGACAGAGGAGGTCTGACATTTGTTCAAGAGTGCAGTGGACATGACTCACTTCGTTGGTAGGCCTGCACATGTATTATCTCCTCTGTATTCTTCAACAAACCTAAATTTCATCTGCAACTCAGAGTAGGACTTACCTGAAACAAATCTGTGGATAGGTTACACCTTATCGGCATCTTGAAACAATCATTTAAAATGTTAGGGTCAGATTTATGATGGCCGTGCGCCTCTTTTGCTCCGCTGTGGGTCACTTTTGTGTAAAAGATGCACCATGTTGCAAGATAGGTTTCAGTTCATCTCCAGCAAGATACCATCAGTTTAAAATGTATATAATTAGCACTGTGTAGGGGGCATGCAGAAGCTGAAGCTTTTGTAAGTGTCAAAGTTGTTGCATGCAGTGCTGCACTTCTTGGTACTGTTTCATATGCTGGACTACATCTGCACTATGAGATACCTAAGCAAAGGCAACACAGGTGATGTGATTGTGAAATGAGGAAAAGAAACTCCACATTTTTCAATTACATCACCTGTGTTTCCTAAGTTTACGAATGACATTGTGCAGATGAAGTTTAGGTCTGTCCACGGACATAGAAGAGGTCTGGCCTTTGTTCAAGAGTGAAGTGGACATGACTTACTTCATTGGTAGGCCTTCACATGTATTATCTCATCTGTATTCTTCAACAAGCATAAATTTTATATGCAATCCTGAGTAGGCCTCACCTTAAACAAACCTCTGGAGAGGCCACACCTTATCGTCATCCTGAATTAATCATTTCAAATGTTAGGGACAGATTTATGCCTCTTTTGCGCCACTGTGCGTCACTTTTGTGATGCAGCGGCGGTGCAAAAGATTTGCTATGAGGAGACAAAATTACAAATTGATGCATCTAGGCAGATGTGTCATGCTGTAAAAAACCCGTGCCACATGAAACCGATGCAGCAGTGATGCAAAAGATGCACCATGTTGCAAGACAGGCCTGACTTCATCTCCAACAAGATAAGAAGCTAAGTCTTCTGTAAATGTCAAAATTGTTGTATATACTGCTCAACTTCTATGTACTCTTTGATATGCTAGACTCCATCTGCACTATGAGATACCTAACCAAAGGCAACACAGGTGATGTGATTGTGAAATGAGGAAAAGAAACTCCACATTTTTCAATTACATCACCTGTGTTTCCTAAGTTTATGAATGACATTGTGCAGATGAAGTTTAGGTCTGTCCACGGACACAGAAGAGGTCTGGCCTTTGTTCAAGAGTGAAGTGGACATGACTTACTTCATTGGTAGGCCTTCACATGTATTATGTCCTCTGTTCTCTTCAACAACTCGAAATTTCATTTGGAACCCTGAGTAGGCCTCACCTCAAACAAACCTCTGGATAGGACACATCTTATTGGCATCCTGAAACAATCATTTAAAATGTTAGTGTCTTGCGACACTTTTGTGAGACAACAGCAGTGCAAAAGATGCACCATGTTTTAAGATAGGCCTCACTTCATCTGCATCAAGATACTGTTAGTTTAAAATGTATATCTTTAGGACTGTGTAGGGGGCCTGGAGAAGCAGAAGCTTCTGTAAGTGTCAAAGTTGTTGAAAAACTGTTTGTCCTTCGATCTTTTCCCTTGTCTTTTCTAATTTTAAAATACATGTTTTAATATTTTTCAAATGTTTGTTCTCTCTTTCACAGATTGAAAGTATAAAAATAAAAAGTGAGTAAGTTAACGACAATTATAAGGTAAATGTTTTGTACTCTTTTCGTTACATTTCTATCACATTCACCTACTATTAGTTCCACAGCTTCATTTCTTTAACCCTCAGTTTCCTGCCTTTGCTACTTTCCTCATTCCTTTCTCTATTACCTACTTACTCAACTCCTTCCACTCTTTTTCTCAGTCCCTCTCTTCTCATAGTTCCTCACTCTTGTTCACTCACACCGTCTCTATTACTCTTAGTGTCTTTGACTGATCACTCTTTTACTACTTGTTCATAATGCTTTCTCTGTGTAGTTGATGCACACTAAGGGGCATATTATGAACACAGCCAATAAAATTATTGCTGTTTTTATTGGCAGAAAACTGCTGCAAAAGTGGTTTTAGCTGCAGTTTTCTGCTGCAAAAGCGGCTTTAGCGACACATTTCTGCCGATAAAAGCTGCAAAACTTTTATTGGCTATGTTGATGATATGGCTCTATGTTATTTACATTTCTTTGCTGTTTCAATTAATCTTTTTCTGTTATTTTTTCTTTTCTGTTTTCTGTTTTTTCTCTCTGTTATTCCACATGTTTTAATCTTATTTTGAACATTCACTCACATTCTCCAAGAAACTCTTCTTTGTTATTGTTCTACTCTCTTTTTTTTCTTTCACTTCCTTATCTATTTTGTTTTTCACAATTATACCCTCTTCCATCTTTTCTTCGGTAAATAGATCTAGTAAACAGTATCTCTGGTTTACTCCCTATAGCTGTCTTTCTTTTAACATTACTCTCTGTTTACTTCCCTTATACTTACTCTTCTTTTTAAAAAAAAAAAATTTTTTGGTTCGCTCCCGGTTCGCGAACCGGGAAGCGAACGGGGAAGCGAACCAAAAGAAATAGAGCTTGCCAGAGTGCTAAACATTCTAGCAATTTTTTTTGAAAGGGGAGGTAGTTCTGAAAAGAAGTTTTTTTTTAATGTTTTTGTTGTTTTATATATTTTTTTTATTTTTCTGAACATTTTTTGTTTTTTTTGTATTTTTTGAACAGTTTTATGTTTTTTTTTTTATTTTGATGGAGGGGAAACAACAAAAAACAGGCATTGGAAAGGGCTCAACAGGAGCAAAAAATGATTTTCATAAGCTAGGTTGATTAAGGTAATGCTCATATTGCCACATGACAGTAATGCACCGCAATACAAACAGGTAAACTTCATATGGACAAAGTTGTCCTGAATGTTTGGCACGGTTTCACGTGCCTCTGCTCCTGTCAAAGATATCTGTGATGATGACCTGGCCACAGGAGTTGGTGGGTTGTCCTGCAGGTCACGCATCTCTGCCCGGCTGTAGTTTAATGGATGCCACCTGCTCATATGACGATGCATGGTGTAGTTACCGAAGCTATACTTTTTTAAGGTGCCTCTAGATAACTTCTCTTTACATATGAGGCAGGTGACATATCTAGCATTAACTTTCTTCTGCCCTTCAGGGATTGAAAAAAACTGCCAAATAAAACTGGTTTTCCGATGAGAAACCCGGGGCTGCTCTTGTAAAAACTGTGGTCCTTCTGTCTCCTCTTCCTCTTGATCATCCTCTTCCTCCTCTGTGTTGCTGATGAACTGGGGAGGTGGTCCTCTCTTCCCATGAGGAGGTGGTGGTGGTGGTGGGGGTCCACCAGCTGAAGCTACCAATGAAGCCATTGCTCAAATATCAAAAAAGGTCTTCCTCTCACAAAGATGAAAGTCAGAGTGAGGAAAGAAGAAAGGGTTTTCATCATTTGGGAAAAACAATAGTTCTAAACCAATGAAAAGTGTTATTTTTAGGTCACCTGACCTAGCCTTACATCATTATGAAACCAAAAGTGAAATGAACCAATGAAAAGTTTTATTAACAAGTCACATGACCTGTTACGCTTATGTTACGCGCTGCGGAACGCGCCCCGGATCGCTTCCGGGTCGCTGCGCTTCGCGCCTCGGTTCGCGCTCCGGAGCACTTCCTGGTGCGCTAACGCGGCGCGTCATAAGACGCATTACGCGGCAACGCGATACGTCGCGCTTTCGCGATGCGCCCCGGATCGCTTCCGGGGAGCTGCGCTTCGCGTACCGGAGCACTTCCGGGTGCGCTAACGCGGCGCGTCATAAGACGCATTACGCGACAACGCGATACGTCGCGCTTCCGCGACGCGTCACGATGTTGATTTCTAACGCGGCAGTTGCGCAAACGGAACGTTTACTGGTTCGCGGATCGGGTCACGGCATCAAATTGAGCTAACGGGAAGCTTCCCGGTTCGCGAACCGGGAGCGAACAAAAAAAAATATTTTAAAAAAATGTATTAATAAACATATAAAATATATTTTTGGATTTAAAGAAGAATACATTTTACAGCTACAGATATTAGCTTTTAAAAAACCAATGAAATTCACTGAAAAAACCATAGGTTATAGACCATATATAGTTAGGAATTAGCATTTACAAAACCTTGAAAATTCACTGAAAAAACCATAGGTTATAGACCATATATAGTTAGGAATTAGCATTTAAAAAACCTTATTTTACTCACACAAAACCATTGAAATTCCATATATAGTTAGTTGTACTAACTATATATCGCGCACCCGCAATCCACTGCTGATCATGTCACATATTACATCATTCATGACATGGTCAGTGACATCACTGATGACATCACTGATGACATCTCAAATGACATCACTGATGACATCTCAAATGACATCACTGATGACATCACTGATGACATCACTGATGTCATCTCAAATGACATCACTAATGACATCACTGATGACATCACTGATGACATCTCAAATGACATCTCAAATGACATCACTGATGACATCTCATTTGACATTACTGATCACATCACTGATGACATCATTCATGTGATATTATGATGAACCTCTTCAGACTCTTATATAACCTTAGATACACTCAGTATAAACATACACTCACAGACTGTCACTCATCCATGGAGTTACTGACACACCTAGTCAGTCATGCAAAGAATCAATCACACCTCCATTTCCTCAACTATACAGTTATACACACCTTACTTATTCAAACATATACTAAAACATATTTACTCACTTATACAATCCTGGATACAAGTTCACAATGATCCATACAGCCACTCACACATTCACTGGCTCTTATGCACAGTTATTTATATATGTCAACTCTCACATGTACTGTATTTTACATATGTACTTACTTTGACATGTAGCACTGAGATATCCATTCACTCACCAATACACTCATGCACACAGTCAACCGCCCATACAGCTGTTTCCACATGCACTTTTGAACCCATACATCTAGTGAATCAACTGCTCACACATCTATGCACAGAGTCATACACCTCCCAGCCACCCACACACACACTCAGTCTCCCATACAAATGCTTGGGCAACCAATCAATAACCCATATAGTTAATCATATAGCTACTGATCAACACATGCAGCAGTTTACAGAACAACAGACATAATGATGCACAAATTAAGACAGTTTAGTCACTAACCCATGCACTCAGTGAGACACATTTAATCAGTCACTCATACAGTCAGTCATGCCCCTACTAAATCCTTCATCCAGACACTTATACATCCACTCATTCTTCAATATGTAAGACTTATTTTAACTTTACAGAAACATACAGTCACTGGATGTTGTCATCAGTGATGTCATCAGTGATGTCATTTGAGATGTCATCAGTGATGTCATCAGTGATGTCACTGACCATGTCATGAATGATGTAATATGTGACATGATCAGCAGTGGATTGCGGGTGCGCGATATATAGTTAGTACAACTAACTATATATGGAATTTCAATGGTTTTGTGTGAGTAAAATAAGGTTTTTTAAATGCTAATTCCTAACTATATATGGTCTATAACCTATGGTTTTTTCAGTGAATTTTTAAGGTTTTGTAAATGCTAATTCCTAACTATATATGGTCTATAACCTATGGTTTTTTCAGTGAATATATATATATATATATATGTATATATATATATATATATATATATATATATATATATATATATATATATATATATATATATATATATATATATATATTCACCAACTATCCCCCACCAAGGGGAACAAACGGGACGCACACCCAATTACAGTTCACAAACTGCTTTATTTTAAATTACAGGGACTAACATATATATATATACCAATGTATTATGATAGCACCTCCTAAAAAACATTGCAGTTAATAGAAGGTTTTAAGACTTTAGTTACATTATAATCATTTGTTGATGGTACCATACTCATTTAAGAATTGTGGTGTGTTCTAAGGTGATTTTTTACCATGTGAAAAAGCCTTCTGCTGGGATATCATGAATCATGTTTGAGAGGAAACTATTTTCTCATGCTTTTCCTACAGAGGTTTGGAAGGTGATCTATAAGCTAAACTGAGAGCATAATTTCTGTAAATTCACCTTATCTTTCTCAGTCATGTGAGAATGAAGTCTGAGATTCTCAGTACAACATGTACATCTAACAAAGGCAGAGACTGTCAGTTGATTCCTTTGTGTTCTACTACAGCTTCCCAGAGTGTTCTAAAGAAAAACTAGAGTGCTAACAGCCTTACTTATGACAAACGTATAGCACACCTGAAGCCATCTTGATTGTAATAAAGTGGTAACTCTTAAAACATTTAATTTCAAAAGGAACAAAATGAGGGGGTTCTTTTTGTCATAGAAAGTATGATTAGTGCTGCAGAAAGAAAAATTAGGGCACATTTTGACTTCTCAAATCCTCTTCTATTTCATTAAAAAAATCTAACATGCAGACTAAATCATGCACTTTGAATACCAGCAGCAGACTTCACTGGTGAGCAGTAGCTTTACTATAGTGATCTAATGAGCAACTAGAGTGCTAACATTCAGAATTTATGGCAACTGTGTGACACATCTGAATGCCCTCTTGATGGAACCAAAGTAAACAACCATTGAAAATGCAATAGGTCTCGCCCTGATTTAAGTTAATGCAATTCAGTTTGTAATTAGGTGGCTTTTTAGCTTTGCTTTTACTAGTGTTTTTCAAACTTTCCTGTACATAACATGCATATATATATGCATATATGTATATATGTATGTATACATGCATTTATATTTGTATTTATATAGATATGCAGATTATATATGTTTATATGTGTATGTATATATATATATATATATATATATATATATATATATATATGTACGCTCCAAAGTGCCCTCAGGCGAGAGAGCACTCTACTGCCAACTTGTAGGTAAAACGGCTTCAGTTGCGCCGATGCGTCTTTCAGCTCCGTCGTCTCTCAATGCCTGACGCGTTTCAGTAAACCCTTCCTCAGAGGCTCAAGACGTTGGAAATAGGTGCACAGCTGACATACGTCTTTTTATCCTCGTGACACGCCCTGATTGGGCTGCTGGGACTTGTAGTCAGTTTATGTGCAAATGTTATTGGTGATCGATAAAAGCCCTGTATGGGACTCAGCACACTGTCGCCATCATAGATCCTGTTGTCAGTCCACAACAACAACCCAGGTGGATCCCAGATATGCGGTCCCCACATTACCGGGGTGGTGCCCTCCCGACGGCCAGGCTGCCGCCCAATATGTACGCTCCAAAGTGCCCTCAGACGAGAGAGCACTCTACTGCCAACTTGTAGGTAAAACGGCTTCAGTTGCGACGATGCGTCTTTCAGCTCCGTTGTCTCTCAATGCCTGACGCGTATCAGTAAACCCTTCCTCAGAGGCTCAAGACGTTGGAAATAGGTGCACAGCTGACGTACGTCTTTTTATCCTCGTGCCATATATATATATACACACACATACATATATAAAAATGCATATATATATGCATATACATGTGCATATGTGTGCGTGTAGAGAGAGGTAGAGAGAGGTAGAGAGGCTAGAGGTGTAGAAGTAGAGGTGTAGAGTTAGAGCGGTAGAGGTAGAGAGGTAGCGGTAGAGAGGTAGAGAGATAGAAAGTAGTAGAGAGAGAGGTAGAGAGTAGAGAGTGAATAATGGAGAGTAGAGAGTAGCAGAGAGTGAGTAGTAGAGAGAGTAGTAGAGAGTGAGTGGTAGAGAGTAGTAGAGTGAGTAGTAGAGTGAGTAGTAGAGAGTGAGTAGTAGAGAGTAGTAGAGAGTGAGTAGTAGAGAGAGTAGTAGAGAGTAGTAGAGTAGTAGTGAGTGAGTAGTAGAGTGAGTAGTAGAGAATTGTAGAGAGCGAGTAGTAGAGAGTGAGTAGTGGATAGTAAGTAGTAGAGAGTAGTAGAGAGCGAGTAGTAGAGAGTGAGTAGTAGAGAGTAGTACAGAGTGAGTAGTAGAGAGTGAGTAGC
Source organism: Lissotriton helveticus (assembly GCF_964261635.1). Taxonomy (NCBI): domain Eukaryota; kingdom Metazoa; phylum Chordata; class Amphibia; order Caudata; family Salamandridae; genus Lissotriton; species Lissotriton helveticus. Next base: position 51,946,013 of record NC_136062.1, on the reverse strand, counting down.
AGAGAGTAGTAGAGTGAGTAGTAGAGAGTGAGCAGTAGAAAGAGAGTAGTAGAGAGTAGTAGAGAGTGAGTAGTAGAGAGTAGTAGAGAGCAGTAGAGTGAGTAGCAGAGAGTAGTAGAGAGTGAGTAGAAGAGTGAGTAGTAGAGTAGTAGATTGTGGGTAGTAGAGAGTGAGTAGTAGGGAGAGTAGTAGAGAGTAGTAGAGTAGTAGAGAGTGAGTAGTAGAGAGTGAGTAGTAGAGAGTAGTAGAGAGCGACTAGTAGAGAGTGAGTAGTAGAGAGTAGTACAGAGTGAGTAGTAGAGAGAGAGTAGTAGAGAGTGAGTAGCAGAGAGTAGTACAGTGAGTGTTAATGAGAGTATAGTAGAAAGAAAGTAGTAGAGAGTAGTAGAGAGTGAGTAGTAGAGAGAAGTAGAGAGTAGTAGAGTGAGTAGTAGAGTGAGTAGTAGATTGTGGAGTAGCAGAGTACTAGAGAGTAAGTAGTAGAGAGTAGTAGAAAGTGAGTAGTAGAGCGAGAATAGTAGAGAGCGTATTAGAGAGTAGTAGAGTAGTAGAGACTGAGTAGTAGAGTGAGTAGTGGAGAGTAGTAGAGAGCGAGTAGTTGAGAATGAGTAGTGGAGAGTGAGTAGTAGAGTGTAGTCCAGGGTGAGTAGTAGAGAGAGAGTAGTAGAGAGTGAGTAGTAGGGAGTAGTAGTGTGGGTAGTAGAGAGTGAGTAGTAGAGTAGTAGAGCGAGAGCAGTAGAGAGTGATCAGTAGAGTAATAGAGTGAGTGGTAGAGAGTAGTAGAGAGTAGTAGAGAGAATAGTAGAGAGTAGTATTCTTTTTAAATTACAATGTATTTTATTCTTGGCCTTGTGAATGTATTTCTTAATGTATGTATTGCTTTTAAGATATTTACGTATCGAAATAAAGCATATATCACTCACTAGTAGAGAGAGTAGTAGAGAGTAGTAGAGTAGTAGAGAGTGAGTAGTAGAGAGTGAGTAGTAGGGAGAGTAGTAGAAAGTAGTAGAGTAGTATAAAGTGAGTAGTAGAGATTAGTAAAGTGTCATTAGTAGAGAGTGAGTAGTAGAGAGTGAGTAGTAGAGAGTAGTAGAGAGTGAAAGGTAGAGAGTGAGTGGTAGAGAGTAGTAGAGAGTAGTAGAGTGAGTAGTAGAGAGTAGTAAATAGTGAGTAGTAGAGAGTGAGTAGTAGAGAGTGAGTAGTAGAGTGAGTAGCTGGGCAGTAGAGAGTGAGTAGTAGAGAGTAGTAGAAAGTGAGTAGTAGAAAGAGTAGTAGAGAGTGAATAGTAGAGAGAGTTATAGAGAGTAGTAGAGTAGTAGAGACTGAGTAGTAGAGTGATTAGTAGAGAGTAGTAGAGAGTGAGTAGTAGAGAGTGAGTAGTGGAGAGTGAGTAGTAGAGAGTAGTACAGGGTGAGTAGTAGAGAGAGAGTAGTAGAGAGTGAGTAGTAGGGAGTATTAGTGTGGGTAGTAGAGAGTGAGTAGTAGAGCAAAAGTAGTAGAGAGTAGTAGAGAGTGAGTAGTAGATTAATAGAGAGTGAGTGATGGAGAGTAGTAGAGAGTAGTAGAGTAGTAGAGAGTGAGTAGTAGAGAGTGAGTAGTCAGGAGAGTAGTAGAGAGTAGTAGAGTAGTAGAGAGTGAGTAGTAGAGAGTGAGTAGTAGAGAGCGAGTAGTAGAGAGTGAGTAGTGGAGAGTGAATAGTAGAGAGTAGTAGAGAGCGAGTAGTACAGAGTGAGTAGTAGAGAGTGAGTAGTAGAGAGTGAGTAGTAAAGCGAGAGTAGTAGAGAGAGAGTAGAAGAGAGTGAGTAGTAGAGAGTGGTAGAGTGAGTAGTAGAGAAAGAATAGTACAGAGTAGTACAGAGTGAGTACTAGAGTAGAAGAGCGTGAGTGGTAGAGAGTAGTAGAGAGTTGTAGAGTAAGTAGTAGAGAGCAGTAGAGAGTGAGTAGTAGAGAGTGAGTAGTAGAGAGTAGTAGTAGAGAGTAGTAGAGAGCGAGTAGTCAAGAGTGAGTAGTAGAGAGTGAGTAGTAAATAGTAGTAGAGAGTGAGTAGTAGAGAGTAGTAGAGTGAGAAGTAGAGAGTGAGTAGTAGAGAGAGAGTAGTAGAGAGTGAGTAGTAGAGTAGTAGTAGAGAGTAGTAGAGAGAGTAGTAGAGAGTGAGTAGTAGAGAGTAATACAGAGTAGTAGAGTAGTAGAGAGTGAGTAGTAGAGAGAGTAGTAGAGTAGTAGAGAGTGAGTAGTAGGGAGAGTAGTAGAGAGTAATAGAGTAGTAGAGAGAGAGTAGTAGAGAGTGAGTAATAGAGAGAGAATACTAAAGAGATAGTAGTAGAGAGTGAGTAGTAGATAGTGAGTAATAGAGAGTAGTAGAGAGTAGTAGAGAGTGAGCAGTAGAGAGTGAGTAGTAGAGGGTAGTAGTAGTAGAGAGTAGTAGAGTGTGAGTAGTAGAGAGTGAGAAGTAGATAGAGTAGTAGAGAGTGAGTAGTAGAGAGTGAATAGTAGAGAGATAGTAGTAGAGAGCGAGTAGTAGAGAGTGAGTAGTAGAGAGTAGTAGTAGAGAGTTAGTAGTAGAGAGTAGTAGAGAGTGAGTAGTAGAGAGTGAGTAGTAGAGAGCGAGTAGTCAAGAGTGAGTAGTAGAGAGTGAGTTGTAAAGAGTAGTAGAGAGTGAGTAGTAGAGAGTAGTAGAGTGAGTAGTAGAGAGTGAGTAGTAGAGAGAGAGTAGTAGAGAGTAGTAGAGAGTGAGTAGTAGAGTAGTAGTAGAGAGTAGTAAAGAGTGAGTAATAGAGAGTAATAGAGAGTAGTAGAGTAGTAGAGAGAGAGTAGTAGAGTAGTAGAGAGTGAGTAGTAGAGAGTGAGTAGTAGGGAGAGTAGTAGAGAGTAATAGAGTAGTGGAGAGAGAGTAGTAGAGAGTGAGTAATAGAGAGAGAATAGTAGAGAGAGTAGTAGAGAGTGAGTAGTAGATAGTGAGTAATAGAGAGTAGTAGAGAGTAGTAGAGAGTGAGCAGTAGAGAGTGAGTAGTAGAGAGTAGTAGTAGTAGAGAGTAGTAGAGTGTGAGTAGTAGAGAGTGAGTAGATGATAGAGTAGTAGAGAGTGAGTAGTAGAGAGTGAATAGTAGAGAGATAGTAGTAGAGAGCGAGTAGTAGAGAGTGAGTAGTAGTAGAGAGTTAGTAGTAAAGAGTAGTAGAGTGAGTAGTAGAGAGTGAGTAGTAGAGGGAGAGTAGTAAAGAGTGAGTAGTAGAGGGAATAGTAGAGAGATAGTAGTAGAGAGTGAGTAGTAGAGAGTGAGTAGTAAAGAGTAGTAGAAAGTGAGTAGTAGAGAGTAGTAGTAGAGAGTAGTAGAGAGCGAGTAGTAGAGAGTGAGTAGTAGAGAGTAGTAGCGAGTGAGTAGTAGAGAGTGAGTAGTAGAGAGTGAGTAGTAGAGAGTGAGTAGTAAAGCGAGAGTAGTAGAGAGAGAGTAGAAGAGAGTGAGTAGTAGAGAGTGGTAGAGTGAGTAGTAGAGAAAGAATAGTACAGAGTAGTACAGAGTGAGTACTAGAGTAGAAGAGCGTGAGTGGTAGAGAGTAGTAGAGAGTTGTAGAGTAAGTAGTAGAGAGCAGTAGAGAGTGAGTAGTAGAGAGTGAGTAGTAGAGAGTAGTAGTAGAGAGTAGTAGAGAGCGAGTAGTCAAGAGTGAGTAGTAGAGAGTGAGTAGTAAATAGTAGTAGAGAGTGAGTAGTAGAGAGTAGTAGAGTGAGAAGTAGAGAGTGAGTAGTAGAGAGAGAGTAGTAGAGAGTGAGTAGTAGAGTAGTAGTAGAGAGTAGTAGAGAGAGTAGTAGAGAGTGAGTAGTAGAGAGTAATACAGAGTAGTAGAGTAGTAGAGAGTGAGTAGTAGAGAGAGTAGTAGAGTAGTAGAGAGTGAGTAGTAGGGAGAGTAGTAGAGAGTAATAGAGTAGTAGAGAGAGAGTAGTAGAGAGTGAGTAATAGAGAGAGAATAGTAAAGAGATAGTAGTAGAGAGTGAGTAGTAGATAGTGAGTAATAGAGAGTAGTAGAGAGTAGTAGAGAGTGAGCAGTAGACAGTGAGTAGTAGAGGGTAGTAGTAGTAGAGAGTAGTAGAGTGTGAGTAGTAGAGAGTGAGAAGTAGATAGAGTAGTAGAGAGTGAGTAGTAGAGAGTGAATAGTAGAGAGATAGTAGTAGAGAGCGAGTAGTAGAGAGTGAGTAGTAGAGAGTAGTAGTAGAGAGTTAGTAGTAGAGAGTAGTAGAGAGTGAGTAGTAGAGAGTGAGTAGTAGAGAGCGAGTAGTCAAGAGTGAGTAGTAGAGAGTGAGTTGTAAAGAGTAGTAGAGAGTGAGTAGTAGAGAGTAGTAGAGTGAGTAGTAGAGAGTGAGTAGTAGAGAGAGAGTAGTAGAGAGTAGTAGAGAGTGAGTAGTAGAGTAGTAGTAGAGAGTAGTAGAGAGAGTAGTAAAGAGTGAGTAATAGAGAGTAATAGAGAGTAGTAGAGTAGTAGAGAGAGAGTAGTAGAGTAGTAGAGAGTGAGTAGTAGAGAGTGAGTAGTAGGGAGAGCAGTAGAGAGTAATAGAGTAGTGGAGAGAGAGTAGTAGAGAGTGAGTAATAGAGAGAGAATAGTAGAGAGAGTAGTAGAGAGTGAGTAGTAGATAGTGAGTAATAGAGAGTAGTAGAGAGTAGTAGAGAGTGAGCAGTAGAGAGTGAGTAGTAGAGAGTAGTAGTAGTAGAGAGTAGTAGAGTGTGAGTAGTAGAGAGTGAGTAGTAGATAGAGTAGTAGAGAGTGAGTAGTAGAGAGTGAATAGTAGAGAGATAGTAGTAGAGAGCGAGTAGTAGAGAGTGAGTAGTAGTAGAGAGTTAGTAGTAAAGAGTAGTAGAGTGAGTAGTAGAGAGTGAGTAGTAGAGGGAGAGTAGTAAAGAGTGAGTAGTAGAGGGAATAGTAGAGAGATAGTAGTAGAGAGTGAGTAGTAGAGAGTGAGTAGTAAAGAGTAGTAGAAAGTGAGTAGTAGAGAGTAGTAGTAGAGAGTAGTAGAGAGCGAGTAGTAGAGAGTGAGTAGTAGAGAGTAGTAGCGAGTGAGTAGTAGAGAGTGAGTAGAAGAGAGAGAGTAGTAGAGAGTGAGTAATTGAGAGTGAGTAGTAGAGAGATAGTAGTAGAGAGAGAAAAGTAGAAAGTAAGTAGTAGAGAGTAGTAGAGGAGTAGAAAGTGAGTAGTAGAGAGTAGTAGAGTAGTAGAGAGTGAGTAGTAGAGAGTGAGTAGTAGAGAGTGAGTAGTAGAGTGAGTAGTAGAGAGTAGAAGAGAGCGAGTAGTAGAGAGTGAGTAGTGGAGAGTGAGTAGTAGAGTGAGTAGTAGAGAGTAGTAGAGAGCGAGTAGTAGAGAGTGAGTAGTAGAGAGTGAGTAGTAGAGAGTGGTAGAGTGAGTAGTAGAGAGTGAGTAGTAGAGAAAGAGTAGTAGAGAGAGAGTGAGTAGTAGAGTTGAAGAGCGTGAGTGTTAGAGTGTAGTATAGAGTTGTAGAGTAAGTAGTAGAGAGCAGTAGAGAGTGAGTAGTAGAGAGTGAGTAGTAGAGAGTAGTAGTAGAGAGCCAGTGGCCAAGAATGAGTAGTAGAGAGTGAGAAGTAGAGAGTAGTAGAGAGTGAGTAGTAGAGAGTAGTAGAGTGAGTAGTAGAGAGTAGTAGAGTGAGTAGTAGTAGAGAGCCAGTAGTCAAGAATAAGTAGAAGAGAGAGTGTCCTGAGGGAGTCGCGCGAGCGCGTCGACAAGGTGGCCGCCGCCACCGGAGCTCCGTAATTTCATCAGCCTAATGAGCTGATTTACGACGATTTTCACCTCAAGGTTTGCTCGTTTTTAATAGTGCTTGCCTCTTCTGCCGGCCCCTTACCTTTTGATGTGATTTTTGGGCATTTTCATCGTGTGGAGTTTCCTCTGCCTGCTTCCTGGCTCCTCTCCCCAGCCTCTGCTCTGATTCTGCCGACTGTCTCAGCTCAGGGGGCGGTGCATTTCTAAAGAAAGGGCCTGGCTTGGGCCTAGCCACTCCCACGGCTCTCATTAACTCTTGCACTGCCTTTTTCTCATGCACTTTGGAAGCTTTTAATACTCTTTTCCCTCACATTTATAAAATTTTTGAGGTGGGATTGGTATTTCTACATTTTCCTGACGCAAAAAGTAGTTTTTTCTCCTCAACATGGATAACAAAAATCTTGTTACCAACAAAAGGAAGCAGCAGGTGTCTCCACCCCCAAATAAATCGAAAGTTGTTGAAACTTCTGAACCTTCACTTAATCTGATACTGGAAGAAATAAAAGCGCTGCGCATGAATACTGATGCTATTGCAAATGAAGTAAAAAATGTTCGCAAAGATATGGCGTCAATCTCCATGAAAGTTTCCGACAATTCTATTAAAATTCAGGACAATACACCAAGCTCGACGCATTTACACCTTTGATGGCTCAGATAGTACCAATGCATAACCAATTATTGGAATTGGAGAACCGTAATAGACAATATAATCTCCGTATTTTCAATTTGCCTGAAGAAGTTGAGGGCTCCGACCGTCGCTTGTACCTGGAATCCTTGCTGCCCGGTCTTCTAAATATCAAATTTCTAGAAAAATTTGAGGTGGGCAAAGCGCATAGAATTCCCTCACACAGGAATCCACGCCATACAAAACCCAGGCAGATGATTTTTAAGGTCTTGCGTCACCATCACTTGGTTCTCATCAGGAAAGCTGCCAGAGACATTCCTTCACTTCTGGTAAATGGCTCCAAAATATTTATCCATCAAGACTTTGCTAAAGAAACGGTTGCTATTCGCAAGGAATTTTCTTCTATGCGTCCACATCTGAAAAACCTTGGTTTTAAGTATGGTCTATTTGATCCGTCGACAATGAGAGTTTGGAAAGACACCTTCTCAAAATCTTTTCATCGTCCTGCAGACTTAAGACTCTTTTTGGACCAACAAGCTTCGTCATCAATGGAGACTCAAGCTTCTATTACTTGATTGCATTTACTTTGAGCATTCCTGGCGATTCTTTTTTCTTCATGGGCTCCAACGGTTTTTGGCCATGCTTGTGCAACGGGTGTGCGACTCTGTGTCCTTATTTATGTGCCTTGTTTGTACTTTTTTCTTCCTTTTCTGTTTCTTCCTTTTGTGTCTTTCCCTGCCTTTTCTAGCTTCCTACGTAGAGTTACTTTTCTTCCATGGCTGTTTTCCCTCTTCTCTTTCTCTAACTCCTCTCTTCATTCTCTTTTACTTCTTCATGGCTACTACACATGATATTAAAATTGTTTCTCTTAATGTTAAAGGTTTACGACATCCAGTTAAACGAACGAAGATTCTAGACTATTTGGGGGCTTCTAAAGCTGATATATGTTTTCTTCAAGAAACACATGTTGATGACACCATTTTGCAATATATGAACAAAAAGTGGGTAGACACTATTGTTTCCTCGCCTGCCCTTGGTAAAAAAAATGGGGTTGCGATTTTCTTTGCAAAGAGGGTACATTGTCAGGTTATTAATAAATTCACAGATACCGAAGGTAGATTTATTGTTGTTAAAGTTAAAATTCATGACTCCACCTTGTTTCTGCTCAATGTTTATGGCCCCACAGCCGATGATCCTTCGTTTTGGTCTAACTTATCTACAGAAGTTCTAAAGTTGGGACACGTTCCTTTGATTGTTGGAGGGGATTTTAATGTGATCATTGATCCGTTACTTGATAGACTTTCTACTACCAAGTTTAGGCCCCCTAAAGTTTTTCATGCTTTTAAAGCTTTCATTAATACTACTAAACTGGTTGATGTATGGAGAATACACTTCCCCACTGAAAAATGGTTTTCTTTTTTCTCTAATCCCCATAATTCTCATTCAAGGATTGATTATTTTTTGATTTCCCCTTCCCTACTTCAGTCTGCTACCAATCCTGTTATAGGTACTATAGATATTTCAGACCATGCTTTAATTTCATTTGTCTTAAATATTTCTTCTAATTTTACTAAACAAACTAGGTGGCGTATGAACTCCGACATTGTCCTTACTGATAAGCATAAACCTAAACTATTGCAGGCTATAAAGGATTATTTCCTATTCAACCCCGAAGACTCCACATCACTTGTCACCAGATGGGATGCATTTAAGGCCTACATTAGAGGTACCACTATTTCAATTATGGCTCATGAGAACAAACAATTTAACGCTACCATTAAACATTTGGAAAAGCAAATTGCTAAATTTGAGCGTTTGTATATCTCTTCCAATGACCCCCAGTACAAACTAACGCTTCAAAAACTCCGCTATGAATTTAATACCATTCTCAGTCGCAGAGCAGGAGTCCAACTTTCAAAGTCCAATGCTAAATTTCGTTTTAATTCCAACAGATCAGGTAAACTCCTTGCTAATTACTTACGAATTAAAAGAGATAAGACTCAGATTACCTCTATACGAGGATCTCAAGGCACAGTAGCTATTTCTCATAAAGATATTGTGCAAGAATTTTTACGTTTTTATTCTACCCTTTATAGTAAACCTGACACCTGCCCTGACTCTTTAATCGATTCCTTTTTAAATAAGTGCAATTTACCCCATATTTCCTTATCAGATAGAGCAGGTCTAGATTCGCCAATTACTTCTGAAGAAATTTTGCTTGCCATTAAGTCACTTCCCAAAAATAAATCCCCAGGTCCTGATGGTATTCCAGCAGAATTTTACAAAGAATTTCACTCCCATCTCCTCCCTTATTTGCATGCCCTTTTCTCTCATTTTGGCTCCTCTGGTACTATCTCGGGCTCGTTTACGGATGCCTTAATTATTGTTTTACCCAAGCCTGATAAAGATCCTACCTTGGTCTCTAAATATCGCCCCATTTCCCTAATAAACCAGGATTGTAAGCTCTATGCGAAAATCCTGGCTACTAGATTAGCTCCTGTACTCCATTCCATTATTCATCCAGATCAATCTGGTTTCATGAAAAATAGATATTCTGCTAATAATACTAGAACTCTATTACATATTATTGAACAAAGTTCTCAACTTACTTCTCCTGTGGGAGTGATGGCATTAGATGCTGAAAAAGCGTTTGATAAGATTCAATGGCAATTTTTATTTAAAACTTTACTGTCTTTTGATTTTGGTACCCCTTTTATTCGTATGATTTCTGCTTTATATTTTGCCCCTACTGCTCGTTTGTTCATTAATGGTCAAATCTCTAGTCAATTTTCGCTCTTTAGAGGAACTAGGCAAGGTTGTCCCCTTTCCCCACTGTTATTTCTCTTAGGTATTGAACCTTTTCTTAATTATATTCGCCTCTGTGATGACATTCAAGGTATTCTGATCAATGATGTCACTGTTAAAACTTTAGCTTATGCAGATGATGTTTTATTATTTATTAATAACCCTCTTTCTTCTGTTCCTTCCCTATTAGACATTATTGCTCAATACTCTATGGTTTCAGGTTACAAATTGAATGTAAACAAAACTGAATTTTTTCCTTTGAATGTGTTTTGTACCTCAGAGATGCTCCCAAACAAAGATATTCTTTGGCAAACAACCAAACTCAAGTATTTAGGTATCCTATTTGCTTCATCGCTACCAGCTACATTGAAACTTAACTCTGATTTTATAATTGACTACATTAAAAATAAAACGTCTAAGTGGTCCGCCCTTCATCTCACTTGGTGGGGAAGAATGGAATCTATAAAATTGACTATAGCGCCTAAAGTTTTTTACTCTTTAGCTATGATCCCCACCCAATTCCCTCTCAGTTTTTATAAAACTATTGACATACTCTTATCTAAATTCCTTTGGTCTAACAAAGCCCCTCGTATTGCTTATAAAAAGTTAAAAATTCCCAAGGCTCAGGCTGGTTTTCCCTTCCAGATTTTCGCCTTTACCATAAAGCTTTTATCTTGAAACAGAGTGCCCTTTGGTTTAATACATCACATATGGTAAAACCCCCAATTTGGTTGGACATTGAAGCATCCATTGTTCGACCCTTTTCTTTACCTTCATTGCTGTCAATGTCATCCACAGCGAAGATTGTTCATCTCTCCTCCATCATTAAGTCCTCCAGATTGATAATTTATGATTTAGATTCTAATTTTGAATTGCCCCTACTTTCCACAATCCACTTGTCTTTGTGGCACAGTGCACTCCTTAAATTGAACAGAAACATTACTTTCTGGTCCTCCTGGATTTCAAAAGGAATTTTATATCTTAAAGATGTCTTTACTGGTAATGCTTTTATTCCTTTTGACCAGCTACAGATAAAGTTTGGTCTCCCTGCTATTGACCTTTTAAAATATCAATGCTTATGTAACTCTATTTTAGATTCCTTTCCCAATGGTATTCCCTCTTCCACCACAAATGACCTATTAATCTACATCACAGCTGTATCTGTTTTTTATAAACAGTTTTCCTCCTCAATGGGTTCCAATGTTCAGATTATTTCGTCGTTCTGGAATACTGAACTTTCCATCTCCCTGTCAGATGACTCATGGTCCTCTATATGGCTTGCCAGTATCTCAGGCTGGCTCCCAGTGTCCCTTTATCAAACTAATGCCTATATTTTATTTAATGCTTTGTGGACTCCATTACGTCTATTTCGTGCAAAACTGTTGCTTTCTGATGTTTGTTGGCACTGCAATGCTAGCTCTGGTTCACTTCGCCATATGTTGTTTGAATGTCCAGTTATTATGAAATTTTGGTTAGCAGTATGGAGTGTAATTTTGAAAATTTTACCTTTACAAGATGATATTTCCTTTAATTTATTAATTTGCAAATCGATTGCCTTGACTTCTCCCCTTTCTGAATCAGAGGCAAAATTATTTAATTTTCTAGTCACAGCTGCTTTAAAATCCATTACTTTCTGTTGGAAAGATGCTTCTTCTCTTTCAGTCCATGCATGGTGGTCATGGATTACCTTTACGAGAAGAGGTGCGCAGCTATCTCTTAATGGCATTACTCATAATTCACAATCATTTCAGTCGTTTTGGTCTTCTATTGATTCATATGTTTTACAATGAAATTATTATGCATTTTCTTATGTTCTATTTTTACATTACAATATAAAAGTAACTCTGTAGTTTATGAATTTATGACCCTATGACATGTTCTTTCCTTCCCCTCTTCCTCCCTTTCCTCCTTTCCCTTCCTCTTTAATTGCGATTCTATTTTATTATTATATGTTAATATTGCGTATTTTGGCTTAATGCATTTCATATTGATTATTGGATTGCTTCTGCTTGTAATTTCCTTCCTCTTTTTTGTATTGTATTTATTCTTTTTCTTAAAACTTAATAAAATCTTTCTGAACTGAAGAATAAGTAGAAGAGAGTGAGAAGTAGAGAGTAGTAGAGAGTGAGTAGTAGAGAGTAGTAGAGTGAGTAGTAGAGAGTGAGTAGTAGAGAGAGAGAGTAGTAGAGAGTAGTAGAGAGTGAGTAGTAGAGTAGTAGAGAGTAAGTGGCAGATGGTAGTAGAGAGTAGTAGAGAGTGAGTAGTAGAGAGAGTAGTAGACAGTAGTAGAGTGTGAGTAGTAGAGAGTGAGTAGTAGAGAGTAGTAGTGAGTGAGTAGTAGAGAGTGAGTAGTAGAGAGAGATTAGTAGAGAGTGAGTAGTAGAGAGTGTATAGAAGAGAGATAGTAGTAGAGAGTGAGTAGTAGAGAGTGAGTAGTAGAGAGTAGTAGTAGAGAGTGAGTAGTAGAGAGTAGTATCAAGTGAGTAGTAGAGAGTGAATAGTAGAGAGATAGTCATAGAGAGTGAATAGTAGAGAGTGAGTAGTAAAGAGTAGTACAAAGTGAGTAGTAGAGAGTGAGTAGTAGAGAGTAGTAGAGAGTTAGTAGTAGAGAGTAGTAGAGTAGTAGAGAGTGAGTAGTAGAGAGTAGTAGAGAGTGAGTAGTAGAGAGTGAGTAGTAGAGAGAGAGTAGTAGAGAGTGAGTAATAGAGTAGTAGAGAGTAGTCAGTCAGTGTCAGTCAGTGTCAGTCAGTGTCAGTGTCAGTGTCAGTCAGTGTCAGTCAGTCAGTGTCAATCAGTCAGTCAGTGTCAGTCAATCAGTGGTAGTCAATCCTGTTTGTTTCAACTTTATTTCGGCTAATATAGCCATAAAAGCAGGAAGTACAAAAGAAAGACATTTACAGACAATTATATACAGTACCTTATACCAGCAGATAGTCACATAATCAAGTTACAATGAATGAAATGGGGCAATCGAACAATCAATCCATATCAGTAATTTTACAAATACCACATTAAAATCACGATCTAGCTTTATAATTTAAATAAAAGAAATAATTTTCATAATTAAAAAGCCAGAATTTAAAACCTTTAAAAACCATGTTTAAAAGATAAAATCAGTACTATCTATGGTGACTTATGCAGGGTGAAGAAGACTACGGACCCCTTTATTACATTACAGCTTGTGGCCAAGCTGTTTTCTGATTAGGTACACATTGAATAGAAACCTGCTTGTAGAAACCACTACCAGTTGAGAGGTATTAGACTTAATTATACGCTCTGCCTCTTTATAGGATCTAACACCCATATTTTTACAGAGGGGTCTAATCCAACGGTCTCTAGGTGACTTATAGACCGGACAAAAAAACATTAGATCGACGTCATCTTCTTTTGCCTTTAGAGAGCAGAGAATACAAAAACCGCTATCATTTTTACCCCCCCCACCCACAGGTATTTGCATTCGTCTGGAGCACCCCATATCTAAATTGCAAATATAACTTTTTGCTAGTGGTGGTCCTATCTCGTCCATAAATGGTTCAAATGCAGCATTATCATTTACATTCAGGAATTTCTGGGTCAATATGCCAATGGATGAACTATGGAGTAGCTCACCATTGACATAAGACCAGAAAGTGGATTTAGGAGTTTTATACATGGGGGTGTCATATTCTGAGGTTCTTCCCAGTAATGGGATAACCCTAACCTGGTACACCAAAAGGAAATATGTTTTAACCATGCGATTTTCTTATACTCGTCAATCGTGGTTGTCCAGAGCCTTACCCAATACAACAATGGCCTTAAAATTGCTTGATAATCTGTCCATTTAAGATCAATGTCCAGGAACACTGGAACTAGGGGAGTTCAGCACCATAAAGTGCCGCTGATTGGGCCTTTGCCTTAAATAATTCAAATGCCGGCGTGATAGCTTTAGAATAACTTGCGCCGTGCACTTTTAGTATGGGCATCGAATTTTGTTTAAAGGACAATCTACTTTTTATCAGGTGCCCCTTCCATGAAAGGGTACTATCCAACATAATACCTAGATAGTTGAAACTCCCCACATACTCCAATTTTTGATTATTTAAGGCCAAATTCTTCCTAAAGGACTTTTGCGGGTTTATGGACATATATTTTGTTTTAGACGAATGTATTTCTAACCCCTTCTCTACACAATAACCAGAGAATGAATTCACCAGATTTTGGAGACCCTTCGGTCTTTGAGAGATGAGGATTGTATCATCGGCAAAAAGAAGTGCCGTGATTGCCTCATCTCCTAGCTTCGGGGAGTCATGATCGCAGTCCCTTAAATATGTAGGTATGCCGTTAACATATAGTGAGAAGAGCGTAGGCACCAGCACACAGCCTTGGCGCACGCCACGACTCACTGATATTGGTTTTGATACTTCACCTGCCTTCCCCCATCTGACTTTGGCATAGTTCCCTATGTGTAGTCTAATGAGTTCTTGGAGTAGCTCACCGGGGACCCCCATATTTCTTAGGGTGGTCCACAGGAGATTACGTGGGACAAGGTCAAAGGCGGCCCTCAGGTCTATAAACGCCACATACAGGCTGTCCTTTCTTATATTAATATACTTCCAACAAATGCACGTGAATCTAAAAACTTGATCCACCGTTGTGGTTTTTGACCTAAACCCTGCTTGATATTTGGTCAATATCTGAGTCTCCTCTATCCATTCTGAAAGTCTATTTAAAATGTGTCTGGCAAAAACCTTCTGTAAAAGATCAATTAAACTAATTGGGCGGTAATTGCCCGGATCATACAGATCCCCTTTTTTAAAAATTGTTATAATTTCTGCCCCTTTCCAACTATCGGGAATTGGTGTTCCAGCCACTATGGAATTACATAAAAAATTAATGTAGGGCCCCCATACTTCCACATCATGTTTTAATAAGTCGCCGGGGATCTTGTCAGGTCCTGGGGATTTGCCTGCTTTGATGGCCTGTAATGCCTGCATGGTCTCCTCTATGCTAAATCGTAAGGGAACAATACTCAATGCTAAGTTGCTCTCTTGGTCTTGGATGGGCAACCCATCTTCGTCATGTGAGTAGAGTTTAGTGAAATGGTCACACCATGTTTTTTCATCTAGGTAGATATCCTTAGATGATCTACCCCTTCTATTCCCCTTCGATATTAAACTCCAAAAGGTACTCTGATCTCTAAATTTGGCTGCAGTTAGTAGATCATCCCATAATGCATCATCCCACGCTTTTTTTGCCTGAGTCAGGGTTTTATTATATGCATGCCTACTATCTCCTATGCACTACTTATGTCTTATGACTTCTTAGTTTTAACAGCCTGAATCAAGTGGAACTTTGCTAGACGACATTCTTTATTATACCAAGGGTTGGCTAACTCTAAGTGACTTTCATTTGGGTTCTTATCCCTTTTACAAGTTTTACTCAAAAAGGGAGTTAGAGCATCTACCAGTTGATAGTGTAGGTCTAACACACCCTGGGAGCCCAATAAGGGCTTCTGGCAAGAGTGCAATGGTGTCAGAGAAAGTGTTATAAATATTTAGCATAGTCGAATCTTTAGCCAGAATGTAAGGCCATCTCAGAGCACGTCTATTATTTGATACCTGTAGTTCCCCAATAGAATTATTCAGTGCGACCTCTTCAGCTGATTTATATATGAAAGGCTGAGGGTTTAGCCATAGTTGAAGTGGAAGATGGTCACTCTCTGTCCTGATATCTATTTTAAAGTCAATAATTAAATACCATAGAAACAGAGAGACCAACATAAAACCTATGTGTGACTTGCAGTTACCTTTACAGAAGGTTGGGGCTGCTGGTCAATCAGACTGTAAGCTGCCATTACATGCCCTTAAGTCATGCCCCATGGTCAACTGTAGAATTTGAGTAGCTGCTACAGTGCATTTAACTGACCCAGTGGAATCCAAAATGGGGATATCATTTGCTATATCCTGTTCATCGAGTATGTTATCGAGGCCCAACATTGGTTCGTACTTACAGTTGAAGTCCCCCCCTACTACCACTAACGCATTTGGTCCTAGTGTATCTAAGAAGGAATCCAGTAGCTCTACTACCTTTGATTTCTTATTAAGTGGATGAGGTCTATTACATATGTTTATTAGATATACAGATTCCTTTTTCCTTGTTACCATCTTTAATCCCAATAAATCCTGGGAAGGAATGGACAATCGAGTAACTTCTATTTCTAAATTAACTCTTACCCAGATCACCAGCCCCCCCGACGCTCTCCCTCTAACTGACGGAATTGCGTCACAGTGAAAAGTTTTATACCCGAGCCTATGCGGGGTATCTAAGGCCCAAGTCTCCTAGAGGAGGATAATATCGTAATCCTCAATGTAGGTACACCAGACCAGGTCCCGTAAATTTCTAGCTAAACCTGCTATATTCCATTATATTAATCTTACGGGTAGATTTTCCTTGGGACTGGATGGGGCTGGATTCAACAATGTATCTTGCATAGATGTACTATCTAAGGGAATAGTTATAGTACTTGTTCCTTCCATTGGCATATTTCCAGTGATATTTCCCTCAGGCATGGTACTACTGGTACAGCATAATCCTGCATCTCCTGGGCTGCCATTGCTACCCCCAGCACAATTAGGAATCTGATCGCTCACCGCTGCCATCAGAGCAGGACCAAGTATAGGGCTATCGTTATTATTCAAAGTGGGCACCACTATCCATAATTGCTCAAACTCTAGATTATTCGTATGTAACTTCCCAACCTGAGTATTAGGAGATGCCCCCAAACCAAGACTGTCAACCAACGAGAGTCAATCGTTCTGATCCAAAGTACTCAATGCATGATATCTATTATGAGTTGGGATCTCGAAGTTTGGGCTTATGCTAGAGTTTGGAGGCCTACTTGTGGTATTAAGCAGAGGACCCTTGGCTAAATAGCTATAAAAGTATCCCAAGGGATGCACACCCACACTATTCTCACCCAGTTTCAGGGATGCTGCTCTAAGTAGCACAGTCACCACATGTTGAGGATGTCTAAAATTGATAACAATACATTCGCCCCTACAAGTTTTCCTGGCATTACCAATCCAAGGTACCCGTCTCGTTGTTAATATCTGGTCTGAATAGTTTATCGGGAACCCACAGTTCTTATTCAGCCACGAAACAGTTTTATGTTTAAGCGACTCATGTGATTCCTGGCCGAAATTGGGCTGTGTAGTGTCTAAGGGTGGGAAATTGGAAAGTACGACAACATATCGTTCACAATCTGGTGGAAGATTAATTGGGCGTACTTTCCTCGGTTGAACTGATGACCCCACTATATTCGTTGGGACCACTTTATTCTGTGTAGTCTGACCCTCCGATCGGCCCATCTCCTTAACTTTAGCCGTGCTTACTCTCCCCACCAATAGCTACTGTACAACATTATTAGGTAGAATGTCCCTTTCCCTTCGTTTCAAGCTCTCATCGCTAGTTGTCTGGGTTAGAAGACCTCCCAATCTAGACACTTCAGCTGTCAGAAAATCTTTTTTTGCCACTAAAGGCTTTACAACAGTTTCTAATTTAGCCTCAAGCATCTTAGCTATATGGTCCAGAAGGTCAGAATTCATATTAACGTCACTGGTAATGGTCATGGTCTCCTTGTGACCAATGGTGCTCCTCTGCACTGTTTCAGGTGTTTTTATTGTGGTGTGTTCCTCCCCACTTAGTCTGTGATTTCCTGCATTTCCTTACCGCTCTCTTAACTGGAGAGCACCGTAGTGATGCGTCCATGGAGTCATCTTGTAAATCCTGATCTGGTACGTCCTGATCTACAACTAATAATGTCGGAATCTCCACTAGTGGGACATCAGTAAGAACATCAGAGAAATAGGAGGAGAGGCCAAAATCAAACCACTACTGGCACCAGGGGGTGTAGTAATTATCACTGGCGGATCATCCTGACCCAGTGATTGCCTTCTATCGTTGTTAATCTTACTCACCATTTTAACTAAATAGTTGTCCATGGTTGATTTGTTCTTAGCCATTAGTGATAACTGAGTATAAACCCCAAGAACGTTAGTACTGTTGGAATCACGGCTAGTTGGGGATAGGCAGACAAAACAATTACTATGACCTTACAAAGTACTTCCTATCTAATGATGTGGAACAAAAGGTAATAATAAAAACAAGGAAAAACAGTCATAATAATATGTCCAATGCTTACTTCTCCAGTATAGCAACGACCAGGGGGGGTGGCCCTGCCCTGCCTCGGTCTGCCCGGACTGCACACACTGTCCCGCCCTTGTCCCGGGCTTCTCCCGCACGCGTCCCCGCGACGCGGGGAGAAACGCCGCGATTTGAGTGCCTCCTGGCGCGCTTTCCGGGCTCGCGGCTTCCGGCTGCAGGGGCTGCTGGGGGCTGTGGTTCCCTGGCCCAAGCCCGACCTCCACACAGCGGCCGCTCCAAGTTGGTGCAGGTGAGCAGCAGCGGGAGGCGAGCTGGTGCAGCCAAGGCAGCAAGGGGGCAAAGATTGCAGTACTGTCGGAAGGCAAGGGTCACTGATGCTACCCCTAGCGATTTTAGGTGGATCCCCCGCTGCACCGGGAGAAACGCCGCAATTTGAGCGCCTCCTGGCACGCTTTCCGGGCTCGCGGCTTCCGGCCGCAGGGGCTGCTGGGGGATGTGGTTCCCTGGCCCAAGCCCGACCTCCACACAGCGGCCGCTCCAAGTTGGTGCAGGTGAGCAGCGGCGGGAGGCGAGCTGGCGCAGCCGAGGCAGCAAGGGGGCAAAGATTGCAGGACTGTCAGAAGGCAAGGGTCACTGCTGCTACCCCTAGCGATTTTAGGTGGGTCCCCCCGCTCCACCGGGAGAAATGCCGCAATTTGAGCGCCTCCTGGTGCGCTTTCCGGGCTCGCGGCTTCCGGCCGCAGGGGCTGCTGGGGGCTGTGGTTCCCTGGCCCAAGCCCGACCTCCACACAGCGGCCGCTCCAAGTTGGTGCAGGTGAGCAGCGGCGGGAGCGAGCTGGTGCAGCCGAGGCAGCAAGGGGGCAAAGATTGCAGGACTGTCGGAAGGCAAGGGTCACTGGTGCTACCCCTAGTGATTTTAGGTGGGTCAATCAGTGTCAGTCAGTGTCAGTCAATTAGTGTCACTCAGTGTCAGTCTGTCATTGTCAGTCAGTCTGTGTCAGTCAGTCAGTGTCAGTTAATCAGTGTCAGTCAGTGTCAATCAGTCAGTGCCAGGCAGTCAGTGTCAGTCAGTCAGATAGTGTCAGCTAGAGCAGCTCTGCTGACCTGGTTCTCTGGATCTGAAGCAGCTCTACTGACCTGGTTTTCTCCCTCTAAAGCAGCTTTGCTGACCTGGTTTCTCTGGCTCTACAGCAGGTCTGCTGACCTGGTTCTCTGGCTCTAGAGCAGCTCTGCTGACGTAGTTCTTAGGTTATAGAGCAGCTCTGCTGATCTGGTTCTCTGTCTCTACAACAGCTCTGCTGACCTGGTTCTCTGGCTCTAAATCAGCTCTGCTGACCTGGTTCTATGGCTCTAAAGCAGTTCTGCTGCCATGGTTCCCTGGCTCTAGAGCAGCTCTGCTGACCTGCTTCCCTCCCTCTAGAGCAGCTCTGCTGACCTGGTTCTCTCCCTCTAAAGCAGCTCTACTGATCTGGTTCCTCTGGCTCTACAGCAGCTCTGCTGAACTGGTTCTCTGTCTCTAGATCAGCTCTACTGACCTGGTTCTTAGGCTCTAGAGCAGCGCTGCTGACCTGGTTCTCTGGCTCTAAAGCAGCTCTGATGACCTGGTTCTCTCACTCTAAAGCAGCTCTGCCGACCTGGTTTTTAGGCTGTAGAGCAGCTCTGCTGATCTGGTTCTCTGGCTCTACAACAGCTCTGTAGATTTACAAGCCCCCTACGCCACCAGTACATCACTTTTTGTAACGTAGTGATGGCGCTGGGGACTCCTCCATATTTACAAGGAGAGTAAAACCCACCCTGCGTGGCTTTTCCTCTCCTTGAAAATATGACCCCTTCAAACGCAGCACTATGCGTTGAAGGGGTGTTGCTGTGTCTGTTCCCACACAACACCCATGGAATAACACATCTCAAGACTTACGAGAAAGTGTAAATCTGTAGATACGTGTAAGTGGTGCGCCACCCTAGAGGTGGTGTAGCGAGGCACAACAAGGAGAAATGTTTTCATTTCTCCTCGTTTTTTCCTCTTTCAATGCATTCTGCATTCCACAGCATACATTGAAGTAGGAAAATGCCTTTAGTGATTTTTTTGTGCAGGAAGTGGTCCCTTCCTGCACAAAAACAATCTCCCCACGACACAGATATCCTTGCACCATGGTACAAGGGTGTCTGCGTCACTGCATGGCTGCAGTTTGTGTGCTAGTGCAGAGGGAGCACAGAATTGCGACATATTCATGTAAATATGTCACATCCCTGTGCTTCAGAAGTGCCGCAGCGCGGTGCAGCTAAAGGGCTTGCAGTGTCACACTGCAGCACTTCCTCATAGATCTGCCCCTATAAATTCACCATACAGTACTGATGCATTCTTTCAGTCAATCTTGCTCCTCACATACATACAACCAAACTTTCAGACATTACCATGCAATTATATTTCTTTTTTTTAAACCAGATAAGGTAGTTCTGAACTATTTTTTTCTTCTGTTTTTTGTTTTCTATTTTCTTGTAGTTTTTTTAACAATTTTGTACTTTTGTGGGTGTTTTTTAAAAATTCAACAAAAAAGGAACTAAGTTACCGGTTAGCTTTTGGAATTCAACATCATTCCAAAAAACAAAAAAATAAAGAAAAATTGCATTTGTGGTTCCGTTGAGCTGTACAAATAGCGTCCACTGACTGTTGACCATAACAGATGATGGTTTTGCACTTAGTGCAGTGCTGCTGCAGTAAAGCAAATTCTGGGCGTATGTCTACTGGCGGTGCTGAAGTGGACACTCCGGAGGTGCTAGCAATGCCTGGTGGTGGATTGTTTGTTGCATGCCTCATTTCTTCTTGTACCAGATTCTCCGGGTGAATGGTCCACAGATATTTATACATACTCGCTGTTCCACAGGAGTATTTCTTGTCACTGCCTCGCGACAAGGCCCTGTCACACAGCAAGCATGTGACTTTTCTTGCGTTGACCTTTTTTTCTCCGTCAGGAAAGGTGAAACATTTCCATACCACTGATTCTGGCCTCTGCTTGGGTGGATCTTCCGCCAAGATATCTTCATCTAAGAATGATGAGGAGCTTGAGAACCAATGCAATTTTTTTAAAACACAACAAAAATTCCAAAATCTGCTCCGGAAGAAGATGAGATGTCTCTCATCAACTGCTCCAAACAGAATAATTAAAATGTGTGGGGTCCTTCAATAGTTACAGTGGCAAATGTTATGAACCAATCAAATCTTTTTTTTAAGTCACATGGGATCCGCGCACCGTGTGCTCAAGAAGTGCACCCCTGACTCGACTTCGCGAAAATATATTTAAAAATAATTTAAGTTTATGACAAGTAAAAATATATTATTTTTATGAATACCTTAGATAATCTTTTGCCCTAATATGTACATTAAAGACACGTACATATCATTTTAGAACATAAACAATTTCACAGGAGTCGCGCACCCAGCGCGCCCCAGCATGTATTTTATTTTTTTATTTATTTGAGTCTTATATAGCGCATGGTTACCCTTGGGCATCCCAGCACTTGTAAAGGAGTCCGTCAAACCAATGCAAAGCTATTCAGCGTGTTTAAGATGGGAAAAGATATGTTTTCAGAAACTTCCGAAAACGAAGAAAGCAAGTCTCACGATGCAGCTGCAAAGGGAGCGAATTCCAAAGGGTGGCTGTATGCACCGAGAATCTTCTACCTCCAGTGCGAGCCTTATGAACTCTGGGAACCTGTAACAAAAGTTTTTGATCAGAGCGAAGAGCTCTGTTGGGTTTATAAGGCACCACTAGCTTCCTTAAAGAAGGGGGTCCTTTCCCTTGAAGAATCTTATGGGCCGTACAGAGAGCCTTAAACTTGACCCTCTCTCTCACCGGGAGCCAATGCAATGCTTTTAAGGCGGGCTTAGCTGATTGTCGCCTTGATGTATTAGTCAGCAACCTGGCCGCAGCATTTTGCACCTGCTGCAGCTTACTGAGTGTGGCTTCCGGAGCACCAAGGAAAATAGCATTGCAGTAGTCAAGCCTGGAGATAATTAACCCCTGGATGAGTAACCTCCTTGATGACAAGGGGAGGAGGGGCAAGATTTTACGGGCTGAGCGAAGAAGCCCGAAGCAAACCCCCGCCGTTTTCTTGGCCTGAGTTTTAAAAGAGAGATCCTGCTCCAGCCAGACTCCCAAGCTTTTGATCTCCTGCTTGGGGCTGGGGAGCTCCCCCAGGCAGCTGGGCCAGACGGACAAGGGGAGAGAGGGAGTCTTGTGCCCTAACAGCATAATCTCCGTCTTAGAACCGTTTAGTTTAAGTGACGATTCACTCATCCAGGTATGTACATTAGTCAGGCATAGGCGCAGCACGTCTGGATTCTTCTCCAATTGGGATAAAGCGACCACCAGCTGGGTGTCATCAGCATAGCTTACAATCTTTATCCCAAAAGGGGCCACCACATCCTCCAGGGGGGCCATATAGACGTTAAATAACGTAGGGCTCAACGAAGAGCCCTGTGGCACACCACACTGGAGGGGGATAGATGGAGACTTCTCGCTGCCTTCCCAGACCTGATAGGTACGGCCATGCAGAAACGACCTGAGCCATTGCAACGCAACTCCTGTGACCCCCACATTGGACAGCCGTTGGATCAACACTTGATGGTTTACAGTGTCAAAGGCAGCACTGAGGTCCAGGAGGATCACTGCCACTGACCCTCCTGAATCCAAAATGCTCCTTGCTTCCTCAACGACTGCCAAGAGGGTGGTGTCTGTGCCCTGCCCCGGCCGGAAGCCAGTTTGAGAATCTCTCAGCAAGCCGTTGGATTCCAGAAAGACGGATAGTTGTCGATTAACCAGTCTTTCAGCGATCTTACCAAGACCCGGCAACAGAGAGATGGGCCTGAAGTTGGCCAAATCTGACGAGTCTAGATTGGGTTTCTTCAGAAGAGCCTTTACGACCGCTCTTTTCCAGCTTGGCGGCACCACACCCTGAGTAAGTGATGTGTTAATCAAGTTCGCTATAGGAGCTGCTATAGGAGCTTGTTTCAAAAATCTCATTGGGGCTGGGTCCTCTGGTGAGCCACTCTTCATGGATCCCAGCTCCTTTGCGACTTCAGCTACAGAGATTGGACCGAAGGTATCCAGGCGGGGGCCTTCTCCTGCTATCTGATTGCCTATCTGTACAACCTGTGCGACCTGTGGCAGGGCAGCGATGATGTTCTCAATTTTTAGATGACAAAATTCTGCTAGCTCTCTACACTTCTCAGCAGGATTATCCTGAGATGGTGGGGGCTCCGGAATTTTGAGGAGTTCCTTTACCACTGCAAAGGTCTCTCTCGAAGAATTAGAGGCACTTTTTATCCTTTCTTCAAAGAATTGCGTCTTAGCACTGCGAAGGGCGTTTTTATATGTTCTTATTGCAGTGCGATATTCATCCCGGCTTGCCACCTCCCAGTTTTTTCTCCAGATTCTCTCCAGTCTCTTGCATCCTTTCCTAAGGATGCGTAAGTCCGGCGAATACCAAGGGGCGGAACCCATCCTTTTACCCCTCTTTGCTACTCTTTTTTTGGGGAGAATGGCATCCAGGGAATTGGTTATCCACAACTCAAAATCTGTATCAGCTGTAGCCGGATACGCTGCTACCGAGGGGCATGAGCTCTCAAGTCTCGCAATCCAGCTATCAACTGCTAGGCTGGACCAAGCTCTCTCCAGAGTACAAACTCTCGGAGAGGGGGCCGCTTTTGGGTTAACCTGCAGACTAACCTGGACCAGAAAGTGGTCGGTCCAAGGCAACGGACAAGCGGGCAGAGCTGTAAGATATAAAATATTCGTGAAGATTGGATCAAGAAGGCGACCCTTGGAGTGGGAGGGTCCCAGGTTTTTTAGGATAAGATTATAAGCTTTCAGATCACTCAGCAGATCCGCCGCCACAGAGTCCCTTGGGTCATTAAAATGGAGATTTAAATCTCCTAGCAGCATAAAATTAGTTGTCAAGGAAGCCAACTGCGTGACTGTTTCCATCAAAGAGCCAATAAAACTCCCCAACACTCCTGGTGGGTGATAGATCAGGATGCCTGACACAGTCACCGTAGGAGACACCTGGAAGGAGAACTGGCAACTCTCGCAGTCCAATACGTCACTGTTCTGCGCCTTACACACCAATGTGTCTCTATATAAAATGGCAGTACCGCCACCCCGCCCCTTAGGTCTATCAAGATGGTATATCAAAAAACCAGGGGGGAGGGCTTGAACCATGTCTGCGCCTGAGCTGGCAACAATCCAAGTCTCCGTCAAGAACAGGATGTCCAGTTCGTGATCTTGTATCAGGAAATTAATTTCCAGAGCATGACACGGAAGAGATCTACAATTAAGCTGCGCCATTAGGAAGGAGCTTTTTCCCTTAAATGGTTGCATAGTAAGGACATGTCCTACAGGCGGTGCAGGGTGATGACTCCTTATAGATGTACTTACATGAAGGCTTTTTAGGAGCTCGCAGCGACATAATGTCCTCTCTGGAATACGTTATCAGTGTTTCAGGAGAAAGAACCAGCGAATCAGGCCCTAGGCCCGTCTGGGCCCGGACGGGCACAGATGGGCTGGACTCTGGCGTGACTCCGGCACGATTACGGCGCACCCGCTGCGCGTCACCGCTGCGCGTTTCCATGTGAGGATTAAGTAGGGAGCTCGTGTGTCCAGGCGAACACTAGACTACTGCCTCGAATGGCCAGTCACGTCCCAACCTCCACCCAAGATGGCCGACACGGTTTCCCCAAGACCAGCAACCCGCTAATAGCCCGCCAAACAGCGGTGAGGATCACCAAGTTAGAGTGCAAATAGGCGCTCTAATAACAGTGCAAAAACGGCGATTATGACAGCAAATACGGCGCGTTTAAAACTGGGGCAAATAAATCAATACTACTGAGATACAAAACAGGGGAAGCAATTTAAAAAGCGCAAGCTCCTAGAATGCAGTAGCTGTAATAAAAAACGCTGGGAAGTGCAGGGCAGCGTCATGCAGGAAGCCTTGACCAAGGCTGACTCAGAACACTAACTCGCCTTAAGTAGGGAGCTCGTGTGTCCAGGCGAACACTAGACTACTGCCTCGAATGGCCAGTCACGTCCCAACCTCCACCCAAGATGGCCGACACGGTTTCCCCAAGACCAGCAACCCGCTAACGGCTCGCCAAACAGCGGTGAGGATCACCAAGTTAGAGTGCAAATAGGCGCTCTAATAGCAGTGCAAAAACGGCGATTATGACAGCAAATACGGCGCGTTTAAAACTGGGGCAAATAAATCCATACTACTGAGATACAAAACAGGGGAAGCAATTTAAAAAGCGCAAGCGCCTAGAATGCAGTAGCTGTAATAAAAAACGCTGGGAAGTGCAGGGCAGCGTCATGCAGGAAGCCTTGACCAAGGCTGACTCAGAACACTAACTCGCCTTAAGTAGGGAGCTCGTGTGTCCAGGCGAACACTAGACTACTGCCTCGAATGGCCAGTCACGTCTCAACCTCCACCCAAGATGGCCGACACGGTTTCCCCAAGACCAGCAACCCGCTAATGGCCCGCCAAACAGCGGTGAGGATCACCAAGTTAGAGTGCAAATAGGCGCTCTAATAACAGTGCAAAAACGGCGATTATGACAGCAAATACGGCGCGTTTAAAACTGGGGCAAATAAATCAATACTACTGAGATACAAAACAGGGGAAGCAATTTAAAAAGCGCAAGCTCCTAGAATGCAGTAGCTGTAATAAAAAACGCTGGGAAGTGCAGGGCAGCGTCATGCAGGAAGCCTTGACCAAGGCTGACTCAGAACACTAACTCGCCTTAAGTAGGGAGCTCGTGTGTCCAGGCGAACACTAGACTACTGCCTCGAATGGCCAGTCACGTCCCAACCTTCACCCAAGATGGCCGACACGGTTTCCCCAAGACCAGCAACCCGCTAACGGCTCGCCAAACAGCGGTGAGGATCACCAAGTTAGAGTGCAAATAGGCGCTCTAATAGCAGTGCAAAAACGGCGATTATGACAGCAAATACGGCGCGTTTAAAACTGGGGCTAATAAATCCATACTACTGAGATACAAAACAGGGGAAGCAATTTAAAAAGCGCAAGCGCCTAGAATGCAGTAGCTGTAATAAAAAACGCTGGGAAGTGCAGGGCAGCGTCATGCAGGAAGCCTTGACCAAGGCCGACTCAGAACACTAACTCGCCTTAAGTAGGGAGCTCGTGTGTCCAGGCGAACACTAGACTACTGCCTCGAATGGCCAGTCACGTCCCAACCTCCACCCAAGATGGCCGACACGGTTTCCCCAAGACCAGCAACCCGCTAATGGCCCGCCAAACAGCGGTGAGGATCACCAAGTTAGAGTGCAAATAGGCGCTCTAAAAGCAGTGCAAAAACGGCGATTATGACAGCAAATACGGTGCGTTTAAAACTGGGGCAAATAAATCAATACTACTGAGATACAAAACAGGGGAAGCAATTTAAAAAGCGCAAGTGCCTAGAATGCAGTAGCTGTAATAAAAAATGATGGGAAGTGCAGGGCAGCGTCATGCAGGAAGCCTTGACCAGTATGTGACGTCACGTGAGGCCTGCCACTGCGCAAGCGTCGCGTACCCTTCTACGCATGTGTCGTGAATGCGCTGAAGCAGGAGTTACGGACTGGTCGCATACCGGTCGCGCACACCAGGTAACATTGTACGTTGATGACGTAACTGAAAAAAAAACCACTTGTCGCTCACCATACGCGGATCCTTCACGACCTTTCCAAAATGGCAGCTAGAATACGCAGACCCACTGCGGTAGGTACGCTTTGGGTGCGCAACTCCCCTAAAAGTTTTTAAAAAAGAATTAAAAAAGAAAATGATATAAATATATTAAAATACAAAAAAAACGAAATAATTAAAAATATTTCAGTTTTTAATTCTTTTTTTTTTTGCAATTATCAGAAAAATATATAATGTTGTTTAATATATAAAATATTTATAAATAAACAGTTAAAAAACTGTGGAAATTCAGTACAAAAAAATAGGTATAACTACTATTGCACTTAAAAATTAGCATTTAAAAAACCTTTGAAACTCACTGAAAAAACCATAGGTTTCAGAGACGTTATAGTTAGAAATTAGTATTTAAAAAACTTTTGAAATGCACTGAAAAAACCCATACGTTTCAGAGACGTTATAGTTAGGAATTAGCGTTTAAAAAACCTTCGAAATTCAGTGAAAAAAACATAGGTTTCACGAGTGTTATAGTTAGCTGGACATTTCATGAGTGCAAAACCATAGAAATTCCTCCGTTATAGTTAGTTCTGAAAACTATAACTCGCGCGCCCACAATGCACTGCTGATGATATCACATATTACATCATTCATGACATGGTCAGTGACATCACTGATGACATCACTGATGACATCTTAAATTACATCACTGATGATATCATCCACGTGACAATCTGCTACTCCTCATCACACACTAGTATAGTCTTTGATCACTCACTGTAAAATACAGAATACCATATTTGAAAGCATTGACACACACATACCAGTTACTACATATGCACTCACTGATTCCTACGTCTACACACACAACTGTCCATTCACCCACAGAATCACTTATACATGCAGTCACTGATCAATGGTAACACTGTCAAATGTACTATATACATTCAAAAGACCACAAAGATACTCCTTACTTCGGCACAGTCATTTCGGCGAGCAGAGAACCACGAACCACCAGAAATGTAGGCATTCAAATTTTGTTACTCCTCAAATGACGCGTTTCGGGCACCACTTGCACTTGATCACATATCTGAGAAAGCAGTTCACCATCTTTTTTTTATATGCTGTGCGCTAAAACCACGTGGTAGAACAAACATAATACACATGGTAAAAGCACTCGCACATTGTTTTGCTTATGGTTGAGTCTGTTTTCTTTATCAATATCATTGGGGCTCTTATTCTCAAAACTTACAATATCTTCACCATTGATTGGTGTACAGTGCACATAGTTAAAATATACAGATAACTGATAATATATACATGCATTAAGATGGAGTAAAACAGTGTTATTATAAATTCATTATTTAATTGAAAAAACACCATTGTAAAGTGCATCATGATGATATGTATTTGTTTAAATATAATAAAACTCCTGCATTTAATAGTTAAGAGTTAAAACCTCTTGTTTAGCCACAAAGATAAAACCATCAAAATTAATTAATATTCTTTGTGACACAAATGCATGTGCAAACCCTCACTTATCATACTGTAAACTGTCACTCTGTGCAAACAATAAACTGTATATATTCCATCTTCAGATGGTAATCTCACTGCATGAATGCAGATCTTGTTGGATTAATCCATACTTGGCCACATTTCACCTATACATTGAAATTGTTCTAGTTTAGTCTAAGGGAATTCAACACTTATCTTCTTAATTTTTTTCATTTTTTTCTTCCTTCTTTTTTTGTTTAAGGCCGAGGACTTCGACTCAAAAGGCAATGGTTTATTGCAATGGTAGGTCAGGGATGGTTCCCGTGGGGGGGAGGGGGGGGATGGTGAAGGGCTTTCACGGTTGTTGGTGGGAAGTATTAGGAAAATGGTGGAACAACAATCTCATGTGACATAGCAACCACCAGTAGTCTTAGCAGAGAGTGGAGTCAGGATAATGATAGGGGATAGACCGAGTCAGGGAGGGAAACGGCATCTCAAATTCCTAAGCTAAAATGTAAATGGTTTAAGGGTTAAGGGGAGACAACGTTTAAAACTCCAGTATCTAAAAAACAGCTAAGCTAGGATCCTTATGATTCAGGAGACCCATCTTTTACAAATAGAATCCAAGGCGTTCTTTGGGTAAATAAGGTGTGTAGACAAGGTTAAAGCCACACACCAGCAATGTTGCTCAAAGGGAGTTGCAGTCATACTTAAAGTGAATTTGGGAGTCGAGCTCATTAAGTCCCAGGTTGATGATAAAGGGCGCTGGGTTATTGCAAATATTAAGTGTCAGGAGTCTAAATATACACTTGTTAGTTATTATGGGCTCAATGAGGAAGATATAACCCCTCTGAATAATCTCTGTCTTGTCCTAGATGATTATGAGTCTCCTCTGATCGTGGGAGGAGTTTTTAATGTGCTTTTAAATAACCAACTTGATTGGTCATCTACTAGAGCACAGATAGCAGTTCCGCATGTCAAAGCCTATCTCTTGACTATATTAAACAATCTTTGTGATGTATGCTGGAAATAAATGGGGGAGAGTAGAGGGGAAGAGTAGAGAATACTCTTTTTATAGCAAGAAGAATTCCCATTACTCTAGAATTGACTATATATTTAAGGAACACCCAGACTTTGAAAAAGTCAGTTCAATTGAATTCCTGCCTATACACTTATCTGATCATGGTGCCATATCTTTTAACCTAGAACTCCCCCTAGCACCTACCCAAAGGAGTTGGACTTTAAATAGGAGAATTCTTCTGCAACCCTCAACCTCTGTTTTTTTAAAATCTGAAACATCCAACTTTTCTTGGGATTATTTGGGGGTCAGCTCCCTTGCACGTGGTATGGGACACTTTTAAGGCCTGGCTGAGAGGGATACTAAAAGGGGTGGGTCAGGACTGAGAGGGAAAGATCTTGTAGATCTAGAACTACAGATAGAAGGGTCAGAAGTAGATTTAAAGACGTGCAGCTCCCTCAGCACAGATAACGAGAATGTAATAAAGAGAGTTAAGGAGTTACAGTTGAAGTTTAGACTGAAATCGGAAGAGATCTTACTCCAACAATGGGAGGCAAGCAAAATGAGGGATTTTGAGCAGAGGGAGAACTGTGGCAAACTTCTTGCTATGAAGAGCAGGGTGAATAGATCTAATAACTACATTACTAAGATCAAAGTAGGCGCACAAACCCTGGAAGATAACGAGAATACAGAACAAGTGTTTGCACAATTTTTTCCAGGTGTTATACCAAGAAGATCTACAGGTGGAGGAGGAACATAAAGATGGGTGGCTTAAAGGGAAACAGCGTCACTTCTCAGTGCGCACGCCTTGCGTCATGATTGATGCATCATGGGGGGCGTGGCTACAGCGCCGACCGGGATGGCTGCGTGAGCGAGTTGCTCCGCGCCATGCCCCGTCTTTTCTCCTGATTGTCCGTCGCCCCGCGCTGCCTGGCGGCGGAATTCGTGGTCCGAAGGGCTGGTGAGCATTCGAGGAGCGTTCGGCTCCGTCGGGACCCTGGCCGGTGGCAGCGGGCGGACCTGGAGCTCGGCGCGCCTGTCGAGCGGACGAAGCCAAGATGGCGGCGCCGCCTCCCTGAGGGCTCCGAGAGCGGTGTGTTGCGGCGCACTGGAGCGGCCACAGGCTCAGGCGGAGCATTTCGGCAGCGGTGTGCGGTGCGGGGGCTCATCGGAGCGGACCCTGAGCAGCGGGGGGGCCCGGCGGTGCTTTGCCGGTGAGTGAGGCGTGTGAGGCGCCCCTCCCCCACCTACTGCTGAGACGGCAGCGGAGCGGAGCCTGCCCCTGTGCTGGGCCACCGAGGGCGCTGTGGGCTTGGGAGGCCATCCTCACATCGGCCGCCACACCATAGGGCCACCGGATCGCAGGAGTGAACTATCGGCCGGCGGAGAGCTGGGGAGGGCGGCCGCCCACGGCGCTTGGACGTCCCGGGGCCTGGCGGTTCGGAGGTGGCGGTCCGCCCGACCAGAGGTGGGGGCCCCGCCCGCTGGGCGGTGAAGACGCACCGAGCTGGTGGTGTAGTGTTGGGCCCTACAGCAAGTGGTGTAGCGGAGGGGCCGGTGTAGCCCGGGGCCTCGCCGGATTCGCGGCCCGCCCCTCTCGCGGACTCTGTTCCCACTGGCCCGGGAGGGCTGCGGGTGTTCCCTGAGTGGCTGCGGGACACTGTGGAGCGCACTACCACCCGGGAGCTGATCGAAGAGCAGTGCGTGGGGTGCTGTTGGCACCGCGAACACCCGCTTATCCTGAGGTTTGGTGCGTTGTGCTCGGCTGGGTGCTTCTGGTGGGCCTCGCCTTTGATTGGAGGGGCTGCTCGTGTGGCCGAGTACTTGCATCCAAGATGGCTGCACAGGGGCTTGGCGGCGCCGAGCCTGCTGGACTGGGGAGCCAGAGGCAGGAAGATCTGGCTGGCGGCTCCCAGACGGAGTCCTCGCCGCAAGAACAGAGGCTCAACCTCCGCCTAGACGCAATCTTGGCCGCGATAACCGCCACGAAAGAGGAACTGCGCCAGGATATTGCGCAGGTGGCGTCGGGGCTCGGCCTGTTGCGGGCGGACCACACCAAACTTTCGGACCGGGTGAAATCCAATGAACAACTGCTCCAGGAACTGAAACCGGCGGTGGTCACGGCGGAACATAAACTTGATGACGTTGCCCATCGACTGGCGACCTTGGAGCGTAGGGTGGAGGACGCGGAAGGCCGCAACCGCCGGAACAACGTGAGGGTGGTAGGGCTTCCGGAGAAGATTGAGAAGGATGATGCAGTGGCCTATTTGGAGGACTGGTTCCGCACTGTGGTGGCGCCTGAGGGCCTTTCCCCCTTCTTCTCCCTGGAAAGAGCGCATAGGGTACCCGCGAAGCCTCCCTTGGAGGGCCGACCGCCTCGGCCGATGGTGGTCCGACTGCTGCACTATAAGGATCGGGATCTGCTGATCCAGAAGGCGAGGGATCGTGGCCCCTTCCAGGTGGACAACAGTAAGGTGACCATCTTTCCGGACTACACGCAAGAGGTGCAGCGGAACAGGGCTTCTTTCCTGTCTGTGAAAAAGGAGCTGAGAGAGGAGGGGATTCAATATTCCTTGCTTTTTCCGGCCAAGCTGCGGATTGTCGTTGATGGCAAGACTCACTTTTTTCACGCGTCCGATGAAGCTTGGTCCTGGCTGGAACTGTATCGAGCAGGGACGGATCGGGCACACAGGCCAACCAGGGATCGGGAGCAGCCGGTCAGGGTCCGGAAGTCGCAGCGCATCCGCTCCCGGAATCGACGCCAACGGGCCGAGCGAGAGGCGCAAATGCTGGCCGATAGACGGAGTGCGTTGGAGGCCACAGCGAATATAACGGGGTCGCAGCAAGAGGACGCCTCCAGGGGTTCGGCGTCGGAGAGTGAAGGTTTGAAGACTGGTGATGAGGACTCGGAGGTGGGGGGAGCGCTGGGGCCGGAGGTTACTCCACAGACATCCGATGGTATCTTTAATGGATGAGGCCTTTGGTGGATGGACTTTGACATGGCCTGGACGCTCCTGATTTTTCATGGACTGCCAGGTATGGGGCTGCAATGGCAGCGAGGGGCTGTGGGCGCGGGGTGGTTGCTCTGTCGTCCTGGTTCGGGGCTCCATAGTCCCCATCGGACCCCTAAGGTCCTCTGTGGTGTCGACCACAGTTTAGTGTGATGTGTGGGGTGTTTGAGGTTTGGAAGGGGGCTGAAGCTGGGTTACTAGGCCCTGTCCTGGGGAATGGGAGGGTGGGTGTTGTAGGGGATGTTTTGAGGGGGTTGTACAATTGCTGCGATGCGGGTCACATTTCTTGGCATGTGCTACTGTTGGGTTTGATGCTCTATGGGGACGTTACCTAATCTGAAATGTGTCACATGGAATGTCCGGGGTCTCCGCACTATGGTCAAGCGCCACAAGGTGCATGCCTACTTGGTGAGGCGGGGCGTCCAGATAGCGATGCTTCAGGAGACTCACTTGACACAGCAGGAATGCGGGGCTTTGCAGAGGAGGTGGCGGGGCCAGGTGTTTGGCACGACTTACTCAGCGTTTGCCAGAGGAGTGTTGATCTGGGTCAGAGCTGGCACGCCATTCCAGGTCACGAGTTAGAAAATAGATCCGGAGGGTCGTTATGTAGTGGTGGAGGGACGGCTGTATGGAAGGGAAGTAGTGCTGTGTACCATTTATGCCCCCAACGCTGAGCAGGCCCACTTTTTCGAGAGCTTGTCGCGCTCACTGGCGTGCTACTTGGCAGGCCCTATCCTCCTGGCGGGGGACTTTAACTCTATTACGGATGTGCAGTTGGACAGGTCTCACCCGCCTTTGGTGGATTCCCCGGTGCGCAGACTTGCGACTCGTAGGCGGGAATGGCAGGACAGGTGGGGTTTGGTGGATGTATAGAGGGCGCAGCACCCCGACACCCGGGATTACTCCTATTTCTCGGCGCTGCATGATCTGCATGTTCGTTTGGATTCGGTGCTGTGTTGTGAGTCTTTGGCGAGGGTGGTGCGGCACACTGAGTACTTGACTAGAACCATCTCGGACCATAACCCGCTGCTGATTTCGGTGCAGTGGCAGTTGGCGAGATCGGCGGTCCCCACGTGGCGACTCCGTCCAGAGACGTTGGAGGACCCAGCGTTCTGCGATACGGTCCGTCAAGGCGTTGACGACTATTTCGCGGTCAATGCTGGGTCGACGGCGACCAGAGCGAATGAATGGGATGCGATGAAAGTGGTGGTGAGAGGGGTATGTATGGGCCGGTTTCTGACTGTGAGGGGTGCCGTGCTGGCTGATCTCGCGAAAGCGGAGTCGGTGCTGAGAGAAGTGGAACTGCGGCGTCCGGAGAAGCCTGAGCTGCAGGACAACCTGTTGCGTGCTAAAGAGGCAGTGGCGAATGAGACTGAGAGACTGCGGTGCTATGACTATAAGTTGTATGCGGTGAAAGTGCACGAGGAACGTGATAAGGTGGGCACGCTCCTTGCGAAGTTGGCTGATCCGACCCCTAGGGGTTGTTCGGTGCTGAGTATACGAAGGGGAGACGGGGTGGTGGTTTGCTCGCAGGCCGCGGTCCTGGAGCGCTTTCAATCCTACTACACGGGCCTCTATACCAGCCACCTTGAAGTGGAGGCCACGGCCATTGGCGACTACTTAGATCCGATTCCTCTACCGGTATTGGTTGAGGAGGACGCCCAGGATATAGGAGGCCCTGTCACCCTGGCCGAAATTAGAGGGGCGATTAGCCACATGGCGCGGAATAAGACCCCGGGGGTGGATGGGCTGCCGATCGAGTTCTATGCCAAATTTATCGACGTACTAGCGCCCAGGCTGCAGGCCGTATATGTGGAGGCGAAGGAGCTGGGGCGACTGCCTGAGTCTATGACAGAGGCGCTGGTGGTGCCCCTGCTGAAACCGGGCAGGGATGCTTTGGATGTCGCCTCTTTCCGTCCGTTGTCTATGTTGACGGTGGATTATAAGATTCTGAGCCGTATCCTAGCTACCCGTCTCTTGCCATTGATGACCTCTTTGGTACATAAGGATCAGGCGGGATTCATCCCCTCCAGGAGTACCTCGATGAATATCCGTCGGCTGATCGGGGTTATTGATAGTGCTGCCCTGTCGGATCCGGGCCCGGTGGTGCTGGCGGTTGATATTGAGAAAGCGTTTGATAGTTTGGAGTGGGATTTTCTAGATGGTGTGCTGGCGAAGTTCGGGATCGGGGACGGGTTCCGAGGCTGGACAAGAGTGCTCTATTCATCGGCCAAAGCACGGGTGCGGTTAGGGACACTGGTCTCCTCGGTTTACCCGGTGTGTAGGGGTACGAGGCAGGGCTGCTCGCTATCCCCTTTGCTCTTTGCTCTGGCGATGGAACCCCTAGCTGCACAGGCGAGGCTGGGAGTTGCTTACGACGGGATCATGCAGGGCCTTGACTCGCATTATATATCGTTGTACGCTGACGATCTATTGCTGTACCTCGCGGACGCTGGAAAGGCTCTGGAAGGCGCGGTGGATATGTTGAGCAGGTTTGGGGAGCTGTCGGGCCTCAGGGTGAACTGGACTAAAACTTGTGTGTTTCCGCTGCGGAAGGCCACGCGCTGCCCACAGCTCGTGGGGTCTGTGAAGTGGGAACCATCTTGTTTTCTGTACCTGGGGGTACGCATCTACCATGCTACAGCGGACCTCCTTGACGGGAATGTGGGACGCTGCATTAGAGCGTTGAGAGGTAGTATGGACTTCTGGGCCTCCCTCCCGTTGTCTGTATTGGGCCGAGTGGCGCTGTTGAAAATGGTGGCACTCCCGAGACTGCTCTACTATTTTAGAACGTTGCCGGTGTGGATCCCGCAGGGCATATTCAGGGAGCTGAGGACGATGGTGACTGGTTTTCTCTGGGGCCATGGTCGCAGACGGGTAGCACTGACCACCCTGCTGAGACCCAAGTGTGAGGGAGGGATGGCCGTCCCCGATTACGAGTTATACTATTTGGCGGCGCAGCTCCAGGTCCTGACGCAGAATGTGGCTAGGGAATTCAGGGGGCCCGAGGTTGGCCGAGGGGTGGGCGTTCAGCGGCAGGTCTTGTCGTCCATTGTGATGCAACAGAGGCTGGCCAGTAGGGAAGTCACGATGGAAGAGTGGACCCTCAGATTGTGTTGGAATAGATATATGAAAAGGGCGGGGAAGCGCCGGCCGTATGCCCCGGAGATCCCGCTAGGTATGCTCACTATTTTGCCGCACGGGGGTGATTGGTCCAGATTGTTGGAGTGGGAGGACCTGGGCTTGCTGATGGTAGGTGACCTGTATGTGGATGGGACGTTGGCCCAGTTCCAGACGTTGCAGGAGCAGTTCGGCCTGCCGAATGGCTCCTTCTTGCTGCATGCGGCGGTGGTCGCGGCTCTGCGGCGGCACTGGGGGGGCGGATTGGCTGAACCAGAGGTGTCGGAGGTGTGCCAATATGTGGTGATGGCTGCGGGCACCGTCAAGGCGGTGACTTGCCTTCACAATAGGATGCTGAACGAGGGTCTAGCTCCGTTGATTGAGTTGAAGTTGCGTTGGGAAGCCAGCATCGGTAAGCCCCTTCCGGACGCTGTTTGGGGTCAGGTGCTACACAGGGCCTGGAAAGAGACGAGGAATGCGAGATTCCAACAGGTGCATTATTTTGTGCTCCATAGGGCGTATTTGACCCCGGAGAGATTACGTCGCCACTTCCAGGTGCATGACGCCATGTGCCCGAGATGCTTGGAGCCCGGAGCGGATTTTGACCACATGCTGTGGGGCTGCCCGAGGTTGGGTGACTACTGGGCCGAGGTAGGGGACCTCTTGAATGCTGTCACGGATCGGGAGGTGGACTTTGACATGGCCACGTGTCTGCTTCTGTGGTTCCCGCATACCAAAAAGACAAAGGTGACGAGTAAATTCATTGGGTTAGGACTGATATTGGCGCAGCGAGAACTCACTTGGCATTGGAAGTCTAAAGAGGGGCCGTCTGTACGGAGGTGGAGGAATGAGTTGGTGAAGTGGTCGGGCTGTGAGAGTGTGTCACGGATGCGCCAGGCGACTAGAACGGGTAATGAGAGGAGCTTGGATTTGGCACGGTCGTGGGAGATGGTGGTGCAGGCATTGAGGGACCACTTAACTGACAGTGATGAGACCGATCAGTTGTGAGTCAGGATTCCATGTGACCACTTGTTCGTTACAACTTCCTGATGGCTGTCACCCTAGAGCAGGAGGGGCCTGGAGATACCCGCGTTAGCAGCAGTTGGGGGAGGGATTAGAGTAGGAGTTGTGGGATGGGGTGGG
The DNA here is from genome assembly GCF_964261635.1 of Lissotriton helveticus. Taxonomy (NCBI): domain Eukaryota; kingdom Metazoa; phylum Chordata; class Amphibia; order Caudata; family Salamandridae; genus Lissotriton; species Lissotriton helveticus. The sequence continues at coordinate 51,910,206 of NC_136062.1, read as the reverse complement.
TTGCCAGCGACTTCCCGGAACCGGTTGACCCAGGAACATAGTCGGGTTGATTTTGTGATGTGACATTGAAGTGACCGGGGATTGGGTGGGGAGAAGATGGTTGGTTGTTTTGGGATAAAAGCAGGAACGAAGTGCTGTACTTGGCCCGTGTCCGGCATTGGGCATGTACCAGGGTGCCTCCAGCGAACTGCTTTATTGACGCGCCGCCCAGCCTCCGGGATGTGGGCTAATCGGCTGTGTATTGCATTGCTGGACTGCTGTCTGATGGGACCCGCTGGTACTTGGGTTGGTTTGTTGGCTGTGTTTATTCCTGATTCTGCAATAAAAATACATTTAAAAAAAAAAAAAAAAATGATTGATGCATCATATTTATATTATGACGCATCATGTTGCAAGGAGTTACAGATACGTCTGTATTTCGGACGTATCTGTAGTCGCAAAAGTGACGCATTGCTGGAGTGTGTCACAAAAGTGACGCAACTCCAGCAATGTGTACTTTCACATGGGCCAGTCCCATGTTGTTAGTGCCTGCGTCAGTCTTACGCCTGCCATGAAGCAGGCGTAAGATTTTGACGCATTAGCGGCCAAGAAATGGCGCAGTGAAATCTTATAGATTTCACTGCGTCACTTCCATGACCCTTTCTTGCGTCAAAATGCCCCCCTTGCATACATTATACCTGGCGCAGGTATAATGTGGCGCAGGGGTTTACAAAGTAACCATCTACCTTGATGCGTCACTTTGTAAATATGGCGCAACAAGGTGCATTTTTTACACCACTGGTGCGTCACAAAAAGTGACGCACCGGCGGCGTAAAAGTGACGCACAGCCGCATAAATGAGGCACTTGGAAAATATAATAACGCAGGACCTTACTCAAAACCCTAAAGTCAATCCAGCAAGAGTCTCAAAAGAGGTTGATCTCTTATTAAAAAGATGGCAGAACATCCCACTCTCCCATTATGGGTGAGTTAACCTGATTAAGATGTGGGTCCTCCCGAAATACACCTATCTGTTCAATAATATTCCCCTAGAGTTCGCGAGAGCTGACATTCTTAAAATCCAGGGTAAAATATCCTCTTTTATTTGGGCAGGTAAAGGGATCAGATTGTCCTGGAAAAAACTTAGGCGCAAATTATTACGAGAGGGCATGGGCCTACCAGATCTCCAGCTGTATTGTTGGGCCTACCAACTAAAGAATTGTAGGATGTTGCAGCTCACTCCAGATGACTCATTGATAGGTGGGATGTTTAAAGCTAATCTAGTGGGCATTGTGGAGCAATTCCTTACTGTATAAATTCGGCTCTCCTAAAAAAAATTTAAAAGTCCGTCTGAAGACGCTGCGTATGGCAGCCAAGTTATGGTCGGACTGTTGAGATTGTCTGGGACTTTCTTATTATAGTGAATAGGTTCCAGTGTGGAAATCTCCAGGTACACCGGATTGTCTTTTTGACACTCCAGCTCATCCACTATAAGAGCCTGGAGTCTCACATTGGAAGGATCTTGTAACGGGTAATGAATGTCATTCGTGCTTTTTTTTTTACTCAAATCACGAACGGAGCTGTATTTAGATTTAAGTTTTATCAACTTTTGTCTTGGTGTAAGAGCCAACATTGGTCCCTAATGGAAGATAAGTACATGGAAAATGAGCTACAAGGAAGAAAGAAGTGGCTCAATGGTATAATCACCTCCTGGATGCAGTAGACAGAAAGATACCTGGTCTGGGGGAATTACTTGCCAAGGGACGAGCTGAAGGATTTATGGCAAGTATCTCTAGACATTCTTTACCCACTGGTCAAATCTGCTGTACTCAGAAGAGACCATTTCTTCACAATTTACAGGATTTATTGGTTACCTCTTAAGATATCCAGAATAAAGGGCGGTGGCGAAGCCAGCTGTATGAGATGCGGCAGCCAGAACGCTGATGATGTTCATGTTTTTGCTTCTTGCTCTAAGATACAAGAATTCTGGTGAAGTGTGGGTAAGACTATCTCAAGGGCCCTGGGTCATGACGTGGAGGTAAGCCCATCTCTTATATTATTTGGTATCATATCTAGACCGGGGGAGTGCTAGGCCCATTGGGGGTGCATCATAAATTGGTGTTTTATTTGATCCTTTTGGCCAGGAGAGAGATTTGTAAATTGTGGCATCAGATGGAACCGCCTACTTGGAATGCTTGGTGGAATTCTGTAAGATATTTTAAAGCTTTAGACCAGAGGGTAAATGCATATAGGGAAAGGTCAGACCCGGGATGTTTTGGAATTTGTTTGATGATCCTTTAACTGGATGAGTCATGTTAGGATAAGGGTCAGGATAAATTCCAATGATTAAAACCTCTGGTCAGCTAAGGTTATGTGTTACGGGTATTCCCTGTAAAGAACACCGACTGAGAATGGAATAACAATGTTATATTCACCAGAGGTGGATCAGGTCGAATGGTTTCTATAGCTACTGAGGTCATATGAGGAAAAAAAAGAAAGAAAAAAAAAGAAATTGTTCTCAATAATAGGCATAGTACAAACAACACAAAATCCATTAAAGTGCTATGTGATAAAGTGCTACCCTTTGTACATGTATGAAACTACTAAAGTGCAAGTGCTTAAAAGTTAAAAAAACACCATCGTCAACATACTCATATAAAAAAAAGAGAATGTACATAATGAGAGCCTTAAAAAATTAGAGAGGACACAACGAGAACTACTACATATTCAGAAAAAATCTAATATATACATAAGTCAAAGGGAACTCAGGTACTAATCATATGGGTGAACTCTGCTCACTTGTTCATGCCTTAATTGACTATTTATAGAAAAAGATGCAAGTCCTCCGTGTTGTTGGAGCCATAGGGAACCTTACTATATATATAAAGTTATTTGTTTCTATTTTCTAGGGGGATCTCCCACAAGCCCCCAGAGTTTTACTTTTATTTTACTTCTAACCGTGTTTACCACTACCCATCCATAAACCTAAAATTACTCTTACCTCCCTTTACCAGTACTCACCTCTAAATCCTACAATGATGGAAACTTCGAGTAAGGAGTGGCTCCAGTGTGCGGCTGGCAAAAAATTAGGATAGTAAGAGAGTTTCCTTTGTCTTGTTGCCAATAAGTGGCTTTTGGAAATAAAAAGGGTTAGTGATGTCACCAGTGCCATTTTGATGGATCTGCTGTAAGAAGAGTTTGCAAAAGGTGGTATGCCACAACACATTATCACTGACAATGGGGTACAATGAGGTGAGACATTTTTTGAAGAATGTGGGCGATGAGCATCATAAAACTGCTATATTCTCCCAGAGTCAATGAATTAGTGGAGCACATGTACCAGATAACTAAATGTTGTGTGCCGATGGATCAGTTAAATCTGTGCTCAGGGACATGCTGTGGACTCATTACACTGCACCAAATATAAACAGGGAATGATCTCTATTTGTATGGGAAGACTGCCAGGATCTTAGACAGGGATGGGCGGAATTTGCATAGTCGCGTTACGCAAAGCTCTGCGAAATGGCAAAAAATCTCAGCGAGCACACAAACGTTCAGCGACCACGCGGAATTGCTTGTTCCACCCGTTCGCGATGCTTTTTTCCTGTTCGCAAACGCTGGTTGCATGCTCTGGGGGAAATATCTGGCGAACACGCATTTTGAGAGCACGAACAAGCAAAAAAATCTGCAAAGCCGTGAATTTTTGGCAGTTTTGCGTTCTCCGCGGTACGCAAAATTACCTAAATGCCGCAAATTCCGCAAGCGGAACGGAATTTGCCACCCAGGCCTAATCTAAGATATCTCTGCTGTGGTTGAGAGAGGAAATTTACTAATATAATAAATAAACTAATCTTTATTCTGCATATAAAAATACCATAAAGATACAATGTATTTAAAGGAAAAAGGTTACAAGTACAAGCGTAATAAAAGGTTCAGCATGTTGAATTCTACAAAGCACGGCTTCAGCAGATAAATAAGGAGTTTTCTCATCTCATATTTCAAGTCCCTAGTCATCTAATTCATCTTCAAACCTGATTCAGGCCTATGGCACGACATGGATAAGAAGAAATTAAAACAGATAAGCAGTGAGCATATGAGACAAACCTAAGTACTGAGAAATATCATAGGAGGTACAAAAAAAAATGTGTCAAGGAGGGAGGATGGAAGTGTACTACTTTGTATATATAGAAAAAATCACATTGGGCATCTAGGGACAGATGGAACAAACCAAGACTATGAAGCTTGTGCAAATGAGAAAAAATTTGATCTTGGGAATGGAAAAGTCTGAAGTATATTGAGACGGTATAGAGGAAATGAGATGGAAAAGAGTTGAGATGTGGTGGTGAAGTGAATGGTCTTCGGACAGTGGCAGAAAGGAGCATTATTAGCCAATCCATGATGGGCAGTATAAAGATTTTGATCAACAGCAAAATGTTAAAAGTGTATAGGATTCTTGCTTGTAAATGTTTCACTTTTGCTATGTTTGTTTCATTTATAAAATGCCCCTCTGTAGTCCCCATTATTTGCTTTGTATGATATGGCAATCTGTATGGAAATAGACATAATTTGTGATGTATTTGTATTTTTTGTAAATGTTTACGTACAAAGGGAGAAGTGCTGTGTACTGCATAGATTGACAGTGCATGTGTTACATCCTCTATATAGTCTTCTTATATGATATAGAATGCTGTCATAACAAGGACCACATTTGTGAATTACACATCAGTTTTTTGCCTGATGCCATAGGTGTGTCATTTGATCTTCTACAACTGAACTACTTTATTCTTTGGTTGCCTGAAGGATGTTGTTTTAACAGATAGTCTTGTTATCTTATCATAAGCTATTGGAATAGAGGTGGTCCTGGGTCAAATGGTGGGAGATGTTTGGCATACAGGGGCAGACCAGAGAAACATCAATTTGCCCATCAAATGAACCATAGGCCAGGAGGGTTTGAACAGTACACTAAATAATCTCTTGTTTGCCTCGCTCACACAGGTTATGCTGTTTAAGGAGAGCAGGAGCACTCCAGTGAGCTGTAGTTATCTCACAGGGAGTAGGAAACTCATAACACCTCCCCTCGGCACGTTCTGGATCTTCATCTAATGTTAATTGGCTGGAGTATCACCTACTTCTCAGGGGCTGGTTGGGTGGGTCTAACAGTATGTTTGAGGAGTGGGAGACAACTAGGAACCAGCTGTCAGTCAGTGCTTGAGGCTTTCTGAGAAGAATAGTGAAGAAAAAGGACTTTATTGCTGAAATTGACTGCTTTGTTTTAGTTTCCTTCTAAGTTGTTGCCCCGTGTCTGGAATAAAACTTGAAGGGTCAGGACCTTTTCAGTGTTTAGTGATACACATGACAATAGGTGTCCTTCAAGCTGGGAGGCCACCAACTGATTTCCCTCCCCATCAGTCTTGCTTGACAAGTCACTGATGGCCAGGGTCTATACATTTAGTCCAATAGGGCTGCTGAGTGAAACTAAGTTGTTAGAACAAGTTTTCTTTTTGTATGCCCCTCTTGCCCTCTCCCCGGTGTAAAACATAGTTTGTTATGTAGACTAGAAGTGAGAACATTTGGTAAGATAACTGGCTGTCTACCCTTTGGCATCCAGATTAAGTTTTAAGTCATTGTTACTCAAGAGTTAAACTGCTGAATATAAAAACTATTTTAGGCATTAGGCAAAGGTTATTGAGCTACTGTTGTAGGGTTGAGTCACAAATGTATGACTCTAAGCCAATCTACTAATCTAGAGACTGGTTTAAGATATTGTGTCTTGCTGTTGAACCACTCAACATCACATACCTTGTTGTCACACCACTGTTGGATACATTGCTCAGTATTTATTCAGTGTGTGAGGCATATTTACCTTCTTAGGAATACCACACTTTCTCGATCCTTATTTCAAAAACTGCCATGGAGGAACATTTATTCAGCAATCAAATTCCAGCTACCCAATCTAAGAACAATTAAGGGGTCATTTAGAATTTGGCAGATGTGGGTCATCTGTCAAAAAACTGGTGCATGGCCAGTCTGCAGAATTGTGTCATTTGGTCACCCAATTTAAAAGTGGGTGAAGCTTCAGTATTCCAACTACGGAGCATTAACTGACTCCGCTAGGGAAATCTTTGATGGATGTCCCATTTGCCACAAAGCTGCCCTTCAAAGTGCTCTGTACAATTTCCCTATTCTGGACTACCAAGGAAAGTCTTGTGATTCCGAACAGGAAACAAAATAAATGATCTCTCCACCCTCTGGATGAAAATTCCTAGTACATCAGGGTCATCAATTTTTATAATAAACTTGCAATTTGGATGTTTGTTATTAAAAAACCTAGTGGTGTAAAAAATGCGCCTTGTTGCGCCACATTAACAAAGTGATGCATCTAGGTAGATGCGTCACTTTGTAAACCCGTGCGCCACATTATACCTGCGCCAGGTATAATGTATGCAAGGGGGGCATTTGACGCAAGAAAGTGTCATGAAAGTGACACAGTGAAATCTATAAGATTTCACTGCGCCATTTCTTGGCTGCTAATGCGTCAAAATCTTACGCCTGCTTCATGGCAGGCGTAAGACTGACGCAGGCACTAACAACATGGGACTTGCCCATGTGAAAGTACACATTGCTGGAGTTGCGTCACTTTTGTGACACACTCCAGCAATGCGTCGCTTTTGCGACTACAGATACGTCAGAAATACTGACGTATCTGTAACTGCTTGCTACATGATGCGTCATATTATAAATATGACGCATCAATCATGACACAAGGAGTGCGCACTGAGAAGAGATGCATCGCTGCTTTCACGCATCGATGCGTCATTTCTCATAAATGAGGCCCACAGAGTGGGTACATTAAACATGGTGCCTGCCAGGCAAAGCACCAGTGCCTTATGCAGGGAGGCATGGAAATTCTCACGTGCCTGATGGTGATCTCTACATTTGGCATGTAATCTTCCTCCAGAGGAGCTGAGGCTATAGCTTCTGATGAGATGGTGTGACATATCAATCACACTTGAAAGAAGAACCTAAGTTCTTTTTGCTACTGATACTCTGAGAGACAATAGCCTCTGTCACACATTAAGTCTTGGAATAGTGGGGGGCGCTAGGTCGCGCACATCCAAGATGGCCGCACACCTGTGAGGCTCTGGAAGCTTGGCACTAACATCCGGCATTTATGCTAATTTCTACTCCAGCTAGAAGTGCAGTATTGCACCCCAGCCTCCTGCTGTGCTCTCTGCTATCAGCGGTGAAAGAATTAGCGCTCTAGCCCTGTCATGGGCCCAGCAGTGTGTGCTCTCTGCTGCAGGGGCTGACCTGCTTGCTCCCACTGGAGGTCTGTCTGGGGGCCGGGGCTACCTGAACCCGCGGTGCAACATGTGTTATCAGGCCCTGTGGGAAGCTGGACGGAGATTCAGAGTTGTTTTTGCGAATCATTGGCCTCCCGTTTTTCTGTGAACCTGCCAGAGGACCAGAGACTGCACCTTGAACTGGGTCGGACCACATGCAGCATTATAGATTTGCAGTGGAGACCCGTGACTGAAGTGATACGCTGTCCTGAGACCGGCTCGCGGTGTACCTCTATTTTTTAGGGTCTGTGCCCCGCTGCTTTGCGGTCCTAATACGTGCCTCTGAGCGCTGCTTCTATATTGAACAAACGTCCTAATGATGAAGAAATTATGCTCAGAAAATGATTTATAGACTAGAGTCAGTACTATAAGTTGAATTCCTGTACCCAGCCGGGCAAGGAATATTTATTACATCAATAATGTAGTAATTATACCAAAAAAACATACGAAAACAATCGATAGGGCACAGTCCTGTACCTATCCACAAAGAAGCAACATAAATTAGAGAAAGTAGTGTGAAAAAATAGAAAAAGGAAAGTATCAGGCAATAACGTTGGAGCCAATATGCGGCTTGCAAGTGGTTACATATTATGGCAAGCTCTCACATACAGTGTCTACAATCGAATAAACAAAATGGTTATTTTGCAGAACTGTTTGAGCGAGTCAACGTTTCCAAGCTCTCACATACAGTGTCTACAATCGAATGAACACAATGGTTATTTTGCAGAACTGTTTGAGCGAGTCGACGTTTCCATCCCCTGGCTCCTATTGAACCCGGATCATCATCAGGACTATTGATTTAATTGCCTGGTTTTATTTTCAGCCTGTTGAATCAAGGGAAGGGGAAAACAAAAAGGGGAGAACGATAAGAAAAGGCACGTGCACAGAGAATCACGGTCATCATAGCAGTCAGAATAAACGTTTAAATCGATTGCAAGCAACCAAGGACAGACTTATGTTTTCAAACATTTATACATGCATTTTAACATGTGAAGGTGAACTTCTCATAGTTGGTGAGGGGTGAGGACCGACATTGAGACCCAAGAGAGGAATGGTATGTTGGTGAAGTTTGGTGACTACTCACTCATATGACGACGCAGTGATACTTGTTTGTGTTACTTATGGGTACATAGTAGGTGGGGGCAGTGTCCGTTGGCGGCGTGGTGGCACAGATCCTGCAGTGAGGTCATAGGCGGTGCTTTGTGACATTCATTCGCTTCCAGATTCGATTATGGTACACTAGGGTGCCTAATGCAATTGTGACCAGGTGTCTAATCAAGGTGAAGGTTAAGCTAGGTGACATTCATTCACTTTCAGTTGTGAATATGGTGCACTCTGGATGCCTAATGCAATTGTGACCAGGTGTCCATTAAGGGCGTGTCGCCCACTTACATCGATCGGATGAAACCAACGATCATATGAAACCATGCACTATCTGCTCAACACCGACTGACCTGGAAGTGTCAAGGAAGGAGTACTGGAATTGTGTAAGCAACAGGTTTGCACGGTCCTCAATTGTAACGGATCTGCATGGTATGGTCTTCACCAGTGGGCTGGTTGAGCCAAGTGACGGTCCGATAACCTAGGGGAGGGTGTCAAGGGTTAGGCCGTGTTTGGGTAAGTGAGATTAAGAAGGAGCGGCGCAGTGAGCACAATTACCTTAAGGGGAGGAAAAAAGGTTCTATCTCGATGCTAGATTACAGTACAGCCGTACTGTCATGCTTCTAGGGTGGGGAGCTGTATGAAGCGCCTGCTGAGTCCTCGAAGGGCCGCGTAGATGGCAGTGCCCTGTTGGGATGAACTCTGGGAAAATTAAGGTGGAGCATAATTAGGGCCAATTGTACCGATATTTATGGTTTCTGGTGCCCACAGATCGGCGAGGAGTGAGGCTTACCTTGTTTCAATTTCTTGGGGATGGTTGGAGGAGGTGATACGATGGTCTCTCCTTCTTCCTGCGCCAAATTGCGACTGCCTCACCTAGGCGGAGCTCAAGGTAATATAGGATTCTGTGAAGTAAAAATAGAGGAGTGGACTAAGGATGGGGGACTAGTGATGGGCGTGATAGCGGCCATATTGGCACGGTGAAACGAGTGGCGGCCATCATTGGAACGGTGTTGTGATAGTGTGTCCTGTGCCGTGAATGTGGTGTGAATGAATATTGTGCTCCCTATAATTACATCCCTGTAAACAATAGCTCCATATTTACAAGTGAAGTTGGAATTATAGCAATTGCAGTTAATTATCATAAATTCCACCATTCATAATTTTGTATATTACATGGTCACATTCAATGAAGGCTCCTTTTGTCTGCAGGCGTACAGTTATAACTCAATTTACAGCAAGGTGGTCCAATCCTCTGTTCTATTGAGGCCGTTATTCATTGAGTCAAACAGGATTATGCATTTCAGTTCTTCTCTGTTCAACAGGTTGGACATGTTACCACCTCTTTGTGGTAATTTTATTGCTTTCAACACTGTCCAGCGGATGTCATCCTCATTGTGATTCGCGTCAGTGAAGTGGTCCACCAGTGGGGCATTTGGTGTTCTGCACCTGATTCGGCTTCTATGTTGACAAATGCGTGTTTTGACCTTCTGCATTTTTGGCCGATGTATACTTTTTTACTTATTTACACAGACAATTAATCAAATAAACCACATTACATGTGTTGCAATTGGAGAAGGTGTTACACTTAAACGTAGTGTTGTTGAATGTCACAGATTGGCCCTCAATTGTAAAATCGCATACATTGCAAGCACCACATTTAAAATGTCCAACAATGGGGGACAGACCCCATACAGATTCAAGAGTAGTAGATTGATTCTGAGTCGGCAGGGCAGCTCGGATAGGTGCTCCTTCAAATTTTTGCTTTTTCTGAACGTAAAAATTGGTCTATCGATGTTTAGGACCCCAGCATTAATGATGGGCTAGTGGTGCAATATCATTTTGCGTAGGTTGGTGGACAATGGTGAGAAAGTAGTAACACATGCTATCCTCTCTAGTTCATTCTTAGGTTTTGGGACTAGCAGTGTTTCTCTCGGGCAATACAGGCCCTTTTCAGTGCATTTCTCACAATTCTCCTTGGGTAGCCACGGTTTTTTAATTTAGATGACAAGATGGCACCCCCTCTGAAGTAGTCCTCCCTACAAGAACAATGCCTCCTGATTCTAAGGAACTGGGAGTAAGGGAGTGAGTCACGCAGGGCCCTCGGATGGTTGCTTGTCAAAAGCGTATTTCTCTCCGTTGGTTTCCTAAAGAGACGTGTTAGGAGTTCCCCGTCTTGGGATGAAGATGGTCAGATCCAAGAAATCTATTGAAGATTCATCAGAAGTGATAGTGAAGCCCAAGCCTAGGCAATTGTTGTTCATCCAATGGAGGAATTGGCGTGGATCATTGATGTCATATCTCCATAAAAAGAAGATATCATCAATGTATCTAAGCCATAGGAGAATCCCTGGGTAAAATGGGTTAGATGGTGTCAGAATCACATTTGTTTCGATCTCGTCCATGAAAAGTATAGCCAGATTCGGGACAAAAATAGCGCCCGTAGAGGTCCCTTTTATCTGCTGGTAAAAAAGGTTATTGAAGGTAAAAAAGTTTCGAGTGAGGCAGATCTCAAGGAGTTGCAAGATGAAAGTAGTGGGTACTGCATGAGGACGGGGACGGGAGTCTAGAGTTTTTTGTATTACAAGTAGAGCAGCTGTTTGGGGAATGTTTGTATAGAGGGACTCCACGTCCATAGTACATAAATTGTCTGTTCTGGGATCAAAGGGGTGATGCTCTATAAGATTAATCATTGCCATTGCGTCTCTCACGTAGCATTTGGTTGGGGGAACAAATTCCTTGATGAAAAAATCTACAAATGCGCCTAGTGGTTCTGAGATAGATCCGCAAGCCGAGACAATGGGGCGGCCAGGGGGGTGGGTGGTATTTTTGTGAACCTTAGGTAGCGTGTAGATTACAGGGGTACTTGGGCTTTTTACATTAAGAAAATTAAATTCCTTTTTTGTAAGAAAACCTTCTTTGAAGGCATCAGATGTGACCTTCAGTATAAGACTCTGAATTTCCTTGGTGGGATTCGATGCTAGTCTCAAGGGTATACACCTGTTACAACGCATTTTTTACTCCGCACTACCATTACAACGCGACTTTTACTCCGCATACCGTTACAACGCATTGCGCTGGGGGGCGCTGTAGGATAGGGAATAAGTTTAATTTTCTATCCAACACCTTCCCTAGTGTCCACGGGGACTGGTGTTGGAATAGAAAATTATACTTACCACTATCCAGCGCCCCAAGGCGCTATGCGTTGTAACGGTATGCGGAGTAAAAGTCGCGTTGTAATGGTCTGCGGAGTAATAGTATGCGTTATAACGTCATACATCCGTCTCAAGTAATGGTCTTTATTATCCAGCTGTCTTTGGATTTCGATGGAATATGTATCCCTTTCCTGTATCACTATCCCTCCACCCTTATCTGCGCTTTTTATCTCAAGGGTGGCGTTATTTTTTAGTGAGTTAAATGCTTGTTTTTCTTTTAGAGAGATATTGTATGGAGTGAATCCCTTTTGGTTTTCTAGACTTGATAGGTCTTTAAGAACTATTTTTTCAAAAGTCCGAACTTCGGGGGGTATCATTCCTGCGGATGGCAGAAAAGTGGATGGTGGGCGGAAGGGGGTATGTGCTTTGGTTTCAGGTGTGGGGTGAATTTGAAAAAAGGCTTTCAGACGGATGCGTCTGAAGAACCTAAGGAGTTCTGTATGGAGTTCCATGAAGTTTGGAGGAATGGTAGGCACAAAGGACAGTCCCTTTTTCAGGAGAGAAAGTTTGTCATGTGCTAGAAGGCGGTTGGACAGGTTAAAAATGGGGATGACTTCCACAGGTGGGGCCATTGTCCCTACCACTGGTAGTAGTTGTTCCTGGTCTTGCGCTCTCCGGGAGGGTTGTACCATCGTTGGGTTTTCTTGACCCGTCCCCGTTGTGGTGTGTCTTGCTGGCCCTTCTGTAAAAAAGGAGTATTGGTATTCTGACGAATTCCTCCTCGTCTACTGGAGCTACTGCCTTCCCCTGCGTCAGAATTACCTGAAGATTCGGCTGAGGTATCTGAGAAGCCGACCAAAGTCTGGCGTTTGTTGAATCTTCCCCACGGTCTATTGTATTGGGTGTTGGAGTAGGATCTATTTGTATAAAATTCTTTCTGTAAGTAGGGGTAAGTTGTTTCAATGTTATAAGTCTTTATATCTTTTTTGATTTTATTGGCCTTTTTATTTTGTTCGATTCTGTGGAAATCAGCGATTGTCTTCTCTACTTGTTCAAGGAGTTTTCTACTTTCTGTTGTTGGGGTAGAATCCTCAATTTTTTTCATAATATCTGAGATTTCTGTTTCTAGGGCTTTCAGGGTCTCAGTAGCTATGTCGATCCCTAGTAATAACCAGTGACGGAGGCACGTTGTTCCTATGTAGCTAAAGTTAGTGATATATTTGGGATTGTCTGTAAAGATAACTGGTACGTTGCGGACCTGGAGCCCAAGGGGAATCACCTCTGCCTTAAGATAATCTGTTAACATAGAACCATAAGCTGTAAGCGGACCTGCTTTTTCTTGAGTTTCTCTAGTTCATCTGGAATGGAGGTATTGGTGGGATTAGGACCTTCGGGAGTATCTGATAGGAATGAGGGGCCGGAGCAAAGATGCTTGATATAGTCGTCTGTATATAGGGGTACAAAAGCTGACATGCTACGCTTCTTTAGAAGAGAGGTTCAGGCGGGGATAAGTAAAAATAAGAAAGATAAGGAGTGAGTACTAGTAGGACCCGAACCTTTGTAGGTTGGGGAGGGTAAAACCCTTGCAACCCAGCGATTGCGCTAAAGTCTTCTTTTTATAAACAAGGGGACCCGATGGGTATACTAGGACCATGGGTAATCAAGCACTATATTGAACAAAGGTCCTAGTGATGAAGAAATTATGCTCAGAAAATGATTTATAGACTAGAGTCAGTACTATAAGTTGAATTCCTGTACCCAGCCGGGCAAGGAATATTTATTAGATCAATAATGTAGTAATTATACAAAAAAAACATACGAAAACAATCGATAGGGCACAGTCCTGTACCTATCCACAAAGAAGCAACATAAATTAGAGAAAGTAGTGTGAAAAAATAGAAAAAGGAAGGTATCAGGCAATAACGTTGGAGCCAATATGCGGCTTGCAAGTGGTTACATATTATGGCAAGCTCTCACATACAGTGTCTACAAACGAATTAACACAATGGTTATTTCTGTGCCCCCGCTGCTTTGCGGTCCTAATACGTGCCTCTGAGCGCTGCTTCATCATCCCCCACTAGCTGCTGCCATACCTGCGACGCTTGTCTGGGTCCCGGGAGACCGCACGGAGGCTCTGGGCACTGCCGCTGTCCTTTATGTGATCTGTGTACCAACCCGGAGATCTGAACGCGGGAGTGGCTGTGCGGCTGTGGAGTCGGCTCATGCCTGAAGCGGCGCATTGATGTGGGACCGGACCGCGGGGAACTTTCCTCGCTCAAGTTTGATCTCCTGCAGGTCAGCGATCTAACTGCACGCCTCCAGGCTCTCCATCAATATCCCCCACGGAGCATCTGGTGTTTTGGTGGAGCCTAGGCGTACACTCAGAGCCCTCTCATCGGCACCAGTCCCTGCCACGTCCTTAATGCGCTGGAGGCCGTGCTGTGATTCTCCGCGTCTGCCTGGCTGTGAGTTATGCATGTTCTTGCGCCCACCTGCAGCAGCATTGAAGTGTAGAGCCCCCGCATGCCTCTGGGGCTGTGACTTTTGCCTGTGTGTGCTGCTGGGCCTTGGCGCCATCCTACACTACCACAGAGATTGCTGAGAGCTGTGTAGGCATGCTGTCATTATTCCTTTTTGCCTGCTAAGCGCTGTGCGCCCTGACTGCTTAATACAGCACTTTCCTTCACACCTGCTGGCTGCCACTATAGGGGTGCTGTTTGTGTGGGTGCCAGGGGCCTGTTACAGTCAAACCTGTGAGCTCCACCTTTACTGTGTTTGTAGGTTGGGCATGCTATGTGACGTTAGCCTTCTCCTGCTGTGCAGTGTTCCATCACACCACCACTGTACACTCGCCCTCCCCTGGTGCTGTACTGTGAATGCTCTTTACCTGCTGTGATCTCAAACCAGGCAGCACATTCTCCTTCTGATTGCAGTGGGGCTTGTATGTTCTCTTGGGGGGCGTCACGATGGGAAAGCTTGACGGTCATCAACCTCGTCTAACATTCGACATGCAAAAAAAGCAACGACAATATCTAATTTGGCGGACCTCACAACTACCAACATGAAACCAACGCCATCCTCTTCGCAGGCCAACGAGGACGACGTAAAGTCTATACTCCTTGCAGTGCAGCATAGTCTATCTGACTTATCCGGAAAAATGGACACTATGAACAATCGCTTAGATTTTCTAGTGCAAAAGGTTGATAAGCACGACGGTCAGCTGAAGGAGGCGGAACGTCATATCTCTGAAAATGAGGAAGCAACTGCAAAAATGCAAACACAAGTGACGCCAATGGACAAATTATTGAAGGTGATCGCGGCAAAAAATGAGGATATTGAAGCTAGGAGTCGCTACAATAAAGTCCACATTTTGGGCATTCCGGAAAGCACAAACACTGGTCGTATGGAGGACTATGTTGAGCGCCTCCTAAAAACACCTTTGGTGCAGACTCTTTCTCGCCACATCTAGTGGTGGAGCAAGCGCATCGCTCTTTGGGCCCGCGACCGCCCCCTGGAGAAACCCCTCGGCTTCTTAATTACCGGGATGCACGACGCTCACCTCACCCGGACCGTGACTCTAGCCCAACGTCATCGGCCAATGACTAGCCCACTCTTCAACGAAGCCATATGCTACTTGCTAATCCGAGTCGACTAACTTCACATTCCATGCTCACGTGGGCTGCAAGGCGTCATCCTCTACAGACTTAATTCTGCAGTGGAACAACTGCCAATTTAACTTGCAGCCTTGTTATCGTCATTGAGCCTGGTCTTCACTCAGAGACAGATAAGTGCTATAAAGGCTACGCCCCCTATACACTGTCATGTTTTTCAAATGTACTGTTTATGCTCTATAAAGTTTACTATGGAGCAGGATCTTAATACTGTGCCGAGCACCCTTCCCCCTTAGGCCGCTTCCTTCCCCTCATGGGTTATAACCCAGGGACTGCATCGCAGTTTATGGAAACCGGTTATGGGAAGGGATGACTGCCATCTGGTGGCCCCTACATTGAAAATTCCCCTTTGCAAGTTTTCCCTCGTTTCTTGTATTTACTAGAATATTCCTTGCTACCCAAGCCTAGTCCTGTTAGAGTGGACTGGCCTGTTTTTCTATTTGGGGAATTGGGTGGGACAAAGTATCCCGGCACCATTGGGGTGCTGACGTGGGTGGGGGAGGGATGGGGGCTGTTAATTGTTATTGGAGACAAGGCACTGATGTCATTGTTAGTTACATGGATCAATTGGGACAGATACTGGATATGTTACTTTCAGATACACTGGACTTACACCACTCACTATCAATGTCATTACATATTGGGGTATTATGTTGTACTATGATTGCAATATTTATGTAAATCACCACACTCCCTGCTCCTACAATACATATAGATCACCCCTGCATTAATTTTCTTACCTGGAACGTCAGGGGCCTTCGAGAACCTCGTAAACGCCGGCAAATATTGTCGTATTTACATACAAATTACTATGCTCCAGGAGACACACCTTGACCCTACGCGACCTTCCTGTTTTGGCTCCTGCTGGGCCTCTGTGAGAGCATTTGCTTCCTAATCCACATATTCACAAGGCACGCTTATTTTAATAAAGAAAAACACACCATTTAAGCTGGGAGGTACATTTAGTGATTCCTTGGTGTTAATCCCTTTGTTCTCACCTGCTCATCCTGGTAGTTCTGCTGAAGAGATGTGACGGCAGTCCGTACCCACCCATAGGCCTCTGTTCTCACAACACTGAATATAAACAGTGCGTAAAGAAAAGAAACCCAAGGGAAGGGGGAATTGGATAAAATAATAAAAGAAAGATAAACACTGCCCAACACTGCTCCTCTTGTGTAAGTCACTGGTATGATGAACTGGAGGTTGTATTCATTGGGATGATGGGCAGTTTGCTGTGTTACCTATTAAATGACAAAATAGGGGACTATTAATGTTCTATACACATTGTTCTGCACCCTCATCAAACTAGGTTCGCGTCATCCTCTGTCTATCTACTTCTCATAACATGCCAAGAATAAAATATGATCAATACAAGAACATTCTCATGAATACCTCTCAAAATTCTGGTCTTTGTCTTTACCAGAGAAGGATCTTGAAAATGGAAGCGTTAGTCTAATAAAACAAATATGATTAACAAATACACGGGTTATCGCTTGACAATTGACCATGAACAGAATTATAATTATGCGGGAATCGAGATTTCTCCACTCACTGTTCCTATTGAAAGACCCTGCAAAATGTTCTGTTCTTTGTTCTACATTAGTCACTATAGTCACAAAGTTCTTATAGTTTCTCTTCAAGTTCAGGGAAACTAATCAGCATATGATCGCAATAATATATGACTGAGGAATATCAAAAGTCTCTATACGGCAAAATATTAGTCTATATAGTCCGCTGTATCAATGCCTTTGTAGGTCTGCAATCCTTAATTATGAAGCAAGTGCACTTACTTTAAGACGTTGTTTATTCAGTTACCAGTTAGCCTGATGTTGCCTTTTCTTTGTTATTGGTAGGTCCGTAAAGATCAAGGGACCGAAAGAATAAGAGTCTGGAAATGCGGGGAAGACCTGAAGAGGCGGACCGGAAGCCTGAAGAAGCTCGTGGCGAAAGGACGCGCCGCCGAAGAACTCCACCAGGCTGCTGGGACTCAGAGGCTCGGCTCTCGATGCAGGACGAACAGGTAGGTTGAGGGTTGGAGACTGGAGCAAGACGTGGGACAAACAGGTAAGCGGGAAAATGGAAACGAGCACATGCAACCGCGAGTGTTCGGAGCTCTCTTTTATAGAGATTCAGCGGGTGGGGCTCACATGCGCTGTACGTTGTACCGCAGTCAGTTGGAACACGTGCAGCGCTCCTTGAATAAACTACTGGAAAGGCTTACAATGTGCTGAGCAATACAAAACGGGGCAATACAAAATGCAAGGCAACAACCCTTGGTAAAAACAATGGCTGCAAACATGGTTACATAATGATTACACTTGCATATACATAGGTACAAAGCACAATACATTTCCAATTAGTGCGTGGAGAAGGGACAAGCTCTTTGTATCACACAATTCCTTACACTTGGGCCGCAGCTGTCTCGTCTGGGGTACCCTCGCCACACATTCTGTCTCTCTTGTCTGTAACTACGGCCCTAATTTGGATGACCCTGATTACTTCACGACACTCTGGGGGCATGTACTGAATATAGGCTCCACACATGTCATATGGGTTGTGGATCTTGACACGGCCCTCTGTCCTTCCATGGACCTCTCAAACCCTCTTCTGCACCACTACACAAAAACGCACGATGTCCTCTCAGGGTTGCTAACGGAGCATGGTCTTGTCGATGCTTGGCGGCACGTACACACAACCACCAAAGATGGAACTTTCTATACAGTTGGGTATGCTACATGGTCTAGATTAGATTATTGGTTATGCTCTCAGGGGGTTGTACCATGGATCAATATGTTTCTCACTTGGCTCCTACTCATTCCGACCACGCACCAGTGCGCCTTGAATTAATACCTCCCAACTCCGTGGCCATTACCCATTCGTGGCGGCTTGTACCAGAGGCCCTTTTGGACTCTGTGTTCCAGGCTGAACTGGGAGACGAGATAGAAGATTTCTTTCTCAGGAATAAGGGTACTGTAGACAGTGTTGGCTTGCTCTGGGAAGCCTTTAAAGTTACAATCAGGGGTGTCTGTATGTCCAAAAGCTTTGGGGTGCTCTGTGACATTAGGAGCGATTTGCATCCTCTTGAATGTGAAATTAAACGGTTAGAAGTAGACATGTGGGCGACAAGCTCGGGCGATAGACGTGCAGCTCTCCGTGAACTGTTAACAGAGTATACGGATACGGCAGCCCGCAAGGTGAAATTTAGGGGAAAATACTTTACGGCCCGCCGCTATGGCAAAGGTGAGAGACCTGGCCGGGCACTAGCGAGTACTATCGAACAACCCCGCTACTGAAACCATGTACTGGACGTGGTAGATGACAGTGGCATGCGTTATAGAGATAGTCTAGATATGCTCAAGATATTTAAAACCTACTACTCGAACTTATATAGTACGCAACGCATGTACCCTCCAGACTTCCCATCCTACTTTTGTGATATAACTCTTGGGTGGCTGCGTAACACTCAACGTGAGTTCCTTGCGGCCCCATTTGAGGACGATGAGTTTCGGGAGGCCATTATGCAAATGACGTCGGGAAAAACGCCCGGTTCGGATGGGTTGCCGATCGACTTCTAAAACGGTCCATAGATAACCTGCTCCCAGTACTTAAAGAGGTATTCCTCGAGGCCCAAGAGACATTCATTTTGCCTGGCACCATGAGAGAGGCACTTATTATGTCACTTTTGAAACCTGGCAAACCTGCAGACCGTTGCGAGTCCTTTAGGCTTTTATCATTGCTCAATACAGATGTGAAAATATTGGCTGAGGTGGGGGAGGCAAGATGGCGCCAGAGTGAGAGGACGCACCAGCATCGCCCCGTGGGTCTGGTCTTTCTTATCTTGCTTTGATCACCCCGTGTGACTACTATATGGGATTGCTATATGGAAAACACAGATAAAGACATGCTGCATTAAACTGCATTAAACAAAGGAAATCACGAAGCTGAGTCACGAAGCTGAGTTGAACCTGAGGTGAACCTTATTCGAACTGGAGGAAAAACGCGGAAAGGCTGGGCAGGGGAAAAATAAACTGTGAGCTGCAGGGGGGAAAAAACCTAAGAGTTGGAAATCCGAGGAGAAGAAAAGGAAGCGATGGGGATCGCTGGCTGCTCTCCTTGACAAAAGGGGGAAGAGCAAGAGCTGCAAGAGCTCTGAGGAGGCCGCAAAAAAAAGCAGAGAGCAGGAGGAAGCCTGCGCAAAGGAGAAGTTGAAGACGACAGTTGAGAAAACAGCTAAGGGGGCTGTATGATGGCGGAGGAAGCAGTTTCAAGCGCTTTTCATCACATAAAAGCTGAGAATGCGCGGAGGCGTGAGTAATGTGTGATAATATCGATACTGACATCCCTCCGGCATTCTTTTCAAGTACATCCCTCTGAGCATACTCTGTGCATACTTCTGAGCGGCGCTTGCCTTGGAATCGTGAGTATTGAACTAAACTGTGCCATCAAGCGTATAACATTGGCTGTTTCCCCCTGCTTACCCTACTAGAGGACTCACACTCGTACGTATCTCTCCTGAACTGTACTGTTTGGTGCTAATCAGAAAAAAGCGCATGGAAAAGGGAAGGGAAGCTGAGCGCTGTGCAATTCGAAATGAGAAACTGAGCGGGACTGAGCTAATTTAAGGATTCGATGTCAGCGTCTAGCGATCTAGGAGCTTAAACACTAGTGCATGTGTCCTCCGTTTTTTTTGTTTTTTTTGTTTTTGCTCATCACTTTTGTTAACCCACTGTTAACCCACTGCTCATTCACCTTGGTTCTCGTTTTGGTTCTTGCCTCCGGCTCTACGGCGCTTGCTGCGACGTTTGCCCCCACACCAAATCACCCTCCTCCTCCTGCTCCCCTGCTCGGCATTGGGCGCCATCTGCAGACTTGCAAGCCACGCCTTTAAATCGCGTGTGCTGCGTTGTCAGGGAGATACTGAAGCGCTAGCCGATAGCCAACAGCCAATAACAGTTAATTGCTCTTGCAGGGGATGAAAAATAAACCAAGGAGAGGAAATTAGGAAGGCAAAGGGAGGCAAAAACGCTAAGGCGCTAAGGTGAAAGGATTAAATGAAAGAAGAGCAGCTACAGCAGCAGGAACTGGAACGTGAGTGCTGCACAGCGACAGTTACAGGAACAGTGGTGCAAGCAAGCAGTGCAGGCAGTGGGGTTGAGGGGGTTCGGCTCACTGCTAGACCCTGACAGCACAGATATTCCCTGTAAATCTGTGATCAAAATTGAGCTGCAACTAAAAATCTACATAACCAAGCAAACCTACAACACTATAAGGTCTCAAGGCCCAAGCCTCCTCAAAACACACAGCAGATCTTTCACAGCGCCTAAAAAAAGAGCCTGGGCTGCTCTAAAAGCGCTAATAAATAAGAAACTAAATAAAGGAGGGGCGCCAGATCCCCTCGGAAAAATAAAAGGTCAAAATCAGCCGCAAGGTCAGCCACAAGATCAGCTTCGATCGTCAGCACCTGAGCAAACGCATATAAAGGATATGGCTGGAATAAATGGAACAGTGACACAAAACTCATTGCTGCTTAATCTAGAAAGAGGGGAAAGAGGAGAGGAGGGAGCCTCATCAATCCGAAACATGCAAGAGGTACAGACACAGGCGCAAAACGTTGAAGACCCAGACAGAGACTTAGAAAGCACAGAGAGACCGGAAAACCTGGGAAGATCTAAAAACCACACAGAGTATAAAAAGCCACACTGTGCAGGAAAACAAGGACACACAAAGACGACCTGAAACCAGAAGATTTAAAGCCAAGGAGAATAACGTGGAGAGAACTACTTCTGAAGAGACTGACAAAATTAAAATTAAAAATAAAAGTAAAAACACTGAAAAGGATAAGGATAAAGAAAAACCTAAACAAAAACAGAACGAGAATGACAAAGAGAAAGACAAAGAGAATGGAAACGATACAGCGGACAAAGTTAATCTGGAATTAATGGCTAAAAAGGCTCAGAGGCTGCAAACAATAAAAAACTTGAAAGCTGCCGCTAAAAATACTGGACTCCCAACTTCCTCTCAGCCTCGGATATCCAACATTTTCATCCCGGTAGCCAAGGAAGGACCAAGCGAGCCTACTGAAATTATAAAACAAAAAAAACAAAAAAAACAACC
The DNA here is from genome assembly GCF_964261635.1 of Lissotriton helveticus. Taxonomy (NCBI): domain Eukaryota; kingdom Metazoa; phylum Chordata; class Amphibia; order Caudata; family Salamandridae; genus Lissotriton; species Lissotriton helveticus. The sequence continues at coordinate 51,888,844 of NC_136062.1, read as the reverse complement.
AAGCAGACAGCGCGAACGGTACCAGTGGGATTGACCCTAACATGTCTGTGGAGCGAATCAGTGCAGAGGAGAAAAATATAGCTCAAAAACAAACGTCCACCTCATCATGCGCGCAAACATTTCCCCCTGAGTCAGTCCCACAGCTTGGTAATACTGCACTCTCTGAAGTGGACTCGGATTCAGACATATATGAAACAGGGATGTCCACCTCAAGCAAAACAAGTGAAACAAGCGAAACAAATGATGAACAAATATTAGAAGCAACAGCCTCCGAGATTCTCGACTCCAACGAATCCAGGAAACTTAGTGAAACATGCCAAAGCTCGCACTCAAGGAAAAAACGGGAAAAAAGAGGGCGAGAGACAAAAGGAGGAGAGCTAACTTAATCAATGATGAGACCACAGATCCTGGTAGCAACAACGAATATGCCATAACAAGACATAAACTTATACGAAAAAGCCCGACCCCAAAGCTACCAGGAGAAACAGAGCATGTTCATGACTACACCCTAGCTGAGCCAGAAGGAAAAAGCCAGAAACAATCCGGAAACGGACATAGCTCAGCAGCAACTGCTGAGCCTTTGTTGAGCGAAGTGCTGAGCTCCATTAAAAACTTCCATAAGGATATTAAAAAGGAAACCCAAAGGAATCACGTTGCTATTGAGAAGTTACAAGGGGCAATTAAAAAAGTTGGCAACATCTGTACCGAGATCTCGGATAGAATGGCTTCAGTGGAAGCACGTGCAGAAAATTTGGAAACGGACGTAATTAAGTTGCAAAAACAGGAGAATGAGCACGATGGAATCATAAAGGACCTCATGATGAAAGTGGAAGATCACGAAAATAGATCAAGAAGAAACAATCTGAGGTTCCTTGGAATACCTGAAGGCTTTGAGGAGAATGACCCAAGGGGCTCTATGATTAACTTGCTGAAATCAGCCTTCCCGGAACTTGGTACTTGGGACATGGACAGAGAAATTCAGCGTGCCCATCGATTCCCTTTGACGCTACCCAAACACCCACAAAAATCACGTCAATATCCTCGGGCAATGTTGGTCTACTTTGGGAATTTCCTTTTAAGAGAAGCCCTCTATGATCTGGCTAGGCCCACAAAGCAGAGGAAACATAAAGACTTTATGTTCTTCACCAGACCAGACTTCGCCCACGCAACTGTTGAGAGAAGGTGGAGAATGAGACAATTAATCACACCTTTTGAAAAAATTGGAGCAACAGTCTACCTGCAAAATCCAGCACGGCTAAAAATAATATATAAGGGATCAACAAGAAGCTTCTCAAGCGAAATTCAAGCCGAAGCTTACCTAAGAGAAATTTCAGTAACTGAGAAAGGGAATTCAGGAATATAAACGGAAATCAACAACTTGTCTATGAACGCAAAAGCATGGGGACATATCAGAAGGGGTTGGGGAGGGTGGTGGGGGGAATAAATGTATCTGAAATCTGGTATGTATATCCGTGTTTAAATAATAGCTAGGGGCAAATATCTGTTTGCATCATTGACCCCACCAAACCGATAAGACCTACGTATAAAGGACCTGCCCGCGGGGCGCACTGAGGCGCACTCTGACCACACTGACGCCCACACCTGGGTACTCGGGGACCCAGCAAGCCTCATAGGATGGTAAGGGGGGAAGGGAGGGGGACTGAGGGAGGGGAACTGATAGGGGGGGAGGAGCGAGAAATGGGAGGGGTCAGGGGGGGACAAGAGAGGGCCGGGGAGGGGAAAGCGGGGGGGGGAAACTTCATCACATCGGGATATAGAAGAAATTAAAGACGCCAGGTTAACAAAAAATGACTGGGGGAGCGTGAAAATGAAACAGAAATGCCTATGCGGATAGTTACACTGAATGTTTGCAGACTAAATGATGGTAGAAAACGAAGAGCTATGAGGGAATATTTAAGAACATTGCACGCTGAGCTGATCAGCCTACAAGAAACACATATAGAGGCCTCTCAAAAGGGACTCTTAGAACAGCTGGGATACCAATTAGTATCATATATGACGCAAGGAACAAGAACGAGAGGGGTAGCGATCTTAGCAAGGCATGGATGTGTGGTTGTAAATAGGCAAAAATCAGACCGCTATGGTAGATGGGTCTTGGTGGAGTGCCAGGTACAGAGCTTTAATTTCACACTATGCTCATTGTATGCTCCCACTGTAGACGACCCGGAAGCTATGGACTCTGTTAATTTAGAAATAGCCAACTGGCCTCTGCCATTAATAGTCTGTGGAGACTTAAATGTTAATGGACTGAAAGGTTTGTGGAAGAACGATCCAGGGAAATTCTCTGGTCGGAAGAAGAGAAGCCACAGAGCACTGATTCAATTGATGTGTGATAATGGTCTAGTAGATATATGGGAGCTGCAAAATAACTTAGGGAGCGGTAGTACATATTATTCTGCCCCTCATAAGGTTTTAGCAAGGCTAGACTATTTTCTGGTATCACCAGTTGTAGCATCCATCGCTAAGATTAGCATACTACCCAGGGCAATGTCCGACCATAACCCGCTTATCCTAGATATAACAACCACTGCCCAACAAAAGAAGGTGACAAATTGGACATTTGAGAGAGCCCTGTTACAGGATTCAGAGTATATCGCCCTAATGAAAGAATGGATGATACATTTTTTGGTACTAAACAAAGGCTCTGCTCCACCTGCAGTAGTGTGGGATACCCTAAAAGCAGGTATAAGGGGGGAGACAATCAGATATTCAATTAGGCGGAATAAGGCAGAGAGGGAGGAAGTAGAAACGAGAATAAGGGCAGTTGCTAAACTAGAACATGAACTTAGTAGCGCAATCAGTGCGAATCAGGATATTGTTAGTATAACATATGAGCTTGCTGTGGCTAAGGCAGCGGTTGGGGAGCTATTTGCGTCTAAAGCAGCAGGGAAGTATTTGGCATGGAGAAAGGATCAATATGAGTATAGTGAGCAGATAGGCCGCATGCTAGCTGTTCGAACAAGGCAGGCTGCTACTAAGGGGGATATCTCTGAGATCAGGACTGAGAACGGAAGTGTCGCAACAACACCCGAGTGTATATGTGCTAGCTTTCGGGACTATTATCAGAAGTTATATGAAGCTGACTATATGGCACCTACAGAGGATATAGAGGGGTATCTTGGGAGTGTCAGACTAGAGAAATTAACAACAGAGGACAGGGGGACATTGGAGATGACATTTAATAAAATAGAGATACAGAGGGCAATCTATGACTTACCATCTGGTAAAGCAGTAGGCCCAGACTCTATACCCTTGGAGTTTTACAAAACATTTTTTGCCGAGATAGAAGAAGAACTATATGAGTTGGCTGTAAATATACAAGAGGGTGCGATACCTCCAGAGTCATGGGGAGAGGCAACTATGATAGTGTTTCTGAAAAAAGATAAGCCCACGACCAATCCTGGATCTTATAGGCCGATAAGCTGAGGAAAATGAAATTTTGCCTGACCAAGATGCCCCCTACGTGTACCCTATGTTACATGTATGTGCATGTCACCCATGCATATTTCTCTTAGTGGCTTGAATCACAAGGCCTCTGCAATCACGTCCTGCATTAAGGCGCCTGCCATCAAGTTTCCCAAACGTTAAGCTAACATGAAGGCCCATGTATTTGCATTGTGCACTTTTAAATAAATATCGTAATAAACCCTTTTTGTGGTTCAGTCTGAGCCACTTTCTGAATTAGGGTTTTCATGACTCCTGACACACTGCAAGCTGCAATTACGTATCTCTGACCTCGCATACTTCTAGCTCAGCCGAAAGAGACCCAGCAAGGGTTGCCAAGATAGTATTATGAATAACTGTTATCTGCCTGCTGTACAGAGTCATGTTCCTGCCCAGTGAGGAAGGTAAACAAAACCCGTCCGCGGAAGATAGGGCCTAGCCTCTCTGTCTCTATTGAAGTAAATCACAGTGCTTGCATCCATAGAAAGCTCACAGCCCCCATGCAATGCACGAAGAAATATATGCTTTTCTGATTCTTAGCGATGAGCAACCTTTGCTTCAGATAATACATCCCCTGACTTAAGATATCAGTTAGTACCAGACGTGCAGGGTCGCCTTGACACTAAAGTTCTCTCTACTAGACTGAAAGTCAGCTCTCCTCCCAGTTACACGTCAATTGCACGTCATGCTCAAATTGCGCGCACAAGTAGGGCAAAGTTCCAGCCTGCCATGTAACTCCTCCTCTATGTAGCCACCCACCTATCACCCACCTGTGACTCATCAAGTGTACACCCTCATGCACGCCCACATGCTCTTATCTCTTTCTTTCATGCTCTGCCTGGAGCGCTCCTCCCTATGTACAAGGAAAAATGTATATATGTGTTGTTCTCTGTAAATAATGTTAGAAGACCCTTCCTGAAGTCAGTGGTGATGGAACAGATTCTCCCTTAACTCGAGTTATTGGAATAAAGCCCTTTTAACTTGGACACCACGGACTCTCTGCCTCTCATTTGATACATGCTAATTGTTAATGCCTAGAAATTATGCCAGGGTAATATTTACTTTACCACAAAGCCTAATGAACAGCGATGTGAAAATCTACTCAAAGATGCTGGCAAATAGGCTAGGAGCAGTAATTGGTAAGATCGTCTCTCCATGGCAGCACGGGTTTATCCCTGGGAGAGGAACAGCGGAACATGTCAGAAGAGTGCTTACGTTATTTGATGGCACGGCATCCTCACGAGACCCTATGGCGCTGATCCTCTTAGATGCTGAGAAGGCATTTGATAGGGTCTCGTGGGGATTTCTCTGGGCTGCACTGGAGAAGCTGAATCTGGGGGAGGGCTATGTGGGAGCTCTGAAAGCCTTATACCACAATCCAAGAATAAGGGTTAGAACCATGGGGGAGCTGAGTGGTATAATAGATATTGGACGAGGAACTAGGCAAGGGTGTCCCTGCTCCCCGCTACTCTTCGCTCTATATATAGATACATTCATTAGGAGGATAGAGCAGAACAGAAACATCTTGCCCATAGTATTGAACAGTCATGAAACCAAAATACTAGGATATGCGGACGATTTGGCCATAACATCAAGCGAACCAATGTCAGCCCTAAGAGAAATAGAACAGGAAGCGGCTGCATTTGGAAGACTATCTGGGTACAAACTAAATGCAAACAAGACCCAAGTAGTAATAAATCAGGAAATATCTTTAGTCGATCCAAGAGTGGTAGAGACAGCAATATATTTGGGGGTCCGCATAACCTCAGACCTCTCTAAAGTGGTATCGAAGAACTTAAGCCCCATTATAGATAAGGCCAAAACTGATATTGACAAACTGAATAACCTACACCTAACAACAATTGGTCGCTGCAATGTTATTAAAATGGTGTTTATGCCAAAGGTGCTTTATTTATTTAGGACCATACCGCTAATCTTTAATAATAGCTGGTTCAGGGAGCTAGAAAAGGTGACAAATAGATTTATTTGGGCCAAGGGCAAAACACGCCGCAGCCAAAAATTTCTGTCACTCCCAAGAGAAAGAGGTGGGCTGGCGCTACCAGACTTTAAGGTATATTATTGGGCAACGGTCCTGCAATACATCAGAGGTATGCTGGGGGGGAGTGTTATAGACAGATGGAGAGGCAGAGATGGTGTCCCAGACGTATATGAACTAGTAGTGAAAAACTCTAATCAATGGTTACTCACAAATGAGGAGAGGAGTTATCACAAAAAAGTAAGGTTTAAAACCTTGGTGGCCGCAAGATCAGTCTGGTCTGGGATAAGGAGAAAATTAAAACTAGGGAGAATGAACTATTATACCCCTCTGTATGGGAACCCATCACTGCCGGGGGTATTTCACGACCCAGTTATGAAGGGCTGGGATGCATTAGGGGTTAAAACTATCGGGGACCTTATAGGGGCAACCGGTTTGATCTCTTTTGAGCAGGCACAACGCTTATATAACCTAGGGCGTAGAGACTTCTTTAAGTACCTACAAGTGAGGTCAGTTCTGTTAAAGAAACAGGGAGGAGACATGAATTTTCAAAGAATCGAACTGCTGGAATGTGTAAGGGATGAAGGGGGATCCTCCGTCTCGCAATTATACGAAGAAATTTATAAATATAAAAAGGATGATTGTGATAGAATGTATGAGAAGTGGAGAGTCAAACTAGGTCTAACAGGAAATGAGGCAGAGAAGTCATTAAAACTGTCAAATTCGGTCTTAAGAGTGGCAAATCTACAATCTCAACACTATAAGACTATGTTTGAACTTTACTACACTCCTCATAAAATAGCGCAGTGGGGGGAAACAACGGGGGCATCTGTCCGAGGTGCCAATCCACGCAAGCAGATACAATACATATGTTTGCATCATGCCCCTCTCTGGATATTTATAAAAAATCTTTGGAACAATTTTTCGCTGATTCTCTGGGGATACATTTAACTTTGACAGATGAAGTTATGATTTTGGGTGTAGTGAGGGCGGGTGTAGATGTTCTTCACCATGAGTTTCTGTATTTAGCTATGACCCTCAGTAGACTATGCATAGCCACACTCTGGAAGGATCCTAACCCCCCAACATTACAGCAATGGATCTCTCGTGTACTGGCCATATATATCTTAGAAATGGCCCTATATGAAAAAAGAGGGAGGGAAAAAAAAGAGGCCGGACGGAGGATATGGGCCCCAATAATTGAATGGAAAAGGAGGCTGGGAGAGATTTAATATGACATAGGGGGAAAGTCAAACGCAATTAAGATTATATGATATTTCTTAATGATGGCTTTCTATTGTTTCTAAGATTAATTTTTTCCCATTTTATAGCTTACTCTACCCAGTCTAAAGTTCTTTGTGTTTTTGGAAAAAATGCTTTATTTGTTTTAAACTTGATGATAATGTTTTCTGAATTGTAAGTATTTCTTTTTTGTTTTTTTCTTTTTTTTTGTTTCTGTTTCTCTGGCAATGTATCATGAACTTGTAATTCTGATGTTGATGGGGAAAAAAAAGAAAAGAAAATATTGGCTAGATTGCTACCTAACCGGCGCAGTTTACTTATGGAGAAGTTAGTACTGCCTGACCAGGCCGGGTTCATACCGGGGAGAGCCACGTCCCACAATCTTAGGACTTTATTTTGCAAACCGTAGACCCAAAATTACAATTGATAGCTGTGTTTCTTGATGCCTCAAAGGCTTTCGATTCAGTGGAATGGGAGTATCTTTTCACTGTCCTACAGTGCATGGGCCTTCCCGTCGGATTCCTCACATGGATCAGGCTTTTGTATACCTAACCCACTACAAGGGTCTTGATCTATGGCCACACCTCACACTCTATTAATCTTTTCCGCTGCACACGTCAGGGATGTCCCCTTTCTCCTCTACTCTTCGCCCTGATTATGGAACCCCTGTCAGTCAGGGTCAGGCAACGTCATAATCACATCGGTCTGCATTGCCTCCTCCGTCCTATACTCATCTCCTTGTATACGGATGACGTACCCCTCTATAGTAAAGATCCTCAACATACTCTCAATATATTGCTGCGCGAGTTTGTCAGGTTCAGTGGCCTCTCCGGGGCATACATAAACTGGTCCAAATCGCGAATATTTATTTTAACTAGTTCAGTCACTCCCTTTACAACTGATTACCCGCTTGTGTGGTGTGAGGAGGATGCCAAATACCTAGGTATCCGGGTAACCTCAGACAGGGAAGAGTTGATGCGCATATATATTATAGATGCGCAATGGAATATGTCGCAAACTTCATAACTCGTTGGATTGCTCTTCCTCTGACCATGGCTAGTCGCATCTCCCTTATAAAAATGGTGATCCTCCCAAAATTTTTATACCTTTTCCTGAATATTACTTACGATCCTGGCCGGCATGTTTTTGCCTCGCTTCGATCGGAACTGATTCGCCTTGTATGGGGAGGAAAGCAACCACTTATACAATGGAATGGAATGATGCAGCCTTACTCTCACGGGGGGTTTGATGTTCCAAGCTTTGAGCTTTATTACCTCTGTGCACAAGCTCATTATGCCCACTACTGGTTCCATCCATCCCGTTATACGGCCCATGTCGCCACAGAGCATTCAATCAATCAATCAATCAATCATTCATTTGTAAAGCACGCTACATACCTGAGAGGGACTCAAGACGCTGGGGGGGACTGCTACTGATCGAAAAGCCATGTTTTGAGAAGTCTCCTGAAGGCCAGCAGGTCCTGGGTGTGTCGGAGGCTGGTAGGGAGAGTGTTCCAGGTCTTGGCGGCAAGGTAGGAGAAGGATCTGCCACCGGCGGTGGTTTTCCTGACGTGTGGAACTGTGGCGAGGGCAAGGTTGGCAGAGCGGAGGATGCGGGTGGGGGTGTAGAAGCTGAGTCGGTCGTTGAGGTATGCTAGTCCGGCGTTTAGTAGGGCTTTGTGTGCGTGGAATGAGGAGTTTGAAGGTGATCCTGTGGTTGACAGGGAGGCAATGCAGGCCTCTCAGGTGGGGTGTGATGTGGCTGCATCGGGGGGCGTCGAGGATCAGTCGTGGCGAGGTGTTCTGGATGCCTTGCAGCCGTCTTAGGAGCTTGGTTGTTGTTCCTGCGTACAGGGCGTTCCCATAGTCCAGCCTGCAGGTGACAAGGGCCTGGGTGACGGTTTTTCTCGTGTCGGAGGGGATCCATTTGAAGATCCTGCAGAGCATTCGGAGGGTGTTGAAGCAGGAAGCGGAGACGGAGTTGACCTGTTTTGTCATGGAGAGGGCGGAGTCGAGGATGACCCCCAGGTTGTGTGTGTGGTCGGTTGGTTCTGGGGCCGTTACTAGCGATGTTGGCCACCAGGAGTCGTCCCAGGCTGAGGGGGTGGGGCCGAGGATGAGGACCTCCGTCTTGTCTGAATTCAGCTTCAGCCTGCTGTCCTTCATCCATTCGGTGACGGCCTTCATTCATCTGTGGAGGTTGGCTTTGGCGGTGTGGGGGTCTTCGGTGAGGGATATGAGCAGCTGGGTGTCGTCGGCATAGGAAATGAATTTGAGGCTATGTTGTCGTGCGACGTGGGCGAGTGGTGCCATGTAGATATTGAACAGCATTGGGCTGAGGGATGATCCCTGTGGAACGCCGCAAATGATCTCAGTGGTCTTGGAGCGGAAGGGTGGGAGGCGGACGTTCTGGGTTCTGCCGGAGAGGAAGGCTGTGGTCCAGGCCAGGGCCTTCTCTTGGATTCCGGCATCATGAAGGCGTGCTGTTAGGGTGGGGTGACAGACCGTGTCGAAGGCTGCTGATAGGTCCAGAAGGATGAGGGCGGCTGTTTCCCCGTTGTCCATAAGGATCCTTATGTCATTGGTGGCGGCGATGAGGGTGGTCTCGGTGCTGTGGTTGCTGCAGAAGCCAGACTGGGATGGGTCCAGGATGTTGTTGTCTTCAAGGTAGCGGGTCAGCTGTCTGTTGACGATCTTCTCCATGACTTTTGCCAGGAAAGGGAGCAGGGAGATGGGCCAGAAGTTCTTGAGGTCGTTGGGGTCCGCCTTGGGTTTCTTCAGTATGGCGTTGATCTCGGCGTGTTTCCAGCTCTCTGGGAAGGTTGCTGTCTCGAAGGAGATGTTGATTATTTTCCGGAGGTGGGGTGCGATGGCTGTGCTGGCTTTGTTGAAAATGTGGTGAGGGCATGGGTAAGATGGGGATCCGGAGTGGATGGAGTTCATGGTCTTGATGGTGTCTTGGTCGCTGACGTTGGACCAGGCGGTTAGGCGACTGGTGTGGGTGGTGGTCGCAGGGGTGTTGATCTCAGCGGTGGATGTGGGGGTGGCGGTGTTGAAGCTGTTGTGGATGTCAGTGATCTTGCGGTGAAAGAAGGTGGCCAGTGAGTTGCACAGGTCTTGTGATGGTGGAATGTCGTTGGTGTTGGAGCTGGGGTTGGAGAGTTCTTTCACGATGTTGAAGAGCTCTTTGCTGTTGTGTGCATTGTTGTCTAGGCGGTCCTCTTGGCTGTCCTCTTGGCGGTCCTGATGAGTTGGTGGTGTCTGTGGGTGGCGTTCTTGTGAGCTGTGTAGCTGTCTGGTGTTCGGTCGCTGAGCCAGCTCTTCTCCAGTTTCCGACAGGTGCGCTTGGAGGTCCGGAGGTCTTCGGTGAACCATGCAGCTTTCTTGTTAGTGTGGTTGGTGGCGGAGGTCTTGAGTGGGGGGAGGGTGTCAGTGCAGTCGTTGATCCGCTGTTTGAGGTTGATGGCAGCGGTGTCGGGGTCGGTGAGGTCGGCGGGTGGTCCCAAGGCGAGGGTGGTGGTCAGTTGGTCCTCGGTGACCTTGCCCCAGCAGCGGCGTGGCATCTGTTGGGTGCGGTGGTGTGTGGTGGGTTTCCTGAAGGTGAAGTGGATGCATCTGTGGTCTGTCCAGCGGGGTTCGGTGGTGTGGTTGAAGGAGACGTGGGGACTTGCGGAGAAGATGGGGTCCAGTGTGTGTCCAGCGGCACGGGTGGGTGTCGTTACGAGTTGTTTGAGTCCGAGGTTGGTGAGGTTGTCGAGCAGGGCAGTGGAGTTGGCGTCGTTGTTGTTCTCGAGGTGGAAGTTCAGGTCCCCGAGGAGGATATAGTCTGTGGAGGCGAGGGCGTGGGTGCTGATGAGGTCGGTGATGGAGTCGCTGAACTGTGATCGGGGTCCGGGTGGTTCCTCTGAAGGTGGTGTTGGGGTCGGTGTGGATCTGGAAGTGCATGTGCTCGGCGGTGGTGAGGGTGTCGTCGGTGTTGGTCGAGACCCTGAGAGTGTCCTTGTGGATCATGGCGATTCCCCCATGGTGCGGTCTCTGCGGGAGATCTTGTAGCCTTCTGGGATGGCTATGGCGATGTCTGGTGCCAATTCCTGCTCTTAAAAAATGCTTTTACACAAATTCACAAAGAGGAAGGGCTCCCTTGGAGATCCCTTCCCAGTTGCGAAGTAAGTGTTAAAATGTGAATGTTTTGCAACCTTATTTCAGTCGCATAACATTCATGCATACTGATGCAATTCGGTGTTTTGAAGGGACGCCCTAAACACGTCCCTATTAATACTGAATCGCAAACCCAAATTGCAATTCATTAACATGTTACTAAATCGCAATTTGGATTTGATACATGGGAAAACACTTTTTTTTGTTTGCAAACGGGCCGATTCTGCAATTCGGCCTGTTTGCAAAAGCAAAAATGGTTGATACATGTGGCCCTTGTTTCTTTAGAACACTACCGCGTACACAATTGAAATGCAGACTTTGTCTGGAAATTATTCCCCAAAAGGAGCTGTTTATTCTCTTTTTGCTTCTCTGTTGTAGGAAAGTAGGTTGAGGGTATTTTTTCCTAACATTTCAATCTGTTATACGTCCATTATAGCTTAATTTCAGGCACTATGCACTCATCAACAAATGGCTCATTCCACAAAGCATTTATCGCCATACCTCTCTCCCTGACCGTGGCCTGACTGTGGGCTTGCTTTGCAAAATGCGTCACAATACTGCACAGAGTACAATTCAATTCCCCTTGTACCAGCCTCGGTCTTTTACATCCAATCTTCTCCAGATATAATGAGTTCAAAGTGTCACCGGCTTCATCCTACAATAATGTGTATATGAAAACATAAACTTGCTTCTCCCCTCTCCCCTCCGCACCCCCGCTTTTGATTGAGGCCTCCGGCTAACCTGCTGCAATCCTCTGAGAGCATCAGAGCCATTTTACACTCCAGTGCTCTGCTAAAGTTCAACCTGTTTGGAAGGGATATTTGGGCTATAGCGGTGTCTCGCCTGCTCGGATTTACTAAAATACCATGTAATGTTTGTTTCCTCTTGACTTCACAGATTAGGAGATACGAGGGGGAGGGTGGGGGAGGGTTATTTTCTCAATCATCACACATTTTACATCTCCTTTTTGTCTTCTGCCGATTGCCTCTTCATAAGACCCTTCAGACATGGTGTCTTGCTTTAAAGATGAAAGATGGCGAATAGGAAAACAGCAGCAGGTGGCAGAAGATAAGTAGCTCGCGCTCTTCCCTGCCCCCAAGAAAATCTATTATTTCTCCACCAGTGACCCAGGGGAAGGGCAGCATTTCTTAGCACTTTTCACTGAACGGGGTGAAGGATGACAGTATCACAGAATATACTGCAGGTCCCTGATAACCTTTTGTTAAGGTATTTAATTCATGTGTTTTATATGATAATAATTACTTGTTTTTACATAGCGCTTCATGCCATTTCTGTCTTTTCTACAAACTGTAAGTAACAGATTTTACGTCCTCATCCATTCCTCGTTTCAGTTATTACTACATGAAGTGTGTCTTCCTTCCAGAGAAAAAACTTTCAACAAACCCAATCTGAACTATTGCTAACAAAGAAATATAACCACCTAGCAGCCTTGGACTAAAAAGCGCTATTTACATTTAGTAGTACTAAAAAATGCTATTGACATAACTACATGTGGAGGCCTTGCCTCTGTATCTACTGTACTGGTATGCTAAGGTCACTGCCCTGACTTCAGAGCTCTCTGCATATACGTTTTAGGTCCAGATTGCGATGTCGTTAGGAAAGGCTCCAAATGGGATTCGGTTTTGCAGGGTCCGATTCGGAACCCTTGTTTCTGAACATACACATTTTCCAACGACCGATTAGAATACCTGGGAACCCTTCGAGCAGTCCGAATCAGTTCCAAAAGCGATTTGGACAGCACGAGTCTTTCAGAGCCAATTCGTACAGTTCAATGGAGACCGTTTCCGCTCGAGCGATTACGATGACCAATTTGAACAGCTATTCCGATTAGGTCTGCCCAAACAAAACGGCTGTCAGAATCTGTGTTTGGGGGCCCATTGCAGGCTCCCCTTCACCCGGAGGCATCCGAAAGGGGCCCTTGGGGCTACCCAATCGACCCCTCTTCCCAACCTTGCATAATGTGGCAGGCACAGGGGTTGCCCGCCACAGGGTGCTAGGTTTTCTCCAACCACTCTTTTTTCAATGGGAGCCTCTGTTCTCGTTCAGAACACAGGCTCCCTTTGAAGTCAATGCGAGCCTGACCGAACATTGTTGGGAAGCATCGTAACTAGCTGTCCGGACTCGCAGGACCCGATTCGTTTGGAAATGAGTCTGAGACCGACTTGTTTGAAATACTTTCCTAAAGACATCGTAATCGGGCAATTAGTAGTAAATGTGGGAGGGAAAGAGGGCAGTGGCTAGAAAATAGGGAATCTTAACTATTCAAGAAGAGGGATTAAAAGAGAAGTATGGACTGGCCCGTAGCAGTGTTGGACTGGCCCGTAGGGCAATCAGAAAGTGTCTGATGGGTTTGCCTTACAGGTAAGTGTATAAGCCATTTTTCTGGCTGCTTGTGGGCCTGTATTTTGGTCTGCGGGGCCGGTTGTTACTGCTGATTTCCCTGCTATTAAAACAGACATTGCCTACAGTAAGCTCAAATCCTTTCAGTCTTCCTTACATTAAAATACACTTACACAGCATGTTTTTGCATGTTCAAAACTGTGTCAATTTGCACACATGGGTCACTTTTTTGATTGCTAATTCAGTAATGTGGCCACATTCATGTTGTTGCCATGGCCTATTTTCTGACGAGCGTGACGGGGGTTAGGGATGGGTTTAGGGAGGACCATGCACCCAACTACAATAGAGTGAGCTAGGACCTAATGTAACAATATATAAAATTAAATCAATTTAAAAAAAAAAATACAATTACATTTTTTAATGTTAAAACAGTTCTGAAAAGAAAACAAATAATGTTTTAAAGTTATGTTATTAACGTTTTTAACTACAAACATAATTGTAAGAACATTACTATTTATTAAATCAATTCAATCATTGTTAATTCTATATATCACTTAATTTAAATACATAATAAAAAATGAGTTTTTTCTTTAGTTGGCAATTTTCAGTCATTTGCTTCTTCTCTTTCTCTCATCCAATCATATTTCAATTCTTCTTGTGAGCAGTCTCATCCCAGTCTTTCACACCTCTATGCACACTTGATTTACTAAGAATTATCTTGAAGGATGAAATAACTTTTCAGGTATGTCTACATATGAGGCCTTTCGATTCTTAGACCTCCTTTCCCATGGGTAAGAGTACATTCTAACCTTATAATGAATTACATTGAGTGTTTGCCTAAATAATAGACTATGTGAAATAACACATCAACTGCAACGATTATTGTTCAGCACCACATTTCTTTCATTACAAATCGGGAAAGAAATAGGTTCAGATATCAACATTTTCTATTCATGCATTGTATTTAGTGTGCAAAATAATATGAAGCCATTCTATTCAAAGATAAACTGTTTCTTTAGCAAAACATTTCAAAACATTATTATTAATCAAATACATCTCAGTGAATATGAAGTCTTCACTAAAGGCATGTTAGGGTAAGGTCAACTTTTAATCATTTTATGCATGTCTCAGACATTTAAATTTGCTGCTTGTAAAATGAATCTTGCCTTCAACGTTTTAAGGCCTAGTACTAATAAGTATGGCTATGTACTACAATTTGCACATTTTAATGTTGTATCAGTTTAAAATATATTGCATGTTAACAGTGCACAAGTGTCCTTAACAATATTAATGTTGTATATTAATAAAACTTTTTATTAGTACAATCCCTTGCTCCTAGCCTAAGCAACAAACTAAAGGTGTCAACAATTTGGGAAGATGATTATTATTCACATGTACGGAAAAATAGTGATAGTTTCCTCAACTGCAAATGACCAGGGAGAACCCATTTATTCTATTCTCTTCTGGTTGGTGAAGATGTAAGGAAGTTTTCGACGTGTTTTAGACCTGGACCAGTGGTCAATGTGTTGATCAGGACAAGACATTTTAAGATTCACCATTTGCAGAAGATAACTCTAATGCTCCTTCCAGAAGAGGTCAGAGTGACCGTAGACATTAAGGATGCCTACTTACACATTCAGATTTTTCAGAACCATCAGAAATACCACATATGTTTTGTGGAGAAGCATCTCCACTTTGAAGCTCTGCAGTTTGGCCTCAAGTTTGCTCCCAGAGTTTTCATCTAGATAGTGGCTTCTTTGTTAGGTCTGATGCACAGAAAAGGCATCATGCTTTATCCACAGCTGCACAAGCAGTCAACCAATGCAAATTTAAATATACAGACCATTAAGGACAGGGACTTGGTATGGGAAATGTAAACTTTCACAGATTTCCTGTGAATTGAGAGAAGCCACATCTAGAGCTAGCCTATGATGTAAAATTCACATGGGCTCAATTCTGCCCAAATTTAGGGAAAGTGATCCTTCCGAAGAGAAGGATACAGAAGGTCAGGGCTTATAATATACGGAAAATGGCTAAATCCTCACAGAAGATGTAAGACTGGTTATAGATCCAAGGGGACATGACAGCAATGGTTATAGCGGTCTATTTATCAAGATATTATAAAGTTCATTTTTCCAGCAGATCAGAATTTTGCAGCTAATACTGTTGATGCAATTCCATATCAAGGAGGAGCTGAATTGGTTAACTGGATCTTGCTCACCTAGAAAAGGTTTTTCGCCTGCTTACCTGAAGTGGTCAATAGTGACCACGGGTGCCAGTAGTCACGGCTGGATTACATTGATTGAGGCAGATGCTTCAAGGCGAATTGTCTTTGCTTAAAAAGAGACATTTCTCCAATTTGAAGTAGTTAGAGGCAATTTAGTAGCCTTTGATATGGGTTGCTTCCTTGTAGAAAGATGAGGCTGTTTTAACAAGGACGGGCAAAATAATTGCCAAGCTTATTTTAGACAAGTAAATGGATTATGTGGTCTGTATGTCACTGGAAGGCAATGGGAACAGTGGGGAGTGGAATATCTCAATCTAAAATTGCATCACTTGGGGAGTTCACTGAGTCAACATGGTTGTTCTCCCTGCAGTGAAGTTTCCCATCCTTGTTGCACAGGGATGACCCTCTGTGACCCCCACGACCTGGAACTCCTTCCGTATATTAATCTGCCGAGCACCACCCGCAGCTGACTTTGTAACCACTGCTCCATGTCCCTTTGTCTTTACTGTGGCTTCAATTCAGGCCTCGCAGCTAGAGTACCTATAGACAAGGTAAATAAAAGCATTGCCTGCAATACAGTCCACAAATCTGCACTCCTGCTGGTTTAATGCAGATTCACTTCAGGTATTACCCCTCCCCCAACAGCAGAAAACAACACAGAACTTCATTGCCTCTCTCTGATGTAAAAATGCCTTTAGAGAAAGAGGAATTGCTTTCTGCCATTAAATCTGGCAGCAAGGCGTTTATAATAATAATTAATAATATATCATCAAGGCGTTTGTATGATGATTTCCTTTAGGCTGCCCTTCTTTTATATTGTTTTAAATAAGAATTGTTCTCACAGCATGCTTGGCATTATTCAAATGTGAACATCCTTCTTTTCCATATATGATTCAATCTCCAAAGTGAGTAAAATGGCTTCTCAAAAATACATTGCACAGCACCTCTGGGCAAGCAGTCAAGGATTGGAGCTCAGCCATGGCTGGGTGGTACGATCATGGCTGCCTCTTCCTTTACCTCTACCTATCGTATCTGTATCTCTTCTTACTGACATTCCTCTCCCACCTACTCCCACCATACCTATCTCTAGATGTTCGCTTGGTTCCACCTCAATCTCTCTATCCGTATATAGTCTGCCCATGTACTTGTCTCCTGTAATGCTTTAGAACTTCCTTAATCTCCAGCACAGGCCTTTGCTTAGATCTTGAAGCAAAAAATTAACAAGTATCCCAAACTAAAGCTTCCAAGACAATAGTGTACAGAAAATAGGCCGGTCAGGTCAGATACACAGGTACAAATACATCTCTTTAAACAGTGGCCCTGGCAGCTCTACTTCCTACTTTCCTAAATGATAATGATGTATTATTTTATTTTTATTTTACATAGTCCTTCTGAGGTCACTTTGAAACTGCCTTTCAAAGTGTACTGGTCTTTTGTTCAGCAGAGAGGGGCCTATTCACAAAGAAAATTGTAAATCTGAAAAGCTAATTTACGCCTACGTGTAAGTGTAGATGTATGGCATTCTGCAGTTCACAAACGCTATAGATGTATAATTTTCTGGAATTCACTAAAATTCCCAATCATAGGCTAAATATGCCTGCCCCCGTCCATGGAGAAACGTCTACACACGTAAATGGCTTGTGGGTGCCAAGAACCCATTTGTGAATTCTTGGCACGCATTCGCAGGTAATTATGGTGGTAAGCTTACATTTACGACCAGGGTTACCTTAGTGAATAAAGCCCAGAGTGTTCTCTGAGCCACTTAAAGCACTTAGCATTTATGTTCACCTGTTGGTTCTTGAGTCTGATTCCATATACATCACCTCGCATCACATCATGTCAGCGATGCTTCTGCAACAGTAAACATGTTTTCTGTTACTGTAGTTTGTAAACATTAAAACATAGTCTTCAACAAGTTTCTACAGCCGTGAAATGTATAAATACAGGTAAACACTTATAGTCAACATATTTGAAAACTCTGAAAAGTAACCACTAGAATTCACAAAAATAAAAAAGTGAAAAAAGGAAACCCTAATTATAGGCTCTGGCATGCTGGCAATTGAGATAATTTGGTTCAAAAGATATCTCTCTCTCTAGAGATGTTTAATTATATCTATTGGTGTTTTCACTATTGTCAAAGTTTTTTAGTTTTTTTTTAGCTTTGGTATACCTAATTCAGTATTCCCTCGTTTCAGTTCTGAAATCACACCTTCTCCGAGGCCCAATGGAAGTAAAGGGAAGGTAGTTTAGCATGATATATTCACGTTGTGCCGGGGGTAAGTGGAAATCTTTGCCCCGAGGCAAGTAGACAAGCTGCATTCTTAGCCTTGTTTCAAATTGGATTAGAAAGTGAGAGGTCTTTCCGTGTGAGACGGACACTCCTCAGTCAGTACTGGCTGAAATGAGGATGATGGACTCCAATAGTGGAACAACTATCAGGTCATTTAAACATTACTGTTGCCCAAATTATTGTCCTCAATTTACACTCCTCAGCAGGATGAAATGCTGAATGTGCCTTAATGGAATTTGAACTGATAACCTCCTTCGCACCACATTTGGATGAGATTTGCAGTACACTGAGCGGACCTGATGGCCAGGGTAATGTATGCACCCAAAACCTGTGCAATAGAGTACTTTACATTCATGTGATTCTTGTCACTGTATGGAAAGCTCGCAACAAACAATCGAGGCGCAGTGATTGATAGTGCTGACAATGTATAATTTATGACCAAAGTAATATTTCAATTCAATTCATGGCATTTATAGAGTGTACAGCTACCTCCACAGAGGTGTCCTGGCGCTAGCAGAAAGTTTGCGAGACTAAGGGAAGATTACATACCCATAAGAGAGGTATCAAGCAAAAGAGTTTTAAGATTGAGTCTGAAGACAGATTACGAAGGGCTGCAGAGTAGACTGGGCAGCAATGTGTTCCACACTTTGGAGGCCAGATACGTGAAGGAGTGCCCACCTCGCCTGGCTTTATGTATGCAGGGAGCATATAGTAACTTGAGGATGTTGCACCTCAGAGCTCTAGACTGGAAGTAAGGCACAAGTCTTCTCCTAAGATATAAAAGGCTTTTGTGATTGTAGGATCTAAAGACTCGAGTAAGGAGCATATTTACAAGCCCCTTTCGCCACCACAACTTTACTTTTCCCCACGTTGTACTGTTGATAGGGGCTTTGCCATATTTACAAATCAGCGTTAAGCCACTTAACATGGTTTAACTCTGCCTTGTAAATAATGCACCCTTTCACGCCATACTTAACATGAAAGCCTGCCCATCCGACCCTCCAACCAATCACGGGTGCGGAAGGCGGGGCAGAGCAAGGCACAGTCAGGGAGGCGAGCGGTTAGCGCTCTAGCTCTCCCCTACTCGAGGGATATAAAGCAACTCGTCGATGTAATGACTTGCTTTGCATGTTTTCTATGCCTGTACTTCCATTTAGAATATGGATTTTTGGGTGTCTAGGATTCTCTGAAGAAGAATCTTGGGGGAGAATTCTAGGCAGTTGGAGCTGGAGCTGCTTGTGGATGAGGCGATTAAATCCTACCTGAACTGAACCTGGATTTGTCTTCTTTCTTTGAGTGGTGAACACCACATTTATATTGGCGACGATCATAACCTCTTCCGCCTCAACACAAAAGCCTGCTCGCCTGACCCGTCACTCCTCCAGCGGCAGAAAAATCGATGTAGGGAGCGTAGTCTTCCCAGCGGCTGTAGTACATTTTTGTCTAATCTTCAAAGGAGACATTACGGTGAGGAGTATTGCGAGAGGTCGAAGGAATAATAATATTGATTAAGGTTTAAGTGGAAATTATCGAGTTAACCACTGCACGCGCTCATAACGTTTTGGAAGCGCTCGCGCAAGTACACTTGGAATGCTGATGAGGGTGACGTCTACAAGGAAGTATGCATGCCAATGATTCAGTGCGTGCGTTCCAGTGACACATTACGTAACTTTGGATTTAACGTACCTCTTCTCAGCGTTCTGATTCGAACAGATTACAAGGAAAAGAATGTTTGCCTTCTATTCTTAATTGTGGTTTATGACGCATAGAGAAATAGACAGAAAGAAAAGAAAACACCACTTTCATACGTTCCATCTACCACAATGGACAATTATTAACTTCTGAGGATAGATTTTTTTTGACAAGTGATTTTAATAAGAATGAAAGGATTCCTTTTGACTATTCCTTTTTAAAGGAAGGTTCTTTCTCTTTATTTTAATAATTTAAGGAACGTTCTAATCAGCTGTTCAGGTCATAATAGGAATAAAAACAAGATAAAGAGTCGTCTATTTAAAAAAATATTTAAATAAAAACAAAAACAAAATGCAGAATGTAACGCAACCAGCATTTTTTTTAACAAGTCCTGGAGAACCGAATGTTAAATGGCAAAAGTGGAAAAAAATATTTGCTAACCATGCAAGAGTATGTGGCACAAACTTGAGTTCTGAAAGGAAACATTCATTATTATTACATTGTTTAGGAGGAGAAGGGCAAGACGTTTTGGAACATTTACCGGAGCTCACTACATCAGAACAAAGAAACTTAAACGAGTATGAAATAGCTATTGAGCAGTTCGATCGACATTATCTTCCCAGGTTAAGCACCATAATGGAAAGATACCATTTCGGTTTAAGAGGTAAAAAAAAAGATGAGTCAGTTGAAGACTATGTTTCTGCGTTAAGGAAATTAGCTTCATCTTGTAAGTTTGGTCAGACCCTTGAAGAAAGGATAAGAGATCAGTTCGTTTTAAAATGTGCACATGACAGCATTCGGAAAGAACTATGGCTAAAGGATGAACCACCATTGGAAGAAGTACTTGTAATAGCAAAACAGGTTGAACATATGACTAAATGTGTGGATGAATTAAAAGGAGAAAAAGAAAAGATGACAGAAATAGAAAAAAAGAATGAACCAAAAGTTGAAGAAATTGTGTGTCAAGTAAAAAAAGAAGAAATAACACCGATGGAGAAAAGTGATATTGGAATGAGTAGTTTTAATGCAAATCTCAACAACACTAATAAGTTTTCTTGTTTTAGATGTGGCAATACTGGTCATTTGGCTAATTCTCCTAATTGTCCTGCTTTGAAATCTATATGTAATAATTGTGGTAGGAGGGGACATTTTTCTAAATGTTGTAGAACTAAAGTTAATAAAAGAGAGAATATGTATAGGAAATGGTCCCAACCCCAGGTGAAGACTGTGACTTTCCAAGTCAATGGAGGCCCATTGGAACATCCCTCACATTTGGTAAAAGTTGATAATACCATGATTGAATTCAAATTTGATTCATGCTCCCAAATTACCATGATCGATGGGGTGGTGTTATATAAGAACTTTGGAAAAAATGTTAAACTTTTTAAAAGTGATATTTTGCCATTAGGATATGGAAAGAAACCCATAAAAATGTTGGGTTATTTTCTAGCTACTATTGAGTTGGGAAGTCGCATCATTCCTGGTAAAATATATGTAGCCAAACAAGGAGATTCCTTACTTAGTTGGAGAGATCGACGGGATTTAGGTGTCAAACTCAATCCAAATGCGTCTCCGCAGGTTCAAATACAAGAGGTGGGTGACTTGTCAGAAGTGTTTGCAGAAAAATTTCCGAGTGTATTTAATGAAAAGTTGGGTTGTTTAAAAGGATACAAACATTGTATAAGATTGAAGGAAAATGCTGTTCCCATAGTAGCTAAAGTAAGGAGAATTCCTTTAGCGGAACAAGAAAAAGTGCAGAAAGAGATTGATAAGCTGATAGATAACAAAATTATAGAACCTGTAGAAGCCACAGAATGGTTGGCTCCCATAGTTATAGCTAAGAAGCCAACTGGCAAAATTTGCTTATGCATTGATTTACGAGCATTGAATAAGGAAGTGGTGGTAGACAGATTTCCTTTACCCAATATAGATGAAATAGTAGGAACATTAGAAGGCGCTAGATATTTCACCACCTTAGACTTAGCGTCTGCCTACCACCAGGTAGAACTAGATGCTTCTTGCCAAGATTTGACAGCTTTTATAACCCCCATGGGCACATTCAAATTTAAAAGGATGCCTTTTGAATTAATATCAGCTGCTTCTGTGTTCCAACGCATAATGGCATCTGTTCTCAAAGGTCTTAAAGGTGTGAAATGCTACCAAGATGATTTATTGATTTATGGAGCTAACATCGTTCAGCATAATGAACGTGTGTGTGATGTATTGAAAAGGTTAAGTAAAGCTGGTCTGTCACTTAAGAAAGAAAAGTGTAAATTTGGTTTAAAAGAAGTGAATTACCTTGGACACTGTATAAAGAGTGAAAGTGTTTTCCCGAAATTAGATTTAGTTACATCTATTAATAATATGGCTGAGCCAATTAACAAAGAGGAGTTACTCTCATTTCTTGGCATGGTAGAGTTTTACGGAAAATTTATTGTACATTTTGCAGATAAAACTAAAAATATGAGAAGGCTTATTGCGAGGAGTGTTGTTTTTGAGTGGTCGAATGAGTGCAGGAAAGAATTTGAGGAAATTAAAGAGGAGTTAAAAAAAGCTCCATGTCTTCAGGCTTTTGTTCCAGGGTTGCCAACGTTTGTATTTACGGATGCCAGTGATAAAGGTCTTGGGGCAGTATTAGTACAAAATAAAAATGGAAATGATTCTCTTATTGCGTGTGCCTCAAGATGTCTTCGGGGACCAGAACTTAATTACTCAGTTATTGAGAAAGAGTCTTTGGCTATTTTCTGGTCTCTTAAAAAATTTAAAAATCTGATTTGGGGTACCAAATTTGTTGTCAAGTCGGATCATAAACCATTAAAGGAAGTTTTTTGCAAGAAGGGTTTAGATTCTATCTCTTCTAGGATTAGGAGATGGATTATTTCTTTACAGGAATTTGATTTTGAGGTACAATACTTACCGGGTGTTTCTAATAAGGCAGCAGACTGTTTTTCAAGACTAGTGAAAAGTGATGTTCTAACTTCTGAGGAGGTGTTTGAAGAGGAGGATGATCTTCTCAATGTTTGTGAAGTTACAGAGGGTGTTGTGGGAAAAGATGAGTGGAAGAATGAACTTTTAAAAGATGCTGAATTAGTCAAAGTGTTATCCATGTTGAGGGAAAACAAGCGTTTAGATAAACCTTGGTCTCTGGTCTCTGAGGAATTGTCTATAACTGATGACATGTTGACACGAGGTTTGAGACTTATACCACCCTCTACTTTAAGAAAAAAATTGTTGGTATATGCACACACTGGTCATTTAGGTATAGTAAAGACTAAAGAGATGTTACGCACTCAATTTTGGTGGCCTGGTATGGACTTGGAGATTGAACGTATGGTTAGAGAGTGTCCTGAGTGTTGTGCCAGTGACAAGATTCTTAAAACCAAGCAAAT
The DNA here is from genome assembly GCF_964261635.1 of Lissotriton helveticus. NCBI lineage: Eukaryota > Metazoa > Chordata > Amphibia > Caudata > Salamandridae > Lissotriton > Lissotriton helveticus. The sequence goes on along the minus strand of NC_136062.1, from coordinate 51,866,025 downwards.
GCCTATGGTTTGTAGGAGATTACCTAATCATCCTTGGGATGAGTTATCCATTGATATTTTGGGTCCTCTTACTGGTGTCTCCGACACTCCTTATTTGATTGTGTTAATTGATTTATATTCACGCTGGATTGAAGTGAGTGCTGTTAGTGACATAACGTCTGATTCCATCATAAAGTTCTTGACTGACATTTTTAAGAGGGAGAGTTTTCCCAATAGTATTTTGTCTGACAATGGTCCTCAATTGTGTTCTAGTGTATTTGACTCCTTTCTTAAAAAATTTGGAATCGCTCATAAGCGTTCGTCTTTATATCATTCTGAAACCAATGGTGCTGTTGAAAGGGTCAATAGGACATTGAAAGAATGCATTCAACTTGCAAGAGCCAATGGTTTAAATTGGAAAGAGACTCTCAAAGAAAGGATAGATGCTTATCGTTGTTCCCCTCACTCTACCACTGGTAGATCTCCCTTTGAATTATTTAAGGGCAGAGTTCCCAACACCATGTGGTGTCCTGGTTGGATGAATCTAAAAAAGGGGTTGGTAGATAACCACATTGGTGCTTGGAGGGAAAGGGAGATAGAGAAACAGGCATGCAGGAAAGTGTATTTTGATGACAAGAAATGTGTTCAGTTTCAAGAGATAAAAATAGGTGATCTTGTCAAAATAAAAACACCTGTTGGAAGGAAATCTTGGTCTAAGTACACCAATGTGAGACCTGTCATCAAAGTTTTTGGTAATGCTATAAAAACACAAGATGGCAGGATTTGGAATAAAAGTCGGGTGGTTGTAGTTAGGTCAAAGAATGTTGTTCAAAATGATTTAGACACTGATGGGGACATTAGTGGCCCTGTTAATATCTCTTTGTCTCGTTATAGCAATCCATCCTCTGGTCGAGTGAAGAGTCAAAGACTACGCAGCGCTCCTTTTTATATGAAGGATTATGTGTGATCTTCTTATGGGTTATGCGTAGTCTTCCTATGTTTATTCTTTTAACAATAATAAGTTGTTCTCTTATTTCCTCTCTTGTTTCTTATTTTGTTTACTGTTGTTGTAAGAAAGGGAGATGTGTAATGACTTGCTTTGCATGTTTTCTATGCCTGTACTTCCATTTAGAATATGGATTTTTGGGTGTCTAGGATTCTCTGAAGAAGAATCTTGAGGGAGAATTCTAGGCAGTTGGAGCTGGAGCTGCTTGTGGATGAGGCGATTAAATCCTACCTGAACTGAACCTGGATTTGTCTTCTTTCTTTGAGTGGTGAACACCACAGTCGGCCTCAACGCGCAGTGTTGACGCGCAGTGTGGCGCCTATTCCCGTGCCTAAGACGAGCCGAAGACTAGCCTGTCTGCGCCCGTCTGCGACAGGACGGGACTAGGGGCAGGGGGCTATGGAGGATTGCATCTCTCGCCAGGAGAAGCCTACCAGTAGCAGTCTAATATACACCAGGCAGGCATTACTGGACATCGATAGGTATGCACCTATATTATGTGCTCACAAGGCGGGAACCGATCTAGAGGGGCCCTTCTCCTGTTTGGGGTGTCATGAGCAATTTTCCACCTGTACTGAAACTATAACTTGCTTGTCAGGACCACGGCTTCCGGTCCCTATTTGTCATCATGTAGGGCCGCTCGACACTCCTCGTAAGGATCTATCCTTAAATTGCAGGAATGTATTGTGTAACATACGCTCCCTGGCTAAACACGCAATCCAGGTATGGGACCTAATAACATCGAAGAGCCCACATCTATGCTTCCTTACTGAGACATGGTTGAAACCACATACTACCCCGGATATTACATTGGGGGTACCATTAGGATATAAAATGGTGAGGTTGGACCGCCCAATTAAAACAGGTGGAGGGATAGCCATCATGTTTAAACAGGAACTAGATGTTAGTATTATCGAGACAGTGTGTACTCCTCAGATGGAGCTCCTAATTTTCAGAGTCAATTCCAGCTCAAAAGAAACTAGGAAGGGAGCTTTGGTCTATCGACCCCCAGGCCCATGTGGAGATTTCTCCATACAGCTGGTTGAAGCCTTGGCACCCCATGTGCAGGAGAATTCGGATTTTCTCCTGGTAGGGGATCTTAACATCCACAGTGAATTAACTAACTGTGTTGAGGTGAGGACCCTGCTGACAGATCTGGACACATTGGGGCTTAATAAGATGAATCAGGAATCCACACACCGGGCAGGTCACACACTGGACCTAGTGCTGTCCAATTCAAATGCTATAGAATGCATGCCCCCTATCCAGGTGGAATGGACAGACCACTGTATTATTGAATTTTACACCCGCATAAACCACAAACCTCAAGCCACACAGAGGCTGATGGCAGACACCAGGAGACCTTGGCATAAATTAACATCAGACGCTTTTAGAGGGAAATATATTGAACCCAGTTGTGATGAATGTATGGGCAATGTCACCACTGCACTATGTAAGCTTGAGGAAGCAGTGACAGTGGCCATAAAGGAGGTTATACCTTTGAGAACTTTCAAACTTCGAGCTGCTTCTAAACAAGAAGTATGGTTCACAGAGAACTTGAGATTGCTAAAACTAACCACACGAAAGTTAGAAAAACTCTGGAGGGCAACTCACAAGGCAGAGGATGGGGAGAAGTATAAGATCTCTCAAAACACCTATCACAAAGCCATCCGGGCTGCACGTAAACAACATATAGCAGCCCAACTATCAGCAGCAGGAAATAATGCAAGGGTCTTATATCAAGTTCTTCAAACCTTCAACAAACCTGCTGCCTGTGAGACCGTGGAGATAGCATCCCAGGAACTCTGTGATAACATCTCTCAGTTTTTCACCAGAAAGATCGAGGGTATATATGATAAAATACTAGCCTCCAAGGATAACAGCAACAACATGACTACAATGGACAATATGGCTCACTTATCCACTGGAGCACAAACGAACTGCCCGAAAAAGTTGGTAGAATTCCCTCTCATAACAACAGAGGAGGTAATCACTTTAATTAGTCAGATAAAGAGCGGGTGCCCCTCAGACATCATCCCGGCACGCATTATGCCATTATTGGCTAATGATCTGGGTCCAGGAATTCAACATGTAATCAATATGTCCCTGAGCACAGGGGAAGTTCCCTCAGACTGGAAGCGTGCACTGGTGAGACCACTGAGGAAAAATAACACCATCCCATGGACTGAATTGAAAAACCTTAGACCAATCTCACTCCTCCCATTCTTGGGGAAGTTGACGGAGAAGTTTGTCAATCGGCACTTGTCAGGTTTTATCGAAAGTGCAGCAGGGCTGGATCCCTCCCAGTCTGGGTTTAGGCCAAGGCACAGCACCGAGACCGCCTTGTTGTCCGTCGCTGACGATCTGCATATGCTACAGGATAAGGGTTTTTCCGTTATCCTGGTGCTTTTAGATTTGTCAGCGGCGTTCGACACGGTATCACATGACATCATGACCTCTAGATTATTAGACATCGGGCTGGAGGGTAAGGTGCTGGCCTGGCTAAGGAGTTTTCTCACAAAACGTACCCAAAGTGTCATCTTGGGTACGTTTCGGTCGGAGGAGGTGGAAATCTCTAAGGGGTGCCACAGGGCTCTTGTTTGAGCCCTACGTTATTTAACATCTATGTGGCCCCCCTGGCTAACATCATGAGATCCCACGGTTTCGTCCCAGTATCGTACGCGGACGATACCCAACTCCTCTTTCCGTTTAAAACTTTGCCATCTGAAGTGCGAAACTCCTTTGCCCGGGGCATGAAAGAAGTGGCCCAGTGGATGGCCTCAAACTTCTTACAGTGCAACGTCTCCAAAACGGAGGTGATGCTCTTCGGGGAAGCTAAACACCTGTGGACTCCCGACTGGTGGCCGCAAGATCTGGGCCCAGTCCCTGAGCCCGAACAGTGCGTGAACAATCTCGGAGTAAAACTGGACCAGGAGCTTTCCTTGAAACAACATGGAAACCAAGTGGTTGGCTCCTGTTTCCATGTTATTGGGCTTCTCCGAAGAGTGTTCCCCCTGCTCCCTGATACCACCAGAAGAACTTTGGTACAGGCGCTCGTATTGAGCAGACTATACTACTGCAACGGATTGTTGCTAGCTGCCAACGAGGGGGTCATTTCCAGGTTGCAGGTTGTGCAAAACACAGCGGCACGCCTTGTCCTTAATGCCCCTGCACGCACTCCATCTAAACCCCTGTTGGCCAAACTTCATTGGCTTCCAGTGAAACAGAGGGTAATGTTCAAGACGTGCTGTATTATCCATAAGTGCCTTATAGGGAAAGGCCCTGACTACCTGACTAAAAAATTTGGTGTATATGTTCCCTCTCGATCGCTTAGATCAGGAGATCAAGAACTCCTATGTGTCCCAAGGATTAAGAAGACAAGGCAAGGGGGCAGGGCCCTATCTGTTGCCGGCCCTAAGCTATGGAATAATCTCCCCAGAGAAATCAGACAATGCAGGGAACACATTCCGTTTAGGAAGAAACTAAAAACTTTTCTCTTCCAATATTAGGTTATCTATAATAGGAAATAGGACACATGAAAGAACCTGCTTTGCTTAAATGATGCCAAGGGCGCGGAGATACTCCTTCGGGAGTCGATTCCCAGCGCGGTATAAGATTGCAAATAAATAATAAATAAATAAAGGGGCGGGCAATAGGTGTTGCGGTGTGCGTTCCACTGCAACACCCATTGATTTTGATGCTGCCCCATATTTACATAGATGGTGTAAATATGGGTCAGTGCCAAAATTAAGACCAGGAAAAACCTGTTTATAACCTGGCGCAACGAGGAGAAATCTTTACTGTCTCCTTGTTTTGCTGTTTACATGTGTGCTGCGACATGCAGCACACATAGAAACAGCAAAAGGCCATTGATTATTAATGTGCAGGAAGGTGTCCCTTCCTGCACATTAATAATCATTTCAGATTGTTTATGTGCAGGAAGATGGACCTTCCTGCACATAAACAATCTTCCCCTCAACGCAGACACTCTTGCATTATGGTGCAAGGGTGTCTGCATTGGCACTAGGCGGCTACATTAGCAGCAAAGCAGGGGGAAACACAGGGCTGCACCATATCCTTGTAAATACAGTGCAGCCCTGTGTTTCAGAAGTGGCGGAGCGCGGCGTTAAGCCAAGAAGGCTAATGCCGTATTCTGGCACTTCCTCGTAAATATACCCCTAAGTGCCTTAAATTAAATTCTCTTAATAATAGGAAGCCAGTGAAGATGATAATAGAATAAATAGAATCAATGTTGGTAGGTACTGTAGATAGTGATCTTCCAAACAAGGCAGTAAACAAGCATAATTTATGTAACTTAATAGAGTTGGTAAACATTTTCATATTACTGTCAATGAGGCAAAGCAGCAGAGACAGGAGAAAAAAGAGAACAATAAACAATGTATCTAATTAGGGCGGAGATAGTATGTGCTTGAGATGGGCATGCTGCAGAGATCCCTCGAGACTTGTGAATAAAGGCACTCGGTTTATTCTTGTGCAAGGTTATCCTATATCTTTTTGTTCGGATACTTACCGATCACCTTCCAAATGCATTCAGAAAAAGACATGTAGATATATTTTATGTAGCTGCCAGCAGCATCTTCCTTTCCCCCTTTTTGGCATGCACCATCATATCCTACAAATGAGATATGAAACGTGCACTTTTTCTGGATAATATAAAAGCTATCTTGGATGGAGAGACATGCAATGATCACTGTCGCGTGGCAAATACAAGTTGCGTCATGCTCGAGGGGCCGTGAAACAGGCCCATCAGTCATCGGGTGTCGGAAGGTCAATGAGATGCACGCGGGACTGATGCGGAGCAATCTATCAGGTAATTGAATCCTGCTCGGGGGTGATTCATTGATGGGGGTGCACTCTGGACGACTGTCCCTGCGGCTCGGGCTGCAGTGCTAAGAGGAACACTCCAAGTACGCTGCAGAAGATCTCAACTAAATCCTAGAAGTGACAGATTCATGGTTTCCTTTTATTGATAACCAATGCACTTCCTACTATTGAATAGCATTGAGATGCCTCATAATAAATCACATAATATCACACATCAGCACCGACGGTCCTTTTGGGCGGCAGAGAGGATGAACGTTTGAGTGGACGCTGGGATTCTGTGTGGTTAGCTTGTCCTGGGGCAAACACACTTGTAAGGAATAGAATCTCCCCTGTGTAGGTGACGTTCGGATGGACAAACCATCACACTTTTATAACATCATCAGCAGAAGCGGTGAGTGCAGACATGTCCTTGCAAGGCTGTCCCCCTTTTTAGTGTACTTGCCTCTAGGGTGGGTAATGTTGCCTCCATGCCCTCTCTAAACCCAGCTCCCCTACTGCCAGACTTCTATGGCCATGCAGCAGTACTGTGTCTAGAGAAAGGACTTTGGAGCGACTCTTACGGCAGGCAGGTCTTTTAGCACTGTTCTTCTGCCATGGGTTGATAGGATGTGTGTGGGGAGGGTGTTTAAGGGAGGGAGTGTTAGTCCTCTCCAAGAGCGCTTCAAAAAAGGCACCCTCCACTCTCAGGGTCTGATCTTCCCTGCAGTCTTTGCCTACGGTCAGTTCTACTGACAGGCTGAATCGTCCAAGACCCGCAGGTACCATCAATTCACCTTGGAAGTTCTAAGGGAGCACATGAGTTGCTCTTGAAGAAGAACACCCAGACCTTTCTCTATTTCATCTATTCATAGAACTGGTGTCTTAACCAACTGAGATAGGGTTTGACTTTAAGAGAATGAAGGATATAATGCCCATGTTTCTTTCCAGAGACAAACTACCTGCTTACCTATTTGTTTTCTTTACCATTTGAAATTTTCTTGACTTGATATTTTGACCTTGAGTGAAGACGATCTATACCTTTTCTGCATGACTGCTGTGTAAAACACGGGGTTCAGAATACGTCTCCCTTGATTACTTGATGACTCTCACTGAGAGTCAGTGTTCTGGGCAGTCCCTGGTTGTGCTATGTTTTGGTGAAGGAGGGATATAACTGTTCTTCCTCAAACAGTTGTGGGTCCGTGTACACACCGGCAGGCATACACTTCGCAGGCCCTCCCCCCTTCAGTAGTGCTGGACCTATAGTTTGGGAGGTGCTGCTGCACACCAAGACCTGGAGGGGATACAAGAAGGCAAGATGAAAATATCATTAAGGCCTATTTGCATTGGCAATTAGTTTTACACATGCTGCCTATCACCACCGATGCTGCAGCATCACTGATGCTGTGCAGCATGATTAAATTAAAAAACAAAAAACTTTTGACATGGACAATGGTGTCATTTTGTAGGCTCACACACCATGCATTCATGCGGCTACAATATGGCGATGGCGTTTTTGACTTTTTTCTATTCATTTTTTATTACTAATCCGATTTGGATCTGTAACTAAATAGAAAAAAATGCCCACATGTGGCGCAGAAACAAAATAGGGGATGTGGGCAGTTGGGGAAGCAAAATGGGCACTGTGGTATATGGGAGCCCATTACAAACTAATGGGATAACCAAATAACTGTGGTCTTGCAGAGCAATATAGAAACAGGAACAAGATGGTATAGTATGGCATGGCCTGACATATAGTATTGTAAGGGTTTTCATTGAAAAGTCTGGTTTAGCCTGTCACTGTATGGTCTGGTATAGTGTAGCCTGTCATTGTATATTATGGTATGGGCTGTCGTATAGCATGGTTTGGCATGGTGTGCCATTGTATAGTATGGTTTGGCATGATCCCTAATGGTATAGTATGAATTTGCATAGCCTATCACGTTATATTTGGGTATGGCATGGCTTGTCTTTGTATATTATGGCATGGACAGTCATTGTACAGTATGCTATGGCCTGCCCATTGTATAGTACGCTGTGACCTATTATTGTATAGTATGGTTTGTCAGTATGTGATATGGCTTGTATGGTATGGTATAGCTTGATATGGCTTGCCATTGTATTGAATTGTATGGTGTAGTATGGCCTGTCATTGTATTGTCTAGTCTACCATTGTGTAGTATGGTATGGCCTGCCCTTGTATGGTATGGCCTGTGTCAAGTCTCAGTAAAACTTACCTTAATGTCCATGTGATGGCTCTGCAGAGATAAAATGGTCCAACTACACACGCCCATGCCTCTAACTTGTATCTATGCAGGAGAAACAGCAACTGGGGCACAGGGGAGGAGGTCCTGGATTGTTCAAACTTAAAAATCCCTTTCTACGTACAGCAATGGAACCCTAGAAAGACAAAAGAACATATATCAGAAAAGGTATGTGCTAGGTTTCCCCCTCTGTGTGCCTCCCATCCTATGATGTCACAAATGTTTACCTTAAGACCACTGAGGTACACATACAAGATGCCAAGAAGAATATATGACATGAGGCCCACAGTAGATTCAACAAGCAACCAAGGAAGGTGAGTTCTGGCTACAAAAATCAAACACACATGGTAAGTATCAGACACACATTTAATAAAGGCTGCCCAATATGAGAAAAACATATTTATATGTTAGAAATTGGAATTCTGGTTGGCTAGGGCAAGTGCCTATGCCTGGCAGAAACCACCACTCTAGTCAGGGCAAGGGAATTACACACCGAAGATAACTCCTAGCTTGGCAGAGCAGTCAGTCTTATTCCAGAGGCAATGGGTAAATCGTTTGCGATACCCTAGGCACACCACAAAAGGAACTCCACACAAGGTTAAATACAAATAGCCTTTATATTACTAAAAAAACACATAAGGGCATAATCACATATGTACACTGTGCCATCTTGCACAGGTATTACCTTACAGGGGATTATAGACAGTACAGGGTCAATCGGGCCACTGTACCAGTAACAACTGGTACAGACACTTAGCACAAACACATTATGCATACATCACATTAGATCAGGCATAAACCACATCATGCATCAATCATATTAGCAATGCACCACAGCAACCCTAACATGGTGCATACATCCTCTTAGGGCTGTGGTTCCCAAACTGTGCGCCGCGGCACCCCGGTGCGCCGTTAGGAGTAGCCAGGGGCGCCACGCACGATTTGGGAAAGATAGCGTGTACCCAGGAAGCTTGAGCTTCTAAATATGTACTTGTGAGAATGTGAAAAATTAACTACATCTCAGCCTGTCGGCAGCAAGTGAAGCTCATTTAAATTACACTCAACTGCATCTCATCACACGGGGGAGTTACAAATGCTTCCTTTCTAATTCGGAATCATGATTTCGCCCAAGAGGACACGTCCGTTTTACACACGTAGGATGTGTTTTCTCGTAGCCTCCGCATATGCAGCAGCAACAGAATGTCGAGCTCGAGTTCAGCTATTCCTCTGAGGACCCTCGTCACAGCTTACAAGTAGGTTGTTTCCACACTAGAATACTTCTTGCTTTAAGGTTAACTGCACAGACCGGGGACATGAAAAAACTCGTGACCCCCAAGCCAGTGTGTTTATGTTGGCTGCTGTTCCTGCACATTGTTCTGTGAAGAAACACCGTGACGGAATTCATTAGGTTGAAATTCCAATGGGCAACCTCGCTCTGGAACCAGCCCACCTTGCAGCCTGGATTAGTTTTCCGCCCTTAGTCTGACCCTCAGCCAAGGCCAGGCAGGACGAATGTAATAAATAACCTGTTTCTTCCTCAGGCTCAGTGAAAGCAGTTCCTCCTTCTTCCCTCATTATATTTCGAGTGACAAAACACTTTTGTCCGATTCAGAAAAGCTTCCCTTGAACTCGGGATAAAGATTTTGGAATTCATTCTGAGCAGTCTGTTGTGGTTATTTCTGCTTTAATTTGGGTTATTTACTGCTGCACAATTAGCATCTTTACTGATTGTGGAGTTAAAAACAATCAAACAAAGTGTGTTTCTGCTCACATTTTCCCTTAGGAAATATAAAGAAAGAAGTACCTTGAATTCATGGATTGCAAGCTGTTAAATCACCCCAGACTGGGCAACCTATGTTTTATATCTGGGAAGAGGAGTGTGGCAGAGTGATGAGAGAAATGCAGAAAATAAAAGTGACACCCAGACTTTCAGTCTGAGAAAACAAGGGCACGCAGCAGGTGGAAGAAGGAATACCTGGGGGTAAAACAATGTGTGAAATAATGAAAGGGGAAGAGAAGGAAAGCAGGACATAAAGGCAGAGACAGGGGCGAAATAGAATGTATGAAGAGGAAAGGCAGCAAACAGAGGTGGAGAAAAGAAAAGGATGAGGGAATAGAAGACGCTTTAGCTTTTTCATAATTGAAAGTTCAACAAAGCGTCAATAACTGACCATATACAGATCTAGCAGAGTTTGCAACAATGCAAGCTTCCTTTATTGCAAAGAACAGGCCCCCCCTATAGCTGCTCTTTGGCTCTATTTTAGTGTTTAGTAGTGCATTCTAGGGCTTGTAGTTTGTCTTTGTTACACTATGAGTATCATCTCACAACTCATGGCAAGCAAGAGTTAATAGGTGACTTGAGTCTGAGAGTATCAGGGTGGGCAGCGGGGCAGTGCATGTGCAGGAAGGCCAGGAAGTGCCAAAAAGCCAAGTGTTGCAGCCCACATTTCAATTCATGTGCCATTATAGAAGAAGAAGCATTGATAATTAGTTGGCTGCTTGGCTCTGACAGCTCTGAGTTTCAGAGCTTTAAAAAAATTGGGCTGCAAAACTTGGCTTTGGCAATCGCTGGCCTCGCTGCACATGCCCAGAGTTTGCTTCTTGACTGGCTGCAGCACTTTGCATGACAGTGCTTACTTCAGTTATTACTGAGGTGCCATGGTTGTAAAAAAAACGATGGATTGGGATGCGGCCTGAGTAATTGCCAGTGGTTGAGATTAATTCAAGCATTCCATCCATCACCTTGTTCTTTGTACTTCACTTATTTAGAATACTCATCGCCTTCATCCCAATTTATTTCAGGGAGAAAACTGGAAGTTCTTCTGAGGTCGGGCTTACATCCCCCCATCGGTTAAAAAAAGTGACATGTGGGGAGCCACGGCCAACTGCCAATTTGGTCAAGGGAGCCACAGGTCGAAAAAGTTTGGGAACCACTGTCTTAGGGCCGTGCGCCCCGTCAAAACACAAGGTGCTCTCAGGCCCACTGGCCTTCCTCGGGGACCCGTCTTGGGCTTCCCCGCAATGCCCTATGTGCATAAAAGTCAGGGCTCTAGGGGTCTGTGGCTTCTGTCTGCCACCAGGCTGCCACTCCAGCGGGATACAGGCCATCAGGCTGGTACCAGAAATGGGGGGGTGAGGGTGCAACTCACCCTTGTCTCTCCTGAGACTCAAAATGCCCCCACGTTGCAGCTGCTGTGATCTGGCGGTACTGCTGTGTACACAACACTTAGGCACCAACAATGCCTTGGGAGCCACTCCTTCCAGGGGGTACTTTCAGAGGGACCTCACAGTAGTGCTCCCTTGCAAGCCCCACTCACCAGGGCTTCTCCTGACTCTTCCGGTCTTCCTCATTGCAGCGCTGCATATCCGGCTGCGAGGTAAAGGTGCAAAGCGGGACAACGGGAGCCCGCGAGGCTCCGTACGTCTCAATGCCAGCACACGGCATTCCGTTCTCCAAGGCCCTCTTCCACTGTTACTGGGGCACTACCACGGGACCCCAGAGATTCCTGTGGATGCACCACCTCCAATGATGATTCACAGCCCTGCGGTGCCCCGCGAACTCGCGGTACAGCTGCTCCAGCTCGGACACACACAAGGCTCTCTGAGGCCTGTCCTTGGAGACGCGCAGGCACGGAGTGATGTTCTGACTCACCCCTTCGTGGGCTCACTCTCGGGCAGCATGCAGGACTCTCTTCACCTCACGGGAGCCCCGCCTCTGACCAGGCATACTCCGCCTGACTTCCTCTCCGGTCTGTTTCCTTTTTCTGGCCTACCTACAACCAGGCAATCTCCGTCTGACTTCCAGCAGCTTTAGTGATCTGCCTCTCCTCAGTGGTGCCTAGCGCAGCACAGCGACTCCTTCCCGTTTTCTCCTCAACAGAGGGAAGGGGCACCACACAGGCAAAGAGGCCACACAGAAAATGCCTTGCCTGTCTCCCGCCTGCAGACTGAATAGGGAGCAGGCAGCGCTGACATGTTCCCCCTTGTAGAGAAAAGCACTTCTCTGCGCTGAGCCCCAGAGTCACCAGGGCCAGCACTGGACAAAGGCAAAGCAGGCCAGCACATAAGGTCCCCCAGGAAGCAGCAGCTGGGTCCTCCGGCAGTTCCTCCTTGCAGTCCAGCAGCCTGCCAGCCACCAGTTCCAGTTCAGCACACACAGCCCTTTTCATGGGGTCACAGCCCCAATATTTATACCAGCCATGTCTTTGTTCTTAGGGCTCTGCACCCGGTCCAAACCAGTTCTGAGGGGCACTCCAACATTTGTATACAGTGCACAACAGTCCCCATTGACAGAAAGTGTCCTGGCCCCAGACGCAGCGCAGGGGATGGAGCCAGCATTTTCCAAGGCAGGCACAGGCCTCTCAGGGTCAGGGACTACTCCTCCAACTACTTCAAATTTAGATCTGCCTATTCAGCCTAGCGCTGACTCACCCAGCCCCTCTGGAGCCACTACAGCTCACCACCCCCTGTCACTCCAGAGCCAGACATGCAATACACATCAGGCAGGCACAAAGACACATATCACACAGAAATGCCGACTTCTAAAAGTGGCATTTATAAAATAGTAATAATAAATCAGCGAACACCATTACACAGCATTTATTACCACTATTACAAACATACCAAACTTGATCACGCTACTCCTCTCAGATCAGGAATTCCAACTGAAACAATTATCAGGGAATCCCGAAAGCATTCCTATGAGAGGGCAGCCTCACAGTAGTGAGAAACCAACATGGTTGTTTGTCACTACCAGGACATGCCACACAGTTAAGGCACATGTCCTACCTTTTACCTACAATGCACCCTGCCCATAGGGCTAACTGGGGCCTACCTTAGGAGTGACTGATATGTAGTAAAAGGGGAGTCACAGACCTGGCATCCACTTTATGTGCCACGTCACAGAGGCAGTAACCTGCGCGCGCAGGCCCTGCAATGGCAGAGGCCTGAGACAGGTTTGAAAGGCTACCTTGATGGGTGGCTCAAGCAGCGCTGCAAGCCCACCAGCAGCATTTAATCTACTGGCTCTGGCTATCTGAGATACCACTTTACATGGGACTGATAGGTAAATTAAATACACCAAACAGGTGTAGACCAATCTTACCATGTTTTACTAAAGAGAGCACATCTACTTTACACTGGACAGCAGTGATAATGTGCCCAGTGTCCTAAAACTAGCAAAACCAGGTCAGAAAAAATACCATGAGGAAGGCAAAAAGTTCAGGGAAGACCCTGCAAAAAGGGCCAAGTCTAACAATATATATATATACCGATATTTAATTACAATCAGTTATCTTGCTGCCATTTTTAAACTCGCAAAAAACACAGTTGATGGACAGAATGTAGAACAATGTCATACATTCACCCCAGTACAAGGATCTGGGCCTAAATCCATCGTTGTTTTGCACTCCACACCACCCTGGGTTAGACACTGGCTATATGCAAATCAGCTCTGACCCTGTGCCTCATGGGAACAGTCCAGTCCGAACTACCAAGCCATGTCTTTCCCAGACCAGAATCAAGCATCCAAGGACCGGTTTCTGGCTATCAGCCTTCATTCAGCCTGGATAGCTTGACTCCAGTGGTGTGGAGAGCCTGGGACTCACGTCTGAGCATACTGTGGAAAAGTAAATTTTGCCATGTTGTATGTGCCTACGTGTTCCCCATCTTATGTTATATGTGTATGATCGATATGCATGTATTCCCCTCTGATCGATTAAAGACGCAATTATAGTTGTGTCCATCTCTAGTATGCCAGCTTCCAGTCCTCGTGAAAACAACGAATATTAGGCTTATGTAAACCTACGTTGCCACATTTTACGGTGTGCACGTTAACTCATTGGATTGTCCCCGTTTCTAGGCCTCAACAGGGCCCGGACTCAGATTCAGCTCCTGTCTCCTGAACCCTCTCCGAGGAGCGATACAGCCCCCACCTGCATCCCTGACCCTTAGCTTACTTCATGCCTCGCAGTGCCCGGCCCGGCCTGGCTCTGCCTCCCAGTCTGCCAAGAGTATGTTATGTTTCTAGTTATCAGTCCAGCCCTCCTTCTCTGCATTCCTAAGCTACTGCATCGCATCAATAGTTTCCGTCATGGTCTAGCCTTTATGTCTCCATGTAAGAGAAATACTGTATTAATATTCATAGAATATTCCTCGCACACGCAATACATGTAGAATTATGCATGCACCAGCCTTAGTGTCTATTAGCCTTTGCCCTGATAACTTTTGGATTCTATCAATATGTACTCCAAACACCAGATACCAGATATGCCTTGGGTACATGTCGCTCTGACACTCCAGACTTTAGTCTCCTCTCCTAGCGCAGAAGACATAGCCCCCAGTTCTCCCTGGTAACACGTCATTGCCCGTTTGCGCGCACCACTAGGTTAGAGGTCCCAGCTGCTCAGGTAGCCCCCTCCATGTTTCCGCCCCGTTTATGACACTTCTGTTACGTTTACATCACATGTCTATGTATACGCCCTGTACACGCCTTCTTGTTACATCATTTTGCCCTTATCTTTCGCGACTGCTACGAGTCACGCCTACTGTTACGCCCACTGTATTGAATGTAATGTATTTGTTTAAGTATATATATTGTACACCCATATTAAAAGTAGCCAATTCCGATTTCCTGCCCCCGGCAGCTGCCTTCATTCCTTTCCCGCACAGGCTGTCCTGTTCCTGTCCTTTATGCCTGATTAAAGCCTGTCGACTCAAGATACCTCGAATCCTGACTCTTATTTATTGAGCTATCTGTTTTATTGATTATATTAAAAAATAGTACCGGTAATTAATTATTTATTTACCACATAATGGCGCCCGAACAGGGACTTGCCCTTTCCCCACGCGCCGGAGAAGCCACGCAGGCCCCCTGATCCTCTGCAGCCGTGACGGAACCATACCGTGCACGTGCAGATATTTCTGCTTCAAGTATCCCTCAGGCCCACGGAGGAGACGGTCCAGCATCCAGACGAGGCGGTGAGGAACGCGGCGAGTCCCGACCAGAGCCCAAGCCGAGAGTCCAAGGTCCGAGGTATCCGGAGGCCCACCTGTAACTGAAGTCCGAAGTTCGTAGTCCGTCGTCGTAGCAGTCCAGTCCAGTCCGAGGCCTTCCGTTCTTGCTGCCCGGTGAGTACCGTTGCTGGGGTAGTATCTAGACAGGGTCAATTAATTTGTCTCTGGTCCGTGGGTTTGGGTACGCAAATCCAACATGAAGTGTTCACCTAGGTGGACGCGGGTCCTGACGTGTCTCTTTATGGGACCGGTAAGTTTCGTGCTGTTTTAGCAGTGCATCTAGTCATTCTAGTAAGTTCTGTTCTCGAGAAATTCATGTGTTCTGTCCGAACTGTTATTTTAAATGTTATTCCATGTGTTTTCAATGTCGTGGTATGAGTGATTTGTTTTTCCAGTTATTATTGTGTTTATCGTGTATTGTATTGTGTCCAGATTCCAGCTTAAAGAATGCCTCTATTCTCGAAACTACGTCAGTTAAAACCCAGAAAAGGGTTATTAGAGGAAGCAGTTCCTGTCCTGCCTAGGGACAGTCCAGGTCATTTTATGTATCATAAGCATGGCTTAAGTGCCATATTATATCTAGATTTATGGGTGGATTATACCAAGGAATTAGAAGAGAAATATAGATGGCCCATGTCAGGTACATGGGATGCCGAGTGCATCATGCGAGTAGAAGAAGCATTATGGAAAAAGAAATCCAGACAGTCCCAGAAAGATGCCATCGAGTTATGGCGCAAAGAATCTCATAAAAGAACCGAAAAAGAGATCAGAAAAACAGAATTAAGTAGGGAATCCTCAGAAAGAGCCCAAGAAAGGGAATTAATTGAAGTAGGTGAACGAGTTAAAGCCGAACAGTCAGACAGACAGAGAAATGCCCTTATTAAGGGTATGTATCCTCTTCTTGCCGAGGGCTTGCCGAAAGCAACCCCGGAAGCACCATGTAATTTTCCGCCACCATTAGTTCCGACTAAGCTACGTCACAAACCGACCGCAGCTGATATATTTCTCTCGTCCTATTTGGACGACACAGTCCCAGCCTATGCAAATCCTGTTCCGCCTGCTCCTGTAAATAATGTAATTCCTGTTCCTCCAGCCACTGGGGCACCCGTTACAGCACCTGTTACGGTACCCCCGGTCCAGCCTACAGTACATGTACCCGCTACATCAGTCACTCTCCCAGCACGTACAATACCCATTGACGATTCTAGTCTAGGGGCCACGGGGGGTAGTCCTCCTGGTACCCCGCCTCAACACAGACGTATGACGCTACATGAACTAGCGTTACAGCGTACGCCAAAAGTTCATACATTTACAGATATCAAGCGAGCACTTACCGAATGTCGTTATGATCCAGTTCCAGGCGATGGTACTATGGTCATATATTCATTACGTTTAAGACGGGTGACCGACTATTTGGACACCCTGCCGAATATGAAAGGTTATCTAGACAGAATATATCGTTTCATCCGTACAGGAGTAGATCCAGAAAGTATTGGCGACGCCATGGTTCAAAGGAAAGTCGAGATTCAGCTCATGCTTTTAAAGTTTCTAATTAATTGTTTAATAAGAGAACAAGATTATCCAGATAAAGATCCGGAAGAAATGAAAGTCCTGACCAGGTGGAGTGACCATATAGCCGAGGGAAGACACAAGACACAGAACTGTATAGAGAGTATGTACAAGAAAATCCGTAGGGAAATAATAAAGTTACACGAGAAACGAGAAGCAGCACAAGTAACCGAGAAAGAAGACGACTCTGATAATGAAGAACTAGACAACGAGAATCCCTCCAGAATAGCGTATGTAGGTAGAACTAGACTTCCCGACCGACATTCACGCCTAGATCACAAGAAAGTTTTCCCTCCTCCAGCACCAGAACAAGGTTCTCTTGAGCAAGTATTTCAAGCTACCGATCACATTCTGAAATCACGAATCGGTTATAGTGAACTTAGTACCATGCATGAACAAGAACCAGCCCGATCAGCAGTCCGGTGGACTACTGATTCTACCACTTTTCCAGACGAAATAGTGGCACAAATGTTTCTGAAACTGCCCCCAGCCGAGCAGCGACTGGTGGGTATGTATATGATCCAGCACCTCATTACACTGTATGAGGGACAGCATTCTGATCCAGGTCCGCTACATGATGTATTGAACGAGTTACTCCAGTATAGATGGAGAGGTTTAGGTACTGATTTAATTAGTATCATTCTAGAACAGCGCCACAAATATCGAACGTTTCTGAATCCGCATTTTGTTCATGTCTCACCTCCAGAAAGTAAATCATTTTACATAGATAGACAGCATCCGTTACGAGAAGTACACCCAGTTAGGACAGCGGGTGGTGAACTAGAACGAGTATTTGTTTACACCCCTGTCACAAAGATGGAACTCTTAGAGATGAAAAAGTTAATTCCTTGTCACGACAAAGATCCGGCAGGGTTCCATCGAGAATTAAAAGACATGCTCCGTATGGGAGAATACACGTATCCTGATATCATTAAAATGTTAAAGGTCCTGTTACCTGCAGGGGTATATGAAAAACTCAAGGAAAAAGAATGGGAGGTGGGAGAGAAAAAGATAGATTGGACAGCTCTAGAAGCTGAAGATAATTCACGAGTACCAGGTACCGGTCTTGGGGGTAAAGTTAAAGAATTGCCCGAGTTATTGATACAGGTTTTGCCAAGATTACTAGCCACGAAAAAGGAAGATTGGGATGCAATCTCAGCTTGTAAACAGAAACAAGATGAAGACACTAGTGATTTTTATTCTAGATTTGAAAAATGTTTTATTATTAACAGTGGTCTGAAAACAAGTAGTAAATCGTACCCTCATCTTTTTGTTACCAAACTGGTCGAGAATTCAAGTCCACAAGTTAAAAATCGAGTATTGAAAGTCGAAAGTAGTTGGCAAGCTAATACTCCGTCACAAATGTTACAAATGCTCCAGTATCACCAGAATAGAATCAGGGAAGAGCAAGAACACGAAAGAAGACGTATGAAAGACACAAAAATGAAAGTATTAGTTGCACAATCTGTTCCACAAGACAGTCAGAAGAGGGGTCCGAATCAAGCCAGTCATCCTGCAGCTCCCGTTAAAGGGACTTGCAACTACTGTAAACAGCCAGGTCATTTTATAAACGAGTGTGCAGTTCTGAAACACAACATAGCTACTGGTAAGACTAAAGAGAGACCACGTCCGCCTAGACAAGAACAAGTTTCACAGACTTCTCAGCCACCACAGAATGCACAACAGACAGTTCCAGCACTGCAGCCTATCGCTGCAACACAACATGTTACACAGCAGATGTACCAGTACGCACAGTCAGAGTATCCAGATTATCAGCCATATTCATGAAACAGCCTAGAGAGGGAGATAGGCTTGCCTCTCATCGAGATACCTGTAGATCAAGAGGGTCCCTATGTACACAGTCAAGTATTAGGGAAAGACAGAAAGTTTTTGATTGATAAAGGGGCAAGTAGGACTACCATCAGTCATGACGAGGTTCCAGGGGCTCCGCTCTCAGGCTCTAAAAATGTTTCCCTTGGATTTTCAGGAAAGCCAATTGTTAATGAAATTTCGAAACCAGTTACTCTAGAAGTTGGTCCATTGTCCCGAACTACTGATTTGCTACTCACGAAGTCTTGCCCAGAAAATCTGTTAGGCATTAAGACACTAAAAGAATTAGGTGCAGTTATTTGCTGCTCCCCAGAAGGGGTCCGATTGTTTCTGAGAGACTTTAAAGGTCATTATGTATTACGTGATTTTGATCCAAGATTATTGAATGTACCACAGCATTTATGGGCGCAAGGTCCAACTGATGTAGGTTGTATGCATATCACACCCCATCGTGTGACTCTTAAGCAAGGTGTAGTTTTGCCACGAATCAGACAGTACAAATTGCCACCTGAGGCTGTAACAGCCTTATCCAAAATTATTGACGAACTTATTGCTCAAGGAGTGGTTGTAGAAACTGACTCCAATGTATGTAATTCTCCTATCATTCCAGTCCTGAAACGTACTGATCCAAATGCACCTCCAGTATATCGATTAGTGATTGATCTTCGAGAGCTTAATAAATGTATCATACCTCAGTACCCAGTAGTCCCAGATATTTCATCCCTCTTGACAGCCATTGATTCTGAAGCCACGTTTTTCACAGTTATCGATCTCAAGAACGCATTTTTCAGTGTCCCCATTCATCCAGACAGCCAGTACCTTTTCGGTTTTTGTTTAAATGGAAGGAGCTATAAATTCACACGAGCTCCTCAAGGTTTCACAGAAAGTCCTAGTATTTACAGTCAAGCACTTAAGAGACAACTAGACAATATCCGCATGCCAACTGACACTGCCCTGCTCCAGTATGTCGATGATCTACTGATCACAGCCCGTTCTGAACGTGACTGCGAGCGTGCGTCACTCACGGTTCTATATTTTCTGGCCGAGCAGGGGCACAAGGTGTCCCCTTCCAAATTACAATTCTGTGTCCAGCAAGTGGTATACTTGGGACACTTACTGTCCAAGTGGGGTAGGCAGTTGACACCAGACCGTATCCAGTTAATAGCGAGTCTTCCACAGCCCAAGACACAGAAGGAGGTACGAGCTTTTATCGGCCTCACTTCTTACTGCAGACAATGGATTCCTCAGTATGCATTTCTAGCCAAGCCACTGATACAGTTAACGACACAGGAGGCAGCCGTATCGACTGTCCTCCCTTGGACCCAGGAACATACACTTGTATTCAATGAATTAAAGAAAGCCTTATGTCAAGCACCTGTTCTAGCGACACCGAACTACAGTAAGCCTTTTACACTTTTTGTCACAGAACGTGATGGTACTGCATTATCTGTTCTCACACAAGACCAAGCAGGACAGTACAAGCCCTGTGCTTATTTTTCGAGCACATTAGATCCAGTAGCCCAGGCTCTGCCTGCATGCCTCAAGTCAGTTGCAGCCACAGCTCTAGCTATCAGACAAAGTGTTTCCATAGTGTTAGGACACTCCCTGACAGTACAAGTTCCACACTCTGTGGAAGTTCTTTTAAACCGAACACAGACTCAGCACTTGACCATTGCACGTTTAACAGGTTATGAACTGACACTGTTCCAGCCACACATAGAAATCAGACGCTGCAACATTCTAAATCCAGCTACACTGTTACCGTCAGTTACTTCAAATCCGGCCACACATGACTGTGTGGAAGTTGTTAACACCATGACAAAGCCAAGACAAGACCTGACAGACATTGCATTACCTAACCCCGACCTGACACTTTATGTGGATGGTTCATGTATGAGAACGAGTACAGGAGAACTAGTAGCCGCGTATGCAGTGACTACTGACACTGAAGTTATAGAAACACATCGTATTGACACCCTGTCTGCTCAAGCAGCAGAGCTAGTAGCTCTGACCCAAGCCTGCATACGTGCTAAGAACCTGAAAGTAAACATATATACAGATTCACGTTACGCATTCGGAGTCGTACACGACTTTGGAGTGCTCTGGCAGGAGAGAGGTTTCATGACTTCTCATGGAACCAAGATTCAGCATGGTCTCCTCATTCAAGCTCTGTTAGATGCAATACATTTACCGACAGGTATCGCTATCATGAAGTGCAAAGCACATACGAAAGTCACTGACATCATTTCCCAAGGTAACGATCTAGCAGATCGAACAGCCAAGCTTACAGCTCAGACCCCAGACATTCCAGTTAACACGACACAGACACTCACTCCAGATCAGACTACTTGTATGACAGTCAAGGACCCTACACAAGATGTCATAGACATACAGTTACATGCTACTCCTGAAGAAATAAAGAAATGGTCCGAACAAGGAGGGGTCCAGACAGATCAAGGATGGTTGACGAAGGGAAAAGCCACATGGTTTCTCCCCGACTCTATGGTTCAAGTCATTATTAATACCGTACATAGTCCAGCACATCTAGGAGAAAAAGCTATGTTAGACAGTATTCAGAACCTTTGGTTCAACAAGCATTTACGAGCTGCAGCCAAGCAGAAAGTCCGTACCTGTATGATATGTTGTCAGTTCAATCCAGGTAAAAGTGTCCCGGTGGAACAAGGCGGATTCCAACCTCCTGACCACCCTTTTGAAGTCCTCCAGATGGATTATATTCAGATGGAGCGATGTCGAGGTTTCAAGTATGTCCTCGTAGTTGTATGCGCTTTGTCCAGGTGGACAGAAGCATATCCGGTTCCAGATTATACAGCCGCGACCACTGCCAGGCAGTTGGTTCGTGAGTTCTTTCCCCGCTATGGACTCCCTAGGGTCGTGTATTCAGATAACGGCCAGCCATTCTCATCTGAGCTCATGAAACATGTTTCCCTTCTGTTAGGGTACCAGTGGAAGTTCCATTGTGTGCGCCATCCTGAAGCAGCTGGTCTTGTAGAGAGACATAATCAGACTTTGAAAATCCGCATTGCAAAAGTATGTAAAGAGAAAGGTGTAGACTGGCTAGTAGCTCTGCCAGTTGCTCTGTTCTATATGAGGATGGTTGCACATTCCAGATCAGGTCTGTCCCCGTATGAGGTCGTATTCGGCCGCCCCCCAAACATGTGGGGTACACCTAGACCCCGCAGTATTACAGATGTTTCCAGTAATATGCTGACAGATTACCTAGCTTCCTTGATGTCTGCCCTACACTCTTGTCGTTCACAGGTTGCCGCCGCATTTCCAGACAACACCGAGGTGAAACCGCATGAAGTCGTTCCCGGTGATTTTGCATTCGTCCGAAATTTCGATCGTTCAAGTCCGCTGGAGCCCCGCTGGAAGGAGCCTCGGATGATCTTACTAACAACAAAGACCGCCGTCAAACTCGAAGGCAGGAAGGGGTGGGTCCACCTGAGCCATATAAAGAAGTTCCATGGAATGCGAGAAAAGACTTTTGTTAAGGACTGCCTTATTCCTAAAGACTGCCTAAAAACAGACTCTGAACTCAAGCCTCCCCTGTTAGAGAAAACTCCGCAGCAGGAGTATAAAAAGAAACTCCGGTCTAGTAAAATAAGTCAGCCAGTTTAATTGTCTAAGTCCCTCTCGGGTGAAACGGTTAGACAGGTTCCTGACATGTATGAGATAGACCCCCACAGTGAGAGAGTTAGTCAAAACTCTAAAATATGTATTATTGTTCTAAGTTCCTTGTTATTTTTGAGTCTTATGGTTACCTGCACAAGTTATGCTTTACATTTATGTTTTCCAATTTCACATGTACATATGTTTTCTAATGCTACAATAGAGCACACATTTAGTGATCTGCCTCCTCACGAGCTATCCTATCGTCTTGCTATGCGCAATACCACATTCATTAGAATGTTACACTATTCACACCAGACCAGCAATGCTACTAATTGTTGGGTGTGTGGTCGACTCCCCCCTTTCCAGACACCGAAGGGAGTTCTGCCACTCTTTCCTTATCCGTTTTCACATAATGGTTCGTGTGGAGCATGGTCCACGTTAACGTCATCCTCCAATGATATGTCCCTTCTGAATAGAACATGTTTTCCAGACAAGCAAGGTCTCTCCCATAGAACAGGGTTAGATCTAGAAAATGAAGTATATGATTTAGGTAATTATTCTTCGAATTTCATGGTCCTGAATGTTCAGTCTGATACTACTCCAGATTTGCCTGCTATTTCAGTACTACCAGTCAAAGGCGAATTATGTGTCAGAAAGAATGGTTCCGCACATGTAGGACATAGTGATTGTACTACTACTGTCGAGTATAGTGACAGTGGGAAATCTATTTTCAAAGCCTCACGTCATTCTTATTTTGTTTGTGGTCAGACCGCATATGTTCGTCTGCCCCTCGATTGGGATGGAACATGTTATATTGCCTTCCTACTGCCACCAGTTTTTCTAGCCCCATCTGATTATCACAGAAACACACATCTAGTACACGTCAGACCTAGAAGGGAGATCGAGTCCCCAATTGTCGATCAAACTGAAACTACTCTAGAACAGTATCAAGACTTCAATAAAGGTTTCTTCTTCTTTATAGGACCTATCCAGAATAGTAAGCTAATACGTAGGTTAACCAGAACCCTTGAAGCCGTAGTGAATGAGACTACTTCTGCTCTAGGTAACTTAACTGAAGAGCAATCTGCTATGAGATTTGTCGTGCTCCAAAATCGTCTCGTCCTTGACGTCATACTGGCCGATAGAGGAGGAGCATGTAGAGTCATCGGATCTAGTTGCTGCATTTTCATTCCTAATAACGCGCCGTCTGTTTATTCAGCTATAACCAGACTTCATAAAATTGCCCATCAGTTACACCAGAATCCAGGCACCTGGACATGGTCCGGTTGGCTCTGGAGTATTATATCTGCCTGGGGATGGAAAGTATTGTCATTCCTAGGTATTGCAGTAATGATCATATTCAGTTGCTGCCTCTGTATACAATGTGGCCCTGCGATTTGCGGCATGTGTGCTACCTCTTGTATTCCTAGTCCTAAATCCCGTTCCAAGACAAATCGAGACGAGCAAATGATGCTATATGAAATGATAGATGGTATCATGAATATTATTGTTTCCTGATGGAAACGTAGGGCACAAGGAGGGAATGTGGAAAAGTAAATTTTGCCATGTTGTATGTGCCTACGTGTTCCCCATCTTATGTTATATGTGTATGATCGATATGCATGTATTCCCCTCTGATCGATTAAAGACGCAATTATAGTTGTGTCCATCTCTAGTATGCCAGCTTCCAGTCCTCGTGAAAACAACGAATATTAGGCTTATGTAAACCTACGTTGCCACATTTTACGGTGTGCACGTTAACTCATTGGATTGTCCCCGTTTCTAGGCCTCAACAGGGCCCGGACTCAGATTCAGCTCCTGTCTCCTGAACCCTCTCCGAGGAGCGATACAGCCCCCACCTGCATCCCTGACCCTTAGCTTACTTCATGCCTCGCAGTGCCCGGCCCGGCCTGGCTCTGCCTCCCAGTCTGCCAAGAGTATGTTATGTTTCTAGTTATCAGTCCAGCCCTCCTTCTCTGCATTCCTAAGCTACTGCATCGCATCAATAGTTTCCGTCATGGTCTAGCCTTTATGTCTCCATGTAAGAGAAATACTGTATTAATATTCATAGAATATTCCTCGCACACGCAATACATGTAGAATTATGCATGCACCAGCCTTAGTGTCTATTAGCCTTTGCCCTGATAACTTTTGGATTCTATCAATATGTACTCCAAACACCAGATACCAGATATGCCTTGGGTACATGTCGCTCTGACACTCCAGACTTTAGTCTCCTCTCCTAGCGCAGAAGACATAGCCCCCAGTTCTCCCTGGTAACACGTCATTGCCCGTTTGCGCGCACCACTAGGTTAGAGGTCCCAGCTGCTCAGGTAGCCCCCTCCATGTTTCCGCCCCGTTTATGACACTTCTGTTACGTTTACATCACATGTCTATGTATACGCCCTGTACACGCCTTCTTGTTACATCATTTTGCCCTTATCTTTCGCGACTGCTACGAGTCACGCCTACTGTTACGCCTACTGTATTGAATGTAATGTATTTGTTTAAGTATATATATTGTGCACCCATATTAAAAGTAGCCAATTCCGATTTCCTGCCCCCGGCAGCTGCCTTCATTCCTTTCCCGCACAGGCTGTCCTGTTCCTGTCCTTTATGCCTGATTAAAGCCTGTCGACTCAAGATACCTCGAATCCTGACTCTTATTTATTGAGCTATCTGTTTTATTGATTATATTAAAAAATAGTACCGGTAATTAATTATTTATTTACCACAATACCCAGCCCACTCGGGGTGATAATTGCAAAAAACACAGTTGATGGACAAAATGTAGAACAATGCTCTTTTGTGCCTTATTTCTGCTTATTTCTCCCTTTTTTCTTTATCCCTTCTTTCCTCCCTTTACCTTTCCCCGCCGCTGCTGCCCCCGCGGCCCCTCCCCCCCCCAGCACGACCGGCCCAATCCAGCTCCCCTCCCCGCTCCCGCCTCCCAGCTGTCCAGCCCTCCCCGACCCCTACTTAATGGCGGCCACTGCGGGGACAGGCGAGCAAGACCACTGACTCATTGTCAGTGAAATTGCTCTCCCACCCTCGCAGCTCCACCATTAAGTGAGGTGCCCCTGCCCCTGCACTCTTGAGTGTTGGTGATCGAGGCCCTCCTCCACCCGCAGGTTTCCCTGCGCCTCATCCCTGGTGGTCCAGTGGACCTCTGTCTCCTTTCTTTCTTTCTGCTCCTTCACTCCTTTTTCTCCCCTTTCTATCTTTCACCTTTCTGCACCTCTGCTCTTTTGCGCCTTATTTCTGCCCATTTCCCTTTCTCTCCCTCTGCTCCTTCACTCGTTTTTTTTCCCTTTCTATCTTTCACCTTTCTGCACCTCTGCTCTTTTGTGCCTTATTGTTGCCCATTTTCCCTTTCTCTCCCTCTGCTCCTTCACCCGTTTTCACTCATTTTTTTACCCTTTCTATCTTTCTCCTTTCTGCTCTTTTCTGCATCTCTGCTCTTTTGTGCCTTATTTCTGCTTATTCTCCCTTTTTTCTTTATCCCTTCTTTCCTCCCTTTACCTTTCCCCGCCGCTGCTGCCCCCGCGGCCCCTCCCCCCCAGCACGACCGGCCCAATCCAGCTCCCCTCCCCGCCTCCCAGCTGTCCAGCCCTCCCCGACCCCTACTTAATGGCGGCCACTGCGCCGCTGGTGCACCGAAGGTGCGTCAAAGGCAAGCACGTCTGCGCTCGTCTGCGACCCGTCCGCGACCAGCACCAGGAACCCTGGACCTCCGCCCCGCCAACGCTACGACCCAGCAGCACTCCACGCACTCAACCCAGGCTGCAACAACAACTGCAAGCTAGCATCACCAGCCGACACCCATGGACCCTTCAACTGTCACCGCTGCCGGCACACCTGCAGCACCGCCAAGAACACGGATCCAGCACAACCCGCCCACAAGAACACAACCGAACCGAAGACCCTGCAATGCATCCTCCTCAACGTCCGATCCCTCCACAAACACGCCACAGAAATCTGGGACCTCCTCGACAGCACAACCCCAGACGTAGCATTCTTCACCGAAACCTGGACAAACACCACCTCGGGACCGGACATCCCCATCGCCATCCCCCAAGGATACAAGATCTCCAGGAAGGACCGCCCCATCCACCCAGGAGGAGGAATCGCCATCATCCACAAATCCAGCCTCCGCCTGAGCACACTCTCTGACGAGTCCACAGAACTGATGGAACACCTTCACTTCAAGATACTGGCCAGCCCCACCGCCGCCCTCCGAGGAACCCTCATCTACCGACCTCCTGGACCCCGCGGACCCTTCGCCAACTCCATTACGGACATTATCTCCCTTCAGGCCATCGCATCCACCAACTACACCCTGCTGGGAGACCTCAACTTCCACCTCGACAATCAACTGGACCCCAACACCACATCCCTCCTGGACAACCTCCACAACATTGGACTCCGCCAGATCGTGACCGAGCCCACGCACTCAGCAGGACACACCCTCAACCCCCTCTTCACTACAGGAAACTCCATCACCTTCAGCCACACCACCGAACTCCCATGGACCGACCATCGTTGCGTCCACTTCACCTTCAGAACACCCACCATCCACAGACACCAGCACCTGCTTCCACAAAGAAACTGGACCAAAATCACTGATGACCAGCTCACCTCCTCACTCAACAACTCCACCCCAACCATCGCGGAAAACGACGACCCCAACACCGCAGCCCGAACCCTGCATAGATGGATCTCGGACAGCACCAACACCATAGCCCCCTCAAGAAAAACAACAATACCCGTGCCAAGAAAGCCAGATGGTTTACCACCGAACTTCGAGAGTCCAGGCGCACATGCCGCCGCCTCGAAAAGGCCTGGAGAAACACCAAATCCACAGAAGCCCACAACAACTTCAGAGCCGCCACCAAAGCCCACCATCAACTCATCAGAGAAACGAGGAAAAAAGCGATTGAAGACAGAATCTCCACCCACGCACACAACAGCAAAGAACTCTTCAGCATCATCAAGGAGTTCGCCCAACCCACCAGCGAGTCTACCGACATCCCTCCCTCACAAGACCTCTGCGACAAACTCAGCATCTTTTTCCACCACAAAATCAAGAGCATCTACGACAACTTCGACGAAGACAACCAACACACTGAACCCTCACCAACCACCCCCGACACCCGGAAACCAGCGATTGATGACTGGACAGCACTCACCACCGAAGACACACTGAAGACAATGAAGTCAATCCACTCAGGGGCCCCCACGGACCCCTGCCCCCACCACATCTTCAACAGAGCCGCAAACACCATCGCACCCATGCTCCGCCAAACCATCAACCGCTCCCTGGCGACCGCCTCATTCCCCGACGACTGGAAACACGTCGAGGTCAACCCCCTCCTAAAGAAACCCTCAGCGGACCCCACCGACCTCAAAAACTACAGACCCATCTCCCTGCTCCCGTTCCCAGCGAAAGTCATCGAGAAAGTCATCAACAGCCAACTCGCCACATTCATTGAAGAACACAACATCCTCGACTCCTCCCAATCCGGCTTCAGAAAAAAACACAGTACGGAAACCGCCCTCCTCGCCGCAACAGACGACATCCGCACCTTACTGGACAAAGGAGAAACAGTAGCCCTCATCCTCCTCGACCTATCAGCGGCGTTCGACACAGTCTCCCACCGCACCCTAATACGCAGACTCTACGATGCAGGAATCCAGGACAAGGCCCTCGACTGGATCTGCTCCTTCTTCTCCAGCAGGACGCAGCGGGTCAGACTCCCCCCTTTCCTCTCGGACCCCACACCTATCACCTGCGGAGTCCCCCAGGGCTCCTCCCTCAGCCCGACGCTCTTCAACGTCTACATGGCTCCACTTGCCCCCATCGTCAGAACCTACGGACTCAACATCGTGTCATATGCAGACGACACCCAGCTCATCCTCTCCCTATCCAACGAGCCCAACACCGCCAGACGCAACTTTCGAGAAGGCATGGAAGCCGTCGCCAAATGGATGAAAAACAGCTGACTACAACTAAACACCAACAAAACAGAAGTACTCATCATGGGCCCAAACCCCGACGCCTGGAGTGACACCTGGTGGCCCACCGCCCTCGGAAACCCGCCAACCCCCACAGACCACGCACGCAACCTGGGAATCATCCTGGACTCCGAGCTCAAAATGGACCGCCAGATCAACTCTGTCTCATCTTCCTGCTTCCACACCCTCCGCCTCCTTCATAAGACCTTCAAATGGATCCCCCTCGAACACCGAAAGACAGTCACTCACGCCCTGGTCACCAGCAGACTCGACTACGGCAACGCACTCTACGCCGGAATAAACAAAAACCTCATCCGCAAGCTACAGAACATCCAGAACGCCGCCGCAAGACTGGTCCTCAACCTGCCAAAACACTGCCACATCTCCCAGCACCTGCGCACACTCCACTGGCTCCCCGTCGAGGCGAGAATCACCTTTAAGATGCTCACCCACGCACACAAGGCCCTCCACGGCACCGGACCAGCATACCTGAACAGCCGACTCAAATTCCACGCACCCCAAAGGACCCTACGATCAGCCCAGCTTTCCTACGCTGTGGTCCCCCGCACCAGAAAGACCAGATCGGGAGGCCGCTCCTTCTCCTTCCTCGCGGCCAAAGCATGAAACGCCCTTCCGCTCCACAGACAACATCGCTCCCCATCTTCGCAAGAAACCTCAAAACCTGGCTCTTCGACAGACCCCCTCCTTGATGGAATGGAACCTGCACCCCCCAAACCCCCCCCACCCCTAGCGCCTTGAGACCCTTACGGGTGAGTAGTCGCGCTTTAACAAACTCCTGATTGATTGTCATACATTCACCCCAGTACAAGGATCTGGGCCTAAATCCATCGTTTTTTTGCACTCCACACCACCCTGGGTTAGACACTGGCTATATGCAAATCAGCTCTGACCCTGTGCCTCATGGGAACAGTCCAGTCCGAACTACCAAGCCATGTCTTTCCCAGACCGGAATCAAGCATCCAAGGACCGGTTTCTGGCTATCAGCCTTCATTCAGCCTGGATAGCTTGACTCCAGTGGTGTGGAGAGCCTGGGACTCACGTCTGAGCATACCCAGCCCACTCAGGGTGATAATTGCAAAAAACACAGTTGATGGACAGAATGTAGAACAATGTCATACATTCACCCCAGTACAAGGATCTGGGCCTAAATCCATCGTTTTTTTGCACTCCACACCACCCTGGGTTAGACACTGGCTATATGCAAATCAGCTCTGATTTGCATATAGTCATGTCTGAACTGGGGTGGCAGAGTGGGCTAAAGAACGGTGATGGATTAAACCCAGATCTTTTGACTGGGTGTGAGTGTTTGATTGATTCAGATGCTCCGTCCATGACCAGCCCCTTTTGTACCGCTTTTGGCCACCATAAGTGTGGCAGGGTATGCTCAGACGTGAGCCCCTTGCTCACTTTGCCACTGGATTCAAGCAAGCCGGAATGAAGACGGCTGGAACGCCAGAAACCGGTCCTCGGTAGCTTGTTTCCGGTCCAGGGAAGACATGGCTTGGCTGTTCGGGCTGGACTGTTCCCATGAGGCACAGGGTAAGACTGATTTGCATATAGCCATGTCTGAACTGGGGTGGCAGAGTGGGCTAAGGAACGGTGATGGATTAAACCCAGATCTTTTGACTGGGTGTGAATGTTTGATTGATTCAGATGCTCCGTCCATGACCACCTCCTTTTGTACCGCCATTTTTAAACTCAACATTGCAGTTTTTGGCTAAATTAAACGTGGTTGGTGCAGGTATAAATAGACAAATAACAAATTAAATGTTTTCTATGTCTATTGTCACGTGATAACTTTGAATACGTGCACAGTTCAACTTAAATTCACTGCTCATCTTAGTACCCATGTCATGTGATCAAGGCTCCACGGAGCCGAAATGCGTAATGGCGATGGGGAAATAAAATAACTCAAGCACAGAACTTGGTCCGAATCCGTTAATGTGGAAAATTGAGTTTCCGGTCTGCGGAGTTCTCTGGATATAATTGGTCGGCAGTTCTCAGCCGACCATCCACGGATCCCCTCTTTGACAAGGTCGGCGCAAATGTGAGAGCTTTGCTTCCGGGGCAACCAGGAAGTACAACGGAAACAAGCAAAGGATTGAAGCGTCAGACCCCTTGCATGCCTGAAAGTCTGAAGCCGGAGGTGGCGATGAGCGCTGAGTCGGATGACCCAGCAGCAGCGGTGGAGCCCAGGTAGGAAAAAAGGCTATTGCGTGAAGGAGAGGTGTGACAGGAAGAGTCAGTAAATTTAATACGCTGCCACTCGCAACTAACAATCAACATCAGTGACGCCCCAGCATGTCGGCTGACATGGTTCGCGCATGAGAGGTAGCTGCTATGGAAATGTTTTCCGATGTGGCTCCCTGGCCTCTGGGAGCCGCTGCCAAAAAAACTTCAAATTCAAGTACAAATGACAGTATAAAAGATAAATACAAATTGCTCGAGAAAAAGATGAAAGCGGAAGAACATAAATGGTGGGAGTCTCGGTCCCTCCAGAGGTACATTGATGTGGGGAGGATACCGAGGGGGCTCAGGATTCTTACAGCCCCCAGTTATGAGGACCCCAATCCAGACCTCATGAGAGAGCGGGCGGAGTGTAACCTGGATTCTTCTAGAAAACTCACCCTTCTATTGATCAAATATGCGGATATAGATCGAACCATATTATTAAAGGAAATCAATGAGATAAATGAAGAACTAGATAAACTGGAATCAAAAGAGGAGCAAAATAAATTAAGCAAAGAGCGTAAGGCTTTCAAATTCATACGGGACAAGCAAGACTATGAATTAGGGCAAATCTTTACTTTTGCAAAACGTTATGATGCCATTAGAACATCCAAATTTAAAAATGTGGAGGGGCAAACAAAGACTGTCAGAGAGCGTAGAGGACAAACTGATACATCGCAATCAGAAATAAGCTCCATGGGAGAGAGCGAATCTGAATCTGAGATGCATATGCCAATAGATGAAAGACAAACACCCAAACCATCGCCGGGGGAAGAAATACATTTTATCAGTTATGAGAGAAGGCAAACCCTACGCCCGAGACCACCACAACAAAGGAGCAACACAGAAGGTATGTCAACTACAAATGCCGACAGAGGCGGAGGGCAAACAAGAGGCGCTCTAAGGGGGAACAGGAGAAGAGGCAGACGGGGATGGTAATTCAATCTGAACAAATTATCGCCTCGACAGACAATACAATAATCATTTTTACCAATATGATGTTAACAAAACAAGAGACAAACATACTTAACTTGGGTTTATCATACACCCATGAAGTCAATTTTGATTATGCGACAACCAGACTAGACATCTATAAAGGAGTCAGAAAATTGATACTTAAAATACATCACATACAAATGAAGACGAATAAAGAACACAACAATGCCCCCGGTGATAAACACCCTACAAGTTTGCCCAGCGGTGTATCTACATCACAAGGTGATTCTATGTTGCTCCAAGCTATGGAAGAACTTTGGAATTAAAAAGCTAGTGAAAATGCCAGTGATACAGGACAAAGGGATGATATTGTTAAAACTATACAACAAACCCCATTTAGAACCAAGTCTACGTTCAACCCCATCATGATTAGGGATGCCATTGAACATATTTCACGAATCCACTACAACACAAATAAAGAAACTCAACAGAGTAGTGGCAATGAAAAGAAAAAAATATCAAAAATAAGGATCAACAATACAAAAATGTGATTAAGAAACTTACAGACAATAATAACATCGTAGTTCGACATAGCGACAAAGGAGGGAATGTTGTCCTTATGCCAAAGGAAATGTATGACAAGGAGGCATATAGTCAACTAAATGACAGAAGCTGCTACAATCGGAGCAGTCAGGCTAACCTTAATGCTTCATACAAGGATTATTACAGCAAACTACATGCGTGGAGAAAAGCCAAATTAATCACAGATGATGAATTCAAATATTTGAGGAAAGAAAATCCCACCACTACTTCATTATATTTTATTTCGAAGGTTCATAAAGACCTGGTTAATCCCCCCGGCAGACCTATCATCTCTGCCAGGGATGGGTTACTTGAACATACTACTATTTATATTGACTATTTCCTTCAAGAATATGTTCAAAAGTTACCAACTTATGTGCGTGACAAAAGTGTTTTTTAAGACAAATTGCAGACTTTGAATGGTTTGATGATTATCTACTCCTGGCATTAGATGTAACATCTCTTTATACGAGTATTGAACATTCTGACGGAATTGAGGCAATACAATTTTATTTGTCAAAGAGACCTGATGAAGATAAACAACACAGTCAAATGCTCGTAGACATGATTAGCTTTTGTTTGTACAATAACATTTTCATGTACAATAGCCAGTTGTACCAACAAACCAGAGGGGCCAGTTTCTCTCCTAGTTATTCATGCCTACACATGGGCATGCGGGAGGAGCTGGTCCTCAGAGGCAAACTGTCGCCAGTAGTTAGGACCTAGTTTCCATAGGAAATCCACAACATTCTATTTGGAATAACGTTGGCGCCAGTTGACGAATCTTTGCGAAATTCTCCAAGAAAATGGCCTGCTCCGCTCCGCTCCTTCTCTGTATGTTTGGGGGTGATTCGTGAAGCAGGGGCTGAGAAAAAAGGGGGTACCAAAACGTGTTTTCTGCATGCAATTTTCCATAGGACCTTTAGCCAGGGCTACAG
Organism: Lissotriton helveticus; assembly: GCF_964261635.1. Taxonomy (NCBI): domain Eukaryota; kingdom Metazoa; phylum Chordata; class Amphibia; order Caudata; family Salamandridae; genus Lissotriton; species Lissotriton helveticus. The sequence goes on along the minus strand of NC_136062.1, from coordinate 51,833,188 downwards.
CCCAAACTGCTGAACGGAATTACACAGAGGCACAAGAAAGCAGCAAAAGAAATGCGAAAAACACACAAAGGGGGTAGGGTAGAAACACTCTGACTCCCTAGGCCTTTTTTTTTTTTTTTAATCGCGGGATACGCGTAGGTACACGTACCCCGTGGAAAAAAAAACAATACCTGGTCTGCTTTTTTCAAATTAGCCCCCGGGGGCATAGTGAAAAAAAGTGTGGGGCCAATCCCCCCACACTGCCCCGGGGACCGCCACCCCCTGGGGCAAAGTAATTATAATAGCGGGGGCACAGGGGCCTCCCCGCAGCCCCGGGGACCGCCACCGTCCGGTGCTTGTATATGTATGTTGGGGGGCCTCTAAGGACACCGAGCCCCGGGGACCGCCAACCCTGGAGCTTTATTAAGTAGTATGCGGGGGGCTCACGGCCCCCCCGTAGCCCTGGGGACCGCTACCCCCGGGGCTTCGTTTTGAAATAAAATAAAAAAACCTGTGTGGCGGGACTTAAGACCCCAACACGCCCCGGGGACCGCCAACTCCCCGGGGTTCTAATATGTAAATTTTTAACAATTTCCTGAAGCACAAGCCAAATCATGTACGGGTTAATTTGATTTGGGTGACTGATGAAACTGTAAAGATGTCTACAATATGGGGATTGTATGTAATACTTCCAGCCCTGAGGAAGTCGTGGGTACACACCCAGTGACGACGAAACGCGTTGGCATAAGGGAGTGGAAGATTGGGACCAAGTGAACGAAATAAAAGAACAAGACAAGCATAATAACTTGGAGATCTATTTATACTGTTGTACTGTTAACCCATACATGATTTGGCTTGTGCTTCAGGAAATTGTTAAAAATTGGTATTCAATCTTGGATTGATTAATTAGGAGGGATTGGGTGTCCTTTTCTGGAGGCACAGACGGAAACAGGAAATGTGAAGATATTGTTGGTTCACTAATTATTTCTGTGTAAATTTTACATGAGTGCCCCGAATCTCTTTGAACACCCAATTTCTAACATATTCTAATATGTAAAATAGGAGAGTCTGTGACGGACCCCCCAACCCCGGGGACCACCACCCCCTGGGGCTTTTAACAGGTGAGAGAGGGGACACGCGGCCCCCTCCTGGAGCCCTTGATGGCCCTGGGGACAGCCACCCCCCAGGGCCAGCTCCTGCAGTGTCCCGGGGTGCCCACCCCCGGGACAATCCTGTTTGCTATGGTAGGGCGGGAGCCTCGCGACGCCCACCCTACCACAGCAAACTGCTTTGATTTTTGAAAGAGAGAGCAGGAAACCTGCACTCTCTTTAAAAAATCAAAGCTGATTGCTTTTCTGCATGGGGAGCAGCATGTTAGCTGCTCCCCATGCAGAAAAGCAATGCCGGCTCCTGCTGGATGCGGGGAGCCGGCAGGGACCGTGGGAGGCTTGGGAACCCCCCTCACGGCCCCCAGCGGAGAGGGTAGGCCCCGGGGGATGGGGTCCCTGGGGCCATAAGTTGCCCAGGAGGGGGGCCACATGGCCCCCCTCCAGCATTAAAAAAAAAAGGCAGGCCCCGGGGGATGGGTTCCCCGGGGCCTAAAGGGGGCAACTAGTCCATCAGGAGCCTTCAGTATGGGCCAGGGGGTTCCCTTGCAGAGAGGTGTAATGAGGCCACACCCCTTTTTACACCTCTCTGCAACGCAGCCCCCTGGTGCATACTGGAGATTGCTGGTGGGCTAGTTGGCCCCCGGGGACCCCCAATATGCAAGGGGAATTAGTTCCCTCTCTGAAAAAGCGCTTTTGGGCTGCATTGCAGAGAGGTGTAAAAAGGGGCGTGGCCTCAATACACCTCTCTGCAATGCAGCCCCCTGGTGCACACTGGAGGTTCCTGGTGGGCTAGTTGGCCCCCAGAGACCCCCATTATGCAAGGGGAATTAGTTCCCCCTCTGCAAACGAGCCAGGGGGCTGTGTTGCAGAGAGGTGTTCTTAGGCCACGCCCCTTTTTACACCTCTCTGCAACACAGCCCCCTGGCGCATACTGGAGGTACCTGGTGGGCTAGTTGGCCCCCAGGGACCCCCAATATGCAAGGGGACTTAATCCCCCAACTTAGAATGCGTTACAGGGCATGTTTGCACAGTGGTGAAGGTAGGGGGCAGGGCTTGAGGTGACATGTGTGCAAACACGCCCTGTGGTGCGTTTTAGGTTGGGGAATATATTCCTCTTCAATCCAGAGGTCCCCTAGGGGCCAACTAGTCCAACAGGTACCTCCAGTAAGCGTCACGGAGCTGCGTGGCAGAGTGTTGTAAAAAGGGGGCGTGCCCTCTGAACACCTCTCTGCAACGCAGCTCCCTAGCGCATACTGGAGGTACCTGGTGGGCTAGTTGGCTCACAGGTGACCTCAGGATTGAAGAGGAATATATTCCCCAACCTAAAATGCGCCACAGGGCGTGTTTGCACACATGTCACATCAGGCCCCGCCCCCTTCCTTCACTATTGAGCGAAATATTCCTCTAAAATCAGCCAAAGTACAAATTCCGATTTACTCACCTGTTATAAAGAGAGACGTCAGTGCTGCATCTTTGACCCCAGGACCGACCCTGAAAAGTAAATGTAACCATACTTCCAGTAACTTGAATTTCCTTCCAAAGGCTAACATTGACTGGTTTCACTTGGAAATTTTTCTAAGTGTGGAGTTTTGGAACTTCAAAAAATGTATCTAAAATCAACCGAACTACGAATTCTGATTTACTCACCTGTTATCAGGAGAGACCTCAGTGCTGCATCTTTCATCCCACTACTGATCCTGAAAAGTAATTCTAATCGTAGTTACAGTAACTTGAATTTCCTTCCATAGGCTAACGTTGACATGTTTTACTTGGAAATTCTTCTAAGTGTGGAGTTTTGGAACTTTAAAAAATTCCTCTAAAATCAGCCGAACTATGAATTCCGATTTACTCACCTGTTATCAGGAGAGACCTCAGTGCTGCATCTTTCAGCCCACTACTGATCCTGAAAAGTAATTCTAATCGTAGTTACAGTAACTTGAATTTCCTTCCATAGGCTAACATTGACATGTTTTACTTGGAAATTCGTCTAAGTGTGGAGTTTTGGAACATTAAAAAATTTCTCAAAAATCAGCCGAACTACGAATTCCGATTTACTCACCTCTTATCAGGAGAGACCTCAATGCTGCATCTTTCAGGTCACTACTATTCCTGAAAAGTAAATTTAACTGTACTTACCAGTAACTTGAATTTCCTTCATAGGATATCATTGCCTGCTATATAAAATATTTATAAATTTAAAAAATATTAAATAAAAAAAATATATATTACAATTCAAATATTTTCAATTTATATTAAAAATATGTAATGTAATTTAAAAAATAAAATATCTAAAAATAAATACTTTAAAACAATGTAGTAAATTAGTATAAAAAATATAACAATTAATACATTTAAAAATTATCATTTACAAAACCTTTGAAATTCACTGAAAAAATCATAGGTTTCAGCCACGTTACAGTTAGGAATTAGCATTTAAAAAACCTTACAAATTCACTGAAAAAAACATAGGTTTCACACATGTTATAGTTAGCTGGGCATTTCACTCATACAAAACCATTGAAATTCCCCTGTCATTTGAGATGTCATCAGTGATGTCATGAGGGATGTCACTGACCATGTCATGAGTGATGTAATATATGACGTCCTCAGCAGTGCATTGCGGGCGCGTGAGTTAGCTGAACTAACTATAACGGGGGAATTTCAATGGTTTTGTATGAGTGAAATGCCCAGCTAACTATAACATGTGTGAAACCTATGGTTTTTCAGTGAATTTCTATGGTTTTTCAAATGCTAATTCCTAACTATATATGCCTGAAACCTATGTTTATATATATATATATATATATATATATATATATATTACATACTGGCGGTCGCCAGTAGGTATATATAGTTAGGATTTTTTCTCTATGGGATTTTTGAAAATTCTATGTCTAATAACTTTGGCGTTTGTGGACGGAATTGGCTGAAATTTTCAGGAAAATGGCACATTTTGTTTCTGAGCAGCCCTTGCAAATTTGGGGGGGGTTCGTCAAGGGGGGGCCGAGAAAAAAGGGGGGTCCCAAAACGTGTTTTTAACATTGAGTTTTCCATAGGGCGGTTGGCCTCACTTTTAGCCCGAACGGCTGAATGGATTTGCACGAAACTTGGCAAAATTGTAGGGACTGGTAGCCCGATGTGCCTTTTGTAGGTCTCAATATATGTGCTACAGTGGATTTTGAGAAATTAACGTTTAAAAAAAGATATATATCTGTAACAGCGCTCCGCTTCGCGTACTTTTCGCGTTACGGAGGTTTGCGAAGCTGATTGGTTTTTCGGCGTCTGTAAACATTCCAAACAGTCCGTAGCGGCCGCCATCTTGTCTCTCGGTAGGATCGAGAGACAAGAGGAGGCGAAAGCGAAGGGGCAAATGACCATAAGGGGGCATAGTAGATCGTCCCTGACCCCCTAGGTTTGATGTGGAGGCTTTGAAAGGTTCTCGCAGGGCAAAAAAATATATACCGTTTTTTTTGTTTTTTTGCGTGGGTAGCGCCCGGTCCGGGAACCGGGAAGCTTTCTGGGCAGCGTACTGCAATGAAAAATGAATGATAGACTTTTCAAATACTGTATGTTAATTGATTGTTGGTTTTGTTGATTATTTATTTTTTTTTTTTTTTTTTTAAGGATTGTTTATTGTGTTTCATAATTTATTAAACTTTCTAACGCGGCGCGTCATATGACGCATTACGCGACAACGCAGGTCCAGAATATAGTCAAAATGTCTCCACCAACCAGCGGACGGCACACAACCCCTTTCAGCAGGCTAAATAGTTCTGTTAAATGACAACAGAAGGGACAGGCAACAAGAACCATCAGTCAAAGAGGGGAGGGCAAGTTCTTCTCTACCGGGTCACGTTGGAGCGCTACCGGAACTGATCGAATTGGTAGTCTACAGTGTTTCTGGATGTTTCAGACTGAAGCTGGCGTTAGCATGAGAGCACCACCATTTCGTAGCTCCGTCGTGGCCATTCCACGAGCAATCATGCTAGGCGCTCCCCACCAGAAGCCTGCGGGAGTCGGGGGCCCCCAAGACTTTTGTAGAATCTTCAAGGATGAGGGGACGCTTTCGCGAATGGAGCCCAAGCTCTAGCAGACAAGCGTCCGAGTTCCAAGGTGTCGCAGGCCCATTTTAGTGGACCACGCCCAAATCTGAAGAGATGGCCGCCATTTTGAGAGTCCTGTGGCAGCCGCCTATCGCTGCGCCGCAAGAGCGGGAGCAACTCAAGTACATGGTGAGCGAGACGCTGTAGTCGAAAGAGCGGGCGGTAAACAGCTGAATAGCGGAAGAGGCACAGTGTAGCAAAAGCGGGCTGAATGGCAAATGAAACGGAAAAGGGGTGCCCCACTACAGCGTGTCTTTAGGTGAAACGGATTGTGGGACAAGGTGAAGAATGGAAGAGTCACCAAAAGGAAAAAAGTTCCGCTTGACCCCGGGAGCCGGCCACCTATGTCGGGGGCGATCTCAGGCCACACCAGGGCAACACGACTTGGGGAGGGGGCCGGAGCCAAGCGCCCCCTCCGAGTCCGCGACATGACACCGTCCCTCGGGGGCCTCCGTCAAGCGGTTCAGGGTGGCACCGCATCACAACAGCCCCCACTTACTTTAAGAATAGTGAAGATGAAGCAATTGCAAATAGGCTTCAGACAATGTTACAAGCACTCCTCAAAACTTTGAACTTTTCAGAGTGCATGAGTTGGGACAGCGAGGGGTGATTTGGTTTCTCGGACTGTTTTTCTGGTCTCTCACCACTGGCATACTTTAACGTTTTCTTGTTTCTAGGACATTAATAGGTTTTATCATTACGTTATGTTATCGTTTCTTTGTTTGTTGTTTAATAAAAGTTCATGTTCATCAGTGGCCTACTGATATTCGTTTTCCTATTTTTTTCTTTCCAGGTTGTTTCATGGTAAAGTTTCTGTTAACAGGATACAGTGATCACTTCGTTATTATTGCATATGTCCTTTTCACTAGGGGTGCTCTCTGGTCGGGCCAGATGACGTATCTCTAGTAAATGGTCCGGGTGAAAAAGGTGCATCAATCAGTGGGGAGTAGATAGGCATGACAGATTACAACGGGGGTGAAAGGTCCGCATTACGTACCCTTTCACTACTTGCAAAGATTTTCCTACGTTTATTTGCAAACAGGGAATACCTCCAAAAAGAACTAATTCCCAAACAGTCAATGTTCGGACAATCAATCAATCAATGAGGAATGAAATAGGTACGACGTGTTGAAGGCTTGCGTTACCTACCCTTCACTATCTGCAAAGGGAGAGAGAATATTCCTATTCTTCCTCGTTTGCAGGTAGAGAAGATCCTTAAGAGAATTAACTTCAAACAATTCAATGCTCGATTGAAACAATCAACAAGGGGTACTGTGAACACAAATGAACGCCGCTTATGTACATACGCATTGCTATTTTCAACAGTTTGTTCCTAATGTTTCTATTTTAGCGAGGTCAAAAAGAGATCCCATTAGTGGCCTACTGATTTTGCTCGATTCCTTTTGTTTTTTTACACGATTTTTCGCTGTCTGCAAAGACTAAACAGAGTATTGCGACTCTGTGTTTGTTTGTAAATAGAGAATGAACCAAAGAGAACTAATTCTAAAACAGTAAATACTTGGATAACAATCAATCAAATGGAGAGAGAAGCAGGCACGACGGATTACAACGGGGGCAAAGGCCTGCATTAACTACCTTTCACTATCTGCAAAGAGAGAGTACTCCTAATAGAAATGAGGGGGGGGGGCACCATTCAAAGCAGATCAGTGTGCATAAACACGAAAATGTTTTCACTTACCACGTACTTGACATTCGACAGCTTATGATATTTGCTATTAAAAAACCATTGAAATTCACTGAAAAAACCATAGGTTATAGACCATATATAGTTAGGAATTAGCATTTACAAAACCTTGAAAATTCACTGAAAAAACCATAGGTTATAGACCATATATAGTTAGGAATTAGCATTTAAAAAACCTTATTTTACTCACACAAAACCATTGAAATTCCATATATAGTTAGTTGCACTAACTATATATCGCGCACCCGCAATCCACTGCTGATCATGTCACATATTACATCATTCATGACATGGTCAGTGACATCACTGATGACATCTCAAATGACATCACTGATGACATCACTGATGACATCTCATTTGACATCATTCTTGTGCTAATACGATAAACCTCTTCAGACTCTAATATAACCTTAGATACACTCAGTGTATACAGACACTCACACACTGCCACTCATCCATGGAGTTACTCACACACCCAGTCAGTCATGCAAAGAAACAATCTCACCTCCATTTCTTCAACTATACAGTTAAACACACCTTACTTATTGAAACATATACTAACACATATTTACTCTCTTATACAATCCCTGATACAAGTTCACAATGATCGATACAACCACTCACTCATTCAGTGGCTCTCATGCACAGTTATTTATATATGCCAACTCTCACATGTACTGTGTTTTACATATGTACTTACTATGACATGTAGCATTGAGATATCCATTCACTCATCAATACACTCATGCACACAGTCAACTGCCCATGTAGCTGTTTCCACATGCACTCTTGAACTCATACACCTAGTGAATAAACTGCTCACACATCTATGCATAGAGTCACACACCTTCCAGCCACCCCCACACAAACTCAATCTCCCATAGAAATACTTGGGCAACCAATTAATAACACATATAGCCTCTCGTATAGCTAATGATCAACACATGCAGCAGTTTACAGAACAACAGACATAATGATGCATAAATTAAGACAGTTTAGTCACTAACCCATGCATTCAGTGAGACACATTTAATCACTCACTCATACAGTCAGTCATGCACCTACTAAATCCTTCATCCAGACACTTATACATCCACTCAAGACATATTTTAACTTTACAGAAAAATACAGTCACTGGATGTTGCCATCAGTGATGTCATCAGTGATGTCATTTGAGATGTCATCAGTGATGTCACTGACCATGTCATGAATGATGTAATATGTGACATGATCAGCAGTGGATTGCGGGTGCGCGATATATAGTTAGTGCAACTAACTATATATGGAATTTCAATGGTTTTGTGTGAGTAAAATAAGGTTTTTTAAATGCTAATTCCTAACTATATATGGTCTATAACCTATGGTTTTTTCAGTGAATTTTCAAGGTTTTGTAAATGCTAATTCCTAACTATATATGGTCTATAACCTATGGTTTTTTCAGTGAATATATATATATATACACTGAAAAAACCATAGGTTTCAGGCCTTATATAGTTAGGAATTAGCATTTAAAAAACCTTTGAAATTCACTGAAAAAACCATAGGTTTCAGGAGTTCTATAGTTAGGAATTAGCTTTTAAAAAACCTTTGAAATTCACTCAAAAAACTATAAGTCTTAGTGGTGTTATAGTTAGCTGGACATTTTACTCATACAAAACCATTGAAATTGCTCCTATATAGTTAGTTGTATTAACTATATTTCGCGCACCCGCAATCCGCTGCTGATGATGTCACATATTAGATCATTCATGACATGGTCAGTGACATCACTGATGACATCTCAAATGACATCACTGATGACATCATCCAATGAATGTGGTTTGCTTCGTTATTTAAATATGCATTATATATATATAGCAATTTGCATTGAAGAATAAGTGGATATATATAAATAAATATTTGGATGGAGGATTTAGTAGCAGTGTAATTGACTGTTTACTTGACCAATTTATAATGTCTCACTAAATATAGTGGATAGTGACTAAACTGTGTGAATATCTGTATCACTTTGTCAGTTGTTGTGTAAACTGAATCTACAGTTGGCTACTAGCTATGTGAAAGTCTATATTAGTTATTGATTACTTAACTGAGTATTTGTATGGGAGTGTGAAAGTGTGTGTGCTTCGGTGGGGGTTGTGTGACTGTCCAAAGATGTGTGAATAGTTGATTCAGTAGATATATGAAGTTAAAACTACATGTTCTAACAGTTGTTTGGGTGAGTGAATATCTTTATGGGTGTGGTGATGAGCAAATATATTTCTCAATGGTACAGGTCCAACAAACTAGAAAAATGAAAGGCAGTGTATGTGTCAGTTGTTGTATATAAATAAGTATACATAAGACAAAATGATTGTGTGAGTGACTGTATGGATAACTGTATACTTGTAATAATGATTTTATAATTCCCTAAGTATGACTTACTATCTAAATGAATAGAAGAAGTGGTGTTTGTATAAGTGTTTTGCTGAGTAAATATGTAAGTATGATCCATTGTTTGCATAAGTGAGTAGGATGACTTCATATGTGAATAGGATGCGTGCTGTTGTTTAATGTCGATATAGATGTATAAGTATTTTTGATAGTGTTCTATTGTTCATTGACAGCATGTATGAGTGAATCCATAGGTAAGTGATTAGATGTGTGTATACATCTATGAATCGCTGAGTGGATTTTTAGATACTTGTATTGCTGTGACAATGGATTTAAATATGTTACTCTGTATTTTACAAAGAGTGATGAAAAATTGTAATAGTGTATGAAAAGGTGTATGTGATTGTCACGTGGATGATGTCATCAGTGATGTCATTTGAGATGTCATCAGTGATGTCACTGACCATGTCATGAATGATCTAATATGTGACATCATCAGCAGTGGATTGCGGGTGCGCAAAATATAGTTAGTACAACTAACTATATCGGAGCAATTTCAATGATTTTGTATGAGTAAAATGTCCAGCTAACTATAGCACCACTAAAACTTATAGTTTTTTGAGTGAATTTCAAAGGTTTTTTAAAAGTTAATTCCTAACTATAGAACTCCTGAAACCTATGGTTTTTTCAGTGAATTTCAAAGGTTTTTAAATGCTAATTCCTAACTATATAAGGCCTGAAACCTATGGTTTTTTCAGTGAATTTGCAAGGTTTTTTAAATGCTAATTCCTAACTATAATAACGTCTGAAACCTATGGTTTTTTCAGTGAATTTCAAAGGTTTTTTAAATGCTAATTCCTAACTATATAAGGCCTGAAACCTATGGTTTTTTCAGTGAATTTGCAAGCTTTTTTTTAAATGCTAATTCCTAACTATATAAGGCCTGAAACCTATGGTTTTTCAGTGAATTTCAAAGGTTTTTTAAATGCTAATTCCTAACTATATAAGGCCTGAAACCTATGGTTTTTTCTGTGAATTCGCAAGGTTTTTTAAATGCTAATTCCTAACTATATAAGGCCTGAAACCTATGGTTTTTTCATTGAATTCGCAAAGTTTTTTAAATGCTAATTCTATTAGCGGATAACGTTTTTATATATTAAAAAGTTTTTTAAATCTCAAATGCCTGCTTTGCTAACAGAGTTTTTAAGCACAGGCTCTTTTGTCTCTGGTGGCTATCTTGGGAGACTGCATATCAGAATTTTTTTTATGAAATATAAGAGGATTTGAGAAGTCACTCAAAATGTGCCCTCATTTTTCTTTCTTCAGCACTAATCATAATTTCTATAGCAAAATGAACCCCCTCCTTTTGTTCCTTTTCAAATTAAATGTTTTAAGTGTTAACACTTTATTCCAATCAAGATGACTTCAGGTGTGCCATACTTTTGTCATAAGTAAGACTGTTAGCGCTCTAGTTGTTCTTTAGAACACTCTGGGACATTCTGTCATTGGGCTATAGTTGGGCTACATCTGGCTGATATTTGGGCTACATTTGTTTTTTTTGTCTCTGGTGGCCATCTTTGGGCTACGTTGGGCTACATTGGGCTACATTGGGCTACATTTGGGCTCTAACATATATATAGCCCAATGTAGCCCAATATATATTTTTCAAAGTTAATTTTCGTAAAAACCACTGGAGCACATATCTTGAGACATAGCAAAGGCACATCGGGCTACCAGTCCCTACAATTTTGCCAAGTTTGGTGGAAAACCATTCAGCCGTTCGGGCTAAAAGTGAGTCCAACCGCCCTATGGAAATTAACATGGGGAAAACACATTTTGGGACCCCCCTTTTATCTCGGCCCCCGCTTGACAAATCCCCCCAAACTTTTCAGGGAAGGACCGGAGCGCCGCAAGGCAAAGTTAAGGAAAATTTCAGGAAGATTCCACAACCGGCACCAAAGTTATTCCCAATAGAATGTTGTGATTTCCATATGGAAAAAATCCTAACTATATATACCTACTGGCTATCGCCAGTAGGTAATATATATATATATATATATATATATATATATATATATATATATATATATATATATATATATATATATATATATATATATATATATATGTGCCTCCAACTGGTTTCGGTGCAAAAGAGACCTCCCAAGCACTTTCTCCAGTGCACAGACGCAAAATGAAGTTCCAAGCCCAGTCTTCAGATCATCATTGTTTATTTAATCATAAAGTGCGGGGGTGCAAATCATAGAACATCGAACATGCATATATATATAGGTTCCAAAAATCACTTCTAAAACCCTTCGCCTCCAGAACGAGAGGCGCGTCGACGCTTGTAGACCTCCGGAGCCTGGTCTATAGATATCAGCGTGTTTCCAACAAACGGAATGTCGACGCTGTGTCGTTTGGCAAAGTATTTTTAATCAGTCAGCTGAAAAAGTCAGACACGGTTTGTTGGACACACGCTTATTTTATATATATATATATATATATATATATATATATATATATATATATATATATATATATATAAATGTATATACATATATATATGCACCAAACCCCTCCAATTACGAAAGGTAGAGGCCACACAGGGGATTAACTCGGAAGCGTTTGTTTAAGCACAGCAAATGGAATGATGCATTTCGGCTGACTTCAGCCTTCTTCGGATGCCGCTGTAAATCAAAGTGCTGCCCCACCTGCGTCCTTACATAGTCCTGCACCCTCCCATTGGCGGGAGCTTCTGGCAATCCCCCATCACCTGACCAGCAATCAGCGGGATTGCTGTGAATATTGCAACTCCCAGGTAACATCTTGCTGGAACAGATGCTGCGACGGAATGGTCTCGATGGTTTCAGTCCAGATAGATACTTGCTGGGCAGGATTTATGCGCAGAGTGTCCGGTTTTGGAAATGTCCTTGATGGTAAAACAAACAAACACCTCCTCGAGTCCCCATTACATCCCAGCCCCAGAAATAAGTTTCCACAGAGCCATGAACAGTAAAGCAATGTGACCTGCTCCTCGTGCAGTCATGAGCTGTGAACACAGAATCCTTGCTTAGCTCACTCGTAGAGGTGGGCTGAGGTAAATCCAATCCCTTGGAAAAGAAAACACTGCTGCCGCAGACGCCAGTATTACCTCAGCCAACTTGAAGGATAGGGCCTCTAAACACGCCTCTGGCCGGCATGAAAATATGCACCAAACCCCTCTAATTATGAATGGTAGAGGACTCAGGGGATTTCTTCGGAAGCGTTTATTTAAACACAGCAAATGAAAAGGGGGGTCTCTTGGCCCCCCCCGCACGCATGGCGGTGCGGCGACCGCCCCCTCCATCAAGGCCTCTTGGTGGTGGGGCGTGCCGGAGGGGCACGCCCTGCCACCCATTGGCGGGCGCCCTCCCTGACCCGGATGCCATTGAGCGACATCCGGGTCGGGGGGCGGGCTCTGGGGTCAATAAAGAGGCGGGGAGCGCCCAGGGGACTCCTTGTTGCCTGGACGCTCCCCCCCATACCGGTGGTGCCCCGCGCTCGGGGCTTTTTTGTTTCCCCACCCACCATCCTTGGAACATTGCGGTATTGTATGCATTATTAGTCAAATTCTGTCGATAATTTGTATATAATGTTTGTTAGGCCATTTTTCCTATGCTTAGAAGTTATTTGGTATTTTGCTTATTATGCTTTCGCTTAGGCATTTTTTCCCCCTTTTAGATAATAGTACTGTGTATGTTATTGGTTGCATTGTTATTTTAGGCCTTTTTTCCCATTTTAGTTTTACGGTGTTATGCGTTTTGTTTATTTAGTCAGGGTAGCTGTACATTAGAATTTTTTTCCCTTAGGTCGTCGTATTTATTAGGTATGGGGCATGCGGTAAGGTCATGACCGGTGAGCAGCTATTTTAAGGTCTGAGGGGGCGGGCATCATCCTATGGAGGTTCCCGCCCAGGGGGAGGGGCCATTGGCCCTTCCTAGAACTTTAGGGGCAAGGTAACTGGTGCTTCAAAAGGGCGCGGGTTGGAGGAGTCACGCTTTCCTTAGGCTGGTAGCCACCCCGCGCGCGCATACTTATGACGTCAACAGATGGCGCTGAGTAAGGGCCCTCCTTAAGTGGGTTAATGGAGTTCACGGCGTGGACCGGGTAATTACCGGGCACGGGCTGCGCATGCGCACATCTTGTGGTGAGGCGCAGCTAGTAGGACCTGACACTGGTTAGCGACCTTGCCATATGGCCAGAAATGTTAGTATACTAAATTTCAGATGAGGATGTTAGATTCAGCTAGGAAACAATCTGTATCAGAGTTTTTGTTAAGGATAGTCTATCACACCTGTTGACAATCATGTATCTAATGTCCTGCTGATTTTTTTGTATAAACTGCTTATCGTACAATTAAAATTTTGTTGTTGTATATCTTAATAAATCTCGCGACCCCCCGCCTTCCAAAGATAACCATGTTTAAATGTCCTTGTTTCCGGGGGTTGGTGTGGTCATAGGGAGGGGGCGGCGGCCAATCACTGACCATCTGGCATGATGCTTTTTGGCTGCCTTAAGCCTTGTTCGGATGCCACTGTAAATCAAAGTGCTAGATATATATATAATTACATGATTGCAAAAATATTGCATATCAGCAAGAAATATCGTATATCCAGCAGTAAACTGCTGTTGAGCCTGTTGTGTTCACACTCTTCGCAACACTGGTGCAAACAAATGATGAGTGATCAGGTGCAGAGTCATTGACTCCTTGTAACTGATGAAATGCAGGGCACAACATGTGCCTACCCAGTTAATAATATTTTGGTGAGTGCTGACACGTAGATGAATATGAGGGTATAATAGGAAAGTCTTGCATGCGTATTACACTGAAATGACAAGCACTGCTTTAATCCATATGAGCTGTACATATGCTAATTGAGTAAATAACAGTCTTGCATATGCTAGAATCCAGGTTATAGAGAAGCATGAGCTGAAATCCAAACATTACATGAAGCATGCGCTGAAATCCGGGAATTAATGATTTTAAAGTCATGCACTATGTTTGATGGTGGAGTTTTACTTGTGCTAGAATAATTTACAGTGCTTCAATGGGTCACATCAAGATGAAGCAGTTATGATACCTTCTCCAAAGCTGTTTGTCCTATTTTCGTACTATGCATAGGTTGTTGTTTACGAGTAGCGGCGAGCGGTGGTGGCTCCTCCGCTAAGGCAGAGGAGCGTCGCCTCACTGACTTCAATAAGAAAAATAAAATGATAACAGCATAAGTTATTATCATTTTATTTTTCTTATTGAAGTGAGTGGCTCTCGGGTGGGGCTGGCCAGAGCAGGGAGAGGAGTGGTTTGCACTCCTTAAGTGCCCATGACTGTTTGGCCTGCCTTCTCGGGCTGGCCAAACAGTCCTGCGCACTTTGCATCTTTACCACCAGGATGCATTACACAGCCTGGTAAGCAACATGCAAAGCCTCCCAGTCCCCATCTCAGCGCCATGGTTAGGTGCTTAGACCAAACACAACACTGCATTTCAGGGTTGTGATTGACTGTGGGGAGCCTGGGAGCCGGGTGCTTCCTGCTCCTGCTGCAGCCAGTGGAGACAGGAAGAAGAGGATGGAGAAGAGGCAGCCGGCCTCCACAGTTTAGTGTTTTAAAAACAATTTCAATCTGTCCCGCACCCCGCCTTACCACTCCCAATCGGTAGTGGCCGCTACTGGTGTCGAGACAGATTCTTCAAAGCAATGAGAGGCAGAAACAAGGATTTTCTATCCGGAGTTCCTAAAGGTGTAATACCACTGCCGCCTGGAAACGACAAGGCAAACCTGTGTCGAAAAAGCTTATACACATTAAATATCCTTTCTAAGCGCAGCATCTCAGAAGAGGCTGCAGCCCACAGAGATCGAGGCAAATCAACATAAACATTGCTAATTGCACTTCCATACGGCACAATGAAACCCCTTCTCTCTCATATTGGGAAAGGACCCAGAAACTTGCGTACACAAATGTGTAAATCGACAGAACAAAAAGCTTCACACCAGAGCTCAACAGAGTGAAAAGAGAAGCACACACCCACACATTCTCTAATTATAAAGTGATCAGGAATAGCATTACCTTACCATCCTACTCTGGCTATAATGGGCGGTACCAGCTCATGAACCATGACAGCCTGTCACATGTTTCGAATGGTATGACCTGTCACGGAATAGTATGGTATGATATTGCTGTCATTGTGTAGTATGGCCTGCCATTGTATAGTATGGTGTGTTTGTCATATATTATGGTATGGCATGGTATTCTGTTTTACATGTCTGCAACTTTGAGATAAGGTAATATTCTTGCATCAAAATGGGATGGATTCAACCAAACGTAGTGCTAGACCACATTTCCCAGCCCCAGAAGAAGCATTTAAGAAGAGGCAGACCTGTTTATTTACACTGTATTTCTCCTCCTCCACCTACATGCATAGTTGCTGTGATTACTTTTCAGGTTGTGCCAGATTCTTTGCTCCATTAATCTCTTCAGTGGTGATTGTTGCAAGGCAGGACAAATTAGCCTGGGCAAAGAAACAGTTAAACCATTTCCTTCCAACTGTATGGCAAAAAAATCATGCTTCTAACAAAAATGTCTGTATTTTCTGAGGTTGTAATATTGCTTTACTTTCAGCAGTCTGTTCTGTAACCAGGCTTTCCTCTGCAGGAATGCAATGGTATTAAGAGATGTGTTCAGTACTAAACTATTTTAAAATTAACTGCTACTGGACAAACATATACCCCTTACTGCAACAGATGAAACATGGTTCCATGACTTGGCGAGAAGTCGTAGAATGTGAAAAATTTGTCAACGTGAGCAAAAAACAGAAGTTTATATAATTTCCATTTTGGATTTTGGTGCTTCTGTGTAACTATGAGAGTTTGTAGTTTACATGTAACTCAAATTCAGGGAAATGGTGAATGTAACCTCGGTATTATTATTATAAAGAACCGAGTCAGTCCTGCCAGATTAGAATAAACCGTTAACCCAAAAAATCACAAATAAATCTGAGTTGAGTCACTAAGCAAACCTACTACACGAGCTAGAGCAGGGTTGGTACCCAAGTAACACAGCCTACAATACTTAGGGGCATATTATCCAGTAATGCCAATAATGATCGCCATCCCCAAGTTTCGACATTTTTATATTGCATCCTTTCCTGGATAGTTTTCACATTGTTTTCGACGTATTATCAACACGTTGGTAACATGCGATACTGTTGGGAAAGGATGCGCAAACAATCGCTAACCGGCGAGAAGTATTCCTGAGATACCTTTGCTTTGGCGGAAATTGATGCGTTAGCGGCATTTATATTGCTGCTAATGCATCTTTTGACCAATGGAGTGCATGCAAACCCGGGTGGCCGTGTGACAAAATCATCACGTACTGCTGTCCACATGCACAGGACACATAGGGGCATATTATCAAGGGCATTATTGCAGCTTTAGCGGCACTTTTTGCCCAGATTTTTCTGGTTGGGCTCAGTCTAAAAGGGTCTCTATGTACCCCTTGAATATCCACCTCTGTACAATCATTTTGGGTGGCTTGTTTAATCAATTTGACCACAAACTCTTTAAGATTGCTCCTTTCGGCCCCCTCAGGAATCTTGAGCAGATGTATATTATTCCTCCTTTGGGAGCTCTCAATGAACTCTAACTTATCCTGGAAGCCCATTTCTTTTTCTTTTTTCCAACTTATATCATTAGCTGTTTCCTCTGCCTGAGGGACTAACCCCGCTACAGTGGATTCCATTGATGTTGTTCTGGCTGCTAATGAGTCCAATTTATCCTCCATTTTTTCACGTGAGAGCTTGATTTCAGCTTTGTTCCTTTCTAACACCACAAATCTGTTTCTGACTTCCATTGTCAGCATTTGCAGCAGAACTGAAAATGACCGTGAGATGGTCTGGTCTGCGGGGTCCTCCCACTGAACTGCCAGTTGCCCAGGGTCGATTCCACCTAATTGGCTATCTTCAGAGGGATCCATTTCCCCCTGGTTCATCAAGGTGCTCATAACTGTAGTGTTATCTCCTTCCTATGCCATGGTTATTTCCTTTGTACCCTCTCCTTCTGATAATTCCAGCTCACCTTCTAATGGGTGGAACCTGTTTGGACTTTAGATACCTTCAGGGTATACAGGCAGCTTTAGGGCAGTGTTTGGGGAATTGCAGGCTATTAGTCTTAATTTTAAAGTACTGGGTGCAACCTTACAGTAGCTCCTCAGCGAGGGGGTGAGTTTCACTTTCTGTTGATTTTGAAGGGGGCTTTTTATTTTCTTAGATTTTTTCTTTTTAGGAATAACCCATTCCCCTGCTGCTGTTTTATTCTGGGGTGGTGGTGGTTTTATATATTTTTGGCATGATTGAGTCCCCTGTTTTGGAATACTATCTCAGCTACCCCGGTTATTTAGAGGAAACTGGAAGTCAGTGTTAGACTGGTTGAGGCTTGCATTCCTTAGGGTGTATCTGCTTTGTTATTGTTATTGTTAATTTTGATTTGTAGAACTCTTAATACCGGAAGGTAAGCGCTTCAAGAAGAACTGCGGCAGTTCCAGGAAGAGTGATAAACAGTTAGGACCAAGCTTCTGTGAAGAGAATAGTTCTCAGTTTTTTTCTGAAGGGGGAAGGTGTTTTTTATGCATGAAGCTGGTTAGGCAGCCTGTTCCACAGTGTGGGAATGAGGACGGAAAAGGCTCTGCCACCTTTGGTGGTGTATTTGAAGCATGGGCAATTTAGGAGGCCCTCCATGGAGGATCTTAGCGAACGTACTGGGACATATTTATTAAGTCGTTGTTTGATATAGGTAGGTGCTTGACCGTAAAGAGCCTTATGAGCAATGCAGAGGCCCTTAAATTTGGCCCTCTGCTTTATGGGCAGCCAGTGGAGTTGTTGCAGAAGGGGTGATGCTCGCGTGTGCCTAGGTAGTTGGAAAATTATCCTGGCGGCGTCATTCATGACTATCTGAAGTTTGCCCATTAGGGAGTCTAGCAGTCCAATATAGTGCGAGTTGCCATAGTCGAGGCGCGATAAGATCATGGCGGCTACAACCTTTCTCATGGTTGCGAAAGAAAGGATGAGGGAGAGGCTCCTTAATAGCCTGAGTAGGCCCACACAAGTTCAAAACACAGTGGAAACTTGATTGGCCAATAAAAGCTTGGCGTCCACTTGGATGCCCAAAATTTTAACCACTGGGGCTGGGGCTGGAGCATCACCCAGCTCCTGAGGCCAATAGAGGGAGTTCCAAGGATTGTGAACGTCGGTCACGGCCAGGACCTCGGTTTTATCTGGATTAATCTAAAGTGAATTGGCCCTCATCCAGTTAACGGTAAATCGCAACACATCTTTCGCCCGGGACTGGCCTGTGGAGTGTTATCAATTTGCAGAATGATTTGAGTATCGTCCGCATAATTGAAAACTTGGCAGTCCATTCCTGCGAGGGCATTTATCAGAGGTCTGAGGTATATATTGAATAGGAGGGGTGATAGAGCCGACCCCTGTGGGACTCCACAGGGAAGAGGTAAGCCCCCTCTCAGAGACCCGGTCGCCCATCTCAATTCTTTGGGTGTAGTTTGTCAGGAATTAGGTGATCCATTGTATAATGGACCCCCAATCCCAATTATTCTCAATCTTTCCAGGAGTAAGGCGTGGTTGACCATGTCGAACGCTGCTTACAGGTCAAGGGTGACTAGGACTCAGGGCTTATTGTTGTCTGCAGTCATCCTGATCTCATCAAGCACTGATAACATCACTAATTCTCTACTATGGTCTGCCCGGATACCAGCCTGCCTGTTCCCCAGGAGGTGTTGATCCTCCATTAACCTGGATAGAGTTTGCAGGACATATTGCTCTAGGATTTTAGCAAGGAATAGGAGTTGGGAAATGGGTCTGTAATTTTTCACATTAGATATGTCTGTGCCAGTGTTCTTGAGCAGGGGGATAATTCTAGCTTCCTTATAGTGTCTTGGAACCTTTCCGGTCTCCAGACAGAGGTTCAACAGGGTGAGGATTCCTTTCTCAATTTCTGGGAGAGCTAAATTAAAGATCCTAGGGGAGCAGGGGTCTGCAGGTGAGCCAGATTAGATTTGTGTGGCAATGCGTCGTAGGGTTTCGAAGTCAAGAGTTTGAAAGGAGGAGAGCATTTCTACCCTCTTTCCCTGGGAAACCTCCTCTCCATTGTGGAACTGCTTAGATGGGGATTTGTTAATCTAAATCAGGATGTCCCCCTGTGCCTATGCCACTGTTGCCTGTTTCCACCCCACTTCTTCAAAAATCTCCAAAACTCCGCCAGGTTTATCAGTCACGTTGACATCCCCCGCCTTGTCCCCCAGTATTGAACTTACTTCACTGCCTACTCCTACCCCGGCGCCGGTGAATCTCTTCCCTACTGCCTCCATCCTCCGAGGGCTTCCTGGTGGCTCCTGCACCGCAAGCACCGTGTTTGTGCTGCCTCTGCCTCTGCCACCCTGGATGGGGAACCACGCCGTGGCTTTCCATCCTTGACTCACTTCACGAGGCGTGTGGGACTAAAATGGCTCCTAAATCACTTGCCCCCACCTGCGGCAGCCCCCCAGTGGCTGCCACAATTGCAAACTCAGCCCGACCCACCACCTCCATGAAGCAGAAGACCGAGCCGAGGATACAGCCGGACACCCGAGCCCAAGCCTGAACAAGCTCCCTCCAGCCCTTCATATAAGCTCCCTTTCTCCTTTTCCTTTTTTCCACATCGATGTTTAATTTCTTAAAATCGATTACATATCCCACTGTTTATAACAGCCTCATGGAGCAGTCATGGAGCAATCATCCCATTTGTGTGATGCTCATCCAAGTCATCCTGGTTCCTGATTCCTGACTCTCAGAACCTCCGCGACCGGCTACTCGCTGGCCGCCATGTTCTCCGCCGGTTACTTTCTGTTGTTAACCACTTAAGATCGACCTCATGTAATGTTTTTGCTTCGGTCTTTGCTATTGAAGCTTGATTTGGTTTCCACATTCTCTATTCAAATCCTTGAAATATGCAAACCTTATTCCTTAACTCATGAAACATTTTTTACAATTCCTTTTATTTCTTTTCCTCCCTTGCTTGTCTCTCATATCAGCTTGTAAGTATGCTGTTTTCCCGATTCAGATCTATTCTTTATTTTTATGTTCACATCTTATTTAGCCTCAACAGTTCGTTTCATGTGTCATCTTACTTATTTCGTGTTCATTGGCTGCTCTGTATCTATCCAGTTTCACTGTTTCTGCATCATTTTTAAATGTAGCAACGTTTTTATTCCTATGTATCTTGTTTATAAGCTTGGTCTGTGGCAACCAATCTACAGTAAATGACTTCTGAATTGTCATTGTGGTCCCTCTTGTTCCATGTCCTTTCACTTTTAGCCCCTAAGATGTGGAATTAGTTACCAACTGTCATGTCACTTTCTTTATCCATTGTGTTTTCAAGAGGCATCTTAAAATCATATTCTTATCATATTCTTAATTCAGCATTTTCCAGGCTAATTCCATGTAATTGTACACCTGTGTGGTGTTTCCTTATGCTACTGTGCTCATATTCATATTTTGGGGGGGACATTTTCATAATTTGTACTGTTTGATTTTTGTACTTTCTATAAAACATTATAGCTTTAATAACTAAATAACTAGAAACATAGTTCTCAATTTTATTTTACTATGAACACAGAATATTAGAAGTCCACAGCTGACAAGGCAATGGCTGTTGACGGTGTGTGCAGGTCTGTGTACAGATTGCCTGTAGAAATGCAAGAAGGCAGATACTGCTGGAGAATTGTCTGACCGCATGAACACTTGACTGAATTTAAGCATTACACACTGCCTCCTGAGTAAATATATACACCATAAATATAGTAGTGTTGCTGTAATGTGACAGGAGCAAATTAGCAAGAGCAAGAGTGAACTTTCAGGCAAAGATTAATTAAGTGGCAAGGTGGATCCATCTTGTAGGAAGACTTTTAAATTTTTTGGTGCTGCAGTAGTTCCTTCAGAACAGATTGCAGCTGTAGTAGAGTGGCTGCATGTGGTGGTGCGTATAGTTCTCCTTCTGAGGACCTCAAGGTGGTTCATATTACATCTCGTGGTTAGGTCATTAGAACGTATAATAAAGTCTTTCCAGCTTGCAGTGAGACAGATGAATCGTGGTGAGATAGGTTCCGCTTATGATGAGGCAGTTGCATCTTGTGTTGTAAATGTTGCATCTCGTTGCAAGACAGTTGCATAATCTGGTGGGATATTGTGGTAAGGAGACTGGTGTAGAGAGATGTTTCAGCTTGTGATTAGATGGTTGTATCTTCACTTATATCTTCTCATATGATGTTTGCAGGGTGTGATATGGCTATTGTAGTTGTAGTAGAAGCAGCTTGTGGTGGAACAGTTGCATTTGTGACAAAGCAGTTACATATGTGACTGCACAGTTGCATATTTTGACTGGGGAGTTGCATCTTGTGGTGGGACTGTTGCATCTTCTGATACAGAAGTTGAATTGGCCATACCCATTTCAATGCATTAAACGCTTTGACTAGGACATGCTAGAAAGCAGACTTGTATCAGTTAGACAATACAGCCAACAACAAGATGTGGGTGAGTAAACACGTATTATTAATTGGTATCATCTTGCAAAAAATATTATAATAGCAAAACCTTCATTGGTTGGCAACACAAACCATTAATGGTAGCCGTAAGCAAATGTTTGGCATGGTATAGAACCAGAAGTCCTTTTTCAGATTATCATCTGCTATAAAATACTGCCCCGTTGGAGTGAATATTGCATAATCAATATCAGCTAGGTAATATTTGTGCAAATTATGTTTAGGACACACAATATTCATTACGGATGAATATTTCTGTACGTAACATTCTGACATACTACTCAATGGCATCCTACTTATAGTCCTTGCTTACAAGAAGAAAGGCTGGAAGTAAAACAGGCACAGTGACTGCTAGCATTGCTCCTTTTAAGCAATGAGAATAAGTACAAAGTGAGTGTTTATGCACCGCTTGCAGGTTTTCAAAACACATAAAATAAAAAGCATATACAATGCAAATAGCTCAAACTCTCACAAATTCGAGACCTATTGCACTGCAAATGGTTGTTTTATGTTCTTACCAGTGCCAATGAGAAACATATTTCTAAATATCTGGGCAAAATTCAATTGGACTGGATTTCCATCATGGATACGCGGCAGACAAATGCTATTTCGGACCGTGCTGAACTAGATATATCCGTCCAGAAGGTGTGTATATCTGGACATAAGCACTGTAGGGAGTAAGGCTCCAAAGCAAAACCAAAGGGGATGATGGACGGAGTGTTGAACATTGCAAGCACTCACCCCGGTCATTTGATCTGGGTTTAATCCATCATCATTCTTTAGCTCACTCCACCACCCCAGTTCAGACATGGCCATATGCAAATCAGTCTGACCCTGTGCCTCATGGGAACATCTCAGCCCGAACTGCCAAGCCATGTCTTCCCTGGACTGGGAACCGGTTTCTGACTAATCAGCCGTCATCAGCCAGGCTAACTTGAATCCAGTGGCAAAGTGAGCAAGGGACAAGGGAGTAAGGATCCATTCACAGCCCTGCACCTCAAACCTCTCTAAGCCATTCACTGTCTCCCTTCCATTTTTCTTTGAGTTTCACCGATGTGTCACAGTGCATTATGTATTTTTTGTAGGTACTAAATACAGCAGGAGAACATTAATTGTGATGGAGATTAGCAAAGAACTTTCCTGTGGAAACTATGAGTCTTCAGCACTTTCCTAAGCCAGCTCCATATCTTTGGAGCATACATTTACCTTCTGCTGCCTGACTCACATCCAAACATGGATGAATAACACGCTTCATCTGCAGATATTAAATCCGGTTCATATTAATGATATATTCCTTTCCTGTACTTCAAATGACACTGCCTAACCATTTAATTAACACATCTTCCATTGACAGATCCATTGCAAATAGTTCACCCCGGGATCAAGCTACTTGCCCATAGAAAAAAAAAACAGTATGTTTGTGTTCCTCTATTCTATCATCCCCAAGGTACTATGTGAGGTTTCTGCTATCCTTCGTATAAACTCCATGTCACAGTCCCAGCAGCCATTCTGATACATGACCACAAGCCAGGGAAGTAGCCAGAAATTGAAATACCCCCAACTTTGAACCATACAAGAAATAGTACTGAGTGAACTAGTGATGAGAGTGAGCACTGCAATCAGTCAGCGGGGATTACCATCTTCTTCATCATCATATCCCTATATTTCAGCTCATAAAAACACATAAAAGGCAACAGCATACAATCATATATAATTAAAACATATGTAATCAAATACATATATTTATATTAAAAAAGATAAAAATAGATACAAAGTATCTAATACAGCCTTCAGCCGTCTCAACTCTGGAATATCAATATTTGAGGATTACACTAAGAAGAACCATCATCTTTTCTTAACCGTGGACTTTTGTAGACCTCACATGCCATACAGCTGATGGAAATTTGCCAACTGAGAAAACAACAGGGCCACTGGTGTTTGTTCTATAATTTCTCAGTGCTGTGTGAAGGTTCCTAAAGCTCATCAGTTTGCAGAGTGGTTTAATCCAATGGAAATGTTGCTTTTTGTAAGTTGTACAAAAGAATAAAACATGCTTGCTAGACTCTACAGTCTTACATCCCATTGGACAATGTTAGATCTATTTGTCTCCTTTTTACAGTGGCAAGTACAAGTTGCTAATGGTAAGGTTCCAAGTCCAAACCTGACAAAAAGTGCTCGTACAGATGGTTTGTTTATCATATCTAGGTACATGTTAAACTTAAACGCACATTTAATTGATAGAAAATCATCTGTCAAACTGCCCAAGGCTATCCATGAGATTTTCACACCCCACACAAAATTCCAATGGGCCAATTTAAGTTTTTCAACAGCAATGCATGGGAGTTCTAGGGGTTTGACCAAAAATCCTCTCGACTTAGCTTGAATAACTAATTCTTTATGCGGGAACACCAAGGGATCCTAGCCGCATATGGGTTGCCTTTATATAGCACTTGCTACCCTTGATGGTGTGTTGAAGTGCTTTTTTTGGCAAATAGCATGCTACTTCGAAACCCATAAAGGATTAGTGGTGAATTAGTATAGTGAAATATGAAAGTAATTTGAGTGGTGATTAGTCAGTTATTTGGACTGAGAAGGATAGTGGAGGGATAAAAGGGGGAAAAGGTTTGCATTTAAATAGCGCGTGCTACCCCAATGGGATGTTGAAGTGCATTTTTGGTGAGTAGTGCACTAGTCCGGAACCCATAAAGGATTAGTGGGGAATTAGTATAGTGAAATATGAAATTAATTTCAGTGGTGGAAATGTTAGTCAATTATTTGGATTGAGAAGGATAGTAGAGGGATAGAAGAGGGAAGGATTTAGAAATATATATATATATATATATATATATATATATATATATATATATATATATATATCAAAACAAATCCCTTTCAGGCATAGAGTGACGCATAATGAGCTGCTTTCCACCTAAACTGAGACCTACCCAGAGTTCTCTCCTTCTTTTTTGCATATATATATATATATATATATATATATATATATATATATATATATATATATATATATATATATATATATATATATATATATCACTGAAAAAACCATAGGTTATAGACCATATATAGTTAGGAATTAGCATTTAAAAAACCTTATTTTACTCACACAAAACCATTGAAATTCCATATATAGTTAGTTGTACTAACTATATATATCGCGCACCCGCAATCCACTGCTGATGATGTCACATATTACATCATTCATGACATGGTCAGTGACATCACTGATGACATCACTGATGACATCTCAAATGACATCACTGATGACATCACTGATGACATCACTGATGATAACATCCAGTGACTGTATGTTTCTGTAAAGTTAAAATATGTCTTATATATTGAAGAATGAGTGGATGTATAAGTGTCTGGATGATGTATTTAGTAGGTGCATGACTGACTGTATAAGTGAGGGATTAAATGTGTCTCACTGAGTGCATGGGTTAGTGACTAAACTGTTTTAAATTGTGCACCATTGTGTCTGTTGTTTTGTAATCTGATGCAATTGTTGATCATTAGCTATATAACTAACTATATGGGTTATTGATTAGTTGGCCAAGTATTTGTATGGGAGACTGAGTGTGTGTGTGGGTGTCTGGGAGGTGAATGACTCTGTGCATAGATGTGTGAGCAGTTGATTCACTAGATGTATGGCTTCAAAAGTGCATGTGGAAACAGCTGTATGGGCGGTTTACTGTGTGCATGAGTGTATTGGTGAGTGAATGGATATCTCAGTGCTACATGTCAAAGTAAGTACATATGTAAAACACAGTACATGTGGTAGTTGACATATATAAATAACTGTGCATAAGAGCCAGTGAATGTGTGAGTGGCTGTATGGATTATTGTGAACTTGTATCAGGGATTGTATAACAGAGTAAATATGTGTTATTATATGTTTCAATAAGTAAGGTGTGTTTAACTATATATTTGAGGAAATGGAGGTGTGATTGATTCTTTGCAAGACTGTGAGTGTCTGTTTACACTGAGTGTATCTAAGGTTATATTAGAGTCTGAAGAGGTTCATCGTATCATCACATGAATGATGTCATGAGTAATGTCAAATGAGATGTCATCAGTGATGTCATCAGTGATGTCATTTGAGATGTCATCAGTGATGTCATCAGTGATGTCACTGACCATGTCATGAATGATGTAATATGTGACATCATCAGCAGTGGATTGCGGGTGCGCGATATATATAGTTAGTACAACTAACTATATATGGAATTTCAATGGTTTTGTGTGAGTAAAATAAGGTTTTTTAAATGCTAATTCCTAACTATATATGGTCTATAACCTATGGTTTTTTCAGTGAATTTTCAAGGTTTTGTAAATGCTAATTCCTAACTATATATGGTCTATAACCTATGGTTTTTTTCAGTGAATTTCATTGTTTTTTTAAAAGCTAATATCTGTAGCTGTAAAATGTATTCTTCTTTAAATCCAAACATATATTTTATATGTTTATTAATAATTTTTTTTTTAATACTTTTTTTTTGTAAGCTCCCGGGGCGCGTACTAATACGCGTCCCGGAAGCGCTATTGCCGCGAACGAAAACAACATCGTGACGTATCGCGTAGCCGCCACGCCTTGCGTCATAAGACACGTATCGCGTAGCCGCGAGATGCGTCTTATGACGCACCGCGTAAGCGCACCCGGAAGCGCATACGATCGCGCAACGTAAGCGCCCCGATGCGCTTACGATACACGCCCGGGGCGCGCCCCGGGGCGCGTAGCGTAAGCGCGTCAAACCATGTGACTTTAAAATAACACTTTTCATTGGTTCAGAACTTTTTTTTTCCAAATTGTGTGAAACCCACCCATTTCTCTCACTATTGCTTTGTACTTGGAGAGAGCAAGAGCTGTTCTGTCTACTCTATCTCCTACTTTTCTGATCTCCAGCAATGGCTGCAAGAGAGTCATCCAGCAGTGATTCAGATGGATTTTTAGATGAGGACCCTCCTCAGCAAAAGAAAAAAACCCATTTCATCTGGAAATTTTACGACATCCCTGAAGGACAGAAAAAAGTCAACGCTCCCAAAGTAACCTGCAAAATATGTGGGAGTAGTTTATCCAGAGGCAATCCTCTGAAAAAATATAGTTTTGGGAATGCTAATTTGATCAGGCATGTGAAAAGAAGACACCCTAACAACTTTGCCAGGGAGAGTGTCAGAGAGCTGGCACGGAATGTACCAACAGATGGCGGCAGCACCTCCACTGGTGGAGCAACACCTTCGGGACCACCCCGTGGAAGAATAGTCCCTAACATTCAGCCGGTGTTTGCAGGCATCAAATTTTTGTGCACGGAGTGTGACGAACTGCTCTGCTATGGGGAGCAGAGTGTTGAACTCATTGCCCTAAAGAAACAGCAACACCGCTGCTCTGCCAGTCCCTAAATTTTCCAATTTTTTTGCTCCTGTTGAGCAGTTTTGCAATCCCTGTTTTTGTTTTTCCCTTGACAAAAATCCCAAAAAAATATAAAATTGTTTTAAAAAGTCTAAAAAAAATATAAAACAACAAAAACAAAAAAAAATATATAAAACAACAAAATCAAAAAAAAAGTTCTTTTCAGAACTACCTCCAATTTATAAAAAGAAGCTTTTTTTTTTTTTAAAAAGTCTGTCATTTTTAATCTCCATGGTACGCTCCCCCGTAAGCTCCCCGGTGCGCGTACCGGGCACTCCCCCCCGCGAGAATCGATTTATTTTTAATTTTTTTTTCACCCGCGGGAGCCTTTTATGGCCCCCACATCAAAAGTAGGGGGTCAGGGGGGTGTACCCTGCCCCCTTTTGCTCATTTCCCCCCTTTGATTCTTGCCACCTCTTGTGTCTCAATCCCACCGAGACACAAGATGGCGGCCGCTGCGGACTGTTTCAAATGTTTACAGACACCCGAGAACCAATCAGCTTGCCGTGCGCAAGTCGCGTGGCGCGCCTGAAGCGCTCCCCGGTACGCGTACCCGGCGCGGCTCTAGATATATATCTTTTTTTAAACCTAATTTACTCAAAATTCACAGGACCACATATCTTGAGACCTAGCAAAGGCACATCGGGCAAACAATATCTACAATTTTGCCAAGTTTCGTGTAAATCCATTCAGCCGTTCGGGCTAAAAGTGAGGCCAACCGCCCTATGGAAAACTCAATGTTAAAAACACGTTTTGGGACCCCCCTTTTTTCTCGGCCCCCCCTTGACGAAACCCCCCCAAATTTTCGGGAGCTGCTCAGAAACAAAATGTTCCATTTTCCTGAAAATGTCAGCCAATTCCGTCCACAAACGCCAAAGTTATTAGACATAGAATTTTCAAAAATCCCATAGAGAAAAAATCCTAACTATATATACCTACTGGCGACCGCCAGTAGGTAATATATATATATATATTATCCACCAAAAAAAGAATTATTGTCCGCACTCGCTCAATTCGAAAAATTGGATTTATTTAGACAGAGACTTCAGATAGCCCCCTTCATACTGCCTTGAGAGTGCGCTTTTAATGGAGGGCAAACTTTGTTCCATGTTGAACGGTAGCACCACCACCAAAGAACTATGTGGGACCGGAGGTTTTGAATTCTTCAGAGCTTCACCCCGGCATGACGGGACCAGAAATATGCAGATTGCATTTATCATTGAGAGGCCCACAGGAGGGCTTTTAAAATAATTACAAACTGTAATGGTTTTGGCACACAACCCACTGGAGGGTAAACATGTTTTACACTGGACCACGAACTTCAGCATGCATTGGGAGAATGAAACACTGGAGAGGTCCACCGAAGGGCAATCAATTAATTAGCATGCAGTCAAGAGTGAAGTCCTGACGTGCTGCCAGAACTATACAGAAATGCCTGTGAACAAGAGCGATGACGCTTGAAACGCGTAAGGCGAAGGAAATCTATTTTAGATGCTGAATGCTGTTAGCAAAATAAAACACTCTGCTGAGTTAAAATGCGTTGTGAGTGCGCTTTTAAAGAGGGCAAACCTTGTTTGATGTTCGACGGCAGCCCAGCCGTGAAAGCCAGCACCACCACCAAGAGAATCAAGTGGGCCTGGAGGCCTTGAACCTTTCAGAGCTTTATTACGGTACAGCAGAACTAAAGACTCTGCTGAGTCATACTGCCTTGAGAGTGCACTTTTAATGAAGGGCAAACTTTGTTCCATGTTTAACGGTAGCCCAGCCGTGAAAGCCAGCACCACCACCAAAGAACTATGTGGGACCGGAGGTTTTAAATTCTTCTGAGCTTCACCACGGTATGACAGGACCAGAAATATGCAAATCGCATTTATCATTGAGAGGCCCACAGGAGGGCTTTTAAAATAATTACAAACTGTAATGGTTTTGGCACACAACCCACTGGAGGGTAAAAATGTTTTACCCTGGACTACGAACTCCAGCATGCATTGGGAGAATGAAACACTGGAGAGGCCCACCGGAGGGCAATCAAATAGGGGTCGATTAGGATTGCGGTGAATCTGCATCCTCCGGGCCGGCGGAAGCCACCGCCGGCACGGAGGATGCGGATTCACCGCTGCGGCACATGAAAAGACCCCCTGCCACAATAGGATGGCTGGGGGGTCATCGACAGACGGGAAGACCGTCCGTCGCCTTTCCGCCGCGGTTGCCTTCTGACCGTGGCGGAAAAGCTCTAATATGGTGGCGGTGTCTATCAGACACCGCCAGCCATATTAGGATGTGTGTCAAGACATGCCTTTCCGTGGCGGCATGAAAGTCATACAGTCTTTGCTTTGGGGGCCCGTTGCGGTCCCCCAGGGTGAAGGGTGGGTGGGGCGTGCACATGGGGGGTACCTATGGTACCCCCCTGCATTTGCATGCACAAAGCGGCAGGCACCGCGCGGTGCCTGCCGCTTTGTGCATGCAAATGCAAAGCATGCATTTTTTACCTTGCGGTTGGTGCTGCTTCAAGCAGCACCCGCCGCAAGGTTAAAGATACGGGTTGTGACCGCCAGAGTGGTGGTCACATCCTAATTGCACCGGAGGGACCGCCGCTGCCCCTGTGTACGGTCCCTCCACCTCGGGGGTGGCGGACGGACGCAGGTCCGTCCGCCATCCTAATAGGCCCGTTAATAAGCATGCAGTCGAGAGTGAAGTCCTGACCTGCTGCCAGAACTATACAGAAATGCCTGTGAACAAGAGCGATAATGCTTGAAACGCGTAAGGCGAAGGAAATCTATTTTAGATGCTGTATGCTGTTTGCAAAATAAAACACTCTGCTGAGTTAAACTGCCTTGTGAGTGCGCTTTTAAAGAGGGCAAACCTTGTTTGATGTTTGACGGCAGCCCAGCCGTGAAAGCCAGCACCACCACCAAGAGAATATAGTGGGACCGGAGGCCTTGAACCTTTCAGAGCTTTATTACGGCACGGCAGAACTAAAGACTCTGCTGAGTCATACTGCCTTGAGAGTGCGCTTTTAATGAAGGGCAAACTTTGTTCCATATATATATATATTTTATGCATAAATGTTCTGCTGGCGTATAAGACCCACCATTGGGCCCCTGTAGCAGTCGTTACCTAAATCCCTGGGAGATGCTTCATATCGGGGACAGCATGCAGTTCCCCCCATGTCCCCCTTGGGTTCCAGGGGTGTTGCGTTCCCGGCGGCGCGGCAGCCACCTGTTACATTCTGCTCCTGCTTGTACCGAAAAGTTGGGAAGCACTCGAACATCACCCACAGACTTCAAGCATAAGTCTTTATTTAAACGGGTATGGCACCTTCTGCTCCAGAATCCTTTAGCAGTCATGAGCCCACTGCCGACGCATTTCGAATAATCTTCTTCCAGGGCTTGTGGTCAAATGAATAGTGCAACACTCGGTCACAGCCTCCCCCTTTATTACACTTGATTGCGCGCCCATGATTGGCAGCTCTGGATGAGTGCTGCGCAGTGTTTCTTGGGAATAGCAGTGCTGAGAAATTTTATGCATAAATGTTCTGCTGGTGTATAAGACCCACCATTGGGCCCCTGTAGCAGTCGTTACCTACATCCCTGGGAGATGCTCCCTATCGGGGACAACATGCAGTTCCCCCATGTCCCCCTGGGGTTCCCCTATATATTTCTTGTTGTTGTGTTTTCTTGTTTGTTTGTTTTGGAGCTCATAGTAGTAGGAGGAGGCTTGAGATGAGTAAAAGGGACGTGGAAGGGGAAGAGTCAGAAGAAAGGGTTTAGAAAGGCTTGCTTTGGGGGATCAGAATAGTAAAAGAGGTATGAGATGATGCAAGGAGGAGGAGAGTAAGGTTGGGTCTAGAAAGGGATCATAGTAGTGGTATGGGGTTTGGGATGAATGAGAGAGTGAAGTGAGAGGAGATATTGATGGAGGTATAGGGTGACAAATAGGGTAGTGCATTGGAAAGGGATGTATGACGTTACAACGCATACTTTTACCAGGCATACCTTTACAACGCGGTTTTTACCACGCATACCTTTACAACGCATAGCGCTTAGAGGTTCTGGATAGTGGTAAGTATAATTTTCTATTCCAACTCCAGTCCCTGTGGACACTAGGGAAGGTGTTGGATAGAAAATTAAACTTATTTCCTATGCTAGAGTGCCCCCCAGCGCAATGCGTTATAATGGTTTGCGTTGTAATGCCAGCGTTGTAATGGTATTGCGTGGTAAAAAATGCGTGGTAAAGGTTGTATACCATTGGAAAGAGTAGTAAAAGGAGGATTGAGATGAGTCAGAGAGTTGAGGTAAGGATAAATTGAGAGCAGTATAGGGTGAAAATTAGGGTGGTGCATTGGATATGCTGACTAAGAAGAAAAGTAATAAATATATAGATCCATAAGTACATGGTAGCTATATAGATGCATTAAGGAAGGTAGTATATGTAGAGTAAAGATGCATTAAATAAACTCTGGCTTTCAAATGTTCAATAAATCAATAGTGGGGGTAGGGGACATACAAGGACAAAGAGGGAGGGGTGGAAGGGAGTGGGCATGCAAGGATAAGGTGAGAGGGAGGGGGCATGCAAGGACAGAGCGGAAGGAAGGGAGCATGCAAGGACAAAGAGGGATAGGGCAAGTAACAAGATCAGGTGGCAAATGGAAGGGACGAGGAGGGATAGAGAGAGCCTTAAAACCCATAGAGTCTGATTAAAAAAATAAATAAATGTACCTCTGCATGCCGGCGACCAGTGGAAGGACACTGGCCGCAGGCAGAAAAATGAACTTCATCCAAGCTCCATCAAAGACCGGAAAAACTGCTGGTTCCTAGTAGGTGCATTTGATGAGCAAGTACAACATATGAAGGATAGGGGCTTTCTAGGTCACAGGGGTAGGTGTAAGAGTGCCTCATCTACCAATTATATGGGTTCAGATATTTCATTATACTCCGAAAGACAGAAGTTGGACACAGACAATCCCCATAAATAAAACAAGACCAAAACAACAGAAATCCGTAGATCCAGAGATATGCATTTTTATAGATTTTTCAGAGAATAGCTCTAAAAAGCACAAAGCGCGAACTGTGCACATCTGGTCGCACCAGACCAGGACAAAATCACAAGCTCAGGCTGACCACAATGGAGTGCAGACCAGCTATAGGGACCCAGTTAGGACCCCTGAACAAAGTACCTTAAATCTTGTGTTTCGAAAAGTTTCTAGGATCCGTGTCAAAGATGCATTGTGGAGCCCAGGCACTGTATTGGTTTTGAAATGTGGTGAGGCTGTGATGAGTCATTGAGAATCTTGTCAGTGGGGCTTGCGATACAAAGTCTGGCGTTAGAGATGTGCTGCACAGCCAGGGCGATGTGTCTGTTCCAAAAAGCTGCGAGTCTGCGATGGAGAGCCCAGCATCATCATTGAGGCTGCCAAGTGCAAAGAATGCGAGGGTCTGCACTGAGGATGCATCGCTGAGTGGCAGTTCAGATAGGCTGCAATATGATGCATGTCTTTTTGACTGGTCCATTCCACGCAGCAGCTGCGATGCTTCACCCAGATAA
Source organism: Lissotriton helveticus (assembly GCF_964261635.1). Taxonomy (NCBI): domain Eukaryota; kingdom Metazoa; phylum Chordata; class Amphibia; order Caudata; family Salamandridae; genus Lissotriton; species Lissotriton helveticus. The sequence goes on along the minus strand of NC_136062.1, from coordinate 51,800,325 downwards.
CTCGTGCAGCCTGGCAGATTTACAGACACTAGTGGCACAGTGCAGCGTAACACTACGGCTGCCGCCCATTGTAGTGTTACGTTGCACTAGCACTAGTCCAGTTATGGGTGACAGTAGCGCCATTGTGCCAAAAACAGTCTGACGCAGGCAGCTACTGAGCGGTAGTAGTAGCCTTCTGTCATTGGTATCCGAGCGCTATGTTACCAATACTACCAATGAGAGCCTTGTCACTACAAGGTGACTCCTGAGTTGGACCGATCATGGCCTGCCCTGCCCCAGCCCCAGCATAGTGTGTACTGCATTTAATCACATCAGAAAAACAGAGGAGTTAATGAGAATAGCAGTGGTTGTGTCATGCACAACGCTACAGTAGCACTAACAGACCCTGTCCACAGTTACTCACTGGCTCTTGCTCATAGGTGCTTTTTGGCACCCGACCGACCTGCTGGCTACTGGATTCAATCTTCCAGGCTGCTGTATGTCATAGTTTGCTGCCTCATACATTTGTTTAATCAGTTATAGACAAACAGGGTAAAGAATTAAAAAAAGTTAAACAAGGAGGCTAGAGCAGGATAAAACACTCAGGGGGAGAAGTAGGAAAAAGGAATAAAAAATAAGGCAAAAGCAGGAAAAAGCTGTAGACAAGCAGGGAAAGAGGAAGGAAAAAGCAGTAGAAAGTGGTTCAAAATCAGGTGAAAGTACTCAGAAAATCAGGGGGAGAGGGAGTAGAAAGCAGTAAAAAACTGGGCAAAAACATGAGAAAGCACACAGAAAAAAGGGAGAGATGAAGGAGGAAGCAGCAATTCTTCCCCCAAGTAGCAGTGCGCCAGGAGGCATGTTTGCAGAGTGGAGGAGAATTAAGGCGTGGCCTCTGGCCTGCTCTCAGGAATCCTGCTATGTCAGACTTACAGGAGGTAACAGAAGTGGTTACTGGCCACTAAGGTCCCTCACGAGTAAAGTGGACTTCATCCCCCAACCAGTAGTACACCACAAGTGGAGCAGTGTTTACAGAGTGGTGGAAAAAGGGGACATGGCCTTCAAATACCTGTTAGCAATCCTGCTGTATGTGACTTATTGGAGGTAACAGGAGAGGTAGTTGGCCCTCAAGGACGTCCATGGGTCCTCCGGCATTCCAGTCAATTAGCACCAGCGAGGTGGCAGTACCCGGGGGCTGCGTGGGGGGGCTGAACCCCCACACAAAAATATTTAATATAATCCCAGGGAGGTGGCGGTCCCTGGGGCAGATGGGGGACATGTGGCCCCCACATTTATGTGAACTAACCCTGGGGAGGTGGCAGTCCCCAGGGCTGCATGGGGGCATGGCACCCCCTGCATTTCCTTTGTGTTCAGCCTCGGGGAGGTGGCGGTCGCAGGGAGGTGCAGGAAGCAAAGCATCGTTGTTTAACATTTTTTAGCAGGATTTGCGGATTCCCACTGAATTCTTTTTTGGTTTTTTTTAAAATGCTTTTTTGGCCTTTGGGGGTCCCTGTCGGGCCCCTCCAAAAGGCCTAGGGAGTCAGGGTGTTTCCTAGTTTTTCGTTTTTCTTGTGGCTTGGTTCAATTAAGTCACAACATGGCTGCCAACACTTCTTGGTTTGAAGTGTTGGCAGCCAATCAGATCTCAGGCACAAGATCAGGAGGGGTCGTGGATCCATCATGGCCTCAGTTGTATATGTGAGAAATCTTTACATTTCTCACCAACAACTGAACCGATTTACACTATTTAACTAAAAGAGTGCTTTCTGGACCAATAACTACCTTTTTGCCATATTTGGTGTAATTACGCTCAGCAGTTTGGGCTGTAGCCGTGTCTAAAGTTTCCTTTGGAAATTAACATGAAGGAAAAGCATTTTGAGACCCCCTTTTTCTTGGCCCGGCTTCACATGTCATGCCAAAACTCTCAAGTCAGCAGCTGAAGTGAGTGGTGAATTTGTTTTGAAAGTTTCGTGAAGATTCAGCAAGTGACGTCAAAGTTATTGGCACATGGAAAACTGCTTTTTTTATAGAAATCAGGTCGTAACTATAAGTACATACTGGCGACTGCCAGTAGGTTTTATATATGTGTGTATATGTATATATATGTATATATATTACCTACTGGCGGTCGCCAGTAGGTAGTTATAGTTAGGACCTAGTTACCGTAGGAAATTCCGAACATTCTATTGGAAATAACTTTGGCGCCGATTCATGGATCTGCCTGTAATTTTCCTTAAATTTGCCTTGCAGCACTCCGCTTGGTCCCTGATAGTTTCGGGGGGATTCGTGAAGTGGGAGCTGAGAAAAAAGGGGGGTCCCAAAACATGTTTTCCCCATGTTAATTTCCATAGGACGGTCTGACACGGAATTACGCGAAACTTTCAGGCGTAAGATTTTGACGCAACGGCGTCCTAAAAGTGACGCAGTGAAATCTCATAGATTTCACTGCGTCACTTCTACGACCCTTCCTTGCGTCAATACACCCCCTTTGCATACATTATACCTGGCGCAGGTATAATGTGGCGCAAGGGTTTACAAAGTGAGGCATCTACCTATATGCGTCACTTTGTAAATATGGCTCAACAAGGTGCATTTTTTACACCACTGGTGCGTCACAAAAAGTGACGCACCGGCGGCGTAAAAGTCACGAATGGCCTCATAAATGAGGCCCTCAGTCTTCTACTCTCACTTTTTCTTTCACTTTCTCTGTCTCTTCACTCCCTTACTCACCTTGTCTCACACTCACTTGTTTTTATCCAGTCTGTATCTCCACTCTTTCCTAAACATCACTGCTCTTTTCTTACCCTTCCACACCCCCGTTCCTTTACTACATTTTCTTCACATATCCTCATTCCCCATGTTCACTCTCCTTCTCCTCACTCTCCTTCCCCACACTCACCTTCTTTCAGTCCCCCTACTTCACTTCCCTTCCCCTCTCGTCCCTTTCTTTGCTTTCCTCTCTCACTGCACTCCACTTCAGTTATTCTTTTACTCTTTTTCATTTTTGTAAGAATACAGCTCTTTATCGAGAATTGGAGGTAGTTCTAAAAAGAACTTTTTTTTTCTTCTTTTTTTCGTTTTTTTCTCAACAAAAACAAAAACAGGGAATGGCAAACTGCTCAACAGGAGCAAAAAAAAAAAATAATTAGGGCTGGGGACGGCAGCGGTGGTTCTCTATTGTTCGAACAATGTTCATAATACTTTGTTCACCATAACAAAGTAGTACATCACAATGTTTGCATTTGATTGTGGCGTCATTAAAAACAGGCTGAATATTTGGGATCAGCTGTTCTGGTCGCCCCCTCACCGATGCAGTTGCTCCTCCAGTTGAAGTAGAAGCACCATCCCTTGGAGCCTCTCGTGCCAGAGCCCTGACACTCTCCCGTGCATAGTTCTGGGGGTGCCTCCTCTGGACGTGCCGAATCATGGTTGAATTACCAAAACTGTACTTCCTTCTGGGGTCTCCTCGGGAAAATACAGTTTGGCAGATTTTACATTCAACTTTTGGTGCATTTACTTTTTTAACTCCCTCAGGTATAGAATTTTTTTTCCAAATAAAATGTTCTTTCACCTTGGGCTGAGGAGGCTCTTCATCAATGAAACCATCTGACTCCTCACTGCTGCTGGATGCTCTGGCAGCCATTCTATCCACAAATTGTTAGCACAGAAAAAAAGAGGTCTTGCTCTCACTAAAGTGAAAGAAGAAGTGAAGGAAAAGGGTGGGGTTTTCATTAGTTGTAAAAAAAAACTGTTAACAACCAATGAAAAGAGTTATTTTAAGGTCACATGACTTGACACGCTTACGCTGCGCGCACCGGAGCGCTTCCGGGGGCGCTTACGCGGCGCGAACGTAGGTGCTTCCGGGGGCGCTTACGCGGCGTGCCTGAGTGACGTTTTGGTAGCTTTACGGAAATGCAAAATCATTTTCATTCGGAAAATCAAAAATACTGCTTTTATAAGTATGGTACTGAATGTCTTGCACTATTATTTAGTTTTCATACATATTTTTTTTTACGAACACAGAAATAGCGCTCTCGCTGCGCTCTAAGGAGAGCTTACCGGTGCGCGCACCCTGAGCACTCCAAGACAAAATGATACGGGTAAGCTTACCGGTGTGCGCACCCTGAGTGCACCTGGAAAAAATGATTAAAAAAAAGAAAAATACAGTGAACAAATACTTAAAAAAAATAATAATAATTATAATTAATAGTTATAAAAAACAGCTAATAAAAAAAATCGTAGGTTACAAATTCGATATACAAAGGAATTAACTTTTTAAAAAACTATGAAATTCACTGAAAAAACCATAGGTTTCACAAACGTTATAGTTAGGAATTAGCATTTAAAAAACCTTTGAATATCACTGAAAAAACCATAGGTTTCACAATCGTTATAGTTAGGAATTAGCATTTAAAAAACCTTTGAAATTCACTGAAAAAACCATAGGTTTCACACCAGTTATAGTTAGCTGAACATTTGTAGTGTAGTTCCTATTATCCCAATAGGCTCTGCGCATTGGAATAATACCTTCAATAGTAAAGGCCTAGACCAGACGTTAACTAGGTCTACTACTGACGATATTAGACTTAAAGTTTTGGGTTTGCCAGCTAGCTCAGAGTTCACTAGAAACTTTCTCGAATGTTCAGGAAGGAATTAACTTCCCTGATTAGACAAGAAGGGATTTAGTTTCTGACAACCATAGAACATGACAACTTTGCTCTCCCCTAATCAAGAGTGTATCTCGAGAGTCGTGTGAACAAAAGGCAATTTATTTTACTCAGTCAGTACGTGCATTCTTAGTCTCATCAGAATGTAGAGAAAAGGAAGAGACGGGCGTGTTCAATAAAAAGGTGTTATTTATTGTTCAGTCTCTTTTCTCATACAAGAGAAATGGATTGATATTATTGCAATACTTATAGTTAAGTAAAGTGCATACATTAAAAGCAGAAGTATAAAATAATACTGTAAAAACATTGATATGGTTTCTAAGCCATAAGATGTTTTAAAATGAATAAAATATATTATATACACATATACATTTGACTAAACGTACTCAACTGGTGTTTCTAAATACGCCTACCCCGTGTACCTGACCTAAGCCTAATACGTGGGCGGGAATAGAAAGTTAAAGTTTAAGTTAAGTTTGTTTTTGCCAAGTGAATAACTAAAGAATTCTCTGCGAGGGGTTATTCAGTTCTGTACCTGGAATTAAGGATGAATGAGGGATGGTATCTCTCTCTCTGGTCTCGATATTCCAGGCTGCCTGCGAGGGCTACCCGGAAGCGTCGGTGCTGGATCTCTCGGCAGGAGAAAGCAGCGCGTCTCGTTCTCAGCGCGTCAGGAAAGCGGGGCTGTGCCAGCGGGATCTGCTCTGCTCTGGGCTTCGGCAAGTATGGCTGCTCCGTCTCGTCACCACCGCGTGTGTTTGCATAGGGCAATATCGGTAATATTTATACCTTTAAGGTGCCGAGATTGACGTAAGGATGGACATAGATACGTCAATAAGGATGTCATACGACTTGCTCGTTAGCACATTCTTTTGCTGAAGTTCTCGGTGAAATCAAAACAATGGCCGCAGGGTTTTGCCCAGGTTGTCATAGGTTTGATTTGTTATGAGAACTCCGTATGCCTTATCAGGGGCTGGAGGAATATCGCTTGTCTAATTAGATCGCAAGCGTTATGACCTAATCAGATAACACGTTCCTGTGCCGTAGTGTGACTGCGTCAGATAACGGTATCTGCATCATGGGGGTTTTCTGCCTCATGGGCTGACTGCTAGTTAACTTGTTGGTTTGTTTAACCAGAATAGGGTCAGGAATAGGGGGATCGATTCAGAACCTATAGGAATACATCACACCCACTCCACGCTACCTATGGACATATTTACTAATCTATGCATAGTAAAAACATACTATAGAGTATAGTGTATACCTTACCACCCCAAAATACATAATACATAAATGCATTTTGAAATTTTTCAAATATACGGAAGAAATTGCAATCATTTGTATTGTATGCACTCAAGCTGTAGAATAATGCCAAAGTAATCACGCATTTGTATACATTATTGCTATTTGGTATATGAGAATCTACACATGAAATGGCTCTTAATACAGAAAAAAAGTTCGAGACCATTCCATCACACAATAAAATATTTATGAACATACCAGCGGGCAGCTAACGTCTATAAGCTATCTAAAATTTAGAAACCTTAGTTCTCTAGGAATAGTTCTTACTTTAAGCAGAAGATAGTGTCCCGAAAAATATGCAAAAATATTTTGGGGCTGCTGAAAAATTGCTGTCCGTGAACTGGAGGTAAAATTGTTCATGTGACTTTATTTTTAAAGTTGAAGGCCGAATTCAGGGAACGCCGTGTGCGAGCTTGCTCAAAAGTCTCTATTTCTGCTCTGGTGAGAACATCATATCATTTAGGCTTTCGAAAAAGCTGTCAACAGCTTCCTGGGAAAGTTCCACTAACTCGGAAAAAGGTGTAACCATGCATTTGTGCGCATGATTGTCTCCATTGACATTCTGATTCGCATTGCTGACAGAAGGTCGTACCTGTTCGATGCTGCTTTCATCTTGAACTTCACTACCCCTTAATCGTAGTGGTGAAGCTTCCACGAATGCCGTCATCAGGATTGGTAGCCTTTGAGGGCAGCACAAAGCGTGAACCTTGATCGGGCTCAACAATGTTTCTGCATCCATTGGCGCATCCGATTGTAGCGTCAGACAGGTGTCTAACACGCATTCTTCTCCGCATAGCAGACACCTTAATACAGGTAAAACACATCTTTGCCACATTGGTCGAAATGATAGAAACCAAGTCATGTTCAGGTCTCTAAGCCGGGAGACTCCCAGGATTTTTGATATCCGGTCCCGGTATCCAATGGCTAGGATTGTTTCTTCCCTTGTCGCAAGAGTTTGGTCTGTGACATGGGTTGCCATAACGAAAAATAAGGACCAAGAAAAGGATTCCTGCAATTAGTCCCAAGATCAGGGGAAGTCCGCCAAAAATCGAATGGACGAAATCTGGAAAAATACCCAGTATGGCTTTGAATGGTGTTAATGCCATCGAAAATACTGTCTTAAATACCTTTGAGACCCCATTGGTATCAGAAATATTTAAGATTTCATTCAGGATTTCTGCGAAATGTAAGGGGGAATTAGTCGATAACAATGAATGTATCTCTGCAGTCGTCCTTGCGACTTGTAGATCATACGTTTCTTTTGATGACGTGAGCCTTGTAGGCATCTGAAGAAGCACTGTTTTCATTCTGCTTAAAGTATCTATTCGAATAGAAGTAATTTTCAAGTTGGGCCATGCCCTTGCCTCCCTGTCTGGAAAGGAGCTGGGGAACAATAAGCGTCCACAGCACTTGACCTTCGCAGTCGTAGTTACGAGATAAGGAGTCCCGGGCATAAGACTACAACATCTGCGATCTACAATTAGAATGTAACTCCCATTATAGAGTCTTTGAAAGAATGGTTCTATCTCTGTTGCAGGTGCGCCTTGCTGGTGACATGAAAGGTTGTATGAATTCCCTTCACAGGCTCCATGCAAACTAATTCCGTTACACAGAAGCGTGCCGCTTAGTGACATCGCACAATTATTGCCACTAAGAAACACTTTCTGTCCTTTATTACTGACGCATGCATGTGAATAGGGCAGGTTCCATGTTTTTTTAATGTACCCCTTTCCCAATTTCTCGTACATGCCAGCCTGTATATATTTTTGGCAGTATTGAAACCTGAAGGTTGAGATTGGAATATTTATTATCCCATGTATTATCCATTCACTGACAGGTCGTTCTGACATTGTCACTGGTAATCTTTCGAGTTTTTCAATGCTCAAGATTGTATAATCAGCACCCTTTTGTGCCATACTGATTTGTCTATCAGTAAGGTTAAAGATTTGGAATAGTGACGTTGTGTTGATTAAACGCCAAGGCACATAGCCTGAACGTAGATTTTGTAACGTCCAGCCAAGCTGTACAATAGAACGCAATTGAGACTGACCGTGTTGTAATAACAGTAAGTCTTACGATAATATGTCGATTGCTGAAGACACAATGCTGTCCAAAGAAAAAATTCAGGAGGACAGAGTCATTAACCCATTGTCCACTACAGAAAGTGATTTTTCCAAATTAATACGGTCAATTTCCCGTATTCTCTCTGCTGTTTCAATTTGAGTAACCTTCCAGGCCTCATTGTATGCTGCATATACAGAGGCTGCTATGAAACGTTTCTGACGCTGTTTGCGTGGTCCCAAAATGAAATCACGCAAGTCAGCACCATCAGTAAGTAAAGTTAGGTGTTGCTTAATTTCTGTCAGTGTGGAAGTTTGTAGCCACTGAAGGCTTAATTTGCCCACACTGTAGGTGGTTATTATCCCTGGGTGATGTCTTTGGGGATATCTAGGGTCTGGCCTGGTCATTTTGAACCCCTGTGTTTTGTTCAGGAATCTGTCTTGACAGTTATTAGTATCTGTGGGCCAGATCAACCACTGTTTCCAATCTGGATGTGTTCTGTTTTGGTTTAATACATAATTTACGTCTATCTCTTCATCTATAGTGCTATTGCTGTACATTGTTGGTTTTGGAATAGACGGTTTATTTAAGTCTTTAATTTTGGCTAGGCCAAGACAGGTAGTTTGTTGAACAGTGTCATTTAAAAATATCATTTGTTCTGGGATCATGCAGGCTCTAAACAAAGATTCTATACCCTGTACATGCCATTCTTTTGTACCCCAAACACTTTTCAATTCCACATTTTTGTCCCAATAATCAAAACCAAAAGTATTCATTTGTTCAAAAAATGAGTCCGAATATATCAATTTTGTGTTTGTTATCATGGTCTTAGTTCCTGTCTTGTTTGACAATTTGAAATAAAATGCTTCAGCATTACTTATGTTAAAACCTGAAAAGTATGAATATTTGTCATAGAAGGTTCTTGAGCTTCCTTTTGGAGGGGTTGCACAATGTTCCCATTGATTATAATTTAAAACATTTCTAGGTTGTGCAGATCTATGTAGAAAATGGTTACCATAGTGGTTATAACAGTACATACTATCATAATTTGTAGAACCCTGCAAATAATCATGTTTGGTAAATTTAGCAGACATTACTAAGTCAGACATCATATTATTAATGCTTTCGAAGTCCCAATCATCAGCAAATGAGCTTGGTTTTGCAAAGTCACTCAATGAGATCCTAATTTGGTGTGGATATTTCAGGATTTCGACCGGACCATACATTTCATAGTCAGTGTTGTCCCAGGCTACCCCACCCGGTATCGGATTGGCTGTGAAGTTGACTGAAGAAAGTTCTCTTTTCTCGACGTGTGACGATGTGTGTGGTTTGAGGATCAAGTTGATTTTCTGACTTGCTGTGTCCATTTTAGCATATTTTCCCTCAATGAAGCGTCCCAAAGTAAGTACCATGATGAGCCAAAGTATGAGGATAAATGCACCAAAACCCACCCAAAATTCGATCCATGGAGAAATCAGATATGTTTCTTTCAGTTGTTTCAAAAGTTCTTTAGCTTTATCTTTAAAGGTTTTTGATGATGTCTGTGTCTTTGATTCACTGTAGCCTTCAGAGGAATCATCGAAGTTTATGAAGTAGCCGGATGCAGTTCTGTCAATTGTTCCAATTGCTTCAGGATTACTGTTTCCTGCATTTTCGCTTGGTACTTAATTGTAGATTGGTGTGTCTCTGCCAAAAGTTTTTATTTGGGTTTTCAGAGGTCTGAGTTCTATTGCATTGTTGCATAGTCCTTGTTGTTCTTCTGTAGGCGTCTCGAATGTGATGAGCCTCTTCGTTAGGACCTATGTACTGGTAGCAAACCTTGGTGTTCGGCTACTTATTGGGAGTCCACTTGGCCTACTGTTTGTTATCGGCCACATGATTGTGGTTTTACCAGGTCGATGGATACAACTCGGTTCTCCTTTTTACCAGCTAGTGGCGGTAGTACAACAGATCTTGTCCCGTTGATAGACAAGACAGGAACTGCTTTCCTGTAAGAAGGCCCAAATTCCTTCTTTACCGCGATCTTTTCCCTGACTAGATCCCCGACTTTTGGAATCCAGACAGGTCTTGCTGGGACAGGTGGTGGTTCTTCAGTGGTTGTTGGCTGTTGTTTCAACTTTATGTTGCTCAGGTCTTTTCTTGTTTTGTTTAAGTCCTGCAAAATAGCCAAACGGTCTTTGATATCAAAGCTTTTTTCTTTCACCACTGAAGTCTGACTATCAATGTCAGAGATCAACATCCTAGTTCCAAATAATAATTCGTACGCACTGAATCCCTTCAGAGAATTTCTTGGCAAGTTATTTAGACTACGTTGGACACTTATTAGATGTTTGACCCACCCAGCTCCCGAACCTAATACCTTTGCCGTTATAGATTGCTTTCTGTCACGGTTTTTTCTTTCAACAATTCCGTTCCCCTCAGGGTGAAATGGACAAGAGTACCACAATGCCACGCCCATGCCGACCATGGCCTCCTTATAAGCTCTAGAGCTAAAAGCAGGACCGTGGTCCGAATGCAGCATGCCAATTGCGTATGTGCCGATAAAGACTCGCAAATCTTTTATAACAGTTCTGGCGTCAGCCGTTCGCTGGGGCCACATCCATATGAATCTCGTGCATGAATCCACTGCGACCAAGATATATTTATAGTTACCGTCCCTTTGTAAGGGACCGCAGTGATCTAGATAAACACAGGCTAATGGTTTATCCGAGATTAGAAGGGGCGTCTGAGCTGGACGTCTCACCGTTGATACTTTCATTTTTTGACATATTTCACATTCTAGAACATAGTTCCTTGTTTGTCTTCTCATTTGTGGCCACCAGTATCTCTGTTTTAATAATGATACTGTGGCTGAGACGCCAGCATGGATGGAAGCAAGCCCTTCGTGTGCCGCTATTATTAGTCCTAACCTATGTTCCATGTTTGGAATTGCCCTATCCCCCACTCCAGGGATTCGAGCAAAAGGAACATTGTTTGCATCAGTTATGTATGAGTATTTTACTGGAAAGCCTTTCGGGAGTGTTTCTATCGAATCCTTTTCTGAAGCGCTGACAGCTTGTAATATTTCGCTGTCTATTTTTGTTTTTGACCGGGTGATGGCAGCTACGGAAGGCGTTTGCACAGCTGCCTTCGCGGCCTCATCAGCCAATGAATTCCCTGCAACGTGAACGCCATCACGTTGATGACTCAGTGTGTGTGTCACGTGAGTCTTTGGTAGTTCTTTTTGCAAAAGAACTACTTGTTCCCAGAGCATTTTATGCTTGATTGTGCCTCCTTTTGCATCCTTAAAACCATTTTGAAGCCAGATCTGCAAGTATTCATTATAAGACTGAACGCAATAATACGAATCGCACACTATCAGCGTGGGGAATTCTCGATCGGTATTTTCAAGCGCCATCTTAAATGCCAGTAGTTCAGCTCGCTGAGCTGTGCAATCTCCTAGAGATTGCGTTTTAGTGAGGGTTGGTTTAAATTTCCCTTCGTGCCAGCGACCTTTAACAATCGCGCACGCAGCACTATAAGCTTGTTTACCCCCGACTGCGGGTTGTGCTGATCCGTCTGTATATATTATACAGCCGTAATGATCTAGAGGCAGAATTTCGGTCGGCGGAGGACATTCAAATTCATATTGGAGAAATTCTTGTGTTTTTAAGTTAGGATCAAATTCGTATGCCACGTCCGTTGCAGCAAGAGAATTAGCCCATTGTATCCATCTCGGATGGAGCGCTTTAGCATTTGGAATGCTTGCCTTTGTTACCGCCTCTAGGGCTGGTATCGGTGTCACGATTATTATTCGTTTACCTTGTGCCAGGGCTCGTTCTTTTGCTATAGCTGTCTGTGTTGCAGTTAGAATTTTTTCCGTAGGGCTAAATTTCATTTCAGCCTTAGTGTACAAGTGTGATTTGAATGCAATTGGTACCTTTTCTCCCTCATTAGAGGTCAGGTATGTGAATCCGCATCTTCCTGGGATGACTCGAATCACTAGATTGCGTGTGTTATCACGTGTTTCTAATTTTGTTTTAATTAGCATTTCTGTTTGTAAGGATCTCAAAATTTCTGTGTGTATTTGAGTACAATTGGATCTTTTAAAATCTGGTTTTATCAGATCATAAAGGGGTTTGACCCTTTCTGCGTAATTTGCAATGTATGTTCTTCCGAAATTTAGGAAGCCTAGAATCGACTGTAGGTTTTTTAGTGTTCTAGGTGCTTGGATTACGGCACATTTCTCTAGGAAATTGTCAGCCAGGCTTTTGCCTTCACTTGATAATTCATATCCTAAGAACAGGACTGTCAGATGGGCAATTCTGGATTTTTTAAAGTTGAATTTGTAACCCTCTGCTGCGAACCCAAGTATTATGGTGTTCACTCTCTTCAAGTGAGTCTCCAAGTCATCATCTGTTAAGTAAATGTCGTCGACATAAGATAATGCTTCATCATCATATATTTGTAGTAATTCTGTTACTCTCGCTGAGAATACTCCCGGGCTGTTCTTGTACCCCTGGGCTAACCGACAGAATTGTTTTTGAGTGCCATTTATTGAGAACGCAGACAAATATCTGCTCTCTGGTGCTATGTTTTGACAAAAGAATCCATTAGAGATGTCTAATGTTGTTTTGTATTTTTTGCGCACTATGTTATTCATTAGTGCAGCACTATGCGAATTTTGCACTGCAAAAGTTTTGCAACATGTGTTAAGGTGTCGGTAATCCAAAACTAGACGATATGAATTGTCTGGTTTGGAGACCGGAAACAAAGGGTTGTTCATTTGTGAGGTGCAAGTTTCAATCACCCCCTGGTATTCTAGCTGATCTAGTATTTCTTTTACCTGTTTTTTAGCTTCTTGCTTAATTGGGTACTGCCTTTGTGCAGTAGGTTGTGATTTTAACTGGATTTTGTGAGGAGGAGAGTCCTCATCCCATCCCACGTGATTTTTATATAAAGCAGGGGCTAGAGCCACTGCCCACTTTCTAGCAAGTGTGTATTTTTTATGAATTGGGATATGATTTGAGAAGGCAGGCATAATTACTTCTTCGCCATGAGGGCAATCCCTGACAAACTCTGGTGGCCAGTCTTTTTCAGCTAGAAGGATATCATAGCCCTTGGAGAGATTATCCCAAATAGAGTAGTGTAGTTCCTATTATCCCAATATAGTCCCCTTATTTTTCTAGTCTTATCTCCCTCTATACGTAATGTTATTTCGTATATTTTGTGAGGTTTGCTAACTCTGGTGTCTGCAGTTTCCACTTGAAGATATTCATTCGTGTCCACTGTCTCCAGATGATTCATAAGGACTTTGCGAGCTATGCTCACTTCTGCTGCGCTGTCTAGCATTGTCTGAGCCCATTCCCCGTTTTTCAGTTGTGTCCTCAGAATTCTCGGCATTGTTAACTATTTTAATGCTGGCTACCTTCTTCTTTGGAAATTGTAATTTCTTTTTTAGCTGAGCAGGTTCCTTGTCTTTGGACTTGGCGTGCTCTTCTCTTTGTTCTGATCGTCCTCTTCTTTCCGATTTCTGCGAGGAAGTCTGAAAAGATTGAGAGGGACGTGTATCAATGTCTTGATATCTATCAGGCTTTTTTATATTATCCCTATTTCTAAGGTTATATCTTTTCCCAGAGGGGTCACTCTGGGGTGACCTGTGTCTTTGGTTCGGAGATTTCTCTCTTCGCCTAGGAGACCTTCCTCTGGCCTGGAATTTCTTTTCTTTGGGATTGGATTGTTTGTTTCCATCCCAGCTCTTTTTCTGTGATGTTGAATTATTATTAAAAAATATTTTTTCAGGACTTTCAATTAGTTGTGGTTTTACTGGTATTCCACCTAAACTATCTCTACCTAGTTCCTCATAGGATTTTTCTATGATTCTGGCAATTTCAGCTGGTTGGTCTGCTATATCTGTTTCCTTTAACCTCTGGCGGATCGCCACGTTTGCTGCTTCTCCCTTTATGTTGGCTAATAATATAGCCGAGACCTGCTTGAAGTCTTTTAGTAATTTCATACCAAGAGTTAAAGCGGGTTCTGGACCGTATTCGTCTTGAATTTGTTTTAGCACATCTGGTATTACCGAAATGGATGGAACACCGTGCGTTTTTGTGTAGATGGAAGCAAAGACTGTACCCCAAGTGTCACAGTCCTCAATGTGTGGTGCGATTCCCATTGGAAGACAGATAGTCAGAATCCTGTGCTTTTCTAGCGGGGTGGTGTCTGGAAACACCGCCTCTATTTGGGTGATTTTCTGCGCTAGCCAGAATGGTATTTGTTCCCGTTTAGCCGGTACTTTACCTAGGCAGGACTGGATGTTCTGTGGTGTAATTTTATTTGTGTTCCCCTGGTGAGGGATCAGCTGTGGGAGTTTAATCGCTGGCTGAATTGTTGAAGTCCGCATCACATACTGGACTAATTGTCTATGTATTTTTATTAATTGTTTTAGCTGTGTTAACAGGTTAGCTGCAGACATCCCGTCGATGTCTGGATGTGGTGTGTATCCGGCTAGGACCGGCCACGTTGCTCCTGGTCTACCTAAAGGACCGAGCCTGGTGATGTGATTATTATGTTTTAGGGCGCCATCAAATAAGAGCAAATGCTCTTGAAATTTGAGTGGTACTTCCACCTCCTCGAAAGGAGTGTACGTTTCAGGAGGTTCCTCTATTTTGTAATAGTGGAAGTACTTTGTTACAGGATTTGCTGCTGGAAAATTTATCCATGAATAGTATACCTCTGTCTGCCGATATTCGTGTGCCTCAATTACGAATATGACTGTACCACCTCTAGGTGTCAGTCCATTTTCTATAAGTTTTATGGTTATAGATTTCCTTTTAATGACCGGGATGAGTATTATATCCGGGTGAGCTTCCTGTATGGTAGCATCAGCTGCTGCGAGTTCAGTTGCTAATCTAACTGCCTCTCTTTCTTCATCACTGTCTACCATTTTACCGACAGGATGGTTATTTTGTTTGTTTGCAGATCAGGTTTCTTATGGAAACAAAGATTAGATGCACAATATTTTGGAACAGTGTATCCTTCAACGTTGACTATACCAAGAACCATACATAGGAGTTCCCTCCTGCGAGGTCTGGCGGATATGACCTTTTACCCACTCCAGACGTCTTTGGAGTATTATGGAAGAAAGGGGTCTGAGTGAGAAAGCACGACTGAGTTACTTTAAATGTCTTACGTTAGTTTTATCGCCCTTTCCAAACACGTTGGGCGCCATATAGTGTAGTTCCTATTATCCCAATAGGCTCTGCGCATTGGAATAATACCTTCAATAGTAAAGGCCTAGACCAGACGTTAACTAGGTCTACTACTGACGATATTAGACTTAAAGTTTTGGGTTTGCCAGCTAGCTCAGAGTTCACTAGAAACTTTCTCGAATGTTCAGGAAGGAATTAACTTCCCTGATTAGACAAGAAGGGATTTAGTTTCTGACAACCATAGAACATGACAACTTTGCTCTCCCCTAATCAAGAGTGTATCTCGAGAGTCGTGTGAACAAAAGGCAATTTATTTTACTCAGTCAGTACGTGCATTCTTAGTCTCATCAGAATGTAGAGAAAAGGAAGAGACGGGCGTGTTCAATAAAAAGGTGTTATTTATTGTTCAGTCTCTTTTCTCATACAAGAGAAATGGATCGATATTATTGCAATACTTATAGTTAAGTAAAGTGCATACATTAAAAGCAGAAGTATAAAATAATACTGTAAAAACATTGATATGGTTTCTAAGCCATAAGATGTTTTAAAATGAATAAAATATATTATATACACATATACATTTGACTAAACGTACTCAACTGGTGTTTCTAAATACGCCTACCCCGTGTACCTGACCTAAGCCTAATACGTGGGCGGGAATAGAAAGTTACAGTTTAAGTTAAGTTTGTTTTTGCCAAGTGAATAACTAAAGAATTCTCTGCGAGGGGTTATTCAGTTCTGTACCTGGAATTAAGGATGAATGAGGGATGGTATCTCTCTCTCTGGTCTCGATATTCCAGGCTGCCTGCGAGGGCTACCCGGAAGCGCCGGTGCTGGATCTCTCGGCAGGAGAAAGCAGCGCGTCTCGTTCTCAGCGTGTCAGGAAGGCGGGGCTGTGCCAGCGGGGTCTGCTCTGCTCTGGGCTTCGGCAAGTATGGCTGCTCCGTCTCGTCACCACCGCGTGTGTTTGCATAGGGCAATATCGGTAATATTTATACCTTTAAGGTGCCGAGATTGACGTAAGGATGGACATAGATACGTCAATAAGGATGTCATACGACTTGCTCGTTAGCACATTCTTTTGCTGAAGTTCTCGGTGAAATCAAAACAATGGCCGCAGGGTTTTGCCCAGGTTGTCATAGGTTTGATTTGTTATGAGAACTCCGTATGCCTTATCCGGGGCTGGAGGAATATCGCTTGTCTAATTAGATCGCAAGCGTTATGACCTAATCAGATAACACGTTCCTGTGCCGTAGTGTGACTGCGTCAGATAACGGTATCTGCATCATGGGGGTTTTCTGCCTCATGGGCTGACTGCTAGTTAACTTGTTGGTTTGTTTAACCAGAATAGGGTCAGGAATAGGGGGATCGATTCAGAACCTATAGGAATACATCACACATTTTACTCATACAAAACCATTGAAATTCCCACGATATAGTTAGTTAGACTCACTATAACTCGCGCGCCCGCAATCACCTGCTGATGATGTCACATATTACATCATTCATGACATGGTCAGTGACATCACTGATGACATCACTGATGACATCTCAAATGACATCACTGTTGACATCACTGATGACATCATCCATGTGATAATATAATGCACCTCCTCACACTCTAATCTAACCTTTAATACATCCAGTGTTGAATACAGACTACCATTCCTGAAACCATTGACACAGCAATACCACTTACTACATACACACTCACTGATTCATAAGTCTACACACACATTCACTCATTCACCCATACAATCACTCATACATACAGTCACTCATCAATACAACGCTATCATATGCACTCATACACCTATACAGACATTCACACAGTGCCAGTCATCCATGGAGTTACTCTCTAATCTACTCAGTAATGAAAACAATCAATCACACTCCCATTTCCTCATCTATACAGTTATACACACATAACCTTACTTATTAAAACATATACTAACACATACTTACTCTCTTTTACAATCACTGATACAAGTACACATTGATCCATACAGTCACTTACGCAATCACAGGCTCTCATGTATAGTCATTGATATATGCCAACTGTCACATGCACTGTTTTTTACATATGTACTTACTTGGACATGTAGCACTGAGACATCCATTCACTCACCAACACACCCATGCACACAGTCAACCACACATACAGCTGTTCCCACATGTACTCTTGAAC
This sequence comes from Lissotriton helveticus, assembly GCF_964261635.1. NCBI lineage: Eukaryota > Metazoa > Chordata > Amphibia > Caudata > Salamandridae > Lissotriton > Lissotriton helveticus. The sequence goes on along the minus strand of NC_136062.1, from coordinate 51,782,941 downwards.
CCAAACACCAAGTGAATCAACTGCTCACACATCTATGCACAGAGTCACACACCTCTCAGCCACTCCCACACACACTCACCCTCACATACAAATACTTGGGCAACCAATCAATAACCCATATAGCCAGTCATATAGCTACTAATCAGCACATGCAGCAGCTAACACAACAACAGACATAATGATGCACACATTCAGACAGTTTAGTCACTAACCTATGCATTCAGTAAGACACATTTAATCATTCACTCATACAGTCAGTTACGCACCTACTAAATCCTTCATGCAGACACTCATGCATACACTCATTCTTCAATATGTAAAACATATTTTAACTTTACAGGTACACACATTCACTGGATGATGTCATCAGTGATGTCATCAGTGATGCCATTTGAGATGTCATCAGTGATGTCATTAGTGATGTCACTGACCATGTCATGAATGATGTAATATGTGACATCATCAGCAGTGGATTGCGGGCGCATGAGTTATAGTGAGTCCAAATAACTATAACGTGGGAATTTCAATGGTTTTGTATGAGTAAAATGTTCAGCTAACTATAACTGGTGTGAAACCTATGGTTTTTTCAGTGAATTTCAAAGGTTTTTTAAATGCTAAATCCTAACTATAACGATTGTGAAACCTATGTTTTTTTAGTGAATTTCAAAGGTTTTTTAAATGCTAATTCTATACTATAACGATTGTGAAACCTATGGTTTTTTTCAGTGAATTTCAAAGGTTTTTTAAATGCTAATTCCTAACTATAACGTTTGTGAAACCTATGTTTTTTTCAGTGAATCTATATATATATATAGATATATATTACTTACTGGCGATAGCCAGTAGGTATATATAGTTAGGATTGGCTACCATAGGAAATCCACAACATTCTATTGGAAATAACTTTGGCGCCGGTTGAGGAATTTGCGTGTAATTTTCCAAAGTTTTGGCCAACTCCGCTGCGCTCCTTCCCTGAAAGTTTCAGGGGGATTCGTGAAGTGGGGGCTGAGAAAAAAGGGGGGTCCCAAAACATGTTTTCCCCATGTTAATTTCCATAGGACATTCTGACAAGTCTACAGCCCAAACCGCTGAACGGAATTACACCAAACTTGGCAAAATTGTAGGGACTGGTACACTGAAGTGCCTTTGCTATATTTGGTGAAAATTGCTACAGTGGTTTTTATGAAAATTAACTTCAAAAACACATATATATCTGGGCGGAGCCTAGCCACACATCTCATCGTGAAATCTGATTGGCTGTCAGCACTTCATCCAAGAAGTGTTGGCAGCCATCTTGGGACCAATATACATGATAGCACCTCATTAAAAAACATTGTAGTTAATAGAGGGTTTTAGGACTTTAGTTACATTATAAATCATTTGTTGATGGTACCATACTCATTTTAGGAATTGTGGTGTGTTCTAAGGTGATTTTACCACGTTAAAAAGTCTTCTGCTGGGATGTCATGAATCATGTTTGAAAGAAAACTATTATCTCAAGCTTTTCCCACAGTGGTTTGGAAGGGGACCTATAGCTAAACTGAAAGTATATTTTCTGTAAATTCACATTATCTTTCTCAGTCATGTGAGAATGAAATCTGACATTCTCAATAAAACATGTACATCCAACAAGGACAGAGACTGTCAGTTGATTCCTTTGTGTTCTACGGCAGCCTCCTAGAGTGTTCTAAAGAACAACTAGAGCGCTAACAGTCCTACTTATTACAAAGGTATGGCACACCTGAAGCCATCTTGATTGTAATAAAGTGGTAACTCTTAAAACATTTAATTTAAAAAGGAACTAAATGAGGGGGTGTATTTTGCCATAGAAAGTATGATTAGTGCTGCAGAAAGAAAAATTAGGGCCTATTTTGAGTGACTTCTCAAATCCTCTTCAATTTCATTAAAAAATTCTGACATGCAGTCTCCCAAGATGGCCACCAGAGACAAAAGAGCCCAAGTGTAGCCCAAATATCACCAGATGTAGCCCAAGTATAGCCCAATGACAGAATGTCCCAGAGTGTTCTAAAGAACAACTAGAGTGCTAACAGTCCTACTTATTACAAAGGTATGGCACACCTGAAGCCATCTTGATTGGAATAAAGTGGTAACTCCTAAAAAAAATTATTTAAAAAGGAACAAAATGAGGGGGTCTATTTTGCCATAGAAAGTATGATTAGTGCTGCAGAAAGAACAATTAGGGCACCTTTTGAGTGACTTCTCAAATCCTCTTCTATTTCATTAACAAATTCTGACATGCAGTCTCCCAAGATGGTCACCGGAGACAAAAGAGCCCACATGTAGCACAAATATCACCCAGATGTAGCCCAAGTATAGTCCAATGACAGAATGTCCCAGAGTGTTCGAAAGAACAACTAGAGCGCTAACAGTTCTACTTATTACAAAGGTATGGCACACCTGAAGCCATCTTGATTGGAATAAAGTGGTAACTCTTAAAACATTTAATTTAAAAAGGAACAAAATGAGGGGGTATATTTTGCCATAGAAAGTATGATTAGTGCCGCAGAAAGAAAAATTAGGGCACATTTTGAGTGAATTCTCAAATCCTCTTCAATTTCATTAAAAAGTTCTGACATGCAGTCTCCCAAGATGGCCACCAGAGACAAAAGAGGCCAAATTTAGCCCAAATATCACCCAGATGTAGCCCAAGTATAGCCCAATGACAGAATGTCCCAGAGTGTTCTAAAGAACAACTAGAGCGCTAACAGTCTTATTTATGACAAAAGTATGGCACACCAGAAGCCATCTTGATTGGAATGAAGTGGTAAGTCTGAAAACATTTAATTTAAAAAGGAACAAAATGAGGGGGTTCATTTTGCCATAGAAAGTTTGATTAGTGCTTCAAAAAGAAAAATTAGGGCACATTTTGAGTGACTTCTCAAATCCTCTTCTATTTCATTAAAAAAAATCTGACATGCAGACTGAAACATGCACTTTGAATACCAGCAGCAGACTTCCCTGGTGAGCAGTAGCTTTACTCCAGTGATCTAATGATCAACTAGAGTGCTAACATTCAGAATTTATGGCAAATGTGTGACACATCTGAATGCCTTCTTGATGGAACCAAAGTAAACAAGCATTGAAAATGCAATAGATCTTGCCCTCGTTTAAGTTAAAGCCATTCTGTTTGTAATGAGGTGGCTTTCTAGCTTTGCTTTTATTAGTGTTTTTAAAACTTTCATGTAAATACCATGCATATGTATGCATATATGTATATGTATGCATGCATTTATATTTGTATTTATATAGATATGCAGATTATATATGTTTATATATGTATGTATATACATACATATATATGCATATGCATATATCTGCATATATATATGTGTATATGTGTGCGTGTAGAGAGAGGTAGAGAGGTAGAGAGGTAGAGGTGTAGAGGTAGAGAGGTAGAGGTAGAGAGGTAGAGACTAGTAGAGAAGTAGAGAGAGGTAGAGAGCAGAGAGTGAGTAATAGAGAGTAGAGAGTGAGTAGTAGAGAGTAGTAGAGAGCAGTATAGAGAGTAGCAGAGAGTGAGTAGTAGAGAGTAGTAGAGTGAATAGTAGAGTGAGTAGTAGAGAGTAGTAGAGAGTGAGTAGTGGAGACTGAGTGGTAGAGAGTAGTAGAGAGTAAGTAGTAGAGTGAGTAGTAGAGAGCAATAGAGAGTGAGTAGAAGAGAGTAGTAAAGAGTGAGTAGTAGAGAGTGAGTAGTAGAGAGTGAGTAGTGGAGAGTGAGTAGCAGAGAGAGAGAATAGTAGAGAGTAGTAGAGAGTGAGTAGTATAGTGAGTAGTAGAGAGTAGTAGAGAGAGAGTAGTAGAGAGTGAGTAGTAGAGAGTAGTAGAGAGTGAGTAGTAGAGTGAGTAGTAGAGAGTGAGTAGTAGAGAGTAGTAGAGAGAGAGTAGTAGAGAGTGAGTAGTAGAGTAGTAGAGAGTGAGAAGTAGAGAGTGAGTAGTAGAGAGTAGTAGAGAGTGAGTAGTAAAGAGTGAGTAGTAAAGAGTGAGTAGTAGAGAGAGAGTAGTATAGAGTGAGTAGTAGAGAGTAGAGAGTAGTAGAGAGTAAGTAGTAGAGAGTAGTAGTTAGTGAGTAGTAGGTAGTAAGTAGTAGAGAGAGAGTAGTAGAGAGTAGTAGAGTAGTAGAGAATGAGTAGTAGAGAGTGAATATTAGAGAATAGTGGAGAATATTCCAAAGTTTGGCACAGCACCACTTGCACATTAAGTCCAATCAAATCATCTCACTTAGAGTCCTTATTGAAGCGCTGAATCTTGGTGTATGTTCAAATGCTTTTATTTCCCTTAAGTTTATGTACCACAGCCAGCCGACACGTTTCGTTCTGTACAACAAAACTTCTTCAGGGCGTTCTTATTACCTTCAAGTTATGTCGGTATCCTGTTGTCATATAACTAGATATTTCTTCCAAATGTTAGACGAGACGTAAGTACATTCTTATTCAAAGTGACTAGGTATCAATTTTACCCACACAATTTGGGCAGACTTTAGTAATTTATGGCATCCTCAAACTCAGTCTTTCAAAACTTCCAAAGAATAGGACATGATAATCCAAATCCAAATGTTTCTCAAGAAAAGTCATTTTCAATTGTTCGGAATATCGGCGTTTGGGCAGATATGACCCAGGGACCCCCAGTATGCAAGGGGAATTAGTCCCCCCTCTGCAAAAGCGCCAGTGGCCTGCGTTCCAGAGATGTGTAAAAAGGGGCATAGCCTCATTACACCTCTGTGCAATGCAGCCCCCTGGCGCATACTGGAGGTTCTAAGTGGGCTAGTTGGCCCCCAGGGACCCCTAGTAAGCAAGGGGAATTAGTTCCCCCTCTTCAAACACGCACGGGGGCTGCGTTGCACAGAGGTGTAAAAAAGGGTGTGGCCTCATTTCACCTCTTTGCAATGCAGCCCCCTGGTGCATACTGGAGGCTCCTGGTGGGCTAGTTGGCCCCCAGGGACCCCCAGTATGCAAGGGGAATTAGTTCCCCCTCTGCAAACGCGGCAGGGGGCTGCGTTGCAGAGAGGTGTAACAAGGGGCATAGCCTCATTACACCTCTGCAATGCAGCCCCCTGGCGCATACTGGAGGTTCCAGGTGGGCTAGTTGGCCCCCAGGGGCCCCCAGTATGCAAGGGGAATTAGTTCCCCCTCTTTAAACATGCACGGGGGCTGCGTTGCAGAGAGGTGTAAAAAGGGGTGTGGCTTGATTACACCTCTTTGCAATGCAGTCCCCTGGCGCATACTGGAGATTCCTGGTGGGCTTTCAGGTCTTATATAGTTAGGAATTAGTTAGGAATTAGCATTAAAAAAAACTTTGAAATTCACAGAAAAAAACATAGGTTTCAGGCCTTATATAGTTAGGAATTAGCATTTAAAAAACCTTGCAAATTCACTGAAAAAAAATAGGTTTCAGGCCTTATATAGTTAGGAATTAGCATTTAAAAAAACCTTTGAAATTCACTGAAAAAAACATAGGTTTCAGGCCTTATATAGTTAGGACTTAGCATTTAAAAAAACTTAAAAATTCACTCAAAAAACTATACGTTTTAGGGGTGTTATAGTTAGCTGGACATTTCACTCATAGAAAACCATTGAAATTGCTCCTATATAGTTAGTTGTACTAACTATATTTCGCGCACCCGCATTCCACTGCTGATGATGTCACATATTACATCATTCATGACATGGTCAGTGACATCACTGATGACATCTCAAATGACATCACTGATGGCATCACTGATTACATCATCCACGTGCCAATCACATACACATTTTCATACACTAGTAAAATCTTTCAGCACTCTTTGTAAAATACAGAGTATCATATTTGAATCCATTGTTACAGAAATACAAGTATCTAAAAACCCACTCAGTGATTCATAGATGTATACACACATCTAATCACTTACCTGTAGATTCACTCATACATGCTGTCAATGAACAATAGAACACTATCAAAAATACTTATACACCTAAATCGACATTACACACCAGCACACATCCTATTCACATATGAAGTCATCCTACTCACTTATGCAAACAATGGATCATACTTACATATTTACTTAGCTACACACTTATACAAACACAACTTCATCTATTCATTTAGATAGTAAGTCATACTTAGTGAATTATAAAATCATTATTACAAGTATAAAGTTATCCATACAGTCACTCACACAATCATTGAGTCTTATGTATACTTATTTATATACAACAACTGACACATACACTGCCTTTTATTTTTCTAGTTTATTGGACATGTACCATTGAGAAATATATTTGCTCATGACCTCACCCATAAAGATATTCACTCACCCAAACAACTGTTAGAACATGTAGTTTTAACTTCATATATCTAGTGAGTCAACTATTCACACATCTTTGGGCAGTCACACCCCCCACCGAACCACACACACATTCACTCTCCCATACAAATACTCAGTTAACTAATCAATACCTAATATAGACTTTCACATAGCTAGTAACCAACTGGAGAACCAGTTTACACAACAACTGACAAAGTGATACAGATATTCAAACAGTTTAGTCACTATCCACTATATTTAGTGAGACACTATAAATTGGTCAAGTAAACAGTCAATTACACTGATACTAAGTCCTCATCCAAATATTTATTTTTATATATCCATTCATTCTTCAATGCTAATTGCTATATATATAATGCATATTTAAATAACGAAGCAAACCACATACACTGGATGACAGCATGTATGAGTGAATCCATAGGTAAGTGATTAGATGTGTGTATACATCTATGAATCGCTGAGTGGATTTTTAGATACTTGTATTGCTGTGACAATGGATTTAAATATGTTACTCTGTATTTTACAAAGAGTGATGAAAAATTGTAATAGTGTATGAAAAGGTGTATGTGATTGTCACGTGGATGATGTCATCAGTGATGTCATCAGTGATGTCATTTGAGATGTCATCAGTGATGTCACTGACCATGTCATGAATGATGTAATATGTGACATCATCAGCAGTGGATTGCGGGTGCGCAAAATATAGGTAGTACAACTAACTATATAGGAGCAATTTCAATGGTTTTGTATGAGTGAAATGCCCAGCTAACTATAACACCCCTAAAACTTATAGTTTTTTGAGTGAATTTTAAAGGTTTTTTAAATGCTTAGTCCTAACTATATAAGACCTGAAACCTATGTTTTTTTCAGTGAATATATATATATATATCTATATATATATATAGATATATATATATATATACACACTGAAAAAAACATAGGTTTCATTGACGTTATAGTTAGTTGGACATTTCACTCGTACAAAACCAGAGAAATTCCACTGTTAAAGTTTGTTCAGCTAACTGTAATTCACGCTCCCACAATGCACTGCTGATGACGTCACATAATACATCATTCATCACATGGTCAGTGACATCACTGATGACATTATTGCAGAGAGGTAGTCAGAGGCCATGCCCCTTTTTTACACCTCTCTGCATCGCAACTCTGTTGCGTTTACTGAAGGTACCTGATGGGAAAGTAGGCCCCTAGGGACCCTCAGGATACAAGGGGACTTGATCCCCGAACTTAAAACGCGCCATAGAGCGCTTTTGCACACTTGTCGCCACTGTGCAAACATGCCACATGGCTCATTTTAAGCCCCTTCCTCAGGCCGTTTATGGCCCCGGGGACCCCATCCCCCGGGGCCGGACTTTCCTTTTTTATTTTGTTTATAATTCTTTTTTTTAGGGGAGGGGGCTGCGTGGCTCCCCTCTGGGGCCACTTCTAGCCCCAGGGACCACATCCCCCAAGGCCTCCTCCATTGGGGACCGTGGGGGGAGCCCCAATGCCCCCGTGGGAGCCGGCATTGCTTTTCCACATGGGGAAAAGCAATCTGCTTTGGATTTTGGAAGCAAGAGCAGGAAACCTGGTCCCCGGGGCTAGGGGTCCATAAAGGACCCCTGAAATTGAAAAAAGAGTGCCCCGGGGAGGTGATGGTCTCCAGGGCATGTGGGAGGGCTCTTTCCCCCACACTTCTTTTTTTATTTTTTAAACAGAGCCCCGGGGAGGTGACGGTCCCCGGGGCTGCAGGGGGGGCTGTGTGCCCCGCATACAATAAAAAAAAACCCGGGGAGGTGGTGGTCCCCGGGGCAGCATGGGGGTGGTGGGACCCCCAGGACCCTCCCATGCATTTTTTTATCCAAAAGCCCTGGGATGTGGCAGTCCCTGGGGCTGTTGGGGCCACGTGCCCCCTGCACACAATCAGCATTGCCCCAGGGAGGTGGCGGTCCCTGGGGCTGCAGGGGCCCCCGTGGGCCCCCACTATTATTAATTGGGGAATGCCTCCAGGACCTGGCCCACCCAGGGCCCTCATTTAAATGAAGCGCGGGAGCTTTAGGAAACCACGGGCAACCTTTTTGCCAAATTTGGTGTAATTCCGTTGAGCAGTTTGGGCCCGCCACCTGCTGATTGTTTGCTAGATTTTTTTACAGATCAACTTTTAACTCACGAAAAAGAAAAGACCAGTTCAGAGCTAGTGTTCCTTACAAGACACTCTATGCTGAATGAACAGATACGGCGCATTGTGTGTAATAACTGCCACATTTTGAATGCCAATAAAGACAACCAACAAAAAAAAAAGAAACGCTATTTGCCTACCGCAAAAACAAGAACCTGAAAGACCACGTAGTGAGGTCACGTTTGCCCATAACGAAAAAGCCAATACAGAAAAGTATTGTGGGGCTACAACCTGTACAAGGTAATTTCAAATGTGTCATATGTAAGATTTGCCTTCAAGACATAGAAGCTAGCTCCATTCAATTCAATGGACGTACCATCTTCTCAAAAGGCAAGACAAACTGCAAAACAAAAGATTTGTTATATCTATTAGTTTGCCCATGTAATAAAAGATATGTGGGAGAAACAGCACCTACCATGAATGCAAGTCTAACAGAACATAAATCAACAATTCGCAATCATAAGATCACAGCACCCAGGGTGCAACAATACATTGAAATGAACCACCAAGTGGATGAAATTAAGTGGTTCATCTTAGAGAAAATGCAAACTAAGAAAGGTCAGATAACAGAAAACATAAGAAAAAAATTAGAAGTCTTTTGAATTTTCACTCTCAACACCTTTAAAAATGGACTAAATCAAGATATGCCCTGGGAACCGGTAATCAAATACAACTACTAAATCAGAACTATCCAGTTTGTAACATATACTCTCCATATAACCACCCTTTGTGGACCACATACTGTAAATAGTATTTCTATCAGCATCCATGCATCTGCATGCTTCTTTTGCCTTGGTCTTTAAAAAGGAAAACATTTCTCCAACAATATGCAGGATTATGTGGTTACATTAATTTACCAGCTGTATATTGCAATCCTGTAAGCAGTATCTCTATAAGCAGTCATGCATTGCATGCCTCTTTTGCTTTTGTCTCTAAATAGAATATATTTCACTAACATAATGTAGGATCATGCGGATACATTAATTAACCAGCTGTATATTACAATTAAGATATACACATGGCCACACTAATTCATCCGCCATTTCTCATAACAGAGAATTTGAATACTGAAAATTAAATTTGATATACCAAAATGGACCAACATTCAGCATTAATGTGATTGTCAACTAAAGTATGCTATGGTAATGGCCACTTGCATTGGGTCAACATAGCGCTCGGGATTCCATCCCAGAGCCTGCCGATCTTGCATGCGTGCAAAATCCTGTTTCTATTTCCTTGATTTTAATGTCTGTGTAGTTACGTCGTAGCACGTCTCTAAACGTCAAACCATGTGACTCACTTAACCCAATCAGGATATCCCGGTGAGAGGTGAAACAAACGCTTAAAAGTATGAAAGAACGAAAGACTCAGGTGCATTATTTCGTTGGGTACTTGCACGCTATCAGATCAAGACCTCAAACCGCTGACACACGGTTGGGAATATTAATTTAGATCGAGTGGCTGTAGTGGGGAACGAGTAGGTCGTTTTTCTCTAACCCCAAAGACGCCGACCTAATATCGTTCATTCGGGTCCCGGTTTATAACATAGACCTCATGGCGAAACTGGGTCAGACTCAAAGGACACGCCAAATTCCCGATTAAAAATGCTGGGAACTCACCAATTTCTATGTCCATTTAAGCCTTTTTCCCGCCCCCATTAAGTAAGCAAGCAGGGTCTATATCAATATCAACTTTGTGGAGCCATATTTGGGTTACTTTGACCGGTGTACCTAACATTGTAAGAAAAAAATAGCACAAATAGCAAGCTGACTCTTCAGAGTCATTGACGCATGACCGCCATTTCTTTGCCGAAAAACAACACATACCTTATCGAACGACATATTTGAGTACAGCATTTTGAAACCAAAATTAAAACCAGTGTTGTGCATGAAAACCTCAAGCTTCTGCGAATTGTTTATGTGAAATGCTTGACACCACCCTCCAGTGAAATATAAGGCATGTACACTTTAGGCCTCCGCGATTTGGCTACATAATACATTCTTTTGCCTTGAATATATTTTGGTCTACACAGGACTGCTGAGTAATTCTCCAGTCGTCGTTGTCTAACAGTTAAGAATTATACCTTCCTCTGTAGATAACATAGAGATATAAGGACTAAGGGCTAATACACATATATAAAAGTCCCCAGCACTAATTGAGATATACCCCTACTTCCTTTAAAAATTGCTCTTAATATTATCTATATCAAATAATTAGTCAATACTCACAAGACTCCATGTTTTTTCACAGATGTCCTGAGCACATTGAACACAAACTAGTTGGAATCCTTGGTTCATAGGAACCAACCACAGGTATTTTCCATCGCAAAAACAGAGGCCCTAAATTGGTTTAAGATCGTATACAAACTTTTGAGGCAGATCTTTTTTTTTCAATGGATTGCCTTAACCAAGTACTTTTGCTTATTTTTGTTTTTGTTTTCTTTCCTTTTTTCATGAGAGCAATATATCTGTGACTGGACCAAATACTCAAGTCTAGGCTAACATAACCTTTGGAGTATAATTACAACACTTGAAACAATCGACTAATCAGATAAATATACCGACTTTTACTCAATAAGGTATAGAAGCAAGCCTTAGCAATTAATTCCAGCATCTAATATATAGATTACTTCTAATTAGATAGATGAACTGTTTCTTCCCAGACTCAGGGACTCTGTCCATTTTATCTGTGAGAAACATTGAAACTGGAATGACTCCTTAAGCGTATCCAAACATAATAATAGGTGACCATAACACTACTGTGACTATAACACTACTGTGTTTTCATGTCAACGTTGGTGCATGCATAGTTGTCACCATTCTCTGCTATATACCATCACTTATTTGAGTATGCAGTGCACCCAAGGACAGAGCTTTCTTAAGAACTTGGATCACAGAACGCACCATCATTAAAGGCATATACGAATGTCACAGGGAGGTGATTTTTATCCTTTTCACAATCCACATATTCTATTTCTAGAATCTGTTTTTAACTTCACTTAAATGCACGGTTTTAATCCCTTTAGATCCGCTAAACACAACTGAACCTTTAGTATCTTCGTTGATTTTATTGTAAACAGGTAAACAAATTTATCACAGGACATTAAGATTGTAATGAATAATTGACATAAGTGCACATAATCATTGAAATGTAATTATTTGTGTGTCCAATGCAGTGAAAGTTGAGCCGGTGTCCTGACAAAGGCAACTTTCTGAAACCCACGTAATTCCATCTACCGCCAACCCTCCTTTCTGTCCATATATGATCTGGACCCAGTTGTAAATATAAGAGAAAATTATTGTATCATTAAAGAACAGTATCATTATGTTCTAATCTCTTATTTATCTGACTATGTCTTATATATCGTAACATGTGTTGATGCATTATGATCGTAAAATATACAGAATTATATATTTTTGATATTCTGGAAAAAAATGACAAAATACTATGTAAAACAAAATAAAAATATATTTTTTGATAATATTTAAGCACTATTTCATTTGATTAGGTGTAAGATGTCCTGTTATAATTCTAAACATTTATGCTTGTGATTAGCTTGTCCTTTTCCCCTTGACATTGTTTTCCCTACTAGCTAGCAGGTTTTCATTGTGTTATGTCGAGGCCCCCTTATTTTTCCAAACCACACTTCCCCGGGGACCACCACATCTCCAGGGGCATGCCTAATTAAGTGCAGGGGGCCTCAAGGGTCCCCCAAGCCCCTGGGACCGCCACCTCCCCGGGGCTTTTTTTATTAATGGGGAGGCCACAGGGGCCCTCCAAGACCCGGGGACAACCATCTCCCCCGAAGCTCTCGCTTCATGAAGCAAAGCACATTGCTTTTGAGAAAGGGGAGCTGCATGTTAGCAACTCCCCTTGCTCAAAAGCAATGCCGGCTACCGCAGGAGGCGAGGAATAGGCGGGACCATGGGGGCATTGGGGCTCTCCCACAGTCCCCAACGCAAAGGGCCGGCCCCAGGGTTGGGGTCCTCGGGGCCAGGAGTGGCCCAGGGGGGCCACGCATACCTTTCTTTAATTAAAAAAAAATGTCAGTGCCCCCAGGGATAAGGGCCCCGGGGCCAATAGTGGCCCAGGGAGGGGGGCCACGCGGCCCCCCTTCCCTATAGTTAGGTAATAAAAAAAGAGGCTATGGCCCGGAGGATGGGTCCCTGGGGCTGAAATTGACCTCGGGAGGTGGGCAGAGCGGCGCCTTCCTGCTTTTTTTGTTTAAAAAAAGGGGTTAGGTTATGGGGATGGGGTCCTCAGGACCCCAAAAATAGCAAAAAAAGGGGGGCCACACAGCCACACTCACATATAATGCCTTTCACATATGTAGGTATTCACACTTATACCACTGAGACATTCATTCACTCACCAACACACCCATACACACATTCACCCACCCACCCACCCATACAGCCCTTCACAGATTCACTCTTGAACCCAAACATCCAGTGAATCACCCACTTACACATCTATGCACAGTCATCCAGCCCCACCCACTCACACAGACACTCAGGCACCCATACAGATACTCAGACAACCAATCAATAACCCATATGGACAGTCATGTAGCTCTCACCAACCCATGCAGCCATGCTTATACACCAACTGACAGACTGATACAGACATTTACACAGTTTACTCACTAACCCATGCATTCAGTAAGATACGCTTAATCAGTCACTTATACAATCAGTCACGCACCTTCTAAATTAGCCATTCAGACACTTATACACCACTCATTCTTCAATATACCTTGGCATATATATATATATATATATATAGATATATATTCACTGAAAAAAACAGGTTTTCAGGGACAGTATATTTAGGACTTGGCATTTAAAAAACCTTACATCACTCATGACATGGTCAGTGACATCACTCATGACATCACCGATTACATCACTGATGACATCATCCACATAATCTCTTGAAACCAATGACACACCAATACCAGTACGTACTCACTGCTTCATAGGTCTACATACACATCCACTCACTCACCCATACAGACACTGGTACAGCCAGTCACTCACCAATACAGCTGCAGATATATCCACTCATACACCCATACAGCAACTCATACACCATCAGTCACCCATAGAGCCACTCAGACATCTACTCACTCACCCAAACACTCAATCACACAGCCACTCACTCACCCATACAGAAACACACAGACACACTCACTACTCATACAAATACTAACAAATACTCTCCTATACAGTTGCTGACACAAGAACACACTCACCCACACAGCCACTTTCACAATCACTCACTCACACATACAGTCATAGTCACTTACATACTCCAACAGTCACATATACTGCCTTTCACATATGCAGTTACTCACCCATATACCACTGAGACATCCATTCACTCACCGACACAGTTGTATGCACACTCATTCACACATACTGTTATGTTTAAGTCCTCAGGATCGGTTTGTGGAATGGTATGCCCACCTCTAGATCTTGTCAACGCATGAATTGCCGTTATGACACAGAGCATTGACAGGATCAAGCGAGGGGAAAAATAGAACAGAGCAGGGAAGGAAAGGAAGGGGACAGCGGGGAGGGAGATCTGAAAGACATAAACAGAACACACACATAAGACTAGGTTTCTATGACATAGAATCAACAATACACAAGAACTCCTGTATGAATTAATACCTGTAAAGGAATATTTAAATCTTGTAGATGTGTAGAGGCAACGTAGGGTGGATGCGGTGTAACTACAATAACACAAAAGGCATGTAAACGTGAGTACCTATTATTCATACCATACAATGCATCATATCTGTATATTCATGATTAAGAACATACCTAAGTATCCCACTAATACGCTTCACAGGGGAAGAGTGGAACATACACCTCCAGAACCCCTGTTAATAAAAGAGGTAAATACAACAGTTAACACCTGTAAACACGTTGCCACTTCTTGCTGAATAATGGTTCAAAAGAAAACAACCAAAGAGCACCACTGGAAATCCTGGCGATTCCTAACACCCAACTAATGACTCTTAGAAGGGTCTAAGCGGAATCCCAAGACATGAAAGAACAAGTTCTAAAGTACTATGAGTCTCGAAGAAGCTGTTAACCCACAGCCACAAATGCACCGTTGGCCGAAACACCAACCGAGTCAATTCCAAACATAAACAAGTCACTCAACCATGTCCATGATAACAGCCGTTATCGTGGAATCCAAAAAACACCCAAGTAGCTTGAAAACAGCGCTCCTACTGAGTAGCGCGATGGTGCCAGCAACCTTACCGCACCAGGACCGCCGTATCTGTGATCCCAACGAAGGACGATGACCGGAATACCCGACACCGATCCCCAGCCGCCGTCCTCCTTAACAGTTTCATCGGAGGAACGTGACGAGCCGCTAAGGATCATGGGACTCGTAGTTCTGGCCCACGGCATGCCGGGATATGTAGTTCTGTTACATCACGATCGTGACAGTACATCCCTCTCTCAACAGAAGGGATCATGGACCGGGCTTCGTGGGGCATCTCCGATGAAAAGCAGACACCAACACAGGGGCATGGATCCCGAGCGCAGGTTCCCATGAATTCTCCTCAGGCCCATACCCCTTCCATGACACCAGATACCACAACTTACTCCTCCGATACTTCGAATCCAGAATGCGACGGACCACATATTCCAACTCGCCCCGTACCAACAAGGGACGAGGACGAAGCTGGCCCTTAGTAAAGGAAGGTTTCAACAAAGAGACATAAAACACCGGATGGATTCGTAAATGAGAAGGGAGTTTCAGTTTCACCGCCACCGGGTTCACACGTTTCAACACTGTATAGGGTCCGATGTACCTAGGGTTGAACACACTGTGTTTTCTGAAATGCAGATTCCTCGTGGACAACCACACCGCATCACCTTTGCAGTACAAAGGTCCTTGTCTCCGGTGTTTATCAGCGGCAGCCTTGTATTTGAGTTTTACAGCCTGCAGATGTGCCTGTGCGTTAACCAGCGTCTCCTTGATGTGAGCCACTCTGTGCGCCACCTCCGGAAGGAGAGAGTCTGTTTTTGGGTGCACAAAGGGAAGAAACCGAGGATGTCTGCCATACACACAATAGAAAGGAGTGTTCTTGGTGGAACTGTGCGTGGCATTATTATAAGCCACCTCAGCCAACCACAAATAGTCTACCCAGTTCTCCTTACCACAATCCACATAGCATCTCAAATACTGCTTCAGAGTCTGGTTTAACCGTTCAGTCTGGCCATCAGTTTGTGGGTGAAAACTGGTGGAAAGGGCTGAGTCGATATGCAACGAAGAACACCATTTCTTCCAAAACTGGGCAGTGAACTGAGACCCTCTGTCCGAGACAATGATACTCGGCAAACCATGTAACCTAACCACATTGACCATGAGCAGTACAGCCAGCTGACCCGCCGAAGGCACTTGTTTGCTTGCCACGAAGTGTCCCATCTTAGTCAGATAATCGACCACCACCATGATTGTCGTACATCCACGGTCAGCGGGAAGACCCACAATGAAATCCACCGATATCCGATCCCAAGGGATATTTGGCGTAGGGAGAGGCTGTAACAATCCCTGCGGACGAGAGTGGTCGGACTTCATCCTTGCACATTGAGCACAGGCAGACACCCATCGCCCAACATCAGGTCTCACAGAAGGCCACCAGAACTGTCTCAGTATTCGCTCCAGGGTCTTGGCACAACCAAGATGACCCGCACTTGGCGACTCATGACACCAGACGTAGACCCGCTTCCTCAGAGCCAAGGTGGGCACCAATAACCTGTTATGAAACATCGGCAGGCCCCCATGCAACCTCCATTCCTGATGACAACCAAGCCAGGTTTTCCAAAAAAAGGAGTCCACCCCTTTCTTGACGTCCCTCAAAAATGTATCAGGCTGCATAGCACACACCACTTTGTCTGGATCAACAATGCTAGCCTTGGCCCTCTCCTCAGAAGGAGCAACCCACGACTGGTGAGTGAGCGCATCCGCCTTCCGATTGGCAGTACCAGGGCGAAAGGTGATGACGAAATTGAAACCAGAGAAAAACATCATCCACCTTAGCTGTCTAGGCGAAAGATGACGTGCAGCAGACATGAATTGTAAATTCCTGTGGTCGGAATAGACAGTGACCACATGACGAGCACCCATGAGGAAGTCCCGCCATTCCTGAAAAGAGTCCCGAATGGCCAGCAACTCCTTTTCGGCTATGTGATAGTTCTTTTCAGCCGGATTCAACTTACGCGACATATACGCCACCGGGTGCAACTGACCCGACTCTGCATGACGTTGAGACAGAATAGCTCCGATCGCCACATCCGAGGCATCTGCCTCCACAACATAGGGCTTTTCTGGATCAGGGTGAGATAACACAGGAGCTGACACAAAAGCGTCTTTGAGCGCCATGAAAGCGGCATGCGCCTCCTCAGACCATACGAAACTCTTTGATTTCCTCAGCAGCTGAGTGATAGGCGCCACCAACCGAGAGAACTGATTGATGAACCGCCTATAAAAGTTGGCGAATCCAATGAAACACTGAACATCCCTAACATTACATGGAACAGGCCAATCCTTTACTGCCGCTACTTTTCGTTCTGCCATTTCTTGGCCTTCAGGACTCAGCATAACTCCTAAAAACTCTACAGAGCGGACATGAAAGTCACATTTACTGAGTTTACAGTACAGATTGTTCTCCTGCAAAATGGTAAGCACATTCGTCACATGCTGACAACGCATATCCACCGACTCAGAGTACACCAGAATATCGTCTATGTAGACGATCACATACCGGTCCAAGATGTCACGGAACACATCATTCAAAAAGAATTGAAAGGCCGCAGGGGCATTACAGAGACCGAAAGGCATCACTCTATATTCAAAGAGGCCATATCTGGTCTTGAAGGCGGTCTTCCATTCATCCCCGCTACGCATACGGACCAGATGATAGGCCCCTTTCAAATCAAGCTTCGTGAAAATAGTAGCCTTTTTTACCTGCTCCAACAACACACTAATCAAGGGCAATGGATACCTGTTCTTCACAGTAATAGCATTAAGCGCCCTAAAGTCAACACACGCGCGCAGCTCGCCATTCGCTTTAGGTATAAAAAAGAGAGGCGAGGCGGCCGGGGATTTGGATGGACGTATAAAACCTAGACCCAACAGTTTGTCCAAATACTCTCGTAGGTGTAGGTTCTCTGGCTCTGTCAGAGCATAAATCCGCCCACATGGTATTGTGGCTCCCGGAACCAGATCTATCTGGCAGTCATACTGCCTATGGGTAGGGAGCTCCTCAGCCTGTACCTCATTAAACACATTGTCAAAAGAATGATACTCCGCAGGAAGTAAAACACATTTTTCTGCTGCCGTGGCAATCCAAGAGCCACCAGACAATGCTTGAGCAGGTTTCATAACACCCTCATGACAATGATTCATGCAATACTCTGAACCCATATGAACCGTTCTGGTGTCCCAATTTATGCTAGGGTTATGCTTCTCTAACCACGGTAAACCAAAGATTATACCGTATTGAGGAGCCTTGATAACACTGAACGTGAGAAACTTGGAGTGTGTGTCCCCTATTAACACCTCTATTTCATCTGTGTCATAGCCAACGGGACCCATACTAAGCTTCCTCCCATCCACAGCATATACATCTTCAGGTCTCTCTTTTTGCACAAGAGTCACCCCTAAGCGTTGGGCTTCTTGCATATCAATGAACATGCCTGTTGCCCCTGAATCCACCATTGCTGAGGTTACAACAGATTCCCCAGCCAGCAGTAACACAATGGACACAAATAGATGATTCGTCACCCTATTCAATTTGCCACTTAATGAAGGGACATACATAGGACTCCAAGAAAACCCTTCCCTTTTCCCAGAGTCATCTAGTTTTCCGTCACCTTTTCCGTATCAGCAGAGGCCACTTGGTTACCCCGGAAACGGTTTGTTTTGGGTTTTACAGGGCATTCTCTCACAAAATGGCCCTTTTTACCACAATACAAGCAAAGGCCCTGTTTACGCCTTGCTTCTCTCTCGGCAGGTGTCAAAGCTGATCTCATGGCCCCGATATCCATCGGTTCCGAAGAGGAAGCCTGATTCCCTTCCTTGGTGACATGTGCCTCAACCACTGGTTTCTTCCTATTC
The DNA here is from genome assembly GCF_964261635.1 of Lissotriton helveticus. Lineage (NCBI taxonomy): Eukaryota > Metazoa > Chordata > Amphibia > Caudata > Salamandridae > Lissotriton > Lissotriton helveticus. Next base: position 51,764,288 of record NC_136062.1, on the reverse strand, counting down.
TCCCCTTTCCTTTCGCCTAGTCGATGGTCTAACCGCAGGGCCAAATTAATCAAACCCTCTCAGGTAGTGGGTTGAGGATCGATTTGTGTTATGACGTCTTTCAGTTCGTCATTCAACCCTTGATGGAATATGGATGCCTGTTTATTTTCGGGCCAGGTAGTTTCTGTCACTAAACGCCTGAAGGTATTCAAATACGTAACCAAATCTCTTTTGCCTTGCCTTAATTCCAACAGTTCCCTATCAGCCGTAAAGGAATCAGACCGTCTATCAAATACTCGGAGAAATTCTGATTTAAAGGCGTCCCAATCATGCAATAAGGGATCATTGCGATTAACCAACGGGACGGCCCACTGGGCAGCGTTACCAGCCAAATAAGATATTAGAAAGGCCACCTTAGCCTGATTGGTAGGAAAAGATCTAGGTTTACAAGAATAATGCAAGGCTATTTGAGTGAGGAACACCTGAACTTTGTCTGAATCCCCAGAAAAACGCTCAGGTGAAGCTAAAGGAACCGACACTGGTAACTCCACCACCACTGGTTGTGGCTGAGGAGCAGTCCCTGCATCAAACGGATTGCGCTGTACATTATCCACACGAGCCCTCAGATCAGCCGTCTCTAACCGAGACGCCGCTACTTCCAACTGTAGGGCACCCAGAGCCTCTATCACATCATCCAATGTGGCCATACTCGCACAACCCGACCGGGAGGACTAAGATACTTGGGTCGGGTATTCTGTTATGTTTAAGTCCTCAGGATCGGTTTGTGGAATGGTATGCCCATCTCTAGATCTTGTCAACGCCTGAATTGCCGTTATGGCACAGAGCATTGACAGGATCAAGCGAGGGGAAAAATAGAACAGAGCAGGGAAGGAAAGGAAGGGGACAGCGGGGAGGGAGATCTGAAAGACATAAACAGAACAGACACATAAGACTAGGTTTCTATGACATAGAATCAACAATACACAAGAACTCCTGTATGAATTAATACCTGTAAAGGAATATTTAAATCTTGTAGATGTGTAGAGGCAATGTAGGGTGGATGCGGTGTAACTACAATAACACAAAAGGCATGTAAACGTGAGTACCTAATATTCATACCATACAATGCATCATATCTGTATATTCATGATTAAGAACATACCTAAGTATCCCACTAATACGCTTCACAGGGGAAGAGTGTAACATACACCTCCAGAACCCCTGTTAATAAAAGAGGTAAATACAACAGTTAACACCTGTAAACACGTTGCCACTTGTTGCTGAATAATGGTTCAAAAGAAAACAACCAAAGAGCACCACTGGAAATCCTGGCAATTTCTAACACCCAACTAATGACTTTAGAAGGGTCTAAGCGGAATCCCAAGACATTAAAGAACAAGTTCTAAAGTACTATGAGTCTCGAAGAAGCTGTTAACCCACAGCCACAAATGCACCGTTGGCCGAAACACCAACCGAGTCAATTCCAAACATAAACAAGTCACTCAACCATGTCCATGATAACAGCCGTTATCGTGGAATCCAAAAAACACCCAAGTAGCTTGAAAACAGCGCTCCTACTGAGTAGCGCGATGGTGCCAGCAACCTTACCGCACCAGGACCGCCGTATCTGTGATCCCAACGAAGGACGATGACCGGAATACCCGACAATTAACCAAAAAGAAATCCCTATGTTTAGAAGCAGCTATAGATTGCTGAAGGAATAATAATACAAAGGGTTTGTTAAAGAGAGTTTAGATCAGGGGCAAACATGGCAGAGAGCCAATTGAAGTAAGTATTTAGACACTACAGTGTGGTCAAAAGATACGTACCCGACACCCATCCCCAGCCTCCGTCCTCCTTAACAGTTTAATCGGAGGAACGTGACGCGCCGCTAAGGATCATGGGACTCGTAGTTCCGGCCCACGGCATGCCGGGATATGTAGTTCTGTTACATCGCGATCGTGACACATACAGACACACTCATGAACCCATACACCCAGGGTTTCAGCCACTTATGCATCCATGCAGGGAGTCACACCCACCCACACATACACTCAGGCACCCATACAGGTACTCATACAAGTAATCAATAACCCATAAAGACACTCATGTACTTGCTCACCAACTAATACAGCCACTTACACACCAACTGATAGACTTACTATAATTCACAAAGATTAGTCACTCACCCATACATTCACTAAGACACGTTTAATCACTCACTTATACAGTCAGTCCTGCACCCACTAAATCATCCAAACAGACACTCATACACCCATTTATTCTTTGAATACACCTTGACATATATCAGTGATGTCATTTGAGATGTCATCAGTGATGTCATGAGTGATGTCACTGACCATGTCCTGAGTGATGTAATATGTGACATCATCAGCAGTGCATTGCAGGTGCCCGAGTTATAGTTAGCTGGTCTAACTATAAAGGGGGAATTTCAATGGTTTTGTATAAGTAAAATGTCCAGCTAACTATGACATGTGTGAAACCTATAGGTTTTTCAGTGAATTTCCAAAGTTTTTTAAATGCTAATTCCTAACCATAACGTAGCTGAAACCTATGTTTTTTTCAGTGAATTTCAAAGGTTTTGTAAATGATAATTTTTAAATGTATTAATTATTATATTTCTTTCTTTTTATACTAAATTCCTACATTTTTATTATAATTATGTATAGTTATTTTATTATTTAAGTTATATTCCTTATTCGTAATGTAAAATAATAACAAAACAAATTTCCAAAATAATTTTTTTATTAATAATTTTTTTCCCCAATATATTAAAATGTAATTCTATATATTTTCTTTTTCCAATTTTTTGGGGGGATAATCTTACGGTACGAGTACGGTGATCGCACGGTCCTTTGTACGGCTATTCGTACTCTGCGCGTACCCGTGCACACGTCACGAATACGTTTTGACGTTACGCGGCGCATCGCGCTTCCCCGTGACATCATGTACGCTTGTACGGCGCCCCACAAGCGTAAACCCACAAAAGTTTTATAATGTTTAAAACGATATATCTATGTATTTAATGTAAATTTTAAGGGTAGACATTATCTGGGATAATCATGAAAATATATATTTTTTAACTTTAACTTTTAAGTGTTGGAGGCAGATTTACAACTTCCTTCTGCCTCTTTTACACTGCTATTGCATCACTTTTCTGACGCAGCGGTGAAGCAAAATATGCATCATGGTGTGTGTTATTTACAATATGATGCATCTGGGAGGTGCGTTACATTGTAAATTCCTGTACCAGAAGGAGACATTCATACACGGGGAGATGAGGGGGCGTTCCAGCGCAGGAACACCTCCTAAAAGTGGCTGAGTGAAATGTACAAGATTTCATGTTGTCACTTTTGAACTCATGCTGCGTCAAAACCCTGCACTTGCTCGAAACAGGTGAAAGGATTGACTCAGCATTGTGAGCATAGAGCCCCCGAGCATTGCTAGAGATGCGTTGCACTTGCAACGCAACTTAAGCAATGCGCCGCCTTCACGGCACAGATACATCTTATCTGTACCGTTTTTGCCTTGGGGATATGCCAGTTATTGTACATCTACCCATTAGTGTTTTAATATTGTCAATGGATTACTACACACTGATCAATGAGTCACTACAAAACTATAACAGGAGTGACAGAGTGTTTGCTGGAAGTGTAAGGATAGAGACTGGGGAATTGAACATATAAAAGGCAAGTTTGCAGGTAAATAGAAGACTGCAAACATAGTCTATAAGAGTTTAAAACAGTCCAGGGCCTAAGGCCTACTTTGCTCTATGACTACTTGGGTACTGACTGGATGATTACAGTTCTGCAAGGAGAGTGCCAGACTGGATTTATAAGAACTTCAGTTTTAGCACAGTGCATAGATAAGGACATTCTGCTGAATGGCTCAGTACAATACTAAATCAGTAGTGCCAGAGTGTTTGGAGGGAGTGTAAGGATAGAGACTGGGTAAATATGGGTTTAAAAGCCAAGTTTACAGATGCATAGAAAAGTGCATTTATTATCTATAAGTGTTTGAAGCAGTCCATAAACTTAGGCCTACTTTGCTGCATGACTACTTGGATAGTGACTGAATGATTACAGTTGTCCATGGAGAGTGTCGAGCTGAATGTATAACTGCTTCACTTTTTGTACAGTGTATAGATAAGCACATATTGCTGTATGGCTCACTACAATATTGAAACAGTAGTGGCAGAGTGTTTGGAGGGAGTGTAAGGATAGAGACTGGGTAATTAAAGGTTTAAAAGACAAGTTTTCAGGTGCATAGAAGAGTACAAGTATAGTAAATAGGAGTTTGAAGCAGTCCATATTCTAAGGCCTACTTTACAGCATGAAAACTTGGGTAATGACTGAATGATAACAGTTCTGCAAGCAGAGTGTAAAGCTGAATGTATAACTACTTCACTTTTAGAAAAGTGTATAGATAAGCACATACTGTTGTTTGGATCACTACAATACTGAAACAGTAGTGTGATAGTGTTTAGTGAAAGTGTAAAGATACAGACTGGGGAATTGAAGGTATGAAAGTCAAGTTTACAGATGCATAGAAAAGTGCATTTATTATCTATAGGTGTTTGAAGCAGTCCATGCCCTTAGGCCTACTTTGCTGCATGACTACTTGGGTAGTGGCTGAATGATTACAGTTGTCCAAGGAGAGTGTCGAGCAGAATGTATAACTGCTTCACTTTTAAAACAGTGTATAGATAAACACATACTGCTGTATGGATCACTACAATACTAAAATAGCAGTAGCAGAATGTTTGGAGGAAGTGTAAAGATACAGACTGGGCAATTGAAAGTTTAAAAGCCAAGTTTACTGGTGCATAGAAAAGGGCATTTATTATTTATTAATCTCCCCAACGCCCCAAGCGCCAGCACACCTTTCCGAGGATAGGTTTACAATTTACAAATGCTGGCATTTTTTTTCTTCTAATGATAACAATATTTTTTTATGTCTTCTATTTAGATGTTTTTAATCATGGAAATGCAAAGAACACAGTTTACCGAGTAACACTTTTTAAACTCTCCAACGTATGTAGATAATAATACCTTATACGTGTTACGATCGAAATCAAAATCGAAACCTTTACAGCTTCACAATTTGCAATTTTTCCGAACATGTGCAGAAGAAAAACAGTTAAAATGTGAGCACGTGTAAACTGCAAAACGTGCCATGTAAGTAGGCGGACCCACAGCTTCCTTCCGTAGACTACTAAATAACCAAAAACGATATAAACCACACCTACTGTGCAATTAGTTTCATTTTTGCGAGTTATTGCGAGTCGCCAATCTATGTTGCAGGTTCCGTTTTCTAGCATTGGATTCTCTTTTTGCGTCAACAAACATATTCCGGAGTTGTAAGTTGTTTCAATATGGCATAGGCATAGTACTTAGTTATAATTTGTGGCTATTTGTCAATATTTAAACATTTATATCTAGAAAAAAAAATGTTATTGCATGTTTTTCACTTTTTCTCTGTAATGTCAGCAGCTTGTTTTTAGAAACAGATAGATTATAACAAACATTGCTCCTTTTCTGGCTCCTTTCACCTTATATATAGTGACTTTTTATATTATAATATTGACACTGTACTTCGCTTGAGAGGAGTTGGTGACCCGTCCACGCAAACCCTAAACATTTACAATCAACGTCACCATCTTTCACTTGTTATTGTGTTTTCCCCTAGAGATCACATACTGTTAATATGCATATTATAACATTAAAGTCTTGGTGATCTTAGTGGAGTTCACGATCCATCGGCACAAAGAGTAACGATAAGTAAGCAACGTTACCGGCTTGCGGTTTTCAGTCTATTTTCCCCTTGTGATCATGTGCTGTGAAAATATATACATATTATTATTCTCACGTCATGATCTCAGAGGAGTTCATGATCCGTCACCACGAAGATCAAACTCTTTCACCTCCCGGAGAAAAGAAGTTCAGTAAATAATTACCGCTCGAAAGTATTTCATTATGGATGTTCTGTTAAATACATAACTTTATTTTCCTTTTCTTTTTACTGTAACAATGGTATCAATCGTTATTATAATAGATTGTCCTATTGCTACAGAAGAGGAATGGGAGATTTTTCAGCGCCTTCAATACTATAACTTTCAAGTATTAAAAAGTACTTGATCAGATATTTTTTTCAAGAAACATATTTTATGAAACAACAGAACAAAAAAATATAGCTATTATGCAAACTTTGTTACTTTAAATATTTAATAAACCCTACATTTCAGAATGTTATTTTCTAATTTCTATTCTTATTTGCGGTTCCTATTGACCTACTCTTTAAGGAATATATAGGACCTATACTTTATATTATAAGAGTACCATCCTACATATTCTTTAGTGAGTGTGTGATTTATTAGCGGAACAGTCTGCAACCTCTAAGCACTACAACAGCACGTTCTTGATTTGTACGGAATACAAATTTGAAAAATAATAATGCATGCATTTCTATGTAATATGAAATCACTTGTATTTAACTGTTTTTTACTTGTTCTCTTGATCTGAGATAATGTAGTGCAGGAGTGTTTGTTGTAGCACTTTTATTCTACTTTATCTAAAATTAACTGATGCCCTCTTACATCATCAAGAATGTGGGGCAACACTTTTACAAACTGTAGCACAAAAAAGAAGGATATAGCCACGCTTAACTGATATTTTATGAAATTCCATTTTTAATTGTCACCCCTTTCATATATACAGTGACAATTTCTGAAGAAAGTTTATTTGTATTTGCTTAATAAAAACTGTTTCAAACCTAGACTGAATTTTTTACTGCGCAACCACACCTCCCCATCAGGAAAGTAAACACCACATTATAAGTAAATAGTACTCCTAAGAAGTATGTCTCCCACAAACTTGATAAAGAAAAACACAACAACAGTATAAGGCCCAGATTTCCATTGTAGTGATTTCTTAGTTCCGGGTCTAGTTGCCAGATCGGCACACACACACCCTCATGGCTCGTATACACCCACACCACACCCATCCAGCGCATTCGTCACCACACACGTGACCCTATGTATAAAAAAGACGAAAAGAACGTGTTGTACACCATTTTAGAGTTGTTCCCAAAGTACCGAACAAGGGGCTCACAATTTCATGCATGGCATCTTTGGTCACTGAGTTAGTGGTGCCCGAAGCACTGAGCGGGTGAAGAACCAGCGATGATGATGATGGGAGCACGAGTATGTCGTTAGCCATAGAGATATCAAGACTCGGCACCATATATGAGACTTCCTTGTTGGAGATTGGGACTACATCATGCAGTAGGTGTCTTTTCCACAAAAAGGTGAGCAGTGAGGCTTGAGTACGCATCAGAGGGAGTCAGGGTTGTAGCAGACTAGATACAAAAACGCCACTTAACGTTTTAGACGAACGCACTCCTATATAGTGTATTAATTTACATGTATACATTTTTTCCCTATAGCAGGAAAGTTTTTATAATCGCTGAAATGTCCGGAATATTACCAATACAAACAGTTCGTAGAAATGTGAGAAGGAACATGTATAAAAGTGCGATGTTATCTAACTCCAAATTATTATAGTAACAATTACTAATCATAACATCTTTCTTTTATTATCTTTTAGATGTAAACCTTCAGGATGAATTATGTCCGGCACATGGTGAAAAACACCAGGGACAAAAAGGTGAGCTGCGAGTATTGTTTTCAATCACTCTCTAATTTCCTCTCTCGTTTCATAAAAAGATTACACACAATGTTAACTTCCTTTTTATCTTACAGGTTGTGTTTTACAAATTGATGACACCCCCTAAAAGAAACTTACAAAGCTCTACGTTTGTGTTTTCTGCGATGATGCGTGGCCATTGTAACAAGGACTGAGAAGCCTGCAGCGACACGTAGTGCTACCTGTTTGAATGACGGCAATAGCACAAGGTGAGCAAAGAAACTTGTTTCCAAAAGAACAACAAGATATCTGTGAAAGGAGAGAATGTGTAGTCTGCAGCAGGCATGCAACACCCATTGGGTTTAACAGGGCTTCAGCTAGGATGATATAGCTTCCTGGGCCCACACACAGTCGCACCTGAGTACTTCACAGGTCTTTTAAAGCAAACGGATGCGGGTGAAGCTGATCTTTTTAGACGGAGGTAGGCACACACCAGAATCCCTCGTGGGAAGGTTTATATTGAGTTAAAAGATTTGTGATTTATTTTTAGTATTAGGGGACCTTTTCAGTAAGATATTTTTCACTTCTTTTTTCTAGAACTGCCATTTGAAAATCCCATCTTGATTAGGACAATTTTTAAGAGAAAGAGACTGAACTAACAGCAGTGGATGGTGTTTAAATGGTAGGACTCGTTGCTTTTTGTTTTGGGCCCCCTTAAATTACTATGGTTTTCTTATCTATCAGGTAGCGTAGTTATACTAGTGCTATATAATATTATTAAATAGGTTTCTTGTACTAATTTCAACCATCATATATAAACTATACGAAATTACAAGATAGACATAAATATTTCCTTTTTTTCTCTGTTTAGATTATTGGATTTAAGAAAGTACTAGCTACTAGTGCTGAGGACTTATTTAGCCGCATCTGTTGACACAACTTGATCTTACTGGAAGATTTTCCACATCTATAATTTAGGTGAGCATTCACAATAACTTTAGAAAATAAAAATTGTTCTTGTGCATCAAAACAGGGGTTGACACAAAACTAGTTAGACATAAAAACTCTAAACATTAATTTTTCTTCTTGGTAATAAACCTTAGGACTGAGTAAAACAGGTGTACCTTTACCACATGTGAGTAGGAGTTTTGTCGTAATTTCTCATAGGAATGTGGTCATTGTTGATTAGCATCTCATATAGGCAGGTTTGTTGAAGTACTTGCTTAGATTGTTAAATAGGCAGCACGAAGAAGATTTCATATCAGTGAATTATGATTTATTGTTATAAATATCTGGTTATTTTTTTAGACTGGCTAGCAGTGTTAGAGTAATGACACTAGGAATATAATTGATTCATTGTGTAATTAACGGATAGTTATAGAATTTCTTCTTTTTATTTTTTACAGCCCTGATGATGTCCCTGTGAGGACGAAACACGTAGGCTGTATGGGAATACATGTGATCATCAATTGAATTGGCTGTATTGGAATATTTATTGTTTTGAAATATTTTTGAACAATCACACTTGAAGTAAAAAGAAAAAGAAAATTCGAAAAGAATAAGCAAAACCTGCTATAAAGAGTTTCTTTTGAATATGAACTTTGTCTACATATGACGTTTAAAAATATGTTTTTCTAAATTTGAGATACTCCTTGGTTTCGTGTTTGTAGGTCTTTTAAATACCTTATGCTTGTTAATGAGGCTTTGATGTCCCCCCCTGCTTACAGCCCCTGCAGCTCCACTCTACTTTTTCCTTGAAGTTAAGCCCCCCCCCCAAAAAAATTCTAGCCCCCCCCGATATTTTTGACTGTGGTTGCGCCTCTGGCATCAGGCGCCCCCCCCCCCCCGTCGTGTGTGTCTCTCCCACGTTGTAATGTCCTTTTTTCCTCTCTTTCTTACTCTCTCACATCGTTTCTCTTTCTTTTTTAAAGTTTTGGACTCTGCTGTCTCCAGTCTGCTGTATGGAACCTTATCCCCTTATCCGAGTTGAAGTGGTGAACTCTCTTGGTTACAGTGAAGGCTGATGCGACACATAGAGCAACCTCTTTGAATCACATCAATGGCACTAGGTGAGCAAAGAATTTTGTTTCCGAAACAACAACAAATTATTTGTGAAAAGACAGAGTGGGTAGTGTGCAGCAGCTTGACTGTGTAGAAATTTATAATTTCCTCCGAGCAGTGATAACAGATAGGTTACAACAGTCTGAGAAACAGATCTACAAGCTTATTGTGCCACTTTTGTGCCACTTTTAACATAGGAAAAGTGGCGCAATGAGCTTGTAAATCTGCGTCTGACTTTTCAAGAAAAACTCACAACTCCAGACTCGGCGAGTTAATGGGGTGCAATAGTCTAGGTACGCAATTTTAAGAACTCACATTAAAATTCACTTTCGTCAGAAGTTTCGCAACTCAGTTTACGGTGAGTAATCAAATGTTTTTTTCTTTGCCTCCACCAAACATTCTTTAGAAGCAATCACGACATATCGAGCAACAGCAATGAAATTGTCTGCAACATACTGAATATACTTTGACGTGTAGAAGCAGAGTTGAATTTAAGTTGTGAATTCTGGTGGCCGCAGTGTTTATACAAGGTAAGCACAGCAGCCTAGATATACAATGCCTCAATTGCAATGCATTATAAAAAAATTGGCGAAGTTACAATCCCGTTGTGCCACTTTTGTGTCAGTAACGCAGTACGCACTTCCACATAGACACCACTTGAACACAGGACTATAACAGAAGTGAAATGTACTAGGCACACTGCACACGTAAAATCATAGTGTTACCTTCACTTGTAATGCTTCGCCTTATTTAGTCACATCTACATAACTTTAAACTCTAATATTCTTTTTTGTTTTGCAGATTACCTATCCTACGTCTTTTGGAGTCCACTTCACAATTTGTTTATAATACTGTTTTATTAAAGTTATTTTTCTAGTTGTTTATTATATTATCTTTAAGTTGCATTTACAGTTATTGTTGTTTTAATAAAAGTTAATAAAAAAAACTATATACTTGTTTTTTTTGGGGGGGGGTGATGGCCCACAACAAAAATAATATTTATAATTTGAAGTACTATAGTAAGCTGTTTGACAGTACGGTTGAAAAGTACTGGCTGTACAATAAGTTATATTTTCTCTGGATGGACTACAACATAGAAAGGAAATCAAACTAAAACAAAACAATGTGTACCACATTTACAAACCTCTTGCGACGTTTTTGCGTGCAAACCTACCCCCTTACAAAATGAAGTGTATGGGCCTCAATGACTCCCCGCAAACCACGAAAACAACCACCCCCGGAGATTTCTATATTGTGTGAGGGAGGCTGCATGGCCCACCGCCTGATGCCCTGGAGTCTGCCACGCCCAGACCCGGTTCCTGCAGTGTCCTGGGGGAAATAGCCATTACAACGCGGTCATAACTCCGCGTGATCGTCAACACGAAGCCATTAACACGCATATGGCTTTACCACGCATGCCTTTACCACGCATGCTTTTACAACTAGTATACATTTACCACGCATCATAAAGGCATAAGCATGGTAATGGCTTTGTGGTGACGGTCACGCGTTGTAATGGCTGTGCCTTACGTGCTTCAAATTAGTTTTTAGGTTTGCGTGTGACCAAGTCTGATAAGATCGGAGGCCAAGAACAAACATCGTGGTGTCTGTGGCAGGAAATCTCATGGGTCATAGAGAAGATAGGCGGGGGTAAAATCAAAGTGGCAGGTATAATAAAAATAACGGAGGAAAGCTACTAAAATGGCGGAGGACGGAGTATGTAATTAACGTTTGGTGCCTCGGCAATACGTTTCAAATAAATATAGATAGAATATGATTATTAATATATTACAAACGTATAGCAGCGGATGAGGCACACGACCCGGCAGAAAAAAGTGGCAAATTTAATACCTGAAATAACGAGAGGTTTGCTTGGTGAACTTGAAGAAAAACAAAGAACCGTGGGCTTGAAAACGAGACTGCGCATGCGTAGAGAGTACAACTGGTGCAAAAAAACCCGGAAAGTTTTATATACTATCATAGAAATATAACTCTTTTTTTGACCAGTAAAGTTAGTTATGAAAAGAACAGTTTTTTATGAGCCCTAAAGCCCCCACTGTCCCAGCCGGCTCCCCGCGTCCTTGGGGAGCCGGCATTGCTTTTCATCACCCCGGGCACTGCAGAAGGCGGCACTATAGGCATCCCGGGACACTGCAGAAGCTAGCCCTGAAAATTGGTGGTCCCCAGGGCCATCAAAGGCTCCAGGAAGGGGGCCGCGAGGCACAAGATGGCTGCCAACACTTCCTGGTTTGGAGTGTTGACAGACAGCTGACAGCCAATCAGCATGCAGCTCGTTCTCGTAACTGTACGGTTTTCGGTATACTTACCGTACGCGTACGGTACTTCGTATCTAGATATCACTATGATATTACTTTTGATTTTCTCAGGAACTACTGAACGGCATTTACACCATTTAACAAAAAGCACCATCTGCAAACCGAACTCTACCTTTTTGCCAAATTTGGTGTAATTCCGTTCAGCCGTTTGGGCTCTAGCCCTGGCTAAAGGTCCTATGGCCCTACTTGACGAATCACCCCCAAACTTTCAGGGAAGGAGCGGAGCAGGCTATTTTTTGGGTGAAGATTTTCTTGTGAGGTCCGGGAGAGTCGATTGAGAAAACCGGTTGGTTGGCATGTTGCCGTGTGCTCTTCCAAAGCTGGGGCGTTTGTTTAAGAAAATATTGCACAGCAGTCCTGCCGTGGGAAGATGCACCATCTCTACTATCTAAATAGAGAGTTTGGGATTTGGAAACCAGTTCCGTGATCTAACAGCGCAACAAGCCACGAACAAAGAAACTCCCCGCACCAATCAGAGTCCTACAAAGGAAAAGCGAAATGCTTTTAACATGGATTTACGAACAGCCACCCACTAAGGGATAATAATGCTCGACACATGACTACATGGTCCAGCATGCCAAGCAATAAGCCAAGCCTTAGAAGGAAGGAAAATGCATCGCTTCTCAATTTACGTGCATTGAACACACCTGCCCTTGTGGGCGTGGCACTCTCTGTGCCTTCTGGTGCTTGTAGTATTATAACCCCTTCTGCTCACTGCCACTGATGAAGGAATGCTGAATTCCAGAAACGCGCCTGGCCGATGAAACTAACAAAGATGCCTGCTTTGAGGACTAAAGACTGCTGGCAAGTGTTCGATTTTATGAATTAAACTCAGGTTAAGCTGACTGCGATCTTCCTTATTTGTGCTTCCTGGTTTGATGGATTTTTGGGGCTTGCACGCCTGACAAGGAAGACTCACCATGACCTTGCGGGTCTGACACGGCTTCGTCAGAAGCCTTGAACTATTAGAGACAGCGACGCATATTGCAATTCAGGACCGCAATGCGCGCAGTGTTTGGTATCGAGCACTATATATGGGGTGGTCTGTGCCTCAGATACAAAGCATCATTCCACTGGGAAAAGAACATTTTTTGCCGAAGGGAAAGAGGTAACATCGCCGCCACTAGGGGTTATAATACTACAAGCACCAGAAGGCACAGGGAATGCCACTCCCACAAGGGCAGGTGTGTTCAATGCACGTAAATTGAGAAGCGATGCATTTTCCTTGTGCTCACTGCCACTGATGAAGGAATGCTGAATTCCAGAAATGCGTCTGGCCGATGAACCTAACAAAAATGCCTGCTTTGAGGACTAAAGACTGCTGGCAAGTGTTCGATTTTATGAATAAAACTCAAGTTAAGCTGACTGCGGTCTTCCTCATTTGTGCTTCCTGGTTTGATGGATTTTTGGGGCTTGCACACCTGACAAGGAAGACTCACCGCGACCTTGCCTGCCTGACACGGCTTCGTCGGAAGCCTTGAACTATCAGAGACAGCGACACACATTGCAATTCAGGACCAAAATGCGCGCAGAGTTTGGTATCGAGCACTATATATGGGGTGGTCTGTGCCTCAGATACAAAGCATCATTCCACTGGGAAAGGAACATTTTTTGCAGAAGGAAAAGAGGTAACATCGCCCCAACTAGGGGTTATAATACTACAAGCACCAGAAGGCACAGGGAGTGCCACGCCCACAAGGGCAAGTGTGTTCAATGCATGTAAATTGAGAAGCGATACATTTTCCTTCTGCTCACTGCCACTGATGAAGGAATGCTGAATTCCAGAAACGCGTCTGGCCGATGAAACTAACAAAGATGCCTGCTTTGAGGACTAAAGACTGCTGGCAATTGTTCGATTTTATGAATAAAACTCAAGTTAAGCTGACTGCGGTCTTCCTTATTTGTGCTTTCTGGTTTGATGGATTTTTGGGGCTTGCACGCCTGACAAGGAAGACTCACCGCAACTTTGCGGGTCTGACACGGCTTCGTCGGAAGCCTTGAACTATCAGAGACAGCGACGCACATTCCAATTCAGGACCACAATGGGCGCAGAGTTTTGTATCGAGCACTATATATGGGGTGGTCTGTGCCTCAGATAGAAAGCATCATTCCACTGGGAAAATAACTTTTTTTGCCGAAGGGAAAGAGGTAACATCGCCACCACTAGGAGTTATAATACTACAAGCACCAGAAGGCACAGGGAGTGCCACGGCCACAAGGGCAGGTGTGTTCAATGCACGTAAATTGAGAAGCGATGCATTTTCCTTCTGCTCACTGCCACTGATGAAGGAATGCTGAATTCCAGAAACGCGTCTGACAGATGAAACTAACAAAGATGCCTGCTTTCAGGACTAAAGACTGCTGGCAAGTGTTCGATTTTATGAATAAAACTCAAGTTAAGCTGACTGCGATCTTCCTTATTTGTGCTTCCTGGTTTGATGGATTTTTGGGGCTTGCATGCCTGACAAGGAAGACTCACCGCGACCTTGCGGGTCTGACACGGCTTCGTCGGAAGCCTTGAACTATCAGAGACAGTGACGCACATTGCAATTCAGGACCGCAATGTGCGCAGAGTTTGGTATCGAGCACTATATATGGGGTGGTCTGTGCCTCATAAACAAAGCATCATTCCACTGGGAAAAGAACATTTTTTGCCGAAGGGAAAGAGGTAACATGGCCCCCTCTAGGGGTTATAATACTACAAGCACCAGAAGGCACAGGGAGTGCCACGCCCACAAGGGCAGGTGTGTTCAATGCACGTAAATTGAGAAGCGATGCATTTTCCTTCTGCTCACTGCCACTGATGAAGGAATGCTGAATTCCAGAAATGCTTCTGGCCGATGAAACTAACAAAGATGCCTGATTTGAGGACTAAAGACTGCTGGCAAATGTTCGATTTTATAATTAAAACTCAAGTTAAGCTGACTGCGGACTATTGGACGAACGTACATGACTCACTTGCCAAAGCAGGGACTTCCTTATTACCCCGCACCCTAGAACACGCACTACTAGGGCTAGGGCCGGGCGCGCGTAAACGAGGTGTGTCAGCACGCTTCACTGATATGGCCATGCTACTTGCGAAACGCGCGATAACCATGCGGTGGAAATCACCCAAACCGCCAGAACCTGACATGTGAAAGGCGGAAGTTATACGGTGGGGCAAAGCGGAGGGGAGGCACTGCAGCGGGAGGAACACAGGGGCAATAGGAAGACACTGATATCGCTAGACTGGTTCACCATACTAGGAGCCTTTGAATTGGACGGGGAGGAGGGATCTGATGTCTCGCTCCCTACTGCTTGAACTGTGAACTACCCTCACTACATCATGACTTGCCTCGATACTAACGGGTGCACTTTGAAACATGTTAACCAGGAACCCATACTTTTTGGTGTTTGTACCTCTGGCTGATTACAATGTCACAGGGAGGAGCTATGTATGGGAGCAGCCGAATGCCACTTGATAACTGCAATTACGAGTAAGAATGCCAAGGGTGGGTATACTAGGGGTGGTGGGTGGAAGATTTATGGGGGTTCTGTTGAGTTACTCACAATGCAACAAAATGGAAAATGTACGTCACAATTGTTCTTAATGTACAGCGAGGAGCATGCCATTATGTGATTGTCGTTTTACGTAGACTGTAACACATTTATGCTCTACTTGATATGCAAATAAACAATTTTTCAACAAAAAAAAGCTGACTGCGGTCTTCCTTATTTGTGCTTCCTGATTTGATGGATTTTTGGGGCTTGCACTCCTGACAAGGAAGACTCACCGCGACCTTGCGGGTCTGACACGCCTATGTTGGAAGCCTTGAACTATCAGAGACAGCGACGCTGAGTGATGTCACTGACCATGTCATGAGTGATGTAATATGTGACGTCATCCGCAGTGCATTGCGGGTGCGCGAGTTATAGTTAGCTGAACTAACTATAACCGGGGAATTCCAATGGTTTTTTGTATGAGTGAAATGTCCAGCTAACTATAACATGTGTGAAACCTATGGTTTTTCAGTGACATTCTAAGGTTTTTTAAATGCTAATTCCTAAATATAACGTGGCTGAAACCTATATTTTTTTCACTGAATTTCTAAGGTTTTTTAAATGCTAATTCCTGACTATAACAGGGCTGAAACCTATGGTTTTTTCAGTGAATTTCAAAGGTTTTGTAAATGATAATTTTTAAATGTTATGTTATGTTATGTTATACTTTTATTTGTATAGCGCACGGATACTCAACAAGAGTGTCCCGGCGCTTTATGTCGGCAGCTCAGCAATTAAAAAACATAACAGTAATGAAACAGGAAAGGAAGGGAAAAAACAACCTAAAGGTTAAAAAGCCAGGTCTTAAGGCTTTTCCTGAAAAGGAGCAGACTGGGAATACTGCGTAAAGCAAGAGGCAGGGAATTCCAAAGCTGGGGGGCCCTAAGGCTAAAAGAGCGACCCCCCGTACGAGCCTTCCTTACTCGGGGGACCACGGCCATAAACAAAGTCTCCGAACGCAGTGAGCGAGCCGGGCGATAGAAGGCAAGCCTGCGCTGCAGATACTTTGCTCCCAGACCAGAAAGTGCTTTATGCACCAGAGTCAAAGTTTTAAACATAATCCGCTTTCGGATGGGCAGCCAATGAAGTGACTGCAACAACCCGGATGTTCTCGCCCGCCTATGAAGGCCAAAAATGGCGCGAGCCGTGAAGTTCTGCACCACTTGCAGCCGCTGGACCAGATATTCCGGAAGCCCTAAATATAGAGCATTAGCATAGTCCAATCTAGATCCTATTAGAGCTTGGACAGTGATCTTTCTATGCTCCTCTGTAAGCAGAGGTAAGAACTTCCGGAACATCTTTAAGATACCGAAACAGGTACCTGTCAGACCAAGAATGTGAGATCTAAGCGTAAGGTTGTTATCAAGCTTGACTCCCAGATTTTTGGCCACAAGAGAGGACTGAGCGGGAGGACACATGTCCGACGGCCACCACTCCCGCCATTCCGGGTCCGAAGCGCACCCAAAGAGCAGAACCTCCGATTTACTGGAGTTGGCCTTAAGGCCGTTCCCCTGGAACCAGTCAAAGACCCTCTCCAGGCACCCCCGAATGCTCTCACCATCAAAAGCCTGATCTTTCCTGCAGGTGAAGAGAAGTTGCGTGTCATCCGCGTAGGACACGATCTGGGCCCCAAAAGCCTCCACCAGTGCCGCCAGAGGGGTCATAAAGATGTTAAAGAGAGTTGGGCTCAACACAGAGCCCTGTGGAACTCTGACTCCCAATGGCGGCATCTCAGCGGAGCTCGGGGAGGCCCAGACCGTTTGTCGACGGTCCTCTAAAAAAGATGTAAACCATTTGAGGACCGTCACCCTCAGACCGATGTCATAAAGTCTGGCAAGAAGCGCCTCGTGGGGGACGGTGTCGAAGGCCGCCGACAAGTCCAGCATGACAAGCATGGCCTTACCTCCTGCGTCCAGTGTCTCCCGAATAACCTCTGACACCTCGAGAAGTGCCGGATTGCGAGGGGTGCAGTAGGTCATTAGATTCTAGGAAGCCAGAAAGAACGCCATGCACATGCTTCTCTGTGAGCTTCGCCAGGGCCGGTAGAAGAGAAATTGGCCTATAATTTGCCAAAACCTCAGTATCCAATCCAGGCTTCTTGAGGAGGGGGATCACCATCGCTCTTTTCCAAGACCGCGGGAGCCGCCCCTCCCTCAAAGACAAATTCAGGAGAGGATTAACCAAAGGGTTCATCAACGACGCCATCCTGGCCAAAAATTTGGCCGGACAAGGATCTAATGGCGAGCCTGATTTGAGACTGGCCAGAAGCGTCAGAGAAGCATCGGAGGAAACAGAAGGGAACTCCGCCAAGACAGCGTCTGGCGTAGCTGATGGAACAGGTCCCACCCCGATGCTGAAAAACCCTTCAGCAGACCTCTCCGGAAAGGAGGCCTGGATCGATCTGATCTTATCCGTAAAAAACCTGGCGAGGTCACAGACCCAGGACTCAGATGGCACAACTTGATGCGGGTTAGATCTAGGGGCCGTAAACTCCCTCACCACCGTGAAGATCTCCTTACATGAATTAGAGGCCGCCTCTATCCTCCTGGCAAGATATTCTTTTTTTGCACATAGGATATTGCGGTGGTACGCTTTAACCACCATCCTATAAGCAAGCCTGGCCTCCCCGTCGTACTGAGAGCGCCACACCCTCTCGACCACCTTACACTGGCTGCGCTCAGTGTGCAGCGCCTCCGTAAACCACGGCGCAGACTGCCGCTTGGCCATAGGTCGAGGGGCCCTTGCAGGGGCTAGATCATTCAGCCTCTCAATTAATGTATTAATTGTTATATTTTTTAATACTGATTTACTACATTGTTTTAAAGTATTTATTTGTAGATATTTTATTTTTTTAATTACATTACATATTTTTAAAATAAATTGGAAAAAAGTTTTTTAAAAAATATTACAATTGTAATATATATATATATATATATATGTTTTTTTTTTATTTATCTATGTTTTATATAGCAGGCAATGATATCCTATGGAAGGAAATTCAAGTTACTGGTAAGTACAATTAAATTTACTTTTCAGGAACAGTAGTGAGCTGAAAGATGCAGCACTGAGGTCTCTCCAGATAACAGGTGAGAAAATCGGAATTTGTAGTTTGGCTGATTTTAAAGGAATTTTTTTAACTTCCAAATCTCCACACTTAGAAGAATTTCCAAGTGAAACCAGTCAATGTTAGCCTATGGATGGAAATTCAAGTTACTGTAACTAAGATTAGAATTAGTTTTCAGGATCAGTAGTGGGCTAAAAGATGCAGCACTGAGGTCTCTCCAGATAACAGGTGAGTAAATCGGAATTCGTATTTCAACTGATTTTTGAGGAATTTTTGAAACTTCCAAAACTCCACACTTAGAAGAATTTCCAAGTGAAACCAGACAATTGATTCCTATGGAAGGAAATTCAAGTTACTGTAAGTATGGTTAGATTTACTTTTCAGGGTCTGTACTGGGCTCAAAGATGCAGAAATGATGTCTCTTGTGATAACAGAGTAAATCGGAATTCGTAGTTCGGCTGATTTTAGAGGAATATTTCGCTCAATATTGAAGGAAGGGGGCGGGGCCTGAGGTGACATGTGTGCAAACATGCCCTGTGGTGCTTTTTAAGTTGGGGAATTAATTCTTATTCAATCCTGAGGTCCCCTGTGGGCCAACTAGCCCACCAGGTACCTCCAGTATGCACCAGGGAGATGCGTTGCAGAAAGATGTTCAGAAGGCATGCCCCCTTTTTACAACACTCTGCAACGCAGCTCGGTGGCGCTTACTGGAGGTACCTGTTGGACTGGTTGATCCCTAGGGGACCTCTGGATTGAAGAAGAATTAATTACCCAACTTAAAAAGCGCCACAGGGCATGTTTGCACACATATCACCTCTAGCCCAGCCCCCTACCTTCACCACTGTGCAAACACACCCCGTAGCATGTTATAAGTTGGGGGATTAAGTCCCCTTGCATACTGGGGGTCCATGGGGCCAACTAGCCCATCAGGAACCTCCAGTATGCGTATGGGGGCTGTGTTTTAGAGAGGTGTAAAAAGGTGCATGGCCTCATTACACCTCTCTGCAAAGCAGCCCCCTGGCGCATTTGCAGAGGGGAAAATAATTCCCCATGCATACTGGGGGTCCCTGGGGCCAACTAGCCCACCAGGAACCTCCATTATGCTCCAGGGGGCTGCGTTGCAGAGAGGTGTCCTGAGGCCTTGCCCCCCCGGCGCTTACTAGAGGTTCCAGGTGAGCTAGTTGGCCCCCAGGGACCCCCAGTATGCAAGGGGAATCAGTTCCCCCTCTGCAAACGCGCCAGGGGGCGCATTTGCAGAGAGGTGCAGGGAGGGGGCGTGGCCTCCTCCCGATCCCGTTTTTTTTAAAACTACTTTTCAGAAGGGGGGCTGTGTAGTCCCCCTTCTTTTTTTTGGCCCTGGGGACCCCATCCCCCAGGGCCTGCCCCCAATTTTATTTTTTTAGTTTTTTTTAAATCGGAAGGGTGCTGCGTGGCCCCCCTCCCAGGGCCATAACCTGCCCCAGGGACCCCATCCCACGGGGCATGGGCCTTTATGTATTTATTTTTTAAATTAGGAGGGGGGCTGCTTTGCCCCCCTCCTGTGGCCAATTCTGGCCCCAGGGACCCCATCCCCTGGGGTCTAGCCCTCTTCGTTGGGGGCCGTGGGGGGGTCCCCAAGCCCCCCACGGTCCCTGCCGGCTCCCCGCATCCTGCCGGAGCCGGCATTACTTTTCTGCATAGGGAACAGCTAACATGCTGCTCCCCGTGCAGAAAAGCAATCAGCTTTGGTTTTTGAAAAAGAGAGCAGGTTTCCTGCTCTCTCTTTCAAAAACCAAAGTAGTTTGCTATGGTAGAGTGGGAGCCGCGAGGCTCCCGCCCTACCATAGCTAACAGCAGTGTCCCAGGGGTAGGCACCCCGGGACACTGCAGGAGCCGGCCCTGGGGGGTGGCGGTCCCCAGGGCCATCAAAGGCTCCAGGAGGGGGGACGCGTGACCCCCTCCCAACCATTGTGAAGCCCCGGGGGCGGTGGTCCCCGGGGCTGGGGGGTCTGTCACAGACCCCCCTATTTTAAATATTGGTGCCCCGGGGAGGTGGCGGTCCCCAGGGCGTGTGGGGGAACTTGAGCCCCCCAAACAGGTTTTTTAAAAAATAATTTTATTCAAAGTCCCGGGGGGTGGCGGTCCCCGGGGCTGTGGGGGGCAGTGAGCCCCCCGCATACTTAGTAATAAAGCTCAGGGGGTGGCGGTCCCCGGAGCTCAGGGGGCCTTAGAGAACCCCCATCATTAATATCAAAGCCCCAGGGGGTGGCAGTCCCCAGGGCTGCGGGGGGCCATGTGCCCCCGCTATTATAATTACTTTGCCCTGGTGGGTGGCAGTCCCAGGGGCAGTGTAGGGGGGGATTGGGGCCCCCCCACACTTTTTTTTATTATGCCCCCGGGATTTGGTCCCCCGGGGGCTAATTACAAAACAAATCAGACTTTTTTTTTTCACGTGGTACGCGTATGTATGCGTAACCAGCGATTTAAAATAAAACATTTTTGGGGCCTTGGGGGTCTTTGTGGGACCCCCTGAGCTGGCCTAGGGAGGCAGGGTGTTTCTACCCTGCCCCCTTTGCCTGTTTTGCACGTTTGTTTCACTGCCATCACTGCCTGGTTTGGAGTGTTGACTGACAGTTGACAGCCAATCAGCATGCAGCTTGTGCTCGTAATTGTACGTTTTACAGTACGCTTACCGTACGCGTACGGAACTTCGTCTATAGCTATATCTATATCTATGATTTTACTTTTTATTTTCTCAGGAACTACTGAACGGATTTACACCATTTAACGAAAAGGGTAATCTGCGAACCAAACTCTACCTTTTTGCCAAATTTGGTGTAATTCCGTTCAGCCGTTCGGGCTGTAGCCCTGGCTAAAAGTCCTATGGAAAATTGCATGGGGAAAACACGTGTTGGGACCCCCCTTTTTTCTCAGTCCCCGCTTCACGAATCACCCCCAAACTTTCAGGGAAGGAGCGGAGCAGGCCATCTTCTTGGAGAATTTTGCGAAGATTCATCAACCGGCGCCAAAGTTATTCCAAATAGAATGTTGCGGTTTTCCTATGGAAACTGTTGGACCCCGCCCAGCCCAAGCACTGCAGGAACGTAGCATGTACCAATCCCCTTCCCTTGTCCACCAGATACCCACAGGAAGTTAACACTGTGAGTGTTCCAGTGAACCCGAAAAGAGGGTGGTATACTGATGAGACACCAAGTCTCCCACCCTTTGAAACGATAGGACACGGCTCCCTCCTTCACGCTTCTGCACCTGGAGATAACAAGGGAAACACAATACCTCCGTTTGTACAGGCTCAACAATACTATACCTCTATCTCAGTGACCATGTCCCACCCCAACATGCATACCCTCCTTACCAGTGGTAAGCGCAGGCTCAGCTTCATAAAGGAACTGGACAATCCAATAATAATATCACTCCAATGGATTGTAAGGCCAGTCAGGGGCACTCATGCATAGCATCCTTCGTTTTACATGTAAAAAGGACGAAGCACCAACGAAGGGAAAAAAGGTCAGGAGCAATGACTCTGCTAAGCCACCAAAAAAAAAACTTCGTGCAATTATAGAAAAGGGCTAACCAAGAGAGGGGAAAGAGACACTCAGAGTCTCCGTGATTCATCAGCGTTTGATTACACGGCCCGTAGCGGAGTGACCCAAAACGTCACTTCCGCGTCTAAAGATGTGGAAAGGCGCCCAATACAGCGTCCGAAACCGGGAATAAAACGCTAAGCAACTAGAAGCGTTACTCGGTTAACCACATAGGGCACAATGAAAAAAGGCCAATAATAGTGAACGGGAGCCCCCGCTCACGAGTAGAAAACGAACAAACAAACGCTGGGACAAAAATGAACCGAAATCAAAAAAAAGGGAAGAAATGTAACCCTGGGAAAGGGAAAAAGGGGACTAACTAACTACAATTCATGTAGCCCAAGTCATGTGATGATGGTCCATGGTCACTGACATAGGACTAGCCCGGAATCCTAACAGAAACAAGGTCCTAATTATAACTACCTACTGGCGACTGCCAGTAGGTAATATATATATAGATATATATAAAACATATTTAAACTTTACAGAAACACACATGCACTGGGTGATGTCATCAGTGATGTCATTTGAGGTGTTATCAGTGATGTCATCAGTGATGTCACTGGCCATGTCATGAGTGATATAATGTGTGATGTCATCTGCAGTGCATTTCAGGGGTGCAAGTTATAGTTAGCTCTACTAACTATAACAGCCAAATTTCTCTGGTTTTGGTCGAGTGAAATGTCCAACTAACTATAACATCCCTAAACCTGAGGAAAAAGTCTTGCTGGGATGTAATTTTGCTCGCTCGCGGTCGCCAACTTGACGTTGAGGACCGTGAGCCAGCAAAAAATGCCAGCTACACTACGCGTTTTTGCACTGTGCTACGTGCAATTCGCATAGCGCGTAGTTGCGCAAACTACACTAGCGTAGTGTAGTTTTCCACCCAGGCCTAATCAATATTCACCATGGCTTAGCTACTTTCCACAACTGAAAGGTGTGATGTGCAAGTATTGCACAGTTTTTTCCCAGCCATTTAATCGCGGAATACAAGGAGAATTCATAACTATGCCTTTCCCTAAACATAAAGACTTCCTTGAAAATGCACGCAACCATGGTTTATCATCTTAGCATAAAAACAAACAAATGGAAGCAGCTCAGTTTTGGCAATCACAAAGAAACCAGAAGCAAATATTGTTTGCCAAGCAGACAGCGCTGTGAAAAGTCAAGTTGAAGAAAATAGGAAAAAGGTATTTCCAATGTTGTCCACTATCTTATTCAGTGGCGCACATGATATTGCTTTAAGTGCAAAGTCTGTACCAATTTTGCATTGGAGCAGGAGATGTGATCCTAAAGAACCATTTGGAAAATGCACCAGTTAATGCACATTATACATCAGTTTCAGTTGAAAAGGGTATGCCCAGAAGTGGGTCCCTTGCTCACTTTGCCACTGGATTCAAGCTAGCCTGGCTGATGACGGCTGATTAGCCAGAAACCGATCCCAGGATGCTTGTTTCCGGTCCAGGGAAGACATGGCTTGGCAGTTCGGTCTGGACTGTTCCCATGAGGCACAGGGTCAGACTGATTTGCATATGGCCATGTCTGAACTGGGGTGGCGAGTGAGCTAAAGAATGATGATGGATTAAACCCAGATCAGTTGACTGGGGTGAGTGCTTGCAATGTTTAACACTCCTTCCATCATCCCCTTTAGTTTGGCTTTGTTTGCCCTAAGTTGGTAGGGTATGCCCAGACGTGGATCCCTTGCTCACTTTGCCACTGGATTCAAACTAGCCTGGCTAATGACGGCTGATTAGCCAGAAACCGGTCCCAGGATGCTTGTTTCCAGTCCAGGGAAGACATGGCTTGGCAGTTCGGGCTGGACTATTCCCATGAGGCACAGGGTCAGACTGATTTGCATATGGCCGTGTCTGAACTGGGGCGGCGGAGTGAGCTAAAGAATGATGATGGATTAAACCCAGATCAGTTGACTGGGGGTGAGTGCTTGCAATGTTCAACACTCCGTCCATCATCCCCTTTGGTTTTGCTTTGATCGCCCTAATTTGGCTGGGTATGCCCAGACGTGGGTCCCTTGCTCACTTTGCCACTGGATTCAATGCTAGCCTGGCTGATGACGGCTGATTAGCCAGAAACCGGTTCTAGGATGCTTGTTTCCGGTCGAGGGAAGACATGGCTTGGCAGTTCAGGCTGGACTGTTCCTATGAGGCACAGGGTCAAGGCTGATTTGCATATGGGCATGTCTGAACTGGGGTGGTGTGGTGAGCAAATGAATGATGGATTTCGGCCCAGATCTCTGTACTGGGGTGAATGTATGACATTGTTCCCCATTCTGTCCATCAACTGTTGTTTTTGCATTTGTCACCCGAGTGGGATGGGTATGCTCAGACGTGAATGGCCATGTCTGAACTGGGGTGGCGAAGTGAGCTAAGGAATGATATTGGATTAAACCTAGATCAGTTGATTGGGGGTGAGTGCTTGCAATGTTCAACACTCCGTCCATCATCCCCTTTGGTTCTGCTCAGTTGAAAATTAATTCATAACTTTGCGTGAAGAAACATTAAGAGAAGGTCGAGTATCCTTTTTCAATATGTCAAATGGATGTTCAATCATTGCTGATGAAAGTGCTGACATATCCGGAAAATAACAGATGTCACTTGGAGTGCATTTTACAGACACAATTAGCACCATAGCGGTTATTAGAGAAGAATTCCTTGGATTTGCAACCTTAAAAGAAATGGATGCTACTTCAATTGCAAATATAAATCTGGATGCATTGTCTAATTTTTGATTAATCTTAGAAAATCTCCATGGCCAAGGATATGATGAATGCTCTGCAATGGCAGGAAAGGAAGGTGGTGTTCACGCCATGTTAAAGAGAACATTTCCAAAAGCTGCTTTTTCTCACTGTGCTGCACAAAACTTAATTTGGTTGTTGATGACCTGAATATACAGAATTCCACTGGCACAGTGGAAGTCATCATCAAGTTTTTCTGTGAGAGTCCAAAAAGAAGATCTCTTATTCCCAATGGACCATTTCTGAGTGAAACACGATGGACAGCAAAATGCAAGAGCATTAGACTTTTTAGCTCATACTTTGAAGAGATTTATCAGTACAGCAAGCAATTCTCATTACTCACACATTACCAGTGTCCACCAGCGAAAAGGGCTTTTAGCACAATATGAAGGGTGAAAACCTGGTTGAGGTTGGCAATGGCAGATGATTGCTTATCGGTTTTGTGCATGATGAGTATACATTGAGCAAAAATTGATGAACACAAACAACCTCTTATTGAAATAGTAATTAATAAATTTCCACAAGAATACAGATGCTTACATTTCCTTTTTTGAGATCATTAACCAGTGAACAAAAATGGTATAAAACTCATTGATAAATGTGATTGTTAAATTTGAGCAAGAGTATAGATGTTTGAAGTTCCTAACCTGCAACTCTAATCAAGTTTAAGTGTATATGTTTTATTATCCAATTTGGATGAGAACAGTTGTTATTTTTTAGGTTAATATATAAAATTGTATTTATTTGAAAAGATTTAAGTTAATACAGTTCCAAAATAAATAAATTTGTCATATATTTAAAGTGGAATTCGTTCACACACGTTGACAGCAAATGCAGATTACTTGTTTTTTTTTTTATTCAGTTATAGTGCCTTGATCGTGTGTGTATGAATAATGTGGTGCATTCAATAGGGGTGACAAAAAGCAGATTAGAAATTGCTAATCAGACAATGACTGCTTGATCCTTCTATTAAGCTTTTGCATCAGGTTTCTCAACCCTTTGCATGCCTGTGCTTTTTCACCTTTGGCGAGGAGATGCTCCTGCCTGCAGCTCTGCTTTTACCTTTGCCAAATGCTAGAAGGTGTGATATCTACCAAAGGCCAAGAAAAGGCATGCCTGTGGCACAGCAAACCTATGGTGTAAGGGAACATATGCAGCCTGCTTCCTGGGCCCCATGGCTCCTCCTGCACCCCAGCGTTACTTGTGCCACACATGGCACACATCATGCCGGAGGGCGGATTATATTAAAATGTTGCTGCCCCTAAAAAAAACTTCTGGGGACCTCCATGCTCTGGGCTGTCCATGGCCTACCATAGAGGTGAATTATATGCATTTAAAAGAAAGGTTTGGGCCTGGAAAGTGTTTACTTTGCCAGGTCAACATGGCTATTTAAAAATGCACACACACGGGCTGCAATGGCAGGCTGAGACATGTTTAAAGTGCCTCTTGAGTGGGTGGCACAATCAGTTCTGCAAACTAGTAGTAGCATTTAGTTTACAGGCCAGTGGCACTGGTAGTAAATTAAATATACCAATTGAGTATAAGCCAAGCTAAAATATTTTAAGGAGAGACCACAAGCACCTTAGCCTTGGTTAGCAGTGGTAAGATGCCAGGGTCCAGCAAAAACAAAGTCAGCAAAAACAGAAGGATTGCAGCAAAATGTGAGGTGAAAAACACATCAAGGATGCCAAAGACAGGACTGTCTTCACAACGAGTTTTCATTAAAGTGCCATAATTTCCTGTAGACGGAGTAACAAAAATCATGAGAATGACTGATTTTGAACAGCTAGAGCAGGAATATTAAATTGTGTTATTGCATGTTGTAAACTGAATGAAAATAGTCAAAGATAAAAAATGCAAGGTCCCCACCTCCTGTGAAATCTGCCAGATTTATTTAAACACAGCAGCTTTAAATTTTCCACTAGCACTTGGACATGTCCTACAGCAGATGGTAATAAAATAGGTGTCCAATTTCCTGAGCTTTATTTAGGTAAATCAAGAAGCAGTAACTGTACCAAAATACATGTACTAATTCAGTCACCAGTCAGGATAAACAATCTTTCCCAAAGGCCCCTTTCTATTCGGTATTTTTCCATTGGAGAATTCAGGGGCATATTATCAAGGGGGGCGATAGGCAATTATTGCCGATTTAGCGGCGATAATTCTATCGCCCCATTAGGAAGCTGTCGCTAACTGATGTTAGCGACAGCTTTTAGGCGATAGCAAGCGGTTTGGGGCCCGCTTTGCATGACAGTGATGTTTATCGCTAATGACAATCAAAGTGGGCGTACCCAACCAGTTAGCGACTGAAAGCAGTCGCTAACGTCGCTAACGCCTATTAGCAAGGCCGGCATAGCGTTGGAAATATTTGAGCTAAGCGCGAATATCTCCAAATACTAACACCTACCCAGACCAGTTCTTTGCCATGTTTTCCAAAGGGAGGTGGATAACATGGCTAAGAGCATTTCGTCGCTAATGTGTGAATATCGCTGTATTCTCAGCAATATTCATGCATTTCGCCGCTATCGCTGGATATTTTAGCACAATGGAAAAAAACGTTGCTAATAGCATGTTTTCTCTGCTAACATATCCAGCGATAGGCAGCGATAAAAAAATTGTCGCTAAGCCTATTTAGAGATAAATATCGCTACTTGTTGGTAATATGCCCCTTAGTTCTCTTTCTACCTAGTCGCATAAGAAAGTTGTTGAGTGTACGTTTCTTGCATCAAGTTTTAAAGTGTAGTTGTTATTATAATTGAAATTGCCATTATATTGCACTTATTACCCCTGATGAGGCATTAAAGCACTTTTTGGCGGGTAACACACTACTCTGGAACCGAAAAAGGATTAATGGTGAATTAGTATAGGAAAATATTAAATTTATTTGAGACATGAGCATGTGAGTCTCTTATTTAGGTTGAAAAGGATAGTGGAGGGATAGAAGAGGGAGGGGATTGCATTCATATATCACTTGGTATCCTAGATGAGGCATCAAAGTGCTTTTGAACCCGAACAGGATTAGTGGGGAATTTGTATAGAAAATTATGAAATGTATTTGAACGGTGGACATGTGAGTCAGTTAGTTGGATTGAAAAGTTTAGCGGTTAGATAGAAGAGGGAACCGTCTAGAAAGAGATCATTTGGAGATCATAGGAGCAGAAGCAGGTTTGGGGTGAGTAGAAGGGAGGAAGAGTCAGAGGGAAGGGTTTAGAAAGGCTTTTTTGGTAGATCTGAATAGTAAAAGAGGTTTGAGATGATGCAAGGGAGGGGTAGTGGAGGGAAAAGTTCTGAAATGGTTATTTTGGGGATCATAGTAGGGGTAGAGTGGGAAAGAGTCTAAAAAGGGGTATTTTGGGTAGGGAAGAGTCTTGAAAGGGTTAGTTTGGGGCTCATAGTAAGGGTAGAGTAGGGAAGAGTCTAGAAAGGATTATTGTTGGTAGGGAAGAGTCTAGAAAGGGCTATTTTGGGGATTATAGTAGTCAGAGAGTAAAGCTAGAGCACATATTGAGAGAGGTATAGGGTAAGAAATAGGGTGGTGCTTTAGAAAGAGTAGTAGATTGAGGTTTGAGATGAGTCAGAGTTGAGGTAGAGGATATATTTAGAGGATATATTTAAACTCAGACTTTTAAGTGTTGTTCACTGAAAAAACTATAGGTTTCAGGCACGTTACAGATAGAAATTAGCATTTATAAAACCTTCGAAATTCACTGAAAAAAACCATAGGTTTCAGGGACCTTATAGTTAGAATTAGAATTTAAAAAACCTTGGAAATTCACTGAAAAAAACACACAAGAGGACCTCATCGCCCCACCACCAGTGCACCAGAAGCCGCCTTTGCAGAGTTGTGTGAAAAGGGCCGTGGCCTCGGACCACCTCTCTGTAACGCAGCTCTGTGGCGCTTACTGGAGGTACCTGGTGCGCTAGTTGGCCCCCAGGGACCCTCAGTATTCAAGGTTTGCAGATTGCTGCAGGGAGGGGGCAGGGCCTCCGTCCGATACCAGATTCTTCTTTTTTTCCAGAAGGGGGGCCGTGTGGCCCCCCTTCTTTTCCCATTTTTTGGGCCCTGGGGACACCATCCCCCAGAGCCTGACCCCTATTTATTTTTAATAAAAAAATGTACGGGAAGTGGGCAGAGCCCCGGGGCATGGCTGGATGTTTCTTATTTTTGACAAAATAGTTTTTTAAGGAGGGGGCTGCATGGTCCCCTCTTGAAGACTCTATTAGACCCAGGGACCCCATCCCCTGGGGCTGTGCCTCTTTTTGTTTTTTTATTGAGGGAGGGGGCCACTTGGCCCACCTCCCGGGCCACTTCTGGCCCCAGGGACCCCATTCCCCGGGGCCTGGCTGCTCCGTTGGGGACCATGGGTAGAGCCCCAATGCCCCCACAGTCCCGCCGGCTCCCCGCGTCCTACGGGAGCCGGCATTGCTTTTCCACAAGGGGAGCTGCTGACATGCAGCTCCCCTTGTGGAAAAGCAGTTCTTCTTTTCTTCATTGAAGTGAGAGCAGGTTTCCCTGCTCTCGCTTCAATGAAGCAAAGGAGTTTGCTATGACAGGGCAGGAGCCGCACGGCTCCCGGCCGGCCACAGCAAACAGCAGTGTCCTGGGGTGGGCACCCAAGGACACTGCAGGAGCCGGCTCTGGGGGGTGGCAGTTCCCAGGGTCATGGAGGGCTCCAGGAGGGGAGCCGCATGGCCCCACTACTTTTGTCAAAATAGCCCTGGGAAGTGGTGGTCCCCGGGCTGGGGGTCCGCTACGAACCCCCGAATTTAAATAAGTATGTGCCCGGGGAGGTAGTGGTCCCCGAGGTGTGTAGGGGGGCTCTTGCCCTCCCACACATCTATTTAAAAATAAAACAAGAGCCCCAGGGAGGTGGTGGTTCCCGGAGCAGCATGGGGGGGTAGGACTACCCCAGACATTATTTCATTAATAGGCCCAGGGAGGTGGGGGGGGTGGGTGCCCCCACACATAATCTGCATGGCCCTGGGGAGGTGGTGGTCCCTGGGGCTGCGGGGGCCCCCGCAGGCCCACGCTATTATCTTTAGACAATGCCCCCGGGACCTGGCCCACCCGGGGGCCTCATTAAAATGAAGCACGGGAGACCGCGCTCCATTTTTTTTTCCATTTCATCTGGATTTGCGACCCCAACGTGAATTCCGCCAAAGTTAAAAAACATAATGCTTTTGTTGGCCCTGGGGGTCCTTGTGGGACCCCCTGAGCAGGCCTAGGGGGTCAGGATGTTTTTACCCTTCCCTCTTTTCTTGTTTTTTAAATTTATTCTACCGTTTTCTTGTGACTCTGTTCTACTGAGTCACAAGATGCCTGCCAACACTTCCTGGTTTGGCGTGTTGGCAGCCAATCAGAGTGAAGCTCATGCCCGGGAGGGTTCGCGAACCCACCGCTGCCCTAGATATCAAAAGTTTTTCTTTTTCTAATTTCTCAGGAACTACTGAATGTGCACCATTTAACAAAAAAGGGCATTTTCCGAACCAATGGCTACTTTTTTTCTCCAAATTTGGTGTAATTCCGTTCAGCAGTTCGAGCTGTAGCTTTGTCTAAAGTTTCCTATGGAAAATAACATGGGGAAGACACATTTTGGGGCCACCCTTTTTTCTCGGCCCCCGCTTGACGATTCACCCCGAGACATTGTCAAGACAGGAGCTGACTGGAGCGCCCCACTAGTTTTGAACCGTTCACAAAGATTCGTCAACCAGCACCAAAGTTATTGGGAAAAGAAAAAACACATTTTGAATAGAAACAAAGTCCTAAATATAACTACCTACTGGCGACTGCCAGTAGATAATATACACACACATATATATATATATATATATATATATTCACTGAAAAAACCATAGGTTATAGACCATATATAGTTAGGAATTAGCATTTAAAAAACCTTATTTTACTCACACAAAACCATTGAAATTCCATATATAGTTAGTTGCACTAACTATATATCGCGCACCTGCAATCCACTGCTGATGATGTCACATATTACATCATTCATGACATGGTCAGTGACATCACTGATGACATCACTGATGACATCTCAAATGACATCACTGATGACATCACTGATGACATCTCATTTGACATCAATGACCACATCACTGATGATATCATTCATGTGACAATACAATGCATCTCCTCACATTTTAATATAACCTCTGTTTCACCCAGTGTTAAATACAGAATATAATTTTTGAAACCATTGACACACCAATACTAGTTACTACATACGCACTCACTGATTCCTACGTCTACACACACCTTCACTCATTCACCCATACTATCATTCATACATACAATCACTCATCTTTACAACACTATCATATGCACTCATACACCTATACAGACACTCACAGTCTGCCACTCATCCATGGAGTTACTCACACACCTAGTCAGTCCTGTAAAGAATCAATGACACTTCCATTTTCTTGTCTATACAGTTAAACATAGAGCACCTTACATTTTCAAACATATACTAACACATACTTACCTTGTTATACAATCATTGATACAAGTACACATTGATCTGCACAGAGTCACACACCTCCCAGCCAGCCACACACACACTCAGTCTCCCATACAAATACTTGGACAATCAATCAGTAACCCATATAGTTAATCATATAGCTACTGATCAAAACATGCAGCAGTTTACAGAACAACAGACATAATGATGCACAAATTAAGACACTTTAGTCACTAACCCATGCACTCAGTGAGACACATTTAATCACTCACTCATGCATTCAGTCATGCACCTACTAAATCCTTTGTCCAGACACTTATACTTCCACTCATTCTTCAATATGTAAGACACATTTTAACTTTACAGAAACATACAGTCACTGGATGTTGTCATCAGTGATGTCATCAGTGATGTCATTTGAGATGTCATCAGTGATGTCATCAGTGATGTCACTGACCATGTCATGAATGATGTAATATGTGACATCATCAGCAGTGGATTGCAGGTGCGCGATATATAGTTAGTGCAACTAACTATATATGGAATTTCAATGGTTTTGTGTGAGTAAAATAAGGTTTTTTAAATGCTAATTCCTAACTATATATGGTCTATAACCTATGGTTTTTTCAGTGAATTTTCAAGGTTTTGTAAATGCTAATTCCTAACTATATATGGTCTATAACCTATGGTTTTTTCAGTGAATTTCAATGGTTTTTTAATAGCAAATATCATAAGCTGTCGAATGTCAAGTACGTGGTAAGTGAAAACATTTTCGTGTTTATGCACACTGATCTGCTTTGAATGGTGCCCCCCCCCCTCATTTCTATTAGGAGTACTCTCTCTTTGCAGATAGTGAAAGGTAGTTAACGCAGGTCTTTGCCCCCATTGTAATCCGTCGTGCCTGCTTCTCTCTCCATTTGATTCATTGTTATCCAAGTATTTACTGTTTTAGAATTAGTTCTCTTTGGTTCATTCTCTATTTACAAACAAACACAGAGTCGCAATACTCTGTTTAGTCTTTGCAGATAACGAAAAATCGTGTAAAAAAAAAGAAAAGGAATCGAGCAAAATCAGTAGGCCACTAATGGGATCTCTTTTTGACCTCGCTAAAATAGAAACATTAGGAACAACCCCTCATGACAAATACAAAACTAGTGAGATGAACTGAACTCCACACAATGATGGCTGCAAAACAGCTCTGCTCCGCCACCCACCCCGCCCAAAATAACGATAAAGAACGGCTGCCATGATTGGTTGCGGAATGACCACGACGGAGCTACGAAATGGTGCTGCTCTCATGCTAACCCCAGCTTCAGTCTGAAACATCCAGAAACACTGTAGACTACCAATTCGATCAGTTCCGGTAGCGCCCCAATGTAACCCGGTAGAGAAGAACTAGCCCTCCCCTCTTTGACTGATGGTTCTTGTTGCCTGTCCCTTCTGTTGTCATTTAACAGAACTATTTAGCCTGCTGAAAGGGGTTGTGTTCCGACCGCTGGTTGGTGGAGACATTTTGACTATATTCTGTACCTGCGTTGTCGCGTAATGCGTCATATGACGCGCCGCGTTAGCGCATCCGGAAGTCATCCGGGGCGCGCAGCGCGTAACGTAAGCATAACAAGTCATGTGACTTGTTAATAAAACTTTTCATTGGTTCATTTTACTTTTCTTATTGTAATGATGAAAGGCTTGGTCATATGACCTAAAAATTACGCTTTTCATTACTTCCGAACATTATTTTTTCTTAAATATATGTTATAATGTTCCAGGCTAATGTACTTTCCCGGAAATTTTACAACTGTCCTGCAAGTAAAATATATTCTTTTTTCGAGAAAAAGAGCGTTTCTTCGTCCCATGACGGAGCCGTTGAGCAAAAGAGGGTCGACCTGCTGTCTTAGTCGCCGATACGCCTGAATATGAGATTCTTATCGATCACTTTATGTTGCAGGAATAGAAAACACAACAGCCCTTGACCATTTATCTTTACTGCGTTCCTTCGTATTATACCTTTTACCCTTCATGTAATTGGTCTGCTTTATTTCACTTGCCTTTTAATGATTCTAAAACAGTGACTATTATTAAAAACTTTACCAATGTATATACTACTACCATGTTTTCTTTTAAAAACCTTTATTGTGAAAATTTCATTATACAAATACGAGCCTATAACCACGTGGGCCGGCCACGGAGCAAACTGTAATCGTATATGATAAATAGACATTTACACTGTAGAGGAACGTAACGGGCGGGCCATTAGGTTGCAAGAACTAAGGTGTCTAACAGTTACGGAATCGGTGGACGTACATTTTATAATTAAAATACGACAGGGCCAGTTACAATAAAATTATCTAGATATACATTTGCGGGCAAGTACCATGGGTGACGTTAATTCGAACTTTCAACAGTACAGTAATCAATAACACATCAGAACTTAATATCAATAGGGATGTCGAAATATTCAATCAATTCTCGTCCCCGCCCGCCATGTGCTTCAAAACTGCATACGTATCTCGTGATTTCAAGGTTCTGCAACCAGTACACAACAAGGAGTTACGAGTCCCATTTATTCTGGCGCCATTTTGGGCGAGGACGGGCAGGTCCAGGATATAGTCAAAATGTCTCTACCAACCATCGACTATGATGATGTTCATATGCTGTATTTATTAGAGTAACACTCAGATGTCCACATGAAATAAATTTGCCACAATCTAAACATGTCATTTTAATCTTTCCAAAGTTCTTCTAAATATTTGGGACCGTTTCCCTTGCCTCTGAAGCTCTCAGTGCCACTTCTTTGATGAATGTACTAGCAGGTCAGGGGTTCTCCTCCAAATCTCTCTTTTATGCAGCACTATAATTAATTGGTGCCACCTCTCCATATGACAATGCATGGTA
This sequence comes from Lissotriton helveticus, assembly GCF_964261635.1. NCBI lineage: Eukaryota > Metazoa > Chordata > Amphibia > Caudata > Salamandridae > Lissotriton > Lissotriton helveticus. The sequence goes on along the minus strand of NC_136062.1, from coordinate 51,729,940 downwards.
TAGTTACCACAACTATATTTTTTTTCGGTTCCTCTAGAGAGTTCATCGTGGCAGATGAAGCGTGTAACGTACCGGGCATTTACCTTTTTTTGCATGTACAGGAAAGGAAAAAAAAATCGAGCGTCCGAGTTCTAAGGTGTCCCAGGGCCATTTTAGTGGACCAGGCCCAAATCCAAAGAACAGGCCGCCATTTTGAGAGTCCTGTTGCAGCCGCCTGTCGCTGTAGCATCAAGAGCAGCCGAAACTCAGCTGAATGGCAACTGAAACGGTAAAGGGGCGCCCCACTACAGCAGACGAGCCAGGCCCAAATCCAAAGAACTGCTATCTCACAGGCTAATGGGGTGACCCACGCCGAGTTTCAGCATTGTAGGATGACCACACAAGTACAGCAACTTGCTAGACATCACCTCGGTGCCATCCGGATCTCGGCGCCCCACTGCAGATGAAGTGCCTCTCAACTATGAAACCACCACGGTGACATCCGGATCTTGGCGCGTTGTGCTGCCTTCGGCCTATTCGCACATCGGTCCGCTACTGACGCCATCTCACAGGCTAATGGGGCGACCCACGCCGAGTTTCAGCATTGTAGGATGACCACACCAGTACAGCAACTTGCTAGACATCACCTCGGTGCCATCCGGATCTCGGCGCCCCACTGCAGATGAAGTGCCTCTCAACTATGAAACCACCACGGTGACATCCGGATCTTGGCGCGTTGTGCTGCCTTCGGCCTATTCGCACATCGGTCCGCTACTGACGCCATCTCACAGGCTAATGGGGCGACCCACGCCGAGTTTCAGCATTGTAGGATGACCACACCAGTACAGCAACTTGCTAGACATCACCTTGGTGCCATCCGGATCTCGGCGCCCCACTGCAGATGAAGTGCCTCTCAACTATGAAACCACCACGGTGACATCCGGATCTTGGCGCGTTGTGCTGCCTTCGGCCTATTCGCACATCGGTCCGCTACTGACGCCATCTCACAGGCTAATGGGGTGACCCACGCCGAGTTTCAGCATTGTAGGATGACCACACCAACTTGCTAGACATCACCTCAGTGCCATCCGAATCTTGGCATCTCAACGCCTAGTGGTATCTTCCATACAAAAAATATTGTTACGCTGCCTTTGGCCCCATTCGCACATCAGTCCGCAACTTAGACATCACCTCGGTGCCATCCGGATCTTGGCATCTCAGCGCCTTGTGGTGTCAGTCAGAAAATATTGTTGTGCTGCCTTCGGCCTATTCGCACATCGGTCCGCTACTGACGCCATCTCACAGGCCAACGGGGCGCCCCACGCCGACTTTCAGCATTGTAGGATGGCCACACCAGTACCACAACTTGCAAGACACCACCTCGGTGCCATCCGGATCTTGGCATCTCAGCGCCTTGTGGTCTCTTCTACACCGGAAATATAGTAGAAAATATTGTTGCGCTGCCTTTGGCCCCATTCACACATCAGTCCGCTACTGACACCATCTCACAGGCCAACGGGGCGCCCCACGCCGACTTTCAACATTGTAGGATGGCCACAGAAGTGCGACAACTTACTAGACACCACCTCGGTGCCATCCGGATCTTGGCGCGTTGTGCTGCCTTCGGCCTATTCGCACATCGGTCCGCTACTGACGCAAACTCACAGGCCAACGGGGCGCCCCACGCCGACTTTCAGCATTGTAGGATGGCCACACCAGTGCGGCAACTTCCTACACACCACCTCGGTGCCATCCGGATCTTGGCGCGTAGTGAAGCTGCAGCAGCTGCAAATAAGCTTCAGACAGTGTTACAACCGCTGCTCAGAACTCTCAACTATGACACCACCTCGATGCCATCCGGATCTTGGCGCGTTGTATTGCCTTCGGCCTATTCGCACATCGGTCCGCTACTGACGCCGCCTCACGTGCCAACGTATTTTCTCCGCATTTTATACCCTATGCCGCATAACAGGTCATGTGACTTGTTTATAAAACTTTTCATTGGTTCATTTTACTTTTGGTTTCCTAATGATGGAAGGCTTGATCATATGACCTAAAAACAACACTTTTCATTGGATGAAAACTTTTTTTTTCCCCCAAACGATGAAAGCCCCACCTTGTTTCTGGATGTTTCAGACTGAAGCTGGCGTCACCATGAGAGCACCACCATCTCGTAGCTCCGTCGTGGTCATTCCGCGAGCAATCATGGCAGCCGCTCCCCACCAGAAGCCTGCAGGAGTCGGGGCCCCCAAAACTTTTGATGAATTCTCAAGGCGGAGGGGACGCTTTCGAGAATGGGGTCCAAGACCTAGCAGACAAGCGTCCGATTTCCAAGGTGTCCCAGGGCCATTTCAGTGGACCAGGCCCAAAAAGGAAACAGCCTGCCGCCATTTTGAGAGTCCTGTGACAGCCGCCTATCGCTGCACCGCAAGAGTGGGCGCAACTCAGCTGAATGGCGGATTTTGACACAGTGGACCAAAAGCGGACGGAATGGCAACTGAAACGGTAAAGGGGCGCCCCACTACAACAGACGAGACTCCACCTGGAGAGGCCCGTTCACGCCGCCTCCCCCGGGGCGCCCCACGCCGTTATTCGGAGCAGCATTGTAGGATACCAAAACCAGTGCGGCAACTTACTGGACATCACCTTGGTGCCATCGTTCTGCTGCCTTGGAACTATTCGCACAACAGTTTGCTACTGATGACCCACCCCCCGCGACGCCCCACGCCGTTATTTGCTGGGTGGCAACTTACTAGACATCACTTTTGTGTCATCTAGATTTCGGCGCGTTCTGCTGCCTTGGAACTATTCGCACAACAGTTTGCTACTGATCACCCACCCCCCGCGACGCCCCACGCCGGAAATCTGGACGTTGTGCTGCGTTGGGACTATTCGCACAGCCGACCGCTACTTCGTTGTTTTTCTCTAAAAATGTTTATATGTTATTACTATTTTTGTTTTCTTGTATATATTTATAAATTATTAAAGTTTTATAATCTTACTACTTTGTCGGAGTGCTATATATTTTTAATGTGACACATAATTGTAAAAACTTTGATGTACAAAGAGTCATCCCTGGAATCTTCCGCTTCACGCTCGGTCCCCTCCCCAATCACAATACAGAATGGTTTTCAGATAATAGCAACGCTTCTGCTGTGACGGATCTCATCGAGTGTGGGCCTTGATCTACTATAACTCCTTTGAAGACGGGTGATTCTTTACAGCTGTGGCCATAAACTACATCTGCAGGGCTAGCTGATAGCCTAGGACCGGCCTAGACAATCGGACACAGAGGAAAAGGAGTGTCAGAGGGTGCGGTAGTGAATAGGGCGAAAGGGAGGTGTCGGGCGGGCACAGGGTGTGATTCTCAGGGAAGAACAGCGCAGATGGGGGGAGGTTTATTACCCATGCATAAAACAGAGAGCGGGGGTGACCACTGCCTGGGGGAGATGCTTGCGAGGGTGGGGAGCCATGCTAAGGATCGACAGCGTTCACAGAGTGGATCTGGTCAAGGCATCTAAAATGGCTGCCGTGCACGACAAAAGTGTGGCATTTGAAAAAAGACAAGATGGCGCACACAATGTTTTTCAACAATTCCTGATTTCCTTCGAATCGAACGTTAACAGACGTTGGGGCATATTACCAAGGTTAAGCGATATTTATCCCTAACGATGCTTAGCAACGATTTTTTTACCGTCAGAAATTATCGCAGATAAACCTTGCTATTATCAAGGTTTATCGCAAATACGATAAAAAACGAGCGCAATGCATTAATGTCGCTGAAAACTCCGCGATATTCATGCATTACCGAGCTAATGCTCTTAGCCATGTTATCCACCTCCCATTGGATAACATGGCTAAGAACTGCTCAGGGCAGCTGTTACTTTTTGGAGATGTTCGCGCTTATCTCGAATATTTCCAAAAGTTGATAATAGGAGATAGCGATGTTAGCGACTGTTTCCAGTCGCTAACATCTTGGCATGCCCACTTTGCATGTCATTAGTGATAAATATCACTCACATGCAAAGTGGGACCCAAGATGGTCGCTATCTCCTACTAGCCGTCGCTAACTGGTGTTAGCAACAGCTAGGTAATACACATATAATTTTATCTCCGCGAAGCGGAGCGCTGTTACAGATATATATCTTGTTTTTGAACGTTAATTTCTCAAAATGCACTGAAGCACATATATTGAGACATAGCAAAGGCACATCGGGCTACCAGTCCCTAATATTTTACCAAGTTTCGTGCAAATCCATTCAGCCGTTCGATTATTATTATTATTATTTTTTTTTGCCCCGCGGGGCCCTTTTAAAACCTCCACATCAAACCTAGGGGGTCAGCGAGGATCTACTATGCCCCCTTATGGTCATCAGCCGTTCGATTATTATTATTATTTTTTTTTTTGCCCCGCGGGGCCCTTTTAAAACCTCCACATCAAACCTAGGGGGTCAGCGAGGATCTACTATGCCCCCTTATGGTCATTTGCCCCTTCGCTTTGGCCTCCTCTTGTCTCTCGATCCTACCGAGAGACAAGATGGCGGCCGCTACGTACTGTTTGGAATGTTTACAGACACCGGAGAGCCAATCAGCTTCGCTTCGCAAAGCTCCGTAACGCGAAAAGTACGCGAAGCGGTGCGCTGTTACAGATATATATCTTTTTTTGAACGTTAATTTCTCAAAATCCACTGAAGCACATATATTGAGACCTAGCAAAGGCACATCGGGCTACCAGTCCCTACAATTTTGCCAAGTTTCGTGCAAATCCATTCAGCCGTTCGATTATTATTATTATTATTTTTTTTTGCCCCGCGGGGCCCTTTTAAAACCTCCACATCAAACCTAGGGGGTCAGCGAGGATCTACTATGCCCCCTTATAGTTATTTCCCCCTTTGTTTTGACCTCCTCTTGTCTCTCGATCCTACCGAGAGACAAGATGGCGGCCGCTACGGACTGTTTGGAATGTTGACAGACGCCGGAGAACCAATCAGCTTCGCTTCACAAAGCTCCGTTGCGCGAAAAGTCCGCGAACCAGAGCGCTAACCGGTCCGCTGTTACAGATATATATCTTTTTTTAAACGTTAATTTCTCAAAATCCACTGGAGCACATATATTGAGACCTACAAAAGGCACATCGGGCTACCAGTCCCTACAATTTTGCCAAGTTTCGTGCAAATCCATTCAGCCGTTCGGGCTAAAAGTGAGGCCAACCGCCCTATGGAAAACTCAATGTTAAAAACACGTTTTGGGACCCCCCTTTTTTCTCGGCCCCCACTGGACGAACCCCCCCCAAATTTTCAAGGGCTGCTCAGAAACAAAATGTGCCATTTTCCTGAAAATTTCAGCCGATTCCGTCCACAAACGCCAAAGTTATTAGACATAGAATTTTCAAAAAACCCATAGAGAAAAAATCCTAACTATATATACCTACTGGCGACCGCCAGTAGGTAATATATATATATATATATATATATATATATATATATATATATATATATATATATATATATATATATATATATATTCACTGAAAAAACCATAGGTTATAGACCATATATAGTTAGGAATTAGCATTTACAAAACCTTGAAAATTCACTGAAAAAACCATAGGTTATAGACCATATATAGTTAGGAATTAGCATTTAAAAAACCTTATTTTACTCACACAAAACCATTGAAATTCCATATATAGTTAGTTGCACTAACTATATATCGCGCACCTGCAATCCACTGCTGATGATGTCACATATTACATCATTCATGACATGGTCAGTGACATCACTGATGACATCACTGATGACATCTCAAATGACATCACTGATGACATCACTGATGACATCTCATTTGACATCAATGACCACATCACTGATGATATCATTCATGTGACAATACAATGCATCTCCTCACATTTTAATATAACCTCTGTTTCACCCAGTGTTAAATACAGAATATAATTTTTGAAACCATTGACACACCAATACTAGTTACTACATACGCACTCACTGATTCCTACGTCTACACACACCTTCACTCATTCACCCATACTATCATTCATACATACAATCACTCATCTTTACAACACTATCATATGCACTCATACACCTATACAGACACTCACAGTCTGCCACTCATCCATGGAGTTACTCACACACCTAGTCAGTCCTGTAAAGAATCAATGACACTTCCATTTTCTTGTCTATACAGTTAAACATAGAGCACCTTACATTTTCAAACATATACTAACACATACTTACCTTGTTATACAATCATTGATACAAGTACACATTGATCTGCACAGAGTCACACACCTCCCAGCCAGCCACACACACACTCAGTCTCCCATACAAATACTTGGACAATCAATCAGTAACCCATATAGTTAATCATATAGCTACTGATCAAAACATGCAGCAGTTTACAGAACAACAGACATAATGATGCACAAATTAAGACACTTTAGTCACTAACCCATGCACTCAGTGAGACACATTTAATCACTCACTCATGCATTCAGTCATGCACCTACTAAATCCTTTGTCCAGACACTTATACTTCCACTCATTCTTCAATATGTAAGACACATTTTAACTTTACAGAAACATACAGTCACTGGATGTTGTCATCAGTGATGTCATCAGTGATGTCATTTGAGATGTCATCAGTGATGTCATCAGTGATGTCACTGACCATGTCATGAATGATGTAATATGTGACATCATCAGCAGTGGATTGCAGGTGCGCGATATATAGTTAGTGCAACTAACTATATATGGAATTTCAATGGTTTTGTGTGAGTAAAATAAGGTTTTTTAAATGCTAATTCCTAACTATATATGGTCTATAACCTATGGTTTTTTCAGTGAATTTTCAAGGTTTTGTAAATGCTAATTCCTAACTATATATGGTCTATAACCTATGGTTTTTTCAGTGAATTTCAATGGTTTTTTAATAGCAAATATCATAAGCTGTCGAATGTCAAGTACGTGGTAAGTGAAAACATTTTCGTGTTTATGCACACTGATCTGCTTTGAATGGTGCCCCCCCCCCTCATTTCTATTAGGAGTACTCTCTCTTTGCAGATAGTGAAAGGTAGTTAACGCAGGTCTTTGCCCCCATTGTAATCCGTCGTGCCTGCTTCTCTCTCCATTTGATTCATTGTTATCCAAGTATTTACTGTTTTAGAATTAGTTCTCTTTGGTTCATTCTCTATTTACAAACAAACACAGAGTCGCAATACTCTGTTTAGTCTTTGCAGATAACGAAAAATCGTGTAAAAAAAAAGAAAAGGAATCGAGCAAAATCAGTAGGCCACTAATGGGATCTCTTTTTGACCTCGCTAAAATAGAAACATTAGGAACAACCCCTCATGACAAATACAAAACTAGTGAGATGAACTGAACTCCACACAATGATGGCTGCAAAACAGCTCTGCTCCGCCACCCACCCCGCCCAAAATAACGATAAAGAACGGCTGCCATGATTGGTTGCGGAATGACCACGACGGAGCTACGAAATGGTGCTGCTCTCATGCTAACCCCAGCTTCAGTCTGAAACATCCAGAAACACTGTAGACTACCAATTCGATCAGTTCCGGTAGCGCCCCAATGTAACCCGGTAGAGAAGAACTAGCCCTCCCCTCTTTGACTGATGGTTCTTGTTGCCTGTCCCTTCTGTTGTCATTTAACAGAACTATTTAGCCTGCTGAAAGGGGTTGTGTTCCGACCGCTGGTTGGTGGAGACATTTTGACTATATTCTGTACCTGCGTTGTCGCGTAATGCGTCATATGACGCGCCGCGTTAGCGCATCCGGAAGTCATCCGGGGCGCGCAGCGCGTAACGTAAGCATAACAAGTCATGTGACTTGTTAATAAAACTTTTCATTGGTTCATTTTACTTTTCTTATTGTAATGATGAAAGGCTTGGTCATATGACCTAAAAATTACGCTTTTCATTACTTCCGAACATTATTTTTTCTTAAATATATGTTATAATGTTCCAGGCTAATGTACTTTCCCGGAAATTTTACAACTGTCCTGCAAGTAAAATATATTCTTTTTTCGAGAAAAAGAGCGTTTCTTCGTCCCATGACGGAGCCGTTGAGCAAAAGAGGGTCGACCTGCTGTCTTAGTCGCCGATACGCCTGAATATGAGATTCTTATCGATCACTTTATGTTGCAGGAATAGAAAACACAACAGCCCTTGACCATTTATCTTTACTGCGTTCCTTCGTATTATACCTTTTACCCTTCATGTAATTGGTCTGCTTTATTTCACTTGCCTTTTAATGATTCTAAAACAGTGACTATTATTAAAAACTTTACCAATGTATATACTACTACCATGTTTTCTTTTAAAAACCTTTATTGTGAAAATTTCATTATACAAATACGAGCCTATAACCACGTGGGCCGGCCACGGAGCAAACTGTAATCGTATATGATAAATAGACATTTACACTGTAGAGGAACGTAACGGGCGGGCCATTAGGTTGCAAGAACTAAGGTGTCTAACAGTTACGGAATCGGTGGACGTACATTTTATAATTAAAATACGACAGGGCCAGTTACAATAAAATTATCTAGATATACATTTGCGGGCAAGTACCATGGGTGACGTTAATTCGAACTTTCAACAGTACAGTAATCAATAACACATCAGAACTTAATATCAATAGGGATGTCGAAATATTCAATCAATTCTCGTCCCCGCCCGCCATGTGCTTCAAAACTGCATACGTATCTCCTGATTTCAAGGTTCTGCAACCAGTACACAACAAGGAGTTACGAGTCCCATTTATTCTGGCGCCATTTTGGGCGAGGACGGGCAGGTCCAGGATATAGTCAAAATGTCTCTACCAACCATCGACTATGATGATGTTCATATACTGTATTTATTAGAGTAACACTCAGATGTCCACATGAAATAAATTTGCCACAATCTAAACATGTCATTTTAATCTTTCCAAAGTTCTTCTAAATATTTGGGACCGTTTCCCTTGCCTCTGAAGCTCTCAGTGCCACTTCTTTGATGAATGTACTAGCAGGTCAGGGGTTCTCCTCCAAATCTCTTTTATGCAGCACTATAATTAATTGGTGCCACCTCTCCATATGACAATGCATGGTATAGTTACCACAACTATATTTTTTTTCGGTTCCTCTAGAGAGTTCATCGTGGCAGATGAAGCGTGTAACGTACCGGGCATTTACCTTTTTTTGCATGTACAGGAAAGGAAAAAAAAATCGAGCGTCCGAGTTCTAAGGTGTCCCAGGGCCATTTTAGTGGACCAGGCCCAAATCCAAAGAACAGGCCGCCATTTTGAGAGTCCTGTTGCAGCCGCCTGTCGCTGTAGCATCAAGAGCAGCCGAAACTCAGCTGAATGGCAACTGAAACGGTAAAGGGGCGCCCCACTACAGCAGACGAGCCAGGCCCAAATCCAAAGAACTGCTATCTCACAGGCTAATGGGGCGACCCACGCCGAGTTTCAGCATTGTAGGATGACCACACAAGTACAGCAACTTGCTAGACATCACCTCGGTGCCATCCGGATCTCGGCGCCCCACTGCAGATGAAGTGCCTCTCAACTATGAAACCACCACGGTGACATCCGGATCTTGGCGCGTTGTGCTGCCTTCGGCCTATTCGCACATCGGTCCGCTACTGACGCCATCTCACAGGCTAATGGGGCGACCCACGCCGAGTTTCAGCATTGTAGGATGACCACACCAGTACAGCAACTTGCTAGACATCACCTCGGTGCCATCCGGATCTCGGCGCCCCACTGCAGATGAAGTGCCTCTCAACTATGAAACCACCACGGTGACATCCGGATCTTGGCGCGTTGTGCTGCCTTCGGCCTATTCGCACATCGGTCCGCTACTGACGCCATCTCACAGGCTAATGGGGCGACCCACGCCGAGTTTCAGCATTGTAGGATGACCACACCAGTACAGCAACTTGCTAGACATCACCTCGGTGCCATCCGGATCTCGGCGCCCCACTGCAGATGAAGTGCCTCTCAACTATGAAACCACCACGGTGACATCCGGATCTTGGCGCGTTGTGCTGCCTTCGGCCTATTCGCACATCGGTCCGCTACTGACGCCATCTCACAGGCTAATGGGGTGACCCACGCCGAGTTTCAGCATTGTAGGATGACCACACCAACTTGCTAGACATCACCTCAGTGCCATCCGAATCTTGGCATCTCAACGCCTAGTGGTATCTTCCATACAAAAAATATTGTTACGCTGCCTTTGGCCCCATTCGCACATCAGTCCGCAACTTAGACATCACCTCGGTGCCATCCGGATCTTGGCATCTCAGCGCCTTGTGGTGTCAGTCAGAAAATATTGTTGTGCTGCCTTCGGCCTATTCGCACATCGGTCCGCTACTGACGCCATCTCACAGGCCAACGGGGCGCCCCACGCCGACTTTCAGCATTGTAGGATGGCCACACCAGTACCACAACTTGCAAGACACCACCTCGGTGCCATCCGGATCTTGGCATCTCAGCGCCTTGTGGTCTCTTCTACACCGGAAATATAGTAGAAAATATTGTTGCGCTGCCTTTGGCCCCATTCACACATCAGTCCGCTACTGACACCATCTCACAGGCCAACGGGGCGACCCACGCCGACTTTCAACATTGTAGGATGGCCACAGAAGTGCGACAACTTACTAGACACCACCTCGGTGCCATCCGGATCTTGGCGCGTTGTGCTGCCTTCGGCCTATTCGCACATCGGTCCGCTACTGACGCAAACTCACAGGCCAACGGGGCGCCCCACGCCGACTTTCAGCATTGTAGGATGGCCACACCAGTGCGGCAACTTCCTACACACCACCTCGGTGCCATCCGGATCTTGGCGCGTAGTGAAGCTGCAGCAGCTGCAAATAAGCTTCAGACAGTGTTACAACCGCTGCTCAGAACTCTCAACTATGACACCACCTCGATGCCATCCGGATCTTGGCGCGTTGTATTGCCTTCGGCCTATTCGCACATCGGTCCGCTACTGACGCCGCCTCACGTGCCAACGTATTTTCTCCGCATTTTATACCCTATGCCGCATAACAGGTCATGTGACTTGTTTATAAAACTTTTCATTGGTTCATTTTACTTTTGGTTTCCTAATGATGGAAGGCTTGATCATATGACCTAAAAACAACACTTTTCATTGGATGAAAACTTTTTTTTTCCCCCAAACGATGAAAGCCCCACCTTGTTTCTGGATGTTTCAGACTGAAGCTGGCGTCAGCATGAAAGCACCACCATCTCGTGGCTCCGTCGTGGTCATTCCGCGAGCAATCATGGCAGCCGCTCCCCACCAGAAGCCTGCAGGAGTCGGAGCCCCCAAAACTTTTGATGAATTCTCAAGGCGGAGGGGACGCTTTCGAGAATGGGGTCCAAGACCTAGCAGACAAGCGTCCGATTTCCAAGGTGTCCCAGGGCCATTTCAGTGGACCAGGCCCAAAAAGGAAACAGCCTGCCGCCATTTTGAGAGTCCTGTGACAGCCGCCTATCGCTGCACCGCAAGAGTGGGCGCAACTCAGCTGAATGGCGGATTTTGACACAGTGGACCAAAAGCGGACGGAATGGCAACTGAAACGGTAAAGGGGCGCCCCACTACTACAGACGAGACTCCACCTGGAGAGGCCCGTTCACGCCGCCTCCCCCGGGGCGCCCCACGCCGTTATTCGGAGCAGCATTGTAGGATACCAAAACCAGTGCGGCAACTTACTGGACATCACCTTGGTGCCATCGTTCTGCTGCCTTGGAACTATTCGCACAACAGTTTGCTACTGATGACCCACCCCCCGCGACGCCCCACGCCGTTATTTGCTGGGTGGCAACTTACTAGACATCACTTTTGTGTCATCTAGATTTCGGCGCGTTCTGCTGCCTTGGAACTATTCGCACAACAGTTTGCTACTGATCACCCACCCCCCGCGACGCCCCACGCCGGAAATCTGGACGTTGTGCTGCGTTGGGACTATTCGCACAGCCGACCGCTACTTCGTTGTTTTTCTCTAAAAATGTTTATATGTTATTACTATTTTTGTTTTCTTGTATATATTTATAAATTATTAAAGTTTTATAATCTTACTACTTTGTCGGAGTGCTATATATTTTTAATGTGACACATAATTGTAAAAACTTTGATGTACAAAGAGTCATCCCTGGAATCTTCCGCTTCAGGCTCGGTCCCCTCCCCAATCACAATACAGAATGGTTTTCAGATAATAGCAACGCTTCTGCTGTGACGGATCTCATCGAGTGTGGGCCTTGATCTACTATAACTCCTTTGAAGACGGGTGATTCTTTACAGCTGTGGCCATAAACTACATCTGCAGGGCTAGCTGATAGCCTAGGACCGGCCTGGACAATCGGACACAGAGGAAAAGGAGTGTCAGAGGGTGCGGTAGTGAATAGGGCGAAAGGGAGGTGTCGGGCGGGCACAGGGTGTGATTCTCAGGGAAGAACAGCGCAGATGGGGGGAGGTTTATTACCCATGCATAAAACAGAGAGCGGGGGTGACCACTGCCTGGGGGAGATGCTTGCGAGGGTGGGGAGCCATGCTAAGGATCGACAGCGTTCACAGAGTGGATCTGGTCAAGGCATCTAAAATGGCTGCCGTGCACGACAAAAGTGTGGCATTTGAAAAAAGACAAGATGGCGCACACAATGTTTTTCAACAATTCCTGATTTCCTTCGAATCGAACGTTAACAGACGTTGGGGCATATTACCAAGGTTAAGCGATATTTATCCCTAACGATGCTTAGCAACGATTTTTTTACCGTCAGAAATTATCGCAGATAAACCTTGCTATTATCAAGGTTTATCGCAAATACGATAAAAAACGAGCGCAATGCATTAATGTCGCTGAAAACTCCGCGATATTCATGCATTACCGAGCTAATGCTCTTAGCCATGTTATCCACCTCCCATTGGATAACATGGCTAAGAACTGCTCAGGGCAGCTGTTACTTTTTGGAGATATTCGCGCTTATCTCGAATATTTCCAAAAGTTGATAATAGGAGATAGCGATGTTAGCGACTGTTTCCAGTCGCTAACATCTTGGCATGCCCACTTTGCATGTCATTAGTGATAAATATCACTCACATGCAAAGTGGGACCCAAGATGGTCGCTATCTCCTACTAGCCGTCGCTAACTGGTGTTAGCAACAGCTAGGTAATACACATATAATTTTATCTCCGCGAAGCGGAGCGCTGTTACAGATATATATCTTGTTTTTGAACGTTAATTTCTCAAAATGCACTGAAGCACATATATTGAGACATAGCAAAGGCACATCGGGCTACCAGTCCCTAATATTTTACCAAGTTTCGTGCAAATCCATTCAGCCGTTCGATTATTATTATTATTATTTTTTTTTGCCCCGCGGGGCCCTTTTAAAACCTCCACATCAAACCTAGGGGGTCAGCGAGGATCTACTATGCCCCCTTATGGTCATCAGCCGTTCGATTATTATTATTATTATTTTTTTTGCCCCGCGGGGCCCTTTTAAAACCTCCACATCAAACCTAGGGGGTCAGCGAGGATCTACTATGCCCCCTTATGGTCATTTGCCCCTTCGCTTTGGCCTCCTCTTGTCTCTCGATCCTACCGAGAGACAAGATGGCGGCCGCTACGTACTGTTTGGAATATTTACAGACACCGGAGAGCCAATCAGCTTCGCTTCGCAAAGCTCCGTAACGCGAAAAGTACGCGAAGCGGTGCGCTGTTACAGATATATATCTTTTTTTGAACGTTAATTTCTCAAAATCCACTGAAGCACATATATTGAGACCTAGCAAAGGCACATCGGGCTACCAGTCCCTACAATTTTGCCAAGTTTCGTGCAAATCCATTCAGCCGTTCGATTATTATTATTATTTTTTTTTTTTGCCCCGCGGGGCCCTTTTAAAACCTCCACATCAAACCTAGGGGGTCAGCGAGGATCTACTATGCCCCCTTATAGTTATTTCCCCCTTTGTTTTGACCTCCTCTTGTCTCTCGATCCTACCGAGAGACAAGATGGCGGCCGCTACGGACTGTTTGGAATGTTGACAGACGCCGGAGAACCAATCAGCTTCGCTTCGCAAAGCTCCGTTGCGCGAAAAGTCCGCGAACCAGAGCGCTAACCGGTCCGCTGTTACAGATATATATCTTTTTTTAAACGTTAATTTCTCAAAATCCACTGGAGCACATATATTGAGACCTACAAAAGGCACATCGGGCTACCAGTCCCTACAATTTTGCCAAGTTTCGTGCAAATCCATTCAGCCGTTCGGGCTAAAAGTGAGGCCAACCGCCCTATGGAAAACTCAATGTTAAAAACACGTTTTGGGACCCCCCTTTTTTCTCGGCCCCCACTGGACGAACCCCCCCCAAATTTTCAAGGGCTGCTCAGAAACAAAATGTGCCATTTTCCTGAAAATTTCAGCCGATTCCGTCCACAAACGCCAAAGTTATTAGACATAGAATTTTCAAAAAACCCATAGAGAAAAAATCCTAACTATATATACCTACTGGCGACCGCCAGTAGGTAATATATATATATATATATATATTCACTGAAAAAACCATAGGTTATAGACCATATATAGTTAGGAATTAGCATTTACAAAACCTTGAAAATTCACTGAAAAAACCATAGGTTATAGACCATATATAGTTAGGAATTAGCATTTAGAAAACCTTATTTTACTCACACAAAACCATTGAAATTCCATATATAGTTAGTTGCACTAACTATATATCGCGCACCCACAATCCACTGCTGATGATGTCACATATTACATCATTCATGACATGGTCAGTGACATCACTGATGACATCACTGATGACATCATCTAGTGTCTGTGTGTTTTTGTAAAGTTTAAATACGTTTTACATATTGAAGAATGACTGGATGGATGGAAGACTGAGTGTGTGTGTGGCTGGCTGGGAGGTGTGTGACGCTGTGCATATCAATGTGTACTTGTATCAGTGATTGTATAAGAGAGTAAGTATGTGTTAGTATATGTGTGAAAAGTATGGTGTTCTGTGTTTAACTATAGATGAGGAAATCGAAGTGTGATTGATTCTTCACAGGACTGACTAGGTGTATGAGTGCATATGATAGTGTTCTAATAATAACTGACTGTATGTATGAGTAATTGTATGGGTGAATGAGTGAATGTGTGTGTAGACGTACGAATCAGTGAGTGCGTATGTAGTAACTGGTATTGGTGTGTCATGATGTCATCAGTGATGTCATTTGAGATGTCATCAGTGATGTCATTTCAGATGTCATTAGTGATGTCATCAGTGATGTCACTGAAGTATGGTGTTCTGTGTTTAACTGTATAGATGAAGAAATGGAAGTGTGATTGATTCTTTACAGGACTGACTTGGTGTGTGAGTAACTCCATGGATGAGTGGCAGTGTGTGACTGTCTGCATAGGTGTATGAGTGCATATGATAGTGTTGTAATAATGAGTGACTGTATGTATGAGTGATTGTATGGGTGAATGAGTGAATGTGTGTGTAGACGTAGGAATCAGTGAGTGCGTATGTAGTAACTGGTATTGGTGTGTCATGATGTCATCAGTGATGTCATTTGAGATGTCATCAGTGATGTCATCAGTGATGTCATTTGAGATGTCATCAGTGATGTCATCAGTGATGTCACTGACCATGTCATGAATGATGTAATATGTGACATCATCAGCAGTGGATTGCGGGTGCGCGATATATAGTTAGTGCAACTAACTGTATATGGAATTTCAATGGTTTTGTGTGAGTAAAATAAGGTTTTCTAAATGCTAATTCCTAACTATATATGGTCTATAACCTATGGTTTTTTCAGTGAATTTTCAAGGTTTTGTAAATGCTAATTCCTAACTATATATGGTCTATAACCTATGGTTTTTTCAGTGAATTTCATTGGTTTTTTAACAGCTAATATCTGTAGCTGTAAAATGTATTCTTCTTTAAATCCATAAATATATTTTATATGTTTATTAATAATTTTTTTTTAAAATATTTTTTTTTCTTCGTTCCCGCTTCGCGAATCGGGAAGCTTCCCGTTAGCTGACCTTGATGCCGCGAAATAGACCGCGAGCCGGTAAACGTTTCTTTACCGCAACTGCCGCGTTAGAAAACAACATCGTGACGCCTCCCGTCCGCATGACGTTTCGCGTTGTCGCGTGATACGTCATATGACGTGCTACGTTAGCGAACTGGTATGCTTACCGAGTCGCAAAGCACAGGTTTCTGGAAGCAAACCTGGAGGCCCTGCAAAGCGCTTAACGTAAACACAGCAGGTCATGTGACTTGGTAATAACACTTTTCATTGGTTAATTTCGCTTTTGGTTTCCTAATGATGTAAGACTAGGTCATATAATCTAAAATGAACACTTTTCATTGGTTGAGAACTATTGTTTTTCCCAAATGATGAAAACCCCTCCTTCTTTCCTCACTCTGACTTTCATCTTTGTGAGAGAAAGACCCTTTGTTACCAGTGAGCAATGGCTTCTTTAGTAGCTTCAGCTGGTGCTTCCCCACCACCTCCACCACATCCAAGGAAGAGTGGACCACCTGCTCAAGTTATAATTCAGCAAGAAGAGGAAGAAGAAGAACAGGACGACGAGCACGAAGAGAGGCACTTTTTGCCTGAGGAGCCCAGGACGTCTCACCGGAAAGAAAACTTCATTTGGCAATTTTTTAAAATTCCCAAAGGTCAGAAAAAAGTAAATGCAAGATACGTAACTTGCCTTATATGTCAAGATAGACTGTCCAGAGGGACCGACAAAAAATACAGTTTCGGAAACTACACAATGCATCGCCATATGACTAGGTGGCATCCTAACAACTACAGTGCTGCACAGTTTCGTAACGACCTAGATAATCTCCCTATTATGGCCAGAAGATCTGTTGTACCGGAAGTAACGGGACCAGAGGGCAGGGAGATGGTGCCAAATATTCAAACGAGATTTCATGAAGTAAAACACGTCTGCGTACATTGCAATGGATTCATTTGCTACGGAGAAAGAAGCATCACTCTGATCAACATAGCTATTGACTATCATATGCAAGTTTGTACGAAACGCCCCAAATAATAAATACTTTTTTTTTGTTTTGTTGCTCCTGTTGAGCCCTTTACAATGAATCGTTTTCATTGCCCCCTGCAAGAAAAACCCAAAAAAATATAAAACTGTTCAGAAAAATTCAAAAAAAGTAAAAAAATGTTCAGAAAAATAATAAAAAAAATATAAAACAACAAAAACAATTTAAAAAAAAGTTCTTTTCAGAACTACCTCCCCGTTATTAAAAAATTGGTACAATATTTGGAACTGGGCCAACCTCTATTTCTCGTAGTTCGCTTCCCAGTTCGCTCGCCGGTACGCGAACCGGAAGTGAACCAAAAATTAAAAAAAAAAAAAAAAAAACAGTAAGTATAAGGGAAGGAAACAGACACTTATGTTAAAAGAAAGACAGCTATAGGGGAGTAAACTAGAGATACTATTACCCGTAATCCACTGCTGATGATGTCACATATTACATCATTCATGACATGCTCAGTGACATCATCAGCAGAGGATTGCGGGTTTTTTGGCAACGTGCCTTATCCACGGTTTAATAACGCTGCCTTTTGCTTTATATAAGTTTTCAAATTGTATGAAATATATACCAATAGGTCGTTATGAACCTTTAGGTAGTGCTTTTCTTCATGAGGTCTGGTCGCTTCCATACACATACAGATGTTTCAAAGATGATCAAGAAGTTTATCTGAATGGAGAGGAATGCACTGAGACGCCAGATCATTCACTAATGTGTAGGCACATACAGTTACACGGTTCATGCAACAAACACCGACCAAATATGGCTTGCGTGTTGCAAGGCACGCCAGTTCCTGCTATCATCCCCACGTTCAAGTTGTTGGAAAATGGTAGTTATTTGATGCTCAATAATGAAGATTGTTCTAGGTTAATTAAAAGTATTCCTTTTATCGTAACAGTAAGTGAACGGGTTATTTGCTGCAGAAATGTTCTATTTCCTCCCACACATGAACATAGGGAGTTTTCAATCTGGCCACAAATACCAACCTTGGGAGCACATTTCAACGGCATGGCAAGAATAAGAGCTCTTTTGTCTCAGAGAGAGGTGGCCTTGAGTTCGGCCCGTGAAACTTTCGTGCTTCACATAGCGAACACCCGTACAGAGGTGCAGACCCTTTTAAATACTGATTCGCCTTTGCATTTCAGCGACATGGTTCGGACTATCTTTGATGCGTCCTCCACAAAGGCCCTGGCGCACTTTTTTAAAGTTGTTACCAGTGGTCTCGTGACTTCATTTGAGAAAATCTTTGGAGTCATCCCTGCTTTCTTTCATTCTATTTTTTCCACTCTGCTTCGTGGATTCCCATTTTTACTTGCATTACCAGCGGACGCTCTTGTGCTTTTTTACATTTTTAAATATGGATGTCCCTCCTGTGCAAGCTCCCGCCCTGCAGCTGCTGACACTGTTCCGCAATCGCATGCTAGAATATTATGGCACAATGCCGTTGGCGATATTAAGCACGGCATATGGATTATCTTTTCGATTCTCCTACTTCACCTGTGTCCAGCCTGTATTCCACTGCCTGACCTGTGATTTCGATTGGGCCATTGATTTGTGTCTCTGCGGACCGGTTTCTCCTGACGTCGACTTTAATCAGCTGATGACTCCTATCATTACTCACGAGTTGGTTTGTCTTGGCGAAAGGATTATGGCTGTGGCATTGATGCATGGACTAATTGGTCCCTGGAATTTATTGGCGGCAACACAGTCTTTCTTGGAACAGAGCTTTCTTGAAAACCCACCGAGCTGTCCTCTGATGGTGATAGAGGATCCGGTGCTGGGAGAGCACGTATGTTCTTTTCCGCTTTTAAATTGGATGGCTGAACTCTTTTCGGATGAAGACGGTGACTTCCTATTGGAGGCTGTTGCAGCTTATTTTGCATACACAGTTATGTCATAGACCTTTTTCATGTTTGATATGCTGAGTACTAGCATTTCATTGACAATTCATTGACTTATTTGTCAAGTTTTTATTATTTAGCTTGCCTATTGCCTTAAGACTCGATAAAGTACTTGGCTGTTTTATTTTTCTTTAGCATTAAAGTTTCCTAGTTTTTAATGTTTTACCTTGCGGACCGTCCACATATAAAGTTGCAATCTGCTCTCATGAGATGGCACTTCTATTATCTTATTCAGTTCGTTTCCGGATCATGGGGAGGTGTCATCTAGGTCCTGGATATCTTTACACCGTGTTAAGTTAGCATGGGCTCATTACCGGTTTAAACGCCATTTTTCCTTTTTTGCAACTTCTGCACACGACACTTAGTTGTTGCTTTAGCTTTCAACCTAGTAGTTCATCGTGGTTTACATGAGAATAATATGTTATTGCTCTACTATCTGCTTTGCTTGTTAAACTATATCTGTACAGCGAGTGCTGAAGTTTCAAGAACAACACGATACAGAATTGTTATGAGGTCTGATCTCCACGACTTCATACTCATAACATAAGTGCAGCTTCTGCCAATTCTGGGCATGAGGCGGGTTTTATATTGCTTTGCCGAACACACATACACAACAGTTGATGCGGTTCACATGAAGAGAGAGCTGGTGTATGCTGATGTGATTCCTTCAAATCTAAGACACTAAAGTATGGGCAAGCCCTAAACCAACACAAACAGACCTTCTTAGCAAATAATATAATATGTGTATTAGGGAGGGTGAGATATAAGCAGCCGCGGGCCGTGGAGGGAGTTACGGTGCGGCAGGGAGGCGGGGAGGGGGAGGAGCAGGGTGGAGCCCTCTCCACCCTGCCCCTCCCCCTCCCCGCCTCCCTGCCCCACCGTAACTCCCTCCACGGCCCGTGGCTGCTTATAAGTGTTGCTAACTCTTATTCATTTACAGCATGTTAACATACTGTCACCATTCGCTTTTTATGTACTAGTAACTATGCTGGTAATATTGCTACTGATAATATGTGTACTTGTATTATCTAAGATACTACGCCTGAGAAGACGGCATTAGTAAATAAACATTTCAAATACACATGTGTTCTTCTTAACTCCATGTTCTGGTTTCTAAGAAATATATAACGACCGACTGTTCATGAGTTCCACGTATCCTTAGGTACTATAAGTTCATATTCTGGATTGTCTAAACATTGAGAGTTTGTTATATCCAATGTGACACTGTACCTAGCTTGCTAAGGGGTTTTTGATTACTAAGGTGAGTTTTGGGACACCCTAATTCGCCGAGGTTCCAATCCTCTGTCCACAGTTCTGTGTGAGAACAGAAACCCTGCGACAGGGGCACCCCCGACACTTGCTGGAGCTTCATCACACTTGCGATACAACTCCAGCAATGTGCCACCTTTACGGCACAGATACATCACGCATCTGTGCTGTTTTTGCCCCATGATGCGCCGCATTGTAAATGCAGCACACCATAGGTGACGGAACAGCGGCACAGAATGACTAACACATCCCTGGTGATGCGCCAGTCATCATAAATCTATCCCTATGCTTCTTATCTTGTTAGAGATGAACCGCCATATGTATCATCAAAGTTTTTTCCATTTCCTAAATAGCGAACTTTAAGGAATAAATAGCGATTCTTTACCATTCCTAGTTTGCGATGAGCTATTTGCTAATTACAAATTACCCATTCATTTCCCTCATTTCCATAGGGCGGTTGGACTCACTTTTAGCTCGAACGGCTGAATGGATTTCCACGAAACTTGGCAAAATTGTAGGGACTGGTAGCCCGATGTGCCTTTGCTATGTCTCAAGATATATGCTCCAGTGGTTTTTATGAAAATTAACTTTGAAAAATATATATTGGGCTACATTGGCCTATATATATGTTGGAGCCCAAATGTAGCCCAATGTAGTCCAATGAAGCCCAATGAAGCCCAATGTAGCCCAATGTAGCCCAAAGATGGCCGCCAGAGACAAACAAAACAAATGTAGCCCAAATATCAGCCAGATGTAGCCCAACTATAGCCCAGTGACAGAATGACCAATCAGCTTCGCAAACCTCCGTTACGCGAAGCGGAGCGCTGTTACAGATATATATCTTTTTTTGAATGTTAATTTCTCAAAATCCACTGGAGCACATATATTGAGACCTAGCAAAGGCACATCGGGCTACCAGTCCCTAATATTTTACCAAGTTTCGTGCAAATCCATTCAGCCGTTCGATTATTATTATTATTTATTTTTTTTGCCCCGCGGGGCCCTTTTAAAACCTCCACATCAAACCTAGGGGGTCAGCGAGGATCTACTATGCCCCCTTATGGTCATTTGCCCCTTCGCTTTGGCCTCCTCTTGTCTCTCGATCCTACCGAGAGACAAGATGGCGGCCGCTACGGACTGTTTGGAATGTTTACAGACGCCGGAGAACCAATCAGCTTCGCTTCACAAAGCTCCGTTGCGCGAAAAGTACGCGTACTGGAGCGCTGCCCGGTCCGCTGTTACAGATATATATCTTTTTTTAAACGTTAATTTCTCAAAATCCACTGTAGCACATATATTGAGACCTACAAAAGGCACATCGGGCTACCAGTCCCTACAATTTTGCCAAGTTTCGTGCAAATCCATTCAGCCGTTCGGGCTAAAAGTGAGGCCAACCGCCCTATGGAAAACTCAATGTTAAAAACACGTTTTGGGACCCCCCTTTTTTCTCGACCCCCCCTGGACGAACCCCCCCCAATTTTCAGGGGCTGCTCAGAAACAAAATGTGCCATTTTCCTGAAAATTTCAGCCAATTCCGTCCACAAACGCCAAAGTTATTAGACATAGAATTTTCAAAAATCCCATAGAGAAAAAATCCTAACTATATATACCTACTGGCGACCGCCAGTAGGTAATATATATATATATATATATATATATTGTTTCTCACACCGCACAGCGGCCGCTGTGCGAGTGCACTCTCGATCCCGCCTCTCAAAGAATCCAACGAAGACAGGCGCGTTGTGCTCAATTTTGATTTTTAATCATTTCGGTTCCAGCATGTAAACGGAAATCATGGAACAACAACCCCGTATTGCCTTAGTTTACATTCGGGACTATTTGTTAACTAAAACAAAACGTTTTTTGAAACAAATTTTTAAGCACCTAAGTTAGCCTTCTCGGTCCCCTCCCTAACAACTTCATATATATATTTTCTGATAAGTTTGATTACTTCTTCATGCTGAAAGTAGTCATCCCAGGGCATTGATCCAGAGCCCCTGTGAGACAACGCGTACGTTTTTAGAATTAGGTTATCACTTATAATTTAGGGTGAGCACTTTACACGGAACGTACACTGACATATTTGAGTACATGTTGTGAAAGGTTTGGTTCTGACAGGTTTGCGCCTTTTCTTGTTTCCCTGCTGATGTACAGGACTACGACGGATTGTTATTGGAAGACTATCCCTCCTCCTTATGATTAACAACACAAATTCTCTTATTGGAGACTGGCTTTATTCCCACTGGGGAAGAGATGATGAACTCAAATTAATTTTTGATGGACAAGAGTACATGAACTGTATGATGAGAATATTGGCTCAAATGTTGTCCATCATATGATCTTTAATTGAATCACGATGTAAAAGGACAGGTACTGAGAATTTATTATGATATGGATTGGGACAATGTATTTCTGAGAGGGAAAGTCATGAAGTAATGAAACTTATCAGAAAATATATATATAAGTTGTTAGGGAGGGGACCGAGAAGGCCAACTTAAGTGCTTAAAAATTTGTTTAAAAAAACTTTTTGTTTTAGTTAACAAATAGTCCCGAATGTAAACTAAGGCAATACGGGGTGTTTTTCCACTTGGAATGAGAAATTAAATTAATTTAAGAATACAGGACGATTTCAAAATACAGATATAAGTAGAAATAATGAACCTAGGAACAACAACGTTATAAGATGGCTGCCAATGTTATAGGTTGCGTGTCTTTTGTTTATGTTTACACTTGTTTTTGAAGTCACGTGTGCACTTTGAAGGGATAGAACTTTATTTGAACATTTCATTTCTAAAACATGGTTTACCCGTGAGCAAGGCGAGGTTGTGTCGCCGAAACGCGTTGGGTTGTTGTTCCATGATTTCCGTTTACATGCTGGAACCGAAATGATTAAAAATCAAAATTGAGCAAAACGCGCCTGTCTTCGTTGGATTCTGTGAGAGGCGGGATCGAGAGTGCATTCGCACAGTGGCCGCTGTGCGGTGTTAGAAACAATTAGTTTCCTGGGCGACCTCTATCCCTGGTATGCACCGCAGTTGCAGGTCCCGGTGAAACGGAGGAAGTGAATGTGGATATATATATATATATATATATATATTACCTACTGGCGGTCGCCAGTAGGTATATATAGTTAGGATTTTTTCTCTATGGGATTTTTGAAAATTCTATGTCTAATAACTTTGGCGTTTGTGGACGGAATTGGCTGAAATTTTCAGGAAAATGGCACATTTTGTTTCTGAGCAGCCCTTGAAAATTTGGGGGGGGTTCGTCAAGGGGGGGCCGAGAAAAAAGGGGGGTCCCAAAACGTGTTTTTAACATTGAGTTTTCCATAGGGCGGTTGGCCTCACTTTTAGCCCGAACGGCTGAATGGATTTGCATGAAACTTGGCAAAATTGTAGGGACTGGTAGCCCGATGTGCCGTTTGTAGGTCTCAATATATGTGCTACAGTGGATTTTGAGAAATTAACGTTTAAAAAAAGATATATATCTGTAACAGCGGACCGGGCAGTGCTCCAGGACGCGTACTTTTCACGCAACGGAGCTTTGTGAAGCGAAGCTGATTGGTTCTCCGGCGTCTGTCAACATTCCAAACAGTCCGTAGCGGCCGCCATCTTGTCTCTCGGTAGGATCGAGAGACAAGAGGAGGTGAAAGCGAAGGGGCAAATGACCATAAGGGGGAATAGTAGATCCTCGCTGCCCCCCTAGGTTTGATGTGGAGGTTTTAAAAGGGCCCCGCGGGGCAAAAAAATAAAATAATAATAATAATAATCGAACGGCTGAATGGATTTGCACGAAACTTGGTAAAATATTAGGGACTGGTAGCCCGATGTGCCTTTGCTAGGTCTCAATATATGTGCTCCAGTGGATTTTGAGAAATTAACGTTCAAAAAAAGATATATATCTGTAACAGCGCTCCGCTTCGCGTAACGGAGGTTTGCGACGCTGATTGGTCATTCTGTCACTGGGCTATAGTTGGGCTACATCTGGCTGATATTTGGGCTACATTTGTTTTTTTTCGTCTCTGGCGGCCATCTTTGGGCTACATTGGGCTACATTGGGCTTCATTGGGCTTCATTGGGCTACATTGGGCTACATTTGGGTTCCAACATATATATAGGCCAATGTAGCCCAATATATATTTTTCAAAGTTAATTTTCGTAAAAACCACTGGAGCATATATCTTGAGACATAGCAAAGGCACATCGGGCTACCAGTCCCTACAATTTTGCCAAGTTTCGTGCAAATCCATTCAGCCGTTCGAGCTAAAAGTGAGTCCAACCGTCCTATGGAAATGAAGGAAATGAATGGGTAATTTGTAATTAGCAAATAGCTCATCGCAAACTAGGAATGGTAAAGAATCGCTATTTATTCCTTAAAGTTCGCTATTTAGGAAATGCAAAAAACTTTGATGATACATATGGCGGTTCATCTCTAACAAGATAAGAATCATAGGGATAGATTTATGATGACTGGCGCATCACCAGGAATGTGTTAGTCATTCTGTGCCGCTGTTCCGTCACCTATGGTGTGCTGCATTTACAATGCGGCGCATCATGGGGCAAAAACAGCACAGAGGCGTGATGTATCTGTGGCGCATTGCTGGAGTTGTATCGCAAGTGTGATGAAGCTCCAGCAAGGGTCGGGGGTGCCCCTGTCGCAGGGTTTCTGTTCTCACACAGAACTGTGGACAGAGGATTGGAACCTCGGCGAATTAGGGTGTCCCAAAACTCACCTTAGTAATCAAAAACCCCTTAGCAAGCTAGGTACAGTGTCACATTGGATATAACAAACTCTTAATGTTTAGACAATCCAGAATATGAACTTATAGTACCTCAGGATACGTGGAACTCATGAACAGTCGGTCGTTATATATTTCTTAGCAACCAGAACATGGAGTTAAGAAGAACACATGTGTATTTGAAATGTTTATTTACTAATGCCGTCTTCTCAGGCGTAGTATCTTAGATAATACAAGTACACATATTATCAGTAGCAAAATTACCAGCATAGTTACTAGTACATAAAAAGCGAATGGTGACAGTATGTTAACATGCTGTAAATGAATAAGAGTTAGCAACACTTATAAGCAGCCGCGGGCCGTGGAGGGAGTTACGGTGGGGCAGGGAGGCGGGGAGGGGGAGGGGCAGGGTGGAGAGGGCTCCCCCCTGCTCCCCCTCCCCGCCTCCCTGCCTCACCGTAACTCCCTCCACGGCCCGCGGCTGCTTATATCTCACCCTCCCTAATACACATATTATATTATTTGCTAAGAAGGTCTCTTTGTGTTGGTTTAGGGCGTGCCCATACTTTAGTGTCTTAGATTTGAAGGAATCACATCAGCATACACCAGCTCTCTCTTCATGTGAACCGCATCAAGTGTTGTGTATGTGTGTTCGGCAAAGCAATATAAAACCCGCCTCATGCCCAGAATTGGCAGAAGTTGCACTTATGTTATGAGTATGAAGTCGTGGAGATCAGACCTCATAACAATTCTGTATCGTGTTGTTCTTGAAACTTTAGCACTCGCTGTACAGATATAGTTTAACAAGCAAAGCAGATAGTAGAGCAATAACATATTATTCTCATGTAAACCACGATGAACTACTAGGTTGAAAGCTAAAGCAACAACTAAGTGTCGTCAGCAGAAGTTGCAAAAAAGGAAAAATGGCGTTTAAACCGGTAATGAGCCCATGCTAACTTAACACGGTGTAAAGATATCCAGGACGTAGATGACACCTCCCCATGATCCGGAAACGAACTGAATAAGATAATAGAAGTGCCATCTCATGAGAGCAGATTGCAAGTTTATATGTGGACGGTCCGCAAGGTAAAGCATTAAAAACTAGGAAAATTTAATGCTAAAGAAAAATAAAACAGCCAAGTACTTTATCGAGTCTTAAGCCAATAGGCAAGGTAAATAATAAAAACTTGACAAATAAGTCAATGAATTGTCAATGAAATGCTAGTACTCAGCATATCAAACATGAAAAAGGTCTATGACATAACTGTGTATGCAAAATAAGCTGCAACAGCCTCCAATAGGAAGTCACCGTCTTCATCCGAAAACAGTTCAGCCATCCAATTTAAAAGCGGAAAAGAACATACGTGCTCTCCCAGCACCGGATCCTCTATCACCATCAGAGGACAGCTCGGTGGGTTTTCAAGAAAGCTCTGTTCCAAGAAAGACTGTGTTGCCGCCAGTAAATTCCAGGGACCAATTAGTCCATGCATCAATGCCACAGCCATAATCCTTTCGCCAGGACAAACCAACTCGTGAGTAATGATAGGAGTCATCAGCTGATTAAAGTCGACGTCAGGAGAAACCGGTCCGCAGAGACACAAATCAATGGCCCAATCGAAATCACAGGTCAGGCAGTGAAATACAGGCTGGACACAGGTGAAGTAGGAGAATCGAAAAGATAATCCATATGCCGTGCTTAATATCGCCAACGGCATTGTGCCATAATATTCTAGCATGCGATTGCGGAACAGTGTCAGCAGCTGCAGGGCGGGAGGTTGCATAGGAGGGACATCCATATTTAAAAATGTAAAAAAGCACAAGAGCGTCCGCTGGTAATGCAAGTAAAAATGGCAATCCACGAAGCAGAGTGGAAAAAATACAATGAAAGAAAGTAGGGATGACTCGAAAGATTTTCTCAAATGAAGTCACGAGACCACTGGTAACAACTTTAAAAAAGTGCGCCAGGGCCTTTGTGGAGGATGCGTTAGAGATAGTCCGAACCATCTTGCTGAAATGGAAAGGCAAATCTGAATTGAAAAGGGTCTGCACCTCTGTACGGGTGTTCGCTATGTGAAGCACGAAAGTTTCACGGGCCGAACTCAAGGCCACCTCTCTCTGAGACAAAAGAGCTCTTATTCTTGCCATGCCGTTGAAATCTGCTCCCAAGGTTGGTATTTGTGGCGAGATTGAAAACTCCCTATGTTCATGTGTGGGAGGAAATAGAACATTTCTGCAGCAAATAACCCGTTCACTTACTGTTACGATAAAAGGAATACTTTTAATTAACCCAGATCAATCTTCATTATTGAGCATCAAATAACTACCATTTTCCAACAACTTGAACGTGGGGATGATAGCAGGAACTGGCGTGCCTTGCAACACGCAAGCCATATTTGGTCGGTGTTTGTTGCATGAACCGTGTAACTGTATGTGCCTACACATTAGGGAATGATCTGGCGTCTCAGTGCATTCCTCTCCATTCAGATAAACTTCTTGATCATCTTTGAAACATCTGTATGTGTATGGAAGCGACCAGACCTCATGAAGAAAAGCACTACCTAAAGGTTCATAACGACCTATTGGTATATATTTCATACAATTTGAAAACTTATATAAAGCAAAATGCAGCGTTATTAAACCGTGGATAAGGCACGTTGCCAAAAAACCCGCAATCCTCTGCTGATGATGTCACTGAGCATGTCATGAATGATGTAATATGTGACATCATCAGCAGTGGATTACGGGTAATAGTATCTCTAGTTTACTCCCCTATAGCTGTCTTTCTTTTAACATAAGTGTCTGTTTCCTTCCCTTATACTTACTGTTTTTGGTTCGCTTCCGGTTCGCGTACCGGCGAGCGAACTGGGAAGCGAACTAAGAGAAATAGAGGTTGGCACAGTTCCAAATATTGTACCAATTTTTTAATAACGGGGAGGTAGTTCTGAAAAGAACTTTTTTTTTAATTGTTTTTGTTGTTTTATATTTTTTTTATTATTTTTCGGAACATTTTTTTACTTTTTTTTTAATTTTTCTGAACAGTTTTATATTTTTTTGGGTTTTTCTTGGAGGGGGCAATGAAAACGATTCATTGTAAAGGGCTCAACAGGAGCAACAAAACAAAAAAAAGTATTTATTATTTTGGGCGTTTCGTACAAACTTGCATATGATAGTCAATAGCTCTGTTGATCAGAGTGATGCTTCTTTCTCCGTAGCAAATGAATCCATCGCAAAATACGCAGGTGTGTTTTACTTCACCAAATCTCATTTGTATATTTGGCACCATCTCCCTGCCCTCTGGTCCCGTTACTTCCGGTACAACGGATCTTCTGGCCATAATAGGGAGATTATCTAGGTCGTTCCGAAACTGTGCAGCACTGTAGTTGTTAGGATGCCACCTAGTCATATGGCGATGCATTGTGTAGTTTCCGAAACTGTATTTTTTCTCGGTTCCTCTGGACAGTCTATCTTGACATATAAGGCATGTTACGTATCTTGCATTTACTTTTTTCTCACCTTTGGGAATTTTAAAAAATTGCCAAATGAAGTTTTCTTTCCGGTGAGACGTCCTGGGCTCCTCAGGCAAAAACTGCCTCTCTTCGTGCTCGTCGTCCTGTTCCTCTTCTTCCTCTTCTTGTTGAATTATAACTTGAGCAGGTGGTCCACTCTTCCTTGGATGTGGTGGAGGTGGTGGGGAAGCACCAGCTGAAGCTACTAAAGAAGCCATTGCTCAGTGATCACAAAGGGTCTTTCTCTCACAATGATGAAAGTCAGAGTGAGGAAAGAAGGAGGGATTTTCATCATTTGGGAAAAACAAGAGTTCTCAACCAATAAAAAGTGTTCATTTTAGATTATATGACCTAGTCTTACATCATTAGGAAACCAAAAGTGAAATGAACCAATGAAAAGTGTTATTACCAAGTCACATGACCTGCTGTGTTTACGTTAAGCGCTTTGCAGGGCCTCCCGGTTTGCTTCCAGAAACCTGCGCTTTGCGACTCGGTTCGCGTACCAGTTCGCTAACGTAGCACGTCATATGACGTATCACGCGGTGTTGTAGTGCACTCGAAGTAATCCCATGTGGGTGCAATGCTTGGAGTCTTTTGATAAAAACAAAGTAGTTCTTGCCTTCTCTCCAAGACGACTCCAATTTATTTTGCTGATTAGAATACTAGCTCCTGTAACCACGATATGCCATTTTTTTGAGTATGTCATCACTGTCTATGACCAGGAAGTGAACTGACTACCAATGTATAAACACACACTCATTCTATGCACTTGTACTCGTGATAAAGGAGCACAGCTCCGAAACGCGTCGAGTGTTTTTGGCCGTGACCAAAGATTAAACACGCTGTTTAAGAAACTTGTTGGCTGTGGCTTTGTTTTTTTCCCTCGAGGAGCAAGGAAACGTTGGCGCTTGGATTTAAGGAGTTTGTGACCCCGCCACAGCCCACCGCTGTAAGAGGCTCGGGCTGAGTCACGATAAACTGGTTTTGGATATATATATATATATATATATATATATATCTCAAAGAAAGTTTTTTCCCATGAAGGAGAGCCACATACAGGAGGTAAGTTTTACCGCTTTTATTCACGATGATGCAGCAAGGCAGCAAGGAAATCCACAATTTAAAATAAACAGACTATTGCCTGACGCGTTTCATGCTTGCTCGCATTTCCTCAGAGGCAGTCTTCTGGCGCACAGCGTGATGCGGTGACGGTATTTGATAATCCTTTTCACCTGTTCATGTGGGCGGTGGCTCACCTAGAGCCTTCTGGTCATTGTAGTGCCACAAATGAAAACTTCAGTGAGTATTGCCACGCTGTGTCTGATTATGCCAACATCAAAAGTCTTACTCACTTTACTGCTCCAATAATTACTCGTGAAACACGATCTCCTGCCCCTAGCGCCGGTCGCCGTTTGACTCCAGCAGGTCCGCTTTGCAGCTTCAGAGCTCTCCCACGGCCGGGACCAGCCGTTTTAATCTCAAAGAAAGTTTTTTCCCATGAAGGAGAGCCACATACAGGAGGTAAGTTTTACCGCTTTTATTCACGATGATGCAGCAAGGCAGCAAGGAAATCCACAATTTAAAATAAACAGACTATTGCCTGACGCGTTTCATGCTTGCTCGCATTTCCTCAGAGGCAGTCTTCTGGCGCACAGCGTGATGCGGTGACGGTATTTGATAATCCTTTTCACCTGTTCATGTGGGCGGTGGCTCACCTAGAGCCTTCTGGTCATTGTAGTGCCACAAATGAAAACTTCAGTGAGTATTGCCACGCTGTGTCTGATTATGCCAACATCAAAAGTCTTACTCACTTTACTGCTCCAATAATTACTCGTGAAACACGATCTCCTGCCCCTAGCGCCGGTCGCCGTTTGACTCCAGCAGGTCCGCTTTGCAGCTTCAGAGCTCTCCCACGGCCGGGACCAGCCGTTTTAATCTCAAAGAAAGTTTTTTCCCATGAAGGAGAGCCACATACAGGAGGTAAGTTTTACCGCTTTTATTCACGATGATGCAGCAAGGCAGCAAGGAAATCCACAATTTAAAATAAACAGACTATTGCCTGACGCGTTTCATGCTTGCTCGCATTTCCTCAGAGGCAGTCTTCTGGCGCACAGCGTGATGCGGTGACGGTATTTGATAATCCTTTTCACCTGTTCATGTGGGCGGTGGCTCACCTAGAGCCTTCTGGTCATTGTAGTGCCACAAATGAAAACTTCAGTGAGTATTGCCACGCTGTGTCTGATTATGCCAACATCAAAAGTCTTACTCACTTTACTGCTCCAATAATTACTCGTGAAACACGATCTCCTGCCCCTAGCGCCGGTCGCCGTTTGACTCCAGCAGGTCCGCTTTGCAGCTTCAGAGCTCTCCCACGGCCGGGACCAGCCGTTTTAATCTCAAAGAAAGTTTTTTCCCATGAAGGAGAGCCACATACAGGAGGTAAGTTTTACCGCTTTTATTCACGATGATGCAGCAAGGCAGCAAGGAAATCCACAATTTAAAATAAACAGACTATTGCCTGACGCGTTTCATGCTTGCTCGCATTTCCTCAGAGGCAGTCTTCTGGCGCACAGCGTGATGCGGTGACGGTATTTGATAATCCTTTTCACCTGTTCATGTGGGCGGTGGCTCACCTAGAGCCTTCTGGTCATTGTAGTGCCACAAATGAAAACTTCAGTGAGTATTGCCACGCTGTGTCTGATTATGCCAACATCAAAAGTCTTACTCACTTTACTGCTCCAATAATTACTCGTGAAACACGATCTCCTGCCCCTAGCGCCGGTCGCCGTTTGACTCCAGCAGGTCCGCTTTGCAGCTTCAGAGCTCTCCCACGGCCGGGACCAGCCGTTTTAATCTCAAAGAAAGTTTTTTCCCATGAAGGAGAGCCACATACAGGAGGTAAGTTTTACCGCTTTTATTCACGATGATGCAGCAAGGCAGCAAGGAAATCCACAATTTAAAATAAACAGACTATTGCCTGACGCGTTTCATGCTTGCTCGCATTTCCTCAGAGGCAGTCTTCTGGCGCACAGCGTGATGCGGTGACGGTATTTGATAATCCTTTTCACCTGTTCATGTGGGCGGTGGCGCCAGAAGACTGCCTCTGAGGAAATGCGAGCAAGCATGAAACGCGTCAGGCAATAGTCTGTTTATTTTAAATTGTGGATTTCCTTGCTGCCTTGCTGCATCATCGTGAATAAAAGCGGTAAAACTTACCTCCTGTATGTGGCTCTCCTTCATGGGAAAAAACTTTCTTTGAGATTATAACGGCTGGTCCCGGCCGTGGGAGAGCTCTGAAGCTGCAAAGCGGACCTGCTGGAGTCAAACGGCGACCGGCGCTAGGGGCAGGAGATCGTGTTTCACGAGTAATTATTTGAGCAGTAAAGTGAGTAAGACTTTTGATGTTGGCATAATCAGACACAGCGTGGCAATACTCACTGAAGTTTTCATTTGTGGCACTACAATGACCAGAAGGCTCTAGGTGAGCCACCGCCCACATGAACAGGTGAAAAGGATTATCAAATACCGTCACCGCATCACGCTGTGCGCCAGAAGACTGCCTCTGAGGAAATGCGAGCAAGCATGAAACGCGTCAGGCAATAGTCTGTTTATTTTAAATTGTGGATTTCCTTGCTGCCTTGCTGCATCATCGTGAATAAAAGCGGTAAAACTTACCTCCTGTATGTGGCTCTCCTTCATGGGAAAAAACTTTCTTTGAGATTATAACGGCTGGTCCCGGCCGTGGGAGAGCTCTGAAGCTGCAAAGCGGACCTGCTGGAGTCAAACGGCGACCGGCGCTAGGGGCAGGAGATCGTGTTTCACGAGTAATTATTTGAGCAGTAAAGTGAGTAAGACTTTTGATGTTGGCATAATCAGACACAGCGTGGCAATACTCACTGAAGTTTTCATTTGTGGCACTACAATGACCAGAAGGCTCTAGGTGAGCCACCGCCCACATGAACAGGTGAAAAGGATTATCAAATACCGTCACCGCATCACGCTGTGCGCCAGAAGACTGCCTCTGAGGAAATGCGAGCAAGCATGAAACGCGTCAGGCAATAGTCTGTTTATTTTAAATTGTGGATTTCCTTGCTGCCTTGCTGCATCATCGTGAATAAAAGCGGTAAAACTTACCTCCTGTATGTGGCTCTCCTTCATGGGAAAAAACTTTCTTTGAGATTATAACGGCTGGTCCCGGCCGTGGGAGAGCTCTGAAGCTGCAAAGCGGACCTGCTGGAGTCAAACGGCGACCGGCGCTAGGGGCAGGAGATCGTGTTTCACGAGTAATTATTTGAGCAGTAAAGTGAGTAAGACTTTTGATGTTGGCATAATCAGACACAGCGTGGCAATACTCACTGAAGTTTTCATTTGTGGCACTACAATGACCAGAAGGCTCTAGGTGAGCCACCGCCCACATGAACAGGTGAAAAGGATTATCAAATACCGTCACCGCATCACGCTGTGCGCCAGAAGACTGCCTCTGAGGAAATGCGAGCAAGCATGAAACGCGTCAGGCAATAGTCTGTTTATTTTAAATTGTGGATTTCCTTGCTGCCTTGCTGCATCATCGTGAATAAAAGCGGTAAAACTTACCTCCTGTATGTGGCTCTCCTTCATGGGAAAAAACTTTCTTTGAGATATATATATATATATATATATATATATATATATATATATATATTCACTGAAAAAACCATAGGTTATAGACCAAATATAGTTAGGAATTAGCATTTACAAAACCTTGAAAATTCACTGAAAAAACCATAGGTTATAGACCATATATAGTTAGGAATTAGCATTTACAAAACCTTATTTTACTCACACAAAACCATTGAAATTCCATATATAGTTAGTTGCACTAACTATATATCGCGCACCCGCAATCCACTGCTGATGATGTCACATATTACATCATTCATGACATGGTCAGTGACATCACTGATGACATCACTGATGACATCTCAAATGACATCACTGATGACATCTCACTTGACATCAATGATCACATCACTGATGATATCATTCATGTGATAATACAATGCATCTCCTCACACTCTAATATAACCTCTATTACACCCAGTGTTAAATAGAGAGTATAATTTTTGAAACCATTGACACACCAATACTAGTTACTACATACGCACTCACTGATTCCTATGTCTACACACACATTCACTCATACAATCATTCATACATACAATCACTCATCTTTACAACACTATCATATGCACTCATACACCTATACAGACACTCACACTCTGCCACTCATCCATGGAGTTACTCACACACCTAGTCAGTCCTGAAAAGAATCAATCACACTTCCATTTTCTCATCTATACAGTTAAACACAGAACACCTTACATTTTTGAAACATATACTAACACATACTTACTCTCTTATAGAATCACTGATACAAGTACACATTGATCTGCACAGAGTCACACACCTCCCAGCCAGCCATACACACACTCAGTCTCCCATACAAATACTTGTGCAACCAATCAATAACCCATATAGCTACTTATATAGCTACTGATCAACACATGCAGCAGCTTGCACAACAACAGACATACTGATGCACACTTTCAGACAGTTTAGTCACTAACCCGTGCATTCAGTAAGACGCATTTAATCACTCACTCATACAGTCAATCACGCACCTACTAAAACCTTCATTCAGACACTTATACATCCACTCATTCTTCAATATGTAAAACATATTTAAACTTTACAGAAACACATAATCACTGGATGTTGTCATCAGTGATGTCATCAGTGATGTCACTGACCATGTCATGAATGATGTAATATGTGACATCATCAGCAGTGGATTGCGGGTGCGCGATATATAGTTAGTGCAACTAACTATATATGGAATTTCAATGGTTTTGTGTGAGTAAAATAAGGTTTTGTAAAAGCTAATTCCTAACTATATATGGTCTATAACCT
This sequence comes from Lissotriton helveticus, assembly GCF_964261635.1. Lineage (NCBI taxonomy): Eukaryota > Metazoa > Chordata > Amphibia > Caudata > Salamandridae > Lissotriton > Lissotriton helveticus. The sequence goes on along the minus strand of NC_136062.1, from coordinate 51,695,491 downwards.
ATGGTTTTTTCAGTGAATTTTCAAGGTTTTGTAAATGCTAATTCCTAACTATATATGGTCTATAACCTATGGTTTTTTCAGTGAATTTCATTGGTTTTTTAACAGCTAATATCTGTAGCTGTAAAATGTATTCTTCTTTAAATCCAAAAATATATTTTATATGTTTATGAATAATTTTTCGTTCCCGCTTCGCGAATCGGGAAGCTTCCCGTTAGCTGACCTTGATGCCGCGAAATAGACCGCGAGCCGGTAAACGTTTCTTTACCGCAACTGCCGCGTTAGAAAACAACATCGTGACGCCTCCCGTCCGCATGACGTTTCACGTTGTCGCGTGATACGTCATATGACGTGTTACGTTAGCGAACTGGTACGCGAAGCGAGTCGCAAAGCGCAGGTTTCTGGAAGCAAACCGGGAGGCCCTGCAAAGCGCTTAACGTAAACACAGCAGGTCATGTGACTTGGTAATAACACTTTTCATTGGTTCATTTCACTTTTGGTTTCCTAATGATGTAAGACTAGGTCATATAATCTAAAATGAACACTTTTCATTGGTTGAGAACTCTTGTTTTTCTCAAATGATGAAAATCCCTCCTTCTTTCCTCACTCTGACTTTCATCATTGTGAGAGAAAGACCCTTTGTTACCAGTGAGCAATGGCTTCTTTAGTAGCTTCAGCTGGTGCTTCCCCACCACCTCCACCACATCCAAGGAAGAGTGGACCACCTGCTCAAGTTATAATTCAACAAGAAGAGGAAGAAGAGGAACAGGACGACGAGCACGAAGAGAGGCAGTTTTTGCCTGAGGAGCCCAGGACGTCTCACCGGAAAGAAAACTTCATTTGGCAATTTTTTAAAATTCCCAAAGGTCAGAAAAAAGTAAATGCAAGATACGTAACTTGCCTTATATGTCAAGATAGACTGTCCAGAGGGACCGAGAAAAAATACAGTTTCGGAAACTACACAATGCATCGCCATATGACTAGGTGGCATCCTAACAACTACAGTGCTGCACAGTTTCGGAACGACCTAGATAATCTCCCTATTATGGCCAGAAGATCTGTTGTACCAGAAGTAACGGGACCAGAGGGCAGGGAGAGGTTGCCAAATATACAAATGAGATTTGGTGAAGTAAAACACGTCTACGTACATTGCAATGGATTCATTTGCTACGGAGAAAGAAGCATCACTCTGATCAACAGAGCTATTGACTATCATATGCAAGTTTGTACGAAACGCCCAAAATAATAAATACTTTTTTTTTGTTTTGTTGCTCCTGTTGAGCCCTTTACAATGAATCGTTTTCATTGCCCCCTCCAAGAAAAACCCCAAAAAATATAAAACTGTTCAGAAAAATTCAAAAAAATAAAAAAAGTTCAGAAAAATAATAAAAAAATATAAAACAACAAAAACAATTAAAAAAAAGTTCTTTTCAGAACTACCTCCCCGTTATTAAAAAATTGGTACAATATTTGGAACTGTGCCAACCTCTATTTCTCGTAGTTCGCTTCCCAGTTCGCTCGCCGGTACGCGAACCGGAAGTGAACCAAACATTTTTTCTTAAAAAAAGAACAGTAAGTATAAGGGAAGGAAACAGACACTTATGTTAAAAGAAAGACAGCTATAAGGGAGTAAACTAGAGATACTATTACCCGTAATCCACTGCTGATGATGTCAGATATTACATCATTCATGACATGCTCAGTGACATCATCAGCAGAGGATTGCGGGTTTTTTGGCAACGTGCCTTATCCACGGTTTAATAACGCTGCCTTTTGCTTTATATAAGTTTTCAAATTGTATGAAATATATACCAATAGGTCGTTATGAACCTTTAGGTAGTGCTTTTCTTCATGAGGTCTGGTCGCTTCCATACACATACAGATGTTTCAAAGATGATCAAGAAGTTTATCTGAATGGAGAGGAATGCACTGAGACGCCACATCATTCACTAATGTGTAGGCACATACAGTTACACGGTTCATGCAACAAACACCGACCAAATATGGCTTGCGTGTTGCAAGGCACGCCAGTTCCTGCTATCATCCCCACGTTCAAGTTGTTGGAAAATGGTAGTTATTTGATGCTCAATAATGAAGATTGTTCTGGGTTAATTAAAAGTATTCCTTTTATCGTAACAGTAAGTGAACGGGTTATTTGCTGCAGAAATGTTCTATTTCCTCCCACACATGAACATAGGGAGTTTTCAATCTCGCCACAAATACCAACCTTGGGAGCAGATTTCAACGGCATGGCAAGAATAAGAGCTCTTTTGTCTCAGAGAGAGGTGGCCTTGAGTTCGGCCCGTGAAACTTTCGTGCTTCACATAGCGAACACCCGTACAGAGGTGCAGACCCTTTTCAATACAGATTTGCCTTTCCATTTCAGCAAGATGGTTCGGACTATCTTTAACGCGTCCTCCACAAAGGCCCTGGCGCACTTTTTTAAAGTTGTTACCAGTGGTCTCGTGACTTCATTTGAGAAAATCTTTCGAGTCATCCCTACTTTCTTTCATTGTATTTTTTCCACTCTGCTTCGTGGATTGCCATTTTTACTTGCATTACCAGCGGACGCTCTTGTGCTTTTTTACATTTTTAAATATGGATGTCCCTCCTGTGCAAGCTCCCGCCCTGCAGCTGCTGACACTGTTCCGCAATCGCATGCTAGAATATTATGGCACAATGCCGTTGGCGATTTTAAGCACGGCATATGGATTATCTTTTCGATTCTCCTACTTCACCTGTGTCCAGCCTGTATTTCACTGCCTGACCTGTGATTTCGATTGGGCCATTGATTTGTGTCTCTGCGGACCGGTTTCTCCTGACGTCGACTTTAATCAGCTGATGACTCCTATCATTACTCACGAGTTGGTTTGTCCTGGCGAAAGGATTATGGCTGTGGCATTGATGCATGGACTAATTGGTCCCTGGAATTTACTGGCGGCAACACAGTCTTTCTTGGAACAGAGCTTTCTTGAAAACCCACCGAGCTGTCCTCTGATGGTGATAGAGGATCCGGTGCTGGGAGAGCACGTATGTTCTTTTCCGCTTTTAAATTGGATGGCTGAACTCTTTTCGGATGAAGACGGTGACTTCCTATTGGAGGCTGTTGCAGCTTATTTTGCATACACAGTTATGTCATAGACCTTTTTCATGTTTGATATGCTGAGTAGTAGCATTTCATTGACAATTCATTGACTTATTTGTCAAGTTTTTATTATTTAGCTTGCCTATTGGCTTAAGACTCGATAAAGTACTTGGCTGTTTTATTTTTCTTTAGCATTAAATTTTCCTAGTTTTTAATGCTTTACCTTGCGGACCGTCCACATATAAACTTGCAATCTGCTCTCATGAGATGGCACTTCTATTATCTTATTCAGTTCGTTTCCGGATCATGGGGAGGTGTCATCTAGGTCCTGGATATCTTTACACCTTGTTAAGTTAGCATGGGCTCATTACCGGTTTAAACGCCATTTTTCCTTTTTTGCAACTTCTGCACACAACACTTAGTTGTTGCTTTAGCTTTCAACCTAGTAGTTCATCGTGGTTTACATGAGAATAATATGTTATTGCTCTACTATCTGCTTTGCTTGTTAAACTATATCTGTACAGCGAGTGCTGAAGTTTCAAGAACAACACGATACAGAATTGTTATGAGGTCTGATCTCCACGACTTCATACTCATAACATAAGTGCAACTTCTGCCAATTCTGGGCATGAGGCGGGTTTTATATTGCTTTGCCGAACACACATACACAACAGTTGATGCGGTTCACATGAAGAGAGAGCTGGTGTATGCTGATGTGATTCCTTCAAATCTAAGACACGAAAGTATGGGCACGCCCTAAACCAACACAAAGAGACCTTCTTAGCAAATAATATAATATGTGTATTAGGGAGGGTGAGATATAAGCAGCCGCGGGCCGTGGAGGGAGTTACGGTGGGGCAGGGAGGCGGGGAGGGGGAGGGGCAGGGTGGAGCCCTCTCCACCCTGCCCCTCCCCCTCCCCGCCTCCCTGCCCCACCGTAACTCCCTCCAAGGCCCGCGGCTGCTTATAAGTGTTGCTAACTCTTATTCATTTACAGCATGTTAACATACTGTCACCATTCGCTTTTTATGTACTAGTAACTATGCTGGTAATTTTGCTACTGATAATATGTGTACTTGTATTATCTAAGATACTACGCCTGAGAAGACGGCATTAGTAAATAAACATTTCAAATACACATGTGTTCTTCTTAACTCCATGTTCTGGTTTCTAAGAAATATATAACGACCGACTGTTCATGAGTTCCACGTATCCTGAGGTACTATAAGTTCATATTCTGGATTGTCTAAACATTGAGAGTTTGTTATATCCAATGTGACACTGTACCTAGCTTGCTAAGGGGTTTTTGATTACTAAGGTGAGTTTTGGGACACCCTAATTCGCCGAGGTTCCAATCCTCTGTCCACAGTTCTGTGTGAGAACAGAAACCCTGCGACAGGGGCACCCCCGACCCTTGCTGGAGCTTCATCACACTTGCGATACAACTCCAGCAATGCGCCACCTTTACGGCACAGATACATCACGCATCTGTGCTGTTTTTGCCCCATGATGCGCCGCATTGTAAATGCAGCACACCATAGGTGACGGAGCAGCGGCACAGAATGACTAACACATCCCTGGTGATGCGCCAGTCATCATAAATCTATCCCTATGCTTCTTATCTTGTTAGAGATGAACCGCCATATGTATCATCAAAGTTTTTTGCATTTCCTAAATAGCGAACTTTAAGGAATAAATAGCGATTCTTTACCATTCCTAGTTTGCGATGAGCTATTTGCTAATTACAAATTACCCATTCATTTCCTTCATTTCCATAGGGCGGTTGGACTCACTTTTAGCTCGAACGGCTGAATGGATTTCCACGAAACTTGGCAAAATTGTAGGGACTGGTAGCCCGATGTGCCTTTGCTATGTCTCAAGATATATGCTCCAGTGGTTTTTACGAAAATTAACTTTGAAAAATATATATTGGGCTACGTTGGCCTATATATATGTTGGAGCCCAAATGTAGCCCAATGAAGCCCAATGAAGCCCAATTTAGCCCAAAGATGGCCGCCAGAGACAAAAAAAACAAATGTAGCCCAAATATCAGCCAGATGTAGCCCAACTATAGCCCAGTGACAGAATGACCAATCAGCTTCGCAAACCTCCGTTACGCGAAGCGGAGCGCTGTTACAGATATATATCTTTTTTTGAACGTTAATTTCTCAAAATCCACTGGAGCACATATATTGAGACCTAGCAAAGGCACATCGGGCTACCAGTCCCTAATATTTTACCAAGTTTCGTGCAAATCCATTCAGCCGTTCGATTATTATTATTATTTATTTTTTTTTGCCCCGCGGGGCCCTTTTAAAACCTCCACATCAAACCTAGGGGGTCAGCGAGGATCTACTATGCCCCCTTATGGTCATTTGCCCCTTCGCTTTGGCCTCCTCTTCTCTCTCGATCCTACCGAGAGACAAGATGGCGGCCGCTACGGACTGTTTGGAATGTTTACAGACGCCGGAGAACCAATCAGCTTCGCTTCACAAAGCTCCGTTGCGCGAAAAGTACGCGTACTGGAGCGCTGCCTGATCCGCTGTTACAGATATATATCTTTTTTTAAACGTTAATTTCTCAAAATCCACTGTAGCACATATATTGAGACCTACAAAAGGCACATCGGGCTACCAGTCCCTACAATTTTGCCAAGTTTCGTGCAAATCCATTCAGCCGTTCGGGCTAAAAGTGAGGCCAACCGCCCTATGGAAAACTCAATGTTAAAAACACGTTTTGGGACCCCCCTTTTTTCTCGGCCCCCCCTTGACGAACCCCCCCCAAATTTTCAAGGGCCGCTCAGAAACAAAATGTGCCATTTTCCTGAAAATTTCAGCCAATTCCGTCCACAAACGCCAAAGTTATTAGACATAGAATTTTCAAAAATCCCATAGAGAAAAAATCCTAACTATATATACCTACTGGCGACCGCCAGTAGGTAATATATAGATATATATATATATATATATCATACCACAAATTGCCCTGAGCATTCGCCAAAACACTCACAGTGCTCCAGACCATCCGGCCTGTCTTCATTTGCATGCCTTCCTGCTTCACAGAATAAATTGCCTGACGCGTTTCAGGGTCGGAGACCCCTCTTCAGAGGCAGCTAAAAATGACACACAGAAAGCGCTTCCTTTCATTTCCGGCTCAATTTATTCAAGTCCCCCAGTAGGCGTCGGTTGCATTCATCATCACACTGGGCATTGCTGGGACTTGTAGTCCGTGAGGCGCTAGTCTTTATTTCCTTGAGTAGGTCTGTATGTTCATTTTAAAATCACACATAAACGAAGCATGCTGGAATGTGACACGACCTACTAAGGTATTCAAATGCAAGCATGATTTTAAAATGAACATACAGACCTACTCAAGGAAATAAAGACTAGCGCCTCACGGACTACAAGTCCCAGCAATGCCCAGTGTGATGATGAATGCAACCGACGCCTACTGGGGACTTGAATAAATTGAGCCGGAAATGAAAGGAAGCGCTTTCTGTGTGTCATTTTTAGCTGCCTCTGAAGAGGGGTCTCCGACCCTGAAACGCGTCAGGCAATTTATTCTGTGAAGCAGGAAGGCATGCAAATGAAGACAGGCCGGATGGTCTGGAGCACTGTGAGTGTTTTGGCGAATGCTCAGGGCAATTTGTGGTATGATAAGCTTGCACGGCGGCCCGTCCGTGGCCATTGCACCGTCGCCTGTTGGAAAAAAGCGACATCCAGCAGGAAGAGGCTCGAGTCGATTACCTTAATTGACTCATGGGCACAGCGCTCCACATAAACGAAGCATGCTGGAATGTGACACGACCTACTAAGGTATTCAAATGCAAGCATGATTTTAAAATGAACATACAGACCTACTCAAGGAAATAAAGACTAGCGCCTCACGGACTACAAGTCCCAGCAATGCCCAGTGTGATGATGAATGCAACCGACGCCTACTGGGGGACTTGAATAAATTGAGCCGGAAATGAAAGGAAGCGCTTTCTGTGTGTCATTTTTAGCTGCCTCTGAAGAGGGGTCTCCGACCCTGAAACGCGTCAGGCAATTTATTCTGTGAAGCAGGAAGGCATGCAAATGAAGACAGGCCGGATGGTCTGGAGCACTGTGAGTGTTTTGGCGAATGCTCAGGGCAATTTGTGGTATGATAAGCTTGCACGGCGGCCCGTCCGTGGCCATTGCACCGTCGCCTGTTGGAAAAAAGCGACATCCAGCAGGAAGAGGCTCGAGTCGATTACCTTAATTGACTCATGGGCACAGCGCTCCACATAAACGAAGCATGCTGGAATGTGACACGACCTACTAAGGTATTCAAATGCAAGCATGATTTTAAAATGAACATACAGACCTACTCAAGGAAATAAAGACTAGCGCCTCACGGACTACAAGTCCCAGCAATGCCCAGTGTGATGATGAATGCAACCGACGCCTACTGGGGGACTTGAATAAATTGAGCCGGAAATGAAAGGAAGCGCTTTCTGTGTGTCATTTTTAGCTGCCTCTGAAGAGGGGTCTCCGACCCTGAAACGCGTCAGGCAATTTATTCTGTGAAGCAGGAAGGCATGCAAATGAAGACAGGCCGGATGGTCTGGAGCACTGTGAGTGTTTTGGCGAATGCTCAGGGCAATTTGTGGTATGATAAGCTTGCACGGCGGCCCGTCCGTGGCCATTGCACCGTCGCCTGTTGGAAAAAAGCGACATCCAGCAGGAAGAGGCTCGAGTCAATTACCTTAATTGACTCATGGGCACAGCGCTCCACATAAACGAAGCATGCTGGAATGTGACACGACCTACTAAGGTATTCAAATGCAAGCATGATTTTAAAATGAACATACAGACCTACTCAAGGAAATAAAGACTAGCGCCTCACGGACTACAAGTCCCAGCAATGCCCAGTGTGATGATGAATGCAACCGACGCCTACTGGGGGACTTGAATAAATTGAGCCGGAAATGAAAGGAAGCGCTTTCTGTGTGTCATTTTTAGCTGCCTCTGAAGAGGGGTCTCCGACCCTGAAACGCGTCAGGCAATTTATTCTGTGAAGCAGGAAGGCATGCAAATGAAGACAGGCCGGATGGTCTGGAGCACTGTGAGTGTTTTGGCGAATGCTCAGGGCAATTTGTGGTATGATAAGCTTGCACGGCGGCCCGTCCGTGGCCATTGCACCGTCGCCTGTTGGAAAAAAGCGACATCCAGCAGGAAGAGGCTCGAGTCGATTACCTTAATTGACTCATGGGCACAGCGCTCCACATAAACGAAGCATGCTGGAATGTGACACGACCTACTAAGGTATTCAAATGCAAGCATGATTTTAAAATGAACATACAGACCTACTCAAGGAAATAAAGACTAGCGCCTCACGGACTACAAGTCCCAGCAATGCCCAGTGTGATGATGAATGCAACCGACGCCTACTGGGGGACTTGAATAAATTGAGCCGGAAATGAAAGGAAGCGCTTTCTGTGTGTCATTTTTAGCTGCCTCTGAAGAGGGGTCTCCGACCCTGAAACGCGTCAGGCAATTTATTCTGTGAAGCAGGAAGGCATGCAAATGAAGACAGGCCGGATGGTCTGGAGCACTGTGAGTGTTTTGGCGAATGCTCAGGGCAATTTGTGGTATGATATATATACAGTATCATCAAAGATGATTTACCGACCCACCCGCTTATAACATTCAACAAAACGAGATCCCTTCGAGATTATCTAGTGACCAGCCACCTAGAAAAACCACTCCCGAAAAGTAATACCTTAAGATCAATGAGTGGGTTTTTCCCCTGCGGTAAATGCAAAGCGTGCGCAGGAAGCAGGAGAGTTCTTGCAGTGGAGAATACAGAGACAGGCAAAAAACTGCATATAAAACAGTTTATAACTTGCAGCACTCCCCTAGCAGTGTATTGTCTAGTTTGCCCCTGCGGTCTCCGCTATATTGGGAGTACCATTAACATGCTCAAGCTGCGGATCCTTGAACACCTAAGGGCCATTGACAAGGCCGACCAGGCTTATCCGGTCGCTCGGCATTTTGCCGAAAAGCATAACAGGGACCGTAGTCAGCTTCAATATTTTGGGCTAGATACCATCAAGACCAATGCTAGAGGGGGTGACCAATTGCGACGTCTCCGTAGATTGGAGTCACGTTACATCATAGACCTCTCCACCAAGTGGCCTAAAGGGATGAATAGCGGTGAAGAAATGGTCTTTCATCTAGGCAATGCATAATAGATGACTGTGATATCTATTTGTACTCAATTTCTGTTGATCTGCTCTGTATTTTGAATTTGAATTCTAATTTTGTATGTATAGCACTGTATATATTGTCACTTACACATAGGGGATTGTACATAAAGTACATGTAGGTATATACCTATAGGAGGACTTATTTATGTATATACATACCCTTATTATTATACAAGTGGCAATTTAATGGATCAGGGGGCTCTTTGATTCATTTGAGCTATGCCAAAATTACATTAACTGGATAGTTTCAGTGGGACATCCATGTATTCTTGGGCACCTCGCGCCATATGTTGATTGCCTGAACATGGCCATATCTGAGTGAATATATTGTAAATATGTTGTACATAGGCTGTATATAATAGGTCACCTCTCATCAGTGTAAGAGGACCATTGCCGATCCACGGCTGCATTAACACTATATGGAAAATAGATGTGATAATACACAAACTCCCACCCACATGCACGCACATCCACCTATTTGTAGGGTGATTACGCAATATGAGGTGTTGGTAATGTATAGATAGACATATATGTATATATGTATATATTGACCATTACAAGATGGCGCGTATTTGGGAGGAGTGCAGTCCTCTGTTGATATCAACTGAGAGGTGGTACCTATGTATGGAATTACTTATATTAAATGCACCGGTTTCTCTATGTGTAAACACACTGACGAAGGCCTAGTGCTGAAACGCGTCTGTGGCGTACTTGTAGTTAATAAACTACTGTGTGAGCAAGATACCCCCGAGTGCTGTCGTTTCTTTCCCGGGATCCTGGGATGGTAAAGAGCGTAATGTTTTGGCGGCGTCCTTCAAGCCGCTGACAGCACCCGCCCATGAGTGCACAGGAAGTTTGGAGGAAACGGAGCGACGAACTTGTTTGTTTCCTGAGCACCGCCCCACCGCCAGCAGGAGTGTCTATTGCGAAAGGTCTACCCCATTTCAGCGAGTACGAGTGGATTCCTGGAGGATACCGGCGTGCTGCAGGTTCCCCCGTTGGGGTCTAACGGAAAACGGAGACGGGTAAGAAGACCGGCGCATGACTCAATTTTTCCTGCCTACCTGCGTGAATGTTCACATGAGGGAGCGGACATTGGAGCAGAGCGTTAGGGGGTCACTCTTCTCACACGGTAATACAAGTACAGCCTGTAATCGACTGCGCATGCTTTGAGTGTAACTAGCAGCGCAGCGAGTAAACCGGGACAATGTTCTCAGATACGGAACGCCGCACAGCGGCTAAAGACATGTTCAGGCAACGGGAGAGGCGCGAGATAACCAACGAGGAAGTGCCAGTAGCGGACCCACAGAAAGTGAAGATAAGCGAGATGATGCTTAAGCTTGAGCGAGTACACGAACGTGAAACCCGCAAATGGTGGGAAGCCACTAGCCTCACGAGTTACGTGGAGGAGAAAAGAGTACCACGAGGGCTGAGGGTACACACTGTACCCTCTTATGAGAACCCTGACCCTCAGCTGCTAACCGATTGGGAACAACATACAGCGACATACACAGAGGGAACCCTTAAGATTCTGATTAAGTACGCGTGGAGCGACCGTGAGAAGGCATTGGAGGAAATAAAGAACCTGGAAGAGAAATTGGAGGAAGAACCTGACAAGGAGCTAGTGTTGAAACTTAAAGCTGACATGAAGATCCGCCTCACAAAATACGAACAGAAAATACGCATGAGGAAACAGGAAAAATATGAAAGAGATCTAGATGATTATCAGCAAGGACGCATTCTTACATATGCTAAGAAATATGATGCATCGCGTCAAGCTCTACAATCCAGAACCACTCCAATGCCTGAAGTAGCAACGTCTGAATCAGACGTAACGGAAAACGAATCAGGGGATGAGCAGCAAGCCACAAGGCCGCGGACAGCGCGACAGAAATCGCGCTCAACTGAGCCAAGTGGCAGTGGGAAGACTCCTTTTCACCAAGAGTACGATGTCATCAAGGGCGCATGGCTAAGAGGCGGCAAGACCAAACCACCGGACATGGCAGAGAAATTGCAAAAAACTCTCAAAAAAAGAGGCGGACAAGGAGAGGAGGCGGGGGCAGACGGCGGGGGAAAAGGGAGGGGCAGAACAAAGCCCAACAACTGGAACAACCGGACGCGAGGCAACAAGAAGTAAGACAAGCAGTAGAGACCACCGGGCAAAATCTTACGGTGGTGAACCTGACAGAAAGAATCTTAACAGACACTGAAACCAGCTTATTGAGCCTCGGTCTTACCTTCTGCCCTAGCACTCCACTCGAATATACCCAAACGAGGATAGACCTCTTTAGATTCACACGCAAGCTAAAGCTACACAAATATTTTAAGTTGCGGCCCCACCTAAAAGAAAGAAGTGGTATGGCCACAAGATTAACAGCTACAGATGCCCTCGTGGGCAGAGACATGGAAGCTTTAGAAGTCCTAGAAAATCTGCGTGAAGAAGGCAATATACAGGATATAACTGACATCCAGGATAGGGGACAAAGAGCACTCGCGTTGGGTATTCAGCAAGATCGAGAGGAAAGCGGGTATAGACCCCAATCTATATTTATTCCACAAATGCCTTGGGATTCTATAGATGCATTCTCGGAAGCCATGACTCAAGATCTGATGAGGTACAGAAAAGACGATCATCCTGTACAGCATAACATCACACAGCAACAAAAAATGGCCCTTCAAAGTCTTATGAAGGATGAAAAAATCATTATTAAACCTTCAGACAAAGGGGGCAATGTCGTTATCCTCACCAGGGAGTACTATAGATTCGAAGCATTGCGCCAACTATCTGATACCAAATTCTATGTTAAGTGCACCAATGAGGTGTATTTGGAGAGTATCCGGAACTATGATAAACTTATAGGGAAATGGCACAATCAAAATATGTTAAGCAAAGATGAATTTCTCTATCTCCGGACATCTCAACCCCTCATACCTACCTTCTACCACCTGCCAAAACTCCATAAGGACAGCCTCCATCCTCCAGGCCGTCCTATCGTGTCATCGATTGGCAGTCTCACTGAAAGTATGTCCCGATTGATCGACAAATTTTTGTTTCCTTTGGTCCTGACATTGCCCTCCTATGTACGGGACACAAAGGATTTTCTGAATTCCATCAGGAATATCAACTGGGACAATGAATGCCTGCTAATCGTACTTGACATTACGAGCTTATACACCGTCATTGATCATCGACAGGGCCTTGAGGCTGTTCAACACTTTCTGAACTTGAGACAATTGAGGTTCACAACCCATAATGACATGATCATCGAGTTCATTGAGTTCTGTTTGAACAATAACATTTTCTTATTCGAAGATCAATTGTTTAGACAGGTGTCGGGTACGGCGATGGGTACCTGCTTCGCTCCCAGCTACGCGAACCTTTTCGTGGGCTGGTGGGAGGAGCAGGTACCCAGGAGCTGCATGGTGGATGGAGTGGAGGGTAAAACAGAGGGGTGGTACAGATATATAGATGATCTGTTTATTGTGTGGCGGGGCTCCTTTGAAACAGCACAAGCCTTCATTAATCAATTGAATGAGAATACTTACAATTTACACTTCTCAGGGACCATAAGTGACTCATCTGCAGAATATTTAGATCTAAAAGTGTTTGCAGAAGACCATCAGATCCATACGGCCCTACATAGAAAGTCTACTGCAGGCAATTCCACCTTGTTTGCAAGCAGCAGCCACCCCCCTCAACTAATCAAGAGCATTCCTTACGGGGAGCTACTCCGGCTACGTAGGAATTGCTCAAGATTAGAAGACTTTGACAAGGCAGCACAGGATTGTGTAAAAAGGTTTGAAGTGAGAGGGTATGGAAAAGCCATCTTGAAAAATACCTTAAAAAGAGTAAGGGCTATTCCCAGAGACTCCCTAATCACTCCGAAGCCTGCCATCAAGGAAAGGGATGATGAGAAAGGGAAATTTAGACTTATAACTCCCTTCTCGGCTGGAGCACAGGACCTTAGGTCTATGATGCGAAAAAATTGGCATATTCTCACCACTGACAGTATCATCAAAGATGATTTACCGACCCACCCGCTTATAACATTCAACAAAACGAGATCCCTTCGAGATTATCTAGTGACCAGCCACCTAGAAAAACCACTCCCGAAAAGTAATACCTTAAGATCAATGAGTGGGTTTTTCCCCTGCGGTAAATGCAAAGCGTGCGCAGGAAGCAGGAGAGTTCTTGCAGTGGAGAATACAGAGACAGGCAAAAAACTGCATATAAAACAGTTTATAACTTGCAGCACTCCCCTAGCAGTGTATTGTCTAGTTTGCCCCTGCGGTCTCCGCTATATTGGGAGTACCATTAACATGCTCAAGCTGCGGATCCTTGAACACCTAAGGGCCATTGACAAGGCCGACCAGGCTTATCCGGTCGCTCGGCATTTTGCCGAAAAGCATAACAGGGACCGTAGTCAGCTTCAATATTTCGGGCTAGATACCATCAAGACCAATGCTAGAGGGGGTGACCAATTGCGACGTCTCCGTAGATTGGAGTCACGTTACATCATAGACCTCTCCACCAAGTGGCCTAAAGGGATGAATAGCGGTGAAGAAATGGTCTTTCATCTAGGCAATGCATAATAGATGACTGTGATATCTATTTGTACTCAATTTCTGTTGATCTGCTCTGTATTTTGAATTTGAATTCTAATTTTGTATGTATAGCACTGTATATATTGTCACTTACACATAGGGGATTGTACATAAAGTACATGTAGGTATATACCTATAGGAGGACTTATTTATGTATATACATACCCTTATTATTATACAAGTGGCAATTTAATGGATCAGGGGGCTCTTTGATTCATTTGAGCTATGCCAAAATTACATTAACTGGATAGTTTCAGTGGGACATCCATGTATTCTTGGGCACCTCGCGCCATATGTTGATTGCCTGAACATGGCCATATCTGAGTGAATATATTGTAAATATGTTGTACATAGGCTGTATATAATAGGTCACCTCTCATCAGTGTAAGAGGACCATTGCCGATCCACGGCTGCATTAACACTATATGGAAAATAGATGTGATAATACACAAACTCCCACCCACATGCACGCACATCCACCTATTTGTAGGGTGATTACGCAATATGAGGTGTTGGTAATGTATAGATAGACATATATGTATATATGTATATATTGACCATTACAAGATGGCGCGTATTTGGGAGGAGTGCAGTCCTCTGTTGATATCAACTGAGAGGTGGTACCTATGTATGGAATTACTTATATTAAATGCACCGGTTTCTCTATGTGTAAACACACTGACGAAGGCCTAGTGCTGAAACGCGTCTGTGGCGTACTTGTAGTTAATAAACTACTGTGTGAGCAAGATACCCCCGAGTGCTGTCGTTTCTTTCCCGGGATCCTGGGATGGTAAAGAGCGTAATATATATATATATATATATATATATATATATATATATATATTCACTGAAAAAACCATAGGTTATAGACCATATATAGTTAGGAATTAGCATTTACAAAACCTTGAAAATTCACTGAAAAAACCATAGGTTATAGACCATATATAGTTAGGAATTAGCATTTAAAAAACCTTATTTTACTCACACAAAACCATTGAAATTCCATATATAGTTAGTTGCACTAACTATATATGGCGCACCCGCAATCCACTGCTGATCATGTCACATATTACATCATTCATGACATGGTCAGTGACATCACTGATGACATCACTGATGACATCTCAAATGACATCACTGATGACATCACTGATGACAACATCCAGTGACTGTATTTTTCTGTAAAGTTAAAATATGTCTTGAGTGGATGTATAAGTGTCTGGATGAAGGATTTAGTAGGTGCATGACTGACTGTATGAGTGAGTGATTAAATGTGTCTCACTGAATGCATGGGTTACTGACTAAACTGTCTTAATTTGTGCATCATTATGTCTGTTGTTCTGTAAACTGCTGCATGTGTTGATCATTAGCTATACGAGAGGCTATATGTGTTATTAATTGGTTGCCCAAGTATTTCTATGGGAGATTGAGTTTGTGTGGGGGTGGCTGGAAGGTGTGAGACTCTATGCATAGATGTGTGAGCAGTTTATTCACTAGGTGTATGAGTTCAAGAGTGCATGTGGAAACAGCTACATGGGCAGTTGACTGTGTGCATGAGTGTATTGATGAGTGAATGGATATCTCAATGCTACATGTCATAGTAAGTACATATGTAAAACACAGTACATGTGAGAGTTGGCATATATAAATAACTGTGCATGAGAGCCACTGAATGAGTGAGTGGTTGTATCGATCATTGTGAACTTGTATCAGGGATTGTATAAGAGAGTAAATATGTGTTAGTATATGTTTCAATAAGTAAGGTGTGTTTAACTGTATAGTTGAAGAAATGGAGGTGAGATTGTTTCTTTGCATGACTGACTGGGTGTGTGAGTAACTCCATGGATGAGTGGCAGTGTGTGAGTGTCTGTATACACTGAGTGTATCTAAGGTTATATTAGAGTCTGAAGAGGTTTATCGTATTAGCACAAGAATGATGTCAAATGAGATGTCATCAGTGATGTCATCAGTGATGTCATTTGAGATGTCATCAGTGATGTCATCAGTGATGTCACTGACCATGTCATGAATGATGTAATATGTGACATGATCAGCAGTGGATTGCGGGTGCGCCATATATAGTTAGTGCAACTAACTATATATGGAATTTCAATGGTTTTGTGTGAGTAAAATAAGGTTTTTTAAATGCTAATTCCTAACTATATATGGTCTATAACCTATGGTTTTTTCAGTGAATTTTCAAGGTTTTGTAAATGCTAATTCCTAACTATATATGGTCTATAACCTATGGTTTTTTCAGTGAATTTCAATGGTTTTTTAATAGCAAATATCATAAGCTGTCGAATGTCAAGTACGTGGTAAGTAAAAACATTTTCGTGTTTATGCACACTGATCTGCTTTGAATGCTGCCCCCCACCCCTCATTTCTATTAGGAGTACTCTCTCTTTGCAGATAGTGAAGGGTAGTTAACGCAGCCCTTTGCCCCCTTTGTAATCCGTCGTGCCTGCTTCTCTCTCCATTTGATTGATTGTTCTCTTTGGTTCATTCTCTATTTACAAACAAGCACAGAGTCGCAATACTCTGTTTAGTCTTTGCAGATAGCGAAAAATCGTGTAAAAAAACAAAAGGAATCGAGCAAAATCAGTAGGCCACTAATGGGATCTCTTTTTGACCTCGCTAAAATAGAAACATTAGGAACAACCTGTTGAAAATAGCAATGCGTATGTACATAAGCGGCGTTCATTTGTGTTCACAGTACCCCTTGTTGATTGTTTCAATCGAGCATTGAATTGTTCGATGTTAATTCTCTTAAGGATCTTCTCTACCTGCAAACGAGGAAGAATAGGAATATTCTCTCTCCCTTTGCAGATAGTGAAGGGTAGGTAACGCAAGCCTTTAACACGTCGTACCTATTTCATTCCTCATTGATTGATTGATTGTCCGAACATTGACTGTTTGGGAATTAGTTCTTTTTGGAGGTATTCCCTGTTTGCAAATAAACGTAGGAAAATCTTTGCAAGTAGTGAAAGGGTACGTAATGCGGACCTTTCTCCCCCGTTGTAATCTGTCATGCCTATCTACTCCCCACTGATTGATGCACCTGTTTCACCCGGACCATTTACTAGACATACGTCATCTGGCCCGACCAGAGAGCACCCCTAGTGAAAAGGACATATGCAATAATAACGAAGTGATCACTGTATCCTGTTAACAGAAACTTTAGCATGAAACAACCTGGAAAGAAAAGAATAGGAAAACGAAAATCAGTAGGCCACTGATGAACATGAACTTTTATTAAACAACGAACAAAGAAACGATAACATAACGTAATGATAAAACCTATTAATGTCCTAGAAACAAGAAAACGTTAAAATATGCCAGTGGTGAGAGACCAGAAAAACAGTAAGAGAAACCAAATCACCCCTCGCTGTCCCACCGCCTGCCACGCCAAAAAAATCGATAGACTAGGGAAAATGCAAGTCAGTAGAACATCCGCCCCCACTCTGGAAACTTCCAAGGTGGGGCAGGGTTCCGGCTACGCCCAGCCGGGAGCAGCCCATATAAGGCAGGTCCTGCTGCCACGCCTCGGCCAGGAGATCCTAACGTAGGGTGTAGCCGGAGGAGAGGCCGAGACCAACGGGACCCGGCCAGGGGATTGCCTTTACAACGCTGAACAGTTGCAGGGGGGGGGAATGTCTCCTCGACCCTCCCCTCTCTCTCCCAGTCCGGCCGCGGTGGCCCTTGAGAGTTGCAGGTAGTCCCGCCACATGCTCTTCCGGTCCGGCCACCAACGGTCGGGGGGCCGAGGCCGACGGAATCCGGCTGCAGCCGATAAACCAAGAAACCCGTTCATGGGGCCAGAGCCAGGGGCGTCCGGCCGACATCTACCGGAAGCCCGGCCCGAAGACGGACGGGACACTTCTTCTTTCTTGTATAATTGCTGCAACAACCCTGGGGGGGGATGTCTTGCACATGCCTCCGACCCCCCCCCCTCGTCCTCATCGCCTGGTCCGGCCATAACAAATCTCAAGCGAGACGCCGTGGGGTGCACTGGGAGGGAGAGACGGTGCGAACAGGCCTCTCCCGCCTCCCCAGTGGAGGCTTCCCAGCTGCACCCTCAGCGGTCCAGGCGCCCGGAAAAGAGTTCTTCCACTGTGGCCATGCTGCAACGTCTCGCCCGGCAGGGTGGAGCCCGTCCGCTCATTTGACCCCGCGATCGCCAGTAGCTACCGAACTCTCAAAATGGCGGTCGACCTGGCAAGAGCGGGCCCAGCATAAAGAAATGGCCCGGTCACTGGTTGACTCCACCACCGTAGTCCTCCACGACCTTGAAGATTCTAGAGGAGCCGCGGGAGTCTCCGACCCCCGATGGGGAATGACTGCCATGATCACCCGTGGAGTGACGAAACTGTATCCGCGGGACGTCGGCGCCAGCCTCACTTTGAATTACTAGAATCCTGCAGACCTCACTTCCGGTGAAAGCACAGTGTGACCCGGTAGGAAAAATTGTTGCACCCCCTCCCCTTTTTGACTGATAGTTCAAACCACCGATCCTTTCCTTTGCCCTTTTAACGGAACTTTGGACTGCCTCCCCCTCTTTTACATTTTCTAGAGAAAACAAAACATTAACCACTACATTAGCATAGCAGTTGACACCAGAACTGTTTTCAAATTGAAAACCAACAACATCTTCAACAGAATCCTTTTTGTTTCTGCTGTGACCCTGCTCCAGCACAGGCATTGTCCCCAGCAGTAATTCTGCAATGCCGGTAAGAATAGCTGTGGTGCCTACTGGACTCACTCACCCCCGCGGCGCCCCACGCCGTTATTTGCTGGGCGGCAACTTGCTAGACATCACCTTCGTGACATCCAGATTTCAGCGCGTTCTGCTGCCTTGGAACTATTCGCACAACAGACCGCTACTGACAAGAATATTTCATTATTGGTGCTGTCAATTTCAATAAATCTATTGGATAATTCAAAAGAAATTGCCACGGTCTCTTCGTTGTTTAAATGTTTTTACTGTTTTTGTTTTGTTGTATATATTTATATGTTATTAAAGTTTTATATTCCTACTACTTTGTTGGAGTGCTATATATTTTTTATGTGACACATAATTGTAAAAACTTTGATGTACAAAGAGTCATTCCTGGAATCTTCCGCTTCAGGCTCGGTCCCCTCCCCAATCACAATACAGGATAGTTTTCAGATAGTAGGAACACGTGTGGTGTGACGGATCTCATCGGGTGTGGGCCTTGATCTACTATAACTCCTTTGAAGAGGGGTGATTCTTTACAGCTGGGGCCATAAACTACATCTGCAGGGCTAGCTGATAGCCTGGACAATCGGACACAGAGGAAGAGGAGTGTCACAGGGTGCGGTAGTGAATAGGGCGAAAGGGAGGTGTCGGGCGGGCACAGTGTGATTCTCAGGGAAGAGCAGCGCAGATGGGGGGAGGTTTATTGCCCATGCATAAGACAGAGAGCGGGGGTGACCAGTGCCTGGGGAAGATGCTTGCGAGGGTGAGGAGCCATGCTACGAATCGACAGCGTGCAGAGAGTGGGTCTGGTCAAGACATCTAAAATGGCTGCCGTGCACGACAAAAGTGTGGCATTTCAAAAAAGGCAAGATGGCGCAGACAATGTTTTTCAACACTTCCTCATTTCCTTCGAATCGAACGTTAACAGACGTTGGGGCATATTACCAAAGTTAAGCGATATTTATCGCTAACGATGCTTACCAACCAATTTTTTACCACTAAGCATCGTCAGAAATTATCGAAGATAAACCTTACTATTATCAAGGTTTATCGCAAATGCGATAATAAACGGCCGCAATGCATGAATATCGCTAAAAACTCAGCGATATTCATGCATTACCGAGCTAATACTCTTAGCCATGTTATCCACCTCCCATTGGATAACATGGCTAAGAACTGCTCAGGGCAGGTGTTACTTTTTGGAGATATTCGCGCTTAGCGCGAATATCTCCAAAAGTTGGTAATAGGAGATAGATATCTTGCATGTTGTAATGCAAGTTATTGTGGTATATGGAACTCATACCATAATCTCTCAGGAAAGCAGAAACTGATCCTTTTGGGACCGCCTAAAAAGGCCTAGGGGGTGAGGAGTACTCTACTTTGCCCCCTTTTCACGTTCCGAACTATTTTATTTTACTCTCTTCTGTAATTACACAAAATACCAGCGATAAGATGCATCGGAGACACACAGTGAGAGAAAGGAGGCCGGAGATGAAGAAGACATGTCAAATACACATTGGAGATAATATAGTGGCAGAAGGGAAGTAAATATGAGTAAACTTACCATGTAACATAAAAATGTTGCACTCTATACTATAAGTCTCATTTTATACTACAATCACTTCGCTACAACCTCATAAATTAAAAATAAAAATAAATAATGTCTCAAACAATTTTTGATTTCTAAATATAAATTTATTCTTCAGAATTTTCTAAATTTGAAACAACTAGTAACATGTCCTCATCAGTAATTTCCTCTTCAATCATCTCATCTGGAATCTCCTCATTAAAAGTCTGCAATGATGATTCTTGTAACTCTATGGTCTCCAAACACTCGATAAATTCGCCATCAAGAGATTGATCAAAAAAATCATTCAAGTCATCTCCTCCTTCTGACAATATTTCATTATTGGTGCTGTCCATTTCAATCAATGTAGTGGAATCATTCAAGTCATCTCCTCGTGACAATATTTCATTATTGGTGCTCTCAATTTCAATCAATGTAGTGGAATCATTCAAGTCATCTCCTCCTTGTGACAATATTTCATTATTGGTGCTGTCCATTTCAATCAATCTAATGGAATCATACAAGCCATCTCCTCCTTGTGACAATATTTCATTATTGGTGCTCTCAATTTCAATCAATGTAGTGGAATCATTCAAGTCATCTCCTTGTGACAATATTTCATTCTTGGTGCTGTCCATTTCAATCAATCTAATGGAATCATACAAGTCATGTCCTCCTTGTGACAATATTTCATTATTGGTGCTCTCAATTTCAATCAATGTAGTGGACAATTCAAAAGAAATTGCCACGGTCTCTTCATTGTGAGCCATTTTATTTTGAAATTGCTTGCTGTAAATTGCAGAAAAAAATAATCACTTTCATTTATCGTTTTTAGTAATACATAATATAAAACTAACTTCATCAAGTATTTAGTATAACAGAAGGACTGCAAATAAATAACAGAAAACATTTTTCAAATTATCTTCAAGTGTACAACATAGTTCCCCTTACAAATTAACAACTCACCTTTTTAAAAGTAGCAGAAGTGTTAGTACTGTGTAAATCAAACACCAGAAATTCACCACCAAAAATTCCTCACAAATGTACCTCAGACAGTAGTATCACAAAATGGCTGTGGTTTCCTCTCATTTGACATATATACATAACCAATTAACTTTCATCACACACAAATACAAAACCAAAGTAACATTTTAATTGGTTCTAAATTTCAACACTTTCAAATGTGTTTTCCCCATGCAATTTTCCATAGGACATTTACATACGTCTACAGCCTGAATGGCTGAACGGAATTACACCAAACTTGGCAAAATGGTACATCAAACCTAAGAGGTCAGGAAGGATCTACTATGCCCCCTTATGGTCATTTCCCCCTTCGCTTTGGCCTCCTCTTGTCTCTCAATCCTACCGAGAGACAAGATGGCGGCCGCTACGGACTGTTTGGAATGTTGACAGACGCCGGAGAACCAATCAGCTTCGCAAAGCTCCGTAACGCGAAAAGTACGCGAAGCGGAGCGCTGTTACAGATATATATCTTTTTTTGAACGTTAATTTCTCAAAATCCACTGGAGCACATATATTGAGACCTAGCAAAGGCACATCGGGCTACCAGTCCCTAATATTTTACCAAGTTTCGTGCAAATCCATTCAGCCGTTCGATTATTATTATTATTATTTTTTTTTGCCCCGCGGGGCCCTTTTAAAACCTCCACATCAAACCTAGGGGGTCAGCGAGGATCTACTATTCCCCCTTATGGTCATTTGCCCCTTCGCTTTCGCCTCCTCTTGTCTCTCGATCCTACCGAGAGACAAGATGGCGGCCGCTACGGACTGTTTGGAATGTTGACAGACGCCGGAGAACCAATCAGCTTCGCTTCACAAAGCTCCGTTGCGCGAAAAGTACGCGTCCTGGGACGCTGCCCGGTCCGCTGTTACAGATATATATCTTTTTTTAAACGTTAATTTCTCAAAATCCACTGGAGCACATATATTGAGACCTACAAAAGGCACATCGGGCTACCAGTCCCTACAATTTTGCCAAGTTTCGTGCAAATCCATTCAGCCGTTCGGGCTAAAAGTGAGGCCAACCGCCCTATGGAAAACTCAATGTTAAAAACACGTTTTGGGACCCCCCTTTTTTCTCGGCCCCCACTGGACGAACCCCCCCCAAATTTTCAAGGGCTGCTCAGAAACAAAATGTGCCATTTTCCTGAAAATTTCAGCCAATTCCGTCCACAAACGCCAAAGTTATTAGACATAGAATTTTCAAAAAACCCATAGAGAAAAAATCCTAACTATATATACCTACTGGCGACCGCCAGTAGGTAATATATATATATATATATATATATATATATATATATATATGTTTATATATATATATTCACTGAAAAAACCATAGGTTATAGACCATATATAGTTAGGAATTAGCATTTACAAAACCTTGAAAATTCACTGAAAAAACCATAGGTTATAGACCATATATAGTTAGGAATTAGCATTTAAAAAACCTTATTTTACTCACACAAAACCATTGAAATTCCATATATAGTTAGTTGCACTAACTATATATCGCGCACCCGCAATCCACTGCTGATCATGTCACATATTACATCATTCATGACATGGTCAGTGACATCACTGATGACATCATCCAGTGACTGTGTGTTTCTGTAAAGTTTAAATATGTTTTAGATATTGAAGAATGAGTAGATGTATAACTGTCTGGACGAAGGATTTAGTAGGTGCATGACTGAATGTATGAGTGAGTGATTAAATGTGTCTCACTGAGTGCATGGGTTAGTGACTAAACTGTCTTAATTTGTGCATCATTATGTCTGTTGTTCTGTAAACTACTGCATGTGTTGATCAGTAGCTATATGATTAACTATATGGGTTATTGATTGATTGTCCAAGTATTTGTATGGGAGACTGAGTGTGTGTGTGGCTGGCTGGGAGGTGTGTGACTCTGTGCAGATCAATGTGTACTTGTATCAATGATTGTATAAGAAAGTAAGTATGTGTTACTATATGTTTGAAAATGTAAGGTGCTCTATGTTTAACTGTATAGACAAGAAAATGGAAGTGTGATTGATTCTTTACAGGACTGACTAGGTGTGTGAATAACTCCATGGATGAGTGGCAGAGTGTGAGTGTCTGTATAGGTGTATGAGTGCATATGATAGTGTTGTAAAGATGAGTGATTGTATGTATGAATGATTGTATGAGTGAATGAGTGAATGTGTGTGTAGACGTAGGAATCAGTGAGTACGTATGTAGTAACTAGTATTGGTGTGTCAATGGTTTCAAAAATTATACTCTGTATTTAACACTGGGTGAAACAGAGGTTATATTAAAATGTGAGGAGATGCATTGTATTGTCACATGAATGATATCATCAGTGATGTGGTCATTGATGTCAAATGAGATGTCATCAGTGATGTCATCAGTGATGTCATTTGAGATGTCATCAGTGATGTCATCAGTGATGTCACTGACCATGTCATGAATGATGTAATATGTGACATGATCAGCAGTGGATTGCGGGTGCGCGATATATAGTTAGTGCAACTAACTATATATGGAATTTCAATGGTTTTGTGTGAGTAAAATAAGGTTTTTTAAATGCTAATTCCTAACTATATATGGTCTATAACCTATGGTTTTTTCAGTGAATTTTCAAGGTTTTGTAAATGCTAATTCCTAACTATATATGGTCTATAACCTATGGTTTTTTCAGTGAATTTCAATGGTTTTTTAATAGCAAATATCATAAGCTGTCGAATGTCAAGTACGTGGTAAGTGAAAACATTTTCGTGTTTATGCACACTGATCTGCTTTGAATGGTGCCCCCCCCCCTCATTTCTATTAGGAGTACTCTCTCTTTGCAGATAGTGAAAGGTAGTTAACGCAGGCCTTTGCCCCCGTTGTAATCCGTCGTGCCTGCTTCTCTCTCCATTTGATTGATTGTTATCCAAGTATTTACTGTTTTAGAATTAGTTCTCTTTGGTTCATTCTCTATTTACAAACAAACACAGAGTCGCAATACTCTGTTAGTCTTTGCAGATAACGAAAAATCGTGTAAAAAAAAAAGAAAAGGAATCGAGCAAAATCAGTAGGCCACTAATGGGATCTCTTTTTGACCTCGCTAAAATAGAAACATTAGGAACAACCCCTCATGACAAATACAAAACTAGTGAGATGAACTGAACTCCACACAATGATGGCTGCAAAACAGCTCGGCTCCGCCACCCACCCCGCCCAAAATAACGATAAAGAGCGGCTGCCATGATTGGTTGCGGAATGGCCACAACGGAGCTACGAAATGGTGCTGCTCTCATGCTAACCCCAGCTTCGGTCTGAAACATCCAGAAACACTGTAGACTACCAATTCGATCAGTTCCGGTAGCGCCCCAATGTAACCCGGTAGAGAAGAACTAGCCCTCCCCTCTTTGACTGATGGTTCTTGTTGCCTGTCCTTTCTGTTGTCATTTAACAGAACTATTTAGCCTGCTGAAAGGGGTTGTGTTTCGACCGCTGGTTGGTGGAGACATTTTGACTATATTCTGGACCTGCGTTGTCGCGTAATGCGTCATATGACGCGCCGCGTTAGCGCATCCGGAATTCATCCGGGGCGCGCAGCGCGTAACGTAAGCATAACAAGTCATGTGACTTGTTAATAAAACTTTTCATTGGTTCATTTTACTTTTCTTATTCTAATGATGAAAGCCTTGGTCATATCACCTAAAAATTACGCTTTTAATTACTTCCGAACATTATTTTCTCTTAAATATATGTTATAATGTTCCAGGCTAATGTACTTTCCCGGAAATTTTACAACTGTCCTGCAAGTAAAATATATTCTTTTTTCGAGAAAAAGAGCGTTTCTTCGTCCCATGACGGAGCCATTGAGCAAAAGAGGGTCGACCTGCTGTCTTAGTCGCCGATACGCCTGAATATGAGATTCTTATCGATCACTTTATGTTGCAGGAATAGAAAACACAACAGCCCTTGACCATTTATCTTTACTGCGTTCCTTCGTATTATACCTTTTACCCTTCATGTAATTGGTCTGCTTTATTTCACTTGCCTTTTAATGATTCTAAAACAGTGACTATTATTAAAAACTTTACCAATGTATACACTACTACCATGTTTTCTTTTAAAAACCTTTATTGTGAAAATTTCATTATACAAATACGAGCCTATAACCACGTGGGCCTGCCACGGAGCAAACTGTAATCGTATATGATGAATAGACATTTACACTGTAGAGGAACGTAACGGGCGGGCCATTAGGTTGCAAAAACTAAGGTGTCTAACAGTTACGGAATCGGTGGACGTACATTTTATAATTAAAATACGACAGGGCCAGTTACAATAAAATTATCTAGATATACATTTGCGGGCAAGTACCATGGGTGACGTTAATTCGAATTTTCAACAGTACAGTAATCAATAACACATCAGAACTTAATATCAATAGGGATGTCGAAATATTCAATCAATTCTCGTCCCCGCCCGCCATGTGCTTCAAAACTGCATACGTATCTCGTGATTTCAAGGTTCTGCAACCAGTACACAACAAGGAGTTACGAGTCCCATTTATTCCGGCGCCATTTTGGGCGAGGACGGGCAGGTCCAGGATATAGTCAAAATGTCTCTACCAACCATCGACTATGATGATGTTCATATGCTGTATTTATTAGAGTAACACTCATCTGCCCACATGAAATTAATTTACCACAATCTAAACATGTCATTTTAATCTTTCCAAAGTTCTTCTAAATATTTGGGACCGTTTCCCTTGCCTCTGAAGCTCTCAGTGCCACTTCTTTGATGAATGTACTAGCAGGTCAGGGGTTCTCCTCCAAATCTCTCTTTTATGCAGCACTATAATTAATTGGTGCCACCTCTCCATATGACGATGCATGGTATAGTTACCACAACTATATTTTTTTTCGGTTCCTCTGGAGAGTTCATCGTGGCAGATGAAGCGTGTAACATACCGGGCATTTACCTTTTTTTGCATGTACAGTAAAGGAAAAAAAAATCGAGCGTCCGAGTTCTAAGGTGTCCCAGGGCCATTTTAGTGGACCAGGCCCAAATCCAAAGAACAGCCATCTCACAGGCTAATGGGGCGACCCACGCCGAGTTTCAGCATTGTAGGATGACCACACAAGTACAGCAACTTGCTAGACATCACCTCGGTGCCATCCGGATCTCGGCGCCCCACTGCAGATGAAGTGCCTCTCAACTATGAAACCACCACGGTGACATCCGGATCTTGGCGCGTTGTGCTGCCTTCGGCCTATTCGCACATCGGTCCGCTACTGACGCCATCTCACAGGCTAATGGGGTGACCCACGCCGAGTTTCAGCATTGTAGGATGACCACACCAACTTGCTAGACATCACCTCGGTGCCATCCGAATCTTGGCATCTCAACGCCTAGTGGTATCTTCCATACAGAAAATATTGTTACGCTGCCTTTGGCCCCATTCGCACATCAGTCCGCAACTTAGACATCACCTCGATGCCATCCGGATCTTGGCATCTCAGCGCCTTGTGGTGTCAGTCAGAAAATATTGTTGCGCTGCCTTTGGCCCCATTCGCACATCAGTCCGCTACTGACACCATCTCACAGGCCAATAGGGCGCCCCACGCCGACTTTTACCATTGTACGATGGCCACACCAGTGGCACAACTTGCTAGACATCACCTCGGTGCCATCCGAATCTTGGCATCTCAACGCCTAGTGGTATCTTCCATACAGAAAATCTTGTTACGCTACCTTTGGCCCCATTCGCACATCGGTCCGCAACTTAGACATCACCTCGGTGCCATCCGGATCTTGGCATCTCAGCGCCTTGTGGTGTATTCTCTTCAGAAAATATTGTTGAGCTGCCTTTGGCCCCATTCGCACATCCGTCCGTAACTTACACATCACCTCGGTGCCATCCGGATCTTGGCATCTCAGTGCCTTGTGGTGTCTTCTACTCCGAAAATATAGTAGAAAATATTGTTGCGCTGCCTTTGGCCCCATTCACACATCAGTCCGCTACTGACACCATCTCACAGGCCAACAGGGCGCCCCACGCCGACTTTTACCATTGTACGATGGCCACACCAGTGCCACAACTTGCTAGACACCACCTCGGTGCCATCCGGATCTTGGCATCTCAGCGCCTTGTGGTGTCTTCAAATCAGAAAAAATTGTTGCGCTGCCTTTGGCCCCATTCGCACATCGGTCCGCTACTGACGCCATCTCACAGGCCAACGGGGCGCCCCACGCCGACTTTCAGCATTGTAGGATGGCCACACCAGTGCGGCAACTTACTAGACACCACCTCGGTGCCATCCGGATCTTGGCGCGTTGTGCTGCCTTCGACCTATTCGCACATTGGTCCGCTACTGACGCAAACTCACAGGCCAACGGGGCGCCCCACGCCGACTTTCAGCATTGTAGGATGGCCACACCAGTGCGGCAACTTACTAGACACCACCTCGGTGCCATCCGGATCTTGGCGCGTTGTGCTGCCTTCGGCCTATTCGCACATCGGTCCGCTACTGACGCAAACTCACAGGCCAACGGGGCGCCCCACGCCGACTTTCAGCATTGTTGGATGGCCACACCAGTGCGGCAACTTACTAGACACCACCTCGGTGCCATCCGGATCTTGGCGCGTTGTGCTGCCTTCGGCCTATTCGCACATCGGTCCGCTACTGACGCAAACTCACAGGCCAACGGGGCGCCCCACGCCGACTTTCAGCATTGTTGGATAGCCACACCAGTGCGGCAACTTACTAGACACCACCTCGGTGC
Organism: Lissotriton helveticus; assembly: GCF_964261635.1. Taxonomy (NCBI): domain Eukaryota; kingdom Metazoa; phylum Chordata; class Amphibia; order Caudata; family Salamandridae; genus Lissotriton; species Lissotriton helveticus. Next base: position 51,667,503 of record NC_136062.1, on the reverse strand, counting down.
CATCCGGATCTTGGCGCGTTGTGCTGCCTTCGGCCTATTCGCACATCGGTCCGCTACTGACGCAAACTCACAGGCCAACGGGGCGCCCCACGCCGACTTTCAGCATTGTAGGATGGCCACACCAGTGCTGCAACTTGCTGGACACCACCTCGGTGCCATCCGGATCTTGGCGCGTTGTGTTGCCTTCGGCCTATTCGCACATCGGTCCGCTACTGACGCCGCCTCACGTGCCAACGTATTTTCTCCTAATTTTACACCCTATGCCGCATAACAGGTCATGTGACTTGTTTATAAAACTTTTCATTGGTTCATTTTACTTTTGGTTTCCTAATGATGGAAGGCTTGATCATGTGACCTAAAAACAACATTTTTCATAGGATGAAAACTTTTTTTTTTCCCCAAACGATGAAAGCCCCACCTTGTTTCTGGATGTTTCAGACTGAAGCTGGCGTCAGCATGAAAGCACCACCATCTCGTAGCTCAGTCGTGGTCATTCCGCGAGCAATCATGGCAGCCGCTCCCCACCAGAAGCCTGCAGGAGTAGGAGCCCCCAAAACTTTTGATGAATTCTCAAGGCGGAGGGGACGCTTTCGAGAATGAGGTCCAAGACCTAGCAGACAAGCGTCCGATTTCCAAGGTGTCCCAGGGCCATTTCAGTGGACCAGGCCCAAAAAGGAAACAGCCTGCCGCCATTTTGAGAGTCCTGTGACAGCCGCCTATCGCTGCACCGCAAGAGTGGGCGCAACTCAGCTGAATTGCGGCTTTTGACACAGTGGACCAAAAACGGACGGAATGGCAACTGAAACGGTAAAGGGGCGCCCCACTACAACAGACGAGACTCCACCTGGAGAGGCCCGTTCACGCCGCCTCCCCCGGGGCGCTCCACGCCGTTATTCGGAGCAGCATTGTAGGATACCAAAACCAGTGCGGCAACTTACTGGACATCACCTTGGTGCCATCGTTCTGCTGCCTTGGAACTATTCGCGCAACAGTTTGCTACTGATGACCCACCCCCCGCGACGCCCCATGCCGTTATTTGCTGGGTGGCAACTTACTAGACATCACTTTCGTGTCATCTAGATTTCGGCGCGTTCTGCTGCCTTGGAACTATTCGCACAACAGTTTGCTACTGATGACCCACCCCCCGCGACGCCCCACGCCGGAAATCTGGACGTTGTGCTGCGTTGGGACTATTCGCACAGCCGACCGCTACTTCGTTGTTTTTCCCTAAAAATTTTTATATGTTATTACTATTTTTGTTTTCTTGTATATATTTATAAATTATTAAAGTTTTATAATCTTACTACTTTGTCGGAGTGCTATATATTTTTAATGTGACACATAATTGTAAAAACTTTGATGTACAAACAGTCATCCCTGGAATCTTCCGCTTCAGGCTCGGTCCCCTCCCCAATCACAATACAGGATGGTTTTCAGATAATAGCAACGCTTCTGCTGTGACGGATCTCATCGAGTGTAGGCCTTGATCTACTATAACTCCTTTGAAGAGGGGTGATTCTTTACAGCTGTGGCCATAAACTACATCTGCAGGGCTAGCTGATACCCTAGGACCAGCCTGGACAATCGGACACAGAGGAAAAGGAGTGTCAGAGGGTGCGGTAGTGAATAGGGCGAAAGGGAGGTGTCGGGCGGGCACAGGGTGTGATTCTCAGGGAACAGCAGCGCAGATGGGGGAGGTTTATTACCCATGCATAAGACAGAGAGCGGGGGTGACCACTGCCTGGGGGAGATGTTTGCGAGGGTGGGGAGCCATGCTAAGGATCGACAGCGTGCACAGAGTGGGTCTGGTCAAGGCATCTAAAATGGCTGCCGTGCACGACAAAAGTGTGGCATTTGAAAAAAGACAAGATGGCGCAGACAATGTTTTTCAACACTTCCTGATTTCCTTCGAATCGAACGTTAACAGACGTTGGGGCATATTACCAAAGTTAAGCGATATTTATCCCTAACGATGCTTAGCAACGATTTTTTTACCGTCAGAAATTATCGCAGATAAACCTTGCTATTATCAAGGTTTATCGGAAATACGATAAAAAACGACCGCAATGCATTAATATCGCTGAAAACTCAGCGATATTCATGCATTACCGAGCTAATGCTCTTAGCCATGTTATCCACCTCCCATTGGATAACATGGCTAAGAACTGCTCAGGGCAGGTGGTAGCTTTTAGAGATATTCGCCCTTATCTCGAATATTTCCAAAAGTTGATAATAGGAGATAGCGATGTTAGCGACTGTTTCCAGTCGCTAACATCTTGGCATGCCCACTTTGCATGTCATTAGTGATAAATATCACTCACATGCAAAGTGGGGCCCAAGATGGTCGCTATCTTCTACTAGCCGTCGCTAACTGGTGTTAGCAACAGCTAGGTAATACACATATAATTTTATCTCCGCGAAGCGGAGCGCTGTTACAGATATATATCTTGTTTCTGAACGTTAATTTCTCAAAATGCACTGAAGCACATATATTGAGACCTAGCAAAGGCACATCGGGCTACCAGTCCCTACAATTTTGCCAAGTTTCGTGCAAATCCATTCAGCTGTTCGATCCTACCGAGAGACAAGATGGCGGCCGCTACGGACTGTTTGGAATGTTTACAGACACCGGAGAGCCAATCAGCTTCGCTTCGCAAAGCTCCGTAACGCGAAAAGTACGCGAAGCGGTGCGCTGTTACAGATATATACCTTTTTTTGAACGTTAATTTCTCAAAATCCACTGGAGCACATATATTGAGATCTAGCAAAGGCACATCGGGCTACCAGTCCCTACAATTTTGCCAAGTTTCGTGCAAATCCATTCAGCTGTTCGATTATTATTATTTTTATTTTTTTTTGCCCCGCGGGGCCCTTTTAAAACCTCCACATCAAACCTAGGGGGTGAGCGACAATGTACTATGCCCCCTTATGGTCATTTGCCCCTTCGCTTTGGGTTCCTCTTGTCTCTCGATACTACTGAGAGACAAGATGGCGGCCGCTACGGACTGTTTGGAATGTTGACAGACGCCGGAGAACCAATCAGCTTCGCTTCACAAAGCTCCGTTGCGCGAAAAGTCTGCGAACCAGAGCGCTGCCCGGTCCGCTGTTACAGATATATATCTTTTTTTAAACGTTAATTTCTCAAAATCCACTGGAGCACATATATTGAGACCTACAAAAGGCACATCGGGCTACCAGTCCCTACAATTTTGCCAAGTTTCGTGCAAATCCATTCAGCCGTTCGGGCTAAAAGTGAGGCCAACCGCCCTATGGAAATTAACATGGGAAAAACGCGTTTTGGGACCCCCCTTTTTTCTCGGCCCCCCCTTGACGAACCCCCCCAAATTTTCAAGGGCTGCTCAGAAACAAAATGTGCCATTTTCCTGAAACTTTCAGCCAATTCCGTACACAAACGCCAAAGTTATTAGACATAGAATTTTCAAAAAACCCATAGAGAAAAAATCCTAACTATATATACCTACTGGCGACCGCCAGTAGGTAATATATATATATATATATTATATATAATATATATATATATGTATATATATATATATATATATATATATTCTCCTCCAATAGTGAAGAAATTGTAGAATTTGTTTTTGCCCTCATATAACCTCCATAGAATAAGCAACCTCTCAGTCTAGTCCGCCCCTTCCGCTCATATTGATTGGGGATCCAGTCTCAGCTGATATTCTTGCGAGAGCCAACCTGCACAACGCATCATGAGCTGACTAAGAGGTATAATCATTTGACGCATTAATCCAACCAGTTCTCACTATTCAGGATCTAAGAGCTTCCAAAATAGCCAATGCTCAGTTCTTTCTCTATAGACATTAACCTTTTGATCAAATATCTCACTGAATTCCACCAACCTCTCCATGTAGGACGTGTGCCAAATCTTACAGATCTCCCTTCTTGCCAAGAGGATCAAATATAATACTAGTTTATTCTGCAACCCCGAAAGGCCTTCCACCCCATTAGGCAACAGGACAATACCAAATAAAATTACAGAGGGTCTTACCTCCACATCTTTAACCAGGATGTTCGACAAGGTCTTACCCACATTGCGCCAGAGCTCCTTTAATAGGGGACAGGAGGCGAACATATGGATGTCATCCACCTTCTGGGCACCACATCTCGTACACTTTGCTTCTCCACCGCCCTTTTTTTTGGATAGTGGGGTCCAGTATATCCTGCGGAGTGTCAAAAAGTGATTTCTCCGCAGTGCAGAAGATTTGATCAACGGGTAAAGCAGGTCTAAAGATACCTATCATAACTTTTTCAGCTCCTCAATCAGCAAGTATTTCTCCCAGACCAAGTAAGAATGTTCTAACTTTCTGTCTGCTGCAGCAAGGAGATGATTGTACCAAAGTGCTAATTCCTTTTTTTTCGGGTTTTGATCTGGCAAATCGTCCTCCATTAGGTTGTTCTCTGGGGGGATGCCACTGTTGGTTCTTGCACCACATTGAAATTTGATATTTGAATCTGGATAATGCACCACTGGTTAAATTTCTCCAGCTAACCCAGGATAAACATTTATCTCCGTCTACTATAGCCATACAGCGTGCAACACCCGCATCTTTTAATGGCTGAACTAAAGCTTCCAAGAAGCACGCTGGTGTTCCCGGGGTGTCCCACACAGGGGCCCATTCACTGTAGTAGGATAAACCCAAACAAGAATGCAATCAAACCACAGCTTGGCCGCCGCATGTAAGACCTTCCGCGGGTCTTTTTGAAGTATTTCGGAGCACCAAATATGTACATAAAACCCTCCTCAGAGCTGTCTGTCAACATAGCCTTAAACATGCTGCAAATCAGAGTGCTGTCTGGCCTAAGATCCAACATACTACAGTTCTTTAATTGGTATGTCCAGCAGTACAACTGCAGAACAGGTAGGCCTATGCCACCATGTGAAAGTTTACGTCCCAGTTTCTTATAGGACAGCCTGATCCCCTAACCTGCCCATATAAAAGAAGAAATCCTGCCCTGGATTTTAAGCAAAAGGCCTTTATCACACTCCAACTGGATATTGTTGAATAGGTAACCATACTTATGTGGAAAAGTAAATTTTGCCATGTTCTGTGTCCCTACGCCTCATCCATCATATGTTATGTGTGCATGACCAATATGCATATGTTATTCCCCATGCCTGATTAATGACGCAATTCCAGTTGTGTCCACCTCTAGTATGCTATTTTCCAGTCTTCGTGAATACTACGAATATCAGGCCTATGTAAAGTAATGTTGCCACGTTTCCCAGTGTGCACGTTATTCCATTATAAAATCCCCGTTTCTAGGCCTCAAAAAGGGCCCAGACCACAGATTCAGCTCCTGTCTCCTGAAAGCCTCGCTAAGGAGCGATACAGCCCCCACCTGTATCCTCGACCCTTCACTTACTTCCTGCCTCGCAGTGCCCGGTGCAGCTTGGCTCTGCCTCTGAGTCTGCCAAGCGTATGTTATGATTCCAGCTATCAGTTCAGTCCTCCTCTCTGCATTCCTAAGCTACTGAACTGCATCAATAGTTTCCGTCATTGTCTAGCCTACTCGTCTCCATGTTAGAGAAATACTGTATTAATGGTCATTTAATATTCTTCATCACGCACTACATGTAGAATAATGCATGGTCCAGTCTTAGAATCAAGTTAGCTTTTCCCCTCATGACTTCTAGTTCATATCAACATGTTCCCTAAACATTAGATACCAGATAGGGTTTAGGTACATGTCGCTCCGACCCTCCAGACTCTAGTCTCTGCTCCTAGCACAGAATTCATAGCCCCCAGCTTCTCCTAGTAACACGTCATTGCTAGTTTTCGCGCACCATTAGGTTAGAGGTCCCGGCTCCTTAGGTAGCCCCCTCCAAAGTTTCCGCCCATTCATGACATATTCTGTTACGTTTGCATCACATGTCTATGTATACTCCCAGTTACACCTCTTTTTACTGTTATCTCTCGCGACTGCTACGCGTCACGCCTTCTGCTCCACCCACTGCTACGCCTACTGCAATGTAATGCTATGTGTTTGCGCTATGTATATAAATCAATGTTTTGTTATTGAATGTTAGCGCGCTCATCCCAGACCTAGCCCCAGCAGCTGCTGGGCCTCTTTTCCCCTGTTGGGCCCCAGTTGTCCTGCTGGGCCCTGCCATCCTATTCCTGTGCAGGTTGTCCTGATCCTGTCCTTATGCTGTAATAAACCTGCAGAAACTCCTACTACCTCGAATCTTGACTCTTATTTTATTGAGCTATCTGTTATGCTATAAGTCTAGTCAAAAATAGGGTATTATTTATTTATTTACCACATAATGGCGCCCGAACAGGGACTTGCCCTTTCCCCACGCGTCGGTGAAGCCACGCCGACCCCCTGACCCTCTGCAGTCGTGACGGAACTCTTCTGCGCAGTGGCAGATATTTCTGCTCAAGTATCCCTCAGGCCCACGGAGGAGACGGAGGAGGCGGTCCAGCCTCCGAACGAGACGGTGGAGGAACGCGGCGAGTCCCGACCAGAGCCCAAGCCGAGAGTCCAAGGTCCGAGGTATCCGGAGGTCCACCCGTAACTGAAGTCCGAAGTTCGTCGTCCGTCGTCCAGTCCCGTTCGAGGCCTTCCGTTCCGTGCTGCCCGGTGAGTACCATTGCTGGGGTAGTATCTTGACAGGACCAATCTAAATTGACTCCTGGTCCGTGGGTTGGTGGTACCCAAGCCCACAAACGAAGTGTTCACCTAGGTGGATACGGGTCTTGATGCGTTCCTTTATGGGACCGGTATGTTCCGTACTGTTACAGCAGTGCATCCAGTAACTCTAGTCTGTTCCGTTCTCGAGAATTCTGTTCTGTTTCTGTTTTCAGTATTTTCAGGTAGTATTCTGTTCGAACTGTTATGTTATGATATTGTTTAATGTATTTCCAATGTCGTGGTATGCCTGAATTGTTTTCCCAATTGTTATTGTTTTTCGTGTATTGTATTGTGTTCCGATTCAAGTTTAGAATGCCGCTTTTTTCCAAGTTACGTCAGTTAAAAACTAGAAAGGGTCTGTTAGAGGAAGCAGTTCCTGTCCCGCCTAGGGACAGTCCAGGACATTTTATGTATCAGAAACATGGCATAAGCGCCATAATGTACCTAGATTTATGGGTAGAGTATACCAAACAGTTAGAAGAAAAGTATAGATGGCCCGTATCGGGTACATGGGATACCGAATGTATCATGAGAGTAGAAGAAGCATTATGGAAAAAGAAAGCCAGACAGTCACAGAAAGATGCCATCGAGTTATGGCGCAAGGAAGCTCATAAAAGAACGGAAAAGGAAGTCAGAAAGTCAGAGTTAAGTAGAGAATCCCAAGAACGAGCTCAAGAAAGAGAATTAATCGAGATAGGTGAACAAGTCAAAGCCGAACAGTCAGACAGACAGAGGCATGCCCTTATTAAGGGTATGTATCCTCTCCTTGCCGAAGGTCTGCCGAAAGCGACCCCAGAGGCACCCAGTAATTTCCCGCCACCATTAACTCCGACCAAGCTACGTCACAAACCGACCGCAGCTGATATTTTTATTTCGTCCTATTTGGACGACACAGTCCCCGAATATGCAAATCCTGTCCGCGCTCCGCCAGTCCCTGTAAACCAGGTAATTCATGCTCCTCTAGACACCGGGGTGCCCTTAACAGCTCCCCCGGCCCAGTCCGCCATACAAGTACAATTACCGACCCCGCCAGGACGAAGAATGTCAGTCGACGATTCTAGTCTAGGGGCCGCAGGGGGAGGTCTTCCTCAAACCCCGCCGCCACACAAGCGTTTATCAGCACTCGAATTACATGCTCAAGCATCACAGCGTACTCCTAAAAGTAATAAGTCTGTCACAGAAATCAGACAAGCCCTTGGCGAATGTGTCTATGATCCAGTCCCAGGCGAATATAATATGGTTTTATATTCCGTACGTGTAAGGAGAGTGACCGAGTATCTGGTCACCTTACCGAATATGAAAGAAGATCTAGACAGAATATATCGTTTCATCCGTACAGGGGATGATCCAGAAAGTATTGGCGAGATTATGTCTCAAAGGAAAGCCGAGATTCAGCTCATGATATTAAAGTTCCTGATCAACTGTCTAATAAGAGAACAAGATTACCCGTCCAAAGATCCGGTCGAAATGAGAATCCTGACAAGGTGGAGTGATAATATAGCCGAGGGTAAGCACAAGACCGTCAGTGCCATGGAGAGTATGTACAAGAAAATTCGTAAAGAAATAATAAGGTTACACGACCAGCGTAAAGCAGCACAAGTAAGCGAGAAAGAAAGTATCTCTGACCCTGAAGAGGAAGACGAGAATCCCGCCAGAATAGCGTATGTAGGAAAATCCAGATTTCCAGATCGCCATTTACGTCTAGAATCCAAGTCTATTTTTCAACATCTAGCACCAGAACAAGGTTCCCTAGAACAAGTATTTCAAGCTACCGATCACATTCTGAAATCACGAATCGGTTACAGTGAATTAAGTACCATGCATGAACAAGAACTAGCCCGATCAGCAGTCCGATGGATTACTGATTCTACCACTTTTCCAGACGAAATAGTGGCACAAATGTTTCTGAAACTGCCCCCAGCCGAGCAACGACTGGTGGGTACGTATATGATTCAGCACCTCATTACTCTGTATGAGGGTCAACATTCTGATCCAGGCCCGTTGCACGATGTCCTGAACGAGTTACTCCAGTATAGATGGAGAGGTCTAGGTACCGATTTAATTAGTGTCATTCTAGAACAGCGCCACAAGTATAGAACGTTCCTGAACCCGCATTTTGTTCATGTCTCACCCCCAGAAAGTAAACCATTCTACATAGACAGACAGAATCCGTTACGAGAAGTCCACCCAGTCCAAGGGGCGGGTGGCGTAATGCAACGAGTGTTTGTATACACTCCGATTTCAAAGATGGAACTTCTTGAAATGAAGAAATTAATTCCCTGTCATGACAAAGATCCAGCAGGGTTCCATAGAGAATTAAAAGACATGCTCCGTATGGGAGAATACACTTACCCAGATATCATTAAAATGTTAAAGGTCCTGTTACCCGCAGGGGTGTATGAAAAGTTAAAGGAAAAAGAATGGGAGGTGGGAGAGAAAAAGATCGATTGGGCAGCTCTAGAAGCTGAAGACAAGGCACGAGTACCAGGTACCGGTCTTGGAGATAAATGTAAAGATTTACCAGAATTATTGATTCAAGTTTTACCCAGATTATTGACAACTAGGAAAGAAGACTGGGATGCAATCTCAGCCTGTAAACAGAAACAAGATGAGGATATTAGTGATTTTTATTCTAGATTTGAGAAATGTTTCAGTATTAATAGTGGTCTCAAGACAAGTAGTGAGTCATACCCTCATCTTTTCGTTACCAAATTAGTCGAGAATTCAAGTCCACAAATTAAAAATCGAGTCTTGAAAGTCGAAAGCACCTGGCAAGCAAATACTCCGTCCCAGATGCTCCAGATGCTCCAGTATCACCAGAATAGAATCAGGGAAGAGCAAGAACACGAGAGAAAACGTATGAAAGACACGAAAATGAAAGTGCTAGTAGCACAATCTGTTCCTCAAGACAGTCAGAAGAGGGGTCCGAATCAAGTCAGTCATCCTGCAGCTCCCGTTAAAGGGAACTGCAATTATTGTAAACAGCCAGGTCATTTTATAAACGAGTGTGCAGTTCTGAAACACAACATAGCTACTGGTAAGACTAAAGAAAGACCACGTCCGCCGAGACAAGAACAAGTTTCACAGATTCCTCAGTTACAGAATGCACAACAGACAGTTTCCGCACCGCAGCCTATTGCTGCAACACAGCATGTCACATCACAGATGTACCAGTATGCACAGTCCGAGTATTCAGAGTATCAGTCATATTCATGAAACAGCCTAGAGAGGGAGGTAGGCTTGCCTCTCATCGAGATACCTGTAGATCAAGAAGGTCCCTATGTTCACAGTCAAGTATTAGGGAAAGACAGAAAGTTTTTGATCGATACAGGGGCAAGTAGGACCACAATTAGTCACGCCGAAGTTCCAGGGGCTCCGCTCTCAGGCTCAAGAAATGTTTCCCTTGGATTTTCAGGAAAGCCAATAGTTAATGAAATATCTAAGCCAGTTACTCTAGAAGTAGGTCCATTGTCCCGCACTACTGATCTGTTACTTACTAAGTCATGTCCAGAAAACCTATTAGGTATTAAGACACTGAAAGAATTAGGTGCAGTTATTTGCTGTTCCCCAGAGGGAATACGTCTGTTCCTACGTGACTTTAAGGGTCACTATGTGTTACGAGATTTTGATTCAAGATTGTCTAAAGTTCCGCAGCATTTATGGGCGCAAGGTCCAACTGATGTAGGTTACATGCAAATCACACCCCATCGTGTGACTCTCAAACCAGGTGTAGTGTTACCACGAATCAGGCAGTACAGATTGCCACCCGAGGCTGTAGCAGCCTTATCCAAAATTATTGACGAGCTCATGGCTCAAGGAGTAGTTGTAGAAACTGACTCCAATGTATGCAATTCTCCGATCATTCCAGTCATGAAACGTTCTGATCCAAATGCACCCCCAGTATATCGATTAGTGATTGATTTACGAGAGCTTAACAAATGTATTATTCCTCAGTACCCAGTTGTCCCAGATATTTCTTCCCTGTTAACTGCTATTGATTCCGAAGCCATGTTTTTCACTGTCATAGACCTCAAGAATGCATTTTTTAGTGTTCCAATTCATCCAGACAGCCAGTTTCTTTTCGGATTCTGTTTAAATGGAAGGAGCTATATGTTTACACGCGCTCCTCAAGGTTTCACAGAAAGCCCTAGTATTTACAGTCAAGCACTCAAGAGACAACTAGACAATATTCACATGCCAACTGACACTGCCCTGCTCCAGTATGTCGATGATCTATTGATCACAGCCCGTTCTGAACGTGCTTGCGAGCGAGCATCACTTACAGTTCTGTATTTTCTAGCCGAGATGGGGCACAAGGTGTCACCTTCGAAGCTTCAATTCTGTGTCCAGCAAGTGGTATACTTAGGACACTTGCTGTCCAAGAGGGGTAGGCAGTTGACACCCGACCGTATCCAGTTAATAGCGAGTCTTCCCCAGCCCAGAACCCAGAAGGAGGTACGTGCCTTTATCGGCCTTACTTCTTATTGTAGACAATGGATTCCCCAGTATGCATTTCTAGCCAAGCCACTGATACAGTTAACGACACAGGAGGCAGCCGTATCGACTGTCCTCCCTTGGACATCTGACCATACACTTAGTTTTAACGAGTTAAAGAAAGCCCTATGTCAAGCTCCAGTTCTAGCTACACCGAACTACAGTAAGCCTTTTACACTTTTCGTTACTGAACGGGAAGGTACAGCATTATCTGTCCTCACACAAGATCAAGCAGGTCAATACAAGCCCTGTGCTTATTTTTCGAGCACATTAGATCCAGTCGCCCAGGCGTTGCCTGCGTGCCTCAAGTCAGTTGCAGCCACAGCACTAGCTATCAGACAAAGTGATTCCATAGTTTTAGGACATTCCTTGACAGTACAAGTCCCACATTCAGTAGAAGTTCTTTTAAACCGAACACAAACTCAGCACTTGACAATTGCACGTTTGACAGGTTATGAATTGACACTGTTCCAGCCACACATAGAAATTAGACGCTGCAACGTTCTGAATCCTGCTACACTGTTACCATCAGTTAATCAAAATCCAGACCCACATGATTGTGTGGAAGTAGTTAACATTACGACAAAGCCAAGACAAGACCTGACAGACATTCCGTTACCAGATCCCGACCTGACACTTTATGTGGATGGTTCATGTATGAGAACTAGTACAGGAGAACTAGTCGCCGCGTATGCGGTGACTACTGACACTGAAGTTATTGAAACACACCGTATTGATACCCTGTCCGCTCAAGCAGCAGAGCTAGTCGCTCTGACACAAGCCTGTATACATGCCAAGAACCTGAAAGTTAATGTTTACACAGATTCACGTTACGCATTCGGAGTTGTACACGACTTCGGAGTGCTCTGGCAGGAGAGAGGTTTCATGACTTCTCATGGAACCAAGATTCAGCATGGTCTCCTTATTCAAGCCCTGTTAGATGCCATACATTTACCGACATCTATTGCTATCATGAAATGTAAAGCACATACGAAAGTCACTGACATTATTTCCCAAGGTAATGATCTAGCAGACCGCACAGCCAAGCTTACAGCACAGACTCCAGACATTCCAGTTAATCTGACACATACTCCAGATCCGATTAAATGCATGACAGTTAAAGACCCTACTCAAGATGTCATAGATATACAGTTACATGCTACTCCCGATGAAATCAAGAAATGGTCTGAACAAGGAGGGGTCCAGACAGATCAAGGATGGTTAACGAAGGGTAGAGCCACATGGTTTCTCCCCGATTCTATGTTTCAAATCATTATCAATACCGCACATAGTCCAGCACATTTAGGAGAAAAAGCTATGATAGACAGTATCCAGAACATTTGGTTCAATAAGCATTTACGAGCTGCAGCCAAGCAGAAAGTCCGTACCTGTATGATATGTTGTCAGTTTAACCCAGGTAAAAGTGTCCCGGTGGAACAAGGTGGTTTCCAGCCCCCTGACCACCCTTTTGAGGTCCTCCAGATGGATTACATTCAGATGGAGCGATGTCGAGGTTTCAAGTATGTCCTTGTAGTTGTATGCGCTTTGTCCAGGTGGACAGAAGCATATCCAGTCCCAGATTACACAGCCGCGACCACTGCCAAGCAGTTGGTTCGTGAATTTTTCCCTAGATACGGACTCCCTAGAGTCGTATATTCTGATAACGGTCAGCCATTCTCCTCAGAGTTGATGAAGCACGTTTCCCTGTTGTTAGGGTACCAGTGGAAGTTTCATTGTGTACGCCATCCTGAAGCAGCCGGTCTCGTTGAGAGACATAATCAGACTCTGAAAATTCGAATTGCTAAAATATGTAAAGACAAGGGTGTGGACTGGCTAGTAGCTCTGCCAGTCGCTTTGTTTTATATGCGCATGGTCGCACATTCCAGATCAGGTCTGTCCCCGTATGAGGTCGTATTCGGCCGCCCCCCTAACATGTGGGGTACTCCTAGACCCCGAAGTATTACCGATGTTTCATGTAATATGCTGACAGATTACCTAGCTTCCTTGATGTCTGCCCTCAACTCATGTCGTTCACAGGTTGCCGCCGCATTTCCAGACAATACTGAGGTGGCACCGCACGAGATCGTTCCAGGCTCCCTTGTGATGATCAGAAATTTCGACAGATCAAGTCCGCTGGAACCACGTTGGAAGGAGCCACGTCAGGTCCTCTTGACCACCCGAACTGCCGTCAAGTTGGAAGGCAGGAAGGGGTGGGTCCACCTTTCTCATGTAAAACTTTTCAAAGGATTGAAACCAGCGTCTAAAAACATTCTCCAGGATTCGAAAGACTGCCAAAATATTGCTCTTAAGGACTGTCCCGCACAAGACATTATTACAACCCCTCCCTTGTTAGAGAAAACTCCGCAACAGGAGTATAAGTTGAAATTAAGGTCTAGTAAAATAAGTCAGTCAGTTTGATTGTATAAGTCCTCCCCTAGGTGAAACGGTTAGATTGTTTCTGACATGTATAAAATAGACCCCCATAGTGAGAGAGTCAGTCGAAGTTCACTTCAATGTATCGTTTTTCTGAGTTTCATATTATTTCTCAGCATAATGATTTCCTGCACTAGTTACGCACTTTTCCTGTGTTTTCCAGTTCCTCATGTAAATATGTCTGCTAATGCTACAGTAGAGCACACGTTTAGTGATCTGCCTCCTCACGAATATTCTTACCGCCTCGCTATGCGCAACAACACATTTATCCGTATGTTACATTATTCACACCAGACCAGCAATGCCACTAATTGTTGGGTGTGTGGTCGACTCCCCCCTTTCCAGACACCGAAGGGAGTTCTGCCACTTTTTCCTTATCCATTCTCACACAATGGTTCGTGTGGAGCATGGTCCACGTTAACGTCATCCTCAACAGATATGTCTTTTCTTAACAGTACATGTTTTCCAGACAAGCAAGGTCTCCCCCACAGAACAGGTTTAGATCTAGAAAATGAAGTATATAATTTAGGTAATTATTCGTCGAATTTCATGGTCCTGAATGTTCAGTCTGATACTACTCCAGACTTACCTGCTATTTCAGTACTACCTGTCAAAGGCGAATTATGTGTCCGTAGTTATGGTTCTGTACGCATAGGTCATAGTGAATGTACTACTGTTATCCAATATAGTGACAGTGGGAAATCTATTTTCAAAACTTCACGTCATTCTTATTTTATTTGTGGTCAAACTGCATATGTCCGTCTGCCCCTCGATTGGGAGGGAACCTGTTACATTGCCTTCCTACTGCCACCTGTTTTCCTAGCCCCACCTGACTATCATAGGAATTCCTTCCTAGTACATACCAGACACAAGAGAAATCTCCCGATTGTCGATTATACTGAAACTGCTGCAGAGCAATTCATTGATATTGATAAAGGTGTGTTCCCTTATTTAGGCACAGTTGTAAACAGTAAGCTAATCCGTAGGTTAACAAGAACCCTTGAAGCTGTAGTAGATGAGACTGCCTCCGCTCTAGGTAACCTAACCGAAGAACAATCTGCTATGAGATTTGTCGTTTTGCAGAATCGTCTCGTCCTTGACGTCATACTGGCCGATAGGGGCGGGGCCTGTAGAGTCATCGGATCCAGTTGCTGCATTTTCATTCCAAATAACGCGCCGTCTGTTTATTCAGCTATAACCAGACTCCATAAGATTGCCCATCTGTTGCACCAAGATTCAGGCACCTGGACATGGTCCGGTTGGTTCTGGAATGTAATTTCCGCATGGGGATGGAAAGTCCTGTCCTTTCTAGGTATTGCAGTAGCGATCATATTTAGCTGCTGCCTCTGTATACAATGTGGCCCTGCGATTTGCAGCATGTGTGCTACCTCTTGTATTCCTAGTCCCAAGCCCCGTTCTAAATCCCGTTCCAAGACAATTCGAGATGAGCAAATGGTACTGTATGAAATGATAGATGGTATCATGAAAATTGATGTTTCCTGATGGAAACGTAGTGACAAGGAGGGAATGTGGAAAAGTAAATTTTGCCATGTTCTGTGTCCCTACGCCTCATCCATCATATGTTATGTGTGCATGACCAATATGCATATGTTATTCCCCATGCCTGATTAATGACGCAATTCCAGTTGTGTCCACCTCTAGTATGCTATTTTCCAGTCTTCGTGAATACTACGAATATCAGGCCTATGTAAAGTAATGTTGCCACGTTTCCCAGTGTGCACGTTATTCCATTATAAAATCCCCGTTTCTAGGCCTCAAAAAGGGCCCAGACCACAGATTCAGCTCCTGTCTCCTGAAAGCCTCGCTAAGGAGCGATACAGCCCCCACCTGTATCCTCGACCCTTCACTTACTTCCTGCCTCGCAGTGCCCGGTGCAGCTTGGCTCTGCCTCTGAGTCTGCCAAGCGTATGTTATGATTCCAGCTATCAGTTCAGTCCTCCTCTCTGCATTCCTAAGCTACTGAACTGCATCAATAGTTTCCGTCATTGTCTAGCCTACTCGTCTCCATGTTAGAGAAATACTGTATTAATGGTCATTTAATATTCTTCATCACGCACTACATGTAGAATAATGCATGGTCCAGTCTTAGAATCAAGTTAGCTTTTCCCCTCATGACTTCTAGTTCATATCAACATGTTCCCTAAACATTAGATACCAGATAGGGTTTAGGTACATGTCGCTCCGACCCTCCAGACTCTAGTCTCTGCTCCTAGCACAGAATTCATAGCCCCCAGCTTCTCCTAGTAACACGTCATTGCTAGTTTTCGCGCACCATTAGGTTAGAGGTCCCGGCTCCTTAGGTAGCCCCCTCCAAAGTTTCCGCCCATTCATGACATATTCTGTTACGTTTGCATCACATGTCTATGTATACTCCCAGTTACACCTCTTTTTACTGTTATCTCTCGCGACTGCTACGCGTCACGCCTTCTGCTCCACCCACTGCTACGCCTACTGCAATGTAATGCTATGTGTTTGCGCTATGTATATAAATCAATGTTTTGTTATTGAATGTTAGCGCGCTCATCCCAGACCTAGCCCCAGCAGCTGCTGGGCCTCTTTTCCCCTGTTGGGCCCCAGTTGTCCTGCTGGGCCCTGCCATCCTATTCCTGTGCAGGTTGTCCTGATCCTGTCCTTATGCTGTAATAAACCTGCAGAAACTCCTACTACCTCGAATCTTGACTCTTATTTTATTGAGCTATCTGTTATGCTATAAGTCTAGTCAAAAATAGGGTATTATTTATTTATTTACCACACTTAGGGAGAACACACATTTTATTCAAGTTAATCTGCCCAAAGTGTGTTAGCTGGAGATTCTGTCATCTCTTCAGTAATACATCCACCTCCTTAAAGACTCTATCCAGATTTGTTTTAGGAATTTCTCTAGGCTCCTGAGGTATGATTACTCCAAGATATCTTATCTCCTTAGATAGCTTCACCCCCTGAACTACCATGTTCCAAACCATAACTACATCATTAAACTCATACCCAGACAGTTTCCCAAAGACCTGTACTTCTGTGAGACTGGAAGACTGGTGCGGCGACTGACGTCAGGAAAGACCGAGGCGTGCTCGGCCGCTGCTGCGCTGGGACTAAGCACTGGAGCGCCATCGCGAGGGTGGCGGACGGCCCGACGGAAGCTGCAGGCGAGGAGAAGAGGTGGCGGAACATCCAGGCTCGAGACCCGAAAGGGCGAATGAAGACGCGGCGGGAACGGCCATGAGTGCTCAGAGGTCCCCCCGCATCTGCTGAGCACCGCCGGAGCCGGGCACGAAGACGCGGCCCCCTGGAGCCCAGGAGAGGTGAGGACTGTTCTGGAGACCTGGGGCCGGCGCGTGGACACACATCCAGGACTAATGCCCTTGCGCCCTCGAACCTCCTGCTGAGCATCCCCCTCCCCCTAATGGGCACAACTGAAAGCTGCCAATTTGATTGCACTGACCCTGCTCATCACTCAAGGAAAGGGCCTGCGGTGGAGTTGAGGAGCCCGTATTATGAAGTGATGGGCCACAGTGGAGAGGCTGGGGATCAGCTATCTGTAGAGTGAGCTGGCCTATTGTGGGTGGAGAGCAGTGACAGTAGAGCTACGGATATCGGCGCTGACGTTACCTCGGGTGCATTCTACCCGGGTTGTCATTGTTTGCGCCTTCCGCACCGGCAACTGCGAGACAGGTGCATGCAGCTCCTGAGGGGAACGTGAGGGGGAAGACGCAGAGCACACGAACAGATCTCCTGTGCGGCCAAGCTACATCTAGAATCATTGGCGGCCATACCATCAGCGCCAACCACGGGGGTGAGAGCTACCTGACGGACACTCGCAGAGGACATATTGATTTGTG
The DNA here is from genome assembly GCF_964261635.1 of Lissotriton helveticus. Classification (NCBI taxonomy): domain Eukaryota; kingdom Metazoa; phylum Chordata; class Amphibia; order Caudata; family Salamandridae; genus Lissotriton; species Lissotriton helveticus. The sequence goes on along the minus strand of NC_136062.1, from coordinate 51,650,044 downwards.
GCCTTTCACCCCATTCAGAGACTGGGTCTCCTGCGGACGGTGAGGAACCTGAGAGGGGAGTACACACACGGCCGAGCAGGGATCGGGATTGCGCAGGGTCTGCTCATTGCCCCTATCCAGCTGCCCACCATGGGATGTAACGACGCCAAACAAGCGAAATTAACGTTCGAATCCCGCAGGACACTAGGGCCCAATCGGCGAGCCACGATGATGCGCCGCCGCCGGATGGGTCGGAGGACGACTGGAAAACTCTCCTACTGGGAATGAAACAGAGACTATCCTCTATAGACACGAAAATCGACACCATGAATGCCAGGATGGATACCGTGGTAAATAAACTCGAACAGCACGACATTAGGATAACAGAGGCTGAATGCAGAGTATCGGAGCTGGAAGATGGCGCAAAGTCAAATAAGGAGCAAGTATTGCAGATGGATAAACTCCTCAAGATAATTGCGGACAAGAACAAGGACTTAGAGGCCTGCTCAAGGAGGAACAATGTACCCGTCCTTGGCCTTGCGGAGTCAACAAACACGGGTCGACTGGAAGATTTTATGGAGAAGCTGATCATAGATCTTTTTGGCAGAGAAGCCTTCTCCGCGCACCTAATAATTGAGCGGGCCCACAGATCGCTGGTGGCGCGTCCGCCGCCGGGGGCACCACCGAGGCCAATCATAATGCGTTTTCTCAATTACCGGGACAGGGATACGGTGCTGCACCTGGCCCGGGAGAAGCAAAATGTTTGCTACAAGAATACCACATTGACATTCTTTCCCGATTTTATGCAGGCCATCCAAGAGGCCCGACGGAAGTTCGCAGCTGTAAAGAAGAAACTTCAGACACAGGCCATACCATATGCCATGTTGTATCCCGCGAAACTGAAGATCACACACCTTGGAAAGCAACACTTCATCACGTCACCGCACCAAGCAGAGGAATATCTCAAGCAAGCTCGGCGGGCGACATCCGGCGGCACGGAGGCGTCGAGGTGATCTAGATCCCATTCTCCAATGAGGAATCCTGAATGAAGATGAGGACACTGTCAATCGTTAATGGACATGAAGTGCATTTGGTCTTGAACTGCTCCGAACTGGTGATGTATAAAAATTGCTAATGTTTTCATATAGTGATCGGCCCGGACACTACCACCGTCCCATGGAAACTGCCCGCCGATTTGGCTGGGCCAGTGGATGGGTGAAATACAGGTGGGTAGTGGGTACGGAGAGGACCCCTAGCGATCCTCACACGTGGGTGAGTCCCTTTATTTCTTACTAGTTGGAGAAAGTAACTGCTTGATTGTTACTGTTAAATTGTTGGGAGGGACTGGGGTATATGCTTGGCATGTTGGGGAAGCCGATGTGGGAGGGGGTGGGAGGTATTATGAGAGAATGAGAGCAGGTGTTTGTTTTAAAACCTTGTTATCACACAGAGGTACAGGTAACACGCACACATTTCGGATATGGCAGATACTGTAGGCGGTACTGGCAAACATAAAGTTATGACCTGGAATATTAGGGGGCTCAACGATCCCAGAAGAAAGAGGCAGGTTTTGGGATATTTAGATAGGCACAATGTGGGAGTAGCACTGCTGCAAGAGACGCATTTGGACCCCAGGACAACCCCCCAGTTTGCTGCAAAGTGGGCATCTCACAGATGCTTCGCGCCATGTTCAGGATACTCCAGGGGAGTTGCTATATTGATTAAGCGAGGTGTGCACTTGCAACTAGGTGGCGCGGAGTCCGATCCGGAAGGAAGGTATTGCCTATTAAGGGGGAAACTGAATCAGAATGATGTAACAGATGCTAATTATTACGGCCCCAATACAGATGACAGTCCCAGCACACTATACAGACACACAACGCACACTGACAAGTTTATTGGAATCCCACCTCCTACTAGATACGTGGAGGCACACGCACCATGGGATAAGGGAGGGGACACATCACTCCGCCGCGCATGGGACCTGGGCTAGACTTGACTACTTACTTGTCTCTATAGGCATGGCACACTGGTCACTGGAGGCGACACACCTGCCCAGGACATATTCCGACCACTCGCCAGTGGTAGTTTCGCTCCGTGCTCCGGTCGCCCAGTCTCCCTACCTAAGCTGGCGACTTAACCTTATCCATCTCCATGACTTTTTAGGACAGAGAGGAAGACGATATTCAAACCTTCTTCGAAAGAAACAAGGGCTCAGTCTCGAGCTTCACGACGGTGTGGGAGGCCTTTAAGGTCACCGTGCGTGGCTGGTGTATCTCTAAGGGGGGCGGCATCTTGAGGGACACTCGTAATGAATTGCACAGAATAGAGGCAAGAATAAAGGACCTGGGGCAGCAGATAGCACTGGACCCAGGTAACGGGGAGCTGAAAGCGGAACTGCGCATTAAAATGACTGCGTATGAGACTGAGGTGGATCGAGAATGTAGATTTAGAGGGAAGTATCATAGGGCCAGGATCAATGGTGAGGGGGACCGGCCAGGGAAGACCCTTGCGAATATGGTCCGCGCGCCCAAATTCTCTAACTGCTTAGCTGAGGTGCAAGATGATCAAGGCATAGCGCACAGGAACCTTCTGGAACAATTGCAAATATTTATTGATTACTATACTAAATTATATACCTTTCAGAGGGGCACCCCCTTGAATTTGCAACAGTATTTCGGGGACACTGCACTAGCGTGGTTGGGGGATACGCAACGTAAGTTCCCAAGCTTGGATATGGAAATAGATGAGATAACAGAGGCAATCATGCACATGCAAACGGGGAGGGCACCGGGCTCAGATGGGCTGCCAGTAGAATTTTATAAGATGTACGTACGTACGTTGGCCCCCATACTAAAGGAGGTATTTTATGAAGCGCTGGAGGAAGGCAGACTACCCCAGACTATGCGAGAAGCCCACATTGTTTCCTTATTGAAACCAGGCAAACTCACCTCCCAGTGTGAGTCCTACCGAGCCCTGTCGTTACTCAAGTGTGACACTAAAATACTAGCGAACGTTTTAGCCACTAGACTTAATTTGTTAATGGAACGCCTGGTGCTTGCCTGATCAGGCAGGGTTTGTCCCCAACCGGGCCACATCCCACAACCTACGGACTTTGATGGATGTCCTGCAAGATATTGACCCTAAATGTTCTGCGGTGGCTGTATTTTTAGATGCCACCAAGCCATTTGATTCCCTGGAGTGGGACTACCTGATGGGGACGCTAGCATATATAGGGATACCACCACCGTTCCTTCCGATGGGTGCAATTGTTATATGCGCAGCCGCAGGCTACAGTGCTATTAAATGGTACCAGGTCAAAACCCTTCCCCATCTCAATAGGCACCAGACAAGGCTGTCCGCTCTCCCCCATATTATTTGCCTTAGCAATCGAGCCGCCAGGGGCAAAATTACGTCAACACCACAAAAACAGCGCCCTGACCTATCCGAATAGACAGCTTCTGATCTCGCTTTATGCGGACGATATGACCCTTTATGTAAAAAACTCACATGACAACCTCAATCCAGTGCTGCGCGAGATCACTAAATTTGGCGCCTTGTCCGGTATACAAATTAATTGGAGCAAGTCAGCAGTCTTCCTGCTCACAGACCACACTGCACAACACCAGCTAGTCTACACATTGGCATTGGAAGCGGAGGAATTTAAATATTTGGGCATATATGTCACAAGGGACAAGGAAACTATATTACGCACTAATTATGGGAAAGCCATGGACAAGGTAATAGCTAGCATAACAAAATGGGTGAAACTACCTCTGTCAATGGCCGGCCGTATATCACTTCTTAAAATGACTGTATGGCCAAAATTCCTCTATTTATTTGTAAATATTCCTTATCACCTTGGCAGATTCTTTTTCGACAGGATGCAGACGCAAACAGTTAGACTCATTTGGGGAGGAGGACAGGCGCAACTCAATTTGGAGACACTAATGCTTCCCTTCCACCAAGGGGGATATGACGTAATTTTGAGCAGTACTATTATTGTGAGCAGGCGCACTTTGCTGCCTATTGGTTTCATCCCCCCCCGTTTTTGCTGCATCTAGCAGTGGAGGACGGGCACATGTCCCCAGTGCCACCGGAAGGCTACATCTACACCTCGGTGAATGAGCGGATGAGGGACCCGTCAACGGTCGACTGCACTGTGACGGTGTGGAAAATGGATAGCTCGCAAAATGGAGGTGACACTGATGTATTCGCCTAAGGTGAAACTCGCGAATAACCCACTATTGGTGTTTTTTTGCGAGGGGATAGGTAAGGGACTATTGCGCAAGTTACAATATGGGACGTGGGGGGACCTCTACGTCGCAGGGCAATTACGCACAATTGATCAATTCTTTGGGGACCACACGCCTATGTACATGGACATGTTCTTATACACTAGGTTACGTCAAAGCCTAAAGGCTATTACCCCAGAATTTCCGGGCGAACCAGATATTTTCACGCCCTTTCACACGCTGCTACAGGCGGACACACCCAAGCATGTGATATCCAAACTGTACAAGCAGACACAGGCTTCAATACTGGCTAAACCGTTGAGAGCCAGGGCTGAGTAGGACAGGGATTTGGAGACCCCCTCACAGATGACCAGTGGGACACCTGCTGCCAACAGACTGAGGCAGTAACGGGCAATAGCAGGTTGCGATTAATACATTACAAGTTCCTACATAGGCTGTACTACATGCCGGCTAAATTATGTAGAGTTCGCCTAAGTGAGGATGATAAATGTGAAAGATGTGGCAGTAAAGGTGCGGATTTTTACATTTGGTGTGGCGGTGCCCGCAGGTGAAGGAGTACTGGGAGGAGGTCTTCGCTGCAATGTCGGAAATGCTGGGGACACAAATGACCCCATCATTCCTGATAGCGCTGCTGGGACACACAATAACCATAGTCACAACATAAAAAGTACCTAGGGTTAGGACTGCTACTGGCGAAAAGGCAGGTGGCGTGCAGGTGGGGACGGGGTCGTGCTCCAAAATTTAAGGACTGGATCGCAGACCTAACTAGCTGGCAGGAATACTTACACAATTACGCAGAGCTCCTACCCATGAAGTCCAGGCCCAAAGACATTTGGGGTCCATTGATGACTTATCTGCTGGAACACGGGGGCGATGATGGGGAAGAGGAGGATGGAGGGGGGTAGTGCAGGTAGAGGGAGGAATATCGACATAATGATTATTGTGATCACAGAAATGTTGGAGACATTGGGTGAATGAGTCATGGAATGTATGGAGCACGGTGCACTGAACCGAAAGCTCCTTAAATGGAATGCGCTACAAGGTCACACAGGTGGATTACTGTATATTCAGCACAACCGGCAACAACCCTGCTATGGACACTTCTTAGTGCTGCATGCTTTTAGAGGATGGTGGGGGCAGTGGAGCGCTCCAATGGACACTGATCGCATACTTAGATGTACGGGAGTACATTTGGGGCAGATGAGCAGGTGGCTGGGAGCAAGGGTGTAGGGGATGGGGTAAGGTCATTGTTCTTTCGAGATCTGACATTTCTGCCAAATTGTACTGTACCAAATGCTAATAAAGGTTTTGGGGCAAAAATGCAAGAAAAAAAAGGTTTTTGCTGCGTCTAAAGTGATGATTGAGAGTGGAGCGCCATGCTTTGTTGCCAGGTCTATCGAGCCAATTAGAGTATAAACCAGATCCTTCATCTGCCTCCCCGGGAGGAAACCCATGTTGGTCGGCCCCACGATCCTACAGAAATGAGCATTTAGTACCCCAGCGAAGATCTTGTAGTCGCAATTCAATAATGATATTGGCCGATAAGAGTGGCTCTGGGTTGGATCCTTCCCGGGCTTCAAGATGAGTGAAATGACAGCCTCACTCCATGAATCTGGTAAAAGGGTACCTCTCAGAATTTCATTAAATAGCTTCAACAATATAGGGATAATTTTGTCTGTCAGTAAAACATAAATTTCATTAGGAATCGCGTCCATCCAAGCAGCTTTCCCTTTCTTGATTTTATTAAGGGCAGTGAGGATTTCGCTCACTGTTATATCTTGGGTGAGCAATACTAGGATATCTGAGCTCAACTTTGGTAGCTGTTTCCCAGCAAGCCACTGGTCTACCACTAAATCTTCCCGGTACAAGTCCTGGAAGAATTCAGTAAAAGCCAGCTCAATATCACCTTTATCCTCCACATACTGACTGCTATTACTCACTTTAATCTTACTGATATAATTGCGGGATCTATCCATTCTGCTCTTCATTGCGAGCAATTTACCACAATTCTCCCCCTGGTCGAAGTGCCTCATTTTACTGACTTCCCACTTCTGCAGCATACTCTCTTCAGTCTTAAGCCTAAACTTCCGCTGCAGATCTACAACCTTCCCCAGTAAACTTTCTTAATTCTGCACCACAAGCATGCCTGTCCTTTAGGACTGTTTCAGCCAATATTAACTGCTCCTCTAGCTCAGCAATTGCTCTTTCTTCAGATCTAGCCCAGCCAGCAGAGGCGCCCTTTAAAATCCCTCTCAACCAGGCCTTGACAGAGTCCCATACTATATGTTGAAGGGCAGAGCCAAATTATGATCTAAAATATAGCTGTTTCCCTCTTTACCATGTCTGGAATAAGTGGTTGTAGGAGAAGTATCTTATTCAAGGTCCACCTTCTAGGTGAAGACCTTGAGGGAAGCTCTATATTCAAAGCTATTGCACCATGGTCAGAGAGGTGAAATGGTAAATACTCTATTTTTCTTACTTTCCCTATTTTTTGAGAGCTCTATAAAAATATAATCAATCCTCGTATAATGGCCTTTTTTTTACTAAAAAAGGAATAATCCCTGCCATCGCCCTTTTTCTTCCGCCAAACATCACATAAGTTTAAATTGCTTCCCATAGCAAGAAGATAAGCTTTGACCCGTGGTGCAGCAATTTGGGTACGGGAGAAGATCTGTTGAACCTATTATTTAGAAGGACATTAAAATCTCCACCAAATATCAGAGGAGCTTCAAAGTCAGCCAAGGAAAGGCAAAGATTATTCAAAGGGGTAATATTGTCTTCGTTTGGGCCAAAGTACTTGGCCAACGTGTAAGAAATAGCACAACTCCTAATTTCCGCTATCACCCAGGGCCGTTTCTCATCTGTTTGTGATTTAATCAGCTCTACTCCGGAGTTTGATTTGAATATTATACCAACTCCTTTAGAGCGGCATTGTTGATCTGAAGCATGATCTTATCCACCCACCTTACTTTATCGAACAATGCCTTACTTTCTGACCATAACAGATGTGTCTCCTGAAGCATAAGAATCCTAGCTGGACTGTCCTTCAAATATTGAAGGCCCAATTGCTGTCTTCTTTAAACCCTCAGGCAATTCACATTCAAACATAACATTTCTAAACAGTCCCCTCTCATGAGACCGGCTCTCACTCCCAACATCATGTTTCCATGTCAAACTACATCCACATAAAGCGGTTATATAAAATGAGGAGACTTTTTCATTTTTTTCCCTTTTCCCCCAATGCTTCCCACCAATACTCGTGCAACCCCCGCCTCCCCACCCATGGGAACCTTCCCTGAATACCTATTGGCATATGGCAATTCGAGCCTCAATCTACCAACCCACAAATTAGTCTCATTCAAAGGAACACTGAGCTCCCACCATACAAAGATTAAATGCTATAACTAGCTGAAGGTTTATTGTGCGCCAAAAAACTGTCTACTTCCTCGGGAGATCGAAAATTATACATCTTGTTATACACTTTAACCCCTTGCGTGCTGATAACGGCTCCCGTCCGTCATGCGTCACAGTGCTCGTGTGCTGATGACGGCCGGGAGCCTTCATGACCACGCCCGCGATCGGAATGTCCAGCACAAGAGCGGAATTCCGGCCGCGGGCAAGGGGTTAAGGAAAGCAGGAAACCTTAACTTCACTTCGGCACCTATTTCCTTCAAAGGGTCAATCCGCTTGCCTAACTCCCACCTTCTATCCTCTGTCGTACGTGAAATGTCCGACCTTATTCGGAATGATGCATCCTGTACCTGGATACTCTTATGTTTAAGGGCTGCCCCCAGTAGTTGTTCCTTAAGAAGGATTGATTGTGTATATATACCAAGATTTTCCTAGGCTTCTTCCAGCCAGGGTTGAGTTTGAAGGGGTCCCTATGTACTCTTTGAATTTCTGCTTCCCGAACTGCAGAGGAACCAACGTGTGGGAAAGCTTTAGCCAAAATATCTATGACAAAAGTTTTGACATTATCCCCTTCCTGCCCTTCTCTTAAGTCGAGAATCATGATGTTGTTTCTTCTGGAGTTATTTTCAAGCCTTTACAACCTGTATGATAGATCCCTCTCCTTCTCCTTAAGCCTGGTCACCTCCTCGGTGTTATCTTTCATGTCTGACCTTAGCTCTCCTACTTTGTTCTCCGGCTCATCCATACGCTGTGCTAGTGCTAAAAGGTTTTCCTCTAAACTGCTACATGTGTCTTGGATTTTCTTCTGACAACTGGCTCAACATCCCTTGTATCGGGTCAAGGCCTGGGGTTACCTTAGGAGCCGCCTCTAAAAGTATACTTGATGTTGAGTCTCCCTCCTTCAATCCACTAGCTCCAAGTGCTGGGGCCCGGTCACTTAGGGCTGAAAATGTATTTAAAGTAGGTATGGCTGGATATAGAGGCGGAGAGCTTCCTGGCAGGGGAACTGCCTGCTTTGTGGTTTCCAACCTTCACTGCAGATTTAGTTTGAAATGAGACCTAAGTGAGGGAGTCATTCTCGTGGGTCCTGGGGATTGTTCTCTTCTTTCTGTCCTTTAAAGGGATAACCTTCCCTGTCTTTGCTAGAAGATTTCTATTTTTATATTTGCTCACTGCGGTCCCTGGAGATTGTCTGGGCTGCAGGTCTAGTTGGGGGCCAGATTCCCTTCCAAGAAAAGTGCTGGATCTCAGTTAATACCTTTTACCGATTAGTGCCTCACTGTCAGGAATGGAGTTAGTGGGAAGGGAAGAGTGTGCCTTACGTTGTGCCGGTAGTTCACTCCCCTTAGATGTCTGTTTTTTTCCCACAGAGTGTTGAACTGCTAGCTCCATATACCTAGAGTCCGTAACATGCCTTTAATCACCACCCTTTACCTGGTTTGAAGTTTTGAACAGGCAGGCTTTAGATGGACCATCTTCCTGAGCGCCCAAGGAAGGCAGACATGAATTCACAATGAGATACAGTCGCCTCCCTGGGACTCCTCCAGGAGACAGCGTGTACTGACTCTGCCTGTGCTGACCCAGAAGAAGAAGGTCAACTCATCAGGTCGAGGCAGGGCGCGGCGTGCTGCCCAGGACTCGCCAAACGCGCCGGTAGCCCTGAAGAGTACCAAGCCTGATCCCATGTACATCCAGATAAGGCAAGGCACAAGGAGAAACGCGGCTGCCCACAAGCCATCTGAGCAAACACGTGCGGGGGACAGAGGAACACTGCAAGTGAGAGAATTCAAAGCAAGGTGCTGGTTAGGGCTAGCGAGGCAAGCAAACCAATAATATGCAAGTATGCACGCGGTATTGTGCGATATACGTGCCTCACAGCCTCACAGCAATGGTAGTATTGAAAGGAACAATAGCTACGAAAGCAAAGTAGGGCAGCCAACTGCAAAGGGCTGGGCAAAAGGAAATCCATGGGAATCAAGGAAGTGCATTGCTATAATGCAAAAACTGGTGCCTGTGCTAGCCCATCATTACATTTATAATCAGTGTGGGTCCATAGTAGAAGGGTTAGTTGAGAACAGCTTGCGGCCGGCTTCCTAGCGAGCCGCCATGTTCCCAAGCTCCGCCTCCTCTCTCTGCAAGCAATTGTAGATTTATAATTATTCTAAAAATATAATTATTTATGCAGAGACCTGTAAACATGTTAAACATAGATAAATATAACTGAGTAATATGCACAATTGTATAGCAGATTTAATGAAAATCTATACATTTATAAACAAGCTTATTATACACATTTATACAAATGATTACACATATCTAGGTACACATATTTAATCCAAATAACTGCTTATATGCTGTATATTTATGTTTGAGTATGGTGGCTATGTGGGGAAGAGCCAACTCTTGGCTGGTATTCTGAAGATAAGGTAGTTGTCAGTGGATCTTATGTTTGGGAAACAATTGTTGCTAAAACATTACCTACATCATGGGGACTTATTTTTATAAATTGCTAGAATAGCACATTTTCAGGGTCTTCACAAAAGCAAACATTAAGGACCAATAAAGTTGGTCTCTAACCATGTGTTTAGGTCAGTATTGGCTGCATCGAGCTGCGGTTGGGTAAGCTGATGATGACATGTCTGTGAGACTTTATAAGATTACGGGAGATCCTCTCTTCGTAAGACAAACTCAGCATTTGAGACAACGCCCTGTTGTCACCCTCTTCCTCCTAAGTTATGCTTTCTTAGCACATTACGATTACAAACCAATAATTCTGTGAAGATCACAAGGGAAGTTATAATTGCAAGTTGGTCTGGCCATGGAATGTTCATATAAACTCCAAATGGAACTAGAGAGTCCATTAGAGCCACCCCAAAAAGAGATATCTGCTTGTGCAAAGCTCTAGAACAAGAGCCTGGGAATCGTCTGCAGCCCTGAATCGGAATATGTTGCTACTGTGTGTGGCATGCTTTCTTGCTGGATATATTATGTCTTGCAAACATATAACAATTGTAATCGAAAAAGGATATTGGTGCCTTTTAAAGGTGTTGTAATTAATGGAAGTCCATAAGCCAGGTATAAATATCACGTAGGTTTAATTAGGCTTAGTTACAAGTTCAGATTTAAGCAGATAAGTTAAGATGAATAGAAATAAACCCCATCAGGAGTGGCCTCCCTGCCACTCAGCCTGCCTGCCATCAACTGCCACTCCACACAAGCCAGGCACACAGGATTCTACTATGACATCAGGCATTCCAAGAGTCACACCAGCTGAGTAGCAGGGAAAGCACCAAAGCTAAGTATAACATATCCCCCTTCCTTAGGGAAAAGACAATTCTCAAGTGAAGGAAGAAATGTGAACAAAAATCAAAAACATACAAAGAAGATATACAATGTATTCTGAAAAGAAAGCATTAGTGTTGCAAATACAATGCATTGTAAAAGAAAGCATTTACGTTGCAAATACAATGCATTGTAAAAGAAATCATTACATTGCACATTAAAAGATAAACATCAACTCCAAAGATGAGCAATGCATTTCCAAACTTAACATTAACATTGCCCAACCCCCTCCCTCAGGAAAATAACAATTAAAACATGTATAAATAACACTGGTTATATAACAATTAATGCATGAATGCACGGGGCACTCACCACCCCAAAACTGACCACTATAGGACACTCACCACCCTAGACAAACAACATAGGAGTCACACCACCTTAAACAACATATAGGGCACTCACCACCCTAATACGAGCAACATACGAGGGCGCTCACCACACTAGACGAAAAACATAGGACATACACCACCTTAAACATATAGGGCACTCACCACCCTAGACGAAAACATAGGACACACACCACCTTAAACATATAGGGCATCTCACCACCCTAATACATCTGCACGGGGCACTCACCACCCCCATAACTGACCACTATAGAGCACTAACCACCCTAGACAAACAACATAGGGCATCCACCACCCTAAAACAGATCACTATAGGGCACTCACAACCCTAGACAAACAACATAGGGCACTCACCACCCTACACGGCACTCATCACCCTAGACAAACAACATACGAGTCACCACCTTAAACAACATATAGGGCATTCAACACCCCAATACAACTGTACGGGGCACTCACCACCCCAAACTGACCACTGTCGGGCACTAACCACCCTAGACAAACAACATAGGGCATCCACCACCCTAAAATTGACCACTATAGGGCACTCACAACCCTAGAGAAACAACATAGGGCACTCACCACCCTAAAGGGCACTCATCACCGTAGACAAACAACATACGAGTCACCTCCTTAAACAACATATAGGGCACTCACCACCCTAGACCAACAACATACAAGTCACAGCACCTTAAACAACATATAGGGCACTCACCACCCTAATACAACTGCACGGGGCACTCACCACCCCACAACTGACCACTATAGGGCCGTTACCACCCTAGAGAAACAACATAGGGCACTCACCACCCTATAGGGCACTCACCACCCCATAGGGCACTCACCACCCCAAAACATGACCTTAAACAAATTGCGCAAGGCACAAACAGCCGCTCACTTGAGCCAAAAACACACAAGGCACACACCATGCTAAATTAAGCAGTTAAAACACTACAGATTCACCATCAACCCCACACGAACCACGAGACAAACACCACAATGACCAGCATAGTAATGCCAAAGAAAGTCTCATGCTCCGGTGAGCGATCTCTCACCCGAGGCTATCTTCTATTTTGAATGTAGAATAGCTCTCCAAATGACAGCTGCATTACCCCATGAACATTAGTGTTGAAAAGTACCTTTACATGCACCCCCTACCGCATCCATTCTTAGTGACATAGCCCCCAAAACAGCTTCTATGTCGCTAAAGGGGCACCATCTGCCACTATTCACCGCAGCGACTCCTCAAAAAGTCTTGCTCATGCCACGAAGTCACGTCTCTATTGTGATTCTCCGTCCATGGTTCCTCCGTAAAATGATAACATCCAAAGATGGCAGCACGCATACCGCGTCGCACGGGTGGCTCTGGGCACGCCTCTGCATCCAAACCTGCAAGCGCAGCAGAAAAAGGAATCTCTACGTCACAGCTGAAATGCAAAGGAAAGCTCCTCACGTTGCTCGCGCACCTCTCTTTCAAATAAAGGTGACAGTTATACATTTGTGGCGCACTTGGCATTGCACAGATTAAATTGATGTTGATTAAAACAAAGACAAACTTTCCTTATGACCCTGCTCAGTCTCAACACACAGCTGTCTGATTTCCACTCTTTCAGGCTCCCGATCCAAACGGCCTCTTTAAAACAACAATGTGAATTAGATTAGTAGCTGAGTTAACGGTACCTCCGCTCCCAATTACTTCCGCACACAGTTTTACAGTGAAGTATTAATCCAGTTAGCCATTCCTTTACTTCAGCTGAATTCTCACCCTGGTCTCTCTCAATACACGTCAAAGGTGCCACTTCCCAAGCACCAGTTGGCACTGTTAACTCAAGTCCGTAGAATGACTCACAAGTGTATTAAGATCGGTTTAATTAGGCTTAGTTACAAGTTCAGATTTAAGCAGATAAGTTAAGATGAATAGAAATAAACCCCACCAGGAGTGACCTCCCTGCCACTCAGCCTGCCTGCCATCAACTGCCACTCCACACAAGCCAGGCACACAGGATTCTACTATGACATCAGGCATTCCAAGAGTCACACCAGCTGAGTAGCAGGGAAAGCACCAAAGCTAAGTATAACAAAAGGTCATCAAGAAACCAATTGGGAAATTAATTTTCCTCTGAGCCAAGGGATTGGGCATGAAGAAAGGGATAAAAAAAACTATTTGTGGGTACTTTATTTCAGACAAAGGAGTGTGGGCTCTAGCTACATTCACCCAGCTGAGACATTCAAACCTATTTCTTCCAAGTGGCCATTCCAGCTCTTATTTCATTTCACTTGTCAGTAGGAGTGATGGCCCATTCCCTCTCACATTCAAGCAAGGAAAAACACAATATACTATTTCAAAATCACGAGCCTTGGTAAATAAATCAAGGCACAGTCAAAGTTGCCACCATTATGAGAGCCTGAAATATACCTTTGAGTAAAAAGTACCTCTACCCTAGGGAAAAGGGTAAAGGGCCTTCATTTGAGTATAAAATAAGTTAGGAAAACAAAGAAAAACTCATAACTACAGTAGAGGGATAATACCTAATCAAGTGTAGGAAAGAAACCAAAATGTCCCACTCTGGCCAGCCAGCAAGTGTCCATATGGGGATGGATCCTTGTATGTGGCTGGACATAATTACTTCCCAAGTATTCCCTATATTTCTATTACAAAGAGGACACAGGTAGGGGGGCTACTCCCTAGGTCTATGTTACAGAGCAGCAGAATTTGCTTACAGTGGGAGATAAAGCACATACCTATAGATTCACAATCCAAAATGGTGATTCAAGAAAAGTGGCTAAAAATTCAGAAAAGCGATATCAGTCTCTCCAAAGCACCATATAGCTATCTTATTACGCAATAGACCTACCCCTGCAAGGTATTTACTGAATGCCAATAACTAGAACAGCCTGAAGCATTTCAAGAGTAAAATGAACAAGATTCACACCAAGATTCACAAAAGCAGAAAAGGAGGCCTTGCCTTCTCCGACCTTGCACCCAAAACTTGGAACAAACTACCTCTACACATAAGGGCCTCCTCTTCACCTCTAGAATTTAGCAAGAAGCTGAAGACGTGGCTCTTCAACTAACACCTGGCGGACAACCTATACACCAATGCCTGGATACCCTTTGGGTGATAAGTAGTGCTTTACAAATCCAAATAACATAACATATTATAACATAAATTAAATTATCTTACTTATTCAATGTAAAGTAATTGTATTTACACTGTCACTGGCAGGCCGCAAAGCCATCGCCAAGATGGTTATACTCCTGAAGTTCCTGTACCTCTTCGTAAACATTCTGCTCCCACTTACTGCACAGTTCTTTAAACGACTATGATCCATTCTGATCATGCTAACATGGGCTGGCTGACAGCCAAGGGTATCCTATGAAAGATTGACCTTGCCACCCGCACGTGGTGGTCTGGGCGCACCAGATGTTAAGCTATACGATTTATGCAATCAGGCGCAATTCTTGCTCCATTGGCTCCATCCCACCCCTTTCCAGCCACATCTAGTGATCAAGCAAGATCAAGTAATGCCGTGGCCACTAAAACTGTGCTGTTTCAGCATTACAAGCCCCCCTAAGCCAAAATCAGCACAGTGGAATGCATGCACTGGATGTAGGAGGGCCACCATAGACAGGCCGTCATGTCGGTACTATATGTGCCTACTGCCTTTTCTGACTGAAAATCCCATTTGCCCCCCACTACAGGATAAGGGAGCAGCCAGATGCGCGGGGTGCGAGGTATTAAAACGTTTTCACCCATATACCCAGATGGTGAATTTCTCCCTCGCTTTACCAGCAAAGGCAAAGAAACACTGATGCTCTCGGACACAATCCTATGCATTCAAATCAGATCTACTTGTCGCACAATTCATGACTTGTTCCCTGCCCCCTCCCATCTTTAGAATATATACACTCAGTCAGTCAGTCAAAAATACTTTATTCGGTTCATTGCAAAAACCATAAAAGTGTACTACAAAATTCATCAAAGTCAAGACATTAATTTTTTTTAAAAAGATACGTTGATTTACAAACCATTTCACAATGAAATCATATATATATAAAAATGTACATTATAAATATTAATTCATAAAGATAAAAACCTACAAAAAGCCAGTTTGAGAAAAAAGAAATAAAATGAAGCGCTGAGTCCTAGGGCCTATATATACCACTATGTACAATGTATCCAGTTAATTTTCCTCTTCAATCTTAATTGAATTGTTAAAAAATTGGCTACATTGAAAATCTCCCATGTACTAGACAACAACTGTAAATATAAAAGGGCAGGCTTAACTTGTTTGAAGCCCTTATCCTTGATGAGGGGAATAATTAACTTTTTGCGAATAGGGCACAAATGCTTACAAAAAAAGATAAAGTGCATAGTTTCTTTGATTGAGAAACCGTCACAAGAACAAATCTCCAACTCCGAGTCCTTAGTCCATCCTGAACGTTCAGTAAGGAGAAGGTGGAATTTGTTCAATCTAAATGTACCCAATAAATATCGGTGGTTCATGTTATTGACGATTCTCGAATAGGGTTCTATACCTCCGGTAGTAATTAACATTTGGTGAGCCCTTACAGTTGGTTGACATAGATCTTTTTCTTCTCTGTCCAGAAATGCCAACTGTTTATATGTATCTTTCGCCCATTTGATGTCCCCCTTCAACAGTTTATTAGGGGAATAATACAATTCTGGTCGACCCAATGTAGCTGCCAATTTTTTGATATAATTCATCCAGGGAATAGAGTGACCATGCTCCAGGGATAAACAGTCCCTCAAGATTACATGATTCAGTTCTAGTTCAGGGTTCAGCCATCTAGAAACCCACTTCAGTAGCGGCGCTAAAGCAATGCGATCCTCTAAGTAGTCAACCCCACACTCTTGATGAACAATATATCCCGGAGTAGACTGTGGGACACATAGCATGGATTTCAAAAACTTGTCCTCAGTCACCTGCAAGGCCTTTACGTTTTTTAACCCCCACAGGTCAGCTCCATACATAGCTATTGCAGTGCATTTGGCATCATAGATTTTCAACACCGCCTCCATAGGCTTCACTCCCAATTTACGAGCGAATTCCCGTACCGCCAAGATAGACCTGGCGAAAGCATTTCGTTTGGCAACCAGCTGGGGTAACCAGGTAGAATTATCATCAAAAATTACCCCCAAATAGGGGAATCTTGTCACCCTAGATAAAACATTTCCTTCGCAATTCATGGTCATGAATCTTTTGGGTTTACTCCCCACAATCATTACATGCGATTTAGGAAAATTTATACTTAGATTCAGCGCCTTCATCAAACTAGCAAATGAATTTAAAAGACATTGCAACCCCACAGCTGTACGTGCTAATAATGCAGCATCATCGGCATACAGTAATGCCGGTATGGGAAATTTACCGGCCCTTGGTATATCTTTACATGGCTCAGTTAAAACAGCCCCTAGATCATTAATGTAAAGGGTAAAAAGTAAGGGGGCCAGGATGCAGCCCTGCCTAACACCATTAGTGATCGCAATCTTACCCGTGCTATTTCCCAAGCGATCATACCTAACTGTGGCTGTAAGGTCCCTGTGTAGGTCAGCAAGAAAATACACAATGTTTTTATCAACTCCTAACTTGAGAAGCAATTCCCAAAGTTTGGACCTATTCACTCGGTCAAAAGCTGAGGAAAGGTCCATAAATGCTAAATACAAGGTACCCCTTTTAGCAATGGTGTATTTCCCTATTAACAGGTGAAGGTTGAGGCACTGGTCTAATGTGCCTCGGCCTTTCCTGAACCCATATTGTAAGCATGAGTGGGTTTCTGTGTCCTCCATCCAAGAAGTTAATTTACCAAGGACCACTCGCCCTAGCACCTTCACTGCGGCGTCAATGAGGGAAATAGGGTGGTAACAACTAGGGTCCCCCCTATTTCCTTTCTTAAAAATGGATACAATGACAGATTTGGACCAAGTGTCCGGAATATCTGCATTGCAAACCCTATTAAAAACATTAACAAAAATTCTAGCCCAGGTCTTGACGTCTGATTTAAAGAGGTCGGTGGGGACACCATCAGGACCCGGAGCCTTGTTACTGGTCATCTTCCCGATTGCATCAGCCACCTCTGGCTCAGATACCTTTAAAGTATAGGGATTTAAAAAAGGGGTAGCTGTAATCCCCTCCCCATAGTGTTCCCCTTCATAGACTGACTTGAAATGAGAGCACCACGCTTGTTCCTGGATACCACAATCTAAGTGGCCATTACACGAGTCCTGAAAAAAAGGTTTATTAACGACGGCCCAGAATTTAGCACTATTCCTGAGCACGTCTACTGAGGTTAGGTCTTCCCAGGCAGCGTCCCTGATCTCCCGTCTTCTTATGTCCAGGGCTTTTTTATATTTTTTCCTTAATAGGGCCACCATTGCCCTATTCACTGGTTTACGGTTCAGGGCGGCTTTTAATTTCTGGTTAGCTGCTGAACAGTTGTGGTCAAACCACCCCTGTTCAGCTGGTGCCTTGGCTTTTCCTGTTTGTCTGAGATCTGATGAAACCTGGGCACAGATAATTGAGTAAGCCGCTAAAACTTCCTCGTTCTCTGCCTCCAGATTCAAACAAGTATCCAGCTCAGATCCTACTGTGGAAATTAGATTAGAGTGGAAGTTTCCCGGTATAACCCTACTCCATCTAAGTCTACAGGCCTGATCTGTCAGACGGATATCTGATTTGTCCGTTCTATTTGAAACTATCCTAGACTATAAGACCAGATCCGACAGACTCAGGACTACTGGGTTGTGGTCGCTGAAATGTGACCACACAGGCGAATATCCAAGAATCCTATCCCCAAGTGTTAAACTAATGAAAATATAATTGATAAATGAAAGACAACCATTCCCCTTAAATGTGGGTATCTCCTTGTCCAACAATGTTGGGAGCATCAGACCGTTGTCTGCCAGGATTGTCTCGAGGAGACTGCCCTGTTCAGAATGTTCGAAATGAATGTCTCGCTGTTCTACAGGGCCAAATAGATCTAAGGACGGACACTCATCCGGACATCCACGGATGTTGAAATCTCCCATGACTATGAGGAAACAGTGTCTATCATCTAACTCCTTATATTTTTCCAAAAACAAATTTAATGTGCCCAGGTGCCCGGTCGTGGTAACTCTGTCAAAAGAATTATAAAAATTAACGATTAAAATGGTTACCACCCCACTTAAAGAGATTTGTACAGCCAGGATGTTCCGTGAGCCAGTGTCTAGTTGGGTATATACCCCTTGGATAGTGGCCGCAATTAGGGTGACCAAGCCACCCTTCGCCCTCCCCATATTAGATTGGACTGCAGGAATATGGTAACACGCGTAACCATCCAGGCTCAAGATGTCACCCATGTCCCACGTTTCCTGTAGGCCTATGATGTCGTTCATACTAATGAACTCTCTCCATACTGGGTCATCTATCTTGTTTTTTAGGCCAGCTACGTTCCAGGTCATTAATTTTAGAAAACAATCTCGATAACCTGGAGTTTCTACCATTATGGATGTATTAGAATCCTGGGGACCTGTAGCTTCTACCGTTGTCGTTGCATGAGGGGCGTTAACCGCAACAACAGGATCAAGATTTGCTTTTTGGCTACCTAGTCACTCGTTTTCGCCCAGATTTGAAAAAATATCAAATCTGTTTAAGACGGGGACGGCAAAATCATAGGACAATCTCCCTTTACATGAATCACTGTTCATTTGTCCGGTCTGAGGTGGTGGATAAAAGAAGCCCAGGGGGAGTAGGTTTACATAGTCTTTTTCGATTCTAAATGACCCCGCCTGTCTCAATATGTCCTCAACCAGCCTTGAGGATCTAAAGCTTATGACCACACAGTCACCCTCTAGGCTTTTTTTTGAGTTGCCCACCCATGGGACCCTTCTAACCATCAAAATATAGATTTGGGGGAACACCTGGAAAATAATATTTTGATGGTTGTTGTTTTGCTTGACAGATAGAAGAGTAAAAGTGTTCGTTTTGACCCTCTTGATTTTCGGGACATTAACGAGGATAATCGTGTGGGGGCAAGCCTCGGCTGGTAGGTTTAATGCTAACTCTCTCTTCTTAAAGGGCTGTGTGTGTGGGCCTGATCTCCCTTCTGGCACCTGAGAACCCTGTTTCTCCCCCATGGTGGCACCAGTCAATTTTGGGACCTGACTAAGAGTATTTGATACTATATTTGGAGATTTCACTGAAGGAACCGATGGCTCTGTGGGGATAGCAGTACACACAGGGGGTGTGACCAGGCTTTTACTACTGTCCTTGGCTGAGACAGAAGCACCACCTGGTACACCCTTGTTCTTATCCAGGAGGCCCCCCAATCTTTTATCTCAGTGGACATCTGGTAGAGCTTTGCCACTAAAGGTTTTATGATGCCCTTAATCTTTAAATCAATAAGGCCAGCTAATTGGTTGAGCTATTTACAACCGTAAATCACAACCCACAAATAAATTAAGTCTCACTGTGTCTTTGATGAGTAGGGTGGGAGTAGTCCTCAATTTCTTTGGGCCAGGGTCTGTGGCCCAGCCCAGCCTTGGTCTGCCCCGGACTGCCACAGACTGCCCCGCCCTTGTCCCGGGCTTCTCCCGGGCAGCTCCTGCGCGCGACTCGCGGGGCGAGAGGCGTTCCTGTCTTTTCCCGCGCCTCCGGGTGCTGTGCTGGCGTCACTAACGCGCCACAACCGCCGGGGCACCTGGGGATTGAAGTCCCTACCCTTGCGGTGATGGCGCTCGAAGCCGTTCACCTCACGGCGCTTAGATGAGACCCCCGGTGTGGCAGTGAGCCGTTCCCCTCACGGCAATGGTCCTCCTCCTCCAGCAACGCATCTGCTTCACCGTACAATCGTATTACCTGTCTCTATACACTAACACAGTCAGCTTCCCCAACTGATGCTGCGAAGGCCTGAATGGCTTAGGAGAGGGAAATAAACTCTGAAATATCAGAAGCACAATAGCAGGAGAAGGAGTTAGGAGATAGCTTCTCAGTTTGGGTGCCGCAGTACGCTACACCCAAACTTAGAAGCTGTCTCCTAACTATAGACTGTGACTAATACATTTGAATTACCTGCATACAACATACCGTACACCTTTACAACTCCATAAAATAGGGCTAACAGCTGACTCGCATTGCTTGCGCTGCCCCTGGCCTGGTGCTACTTTTTCCACACCTAGTAGCATGGACCTGCCCTGAAGTGGCGAATTTTCGGACTGAGGTGTGTGACACGTTGAGTGTCATCACGGGGGCTCCATTCCCACCAGATACCATTGTATGCCTGTTGGGCTTTGTGAAAGATGTCCCAGAGGTAAACCAATGCCTCACTTCGATGCTGCTGCTGCTTCCTAAGCGTAGAGTATCGATACACTGGGGGAGACAGCTTGGATGGCAGACATCTCATACTGAGAGGAGCAGCTGACGGCCTATTGGGACCTGATGCCCCTAGCAACATGATCCAATGACATTTGGGAACCCACTGTGTCTTACCTTAGACATACTGGCACAGAAAGGACAACCACACCAAACCAAGCCCCGACACACCTTCCACATAGCTAAATGCTGTTCTGATCCATAGCTGGTTAAGACGCTCTCACCATTGAAATACCAGGATCATACCACAGCAGAAGGGGGCGCAGGAAGACAAGATGGTTAATTACTACTGCTGTATGTACTTCTGGATAGATATGTACGTAGCATATTATATTTCGTGCAATGAGAACTGGGACAACATGCAAATTCGCCACGAATGACAATGTTGGGGGGAATGTTACCTGTTGTGTAATGACACTTGAAAACACAATAAACCTTTTTTTTCAAAAAGGTAATAGTATTGATAAGAACAGTTATACGAGCATAAATCAATTCTTTTATGAGCGTACACTGCATGGTAGAGTAGCAAATTATCGTTAATGTAGTGTGGCTACCGAGTTGAATACACTGTGTATAGAGGTAAGCGAGTTATGAAAATTTTAAGATGTTCGTAAATTATAAATTAAAGGTGTAAGTTTAGAAATTTAAATTTTTCAGTACTTTAACTTTTGTGTGTAGCTTAAGAATAAATAAAGTTATATTATTTTCAAGGTGGTGATAAATTATAAATGTATGGTATAACTTAAGAATTTCTATTTTTTTTGTATTTTAAATTTGGCTTTTACAGAAACCATAAATAAAGTTTTCCTAACTATAAAAAAGGTTTAACCATAGGTATTTTCATCAAATTTCCATTTTGTTTTCATTTTGAAGAATTATTTATTTTCTAAATCGTAGCATTTACTGTCGACGAGTGTTGTGCCATTAAGTGGACTGTGGTACAGTAGAGGAAAATTAGCTATCGTAGAGTATAGTGTGGTAGAGTACAGTGGAGTAGAGTGGAATGTGGTACAGGGGAGTGGCATACAGTGGAGTGTTGCACAGTCAAGTATAGTACAGTGAAGTTATGTGTAGTGTAGTGGCATTGAGTGGACTAGAATAGAGTGTTATCAAAGGAAGTGACAGAGTGGAGTGGTGTAGAGTAGGGTGGGGTACAGTAGAATAGTGTCCACTCAAGTGGCGAAGAGTGGTGTGTCATAGAGTGTATTGGGTAGAGTGTAATAGCATATAGTGGAGTAGCATAGAGTACAGTGGCAAATAGTGGATCAACGAACAGTGGAGAGAGGTGCTGTGTAGTGGCATACAGTACAATATGTAGAGTAGAGTGTCATAGAGTGGAGTGTCATGGATTGTAATAGCAGAGAGTGGAATAGCGTATACTGGAGAGGTGTACAGTAGAGCTGTGTACAGTGGAATAGTGTAGAGTATAATGGGGAGAGTGGAGTTGGATACAATAGTAGATTAGAGTGGAGTAGCGTATAGGGAGATAGTGTAGAGATAGTGTAGAGTGCAGTGGAGTAAACTGGAGTGGCGTAGCATGGAGTGGAGTGGCTTAGAGTGCAGTGGCATAAATTGGAGTGATGAACAGTGGAATACGGTACAGTGTAGTGGCATACAGAGGGGTGGCATAGAGTGGAATAGTATAGAGTGAAGTGCCGTACAGTGGAATAGTGTAGAGTGCAATGGCATAGAGCAGAGTGAATGGAATAGCATAGAGTGGAGGGGTGTAGAGTGGAGTTGCGTACACTGGAAAGTCATACATTGGAATATATACACTTGAGTGGGATAGAGTGGAGTGGCATACAGTGCAGTGACGTAGATTGGAATGGCATAGAGCAGTCTAACGTACAGTGGTATACAGTGGAGTAGCATACAGCAGAGTGGTGTACAGTGGAGTGAGGTACAGTGTGGTGGAATACAGTGGAATAAAGTAGACTGGAGTGGAGTAGAGTGAAGTGGCGTACAGTGTAGTCTTGTAGAGAGTACTGGTGCAGAGTATAGTGTTGTAGAGTGGAATACCGTAGAGTGGAGTGTTGTAAAGCAGACTGGGGTAGACCGTAGTGGCATACAATGTAGAAGAATACTTTAAAGTGTCATAGTGACATAGCGTAGAGTATAATGGCAGATAATTGAGTGTTGCAGAGTGGAGTAGAGTACAGGGAAGTGGTTTGAAAGCAATATTGAGTGTGACCTAGAGTGGCTTGGCATATAGTGGAATAGTGGATAGTAGAGTGGCATAGAATGAAGTATTGCAGATTGTAGGAGGGTAAAGTGTAGTGGTGTACAGTAGAGTGGCGTAGAATTGAGTGATATACAGTGTAATAGCTTACAGTGAATTGTCATAGAGTAGAGTAGCACACGGTAGAGTTGTGTACAATGGGAGGTCTGATATTAGAGTGGTGCAGAGTGGAATGGCATAGAGTAGAACAGCAAAGAGTGGAGTGTCGTACAGTGGAGTTTCGTACAATGTATTGCTGCTCTTGCACCTTCCTTTTGGTACCGCTGACGCAGAGAGAGTACTATCAGCTATTTTCCCTGGGGAGTGTCTGCTGACTTCATCAGGCCTCCAGAGTGTGCCTATACTGTAATGCTATTCTCCGATCTCTACTGTCTCAGTTAGACTGCTCAACCAATACCACAGCATCATCTGCTGACCACAGAGGGGATCTCTCTTTAGCTGTTGATTACACCCTGTCTCTATACCAGCTGCTAGAATTAGGGGTGGGCGGCAAACTCCGCCAAACGTTCCTTAGAGGAGTTTTTGCCAGACTCGACGCATGGACAAATCTCTGTGAACTCTGCCGGCAGAGTGGAGTGTACTGCCCACCCCTACTCGGAACCCACGAGCATCATCTGCGGCACCCTTCAAGGTTCATTGCCAGCCCCACGCTGTTTAACACTTACAACACATGACCTCAACATGATATCCTATGCAACTGACACTTAACTCATCCTCTTGCTCTCAGAAGACCCCTCCACCACTAGGGCTAACTTCCACAACTGCATGACAGGCGTCACTGACTGGATGACAACCAACTGCTCGAAGAGCAACACAGACAAGCTGGAAGTGCTAATTTTTGGGATCCACACCTACTCATTGAAAGAACTGGGACCCACACCGACTGAACCACACTGACAAACTGGGCATCATCCTGGACAGAAAACTTGCAAGAAAGTGCCTGATCAATGCAGTCTCCTTCACCTGCTTCCACACACCGAACGATTTTTAGATGGCTCACCACCAACACCAGGAAAACTGTCATCCAAGCTCTACTCACCAACCGGCTGGACTATGGCAATGCACTCTATGCCAGGATCAACACCCAGCTCCTAAAGAGACTCCAGACAGTACTGAACTCAGCTGCCAGACTCATTATCAACCTCCCCAGTAGGATTCACATGACCCCCACCTTAGGAATATCCACTGGCTCCCCACCCAGAAAATATGACTGACTCATGCCTTCAAGGCCCTCCTTAACCAAGGACTAGCTCAGATTAACCACTGACTGACCTTTTACAAATCCATCCAGCCATCAACCTCCCTCGCACTCGCACACACCTCACATCTGCCGATAAAACACCACACTGGAGGAGCTCCTTCTCTTACCTAGCTGTCAAGGCCTAGAACAACCTTTCCTTCCACCTCCGAACAGCACCCTCTCTCCCTGAATTCAGAAAGGGACTCAAGAGACCTAGCACTTTGACTGAATCTAGCACTTGGATAACCTTGCTGGTGTTTAGCCTCGCTCTACAAATCCAAATTGATTGATCTGTTTTATATTGTGTTGCAGTATAGTCCGGTAAGTTCACAATATATTGTGGTGCATGTGCATCATAAGGGGTTATGTAATTGCCTAATGGCTGAGTTTACCAAACATAAAAGGCATCCATGTCATTTTTAGCACATTGTGTCTGTATTCTGTGTTCTGTGAGTCTTTGCTTTCTGGGTTAGGTTCTTCGATCTAGGCAAGTAGTAGGTTTTATTGTTGTTCCCTACCTAATACTACTTTATTAAAATGTTAATAGGTAGAGAAAAGTTTTTATAATATTCTATATATATTTACAGCAGATTAGCGAGAACATATATTTTATTTAAAGAATGGAAGTAGTTTAGTACTTTGTAGGTCTTACCGCTATACTCGGTAGACATTTTAGTGAAAATTTAAGTGTGTTAAAAATGGAAAATAGACTGTAGTACACCATATTTGAAACATTTTCGTTTTTTTATTTATTTGTTTATTGTTAGTATTGCAGTACTCCAAAGGAAGTATCACAGTACTTCGTACATAATTTTTTTCAAACACATGGAAAATTAGAAAAAATGTCCCTACCTATTACCATTTTACTAAAGTGGTAATAGGTAGGGGAATAATATCAAACCTAATACTTACCTACATCTAAGGGCGAAACACAGAACATAGGAAAAGTACCCCTAAAAACAGAATGGCTGTCTCTAACTTTTGTAAAGGCCTTCATTAGCCAATCACATAAATACTTGTCATCGTAATGTACCGCAGCAATTCTGTGAAATACTGCAACATTAAACAAAATACTGTCACTATAACTAAGTTAAAATGCCTCATATCTTAAAAAAAAAACTTACCTGAAGTACCCAAATTATCATCTGGGCAACATAATGTCTACTCCTGCCAAATTTCATGTAAATTGGTTCAGCCTTCTTGTGCTACAACCATTACAAAAGTCTATGGAAAATGCACTGTTGGAAAAATATGTTTTGAGACCCACAAATCTTTGCACCCCCTTTACCAATAACTGCAAAACTTTGCATCTTCCACCAATGTACAAGGAAGAACAGGTCTGAAAAGTTTCATTGTAACCCTAACTATAACTACAGAGTGGCTACCAACCTGCAGCTAAGTGGCCACACCGACAGTGAAAAAGGCCTTCAGAAAACACATCCCATACCTTTTTCCTGTGATTTTTTTATCCCCCAGGAACACTTAGGAGGCTGTGCTGCATCCTGCAGATCGGTTCGAAGCGCAAAAAAATCAGTTTTATTTTTGGTCCCTGGAGTGAAGTTCTCCTGGCATCTACTATCTTCATTTTGTTACATTTCAAAGGCATGGGGACCAAGTTTTTTTCCATGTTGTGGCCAACCAATCAAATCACTCCATCCTGCTGGATGAGCCAGCTGGCCGATGGGGAAAAAAAGCACTTGCAACCAATCAGATTTAAAAATTTGAGACCTGCGGGCGTTTCACAGGATCAACTGTCAATACATCTATACATTTTTAACCTAGATTTCTAAAAAACTACCTAACAACTTACACCAAATCACAAAAAAGCAGACTTTGAGTAAAAAATCTAGCCCTCTAACAAGTTTGGTGTAATTCGATTAAGCTGTTTTGACTGCCTCACTGTAAATTTTTTCCAATGGAAAATGCATGGGGTAAAACGTGTTTTGGCACTTCCTTTTTCCCAGCCCCCACTTGATGGATAAACCCAAAATAATCCCAGAAAGAGATGAGGTGGATGACCATTTTTATTTGGAAAGGTTTGTGAAGATTCGTTAAACAGTGCAAAAGTTACAAGCAACACAAAAACACTCTTTCTATGGAAACTCTGACTCATGTATAATTACAGAAAGAGAGATTGATATAGCTATATACGCATACAATTAGAGATGGCAAGAAAACCAAAATAAAAGCACATTTCTCTGTAAGCACTGGAAAAACACCATGATATAGTTTGTCTATAGAACATAAAAGTGTAAACAGAGATATTTAAACATTTTAAAAACACTGAAAAAAAATAGAAACCAAATGAAAACAGTGGCGGATGGCTATCAGTAGCTATGGTTAGGACCACGTTTCCATAGTTCCATGGTTTGCTTATAACTTTGACCCCATTTGATGAATCTTCACAAAACATTCCCAGAAACTGTCTCATCCACCTCAGCTTATTCCTGGTAATTTTTGGATTGATCTATCAATCTGGGCCAGAGAAAAAAAGGTGCTTCCCTATTCATTTTTCCAATTTGAAATTTAGACACAACTACTCCCTAGCTGAATTAATTTAAACCAAATTTGGCAGGAAGCAAAACCTTTGTCAAAAAAGTGTATTTAAGTGTGATTTGGTGGTCTGTTCAGTAGTTTATGAGACATTAAGCCTTAACATGTATAGATATGTATTGCTATGGAGAAGATAGATTTCAAGATGAGATCTTATTGGCTACCATCAAATCAACAACAAAGTGGCAACATCTATCTTAGGACTCGGACTCAGTCTGAGTCCTTGGAAAAAAGTTAATAAAAGATATAAGGGGGCTGGGTAGGGATATTTTGCCCCCCTAGGCCTGGTGCCCCAACTTAAACATTGGGGTGGGTGGGTCCTAAAACATTTTTTTTAAAACATTTTGCTGTGAATTCACAGTGCATCCGTGAATCCACAGCAAAAATAATGCGTTTGACAAAAAACAAAACAGTGGACCAAGCCCGGGGGAAGCATATTTGTATATTTAAGAAAGGAGGCATTTGACCCCCCTCCCTGAGCCTCTAGGAGGCCCCCCTCTCATAGTCTCTTTGAGACCCGATGGACCCCATCTCCTGGGGCCAATGAAAAATTAAAGGGGAGGACACTATTTTAGAAAGTGGAGGGAGTGTGCAGCACCCCACCCTAAGCCACAAAAGGCTTCAAAGACTCCATCCAATGGGGTCTGCTCCACTGTTGTGTTCCAAGGAACCCACCCCTCAGACCTAGAATTCCTGCCTGCAAGAGTGCAGACAGGGAGAAAAAATCTATCCCCTGGGGCCAGCTCCATTATTGTGTCCTGGGGTGCCCACCACCCAGGCACAATTTACCTGCCTGCAAGAGCAATTGCAGGAAAAAAAATATGTACTCCTACTGGACAGGACAGACCTGCTCCCATCTGGTGGGACAAGGCTAAGTCCCACTGCACCCAGGATGGGCTTATGATGGGGAGTCTCCAGGGCTGCAGTACCCTGGGGCTCTTCTTACAACCCCCAATGTTGTGGGCACCTTAGAATGTAATGGGGCACCCACTTAGGCCTTGGGAGATGGGGTCCACTGGTCCTGTAAAGGCTAGGGGAGGAGAGCTGTGCACCTGCACCCCCCATGAAAAAGAATATGGTTGCAGGGGGAAGGTGTCCCCAGGCTCCGTACGGCTTGTGGAGACAGTCCGCCCCACCCACCTCTCCAACAATTTAAAAAATAAAATAATGGACAGCTCCCACCTGTACCCAGGATGGGTGCTGGCAGGGTAGCCGGCAAGACACCTGGGGCGTCCTCCGCTGTGCCAAACAAAAGATAAGGATTTGGGTGCTATGTGTTTGCATTAAATACCCAAAATAAAAAAGATGTGAATAATAAATGAGTGGCAGAAGCCACTCATTTATTATTCATTGCACCTTGAAAGAGCACCCTATAATGCCCTGCAAGGGATTTTTAAGCTTTTTTTTGGGAGCTTGGTGATATCCCTAGAAGGGGCAGGAACATCACCAAGCACTTTTGTAATGTTGTGGGAGGTTGCAGGGATTGCAGTAGCACCCCAGTTAAATTATTAAAAAAGACACAGTAACAGCCTTATTAAAAGTTTGGTGGTTCTCCTGCAGCAAGGCCACAACTGCACTTGCATGAGGACCGCAAAGGCCGTGGTGCACCCACCGGATTATGAGTTTAATCCATGTTGGGCAGGCGGTGCTGTGAAGGTCTCATGGCTGCGGCTCTGTTAGGCTCATAGGAGAGCCATAACAGCAGACTGCCGCTGTGCTGGGCCTGCAGCAGGGACAGTGGTGCAATTCCAGTGGGGCACACCATGTGGCCCCCCGCATGCACTCCCATGCTGAGAAGTGGCCGGGAAAAGTAACTCGGAATATCCTCGGAGGTCGCGCAGCATCACCACCAGCATTTTCGTGCCTTTTACCACTGCGCCACCACTGCGGGATCCTGGATCCCAGTTGACGTGGCTGTCCTGTGGCAGTTCAAATGCCATACTCGTAATATTGTGTGCGGATCCGCAGTGGTGTTGGAGGTCAGACCGCCACCAGGAGCATGGCTGTCCTAGGATCACCGTACACGTATTAAGGCCCTAAGTGTCCTAGATCATTAAATCCATGACTGCAGAGAGATTACCATATTTTTGTAAAGCACTCCTAGCTGGAGCTCTTTAGCTAGAGTACAGAGCCCCCTTGTGGTGGGTTTTATGGCTAAACTTTTGAACATTATTCAATGTTTAATCAATTTCTGATTGCATTAATGTCTACAGAGATATATTACTTCCTTTTTTTCCAGAAAATACAAGTAAAGATAAAAGCATAATATCTACTAAATGTGAGTGATTTCACACATATGCTTCATGTTCTGCATTTTCCCAAAGGTTACACCTTTTGGCACTACAGAGGATAGAAAATATGGTCTAGTTGTACCTTGCTGAATACCTTCCAGTATGATAAGCTTACAGCAAACTGTCAGATTCATTAGATGATTTAAACAGTGATGTCACAACAATTTGGAAGCAAGAGACAAACAGATGATGGGTGGAATGCAGAGCAAATCAAACATTCTCCCCAGTCAATAGATCTGAGTTAAACCATTGTTCTTTAGCTCACCATTCCACCCCGTTTGGACCCAGCCATATGCAAATCAGTCTTGACTCTGTGCCTCATGGGAACAGTCCAGCTCGAACTGCCAAGCCAGGTCCTCCCTGGACTGGAAACAAGAATCCTGGGACCGGGTTCGGGGTGTCACCCCTCATCACTCAGGCTTTTTGGAAAACACAATCCTGATGAATTCCATAGCGGCCAAAACGCGTTGACTGGAAAATGTAATGTATTGAAAAATCAATAAAAGTTGGATACTGGATGCATTCTTGAGACTCCTGATAATTGAACTTCACTTCTTGTTCATCATTGTTATATTTGTAAATATTGGAATGCGTGAATTTGGGCCAGAAACAAAAAAATATAGTGGACGCTGCAATTCTAATTGTTGTGGTGTAAATTGAATAGTTGCGGATTCTAGGCAGTGGAGCTATGAAAAGTTGAGCGTGGGAGCACTGATGATATTTAGCATGAGGGTAGTAGGGCCTACCCTGCTTTGGCTTATCTTTCATCAGTAATGTTATCAATTATGCCAGTAAACATGTCATTAGTAAGGTAATATGTGAGGTCAGGAGCAGGGTGCAAGTTATATTTAGTTCACTGAACCATAACTGAAGAATTGCAGTGGAGTTTTGCTTTATAAATGTTTTTTTTAGTGCCTATTTTAACACTTATTTATAATGTCACTTTAACCTTTAATATTTTTAGTGAATTTCTGTTATTTATTTTCAATTAAATGGAAGCTCATATTACCAAACCTAACTAGAACCCTTACAGTAAATAGCTTGGGCCTCATTTATGAGGCCGCGCGTCACTTTTATGCTGCCAGTGCGTTACTTTTTGTGACGCACCAGCAGCATAAAAAATGTGCCTTGTTGCACCATATTTACAAAGTGACGCATCTTGGTAGATGCGTCACTTTGTAAACCCCTGCGCTACATTATACCTACGCCAGGTATAATGTATGCAGGGGGGGCGTTGTAACGCAAGAAAGGGTCATAGAAGTGACGCAGTGAAATCTGTAAGATTTCATTGCGCCACTTCTAGGACACAAATGCGTCAATTTCTTGCGCCTGCCTCACAGCAGGCGTAAGACTGACGCAGGCTCTTTCACATGGGGTTTGCCCCATGTGAAAGGCCACATTGCTGGAGTTGCGTCACTTTTGTGACACACTCCAGCAATGCGTCACTTTTGCGCCATACAGATACGTCAGTAAAACTGACGTATCTGTAACTCCTTGCGCCATGATGCATCATACTGTAAATATGACGCATCATTGGTGTCGCAAGGAGGGCGCAGTGAAAAGTGACGCATCGCTGTTTTCACGCAGCGATGCGTCACTTTTCATAAATGAGACCCCTTATTTTTTTACCATATTCTGCCAACACCCTAACTGCACACCACGATTGGCCTTGTGCAGCAGGGGGTTTGCCTGAACCCATCCCCAGAGGTGGCCAAGCCACTATAGTCTGACCTCTGTGGTCTGTTAGCTGCCCCAGGCCCCCTCCTGCCCCCTGTCCTTTCATTTTCATGCACCTGCTGCCTCCCTCTTGCTCTGTGGTCAGCTTGCTGCCCCTGCAAACCTTCTCTCAACAGTTAGCGTGCTGCCCCGCACCTCTCCTACCTGCCCTATGTTCTTTGTGTGCTTGCCCCTCCCCCCTTCCTCTTTTCCACCATGGTCTGCTGTGTTCCCCCGCTCATACTGGCTTGGCCTCTGTGGTTAGCATGCTGCCCCTGATCCCCTAACACCTGCCATTTTCCATGTGTGTGCTCCGGCCCTTCATGGTCTGTTGTGCTTCCCCTATCTATGCCGGCCTACCTTCCATGCTCATCCCCCTCTTGCCTCCTCTCTGTTGTCAGCTTGCTGCTCCACCCATGCAGCCCCCTGCCCTTTTTCTCTGTGTGAGTGCCTCAACCCCATTTTGCTGCACCAGCCCATGCCAGCCTCTCCTGAGTTGTTAGCTTGCTACCCCTGTTCAGTAGCGGCTCCTGGAGAGAGTGCTGCGGGTGGTGTGGGGGAGCGGGGGAGGGGCAGGGTGGCGAGTAGTAAACTCCGGCATACAGCCGATCGGAGTTAGGTATAGAAATAAATAAATACAACAAATTATACTGTGCGCGCTGCAACGTCAAATGTGTTGCAGCGCGCGCAATTTAATTTGTTAAAGAGCTTCAGTGAATGAAATTTTCTTTTTAAAATTTTGTAAAGGTTCAAACATCAAAATTCTTACACATGCATGTTTCTAATAGCAACACGTTCATATTTCACGAAAGGGGGTAAAACTGTGTGTTGCAATCTAATTAACTCTTAACACTTACATATGCATAGTGTGATTGTAATTGCAATTGTATAATGTTTCAAATCCTGATGAGGTGCCTAGCAAAGGAGCGTAGTAGGTATGCCTTGGGTTTAGATACAGGCAATAATATGGCCCCTTTGACTGCTGTTGGGGTAGTAAATAAAGCAATTATCAGGGCCCAATGACTCCTCAGGGCTATGAGCCCTGGTGCCACTGCACCTGCTACACCCATGGTAGCTAAGCCCTTGAGGCTGTGTGTTTCACGGTGTATACCTGGCCAGACTTTTCCATGAATGGGCCTAGATAAAATTAAAATCTTAATTTCCTACTTCCATTAGGGAAAATGTTAGAAAAAAATCTAACTTAGTAAAAATGTATTTAGGCTGCTTAAAACCAATTTTATCAACACATCACATCTCCAGAGCTAGGATACACATTCTTGGCTGATAGAGTCAACAACTCTGGTTCAGAGGACAATAGCATTCTCTAAGCCCAAGAAGTGCAAATAGTTGTTGACTGATGACCAATTAGTGGGGATTAGCTATCTTGGAGTGGACATGAACAGTTGCATAGCACAGTGTTGTGAAACAAACACAGAACATCCTGCCATGTGACCAGAAAGTTTTGAAAAATCTCCACGAAGTAATATGATTATGTAACTAGATCCCACATGCTCCCAAGGATATACAAATGGAAGTGAGCACATTAAAAAAACAGTAAGTGCATTAAAGGAACAGTGCATTAAAGGAACAGGAAGAACATGCTCTATGCAACCCAGAGGGCGTATTATGCAGCAAAGGCATTGGCTTCTTGACTGACAGACTCATGAGCCATTGCACTGCCATACTGCACCACCCAGAAACAAACTCTGGTGCTCACCTCCTAGTTACTGCCATACCTCGAGGCATGGCCTGATCTAGGGCACTGATTGCTGACCTTGGGTGGGGGGGACGTATATTATGGTTTTAAAGGCACCTGCTGCTACATTCTACGGCTACAGTAATTTTCAGGCAACAATAAAAATGTCAAGATAACTGTGGTGATTAATGTTCTTCCTGGATAGAGAGAGAGATTGTTTGTCAGGTGGAAGTTTTGACTCATCATAAGGTAGTGTAGAGGGTTAATATGCCTGCTGCAAGGAACGTGACTATGCAAATCACAAAGTGCACGTAATAAAAATAGGCCCAGAGGTTATTGCTTTAGTCAGAGAGATTATATTGTTCTCCATACCAAGCACTCTTAAACTATGCTGCCTACCAGTATGGATGACATATGACTCCTACACCTTGTAGTCCTCTGTCTTATGTAACTTTTCCTGTACACTGATTTACACATGTATGAATGATTGTCTCTGTGTAATATGTATGTGATGTAAAGTGCTTTGACACCTTACACTACTGGTATGAAAGGCCTAAAAAACGAATTTACTGCAACTGAGAGAGATGTTATGGTGACTTGAGGGTTACTTTTAAAGGGTGGTAAAGAGGGAATGTGTGGTGGAGAGGGTCTTCGGGGCAGGGGAGGGTCCCACAATAAACATTGTCGCATATGGTGCCACCAGCGCTAAAGCCGGCCCTAGAGCATGAGACTCACTAGTAAGTCCCGCTCTAGAAGACACCCATCACCCTCCACCCAACATGCATTGCGCAACAGAACGGGGGACCACGCTCACATCCCAACTTCCTTCTGGTCTGGCCACTTGCAACTGAGCCCATCTCTGACAACATTAAACCATGTCTCACGAGCATGGATCTAAAAACAATGAGGGGAAGAAGTAAACCAAGAAACTAAGAGCAGTTCCAAATCAAAGGACCAACAATTGTTCCATCTTCTAGAAAATGCACAGAACTTCGAGACTCGTATCTCTGGCATACGTGTGAGTTGTATAAGTTATCCATCTCGGGGCATGGGCAAGATGTGTTTCAGGGATCAACTGGGCCTAACAATCTGAATCTTACGGTTATAAAAATTTGTTATTTACTAAGAGCCCATTTTCCGAATTTCTTTTTTTCTCGGGGTGTGGGATGGCTATACATTTAATGGATTTCATGCCCCGACCTCACTAATACCTTCAGTGCCCACCACTTTGGCGTGTTTAGACCGAGCTGTCAATTTTTCAGGGAGTATACAGACCGTGGTGGGGCTGGTAAATGGTTTATTCACTCATCTGAGCTAAGTGCGGTGCTTTTGAAGTCATTTTAATACCTGTACTCGTTGACACACATCCTTGGGGGTTCACAGCCGCATAGAATTACATAAAGTGAGTGAGTCTAGGGGCTGTTTAAATCTGTAACTCCTCCATTCTTTCAGAAAATAACTGTAGGGACCAATCCATACAGCTTGGATCGATTAGATATTCGAAGTGTAAGACTGCACTATTTTGTACAGGAAGACGACTGTTGCAATATTGTAAATACAACCTGAATAGTTTCCCCAGCATTAAATGGCCCTGAAATTGGCACAAAAAAAACCTGAAACATATAATTCCCTCTCCCACTGCAGCACTGACTCACATGTTGCTAAGAAATATCTCTCGTATTTCCATTACCCATCTGCCGAAAAGCATCACAGACAACTACATTTAATAAGACATCCATGCCGCAGCTGGGTGCTTAGCAATCTGGGTCTCTGTATTTGAGCTCAGAGGAAAAAAATAAAATTACCTATATGAGACGCAAATGTAAAATTGTTTTTGATTCTTTCTTTCACATGATTATTACATTTTAATGTTTTTCTTCGAAACAATCACAACAACATACGGTTCCCCAGTAAGTATTATAATAAAGCACTCATTTGTGAAACGTGTGGTGTTAATTTAGTTGTTTTCCAATAAAGCTATGAGTTTATTACTCGGAGTAGCATACACATGTTAATAATGTATATCACACGTCCCGGTTATTATTTCAAATTAGCACAAAAAATAGTAAATTATGTGTCATTCTTTGAAATTACAGCATTATGGTACCACACGTCTACAGGTTTAGATTATTCCTTGCATTAATAATGAACCGCACTAGGCGGAGGCCCTGTTTGTTTTTATTAGAACAATGAACCAGTCCCACAAGCACAATAGCCTTTAACGTAAAGCCATCCGTGTCCAACACAGGAAATAGATTCCTTGTGCCACCAGTGCATTATGGGCTACCACATAGCTGCAATTATTGAGATTAGTAGTCCGTGAGGCTTTGCATAATTGAATGTCACCGGTGCTTGTTACTGGGCCAATGTGTCTCGCTGCATTGTCCTACTGAGGCCTATTCACGTTCTCTTAAAGACAGATGCAAACAAGCTATAATGAATCCTCAGACCAAGTATGATGCGCCTGCCCTGGCAAATTAAAGGATTTCGGGGAGCCCCCCGCACGACGTGTTTTTTGGCCATGAAAGGAGTAAATTTGAATGTTATTACTCATTTCCTTCTAATTCAAGCCTGCATGATGCCAGGCAATGAATGCTATGTTATGTTATGTGTATTTGTAAAGTCCTCTATAACCCGTGACGGTATCTTGAACTGAAACAATACTAAATTATATGTTAGGCTCCCAGTTTTATGGTATTCACTTGTTTTAACATTTGCGTCTGTATTTATCCATACTTATTTCGTACCCATTTTATCTGTATTTATCCATATTTATGTTGTGATATGAATATAAATGAAGTTGTAAAACTGTGCATTTCCATATTTATTTAACTAATAGGACACACACTCATACTTTGATGTCTGTCGTGATTTAACTATTTAAGCTGCCAAATATTAGGTAACAATACATCCACTAAATATTAGCATTATACTACAAATGTATGTTGACATATGCCAATATTGAAAGAAATGTCATCCTGTTTTTTAATTTCCCATACTGTCCATCTGCTCAGCTATTAGGCTACAATTGATGAAAGACAGCAGGGAGAATCACTTAAAAGAAGCACTATTTTCTGTGTTTATCCACTTCTAAAAATGAATGCAGACTGTAAAAATCCGTAAAAAACTGAAAACAGGGAGCCTTAATTATATGTTAAACTTTACAAGGTTCATAACCAACAGTTGAAACATGTCTTGCCTGGACACTGGGTGGAGAGACAGATTCAGAGATGGAGGTAGAGAGGGGGTGAGAGAGGTTTAGATAGAGAAAGAGTATAGACTAAGGTCAAATAGAAAGAAAGTTAATTTTCCAGAGGGGCCTTTGAAGGTGATTGGGCAATTGGCCACTTTGTCCAAGCCATAACAATTCTCCGAAAGCCTGGCACCGGATATTTTCCTATTTATATTTAGCTGCAGCCTGTGGCTATTAGGAAAGCATGCTAGCCCTTGCTTTCCGAAAATAGCAAATACTAGGGTGAGCTAGAATATAAACATAAAGCACATTGTTAGGTCTGGCATTTGCGAAGACATTTTGATTTCACTAAAATATTATGTATAATATATATATATATATATATATATATATATATATATATATATATATATATTGTTGCAGCAAATGCGCACCTGCGCTTTTCAACAGGCACACGCAGCGCTCCTTAGCTGATTCAAAAAGACAGGCAAGGCTCTCATGCTCGTTTGGCACTAGCTTTATTTCACTAGTAGGGGAACGCCCTGAGTGGGCGTGGCTACATCGTCTTGTCACCTGATGAATCATGCCCCATGAAGAAGAGGCGGTCAGCCTCGAAACGCGTCGGGCACATGTGTACAAATAAGGAGAAAAGGTGAGCTGCGAGGCGTGAGAGGCATGCAGGCTGGACAGCTAAGGAGCGCTGCGTGTGCCTGTTGAAAAGCGCAGGTGCGCATTTGCTGCAACAAAATTTCCTCACGGCTGCCCCTGGCCGTGCAACAGAGCACCATCACCGGCTGCAGTTTCCTACTGCCACACAGCGCGGAGAGGCCGGTCCTCGCACAAAGCAAGGTTCCTGCTGCAGCGTTCCCATGGACAATAATTGCCTTGCAGTTCGCCAGCTCTCCCCCTACTCAAGGGTTTATAAACATTGGCTAATCATTTTTCAACACTTCAGGCCACCGAACTAAGGTATCTCATATGGACTCTCATTCAGGACTACAACTACCATCACTCCTGATGGTGACAAGACGATGTAGCCACGCCCACTCAGGGCGTTCCTCTACTAGTGAAATAAAGCTAGTGCCAAACGAGCATGAGAGCCTTGCCTGTCTTTTTGAATCATGCCCCATGAAGAAGAGGCGGTCGGCCTCGAAACGCGTCGGGCACATGTGTACAAATAAGGAGAAAAGGTGAGCTGCGAGGCGTGAGAGGCATGCAGGCTGGACAGCTAAGGAGCGCTGCGTGTGCCTGTTGAAAAGCGCAGGTGCGCATTTGCTGCAACAAAATTTCCTCACGGCTGCCCCTGGCCGTGCAACAGAGCACCATCACCGGCTGCAGTTTCCTACTGCCACACAGCGCGGAGAGGCCGGTCCTCGCACAAAGCAAGGTTCCTGGTGCAGCGTTCCCATGGACAATAATTGCCTTGCAGTTCGCCAGCTCTCCCCCTACTCAAGGGTTTATAAACATTGGCTAATCATTTTTCAACACTTCAGGCCACCGAACTAAGGTATCTCATATGGACTCTCATTCAGGACTACAACTACCATCACTCCTGATGGTGACAAGACGATGTAGCCACGCCCACTCAGGGCGTTCCTCTACTAGTGAAATAAAGCTAGTGCCAAACGAGCATGAGAGCCTTGCCTGTCTTTTTGAATCATGCCCCATGAAGAAGAGGCGGTCAGCCTCGAAACGCGTCGGGCACATGTGTACAAATAAGGAGAAAAGGTGAGCTGCGAGGCGTGAGAGGCATGCAGGCTGGACAGCTAAGTAGCGCTGCGTGTGCCTGTTGAAAAGCGCAGGTGCGCATTTGCTGCAACAAAATTTCCTCACGGCTGGCCCTGGCCGTGCAACAGAGCACCATCACCGGCTGCAGTTTCCTACTGCCACACAGCGCGGAGAGGCCGGTCCTCGCACAAAGCAAGGTTCCTGGTGCAGCGTTCCCATGGACAATAATTGCCTTGCAGTTCGCCAGCTCTCCCCCTACTCAAGGGTTTATAAACATTGGCTAATCATTTTTCAACACTTCAGGCCACCGAACTAAGGTATCTCATATGGACTCTCATTCAGGACTACAACTACCATCACTCCTGATGGTGACAAGACGATGTAGCCACGCCCACTCAGGGCGTTTCTCTACTAGTGAAATAAAGCTAGTGCCAAACGAGCATGAGAGCCTTGCCTGTCTTTTTGAATCATGCCCCATGAAGAAGAGGCGGTCAGCCTCGAAACGCGTCGGGCACATGTGTACAAATAAGGAGAAAAGGTGAGCTGCGAGGCGTGAGAGGCATGCAGGCTGGACAGCTAAGGAGCGCTGCGTGTGCCTGTTGAAAAGCGCAGGTGCGCATTTGCTGCAACAAAATTTCCTCACGGCTGCCCCTGGCCGTGCAACAGAGCACCATCACCGGCTGCAGTTTCCTACTGCCACACAGCGCGGAGAGGCCGGTCCTCGCACAAAGCAAGGTTCCTGGTGCAGCGTTCCCATGGACAATAATTGCCTTGCAGTTCGCCAGCTCTCCCCCTACTCAAGGGTTTATAAACATTGGCTAATCATTTTTCAACACTTCAGGCCACCGAACTAAGGTATCTCATATGGACTCTCATTCAGGACTACAACTACCATCACTCCTGATGGTGACAAGACGATGTAGCCACGCCCACTCAGGGCGTTCCTCTACTAGTGAAATAAAGCTAGTGCCAAACGAGCATGAGAGCCTTGCCTGTCTTTTTGAATCATGCCCCATGAAGAAGAGGCGGTCAGCCTCGAAACGCGTCGGGCACATGTGTACAAATAAGGAGAAAAGGTGAGCTGCGAGGCGTGAGAGGCATGCAGGCTGGACAGCTAAGGAGCGCTGCGTGTGCCTGTTGAAAAGCGCAGGTGCGCATTTGCTGCAACACAATATATATATATATATGTATAGGAACTAAGAACTTTCACCAAGCCTTCATATTCCATTGGTCTTCTGTTGTGTCATTCACTTTTTTAACCTTATCTGCTACAGCATACAGCACTGGGCAATAGATCAGCCCATTTTTGCCACTGGCTAACTTCACTGTGAGTGATAGTATTCTGTACTTTAACAAGGAGCACATCCGCACACAAAGTTGTTCTGGTCAGTTCCAGGAACTGCTATTGCAATGTGTTGCTTTTTTAAGCCAAAAAATATTTCTACTTTTAGCCAGTTTCTTTTTTGTTTAAGATTGATGCAGGCATGGCAGTTTCGCTACAGTAAAGGTTGGCACAAACCATGACAAACCAAAACTAGCATTGACAACCTCGTATGCAGCCCTTTCAACATATCACAGGCCTGCTATTCTGGCCTTTATGTGCAGTTTGTAAGCTGCCATTTCGACCTGGCAAAATAAATGGCCTGCCAACCCTGCACTTCCTTTTTAATACCGACAGGTCCCCCTAGGGTATGGTCTACACAGTCCAGAGGGCAGGGTGCAGTGTTTTTACAATGTTGGGCATTACTTATAAGTTTTACATGTCTTGCTAAGTAAAAAATTCTTACATTTGTTTATTTCTTCTGCAAGGCCAAGCTCTCCAATGGAATGTAAATGTGTAAATGTAGTTGAGCTTATATAGCGCACAGCTACCCGCAGTGGGTTTCCCGGCGCTTGCTTAGGGAACCCTTCCTGGTATTCCCCTGTGAGATAGCAGGGTATCCACAAGGTGAAAGTCAGGCATCCCGCCGCGAGGGGCCGTTGTGGAGATTAAGCAAGCTATTGCCCAGAGTCGCAGAGTGTGAACCCGTGAGTCGAGGAGGCACCGGGGCGAGAATTATCGAGTCCGTGGAATTTTTAGCCCAAGACCCGCCGAGGCGGGGAATTGAACCCTGGTCCAGGACCGATCTCAGCTTCCGGGTCTGCTGCCTCTAACCCCTGAGCCATAACATTGGGGTTGCCTTATTACATTAATAGGTGATAACTTCCAATTGGGAACGGGTGTACAGATTGAGTTTGGTGTCTAAATAATTATAATTAAAAGTAAAAAAAATTGTCACAAGTCTGAAAATGCCACATTTAGAAAGCCGTCATTTTCTAGTCCCAACCATTTGATGCTGTTACACCACCCTCCAACTGCTCCTTATATGCCGGTTGGGCTGCAGGGAATTGGACCCCAGTGTGAGACAATGTGGCCCTCTGGACCAGGAAACCACAAAATGTTCCACTCACACGGTACAAAAGAGACCCCCGAGGCCTTTCTGCATTTCCCGTGTGAATGCATACCAATGATTCACTTGATGTTCAGCACTTTTTGCACCTTTGAACTTCTGGATAAATCCTTCACTACACTTTCCTCCTGCATGCAAGTGCAACTCTGTTTCTTTTTCCCCAATTTTTGTGATATGGCTGACATTGAAAGAGAGTTCAGAATCTCGCTTGACTTGGTAGCCATCTTGAGAGATGTACTATAAATACCATGCCCAATACGGTAAGCCTCTGCTTGGTTTCAAGATCCCTTACCAAAAGGAGGTCCATGAACCCACTCCAACTTACTTGTTTGGTGAGCCTTTTGGATGCAGCTTTCGTAATCCAGCACTGGGCATTGTTCTGATATCGCCACCTGCAAGCAATAAGTAACAGAAAAAAAAGGGTGTTAACACTGCGTAAAGGTCAGTGCACTGAACCTAACCTTTGAGGTAATTTGTGGACACATGCCTCAAACAGAAAGTTTCGACTAGAGTATTTAAGGAATAAGGAGAATTATTCTGGGACTTTTAGAAGAGCGTATATTCAAACTCATGGCCTGTTTGAAGCTAGGGGACCTTGACTTAGCACCTTGAAGAATTTCTGGCAAGTGGAAGGTAGACAGAGTGATGTAATAGGACAACACGCTGTGGAACTTATGCATGGTAAATACTGCTGCTACCTAATATGTATATATGTGTTTTGTTACATCCAGTGGGATTCCTGTGAAAGCAGCAAGTAGACTCAGGCAATGCCACACAACCTACCGCAATTAGAAAACCAAAAGGCTAGCCAACCCTCCTTTCTTCCAACTACCCTATCCTAACCCCCTTTGCCCTGGGGAATGCTTGCATGCATTTCTTTTTTCAGTGAAGTGTTGAGGATTGTTCTCAGAGTGTTTGGGTGGAATGTCTTTGCTCAACAGATCCCTGGGTTTCCAGGTTAGTGGGCCTTGACAGGTTCTTGCAGCCTGACTAAACTACTGGCCACCCGGCTAGTGCCCCATATGGGGCATCTGGTACACCAAGACCAGTGCGGATTCATTCCCGGACGTAATACTTTCCTCCTGCATGCAAGTCAAACACAGATGTCAAAATTTTGACTAAACTACTGGCCACCCGGCTAGCGCCCCATATGGGGCATCTGGTACACCAAGACCAGTGCGGATTCATTCCCGGGCGTAATACGGCCATGAACCTGAGACGCTTGAATCACATCCAACACGAGGTATGGGGTAGGGAAGAACAGACGGTCTTGGTCTCCATAGATCTTGCCAAGGCGTTTGACACGGTCGACTGGGGTTACTTGCAGGAGGTCCTCTTATACAGTTCCCCTTGCGCCAGGGTGCGTTTGGGAGCCGCAAGATCAGAGGAGTGGCAGTTAGGACGGGGCATGAGACAAAGGTGCCCCCTCTCACAACTGCTCTTCGCCCTAGCGATCGAGCCATTTGCAGTCAGGATTCGAATTGAGTTGAGCCCCTGGGGCATCCAGGTGGGACCGTGTGCAATGTCCTGTCGCTTTATGTGGACAACGCCTTGTTTTACTTGAAAACCCCGAGGGAGGCGCTCCCATTGTTGCTCCACCACCTGGACCGCTTTGGCGAGGTGTCGGGCTTGCGGCTTAACCGCAGTAATTCTTTGATTTTCC
Organism: Lissotriton helveticus; assembly: GCF_964261635.1. NCBI lineage: Eukaryota > Metazoa > Chordata > Amphibia > Caudata > Salamandridae > Lissotriton > Lissotriton helveticus. Next base: position 51,608,565 of record NC_136062.1, on the reverse strand, counting down.
CAAAATCGGGTTTTGATTAGGTGCCCCTGGAGGACTTGCCGGAGCTCGGGCTGTGCTAGGAACGGGACAGTTTTCGTTATTTAGGCATCCATGTGGCCTCTACAGAGGCGAAATCACTGGCCCGCAACATAGACCGGGTGATTACATCCCTCCAGGAATCCGTGTCTTTTTGGAACAGCCTACCTCTATCTCTAATGGGGCGTTTGGCCGTCGCCAAGATGGTGATGTTGCCGAGGACTCTCTATGTTCTTTAGAACACGTTGTGCCCTCTTCCGCCTAGGATTTTTCGGACCCCAACACATCCCTGCTCTGGGCAGGACGGCGCAGCAGAGTGGCACTCCGCACCTTCGTGCGCTCCTTCGAGGAGGGGGGCTTGGAAGCCCAGCACTTCGATCTATACTACTATGCAGCGCAGTTGGTCCCAGCCACCAGATGGTTTGCAGATGCGGATGTATGGGAAATGATCATGTCCCGGTTAACCCCAGAGGGGGGGACAGACTGGTAGCCCTGCGAAGAAAGGAGGCCATGTGGATCTGTAGATTGAGAACTTTAGAATTTGGTCATAATTTTGATGACGAAATGCATCACTTTTTGACATAAATTGTCCCATGATTTTCCATATTTTTCCATACGTCTGCTATCATGTTCCCATGTATCGCCTGTATGCCTCATCCTTGGGTATTGAATCTGCCAAAGATATGTATTTCCATATCTCATGTCAAACTTCCCCTCTGGTTGCTGATCTTTTTTCTATACCAGAGAGGAGAGGTCTTGTAATATATGTCTGTTTAAGTCTGTTTAAGTCACTCCTGGATATATACTTTGTAAACACTTTGTAAATAATCCATACTGTGTATGTCGTGCCACTTGTGAAAGTTTGCCACATAGTTCAAGCACAACAGATGTTTTGTTCTTAATTATGTCTACATAATGGTGATCCTTCTTCTCTCCAAATATCCTATATCCCACTGTCTGTTCTTTCTCCTTTCTCATTATGACATAATATCAACGCATTTGTTGTACGGGTGTTTTAAGATGCAGAGGGAGTCGTGATTAGCATTTATTGACTCCTTGGTCAATGCTAACCACTTAATGGCAGGCAAGTTCCTTGCTAACATTCAACTAACTATTAGACCTTGGAAGCCTTTTTACCTTGTGGCTTTTGTTACACACTCTCTTTTTTTGTTTTCCCATTCTAAACTAAATTTATGTACCTTTTTTTCGTTTATCTTTATGCTCGGAAATCTGGCGGAGTAGCAAGAAGAGATTTTCAAAACTGTACATATCTTTTCTTTGAGGGGTCGGTTATATAAGCACAGGTAAATTGCTGACGCTTCAGGAGTTTTCTTCGGCTTTCTATTCATATTTCAATTTGGTTTATTCTCATGATAATGTTTTTTTCTATGTATATACATATAGGTGCACAACCCATGGATGGTGCACCGCCGATACTTTGTTCTACATCTTGATTACAAGTGATTTTCCCCATGTATAAACATACCTAGGTAAGCTTTACGTATGTGACAGTTCAGTTAGTTTGGTCTAGATAGCCACGCTAATGCTATTTATAGAGTATAGTACTCCCAGAATAGTGATCATGTAAAGAGATCCCAGTCACTCATTGTGTAAGACTGGAGAATAGAATTTATTACTTTTTCAATATTTCTGTTTATTTCTCTTTATTCATTAATTCTTTTTCTGTAGCCAGACTTCAAGCCCATCTGCACAAAAATCCTGGAGGATAGATCTAATATACAGATCCCCAGGCGCTGCTGTCACAACCTCGAGCCCGACTGCTCAACAATCCTGGAGGATAGAAATTATATATAAACCCCCAGGCGTCTTTACACTTTACGTGAGCTACTTTCATTTTTTTCCCCCCACCTCATATTTCCCCTTCTTTCCAACTAAATAAATACAGATATGGCCAAACTTGCTGACCGCTCACGTGGTCCTTCCCCCTCTTCTTCCCTTCTAGCCAGCCTATGTCATACTTTTGTTTAGCTTGTCTCATGTTTTCTTTCTTTTTTTCATTTTTACTTTCTTTATTTAGTTCTTGTTTGAAACTACGAAATAGACCTTCACCATCGGTCGTCCACCACATGATCACCTTCGTCGCCAGGAATTTTTCTCTCTATTCCTTGGTAGGTGTGTGTGTATCCCCTACGTCTCCGTTTCTGGTGGCGACCTTAGTGCATTTCACATGTCAATTTTTAGTAATATTTTTCTAAAATTGCTCTTTTATGATCTGATTGCATGTTTATAATGTTTTTACATGTATTTTGACTGACCATTTGTCATTTTCTATATATTCAATATTTGTGTCAATTGAATGTAATATATGTATCCCCCTTTTTTGCTAAATTTCTCCGAAACCCTCTCAAGTTTAGTCTGCACATTAGTCTTTATGGTTCGATTTAACTTACCTGGAGGTAGGCCATATATAGACTGGCTCAGAACTGTTAGCATTCAGGACCATTTCCTTTGTAACATTTTTCATGAATGTTCTTTTAATTTGTGACTATTGTGACTCGGCTGAGTTACACAATAGTGCATGATTTTAATTGTATGTTTTATATGTTGTTTTTCTAAACACAGCCCTGAAGAAGTCCCGTCTCGGGACGAAACGCGTCAGCTGTTCGTTTTCTTCTGTTGAAAAATAAAGAATCAAACAAACAAGACTTATGGACTTTACCATCTGTGTCTTATCATTATATTGTTATTTTTGCACAATTTTGATGTATGGTGCACCTGTGCTTTTTTTCGTTACATGTTAAAGTTCTGTTTAGGACTGTCATTGTGATGGCGGGTGTCTAATCGGTGTGCACATAATTCCTCTTTAAATATCAAGAAAGTGGTAAATTTACTATTGAGGTTATTTCGGATCAGGTGCATCCTTATGAAGGTTCCGCCATCTGCCATGTTTTAATGTATGGGAAATGCGTTTATTAGCAGGGAGAGCGACGGTGCGGGAGCTCCAGATGACACTAATGCGCGGGACGGGGGCTGGAGCTGCATTGCCCTACGTGGTGAGGCACACTGCGTCTGTATGGCACCGCTTCATTGAAAGAATCCTACGCTCAGCGCCATTCCACAGAGATCTCCCGATCTGGATACTGGCACCTATGGTGGAAATAGAACAACATATGTCCTTCCGTGCATGGAGAGAGGGGGGCTGTGAGGTACTAGCCGATCTGTATCCCTCGGAGAGCTTCTTGACATACGAGTAGGCGGAGGAGTCCTTTGGCCTCAGTGGGGGGCAGTACTTACATTACCAGGGATTATGTGCCATGGTGCGCTCGGTATGGCCTCAGTGTCCGTAGATACCCCTGATGACGCATACCCTACATATCATCCTGTCCTGCGGCAGGGGACTCCGGCTGATATCCTTGCTTTACGCAGCTATGAAGCGGGACTCTGCCGCGCCGGTACCGCCGACATGGGCGGCTTGGGAGGCGGACCTGGGATCATCACTGGACCAGGGACAGCGGAAACGCATAGGGGCCTTAACGCGACACGTGTCCTGTAATGCGCTTTAAGCCTATTCATTTTAACTTCCTTCACTGTACCTACCTCACTCCAAAGATGATGAGTCGCTACTCAGAAGATAGAAGGGACAACTGCCCCAAGTGTAGTGCGGAGGGGGCGGGATTCCTGCATCTGGCGTGGGAGTGCCCGATGGTTGGGGGCTTCTGGGCAGGGGTTGTGGGTCGCATAACTGCCACCACCGGCATTCGGATCAAGCTAATTCCCCTGCACTGTCTGCTGGCCTTGGTCCCTAAGCCAAGGAAGCGGAAACTTTCGTATAAATTATTGCAACTGACGTTGGTGCTGGCTAGGCGCAGGGTTGCTATCACATAGATGGGACGGAGGGCCCCAGAAATATGCACGTGGCTTAAAGATGTGAGGGAATGGACCCTCGCGGAGGAAACACACATGCAGAACACTAGGAGAGATGAGGAACTACAGGACTTGCTGGCATGGCGCACCATGTGTATGACAGTTCTAGCTATGGAGGGGCAGTCGTCACACAGCGACTCTGAGGGGACTAGTGGCAAATTGTTTTCAGCACAAGAATCAGGGGCTGAGGGGGAGGGGGAAGGGGATAATTGAGTGGACGATCGCATGGTGCACGGGGCTAAGCTCGGTATGTTTCCTCACGACGACACTTGCCATTTGCATGCGATTTCACTGTACCTCATGAACTTCTGTATTTTGAGCTGTGGACCTTGTCCGAGAAGTGCCATAATGAGTCTGTCGATCTGTATACAACATGTTTGTGATGCTTTTGGGGGGGTTCTTTGTGTTGTATATTATAAACCTGAAAATAAAGTTAAAAAAACAAAAAAGTGGGCACCAGGCATAAAGATTGGACCACAGACACCGACCCTAAGACGACCCTCAGAGGCACCCTCGTCTACAGACCCCCGGGACCACGCACACAATTCAGCGAAGACATCACAGACTTCATCAGCCCGCACGCCCTCCCCTCCACCGACTACATCGTCCTCGGGGACCTCAACTTCCACCTGGAGAACAACAAGGACTGCAACACCACCGCCCTGCTGGAAAACCTCGCCAACTTCGGACTCAAGCAACTGGTCAACACCCCCACCCACTACGCCGGCCACACGCTTGATCCCGTCTTCTCTTCCAGCAAGTACATCACCTTCAGCCACGCCACCGGACTCCACTGGACCGACCACAGCTGCGTCCACTTCAGCTTCAAAAGATCCACGACCCACCACCACCCGCAACAGGTACCTCACAGGAATTGGAGCAAGATCACCGCAGACCAGCTCACCATCTCCCTCAGCCAGAGCCCACCCGCCAACACAACGGACCCCAACGAAGCAGCCCGCAACTTCACACAGTGGCTGACCGCCTGCGCCGAGGACCTCGCGCCACTAAAGAACCCTCCCAGCAGACCCAGAAACAAGAAGGCATCCTGGTTCACCGACGACCTCAAGGACTCCAAGAAGACCTGCCGCACCCTCGAGAAAGCCTGGCTCCTCGACCGGACCACCGACAACATAACCGCCCTCAAACACGCTACCCGCAAGCACCACCAGCTCATCCGCACCACCAAGAAGAAATCCCTGAAGGAACGACTGGACAACAACGCCCACGACAGGAAAGAGCTCTTCACTATCGTCAAGGAGTTCTCCAACCCCAGCACCGGCACCAACGACATCACTCCGTCACAAGACCTCTGCGACTCCCTCGCCTCGTTCTTCCACCGCAAGATCGCCGACATCCACAACAGCTTCGGCGCCCCACCCACGCACCCAACCGTCGAACCAACGCCCCCTACCGCCACCCTTCGCACCTGGACCACGGTGACCACCGAAGACACAGCCCGCACGATGAACACCATCCACTCCGGATCACCGACCAACCCCTGCCCACACCACGTCTTCAACAAGGCCGACTCCACCATCGCACCCCAACTCCGGAACATCATCAACGCCTCCTTCAACACCGCCACCTTCCCGGAGAGCTGGAAGCACGCCGAGATCAGCGCCCTCCTGAAGAAACCTACAGCGGACCCCACCGATCTCAAAAACTTCCGCCCCATCTCGCTCCTCCCTTTTCCTGCTAAAGTCATCGAGAAGATCGTCAACAGACAGCTGACTGCCTTCCTCGAGACGAACGGATCCCTCGACCCCTCGCAGTCCGGCTTCAGAGCCAACCACAGCACCGAGACCGCCCTCATCGCAGCCACCGACGACATCCGGACCCTGCTCGACAAGGGGGAAACAGTAGCCCTCATCCTCCTGGACCTCTCCGCTGCGTTCGACACGGTCTGCCACCGCACCCTAGTCCAGCGCCTCAGCAACATCGGTATTTATTGTTTACATTTACCTACCTATATACGCTGATTTATTCTCTGCATCCCGCCCTGTTCCATTGCGGCTGGTGCCGTTTGCGTGGAGGGTGAGGCGAGCCGCCATCTTGGGTGGGGCTGGACCGGCTTTAGCGGTCTAGTTCTCCCGGGACTGAGGCTACAAAACAACTTTTGGCACAGAGCTCGTCGAGAACGCTAGGCTGGTGGCAGCTACCTGGCTCTCTTGGAACCCTGTGAAATATCTTATAAACGTGCAGTTAAGGGTAGAAATTTTTGGTGCTCTGGCGCGATTAAGGCGCCAGCGCTTCTGAAATATTTTAAGCTGATTTTAAAAACGAAATTTATTGTTTACATTTACCTACCTATATGCGCTGATTTATTCTCTGCATCCCGCCCTGTTCCATCGCGGCTGGTGCCGTTTGCGTGGAGGGTGAGGCGAGCCGCCATCTTGGGTGGGGCTGGACCGGATTTAGCGGTCTAGTTCTCCCGGGACTGAGGCTACAAAACCAATGTGCATACCGGAGTGCAGCGGACGAGCGCAGCAGGCGCGACGAATGCGCGCCGAAGTCGCGCACAAGTCAAGCCCGTCTGCGCCCGTCCGCGGCAGACCGGGGCCTGGGGCCAGAACCCCTGGTCAAATTCTCACTTACTCCTCCCTAGACTTGCTACAACTTAGACCTTCAGATAGAGCAGAGCCCGCCTTACCCGCATATGTCCTAAAGCGTGCCGCCACCTATGGCATCTTGAACCCCGAGCTCATGGCTGATATACCCACGCGCCCCAGTCCTTCTACTGTCCCTTTATCCCTGCCCGGTTCTGAGACAACTTTTAAATGTTATTACTTAAACACCAGGTCTATGGTAAAACACCATTTGGACATATTTCTTTTGCTTCAGGCTGAGCAACCTGATATTTTATTCCTCACAGAGACCTGGCTCAACGCAGACTCCTTGCCCGACGTTTTAGCAGCGGTTCCTTCCAATTACTATATCCTGCACGTGAACAGACCCGCTGATAAAAGGGGTGGGGGAGTTGCTGCGATCATTCATAATACTCATAAATTTTCTCTTTTACCGTCTCTTGATCTTATAGGATCTGATAGTATGACCTTTAGAATGGACACTAACAGCGGATCTTTACTTATGGTCCTCATTTACCGTCCTCCTCAAAGTATGCCCACATTCGCGGCATCCTTAGCAGAACATCTTGCCCCTTTAATAATTAGTCACAAGAAAATCGTGCTGCTGGGCGATTTTAATCTTTGGCTGAACTCTACCGAGTTGGACGCTCAGGCAGCTGCACTGAAGGAGACTCTTCTAGATATGAATCTTATCCAACAGATACATCTCCCTACCCATGAAAAAGGGCACAGCCTTGATCAAATTTGGTCACAAAACGTTTCACTTGCTATTAATTCCATTATCCCCTGCATTTGGTCGGACCACTTTCTGATTCATTTTTCTATTACCATCGCTAAGAGCAGAAAGCAGCCATTTCAGAAAGGAAGGAGAGTCAGAATTTGGAAGAATGTTGACATCCCTGCCTTTCTTGACACCCTAACCTCATCCCTTCCCCTATCAGATCAGGATATTGAAGGGATTGAAGAAGCCTTTTCCAGCTGGCTACTTCAGGCGGCTGATGCACACGCCCCCTGCTCTAACTTTCCCCGCTCCCGCACCTATGACGCACACAGGTGGTTTACACCTCATCTGAAAGCTTTAAAACTTCAAGTTCGTCAAAAGGAGCGGAAGTGGCGAACAGCGTATTCAGAACTGGATAAAGCCAATTATTGCAGGGCGCGAAAGGAATATCAGAAACTCATTCAGAAACACAAAATTGATTACTTTTCGCAAAAAATCCTTCATTCACGCAATAAATCTAGAGAATTGTTTAACATTGTGGAAAGTCTTAGTGGCAGTGACAGAACCTCTCCATCTGTGGCCCCCACCCAGGATCTCTGCAACTCATTAAACACTTTTTTCTTTAACAAAATTTGCACCATAAAACAAAGTATCCTCACCACTCTGTCTCCCTCCGTTATGGCCGACACCTATGACAATCCCTCAATTTTGGAATCTTTCCCCTCTATTGATGATGCCTGTTTATCTAAACTTCTTGCCAAGGTCAAATCTGGTTCCCCTGATGATATTTGTCCACCACACATTTTGAGAGAAGTGGGAACTACCATCCCCGAGGGCATGCTCCCCATGATGAATGGATCTCTCTCACAGGGTAAAGTTCCCGACAACTTTAAAAAAGCCCTCCTTATTCCCCTGTTAAAAAAAGTTGGAGCTAACCCGCTGGACCCACTTAATTATAGGCCTATATCATTGCTGCCTTACTGTGCCAAATTACTGGAGGCCCATGTCTGTGACAGTATTTCCAAATTTATGGAAGAATCAAAGTATCTTGCACCCAATCAGGCGGGCTTCCGCCCTTGTCATTCAACTGAAGCAGTTACTCTTTCAGTGCAGAATACTTTGAGGCGGAATGCCGATGAGGGGATCCACCAGGCTCTGGTGCTACTGGACCTCTCGGCTGCGTTCGACACGGTTGACTATACCATCTTGGTCAACCGTGTCGAGCAGGCAGGTCTCAGGGGCCCTGCGCTGAGCTGGGTCCGCTCATTCATCACTGGCCGCACTCAATCTGTCAGACTGGGTTCTTTCACAGCCTCCACTATTCCTACCATCTGCGGAGTACCTCAGGGCTCATCTCTGTCACCTCTGCTTTTTAATTTATATTTACGCCCCCTTTTGTATTCTCTTAGGAAAGCTAGAGTAACCATCTTCAACTATGCAGATGACTTGCAGCTCATCTTCCCTTTAAACACCAAGGACTCAGTGGAAGAGTTTCAAAACACCATGTCTCACATCCTGAGTTGGATGAGCTGCAGTCACCTGAAACTCAACCCAGGCAAGACCGAATTGGTCTTGCCTGGGCAGAGTGCACTTAGTTGGAATCCTAGCTTCTGGCCAGTCAGCATGGGAGTCCCTCCGTCTAAGTCATCCTCAGTTAAGAGCTTAGGAATTTTTATCAGTGAGGATCTCTCCCTGAAAAGGCAGGTCGGCGCAGTGGTGTCTTCCAGCTTTTTCCAGCTGAAGAAAATTAAGAAAATTGCCTGCTTTTTCTCCTTGGAGGCCCTCACACAGATCGTCATTTCCCTGGTTCTGTCCAGATTGGACTTTTCCAACAGCCTTTATCTCGGGCTCCAGGCTGGAGAGTTAAAGCGCCTCCAGCTGGTTCAGAACCAGGCAGCCAGACTCATTCTTAACCTACCTAAAAGGCAGTCTGTTAGATCAGGGCTAAAACAGCTACACTGGTTGCCTGTCGAGCAACGGGTAGCTTTTAAAACTGGGTGTATTCTATTTAAGTCTCTACATGACTCTGGTCCTCTATTTATTAGAGACCTGTTCAATAGATACAATCCTCCCCGCAATCTCCGCTCTATGCATAAATCCCTTCTGACTGTCCCTTCTTACAAGAGGAAGCGTCTCGGAGGTTGCTGCTTTGACCATCTTGCAGCCACCTTTTGGAACTCTCTCCCCCTTCATTTAAAACTGTGCGATAACATTCTCAGCTTCAGACATTCCCTTAAAACTTGGCTTTTTTCTCAGGCGTTCTGCTGAGCCGCTCTTTCTCTATTTTTAACTGACGCATTGTGTTCCTGTCTATAGCGCCATGAAGCCCCCGGGCGTACGAGCGCTTAATAAATGCATATCAATATCAATATCAATATCCAAGAGAAGGCACTGGAGTGGATCATCTCGTTCCTCGCCGGAAGAAAGCAAAGAGTCCGCCTCCCCCCGTTTCGCTCCGAGGCCACCGAAGTCATCTGCGGCGTCCCGCAAGGATCTTCACTCAGCCCCACCCTCTTCAACATCTACATGAAACCTCTCGCAGCCATCGCACGCCAGCACAACCTCAACATCATCTCTTACGCCGACGACACCCAGCTGATCCTCTCCCTCACCAGAGACCCCGACACCGCCAGAACCTGCCTACACGAAGGGATGAAAGACGTCGCCGAGTGGATGAAGGACAGCCGCCTGAAACTGAACTCGGACAAGACGGAAGTCCTCATCCTGGGATCATCGCCCTCCGCCTGGGATGACTCCTGGTGGCCCCCAGCCCTGGGCACCGCACCCAAGCCAACCGACCACGCACGCAACCTGGGCTTCATCCTGGACCCCTCCCTCTCGATGACCAGACAAGTCAACGCCGTCTCCTCATCGTGCTTCAACACCCTGCGTATGCTTCGCAAGATCTTCCGCTGGAACCCGACCGAGACCAGGAAGACTGTCACCCAGGCACTCGTCACCAGCCGACTGGACTACGGAAACGCCCTCTACGCCGGAACCACAGCCAAGCTACAGAAAAGACTCCAGCGCATCCAGAACGCCTCCGCCCGACTGATCCTGGATGTCCCCCGACACAGCCACATCTCCAGCCACCTGAGGAACCTGCACTGGCTCCCCGTTGACAAGAGGATCACGTTCCGGCTCCTCACCCACGCACACAAGTCTCTCCACGACCTGGGCCCCAAGTACCTCAACGACTGCCTGACCTTCTACACGCCCACCCACCAGCTACGGTCCACCAGCCTCGCCCTCGCAGCCGTACCACGCATCCGAAGAGCCACCGCCGGAGGAAGATCCTTCTCTTACCTGGCTGCCAAGACTTGGAACTCCCTCCCCATCCACCTTCGGCTGACCCAGGACCATCTCGCCTTCAGGAAACAACTCAAGACCTGGCTGTTCGAGCAGTAGCATACCCATCCCCCCAAGCGCCTTCAGACCCTCCCGGGTGAGTAGTGCGCTATACAAATGGCATGATTGATTGATTGAAATCCCAACTCCTTAGTACATGTCTGTACCTGTGGACTCTGCTAGGAGGAAGGACTGCTGTGCTGCTGAAAGGACTGCAAACCTACTGGACTGCTGCTCGAAAGGATTGCTGCCCAGCTTCCCTCCTCCCCTCTTGCCTGGGTGAGAAGGACTGAACCTGCAACCCTAACCCCAGAGTGACTGCAAGGGGTGGATTGCTGGTTTCCTGATCAAAAGCCTTAGGGACAGAACCGGCTTTCAACAATCTTGAACCCACCACACATTTTGTATAAATGCACTTTTCTGGCATATGCCCCTAATGTCCCTTTACGTTTTAATTGCAGCTTTTGGGAGTTGTAAAGATCCTTTGTTTGTCTCCCAGCTCTATGTGCAGACATGCCGGATATAGAAAAGCATATGGTATTTTCTCTGCCTGTAGTTTATTCTTCATCTCCATGAATTCTTTACATGAGGCCTGGACTGATGCTGTAAAATCTGGGAAAAAGGCAATATTATTTCCTTGATATTGTATAGTTTGCTTCTCTCTTGCCAGCCTTAAAATGGAGTCACGGTCTCTAGAGTTTAGTAATTTGGCCATAATGAGACACTGTGTCACGCCTGGAGGTGGTCACACTATTAGGGTTTTATTTATTTATTTAAGGATTTATATAGCACTATCTAGACCCATAGGTATCAGAGCGCTTTACAGACTGACGAGCAAGGCAATAATCATTGGTTCAAGGATACATACAATTATAAAATAAGACAAGTGAAAGTCAGCAGAAGAGCACACAATAGTACTTACAAAGAAACAATTGTAGGTACCAGAAGGATCGAATTACTGAAATGAGGTCATAACAATTAACAATTGAGGGACCATGAAGCGCTGGCTGGGCTGCATCCTGAGGTGAAGTAAAGATTACAGAAGAGCACACATTTACTGTATGCATGTGGGAAGAAAGGCCAACAGATTAACTGAGGCATGAACAGATCACAGGAGCATAATCAGGTTACATATTTTTCATGGGAATCAGTATTTGTTGAAGAGATGGCGTTTCAGGTCTCTTTTGAAGCCAGGGTAGGAGGGGTACCAGATGCTGGGAGCATTACCTGAGAAAGAGCAAGTCTGGGTGGATTTCCTTTTTAGTTTCGGAGGTGTGAGGAGAATAGCGGTTGAGCTTCTCATAGCTCTGGCACTTCCTGCTCTTGTGAGTTTGTTGTCTAAATAGTCAGGGGACTGAGAGCGAAGTGTTTTGTGTGTGATGCAGGTGGTTTTGTAGATGCATCTTCCTTCAATGGTAAGCCAGTTAAGGGACTTGAGTGCAGGCGTGATGTGTTTGTACCCTTAGAAGTCTGTTAGAAGCCAGGCTGCCATGTTGAGTACTAACCTGAGGGGGTGAAGTGAGTTTTCGGGGGCCCGGTGAGTATAGCATTCTCGTAGTCCTGTTTAGGGAGGACCAGCAATTGAATGACCCATTTGAAATCGTCAGTTGGGATGAAAGATTTGATTTTTCTGAGGTGTTTAAGTGTGTTAAGGCTACTTTGGCTGTGGTATTGTTATGATACTTCAGTGACAAATCTTTGTTCAGGGTGAAGCCTAGGGATTTAGCTGACTCAGATAGAGTGAGCGTACAGTTTAGGGCTTTGAGGTCAGCGATCCAGCCTTGGATTGGGAGGTGGTAACTTTTGGGAGAGATTAGAATGATTTCCGTTATATTGGGGTTCTGTTTAAGATAGATGGAGTAAAACCAGGATTGAATCTTACTCAGTGTGCTGTTAAGATGTAGGATGATGTAGTGCGATCTTATTTTGTAGTAGACTGAGTGCCATCCGCGTAGAGGTGATAATTGATCCCTGCTTCTTTCAGGATGATAGTAAGGGGTTCCATGAAGGGGTTGACAAGAGAGGGGGAGAGAATTGAGCCCTGGGGGACACCAAGAGAGACAGGAGTTGGATTAGAGAGGCATGATTTAATTTTGATTTGTTGAGTTCGATGTTGGCGGTAAGACGTAAACCATTTTAGGACTGTGCCATTGAAACAGGAGCGTGTCTTCAGAGATTCTAGTAGTTGAGTAAGTGAGTGGTTGACTGTATCGAAGGCCGCTGAGAGGTCCAGTAGGATGAGAAGGCAGGCATCTCCATTCTCTATGGAATGATGTATGTCATCTGCAATGTTGAGCATGGCAGTTCCTGTGCTGCAGCCTTTCCTGAAACCAGTTTGAAAGGAGGCATGTAGGTTGTATGTGTCTATGTTTCTGTTGAGTTGTTGTGAAACAAATTTCTCCATGGTTTTCAGTAGGAACTGGAGGTTAGAGATAGGTCAAAGGTTGTTGGGATCATTAGGGTCTGCCTTGGGGTTTTTAAGTATAGGTGTGATTTGCCCTAATTGAAGGGACTCTGGTACACACAAAGAGGCAAGGGAGATTTTGATGATTTTTGTCCAACACGGGGTGATGATGTGGTTTAGGTTAGGAAGTAGTTCTGCCAGGAGAGGATCTTTGGTGTGTGAGGTCTGTATTCATTTTGCAATGATATTAAAGGGGAGAGGAGTTGGCTTAACGGCTATGGCATTCGACCTTGTATCTGGGGAACTGGGTTTGAGTCTCTGTAATGATGCTGAGCATCCTATTATTTTGGGCAAATCACTTAATCTCCCCCTGCCTAACAAAAAAATGAATGTGTCCTTATGTAATGCAACTGGTGCTATGTAAAGCGCTCTGATACCCGATTCGGGTCAAGTTCATGCTATATAAAACTCTGTAAAAAAAAAGACTTCAAGCTCGGTTAAGGGTTTAAAATTTGTCCAGTTGGCGTAGTTTTTCAGTTCCGTGTTACAACGTTGACCTCCGTTCAATAGGAGTTTATTGAAAAACTCAGGTGGTCGGGTTGTCGTGGGGAGAGGGGTGTCATTAAAAGAGATTGGCTGAGGATGAAGAACAGTAACTTGAGAGAAGGATTGCTCAATTTAGCTAGGAAGCTGCAATTGTCATCACATTGTTCCTTAGAGGCCGTTATTTTGTTTGAGTTGGATGAGGTTTGTCTTTTGACAATGTTAAAGAGTTATCTGGGCCTATTCTATCCACGATCAAGTTGGATATGGAAAAAAGAGGCTTTTTCTCTGAAAATGTTCTTCTTGTAAGCTAACCTAGCAGTTCCAAGGAGAATTTGATGTGAGGAAGTGGGGGGTTTGTCTCCAAGTTCTTTCAGCTAGACTAAGCAATCTCTTGACAATCAAGACTGTTCAGCTCCAAAACTTTCTCTAAGCATTTCCTCAACATACACCTCCATCATGGCTGTGTTTGTTGACTCCTGCATTCTGGTGATGCACAGATTATTTTGGCGTGAGCACACCTCTAAATCCTAATTTTTGCCCTGTATTACAGCTAGCACCTTTTCCATATTCAAGTGTTTTGTGGATACTGATTGTAGGCCGTTTTCGGTTGCTGACCAGCGCTGATTTGCCTCCCTGAGTCTTGCGCCCTGTTCGTCTAGTTTGGTCGCCGTATTGTCTATACGTGTGTTTAGTGCATCAATTTTCCCATCAATTGAGAGCAGACTTTGCTGCATTGCTTGTAACATGTTTCCAGTGTCGTGATTCCTTGTGGAGGGATCTCCTGCTCCAAGTCAGACTGTTTGTATTGGTATGTTTTTGCGGGTTTTATCACCTTAAATGTGAGCCACAATTGTTGTTTCTCCGTTTTCCCCATTATTGCTTGTGTACGTGGCGCCCCAGTCCAGTGCTGTGTTGCACTCTGGGTATTAGTAGCGTGGTATCGTCACGCTTCAGTGTTCTGACCCTCCTGGTTCTTACGGCTGTCAGCTAGTGAACAGTAATATCATGTTTGCCCTACTGCATGTTGACTCCTCGCAGGGGTACAGATGGGTGGTCTTCAGTGTGTAATTGACCTTTAATTAAGGCGGTTGTGTCCCACTGCCTTTATTTGCTAAGTACTTTTGGTGCTCTCTTCTAGTAGGCTGGTGTTGAAGATTGTGTGCTTTAAGTCTTAGATATGCCATTTTCTGGATTTTTCTGTGTGCTTAGCGCGCCCTCTGTGGCTCTTGTGCTTTTTAAATACCTTCACGCGCTCTCTTGTTCAGCAGTGTTAAGTTTTTCACCCAGTGCCTGGTTTATTTTCTAGTTTTAGCTCTCTATTGAGTTGCACGTATCTTAAATGTATTTAATGCTTGGCGATCAAGTATAAGGTAGTGCGAGTAGTGCGTTCTCTCTGCTGCAGCCTCCAGGCTAGCTGTGTTTGGTCCTCTCAGCTGCCGCACAACACTGCTGCTGCTTTGCTTTGAGCTGGTGTCCTTCCCCACTCTTGCCCATTCACCTCTTGTTATGCCGTTTCCTGCTGTCACGTCCGTATCAGCTTTTACTATCTGCGCGGGTCTCAGCGGCCCAACAGCTCTCGCTCGAGAGGCGCTGTTTTCTGCACCCAACTCTGGTGGGTTCGGTCTTCTTCCCTCCTTTGTCATAACCTCGACACCCGGCGACCCGCTTCTTTCTTCCCGAGCATCCCGGTCCTCGTGCCTTTCTGCCACCCAACCCAGCAGCGATATCCTTACTGCAGGGGCTACGGGATGTCCTACGCTATTGTATTGCTGCAGTAGCTAGGATGGCTTCTGTCTCACCTCTTCAGTTTTTGGCATTGGTGGTAGGTCATTGCCATTTTATTTGGCAGTCTGTCTGGGCACGGCCGTCACCATGACGGTTTCCCCTGTCCTCCCTTGGGCGTAAGCGGGGCTAAACTGCTGATTCAGTCCTCAGCATGCCCTACTTTGTTTGTCAGGATGGAAGTTATTTTGAAGGATAAATTAAGGATGAATTTTCTCTGCCGGCAGAGCTGACTGACCTAAGGTGCGCCCCTCTTGCCGTGGGCTCTCTAGCACCCCCTCATCCATTTTAAGCAATAAAAGTTCAGACTTATTCTCATGTGGCGACCATGATTGGCCTTCTTGGCTTCCTATTAAAGGGGTGAATTTTCATTCATCAGATGCATTTATTCTCAGGGCGTTTGTGGGCATCAAAGTAGGGAGAATTACTGCCTCACTCTAGAGTCATCTGAGAAATCTGCAACCATTCTTCATCCCTCTAGACTGTAAAGATGGTCTTGTGCTCCGTGATCAGATGTTAGTCTGTAGTGTTGGACTGATTTGGCGTTGATCCCAACTTCAAAGCAGTCATTTATGAAGAACGTCATGCTATTATGCCATATTCCTGCAGTTTTCTCAGCACGTAAATTTTAAGGACAATGGTTAGGTACAAGGGCATGGAAGAAGATCAGTAAAATTGAGACAGCTTTGAGTCTTCATTGACTTTCTCCAGTTAAGGTGTGCATCTATAAGCATGGAGCACCTTAAGATTCCAGAAGGGGCCTATGACAGAATTTCAATATGCAATGGGAAATATAAAAAAAAATACAAATTAAAGCAATGTATGGAAATTTACAAGACTAAGTAAAACAATAGCCAAAAATATCCTCAAATATTGTTATCAAGACGACCTGACATGTAAGCAACACATAATGTGAATAATTGTTTTTCATAGGTGTGATAGGAAAATATTTTCACTGTAAATATGACATGAGTGTGAAGTGTGTGTGTAATTTGGAAACAGTAACATACCAAGATGTAGAGCATTCCAATAAAAAATAACATCTGTCTGATTGTAGAGCTCTCCATGCACCAAAAAAAGAAAAAACATCTGTCTCTTTACATTCGCAACCATAGACTTACACCTGAAATCACCCTATGGAAGCAAAAGCCTCGCTAGAAAAAAACTAAAATAATGCTCTCCACTGTCTCATTACCATCTGAGGGTTTTTACTATATAAACCAAAGAGCACAGGGGAAGAGTATAGTAGGAACAGGGCCTGCGCAAGGCATGGGCAGCGGGGGCAGCTGCACAGGGTCCCTGCTCCTGCTCACAACATAGGGGCGGCAAACTGCCTTTCAAAAATTTCAGTGTTACTTGGCACAGATAGATGCAGTGGTACAGAGCTGCGTGGCCCAAAGGATAGGTTCCCCTCCCCTGGACCTAGCAGCAATGGGCTGAAAGGGCATCAGTAATCTAATCGCTGCATCTGCATAACAGTCAATAGATGCATACTTGAAGTGCCAGTAGGTTAGAAGTGAGTGCTGCCCTTGGGTGAATGTAAAGTATGGTGCCCACAAGAAATGAAATAATCATGTCCCATCACCTAGTATGGAGGAAAGGGGGACAGGCTTCATCAAAATTCAAAGAAGCACACTGAAGTGTTTTACGTTAGTACATGGGACTATAGTACTGGATTCAAATGTATTTTATACAATTAATATTTGTTAAACATTAACTGAGAAACATTGTGGCCCCTTATGATCATGGTATTTGTGAACTCAGTGCAAGGTGGCAGGGTTTACCAATTTATGCAGTAAGAAAAAGAAAATTATGTAGCATAATGCAATTTTTGTGATCGTTTTACCTCATGATTTTGTCATTCACCCAAATACAACAATAAGCAACAGAAAGATGATCAGTTAACCTTTTGAAAAGAGCTTTCGACTGTGCAGCAACTAGTGTTGCTGCGTTTTTAGTAACATTTGATCCGTTTGAGCGAGAAACAAAAAATTTTTTGTTAAAAGCTGCAGATTATACTGCAGTTTGCTTATGCAGTAAATCCATAATTATGTGGATAAGTAAGAGGCTGCACAATTAAATTATTCTAGTGGATGTGGCAAAGAGGCAAGTCATGGTTCATGTGTACCCAATATGTGGGCTACAGTAGTATTAAACATGCACCAAAATTATAGTCTATTGCACTAAACACAAGAGATGTTGTACAGCATATACTCTGGCTGCACATATTTGAATGTGCTCTGACGTGCGATAATGAACGAAATGAAGGTTGGTGAAATAAAGAATTTGCCTAGGATCACATAATTTGGTTAAGCAGGAAAGCCGGAATGGATCCTAGATGTTCAAGTTTCTCACTGTGCGATTCGGCCACTACATGGTTATTTATTTATGACATTGAGACTTAACACCTCATCTCAACAGTCATGGTCCACATTGTATTTTTGGCAGTTTTACATAGCACAAACTTTGACCATGGACATAAGTGCTTCAAACAGACACAGGCTACAGTTATGTTTTTCCAGAATCGAGATTTGTCTGGATTAATGGGATGTTGAGCCAAGGCCTGGATTCAAGCCTGGCTCCCATTGATGCATGGTGTGCAGCTGCAGCCACTAGGCCATGTCACCCCTGTGAAAGCTTGGCTCATTGTGGGCTTGTGGTTCCAGGATGCTCTTGCGCTGAGCAAAGCCAGGTCTTTAGCTCACGTTTTCAGTGGCTTGTCCACATATAATAGCATGCAAAAGAGAGTATTGTTAGGAAGGGCAGAATCCATTCCAAAAATTTAAAAACGTTCAGATTGTGAGTCTTGAAGGGGAGAGATGGATGTACAGCTGCAATGTGGTATAAGGCTAGGGGGAGAAGCGTGGTAAAGAGCAGCAAATGGAAGGAAGATGTGGATGTAAGAAGAGCAGAACCAGCAAGATGACGCTGCATAAAAGTGACAGAATGATGTAAAGGGGGCAGAACCAGAAAAAATGTTCAGACAGGAGTAGGTGAGAGGCTGGGTGGGATGATGGGAGGAAAGGAATAGAGCATTTAGGGGAAAGTTGCATGTAGAAGAATCAAAGAGAGAAGGTAAGATGCTTGAGGATAGATAAGTGAGCAGGAGATAATGTAGGGGTGTAGGGAATATCAGAGGGGGCTGAAGCAGTAAGAGTAGGTAACAGGCTGGGAAAGAGACAAGGTGAAAAGCAGAGCATGGAGGGATGAGGCAGATGTAAGTAGGCAGAATCAGCAAAAAGTAAGAGACTGGAGAAGAGGTAAAAATGTTCTTGAACTTGTGTGTGCTGCTATGTCAATTTAGCCGTCTGCCAAAGTTAGCAATTACCTATTAATTTATTTTCCTGTTATAAAATGTTTCAAAAAGGTGTTAGTTATGAGATTAATGTGTCAACCTTCACAAAGAGTTATGATCTTGAACCATTCTCAATGTGTTTGCTGAATTTAAGCCTGCTCTCTGTGTATTCTATTACCACTCTTGACCTTTCTATTAAATCTCAATGTCAGTGGTACCCTTTCCTGCCCATATCCTGACAGAAGATCTAGAGAATAGTGCTCCTGTCCCTTTACAATATATTGGTTGCCTCCTCCTACATTCCTACCAATGTAAAAAATAAGTTGTGGTTCTTTCTCTGCTCAAAAACCTTCTGCAAACTCAAAATATCTCTGAAATTTCTGACATCTCTTTGTCACCTTTTTCTTAAACGGCCCACAATATTTTTTTGTAAAAGGTAAAAAAAGTGAAGTATTTTGGGCGACCTTTTCTTTGGGTCAGAGGCTATAGGCGAAAAATTTACAGCATCAGTAGAGGATACCAATGTTTACAATTGCAGCTTCAGAATTGACTATTTCCTTTCATTTGTTAAAGTTATTCGTTTGAGAAACTTGTCTCTCCAATGGTGGCAATAAGGAGCAGTCAAACCTTACTACCCGAGGTGATAAAGGTATTGGAAGTCAAATACAGTATGCCACTTTAATAACACCCGATAAGCACCTTATCCAGCCAGCCTAGCTATGTTTTAAAAAAAAATGGTTTAGGTCAGGCAGTAATGGAATGAGCAAACAAAAAATTTGTTCTGTGACTACTAGTCCCCCAACACCCAACAAACATCTTGCAATATCTCTGTGTGTGGAAAGTCTTGTGTAAAGTGATAAAGGACAGTAGTCAACCCTGCAAGATTTACAGGATGGGGCTGGATTCAAGTAGGAAAGACAGTGAATGTGCATTTAACTGGTGGGCCTATTGATGGGCCACTTGATGAGGTAATTTCTTTATAAGTGTGGGTAAACTGGGCTTCTTTCTTAAGCTGGTTTAGCCACTGATACACAACCCAAAAGGATGCTACAGCCTTAAGGTTGGTGTGCACAGAGTCAATCTTACCGTGCTCACATAGCCTGCCTGTTCATTGTCATATGCAGAATGACAGTGGGCCAGTCGGAGCAAGCACAGTATGATGTGCGCTTCTGCCCACAACAAATAATCTCAAACCTTGGGGAGTGACAGCGAGGCCTGGGGATATGGCTGCTTTTCAGTGCCACAGTTAGAATTGGCTGACCATGGGAGAAGGTGGGAAGAAGGGAGTGTACAGGAGATGGGGCTGTGGGGTGGAAGGCAGGTGAGAAGCGAGGGGGCATTCCATAGCGTATATCAATGCACCTGAGTTGCCAAAAACACTGAGCCTATGCGAAGAGGAAACCAGTAGGTTCAGAGAGACAGATCTTGCATTGGGGATTGGACCAAAGTGTTTGGTTAAGTGACTGGGGAGTGACTGGAGTGACTTATCGATGATGGAAATTGTATTACAAGGGTCTTGTATTCAATTATCTCTTTAACCAAGATCCAATGGATTTACCTGAGGGCAGGCACATGGGTCTGGTCCATCTGCAATTTGGCACGTGTCTTATCAGATATTAAGGATATGTGACTTAACTCTTTTAAACTGTACATCTCTGGAATTACTTTAGCATTATTTTGCAAGTGAAGCACCACCTCCCCCAACCTACCTATACTACGTTGCTAAATGTTAAGTAAACTGCACAGATTCTCCTATAGTAAGCCCTTTTGATTTAGTTCTTTAATGTATCTAGTGACTGGCTCCCAGTATAACTATGGCAGTCTTTTTTTCCCTGGCCACAAGCTGTTTTCCCTTTCAACCTTCTCTTCTGTATATCTTTGTGAGTTCAGCTCTTTTCATCTCTTAAAGATAACGTTTCTAATGAATTGCTATGTTTAGGTGCTCAGTGTGAAGGTGTGGGCCAGCCTTTGGTGCTTCTTCCTGCCAATATATTATCCACCCCACCTATATATGACATTTGTACTGTCTTCTCTTCATATGTTTTGGAATCTGTGCTTTCAATTGTTTGCTGTAGCTCTTGCAGGTCACTCAACCAATCTAGACTTTATCTGTCTATGTTGATCCCCCATGTCTGCTGAAAACCTAATGAATTATCTTAAACTTCACTAGTGTAATGGGAGGACTGTCAAGACTTAATCAAAAATATCCCTGACAGAGAGAATGTATGTTAAACTGTATGGAATGAGGGATGAGAACTATTTTTTAGGCTGGCTTGACAGCAATGTTGTTTACAAGACTTATTGTTACCATTTTTTTAACATACGTGTATAGTGGGATTTGGCTCCACTTAGAGGAGTATTTCTTTTTCTCCATATGCAGTTGCCAATTGGTGTATCATTCTGCCTTCTATGGAGTATTTGCATTTTAATGCATCAGAAACTATTTTATAACTCAAAAGTACACTGAATAAGCAGGCAATAAATGATGTATATCATGCATATATTGCATGTTGAAAAAACCCCTTTGAGGTATGGCTTTACTACGTAGTTGTCAGCAGATCACACGTGATCACCAGAAAAAGAGCTCCAAAAAACACTATTGTGAGATGAGCTTTAGTGCAGCTACCTGCATGTTGGTTAACTTGAGTACAAAATTTGATTGAGCAAGTTCTATTTTAGTCTTCTGAAGAAACAGCCTCATGTCATCGCATCACTAAGGACCACGCACCAGTGTCATTTGATTAGTAGCAACGGTTGCAACGTTAGGTTGCAGTTAGGGGGTACAGGTTGTTGTGGTGGTGGGAGATTGAGGCATTTGCAACCGGAGCACTCACATTCTGCCTTTACCTTTGCATAACTCACGGGAGAGGCAGACAGCATGGGTGCTCTGTACCCAAAGCCCACAGCCCATCTTCACTCCTCACAGTGAATGATAGATGCTTCCCCAAAAGTCTGCCGCTGGACGTCACATCTCCTTTCACCTCAGTACAAGGCTGTAGCCTCTAGGATCTCATACAGAAGGCAGAAAGAGGCATAGCCTGCTCCAGGATGCTCTGAATTAAAGTGCCTGTGTCTGGTTCTGAAGCTGAGGTTCTCAGCCTGATATGCCACTTGGGGCCCGATGTAGGTAAAATAGATTTACCGATTTTTAATTACCGAATCATACCGATTCGGTAATTAAAAATCGGTAAATCTAAGGGGTGGAGATGTAGGAACATCCAGATGTTCCTTTTACCGAATCGGTAAATATCTGTATTTACCGATTCGGTAAATACCGACCGGTAATGCCCCATTCATTCCTATGGGCTTTGAAGCCCATAGGAATGAATGGGGCATTACCGGTCGGTATTTACCGAATCGGTAAATACAGATTTTGGCAAGGGTGCAGGGGGTGTCACTTTGACACCCTCTAGCACCCCCAAAAAAGATTCGGGGGCCATGTGGCAGGCATACCTGCCCTAAGGGCAGGTCTGCCTGTCATATGGCACAGGTGTGCATGCACACATGTGCATGCACACCTGAATCGGTATTTTACCATCAAATATATTTGATGGTAAAATACCGAATCGGTAAGGGTTGTGGGACTCAGAAGAGTCCCACCTACATAGCAAAAATACCGAATAGGTATGAATACCGATTCAGTATTTTACAGATTCGGTAAATTTACTGATCGGTAAATTTACCGAATCTGTAAAATTCTGGGCCCTACATATCAAATCTTATTTACCGGTCGGTAACGGCCGAAAATACCGATTTTCGGCCGTTACCGACCGACCCACATCTGGCCCTTGATACCTTTCCTGCTTGAGGCAACCCATATTGTGTCAGAAAACCTGAGAGCATGAGGGGCAAACACTGCAGCTGGTTGGAACCCAGGGTTGTCTGCCCAGAGTCATTCATAGAACTGCGAGGCTGCTCTTTGTTCCTAATAGGGGTGTCTGGATTGGTTGGGCGGTGCAGGGCTGTGACTCAAACAAATAGCCCCCTTGGCCCCAGCATTAGTTTGGCCTCTTTTATTATGGGAGGTAGATAACTGAAAATAGGAAAGCCCGCACCCTTCACACCCTTACTCTTTTCTCTAAAGATCATCTCTCTAGCCATTCTAAGGAGCAGCTTGCCTTCAATGCCTGCCCAACTCTTTGATGGATACATCCATCCAAACCATGCATAAATAAACATACAGCACACATCATGAAATCCAACGTAACTAGAACCACCAGCAGTGCTAGATGGACTCATTGATAACTGGATGCATCAGGGACTATTATGTTTGCTTAGGTTTACTTTGGCATCGGCCTCATCCTGTGCTTTTACATTAACCTATGATGGGTATATTGGGACTGGATTATCCTTTGCAAGGCATATATATGTGGTTCCCTTCCCCAAGTGTCCAACTGCATGTATCAGGTATCCTGGTTTGTGATTTTGACCCTAGTCCCACACTAATCTAGAGTGTGTGAAGTAGCCTAGGCCTGTTCACTGACATGCATGAGGTCCTGGAATAGCCCTGTGACCTTAAGGGGCACACCAAGCATGCCCCCAAAGTACAGATAGCGGACTACTGTCCAGGACACTGGCTTACTACATACAGCAATAGTGGCAGTAATCAGTGCTTTTTATCTGTGTCACTTGAGTACGGATTTATGGGTCAATTTGGGTAAAGATCCGCTTTGTGTGCTCACCCAGATCCTAGTGCTAACATCCCAAGTGTTTGATTTACATGTTTGTGTGTGGTACATCCATAGTGAGCGTGAGTGAGTGGGAGAGAGTTCTGGAGGCTTGCGTGATCTATTTTGGATGAGTTTGATCTGGCCTTTTGCACAAGATGGAGGTGAGGTTGTTTTCCCATACAGAGCAAATGTATTGCTGACACTCCTGAAGATAGAGGGAGGAGACCTTGGCACTGAACTAAGGGGAGAGGAGACAAAGCTCCTAGAAACTTGATTAGTCTTTTGCTGAGCAAGGTGCTGCTGATCAGTATTCCTGAAGCTCTGCCTCTTGTTAGATGGTGGTAGATATAGCCAATAGCAACTTCTCGACTCCCCCCAGCTCCTAGTGAGGGGCCAGATAAGGGTATTTAAATTAAACCGGGCGAGGGTGTTAAGAAAAGACCTGTACGCTTTGATCCTCATTGCAAAGCTGTACGCCACGGGCAGTTGCTCATGCTAGATGCGTGAGCATTGGTAGGGGCTGTCCATTTCTCCCGTTCGGAGCGCACAGGAGCGCTAGAGAGTGCTACGAAGCGTACACCCTGCCCCAAACTTGCTAAAAGGAGCAGAAACGCAGGGAAAAGTATTTTTAATGGACTACAACCTTTTGATAATTGACACGCTGGGAATCTGAGGCGCTACGGCACTTTGATCTTAAAATGGCGGCTGCAACTGAGGACGAGAGAAGTCCGTCTGTTCAACAGCAAGTGAAATTAACCGAGCGACTTGGGTAAGCACGAAATCAGCTGATTTGGTGTGACTGTAAGAGCGGCTGAGCGCAGCGGTTTGAAGCGGAGACCAGACCCAGCTGTTGTCTCAATCAACTAACTGTGCCTGACCCCGTCATCGCCGCCAAGTAAGACCGAGCTGAGCATTGTTTCCTTGGCGTCGGATCGGCGCTGAAGTCCCGGTGAACTTGTTGGGCACAGCGCATGAGTGATAAAGTCCTCGCTGCCAATCTACTGCTTTGGCCAAGTTTAGCCAAATGGTTGTCGGAAACAGATTTAAATACATTGCAATGGTGTCTGCTGCTTGAACTTGTCATGGTTGTCATGGTACTTGTCATGGTTAACTCCCCATTGCAGTCCAAATTCAGTGGGAAGCCCTGCCCCAGCGCCTCGGCACTCTCCAAGATGGCACTCGCCCCCCCGCGGGGTATGGGAGCCCCGGACTACTAGTGAGAGCTGCGCAGCAAGTAGTGCCAGCTACACCGTTTAGGCCTTTTACAGCTGCATAGCAAGTAGTGCCAGCTGCTTCGCTTAGGCCTTTTCACAGCTGCGCAGCAAGTAGTGCCAGCTGTACCGTTTAGGCCTTTTACAGCTGCGCAGCAAGTAGTGCCAGCTGCATCGTTTAGGCCGTTAACAGATGTGCAGCAAGTTGAGCTGTTTCCAGCTGCATTGTTTAGACCTTTTTCAGCTGCGCAGCTATTAGTGCCAGCTGCACCTTTTAAGTTACTTTTCCGTGGGGACAGGTCTGATTAAGTTGGAGTACTGCTGCAGGGACAGCACCATTGACACTATGGTTTCAGGGCATTTGAGTCCCCTTTTGAGATTGCCAGTTGGCCAGGGAGTCTGCAAGGTTTGTAGGGCGCCAGGCCTGTACATATATGTTAGTGCTAGAAATTGCTTTTCATGTAGTATGTTTTCCGCACCCTGTTCTGAGCACCTCTACAGGTGGTCTTAAGATGATGAGGCTGTTGTGCATACTTAGGCTTTGCTTGTCCCGGACGGCACATTTGCTCTGATATCCTCACTTTAACGTCTGGATTATGTGCCCCCTTTATGCCCTTTTATTTCTCTTGTCCACCGCTTTCCCAGTATCACCTTCCCCTTATCCCCCCCACCTCCTCCGCCACATTTTACCATCATGGCCACCACTCGAGTTAAGGTTGGAACTAATTGCTATAAAATCATTTATCCTCCCAGCCTGACTAAAGCTGCAACAAAACGATTGAAGCATAACACTATTGAACGGTTCCCGGATTCCCTTTTTGTTGATCAATTTCACAATAGTCGTTTTGGGAGGCTCAAAAATGATTTCATTTTCTTCACTCAAGACACCCCCTCTTGGTCCACCAGCTTATACAATTCCCTTAACGTCACCTCCTCCTCCTCTATCCCTCATGGGAAACAGCTAAAAATCTCCCCCTCTGCGCGTTTCAACGGTTACTTCACTATCTCACTCTATAACAACGGTACTGTCATGATCCAAGGCAATGACACCTGTCTCTCGCTCTTTGACCACCTCTTCCTCTCCCTACTCCCCTCCTCTGCGAACGGGTTTTCCCCCGGCTCTCCTTCTAGCTCCACCCATTACTCCCTCTCTCCTCCCCTGACCCCCCTACACTCCAATTGGCTACACTCTCAAGAATCACAGGTCGGCCCTCTTCCCGCCCCCTCCCCTGTGACCTCCTCTCCTATCCCTCCCCCCTCACAATATGCTCCCTCCCACATCACTTCAGCCTCACCGCTAGCTAATGCGCTCCTCGTCCAATCTGCATCATCCCGATACTCCAATCTCTTCTCCTTCCCCATTTTCCTTCCAGTCACCCCCCTTTTTAGTCCACCTCTCCTCCAACCTTCTCCTCCAGTGAACTTTCTCTACCCTCCCCTTATCCCTTCTTCCATACCTCCTGTCCACCTCCCCCTCCCCTCGTTATTCACCCGATTTCTCCACAATCCCACTGCATCTCTCTCCTCCCTCCCACTCCTCCAGCAATGCTATGCTACTCCCTTCCCCCCCCTGGTAACCCTATCCATTTCCCTCCCTCGGGTCCAACAGTACCACTTCCTTTCCCCAACTTACCTTTCCCCAACTTACCTTTCTCTTAACCCCCCCCCCATTCTGCCAGATGCCAGTTCCCTCACAGCCTCCTCTCCTACCTGACATGCCCTCCACAACCACCTCACCTCTTTTCCTCCCAAACCTCCTTCATTCCCGTGACTCCACACAGTCCTCCCCTCTCCTTCTTCCCTACCGCTGTGTTCCGCACCCTTCTCCCCCTAAAGTTATCCCTAATTCCTCTCCTTCTTGCAACACCAACAAAGGCGACTCCCCCTTATCCTCCGATTCATTAACTCCCGCTCTCAACCTCCACCTTTCCCCACTTTTGAACCCTACACCCCAACTCACCTCCTGTCCCCCACCTCTCCCTGCCTTCCACCACCAATTCCACCCCTCCCTGTTTGCATCGATCCACCCAACCTTCCGTGCTCTGCATTACTCTCGCTGGAAAAAAAGCTAGGTTCCCTTATCACCTCCATCTCCCAGCTTACAGCTGCAATTTCACTTCTAAGCTCTAAGATTTCCACCCTTCCTTGCACCCCCTCTCCTTCCCAACGTCCCACAAGATGCACCTCGCCCCCTCACTTCAATTTAGCCAAGCTCAATCAGTCGTCTGCAAACTTTGTTAACTCGCACAAGCCTTTGAACGCCGCCCTTCCTCAACCTGCATACCCTAGCAACCCTACTATCTACACTATTCCAACCATCTCCTCTGTCAGAACCAAGCATCCACCTAAACCCTCCCGAGCACCCCCACATAAGCACAACATCCCGTTCACCCTTCAGAGCCCAAGTGCCCCCGTCACCAAAACAGTCCTGACAGAGCTGCGCTGTCTGCTCCACAACTGCAGATCTGCAGTAAAACACAAACTTGAAATCTCAGATACCATCACCCACCACAATATTGACATGCTCTTCCTCACAGAGACCCGGTTCAAAGATACCTCGCATTCTATGTTTGATCTCCTATTACCTACAGTCTATTCTATACTTAGGAATGACAGAACTGAAAGCACGGGGGGAGGTGTTGCAGTCACCTATCAGCTCCTTCCACACCTTTGAATGCCTTTCTCTTGAGTTACAAGTGCACCACCGTTCACCCCTTAGATTCCATGTCATTTACCGCCCGCCTCATAGTGGCCGTTCGTATTTGGAGGAACTCACTGACTTCATCAGTGACCAATACTCGCAAAGTAACAATCAGACCCTCGTGGGTGACTTCAATCTCCACTGGGGCTCTCGGCAAGACGCTTCCGCAAACTCCCTGGCCACCTTCCTCTCTGTAAACGATCTCATCCAACACTGCTCAGAATCAACACACTCTAAGGGCTCAATCTTGAACCTTGTTATTTCTAAAGCAGGCATGCTTTCCATCACTACCCCTATTCATGTAGACTGGTCTGACCACCTCTTCATCCCATTCTCTTTTCAACTATCACACTCGATAACACTTGGCCAACCCAAGAGGGCTATCTCCTGGTTCCGTGATGTTAAAAATATTGATGTCGGTCCCCTCTGTGAATCAGCTTTGTTATCACTTCCAAGGCTAGACCCGAACCTAGATGTTGACGATCTCACCTCCCAATGCCTCACAGTTCTTGCAGATGAAATCGATAACGTCGCTCCACTCAAAAGCAAAAGGTTAAGGCCCACCCCCTCAGCACCTTGGTTCAACAAATCCCTCTATGAAGAAAGGAAGCAGCTAAGATTCCTAGAGAAACAATGGAGGCAAGTGCCCTCCACCGATAACTTGTCCACGCTTCGCTACGCAAGATCCAAGTACCACAAACACATCTTCCTTGGGAAAGCGGCGCACTTCAAAACCCTCCTTGACTCAGCCAAAAATAGACCCAAAAAACTATTCGATCTCATCAAGATTCCTGATTGCTCTCCCCCATCCGCCTAGTTTAGGGATTCTGCAAAGAGAGCAGCGGATTTCGCTATATTCTTTGACAAAAAAGTGAAATCACGTGTGGATCAGGTCGCTCATCCTACCCCTCCAGAGGAGTCCAAATCCTTAGCCATTTGGCAAAACTTTGACCCCATATCTGAAGATGCCCTTCTCAAGTGCATCCACGAAACAAAGCCCTCCAACCATCATATGGACCCCATCCCCATTGCCATTGACTTTTATACCCTTTCCCTCTCCTACTGGACCACTCTGGTCAACCTCTCCCTCTATCAAGGCTCCCTTCCTGTCTCCTTCAAAACTGGGCAGGTCACCCCGCTTCTTAAAAAACCAACTGCTGATGCGTCTGACCTCAACAACTTCCGCCCCATCACATACTTACCCTTTCTTGCGAAGATTACAAAAAGATGTGTAGCGAAACAACTCTCTCGTCATATCGAGGACAATGATCTTCTTGACAATTTCCAGTCTGGCTTCATTCAAAACTGCAGCACTGAAACAGCCCTACTGCAAGTGGTTGATGACGCGCTGAGGATCCTCGACTCGGGGGGGGGGTCCTGTCTTCTAATTCTCCTTGACCTTTCTGCAGCCTTTGATACTGTCAATCACAACACCCTCCTCAACATTCTTAAACAGAGAATGGGCATGGAGGGCACTGTGCTTAAATGGTTTGCCTCCTTCCTCTCTGATAGATCCCAAATGATCAAAATAGCGAACAGTCTTTCATCTCCTGTGGCGGTAGGTCAAGGTGTTCCTCAAGGCTCTATACTTGCACCCACATTGTTCAATCTCTATTTAGAACCACTAGGAAATCTCCTAAGTAAATGCGGGATCCACTATCATCTCTATGCTGACGACACTCAAATATACCTCAAGGTTGCCTCCACTCACGATCTCTCTATCCTAAGCTCTACTCTCGCCTCCATTCATAACTGGATGTTTACTCATCAACTGATTCTGAATCCCTCCAAAACCGAATTCCTCCTCTTCTCCTCTTCAATCTCTCCTCCCCCGGTGCAATCATGGATGGATCAGTTGAATCTACTTAACACTAAACCCATCATTGCCGACAGCGCAAAATCCCTGGGTGTCATTCTCGACAAAAAACTCAATCTAACCCACTACATCAATTCCATTGCAAAGTCTGCTCGATACCATCTGCGCCTTCTTTGGGGAATCCGTCGCTTCTTCCCGGAACAGGACCTTATAACCCTAGTGCAATCGCTGGTCCTCTCCAGACTTGACTACTGCAATTCTCTTCTTACTGGCCTCCCCAAATCCCACCTGTCCCCCCTTAAATCTGTTCTCCATTCAGCAGCTCGCTTCATTTATGGGGCCAAAAGAAGCGACCACATCACACCGATGTTATCCACCCTCCGCTGGCTTCCAATCGAGGCTAGAGCTATCTACAAGACTGCTTGTATCACCCACAAAGCCTTGCACTCCTCCTCTCCTCGCTACCTGGTGAACAAACTAAAACTCTCTGGAGGCTCTAGACCATCACGTAATGTGGAAAATCTTCTGCTTGAACCTTCCACTTTCAAGAAGGAAAGAACGATGGCACAATCCTTTTCAGGCAATGCGGTGAGAATCTGGAACTCACTTCCGCCGCAGCTCCGGACCACCACCTCCTCCTAGGCCTTCAAAACTAACCTCAAAGTTCTCCTCCTTCAAAGACACTTCCAAATGTAATCCATGCCCTCTCTATTATCTGAAGGAAGCCCTTCTATTATAGAAAAATCTACTTTACATGACTATGGAAGTGTCTTCCCAGTGTGTTCTTGTGGTCTGAGAGTCTGTCATTTAGTGCAGTATTATCTTTCTACCTGTGTTTGGTACTCGTGTGTAACATGCACCAGTCACTTTCTCTTGTAACACACTGTTATCTACCTCTTACATTTGTTTATTTTCGATACCTGCACAAGTGCCACCATTGTCTACGTAACGTTTGTTCTTGTGCTTGAGTGCCCTCCATATATTGCAGCATTATACCTCTATGTTTACTTTGTACGCTTTTGTAACCTGCACACGTCACTTTTTCCTCCTGTAATGCACCGTTTCCTACCTCTTTTATTTTGTTGGCTCACGATTGTCATTTTTGCTTCATTTAATGTAACGTTTGCTTTTGTATTTTGTTCACTTGTAATGTTCTCATGTATCAGCTCTGTTCCTATTGTGAAGCGCTCTGACACCTTCGGGTATAGTCCGCGCTATATAAAAACGCACAAAAAAATAAATAAATAAATAGATGCCGGGTGGGACTGTAGTCTCCTTTGTGAAAGGTGAAGAGGACCCCCAAGGTGAGACCCAGCCTTTTGCTTTATCCTTAAAAAAATGTCAGCTTGATGCTGACAGCCAAGTGCAGAAGGCTTTTTGGCCTCAGTTTTGGGGCATCCAGGCTAGAGACTATCCAGCAGCAAGAGGCGTCACTCTACATTAAGGCTATGTTAAGGGAGCATCCTGGAAAGGACACTTGAAAGGAGAACCACCTGAACAAGTTCTGAAAGTGCATACAGTGTATACACATTTCCCGTCTGCTTTTGGTGGGGTTGCAGCTTGCGCCTGCCAGACCACTCACAACAGATCCAGCACATCTCTGACTGCCAAAACAGCAAAAGCTTCCAGAGACGTGACTGCGAGAAGCGCACAAAGAAATGCCTTCTTGTGCTCAGCCCAGAAGAGGAGAATTGTGCGCCACATGGAAGTGCCAACCAGGTGCAGACTTAAAAAATCACTGTAGGAGAAACGGTGCTCTGAGATACTTGTTGGATGGGAACCAGAGAATTAAGGGACTGAGCACATTAAACAGAGTACAGGAGTAATCAGCAGCTGAGCTTAATCACAATAGATATTGATTTTGGGGAGGGAACTGCCAGGACCATAAGGGGGGACCATGGCCATTAATTGGTAGAGGTGCAGACCTACTTCAGAGCCAGAACACTAAATTGTATTGTGTGCGTTCCTGTGCATCCAGTATTTAGTTCTAGTGTGCACTACATTACTTTTCTTCTTGAAAGTCAAGCACTTGGTTGGACAATCAGTAATTACGCTGTTGTGTGTTTGTTGTGCACTGAGCTTAAGCTCAGCCCCTAAGAAGCCTGTGACTGCTTGTCATCACTGGTTGTATTTGGCCTAGTTTACAAAGCCAAGGTAGAACCGAACTTGGGGCTTCAGATGCAAACAACCTCAACGCAAGGCCCAGTAGCCCCCGATTGCCCAGGCTGCTTGTGCCTCTTATGCTCTGGTTTACTAGTGCTTTTCATGTATTTCCTGCAGGGATGTACTTAGCTTGCAGTTTGGTTAGGATTCAAGGCACTCAGTTCTGTGCAACTCGTGCATTAACCCACTAAGAGGTTTTATCGCACTCACTGAATGAGTCTAACAAGAGTCTGAGTAAGAAGAGTCTTCTATGCTTAACAGAATGGCCTAGTTTTTCGTTCGTTATAGCGCTTAATGTTGTGGTACAAGGAATCTAAATGCACAGTTTAGGTAAACAGAGGCACAGAAGGATAGAAAGTGGTTTGGGGTTATAGCATTTTAGGCAAGCGATGGCTATGGTTTGAACTCGTGTCTCCTGGTAGTTTATTAGGGGCTGACAACAACGAACACCCTGTTTTGTGCGCCAAGACAGAAATTAGCACCGTCGTGTTTCTCAATGTGCTGTTACAATTGTCTCCTCATTTATAAACAACGTTCTATACTAAGTACGAGAACGGAGACCCCGAATAAAACAATATTTGATCACCATGGGAAGAAGGGTTACGAAGCGACTTTATGCACTTCCTCTGCTAGCAGTTTTAGAACAAGACTTCTTGTCTTTATGCAGCCTAAAAACCAGCAGGACATTATGCAAATGATTTGCTCTGCTGGAACCCTTGCTACTTCAGTGATTTTTTCCAGAAACCACAGCCATTTAACTCGTAGCATTTATTCATCATGACACCACACTAATAGGGAGACAGTATTTCTTTCTGGAAAAGCTTCAAACACTTAATTGAATTGCAAAGCTTATATGCTTAAACAATTTTTCGAAAATGGCCCAAATTTGGGAAAATTACACTATGGTCCTCTGTATTAATTTATGCAAGTTTATATTTTTCCTTCGTGTTCATCAAACAGTCTATTAGCTCGGGAGCTGGACGGGATATATAATGGAACCAGGCATGCATTAACAACGCTGTCGCAACCACGCATTAGTCTTTACAACGCATTTGACCATGCATATACTTTTGCCACGCATGCATTTACAATGCAAATGTAGGTATTTCGCAGGTAAGTATAAAGCCCAAAGAGGGGTAGCGACCCTTGACCCTTAACCCTGAGTACAGGTAGGTCGCCCCCCCTCTGCTGCCTCACGGTCCTTCTGTGGCGCTGCCTTTGCCGCTCTGCTGCCTGCTTCTGCCGCTTCCTGCCCTCGTGCCACCGGTACACTTGTACTGCATTGTGCGTCTCTTTCTGCTGTATTAACGTAATATTGTGCCTCTTTCTTCTGTATTTGTGCCTTAGTTCCTCCACTGTTGTTGCCCTTCTTTGTACCCCTGCCTCCCGTTTTTTTGCCTTCTGTATCCCCCTCCCGCTCCCCTCCCTCGCACTCTCCCGCCGCTGCGTCCCTGCCGCCCCACCCCCCCTGCGAGCCCATTCGCCGCCCCGCTCCCGCCTCCCAGCTGCTCCTCCCTCCCACTGCCCTTCTTATGGAGGCCACGAAGCGTCCGCGCAGCGGCCGCGCACAGCAGGCTCGCCGAAGGCACGCCAAAGACAAGTCCGTCTGCGCGCGCCCAGCACCAGAACCCCTGGCCCCCACAGGAACCAGAAGCCCTGTCTGAGATAAGACACCGCCGCCCTCCACGCACTCAACACCGCCGAATACCCGCCTGTCATCAAGCCACCCCGAAACGCACCCATGGACCCTTCACCTGCCAAGCCTGCAAATTCACCTGCCTCCGAACCTGCACCCCGCTCCCCAGACCAGTCACCAACAACAACCACCTCAAGTGCATCCTGCTCAACACCCGCTCCGTCCACAAGCACGCCGTCGAACTCTGGGACCTCCTTGACACAACAGCGCCGGACATCGCCTTCCCCACGGAAACCTGGATGAACGCCTCCTCGGCCCCCGACATCGCCTTAGCCATCCCGGACGGCTACAAGATCACCCAGAGGGACCGCATCAACCAAACCGGAGGGGGCATCGCCATCGTCTACAGGAACACCATCCGCATCACGACCAACTCCGAGGACACCTTCACCGCCGCCGAACACCTTCACTTCCAGATACACACCGACCCCAAAACCACCTTCCGAGGTACCCTTATCTACAGACCCCCGGGGCCACGCACACAATTCTGCAAAGCCATCGCAGACTTCATCAGTCGGCATGCCCTCGCCTCCTCAGACTACCTCCTCCTAGGGGACCTGAACTTCCACCTGGAGAACAACAATGACAGCAACTCCACCACCCTGCTAGACAACCTCGCCAACCTCGGACGCAAGCAACTGGTAGACACCCCCACCCACTACACCGGCCGCACGCTTGACCCCGTCTTCTCCTCCAGCAACCTCGTCACCTACAGCCACTCTACCGGACTACATTGGACCAATCACAGCTGCATCCATTTCAACTAGAGAAGGACCACGACTCACCATCATGCGCAACAGGCTCCCCGAAGATGCTGGAGCAAGATCACCACCGACTAGCTTACCACTTCCCTCAGCCAAAACCCCCCTACCTATACTATGGACACCAACGACGCAGCCCGCAACCTCGCACAGTGGATCACCAACTGCGCCAATGACCTGGCACCACTGAAGAACCCTCGAAGCAAACCTGGCAGCAGGAAAGCCCCATGGTTCACCGACGACCTCAAAGACTCAAAGAAATCCTGCCGTACCCTCGAGAAAGCCTGGCGCCACGAACAGACGGCAGATAACCTGTCTGCCCTCAAGAACGCCACCCAAAAACATCACCAGCTGATCCGCGCTACCAAAAGGACATCGTTCAGAGAACGACTGGACAACAACACCCACAACAACAAGGAACTCTTCAGCATCGTTAAAGAGCCCTCCAACCCCAGCGCCAGCAGCAACGACATCATGCCTTCGCAAGACCTCTGCAACTCACTCGCCACGTTCTTCCACCGCAAGATCGTCGATATACACAACAGCTTCTACACCCAGCCCACGCACCCCACCACCGCACCAACGCCCCCCACCACCACCCTCTGCACCTGGACCCCCGTCAGCACTGAAGACACCACCCACGTGATAAACACCATCCACTCTGGCTCCCCAGATGACCCCTGCCCCCACCATATATTCAACAAAGCCGACTCCATCATCGCACCCCCAACTCCGGAACATCATCAACAACTCTTTTGCATCCGCTACCTTTCCGGAGAGCTGGAAGCACGCAGAGATCAGCACCCTCCTGAAGAAACCCACCGCGGACCCCACAGACCTCACGAACCTCCGGCCCATCTCGCTCCTCCCCTTCCCCGCTAAAGTCATCGAAAAGACCGTCAACAAGCAACTGACCGCCTTCCTCGACACGAACGACTCCCTCGACCCATCGCAGTCGGGCTTCCGAGCAAACCACAGCACCGAGACCGCCCTCATCGCAGCCACCGATGACATCAGGACCCTTCTCGACAACGGGGAAACCGCCGCCCTCATCCCCCTCGACCTATCGACCGCATTCGATACTGTCTGCCACCGCACCCTAACAACCCACCTCCACCACGCCGGGATCCAAGGAAAGGCCCTGGAATGGATCACCTCCTTCCTCTCCGACAGAACCCAGAGAGTCCGTCTCCCGCCCTTCCGCGCCGTGGCCACCAAGATCATCTGCGGCGTACCCCAAGGTTCCTCGCTCAGCCCCACCCTCTTCAATGTCTACATGAGCCCCCTCGCAGCCATCGCTCGCAACCACAACCTCTACATCATCTCCTACGCTGACGACACCCAGCTGATCCTCTCCCTCACCAAAGACCCCGCCACCGCCAAAACCAGCCTCCAGGAAGGAATGAAAGATGTCGCGGAATGGATGAAGCTCAGCCGTCTGAAACTGAACTCAGACAAGACGGAGGTCCTGATCCTCGGACCAACCCCCTCCGCCTGGGACGACCCCTGGTGGCCCCCTGCCCTGGGCTCCGCCCCCAAGCCAACGCACCACACATGCAACCTGGGCTTCATCCTTGACTCCTCCCTCACGATGACCAAGCAAGTCAACGCAGTCTCATCCTCATGCTTCAACACCCTCCACATGCTCCGAAAGATCTTCCGGTGGATCCCCACCGAAACCAGAAAGGCGGTCACCCAGGCCCTCGTCACCAGCCGGCTGGACTACTGGAACGCTCTCTATGCTGGAACCACAGCCAAACTACAGAAAAGACTTCAGCGCATACAGA
Source organism: Lissotriton helveticus (assembly GCF_964261635.1). Classification (NCBI taxonomy): domain Eukaryota; kingdom Metazoa; phylum Chordata; class Amphibia; order Caudata; family Salamandridae; genus Lissotriton; species Lissotriton helveticus. The sequence continues at coordinate 51,573,176 of NC_136062.1, read as the reverse complement.
ACGCATCAGCACGACTCATCCTGGACATCCCCCGTCACTCCCACATCTCCGCCCACCTGAGAGACCTGCACTGGCTCCCCGTCAGCAAAAGGATCAGTTTCAGGCTCCTCACCCACGCACACAAAGCTCTCCACGAAAGGGGCCCCAAATACCTCAACAACCGCCTTACATTCTACTCGCCATCCCACCAGCTCCGCTCCGCCAGCCTCGCCCTCGCCAGCATCCCACGGATTCGCAGAACCACCACCGGAGGAAGATCCTTCTCCTACCTGGCCGCCAAGACGTGGAACTCCCTCCCCACCCACCTACGACTGACCTAGGACCACCTCTCCTTCAGGAAGCTCCTCAAGACCTGGCTCTTCGAGCAGTAGCAGCCCTCCCCCCCCAGCGCCTTGAGACCCGCTTGGGTGAGTAGCGCGCTCTACAAATTTCTTGATTGATTGATTGATTATATATATATATATATATATATATTACCTACTGGGGGTCGCCAGTAGGTAGTTATAGTTAGGACCTATTATCCATAGGAAATCTGCAACATTCTATTTGGAATAACTTTGGCGCTGATTGACAAATCTGCACGAAATTCGAAATTCTCCAAACATTTGGCCAGCTCCGGTCCACTCCTATCCTGAAAGTTTCACGATGATTCAATAAGCGGGGGTCGAGAAAAAAGGGGGTCCCAAAACGCATTTTCCACATGCAATTTCTCTCAGGACCTTTAGCCGCAGCTACAGCCCGAACTGCTGAACGGAATTACACCACATTTGGCAAAGAGGTAGTCCTTGGTTCATACTCGTACCTTTTGCTTATTTGGTGTAAATCCGTTCAGTAGTACATGAGAAAATGACAGTTAAAGTCATTTATATATCTATGGGCGCGGTGGATTCGCGTACCTATTCGCGTACCCTAAGCGCAGCCTACGAGCACCCTGACGTGCACGAGCTGTATTTTAATTGGCTGTCAACAGTCAAAATCAGGAAGTGTTAACAGCCATCTTGTGCCTCGGTAGAACCGAGGCACAAGAAACCCAAAACAAATGCCGCAAAATGTGAAAAGGGTGCCCTAGGCCTGCTCAGGGGGTCCCACAAGGAGACCCAGGGCCCAAAAAATTATTATTATTTTTTTTAATCACGGGATGCACATAGGATCCGCACATCTTAGCGATATAAAAAAAAGAAACGCGGTCTCCTGTGGTAAATAGGGTAATTTGCCACCGAGGTGGCCAAATCCCAGGGGCATTATAAAAAAATTGTGTGGGGGGTCCCAATCCCCCCACACTGCCCCAGGGATGGGGGGGCTCTGAGGCCCCCCAGCCCCGGGGACCGCCACCAACCGGGGCGTAAAAGCATTAACTGGGAGGGGGCTCTGAGGTCCCCCAGCCCCGGGTACCACCACCCCGGGGCTCTAATTTAATATTTGCGTGGGGCTCATGGGGCCCCCCCGCAGCCCTGGGGACCGCCACCCCCGGGGCTTGTTTTAAATGGGTGGGGGCTCTCAGGCCCCCCCAGCCCAGGGGACCGCCACCCCCTGGCGCTTTTGAAAATGATGTAGGGGGCTCTCAGGCCCCCCAGCCCTGGGGTCCGCCACCCCCATGGGCTTAGTAAAATTGGTTGGGGGGCTCCACCACCCCCCTAGGGATAATTTAAATTAGGTGTGGGGGGGCAGGCCCCCCAGACCCGGGGCTTGTAACATATGTGGGAGCGGGGCTGCTCGGCCCCCCTCCTGGAGCCTTGTACAGGCCCTGGGGACCGCAAACCCCCAGGGCCGTCTCCTGCAGTGTCTCGGGGTGCCACCCCCGGGACACTGCTGTTTGCAATGACAGGGCGGGAGCCTCGCGGCTCCCACCCTGCCATTGCCAACTGCTTTGCTTCATTGAAGCGAGAGCAGGAAAACCTGCTCTCGCTTTAATGAAGCAAAGCAGATTGCTTTTCCATATGGGAAGCAGTATGTTAGCTGCTCCCTATATGGAAAAGCAATGCCGGCTCCCGCCGGAGGCGGGGAGCCGGCGGGACCATGGGAGGATTGGGGACCCCCCATCGTCCCCAATGGTGAGGACAAGCCCCGGGGGATGGGGTCCCCGGGGCTACCAGTGGCCTGAGGAGGGGGGCAATGCAGCCCCCTTCATAAAATTTGTTTTATTTGGCCATGCCCCGGGGGATAGGGTCCCCGGGGCCCGGAATTGGCCGGAAGGGGGTCCACGCGGCTCCCTTCCCGTAAAAAAAGTTGAAAAAATGTATATTTGGGGGAGAGACCCTGAGGGATGGGGTCCCCAGGGCCCAAAAGCGCTAAGCGCTTAGAGGCCCCTGGGTGATAAGGCGCTCTACAAATCAAAAATACAAATACAAATACAAATACAAAAAAAGTAAAAGGAAAGGGGGTACACAGCCCCCCTTTCAAAGTTTTTAAAAAAAATAAAAGACGCAATCGTCCCTAGACCCCACCCCCTCAGAAAGACACTCTGCAAACACGCCCTCTGGTGTGTTTTAAATTGGGGAATTAATTCCCCTTCAATACTAGGGGTCCCTGGGGGCCAACTAGCCCACCAGGTACCTCCAGTAACCGCCACAGGGCTGCGTTGCAGAGAGGTGCTCCAGACCACGCACATTTTTACACCTCTTTGCAACGCAGCCTTGTGGCGCTTACTGGAGGTACCTTTTGGGCTAGTTGGACCCCAGGGACCCCCAGGATTGAAAGGGACTTAATTCCCCAACTTAAAATGCGCCACGGGTGCGTTTGCACAGTGGTGAAGGGAGGGGGCAGGGCCTGAGTTCACATGTGTGCAAACACGCCCTCTGCCGCGGTTTAAGTTGGGGAATTAATTCCTTGTCAATACTGAGGGTCCCTGGGGGCCCACTAGCCCACCAGGTACCTCTAGTAAGCGGCACGGAGCTGCGTTGCAGAGTGTTGTAAAAAGGGGCGGGGCCTCTGAACACCTCTCTGCAACACAGCCTCCTGGCGCATACTGGAGGGACCTGGTGGGCTAATTGGCCTCCAGGGACCCGCAGGATTGAGGAGAAATGAATTCTCTAACTCAAAATGCGCCACAGGGTGTGCTTGCAGACATATCACCTTAGGCCACGCCTCCTTCCTTCACCACTGTGCAGACGCACCCTGTTGCATGTTTAAAGTTGGGGAATTCATTCTCTTTCAATACAGAGGGTCCTTGAGGGTCAAATAGCCCAGAAGGTATCTCCAGTATGCGCCAGGGAGCTGCGTTGCAGACAGGTGTTCAGAGGCCACGTCCCTCTTTTACACCTCATTGCAAAGCAGCTCTGTGGTGCTTACTAGAGGTACCTAGTGGGCTAGTTTGACCCTAGGGACCCTTAGGATTGAAGGGGACTTAATCTCTCAACTTATAACGGTAACAGGGCATGTTTACACAGTGGTGAAGGGAGGGAAGGGGCCTGATGTGATGTGTGCAAACACACCCTGTGGCGCGCTTTAAGTTGGGGAAAAAATTCCACTTCAAACCTGAGGGTCCATGGGGGCCAAGTAGCCCACCAGGTGCTTCCAGGAAGCGCCACTGCGCTGCAGAGAGGAGGTGCAGGCCGTGCCCCTTTTGACATCTATTTGCTACGCAGCTCTGTGGGGCTTACTGAATGTATTACGTATTCCGATTTACTCACCAGTTATCAGGAGAGACCTCAGTGCAGCATCTTTGAGCCCAGTACTGATCCTGAAAAATAATTCTAACCATACTTACCTGTAACTTGAATTTCCTTCCATAGGATAAAATTGACTGGTTTCACTTGGAAATTCTTCTAAGTGTGGAGTTTTGCAACTTTTAAATATTGACCTAAAATCATCCGAACAACGAATTCCGATTTACTCACCTGTTATCAGGAGAGAACTCAGTGCTGCATCTTTTAGCCCAGCACTTACCCTGAAAAGTAATTCTAACCATAGTTACAAGTAACATGTATTTCCTTCCATAGGAATCCATTGTCTGGTTTTCAAAAGAAAAGTTTCTAAGTGTCTATTTTCACAAACTACAAATATTCCTTAAAAATCGCCTGTATGACTTAAACGCATTCTTTCAACCGTTTACAGGATATGCATCAGTGCTAGAGCCAAGATCCACCACTGAGTAAGAAAAAGTAACAATAACACTACTTACTTGCTAAGTGAATTTTCTAACAAGGATAAAATTGGTGATTCTATGTGAAAAAGTTTCAAAGTGTCAACTTTTAAAATACAATAATATTTCTTAAAAATCACTACTGTAACCAAAACGCTTTTAGTGAACTGTTTACAGGAGATATCCGAGGACTGAATCTAGGATCAAGTCCTGTGGTTAGAAAAGTAATCCATAAAGTAAGTAGTTGCATTTAACTAGAAATTCCAATTCAGCTCAATGTTGCATTGTGTTTGAAATTGTGTTGCCCATTGCAACAACTGTAACTACTGTACTTAAAACTCTATTGCCTATTTGCAAAGTATTGAAACTAAAGTAATTCATTCTGAGAAAGTATATTTTGTATGTAATTATAATGTAATTAAAAAAATAAAATACCTAAAAATAAATAGTTTAAAAAAATCTAGTCAATCAGTATCAAAAAATCAATATAAGAATTAATACATTGAAAAATTGTCATTTACAAAACCTTTGCAATTCACTAAAAAAAACATAGGTTCCAGATATATTATAGTTAGGAATTAGCATTTAAAAAACTTTTGAAACTCACTGAAAAAAACGTAGGTTTCACATATGTTATAGTTAGGAATTAGCATTTAAAAAACCTTCGAAATTCACTGAAAAAACCATAGGTTTTATGGGTGTTATAGTTAGTTGGACATTTCACTCGTACAAAACCATTGAAATTACCCCGTTATAGTTAGTTGTACTAACTATAACTCGCGCGCCCTCAGTCCACTGCTGATGAAGTCACATCATTCCTGACATGGTCAGTGACATCACTGATGACATCACTGATTACATCATCCACGTGACAATCTGATACATCTTATCATACACTAGTATAACCTTTCAACACTCATTATAAAATATGGAGTACCATATTTGAAACCATTGACACACCAATACAAGTTTATAAATACCCACTCAGTGATTCCTACATCTACACACAATCTAAACACTTACCTATAGATTCACTCATACATGCTAAAAAAGATCAATAGAACATTATGAAATATACTTATACACCTATATCGACATTACACACCAGCACACATCCTATTCACTTATGCAGTCATCCTACTCACTTATGCAAACAAATGATCATACTTATATTTACTAAGCTACACACTTACACAAATATCACTTTATTTATTCATATATATAGTAACTCATACTTAGTGTGTTATAAAATCACTATTACAAGTATACAGTTATCCATACGTCACTCAAATAATCATTGAGTCTTATGTATACTTATTTATATACAACAACTGTCACATACACTGCCTTTTGTATTTCTAGTTTGTTGGACATGTATAATTGAGAAATATATTTACTCATCACCACACCCATAAAGAGATTCACTCACCCAAACAGCTGTTTCCACACACAGTCTTAACCTCATGTGCCTACTAAATCAACTATTTACACATCTTTGGACAGTCACACACCTCCCACCCAACCGCACACACATTCATTCACTATCCCATACAAATACTCACTTAACTAATTAATAGCTAATATAGACTTTCACATAGCTAGTAACCAATGTATGTATTAGTTTACACAACAAGAGATAGAGTGATACAAGTATTCACACAGTTTAATAACTATCCCATATATTTAGTGAGACATTTTAAATTTGTCACTTAGACAGTCAATCACATTGCTACTAAATCCTCCATTCAGAGAGTAATACATCCACTCAGTCTTCAGGGCAGATTGCTATATATATATATAATACTTATTTAAATATCGAATCAAACCACATTCACTGGATGATGTCATCAGTGATGTCATTTGAGATGTTATCAGGGATGTCATCCGTGATGTCACTGACCATGTCATGAATGATGTAAGTCTGTAAGTGAAAATGCATAAGTAACCTTCAGAAGATGTGCACCACTAAAAGATATTCTATGTAATAGCCAGGTACATGAGAAATAGAATAAAAATACCATACAAGGGTTTTATGGATGTGGATAATGCACGGGATGCAAAAAAAGCACTAGTTGCAAACAGATGCAATTATCCAAGAGCAAAAAGGCCTTTAACATCTCGAAACACCTGTAATACAATTCAGAGTTTTATCTTTACTGTCTAAAATGTCCATGTTCTCTGTATTATATTGGAAGTACTATACACAAGGCTAAGAAAAGGATTCTAGAACATTTAAGACAATTGTTAATGAAGATGAACAATACCCAATGGTGTGACATTTTAAAAACCATCATAACAAGGATGCCAGTCTACTCAGGTTCTGTGTACTTGATAGAGTTCCAGTGCTAGAAAGGGGAAGTAATAGAGTACAAATGTTGCTTAGAATGGAATCCAAAATGATAGTGAAGTACGAAACGATGTATCTGACAGAGCTAAATAGGGATGAAGAATTAGCAGTACAATTAGGATGAGTACAGATTGAATCTAATGAAATGTAAACATGCTGCAGAAAGAAAAAAGAATCAGTTGCATGTACATATATGAGAGAAAGTGATCAAATAGAAGTTTAAGGATCATGAAAATTGTAGCAAACGAAAGAATGTTACAAGATGGTCGTCATATATTGCTTTACTCACTTAATGCTATTCTGCCTAGTCTTTCTTTTCTGGTGATGGCGAATTACATGTTTAAATCACAATGACATAATAAACACCAATGACCCGTGAACAAGATGCGAAGGCTTCAAAGAGCGTCAGGCGTTTTTTGCTGCTGCATTAAATTAATGAATATGCAGAAGAAAGAAGAGCTCAGGCTGTCTTTCTATTTGCTACGTGTACAACATTGTATAAGTAGAAGACTGGAGGAATAAATATACATGTGATCAAGGCCCAGGTGGGGCTTAAACGCGCCGTGGTGGCGATGCAGGGTGATTAAATAAAGAAAATACCTGGCACAAAGAACTTTGGGTCCGCATTCATCCTTTCGATATGAGAGCGTAGTTAATGGTCGCCAGTAGGTATATATAGTTAGGATTTTTTCTCTATGGGATTTTTGAAAATTCTATGTCTAATAACTTTGGCGTTTGTGGACGGAATTGGCTGAAAATTTCAGGAAAATGGAACATTTTGTTTCTGAGCAGCCACTGAAAATTTGGGGGGGGGGTTTGTCAAGGGGGGGCTGAGAAAAAAGGGGGGTCCCAAAACGTGTTTTTAACATTGAGTTTTCCATAGGGCGGTTGGCCTCACTTTTAGCCCGAACGGCTGAATGGATTTGCACGAAACTTGGCAAAATTGTAGGGACTGGTAGCCCGATGTGCCTTTGCTAGGTCTCAATATATGTGCTCCAGTGGATTTTGAGAAATTAACGTTCAAAAAAGATATATATCTGTAACAGCGGACCAGGCAGCGCTCCAGTTCGCGTACTTTTCGCGTTACGGAGCTTTGTGAAGCGAAGCTGATTGGTTCTCCGGCGTCTGTAAACATTCCAAACAGTCCGTAGCGGCCGCCATCTTGTCTCTCGGTAGGATCGAGAGACAAGAGGAGGCCAAAGCGAAGGGGCAAATGACCGTAAGGGGGCATAGTAGATCCTCCCTGACCTGTTAGGTTTGATGTACCATTTTGCCAAGTTTGGTGTAATTCCGTTCAGCCATTCAGGCTGTAGATGTATCTAAATGTCCTATGGAAAATTGCATGGGGAAAACACATTTGAAAGTGTTGAAATTTAGAACCAATTAAAATGTTACTTTGGTTTTGTATTTGTGTGTGATGAAAGTTAATTGGTTATGTATATATCTAAAATGAGAGGAAACCACAGCCATTTTGTGATACTACTGTCTGAGGTACATTTGTGAGGAATTTTTGGTGCTCAATTTCTGGTGTTTGGTTTACACAGTACTAACACTTCTCCTACTTTTAAAAAGGTGAGTTGTTAATTTGTAAGGGGAACTATGTTGTACACTTTAAGATAATTTGAAAAATGTTTTCTGTTATTTATTTACAGTCCTTCTGTTATACTAAATACTTGATAAAGTTAGTTTTATATTATGTATTACTAAAAACGATAAATGAAAGTGATTATTTTTTTCTGCAATTTACAGCAAGCAATTTCAAAATAAAATGGCTCACAATGAAGAGACCGTGGCAATTTCTTTTGAATTATCCACTACATTTATTGAAATTGACAGCACCAATAATGAAGTATTCTCACAAGGAGGAGATGACTTGAATGATTTTTTGGATCAATCTCTTGATGGCGAATTTATCGAATGTTTGGAGACCATAGAGTTACAAGAATCATCATTGCAGACTTTTCATGAGGAGATTCCTGATGAGATGATTGAAGAGGAAATTCCTGATGAGGACATGTTACTAGTTCTTTCAAATTTTGAAAATTCAGAAGAAGAAATTTATATTTAGAAATCAAAAATTGGTTGAGACATTATTCATTTTTATTTTTAATTTATGAGGTTGTAGCGAAGTGATTGTAGTATAAAATGAGACTTATAGTATAGAGTGCAACATTTTTATGTTACATGGTGAGTTTACTCATATTTACTTCCCTTCTCCCACTATATTATCTCCAATGTGTATTTGACATCTCTTCTTCATCTTCGGCCTCCTTTCTCTCACTGTCTGTCTCTGATGCATCTTATCGCTGCCATTTTGTGTAATTATAGAAGAGAGTAAAATAAAATAGTTCGGAACGTGAAAAGGGGGCAAAGTAGAGTACCCCTCACCCCCTAGGCCTTCTCAGGCGGTCCCAAAAGGATCAGTTTCTGTTTTCCTGAGAGATTATGGTATGAGTTCCATATACCACAATAACTTGCATTACAACATGCAAGATATCTATCTCCTATTACCAACTTTTGGAGATATTCGCGCCAAGCGCGAATATCTCCAAAAACTAACACCTGCCCTGAGCAGTTCTTAGCCATGTTATCCAATGGGAGGTGGATAACAAGGCTAAGAGCATTAGCTCGGTAATGCATGAATATCGCTGACTTTTTAGCGATATTCATGCATTGCGGCCGTTTTTTATCGCATTTGCGATAAACCTTGATAATAGCAAGGTTTATTTGCGATAATTTCTGACGATGCTTAGCGGTAAAAAATTTGTTGCTAAGCATCGTTAGCGATAAATATCGCTTAACTTTGGTAATATGCACCAACGTCTGTTAACGTTCGATTCGAAGGAAATGAGGAAGTGTTGAAAAACATTGTCTGCGCCATCTTGCCTTTTTTGAAATGCCACACTTTTGTCGTGCACGGCAGCCATTTTAGATGCCTTGACCAGACCCACTCTCTGCACGCTGTTGATCCGTAGTATGGCTCCCCACCCTCGCAAGCATCTTCCCCAGGCACTGGTCACCCCGCTCTCTGTCTTATGCATCGGCAATAAACCTCCCCCCATCTGCGCTGCTCTTCCCTGAGAAACACACTCTGTGCCCACCCGACACCTCCCTTTCGCCCTATTCACTACCGCACCCTCTGACACTCCTCTTCCTCTGTGTCCGATACGCAGGCTATCAGCTAGCCCTGCAGATGTAGTTTATGGCCCCAGCTGTAAAGAATCACCCCTCTTCAAAGGAGTTATAGTAGATCAAGGCCCACACCCGATGAGATCCGTCAAACCACACGCGTTCCTACTATCTGAAAACCATCCTGTATTGTGATTGGGGAGGGGACCGAGCCTGAAGCGGAAGATTCCAGGGATGACTCTTTGTACATCAAAGTTTTTACAATTATGTGTCACATTAAAAATATATAGCACTCCAACAAAGTAGTAGGAATATAAAACTTTAATAACTTATAAATATATACAACAAAACAAAAACAGTAAAAACATTTAAACAACGAAGAGACCGTGGCAATTTCTTTTGAATTATCCACTACATTTATTGAAATTGACAGCACCAATAATGAAATATTCTCACAAGGAGGAGATGACTTGAATGATTTTTTTGATCAATGTCTTGATGGCGAATTTATCGAATGTTTGGAGACCATAGAGTTACAAGAATCATCATTGCAGACTTTTCATGAGGAAATTCCTGATGAGATGATTGAAGAGGAAATTCCTGATGAGGACATGTTACTAGTTCTTTCAAATTATGAAAATTCAGAAGATGTTGCCTGGGTGCCGCACTGATTTGGGTATCCGGCGTGGGGCGTCCCGGAGGGTGGGTTGTCAGTAGCGGTCTGTTGTGCGAATAGTTCCAAGGTAGCAGAACGCGCTGAAATCTGGATGTCACGAAGGTGATGTCTAGTAAGTTGCCGCCCAGCAAATAACGGCGTGGGGCGCCGCGGGGGGGGGGGAGGCAGTCCAAAGTTCCGTTAAAAGGGCAAAGGAAAGGATCGGTGGTTTGAACCATCAGTCAAAAAGGGGAGGGGGTGCAACAATTTTTCCTACCGGGTCACACTGTGCTTTCACCGGAACTAAGGTCTGCAGGATTCTAGTCATTCAAACTGAGGCTGGCGCCAGCATGGGAGCGCCGACGTCCCGCGGCTACAGTTTCGTCACTCCACGGGCGATCATGGCAGTCATTCCCCATCGGGGGTGTCTGCGGGGGTCGGGGACTCCCGCGGCTCCTCTAGAATCTTCAAGGTCGTGGAGGACTACGGTGGTGGAGTCAACCAGTGACCGGGCCATTTCTTTATGCTGGGCCCGCTCTTGCCAGGTCGACCGCCATTTTGAGAGTTCGGTAGCTACTGGCGATCGCGGGGTCAAATGAGCGGACGGGCTCCACCCTGCCGGGCGAGACGTTGCAGCATCGCCACAGTGGAAGAACCCTTTTCCGGGCGCCTGGAGCGCTGAGGGTGCAGCTGGGAAGCCTCCACCTGGGGAGGCGGGAGAGGCCTGTTCGCACCATCTCTCCCTCCCAGTGCACCCCACGGCGTCTCGCTTGAGATTTGTTATGGCCGGACCAGGCGATGAGGACGAGAGGGGTGGGGGGGTCGGAGGCATGTGCAAGACATCCCCCCCCCAGGGTTGTTGCAGCAATTATTCAAGAAAGAAGAAATGTCCCGTCCGTCTTTGGGCCGGACCTCCGGTGGATGGCGGCCGGACGCCCTTTGCTCTGGCCCCATGAACGGGTTCCTTGGCTCATCGGCTGCAGCCGGATCCCGTCGGCCCCAGCCCCCGGCCGTTGGTGGCTGGACCGGGAGAGAGTGTGGAGGGACAACCTGCAACTCTCACGGGCCACCGCGGCCGGACTGGGAGAGAGAGGGGAGGGTCAAGGACACGGACATTCCCCCCCCTGAAACTCTCCAGTGTTGTCAATACCCCTGGCCGGGTCCCGCTGGCCTCGGCCTCTCCTCCGGCTACACCCTACATGATGATCTCCTGGCCGAGGCGTGGCAGCAGGACCCGCCTTATATGTGTTGCTTCCGGCTGGGCGTAGCCGAAAACCTGTTGCCCTTTGGAAGTTTCTAGAATGGGGCGGATGTCTGCTGACTTCTATCTTTCCCAGTTTGCCGTTATTTGGCCGTGGCAGGCGGTGGGACAGACACGTTTTGGGGCAGTGAGGGGCGATGTTTTCAGGTTTCTTATTACGGGCTTACTTCTAACGTTTCTTGTTTCTAGGACAATAATAGGTTTTATCATTACGTATTGTTATCGTTTCTTTGTTTGTTATTTAATAAAAAGTTCATCAGTGGCCTACTGATTTTCGTTTTCCTATTCTTTTCTTTCCAGGTTGTTTCATGCTAAAGTTTCTGTTAACAGGATACAGTGATCACTTCGTTATTATTGCATATGTCCTTTTCACTAGGGGTGCTCTCTGGTCGGGCCAGATGACCTATCTCTAGTAAATGGTCCGGGTGAAACAGGTGCATCAATCAGTGGGGAGTAGATAGGCATGACAGATTACAACGGGGAGAAAGGTCCGCATTACGTACCCTTTCACTACTTGCAAAGATTTTCCTACGTTTATTTGCAAACAGGGAATACCTCAAAAAAGAACTAATTCCCAAACAGTCAATGTTCGGACAATCAATCAATCAATGAGGAATGAAATAGGTACGACGTGTTAAAGGCTTGCGTTACCTACCCTTCACTATCTGCAAAGGGAGAGAGAATATTCCTATTCTTCCTCGTTTGCAGGCAGAGAAGATCCTTAAGAGAACCAACTTCGAACAATTCAATGCTCGATTCAAACAATCAACAAGGGGTACTGTGAACACAAATGAACGCCGCTTATGTACATACACATTGCTATTTTCAACAGGTTGTTCCTAATGTTTCTATTTTAGCGAGGTCAAAAAGAGATCCCATTAGTGGCCTACTGATTTTGCTCGATTCCTTTTGTTTTTTTACACGATTTTTCGCTATCTGCAAAGACTAAACAGAGTATTGCGACTCTGTGCTTGTTTGTAAATAGAGAATGAACCAAAGAGAACAATCAATCAAATGGAGAGAGAAGCAGGCACGACGGATTACAACGGGGGCAAAGGCCTGCGTTAACTACCCTTCACTATCTGCAAAGAGAGAGTACTCCTAATAGAAATGAGGGGTGGGGGGCAGCATTCAAAGCAGATCAGTGTGCATAAACACGAAAATGTTTTTACTTACCACGTACTTGACATTCGACAGCTTATGATATTTGCTATTAAAAAACCATTGAAATTCACTGAAAAAACCATAGGTTATAGACCATATATAGTTAGGAATTAGCATTTACAAAACCTTGAAAATTCACTGAAAAAACCATAGGTTATAGACCATATATAGTTAGGAATTAGCATTTACAAAACCTTGAAAATTCACTGAAAAAACCATAGGTTATAGACCATATATCGTTAGGAATTAGCATTTAAAAAACCTTATTTTACTCACACAAAACCATTGAAATTCCATATATAGTTAGTTGCACTAACTATATATCGCGCACCCGCAATCCACTGCTGATGATGTCACATATTACATCATTCATGACATGGTCAGTGACATCACTGATGACATCACTGATGACATCTCAAATGACATCACTGATGACATCACTGATGACAACATCCAGTGACTGTTTGTTTCTGTAAAGTTAAAATGTGTCTTACATATTGAAGAATGAGTGGAAGTATAAGTGTCTGGACAAAGGATTTAGTAGGTGCATGACTGAATGTATGAGTGAGTGATTAAATGTGTCTCACTGAGTGCATGGGTTAGTGACTAAAGTGTCTTAATTTGTGCATCATTATGTCTGTTGTTCTGTAAACTGCTGCATGTGTTGATCAGTAGCTATATGATTAACTATATGGGTTACTGATTGATTGTCCAAGTATTTGTATGGGAGACTGAGTGTGTGTGTGGCTGGCTGGGAGGTGTGTGACTCTGTGCAGACCAATGTGTACTTGTATCAATGATTGTATAACAAGGTAAGTATGTGTTAGTATATGTTTGAAAATGTAAGGTGATCTATGTTTAACTGTATAGACAAGAAAATGGAAGTGTCATTGATTCTTTACAGGACTGACTAGGTGTGTGAGTAACTCCATGGATGAGTGGCAGACTGTGAGTGTCTGTATAGGTGTATGAGTGCATATGATAGTGTTGTAAAGATGAGTGATTGTATGTATGAATGATTGTATGGGTGAATGAGTGAAGGTGTGTGTAGACGTAGGAATCAGTGAGTGCGTATGTAGTAACTAGTATTGGTGTGTCAATGGTTTCAAAAATTATATTCTGTATTTAACACTGGGTGAAACAGAGGTTATATTAAAATGTGAGGAGATGCATTGTATTGTCACATGAATGATATCATCAGTGATGTGGTCATTGATGTCAAATGAGATGTCATCAGTGATGTCATCAGTGATGTCATTTGAGATGTCATCAGTGATGTCATCAGTGATGTCACTGACCATGTCATGAATGATGTAATATGTGACATCTCAGCAGTGGATTGCGGGTGCGCGATATATAGTTAGTGCAACTAACTATATATGGAATTTCAATGGTTTTGTGTGAGTAAAATAAGGTTTTTTAAATGCTAATTCCTAACGATATATGGTCTATAACCTATGGTTTTTTCAGTGAATTTTCAAGGTTTTGTAAATGCTAATTCCTAACTATATATGGTCTATAACCTATGGTTTTTTCAGTGAATATATATATATATATATATATATTTCCCAAACCGCATCCAAGCGTTTCCCTGTAAACGGAGCTCATGGCCCTTCAGGGCGGCCTCACGAAAGGGCACAGGGTGGCCCCCTAACACCTTCTCGGCAAACAAACGAAGTGAGGCCCAGTGCAGTGGTAACAGGCTTTATTTCCAGAGTAATGAAAGCGCCTGCTTCTGAGAGTCCCTTGAGTCAACGTTTCGGCGTCATGCCTTTTTCACAGACTGGACTTGCAAGCGCCCAGGTGTTTTCCGAGCTCAATATAAATTGGTGCATCAAGTGACTGCAATCACGAACTACTACTCCCAATGTGCATTGTGCGTGTTGTAATAATAGCAAAGTTCCGTTTTGAACCACAAGCACACATTCTATATATATATACGACAAAAAACACAGAGTTTCAACGAGCACTCGGGTTTGCAAAAAACAACGCAGTGTCCGCTCTTTCAACCAAAGTAAAGAGGTTTATTCACACCATAAACCTTTCGAAAGCTTGTGGTAATGAAGCTGGAGACACCAGTGTAGTGGTACAAAAGGGGGTGGTGATGGATGGAGCATCTGAACCAATCAAACACTCACACCCAGTCAACAGATCTGGGTTTAAACCATCACCGTTCTTTAGCCCACTCTGCCACCCCAGTTCAGACATGGCCATATGCAAATCAGTCTGACCCTGTGCCTCATGGGAACAGTCCAGCCCGAACTGCCAAGCCATGCCTTCCCTGGACTGGAAACAAGCTTCCGAGGACCGGTTTCTGGCATTTCAGCCGTCTTCAGCCCGGCTTGCTTGAATCCAGTGGCAAAGTGTGCAAGGGACTCACGTCTGAGCATACCCTGCCAACTTATGGTGAACAAAGTGGTACAAAAGGGGGTGGTGATGGACGGAGCATCTGAACCAATCAAACACTCACACCCAGTCAACAGATCTGGGATGAATCTGTTGTGAATGTATCTAGGACCCTATTTAAATATTACCGATTCATGCCCTTATATGGTTATAACAAAACATATCCTTATAAAGGCATAAGAATCATACCCATATTTAGTCATAGCCAATGCAGTTCAAATATGGAAAGGCTACTCCCATAGACTCCTAGAAAGTACAACACGTTCTTTAAACAAACCAAGCCTCCAGCAGCCCGGGAAATCCCCCTGCTTTTACTTTGATTTGTGCAAGTACTCCTGGAGTCCAGAAAGAACTGTAAGTTCTTAGTGACGTCTTATGTCCAACCTTACGTCAAACTCGGCACCTTGCAGGTATAAATATACCAACGTTGCCTTAAGCAAACACACGGTGGTTTGGAGCAGACCGGCTATCTACTTGCCCGAAGCCCAGCTGATGCAAGAGCCGAAGGAAGCCGACCCTCCCCTTGACGCACTGAGAGAGACTCTGTCTTTTCTCTTGCCGAGAAATCCAGCTCCAGTGTTTCCAGTCACCCTTGCGGGTTGCTGGGAGATCGAGTCCTGAGAGAGAGATACAAGACCTCCTTCATTCTATAACCGAGGTACGGAGCTGATTAGATCCTTAGAGAATTCTTGGTTCAGATTCTTGGCAAAAACTAACTTAACTTAAACTGCAGCTCATATACTCCTTCCCACGTATTAGGCTTAGGTTAGGTACACCGGGGTAGGCGTATCTTAGAAGCACCAGTTGAGTACGTTTAGTCAATGATTTTATGTATGTATATATTTTATCCATTTTAAGTATCATATGGCTCAGAAACCATATCAATGCTTTTACAGTATTATTTCATAATACTACTTTTACTGTACTCACTTTACTTTATGACAAGTATTGCAATTGTGGCAATTCACTTCTCTTGCATGAGAAAGAAGACTGCTCAATAAATAACACTTTTTATTGAAAACGCCCGTCTCTCTATTTCTCTGCACTCTGGTGAAACTAAGCATGCACGATTGACTGAGTGAAATAGCTGTCTATTGTTTTCACACGACTCTGGAGATATACTCGTTGTTCTGGAGGGAGCAAAGTTGTCATGTTTATGCGGTTGTCAGAAACTAATCCCTTCTTGTCTAATCAGGAAAGTTAACTCCTTCCTGTTCATTCGAGAAAGTTTCTAGTGACCTCCGAGCTAGCTGGCATACCTAATTAAGTCTAACATATTCAGTAGAGACCTAGATGACCTCAGTCCTACGTCTAAACTATTGTTTATGTTATTCCAATGTGCAGAGCCTATCGGGAATATAGGAACTACACTACATGGCGCCCAATGTTTGGTAAGGCGATAATCTAACGCTAGATACTAGAGTAACTCAGTCGTGGTTTTCACACAGACCCCTTTTTCCCATAAAACCTCCAATAGACGTCTGGAGTGGGTGAAAGGTTAAAATCCGCCGGAACTTAGTAGGATGAGAATCTTATGTATTAGTTTTTGGTTTAGTCAACGTTGAAGGATACAGTGTTCCAAAATATTGTGCACCGAGGGCCAGATGTAGGTCGGCCAATACCGGTTGGTAACGGCCGAAAATCGGTAATTTCGGCTGTTACCGACCGGTATACATGAAATGAGATGTAGGAGCCTAATTTTCACTGAACCGGTAAATATGAGTCGGTATAATTCCGACTTGGTAAATATGAGTCGGTATAATTCCGACTCGGTAAATATGAGTCGGTTTTTTACCGATGTGGAAATTTCCGAATTCATATTTACCGAATTCTTATTTACCGATTCGATAAATAATAAACAGTAAAACAATGGGCATGGAGATGTAGGAAGCCCGAAAAATACTGAATTGACGGAAATTCAGTATTTATGAGTCGGTATTTACCATGGATTGAATGCAGGTGGTAACCAGGTGAAGGCCATAAAATGAGTCCCAAAATGCAACAGTGTGAGCAGAATGGCGGCTTTCTACATCATTGCAAGGCGGCAAAGACTACAGGCAGCAGGAGAGAGGGAATGGCTAAGGGAGGAACAAGTGTACAGGCATAGGATAACACTTTTCCAACTGACAGAGCCAGAAATACTCTAGAGGTACAGGCTGCATCCCCAAACCATTCAGGACCTGATCAGGGACCTACACCCACTCCTGGAGTACCCAACACCCAGGGCCCACGCCATCCCACCCCATGTGCAGGTGCTGTGTAGCTTAAACCTGCTTGCCTCTGGGAGCTACCAGAGTGTGATAGCTGCAGTGGGTGGTGTGTCCCAGAGCTGCCTGTCCCGCTTCTTCAGAAGGGTTCTTGACGCCGTGATGCAGAGGATGGAGCATTATATTTCATTCCCTGACACACCTGCGGAACTTGCAAAGACCAAGACTGATTTCTATCAACTGGCACACTTTCCTCACGTGATAGGCTGCATAGATGGCACCCACGTACCACTCTGTCCACCTGCAGCCACAGAACACATATACAGGAACAGGAAGTCAACGCACTCCATCAATGTACAGGTCATATGCAACGCTGGCAACATCATCACAGACATCGTTGCGAAATTCCCAGGAAGTACCCATGATTCGTACATATTTCAGAATAGTAGGATATACACACGCCTAGTTGCCGGAGAATTTGGAAACGGATACCTGCTAGGTAAATGACATTGACACACCCTGACACTCACAGTAGATTAATGTATCATGTACATGCAACTAATGTCAATCTTACTCTCTCCTAGGCGACAGTGCATATGCCCTGCGGTCCTTTGTGCTCACCCCCTACCTCAACCCATCCAACAGGAGTGAAAGGCGGTACAATGTGGCTCACAGATCTACACGCAACGTTGTGGAGCACACATTTGGACTCCTCAAGAGCAGGTTTCGCTGCCTCCACAAGAGTGGAGGGGCACGCCAGTACACTCCAATCCTGTGCTGCAAAATCATTGCGACCTGGCCCATGTTACACAATCTTGCCACCAAGGAAGGCACAGAGGTGGAGATCACACATCATGAGGACATTGATGATGACACAGAGCCCCATGCTACAGTAGGAGCACCAGCTACAGACGGGAGACTGAGACAGGCAGAGATCACACAGCAATATTTCTGAGTAAGTAATGAGACACAGACAGGCTGTGATTATGATGTACGTAGTTTTCATTTCACTACGCAAGTGCAATGATACCACACAATGGTTACACGAAATAGCAATGTCTATGACTGGGTGGTCACAGTTAACACCACCGTGACCTGTCCTTTGGGTGGAGGGCATAGCCAATGTTTACGTCCACGGATTACAGGTTGGGACTGATGTGGCTGTGTGTCATGGCTTTCGGTGTGGCCTGTCTCTGTTGAATGACGCCTGCCGCTCCTGCGTATTTCTGGGACAGGAGTGCTTGCGCCACTCCTGCTGGTGGATTCCTCACTGTCAGCCACACATGTGTCGCCTCGGGTGGCTGTCTGTTGTGCGAGCATGAGCTCCATGGCAGAGGTCACTCTGGCCATCCCCACAGATAAATTGGTGCAGCACTGAACAATAGCATCCTGCATCGCCACTGACCGTCTTCACAGCAGGGAGGTTGCAGTCGCAAATCTGTTTAAGGCTTTTGTCTGCTGCCGCACATCCACACGAGCCTTGTGCCTCTCCAGGTGGTCCCTGTCCAACTTGTCGCACAGGACAGTCATGCACTGGGTCATGTCTGTAATGCCAGATGCCAGCGACTGCATGCTCTCAGAAATGTCTCCTACGCCCTTGCCTATGTTATCCAGCTTGTTGTTGGTGCTGCGTGCCTGCCTCTGAACACCCATCATTGCTTTTGCCTGCAGGCGCTGGACCTTGACCATGGTGGCCTCCAGCCCGCAGAAGACCCCCTGACCGTGATGCCATTCAGCTGCCTCCCGTGACCTTCGTCCTCGGACACCGGCCCGCACAGCTCTAGGAATGGGCTGCTGCTCAGCGTTGGCTGACTCTAGTGGATTGATGGCCATGTCACCCTCATCCTCTTCCTCCTCAGATGTTTCCAAGATGCGGGGAGGGGGCTCATCAAGCCGCCTTGCCCTTTCCAGCACAGGGGATGGAGTTGTCGGGGTGGGGGACTGTGCAGCTGCTCCTGACTCCTGACTCCCAAACAAAAGAGGAGACTCAGGCTGTGGTGTGGTTGTATCCTCAGATGACTTGGCTGCCTGCTCTGTGTCCTTCCCTCCTTGTACTGTGCTGGGACCAGCTTCTTCTCTCCTCTTCTCCCTATCCTTTGCTATGCTGAGCGATGACTCTCCTGTGGACAGACATGGACATTGAGTCAGTGGAGTAGTTCACCTGTGTCTCTTGATTAAATCACACTACTATCACACATTAGCCTGTCCCTCATTTGCTCATGCTAGTAGTGTGTCGCATCCCATGCTGTATGGTATGCTGACTGCATTGAGGTATCTACCTATGACTACGTCTCCCATTATGCATTGCTGGGCATTATTAAAACCTGTTCTGGAGTGTGATTTAGGCACACAGAGTGTGGAAGGGGAATAGGTAAATGGGTTAATGACAATGTACATGCATCTTACCTTGCTTCTTTGCAGCTCTTGCGGAGCTGTCAGCGTCCCCAATGCCATGGATGGATTCAGGCTCAAGGGTGGATTCCACCAGCTCCTCAATGTCGGTGAGTCGTGGTGCTCGGTTTCTGCCTCCCCCTGTTGCTGCAGCTTCCTTTCAGTGGGCAGCTATTTTCTTTTTGGTAATGATGCGAAGGTCATACCACCATTTTTTTTAAATCGTCTATTTCACGGTGGGTGACACCAATGGCATTTACCTTTGCTTGAATGTCAATCCAGGTAGTGCGCTTGATGGACTCCGCAACATGCAGTGATTGCTTCCCAAAAATCTTGCTGTAATGTTTGACAACCTCTGCAACAAGCACCTGCAGTTCTTCAGGGCTGAATTTCAATTTTCTTCTGCGCTCTGTAGCATCCCTCTGTCCATCCTGACTCTCCATGGTGCTGTACAGGTAAGCTCAGGGAAGCCTGCTCCTCAGGCTGTCCTCCTGCTCTCCTGACTGTTGGTTTCTGCACCTGCATGGGTGTGGCCACTCCCAGGTACTGGGGAGGGGTGCTTGATTCTGATTGGTTGATTCCACTGTACCTTTGGTTTTGGGTGTGGTTGGTGTTTCTGATTGGTTCACAGGCTCACATGTTTGTCAGTTTCAAATTTCCGAATCGGTATTTTCCGAATCGGTATTTTCCGATTCGGTAAATTCCGAATCGGTAAAACACTTTTATTCCTATGGGCCATGAGGCCCATTGGAATGTATGGGTTTTACCAAATCGGAATTTACCGAGTCGGAGAATACCGATTCGGAAAATACAGATTTCAGATTCCGACTGATTGCGAATCGGTAATTTTTACCGATTTTTTACCTACATCTCATTTTCCGATTCAGGAATACCGATTCGGTATGAGTCGGTATTTTCGAATCGGTAAAATGATTTTACCTACATCTGGCCCCTAATCTTTGTTTCCTTAAAACTTGCTCTGCAACAAAAAACTTTTTTCCAGTAAAATGGTGGAAAGTGATGATGAAAGAGAGAGAGCTAGAATCACAGCTCAACTTATAGCGGATGACACAAGTCTCCGAGAAGAAGACCCGAATGCTATAATCAATCCGGTAAACGTAAGAAGAACTATTACTATTAAACTTATAGAAAATGGACTATCACCAAGAGGTGGTACAGTCATATTTGTGGTAGAGGCCCATGAATATCGGCAGACAGAGGTATTCTATTCATGGATACATTTTCCAGCAGCACACGCTGTGACACAAGATTTCCACTATTACAAAATAGAGGAATCTCCAGAGGAATACGCTCCTTTCGAGGATGTTGAAATTCCACTAACATACCAAGAGCACCTGCTCTGGTTTAATGGCGCCCTAAAACATCAAAATCACATCACCAGGCTCGGTCCACTAGGTAGACCAGGAGCCACATGGCCGGTTATACACCACATCCCGACATTGAAAAAATGTCAGACCAAGAACTTTTAGCTCAGCTAAAACAACTAATTAAAATACATAGACAATTGGTCCAATATGTCATAGGGACTTCAACAGTCCAACCAACAATAAACATTCCACAGCACACCCCTCACCAGGGGAACACAAATAAAATCACACCACAAAATATACAATCAGCAATTGGCAAAATACCCGCAAAACGGGAACAGATTCCATTCTGGTTAGCTCAAAAAATCACTCAAATAGAGGCAGTATTTCCTGATACTACACCTCATGACAAACACAGAATTTTGACTATCTGTCTTCCAAAGCGGATCGCACCACATGTGGAGGACAGTTTTTGCTTCAATATACACAAAAACACATGTTGTTCTGTCAATGGCGGTTATACCAGACGTATTAAGACAGATTCAAAATGAATACGGTCCAGAACCTGCTTTAACTCTAGGTATGAAATTACTGAAAGACTTTAAGCAAGTCTCGGCTATATTACTAGCCAACATAAAAGGAGAAGCAGCATCTGTGGCGATCCGCCAGAAATTGAAAGAAACAGATATAGCAGAACAACCTTTTGAACTTGCCAAAATCATAGAAAAATCCTATGAAGAACTAGGTAGAGATAGTTTGGGTGGGAAACCACTAAAACCACAACTAATTGAAAATCCTGAAAAAACATTTATCAAGAATAATCTCAACACTCCAAAAAAGAGGTGGGAGGGTAATAAACAAACCAATCCCAGAGAAAAACAATTTCAGTCCAGAGGAAGGTCTCCTCACGGACAGATAGATCTCTAGAACGAGGAGGCAAGTCTCCCCAGAGGGAGCCCTCTGAAAAAAGATACAACCTTAGAAATAGGGATAAATTGAGAAAACCTGACAGATATCAAATAATGATACTCGTCCCTCTCGATCTTTTCAGACTTCCTCACAGAAATCGGAAAGAAGAGGACGGTCAGAACACAAGGAAGAGCACGTCAAGTCCAAAGACAAGGAACCTGCTCATCAAAGTAAAAAATTACAATTTCCAAAAAAGAAGGTAGCCAGTATTAAAATAAAACATGCCGAGGATTCTGAGGACACAACTGAAAAACGGAGAATGGGCCCAGACAATGCTAGACAGCGCAGCAGAAGTGACCATAGCTCGCAAGATCCTGATGAATCTTCAGGAGACAGTGGACACGAATGAATACATTCAAGTGGAAACTGCAGACACCAGAGTTAGCATACATAAATTATATGAAATAACATTACGTATAGAGGGGGACAAAACTAGGAAAATAAAGGGTCTCTTTTGGGATAACCTTTCGAAAGGCTATGATATCCTTCTAGCAGAAAAAGACTGGCCACCAGAGTTTGTCAGGGAGTGCCCACATGGCAAAGAAATGATTATGCCTGCCTTCTCAAATCAAATTCCAATTCATAAAAAATACACATTTGCAAGAAAATGGGCAGTGGCCCAATCCCCTGCATTATATAAAAATCATGTAGGATGGGATGAGGATTCTCCTCACCACAAAATTCAGTTAGAAAATCAACCTACTGCACAAAGGCAGTATCCTGTTAAGCAAGAAGCTAAAAAACAAGTCAGGGAGATCCTAGATCAACTTGAATATCAGGGGGCGATTGAAACATGCACCTCAAAAATGAACAATCCTTTGTTTCCTGTCTCCAAGCCAGACGATTCATATCATCTAGTTTTGGACTACAGACACCTAAACTCCTGCTGCAAAACATTTGCAGTACGAAACTCACACAGTGCAGCACTAATGAATAACATTGTGCGCAAAAAATATAAAACAACATTAGATACCTTAAATGGTTTCTTTTGTCAAAACATTGCACCTGAAAGTAGGTATTTGACCGCTTTCTCCTGTATGGGGGGGCAAAAACAATTCTGTCGACTTCCACAGGGATTCAAGAATAGCCCAGGATTATTCTCAGCCAGGGTAACAGAGTTACTACAAATGTATGATGATGAGGCATTATCCTATGTCGATGACATCTATCTTACAGACGACGACCTGGAGACACACTTGAAAAGAGTGAACACCATAATACTTGGGTTCGCAGCTGAAGGGTACAAATTCAACTTTAAAAAGTCATGAATTGCCCATCTAACTGTCCTATTTTTAGGATATGAATTATCAAGTGAAGGCAAAAGCCTAGCGGACAACTTCTTAGAGAAGTGTGCAGTACTCCAAGCACCAAAAACGCTGAAGAACTTACAATCAATACTAGGTTTCCTGAATTTCGGAAGAACATACATTCTAAATTATGCAGAGAGGGTTAAACCTCTCTATGAATTAATAAAACCTGATTTCAAACCAATTAATTGGACTCAGAAACACACAGAAATTTTACGAACATTACAAACAGACATGTTAACTAAAACAAAACTACAAACACGCGCAAATGAACGCAACCTTGTAATCCGAGTCATCCCAGGAAGATGCGGATTCACATACCTGACCTCTAATGAGGGAGAAACTGTACCAATAGCTTATAAATCACACTTGTACACACAAGCTGAAATGAAATTCAGTTCCACTGAAAAAATTCTAACAGCGGTTCAAACTGCTATAGCAAAAGAAAGAGCCCTTGCACAAGGTAAACGAATAATAATCGTTACACCAGTACCTGCACTAGAAGCAGTAACAAGAGCAAGCATTCCAAATGCTAAAGCTCTACATCCGAGATGGATACAATGGGTTAATTCTCTCGCTGCATCAGACGTAGTATTCGAATTTGATCCTAATTTAAAAACACAAGAATTTCTCCAATACGAATATGAATGTCCTCTACCGCCCGAAATCCTGCCTCTCGAACATTACGGCTGTATAATACATACAGATGGATCAGCACAACCCGCAGTTGGGGGTAAACAAGCATATAGTGCTGCGTGCGTGATTGTTAAAGGTCGTTGGCACGAAGGAAAATTTAGACGACTGGTCACTATAACTCAATCTCTAGGAGATTGTACAGCTCAGCGAGCTGAACTACATGCTTTTAAGATGGCGCTTGAAAATACTGATCGCGAATTCCCCACACTAATAGTGTGCGATTCGTATTTTTGCATCCAGTCTTACAATGAATACTTGCAGAACTGGGTTCAAAACGGTTTCAAAGATGCAAAAGGTGGCACAATCAAGCATAAAATGCTTTGGGAACAAGTAGTTCTTTTACAGAAAGAACTACAAAAGACTCACGTGATACATACACTGAGTCATCAACGTGATGGCGTTCACGTTGCAGGGAATTCATTGGCTGATGAGGCAGCGAAGGCAGCTGTGCAAACGGCTTCCGTAGCTGCAATCACCTGGTCAAAAACAAAAGTAGACAGCGAAATAATACAGGCTGTCAGTGCTTCAGTAAAAGACAGTGGTAAGACACTCCCGAAAGGCTTTCCAGTAAATTACTCATACAAAACTGATGCAAACAACGTTCCTTTTGCTCAAATCCCTGGAGTGGGGGATAGAGTAATTCCAAACACGAACCAGAGAGCTTACTTGATTCAAGAAGCACACATGGGAATGGGTCTGAGGCACCAAGAGATCTTGAAATCTGTAATAGAATTACAATCACAATACTGGTGGCCGGGGATGAACGTGCAAATTTACAACTTTGCAACGAGTTGTCAGGACTGCAATAGAGATTGCAGTGGTGAACCAGATGAGACACCAGCCCAGATACCTTTATTAGAAAGCATTAGGACATCTATACGCAAACATCCAGATGGAGAAAGGCGATCCCATAATTATTAAGACAAGATGCATTTAGATGAGGCCCCAGCGCTCGGCCTACGCCAGAACTGTTATAAAAGATTTGCGAGTCTTTATCGGCACATACTTAATTGGCATGCTACATTCTGACCAGGGTCCTGCGTTTAGCTCTCGAGCTTACAAGGAGGCCATGGCCAGCATGGGCATTGCATTGCGGTACTCTAGTCCATTCCATCCCGTGGGAAATGCGGTAGTGGAGAGAAAAAACCGTGACATAAAGCAATCTATAACAGCGAGGGTATTAGGTTCGGGTGATGGGTGGGTCAAACATCTAACCAGTGTCCAACGTAGTCTTAATGATCTGCCAAAAAATTCTCTAAGAGGTATCACTCCATACAAACTTTTGTTCGGTACTAGAATGATAATCCACGATTTAGTTTGTCAGACTGAAAGAAAAATCCTTTGATATCAAAGATCGTTTGGCTGTTTTACAGGACTTAAATGAAACAAGAAGAAGTCTAAGTAACACAAAGCTAAAGCCAACGGCCACTGAATAAAAACCACCTGTCCCAGCAAGACCTGTCTGGATTCCAAACATTAGGGATCTAGTCAGAGAAAAGATCGCGGTGAAGAAGGAATTTGGGCCTTCTTACAGAAAAGCAGTACCCGTCCTAGCTATCATCGGAACAAGATCAGTAGTACTACCGCCCCTTGCTGGTAAAAAGGAGAACAGAGTTGTATCAATCGACCTGGTAAAACCACAATCATGTTGCCAATAATAAGTAGTAGGCCCAGTGGACTCCCAAGAAGTAGCAGAAGACCAAACCTTGCTACAATCCAAGAGGTTCAAACTGAGAGACTAATCACTTTTGATAAACCTGCAGTGAACAGAAAAGGACTATGCAACAAAGCCATGGAACTTGTGCCTCTTGAAACCCAAATTGCAACAGTTCGTCAAGAAACAGCAGTCTACAATGATTTAGCCTCTGAACTTACATATCCAAAGATAAATGAAAATCCGGAAGCAATTCCAACAATTGACAGAACTGCATCTGGCTACTTCATCAATTTCGATGACTTTTCTGATGATCCAAGTGAACATGAAGAAACGCCAGCAACAAAAACTTTCAAAGAAAAAATGACTGAACTATTTCATCAACTAAAAGAAACATATATGATTTCACCATGGATTGAATTATGGATTGTGTTAGGTGTACTTTTCCTCCTACTTTGGCTCATCATGATTTTATATTTGGGTAGATTTATTGATGGAAAATATAGTACAATGGACACAGCAAGTCAGAACATCAACTTGGCCCTAAAGCCTCACAGATCTTCTCACATTGAAAAAAGAGAACTGTCATCAGTGAACATCACAGCCAATCCTATACCTGGGGGTGTAGCATGGGACAAAACAGATTACGAAATCTATGGTCCGATTGAGCTCTTGAAATATCCACACCAGTTCAAGGTTTCCTTAAGTGACTTTGTGACACCAAGTACTTTCTCTGATGATTGGGACTTTGAAAATATTAATAATATGATGTCAGATTTAGAAATGTCAGCAAAATTCCCAGAACATGATTATTTGCAGGGTTCATCAAACTATGAAGAAATGTACTGTTTTAATCACTATGGTCATCAATATTTGATTAAATCTGCTAATCCTAGATTTTTTTTTACTTATAACCAATGGGAACATTGTCCAACACCGCCAAAAGGCAGTTCAAAAACATTTTATGAGAAATTCCCATACTTTTCAGGGTTTAACAACACTGATCCAGAAACATTTTATTTTAGAATGTTAAATAAGACAGGAATGAAAAACATGTTGACAAATACGAAATTGATTTATTCAGAAAATATTTATGAAAAAATGTCTACATTTGGTTTTGAATTTTGGAAAAATAACATTGAAACAAAAACCATCTGGGGTACAAAAGACTGGCAGGTACAGGTATAGAATCATTATTTAGAGCCTGCATGATCCCAGAACAGATAATATTCCTGAATGACACCATTCAATAAACAACCTGTCTTGGCCTAGCCAAGATAAAAGACTTAAACAAACCGTCTATTCCAAAGCCCATACCTGATAGTAATAGCACTACAGATGTGGAGATAGACGTATCCCATATTTTACACCAAAATAGAACAAATCCTGATTGGAAAAAATGGTTGATCTGGCCCACAGACACTAATAACTGTCATGAAAGATTCCTGAATAATAGACAGGGGGTTAAACAAAACAGGCCAGACCCTAGATATTCCCAGAGACAACATCCAGGGAAAATTACAACATACAGTGTAGGGAAACTATGCCTCGAATGGCTACAGAGATCCACACTGCAGGAAATTAAGCAACACTTAACTTTACTTAAAGAAGGTGCTGACTTGCGAGATTTCATACTGGGACCTCGCAAACAGCGTCAAAAACATTTCATATACGCCGGTATATACGCAGCTTACAACTAGGCTTGGAAAGTAATGCAAATTGAAACTGCAGAAAAAATACGAGAAATTGATCCTATAAATTTGGAAAAATCACTGTCTGTAGTGGACAATGGGTTAACGACTCTGTCCTCCAGAATTTATTCACTGGACAGCATTGTATCATCTGCTATTGATATGATAGAGCAGGACTTGCTAATGTTACAACATGGCCAGTCCCAATTACGTTCTATTGTACAGCTTGGCTGGACGTTACAAAATTTGCATTCAGGTCACGTGCCATGGCGTCTAATCAATATAACGTCATTATTTTATATCTTTAACCTTACTGATAAACAAATCAGTTTGGCACAAAAAGGAGCAGGTTATACGATTCTGAGCATTGAAAAACTTGAGAGATTACCATTGACAATGTCAGAGAGACCTGTCATTGAATGGATAATACATGGTACAATTACAATTCCAATAACAACTTTTCAGTTTCAATATTGCCAAAAGTATATACCAGCAGGCCTGTATGAAAGGTTGGGTAAAGGATACATCAAGTCAACTTGGAAATTACCTTATACACATAAATGTTATAGTGAAGGGAAAAAAGAAGTATTCCTTAGTGGTAACAAATGTAAAAAATCACTAAGCGGTACACTTCTGTGTCAAGGTATTAACTTGCATGGAGCCTGCGAAGGTTCATCAAATAAGCTTTCATGTCACCTGCATGGCACTCCTGCAACACAGATAGAGCCTTTTTTCAGACAGCTTTCCAACGGCAGTTACGTTGTAATAAATGACCGCAGCTGTTATGGCACGGTGCCAGGATTAGCCTATCTCATGAGCGTTACTTCCAGGGTCATTTGCTGTATGCAAGTATTGTATCCAAACAGCAATCCAGACAAGGAGGCAACATTATGGCCTTCTGTGAATATCTCTTCTATTCGAATTGATACTTTAAGCAGAATGAAGTCTATTCTTTTACAAAAAACTGTGCCTTTAATCTCGTCCAAAGAGACGTATGAACTGCAAGTTGCAAGGACAGCGGCAGAGATACGGCATTCGTTGAGACTTCACCATTACGATTAGGTGGCGGTGAAGTACGAGATGAAAGCAGCACCACACAGGTACAACCTTCTGTGAGCATTGTTGATCCAGACATCGATGATGGCAATGATTCTCACATATGCACTATTGCAGCTTTTTCTAACTTGGTCGAACTTTCACCGACTGTAGTAGACCAATTTTTCTCAAGTCCGTCTGATTTGATGTTCTCTCCTAACAACGAGAATAATTTTTAAAACAACGAGCACACAGCGTTCCCTGAACTCTGAATTCGGCCTTCAGTTTTTTTGATAAACAACACTACTGAAAACAATTGGAACTATTTTTTTTCTCTGAAAGCAAAATTATTTTTCCATTCCAAAAATATTTACCTTTTTCTGGCATACGGTACTCTGCTTAAAGTAGAACTATTCTTATAGAACAGAACTTCTATTTTGAAACTCTAGAGACAATATTTTGATTCAGCCTCTAGCACATGTACAGTTTTGTATAAATATGTGATGAAATGGTCTGGACCTTCTTTTCTGTATTAAGAGCCATTTCATAATTGAAATTTTTGCAATTCATTCAGCCAATATTTATATGCTTTATCTGAATGATACCACTGCTTGAAAAGCGTACAGTACAAATACTCAGTTTCATGTATATACCATATACCATTTCAAATTCAATTTATGTATTTTGGGGTGGGCTGGAAAACACATGCATCATTATATGTTTAGTATTGCTTAGTATTTAGTAATGATGGACATTATACGTGGAGTGGGTGTTGTGAATGTATCTAGGACCCTATTTAAATATTCCGGATTCATGCCCTTATATGGTTATAACAAAACATATCCTTATAAAGGCATAAGAATCATACCCATATTTAGTCATAGCCAATGCAGTCCAAATATGGCAAGACTTCTCCCATAGACTCCTAGAAAGTACAACGCGTTCTTTAAACAAACCAAGCCTCCAGCAGCTCGGGAAATCCCCCTGCTTTTGTTTTGATTTGTGGAAGAACTCCTGGAGTCCAGAAAGAACTGTAAGTTCTTAGTGACGTCTTATGTCCAACCTTACGTCAAACTCGGCACCTTCCAGGTATAACTATACCAACGTTGCCTTAAGCAAAGACACGGTGGTTTGGAGCAGACCGGCTATCTACTTGCCCGAAGCCCAGCTGATGCGAGAGCCGAAGGAAGCCGGCCCTCCTCTTGACGCACTGAGAGAGACGCTGTCTATTCTCTTGCCGAGAAATCCAGCTCCAGTGTTTCCAGTCAACCTTATGGGTTGCTGGAAGATCGAGTCCTGAGAGAGAGATACAAGACCTCCCTCATTCTATAACCGAGGTACGGAGCTGATTAGATCCTTAGAGAAATCTTGATTCAGATTCTTGGCAAAAACTAACTTAACTTAAACTGCAGCTCATATACTCCTTCCCACGTACTAGGCTTAGGTTAGGTACACCGGGGTAGGCGTATCTTAGAAGCACCAGTTGAGTACGTTTAGTCAATGATTTTATGTATGTATATATTTTATCCATTTTAAGTATCATATGGCTCAGAAACCACATCAATGCTTTTACAGTATTATTTCATAATACTACTTTTACTGTACGCACTTTACTATATGACAAGTATTGCAATTGTGGCAATTCACTTCTCTTGCACGAGAAAGAAGACTGCTCAATAAATAACACCTTTTATTGAAAACGCCCGTCTCTCTATTTCTCTGCACTCTGGTGAAACTAAGCATGTACGATTGACTGAGGGAAATAGCTGTCTATTGTTTTCACACGACTCTGGAGATATACTCCTTGTTCTGGAGGGAGCAAAGTTGTCATGTTTATGCGGTTGTCAGAAACGAATCCCTTCTTGTCTAATCAGGAAAGTTAACTCCTTCCTGTTTATTCTAGAAAGTTTCTAGTGACCTCTGAGCTAGCTGGCATACCTAATAAAGTCTAACATATTCAGTAGAGACCTAGAATACCTCAGTCCTACGTCTAAACTATTGTTTATGTTATTCCAATGCGAGGAGCCTATTGGGAATATAGGAACTACACTACAAATCCATCACCAGTGTAGTCCCTTGTTACTTTTTATTGGTATTCACAGTGACGCTCAGGTGAGTGACAAAGGTGCATTCTGGGCAGGGCCGGACTGGCTACCGGGCAGTTGTGTGTGCTGTGGAGCTAGGGGCTAATTTTACTATGGTGGAGGCTTATTTCGTTGATGGGGACCTGCAGGCGATTTGAAATAAAAAAAGCAAAACGAATTTCGTTTTGCACACGCAGGTCCCCATCAACGAAATTAGCCCCCAGCACGGCAGCACACACAACTGCCCGGTAGCCAGTCCGGCCCTGATTCTGGGGCTGGAAATCATTATAAAACCCATGTGGGTCGCCAGCCTTCAAAACCATTAACAAAATTACTAAAATAGGAAAACAATGTCTAAAAGTTTCGCTCCTCCAGAATCAGAGCCTCTCCTGGACCGCAAAACATCTGCTACATAAGCAGCGACGGACCCGCTCGGGTCTCACGGTGGTGCTGCTCCGTGGCCGGGCTGATCACATTAAATGCACAAGTTAAGAGTTGCCCCTCAATGGAACTGCACTCCCAGGAGGTGAGGCTGCAAAGCAAAAGATGCTCCTCATGGACAGACTCCCTTTCATCCAAATGTTGATGCGTTTCGGGCTCAACGCCCTTCTTTCAGGACATCTTTTGCTAATAAAGGAAAGCAGGAGACTCCAGTGTAGTCCCTTGTTACTTTTAATTAGTATTCAGGTGAGTGACAAAGGCAGATACTGTAAATATACCAGCTGGCTGATCTTTGCTACCTAATGAAATGTCAGCTTGCAAATAAAGTAATTCAATATTTACGCCTCGAGTGCAGACTCCTTTTCTTACTGGAGAAACGTATTGTGGATGTTTGAAGTACCTGCGGTGGCCTCATTGTTCTGCACCCCAAGCCTTTTGGTGCTCTCCGGCAGAGCCGCAAATGTAAGGTGTCATGAAGAATGAGACAAAAGAGCCCCCGAAGCCAGACCAGTGATTGAAGAAGGGGAGCAAGTACTAACTAGGAGTCGAATGGAAAGACTCCCATAGCATGGATTGTTATCCTGTGTGCTCCCTTTATGATGAATGAGGCACTTTGGAGCTGGGACCCAGGGAAGGCATTTGCCGAGTGGTGAGGCATAAGAGAAAACAGACATTTTCAGAGACTGCATTTTCTGTGTTTTTTAAATCTAACGCTGCAAAGAAAGGTGCCGTTTTTAAAATTGCACATTTTGCATAGTGAGCTGCTTCTATGATCAAATGAAATGAATTAGGGACACAACTCAAAGTACTGGGAAGATGTTTACGAACTATAAACATTCAAGTATTTTTACCATGTTTGTCAGATTGGACTCGTGTGTATACAATAAATATACCAGCTGGCCTCTTGTTTCAGTTGATAAAGGCTGACCGCAAACAATGGAATATCAGCTTGAAAATAAAGTGATTCAATACTTATGCCTCGAGTGCAGACTCCTTTCCGTACTGGAGAAAGATATTGTGTATATATATATATATATATATTCACTGAAAAAACCATAGGTTATAGACCATATATAGTTAGGAATTAGCATTTACAAAACCTTATTTTACTCACACAAAACCATTGAAATTCGCATATATAGTTAGTTGCACTAACTATATATCGCTCACCCGCAATCCACTGCTGATCATGTCACATATTACATCATTCATGACATGGTCAGTGGCATCACTGATGACATCACTGATGACATCTCAAATGACATCACTGATGACATCACTGATGACATCTCAAATGACATCACTGATGACATCTCAAATGACATCACTGATGACATCACTGATGACATCACTGATGACATCTCAAATGACATCACTGATGACATCACTGATGACATCTCAAATGACATCAGTGATGACATCACTGATGACATCTCATTTGACATTACTGATCACATCACTGATGACATCATTCATGTGATAATACGATGAACCTCTTCAGACTCTAATATAACCTTAGATACACTCAGTGTAAACAGACACTCACAGACTGTCACTCATCCATGGAGTTACTCACACACCTAGTCAGTCATGCAAAGAATCAATCACACCTCCATTTCCTCAACTATACAGTTATACACACCTTACTTATTCAAACATATACTAACACATATTTACTCTCTTATACAATCCCTGATACAAGTTCACAATGATCCATACAGCCACTCACACACATTCACTGGCTCTTATGCACAGTTATTTATATATGTCAACTCTCACATGTACTGTGTTTTACATATGTACTTACTTTGACATGTAGCACTGAGATATCCATTCACTCACCAATACACTCATGCACACAGTCAACCGCCCATACAGCTGTTTCCACATGCACTTTTGAACCCATACATCTAGTGAATCAACTGCTCACACATCTATGCACAGAGTCATACACCTCCCAGCCACCCACACACACACTCAGTTTCCCATACAAATACTTGGGCAACCAATCAATAACCCATATAGTTACTCATATAGCTACTGATCAACACATGCAGCAGTTTACAGAACAACAGACATAATGATGCACAAATTAAGACAGTTTAGTCACTAACCCATGCACTCAGTGAGACACATTTAATCACTCACTCATACAGTCAGTCATGCACCTACTAAATCCTTCATCCAGACACGTATACATCCACTCATTCTTCAATATGTAAGACATAGTTTAACTTTACAGAAACATACAGTCACTGGATGTTGTCATCAGTGATGTCATCAGTGATGTCACTTGAGATGTCATCAGTGATGTCATCAGTGATGTCACTGACCATGTCATGAATGATGTAATATGTGACATGATCAGCAGTGGATTGCGGGTGCGCGATATATAGTTAGTGCAACTAACTATATATGCGAATTTCAATGGTTTTGTGTGAGTAAAATAAGGTTTTGTAAATGCTAATTCCTAACTATATATGGTCTATAACCTATGGTTTTTTCAGTGAATTTTCAAGGTTTTGTAAATGCTAATTCCTAACTATATATGGTCTATAACCTACGGTTTTTTCAGTGAATTTCAATGGTTTTTTAATAGCAAATATCAAAAGCTGTAAAATGTATTCTTCTTTTAAAGGAAAAATATATTTTATATGTATTTAATATAATTTTTTTATGTATATAAATTTTTTGAGGGAACGAATTTATCAACTATCATGCTGAAGAAGAGTGTGGGAAAAAAAAACAAAGAGGAGGACTAAGAGGAAAGAACCATCAGTTCAAAAATACAATTGCTTTAAAGCATGAAGTGCTTTTTCACACATTTACATTTAAATAACCCATATTAGAACATACAAAATATCTACAGAGGAGACGGTGTACATTGAATTTTAGACTCTTCATTGGTACCTACATGTTGGTACTTACATCACCCACACAACACAACAACCGGGACGCCCTCACAGATATATATATTTTTTTGAACGTTAATTTATCAAAATCCACTGGAGCACATATCTTGAGACCTAGCAAAGGCACATCGGGCAAACAGTCTCTACAATTTTGCCAAGTTTCATAGAAATCCATTCAGCCGTTCGAGCTAAAAGTGAGTCCAACCGCCCTATGGAAAACTCAATGTTAAAAACATGTTTTGGGACCCCCCTTTTTTCTCGGCACCCGCTTGACGAAACCCCCCCAAACTTTCAGGGGACGCTCAGAAACAAAATGTGCCATTTTCCTGAACATTTCAGCCAATTCCGCCCATCAACGCCAAAGTTATTCAACATAGAATTTTCAGAAATCCCTATTCAAAAAAATCCTAACTACATATACCTACTGGCGACCGCCAGTAGGTAATATATATATATATATATATATATATATATATATTACCTACTGGCGGTCGCCAGTAGGTATATGTAGTTAGGATTTTTTCTCTATGGGTTTTTTGAAAATTCTATGTCTAATAACTTTGGCGTTTGTGGACGGAATTGGCTGAAATTTTCAGGAAAATGGCACATTTTGTTTCTGAGCAGCCCTTAAAAATTTGGGGGGGGTTCGTCAAGGGGGGGCCGAGAAAAAAGGGGGGTCCCAAAACGTGTTTTTAACATTGAGTTTTCCATAGGGCGGTTGGCCTCACTTTTAGCCCGAACGGCTGAATGGATTTGCACGAAACTTGGCAAAATTGTAGGGACTGGTAGCCCGATGTGCCTTTTGTAGGTCTCAATATATGTGCTCCAGTGGATTTTGAGAAATTAACGTTTAAAAAAAGATATATATCTGTAACAGCGGACCGGGCAGCGCACTGGTTCGCGGACTTTTCGCGCAACGGAGCTTTGTGAAGCGAAGCTGATTGGTTCTCCGGCGTCTGTCAACATTCCAAACAGTCCGTAGCGGCCGCCATCTTGTCTCTCGGTAGGATCGAGAGACAAGAGGAGGCCGAAGCGAAGGGGCAAATGACCATAAGGGGGCATAGTACATTGTCGCTCACCCCCTAGGTTTGATGTGGAGGTTTTAAAAGGGCCCCGCGGGGCAAAAAAAAATAAAAATAATAATAATCGAACAGGTGAATGGATTTGCACGAAACTTGGCAAAATTGTAGGGACTGGTAGCCCGATGTGCCTTTGCTAGATCTCAATATATGTGCTCCAGTGGATTTTGAGAAATTAACGTTCAAAAAAAGGTATATACCTGTAACAGCGCACCGCTTCGCGTACTTTTCGCGTTACGGAGCTTTGCGAAGCGAAGCTGATTGGCTCTCCGGTGTCTGTAAACATTCCAAACAGTCCGTAGCGGCCGCCATCTTGTCTCTCGGTAGGATCGAACAGCTGAATGGATTTGCACGAAACTTGGCAAAATTGTAGGGACTGGTAGCCCGATGTGCCTTTGCTAGGTCTCAATATATGTGCTTCAGTGCATTTTGAGAAATTAACGTTCAGAAACAAGATATATATCTGTAACAGCGCTCCGCTTCGCGGAGATAAAATTATATGTGTATTACCTAGCTGTTGCTAACACCAGTTAGCGACGGCTAGTAGAAGATAGCGACCATCTTGGGCCCCACTTTGCATGTGAGTGATATTTATCACTAATGACATGCAAAGTGGGCATGCCAAGATGTTAGCGACTGGAAACAGTCGCTAACATCGCTATCTCCTATTATCAACTTTTGGAAATATTCGAGATAAGGGCGAATATCTCTAAAAGCTACCACCTGCCCTGAGCAGTTCTTAGCCATGTTATCCAATGGGAGGTGGATAACATGGCTAAGAGCATTAGCTCGGTAATGCATGAATATCGCTGAGTTTTCAGCGATATTAATGCATTGCGGTCGTTTTTTATCGTATTTCCGATAAACCTTGATAATAGCAAGGTTTATCTGCGATAATTTCTGACGGTAAAAAAATCGTTGCTAAGCATCGTTAGGGATAAATATCGCTTAACTTTGGTAATATGCCCCAACGTCTGTTAACGTTCGATTCGAAGGAAATCAGGAAGTGTTGAAAAACATTGTCTGCGCCATCTTGTCTTTTTTCAAATGCCACACTTTTGTCGTGCACGGCAGCCATTTTAGATGCCTTGACCAGACCCACTCTGTGCACGCTGTCGATCCTTAGCATGGCTCCCCACCCTCGCAAACATCTCCCCCAGGCAGTGGTCACCCCCGCTCTCTGTCTTATGCATGGGTAATAAACCTCCCCCATCTGCGCTGCTGTTCCCTGAGAATCACACCCTGTGCCCACCCGACACCTCCCTTTCGCCCTATTCACTACCGCACCCTCTGACACTCCTTTTCCTCTGTGTCCGATTGTCCAGGCTGGTCCTAGGGTATCAGCTAGCCCTGCAGATGTAGTTTATGGCCACAGCTGTAAAGAATCACCCCTCTTCAAAGGAGTTATAGTAGATCAAGGCCCACACTCGATGAGATTCGTCACAGCAGAAGCGTTGCTATTATCTGAAAACCATCCTGTATTGTGATTGGGGAGGGGACCGAGCCTGAAGCGGAAGATTCCAGGGATGACTGTTTGTACATCAAAGTTTTTACAATTATGTGTCACATTAAAAATATATAGCACTCCGACAAAGTAGTAAGATTATAAAACTTTAATAATTTATAAATATATACAAGAAAACAAAAATAGTAATAACATATAAACATTTTTAGGGAAAAACAACGAAGTAGCGGTCGGCTGTGCGAATAGTCCCAACGCAGCACAACGTCCAGATTTCCGGCGTGGGGCGTCGCGGGGGGTGGGTCATCAGTAGCAAACTGTTGTGCGAATAGTTCCAAGGCAGCAGAACGCGTTGAAATCTAGATGACACGAAAGTGATGTCTAGTAAGTTGCCACCCAGCAAATAACGGCATGGGGCGTCGCGGGGGGTGGGTCATCAGTAGCAAACTGTTGCGCGAATAGTTCCAAGGCAGCAGAACGATGGCACCAAGGTGATGTCCAGTAAGTTGCCGCACTGGTTTTGGTATCCTACAATGCTGCTCCGAATAACGGCGTGGAGCGCCCCGGGGGAGGCGGCGTGAACGGGCCTCTCCAGGTGGAGTGTCATCTGTTGTAGTGGGGCGCCCCTTTACCGTTTCAGTTGCCATTCCGTCCGTTTTTGGTCCACTGTGTCAAAAGCCGCAATTCAGCTGAGTTGCGCCCACTCTTGCGGTGCAGCGATAGGCGGCTGTCACAGGACTCTCAAAATGGCGGCAGGCTGTTTCCTTTTTGGGCCTGGTCCACTGAAATGGCCCTGGGACACCTTGGAAATCGGACGCTTGTCTGCTAGGTCTTGGACCTCATTCTCGAAAGCGTCCCCTCCGCCTTGAGAATTCATCAAAAGTTTTGGGGGCTCCGACTCCTGCAGGCTTCTGGTGGGGAGCGGCTGCCATGATTGCTCGCGGAAGGACCACGACTGAGCTACGAGATGGTGGTGCTTTCATGCTGACGCCAGCTTCAGTCTGAAACATCCAGAAACAAGGTGGGGCTTTCATCGTTTGGGGAAAAAAAAAAGTTTTCATCCTATGAAAAGTGTTGTTTTTAGGTCACATGATCAAGCCTTCCATCATTAGGAAACCAAAAGTAAAATGAACCAATGAAAAGTTTTATAAACAAGTCACATGACCTGTTATGCGGCATAGGGTGTAAAATTAGGAGAAAATACGTTGGCACGTGAGGCGGCGTCAGTAGCGGACCGATGTGCAAATAGGCCGAAGGCAACACAACGCGCCAAGATCTGGATGGCACCGAGGTGGTGTCCAGCAAGTTGCAGCACTGGTGTGGCCATCCTACAATGCTGAAAGTCGGCGTGGGGCGCCCCGTTGGCCTGTGAGTTTGCGTCAGTAGCGGACCGATGTGCGAATAGGCCGAAGGCAGCACAACGCGCCAAGATCCGGATGGCACCGAGGTGGTGTCTAGTAAGTTGTCGCACTGGTGTGGCCATCCAACAATGCTGAAAGTCGGCGTGGGGCGCCCCGTTGGCCTGTGAGTTTGCGTCAGTAGCGGACCGATGTGCGAATAGGCCGAAGGCAGCACAACGCGCCAAGATCCGGATGGCACCGAGGTGGTGTCTAGTAAGTTGCCGCACTGGTGTGGCCATCCTACAATGCTGAAAGTCGGCGTCGGGCGCCCCGTTGGCCTGTGAGATGGTGTCAGTAGCGGACTGATGTGTGAATGGGGCCAAAGGAAGCGCAACAATATTTTCTACTATATTTTCAGAGTAGAAGACACCACAAGGCGCTGAGATGCCAAGATCCGGATGGCACCGAGGTGATGTGTAAGTTGCGGACGGATGTGCGAATGGGGCCAAAGGCAGCTCAACAATATTTTCTGAAGAGAATACACCACAAGGCGCTGAGATGCCAAGATCCGGATGGCACCGAGGTGATGTCTAAGTTGCGGACCGATGTGCGAATGGGGCCAAAGGTAGCGTAACAAGATTTTCTGTATGGAAGATACCACTAGGCGTTGAGATGCCAAGATTCGGATGGCACCGAGGTGATGTCTAGGAAGTTGTGCCACTGGTGTGGCCATCGTACAATGGTAAAAGTCGGCGTGGGGCGCCCTATTGGCCTGTGAGATGGTGTCAGTAGCGGACTGATGTGCGAATGGGGCCAAAGGCAGCGCAACAATATTTTCTGACTGACACCACAAGGCGCTGAGATGCCAAGATCCGGATGGCATCGAGGTGATGTCTAAGTTGCGGACTGATGTGCGAATGGGGCCAAAGGCAGCGTAACAATATTTTCTGTATGGAAGATACCACTAGGCGTTGAGATGCCAAGATTCGGATGGCACCGAGGTGATGTCTAGCAAGTTGTTGTGGTCATCCTACAATGCTGAAACTCGGCGTGGGTCACCCCATTAGCCTGTGAGATGGCGTCAGTAGCGGACCGATGTGCGAATAGGCCGAAGGCAGCACAACGCGCCAAGATCCGGATGTCACCGTGGTGGTTTCATAGTTGAGAGGCACTTCATCTGCAGTGGGGCGCCGAGATCCGGATGGCACCGAGGTGATGTCTAGCAAGTTGCTGTACTTGTGTGGTCATCCTACAATGCTGAAACTCGGCGTGGGTCGCCCCATTAGCCTGTGAGATAGCTGTTCTTTGGATTTGGGCCTGGTCCACTAAAATGGCCCTGGGACACCTAAGAACTCGAACGCTCGATTTTTTTTCCCTTTCCTGTACATGCAAAAAAAGGTAAATGCCCGGTATGTTACACGCTTCATCTGCCACGATGAACTCTCCAGAGGAACCGAAAAAATATATAGTTGTGGTAACTATACCATGCATCGTCATATGGAGAGGTGGCACCAATTAATTATAGTGCTGCATAAAAGAGAGATTTGGAGGAGAACCCCTGACCTGCTAGTACATTCATCAAAGAAGTGGCACTGAGAGCTTCAGAGGCAAGGGAAACGGTCCCAAATATTTAGAAGAACTTTGGAAAGATTAAAATGACATGTTTAGATTGTGGTAAATTAATTTCATGTGGGCAGATGAGTGTTACTCTAATAAATACAGCATATGAACATCATCATAGTCGATGGTTGGTAGAGACATTTTGACTATATCCTGGACCTGCCCGTCCTCGCCCAAAATGGCGCCGGAATAAATGGGACTCGTAACTCCTTGTTGTGTACTGGTTGCAGAACCTTGAAATCACGAGATACGTATGCAGTTTTGAAGCACATGGCGGGCGGGGACGAGAATTGATTGAATATTTCGACATCCCTATTGATATTAAGTTCTGATGTGTTATTGATTACTGTACTGTTGAAAATTCGAATTAACGTCACCCATGGTACTTGCCCGCAAATGTATATCTAGATAATTTTATTGTAACTGGCCCTGTCGTATTTTAATTATAAAATGTACGTCCACCGATTCCGTAACTGTTAGACACCTTAGTTTTTGCAACCTAATGGCCCGCCCGTTACGTTCCTCTACAGTGTAAATGTCTATTCATCATATACGATTACAGTTTGCTCTGTGGCAGGCCCACGTGGTTATAGGCTCGTATTTGTATAATGAAATTTTCACAATAAAGGTTTTTAAAAGAAAACATGGTAGTAGTGTATACATTGGTAAAGTTTTTAATAATAGTCACTGTTTTAGAATCATTAAAAGGCAAGTGAAATAAAGCAGACCAATTACATGAAGGGTAAAAGGTATAATACGAAGGAACGCAGTAAAGATAAATGGTCAAGGGCTGTTGTGTTTTCTATTCCTGCAACATAAAGTGATCGATAAGAATCTCATATTCAGGCGTATCGGCGACTAAGACAGCAGGTCGACCCTGTTTTGCTCAACGGCTCCGTCATAGAACGAAGAAACGTTCTTTTTCTCGAAAAAAGAATATATTTTACTTGCAGGACAGTTGTAAAATTTCCGGGAAAGTACATTAGCCTGGAACATTATAACATATATTTAAGAGAAAATAATGTTCGGAAGTAATTAAAAGCGTAATTTTTAGGTGATATGACCAAGGCTTTCATCATTAGAATAAGAAAAGTAAAATGAACCAATGAAAAGTTTTATTAACAAGTCACATGACTTGTTATGCTTACGTTACGCGCTGCGCGCCCCGGATGACTTCCGGATGCGCTAACGCGGCGCGTCATATGACGCATTACGCGACAACGCAGGTCCAGAATATAGTCAAAATGTCTCCACCAACCAGCGGTCGAAACACAACCCCTTTCAGCAGGCTAAATAGTTCTGTTAAATGACAACAGAAAGGACAGGCAACAAGAACCATCAGTCAAAGAGGGGAGGGCTAGTTCTTCTCTACCGGGTTACATTGGGGCGCTACCGGAACTGATCGAATTGGTAGTCTACAGTGTTTCTGGATGTTTCAGACCGAAGCTGGGGTTAGCATGAGAGCAGCACCATTTCGTAGCTCCGTTGTGGCCATTCCGCAACCAATCATGGCAGCCGCTCTTTATCGTTATTTTGGGCGGGGTGGGTGGCGGAGCCGAGCTGTTTTGCAGCCATCATTGTGTGGAGTTCAGTTCATCTCACTAGTTTTGTATTTGTCATGAGGGGTTGTTCCTAATGTTTCTATTTTAGCGAGGTCAAAAAGAGATCCCATTAGTGGCCTACTGATTTTGCTCGATTCCTTTTCTTTTTTTTTACACGATTTTTCGTTATCTGCAAAGACTAAACAGAGTATTGCGACTCTGTGTTTGTTTGTAAATAGAGAATGAACCAAAGAGAACTAATTCTAAAACAGTAAATACTTGGATAACAATCAATCAAATGGAGAGAGAAGCAGGCACGACGGATTACAACGGGGGCAAAGGCCTGCGTTAACTACCTTTCACTATCTGCAAAGAGAGAGTACTCCTAATAGAAATGAGGGGGGGGGGGGCATCATTCAAAGCAGATCAGTGTGCATAAACACGAAAATGTTTTCACTTACCACGTACTTGACATTCGACAGCTTATGATATTTGCTATTAAAAAACCATTGAAATTCACTGAAAAAACCATAGGTTATAGACCATATATAGTTAGGAATTAGCATTTACAAAACCTTGAAAATTCACTGAAAAAACCATAGGTTATACACCATATATAGTTAGGAATAAGCATTTAAAAAACCTTATTTTACTCACACAAAACCATTGAAATTCCATATATAGTTAGTTGCACTAACTATATATCGCGCACCCGCAATCCACTGCTGATCATGTCACATATTACATCATTCATGACATGGTCAGTGACATCACTGATGACATCACTGATGACATCTCAAATGACATCACTGATGAGATCACTGATGACATCTCATTTGACATCAATTGCCACATCACTGATGATATCATTCATTCGACAATACAATGCATCTCCTCACGTTTTAATATAACCTCTGTTTCACCCAGTGTTAAATACAGAGTATAATTTTTGAAACCATTGACACGCCAATACTAGTTACTACATACGTACTCACTGATTCCTACGTCTACACACACATTCACTCATTCACCCATACAATCATTCATACATACAATCACTCATCTTTACAACACTATCATATGCACTCATACACCTATACAGACACTTACACTCTGCCACTCATCCATGGAGTTACTCACACACCTAGTCAGTCCTGTAAAGAATCAATCACACTTCCATTTTCTTGTCTATACAGTTAAACATAGAGCACCTTACATTTTCAAACATATACTAACACATACTTACTTTCTTATACAATCA
The DNA here is from genome assembly GCF_964261635.1 of Lissotriton helveticus. Classification (NCBI taxonomy): domain Eukaryota; kingdom Metazoa; phylum Chordata; class Amphibia; order Caudata; family Salamandridae; genus Lissotriton; species Lissotriton helveticus. Next base: position 51,531,115 of record NC_136062.1, on the reverse strand, counting down.
TTGATACAAGTACACATTGATCTGCACAGAGTCACACACCTCCCAGCCAGCCACACACACACTCAGTCTCCTATACAAATACTTGGACAATCAATCAATAACCCATATAGTTAATCATATAGCTACTGATCAACACATGCAGCAGTTTACAGAACAACAGACATAATGATGCACAAATTAAGACAGTTTACTCACTAACCCATGCACTCAGTGAGACACATTTAATCACTCACTCATACATTCAGTCATGCACCTACTAAATCCTTCGTCCAGACACTTATACATCTACTCATTCTTCAATATGTAAAACATATTTAAACTTTACAGAAACACACAGTCACTGGATGATGTCATCAGTGATCTCATCAGTGATGTCATTTGAGATGTCATCAGTGATGTCATCAGTGATGTCACTGACCATGTCATGAATGATGTAATATGTGACATGATCAGCAGTGGATTGCGGGTGCGCGATATATAGTTAGTGCAACTAACTATATATGGAATTTCAATGGTTTTGTGTGAGTAAAATAAGGTTTTTTAAATGCTAATTCCTAACTATATATGGTGTATAACCTATGGTTTTTTCAGTGAATATATATATATATATATATATATATATATATATATATATATATATATATATAACATTTCTATGGCAGAATGAAACCCCTCATTTTGTTCCTTTTCAAATTAAATGTATTAAGTGGTACCACTTTATTCCAATCAAGATGACTTCAGGTGTGCCATACTTTTGTCATAAGTAAGACTGTTAGCGTTCTAGTTGTTCTTTAGAACACTCTGGGACATTCTGTCATTGGGCTATAGTTGGGCTACATCTGGCTGATATTTGGGCTACATTTGTTTTTTTTTGTCTCTGGTGGCCATCTTTGGGCTACATTGGGCTACATTGGGCTACATTTGGGCTCTAACATATATATAGCCCAATGTAGCCCAATATATATTTTTCAAAGTTAATTTTCGTAAAAACCACTGGAGCATATATCTTGAGACATAGCAAAGGCACATCGGGCTACCAGTCCCTACAATTTTGCCAAGTTTTGTGGAAATCCATTCAGCCGTTCGAGCTAAAAGTGAATCCAACCGCCCTATGGAAAACTCAATGTTAAAAACACGTTTTGGGACCCCCCTTTTTTCTCGGCCCCCGCTTGAGAAAACCCCCCCAAACTTTCAGGGGACGTTCAGAAACAGAATGTGCCATTTTCCTGAAAATTTCAGCCAATTCCGTCCATCAACCCCAAAGTTATTCAACATAGAATTTTCAGAAATCCCTATTCAAAAAAATCCTAACTATATATACCTACTGACGACTGCCAGTAGGTAATATATATATATATATATATATATATATATATATATATATATATATATATATATATATATATATATATATATTACCTACTATATATATATATATATATATATATATATATATATATATATATATATATATATATATATATATTACCTACTGGCGGTCGCCAGTAGGTATATATAGTTAGGATTTTTTCTCTATGGGTTTTTTGAAAATTCTATGTCTAATAACTTTGGCGTTTGTGGACGGAATTGGCTGAAATTTTCAGGAAAATGGCACATTTTGTTTCTGAGCAGCCCTTGAAAATTTGGGGGGGGTTCGTCCAGTGGGGGCCGAGAAAAAAGGGGGTCCCAAAACGTGTTTTTAACATTGAGTTTTCCATAGGGCGGTTGGCCTCACTTTTAGCCCGAACGGCTGAATGGATTTGCACGAAACTTGGCAAAATTGTAGGGACTGGTAGCCCGATGTGCCTTTTGTAGGTCTCAATATATGTGCTCCAGTGGATTTTGAGAAATTAACGTTTAAAAAAAGATATATATCTGTAACAGCGGACCGGGCAGCGCACTGGTTCGCGGACTTTTCGCGCAACGGAGCTTTGTGAAGCGAAGCTGATTGGTTCTCCGGCGTCTGTCAACATTCCAAACAGTCCGTAGCGGCCGCCATCTTGTCTCTCGGTAGGATCGAGAGACAAGAGGAGGTCAAAACAAAGGGGGAAATAACTATAAGGGGGCATAGTAGATCCTCGCTGATCCCCTAGGTTTGATGTGGAGGTTTTAAAAGGGCCCCGCGGGGCAAAAAAAAAAAATAATAATAATAATTGAACGGCTGAATGGATTTGCACGAAACTTGGCAAAATATTAGGGACTGGTAGCCCGATGTGCCTTTGCTAGGTCTCAATATATGTGCTCCAGTGGATTTTGAGAAATTAACGTTCAAAAAAAGATATATATCTGTAACAGCGCTCCGCTTCGCGTAACGGAGGTTTGCGAAGCTGATTGGTCATTCTGTCACTGGGCTATAGTTGGGCTACATCTGGCTGATATTTGGGCTACATTTGTTTTTTTGTGTGTCTGGCGGCCATCTTTGGGCTACATTGGGCTACATTGGGCTTCATTGGGCTACATTCGGCTAATTAGCAAATAGCTCATCGCAAACTAGGAATGGTAAAGAATCGCTATTTATTCCTTAAAGTTCGCTATTTAGGAAATGCAAATAACTTTGATGATACATATGGCGGTTCATCTCTAACAAGATAAGAAGCATAGGGATACATTTATGATGACTGGCGCATCACCAGGGATGTGTTAGTCATTCTGTGCCGCTGTTCCGTCACCTATGGTGTGCTGCATTTACAATGCGGCGCATCATGGGGCAAAAACAGCACAGATGCGTGATGTATCTGTGCCGTAAAGGTGGCGCATTGCTGGAGTTGTATCGCAAGTGTGATGAAGCTCCAGCAAGGGTCGGGGGTGCCCCTGTCGCAGGGTTTCTGTTCTCACACAGAACTGTGGACAGAGGATTGGAACCTCGGCGAATGCATTGCTGGAGTTGTATCGCAAGTGTGATGAAGCTCCAGCAAGGGTCGGGGGTGCCCCTGTCGCAGGGTTTCTGTTCTCACACAGAACTGTGGACAGAGGATTGGAACCTCGGCGAATTAGGGTGTCCCAAAACTCACGTTAGTAATCAAAAACTATTTAGCAAGCTAGGTACAGTGTCACATTGGATATAACAAACTCTCAATGTTTAGACAATCCAGAATATGAACTTATAGTACCTCAGGATACGTGGAACTCATGAACAGTCGGTCGTTATAGATTTCTTAGAAACCAGAACATGGAGTTAAGAAGAACAGATGTGTATTTGAAATGTTTATTTACTAATGCCGTCTTCTCAGGCGTAGTACCTTAGATAATAAAAGTACACATATTATCAGTAGCAAAATTACCAGCATAGTTACTAGTACATAAAAAGTGAATGGTGATAGTATGTTAACATGCTGTAAATGAATAAGAGTTAGCAACACTTATAAGCAGCCGCGGGCCGTGGAGGGAGTTACGGTGAGGCAGGGAGGTGGGGAGGGGGAGAAGCAGGGTGGAGAATACAAGTACACATATTATCAGTAGCAAAATTACCAGCATAGTTACTAGTACATAAAAAGCGAATGGTGACAGTATGTTAACATGCTGTAAATGAATAAGAGTTAGCAACACTTATAAGCAGCCGCGGGCCGTGGAGGGAGTTACGGTGGGGCAGGGAGGCGGGGAGGGGGAGGGGCAAGGTAGAGAGGGCTCCACCCTGCTTCTCCCCCTCCCCGCCTCCCTGCCCCACCGTAACTCCCTCCACGGCCCGCGGCTGCTTATATCTCACCCTCCCTAATACACATATTATATTATTTGCTAAGAAGGTCTCTTTGTGTTGGTTTAGGGCGTGCCCATACTTTAGTGTCTTAGATTTGAAGGAATCAAATCAGCATACACCAGCTCTCTCTTCATGTGAACCGCATCAACTGTTGTGTATGTGTGTTCGGCAAAGCAATATAAAACCCGCCTCATGCCCAGAATTGGCAGAAGTTGCACTTATGTTATGAGTATGAAGTCGTGGAGATCAGACCTCATAACAATTCTGTATCGTGTTGTTCTTGAAACTTTAGCACTCGCTGTACAGATATAGTTTAACAAGTAAAGCAGATAGTAGACCAATAACATATTATTCTCATGTAAACCACGATGAACTACTAGGTGGAAAGCTAAAGCAACAACTAAGTGTCGTGTGCAGAAGTTGCAAAAAAGGAAAAATGGCGTTTAAACCGGTAATGAGCCCATGCTAACTTAACACGGTGTAAAGATATCCAGGACCTAGATGACACCTCCTCATGATCCGGAAACGAACTGAATAAGATAATAGAAGTGCCATCTCATGAGAGCAGATTGCAAGTTTATATGTGGACGGTCCGCAAGGTAAAGCATTAAAAACTAGGAAAATTTAATGCTAAAGAAAAATAAAACAGCCAAGTACTTTATCGAGTCTTAAGCCAATAGGCAAGGTAAATAATAAAAACTTGACAAATAAGTCAATGAATTGTCAATGAAATGCTAGTACTCAGCATATCAAACATGAAAAAGGTCTATGACATAACTGTGTATGCAAAATAAGCTGCAACAGCCTCCAATAGGAAGTCACCGTCTTCATCCGAAAACAGTTCAGCCATCCAATTTAAAAGCGGAAAAGAACATACGTGCTCTCCCAGCACCGGATCCTCTATCACCATCAGAGGACAGCTCGGTGGGTTTTCAAGAAAGCTCTATTCCAAGAAAGACTGTGCTGCCGCCAGTAAATTCCAGGGACCAAGTAGTCCATGCATCAATGCCACAGCCATAATCCTTTCGCCAGGACAAACCAACTCGTGAGTAATGATAGGAGTCATCAGCTGATTAAAGTCGACGTCAGGAGAAACCGGTCCGCAGAGACACAAATCAATGGCCCAATCGAAATCACAGGTCAGGCAGTGAAATACAGGCTGGACACAGGTGAAGTAGGAGAACCAAAAAGATAATCCATATGCCGTGCTTAATATCGCCAACGGCATTGTGCCATAATATTCTAGCATGCGATTGCGGAACAGTGTCAGCAGCTGCAGGGTCGGAGGTTGCATAGGAGGGACATCCATATTTAAAAATGTAAAAAAGCACAAGAGCGTCCGCTGGTAATGCAAGTAAAAATGCCAATCCACGAACCAGAGTGCAGAAAATACAATGAAAGGAAGCAGGGATGACTCCGAAGATTTTCTCAAATGAAGTCACGAGACCACTGGTAACAACTTTAAAAAAGTGCACCAGGGACTTTGTGGAGGATGCGTTACAGATAGTCGGAAACATGTTGCTGAAATTAAAAGGCAAATGTTAATTGAAAAAGGTTTTGCACCTCTGTATGGGTGTTCGCTATGTGAAGTACGAAAGTTTCACGGGCCGAACTCAAGGCCACCTCTCTCTGAGACAAAAGAGCTCTTATTCTTGCCATGCCGTTGAAACGTGTCTCAAGGTTGGTATTTGTGGCCAGATTGAAAACTCCCTATGTTAATGTGTGGGAGGAAATAGAACATTTCTGCAGCAAATAACCCGTTCACTTACTGTTACGATAAAAGGAATACTTTTAATTAACTCAGAACAATCTTCATTATTGAGCATCAAATAACTACCATTTTCCAACAACTTGAACGTGGGGATGATAGCAGGAACAGGCGTGCCTTGCAACACGCAAGCCATATTTGGTCGGTGTTTGTTGCATGAACCGTGTAAATGTATGTGCCTACACATTAGTGAATGATCTGGCGTCTCAGTGCATTCCTCTCCATTCAGATAAACTTCTTGATCATCTTTGAAACATCTGTATGTGTATGGAAGCGACCAGACCTCATGAAGAAAAGCACTACCTAAAGGTTCATAACGACCTATTGGTATATATTTCATACAATTTGAAAACTTATATAAAGCAAAAGGCAGCGTTATTAAACCGTGGATAAGGCATGTTGCCAAAAAACCCGCAATCCTCTGCTGATGATGTCACTGAGCATGTCATGAATGATGTAATATGTGACATCATCAGCAGTGGATTACGGGTAATGGTATCTCTAGTTTACTCCCTTATAGCTGTCTTTCTTTTAACATAAGTGTCTGTTTCCTTCCCTTATACTTACTGTTTTTGGGTCGCTTCCGGTTCGCGTACCCGCGAGCGAACTGGGAAGCGAACTAAGAGAAATAGAGGTTGGCACAGTTCCAAATATTGTACCAATTTTTTAATAACGGGGAGGTAGTTCTGAAAAGAACTTTTTTTTTTATTTTTCTGAACATTTTTTTACTGTTTTTGAATTTTTCGGAACAGTTTTATATTTTTTTTGGTTTTTCTTGGAGGGGGCAATGAAAACGATTCATTGTAAAGGGCTCAACAGGAGCAACAAAACAAAAAAAAGAAGTATTTATTATTTTGGGCGTTTCGGACAAACTTGCATATGATAGTCAATAGCTCTGTTGATCAGAGTGATGCTTTTTTCTCCGTAGGAAATGAATCCATCGCAAAATGCGCAGATGTGTTTTACATCACCAAATCTCATTTGTATATTTGGCACCATCTCCCTGCCCTCTGGTCCCGTTACTTCCGGTACAACAGATCTTCTGGCCATAATAGGGAGATTATCTAGGTCGTTCCGAAACTGTGCAGCACTGTAGTTGTTAGGATGCCACCTAGTCATATGGCGATGCATTGTGTAGTTTCCGAAACTGTATTTTTTGTCGGTCCCTCTGGACAGTCTATCTTGACATATAAGGCAAGTTACGTATCTTGCATTTACTTTTTTCTGACCTTTGGGAATTTTAAAAAATTGCCAAATGAAGTTTTCTTTCCGGTGAGACGTCCTGGGCTGCTCAGGCAAAAACTGCCTCTCTTCGTGCTCGTCCTCCTGTTCCTCTTCTTCTTCTTCTTGTTGAATTACAACTTGAGCAGGTGGTCCAATCTTCCTTGGATGTGGTGGAGGTGGTGGGGAAGCACCAGCTGAAGCTACTAAAGAAGCCATTGCTCAGTGATCACAAAGGGTCTTTCTCTCACAATGATGAAAGTCAGAGTGAGGAAAGAAGGAGGGATTTTCATCATTTGGGAAAAACAAGAGTTCTCAACCAATCAAAAGTGTTCATTTTAGATTATATGACCTAGTCTTACATCATTAGGAAACCAAAAGTGAAATGAACCAATGAAAAGTGTTATTACCAAGTCACATGACTTGCTGTGTTTACGTTAAGCGCTTTGCAGGGCCTCCCGGTTTGCTTCCAGAAACCTGCGCTTTGCGACTCGCTTCGCGTACCAGTTCGCTAACGTAGCACGTCATATGACGTATCACGCGACAACGTGAAACGTCATGCGGACGGGAGGCGTCACGATGTTGTTTTCTAACGCGGCACTTGCGGTAAAGAAACGTTTACCGGCTCGCGGTCTATTTCGCGGCATCAAGGTCAGCTAACGGGAAGCTTCCCGATTCGCGAAGCGGGAACGAAGAAAAAAAAATATTTAAAAAAAAAATTATTCATAAACATATAAAATATATTTTTGGATTTAAAGAAGAATACATTTTACAGCTACAGATATTAGCTGTTAAAAAACCAATGAAATTCACAGAAAAAACCATAGGTTATAGACCATATATAGTTAGGAATTAGCATTTACAAAACCTTGAAAATTCACTGAAAAAACCATAGGTTATAGACCATATATAGTTAGGAATTAGCATTTAGAAAACCTTATTTTACTCACACAAAACCATTGAAATTCCATATATAGTTAGTTGCACTAACTATATATCGCGCACCCGCAATCCACTGCTGATGATGTCACATATTACATCATTCATGACATGGTCAGTGACATCACTGATGACATCACTGATGACATCTCAAATGACATCACTGATGACAACATCCAGTGACTGTATGTTTCTGTAAAGTTAAAATATGTCTTAGATATTGAAGAATGAGTGGATGTATAAGTGTCTGGATGAAGGATTTAGTAGGTGCGTGACTGACTGTATGAGTGAGTGATTAAATGTGTCTCACTGAATGCATGGGTTAGTGACTAAACTGTCTTAATTTGTGCATCATTATGTCTGTTGTGATGTAAACTGCTGCATGTGTTGATCATTAGCTATACGAGAGGCTATATGTGTTATTAATTGGTTGCCCAAGTATTTCTATGGGAGATTGAGTTTGTGTGGGGGTGGCTGGGAGGTGTGTGACTCTGTGCATAGATGTGTGAGCAGTTGATTCACTAGGTGTATGAGTTCAAGAGTGCATGTGGAAAAAGCTACATGGGCGGTTGACTGTGTGCATGAGTGTATTGATGAGTGAATGGATATCTCAATGCTACATGTCATAGTAAGTACATATGTAAAACACAGTACATGTGAGAGTTGGCATATATAAATAACTGTGCATGAGAGCCACTGAATGTGTGAGTGGCTGTATGGATCATTGTGAACTTGTATCAGGGATTGTATAAGAGAGTAAATATGTGTTAGTATATGTTTGAATAAGTAAGGTGCGTATAACTGTATAGTTGAGGAAATGGAGGTGAGATTGTTTCTTTGCATGACTGACTAGGTGTGTGAGTAACTCCATGGATGAGTGACAGTGTGTGAGTGTCTGTATACACTGAGTGTATCTAAGGTTATATTAGAGTCTGAAGAGGTTTATCGTATTAGCACAAGAATGATGTCAAATGAGATGTCATCAGTGATGTCATCAGTGATGTCATTTGAGATGTCATCAGTGATGTCATCAGTGATGTCACTGACCATGTCATGAATGATGTAATATGTGACATCATCAGCAGTGGATTGCGGGTGCGCGATATATAGTTAGTGCAACTAAATATATATGGAATTTCAATGGTTTTGTGTGAGTAAAATAAGGTTTTCTAAATGCTAATTCCTAACTATATATGGTCTATAACCTATGGTTTTTTCAGTGAATATATATATATATATATGTATATATATATATTACCTACTGGCGGTCGCCAGTAGGTATATATAGTTAGGATTTTTTCCCTATGGGATTTTTGAAAATTCTATGTTTAATAACTTTGGCGTTTGTGGACAGAATTGGCTGAAATTTTCTGGAAAATGGAACATTTTGTTTCTGAGCAGCCCTTGGAAATTTGGGGGGGTTTCGTCAAGGGGGGGCCGAGAAAAAAGGGGGGTCCCAAAACGTGTTTTTAACATTGAGTTTTCCATAGGGCGGTTGGCCTCACTTTTAGCCCGAACGGCTGAATGGATTTCCATGAAACTTGGCAAAATTGTAGGGACTGGTAGCCCGATGTGCCTTTTCTAGGTCTCAATATATGTGCTCCAGTGGATTTTGAGAAATTAACGTTTAAAAAAAGATATATATCTGTAAGCGCGCTCCGGGCAGCGCTCCGGTCCGCGGACCTTAAGCGTACCGGAACTTCGCGTAGCTAAGCTGATTGGCTCTCCGGTGTCTGTCAACATTCTAAACAGTCCGGAGCGGCCGCCATCTTGTCTCTCGGTAGGATTGAGAGACAAGAGGAGGCCAAAACAAAGGCGAAAATGACCATAAGGGGGCATACTAGATCCTCCCTGACCCCCTAGGTTTAATGTGGAGGTTTTAAAAGGGCCCCGCGGGGCAAAAAAAACAAAAAAAATTTTTTTTTTTTTTTGCGTGGGGAGCGCCCGGCCTGCGAACCGGGAAGCGTTCTGGGCAGCGTACTGCAATGAAAAATGAATGATAGACTTTTCAAATGCTGTATGTTAATTGATTGTTGTTTTTGTTGATTATTTTTTATTTTCTTTATTTTTTAAGCATTTTTTTTTAATGTGATTGTGTTTCATAATTTATTAAACTTTCTAACATTTCATTGTCAGAAATTTCATAATTATCATGGAATATACATTGTAGTCTCTGAGGGTGTAAAATGTCCTCATTTGCAAGGAGGTTATCTACTGCTTGTACACATTGCAGTAGTTCATTGTCCCAAGTTTCATCGAAAAATTCAATGTCAATTTGATCAATTGTATCAATCAATTCTTGGCTGTTGTCTTGCAGGTCCATTTCAAAAGAAACTTGGTTTTCGCCTTCCATTTTGCCTGAAATTTGAATTAAAAAAATATATATTAGTAGAGATAGGGCAATGTTGGGAATAATTTTAGATAGGCATTTTTTATCAGTGAATTTATCTTTGGGCAGTGTATAGTATCAGAGTGGAAGTAGGAATATAAAAATGTGTATGTGATTTAACGTAAGTAAATTCATAATTATACAAGAGAAGCCTAACTCCATCCATAACTATAACAGAGAAGTCTCTCTAAATCTATAACTACTACAGAGGGATAGTATATATCTTTCAGAAAAAGTTTACCATATTAACTTATAGTGCACAATATACTTCAGTTTTAAAAATAAAAACTTACCTTTAGAAAGAAGTTGAAGGAATTAGTGAAAATACTATTGAAATGTACAGCAAGAAGTAGTAGTCAAAATGGCTGTGTTTTCTTCTCTTCCTTTATATATATTCAGGTATATAACCAATGAAATGTCAGGTAAAAAAAATAGAAAATGAAAGTAACATTTTCATTGGTTGTCAATTCCAACACTTCAGATGTGTTTTGTGAAGTAATTTACCTCAGGGTATTTAGAGAGGTCTACAGGCTAAATGACTAAATGGAATTCCAATCAAATTTGTGAAAATGGTAGGGATTGGTATGTAGTATGAGCTAATCTATATTTGGTGAAATTGTCTCCAGTGGCTTTTCTGTGAACTACTTTCCCACCTTTTTTGATGGTGCGCTTCACAGAGAGCGACCCGGTACGCGAACCGTTGAGCGCCCCGGTTCGCGAACCTTAAGCGTTCCGGGAGTCCACCATTTTGTGTTTCGGTCGAATTAAGATACAAGATGGAGGGCAAATAATGTTCAGAATGGGTAGAAGGGGGCACGGTAGAGTTATCTTGACCCCCTAGGTTTTATGAGGGTGGGTGAGGAGGCTTATATGTGCGAAAAAAAAACATTTTTAAAAAAAATTTCGCGAGGTTAGCTCCCGGTTCGCGTACCGGGTAGCGCCCCAGGGAGCGTACTTTGTTGGAAATTAGTGAAAATTGTTAGAGTAAAATAATAATTGTGAGTGATCAGATGTAGGGTAGCTCTGAGAAGAGCTTTTGGGTTTATGGTACATTTAGGTACTTATAAGTAGGTACCAATGCACATTCTTAAATTCAGAGTGAAAACTCTGTTGCCCTCATCTGAGAAGTGAACTCCATCTCCTCTGTAGATATCTTGCATGTAGTAACGCAAGTTATTGTTGTACAGGGAGCCCATTCCATGGTCTCTCATGTAAGCTGAAACAGATTTGTTTACATGCTTCCTCGACTTCTCAATTTGTGGACAAAATTGGTTTGACCACCTCCATTTCTGTCTTTGGCATATATTTGAATATACCAAGGCAGTCTGAGGAAAAAGTGCCATTAATTGCTCAAAGGTGTCCTTTAAAAGCATTTCCAGACCTACACCAGTCAAAGTGCCCAAGTCATTACCTCCACAGTGCACAATTAACAGGTCAGGTTTGGGCAAATGCATAAAGGTTTTCACCAATGGTATCAATTGGTGACATTTTAATCCTCTGTGGCCAAACCACTTAATTTCCACATCTTGTAAATTGAGGTTAGGTAATTTCCTGTTTTCAACGTACCTTTGAGCCCAGTGAATATAACTATGTCCAACAATCCAGACAGAAAACATGGTGAGAGAAGGTTCTCCTGCAGTCAGATGAAGTGTGGCAATGAAATGGCAGTTGAAAAAATGAGAGTTTAAAATGAAAAAAACTGTGGAGTTTCTGTGTTCATGAAGCAGTAACAGTGATTGGTGGATTTTGATTGCTGAAAACAGAAAGTTAGGGTGCACGGATGTGTTCTTTGAAAGATGTATTTTGAATGGTCAATAAAAAATCATTAAATGAAAGAATGCACTGGAAATGCAGGTGCACTGAGAGTTCAGAGTTCAATTGCAACAAAGTTGTGTGAACTTGCAAACACCAGAAGTCTTCCAAGAGGTGGTTGCCATGCAGAAAAGACAGAAAGGGCAGAGGGGGGAAGGGTTTTCATTTGAAAAAAAGTGAGGGAAGAGTTTTGATTGGGTGACATGAGAAATATGTGTGAAGAATTACAGCATTTCTGTGCTTTTGATAGCTGCAGACTCTGGAGTGCATACCTTTTGCTCTGCTGAAGACAAATTGGTGTGTTTCTGAGACTGTTTTCAAACTCAAAGTATTTGCTAAGGTGAGAAAATATTTCTTTAATTTAGATAGAGAATAGTGTGCTTTAAGGAGAAAATTATGAATTATGTGGCGCAAATTGCTTGTAAATATGCTCCCACATGTGCATGGAAAATTTTGATTTTGAATGTTTGTGTTACATAGCCATGTTAAAAGTGATACAAACATGCAGGAAAGGCAATGAAATAACGCTTTTATGTGTCTTAAGGACATTTTAAGTAATTTTGCCATGTGCAGTGTTTTGAAATTATGATTTGAAAATCGTTTTTGGGGAAAAGGAATTGATTTAAATTTATGACAAGGACATAATGGTGTATGCTTCTTTATACGGCAATTGACTGTCCCTGATGTTATTTTTCCCATTTTAATGTAAGACCTTTCTCTGTGGCGCAAGTTGCTTGTAAATATGCTCCGACCTGTGCATGGGAAATTTAGATTTTAAATGTTTGTGTTACATAGCCATGTTAAAAGTGACCCAACCATGCTGGAAAGGCAATCAAAAAACGCTTTCATGTGTCTTAATGACATTTTAAGTCATTTTCCCATGTGCAGTGTTTTGAAATTATGATTTGAAAATCGTTTTTGGGGAAAAGGAATTGTTTTTAAATTCATGACAAGGACATAATGGTGTATGCTTCTTTATAAGGCAATTGACTGTCCCTGATGTTATTTTTCTCATTTTAGTGTAAGACTTTTCTCTGTGGCGCAAATTGCTTGTAAATATGCTCCCACATGTGCATGGAAAATTTAGATTTTGAATGTTTGTGTTACATAGCCATGTTAAAAGTGACCCAACCATGCAGGAAAGGCAATCAAAAAACGCTTTTATGTGTCTTAAGGACATTCTAAGTAATTTTCCCATGTGTAGTGTTTTGAAATTATGATTTGAAAATCGTTTTTGAGGTAAAGGAATGTTGTTAAAATTTATGTGCGCCATATGCCCCCAAATTTCTTTTTCAGGGGTGCAGCAGGGTGTTCTTGAGACACCCCTGCACCTTTGGAAAAAATTCCTAATTTGTGATGAGCAAATTGTTAATCGCAAATTGCACCTTCATTTATATGAGCCTCCTAGCCCATGGAAATGAATGGGTAATTTGCAATTAGCAATTTTCTCATCGCAAATTTGGAATGGTAAAGAATCGCTATTTATTCCTTAAAATTCGCTTTTTTGGAAATGCAAAATAGTTATATGATACATATGGCGGTTGATGTCTAACAAGATAAGAAGCTTAGGGATACATTTATGATGACTGGCGCAATGAAGTAGAAATCACTTACTTCATTGGTAGAGCGTTACATGTATTATCTCCTCTGTATTCTTCATCAAGCGTAACTTTAATCTGCAATCCTGAGTAGGCCTCACTTTAAACAAACCTCTGGATAGGCCACATCTTATTGTTATCCTGAATTAGTCATTTAAAATGCTAGGGACAGATTTATGATAGTTGTATGCCTCTTTTGCGCCACTTAGAAAACATTGTCCATGGGGAAAGGACTTAAAATGTCCTTAAGACACATGAATGTGTTTTTTTAAAACGTTTGCAATTTTTTTGGGTCACTTTTAACATGGCTATGTGACTCAAACAGTCAAAATCTAAATTCGCCATGCACAGGTGGGAGCATATTTACAAGGAATGTGCTCCATGGGGAAAGGTCTTATAATGTAATATGGGAAAAATGACATCAGAGACACTGAAATGCCTTATAGAGAAGCATACACCATTATGTCCTTGTCATAAATTTGCAAACCATTACTTTTCCCCAAAAACGATTTTCAAATCATAATTTGAAAACACTGCACATGTGGAAATGACTTAAAATGTCCTTAATTCAAAATTTGCGATTCCTTAAATGCAATGTATCAAACAAAAAATATGTAAAAAATGATATTAAGGATTTGGAAACTACCACCAACTTCTAGTTTGTGGTAAATTGCGAATTCTTTTCAAAAAGCATTTTTTTCCAAAAAACAAAAGGTCCCATATGACGCCCATACATGCCCTTAGGGCATGTAGGTGTGCCATATGCCCCCAAATTTATTTTTCAGGGGTGCAGCAGGGTGTTCTTGAGATACCCCTGCACGCTTGAAAAAATTCCTATTTTGTGATGAGCTAATTGCTAATCGCAAATTGCAACCTTCATTCCTATGAGCCTCCTAGCCCATGGAAATGAATGGGTAATTTGCAATTAGCAATTTGCTCATTGCAAATTAGGAATAGTAAAGAATTGCTATTTATTCCTTAAAATTTGCTATTTAGGAAATGCAAAATAGTTTGATGGTACATATGGTGGTTCATCTGTAACAAGAAAGATAAGAAGCTTAGGGATACATTTATGATGACTGGCGCAATAAAGTGCACATTACTTACTTCATTGGTAGGCCTTTACATGTATTATCTCCTCTGTATTCTTCATCAAGCGTAACTTTAATCTGCAATCCTGAGTAGGCCTCACATTAAACAAACCTCTGGATAGGCCACACCTTATCGTCATCCTGGATTAATCATTTAAAATGCTGGGGACAGATTTATGATAGGTGTATGCCTCTTTTGTGCCACTGTGCGTCACTTTTATGATGCAGCGGCGGTGCAAAAGATTTGCTATGAGGCGACAACATTACAAATTGATGCATTTAGGCAGATATGTCATGGTGTAAAAAAAACGTACCACATGAAACCGATGCAGCAGTGATGCAAAAGATGCACCATGTCGTAAGACAGGCCTCACTTGGGGCCATATGTATCAAGCTAATTAGCATTTGCAAAGATCAAAATTCTACGAATTTTGGCCTTTGCGAATGTTAATTAGACAAATGGTATGTATCAAACAAGTTTGATGCAAAATAAGGAGTAGCAAAATTTGCTATTCCTTATTTTGCAATTGCACTGAAGGATTTGCAAATTTTGTGACTACTTAAATGCAATGTATCAAACAAAAAATATGTAAAAAATGACATTAAGGATTTGGAAACTATTGTGGTAAATTGGTGGTAATTTGTGAATTCTTTTCAAAAAGCTTTTTTTAAAAAAAACAAAAGATCCCATATGACGCCAACACATGCCCTTAGGGCATGTATGTGTGCCATATGCCCCCAAATTTCTTTTTCAGGGGTGCAGCAGGGTGTTCTTGAGACACCCCTGCACCCTTGGAAAAATTCCTAATTTCTGATGAGCAAATTGCTAATCGCAAATTGCACCTTCATTCCTATGAGCCTCCTAGCCCATGGAAATGAATGGGTAACTTGCAATTAGCAATTTGCTCATCGCAAATTAGGAATGGTAAAGAATCGCTATTTATTCCTTAAAATTCGCTATTTAGGAAATGCAAAATATTTTGATGATACATATGGCAGTTCATCTCTAACAAGATAAGAAGCTTAGGGATAGATTTATGATGACTGGCGCATCACCAGGGATGTGCCAGTCATCTTGCGCCGCTGTTCCGCCACCCATGGTGTGCTGCATTTACAATGCGGCACAGCATGGGGCAAAAACGGCACAGATGCTTGATGCATCTGTGCCGTTAAGGTGGCGCATTGCTGGAGTTGTATCGCAAGTGCGATGCAGCTCCAGCAAGGCTCAGGGGTGCACCATCTCCACAATGTTGCGTCAAGACCTATGCCTGCTTCAAGCAGGCGCAGGGTTTTGACGCAGGTTTCTCCTATCTGATTGTAAATGCGGCACACCATGGGTGGCAGAGCAGTGGTGCACGTTAACTGGTGCATGCCTGGGGATGTGCCATTTAACATAAATCTGCCCCTTTACATTTAAGTATGTGCAGGGGACACAGAGTCGGTGAGGCTTATCCAAGGTTAAGAAGAGATGAGTCCTGTTCAGTGAAAGATTAGACATAGGCTTCACCTGCTCAGCATCGCTGGACATGGCTAAATAATAGCTGCAAAATGTTACTCTTGTTAAACAATTTTACTATTATAATCTGTGAGATTTGTCTCTTACTCTGCAACATCTCATTGTTGTTATCTTTCTTTAAAGATAAAGACAACCTCAACATGAGCGACAATCTGCAATCAGTTGATTTTGACCTCATCATTGAACTTGTAATTGAAACATCAGTGGATGTTGATCCCTTGGATGATTTAAATCCTGAGGGTGAAGAAGAGCGTGATGAGGATGCAGATTTGTCCGAATTATATGATATAGGATGGGAAGCTGACCTGCTTGAGCCTTTGGAAATATAAACATTTATTTTTAAAATTTATAATTAATAAAAAGTAAAAAGGTAAACCGTTTAATTTAAAAATAAAGACACCTTCAAAAGCAGGTTATGTGTAGTGTCTTCAATAAAATATTAAAATATGCTCATAAAATTAGATCAGATTCACATATAAAATAGCATAGGTAACATAAATATAAATGTCATTTCTTTTCTGGTATTTCTGTATTGTAAATTTGCCAACGACTAAAAAATCTTCTAATTAAAATGTCAAGTAGTGTGTTAAGTTTTTTATCACTGTTACTGATTTACTGTTTGGTAATAATGGTTAATAACATTATTTATTATATTTTTCCACAGATTCCACTGCAGATCATTTCAAGATTTCACCATGCCTACAATAGAAAGACAGAGAAAGGCTGCAAAACGTCAAAGACAGCAGGTGAAAAAAAATACGCAGCAGTCCTCTAACAAAAAGATTTGTCAAGTCACGAAGAAAGCACCGGGTAAGAGCACAAAACAATTTGTAAGAAATATGTGTAGTAAAAAAAATATTACTACAGAAAATGTTTCAGTCCATAAAACGAGAAGGAAATCAAATGGAAAAGAAAGGCCAATGAAAAATGTTACTGCTAGAGCAAGAGATAACTCTGTGCATGATAGTAGAAGGAAACAACAGTTTAGGGAGATTCGTAAACGAATGTTCCGGAACAGGATAATTGGCAATTTGTTAAAAAATATTAAGAAAGGTCAACAGAAACTGGTTTTTTATAAGACAAAAAAAAAAGTTGAGAAAGTTATTGATCAGGCATTTGAAATTAAACGTAAGTTATTTATTTTGATAATCAATGGAATTAGGAAGCTAAACAAGGCAATTTTTGATTTAAAAAGAAATAGTAGATGGAAGAGAATAGTTAATCGTAGTAATTTTTGTGAAGTTTTTTCTGGAGAATGGATGCATAGTTCAAGCTGTGAGGCATTTTTTAATGAGGAGAGTTATTTCCAGGATAATGATTTGGTGCATGCAGTTGACACCAGTGGTCGTGCTTATGAAGTGAAAGATGGTTGTCCAGTTGAAAAAGAAAAACTTGTGACAACAGAGGCAGAAGAGGTGTTAGGTAATGAGGTTTTAGGAAGACGTGCTAAGGGTCCTGTGTACACCTGGAAGTGTAGTAGTATTTGCAGTGTGCGACAGGATTCCATCAATTTGCTTTGTGATTTTGTACGGTCATTTAATAAGAAAAGTTTGAAGCAGAAAATGATGTTGTTGCAAGAATTAGATCCTTGCAGAGTAAGAGAAGTGACAGGTTTGCATGGACATTCACTGGCTTGTCTTTCCAGGAGAGTATGCCAGAGTGTTTTTCATCATTTCAGGATGCTAGCAGTGCATCATAACAAAGTGAGGAAATTAGTTAGAATGTTGTATTATGCTAAGAGTCCAGCAATTATGCTTAAACAATTATGCGCTGCTCTTTTGCATGGTTCTGAAATAGATGTGAAGAATATATGTGAAGAAATTGAGTTTTGTTACTTTGGAAGTAAAGAGGAGAATGTTGAAATTGAGCAAGAAGAAGAGGGTCATGTGGAAGATAGTGTACAGGTTTCCAGTACAGATAATTTCCAGAGGGAAATTGCCACGTTTGAGGTGAAATCAAGTGAGAGGCCTAATTTCACTTGTGTGTGTTGTCGACGCACTTATTATAAGAATCAGACTAAGTTAGTGGATTTATATGCAAAAAGTGAAAGGGAAAATAATAGTGAATGGAAGGATTTTGCAACATACTTGATGGTAGAAAATTGTTTTGATTTGGGATTGGATCAACGTGTGTGTACTTATTGTTGTTGCAAATTAAATCAAAACCAGATGCCTGCTAGAGCAGTTCATAATAATCTGGAATTGGTTGAGATTCCTTCTGAATTGAAGGATTTAAATACTTATGAATCTATTTTGATTCAAAGTATCCATCCCTTTCAGGCTATTGTAAGAATGGAGCCAAAGACAGGGAAATTGCCTCCATCAGATTTACAGAGAGGATTAAAGGGAAGAGTTGTTTATTTGCCTCTAGATTTGAAGAAAAACATTAACACAATTGGAGTAGAAAAAGTGGAAGAGGAACCTCTGGTTATCTTAGTTAATGGGGTTCCGACAAAGAATAAGAAAATATGGCAAGATTTAGTAGATGTTAGGAAAGTTAAAAAGGCAACATTGTATTTGAAAAAAAATAATAAATACTATAAGAATGTATATGTTGCAGAAGAGGAAGTAAGTGAGGAAGAGGATAGCGATTTGTGTGCTGGTCAAATTGAGAAAGTAGAACCCTCTACTAGTGAAGAAATATATGAACATTATAGTGTTCATCCTTTGCATTCCAAGGAAGTCATGGGGAATGCTATTGAGTTGTTTCAAATGAAACAAGCCAAAGGGAGTCCCATTAGTGTTTGGGAGGAAAGTTTGGAAGCTCGGTGTTTCCCACAGCTTTTTCCAACAGGTCAGGGAGGAAGATATGATGAGCGACCTCATCAAATTCCTGCTTCTGAATACCGGACTTTGCGATTGTATGCAGGAGATGCTAGGTTTCGACAATGCATTCCTTATTTGTTTCATCTCCTGTTTGAAAGCGATCTGTCTGGACTGTCATATGCAGTGAACCACATCTTGAAAAGTGGTATACACATGCAAAACATCTCGGCAAGTGACTTTATGGATAAAGTCAATGTCCAAGACAGTATTTTGGATTCTCACCTGATTAATCTCATGGCGTGTCAGCGTGGTACTAATGAGTACTGGTACCGTCGTCATGGTGATTTAAAATGTATGCTGAGGAACTTAGGTACTCCCACATGGTTCCTCACTCTGAGCTGTGCCGAGTATGGCTGGGAAGACTTACTTGAATTTCTACGAGAGGCAAATGCTAACGTAGATAACATCGAATTCAAGACACCTGGAGAACTGTGCTCTTTGGATCCAGTCAATGTATGTAGGTACTTCAATCATAGATTTGAAGCTATGATGTCTTTCATCATGAATAAGAAGAATCCACCTCTTGGAGAGGTGTTGGATTTCTTCTGGAGAAAGGAGTACCAAGCAAGAGGTGCTCCTCATATACATATGTTGCTGTGGATCAAGGATGCACCTAAATTTGGAACGGATCCAGAAGACTCAGTGATGAGTTTCATCCAACAGTATTCTACGTGTGCTGTTCCAAACGCAAAGGAGAAGAAAAGCCTAAGAGAAAAAGTTCTGCGTTTCCAAAGCCATCGATGTGGAAAGTACTGCCGTCGTAAATTCCGAAACAAGGACAAGTTCTACACTAAATGTCGTTTCGGCTTTCCACGACCGGTGATTTCTAAAGGAAGAGTAAACAGTTTGATGTCTTCGCTGCGACACAATGTCATGAAGAAATCACCTAAAACACTTACAATTTGAAGAGGAACCAAGAGTCCAAGTACATCAACGACTACAACCCGGTGATTTTGTCCATGTGGAATGCTAACATGGATATACAGTTTGTGGCTGATAACTGTATGGCTGTGGCTCGGTATGTGACGTCTTACATCACCAAAAAAGAGAAGACAGAATTGAAGGATATGTGGGAGGACATTTCCCATGAAAAGAGCCTCAGCAAGAAGTTGTACAGTTTCAGTCTGAAGATGTTGTCGCATCGAGAAATCGGAGCGTACGAATGTTCTGACCGGTTGTCTTCAGCAAGTCTCTATGCCAAGTCCAGGAGTATCGTTTGGGCGAGTCTTGGTCTTGCAGCAACGCGTAATCGAGTTCTCAAACCTGTGCGGGAAATTGAGTATTTGGCGGAAAAGGAGCCAAACAGTACCGACATTTTGAAGACAAACATGTTGGATACATATTATCCAAATCGAAGCAGTCACCTCGAGAATGTTTGTCTGTATGAGGTTCTGCAAAATTACATATTCAAGAAGAACATCAAAGAAGATACTGAGAAAGGAGTGTATGCTGTAATAGGAAGTGAGGGATGTCTGGTCAAGCAAAGAAAATGCCACTTGGTAAACCATCGAAAATTGAGTGGTGAATCTCCTGAAAAAAAGGAGTTTTTCTATTTAGCACTTTTGCAACTTTTCAAGCCTTGGCGTGCAGAAGAGGAACTGCTTGGAGATTTCCTCTGTTATGAAGACTCTTTCAATGCCGCCAAGGAGACCATAGAATGTCCTGCTTTTCCCAAATATGTAGAAATGTTGAATGCGGAAATTGAGCAGGAAGCAACGATTGCAGCCGAGATTGCCAGAGACAGTTCTCAGGACAGTCAGAGTTCTGCTTCATTGAGTCAGGATCCACTAGGAGGACCTGTTATCGAAAATGAAGCTGCCACTGCTATGAATGAAGTGGAAAGAGCCATGGCACATGCTCAAGAGGATGCGGTTAACTTAGAAGAGTTGGAAAGACAACTCAACGTTGAGGCAAAAAGTGAAAGGGAAAATAATAGTGAATGGAAGGATTTTGCAACATACTTGATGGTATTAAATTGTTTTGATTTGGGATTGGATCAACGTGTGTGTACTTATTGTTGTTGCAAATTAAATCAAAACCAGATGCCTGCTAGAGCAGTTCATAATAATCTGGAATTGGTTGAGATTCCTTCTGAATTGAAGGATTTAAATACTTATGAATCTATTTTGATTCAAAGTATCCATCCCTTTCAGGCTATTGTAAGAATGGAGCCAAAGACAGGGAAATTGCCTCCATCAGATTTACAGAGAGGATTAAAGGGAAGAGTTGTTTATTTGCCTCTAGATTTGAAGAAAAACATTAACACAATTGGAGTAGAAAAAGTGGAAGAGGAACCTCTGGTTATCTTAGTTAATGGGGTTCCGACAAAGAATAAGAAAATATGGCAAGATTTAGTAGATGTTAGGAAAGTTAAAAAGGCAACATTGTATTTGAAAAAAAATAATAAATACTATAAGAATGTATATGTTGCAGAAGAGGAAGTAAGTGAGGAAGAGGATAGCGATTTGTGTGCTGGTCAAATTGAGAAAGTAGAACCCTCTACTAGTGAAGAAATATATGAACATTATAGTGTTCATCCTTTGCATTCCAAGGAAGTCATGGGGAATGCTATTGAGTTGTTTCAAATGAAACAAGCCAAAGGGAGTCCCATTAGTGTTTGGGAGGAAAGTTTGGAAGCTCGGTGTTTCCCACAGCTTTTTCCAACAGGTCAGGGAGGAAGATATGATGAGCGACCTCATCAAATTCCTGCTTCTGAATACCGGACTTTGCGATTGTATGCAGGAGATGCTAGGTTTCGACAATGCATTCCTTATTTGTTTCATCTCCTGTTTGAAAGCGATCTGTCTGGACTGTCATATGCAGTGAACCACATCTTGAAAAGTGGTATACACATGCAAAACATCTCGGCAAGTGACTTTATGGATAAAGTCAATGTCCAAGACAGTATTTTGGATTCTCACCTGATTAATCTCATGGCGTGTCAGCGTGGTACTAATGAGTACTGGTACCGTCGTCATGGTGATTTAAAATGTATGCTGAGGAACTTAGGTACTCCCACATGGTTCCTCACTCTGAGCTGTGCCGAGTATGGCTGGGAAGACTTACTTGAATTTCTACGAGAGGCAAATGCTAACGTAGATAACATCGAATTCAAGACACCTGGAGAACTGTGCTCTTTGGATCCAGTCAATGTATGTAGGTACTTCAATCATAGATTTGAAGCTATGATGTCTTTCATCATGAATAAGAAGAATCCACCTCTTGGAGAGGTGTTGGATTTCTTCTGGAGAAAGGAGTACCAAGCAAGAGGTGCTCCTCATATACATATGTTGCTGTGGATCAAGGATGCACCTAAATTTGGAACGGATCCAGAAGACTCAGTGATGAGTTTCATCCAACAGTATTCTACGTGTGCTGTTCCAAACGCAAAGGAGAAGAAAAGCCTAAGAGAAAAAGTTCTGCGTTTCCAAAGCCATCGATGTGGAAAGTACTGCCGTCGTAAATTCCGAAACAAGGACAAGTTCTACACTAAATGTCGTTTCGGCTTTCCACGACCGGTGATTTCTAAAGGAAGAGTAAACAGTTTGATGTCTTCGCTGCGACACAATGTCATGAAGAAATCACCTAAAACACTTACAATTTGAAGAGGAACCAAGAGTCCAAGTACATCAACGACTACAACCCGGTGATTTTGTCCATGTGGAATGCTAACATGGATATACAGTTTGTGGCTGATAACTGTATGGCTGTGGCTCGGTATGTGACGTCTTACATCACCAAAAAAGAGAAGACAGAATTGAAGGATATGTGGGAGGACATTTCCCATGAAAAGAGCCTCAGCAAGAAGTTGTACAGTTTCAGTCTGAAGATGTTGTCGCATCGAGAAATCGGAGCGTACGAATGTTCTGACCGGTTGTCTTCAGCAAGTCTCTATGCCAAGTCCAGGAGTATCGTTTGGGCGAGTCTTGGTCTTGCAGCAACGCGTAATCGAGTTCTCAAACCTGTGCGGGAAATTGAGTATTTGGCGGAAAAGGAGCCAAACAGTACCGACATTTTGAAGACAAACATGTTGGATACATATTATCCAAATCGAAGCAGTCACCTCGAGAATGTTTGTCTGTATGAGGTTCTGCAAAATTACATATTCAAGAAGAACATCAAAGAAGATACTGAGAAAGGAGTGTATGCTGTAATAGGAAGTGAGGGATGTCTGGTCAAGCAAAGAAAATGCCACTTGGTAAACCATCGAAAATTGAGTGGTGAATCTCCTGAAAAAAAGGAGTTTTTCTATTTAGCACTTTTGCAACTTTTCAAGCCTTGGCGTGCAGAAGAGGAACTGCTTGGAGATTTCCTCTGTTATGAAGACTCTTTCAATGCCGCCAAGGAGACCATAGAATGTCCTGCTTTTCCCAAATATGTAGAAATGTTGAATGCGGAAATTGAGCAGGAAGCAACGATTGCAGCCGAGATTGCCAGAGACAGTTCTCAGGACAGTCAGAGTTCTGCTTCATTGAGTCAGGATCCACTAGGAGGACCTGTTATCGAAAATGAAGCTGCCACTGCTATGAATGAAGTGGAAAGAGCCATGGCACATGCTCAAGAGGATGCGGTTAACTTAGAAGAGTTGGAAAGACAACTCAACGTTGAGCAGAGGAAAATATATGACGAAGTTACCATGCAAATTGATCATGGATTAAGTCATGATAAGAAAGAGTGCTCATGTACGTCGTTGAAGCCTGTCCGACTGTACGTGAGTGGAGAAGCGGGAACTGGAAAAAGTTTCCTCATTAAAGCAATTTCATGCTATTTGCAGGAAAGGACAGAGTCATCGCTGTCTTGTGTTGTCACTGCTCCAACTGGACTGGCAGCACATAATATTAAAGGGATTACTTTACATCGTTTACTGATGCTGCCAGTGGAGCATGACAACAAATTACAATATCACAAGCTATCTGGAGATGCTTGTTTTGAAGTTTCAAGAATCTTGAGGAAAATGAAACTTCTTATCATTGACGAAGTAAGCATGGTTTCCAATGTCATGCTTGCCTTTGTGCATTTGAGGAGGCAAGAAGTTCTCAAAACAGAGTATGATGTGTTATTTGGTGGCAAACACATCATTGTTTTCGGAGATCTTCTGCAGCTGACACCAGTGAAAGGGCAACCTGTGTTCAAAATGCTCACGCATGAAGATACCAGGAAGTGCCTAGGCAGCATTGGCAACGTCAATATATGGTTAAACTTCAATTATGCTGAACTGCATGAAAATATGCGTCAGGCGAAGGATGAAGTTTACAAGACTATTCTACAAGATGTTAGAATTGGAAAAGTGACCGAGCATGGGAAAGAAGCTTTACATGCACGATTACTGTCAAATTTATATCCAGAACAAGATGTTGTGCCTGAGAATATTTTTCAGAAAATTACTGAGAAGAAATCTGGAATATGTTTGATGCCAACTCTTGCAGAATGTGCCAAATTTAACAACAAAATGTTGCATTTAGAAAAGCAAGAGATTGTGAAACTGGAAGCTATTGATAGAGTAGAGCATATGGGATCAACAATTATTTTGTCTGAGAATCTGAAAACAAAATTGGATTCATTAGAGAAGAGTATATCTAAAACTGCAGGTTTTGAAAAGACTCTGAATGTGTGCTTGAACTGCCGTATAATTTTAAGAAGGAATTTACATGTTGAAAGAGGTCTGGTAAATGGATCAATGGGTAATGTTGTTGATTTTGTGAAATACAGAAATAGAGATGGAATTGAATTTTTAAAAATTAAATTTGATGGCATTGAGGAAATACAGCTAATTGCTCGTTGTTCTGCTAGATTTTTGCTTGTAAAAGACTTATATGTTCGCCGTAAGCAGTTTCCTGTTTGCTTGGCATATGCGGTGACAATTCATAAATCGCAAGGTTTAAGTGTAGACAGTGCATTGGTGAATATTGGCAGTTCTGTGTTCAAGGAGGGTATGGCATATGTGGCATTGTCACGAGTTAGAACTTTATCGGGATTGTACTTGATTGAGTGTGATGTCACAAACATGTGTGCGGATCTAGATTGTGTTAAGGAATACAATAGGTTAAGAAGAGAGTATGCGCCACATTTGCCTCAGTATCCTTTGTTTGAGAAACGTGTGGTAGGCCGGAAACGAAGAAATGAGAACAATACTGGGGAGGTTGTAGCAAAAAGACAAAAAGTCAATGAACCTAAAATTACAAGCAGAAACAAAAAGGATTCTGTTGAAGATGTTGTTGGTTTTCAGTTTGAAAACAGTTCTGGTGTCAACTGCTATGCTAATGTAGTGGTTAATGTTTTGTTTTCTCTAAAAAATGTAAAAGAAGAGATTGTGGTCAATTCTGATCAAAGATTTTGCAGTTTGTTAAATTCTGTGTTAGAGAAATGTACCACTGATAGAAGAAACATTGAAAGTGTGTCTGAAATTCGAAATCTGTTAGACAGATGTTCAGGCCAAACACAATTCTCTCAAAATATTCAGCAAGATTGTCAGGAGTTTTTAATGTATATGCTTGATGTATTACATGCTGAAGGTGTAGATGTAGATCAGCTGTTTGGGCTTTCTTATCAATGGCAGCATGACTGCGAGAACTGTATGGTATCAAGTACTACTAGTGTAGACTCAGAAAGATTTATATATTTAACTTTGCCAGACAGTAAATCAGTCTCCTTTAATAAGCTAGTAAAAGCAGCTGATCACAACATGGAGTGTAGCCAATGTAAATCTGAAATGATGTCCACAATATTTATACGAACATATGGCCAGTATGTCATTTTAATGTTCCAACGATGTAGGCCTGATGGAACAAAATTGACAACTTTAATTAAAAATTTTGTAGCTTCGCAGTTGTCAATATCAGGAAGGACTTTTGTAACTGCAGCAATTATATATCATGACGGCCCTTCAATAACATCAGGACATTACACAGCTTATTTAAAGTCTAGAAATGGCTGGTCATTCTGCAATGATTCTGTTTTAATTTTCAAAAAAAAATTGCCGTATGACCTTAAAAACTCTTACCTGGTGTTTTTAAAACCAAAATTTTAGGGAAATAATCTCGGGATGTGCTCTGTGGAATTTCAAGAAGTTCTAATGGCTCCTACACAATTTGGCCTTGAGGATAAGTGTAGTTCAGAGACATAACTTCTAACCATAGGAATGGACATTATGGAGAAATACGTGCACTTTGAATGAGTTCAGAAAAACTGTTTCTTTTTATAAACTAATTGAAGCAGCCAATCAAAACATGGAGTAGAGGGAATGTAAGTCTGCAATGCTGTCTACTGTTTTACATTGCTTTGTGATTAAAAGTGATGTAGAGAATTAAATAATTGTAGTAGTCATAGAGGTAGTGTAAGTCTGCTTGTATCAGTGTCATAGGAAAAGTAGAACATGACTAAGCAAGAAGGGGAAGATATTACTATTCCAGGATTGTGAAAATGATCTTCAACATTTTAATTCTGAAAGTTGCGGAAATGCCAAATGACGGGATTGGCTTACAAGAAATCCAAGAGTTATAAATGGCTCTGACCAGATTTGGCCTTGTGGAAAATTGTGGTAGAGAGCAAGAAGTCATTTATTGCATGTAACGTGTTTTTAAAAACGATGGAGATTTTCTTTCAGAAAGTGGCGGGCTGAAAGTAATAACAGCACAAAAGAGTGTAAGCTGTTCATAGGACATCCTTTGACGTCATTGAAAGTAAGTTAACTTTAAGGAGTTCTGAATTTTGATTTCTGATGTTGTATGGGTTTTTTAAACACAATCATTTTGATTGTGTTTTTTTTTCCCCGCTGTTACATGATGAATACCTTCAAGTCACTGTTTTTAGTGAATTTTGATACATTCTGAGAACAGCAAAAATAAACCATTTAACATGTATAATTAATTCTGTACTGTTTGCATTTATGATGTATATGTAGAACTGTGTAGGAGGCATGGAGAAGGTGAGGCTTCTGTAAGTGTCAAAGTTGTTGCATGCAGTGCTGCACTTCTGCGTATTCTTTCATATGCTAGACTACATCTGCACAATGAGATACCTAAGCAAAGGAAACACAAGTGATGTGATTGTGAAATGAGCAAAATAAATTGCATGTATTTCAATTAGATCACCTGTGTTTCCTATCATTACGAATCACATTGTGCAGATCAAGTTTAGGTCTGTCCAGGGAAACATAGGAGGTTTGGACTTTGTTGAAGAGTGCAGTGGACATGACTCACTTCATTGGTAGACCTTCACATGTATTATGTCCTCTATTCTCTTCAACAACTCGAAATTTCATCTGCAACCCTGAGTAGGCATCACCTGAAACAAAACTCTGGATAGTAGACATCTTATTGGCATCCTGAAGCAATTATTTAAAATTTTAGTGTCTTGCGACACTTTTCTGAAACAACAGCAATGCAAAATATGCACCATGTTTTAAGATAGGCCTCACTTCATCTGCATCAAGATACTGTTAGTTTAAAATGTATATCTTTAGGACTGTGTAGGGGGCCTGGAGAAGCAGAAGCTTCTGTAAGTGTCAAAGTTGTTGAAAAACTGTTTGTCCTTCAATCTTTGCCCTTGTCTTTTGTAATTTTTAAATACATGTTTTAATATTTTTCAAATGTTTGTTCTCTCTTTCACAGATTGAAAGTATAAAAACAAAAAGTGAGTAATTTAACGACAATTATAAGGTAAATATTTTGTACTCTTTTCGTTACATTTCTATCACATTGAACTACTATTAGTTCCACTGCTTCATTTCTTTAATCCTCAGTTTCCTGCCTTTGCTACTTCCCTCATTCCTTTCTCTATTACATACTTACTCAACTCCTTCCACTCTTTTTCTCAGTCCCTCTCTTCTCATAGTTCCTCACTCTTGTTCACTCACTCCGTCTCTATTACTCTTAGTGTCTTTGACTGATCACTGTATCACTATTTGTTCATAATGCTTTCTCTGTGTAGTTGAAGCACACTAAGGGGCATATTATGAACACAGCCAATAAAATTATTGCTGTTTTTATTGGCAGAAAACTGGTGCAAAAGTAGTTTTAGTGGCAGTTTTCTGCCGCAAAAGCAGCTTTAGCGACACATTTCTGCCAATAAAAGCTGCAAAACTTTTATTGCCTATGTTGATGATATGGCTCTATGTTACCTACATTTCTTTGCTGTTTCAATTAATCTTTTTCTGTTATTTTTTGTTTTCTGTTTTCTATTTTTTCTCTCTGTTATTCCCCATGTTTTAATCTTATTTTGAACATTCACTCACATTCTCCAAGAAACTCTTCTTTGTTAATGTTATACTCTCTTTTTTAGGTCGAGCGACCTATCTCAATGCGCATGTGCGCATTGAGATCGGGAGCTCGATCTATTGCAGCTTAAACAGAGCTTACCGAGATCAGGCGATTCCCAGGCGATTTCTTCCAGTGCACGTGAAAGCGCGTGCACAATGCCACCAGCCGCTTGCCTCGCATTACCACATCAAAGGCAAGGCGGCCTCGTCTCAGGCCCCTGCTGCTTCACACCCTCATGCCGCTCTCCCCGCTCCGCCCCCTCCCCTGCCCGCCGTGTCGCATTTCTCCTCCGCCGGCCGTACTTTCACTTTGACGGCCGCAGGCCATCTCTCGTGTTTCTCCTTGTTATTGTTCGAGTGTTTCCCTGGCTCAGCGTGGTGCCCGATTCATGGACATTTACAGACTCTCTGGTCTCTGTTATTGTATTTCCAGGACATGGTGACATTCTGCCGCAGCAGCATTAGGGCTGTACATAAAATGCCATGCGATAATTCACTCTAGTTTTACTTAGGCTCTCACAATGTTTTTAAGTAACGTGACAGCTGCAACATATTTAAGTGCCCAGACAGCTACAACCACACTTGTGAACAGCATTTCTTACCCCGCTCGGTAGGCGGGGTCATGACTTCACTCAAATGGTGAACAATGGCATGGGAGTCAAGAACATCGCAGAGTAGGGTTATAAGCTGGCCGGTGCTTGTTCTACATTGGCATGCAGCTCTCCCTTTGAAGACTAGATTCCTGTTGGTATTCCCCAGTCTAATATAAACAAGCATTTTTTATACTGCAATCAAAATAAAATAAAGCGGAACAGGACCGTAAATTACGTGTGACGTACATTGCATACAAACTGAGGATTCACGTGTGTTTGTCTATACACTCCAGCACCCGCTTACACATACAGTGGTACCTACACAGCAGCACACACACACTAACAAACATAGATAGATACACAGCACAGCG
The DNA here is from genome assembly GCF_964261635.1 of Lissotriton helveticus. Classification (NCBI taxonomy): domain Eukaryota; kingdom Metazoa; phylum Chordata; class Amphibia; order Caudata; family Salamandridae; genus Lissotriton; species Lissotriton helveticus. The sequence goes on along the minus strand of NC_136062.1, from coordinate 51,502,042 downwards.
TGGGACACGCACACAAACACAGTGGCTCACACACGCACACTCACAGTAGGCCACATACAGTAACTCGCTGTACACACACGTGCACACACACGCAGTACATCACGCTCCACATACACAGGCACTCAAGGTTAAATGCACACGCATAAAGTGGCACAGACACAGAGTGAGTCACACACAACTGCAAGGTCAGTAATTGTCAGGTACAAACCCACTCGCAAACAGCGTGACTCACAAGCGCAGTAGTGCATACCCTCACACTGTTACATGCTTAAAGTGGCACACAGTCTAAGATGCAGTGACACATAGACTATTACTATGAAGCACACACACTTAGATAGACATACCTAGGCACGTGCACACGAGCACTCCTAATTTCAGATTTGGACGTAGCATTCGCTGCGTTTTGTAGTCTGAGAGGCATTTGAAACACACAACCACCTGCCTTTAGCTCATACACTCAGAAGGTGCCAGCACAGGGCTCCCTCCTATATCCGCCTTAATGCGCTCTTGTTCTGCCAATTAATTAGCCTCCGAGGGTGGGAGCGGTTGCTCTTGTGATCCCCCCGCCTGCCGGGAGGCTCGGGCACATTACAGACGGAATAGCAGTGGTCCCCACGCCACCAGCTGCCTAATAACTGAGCTGCCTGCAGCCCGGCAGAGCACAGCTGGGACCTGTCCCACCAGGCTCGGCACCAACAGCTCCCCTAATCAGCCGGGCCAGCCGGCCACTGCGAGACGCTCTTTAGTGGGCAGATGGTGTGACTTTGGACACTTTTACCTGCGTTAAAGTATTGCATGCCTCCCTCGCCCCCCCCCCTCACTCCCCTCAAACTATACACCCCTGCTTTCAAGTGGAGGCTGGAGGGCATCTTACTCATTCTAGAGACTAATTACAACTCTGATTTCTAGTGTTTATTTGGAAGGGGCACAGAAGTTGCAATTGTGTGTTGCATTATTTCTTATCAAGCACGTAGCAGCAAACACCTGGGTAGGTCAAATGCATGAGAGTACTTTTCTAGGGTTTATCCCAAGCTCAAGCATTTAAAAGTACTTTCAGATGTGATAAATGTCCAAGATCACACAGGGTGTGCCTGCAATGACACTGTAATTGTGCCCAGCTATCAGGTTTTACAATTTGCACTTCAGCCGCTGGATGGTAGGTAGGATTTGTAAAGTGTGCCCAGGATCACACAGTGTGGTCATGCAGCAGTTTAATTGTCTACTGGACCAATAAAACTAACATTGTCCAGTATACCAATCAAAATTGCTCTCCAAAGACACCAGGCAAAGCAGACGCTCCCTCAAACAGATCACCAAGCGCAATTTACCCTACTTACAGCCTAGCCTGTTCTCTGTCGAGACTTTAGCAATCTTTAGAGCACAAGATAAGATCTTTTCACATGGAAGAGTCAGACGTATTGCAATACTACTTAAGAAACAAGCATTGGCATAGACAATAGGTCTCGCCTTTGGGACCTTATACGTGTTTAGCCATGCAACAGTTGATGTTGCTGCACCAAGGATATTATGCTGCATAACTAAATACTTAGAAGGTCCCAAAGGCGAGACCTATTGGCTATGCCAATGCTTGTTTTTCTTTCACTTCGTTATCTATTTTGTTTTTCACAATTATACCCTCTTCTGTCTTTTCTTCGGTAAATAGATCTATTAAACAGTATCTCTTCTTTACTCCCTATAGCTGTCTTTCTTTTAACATCACTCTCTGTTTACTTTCCTTATACTTACACTTTTTAAATAAAAAAATTTTTTTTTGGTTAGCTCCCGGTCCGCGTACCGGGAAGCTAACCCGGGAGCGAACCAAAAGAAATAGAGCTTGCCAGAGTGCTAAACATTGTAGCAATTTTTTTTGAAAGGGAAGGTAGTTCTGAAAAGAACTTTTTTTTTTATATTTTTGTTGTTTTATATTTTTTTTTATTTTTTGAACATTTTTTGTTTTTTTTGTATTTTTTGAACGATTTTATATTTTTTTTGGTTTTTTTGGGGGGGGGGAAACAACAAAAAACAGGCGTTGAAAAGGGCTCAACAGGAGCAAAAAAAAATTACTGGGGGCGGTTAGGGCAATCATGGTGTTCATATGAAAGGTTGAGTGCATTGATGCTCATGTTGCCACAAGCTAATAATGCACGACAGTGCATACATAAATGTATCATATGCCCAAAATTTTGTTGGATATTTGGCACAGTTTCCCGTGCCTCCTCTGGTGTTAAAGAAACCGGTATTGTTGGTCTGGCCACAGGAGTTGGTCTAGGATTGTCCAGCATATCCCTTAATTCCGCCCGGCTGTAATTTAGGGGATGTTGCCTCGTCATGTGCCTATGCATGGTGTGATTACCATAACTGTATTTTTTGTCCGTCCCTCTGGACAATTGTTCCTTGCATATGAGGCAGGTGACATACCTCGCGTTGACTTTTTTTTGTCCACGAGGCATCGAGAAAAACTGCCAGATGAAACTGGCTTTCTTTCTGGAAACCCGGGGCAACTCTTCCAGGAATTGTGGTTCTTCTCCCTCCTCATCCATTTCTTCATCTTCCTCCTCAGTGTTGGTAATCACCTGGGGAGGTGGTCCTCTCTTCCCATGAGGAGGTGGAGGTGGTGGTGGGGGTCCACCAGTTGAAGCAACCAATGAAGCCATTTTCACACAAGCAAAATAGGTCTTCCAACAAGCAAAATAGGTCTTCCTCTCACAATGATGAAAGTCAGAGTGAGGAAAGAAGGAGGGGTTTTCATCATTTGGAAAAAACAATACTTCTCAACCAATGAAAAGTGTTATTTTTAGGTCACCTGACCTAGCCTTCCATAATTATGAAACTAAAAGTGAAATGAACCAATGAAAAGTTTTATTAACAAGTCACATGACCTCTCACGCTCATGTTACGCGCTGCGGAACGCTCCCCGGTTAGCTTCCGGGTCGCTAAGCTTCGCGCCCCGGTCCGCGCCCCGGGACACTTCCGGGTGCGCTAACGCGATACGTCACAAGACGCATTTCGCGGCAACGCGATACGTCGCGCTTTCGCGCCGCGGATCGCTTCCGGGGAGCTGCGTTTCGCGCCTCGGTCCGCGCCCCGGGGCACTTCCGGGTGCGCTAACGCAGTACATCATAAGACGCATTACGCGGCAACGCGATACCGTCACTATGTTGATTTCTTACCGGTTCGCGGACCGGATCGCGGAATCAAATTGAGCTAACGGGAAGCTTCCCGGTTCGCGGACCGGGAGCGAAACAAAAAAAATATTTAAAAAAAATTATTAATAAACATATAAAATATATTTTTGGATTTAAAGAAGAATAAATTTTACAGCTATAGATATTAGCTTTTAAAAAACCAATGAAATTCATTGAAAAAACCATAGGTTATAGACCATATATAGTTAGGAATTAGCATTTACAAAACCTTGAAAATTCACTGAAAAAACCATAGGTTATAGACCATATATAGTTAGGAATTAGCATTTAAAAAACCTTATTTTACTCACACAAAACCAATGAAATTCCATATATAGTTAGTTGTACTAACTATATATCGCGCACCCGCAATCCACTGCTGATCATGTCACATATTACATCATTCATGACATGGTCAGTGACATCACTGATGACATCACTGATGACATCTCAAATGACATCACTGATGACATCACTGATGACATCTCAAATGACATCACTGATGACATCACTGATGACATCTCAAATGACATCACTGATGACATCACTGATGACATCTCAAATGACATCACTAATGACATCACTGATGACATCACTGATGACATTTCAAATGACATCTCAAATGACATCACTGATGACATCTCATTTGACATTACTGATCACATCACTGATGACATCATTCATGTGATAATACGATGAACCTCTTCAGACTCTAATATAACCTTAGATACACTCAGTGTAAACACAGACTCGCAGATTGTCACTCATCCATGAAGTTACACACACACCTAGTCAGTCATGCAAACAATCAATCACACCTCCATTTCCTTAACTATACAGTTAAACACACCTTACTTATTCAAACATATACTAAACATATTTACTCACTTATACAATCCTGGATACAAGAGCACAATGATCCATACAGCCACTCACACATTCACTGGCTCTTATGCACAGTTATTTATATATGTCAACTCTCACATGTACTGTGTTTTACATATGTACTTACTTTGACATGTAGCACTGAGATATCCATTCACTCACCAATACAGTCATGCACACAGTCAACCACCCATACAGCTGTTTCCACATGCACTTTTGAACCCATACATTATGCACAGAGTCATACACCTTCCCAGCCACCCACACACACTCCCAGTTTCCCATACAAATGCTTGGGCAACCAATCAATAACCCATATAGTTACTCATATAGCTACTGATCAACACATGCAGCAGTTTACAGAACAACAGACATAATGATGCACAAATTAAGACAGTTTAGTCACTAACCCATGCACTCAATGAGACACATTTAACCACTCACTCATACAGTCAGTCATGCACCTACTAAATCCTTCATCCAGACACTTATACATCCACTCATTCTTCAATATGTAAGACATATTTTAACTTTACAGAAAAATACAGTCACTGGATGTTGTCATCAGTGATGTCATCAGTGATGTCATTTGAGATGTCATCAGTGATGTCATCAGTGATGTCACTGACCATGTCATGAATGATGTAATATGTGACATGATCAGCAGTGGATTGCGGGTGCGCGATATATAGTTAGTACAACTAACTATATATGGAATTTCATTGGTTTTGTGTGAGTAAAATAAGGTTTTTTAAATGCTAATTCCTAACTATATATGGTCTATAACCTATGGTTTTTTCAGTAAATATATATATATATATATATATATATATATATATATATATATATTCCGCTCAAAATTTCCATCGGGTAATCGTACCCGTAACAGAAGACGGCACTCATGAGGGGGTGAGTTCAATAGATTTTATTCAGAACTCCGGGCAAACAAAAGACGCGTTTCGGCGCTTAGCCTTTGTCAATTTCTGCACCTTGATCCCATGATGCAATGTGGACATTATGCGAGGCCCCACCTGTGGGTAATAAAAGGTACTTGTAACATCATTCCGAGTCTTTTGCCATTTGAATTTGTTGCTGCTCAGGCCTGTGAACAAGGACGTATTAAATATCTGAAACGCGTAAGGCGATTGAATTATACCCGTGTACTTGATGACTGCGCTGCTGCCATATGGAACCAAGGTTTACAGATGGAAAGTGCATCCTAAAGCTTGTGGCACTTGTGGAACGTTTTATAAATACACAGCAGCCCTGCCATGGGGATTGCACTACCGTGTTAAAGTACAGTGGGCTGAGGGCTTTCCACAATGGGAGCCGGTATCGGTCCATCTGTTTGGCAGTGATTGTTTGAGAAACACAGTCTACAGTGCATGTGGAGCCCACTAATGGCTGAATTGAATTTATTATGAACTGAGTTGGCATCATGAGTTTTATGACGAACTTTGGCATTAATAATGAAGACTACGGATCCCATGATGCAATGTGGACATTATGCGAGGCCCCACCTGTGGGTAATAAAAGGTACTTGTAACATCATTCCGAGTCTTTTGCCATTTGAATTTGTTGCTGCTCAGGCCTGTGTACTTGATGACTGCGCTGATGCCGTATGGAACCAAGGTTTACGGATGGAAAGTGCATCCTAAAGCTTGTGGCACTTGTGGAACATTTTATATATATATATATATATCTATATATATATATATATATAGATATATCTATATATATTACCTACTGGCGGTCGCCAGTAGGTATATATAGTTAGGATTTTTTCTCTATGGGATTTTTGAAAATTCTATGTCTAATAACTTTGCCGTTTGTGGACGGAATTGGCTGAAATTTTCAGGAAAATGGCACATTTTGTTTCTGAGCAGCCTTTGAAAATTTGGGGGGGGTTCGTCAAGGGGGGGCCGAGAAAAAAGGGGGGTCCCAAAACGCGTTTTTCCCATGTTAATTTCCATAGGGCGGTTGGCCTCACTTTTAGCCCGAACGGCTGAATGGATTTGCACGAAACTTGGCAAAATTGTAGGGACTGGTAGCCCGATGTGCCTTTTGTAGGTCTCAATATATGTGCTCCAGTGGATTTTGAGAAATTAACGTTTAAAAAAAGATATATATCTGTAAGCGCGGACCGGGCAGCGGCCTAGGACGCGTACTTTTCGCGCAACGGAGCTTTGTGAAGCGAAGCTGATTGGTTCTCCGGCGTCTGTCAACATTCCAAACAGTCCGTAGTGGCCGCAAACAGTCCGTAGTGGCCGCCATCTTGTCTCTCGGTAGGATCGAGAGACAAGAGGAGGCCAAAGCGAAGGGGCAAATGACCATAAGGGGGAATAGTAGATCCTCGCTGACCCCCTAGGTTTGATGTGGAGGTTTTAAAAGGGCCCCGCGGGGCAAAAAAAAAAAATTATAATAATAATCTTACGGCTGAATGGATTTGCACGAAACTTGGCAAAATTGTAGGGACTGGTAGCCCGATGTGCCTTTGCTAGGTCTCAATATATGTGCTTCAGTGGATTTTGAGAAATTAACGTTCAAAAAAAGATATATATCTGTAACAGCGCACCGCTTCGCGTACTTTTCGCGTTACGGAGCTTTGCGAAGCGAAGCTGATTGGCTCTCCGGTGTCTGTAAACATTCCAAACAGTCCGTAGCGGCCGCCATCTTGTCTCTCGGTAGGATCGAGAGACAAGAGGAGGCCAAAGCGAAGGGGCAAATGACCATAAGGGGGCATAGTAGATCCTCGCTGATCCCCTAGGTTTGATGTGGAGGTTTTAAAAGGGCCCCGCGGGGCAAAAAAAATAAATAATAATAATAATCGAACGGCTGAATGGATTTGCACGAAACTTGGTAAAATATTAGGGACTGGTAGCCCGATGTGCCTTTGCTAGGTCTCAATATATGTGCTTCAGTGCATTTTGAGAAATTAACGTTCAAAAACAAGATATATATCTGTAACAGCGCTCCGCTTCGCGGAGATAAAATTATATCTGTATTACCTAGCTGTTGCTAACACCAGTTAGCGACGGCTAGTAGGAGATAGCGACCATCTTGGGCCCCACTTTGCATGTGAGTGATATTTATCACTAATGACATGCAAAGTGGGCATGCCAAGATGTTAGCGACTGGAAACAGTCGCTAACATCGCTATCTCCTATTATCAACTTTTGGAAATATTCGAGATAAGCGCGAATATCTCCAAAAAGTAACAGCTGCCCTGAGCAGTTCTTAGCCATGTTATCCTATGGGAGGTGGATAACATGGCTAAGAGGATTAGCTCGGTAATGCATGAATATCGCTGAGTTTTCAGCGATATTAATGCATTGCGGTCGGTTTTTATCGTATTTGCGATAAACTTTGATAATAGCAAGGTTTATCTGCGATAATTTCTGACGGTAAAAAAATCTTTGCAATGCATCGTTAGGGATAAATATCGCTTAACTTTGGTAATATGCCCCAACGTCTGTTAACGTTCGATTCGAAGGAAATCAGGAAGTGTTGAAAAACATTGTCTGCGCCATCTTGTCTTTTTTCAAATGCCACACTTTTGTCGTGCACGGCAGCCATTTTAGATGCCTTGACCAGACCCACTCTGTGCACGCTGTCGATCCTTAGCATGGCTCCCCACCCTCGCAAGCATCTCCCCCAGGCAGTGGTCACCCCCGCTCTCTGTCTTATGCATGGGTAATAAACCTCCCCCCATCTGCGCTGCTCTTTCCTGAGAATCACACCCTGTGCCCGCCCGACACCTCCCTTTCGCCCTATTCACTACTGCACCCTCTGACACTCCTTTTCCTCTGTGTCCGATTGTCCAGGCTGGTCCTAGGGTATCAGCTAGCCCTGCAGATGTAGTTTATGGCCACAGCTGTAAAGATTCACCCCTCTTCAAAGGAGTTATAGTAGATCAAGGCCCACACTCGATGAGATCCGTCACAGCAGAAGCGTTGCTATTATCTGAAAACCATCCTGTATTGTGATTGGGGAGGGGACCGAGCGTGAAGCGGAAGATTCCAGGGATGACTCTTTGTACATCAAAGTTTTTACAATTATGTGTCACATTAAAAATATATAGCACTCCGACAAAGTAGTAAGATTATAAAACTTTAATAATTTATAAATATATACAAGAAAACAAAAATAGTAATAACATATAAACATTTTTAGGGAAAAACAACGAAGTAGCGGTCGGCTGTGCGAATAGTCCCAACGCAGCACAACGTCCAGATTTCCGGCGTGGGGCGGGTCATCAGTAGCAAACTGTTGTGCGAATAGTTCCAAGGCAGCAGAACGCGCTGAAATCTAGATGACACGAAAGTGATGTCTAGTAAGTTGCCACCCAGCAAATAACGGCGTGGGGCGTCGCGGGGGGTGGGTCTTCAGTAGCAAACTGTTGTGCGAATAGTTCCAAGGCAGCAGAACGATGGCACCAAGGTGATGTCCAGTAAGTTGCCGCACTGGTTTTGGTATCCTACAATGCTGCTCCGAATAACGGCGTGGGGCGCCCCGGGGGAGGTGGCGTGAACGGGCCTCTCCAGGTGGAGTGTCATCTGTTGTAGTGGGGCGCCCCTTTACCGTTTCAGTTGCCATTCCGTCCGTTTTTGGTCCACTGTGTCAAAAGCCGCAATTCAGCTGAGTTGCGCCCACTCTTGCGGTGCAGCGATAGGCGGCTGTCACAGGACTCTCAAAATGGCGGCAGGCTCTTTCCTTTTTGGGCCTGGTCCACTGAAATGGCCCTGGGACACCTTGGAAATCGGACGCTTGTCTGCTAGGTCTTGGACCCCATTCTCGAAAGCGTCCCCTCCGCCTTGAGAATTCATCAAAAGTTTTGGGGGCCCCGACTCCTGCAGGCTTCTGGTGGGGAGCGGCTGCCATGATTGCTCGCGGAATGACTACGACGGAGCTACGAGATGGTGGTGCTCTCATGCTGACGCCAGCTTCAGTCTGAAACATCCAGAAACAAGGTGGGGCTTTCATCGTTTGGAAAAAAAAAAGTTTTCATCCAATGAAAAGTGTTGTTTTTAGGTCATATGATCAAGCCTTCCATCATTAGGAAACCAAAAGTAAAATGAACCAATGAAAAGTTTTATAAACAAGTCACATGACCTGTTATGCGGCATAGGGTATAAAATGCGGAGAAAATACGTTGGCACGTGAGGCGGCGTCAGTAGCGGACCGATGTGCGAATAGGCCGAAGGCAACACAGCGCGCCAAGATCCGGATGGCACCGAGGGGGTGTCCAGCAAGTTGCAGCACTGGTGTGGCCATCCTACAATGTTGAAAGTCGGCGTGGGGCGCCCCGTTGGCCTGTGAGTTTGCGTCAGTAGCGGACCGATGTGCGAATAGGCCGAAGGCAGCACAACGCGCCAAGATCCGGATGGCACCGAGGTGGTGTCTAGTAAGTTGCCGCACTGGTGTGGCCATCCTACAATGCTGAAAGTCGGCGTGGGGCGCCCTGTTGGCCTGTGAGATGGTGTCAGTAGCGGACTGATGTGCGAATGGGGCCAAAGGCAGCGCAACAATATTTTCTGACTGACACCACAAGGCGCTGAGATGCCAAGATCCGGATGGCACCGAGGTGATGTCTAAGTTGCGGACTGATGTGCGAATGGGGCCAAAGGTAGCGTAACAATATTTTCTGTATGGAAGATACCACTAGGCGTTGAGATGCCAAGATTCGGATGGCACCGAGGTGATGTCTAGCAAGTTGCTGCACTGGTGTGGTCATCCTACAATGCTGAAACTCGGCGTGGGTCGCCCCATTAGCCTGTGAGATGGCGTCAGTAGCGGACCGATGTGCGAATAGGCCGAAGGCAGCACAACGCGCCAAGATCCGGATGTCACAGTGGTGGTTTCATAGTTGAGAGGCACTTCATCTGCAGTGGGGCGCCGAGATCCGGATGGCACCGAGGTGATGTCTAGCAAGTTGCTGTACTGGTGTGGTCATCCTACAATGCTGAAAGTCGGCGTGGGGCGCCCCATTAGCCTGTGAGATGGCGTCAGTAGCGGACTGATGTGCGAATGGGGCCAAAGGCAGCACAACGCGCCAAGATCCGGATGGCACCGAGGTGGTGTCCAGCAACTTGCCGCACTGGTGTGGCCATCCTACAATGCTGCGCCGAAAGTCGGCGTGGGGCGCCCCGTTGGCCTGTGAGTTCGCGTCAGTCAGTGGGGGCTGTTTGAGGATCTGACTGCATTGGAAAGCAATGTGATGCTGTGCGTCGCCCCCAAGATGGAGGTTCCTCGGCTGCAGTGGGGCGCCCCTTGGTGTTTCACTCGCTATGCAGCTGAGTTGCGTGCGCACTTGTGGCGAATAGGCCGAAGGCAGCACAACGCGCCGAGATCTGGATGGCACCGAGGTGGTGTCCAGCAATTTGCCGCACTGGTGTGGCCATCCTACAATGCTGCGCCGAAAGTCGGCGTGGGGTGCCCCGTTGGCCTGTGAGGTGGCGTCAGTAGCGGACCGATGTGTGAATAGGCCGGAACCAGCACAAGGCGCCAAGATCCGGATGGCACCGAGGTGGTGTCATAGTTGAGAGTTCTGAGCAGCGCTTGTAACACTGTCTGAAGCTTATTTGCACCTGCTGCAGCTTCACTATTGCCCTGGTGTGGCCTAAGATCGCCCATGACATAGGCGGCCACCTCCCGGGGTCCGGCGGAACTTTTTTCCTTTTCCTTTGTGCATCTTGTCCCACAATCCGTTTGACCTGAAGACACGACCAGGTCCCTGAATGTGTGCAGGGGGACGCTATTGATTGAATCAAAATGGCGGCTTCACACAAAGCTGACTCAAGCGTTGCTGCTGATGCTATACAGAGAAAAACTGGTTTTCAGTTTGTACATTCTTCAGGATTTTTCCATCCAAGGCTGGTTGAGAGTTTGTATAACAATGGCTTCAGATTTTCAACATACTACTCTTCAACATTCTTCCTAAATGTAACAATGTGAGACTCACTAGGAGAACGGTGTAGTGAGGGCCACAAACGGCTGTTTGTCTTTCCTTTCAAAATGCTGCCAACAATATTTTCGGAATGGAAGACAACACAAGGCGCTGAGATTCGGTTGGCACCGAGGTGGTGTCCAGCAAGTTGCCGCACTGGTGTGGCCATCCTACAATGCTGCGCCGAAAGTCGGCGTGGGGTGCCCGAAGGGGGGGGGGGAGGCGGCGCAAACGAGCCTCTCCCGCTTCTCCATGTGGAGGCAGTTCATCTGCAGTGGGGCGCCGAGATCCGGATGGCACCGAGGTGGTGTCTAGCAAGTTGCCGCACTGGTGTGGCCATCCTACAATGCTGCGCCGAAAGACGGCGTGGGGTGCCCGAAGGAAGTGTCCTTATCCAGGGCATTATCGCTGTATCATGTCCTCCACTAAAATGGCCCTGGGACACCTTAGAACTCGGACGCTCGATTTTTTTTTCCTTTCCTGTACATGCAAAAAAAGGTAAATGCCCGGTACGTTACACGCTTCATCTGCCACGATGAACTCTCCAGAGGAACCGAAAAAAAATATAGTTGTGGTAACTATACCATGCATCGTCATATGGAGAGGTGGCACCAATTAATTATAGTGCTGCATAAAAGAGAGATTTGGAGGAGAACCCCTGACCTGCTAGTACATTCATCAAAGAAGTGGCACTGAGAGCTTCAGAGGCAAGGGAAACGGTCCCAAATTTTTAGAAGAACTTTGGAAAGATTAAAATGACATGTTTAGATTGTGGCAAATTAATTTCATGTGGACAGATGAGTGTTACTCTAATAAATACAGCATATGAACATCATCATAGTCGATGGTTGGTAGAGACATTTTGACTATATCCTGGACCTGCCCGTCCTCGCCCAAAATGGCGCCGGAATAAATGGGACTCGTAACTCCTTGTTGTGTACTGGTTGCAGAACCTTGAAATCACGAGATACGTATGCAGTTTTGAAGCACATGGCGGGCGGGGACGAGAATTGATTGAATATTTCGACATCCCTATTGATATTAAGTTCTGATGTGTTATTGATTACTGTACTATTGAAAGTTCGAATTAACGTCACCCATGGTACTTGCCCGCAAATGTATATCTAGATAATTTTATTGTAACTGGCCCTGTCGTATTTTAATTATAAAATGTACGTCCACCGATTCCGTAACTGTTAGACACCTTAGTTCTTGCAACCTAATGGCCCGCCCGTTACGTTCCTCTACAGTGTAAATGTCTACTCATCACATACGATTACAGTTTGCTCCGTGGCCGGCCCACGTGGTTATAGGCTCGTATTTGTATAATGAAATTTTCACAATAAAGGTTTTTAAAAGAAAACATGGTAGTAGTATATACATTGGTAAAGTTTGTAATAATAGTCACTGTTTTAGAATCATTAAAAGGCAAGTGAAATAAAGCAGACCAATTACATGAAGGGTAAAAGGTATAATACGAAGGAACGCAGTAAAGATAAATGGTCAAGGGCTGTTGTGTTTTCTATTCCTGCAACATAAAGTGATCGATAAGAATCTCATATTCAGGCGTATCGGCGACTAAGACAGCAGGTCGACCCTCTTTTGCTCAACGGCTCCATCATGGGACGAAGAAACGCTCTTTTTCTCGAAAAAAGAATATATTTTACTTGCAGGACAGTTGTAAAATTTCCGGGAAAGTACATTAGTCTGGAACATTATAACATATATTTAAGAAAAAATAATGTTCGGAAGTAATGAAAAGCGTAATTTTTAGGTCATATGACCAAGCCTTTCATCATTACAATAAGAAAAGTAAAATGAACCAATGAAAAGTTTTATTAACAAGTCACATGACTTGTTATGCTTACGTTACGCGCTGCGCGCCCCGGATGACTTCCGGATGCGCTAACGCGGCGCGTCATATGACGCATTACGCGACAACGCAGGTCCAGAATATAGTCAAAATGTCTCCACCAACCAGCGGTCGGAACACAACCCCTTTCAGCAGGCTAAATAGTTCTGTTAAATGACAACAGAAGGGACAGGCAACAAGAACCATCAGTCAAAGAGGGGAGGGCTAGTTCTTCTCTACCGGGTTACATTGGGGCGCTACCGGAACTGATCGAATTGGTAGTCTACAGTGTTTCTGGATGTTTCAGACTGAAGCTGGGGTTAGCATGAGAGCAGCATCATTTCGTAGCTCCGTCGTGGCCATTCCGCAACCAATCATGGCAGCCGCTCTTTATCGTTATTTTGGGCGGGGTGGGTGGCGGAGCCGAGCTGTTTTGCAGCCATCATTGTGTGGAGTTCAGTTCATCTCACTAGTTTTGTATTTGTCATGAGGGGTTGTTCCTAATGTTTCTATTTTAGCGAGGTCAAAAAGAGATCCCATTAGTGGCCTACTGATTTTGCTCGATTCCTTTTCTTTTTTTTACACGATTTTTCGTTATCTGCAAAGACTAAACAGAGTATTGCGACTCTGTGTTTGTTTGTAAATAGAGAATGAACCAAAGAGAACTAATTCTAAAACAGTAAATACTTGGATAACAATCAATCAAATGGAGAGAGAAGCAGGCACGACGGATTACAACGGGGGCAAAGGCCTGCGTTAACTACCTTTCACTATCTGCAAAGAGAGAGTACTCCTAATAGAAATGAGGGGGGGGGGCACCATTCAAAGCAGATCAGTGTGCATAAACACGAAAATGTTTTCACTTACCACGTACTTGACATTCGACAGCTTATGATATTTGCTATTAAAAAACCATTGAAATTCACTGAAAAAACCATAGGTTATAGACCATATATAGTTAGGAATTAGCATTTACAAAACCTTGAAAATTCACTGAAAAAACCATAGGTTATAGACCATATATAGTTAGGAATTAGCATTTAAAAAACCTTATTTTACTCACACAAAACCATTGAAATTCCATATATAGTTAGTTGCACTAACTATATATTGCGCACCCGCAATCCACTGCTGATCATGTCACATATTACATCATTCATGACATGGTCAGTGACATCACTGATGACATCACTGATGACATCTCAAATGACATCACTGATGACATCACTGATGACATCTCATTTGACATCAATGACCACATCACTGATGATATTATTCATGTGACAATACAATGCATCTCTTCACATTTTAATATAACCTCTGTTTCACCCAGTGTTAAAAACAGAGTATAATTTTTGAAACCATTGACACACCAATACTAGTTACTACATACGTACTCACTGATTCCTACGTCTACACACACATTCACTCATTCACCCATACAATCATTCATACATACAATCACTCATGTTTACAACACAATCATATGCACTCATACACCTATACAGACACTCACACTCTGCCACTCATCCATGGAGTTACTCACACACCTAGTCAGTCCTGTAAAGAATCAATCACACTTCCATTTTCTACTCTATACAGTTAAACATAGAGCACCTTACGTTTTCAACCATATACTAACACATACTTACTCTCTTATACAATCATTGATACAAGTACACATTGATCTGTACAGAGTCACACACCTCCCATCCAGCCACACACACACTCAGTCTCCCATGCAAATACTTGGGCAATCAATCAATAACCCATATAGTTACTCATATAGCTACTGATCAACACATGCAGCAGTTTACAGAACAACAGACATAATGATGCACAAATTAAGACAGTTTAGTCACTAACCCATGCACTCAGTGAGACACATTTAATCACTCACTCATACATTCAGTCATGCACCTACTAAATCGTTCGTCCAGACACTTATACATCCACTCATTCTTCAATATGTAAGACATATTTTAACTTTACAGAAACATAGTCACTGGATGTTGTCATCAGTGATGTCATCAGTGATGTCATTTGAGATGTCATCAGTGATGTCATCAGTGATGTCACTGACCATGTCATGAATGATGTAATATGTGACATGATCAGCAGTGGATTGCGGGTGCGCAATATATAGTTAGTGCAACTAACTATATATGGAATTTCAATGGTTTTGTGTGAGTAAAATAAGGTTTTTTAAATGCTAATTCCTAACTATATATGGTCTATAACCTATGGTTTTTTCAGTGAATTTTCAAGGTTTTGTAAATGCTAATTCCTAACTATATATGGTCTATAACCTATGGTTTTTTCAGTGAATATATATATATATAGATATATCTATATATATATATATATATATATATAGATATATATATATATATAGATATATTAGAAATTAGCATTTAAAAAACCTTAGAAATTCCAAATTTCAAATTACTTAAACAAACATTAAACAAAACTCCAATTAAATTAGTGCAATGGAGGAGTTTTGGTTGTAGAAAGGAGACAACGGCGTTTCGATCTCATTTAATCGAGATCATCATCAGGACAAAAAGTTGTGAGCAAGTAAAATCTACGAAGAGGAGAGACCATGATGTCAACCATTGGTCCCTAGTGATGATAATTTCATTACTTACAATAAACAATATTGAGACAGAAGTCATTTGAAAAGAGGAATTACAGGGACAGCCAAAGAATTGGGCGCCGTAAACCCCTTTCTAAAACCAAAACTCCTGCACTAATTTCATTGGAGTTTTGTTTGATGTTGTCAATGCGATGTATTTTTACATGTCACCAACCACTCACTTCAAGCATCTTCACTATATTTGTTTGAGCACCAGAACTACCCCCTGAATGCAAAAAATTATACTCCAATTATGCTGTTAATAACTGTGATGTCATTTCAACCTTGTTTCCAGCCATATATTGCGCAGCAAGTTCCCTGTGGACTTACTCTTTGTTTCTTCTGACCAATGCTTGTTTAAGTAATAGTAGCCTAGGCTACCAGAGGACCTTAGTGGCCTCTAGTGCACCGTTATTCATTTTATAATAAAGACTAGCTTACCCGTCGCGCGTTGCTGCGTTCTCCGAAGAAAGGAAATTAAAGGAAACTCGCCATGATAACATTCAATTTACATTGTGTCATTTTTATTGAAACTTATTTATTTTAATATGGAAAACATTTCAAAGTGTCGTTTTAATTCTATTTACTTATTCGAGTGCTTGTGGATACACGATTTGTTGTTTTTCCGTCTGGTGCGTACATCAGTATTTGAAAGATTATGAGGGCCCTGGGGGGGCCGATAATTTAAAAAAAATATATGCCAGAAACCTTCGCGGGAGTGTACTCAACAACTTCCTAAAGTTTCCTGGCGATTAGATGAATGGTGTTTTAATTCTATTTATTTATTTGAGTGCTTGTGGATACACGATTTGTTGTTTTTCCGTCTGGTGCGTACATGTGATGTTATTCCAAACATTACTCTTTGTTTCTTCTGAGTAATGCTTGTTTAAGTAATAGTAGCCTAGGCTACCCAAGGACCCTAGTGGTCTCTAGTGCACTATTGTTGATTTTATAATACCGACTACAGAGGAGCACTCTGAGGGCTTACACCTGTCTGTTGGCTGCCGTCTGCAAGTCAACTTGTGCCCAAGCGGGAAAGAGTACAGGATAATTTTCGGGCTGATGCAGGGTCACCACATTATTCTACCGCCATCTTGGCCAGTTAGACATATCCCAGTATTTGCACATTTTTATCATTATAATAGCACTTTGAAGCAAGAAGTATTGGCATTGCCAATTTTTGCGATTTTTATTTTTTCACTGAAGCAAGCTTTTAAAAATGTTTTAGTCATTATTTGAGCTGTTCACGTTATTCAAACACACTTATAAACAAGCCAATAGGTCTGGTTTTATTATGTCAGAGCAGACATGAACAAATGTATACCTGCCAACTCACATGGTGCAACCATGTGACATAAGATATCGGCTCCCATCACACGTTCTTCTGGTGAGGAGAGAAAAGGAGCTGGAAAATACTGCAAATAGTGGTTTTCCAGCTCATTTTCTGATGTTTTGCCCTGCCAATGTACATTAAGGAGTGTGAAAATCCCCCAGTACTTCGGCACCAGCCTGAGGATCTTTTTTTGGAGGGGGAGGTGGGTGCCTGCTGTTGGGTGGGTTTCAAAAGTGCCTCGCAGGTACTTCTCGGCACAAAGCCCCACCCTTTCAAGGCCCCGCTCCTGCCTCACACTGTGAGATTGTACTTTCATGTTGGCAGGTATGCAATTGCTATTTGCTTATTTTGCACATTAAAGCCAGACCTATGGGCTTTGCTGATGCTTGGTTTTCTGGTTACAATACCATGATATGAAGCATATGAAATACAGATGGTCATTTTCCTATTGCTTATATTGTGCTTAGTGTCAGAAATACAAAATAGGGACTCTTTAGAAAAAACACTATACCAAATGGTGTGTTTTCATGAGTTTTTGTTCTTAATGCAGTCTCTTGTAATGCACAAACATCAATATTAAAAAACAATTAACATACTAAAATATCCGTTTGTAAATGTAATACAGAAAGAACTAATAAAAAATGCTGCTGCTTGTAAAAGGCACAAAGGACTTTCATTGCATCAGTAATGGCAGTACTTCACTGACTTCTAACTGGCAGTTGAATTGAATTGAAGTCTTGAACTGCTTATCATGTTATCATAAAACAAGTGGTAAGTTCTCTCGATTTTGGTTTGGTATTCTAGACCCTGCACCAAGGATTCAGTTAATTTGCAAAACCGAATCAGAAAACCAGTTGAACGGCAACCCATACACAACTCAGTGAGCAATGTTTGCATTAGATATGTTTCAGGTAGTCTGTAGCATCAGCCAAAGAAACCCCCAGGAGACTGTCGAATGCTTTCTCTGCATCCAACAGGATCATCCCTAGGGGCGATTTGGATGCCTGAGCCCAGTCAAACAGGGCTATTGCTCGTCTGACATGGTCAGATGTGTCGCTTCCCGGGATAAATCCGTGCTGTTGGATAGACACCAGAGGTGCAATAACCCTTCATAATTTCATAGCTGCTATCTTTGCTTAAAGCGAGCGATCTGGGAAGCCAGGCACAATAACGAGGATACCCTATGGGAAAAACTGCATGCGGACACCAAATTAAAAAACAGTGCGAGATTTTGGGAAACTATAAAAAGATTTACTCACCCAACACATGAGAGCCTGTCTTCAAATATATCTGAAGAGGACTGGGCCACTTTTCTTGGAAACCACTTTAAGCAAGGAAGGTCTGCTTCACACGCTGAAACCAGCATTGATTCTACAAAGCGGTATAGGATCTCAAAGCATCAAGTCAATGAGGGAAATGTAATTTCTGAGGAACTGTTTGAAGGAGAATCATCGGGACTTATTCCTTTAAGTGATTATACAAAATCAATTAATAAATACATCAAGAAGGGAAGGCAATCAGGGGCTCCGGGGCCTAACGGAATCCCACCCGTGCTCTATAAACAAAATGTAAAATACTGGGCAAAGGCTCTTAGCCCTTTGTTCTGGGAAATAAGAAAAACAGGCCGACTCCCTCCATCTTGGAGGATCTCGATAATTTCACCAATCTACAAATCAGGTGATAAGTCCCTCCCCAAGAGTTATCGGTTAGTCGCCCTCTTGGACAATGATGCATAATACTTTGCTGGGACACTGCTGGATGAGCTGCAACTTTGGGCGGAAGATAACTCAATCATTCCCCTAAATCAAACAGGCTTCTCTAAATCTGTGGCGACCTCAACAAACATAACAACAATGGCCTTGTTAATTGACAACGCTGAGGCCACAAGAACACCACTACATTTATGCTTTATCGATTACCGGGCAGCCTTTGACCATGTGAACCGACAGAAACTTTGGGTGAAACTGGCAGGCTGGGGCATTCCCCAGGTTTTATTGAACCTGTTAATCAACTTGCACACTGAAACTTGGGTGCAAGTAAAGCTCGGCGACGGGTCAACGCTATCTAGGAAAATTCCAACGACAAAAGGCCTTAAGCAAGGCTCTGTACTGGCCCCAACGCTATTCAAACTGTTTCTTGCACATCTTATCCCGTTATTAAATGCCTGGAACTCACACTCCCCAAAGATTGGGAATCTAACACCACCGTGTCTCCTTTACGCTGATGACCTACTATTAATTAGTCAAACGAAGGTGGGTCTGCAGCATCTTCTAGACATCACGTCCCAATACTCTGAGGCTAATGACTTAACCATCAACCTGGAGAAAACCAAAACCATGACAATCAAAAAGAACCTGAAGAAAATACCTGTATGGTTCTGGTATAAGATCCAAATAGATTCAGTCTCAGAGTATAAATACCTGAGGGTGATTATTGACAAAGGCGGGCATTTTGTAACCCAAAGATATGTAATGAAAAGGAAAGGCATAGCCTTAGCCGTGTCAATGAGAAACCTAAACTCCAGATTAACTGGCCCCTCACTCGCCCCTTTGGTCGAAGTTATACGAGCACAACTTCTTCCGACAATAACTTACGGGAGCGAGGCACAGAGAGGAAGGGATTCCAAGCTCTTGGACACCGTGGTTGCTAAAGTATGCAGAATGGTCTTAGGTCTCCCTACACGAGTCTCTCCAGCACAAATCAGGCTTGAGTTTGGCATGCAAAAACAGACTGTTGCAAGGAAAGGTGCAACAGTTATTTTCTGGGACAGAGTCAGGAAATCCAAACCAGGCACCTTAAATTGGCACTTATGGACTGAGTTACAACAGAAACAGTCATCTCCAGCAGCGAAATATTTAGCTACTAGTGTGTCAATCCTGGACCTAACCGAACTTTGGGCAAACCCGACAAGCCACTGTCTTTTCAAAAAAGCTACAAAGAAAATTGTAAAAATGGAATCTTGTATCGAAGACAAGGCAACCCTAGCAAAGAGGTCGCATGGTTGGTTGACCCTGGGCACTTACTCTTCTCAGGCTGCACAAAAGTACTTAGCTTCCGGCTTCACCAAACATATACAAATTAAAATTTTAAAATACAGACTAGGCGTGTTGCCATGCAAAAGGCACTTTCCACATTGGCTGAAAAACCAATCTGATTTTAAATGCCGTCTGTGTGGGACAGCGGAGGAAGATATGCTGCATCTCATCTGTACGTGCAAAGACCTAACAGAGGAAAGGAGACAGCTTTTAAAACCACTCTTCAATCAGAGAGGCATCCGTACATGGAGGCAAGCTGTGTTAGCGTGCTTTTCACCTGGGGACACGCAGCTTAACTGCAGGCTTGTGAAATTTTTAGGAAAAGTGGGGAAGAAAATGTTAAATCAGATCGGCACTGCAGCTGACAAGGAAAGAGACTGACGCTGTTAGAATAATCATTTTTATTAATGCAATGAAACTTTATAATGTTTTTTAATCGATTTTAACTTTTGAACTTGCAATGACTTGTTTGTAGCCATGGTTTTAAGTAACTCTGCTAAATAAAATTAAACTCAGTTGGACTGGAGTATATCTTACTATCTGCGCAGATCAAAGATATGGGTCGGTAAGAAGAATTAAGTTCTAGCTTTTCCTTTTTTTTAAAACTACGATAGTTGTTTTGTGCCATGAATCGGGAGTCTGGCCCTTTTGTGCTCTTAAAAATAGAGATTTCAGCTCTCCGAGGATACTCTGCCTGAATGTGCGAAAAAATTCTAGAGGTATTGCATCCGGGCCAGCAGCCTTGCCTGTCGCTAGCGAAGTTATAGCTAGTTCAATTTCCTCATACGAAATCAGAACGGATAACATGTCTCTCTGCTCCTGGGTTATCTGGGCGGTTACATAGTCACTTAGAAAATCCACTCCTGAAGTAGTTGGACCGTCTTTCACGGTAGAGTAAAGCCCTTGATAAAATTCTTGAAATTCCTCCAAGACTTTAGCAGGGAGATACTGAATCTGACCCCTTTGATCTTTTATTCGGCAGATTCTATTCGAAACAGCTCTTTGCTGTATCCGTTTGGCTAATAACCTACCGGTATTCTCGCTAAATTCATAGAGATCAGCTCGATGTTGCTGATATTTGATAGCTATCTCCTGCCCATAGTGTTGATGAATCTTGGTTCTCAAAACTGCTATCTCTCTCTGACATTCTTCTCCTTTCTGCTGGTCCCCAATTGCACTGATAAGTTCTTCCTCTACCTCCCGTAGCTGGCCGACCCATACATTAATCTTCTCTTTTATCTTCTTATGTTGATATAAGGAAAAGCTAAGAGTTTCCCCCCCCTTACTGTGGCCTTGAAGGTGTCCCATACTCCCATACTATTAGTTCGGTAGCAGTACCCTTGTTCCTCCCAAAGAATTCCACGATCCATTTCTCCATATATGTGACGTATTCAGAGTCAAGTAATAGTTTCCTATCAAATGTCCAGGTTACCCTCTTATGAGGCAAGTTTCCTACTGGGAGTTGAATCACTAATGGATTATGATCCTATATCAGTCTGGGAAAAAGCTCACATCTAAATGTTCCTATTATTGAATTAGACAAGAAGAAATAATCTAACCGCACAATTTTTTTATGAGGGGCAGATAAATACGTATACCTTAACCCCACTTGGATTTGACTTTGCCAGATGTCAACCAACCCATGCTCTTGGCACAATCCCTGTAAGGCCTTAAAAGACTGCACCTTCTACCAAAATAAGGCATATTACTGTGAAGATTACAATTAGCGTCTATATGGATGTTAAGTCTCCACAGAGCACTATCGAGGGAGGCCATAAAGCCAGTTCAATGTTTAAAAAGTCAAAACACGTAGGGTCATCTAAATTAGGCCCATAAAGGGAACAAAGAAGGTAAATAGTTCCACTAATATTTACTTCTACTATTACCCATCTTCCTAATTTATCTTCTTTGATCCAATTACAAGTTACCATGCCATGCCTTGCCAGTATTGTTACCCCCGAGTATTAATTGCTTGTTGAGTACGAGCCAAAAGATCAAGACCCAAATCTTTTAGCCAGCTACGATTATTTCAGCAAATATGTGTTTCCTGAAGACATAATAGATCAATCTGCATATGTCCTATAAGTTTTGCAAATATCCTCCTCTTTTTCCTGTCATTCAGGCCACAGCAGTTTACTGAGCAGACTCTAAGAGATTTGATCCTATCCACCATTTCTACCAGTACCTTCTGATGTGTCCTGATACCATACCGCTTTTAATATCGCCATTACTACCAGATCTGCAGGAACAAAAAATCTAATTGAATACAGAGTTTTGTCTAAAAATTCCAAAATAGCTGTGAAAATCAGTGAATACTTATGTGCTCCCCACCCTCTCCCCCCTTGATCCTCTTAACCCCTCACTTTGAAGCCACCCTCCATGGGTGAACCCCCTCACCCCACCAGCCCCTGCCTCCCCCTACCACATGAGGTATGCAACCAACTGTCCCTGGTGATGCTGAGCCACAACGCCCACCCCTCCATAGACCTAGACCTATGCACCTTAACTGTGTATATTGATAAATTCAAGACAAAAAAAACGATTGTGAACACTCCCAAATGAAAAATAAAGGGAATAGAAAAGGCATTGAAAAGAGCTCTAAAGATGACTGATCAGTTCGAGTTCAATGACATTAAAAGTTCTTTGGCCTGAATTTCAGATTGAAAGTATTGAGTACGACCTAGGGAGATCACCTTCAATTTTGCAGGATTTAGGAGAAAATCTTGAGCTCCTTTAGCTTGAAATTCAGGAATCAACTGACGAAGGAGCCAGTGCTTTTCAACAGTTTTTTGACAAAAATCGGGTCAGACAAAATAATCACAGCCCTGTTCCGATCTGGTCTAGCAAGGTCATATAAATATTCCCTAGCCAAAAAGTTGTTCAGGGAGATTAAATCTGCACGTGGACGATTTTCGGATTGTCCTCCTGTTCACCTCTGATTAAACGGAAAGTGATGGGCACGTTGGTTCTGAGTCTTCCAGTCCCATTGAGGCAAATCTGGAAAGGCCTAGCTGAACAAATCAATCACAAACTGCCGGATGTCTGAGCCTTTCTTTCCTTCTGGGATCCCCAAAATTCGCAAATTATTGCGCCTGGCGCGATTTTCAAAATCAGTCAGTTTCAGTAAAGTATCATCTCTTAGGGACTGCATTTGATCTGTCTTCCTCTTCTGCGAACTTAGCTCATCTTCCAATTGGGATATCCTTGTTTCCGCTTCTCCAATTCTGGTGGCAAAGTCAGCACAAGTCTTAACAATTCTGCGAATAGAATTTTGCAATTTCCTACAGGCACCTTGTGTTCGGGAACTCTCTGCCCTTGTTTCCTCTCTACGAGCCATAATTACTCTATAGATAGTTGAGAGCATGACCTCCTCATTACAAGCAGGCGCAGTACTTGGATCAGCCAGAGACTCTGCCTCTCGCCCATTTATTGCCTCGCTCAGGTTTGGTGAATATGAATAGTCCCAAATCATGCTGCCAGTGACCCTTTCAGGCCTATTGCCTAGTGCAGGTAAGGATGGAAGTTTCTTAGCAGTGCCAGGATTAAACAGCGATCTATCACTACTTTCCTCCCAGTGTAGGTTGCTCGTGTCACTCCCATCCTCTGCTCAGTCTTCATCCTGGAAGACTTCATCAGAAGAATTTGAGTGATATGAAAATGGAGAAAACTTATCGGTAGCATCCTCTTCTCTGCCGATAAGTTTGCTACCTTCTCCAGGTCCCACCCCCATTAGATTAATGAGTGGAGCGAATTCCTCAGCATGATTTTCCAGACCTACAGTTGAGTGGACTCCATTTCCCAACATGCATTTGGGTTGCTGTGTTTGTGTTGAGGGGTCTATTTCTAATGACAAAGAGAGCCTCTTCCTGCAATCGCTCTCCTTGCTCTCCTTCCAGTTATCACCAAGAACTTTACTGACAGTAGCAGGTTCTTTGATCCCGGTAATCACCGAAGCAGCAACAGAGAGATCTGAAACCGCCAATTCCTCTCTCCCCTGAGTCAGACCTCCAGCAGCCTCTTCCACACTAGGCACCAATGTCGAGGGAGATTGATTAGCTGATTTGATTTTCCCCTCAGGGGCTGCCGCCGTACCACTAGGGCGGTTGCCACTTGCTTTGTTCTTCCCCGTCTGTAGTTTAAACATCGCTGGTAGCGTTTGTTTGGCACACGTTATTGTTCCATTCTTTAATATTCTCTGAGGCTCGCCCGGACCCTGCAATTCCATTCCGGGACAACTGCCCATAGTCCAAGAGCCTCCTACATCCACAGAAGCCGCAGGAGCAGTCTTCCCCGCGGCATCTGAACCCGCGCCCCCCTGATACTTTTGCGGCCTGTCTTCGGCGGCATAACTGCAGCTCTGAGGTCCAGCAAGTAAGACAGGGAGGCAGCTAGGCGATAGTGGACTCGTGGTGACAACCAACTGGGGAGCGGGACGCACCACAGCCAATATTTCAGCCTCCAGAGCATACGGGAGGTCCAAATACAGAGCCTTCTATGATTTCAAGAGGTAATCAGAAAATAGAAAATTGCCTATTCAGTGAATGCCATCCTTTTCAATGCGTTCAATACGTTCAGATCGCTTTCAGCTATAGGTCTAGGCTGGAGAGAGTAGGAGCAGCTCACTCGACCGACTGACCGGTCGCCATCTTGCCTCCGAAAAAAAGATTAAAGGGTTTCCGCAGGATTTTATCACTGCTTTTACAGGCATTGTATAATCCACCCGTGGGCTATGGTTATACTTTCAGGGCAAGAATCTAGCTCATTGTCTATTAGCAGAGGCACACAACAAGGCTTCCATTGCTTGCCGCTATTATTTTCAGTTCAGTTCAGTTCAACAAAGCTTTATTTCGATATAAAAATATCTTAAAAAGCACATCACATTTAAAAACACATTTCTATCAAGGTCTAATCAGATAAAAAGATTAAAACTAACAGCCATTATTACAGTACAATAGTAAAAAGATAATAAACCAGATATGAGCTTTGGTGAAGGTTTCAAAGATAAGAACATCAATACAATGCGTTAGTAAAAGAATATAAAAAATCTAAAACCAAAGATATCTTTCTGGAGGGCTAGCAATACAAATTCATCATAAGGCTTTCGATCTTAAGAGCCAAGCCCAGCTTAAATATTTCGCCACCCCACACGCTAGCGTAGTGTTTGCATCCGCTTTAAGAATTCTGAGGGCAGTTGAGTGGTTCCTGGTATCTAAGAGTCGACAGACTGGTCTTAACCACTTAATTCTTGGTTTAGAGTAGGCTGGACATACAAAGAATAAGTGTGGAATGGTTTCAACTACCCCTGCACAAAATAGGCAATCAGCAGACGTTTGGTTGGGAGGTTTCCACTTGTTTGTATGTTCGTGGACAGGTAGAGTTCCCATTCTAAACTGAATGTAGAGAGCCCTATCTCTAGGTTTCTGGATAAAATCCAGGTAGGGCTCGAGAGGAGGCACTGTTTTGTGCTGGCGAAACTTATCAGTCAGTCTGCCCTGGTTGGGATCTCTATGAGATTGATTATCGATCCATGTCCAATATAATCTCTTGATTTCCGTTTTGGACAGCGGGGTTCCTGACTCCCATACACGATTGAGTCCAATGGCCAAAAGGAGTCTTTTGATGTTAACTAACCAGGCGATCTTATGAGATCCCTGGAGATTCATTACTTCCTTTAGGCCATCGGCATAGCTTGATAACACTGGGGTACGCCAAAGGCGACCCCAGTATAGAAGGGGACGTAAGCCAATTAAATCCCTATTTGAGCGGCGGCCCAGGTCGCTCAAGAGGGGTTTACTAGGGGTTTCCCTGGGAAGTGAAACAAGCTCTCTAAAGAACTTATTTTCTGCTGTCACAAGGGCATCTAAATTAATAAAGCCCCAGAGCTTGGCTCCATATAATGCACAGCCTATTGCTTTTGTAGCATAGATCTCCAGGGCAGGGGCAATAGGTCTGGAGATTGAGGCTCGGTGCTCTCTCCCAATGACACCCGTGACCCGCTTATGGTTTAGGGCCATTTTTTCAATGTGCGGCTGCCATTTTACATTGTCCAAAATTCTGATCCCCAGGTAATCAAAAACTTTGACACGCTCCAAGGGCACCCCGTCAAGTGTGAGCGTGGAATTGGCCGACCTGCTCGGGTTAAAGTAAAGAAGCTTTGTTTTGGTGGTGTTGATTACTAGGCCCCTCAGATTACAGAACAAACAGAACCGATCTAACAGCTTCTGTAAACCTGCCGGAGTTTTCAATACCAGCAGTGTATCGTCCGCAAAAAGTAGTGTAGGAACCTTGACACCAGCCAGGACGGGGGCATCGGCATTAATTTCTGATAGAAAGGAAACCAATTCCTACGTCATCATTTACTGCCAAGGGTTCGAACGTACAATTAAAATCACCAGCAATCAAAAATAATAAGTCCGAGGGGTAAGATGTAAGTACTTCAGAAAAAATAAAAATAGTTGGAGACTTTGCCCCCCCTTGCAAGCCTCTGACATAGATGTTAAAGAGTTCCAAAGTAACGCTATCCTTGGAGTCCTTAATGGTCAGTCTCAAGAGTTCCGATGAAACATTTGGGTGGTGGACAATTTTGTAATTATCAATAAAGATATTCCAGTCAGGTAGGGATACGTTTTTGCGCAAGCCCGCTATATTCCACGAGACGATTTTAAGGTCCCTAAAGGAACTGCTACAAGGGAACGCCCAGTCACTAAAGGAGATGGAGCCTAAGCACCCCCTGTCTTAATGAAGCCGGGGTTAGTATTTCCGGGGCTGGAAGCTGGCTATGCCTTGATGGGCTGGTAAAGCTAGTTCCTAATGGGGCAGTTAAGATAGATGAAGCCCCTATTTGTGCTTGATGTCAATCAACAGACTCTAGACCACTAAACCGGTTATGGCAGAAGATTGAGTTCGGGGCTGATAAGTGCTCGAGCCGACCCCCAGTGGACGGTCTCCTCCCGTTCCGCTGGATTAGTGACCAGCCATCGCATGTAGGTGAGGTATAACCCGGGGAATAAAAATGGGACAGGGTGAGGGATACAATGGAACCACCGAAGACAAATTGTTTCCAGCTACAAATGTGTCGCACTGTCCTGGGATCTTTAAAATTAACAAGGACACGGTCCCACCTAATATTCTTAAATAAGTGGCCCACCCAGGAGACTCTTTGCACCATTAGGATTTTGCTTGAGATATACTCCGGTAAAGGTCTATTTTTGTTTAGCCGGTCGTTCACCTTGTTCCTTAGGGACGAGAATTATTCTTGCTCTTCCTTTCTCAGAACTGGGACCCCAGCCAAAAATACCAAATATGGGCTTACTTTAGGAGGTAGATCGATGTTAATCCCCCCCCCCCCACCAACAGTCCCCTTGTGAACCCCATCACCCTCCTTTGGTTGCACTGTGGTACTTGGGCTTGTTGTTACAGCTATGCCTAGTACTGGTGCCTTTACTAAGGGAACGGTTACAGCCTGCTTCACTGTATTCGGAGCTAGCGGGGTTGTTAAAGCGGCTGCATTCCCCCCTGTTCGCATATCCATTGCGGGAGTCGCAGGCAGTTGGCAAATCCAGATGACATGGACTCGATCTTGCTTAGCTTTTGTTCAATTCTAGATAGCCTGTCTTCTACCGGGCGAAGAAGGAGATTAAATAAGTTGCCTATCTTGGCCAGTAGGGGGTCGTCCGTTACCACCCCGCTATCTAAGCTCATAGCCCCACCCTCGGCCTGGGATACCACCCTCAGGGAAACTTCTCTAAGTGTGGGTACAATTGCCTGGGTGGCCGTTATTGGTGCACGCCCCTTTGCAGCCATTAGGGTTCCCTTGCATTTGGGCGGCTTGTCCTTTTTTCCTTTCGAGGCAATGGCCAACCCCTGCTTGTACTTGGGATAGCCCCTTGACGTCTTTCTCGAAGTTGCTTGGTACTGTGCTCCCTGGGCGGGCTGGCTTCACCTGATATCTTAGGGGATGGTAACAATAACAAATCGGAAGCCGTAGACTGATTCCCTATGGAGGAATTGTCGAGGTCACAACGTGCCAGGTCAGTAGTAGAAGATTCTGGGATCAGGGGTACACCAATATTACATGATAGGGCATGGTGGTCAGGAGTGCGTACATTAGCAATATGCACCATAGATGATCTCCTGGCAAGTGCTAAGTCCTGAGAAACCCGCCTCTCCATCAACGAGATACTCTGATCAATAGCAGTGTTAACCTTGGTTATAAACTTGTCCATGGTTCCTAATATATTTGCATTGGACGCCTTAGGCCTGCCATCCTTCTGAGCCATTGCAATGGTGACAAGGAAGTGATATAAATATATAACTTACGATGGAGCCCTCGAGGCTAGAGATGACAGAGGGGTGGCCCGTCCCGTCCTTCTACGTTCTTGAACGGGCTTCAACGGGCCCGCCCTTGGCCCGGGCTTCGCCCAGCTCATCCCGCGACGCGGGGCGATGCGCTCATTGAATGCGCCTCCCGGCGCTGGTGGGACGTCTGTGGTACGTGCCGCCGCTGAGCCTGCCGGGAAATGTAGTTCCCGGGAAGGTGGCGCGAGTTGGTGCTTCCATTGACTCCTGGCGGTGACGGCAAAGGGATTCGGGCTCTCGCTGCTGCTGACGGTGTGCCAGTATGCCTGTAAGTCTCCAGAGAGTGGGAGAAGCTCCCTCGACCGACTGACGAGTCGCCATCTTGCCTCCGAAAAAAAGACTAAAGTGTTTCTGCAGGATTTTATTACTGCTTTATGTAATGTAATGTAATGTATACTTGTAAAGCGCACTGTTACCTCGTTACGTGGTGTCCTGGCGCTGTATACCGCTGGGGAACCCGTCCTGGCTTTCCCTGTGAGAGGGCACCCCAAGGTGAAGCCAGGCATCCCCGGCGTTGCTGGGGCCGTTGTGGAGATTAAGCAAGCTATTGCCCAGAGTTGCAGAGTGGGACCCATGGTTATCGTAGGCACCTAAGCGAGAATTATCGAGTCCGCGGACATTGACCCAAGACCCTGCCGCATCGGGAATTGAACCCTGGTCCCGGGCCGACCTTTGCTTCAGGGTCTGCCGCTTCTAACCAGTGAGCCACACTTCTCCACTTTACAGGCATTGTATAATTCACCAGAGGCTATGGTTATAATTTCAGGGCAAGAATCTACCTCATTGTCTATTAGCAGAGGCACATGACAAGGCTTCCATTGCTTGCCACTATTATTTTCTATTTCTATTGACCCATTACTATACAAGCTAGAAGCCAATCTATGAATAGTGGCAGCAACGGCTATGGCATCTTGTATAAAACTCTGGCCTACGCTGACGACGTTGCATCTGTACAACTAATATAGGATCCACACTACCGGCAGTGTATGACCTTGCAGAACAATTTGGGCTGGTTGAAATTTATAAATTACATCCTGATAAAACTCAGATTATTCATACAGATACTTCAAGTCCGAAGGAGATCTTGACTTTAACATCTGCAACATATCTGGGCATAAAAATTACTGCAGCAGTAGAGCAAATACCAGAATTAAACAGACAGCCAATAATCAAAAGTGTGGATCAGACATTGGCAAGATTAAATCATTTTCATTTTTCCTAGCAAAGACGCTGCAATATCATCAAAATGCTTATATTTCCAAAATGTTTATACTTATTTAGGACAATTCCCTTAGAATTTCCAGGTTCTTGTTTCTTAAAAGCAGAAGGAGAAGGAGTTTGTAATAGATACTTATGGGGCTACCATAAAGCCAGGCGGGCAGCAAAATGGTTAATTCTTCCGAGATTAAGGGGTGGCTGATGGTTGCCTTCTTTAAGGCTGTATCACTGGGTTACACTACTACAGCAAATGGGGATATTTTGTTGGTGGGAAACAGGACACTTGTCTCTGAACCAGTCAGACCTATTTAATAAGCTCAATTAGGGGAGGATGCACAATATTGCCTAACAAGAGTAATCAAACCAAGTTACTATAAGAAAACTATGTTTAAAGTTGCTCAATCTGAATTCTCTATTTGAAAAAAAATGAGGCGCTTGCTTGGGATCACAAATATTAATGCTTATACCCCTCTAATGTTGGTTGATCTGCTTCCGCCAATATTTCAGGACCATATAAATTGGGGGGCTCTTGGAATTAACGTTTTGGGTGATTTTTTCGATGAAGGCCAAATTATGTCGTTCTCAGAATTACAAACTAAATTTGGTTTTCCTACTAGACATTTTTTAAAGTTTTTACAGATTAGAATCTACTTGAGCAAAACAATTGCCCAGGGGAAGGCCAACTCTGCTAAAATATCACTGGTGCGTAGTAGAGCGTTAAATTCTAGGATAGGTATAATTTATCAAAATCTCCTGTCTATTCTTCCCAGATTACAGATTCTTAAATACCGAATCATACCGATTCGGTATTTAAGAACAGGCAAATGGGATGTAGGTAATTTTACAAAATAAAATACCGAATCGGTAAGTTTTGGTAATTACCGAATCGGTAAATACCTATTCGGTAATTGCCATTCATTCCTATAGGCCTGGAGGCCCATAGGAATGAATGCTAATTACTGAATCGGTATTTACCGATTCGGTAAAAGGGGGAAACATTGAAGGGTGGTAGGGTGTCACTTTGACACCCTGTTGCACCCCTCAATTGTGTATGGGTGCACATGTTGCAGACATTCATGCCCTTAGGGCATGTATGTCTGCAACATGGCACTATTGGAAAAGCAAAAAAAATGCTTTTTCCGAGGTTTTCATTATTTACCACGAACATGTAGTTGGTGGTAAATAACAAATCCTAAAAGGGGAAAGGCACTCATTTCAGTGCTCCCTACATACCAAATCGGTAATTTACCGATTCAGTATTTTAAGAAATCGGTAATTTACCGATTCTTTAAAATACCGATTCAGTAAATTACCGAATCAGTAAAATGCCCACCTACATCTCATTTTCCAAATACCAGTCGGTAACGGCCGAAATTACTGAATTTCGGCCGTTACCGACCGGTATTTGCCTACCTACATCTGGCCCTATATGTCTGTTTTCGACTTATATTACACCCGGGACAAAATTGCTCAATGGTCTGGAGCATGTGGGAATTCTTGCAGTAGGTGTGGGACCTTAGCTCCCTCTTCTTATGTTTAGGGATACTTTTCTAAGAGTTACTCATAACAAGTTTTTCTGAATTCTCATGATTTATTTTAAATCATTGTTTAAATTGAAGGTAGCCTTTTAATCATCATTTTGACAAGTACATATATTTCATTTCAACACTTCTGTAATTCAGAACATACATTTGTTGTATTTAAACATCATACAAACAGTATATTATGTTTTCGACGATCGTTGAAAAAAGATCGGCCGATGCATTTCGGGACCCACGTCCCTTCCTCAGGGGCCTCTGTGAAAAGATCATGTGTGAAAAAAATGTATAGGTTTGCTAAGTTCTCCATATCTATATCTTATAAGTAAGCCACTACTCAGTTTTGAGTACACCACTCTAGTTTCATAAACGGAAATACCGTGCTATCATATACATTGAAACTTGCATCACAATCACTTTAAAATATGTCCATAAGCTCCTATGGATTCATACGATGTTTCAGAAAAAACATAATCATACATCAATTGCTGTTACATCATGAAAAAACATCACGAAGGTATACATACATATT
This sequence comes from Lissotriton helveticus, assembly GCF_964261635.1. Taxonomy (NCBI): domain Eukaryota; kingdom Metazoa; phylum Chordata; class Amphibia; order Caudata; family Salamandridae; genus Lissotriton; species Lissotriton helveticus. Next base: position 51,470,525 of record NC_136062.1, on the reverse strand, counting down.
GCATCTAGATACTCCTTGCAGGCAACATTATTGCATGACACTGTATTTATAACAACATAAAATCGATGTACACTCACTTTTTTATGTAGTATGAATGTTTTCTCTTTTTTATATGTGAAAACGATCCAAGTGTTTCTAGTGGAAAACGGGGAAAATGAGAAAAGACATCACTATTATGTGTAAGCAGATTACCTCGGTGCCTAGATTCGTGGTCCTCCCCTTTTCTAAATTATTACCTGCACTGCGAAGCAGCAGCGGTATGTAGAGAAGCTGTCACCAATGTTTATCCTATCCGGGTCCTGCCGCGTTAAAATCAATGTTCTGGTAGACAGAAGAGAAAATGCAACGATCCTCTAAAATTTGACCGCAGTATAATCTATAAATGATTGTTCTATCCTTCATTCAAAGAGTAATTACCTGCTTATTTTTGAGAATGCCGCGACGTATCTATAGGAGAAACGATAAACATGACCGATGTTAATGTAACCGTCTGAAACCCACATCATGAGTGCAAATCGTTAAGCGATTACGAGCGCTCAGGCTTACCTTGAAAAACTTTTCCCGGGCAAAAACGAATGTTCTAGTTTGAATTATCGATAGCAAGATCTGTTCCTATCTGAATGTGTATAAGACTGAAGCTAAAAAACATACAAAAAAATTCTAACAGAACAAGTAAATAACATAGGAAAAAAACAACTATAGACAGACACTGTTAAAGGACAGGCACAAAGAAGAACAAAACAACTAATCTGTGTCAGCACCTACAAACAATTGCTCAAATGAGGTAAAAAAGATTATAAACACAGGTGTATTCCAAAATGTAATAAACTTTCATTCAAGAAACAGGCACAAAATTTGTCTATGGAACTGTCTAGCTAGTAGATGGTGGCACACACCAGCAAACTCATTGGGGTGCCCTGAAGGTCACTGATAATTTCCCTTGTGGACATTGTGTGGTGTGTCCATGCACATCACCAACCAAAAAGTTAGATCTGGGTCTGAGACACCATGAGAGCAAAGGGTCTGATTATGATGGCGGTGGGACCGCCACCATCAGCCTGTCAGTGGCGGTCCCACTGCCATCAGACCATGGAGGTCCGCCCGCCTCATTACAATGGCGGGTGGATGGTTGGCGGTCAGAGAGACATACCGCCATGCATCCGACGGGCTCAAGGAGCCCGTCCATGCATCGGAGGGACTTGAACCCCTACAACAGTGGCGGTGCCTGCTCAGGCACCACTGTAGGGATTACAATGTCCCTTTCCGCCATCCATTTCATTGCAATTAACCTGCCATGAAAAGGCAAGCAGAAACGGACTTTGGAGACCCTTAGTGGGCCCCCCCTTTCCACCTTGCTCTCAGCCTTGGGATGTGGAGGGCACCTATGTCCGTCGGCCAGTCGGAAGCCAGCCAGTAATCTCAAGGGTGGGCTTTTCGCCCTTGAGACTACGATGCACGGTTTCCTGCATGGTTTCCAAGCCGGCCTGTCTGATATGGAAGCCATGTTGGAAAGCATGCTTGCGGGCCCCCAGCAGGGCCCCCTTGTGTTTGTGGCCTCTGGTTGGATGCCGGTTTACGGCCGTACCATGAGCTCCCATTACATTGTAGTGGGCCAGTTGGCATTATTAGAACTATGGGCCATCTTCGATGAGGCAGAGATCGATAATCCTACTTCAGTTAGCAACCAAAGCGTCAGTACCTCCCCCACCATATCTAGGTATCGAAGTGCTCATCCCAGTTCACCCACATTAGGATATTCAATCAACCAGTATTAGGAACCAGCAGTCCCCCCACCAAATAACAAATGGTTAGGCCCAAGCATGAGAAACCAACAGGTCAGCATGCTCACACAATTCCAGAGCAACTCAACTCCAGTGGAAAAGCTACCAGAAGTTCCACCCACCCCCATCCGATGCGTCCCACACATAGAATCCCTGCAGCATGGAGTACACGCACTCTCACTGGTTCAGGTGAAGGTACGCAAGTGACAGGGAGATTTGTGGTGGTTATAGACAATGACACAGCTCATGGGGGTGAGGAAGGGAACCCCAGTCCCCTGGGAACCAATGACAAGGGTGAGGCTACATCATTTGCTCAAGAAGCTGAAAAAACAACAGAAAGTGCTTAGGTCAGAGCAAAGGAGGCAACCTAGACGGGATGAGGAAGAAAGGCGGAAGCCAAGGAGAGAGAGAGAAAGAGCATGCACCCAAGAAACCCAGTGGGAAAACAAAGCAGGGCACCCCTCACATAAGGAAAGTGGGGGTAGGTACGGGAGACCGATCGGGGAACAACCAGAGGTAGAATTACATGGGAGGCTTCTAGCAGGGATCCGAGACCAAGGCAGCCTGTGCTGTCCCAACCAAGATGTAGGAAAAACAAGATGCCACCTTTGCGTGCACCTGAGGCGATCAGCAATGAGGATGTACGCTGCTCCACCTGAACGCATGGGAAGGATAGACTGACCCTTAGGGAGATAATGGCCACAGAGGAAGGCGAGATCTTTGCGTGGGTAGTCTGCCACCTGCTAGCCCACTGGACCGAATGAAAAGATCAGTATGATAGACATTGGCTGGAGGAGATTTCCTTTGAAGCAGAGGACATGGCTATAGCTTAAGATTGCATCCGACATGGGGGGGAGATCCCAAGTGGAACTTCCCCTACATGCCGGAAAGCTTATAAAGATGGGTACACCATTTTAGGCAAAAAACAGTAGTTCTACCCAAAGTAAGTACCTGTTACTTCAGAAGGGCACGTCAAGGGCCATTTATGTGTCATGGGCTCAGATGGATAATGAGGGTTTAAGGACATTTCTGAATGGAGCAGGGAAATGGATCTAATGCTTTAAGAACACTGAAGCAATAAACCCAGGGATAGGCAATAACAAAAGTCTACTAAGTATTCGTATCGGAGGGCAGAATAACACAGTGTTCGCACAAGCTTGCAACCCAGCAATTATGCTGACAGACACTGAGCATTACGCGCTGCATTCAATTCATACAGGCACCGGATCTGGACAACCCTGAGGGATATGTGCCCTGACTGCTCAGATGTAGGAGGTTTATGGTGGAGACCAGGAAGCCAGGAGAGAATATAACTAATTTCTTTTCAATTTGTGAAAACAAAAGCGCTTCTCGGCAAAACCTGCCTTTGACTGAACTTGTCATTTAGCCGATTGTTTGCATGAACACAAAAGTCTGTGTTTGCACAATTGGCTACTGTTTTCTGACATATAAACAATGAGATTCTATCAATGTGTAGAGGTGCAAAATATTTTTAATGTGTTTTTTATTCTAGTGAAATGCTAGGCTCTCTCTTAGAGATGGAAAGACGAGAGCACAATGTGCTTGTTAAAATACCCCTCACACACTAAAAAAATCCTTTAGTGTCATGCTTCATCATAGGGGTCTTCCCGTCCCTATAACGGGGCGGGGCGTGCTACGACCAGACGGACTACGCGGGAGCACTATAAATGTGACAGGGCTATGTGTTGGTGTAAGGGTATCAGTGAAGTGTAGGGACCTAACTAGTGAAATGCAGAAAAAATACAAAAATTAAAAATTCCCTGGCTTAGTAGAAAAATAAATTTTATTAGCTTCTCTAGCTGGGAACATTAAGAAGGGGAATGTGAGGTAGAGCAATTGCTAGCTACCTAGTCAACATGTTTCGTAGGCAGTCCCCAACTGCCTACTCATCAGGACCATATAGTGGACCCTACTGCTAATCGCTCGGTTCTACAGTAATCAGCCTACTGTCCTACAAATATAACAGCAAAAATAAGCTGAATATTTGAGCTTCAGGGCATGAGCTGGCCCAAGTGAAGCATGGTACTAATAGTACGTACCAAAAAGAATGGCCAATGGTCTCTGTAAATAAAGAGGAGAAAAAGAGGGAGAAAGCACAAACAAATTCATGTTTTCACTTCGATCAATATACAACTGTGATTGATCTAATGTAGCATTGATAACATTGTGAATAAAGTGAATTGCCTTATTTGAAGCTATTATTTTTGCCTTGTATCAAGCAAAGTAGTCGATATATACCTCTCTTAACTGGTTACATACACCAGGCGTTTCAACTGGAACCTTCCAAACTGAAATGGTTCACAATTATCTCATCACCCATACAAATGTGACTCAACACACTCACACACCCGATCACACAGATAGGAAAAACGAGACCCATGTATTTCGTTAGTTGTCAAACGTGGTACTCTAGAGATGTCAGTAGGGGCCAACATAATGGCATTATACATACTTTTTTGTTAATGTTCAGTGCCCCATGAGCTTGCAGGCGGAGGTTGTTTTGCTCGGTTGACTGAAAAAATAAATAAATAATGCCACAACCATTGTCAGATATAGCTCGTTACTGCCTTATCGACAAAATGCCCCAGTGACCCATTTATTAGAGACTCGAGGTCTGAGTCTATTACTTACATCACCGGCGTGAGAGTTTGCCTCTGTTCATACCTCCGTGCAGCTCCGAGGACTATCGTTCTCTTGTCTGCGGTGTAATTATAACTGATCGTTCCCTTCCGTGTTGTTTGCTGCTTCAGGTCGACGCCCATAGTAAACGCTAGAGCGCTGAATCAAAAAATGGCCGCAGCTATTCGGCACAGGGTGAGGAGTACACCCGGAAGTCTTTTCACGCTTTCTCCTATTCATTCAAAAACGGAGCATACGTGTATGTACACAGAGCTAATTGTGATATCATTTTTCAAGTGGTAGATTGTTAGTTATAATCATAGGACCTTATGATATTTTTACTAATCGCCAGGCATTGATCATCGTTCGCAATTAGTACATGGGTCCATATGGTCTCTTTGTACAGTATATGATCAGCTTGTAATTTTCATAGGGGTCACGGTGGTTGTGATTACAGCTGTCCCCGCTATTCACCACTATCTACTATTTATTAAAAAAGGGGGGGGGGAGGAAAGCGCAGAGGTATGCACACAAAACTAATTGTGATATCTTTTTTTATACGGTAAATTGTTAGGAATAACCATATGTCCTTATGGTGTTTTTGTATTAGCCAGGCATTAATCATAAATCGCAATTTGTGCATGGGGCCATATGGTCTCTTTGTGCAGTGTACAATCAGCTTGTGATGTTCATAGGGGTTACGGGGGTTGTGATTACAGCTGTCCCCAAGGTATGTCATCGTTCAGACCCATTTTATGGGATTGAATGCGAAACACCCACCTTTGTTCTTTTTCCAGCAGGAACCTTTCGTTACCCACTTGTTCTATCACAGTCCAAGAAATTTCTTCGGGTTTATGGTTCATTTCCAGGAAGTGATTAGTGAGTTTAGTGCTTGTTTTTTTACACTTTATAGTACTTTTGTGCTCACCTATCCGGATTTTTACTGCCCTACTCGTCATTCCTACATATTCAAGTTTGCAGGGGCAAGTGATTAGGTAAACCACATTGGTACTGTTACAGTTACTGAAGTTCCTTTGTTCCCAGACTGTCCCATTGTTGAAGGTCAAATTGTTGCTTTAACTCGTTAGACAACAGACTTTACAGCCTCCACAAGGATGATGGCCATGTACAAAGTTTGGATTCTTTTGCCCAGTGTTATTGGTAGTTTTGGGTCTTGTGTGGACTAAGACATCCCTTATGCTTTGTGCCTTTTTATGTGAGAAGATTGGTTTTGGTATTTGCAGACCACCACTATTCAGAATCTTCCAATTCTTGTTGATAATCTTTGTCACTTGGTTAGAACTTGTGTTATAAGTGGTGACGCAAATCGGTCTTTTATCTTCCTCTTTTGGTATTTTTTCTTCCAGAAGACTCTCTCGGCAGTTATTTTTGGCTCGTTTGTATGCCTGATAAATGATCTTATCTGGGTACATTCTTGCTTCCAGTTTCTTTTTTAGATCCTTGGACTGAAGTTTGAAATTATTGATCTCTGTGCAGTTTCTGCGGAGGCGCAAAAACTGGCCGTAGGGGAGGTTGTCCCGCAGATGTTTCGGGTGGAAGCTGTTGTACAGCAATAAACAGTTTTTTGAAGTATTCTTAAAGTGGGTGGTTGTCATTAATCTACCATCCTTGGGGAAAATATTCAAATCCAAGAAGACCAAATTGCTGTTGGAGGTGGTGCTTGTGAATTTCAGATAGTCATCTTGTAAATTCAACCAACTTAGAAATTGCTCGGAAGCCCTTGCATCTCCATCCCAGATGATAAGGATATCATCGATGTATCGTTTCCATATTTTAATGTTATCTCTGAAGGGGTTGTTGGGATTCAGTATTTTGGTCACTTCCAGGTGGTGCACATAAAGGCCAGCTATGCTGGGAGCAAATGTGCTTCCCATGCTGCAGCCGTGTTTTTGTAAATACAAGACGCCTTTATATTCGAAGAAGTTTTCTCTTAGCGCTAGGGAACAGCATTCCATCACCACATTACGCGGTGTCTGATATTCCCAAAAGTCTTCAAAAAGGACGTCTTCGACAATCTCCAATGTTGCGTGGTGTGGCAGGCTAGTATAAAGACTCTCCACGTCACAGCTAATCAATAGCTGGGTGTTGGGATCGAAGGTGACATTTTCTAGTAAATTCTTGTGGATTTTCGGTAGTGTATACAGGTACCTGTATACACTACCGAAAATCCACAAGAACTTACAGAACCCTCCGGGACGACCAATTGTCTCTGGTATTGGGTCCATACTGGGTCCATACTGGAACCTCTCTCAAGATTTGCAGACGCTTTCCTCAGACCAATAGTCCAAAAAACTTCAACGTACCTTAGGGATACGAAGGATGTATTGAATTTACTAGAAAATGTCACCTTCGATCCCAACACCCAAAACTACCAATAACACTGGGCAAAAGAATCCAAACTTTGTACATGGCCATCATCCTTGTGGAGGCTGTAAAGTCTGTTGTCTAACGAGTAAAAGCAACAATTTGACCTTCAACAATGGGACAGTCTGGGAACAAAGGAACTTCAGTAACTGTAACAGTACCAATGTGGTTTACCTAATCACTTGCCCCTGCAAACTTGAATATGTAGGAATGACGAGTAGGGCAGTAAAAATCCGGATAGGTGAGCACAAAAGTACTAGAAAGTGTAAAAAAACAAGCACTTAACTCACTAATCACTTCCTGGAAATGAACCATAAACCCGAAGAAATTTCTTGGACTGTGATAGAACAAGTGGGTAACGAAAGGTTCCTGCTGGAAAAAGAACAAAGGTGGGTGTTTCGCATTCAATCCCATAAAATGGGTCTGAACGATGACATACCTTGGGGACAGCTGTAATCACAACCCCCGTAACCCCTATGAACATCACAAGCTGATTGTACACTGCACAAAGAGACCATATGGCCCCATGCACAAATTGCGATTTATGATTAATGCCTGGCTAATACAAAAACACCATAAGGACATATGGTTATACCTAACAATTTACCGTATAAAAAAAGATATCACAATTAGTTTTGTGTGCATACCTCTGCGCTTTCCTCCCCCCCCCCTTTTTTAATAAATAGTAGATAGTGGTGAATAGCGGGGACAGCTGTAATCACAACCACCGTGACCCCTATGAAAATTACAAGCTGATCATATACTGTACAAAGAGACCATATGGACCCATGTACTAATTGCGAACGATGATCAATGCCTGGCGATTAGTAAAAATATCATAAGGTCCTATGATTATAACTAACAATCTACCACTTGAAAAATGATATCACAATTAGCTCTGTGTACATACACGTATGCTCCGTTTTTTTAATGAATAGGAGAAAGCGTGAAAAGACTTCCGGGTGTACTCCTCACCCTGTGCCGAATAGCGGCGGCCATTTTTTGATTCAGCGCTCTAGCGTTTACTATGGGCGTCGACCTGAAGCAGCAAACAACACGGAAGGGAACGATCAGTTATAATTACACCGCAGACGAGAGACCGATAGTCCTCGGAGCTGCACGGAGGTATGAACAGAGGCAAACTCTCACGCCGGTGATGTAAGTAATAGACTCAGACCTCGAGTCTCTAATAAATGGGTCACTGGGGCATTTTGTCGATAAGGCAGTAACAAGCTATATCTGACAATGGTTGTGGCATTATTTATTTATTTTTTCAGTCAACCGAGCAAAACAACCTCCGCCTGCAAGCCCATGGGGCACTGAACATTAACAAAAAAGTATGTATAATGCCATTATGTTGGCCCCTACCGACATCTCTAGAGTACCACGTTTGACAACTAACGAAATACATGGGTCTCGCTTTTCCTATCTGTGTGATCGGGTGTGTGAGTGTGTTGAGTCACATTTGTATGGGTGATGAGATAATTGTGAACCATATCAGTTTGGAAGGTTCCAGTTGAAACGCCTGGTGTATGTAACCAGTTAAGAGAGGTATATATCAACTACTTTGCTCGATACAAGGCAAAAATAATAGCTTCAAATAAGGCAATTCGCTTTATTCACAATGTTATCAATGCTACATTAGATCAATCACAGTTGTATATTGATCGAAGTGAAAACATGAATTTGTTTGTGCTTTCTCCCTCTTTTTTCTCCTCTTTATTTACAGAGACCATTGGTCATTCTTTTTGGTACGTACTATTAGTACCATGCTTCACTTGGGCCAGCTCATGCCCTGAAGCTCAAATATTCAGCTTATTTCTGCTGTTATATTTGTAGGACAGTAGGCTGATTACTGTAGAACCGAGCGATTAGCAGTAGGGTCCACTATATGGTCCTGATGAGTAGGCAGTTGGGGACTGCCTACGAAACATGTCGACTAGGTAGCTAGCAATTGCTCTACCTCACATTCCCCTTCTTAATGTTCCCAGCTAGAGAAGCTAATAAAATTTATTTTTCTACTAAGCCAGGGAATTTTTAATTTTTGTATTTTTTCTGCATTTCACTAGTTAGGTCCCTACACTTCACTGATACCCTTACACCAACACATAGCCCTGTCACATTTATAGTGCTCCCGCGTAGTCCGTCTGGTCGTAGCACGCCCCGCCCCGTTATAGGGACGGGAAGACCCCTATGATGAAGCATGACACTAAAGGATTTTTTTAGTGTGTGAGGGGTATTTTAACAAGCACATTGTGCTCTCATCTTTCCATCTCTAAGAGAGAGCCTAGCATTTCACTAGAATAAAAAACACATTAAAAATATTTTGCACCTCTACACATTGATAGAATCTCATTGTTTATATGTAACGTTTAGGAGGGTGATTCTATCTCAACCTCTATGCTTCCCCTTTTGGTTTTTTGAAGATACTGTTTTCTGACAGCAGAGGGAAGCAGAGGGCAGCAGAGGACTGCGACGAGGCGAACGAGGAAAACGAGGCAGAAGCCGAGTGGGACGCCAGCCGCCAGCATACTCCGCAGTACGAGCAGAGAAGCCCCCAGAGAAGCCCCCGCTCGTGTCTTTGAGACTCTGTGCCCCCCCTAGACATGGACAGCGGTGGAGGCGCCAGAAGGTCAGAAGGCGAGAACCAAGAATCGAGGAGGCGGAGGTCCACCTGAGCCGACGGAGCGTGATTAGCGTTTCCCGGTATTTTCCCGGTTCGCCGGGGGGTTCCGCAGGGGTGTACGCAGGGGGCCAGGACCGGCAACACCAGGTTCTTCAACCCTGTGGGGGCCTTCACGGGGCCGGCCTACGGACTACAGCCGGCAGGACTTCTCCGTGCAGCAGAACTTCGGGTGAGAGGTCAGCCTTAGCAAGCGGCGCGATTGTATTGAAGGCGTTTTTAATCATCTTTTCGGATTATTCAGTATTGCCAATTGCCCATTGCAGCAGAGGAGAGGAGCGCCGATAAAAGCTGACTGACAGTGTGATAACAGTTGATGTTCGTGAGATTTGAGTGCAGATACCCGGGTGAGACTGATTGCTAGAAGGGCTTTGCCCGGGGAGATTTGACGCTAAAGCACTTTGTAACGCCAGAGAGAGCAGTCACTCCGCCATTTACCGCTATATACCACAATATACCGCAACGACACATCGCTGTTCCTCCCTGACGGCAGCTGCTCCAACTCTATGTGTGTCGTGACCTAGCCGCCTGGTGCCATATCCTAGCACAAGGCTGTTGAACGCTGAGGTGGTGACTCGGCAGGGAGCGGATTCACGGCGGGAGTTAGAGAGGAGCAGACAGGCTTGGGAGGTGAGCGGGTAGCAGAGCGGGAAACAGATCGTGGCGTGGATCTGTACCTTCAGATACAAGCGACACCAGCGACACCAGTGACAAAAGCGGGAGAAGCAGTGTTAGGAGTGGAAGCTCAAGACTCCAGCTGCATCAGCACTGTGGAGGGTCTTGGGCGGCCAGGTAACTAAAGCAGACCGGAGGAGTAGTACGGAAAATATAAAGAAAAAGAAAAACAATAAACATAAGTCATTCATCCAAATTAGAAGAGAAAGAGAAAATAAAAATATAACCAGAGAGCCAGGAAACACGTAACCTGACGGACCTTGTTAAACAAGCCGGGAAGAATGAGATCCGGGAAAGTGCGGCAGGATATAAACAAAGAAGATACAAACCAGGACACACTAAAGACTGGTAGAAAAAAGAAGAAAGTTCTACAACAAAGAGAGAGACTAGTGTCTGCACCTGATCTAGCGATAACCAGTCCAAAACAAAACAATATTGGGATACAAAAATTATTTTTTCTAAAGGACCCCATGGCTGCCATCTACGGGCAAATGCAGGAACAAGCCCTAATTCCCAGCCCAATATCACCAGCATCAAGGATAAAAGAGAACGAGCAGCTGCAATCAAACAGCAAGAAGGAGGAAAAAAAAGAAGTGCAAGAAGTTTAAAATTCTACACTGAGAACAGCTCAACAAATAATACAATAGATCAGCTACAAACTTCTCGGATCGTTGCCAAGCCACAGAGTAATTCTGGCACTTGCAAGCCAGTAGTGGTATTAGACCAGATAAACAAGAATAATGCCCAAACTCCTGAAAAAGACAAGGAAACAAAGATCGTGGATAAGGATAAGGGCAAGGCCAAGGAAAAACCAATAATAATGGGAAAAATGGGGGCTGGGCCCATCACTATACAGGAGGACACATGGCTAACCTCTCTTTCCCTACCTGACGACATAAGTCTGGTCAGACAAATAGAAATAGAAAAACAAACCCAATCCCAGTTAGAAGAATACCAAGTTCCGAAAGTAAAAAATATGCTGGAAGAAGACCAGGAACAGGGAACAAGTGTTAATGAAAGGTTGGAATCTACTCCACTACACCCAGACGACAATCCCAATAAACGGGACAAAAGTCAAGAAAAAACTAAAGGATAGTCTAAAAGCAAACTAAACTTAGCATCACCAGTTACACTATCATCCATGAGTAGGTCGGAAGAGGAGTCAGATGTCCTGGAAATACCGCCCAGAGAGCTCTATAAGGCCCCATGGAGCAAAACCCTATTAAACACCTTGGACCAGGCAATTAAGGCCTTGAATTTCCAGTCTGATAAAATGGACTTTCAAATTTACCTAATAAACCTTATTGCTGGTCACATTTCAGGTATTAACACCAGGCTGGACCACATGGCAACTCTGCTGCCGAGGAGGGTTGATAAGGGTCCCCACACAGAGACAAACCAGCCAAGCTGTGTATGTGGCAAACTAGTAGACAACTTGGCAAACCTACCGGAAATTCTAAAAGACATACTAGGGGCAGTTCAATCATCAGCTGTAACAAAACAAACTAAAAATAAACTGAGTCCCAGTGGGGTAAAGAAGGCCGAAGCGGAATTTGAGAGTCCAAATAAAGTAAGAGATCTTAACCAAAACAGCGAACTGGAACAAGAGATAAGTAAGACAAGTGAAGAAAATTCAGAACAGAGAACCGGCCAAATAGATGACACAAAAAGTACAACGGTCAAAACAAAAACAAAGTTAACAAAAAGAGAAAGAAAGCGCGCTAGGAAAGGGAGGGCACAGCTCAAAATCCAACCTTCGACAAACACTCATACGTATCCTATCTTTCACCACACCACTTCAAGGAAAGAGAAATTAGTTACTGAAGTTATCATTTCAAAACATACAGATAAGGACCAAGACCAATCAGCTCAACTAAATACAGAGAATGGGAATAGCTCGATTACTGAATTATCAATCTGCCCCATCTCCGAAAAACCAAAACACACACAAGGGAATAAAAACTTGAATACTCAAAAACCAAAAAACAAACGATCCCAGGGCAAAGACAAGACTCAAGTCGAGGTCGATGAAAAATAAACTCAAATGAACACGGGCGTACTTGCAGGCTTCAACAAACAGACCAACATACAGCGTGTATTCAGATATCTAAATATACAAAGAATGATAAAGTTGCGGATAAAAAGAAAAACAACACCGATATTAAGTCGAATACAAGCAGAATCAATGAGCCCAGTGCCCATCCTAAAAGAACAGCCGTGACGTCTGAAGAAAGAACAATAAATACTCAAGGGCAAGGGCGAACAATAAACGCAAAGGGTGAAATAACATATGATACACAATGGCAAGAAAAAAAAGAAACAAAAGTGCCACCTCAATCAAATGGAGAAACCAACGAAAAATTGTCATTCATACCAGAATATCAGACAACAGGGGGAAAAGACTTTTTGAACAGAGGGAATATAATGCGGCAGCTGAGAGAAATCTCAGAATTGGACGACATATCATCCAAAGACCTCCTGTCTGAAGAATTTAAATGCACAAAAAACAACCCAGAGATAGAGGAGTCGTTAACTACCTGGTCATCCAAGGCCATAGTAGATAGAATATTTGCTACGAGTATGTCTTTTGAGGCATGGGGCATAGAGCTGAGGCGTCATAAACGGAACAAATATCCATTTCCCCTCTTAAAAAGTACAACTGTGGGAAAATCTAAAATGGAAGAGGGAAACGGCCAAAAAACATGCCTAAGGAGTGCACGCTCAGTAACTCCACAAAAAATATCACAAAACAAAAATAGACAGGTAAAATCAGTGGAGCAAGGTGGTACTCAGGAACAGACCACCGACTGGTCCTGGGTCGCAAAGGTTTTGAGCGATAAGTCTTCCTAGCAAGACCGAAAACACAAAGGAGAACAACAAACTACACCTACGGATAACAGTTGGTAGTCCAAAGGAATTGGGAGGAAAACTAGTGAGCAATAACCAACCCATTGGCTCAAACACACACACGATCAGCCTCTGCTCTTTGAATGTTCATGGCTTTAACAACATTGGGCAAGACCATGAAACCGCAAACTTCTTGAAACAACATGACCTAATATTACTACAAGAAACTTGGAATTTGTGCCAAGTTTCCATCCCTGGTTATATAGAGTTTCATGTCCTCGCTGAAAAATTCTCTAAATTTGGGCACCCGAGAGGAGGCTTAACAACGTACATCACCCAACAATATAGGTGGCAAGTGGAAGAAGTGGACACTGGGGTAAATTGGTTACAAGCAATAAAACTTACAGAGAGGCTGGACTCAAATTCACGCACTCACAACCTTTCAGTGCTTAATGTTTACGTACATCCAAAAAAGGAAACAGAAAAAGGAAAAACTGATAACACTGATAACCTTGATCAGGGCATTGCAAAGCACTCACAAATCATATTCCATGATCATTTCAGGAGATTTTAACAGCAACCTAACAAAAGACGATAAAATAATTCATGATCTCGAAGATCTGGGTCTCTCCATTTTGAACAAGAAGGAAAACGGGGGAAGAGTCATACCTATAACCTTTGTAAGTGGAAATCGGAAGTCATCAATAGATTTCACAATAATAAGCAACAATTTGACACCGATGGTAAGCTCGTTCTCGGTTGAGCAACGCATAGAAAGCGATCACCTCCCATTAATCACCAAAATAAAAATTTTGGCCAACAAGACTGAAAATCAAAAAACCGTCGTTCAGTATACGGAAAAATTCAATCTACGTAAACTGAAATGGGGTGGAAAGGACATAAAACCAACAATGGACAAATTTAAAAAAGAATTGCTCAGACTAACACCGGAGGAAAAAGAAAATCCGATAAAAACATGGGAATATCTATGTAAGGCCTTAACCAGAAACCCCCCAACTACAAAACAGACCATGAGAAGGTATGACACCGGGAAGAAGCCTTGGTATAATAATACCTTACGAGAGGAAAAAAGGAAAATCACACGCGAAGTACGGAAGCAAGTAATAGCAATAAAAAGTGGAAAAATACCGGATAAGGTGAAATTAAAGGCCATGCGGAAAAAATACAAGATTCTGCTGAATAACGCAAACAAATCATACCAAACTGAAATCTGGTCTAAATTATTAATTGCCGGGAAACATAAAAATGCCCGAACATTTTGGGGTATCATTAATAAACTTACAAAGGGCAATTATCTAAAACAGGAGGCAGGCATTGGAGAAAGTAAGTGGATCTTGACAGGGAGGAGGGTCACAAGTGGCTCTGTAAAACAGAGTGCGAAATATGCGCTAGAAACTCTGAACATGCGGGAAAAATTCTGGGAACATGAAACATTCCACCTGAAGACACAAAGAAGCCATTTTTGGACTGCGAAAATAGGAATATAGGGAATTTTGTCAACAAATCAACTATAACACTAGAACAATCAGAAGATACAGTATCAGACACGCTAGTAACAGCTGGCGAACTAAAATTAATAATAAAACGCCTGAAAAAAGAGGGTGCAGCAGGTCCTAATGGGCTTCCAAACGCCATCTTCAAACATTCCCCTGAGTTCTGGGCAGAATACTTAACACCACTCTTTAACTCAATTTACAGACAGAACAAGCTGCCCAAGTCCTTGAACGGGAGTATAATCCATCCCATTTTCAAACAAGGTGATCATAACGAGCCGGGGAACTGTAGGTTGATATCGCTGATGGACGTGGAGGGAAAATTATATGAGTCATGCCTACTGTCACACCTTCAAGACTGGATGGAAGACACAAAGATCATACCTAAGTTCCAAACGGGTTTCCGGCCAAGGACCGGTACACTAACAAACTTAATAACTCTGGCTCTCCTGAAGGAAAGAGCGGAAATAAAGAAGACTAGATTGTATGCTTGTTTTATAGACCTGCGAGCAGCTTTTGACAGGGTGAACCGAACCCGACTATGGGACAAATTGAGATCATGGGGCCTTCCAGAGAACCTACTGGAGGCAATAATAAGCTTGTATAGTGATACCTGGGCACGAGTCAAACTGGGAGACGGTAGCAGCATTACGGCTGAAATTGAAACACAACAGGGCTTAAAAGAAGGCTGTGTACTGGCCCCAAGCTTGTTTAATCTCTACATGGCAGACATCATCAGTCACATGCAGGTCGGGGATGGTCATCCACCGCACCTGTCAAAAATCCCAATCCCCTTCCTGCAGTACGCTGACGATATTGTTGTTCTGGGTCAAACCCCAATAGGCCTGCAAAGGATGATCAACAATTTGGTCACCTACTTGAAACACAAATGCTTGGAACTGAATAAAGAGAAAACCAAAGTGGTCCGCATCGTAGACCCGAAAAAACCAACATTCATATGGTACGCAAACAGCACCCCAATAAAGGAGGAATTATCATACAAGTACCTAGGTCTGAAACTGGGGCGAGGCCCAACAACCAAGGAAAACAAATTAGACCTGAAGGCAAAAGCACATTCCCTGATTTATGCATACCGGCAATTACAAAAAAACTAAGTTGCCCAAACTTCACACACCTGCTGAAAGTGATAAAAGCGCAAACCTTACCTACCTTGTCTTACGCATTGGCCACCTGGTGTGGCAAAGAGGCGGGCTGTTAAACAGCCTACAAACAAAGGTATACAAGGCAGCTTTAAATCTCCCAAAATCAGCATCACCGGCGCAGGTCCGTTTAGAATTTGGCCTGCTGAATCAGAGGTTTCGCAGTATGGATACTTTTGCGAAACTTTGTCATAAAGTACGTGCATCAGAAGAAGGCTCACTGGACAACCTGTGTTGGAAAGAAATCGATATCCAGCAGAAACAGCACGTGAGTCACAGTTGGGGAGACTTCTTGTCACAATCCTTGACCTGTTTAGGAATCGATTCAACATGGGACTTGATGCCAGATAGAAATAACTTCGATAAAATTACAAACAATGCGGTCAAATGGAAATCCTACCTGGAAGACAAATCAAGTACCGCAAAACGACGACACGGGTGGACAGTAATAAACTCATATTCCGGGATAAAACCACAGTCATATTTGGAAAGTCATTTTAATATACAAATAAAACAAAGATACATAGAACATCGGCTGGGCCTACAGTTTTCAAAGGACTTGTTACCATCCTGGAACGGTAGTCACACTGACCTTTATTGTCGTCTATGCGGATATCAAAAATATCAACACTAACTCACCTGCTATGTGCTTTCCCAGCTCTTATAGATCTAAGGAGACAGCTTTTAAAGAACATTTTTAATAAACTGAATATTCGAACATGCAGGCAAGCTGTAATTCGATGGCTGGATGGATCATCTCCTATGTTGGCATGTAGGGGGGTCAAATACATGAGGAAAGTTCAATCTCTCCTACAACAAGTGGACCCATGAAAACACAGTGAATAGGAAGTGTATACTGAAAAGCTTAGCCAAGTAAGAAGTGTACAAACAAAATGAATTATTTGAGATTTTATTAATGGTACGGTCTATTCATTTACCTTGTGAACAAGTAAGTACATTATTTACTAATTTTTAACGATGATTTCAAATGCATGTTTTAATAATTTTTAATAATTTTAAACAATAAAATTTGACTTGACTTGATAACTAATTTCTGGACAGAATGAGGGAAAGATGGGGGACAAGAGAGAGGACAGTTGTGGATTGATGCAGGCCCATAAGTTGCATTCTTTCATAATGTACTCAAAAAGGGTCTGCTCACCGAGGTACTGAGCCGATTGAACAGCATAGCAGGGTTAGACACCAAGCCCTGGCAGGAGATACAAGCCCATATATTACAAGAAAAACATGAGCAAACCCAAAAAGACACTACTAAATTGGTCTAACACAAATTGGAAAAGATTAGGGGGCCGTGTCGACCACGAGTGTGCAAATAGCACCAGTCTTAAAGGGAGCTCCACTACAAAGCCCAGAGGGTTTCAAGCTATCCATGGCAGCAGAGGCCAGGGAGGTTGGCAGCAACCAGACCGTAGGGAATGTTACTATTGCCACAGAATGGGCACCCTGGCAGACAGATGTCGGTTAAAAGCATACCACAAACAGATTGATATGCTAGGGCCAACCCCACAAATGTTCATCCAGAAAGCCATGCACAGGGAAATCCGAATATGCCTTAAATTCAGCCACAGGGAGGTCAGTCAGCAGCCACAACCACATAGCAGGGATCAAGTAGTTGGATAAACATGTGGCAACAGCAACCAGAGACAGAACTCAGCCTAAAAGAGACCGGGGCTACAGCCTCGGCAGGGAGAAGTGACTCTCTGGGGAGGTAATGCCTTCACAAAAATACAGAATCCAAATATGCAGTAAGATAAACCTCCAGAATAAATACCACCCATTCACCCACATCCCCAAAATATTGTACGAAACCAAAAGAAGGACAAATTAAACAATGCTGGGAATACCAACTTTTACTTGCATCTAGGGATTCAGGGATGATGTATATGCTCTGTCAACCAGGTATCCTCAGTAAAGGTCACCATCAATGGCACCTGCAGCAGTTAAAGCCCTACTCTGATGATGATCCCCAGGATGAGGTTGTCTGGCAATACTCCAGGGGGAGGGCTGACTGACAAAGGGGACAGGGTGGCTCCCAGATAAAGTACTTAAAAACCAGGCACCCAGGTCCCAGTGTCCAAAGTCAATGGGGACAGGTTTCAATGACCAAGTTGAAAGGTCCACATTCTCAGGCAATCGGCCTGGAACTGATGTTTCCATCACTCCGTGCAGCCCCACAGCACCTCCAAAAACCAGAGGTCCCCACTCAATGGATGCCCCCCTTTCAGTTTTAAAATTACGATTTCCACCATAAGCAAGAGCCAGGATTCCTATATGTCTGGGGTAGTGATGACCCCACAACCTCCACAGCACATGCACAAGAACTAATAAGTTGTGAGGTGCTCTCATGACATTGAGTCAGTCATTGACTTTGTCTGAGTAGCCTGGCATCCTAGAGCTGCTGGGCCACTCCCCGTTCATCATCATCACTATGCATAATTTTGACGAGAGTTAGTGGCTTTAGCCCCAAACTCTCCACATTACTATGATCCCAGCAATGGTTCCTTTCTTTTTCCTCTCAAATCGTCCATATCTCCTAAGTCTGGCCACTGTACCATACCCCTCTGAGATAGAGACAGAAGCATGCCCACTCGTTAAAAGTCCCCAGCCACAAGCCAGAAACAGAAGGCCCAAATGCACTGAAAGGAAGCAGGACGTGGTTCGAGAGGGTGGGGCTGCCTGGGAAAGTGAACCCCCAGGGCCCATCACAGCTCCAGGTGAGAGTAGAATGCTGAATGCACTCATCCCCGTATCAGGTCTAGCAGTTAACCAATGCACCAAGCTTCACATGCAACATCCAGAAAAAGCCATAGGCTCCAATTTCGGACACCACAAGACTTCATGATCAGAGGTACATGGGGACCACGGAAAAACTTTCCGACCCCCCTTGCCTCTGGAAAAATAAAGAAGCAGATTTCACAAGACCTAGGGAAACACCTAAAACATAACCAAAGAACCCAAAGTTAGCCCAAAAGAAGTCTCTAGAGAAAGGGCAGAGACAAGATATCTAGTGCCACAAGGGAAGGTCACATGGGATCTCGGGGCATGTTGCAACCACATAAAACTCTTAATAGTGACAAGCCCCCTCCTCACACAACCCGACGAATGTGTAGGTTGCAGGATGCAGCCCACACCCATGGCGCCCCAATGAACACAACAGGAGAGACATGCTCTTAGAAAAACTGATGGCACCCATAAAACCCTAGCTAAAAACGTATGCAATCCATCCCTATGATCACAAGACCACAAGACACGTTTTGCACTAATCCAAGCACCCAGTTAGGTACGGGGAAAAAGGGGGGCTCAACAGCTCATAAAAGAGAATAATTTTTGTGATTACCAATAAGCCATCTTTAAGTTTTAACTATCAAAAACATACCACGACTGGGGCCACCTTCCGGTGCCTCACTAAAAATTGTGTAAATAGAATGGGGAGGACACACCTCTAAGGGAAGTAGAGGAATCTCGAAGAAAAATCATTATTGACGGTGCACATGCAATGTTTTCTGAATTAACAAAATAAACCAAGTTCGAACAGGTCTGCAATTGAACTCCAAGTGCCCCACCTTTCAGCTGCCACATCAATCCCCTGAACATGGATCTAAAGTGTGCGAATCAAGTTTACAAACTGCACCGTGAACCTTTTTGTTTGAACTGTGAAACAAGAAACCCCAATCACCAGAGGACCACAGACACCTCTCCTGGATCCATACCAAGACCTGCAATGTTCAATAGCAAGTTGTGTATTAGTGCACTTCTATGTACCCTATGTCTATGTTGGGTATGCCACACAGTTTGACTGCTAAAGAACCGGTTACTTATGAAGGGATAGCCCCATATTTACTTTCTATAATAATCCAACGCCACAGTTTTAGGGCCCGATGTACGAGGAAAATTAGCATGCGCAAATGGGTTTGGGACCCGTTTGCGCATGCTAATTCTGATAAGGCCATGCGCTACAAGCGCGATCGAGCTGCCCGCGCTCTGCCGAAACTACATGATGACGCTTTATTGATTCCACTGAAATGAGCATGCTAATTTTTGACAAGCTTGACGACGTTAACGTCTCTAATCAAACTACAAATCCCAGCAGCACTTTAGAACCAAAGAGGGGCGTTTTTATAAAAAAAACACAGCTTCCAGCACTCTTCTATTAACATGCAAAACCGTAGGCCAATATATTGAAAACAATTTGAAGAGGATTCATTTCGAACTCGGTGAGTGTACAGCTTAAACATGCACCTCGCCCGTATTTCACGCCCTTTTTCACAAATGGATTGGATTGCATCGTGCTCTTCTTCCAGAGATTCATCAGACTACAGAAAGGCACAAAGCAAGCCCAAAGGGGCAGGTAAGCAATGCTTGTAATTACACCAACACCGCGTTACAAGAAACATAGCCTAGCACGCTAAAGATTCTAAAACCATTTTCTAATACGATTCAGATTTTTCCAGATCGCCCAGAGCGGCTGGTGGGGCACCCACCCACTCCTCCACATTTGGGACTTTTCTAAAAGAGATATCCAACGTAAGTCCAGTTACAATGGTCAATTTATTGCGTTTTCACTGCACGAAGGAGTACGGACAAAACAATCACAGTTTTTCTTTCTCCCCCTTTTCCCTCCTCTTTCAATGTTCTTCTTTAGATACACCATCTTCTACATGTGCCATTCGTGGCATTTGTCATTCTATCTCGCTTAGAGGTAAGATGGTGCAGTGGTTAAGACTGGTTGAGCTATGTCATATTTCGAATGAGGTCATTTTCTGATTAGTGTCCCTTTTTTCTGTTTAGTGAGGTTTGGTCCTGATGAGAATCCCTCAAACGAAGGGGTTTGAAACGCGTAGACCTTTGGATAAACCAAACAATTGCTTGTTTATTAGTGTATATTTTACTTAAAACGATCCATTCAAAATTAATGAGGTCAATCAAGTGTAAACATTGTACAGTATTTTTTCTAATGGAAAGAAGTCTTTTGTGAATTATTATTGTTTGATTTATAGCATGTATATGCACTATTGTTTATGAGTATGAGTGTAGTATGTATGAAGTGGTCAGTCTGTTGTGAACTGTTGTTTAATGTGCTAGAATTTTTGTACAGTATTTGTGGGTTTATTGTATAATGTATTGTACATATAGATATAAGAAGACAAAGTTTTTGAAAAAATGAAGTGAAAAACTA
This sequence comes from Lissotriton helveticus, assembly GCF_964261635.1. Taxonomy (NCBI): domain Eukaryota; kingdom Metazoa; phylum Chordata; class Amphibia; order Caudata; family Salamandridae; genus Lissotriton; species Lissotriton helveticus. The sequence continues at coordinate 51,449,643 of NC_136062.1, read as the reverse complement.
AAATAAAAGTGACTAATGAGCTTTAAGATGTAGTGATGTTTTGTTCATACATCCGTATCTAATTAGTTTAGAGAGTAGCAGCAGCATTGGCAATTGGTTGTGGGTTTTTGGCTGCTCCATGCAGCACACATAGAAAGTAGAAAATGTTTTAAAGTTTGTCTAAGCATTCTATTTTGTACTGGATTGGTACTCTTCCAGTGGTAGACTCAGACACACACCTAAGGCGTGTGCCTGGTGAACAGCAGCTAAAATCTGCACAGGTGCTAAAGAGAGGGGAGGAGAGAACCATATCTCCTGCTCCCTCCCTGTCACACAATGCAGTGAAGCATTTTTGGCTGCTGCCTTACGTTCCACGACTGTTCTGAATCTAGGCCTTGAACTTTGCTTCGTTGTATGCACAAGCAGAGACAAACAGAAAAGACTATGGTTAAACCTTTCACCTAAATTGTCAAACCTTGGAGAACACATGGAGCCTGGACCAAATACTGGTAGACATAGATATTTATGTGTAGGAGTGTTTGCCATTGCAACAATAATATTAATTGCTTTGCTTGTAGTGTTGAGTTTTCCCCACCCTTTCCCTGTAGAGGAATTGAGGTCTACAAGTGCCCATCAAACACAACTTCCTACTGACAATAGCTTACCTACAATAGATGAGAAAGACTTACATTTAGAGGTGACTTTTGATTGAACATGTACTCCAGATTGCTTTATGAGTATGTTGACACTAGGGATTGCTATGTATGCATGCAATTATCTGCATCAGTTGCAGAGGGAATACCCATTCACCATCTTACCCTGCCATACTCAGTTACCTGTAGTCTATTTCTAAGTTTATTTTACACCATTGCAGCCCTGTAGGAACATTAAACCCTTGTAGGGGTGCTTTCATATCTTAATTAGGCTTGAGCTACCACATGAATAAAACATATGACAGTAGGACAGCTCTAGACTTTTTTATCTCACTAACCTAGTGCACTACCCAGGCCTCACACCTGCACGCAACCTACGGGTTCTCCAAAAGATCTCTGCCAAAGAGCCCCGTTTATGAGTGCCTATCAGGCATTGCCGCGCCGGCCTGATGAGGAGCATGGCCCAATGATGAAGCATGACATCTCTCAGGGTGTGTGAGGGCATAACGAAGAAAGACCTCCCTTTCCCTTACCCTCTCACTAGGAACTGCACACCCCTTTGTTACACAAGCAGTAAATGCAGTCGTACTTTTGAAGTTCGTGGACATTGGGGATTATATTTGGATCGAGAAGATCCTGTTTTTCCTGGAGTTTATTATAATTGTGGGTATAATGCATTTGACAGGTTACCCAAGATAGGGTGTGGAACTTGTTTAAATGGGAAAGTTTGTCCGAAAATCTATCATCTGGAACAACTTGATGACCCAATAGGGGGAGAATGTTTGAGAACTAAGGGGCCGATTACGAGGGGGCGCACATCGCCACCGCTGTGCCTGTGTGGCCTTCCGCCGGCCTGGCGGGTGTTGTTTTGCCAACCACAGCCGCGAATCCCTAACCGCCACATTACGATGGGCAGACATAGCCCAATTTCCGTCTGCCGTAGTATTTCCAGTTCTGCCAGTAGCTTGGTTCCGCGACGAGGGCGGACGTAGCCAATAGCGAGAGACTGCCGGGCGGAATGACGTGAGACTGCGGAACCAATTACAATGCCTCAAATATGTCACCGGACCGCAACGGAGAAGCCACCCATCGAAACACGGCAGAGCAACACAGTGGAGCAAAACGGGAATCCCAGAGTGCTCCACGTGGTCGCTACCGCAATGGATCCTGCCCTACAGGCCTTACCGCTGCTGTTCCTGATCCGCCATCAACAAAGACGCCGCTGCTGTGCACAACGCCGCAGGTATGTCAATGACACACATCTGCACATAACATCAACACACAACACCTGACCTGCAAATGTCTTTCTGTCCACCTCAGACATCCTGGTGGGCACAGGACCATATCCACCAGTGTCATTGCAAGGTGCCACAAGATGTGAAGACACTGCTACGCACCGGTATCATCCATCAAAAAGTAAGCACCGACATCTCCCCATCACATCACCACAGCGGTGAGGATGCAGGGAAACATCTGCACAACTCAGTAGGCATGGCCAGTGCCACGCATGTGCAGTGTCAGTGAGGGGGTAAGGATTGAATAGGACCTGGGCCCAAAGTAAATAGCGTGCCCCCATTGGTAGCAGCTGCCATTACCTGATACAATCACAGCTACTACCATCACAACCTGGACCACATACAAATGTGTGCCCATCTGACAATCAGGGAAAGTGATGTCTGGCAACCAGGTCATAGGTGTAATGTGGCAAAACAACACCTGTATTGACTTGCCACACAGGTGCCCCTGGTGTCAGCCCCCCACCCTGCTAGTGGCAAGGTGAGTATTAGGGACCAAAGCCCAACAGCATACTGGTGCCACAAAGGTGCCCCTGGTGTCAGTCCCCCTCCCTGCTAGTGGCAAGGTGAGTATCAGGGACCAAAGCCCAACAGCATACTGGTGCCACACAGATGCCCCTGATGTCAGCCCCCCTCCCTGCTAGTGGCAAGGTGAGTATCAGGGACCAAAGCCCACTAGCATACTGGTGCCACACAGGTGCCCGTGGTGTCAGCCCCCCTCCCTGCTAGTGGTAAGGTGAGTGTCAAGGACCAAAGCCCACCAGCATACAGGTGCCCCTGGTGTCAGCCCCCCTCCCGGCTAGTGGCAAGGTGAGTGTCAGGTACCAAAGCCCACCAGCATACAGGTGCCCCTGGTGTCAGCCCCCCTCCCTGCTAGTGGCAAGGTGAGTATCAGGGACCAAAGCCCACCAGCATACTGGTGCCACACAGGTGCCCCTGGTGTGCGCCCCCTCCCTGCTAGTGGCAAGGTGACTATCAGGGACCAAAGCCCACCAGCATACTGGTGCAACATAGGTAATCGTGGTTGAACCACATGACAGGCAGAGTCAACAGTAGTTGGCAAAACACCACCCAATCCATGTGCTAATTAAGTTGATATTGTGTGGATCACATCCAGCAATGTGCAAAAGCACATACTGACATGTGACCATCACAAATACATGAATAACAATAGATGTGCCTGATGTGGCAGCAAACATAGTGGATATAATACACTGATAGCACTGCATGCCCAGGAAGCAGTCTGGCAACAAAAAACTAAACACAATCACACATATCTGATTGCTCCAGCATGTGAATACACAACACAAGGCATCACACTGCATACATCACAACACACACAGCCAGTGTAACTGTAGCTCTTCAAACACACATACAGCACTGACCACAACCACAGCGGAACAACAAAGCAAAACACAGATGCAAACAACTTGACCAGAAGAATGTGCTGTTTAAACACATGCACTGCACATGTGCAACCATGCCTGCAAGCAGGTACCTTACAATAACACTCACATGCATGTTAAAGTGTCCTTAGTGGCACAAAGGACCAGTACACCAAGCAGCTACTCACAGCAGCACTCCACACCATGAAGTGCTGGTGAGGGTCACACATTGTGAAGGCATGGGTTGGAACACATGTGACTGAAGTGGTGTATACATCAAAATTGCACAGGTGATGATTGTACATCCACAAACACATCAACCAGTCATTCACAATGTACACACATCATAACCACACATAGGGGATGCCATGATTACCCACAACAAACACTGCATCAGCAAACAAAACCAGACAAGTGACAACAAGGCAGGTGAAACATACACCAACATGTCAGTCTGGCTGAGTTAGACAGCACAAGTAGCTCCCGATTATATGATACACGTGCCTAAACAACAATACACAACTCAGACTTTGCAGTCACACACTCTGCGCACTCTCAACTGACAGCAGAAACAGGAATGTGTCCACAAGGAGTGCATGGACACACTGCCCAACATCAAACTCATCCATGTGCAAACAATTAGAGGCACTTGTCAGACCAAATAAACAAACAGGCAATGCATACCAGGATCATACATGTGTGTATTCAGCATGGTAAGTGACACATACACATCAACAACACTGACAAGGAGAGGCCAAGCACACTGTCTAACTACTCAAGTGCACACATACAAATATACCCATGTGAGCATGCAGCCAGGCCTACACAAGAATACAACACACACACACTACTGTTCACACATCCAAAGCCATCACACAAATAACACCAACCATGGTCACCCCGCAAGTCACGCTGTGTGTACAATACACCTTGGTTGTGGCATAGACTCCTAACATCACATGTGTACAATTGAAGGAATCTCAAGGTGATATGATGAGTGTAAGAATACATCAACACAAAATAGCATAAATCCACTCCCAAGCCACATAGTTGATCATAACAAAAGTGAGCGTTACGTCAGTCAAACTATTACAAACTTGTTATATCCTATGATTCCTAGTCCTGGCTGCTCAGCCTGCCTGAGTGTGATGTCATAGAATGTTGGGTGTGTGTGCGTGCTTTGAATGAGTGATCAATGAGATTGAGTTGGGCTGAGCAGCAGGATGCTGCTCTCGGTGGAGCACCCTGTACCATCTTACATGAACTATTAAATCTACTTGACTACATCTCTGGCTCCTGATCTACCTATCCAAGACAGTGCTTCCTTAGTTACAAAATGGCGACGATGTTAAAAAGAACCACGCGTGAAGAGCCGAGAAATTATAGATGGAACTAAAAGAAGAAAACCTGAAAATTAAGCCTGCGTAACGCCTTCAATGCCCCACCGGTGTCTTTTCCAACAGACAGTCCACAAGGTATGTGTTCGGCGTTGGACATCGTGTAGCTTGAGTGGCTTGAAACCTGTCTACCAACAGACTGCTTAATTTTAGTGTTTTGGACACACAATCCTGTCTGGCTTGAAACCGCTGATAAGAATTGGATCGTTTATGGCAAGCTGCTGTGTTGGATCCATGTGATAAAATTGTTTGGTGTGCAGTAAACTGTGTGCAGTTCGACTATGTGGCATGAGGCTTGAAATCTGCCAGACTACAGTGTGTCTACATAATTGAAACTCTGAAGATTTGTGGTATCACCGGATGCTTGAAGCAGCTTACTAACAGTTTACAGATTTAGGGCCAGATGTAGGTCGCCCAATACCGGTCGGTAACGGCCGAAATGACCGAATTTCAGCCATTACCGACCGGTATTTGGCTTTTGAGATGTAGGTGACATGATTCCTGGATTCAATATTTTACAGAATCGGTAATTTAAGGAATCGGTAAATTACCGAATTCTTAACATACCGTTTCGGTAAATTACCGAATCCGTAATGTAGGGAGCACTCAAGTTAGTGCATTTCTAAGTTAAGGATTCGTTATTTACCACCAACTACAAGTTGGTGGTAAATATCAAAAACCTTTGTAAAAGCAATTATTTTGCTTTTGCAACAGTGCGATGTGGGAGACATACATGCCCTTAGGGCATGTATGTGTGCCACATGTGCACCCATGCACTATTCAGTGGTGCAACAGGGTGTCAATGTGACACCCTGCCACCCTTGAAAATGTTCCCCCTTGTACCAATTTGGTATTTACCGAATCGGTAATACTAAATGGCTTCCCATTCATTCCTATGGTCCTCCAGGCCCATAGTAATGAATGGGAATTACCGAATCGGTAAATACCGATTCTTAATTACCGAATCCTACCGATCCTTTAAAATTTACCGAATAATTATCTACATCCCATTTACCTATTCTTAAAAACCGAATCGGTAACATTCGGTATTTAAGAATAGGTAAATTGAGATTACCTACATAGGGCCCTTAGACTTTTGGGGCATTTAGTATTACTAGTTTGAAGTAAGAGCACCTGACTGGAAGGTCAAATGAAAGCGTGTTTGCAGTGTATTTTTGTCTGCATTTAAAACATTTATTTCAAAAGATCTCACAGTTTTGTTTTAATGACCAACCTACGGCCTGCAATTGGGGGTGTTTTTGAGTACTTTAATCTGCTTTGACCAGTTTGTCCACAACTCACGGCAATTACTTTCTGCAATTTTTAACGCTGCAGAGTTTGTTTGGATTGTGCAGTTATCGGACATGGAAGTTAATCTGTCTGGTCCCTCCACTTGTGACTGCATTTACTATATGACCCTTTTGATGCATGCGGTGTACAGATGGCAGCTCGGTAGTCAGTAAACCATGATGAAGTCAATAAACATACCATTTTGCTAATCCAAGTCCACGAGCGAAAGACAGTTGTGACATTTGTTTACCTTTATAAATTTAAAGAATGCACTCATGAGTCCTTTAAGGCCAAAGTCGCAGCTACAGGATTCTGCTATAACGTGAGAGAAGTGAACATTCTGGAAGCCATTGTTACAGTTACGTTATATGCCTATAGGTCAGAGGAGGAGTACAGGAAGTGCATGGTGGGTGAAATCTGGTTGTGACGCCGATGCGTTCCTCTGACACTGCACGTCGAATATTGAAGCCATGTAAGGTGATCAAGACATGGTTGCTTAGCAACGCAGTTTGTGACTGCCACTTTTTTTTAATTGCAAAACAACCTAATTCAACGTAATTCAACGGGACTATGTGAGGTGGATTGAACAATGGTGACCATTTGATTATTATTATTTTTTTTTGTAATTGGTCCAAGCGTGGCAAACTGTTGGTTGTAAGGAAACCGACCCAACACAAGTGACTGCTCTTATTTATTAATATTATCGCATGAGCAACGACCTGAAGTAGACTTATTCTGATGCTATTGCGCTATGGGCTCGGGTGAGAGGCCGCTCACCTAATGTTTTGATTGATTTAACAGTTTCAATATATTGCCATTCAATTGTAGTGCATAATGTCATGAAGGTTTTCCATTTTTGTTTGTTGTGCGCCACACATAGAGGCTATTACCTGTGGTATTGAGTGATACATGTGAGCGGGGGTAGTGAGTGATACATGTGAGCGGTGATAGTGAGTGATACATGTGAGCTATATGTGAGAGTGTTGTTTAGGCATGTGCTTGTTTTATGTCATACAGTGAATTTTCAGGTAACTGGTTGTGTTCTGTTGTATAGTGAATCCTCAGTGTAGGCGTGTTTGCGCTGTTTAATAAGCAAATTTCTTTTTAGTATGCGTACGTATTACATTCTGGGTGCACGGCGATTTTGGTTATGTTTAGTACCTTGTTTATTTCTAGGTGTACCACGTGCAGTATTTAGTGTTTGGTTTTCCCTCGCAGGGTTGCGTTGGGAATGTCCCTCACGCATCAGTGTTGTGTTGGGGATGTGCTTTGCCCGAACGTTAATTTTGCATTGGCAGTGTCCCTCACACATCATGGTTGCGTTGGGAGTGTTCCTCACACGTCAGAGTTGTGTTGGAAATGTGCTTTGCCTCGCACGTCAAGGCTGTGTTGGTAATATCCCTCGCACGTTATGGTTGCATTGGGAGTGTTCCTCACACATCAGGTTGTGTTGGAAATGTGCTTTGCCTAACACGTCAAGGTTGCATTGGCAATTTCCCTAGCACGTCAAGGTTGCGTTGGGAGAGCGTTTTTTTTTTTTGCCTCGCACGTCAGGGTTGAGTTGGTACAGTACTCAGGAGTAGTGCTGTAATGTCATTGTGCATTGCATTTTTGTGTTCTCCCTCGCACGTCATTTATTGTGCGTTATTACATCTATGCTGGAACATGTGCAATTTAAATTCATGTTCCGTTGCAGAGGGAGATGGGTGTGTTGTGGTGATTGGTGGTGTTCTTCAGAGTGTACTGGGTAAGTGTGGTGATTGCATTTTCCCTGTGGTGTTCTTCAGAGTGTTCTGGGTAAGTGTGGTGATTGCATTGTGCCTGAAACATTTGCAATCTGTTTTGATTGCATCCTACCTGAAACATGTGCAATCTTTTAAATGTGACTTTATATGTTTCATTACCATTTTATATGAAGAATACAATTATTTATGCTATATGTTCTTAAGTGAACTATAGAGGAATCATTTATCTATTACCACCTTATAATACAGCAAGGATAGAGAAAGCGGACAGCTCAATGAAAGAGATGTTCCTTGTCTATAAAGAGATATCCTCGCTGTCCACGATTGAAGCACCTGCAGGTGGCTCCGTGGCTTCCTGCAATCAAATAGCAGAATTCTTTGCCAATAAGGTGGAAAAAATCTATGCTACCTTTCCAGCTGATGCCCGGGGGGGCTCAGTTGTGACACGGTACCAAACAGTGACCTAGCAGAGACAGAATACTTGACTAGGTTTGGGGTGCCAGCAAATGATAGACTGAATAAAATAGCTCTCAGCATAAAATTGGGTTCTCCCAAAGATCCAGCCCCCGCTAGAATTCTGTGTGGGGGCAGTGAGATCTTAGTACCCTTTATTAGCCAGATGCTTGAACTTTCATTCGGCTCAGGCAAGGTTCCTAAAAACTGGAAGGAAGCAGTGGTGCCCCCTGTAAAGAAAAAGCCAAACATTAGCATAGAACACCTTAACAATTTGCGTCCGATTTCCCTCTTACCCTATTTTTCCAAGATTGCCGAGAAGGCGGTCAATGTACAGCTGACTACTCATATCGAAAAGCATGAATTGTTCCACCCTACGCAATCGGGCTTCCGGGCTCACCACTCCACAGAGTCCGCCTTACTTTTCTCTACGGAAAGCCTCCGGAGACATGTGGATGGAGGGCAGACAGCAGCACTTATTCTTTTGGATTTGAGTGACGCTTTTGACACTGTGGCACATCACACCTTGCTGCAGTGTCTTAGTAGGGGGGGAGTGGTGGGCCGGGCATGGAAATGGTTGGAGTCTTTTCTTCAAGACCGCAGTTTCCAAGTAGCTCAGGGACCATTCCGCACAAATGCCATCGCCCTGAAGAAGGGGGTACCCCAGGGGTCGAGCCTCAGCCCTACCCTTTTAATCTGTATGTGGCACAGGAGGCCACGGTCACCGGAAAATATGGCGTGGAAGTGGTGACATACCCCGACGATACTCAGCTGGTTGTGGCTCTGACGCAGCCAGCTGAGAGCGCTGCGAGCAACTTTGCATCTTGTCTGCAAGAACTGGCGGTCTGGATGGCCGATAACTGCCTCAGACTTAACAGTGATAAAACCGAGATACTGATTGTGGGGAAAACTCCCTCTATCTGGACGTCAGCATGGTGGCCTCAGACTCTTGGGCCTCTCCCTGTACCCAGTGATCAAGTGAGGAACCTTGGGGTCTGGATTGACTCCAGGATCTCATTTGACTGCCACACCAGCCGTGTAGCAGGCACATGCTTTGGTATCCTGCGGAGCCTAAGAAAGATCATGTATCTACTCCCTATAACAGCTAGGAAGTCATTGGTCCATGCTATGGTTACCTCCAGATTAGATTATGGTAATGCCCTCTATCTGGGGGCGAACGTGAGATGTATTCAAAGGCTGCAGAGGATTCAAAATGCGGCGGCACGGCTGGTTTTGGGGCTGCCTAGGAGAGCGTCCTCACTTAGGGCTTTGGAGATATTACACTGGCTGCCCATTACGAAACGGGTAGAGTTCAAGACCTTATGTGTAAGTCACAGGATCATTCAGGGGAAAGGTCCTCGCTTTCTTTGGAATCTCTTAGTGCCACACATCCTGACTCGGCAATTAAGATCAAGCGGGGCAGGGCTGGTACAGGTACCCAAGGCCAAAAGAGCCAGACTGGGGGGGAGGTAATTTCGGTTCCTGGCGGCGCGACTGTGGAATGGACTGCCCAGTACAGTAAGCTGTGCCCGAAAGCCTCGGAAACGGCATTCCGCAAAGAACTAAAAACTTACCTCTTCCCAAGAGGATGCCATTAGAGTCAGAGTAGGTGGCGAGTTGCTGCCCAGGGCTGTATGTGAGTTATGCACTAGCGCGGGGACAAACTGTTAGTGTAACCAGGTGCTTTAGAAATTCAGTTTACTTACTTACTTACATTTGACCTTATTGACTTTAATATCCTAGAATGCTATTTGATTTTTGTTGTAAATTAAGAATGCATTTACCTATCAGATATGATTTTTGTGTACTAATTGGATTTCATTTCCAAGGACCGGAATGTGATTATTTTCTTCACTTTGCTTCTTGTTGTTTTATTGTTTCTAAAGGAAGGAGATATGTTATATCCTATGATTCCTAGTCCTGACTGCTCAGCCTGCATGAGTGTGATGTCATAGAATGTTGGGTGTGTGCATGCTTTGAATTCGTGATCAGTTAGATTGAGTGGGGCTGTGCAGCAGGATGCTGCCCCTGGTGGGGCACCCTGTACCAACTTCCCTTAACTCATAAATCTGCTTAACTACATCTCCGGCTCCTAGTCTACCTATGATGACAGTACATCTTCAGTTATAAAAAAACTTAATCAATGAAATAGCAATGTGGAAGTGCCATGCTGAGCATGTTGCTCATTGAGCCATACACACCCATAAAACTGTTTAGTTCAGCAAGTGCACCAATGAAGTATACAACAGGAGTAACCGTTTTTATTGCAAAATAACATGAATGCCGTCAAATTGCCAACAAAGGAAATGACATTGTCCAATCCATAGTTCAAACAATACACATGTGTGCATGAGAATGTACACAGTTAATGTGCCACACAGTGTACTCACATGTGAATCCAAATGATAGTGTGAAACCAGAGCTCCGTCCAGGCAAAGCTGTGGGAGAGATGGGAATGTGGGAAGCATTTGGCATCAGACCTGCCTGTCATCTAGACTTTGGGGTGGCAGAGTGTCCAGCCCAGTGGTAGTACCTGACCCAGGAGACAGAGGACCAGCAAAGGCAGAGGCAGTAGTGGCTGTGCCATGCGGAGGGCTGAATGGCCCGGGTCGCATGGTGGCACGTGGAGGCGTGCATAAGCTGCCGTGAGACAGGGTGGGTGAGGGAGAATGTGGAGGGCTGACTCTACACTTCTTAGGCATACGATATTTCAGAATTGTCTTGGGCTGACTGGGAAGTGGTGCGGGCACAACAGATTTACCCTCCAACAAAGGTGTCACAGATGCAGGCGTCTGTCCCTGTGGGGATTTGACGAATTTGGACTTAGCCGTGGTGTTGGCCTGACTTTTGCTCCCCATCCCTGTAGTCTTGTTGCCCCCCGCACATTGCTCTCCTGACTAAGCTTCACAGGGATGTTGGTGGGAGTGGAGGTTTGTGGTGAGGGTGTCTTAGGGAGCTGTTATTGTTTCGCCTTCACAGGCACCTGCCCCACAGCGGGCATGATAACTGTCTTTGTGTCTTTTGCAGCAGTTTTCTGGATGGGAGAGTCCTGTGCTGGGTGTGATGTTTTGGAATGTGAGCTAGAGGTCTGCTTCTTTGCCTGATGTCCCAGAGTCTCACCTGAAGGTCTTGTTTCCTTGTCTCCCTTTCTGCCTCTGTCCAGTTTAGGGGCTGGTGTTTGTGGTCTTCCACGCTTGGGGTGGTGCTGTCATGGGCTGCGTCTCACCAACTTGGGGCCTGAGGGCTCTGTTGTGTGTTCACTCTTCACAGGTGTTGCCAATGGCAGGGTGCTTGTTGAAGGGATAGGAGCCGGACTTTGAGGCCGTGACAGCTGAATGGCAGCAGTCACGGTCAAGGAAGACCCCTGGAGAGTCCTGTGTAGCCCACCCACGTCTGAATGAATGCCCCCCATGAATGCCAGAACTTGTCCCAACTTCTTGTCCTGATCCTGGTATGCATTTAGTAGAGCTGTTTGCCCCACACACAACTGCCGCAAGAGGTCTACCGCCTCAACACTGAGGGCAGCAGGGGACACTGGGGCAGAGGCAGCAGTGCCTGGGGTGAATGCGACTCTGCCCTTGACAGCCCTGCGTGCATGGAATACACTAGTGGTAGTAGGACACTCCTGTCCCTCTCCGAGGAACTGGACACCTCCGTGTCAGTGACCTCATGTGATTCATGCGTGCCAGATGCTTCAGCACTGGTGTCCGTCTCATTGCCTCCTGTGCACTCAGTAGATTCTGCAATGGACAGAGACATAGGTTTAGTACAGTGCAAGAGACACAAGGAACATATGCATGCACAACACCAAAGTACATAATGACTACACCATGTTGCACAACACCCTGTGCAGTGTGCGTTTGTAACAACAATTTCAAGGTATGGCGCACCCGCCCTTCTCCTGGCCTACACTGGATGCTTCATATTTCACGTCAAGTTCCATACATGGTACAGCTTACCCACCCCTACTTTTGGCAGACACTGGAAGCTTCAAATTACACGTTTCTACGGTTTTATTCACTGCCACTCTTATACTTCGCAGCTGTTTAACCTCTTATCAGGACGTACTTCTCCCACCTTGAGGTCCACATGCTATTAGTGGCCTACCTACCCAACTAAGACGCACTTCGGAGGGACCGTTAATTTTGGGCCCCCGTCTTCAATATTACTAGGAACTGTGACGTTGTCCATTGTTCCTTTTTGACCCCATGGCCGGGTTGGAATTATCCCCGGCATCGCTACTTCGCAAGATAGTTCTACATCACCACACAGCCCTGAAGAAGTCACAGGATACTTCCTGCATGTGACGAAACATGTGTTAGCGGGTTGCTTTTCATTGTTTAATTCATTAAATACATTTATATAACATACTGGTGTCAACCAATGACATTCATCATATACGAGACATTACCACCGTGGTTTCATCCTCATCACGTGTATCCGGGACTGTGTTCCCATTATTGGGGTGAGTTTTTCGACTAACACATTTGCTGGGGTTACAGGGTATTTCCCCTGACCTAGCAGCACCGTACATACTCTGATCATAGTAGACAGAACGCTAACAAAATTGAGTGCCAATCTTCCTGTCTTTACTAAAAACCCTACAGAGATAAAGTAGTTCAAGGTATTTCTAAATTTGCACACCCACTGCCTCTGCCAGTGGTCCCAAATGCCAGTACCAACAAACCTATTAACCATTGCACTCCCACAAATGTGATCATTTGGATCAGTCCATGTCACCCTATGCTGTAACTATGTCATGGATGAGCTGGTGTTATGTTTTCATGTATATTAAAGTGTAAAACACTGGGCTGATGTGCTCTGCTCAAAAACAGACAAACAAAGCCACCATGTCGTGAACTGTTATAAATAAGTGCCAGTGTTGAAAATTAAGAGCTGGTAAAGAGCAACTGGAAACACGTCTCAAATTAAGCACTGGAATCATGGTTTGCAGATTTCTGCTTTCCCAATGTAGTACGTGTTTGATGTCTTCCACTTTCCTAGTGCTTTGCTCTCATCCATTACAATACTGTGTCACACAACAATAAAATCCATCTATGTTTCCCCTTTTTAATTGACATTTCCTGGTGTGTACCCTTCAGGGTCATTTTGAAATAATTATCAATGAACCACACGATGGCTCTTTTTTAATTGTTGCTGCGGGGGGATCTCCTTTGTACAAGATATTGATAAACACAACAGGCAGTCAAGTGCTGCAGTTCCTGTTCAATAGAAATATCTACTTAGGGAGAAGTGGACTACTATAATACTGACCCAGCGCCCCTATAGAAATTCTGTCTCAGCAATACTACCCAACACCAGATACTCACCATTAATCATAAATACTCATAAGGCCCATTAACCAACATGACAGAATTTTGGGCAACTGAATCATGTGACCTAATTAATCAGAACTTATTCACAAACTATTTACTCATTTATATACATTGACCATGATTACACGAATAAAACATTTTAATTAAGTCACTAAGGTAAATGGATCAACTAATGGTAACAAGACTTAAATAACAAGGCCAGCTTGTTTGTTTTAGAACCTTATTTATTAGCTTTATTCATGTAAGTGCATTTTATTAATCTCTTTATTAACAATTTTATTTGCAGATATTAAGGAATATCATATTAGACTGTCAACTCAAAGTAAAATCAAATAACATGATTTGAGTAAAATAAACAGTTTCCATCACCTAAGTTCCCTGTCTAAACTCACTTTACCTAAAGAAATAGTCAATAACCCTATTGATCCTTACGTGCTCCAAAAAGTCCTTCAGCACAGCACGCCACACAGGATTCGGAAAGCGAGAAGCGCCCTCCCTCCAAAGGGGTCAGTTTTTATACCTTTTTCCCTAACTAATCTAACTAAAAAGAATACTTTCTCCCTGTCATCCAAAGTCCTGATTGGCTGACAGACGTCAGTCCACATAATGTCATCATCTTTTTCGAAGCCTAGTTCCCACATTTCTATGATTCTATTGTCTCTTATTCACAAGTCACGTAGCTTCCTCAAAGAGAAACATTTTTGTAAATGACAGCCCGTGACTTCCTTAGCTTGGCAATCTCTGCCGGTTTCCGACTTTGGCTTAGCTTTGTCCTTCCATGAGCTTGAATAATACATTCTTCAATTGAGCTTGCAAAATAATGCTAACATGATAAAACTTTCCACGCAGGGCTCTTGCTCTTTCTGGACAGGTCTCGGCAGCACCAACTTAACAACGTTAGGCCTCAGACTCTAGGCCTCTCTCTCATGGAAAACTAGTATTCAAAGAAACACAAGAAAGTAATTAATGAAAGAATTAGAATTCGTTCTGTTACCCACCCACCTTTGCTAAATATTAACCCATTAATAAATGTTACCTAGCCAAAGCATTTTAGTACTTACATCATATAAAGACAAAAAGACATAACATAAGCACACAAAAATAAGCACATGCCTTAATTAAACAGCCGCATTTTAATACTGACAATGACAATAGACAAGGTTAATTCATTACATTTCACGTACATGCAGTTGCAACATAGAGCACAAATGTTAAACCCTCATGTCATGTATGCGTTTTAATCTAGGTTGATTAGTAAAATTCACTCCATGCTTATCAGTACAATTATTTAATTATGGAAATTTACCTTTGCGAGTCGAAATAAAATATATTTCTAAACCTCGCTCCATCAACTCCCTCATCTGGTGATTTCAAAATCACCAAAGTACACCCAAAAAGTTAGCAAAATTTTATTTCAGAACATGTTTTGATTTTCACTGTGTTAGTATTTCTAAAGCCTTGTCTCAGCTGTTTGTCTGCAACTCTCATATTGAGTTCTACGAAACTCTTCCAGTTCTATTTCTTTCTCCTGCTCCTTTCTGAGCTTATAGATTCTCTTCTTTTCCCTTAGGTACTTCTTTCTTTTGTGCAACATACAACTAATCTTCAACAAAAGTATCACAAAGACTATAACTAATAAAGGTGTCAGTATTTTGCCTAAGATTGAACTACCTATCTCTTGAAACCAGGTTTTGATTGCTGAAATTCTTTTGGTCAAACAATCTGAAAAATCTTCCTCCTCTAAAGGTACAATCTCTAAATGAATCTATGAAATGTTTTTGATGTACATCTCGATACTCTGACTCTTATCAGGGATATAGGTGCAGCAGTGTTTGATATGTAAAATGCCACAAACTCTTCCCTCTTTTGCTAGCGAAATGTCTAATGCAAGACGATTCTGCATTACCATAGACCTTATAGCAATAAGCTCAGTGTCTACTAATTGAAAACCACTAGCTGTATCAGTTGACAGCCTGTCAACAATCGTGGACAATTTTCAAATTTCTGAGAAACTTTCTCTTTTAAATCTGCTCAGATGACTGGTAATCTCAAATGAACTCTCTGCATTTCTGTCAACATGAAAATTTTTGGGAAAAACTAAACCAATAAAGCAAGTCCCATACCAGTGGTCTGGGAGATTGTAATAAGCTTTGTCCCCACATACAAAATAAATTCCAGGGAAGATTGGATCCATGCCACCTTTAAATCCCCAACCCCCCATGATCTGATAAGTGTCCTCACATTGACTGGCACCTACAAAGTAATTATCAAACAACGTATTATCTCTCCTAATACAGAATTTACCACTAACAGGTTTATCTATGTGAATTGCGACATTTTCAATTGATTTGTCATTTAGCTTTTCGTCCTCTATCTGCCAAAATTTCGATTTAGTTTGTTTAAGCATTTCATTTCTCTTATAAATTGCTCTTCTCTCTTCAACCAAATTCAGAAAAGACTTTTCTTCAGTTCTTAATTTACAAGTCAAATTGTTTTTAAAAGCATACTCATAGGTAAGCTCATTGGTAACAATAAAAAATTCCCTCATTTGTTTTGCTTGTTTATGCTTGTTTAAGTTTTTGTCAATTTTCAAATTTGCAAAGATTTCATCATGATTCGAATAGTAATATTCTAAACGACCAGACTGATAAAATAAACTAGCTATCACACTGCAGGTTATGCCATAAGTAAGCGGAAGCATATTATACGTCACTCCCTCCGAAACAGAAGCAGGCAATTTTACACATATATAGCAATCTTTAACTTCCATGACTTTTACATACTCAGCCAAAAGCCTTGAAAAAGTATTACTAGAAAAATCACCAACAGATCTATCTTGGTGGATCTCTGGTTTGTGTTCAATAACTCTGTTAGTTTTGCTTGTTACATCATGATTATCTTGTTTAGTCATAGCTTTACTTGTCATGTTAGCTTTATACGTCTCCTTATCAATCCCAAAAGGGAAAATGACAGCTAAAATTAACCAAAGCAAGATTATTAAGATCACACAAATAGAAGACATTTTACAACATTTCCTTAAAATTGAGCATCTAGAATTAGTATTAGTGTAAGTATAAGCGATCTTTCCTCTATTAACAAGTGACTTGCAAAGAAAACAAAAATCAAAAAATTAAGAATTTCTAAAAAATTTCTAAAAATGTCAACACCCCCTATTTTTGATTTTTTTTAAAAAGAAAACCCTACTTTCTAACAACTTTCTTCGACCTTGCGTCACATCAAATTGTTTTTCAGCTAACACAATTTCTTCGACCTTGTGTCACCTAACACAATTTCTTCAGCCTTATGCCAAAAAAAACCT
Source organism: Lissotriton helveticus (assembly GCF_964261635.1). Classification (NCBI taxonomy): domain Eukaryota; kingdom Metazoa; phylum Chordata; class Amphibia; order Caudata; family Salamandridae; genus Lissotriton; species Lissotriton helveticus. Next base: position 51,432,791 of record NC_136062.1, on the reverse strand, counting down.
TAAAATTTAAAGAATATTTCAATCAATGTCACTATTGTCATCTATCTCCTCCTGACTACTGCTGTTCACCTCTACCACAGGTGGGATGATGATGTATGTCCACTCAGGGGACTTATATTTCTGATTTGGTTTTACTGCTCTCTTTGCCCTATTACTAATGACTTCTATTTTCTTTCCTGTTTCACTTTTCTTTTCAGGATCACTTATTTGACTTGACACTTCATTCACTTGTTCTTTAGATCTATTCACCAATTTGAACTTTAGGCCTTCATTTTCACTTGGCCAGTTATCACCTTTTCTCGCAAATTTCTTCTTTGGCTCGGTCACATTACACTCTGTTCTCCAAGCTCTTTTTCTGAAATTTCTTATTTGAGAATCTTCATCACTCTCTTCAGTTTCACTGTCAGAAATTTGAATTCTGGACTCAGGTACTTCTTTACTCGGCAATTTCACTCTGTTAGGAACTCTATCCTTATAGCTGGTACTTGGTAATTCGACTTCTTCTTCTTCTTCGATCACCTTCAACTTCCCAGTTTTAGAATTTCCGTTCCTGCTTTCAGAGCTTCTCTTCTGCCTTTCAATACTCTCCTGATCATCAATTGCTTCTTGTTCAGACTCTTTTTCCCCTTCTTTTCCTAGCAGATCTTCATCATTATCAGAGTCTACTACCACAATCTCTAAGTCTTTTTCATTCAATGCCTTATTCACAGTTGAATTTTCCAGATGTCGATTTTCCTGTTGATCTTCAGGATCTGGTTTTCTCTCTGGTTCTTCTTCAGAATCTGAATCTGCTGTAATGTCACCTTCCTCATCAGGATTTTCAGGTGGTGGTACACGAATTGTGTGACTTGCGTGAATCCACCTTTTCAAACCCTTGCACTTTACTGCATTTGTTGTGCCAAGAATTATCTGCCTTGCCTTCTGCCACTGTGAACTTTTGTTCTCACCCAGTCTCCTGGTAGCAGATCATGTGCTTGCTCTTTGTCCCTTGTTATCACTTCATTTCCCACCTGATGGAACACAGAAGTCACGACGTCAGAAAGGTTCCTGCAATACTCCAAAATGACGCTATCATTGTCATTAATTTTCCGACAGGTACAAAAGCTTGTCTCATGACTCTGCCCATGACAATATCATGTGGACTCAGCCCTGTCTTTTTATCAGGAGTACTTCTTAATGACATTAAAACAAGTGGAAGCGCATCTGTCCACTTCATACCTGTAGCTAGACACATTTTTCCAATCCTGTTCTTAATTGTACCATTTACTTGCTCAACAACACCTGATGCTTCTGGTCTATATGCGCAGTGTAACTTTTGTTCTTTGTTCAATGCTTCACAAATCAATTGTAACAATCTGTTTTCAAAATGTGTTCCACGATCACTTTCCACAGTCACCGGAAAACCGTACCTTGGTATGATCTCTCTTAAAAGTAATTTTGCAACAGTAACTGAATCATTGTGACGTGTTGGGAACGCTTCAACCCACCTTGAAAACAAACAAACTATCACAAGGACATAATGTAGCTTGTTGTGGGGTGGCATATCAATGAAATCCATCTGTAACCTTGTGAAAGGACCACCCTCCCGTCCTATGGTTCCCATGCTCACAACTGTTTTTCTGTTAGGGTTCATTTGTTGACAGATTAAGCATCTCTGGCAAAAGGATTCTGCAATTATCCTGAATTTTGGGTTAAACCAAGTTTGTCTGAATAGCCTAATCATAGAGTCTCTTCCAATATGTCCCTGTCCATGATGCATCCTGGCCATGTCAGCAATCAAGCTATTTGGTAAAACTGGTCTGCCATCTTTGTAAAGCCAAATCCCATCTTCTTCTCGCTGCCTACATTCTGCTTTTAACCATGAGTCTTTTTCCTCATCACTTGCTTCATCTTGTAAATCCTTAACCCCTTGCCATGTTTCAACTACAGATGTTAGCATAAGTGAACACGTTCATTATCTTTTTCCCGATTGATTGCAAAATTGTTTCTCGCACAGTATTTTGTGATTTCATCTGCATAGGCATTTCCTTTGGTGATATAATCTCCACCTTTTTTATGAGCTGCACATTTTACAACAGCAATTTTCTCTGGTAATTGAATGCCATCAATTAATCTTTTGATAAAATTTGCATTTCTGATTGGACTTCCCGCAGAAGTTAAATAACCTCTTTGAGACCAGAGCTGACCATAATCATGGACAACTCCATAACCATACTGACTATCAGTCACTATGGTGATTTTTAATCCCTTTGCTTTTTCACAAGCACGAATCAAAGCAATCAATTCTGCTACTTGAGCTGAACGTATTCCTTTGAGACATTATGCTTCAATTACAGTAGCAACTGTGCAGACTGAATATGCTGCTCTCAGAAAACCCTCATCTGTTCTCAGACAAGAACCATCAACAAAATAAACAAAATCTGACTCAGTCAAAGGAACATCTTTAATGTCCTGCCTAGGCTTGGTGCAATATTCTAAAACATCTAAGCACTCATGATCAATGTCATTTTCATTTCTGATTTCTGTCACAGTACCATCAGGCAATAATATGGAAGGGTTTAAATTAACACACCTCGCTATCGAGACATTATCTGATCCCAGAATAATTTTCTCATATTTGGTAAGTCTGTTACTCGTCAAATGCTGTGTTTTACTTCTGGTAAGAAGAATTTCAATAGAATGGGGTACATAGACTTTTACAGGAAACCCCATTATGATTCCCTCACTTTGCTCAAGGCTCACACTTGTTGCCGCTACTGCTTTCAAGCAGCCTGGTAATGCTTTTGCAACAGGATCAAGAACTGCTGAAAAGTATGCTATTGGCTTTCTCAGTTTTCCATGTCTCTGAATAAGGACAGATAATGCACATCCTTCTCTTTCACTGCAATACAGCTCAAAATCTTTTTCGTAATCTGCCATACCTAAAGCAGGTGCCTCACATAAACTTCTTTTTAAATGTTCAAAAGCTTCCATCTCAATTTCTGTCAAAATAATTGGGTCTTTTATGTTAGCTTTTGTTAATCTCTGCAGTGGTTTTGCAATTACTGAAAATCCACTAATCCATTGGCGACAATAGCCAACCATTCCTAGAAACATTCTGACATGTCTCTGTGTTTTTGGAGGTTGCATTCCCTGAATCATTTTGATTCTCTCAATTGTCACATGTCTTATTCCTTTTGCAATCCTGTGACCAAGATATTTTACTTCTTGTTTGCAAAACTGCAATTTTGCAGGAGACACTTTATGTCCCTCATCTGCCAGATGATTCAAAAGAGTAATTGTATCTGTAACACAGTTGTCTCCTGTTTTTGCTGCTACAAGAAGGTCATCTATGTATTGAACCAATGTCGATTTTCCAGGTAAATTTAAGTTCTCCAAAGATTTCTTTAGCAACTGATTAAAGATAGATGGACTCTCTGTATACCCTTGAGGGATACGACACCATGCTAATATGCGATCCTGGAACCGGAACGCAAAAATTTGCTGGCTATCTGGATGCAATGGAACAGTAAAGAACGCATTGCAAAGATCAATGACCCTGTACCATTCTGCATCATGCGGAATCTGGTAAAGAATCACTGCTGGGTTTGGAACAACTGGGCAGCATTTAACAACTATCTGATTAACCTTTCTCAAGTCTTGAACTATCCTGTACATTCCATTTGGCTTTTTGATCCCCATGATCGGTGAATTACAAGAACTAGTTTCAATTTCTTTCAGCACACCTTGTGTAATGAATTTGTCAATTACTGGAATGACACCTTCAATTGTTTCTGCTTTCATTTTATACTGAGGAATGTTTGGAAAATATATTCCTTGTTTCAATGTAATTTTAACTGGGTCAAAATTTTTCATTAAACACATTTCACTTCCTGTCAAATCCCAGATTTCAGCTTTAACTGTCTTTTTTAACCCTTCTGGGAGATTATCTTTGTCAAATGCAGGAAACAATTTACTTTCCTCTGCTTCAACCATTAACATTGTTAATCTGTAAAGCCCATCCTCTTCAAGAGTTTGAAGCTCAATACCCTCCGATGATCAATATATTTTGCAGTTCATCTTGCAGAGTATGTCCCTTCCTAACAAGTTTACAGGACTGCTGTTACAAACTACAAATCTGTGTTTGTCTTTGAATTTTCCAATTTCGATCTTTACAGGCTCAGTTAAATCTGTTTTAATTTGTTGATTAGCTACGCCAACTACTTGGATGCTTTCCCCAGAGAGAGGCAGGTTTTCTATTTCCACTGATCTAACAGTAGAACGGGTAGCACCAGTGTCCACAAGAAAAGTGATTTCTACATCATTCACCTTACCATTTATATATGGACCGGACTGATCTACCTCAAGAGTGGCTCCAAGCACACACTCTTCCCCCTCTCTCAGGCACCGTCATAAGTAATCCTCAGAATCACTTCCTCCATTTTATGTCATCAAAAATTGTTGAGAAACATTTGGCACATTCACTCTTTACGGTCTGATTACCTGATCACCTCCACAGAATCCCGATTCCGAATTGTATCTCTGCACATTCACACAGTTTGGTAGTGGAGGCTGTGGAATCTGACTCTGCTGATTCACTACTTGTCGCTGTAGCTGTTGCTGCAGATTCAACTCATTTGACTGTCGCTGTAGCTGTTGCTGCAGATTTACATCATTCTACATCTGTGGATTCAATGATGCATTTTTAAAATTTCTGGGCGGATTTTTACATTCGCGCTTCCAGTGTCCAATTTCGCCGCAATTAAAACAAGGGAGCTTTTGTTTCAACTCCTCTATATTAACATTGAATTTTGGCTTATTACCTTTAAATTTACCTTGATTCTGATTCCCTTTTAACATTAACATTTTTACTTTCTAAACTTGCAATTTGCTGTTCAGCTACCTTCACCTGTGCCCACATTGCCTTTTCTTTTAGCTTCTTCTGCTTGGCATCTATCTCGTCACTACAGTATTTAGCCTTTCTCAAAATGTCATCAACTGAGAGTGATTGCCAGCCGACAATCCCATTTCTGATCATTTCTCCAATTTCAGGTCTTAAGCCATAAACAAATCTGTATATGAAGTGGCTCATGTCCTTTTCACTTAATTTTTCATAGCCACTGTACTGTTTAAATACCAACAGTAACCTTTCATAGAATGAATGTACTGACTCTTTTGGCTCTTGATTTGTTCTGTCAATATTAACCCAATCAACTTCTTTTGGGGGAATCTTATTTTTCAACCAATAAATTACCTTATCATACAGACCCATAACTTCTGATGATGGAGCACCTGTTACTTCATCTCGAGCAGGTTCTACCTTTGGCCAACTTACAGAAATTTTACATTCTGTCCAAAGATCCGACGGAACAACAATGTCAAAGAATCCATCAAGATCAATCCACAGAACTTTTGAAACTTTTATGAATCTATCCACCTGTCGATACCATTCCACAGGCTTTTCTCTGAGCCGAGGAAAATCATTTGTAAACAACAAAATGTCCTGTCTTGACCAAGGAACATGCACATATCCACCTCCTGCTATTTCCCTCATTGGATGCTGATTTACCACCATGCCACTTTCTCTCCTTTCTTCCTCTCTTTTCTTTGTCCATTTTACTCTCCACTTGCTTAAATCTCCCAATCTTTTTATATACACAATCAAGCCTTTTATATGCAAAATTCTTCCCATCGTATTCAAGCTCTCAATGTCTTTTTCAGTAAAATCTAATCTTTAGTGTTTTCCCACATTCTTCTGTTTGCTCAACTCAATCTCTAATTCAGTAGCTAATTCTTCCAACTGCTCATATTTATTTTTCGTTTTCCATTGTACACTTTTACAAATAAATAACAATTCATCATCTTGATAATGCTTTAAATTATCAGGTCCAATTGTGCCAATGATTAATTCTTCCAAATCTGCTTTTAGTCTCGCAACATAAGGTTTTGGGGTTAAATCTGTTTTTTCAACACTCTTTTCTGGAGTTTCAGTATCTGATTCTGCTCCAACTGGAGTTCTACATGATGAATTTTTATTATAAGTTAAATCAGGTATTGTTTTCTCTCGATGTATTTCAGTTATATCTGAGTAAAATTTTTCAGCCACTTTCGGAATTTCTGCATTTAATGGAATAGTAAAGCTGAATGTCCCATTTCTCTTTGCCCAAAAACTGGGTGAACTGGACCAATCATTATTGGAACCGTTACTGCTTCCATACTTTTAGTTAACTGCTGTACTAATTCTTCTTTCGATCGGAAGTATTCTGAAGTATCTGGTATTTCCTTACTTTTTTCTAATCTTATTACATTTCTAGAAGTTTCATTTCTTAAAACTGGGGTTTCAGAGAAATTTCTATTTTCACCATATACACTAGAATTAGTTCTTGTTTCTACTCTTTCAGGAATTGGCGTATTATTCGGGTAAAATCCGGGTGATTCTTCATTAAGTGGTGGTGCACTTGGAGTGGTTTCTGTAGAAACCATCAGGGTAGACCATGAACAAGCTGGTTTTAAAGGAGTCTGTTTCCTATTTGTAAGACAAATCTCTTCTAAAACTGGATCTTCTAATTCACTTTCTTCAATATTATTTTTCTTTTGAGTATTCTTTTGACCTGGTATTTCAGTAATGATTACTCTTACTGGGTAGAGACCATCACACATATCTGCTTGTCTCCATCGACGCATTCTATCTTCATGAGTTTCTCTATTAATGTTTAACTTTGGGGCTCTTATTATATCACGATTTTCTCGTGCACGTTCAAACATCTCATCTTCCCATTCAACTAAAGCCTCAAATTGAGTAGGTCTAGGTTTTGGCACAAGAGCCATCATTTTTTCTCTTAAATTTTTCAAAACCCTCATATTAAATGATCCGTCTTCCGGCCATGCTAATACACCATCATCTTTGGTATAATCCATCCAATTATCAAACCAAAGGCAAATATGATAACCATATTCACCTTCCATATAGGCTGTAGGTGTTTTGTACTTATGAAGTAATTTTCCACCCCGCGTTTCGATTTTCTTATCAGGTGTAAATATATTTTTTATTTTCTGAAGCCATGTAAGCTTCTTCTCCTCTTTTTGTAATAATAACTCATGTTTTAATCAAATCCGCTTAATTCTAAATGATCGTAAACGTTTCCTGGTTGTTCCACAAAATCAGCCAATCTGTGCGCGAAACTTACCAACAAACCAATCAGGTTAAGCTACGTCACCACCTTAGTCAAACAATAGAATTGCCGATTTCAGGATGAGCCAATCAGCTAATAGCTCGTCAGAATCACGTGAGCCAATCAGCGCGCTAACTGTGACGTATAATAGCCAATCACAGCACGGACCCTGTGACGTACACTGCCACTGAAGCTTCTCGTTTCTCACTCCTAGCGCTCACCCCTCCTTCACAAAATATTTTCACAGCGCCATTTTGAGAAAACTTTTTCAATTTTTTCGATTAATAACAACAAATAAACAAACCATTTGTCTGTTTCGCTAAAGTAAAGTGATAGTTTATACAATCATTCAAGTATTATTTGCGTGGAATAGATGACGCTATTCTCACAGAATATTCATTTGTTGATAAAGTAAGACTACTCTACCCTTCTAACAGGTAAAAACGAACTTGTTTCCCTCTGAATGCACATAAGGTAACAATTCAAAGTTCGACTCGAACGGAATAACAAAATCATTTACGCACATTCAAACAGAAGAAACCCTAACCATGCATACATGAAATCTTGGAAGGACTTTAACCAACCATAAATATCCACATTTGCCAGTAAAATAAACGACGTTACCTTACCCTTCACACAAGCTTAGATAAATTCCAATACTCTTTTTGCAGTGAGTTTTAAAACAGGCTCCAAGTCCCTATACTCAAAAGCTACAATTTCATAGACTATCCTCACTATTCATTTTACCTAGCACACCTAAAATCCCTAAACTTGTGCTGTACGACCACAACACTAGTGATATATGACAATACCACTATTTTGAAACAGAACAAATGCACCGTGCTACTATATTTGTCACAATACTCTTGTACCGGTACAACTAGGAATTTTCACACTGCTCGAAAAAACCTTTTGACTACATGTAACAAGTAAACAAACTCAACATATGTTAAACATTGATCCTATGTAATTACCATGTAGCATGTCAGTTACCATAGTAACCATAACTATGCTACCAGAGAATTGATCCAGCGCCCCTATAGAAATTCTGTCTCAGCAACACTACCCAACACCAGATACTCACCATTAATCATAATTACTCATAAGGCCAATTAACCAACATGACAGAATTTTGGGCAACTGAATCATGTGACCTAATTAATCAGAACTTATTCACAAACTATTTACTCATTTATATACATTGACCATGATTACACGCATAAAACATTTTAATTAAGTCACTAAGGTAAATGGATCAACTAATGGTAACAAGACTTAAATAACAAGGCCAGCTTGTTCTTTTAGAACCTTATTTATTAGCTTTATTCATGTAAGTGCATTTTATGAATCTCTTTATTAACAATTTTATTTGCAGATATTAAGGAATAGCATATTAGACTGTCAATTCAAAGTAAAATCAAATAACATGATTTGAGTAAAATAAACAGTTTCCATCACCTAAGTTCCCTGTCTAAAACTCACTTTACCTAAAGAAATAGTCAATAACCCTATTGATCCTTACGTGCTCCAAAAAGTCCTTCAGCACAGCACGCCACACAGGATTCGGAAAGCGAGACGCGCCCTCCCTCCAAAGGGGTCAGTTTTTATACCTTTTTCCCTAACTAATCTAACTAAAAAGAATACTTTCTCCCTGCCATCCAAAGTCCTGATTGACTGACAGACGTCAGTCCACATAATGTCATCATCTAATTCGAAGCCTAGTTCCGACCTTTCTATGAGTCTATTGTCTCTTATTCACAAGTCACGTAGCTTCCTCAAAAAGAAACATTTTTGTAAATGACAGTCCGTGACTTCCTTAGCTTGGCAATCTCTGCCGGTTTCCGACCTTGGCTTAGCTTTGTCCTTCCATGAGCTTGAATAATACATTCTTCAATTGAGCTTGCAAAATAATGCTAACGTGATAAAACTTTCCACGCAGGCCTCTTGCTCTTTCTGGACAGGACTCGACAGCACCAACTTAACAACGTTAGGCCTCAGACTCTAGGCCTCTCTCTCATGGAAAACTAGTATTCAAAGAAACACAAGAAAGTAATTAAAGAAAGAATTAGAATTCGTTCTGTTACCCACCCACCTTTGCTAAATATTAACCCATTAATAAATGTTACGTAGCCAAAGCATTTTAGTACTTACATCATATAAAGACAAAAAGACATAACATAAGCACACAAAAATTAGCACATGCCATTAATTAAACAGCCGCATTTTAATACTGACAATGACAACAGACAAGGTTAATTCATTATTTTTCTCGTACATGCAGTTGCAACATAGAGCACAAATGTTAAACCCTCATGTCATGTATGCGTTTTAATCTAAGTTGATTAGTAAAATTCACTCCATGCTTATCAGTACAATTATTTAATTATGGAAATTTAACTTAGCGAGTCGAAATAAAATATATTTCTAAACCTCGCTCATCAATACTACCTTGAAACCCCTCTGATCAACCTATATGTGGAGCAAAAAAGGCAAGTGTATAACGACTTTGAGATATATTTAGATCATGGTGGACAAGATATTTTGTCACAAATTTGGCCGTTGTCCCATTCACCATTTTACAAGTCCATTCAAATCAATGGTACTTGTAATACGGTGGACAGAACGTCCACCACAATTGTGCTCAAGTCCTTGTCTGCCAAATTATAACTAAGGCCATTTAATATTTTTTATATACACTATACCTTGCTCCCTATTGGTTAGGGGAATTTTAAGATATAAAAAAAACGATGAATAGCTCAAAGAACACACATATTGAACGGAACTAGAAGGACAGAGGCATCTAATGTGTTATGCCTTTGTTTCTGTAGATAGACTGCATACTGGAATTTGATATTTGACTTTCAGATGTTCTATTTTGTGTCTTGCAAAGTTGAGCACAGTATATTTTCTCTGGCCCCTTCTAAGCTTGAGAGGGCAGAGATGGTCCAAAGCTCATAGGTTTGCTGAGCCCAAGGAAACATTTTTTTCAGTACATGGACCAAAAATGCTGATTTAAAGTCTAAATGAATTGAACAAATTTAGGAATCAAATGTTGCAGCTGCACAGGTAATAGAGATAAAGACACTCCATTGTATGGCACACACCATCACCAACCCGGAATTGCTCACCAGGTGCAAGCAAGGAATCATGGACGCAATCATTATGAGAATAATATAGAGCTGAATAGAACACACCATCAGAAGACAACAAGACTCCATCACAAGAATAGCTCTTCATTGCACCCTAAAGGGCAAACAAAAGAGAGGCAGGGCAAAAAGCACCTGGGCCAATATTACTGATAGGGTGCACTGTCCTTGTTTGCACTATGGCATATCGTTAAACAGATACGCCGGCTGTAGATAAGGACAGTGTGCCCTATCATGATTAATGTGCTGCCCTTAGGGCACCCATGAACTCACGCTGCCCTGGGACTCCTATTAGTTTAATAAGGAGCAGAAGCTTCAAAGTCACTTGGTGTTTCTCTGTGAAGGTGGCAATCCACCCGCACTTTAAAGGGGGCACAGGCATCCCTCTGCTGTCGGGTGCAATGAGTAACTGCACCCGCCAGCAGGGTTGTGTCCTTTACCCCTTCCAGAGAGCTGCCCTCAGGGGGCACACTGACAAGGTGCCGCTTTTGTGTGGGCATTCTCAATTTGCCTTCTATGGACATGTCGCCTCGGCACCCGCATTCATAATACGGAGTGGATACAGAAGATAAGTAAAACCTTCATTTGCATGGGGCCAGACCCCAGGCAAACGAGGGAAAGCCCACTGAAGATAGCTGGTTCTACATGTGCATCTGCTGCCCCTGGAGTGAAACCATAGTGCCCCAGAAGCACAAAAAGCACACAAACATGTCTGTTGCTCCTCCAAGGCACTATCAGTAATGCGACCTCCGGAGGAAAACTGTGGAAACAGAACTGTGGAAAAAGACACTGTAACATAGCTGTAAAATCTGTTTTATATTGATCGGATGTTGCACTGTCCTGCGGGAGAAAACTATGAAGAAATGCATAGAGAGACAGTCGGATTTTACCATTACTTTTATTTGGAGCATAGTCATTTCGTTTGGATCAGATGGTTAACAAATATTCAAACTATTAGATGGGAGTGAAAGACCTTGCATCTGAAACCAGTGTGCTGCTTTTCGCTCCACCCTCATTCCCCCACCCCGAAAGCTGGTCTTCCTCACAATGGTACAGTTATAGATGTATCTGCTAGTTCCGCTAGATTAGAACTACAATGGTCACTGTAAACACGGAAGCATTATTTGCATTTTAATGCATTATGAGCAGAACAAAAGTAGATCCTGCAAATGTCTGTAGACTTCTTGCACCTTTGGGATTCATTTTGCCCATTGTTCCTTCCACCTTCAGTCGCTTTTGGAATCCTCACCCTTTGAGTCGATTTTTTAACCTGTCTCCTAAATGTGATGAAGTTTGATTATTTATGTCAACCCATTGGGAACTGTAGCTGGCCGGATATCACTATTGTGCCATTTTTCTTTGCTTTATAGAGCTTGATATTTCGATCTATCCTCCTTTCTCCAAGGTTCTGCCAATCAGCTCCTGCCAGCCAATTACAAGGTGGAGGCTCAGCATTGAAAGGGCAGTGTGGCCAGTCAGCTTCCATTCCCCCTCTAACACTAAAACCCCCTGCCCGCCCTCTTTCTCCTCGAATGGACGCAGGGAGTCCCCACAGTTCCTCATAGGCCTGATATTTATCTACAACAGGACTTCCCACAAATCAGAGTTGTTTGTTTTTGATGCTATAGATTGCAGAACGAAAATATCGGCGTGCCTGTACTTTGGTAGAAAATTGTGCTATTGCAACAAGAAAAACACAAATAGATTTTAATTAGTATATGTCCATGATTCCACGCTACTAAAAATGTACAGTAATAAAATAGGTTCGAAGGTGCTAATTTCAAACCACAATGCAAAACCGCAAATTATAGTGACATTACTGAACACTTGGCGATTCTTCATTCAACTGATAATCCACGTCTGGGACACCTTACATTTCCAAAATCAATAATATATTTTTACACAAAAGTCCAGTCAAGGGTAACACGTGAAAACAAGCACCAGATACACTGCTTTAAGTTCTTAAAGTTGAGCAACTACGCCACGTTACAGCCCTTCTGCAATAAGTAAATTAGAGACGCGCTTTTATACAAGTATCGCAGGCTTCCATGTCGTATACCCCCAGATTCATCAAAGTCATGTTTTGCAAGTCCATAATAGCGAATTTTAAGGATTCGCTATTAAAGACTCACAAAACGGATGCATGTATGAATCGCAATATTTTTTGCGATTTCTACTGATTCCTTATAGGAAGCAATTTCAAGGGTGCCAGGGTGCCTGTTGCACTCCTGAAATGGTAATGTTCACTAGTGTTGCGCACACACATGTCCCAAGGACATGTGTGTGTGTAACATACAACTTAGAAATATGCACTAAAGTGCATATTTCTAAGTTTTTGCTATTTACCACGTAGTTAGACTTCACGGTAAATAGCGACCCCAGATTGCGAATTCGCAAACTTGGAATGGTTCATGCATTGCATTTAAGGAATCGCAAATTGCGATTCCTTAAATGCAATCGCAATTTGAGAACTCGCAAATATTTGCGAATTCTTAAATTGCGAGTGCATGAACCCTTGATGAGTCTCAAATGCCATTTTTGCGGGCGCAAACGGCAGAATTTTGCGATTCGCACCGTTTGCGCTCGCAAAAATGCTTGATGCATCTACCTGATAGAGAAGCTGGCATTACAACATAGGTTACTGGCCCTGAGCGAATACTGTGACACCACCATTAGTGAAGGCACCTGCTCTAAATGTTAATACACAGAATCCTGGGCAGTGTTTCTTGGAGAGTGCACTGTGGAATCAGGTTTCTGTACATAGAGGAACCAGTGATAGGCTATTAACAGGCCTAGGAGTAGGGTGCTCTATACTACGACTGCTGGCCACATTTATATAGCACACAATGACCGAGGAGACCTGTAGGTGCTGAACAGCCTGTGGACTTTGTAAAAGTTGAAAGAAACGTAACAGAGTCAAATGCTCCAACGCCGAACAATACACGGCGGCAGCAAGTACTTCTTACATTATCGAAGTAACAGGTGATGAAACCCTGAGCATGACCTTAACATCTCCCCTATTATAAGGCCACAATGTGGAACAGAGGCACACTTTGGGAAATAAATAAAGTTGAGTTCTATATATACTATGCTGTATTTGTACCTATGTCATTTTAAAAATCCTGACAATAACGTGCCAGACATTTCAAAAATACAGTATTTGAAAAAGCAAAGAGCTCTTCTCAAATAGTTTTCTTGATTACTGGGAACAGTGAAGGAGTTGAAGGGGGATGTCGTGACCTAGTGTGTGGCATTGTATAATGGACGGGTGATTGCTAATAAGGGAGGGTGAGGGCACTGCGCCTCTGTCGGTGGTTGGCGCCGGACGCGTTCTTGGTCTCGAGCAGGGATGCTAATGAATGCACAGAAGCAGAGGTAACCTTGTCAGAGTAACCTCTCAAGGTAGGATTATGCTATCTTTCTCTCACTGCTCCTCTATCACTCTCATGAATGTTGATGCTCCTTTGATTGATATTTGATATAACGATCTGTCGAGCAGGAAAGGCAACCTTTAAATAAACATGGACAAACAAAGGCGGCATTGTCAAAGGAAGCCGTGCTGCAGAAAGAAGGAAGGCCTCTGGCTTCTTTCAGAGTCAGACGATGGCAGCTGTCCCATAACAGTAACTGCTTCTGAAGAGAAGGCCTGCAGTGTTTTGGACTTCAAGAGAGGCCCTTCCATGGCCTTATTGCGGAAAACGAAAAGATGTCCCATAAACCAGGAGAGAGGAGGGTGGCCTACGAGGAATGGGGATAGCGAGAAAGAGAAACAGAGAGACAGAGAGAAAAGGAGAGAGAGCGAAGATGAGTGAGAGGAAAAGAGACAATAAATAGAGAGAGGGAAAGATTGTCTGAGGGAGAGACTGTGTCATACGATAGGTGCATGAGAGAGGAAAAAGACAGAAAGTGTGTTTGAGAGGGTGGTGTAGCGTCACACTAGCCCCAGCACTCACCAGTAACCAAGCCACTCAAGGAGAGTACTAGTACACATCTATGCGTATTTATTCTGCTGCGTGTAAGTCAGATTTCACTGTTCTTTTTTTTTTAATTCCGTAATTTTTTATTGTAGAAAAAAAATATATATACATGGATCATTACATATACATGGGTGGAAAAGGAAAGAAGAAGAGGAAAGAGAAAGAAAAAGAAAAGAGAAAGCGGGGGGGGAGGGGGCTGATTCAAAGTCCAGCTGTTCAGTCCTATTGTGGTAAGTCCGATTTTCAGTCTTGGCGGTAAGACGGTTAGACCTCCATCCCCATGTAACGTTGGTTGTCCTTCTTGGTCACGTGCCCCGGCCGCCCGCTGAAGAGATAGAGAGAGGAGAGAGGGAAGAGGAGCAATGCGCGTTCCTGGAGTGTGTACTATCCGAGGGTCTACTGCTTGGCTGTTGCTGGTCGGTGACTGACCCTTCTGCCTATGGTGGTTTGTGCGACGCGAGGTAATTGTCCAGGGCCTCCCACATACCTGACTGCCTGTGTATTTTGGGTGCGTATTTGGCTGTGATGGAGTCCGCCCCCCTCAGGAAAGTGACCCAGTTGAGCCATGCCTTAGGCGTGGCTTTCCCTGTGTCCTTCCAGTTGTGCAGGACCGTTTTGATCGCTGCTGTCAGCAGGAGGTCGATGAGGTCCCGAATTTCCTTGGTTGCTACTGTGGGGGATGCGAAACCTAGTGCTAGGCTGTGGAAGTCAAGCTGCAGGTTGGTCCCTGTGATCTCATTTATTAGTGATTCTATTGTGTTCCAGAAAACTCTGACTTTTGAGCATTGGAAGAGTAGGTGTGCAAGGTCTCCCTTTTCTTTGTTGCAATTCCAGCAGGAATCGCTGTCGCGGATACCCATGGATGCCAAGCGGGCAGGGGTCCAGTATGCCTTATGTATGAGCCAGAATTTGGTCTGGTTTAAAGTAGCGGTGACCTTTTTCCTGGATGTTGATCTCCACATCTCTACCCTCTCCTTCTCGCTCAGCGCGCTCCCCCTTAGTGTCTCCCAGTAGCTGTTTACCTTCTCGTTAAGTTTAGTGGACTTAGGGCATAGTGCTTTGTATAGGTGTGCGACCTGGTGCCCCAGTTTGTTGAGGTTGGTTGCGTATTGTATGATCGACGGTGTTATTCCATTCAGGTTTGCCTTCCTTATTGCTACCTTAATCTTTAGGAAGTTGTACAGTTCTACGCTCTCTAGGTCGTGTTCCTCCTTGAGTGTGTCGAAGGTAATGTTTGTGCCCTGTTTCAGTAGGTCTCTGGCTGTTGTGATGCCATGCTTGTACCATGAGTGCATGTTCAGAGTCTTGTCCCTGTATTTTATCGTGGGGTTGTGCCATATTGATTCTAGCTGAGTTCTCTTTATGCTTGTTCCCATTAGTTTGTCAATACTTAGTAGCGCTGTCTTTGGATGGGGTTTTCTTTGATTGCTGTTAGTAGGTGTTCCATCCCTCTCAGCAGGCTTCGCTCCAGTGTTAGCCACGCTGGGGTATATTTTGCATACGGGGTAAGCCAGTGTAGACCCTGTCTTGCTATGCACGCTTTTTGGAAAGTTCTGAAGTTCGTTATATTCAGGCCTCCTAAGTCCTTAGACAGTCTGAGCTTTTTTAGGCTTATTCTGGGCTTCTTCCCCCTCCACAGGAAGGTATTCAGCATTTTGTCTAGCCTCTTGTGGAAGTCTTCTGTGTTTATCAGTGGTAGCATGTTCAGCATGTAGTTCACCATCGGTGTGAGCATCATTTTAATCGTCTCCACCCTACCCCACCACGTGGTGAATTTGGGAGACCAACCCTCCACTCTTTCCTTTATTTTGCTTAGTATGGCTTGTTCATTGTGTTCCAGTGTGGACCTAAGGTCTCTCTCGAAAAGGAGGCCGAGGTATTTCATGGGTTTCTGCTGCCACGTCAGGCCGGACGAGCCTAGGACAGTCTTGGTGGTGTGAACGTTTAGAGGCTTGCACTCGGATTTGTCCCTATTTAGTTTGTACCCCGAGACCTGGGCGTATTGTTCTATCGTTCCCATCAGTGCCTTGATCGATTTTTCTGGGTCTTCAGTGATTATTAGCACATCGTCTGCGTACGCCGCTAGCTTGAAAGTTTCCCCTTCTACCGGTATCCCTGTTATGTCTGTGTTGGCTCTGATCATGTTTAGGAGAGGTTCTATCGCTAGCAGGAACAGGGCTGGTGAGAGTGGGCACCCTTGTCTGGTCCCCCGGCTAAGATGGAGTAGGTGTGACGCCCCGCCGTTAACTACCACTCGTGCTTTGGGGTCATTATAGAAGGCCATCACCATCTTCCTATAGTTGGGTCCAAAGCCAAATTTCAGCATACATTGGTCTAGGAAGGGTCAGGACACTCTGTCGAAGGCTTTCTCAGCGTCTAGGGCTATCATGACCGCTGCGTTACTGCTTTTGGAGGAATTATTTACTATGTGGCATAGTAGTCTTGTGTTGTCATGAGACATTCTGTTCCGCAGGTAGCCTACCTGTGAGCAATGTATGAGCTTCGGGAGGAGGGCATTGAGTCTGGTTGCTAGTATCTTTGCGTAAATTTTGCAGTCTACGTTGATAAGTGAGATTGGTCTGAAATTCTTTGCTTCGTTTGTGTCTTTGCCTTCCTTCGGTATTACTATTATGTTGGCTTCCGCCATGGTGGGTGTCATGGGTCCTTGCTGGACACACTTTGTGAAGACCTCCTTCATTGTGGGTCTGAGGATCTGTAGGTACTGTTTGTAGAAGCCTGCCGTGAATCCGTCTGGTCCTGGTGCTTTGTTTTCTTTAAGACTCGCTGTGGCTTTCCCTATTTCGTCTTCTGTTATGTCTAGGTCAAGGACTTCACGTTCCCTGTCAGATAGCGTTGGTGTGGAGATGCATGCTAGGAGTTCCTTTCCACCATCCTCACGTAGGGTTTCATCCCTTGTGTAGAGCTCCTCATAGAAGTCTCTGAAGACCTCCAGGATCTCCTTATTTGCAGTCTGGGATTTTCCGTTCCTGTCTTTAATGGCCTCTATCGAATGCTGTTTCTGTTTCCCCTTGAGGTAGGATGCTAGATTTTTCCCTGCTTTGTTTGCTGAGCACAGGTTGATAGCTTTGTATTTGTTTATCCAGGTGCCTGCCCTTTCACTCAGGATTTTGTTTAGTTCGTATTTACGTTTAGTTAGGTTTGTGAGGGTATTCCTATCTTCAAGGTTAGCTATGTGTCCGTTCTCTAGGTTTTTGATTTCTTCTTCCAATTCGGCGATTTTTTTGTTCCTTTCTTTGTTAATCCTCCCTTTAATGGCCATGACTGTCCCTCTTATGGTAGCCTTTAAGGCATCCCATAGAAGGTCTCTGTCTATCTCGGGGGTGTCGTTATTCGATAGATACTCTTTAATTGCTGTCTCGATCTCCGCCCTATGTGAGGTGTCTGTAAGCAGGTCGTCATCGAACCGCCATCTGCGAGTTGGTTCCTCATTTTGTTTCCCTGATAGCGTCAGGCTGATGTGTGAATGATCTGAGATGCCCCGAGGTCCTATTTCCGTGTGGTCTGTGAGGTGGGTGTGTGTGTCTGATATGAGGATGTGGTCTATTCTGCTGTAGGAGTTGTGTGGGTTCGAGTAGAAAGTGTACTCTCTGGCATCTGGATTTTGGAGGCGCCATGGGTCCTTAAGGTTAAGTTTGGAGCAGAGGTTTTTCAGGATGCTGCCCTTGTGTGTCGTGTGGCTTTGTCTGTGCGGGTGCTTATCAATGGCTGGGTCTAGGACCTGGTTCATGTCTCCTGCAACCACCAGGAGCTCTCCCAGTGGCAGGGTGTGTAGTTGCGCCTCTACTCTATCCCAAAAGGCCTTGTCATCGCTATTAGGGCCATATACATTGGCCCCGTGTATCATTTCCCCGGCTCTCCTTAGGCTGGTTACCAGTAGCCTGCCCTCTGTGTCTGTCTGCGTGTTCACCAGAGTTAGCTTTGATTTTTTGCTTGTGATAGTCACCACCCCGTTCTTTTTGTTCTGTGCTGCGGACCCCCATACTTCGCCTATCCATCTGGTCTTGAGGCGCGCTATGTCATCTGATTCTAATCTCGTCTCCTGCATTACATAGATGTCGCCCTTCAGTTTCCTCAGGTGCTCTAGTACTTTCCTTCTTTTCACTGGGCTATTGAGACCTTTAACGTTTAGGGACACTATCTTGATGTCAGATGATAGGTCAGTGTTGTTGTTTTGCATCATTTGTGGATTCGTGCATTTGGCGATCTGTGTGGCCTTGCGATCTGTGGGGCCCTGTGATTCCCCCTCCCTAGTCCTTGGCTAGCTAGTGCATTATTGTGCTTATACCTGTGCTTGCTGCTCCTCGTTGAAGGTATGGAAAGTTGAAAGATAGAGTAGTAGAGAAGATAGAGAAGAGTGATCCCATGTGTGTGCTCCCCAACCCCTTCTGCCCTCCCTGAGCCCCCCTCCCTTCCCTCCCCCCACCCCCCCCTTACTTGCTGAGTGGGAGTGCGATGACAAAGTTCCTTTGCTCCGCATCTTCCCTGAGGTAGAGTTTGTGCGTTGTCCGTGGTATAGTTCTGAGGTAGTTTCTTCCGGGCCTGTCCTTCTCCTTGTGGCAAAGAAATAGGCTTAGGACTCTGCTGTGCTGCTTCCATTGTCTGTATGGCTGATTGTCGCTCGTTAGAGTCTGCTCGCCTGAGGTAGCCTTGTTATGCTGTAGTTCCGGGTTGTTTCTCACTCCGATTGTGCGGACACATCTGGCGAGGCGCTTTCCTTGGCTGCGCCTGGGGGTTTTGTGTCCATCTCCTCTGTCGGTGGTTTTTGCATGTATCGTCTCAGGTCTTCAGGGTTCTCGAATGTCATTGTTCTCATCTTGTCTGTGATCCTGAAGCGGGCTGGGCCCGCGAAACTGAAACTGATGCCTCTTTTGCGCAGGGCATCCCTGAGAGCGAGGAAACCCTTCCGGGTCTCGACCGTTGGCTTCGAGTAGTCCTGGGTTAGTACGATCTTGCTGCTCGCCCATGTGAGATTTTGGTTCTTCCTGGCGAATGCGAAGATGGCATCCGTGTGGGTTGTTCGCAGTGGGATACATATTATAGGTCTCGGCCCCATTCCTGTTGTCAGTTTCCCTGCCGGCACTCTATATGCCTTTTGCACTTCGAACCTTCTGTCGAAATTGATGCCTGTGAGCTCGGGGATCATGTCCTCAAGCATTTTTGCGCTTGAGCCCGCTTTGTCTTCTGTTCCTTCCGGCACTCCTAGTATCCTCACGTTACCTCTTCTGGCTCTGTCGTCCTGTTCCGCTAGCTGTTTGTGTATGGCTTTCGTGGCTTTTTGGCACTCTGCTATTATTTTGGAGTTTTCCACAGTTACATCCTCCACGGAGCTTATTCGGCCCTCTGCTGCTTCCATTCTGATATTGGTGCTGTGCAGGTCGGCCCTGATTGCCGCGAGTTCTAGTTGCATGTTGTCTATCTTAAGTTTTGTTTCCTTAGCCACTGCGTTCCCTTCATTGATCTTTCTTAGGATAGTCTCTAGGGTTGCTGTTTCGCTTTTTAGTTTCAGCGGGGAGTCAGGGGTCTCTTTTTTTGCTTTTTTCGGGTCACCTGCTGTTTTGCCATCATTGTTTACCATTGTCCTGATGCCCCTTCTTGATAGGATGCTGCCCAGGCGCCCTTCTTTTTGAGCGGATATTGGGCCACAGGTTGGGTTTGTGGCTTGGGCTGTTGCGTAGGTTCTGTACCTGCTCGGTTCTCTTATGTGCCTTGTTCTGGTCTTAGCTTTTGGTCCTGCCAGCGTGTGCTTTGTCTCGTTCGCAGCCTCAACCGGCTGCTTTTTACTGGGTTGCTGGTGAATTTATTGTCTGTCTAGGAGGCGCCAGTTGAGGCTCTGTTTGGGTCTTGGTTCCCCGGCTCTTGATCAGTTGTTCCGGTGCCGGATGTGGCGGTTCGATGGTACCCCCTGCTTTTGGGCTTTGTATGCGGGTATGCTTAGGGCACAGCTTGCGAATCAGCCTAGTACCCTTGCGCGCGTTTCCTGCTCTGAGCTTGCACAAGTCTTTCCCAGCAGGTGCGCTTCCAGCTCGTGTTTCCAAAAGCGTGTGTGTCTCTCTTTCCCGCTACTTGTTTGTCTCCTCCACGCGGCTGCCTGGGGCTCCTTAGTGGGACCGTGCTGCGGTCTTTCTGCGTTTCCTCACCTTCGCCTTCCCCAGTTTGCGTTGTGTGGGGCTGGGCTGTCGCGGTGGTTGTTCAGAGAGTTCAGCTGCTTGCTGCCCCTCGGGCGTTCTCCACTTCCGGTGTTTCCGCTTGTTGTTTACTGTTCCTCGCTTCCGGTAATGGCGGCGCCTAGGTGTAGAGTTCGCTTTCGATTTCGCCAGCGCCTGTTTCTGAAAGTGCCCTGGGCCGCAAGAGACACCGGGGCTTCGGAGCTTCCCCGCTGCCTAGCGTCTCCCCCTGCGGGCCTCTCGGCAACTCCTTCGCCTCTCCCCCGCCTTGATCACCCTCCTTTCTCCGTGTGCCCCCCTCCTCTTTGCCTCTCTCCTTCCGCTCTGGTTGCCCGGTGCGATTGGGGGGGGGCCGGGGGTAGTGGTTGGTTCTGCTCTAGGGGGTAGTGGGTGGTTCCGCTCTGGTCGACCTTGCGTGGCTGTGCTGTTGAGCGTGGCGGTGGTGCAGAGAGTTC
Source organism: Lissotriton helveticus (assembly GCF_964261635.1). Classification (NCBI taxonomy): domain Eukaryota; kingdom Metazoa; phylum Chordata; class Amphibia; order Caudata; family Salamandridae; genus Lissotriton; species Lissotriton helveticus. Next base: position 51,411,877 of record NC_136062.1, on the reverse strand, counting down.
AGCTGCTCGCTGTCCCTCGGGCGTTCACCACTTCCGGTGTGCCCGGAGCCTGTTGTTTACTGTTCCAGGCTTCCGGTAATGGAGGCGCCCATGTGTAGGGTTCGCTTTCGATTTCGCCAGCGCAAGTTTTCCGAGAATGCCCTGAGCCGCGAGGGACACCGGGACTTCGGGGCTTCCCCGCTGCCTAGCGCCTCTCCCTGCGGGCCTCTCGGCGACTCCTCCGCTTCTCCGCCCGCCTCGATCACCCTCCTTTCTCCGTATGCCCCCCTCCTCCTTGCCTCTCTGCTTCCGCTTTGATTGACCGGTGCGTTTGGGGGGGGGCGGGGGTGGTGGGTGATGGTGCTTGGCTCACCTCCACTTTGTGTCTTTTTGTCTCGCTCGGTGTCTGCGGTGGGCTACCTTCTTTTACTCACTGGGCGCCATTTTGTCTGTCCTCCGTTGTTGGGTCTCAGGGGTTCCGTGGTCCGATATTGCTGATCGCGCTGTTCCTGTCATGCGATCCTTCGTTCCGATTGTAGCCTCTCTCTTCCCATGCTTGAAACTTGCTCTCTTGCTTAGAACAAACTTGTTTGGCGGGTCGTTATGGCCTTAGTTAACCTCAAGGGTGCGGAGCGAGTGGACTCACTGTTCTAAGCCTGTCTTAAACTCATCCCTCCAACGCCTATGTCGCAGGTCTACAGTGTACAGTGGGAACTGAAAGAGTTACAGTGTTTTTTTATTAAAAAGACACTACAGGTGGGTGCATGACAACAAGCAGATAGGTGTTTAAGACAGAGGAAGAGAGACGTGTGTAAGAAGGACAGAGAGAGTTGTATTGGTGTTTGGAAGGAAATATAGAGATGCATGAGAGAGGTAAAAGAACCAACACTGACAAAGTATACAGGTTATAAAAGTAAAACCTAGTGGCTTTGACAATACTTTTTTGTTGCAATGACCATTTTTAAATGAGAAATCTGAAAAGGCTTCCTGTTCCACTTAAACCTGATGGGACCAATCTATTTATGATTCCTGCTCCACTAAAGGTACAGAGATATCTGCTTGTGTGTTGAGATCTGTACATGTTGAGGACAGTATTCTACCACGGGATCAGAAGGCATAGCCTCCGCTGATCTTTTGGGCCACCTGTACTAGTCTGGTGGATCCCTGTAGTCTCAAATACACCTCCTTCTGAGTTACATTACTAAATCAAACCTACAGATATACTTCATGGTTCAATTGGTCTATAAACATGGGTGACCTTTTCCCAAAATTAGATCAATTTCACCTTGAGATACTTTCTGCTCCTTCTAAATTTGCACTAGTTTGTAGTGGCACAATCAAGCTTAATCCGCCTATGACCAGATGGAGAGAGGCTGAGAGGGATTGGCAGTGTAACTATAGACAGAGAACCAATCAGAAATCCTCTCTTTGTAACTACGATAGGATGGGTGCTATTGTGGAACTTTAAGTAGCGGAAGCCGGCAACCTTCGGCGCCTCCCAACATTCTGTGTTGTAAGGTTCTTATAATCACTTACCTCACCCAACATTAGCATTTCTCACAACTTTGTTGTGATTTTCCTTCCCTTCTCATATTTTCCTCTCTTTAGAATGTTCAATATAGTTAATTTCTAACACATTCCTAATGTTTACTTCTTTACCGGACACACTGCTCTTTCCATGTACTCCTGAACCAGGAGAGGGTCTGTAAGACATGAATAATATCAGAAAGTAATAATTGCATTATTGATCATTATACATGGTTTCCTTTTAAGCTATCACATGTCTACCGTAAGCCATTTCTTCAACTATCCTCTCATAGGTGAACGCCATCCAGAATCCATTAGACAAGGTGTCTCATCATTTATTGTCTTCTCTCTCTCACTATAGGCCTTACTTCTTCCTAGAAGGTCAAGAAAATAAACTATTTCTAAATGTTCACTTCTTTGTCCTCACAGAGAATACATTAGTGAATGAATGTAAACCTATCTGGAATGTACCAATTTGTCCTTACATTTCAACTATACACAGCTAGCAGAGTTTCTTGTCAAACAGGAATATCAGATGCAAATAAGTTGAAATTATGTTGAGCGTTTCAGAATTATTTTTGGCAACTGACCCCATTGGTGCAATGGACAAGCATCAGAACATCTGTATTCTCCAGTTTATCTTGAAGGAGCCGACATGGAACTTTTTCTCAGCATAAAAGTATGGGGGGAGAAATAGTTAGCAGATCAATCATTTCACTTCCAATATACTATGACTCGTAAGAATCAAAGACTAACAATTACATTTAGTTGATTTATTACAAAGCCCAATATAACTGGGTGAGGGTGTAGAAATACATTGGAACTAACACAAAGCCACATCTATGGAAGTTAAGGCAGTGCAACATGCACAAAATGATTAGTTAGAGAATCAGGATACAAAAGATTATGGAGCAGACATCAAGAGTCCCCTTCATTTTAAATTTGTGGGTATAAGGCTTTATTCTGTCTCTACTCTAGCGCTAACGGGACATCCCTAAATAACATTTCCCAAGGCAAGATAAGTTAAGGTGTCAGCATGTGAAGCCTTCCTAAGAAGTCTCAAGGCAGAAGTCCCCGGACACTTTCCCTAGTCAGGATACATCAATAACACAAGTAGTATCCCAGGGTTTTTGTGAATCACGCCATCCAGTTGGGCTACCTCCTCATAGGTAACTTCCCAGTGGGCAGAGATTCTCCAAAGCTTAGGGAGATTATCTTGATTTCGAGGCTCACTCCGGTGAGAAAATACAACAGTTCTACACTATCAATTTCAATGCTCAATGTATCCTCTTCTACCTAAGCTTAACTCCTAAAACAAAGACATTATTCTAACTAACAAGGATCATTTTTCCACCTCCAACAGAAACGTGAGAAAGAACAAGTTCACCGTGCACATGAAATTCAACTATTTACTCTAATGCGAGAGCTTCCAGGTAAAATGCATTTCAGGCCTAGAGAATTGGGCTAACATCAGAAAACGGCACACTGACGTTAGGAAATTATATGTAAGATGAACATCCTTTACTGAGCACTTCTAAATTAACACGTTACATAAGCACATCAAATATGTGAATATTTATCAGCAGCATACACAAATTCTCCACGTTAACGTTTCAGCAAATGACAATTAGTTGAAATGTCCCTAATACACCACAATTCACGTTATTACAGTTCAGACCTTCAGTCTCAGGTTAATACAACAAAAGAATATATGCGAGTGGGGATCATTCATGATTATGAAGCACCTCTACAAAAGAAAAACTAAATTTTGCGCTACATCAGTCCCCTCTCTGATGACAAGTGTCATCACACCGTCATCACACCAATCACAACTCCCTGTAGAGAGGACTGACCTAAACAGATGTCATAGAAAGTCTCCCCTGACAAAACTTCTCTAAGGGCTTAAGATTCTCATAGTGACTGTCCTGCAATATTTTCATCTATCTATCCCTTTCTCTGATGGAATTATCTGCTTGCCTAGACTGATGCCACTTGTAGGCCCTCACTATACCCAACAACAAAAGGACACAATCTACAGCTATCACTATTGGTTTAAAGATATACCCAATGATTCATTTCCTAAGACTCCCAAAATAACTTCCAACCTTTCTAAAACCTTTCCCAACATTATCCCAGATTCCCTGAGTAGCCAAGTCATGTATCTCATAATGTATCTCAGTAATGTTACTTATATACTTCCTCAGATCCTTACTACGATCTGGGATAAACGTACAGCACTGTTGGACCTCCAACATTTTACAGACTTTTGCTAATAACATGTCTAAAGCAAGATGGTTTTGCATGCCCATAGCTCTTATCGAACCCATATCCCCATCTACGAGCAACAGCAACTGAGCTGTATTGACCGACAACTTATCTACTCTAGTTGACAGCCTTCTACTCTTGACATCATTTAAGACCCCTCCCAAACTAGGTATCATTGCTCCAAACACATCTCTCACAATCTTCCCTCCAATCGTTTCATGTTTCTCTCTATGTGCTGGCTTCCCTTCCAATCTCTTCAAATCTTCAACGTGGTACATCTTAGGAAAAATAACAGCCACAAAACAAGTACCATACCATTTGTCCGGCAGTCAGACATATGCATTTCTCCCACATACAAAGTATACATTTGGCACCACTTGTACTGCTTCTTGCAAGAACTTCTTCGAAGAAGCATCAATCAGAAATGCGTGTTCACAGGCACTCTGTCCTACGAAGATGGTGTCATAACGAGTCTGTACTTGTCGAATGCAAAGCTTACCTCGTTCTTCCCAATCTAGAGCTATTGGACCATAACTTCCCTTAGCCTTGTGAGCTAACTCTTTCTTGGCCCATTTGAAAACTTCGCCCCTACTATCAAGTTTAACTGTTTATCCCCTATGTCTCTCTAGGGAATAAACAGTTACAGACTTTTTCTCTTTCTCAGTTAATGTGCAAGTTAAATTGGGTCTATGTGCATAAGTCTTGTCTAATGTAATTGTGGGTACAAAATACTTTCCCATTCTCTCTTCCTGCTTTTATTAATCGTATTTGTTCTTCTGTTTGTAAACTGGAACTTCTGAAATACCAAATCATAGTTCAAGAAATAGTACTTATAATGACCCTTTTCATAAAACATACTAAGAAGAAAACTGCAACTAATGCCATAAGTCAAAGGCAGGTGATGGTACATATTACCCTCCTCAACCGAGGCAGGCAATTGCATGCACACATAACAATCCCTCACATCCATGGTATCCATATACTCATACAGTAATTTCTCATAAGCATTCAATGTATAATCATATATAGACAAATCTATATTTAGCGAGTAATTAGTTTGCTCTATTAAAGCACTATGAGATCCTAGTGTAGGTGTGGATGTCCCACCCTTTAACCTCTGATTCGTGTGAACTTATAGTGTATATAATGATGACTACCCCTATTACTATAATTACTCCTACAATAAGTGTACCTATTATAAATTTGTGCCTACGGTTCGGATTTCCAGACTCCATTTTCAAATGAGTTCAGATTTTAGCTGTTAGAGTATTAATGCAGTGTCTCTTTATCCCCCTCTTACAATTGCACAATAAAGTATGTGTACAGTTATTTGAAAGTATGGAAACAGTTGTAAGTCTTTGGCATAATATTTACTCAGCTTGAAAGACTTCCCTAACCCTCTTTTTTCTTCCACGGAAAAGTCCTTACTTTTATTCTTCTTCCACTCGGGCCTAAGTTATCCCTGTAAAAGTTCAATTCGAAATGCTGCAATCTCCTGAGGTGATGGCTAATTTCCAAAGGTTGGAAATGTGAGATCTACCACAATCAAACTCTGTAAACCACTCAATCTTTGTGGATATGGCAAGTCAATGTAAGAACCCCATTTGCCTCTACTCTAGGAACTCTGAACTCGCTCTTAATTATCAGTATTGATGTCCCCGACCTCACTCTCCCCGGCATTTGTAGCTACATAGGTCCACTCTGTAGAGGCGTATCTCTGGCAAACCACTCTTGCCCTCCTTGATCTCCTCATGGTCCCCTGTGCTTGTTCTGACTCACTTTGATCAGATTCAGATAATTCAGTTATGGGAGCAAGATCTCTCACGGATGCAAGTCTCATTTTTTGTCTTCTCTGTCTCACCGGCCACGATTCTCTTGCAACCCCTGTCTTCTTTTGCATCACGTGACCACTTTCCACACCAGTCAACAACGTTACGGTCTCGCTCAGAGTCTATACCTAGGCCTTGTGTAGCTTGGCTCCCCTCAGCTCGACTTGGTGGGTGTCCAGCCTCTTCAAGAATCCCCACATCTTGGCTTGTCCTCTCCAGTGGTCTTGTAATCATGGCTGGAGTCTCTTCTGGGAGAGGAAATGTTTCTTCTGAGTGCCCTGAGACCCTGCAGGTGTGAGACATGTATCCAGTTCGGCAACCCTCTACACTTCACAGCAGTGTTTATGGACCATGCTATCATGAATCAAGATGGTTCTTCCATATATGCTTATGGACAAGGACCCAATCTCCTGGGCCCAGGTCATGGCAGAGGTCCTTCGAGGTTGGTGATGTTGCAGCTTAAACCTGGTGAGACACAAAATGAAACATATCAGCCAATCCTTTGCAGTATCAAGAACCAAATCATCGGTGATGTTAGTGAACGCTGTGGATGGCACTGCAGGTAAGCCCATCGCTTTCCCCATGAGGATTTCATGAAGGGATAGCCTAGACCTCCGGTCTGGAATGCTGCGCAAACTCACTAAAACCAAAGGCTACTTATCAGGCCAGTTCAGAGATGTTTAGGCACACACCTTTGCTATTCTCATCTTTAAAGTCACATTAATTTGTTTCACCATTCCTGATGCCTCTGGCCTGTAGCTACAGTGTAGTCTCTGATCAATGTTTAAGGCAGTGCACAACAGTTACATGATCTCATTATGAAATAGAGTGCCCCTCTGACTCTAATGTAGTTGTAAACCCAAAGCATGAGATAAGCTCCCTCAACAATAACTTTGCTACTGTGAGGCTATCACACCATCTAGTTGAATAAGCTTCCATCCAGCGTGAAAAAATGCACTCAACAACCAGAATGGATCTCAACCGATTACACACAGGCATCTCGACAAAGTCAAACTGTATTCGTTGAAAAGACCTCTCCACCTTCCAATGTGACTCAAAGCAACTACAGTTTTCTTTCCAGCATTAATTTAACACGTCACACATCAATGGCACATGGCATCAACAATCACACAGAATCTCGGGTTGAACCACATTTGCCTGAACAATCTCACCGTTGCATCTTTCCCTATATGAAAAGCTGCATGAATCTGCCTCCCTATAGGACTCAGCTAGCAATCTGGCAACACTGCTATGCCATCATTGAAACCCTAATGTCATCTTCCCTCTTTTCACATCCTGCTGTGATCCGTCCAGCCTGTTCCGAGTCTGACGCCTCTCCCTGCAGACACCTGACCTCATCCCAGGTATCTGCAATGGCTAGCATCATGCTGAGCTTGTTTCTCTCTGTGCTCTCGTCAGAATATTCCCTATTAAAAATACATGCATAGGTTGCACAAAAGCACACTTCTTCGTCCACGTATCGGTTACCCACAGTCACAAATTCTTCCCCTTTTCCGTGTGCAGCATACTTTACGATAGCCACTTATTTTGGTTGCTGTAAGGCTTCCAACAGTTGTCTCACATACTCCCAGTTTCTTATGGGAGATCCTTATGACATTAAGAACCCCCTCTGTGACCATAGCTGTCCAAAGTCATGAACTACCCCGAAACCGTACTGGCTATCGGTATAGATGGTGACTCGAATTTGCTCAGAAACAAGGCATGCACGGATCAAGGCGATGATTTCAGCCACTTGTACGGAGTATACTCCCTGTAAACAAGCAGTTTCCACAACTCCAGAAATAGTACAGACAGCAAAAGTTGCTCTTAGACCAGCATTGTCTCTTAAACATGAACCATCAACAAAAAGGATTTGATCAGTGTCAGGCAGTGGTTCATCGACAATGTCGGGTCTGGGTTTGGTGCAAAGTTCAATCACACCCAGACAGTCATGGTCCTCATAATCTTCCACATCAGTATTTGGAATAGTCAAAAAGGTAGAAAGATTTAACACAGAACACTGCTACAGGGTAATGTTTTAAGCTGCCAGCAGAGTCTGCTCATTCTTCATTAGCCTATTATTCGTCAAATGCTATGTTTTGGTTCTCTTCACCAGAAGCTCAACTGAGTGTGAAACATATACAGTAAGTAGATGACCCATCACAATACTTTCACATCTTTCAATGCTGACACCTGTTGCAGCAATGTATCTGAGACATCTGGGCAACGCTGAAGCTACAGAATCTAATGAAGATGAGAAGTAGGCCACTGGTCTATGGACACCCCCATGTGTCTGGGTGAGTACGGATATAGCACAACCCTCCCTCTCGCAGCAAAATAGAGAAAACACTTTGTTATAATCAGTCATTACCAAAGCTTGAGCATGACAAAGGCACTCTCACAGCTCTAAAAAGGTAACCAACCAAGCAATGATATTCTGAAGGTACTGGATTGCTCACATCCTTGTGTGTCAGCCTCTGTAAGGCTTTGCCTTCTAGGAGACATTTGGGATCGATTGTCAGCAGTAGCTAAGCATTCCCAAATACATCCTGACTTCCTTCTGAGTGGTAGGTGCATTCATTTTAATGAGTGCCTCACTACGGTCTGGTGACGCCGTTCTCTTGCCATTCTCAATGAGATGATCCAGGTACTGAATTTCTGTTAAGCTGTTCTGAAGCTTGTTCAGTGACACCTTGTGGTGATTCTCAGCCAAATGATTCAGTAAAGCACTGGTATCATCCCTGCAAGCCTCTTCTGTCTCTGATGCAATTATGAGATCACCTATGTATTGCATGAGCACTGAATTCTGGGGTAGTACCCAGCTATCAAGGTTCTTTTTCAGGATGTGGTTAAAAATAGATGGCCTTTCAGTATGTCACTATATCCTTGTGGGATACAACAGCATGTTAAAACACAATTCTCCAGCTCGAAAGCTAATACAAATTGGCTTTTCTAATGCAATTTGGGACAGATCAACCACAGTAAACCAAACGGCTTCACTAGGTATCTGAAACAGGTTCATAGATGGATTCAGTACCATGGGACAACATGGAATCACAATTGCATTGATCTTCCTAATGTCCCGAACTATGCGATATTTCCTGCTCAGTTTCTGCAACCCCATGAACCCCATGATAGTTGAAGTGCATGGACTACCTATTATCTCCTTCAATATCCCTTGCAAAACATGGAATCAATCACTGGTGTAATCCCTGCCACTGTTTCCAGGGTCAGGTTGTATTGTGGCATTCTTGAAAATTCAGCATTTGGCTTGATTTGTATATGGACTGGCTCAACTCCCTGAGCCAGCCCTATCTCTTCTCCATGAAGTCCCACACCACTGGAGAGAGACTGTGTTTCTTAGATCCAGCGGCATGTCTTCTACTGTCAGTATGGGAAACATGTCTACGCAGTGATTACGATTTGCCAATTTGAATGCAATGTCATCATCATTAGTCTGTAGTTCAATTCCTTTTGGTGTGCAGTAAATGGTGCAGTTTAGGTTACATAGGAGATCACTCCCTAACAAACAGACTGGACTTGAATCGCACCCCACAAATTGGTGTTGATCCTCCGCAGTTTCTATTTTCACTGGTGCCTCTTCTGTCAAAGAGTTTGTCATTCTCTTATTGGCAACTCCTACAACTTGGATCGAATTTCCTGAGCGGGGTAGGTTTGGGACTACTGCAGATCTCACAGCAGAACAGGTAGCATCAGTATCAATCAAGAATGTAATGGGATGACCGACTACATCTGTCTCCACATACGGTCCACTCTGGTCTACCTCTACATTACATCTAGTTGCAACGTTTATTTCTTCATGTTTACATTGAAATCTCCCTCATACACTACAATTCACGTTATTACAGATCACGTCCAACAGTTTCAGGTAAATACAACAAAACTATGCGGATTATTCATAAATATGAAGTACCTCTCCAAATGAAAAAGTGAATTTTGCGTTACATCAATCTCTAGGCAATTATCAAGTGTACAGGTCTATAGGAGGTAATATCCAAGAGGGTCAATTGTAGGTAAATAACATATTGAAGATGCTCTCACTTCCAAGGTTAGAAGAGAAAGTTTGGGCTCTTGCTAACTTTGGTCTCAGATCAAAAATATTGATATTAAATTAAAGGAGAAAACATATTAATCACTGCTGAAAATAACACATATTGAATGTTGGTTCAGTTTGCAAAATATTAGAAGAATCTAGAATTTTGTCCTGCTATCTGATTGCTCTTTCTAAATTAAATTTTACTTTCACAATGCAATTGGAAAATACCTATGGTTTAAGTCTGACCCACAGTTGTTTGAGATGTGAAATTATATTGAGCTCTGATACTCACTAAAAACATACAACCGCTCTCAATCTCAGTCAATTTCACACACTGACACAGAATAGACAAATTCTTTTACTTGCTGGAGTCTTCTCTGTTTCCATTTTTGTTCACGGGTACTAAAATATAAGCAGCACACAGAAAGAACAGGTGAAAAATGGCGAGCAGCAAAGATGTTCACTGTCTTGCACAGCATTTCTTTAAATGCGTGAACAGGCGCATAACTTCCTAGTTCACTTCCTGGTTCATTGCTAACTTCATAAGACTTTAGTGCCTCAACAGAAATTGGAATGAAAATGGAATTTTCACTCTAGTCACACAGGGTCCAATCCTGGCCTTAGCTGGTGATTGTTTTGTGTGAAAGGAGCTTGATCGGGTCAGCCGGTTACCAGTAGGTAAACTATTTCAGCTGTTTGAAAGGTTACCCATAACTCAAAGATCATAGAAGGTGAGGTCTCGTGGAACTAGTAAGTAGCCCAATTTGCCCCTCAAGAGTATCTTTCCATCCCAGGAAAGGGAAAGCAAAGGAGGCAACTTTAAGTATAAATGTACTTGTCATTGACGTTTTTGAAAAGGAGCATCGTGCCAGTACAAGGGGCAATGTTTTCACTACACACTTTCAGTCTCCTTTCCAGGGCACACAGAAATATCCCATACAAAGCTGCTCAAATGTATCACTCCTCTCACAATGCTCTTAGTTGAAACGACTCGAATAAATCTTTTTTAGCGGCCTTTCATATAAAAAGATAATGCCCTCACAAAGGGTCGATATGGTCAGCAGGTAAACAATAATATGCTTATCAACAGCATTTAAGGTCCAAGCGCAACCTCGCCTGAACTTCCAACATTTTATGTAGGCGCAGAGGACAGGGCGGGTCACTGCCAAGAAAAAGGCCCCCTGCTTGTGAATAAAGTAATTTAATAATTACTGTTTAAGGCAGAAATACCACAGAAAAGCTGATATCTACTAAAGTTTGGTCAAAACGACAAAGCGTTCATAGTACAATGGCTTACGGTCAACGTGAAACTAACTGTAAATTGAAAAAAAAAGATTGTGATATGTTAATATGTTATATAACAAGTTAATCAGAGGGGAGGAGAAAGAGGTACCTAGTGGACTCAGCCTCCTGTATCACATAGAGAACAAAAGAAAGTCCACTCGAAATACAACAAACTATCCTTCCAATAATATAGGTAATACTTAAGGGAAACAATAACTTTTCCTAACACAATCCTCACTCACCAACAGGTCCATTGGTGGCATGCTTCATCATCGGGTTCTTCCCACCTCACAGCGGGACAGGCGTGCTGCGACCGATGGAGGCGTGGGAGCACTTTGAAAGGTGTAAGCTATACAAATAATGTGGGAGGGGAAGGATCAGAGGTAATTGTGAGGTTAAAAAATACCTGCCCGCTTGGAAGCTAAACTTTATTGAATCCTGTGGCTGGTATTGTTAAAAAGGGAGGGTCAGGGAGATGCACAGAGTAATGAGTGTGTAACTCTCAGTCAACATGTTTCAGGCCTTACCACTATGGCTTTTCATCCAGGCCAGATTAATTGATCCCTAGTACCACTCCTAATTGAAACCGGATGGTCTTCTCAATTAATATTAAGGTGACAAATATTGTTAAAAATACAGTACCATTTTGGTATGATTATTCAATATGAGCTGGAAAGATAACTTGATAATGAAGTTATCTAGTGTAAAACACATCACCAATCTGTGGAATCAACGTGATACATTTTTCTTGGGCATCACTAGTCTATAATTTAACATTGTTGCGGTGCCCTTCTGGAAATAAAAACAAGGCAATACTAAACATGAAAAATGATTCACACACTCTATGGAGTAATTGTTTATATTTTTGTAGAGTTGACCTTATATATATCCATCGGTATACCTAGTTTGTAGACGTTCGATTATCTTTACAGTGCATATAACATCATAGTAGTGGGAAAAAAGATTTTGTCAAGTTTACCCAGATAATGAGATCGTAAAAATACTTTACGTGTCTGTTGAAACATACTTAATTACTGCCTAAATTTGGCCCTATGAGCTCTGCATGGGAGGGGAGGGTCGCTTGTAGTCAAACACTGAAAGTAAGCAGAATTATGTCAGGATATTGGTTATCTGTTGAGGAGAAATGCTCGTTGTCAAGGGGATAAGCTATGCCATACTCACTTCATCAAAGCTGCACACTCACCCAGCGCATTATGCCTGCCCGTGGCTCCAAAGATGAATGCGAGAGCCTAGACTGCCCTGTTAAATGTCAGGTTGGCTCGCGCTCGTGTCCTCATGGCAGCGGGGACTAGACCACTAATACACAAAATGGCTGTCGGATTGTGGCCACATTTGCGGTGTGCTGGGAAAATTGCACAGTATTCCTGCTCTGACCTGGTTGATGGCATGGAAACTGGAATTGATAATCTTAGTATTACAACAGCAGGAGTACGACTTCATTTTATAAAGAGGAGTACGACTATTTTCATAAAAATAAAACTGCTCCCATTCTCAAAAGACCACCAACCCAGTAGCTTCGAATGAAGTAATTATATTAAATAGAAAGCAGTTTGGGAAAAGACATGGCTGATATGGTGTCCCTTATTCGTGTTCAAAGAAGGAGAGAGGGAGTCTTATTTATATATACATATAGTTGTACAGGGTGGACTTGATCAACCACTACTATTACTTCAAAGTTCAAGATAAGGAATATTAATACCAGAACTGAGATACTGAATCTACAGGCAGATATTTAGCGTTTCATATTAGTATTTTTGTGCCCTATGTGTGCCAGAGATGTTTATTCTGAAATCAGGTGATCAAGTCCCTGAGGGACATACGTGGTCATTTGAAGATGTGTTGTAGATAGCACCAGAAAACTGCTGGTTCAGGCAAAATGGCTCCATGGTATGCCGTTGTTTAAACCCATTCTCATGTGTTCCCAAACGGAAGGCCAAGCGTTGTTCAGTCTCAAACAATTGGGCTTCATTGGGGATTTGTTCAATGATGGTCCACTGTAGGTCCTACACTGTGTGTCTTTTGTCAATATAGTGTGCGGACATTTTAGTGGTAGCCTTTTCACAACGCAAATCACTACGATGTTCACTGATGTGTGTTCTCACCATATATTTTGTCATACCAATATAGTGAAGTTGGCACGGGCAGGTGATCATGTAGATTACATAGCTGGCATACAAAGTGCACTTCACATTTCCTTTCCCATTTTCCTTCGCATAGAAACACCTGAGTCAGTATTTGGTCTTCACGGTGTAAAATGTATTAACTTACAGATACGGCCAATTACTCCATTGGCCTCACTTCTATTAATTTCGTGACCATCCTTTATTCTTGCTTTATTTAAAACACCACAGCACGCAAATAAGATAGCCAGGTAATACATTTCCATTGTATTTACAATTGTCTCGCAACAGGTCCTCTTGCTTTACCTTCGGGCTGTGCCAGCAGGCCACAACCAATATACCATGCTCTCCTTATGCTGACCGCCCCCCGGCCAACAGAGCAGCAGATAGATAATTTGCTACTGCTTGTGACAAATGCCGGCTTCCTGGGTAGTGCCAGAGAGTCCAGAGCCACCAGCTGGTCAGCCCCCTCTCCCGCCAGCCCTTAGCCCCCAATAGACTGAAAGCCCTGTCCTGGGGCAAAGCAGCCACCGACAAACTGAGTCCCTGTCATTTCTCTTGCCCAGGACCCCACCTAACCAAGCTCTGCCTTTAGGGATGGGTGGGTGGGTAACTCTTCATGCGACTTCCGACCTTCACGCAGGCGAGTGAACAAAGAGGGCGGCGTTATTGCCCCTCTGGCTTTTAAACCCCCTGCCAGTTTCTGTTTCCGGGGTGCCCCGCGTGACGCATATCCGGTTGCGGCGTTTCCGGAATTCTCTGTTTGTAAGCCTTCACCTTCCTCTTCCGGGTCTCCTGACCCGGAAGGGATTCCTACCCTGTTCCGCCCTTTGCTGCCACTAAAGGTGCCACGCCCCCTACGTGGGATGGCACCAGTCATAGCTGGCATACAAAGTGCACTTCACATTATCTTTCCCATTTCCCTTCACATAGAAAGACCTGAGTCAGTATTTGGTCTTCACAGTGTAAACTTTATTAACTTACAAATACGGCCAATTACTCCATTGGCCTCCCTTCTATTAATTTTGTGACCATCCTTTATTCTTGCTTTATTTAAAACACCACAGCACGCAAATAAGATATCCAGGATATACATTTCCATTGCATTTACAATTGTCTCTCCACAGTCCTCTTGCTTTACTTTCGGGCTGTGCCAGCAGGCCACAACCAATATACCCTGCTCTCCTTATGCTGACCGCCCCCCAGCCAACAGAGCAGCAGACAGATATTTTGCTACTGCTTGTGACAAACGCCGGCTTCCTGGGTAGAGCCAGAGAGTCCAGAGCCACCAGCAGGTCTGCCCCCTCTCTCGCCAGCCTGGACCCCCCGATAGACTGAAAGCCCTGTTCTGGGGCCAAGCAGCCACCGACAAATGGAGTCTGTGTCATTTCTCTTGCACAGGACCCCGCCACAGGGCGAGGTTCTCACTGGCAGACTCGACCTCCCCCCCTGCGCATTCTGTCTCCTCAGCACGGGCTCCCAAAACAGTCTGTATTAACAACTCCAAACCTGCATTGGACAAGTGTACCCCATCCGAAGCATACAGCTCTGCCCTTGACGCTTGTATTAACTTGTGCCTGATGGTACGAATGCTGGATTTCTTTCAAATTTCGGCCACTGACTGATTCAGTCTCCTTACTGATTTATTAACTGCCTTCGGCGGCGCTACCTTCACCCATACTTGATGCGGTATCACCTCAGACCGTAGTATTTTAGTGTTGGGCAACATGTTCTTCACCACGGACAGAGCGGAAAAAAGGGCCTCCTTTACAACCCTCATTCCCACTGGGATCATATCATTACCACCCGAATGAATCACTAGTATATCGGGAACAGGCATGCCCTTGGCCATGGCGCACCGCAGATCGGTAGGCACCTCCGCTAATTGCTGTCCGCCTACCCCCACCCAATGGTGGTCGATTCCCTTCGCAATCTGTACTCTTTCCTCACTTGAATTCTTGAAGAAGTGCCCTGATCTGCAAATAAAAGAATTGCCACACATCAGCATATCTGGGCCCTCTTGCACGGTACACCTAGATCAAATTTGAAAATGGAAACAGTCAGTGAGAGACCGGACAAGCTAACTGGGGGCGTACATAATGCTCAAAACATGTTGACTTCCAATGACCCACCCTCTTAATGGTTTCCTCAGGGAGGCCTAGGGCAGCCCTCGTTGAGGCTGCGCCGATGCAGAATGAATAAGATGTGAAATGTTTCACCCCTAGACTTTCCAGAGCACGCTTACTTATCCTAGTGAACTGAAATCTGGTGAGAGGGATGCCGTCAGCATGCAGTAATTCCCTGCTGTCACCCCCTCCCTGGTCTAATCTGGAAAAAATAAATGCCCAAGCTTACCGGACAACAGGTGGCCCCCACAATTGAACCTAGCTGGACCCAGGTTCCCTCACCCAACGGGTCTGTTTTAGATCTCCGCACCCTGACCTTAAGAGACTCCCTGGTCAGGATTACGCCTTCACAGCGTATGCCCCCTTCCTTGTCTGACTATGACGCTGGTAACAATTCCGAAATCCTAAATGCCCCAAATAACGCTAATGAGTATGCCAATCTGAGTAACTGCGTCTCGTAAGGTGTGAAGCAGATTCTGGGCAGTATTTCTAAGATACTTGTTAGCCTGCAAGCATCTATGGGTCTCCTACTGTCTTTCACTCCTGGTGCCAAGCGCTCCCAACCCCTCATAGCTCTTTTCACCCTTGGGTCTTTTGTGGGAACTGCCACTCCCCCGAAAACAGCATAAAGTGCTATTGCCGAAAGTTGTCTCCTCACCATAGCTGGTGATCTTCCGCTCCCTTTCTGGTGAAGTATGAACTCCAGAACACTTTGTTACTGACCCTGACCCCCTTAAGCTAGTCAGGTATGATTGCGATGATCTCTCATACATACTCTTGGTATTGGGGGCCAACGACGCTGTTATCAACTCAGGGGCTGTGGGGCACCAAGCTTTAATAATCCCTCCAGGAAGTCCGTCACCTGTTTGACTACTTGCGGCCATCGAGTGTGAAACTCTGCCAACTTAAAACGGGACAAGGCATCAGCGACTGTGTTGTCCACCCCTGGCACATGTCTGGCAGTAAAGTGTACACTGCGCTGCAAGCATCGCAAGACTAATACCTTCAATAAGCGCAGGACCCGGGTACATTTCGCCCACTGGTTGTTAATCGCCATCACTACTGACATGCTATCTGACCAAAATACAATATGCCTGTTTGCCAGAATGTCACCCCACAGATGCAACGCCACAATAATTGGGAACAGCTCTAAGAAGATAATATTGCGGGTGAGGCCTGACAACGCCCACTCCTCCGGCCAGTGCTGCATACATCACCTGGGACCCAAGACCGCCCCAAAGCCCACACTGCCCGCTGCATCTGCGTACAAATTCAACTCAGCATTGGGGAGACTCGGCTGTTGCCAGACCACCGTCCCATTGAATCCTTCTAGAAATCTTTTCCAAATGGCTAAGTCGTTCCTTACTTCCGCCGAGAGCCTGGTGTGATGATGCTTGGCATGCAAGTCAGACATAGCCCTCGCTATACTCCTTGAAAAAGCCCTGCCCATAATTATCTCTTGTGGCGCAACATTCAGCTTCCCCACCAGGACCTGTAATTGGTGAAGCGTCACCTTCTGTGCTAACAAGCAAGACTCAATGGCCGACCTGAATGCTGCTACCTTCTCCTAGGGAAGTCTGCATACCCTCTCCCTGGTGTCTATTTCAATGTCTAGGAAAGTTAACCGAGTAGTTGGCCCTTCTGTTTTCTCCGCGGCCAAAGGCACGCCCAGTGCTTTTGCCAGATGCTGGAAGCCCAGCAGAGCCTTCCTGCATGCAAGGGAGCCCTGAGGCCCACTCTAGAAACCTGCTGAATGTTTAAAACACTGCACATGCGATGGAACACCCCATTGGCATACAGAGGTCAATGAAATACTCCCCTTCAAAGGTGAACCCCCGGAACTTGGTGTCGTCAGGGTGTGCTGGCAGGAGGCGGAAGGCTGCCTCGATGTCTGATTTAGCCATCAACACTCCCTCCCCTAGAGCCTGTAGCTTCTGGATTGCCATATCAAAGGTGGTGTAACGCACCGTGCACAGCCCTGTGTCAAGTTTGTCATTGACTGACAACCCTGGTGGGCTCGACAAGTTGTGGATCAAACAGAATTTCCCTTTCTCTTTTTTAGGTACCAACCCCAATGGTGAGCATACAAGATCGGGCCTCGGCAAATGTTGGAAGGGGCCCGCCAACCTCCCCAACGATACTTCCCTCGCGATTTTCTGCCTAGCCACTTCTAGAGCGTTGATTGCGCGGTGGAGCCGTGGACGGAATGCGAAAGCCAAAATGAAAGCCATTATGTAAAAACGGAGCCTCTTGTAACTTGTCATATTTACTAAGGAGGTGTGTCAGGACGTGAAGCTGGATGGGCGTTGGTAAGCACCTAGGGTGCTTGGGCGGGG
Organism: Lissotriton helveticus; assembly: GCF_964261635.1. Lineage (NCBI taxonomy): Eukaryota > Metazoa > Chordata > Amphibia > Caudata > Salamandridae > Lissotriton > Lissotriton helveticus. Next base: position 51,394,333 of record NC_136062.1, on the reverse strand, counting down.
CGTCCCTTGGCTTGGGATTGTGTGTGGGCGGGCTGCTCTTTTGGCCTCCCCAACTTCCTGAAGCATCTAATTTCTGGGTGTCCCTGAACGCCACAAAAGGGACAGCAATGTTTAAACTTACATGCTGTGCCCCGGTTGCACTCATTCTTGTTGAACTGCCAGCAGGCCAGCTTTTTTATCTCCAGACCCCATGTCCCCCCGAAAGGGCTGACTAGTCTTGTTCACAAGCTTTGTTGAGTAAAACAGCAAGTGCCATATGTTAATCTCAAGCTGGTCCCATGCTACCTCCGGATGAACAGCCTTCATTTGCCTGAATTTGTTTTTGTACTGAAGCCACCCTGTCCCTGGGAATTCTGACGCCACCCCATGAATCATAGACATGTAACTGATTAATTGGGCTGCCACTGTGGGGTACCTTTCTACCATAATAGCCGCATAGATAGCGAACCCTGTAGACCAATCTACCCATACTCTTTTCTGTTTTAGCTCCCCTTCCTTCCCAGTCCTGCTTTTCACCGGGACCACCCCGGCGTTTATGAGGTAAAACACATCCACATACTCTCCCCTGAATATTTTTTCCTTCGTCTCCATTGGCACGTGCCACGTGATCCCCGCCGAGGGGGCTAACGCCATGGATGCCGACCCATAGATCAGTGGGCTGTATGCTAGTGTTGGCTGCCCTGGGACTGTTGACCCTACGGCCAGGGGAGATGCTAATGCTGGGACCTCTGAAAATGCTGTGCTATTACTATGCGCTTGCCCTTGCGATGTTGCCGCCACCACCACTGGAGATTGATCCACACCCCCTGACTGAACCCACACTTGTGCTATACCACTGCCTTGATGTGCTACCACCGGTGGAGCGGCTTGTGGAGCGATATGCATCGTGGGCACTGCACCTCTTGTGACTGGCAGCCCCCGGAACATTGGTCATTGCAATGGGTCCACCAGCCAGGCCCATGCAGGGCACGTTCATTGATTGCGCCGTGTCAGCCACCAGGACTGTTTTGTCTATCACCCCTGCTTCACCTGAGGTAGTGGCCTGAGAGTCCCCTGATCTGTTGCGCTTCTCTTGTTGCGCGGCTTTAAACCTCTCCGGCGTACGCTGTAACCGCTTGGCCCACGTTGCATCTTCCTGTGCGCTCGTACCGGCCTCTTGCAACAATGTCCTTAACGCCCAGTCAATGCCTTTTTCTTTAGTGACCTCCAACAGCTCTGCCAGTGTGCAAAAGTCGTCCTTTGTGGCCGGGGCGTCCTTGCCCTTTCAAACCCGTCTAGGAGTCATTCTGCACTTAATGGAAACAGAAACGCATTAGTCCTCGTTCTCTTCCCCCTCTTGCCTGGTTTTGTCCTGAAACCTGAGGCTCCCCCCTGTTGCATGCACACCCTACCCCATGCATTTGACCGGGCACTGACCATACCTACTCCGCCAGCATAGTCTGCTTAACTTGATCATGTGATCCCCCCCAAAAAAACCCTCTCCCTCATGCACATATTGTTGCCCATGCATTGCTCGGGGCGCAACCAAACCTGCATGGGTTTGTTACTCCCCATGCCTTTGCCCAGGGCGCTGACCATACCACCGCCAGCTCACCCCTACCTCACATATCAGTCACATGCCTTACCAGTGCCGGTAATATTCACCAGTACCCACCTTTACCCTTGATTCAATTCGCTCCACACTCTTACCATTTTCTATACCGTGTCCATACCCCCCCCTTGTTGCCCTGCTACTTGCCACTGCCACCAATGTGCTTTTTTCCCGCAGCGGCTTATATGCGGGGATCTGCTGGCTTAGCCAATGCTTATTGACTTAAGTTACGAGCAAGTTACAAAAAGGGGGGCTCATGTGCTCCCTGAACGTTTCCACGCTCGAATCCCCTGGCGTGTCCTTGTGTGTTGCTTGTAGCTATTGAACGATTTTAGCAAGGCTTTGTGCGCTCACGCTGCTCTGCGCGTCAATGTGCCAAACTCCCTGCTTGAGAGGCGCTCGCCCAGCTGTCTTCCCCCTCCCTGAGCCCCTGTGCACAGACTCGCTACAGTGGTTAACGCGCACAGATTGCCCTGACTGCCGCACGGCGCCAGCAATACTCCATGCTTCGTGCCCGAGTCGCGACAATATTGGAGCTCTGTCCCCACCCGAGCGAACGGATTTGGTTCGGTAAGTAACCGCGCAGATTGCTCCCTGCCGCCCAGCGCTACTGTTACTCCCAGCTCAATGCCGCACCAGTCGCCTCCCACCACGACCTCTGCTCTCTCACCTTGTCCCGCGGGCGGGGGATAGGGATAAGTTCTCCGCCCCCTTCCCCCATTCATGTGACTCCCTGTATGATTCCCAAACTGGGCTAAAGCCGCGGCTCACGGCCACAGCCCCCCCCCGCTCAAGCATCAGAACACAAACCATCAGCTTATTCACTCATTATATCTCAAAGCTGTTATCACTAAAGGTAAAAAACTACACTCAAACTTGCACATCACTGTGAGGCCTGCTCACCTGCTAACAGGTCGTACGACCACTAATCCTCCGTGTGGACCGCCGGTGCTGCACGTGGTCCTCGCGTGTAACTCTTCACGCGACCTCCGACCTTCACAAAAGCGAGTGGACAAAGAGTGCGGCGTTTTTACCCCTCTGGCTTTTAAACCCCCCGCCAGTTTCTGTTTCCGGGGTACCCAGCGTGACGCGTATCCGTTGAGGCATTTCTGATATTCTCTGTTTTTAAGCCCTCACCTTCCTCTTCCGGGTCTCTTGACCCGGAAGGGAATCTTACCCTGTTCCGCCCTTTGCTGCCACTAAAGGCGCCACGCCCCCTAGGTGGGTGGCGCCAGTCATTTTTCGTATTATAATTTGTGAAGAGGCGTTGTTCCCAGTTGGTGTTGTTGCTAAATGAAATGCTCTTACTCCTTGTGGTTAGGTGGCAGACGCTGCAGTTTCTGCACAGGTGGTGAACTGATAGAGATGAAAGGAAAATCTGTGGTATTTCCACATCCCTGTTATTACAACTTTTACCTCTTTTGGGGGACGCATAAAGAAGGGAGCCAGGAGCAGGGCCGGACTGTGATAAAAATCTAGGTCCCCATGGAAATATAGGTGGCCCTCATTTGTGAATCAGTTAATAAATAAAATGTGGACCACATTGGCAAATCGAGGCGGTTTTGAACTTGTAGAGGCAAGCAGTATAGGTGTTTTGCAAGGTATGGATGATGAAATGCAGTTGTCCTTGTTGCATTTGTCTGTTTGCATTTGTCCTTGTTGCATTTGTCTGATATTATCTCTGTGGGATAATATCAGACAAATCAACAGCAATAACTGGGTAACCAGATGACAACACAGGCCTCAAACAGTAAAAAAAAACAGCCCACACACAGACCTGTCAGTCCAGGCCTTCTGGAATTCACAGTTTGCCCTGTATGCCTCCCTGACCTAGCCAGCAGCAGCAAACATATTGGTCTATAGTTGTAAAGTAGTTCCTCCTTCAGTTCAATGCAAGTACTCCAGTGAAGGTGGAAACAACTAATCGTACATGGTGGAAGAGAAATACTCAGCTAGGCTGAGCCAATAAGCGATTGGCAAAGTCTCAAGCCAATTGCTGAAAGAGGCTTGTCAAATAAAGCCAATAGTTGAACGGGGCAGACCTTTTGTACCGTCAACACAGACCTTAAAAGTTCGTCTTTGCGTCTCTCAGCAGTGATATAGCTCTCTTTGGTGCTATTACTGGTGGCATCTGTGCAGGGAGCATCAGACATGTGTATGGCCTACAAGCACTTACAAAGATCCCTTTGATTTGTATGCTTCCTTGATTATACCTAGAGAATGCTCAAGTTAAGGAAAGAGAATCAAAGAAAATCATATAGCATGTTTAGTTTCGAACTGTGATTTCTTTAGACATTTACAAAGTGTGGTAGTTTTAATACCGCTGATAATTCTCAATACATGCCAAAATAGTTGTAAAAAGCCTTTTTAGGCTCAAATCTAAAGTGAACTCATTGTACAGGTGTTAATGTTGATTGGAAAGCATTGCCTTATTTAGAAAGATGTTGAGGATGCTACTGTAGACAAAAAAGCAATTTCCTAGGCAATGAAAAATAAGGCCTCATGCGGTTACTTATTGGAATACCTTTGTTTTTTATAAAACCTCACACGGACTACCATTATGCACATGAACAGCGAAATGATTTTGAAAATTATGGTCAAAAGGCATAGCAACCCGCACAGACTGGAGGCTTTAGAATGAATACAGCAGAGCGATGTTTGCATTCATCCAAGTAATACATGGTTGCCTTCAATTCAAGTGTGCACCACAAGAGACTCACAAAATGCACTGTTAGTAAATGTTTAGCACTTAAGAAAAAAATACCATTTTGTGTGACAGTTCTACTACAATACCCAACAACGCCAAATACGGACAGTGTCAATAGTTTCGAAAATATTCTTGAGGTGTACCACAAACGTCAATAGGACTATGACGCAATGGTTTCCATCATTTAGAACTCAATTAATGAATGGCTGATTTGACTACATTGGAACCGACACACAAGTACATTGTCCAAAAGAGTTGTATTACCAGATGACGGAAACCTCTTCAATGTTGGCTCGGGAAAAGAGGATGATGAACTCCAGGACATTCCCATTATTTAACAGAGATGTTCTTATATCTAAAACAAATGATACAATACGAATTGCTACAAAAAACGTAAACAAGGTAATTTTCATGTATTGGGCGTTAGGTGCATCCTTAGTTCAAGAAAAAGTTTCTTTTTTTCTCATACAACACATTCTTATGTCGGTGCATCACAGACACTAGCCAACAGTCTTCTCATTTCTAAGTGTTCACCTGAAGTTCGTCTGTAGCGGCACACCACCTCCCAACACATTCCACCCATCAGTTGAATGCCCATGACAGATCACTCATCGTAGTGTGGACCTGCCACTCCCCAGAGTACAACCCAGTATTTCTAAATGAATTTCTCATAATGAGGTGCTGCGAGTAACAAGCAGAAATTCCCCGGGTATATATCTGACCATTTTTAGCCCAATGAGCTATGCAGTCCACTGTCCCCTCTTCTGCAACTCGATACAGAGAACAAAGAAATTTACTTCCAGACTGACTAAAGACGCTAACCGCTGATCCATTTCTCAATCCAATTCACTGTGATACAGACATCGATCCTTGCCTCACATTCAGATTGGGAACAATCAATTAGGGGAATTGTAAGCGCTCTACTCATCTGTAAGGTTCTCAAGGCGCTGAGGGGGAGAGAGGGGGTCAGCAGATCAGATTAGCCGAAGAGCCAGGTCTTGAGAGCCTTTCTGAAGGAGTTCAGGGAGGGGGCGCATCTGATGTCTGCTGGCAGCTCGTTCCAAGATTTGGCAGCAATGAGAGAGGGATGTTCCGCCTGCTCTGGCTCTGTGAATTCGCGGGGTGTCAGCCAGTGCGAGGTTGGAAGATCGGAGGTTTCTTTTGGGTATGTGGAAGTTGATTCTGTCTTTGAGGTGTTTGGGTCCGTTGTTGTGTAGGCATTTGTAGGTGTGAGTGAGGATTTTGAAGGTGACTCTTTTCTCCACTGGGTGCCAGTGGAGTCTTCGTAGGTGTTGGCTGATGTGTTCATGATGAGGACGAGTCTGGCGGCGGTGTTCTGTATTGTCTTGAGTTTGTGGAATAGGGACTTGTTGATGCCAGAGTAGAGTGCCTTTCCATAGTCCAGTCTGCTGGTGATGAGTGTGTGGGTGACCGTCTTCCTTGACTCAGTAGGGATCCATTTTGAAGGTCTTGCGGAGGATACTGAGGGTGCTGAAGCAGCTGGAGGTGATGGCATCGACCTAGCGGTTCATGGTGAGTGATGAGTTGAGTACGATGGTGAGGTTTTTGGCGTGGTCTGAGGAGATGGGTGGGCTTCCGAGGGCAGTCGGCTACCAGGTGTTGTCCCATGCTGAAGTGGTGGTTCCCAGGACGAGGACTTCTGTCATCTCAGCTTTGATATTCAGGCATCTGTTGGGCATCCAGACTGCAACGTCTTGCATTCCTTTCTGGAAGATGAGTTTGGCGGTGGTGTGGTCTTTGGTGAGGAAGATGATGAGCTGGGTGTCCTCGGTGTAGGATACACTGTTGAGGCAGTGTTGTTGGACGATGACTGCGAGGGGGGCCATGTAGATGTTGAAGAGGTTCGGGCTCAGTGACTGCACAGGTGATTTTTGTGGAATCGGAGAGGAAGTGTGGCTGACCCTTGTATGCATGCGTTGTTTGCGGTGGAAGAAGGTGTCGAAGGCTGCTGATAGGTTGAGTAGGATGAGGGCTGCGGAGTAGCCTTGATCCATGAGGGTACCAATGTCATATGTGGCGGCAAGTGGCGCAGTCTTAGTTTTGTGCTTGCTTTGGATTCTGGATTGGGACAGGTCGAGGATGGCGTTCTCTTCAATGAATCGTGTCAGTTACCTGTTGACTATTTTCTCTGCAACTTTGGCTGTGAAGCGGAGGAGTGAGATGGGCCGATAGTTCTTGAGGTCGGTGGGGTCAGCTGTAGGTTTCTTGAGCAAGTGTCTGATGTCTGCGCCCTTCCAGTTATCTAGGAAGGTGCCTGTTTTAAAGCTGGTGTTATGGTGTGTTGTAGTGTGGGTTCTTTGGGTTCTTGGGCAGCAGCAGCTCTGTGGTAGATGTGTGGAGGGCAGGGGTCCGTGGGGGCCCCGACTGGATGCCTTTCATGGTTGAGGCGGTGTCTTCGGCTGTGATCGGAGTCCAGTCGCTAATGGTGGGCTGGCTTTTATCTCCAGGGGGGCGGGGGCTGGCTGTGGTGACCGGTGGATGGTCAGCGAAGTGATCTTAAGGTGGAAGAAGGTTCAAAGCTTGTCGCAGGACGCAGGACGGGGTGTGTCTGTAGCTTCGCTGCGTGGGTTGGTGAATTCCTAAATGGTGCTGAAGAGTTCCTTGAAGTTGTTGGAGTTGGCAAGGATTTTGTTGTGGAAGAAATTCCTCTTGGTGGTTCTGATTTGGTTGTGGTTGTCATTGTAGGTGGTGTAGTTTTTGGTTATCTTGGTGTTTGACGGCACTGGTAGTAGTGGGGCGAGCTGGTCTACGCAGTTGGAGATCTAAGTGTGGAGTCCTCCGACTGTGATGTTTGCATCTGAGGACCCGGTGTGGTTGTCTCGCATGAGGGTGGATTTAATTTGCTCATCGGTAACCTTGCTCCAGTTCCTTCATGGTGGGCGTGGGGATGGTTTGGGTGCCTTGGGTTTGACAATGGCGAAGTGTACGCAGAGGTGATCGGTCCATGGCTGTTGCGTTGTGTGACTGAAGTGGATGCTGGTGCCTGCAGCGAAGATGGTGTTGCGGGTGTGCCCTGCCCTGTGGGTCGGTGTGGTGACAAGCTGTTTAAGTCCGATATTGGCGAGATTATCCCTAAGGATGGTGGAGTTGGGGTCGCTCGGGTTGTCGAGGTGGAAGTTCAGGTCTCTGATGAGTAGGAAGTTCATTGAGGTGATGGCATGGGGTGCGATGTAGTCAGTGATGGTGATGGCAAAGGGTGTCCGGGGCCAGGGTGTCAGTAGATGAGGGTTCCTCGGAGTGTGGTGTTGGGGTTGTCTGGATCAGGAAGTGCATGTGCTCGGTGGAGGGGTAGGGTCAGCTGGAGGTGGTGAGGCAGAAGGTGGTTTGGGCGGTCCTTCCTCTGAATCTTTTAACCATCCGGGATGGCGGTGTTGATGTCCGGGGCGGAGGAGGTGTTGGTCCAAGTCTCCGTGAAGAAGGCAATGTTGGGCAAGAGAGAGTCGAGTAGGACCCAGATTTCTTTGGCGTGTGTGTGTATGGAACGCACGTTGAGGAGGATGCATCTTAAGGTGTCGCCAGTGCTGGCATCAGCAGTGTTGGAGGTCGGGGTAGAGTTGAAGATCTGGCGGCAGTGGAGGCAGAACAACTGGCCATGGGTCATGTTCGCCGAAGCCTGTTGGCAGTCTTTGAGTCTTCAGGGGTTGAGTGCGAGAGAGATGGTGGTGTCGTATCAATGGGTGGTCGGAGATACAGGGTTCCTAGCGCTGGTCTCATTCACGTCGCGGACAGGCGCAGGCAGGCTTGCTTTAAAGGTGCCTTCGGCACACCAGAGGCGTGACTGCACAGCAGCCACCATTAAGTAGAGGGAGGATCAGCTAGGAGACGGAAGCGTGCATGGACAGGGGGAGGGGCCACAGGGGCAGCAGCGGCAGGAGGTGGGAAGCGGTAAAAAAGCTGGCAGAATCAATCCGAATACACTGGGAGCACAATACAGAGAACGGGCTGTAAAAAAAATAACAGTCACAATAGGAGCACAAGATAAGGAGCGGGCAGTGAAAAACTGTGAAAAACAGATAAAGTCACAATGGAGCACAGTTGCTAGAATATACCAACAGTTCAACGCTGGGCACAGGCGGACTCAGCAGAGTGCACACACGGGTTAGATAGAAGCCTCGAACCCCTCCTGGGAGGGGGCTGGGTCCAGCGGCAATGTAGCTGGCATGGAGCTGCTGGGGGGAGAGCGGGCCACTGATCCTGGACAGGCATTGTCTTACATCCTCCTCAAGATCCATGATAGATAGAACTCAGAAACTACAGCTTAGATTTACTAAGGGTTGTGTGTGTTCCTGTGTGGTGCTACTCAGGTTTGTACTATGTCCTTGGACCTTTTGCCTAAGAGTCTGTTCTAGTTGACCTAACCACAGCCAGCACTCTCCTTCTCACTTACATGACTGCAATCTATGTATCAACATCCCAGCGCCCCCTCTTCTAGTAAAGAATAAATGTTGTACCCTTCCTGTTCCAATTCCTCACAGGGCCCCTGACTCAATGAAAGATCTCAAGTCTAAAATGCAATTGAAATTAAAACCTAATCCTAAATATTTCCATCCACTTTCTGGTCATCACAGAGTTGATTAAAAAACTTCTCAATGATAGACCTAGTCATTCGTTTTCCTCCAAATTATATTAGAACATTGGACTGCTGACATTTCCATTTAAGATAATGATGTGGCTCAGGGCTAACATTGGCTGGTACACACCTTCTGCTCCAAAATTCCAATCCTTGTCTTTCTGTTTCTCCCTTTTTAATGTAGAACATTCCACCCTCATTGGGGAGAATTTTCTTATAGCCTTATTGCCCTTGTGCTTCAGAGTATGCTGGTTGTTAAAGGCCCCCTCCCTTGATAATGGCACTTGCCCAAGGCCTTGATTCTGTGCCTTTAATATTTAGTATAGCCCTCAGCAGCAGAATAAGGTCTATAATATAAAGCACTGTATTGATGTCAAAAATATTGACATCCTATATTTATAATAGTAAGTACAAAAATATCGAAAACATATATCGATGTAATAAATATAGTAAAACTGAAGTCGCGGCACACCTTTTGCTTGAAAGATGTTATTTATTGCAGATCACAAAACTCTCCTACGCGTTTCGAACCAAACGTTCCTGTTCACGGTAGTCTTTAACATTAGTCCCTTTCCCTTTCACTATTTATAGCTTGGCACCTTTCCACCCTTTCTGGTATATTGTGGGCATTGTGGTTTACTCATTGCAAAATCAACTCATTTTCTTTTCATTTATAGTTGTAAAACATGTGTTTGAATGCCTGTCTACAGCAATATGGTGCTGGGGTTTGTAATTTGTATATCTGCAGATTGTGTGTGCACGCGACCTTTAAATCGAGTTTTACGCAATTGTGCATTATGCACAAAGGAACATGTCGCATTGGTTGTCATTACCAAGGCTGATCCTAATAGCAGACTTTTTAGCACAGTGGCTGTTAGAGGTATAGGGTTGAGTGCCCTTACTTGCCCAGCAGTATTGCTGCGTCAAGGTTTGCATCACATGTTTAATTCTGTTTTTTGGTATATTGATTATTTAAAGACCACTTCACATTCATGTTTTCTCCCATTCTAACTTTCCAAAGTCACATTTTTTACATAACCGTGTCCCTTTTTCCCACACCTGACGTTACTTTTGATAAGGGATCACGCTTATGTTTCGTGGAGGCAGTGTAATGTTCTCAGCGACCATCAGTTCACTAGTTCAAACAATTAACCAAGAGACATTTTTATACTAAAGGAAAGGCAAGTAAGGTTCCAGTTTGTCATTGTCCTGGTCAGTGTTTTTACAAGTGGACATGCATCTCTTCATCCTCATTCAGGCCCATGGGGTACAAGGGTTTGAATCTCATTATCATTCTGGACTCAAGCCTGCGTAGCTTCTGGATTCGATTGCCACCTCGTTCATTCGGGGGAATGGTCGCCAGACCAGAATATTTTATGTCCAGCCATGTTTTTCCCTTCTGTGATTTTAGATGTTTAGCGCAGGCATACGGGTGGTCATCATTTTTTATCGCACGTGTGTGCTCCAGTATGTGTTTCTTCAGGGGACAAATTGTACTCCCTATATATTGTTTCCCACAATAACATTCAAGTATGTACACAACATAAGTTGAGTCGCAGGTTATAGTTCCTCTGATTTCAAATGTTTTGCCAGTGGGGTCTTTCAAGTTTTTGATATTTCTCCCACTTTTGCATGCTTTGCATGCCATGCATTTGGTGAAGTCTTTAGATCTTTAGCCATGTTTCCGGTTTTCTGCTTTCAAAATGGCTTCTTATCAAGTGGTCTGATAGATTTGGTGTTCTTCTGTATGAGACTAATGGGCGTTCCCCAATGCTATTCCCTATGTCAGGATCCTTCTTGAGCACACTCCAGTACTTTCTTAGTGTTCTTTGAATTTTGTAACTCTTTACTGTAGGTGATTATCAGGCTTGGTTGATCAGTATTCATTGAACTTTGCTTATTTCCACTGTCATTGTTGTTCCCCAGTCCTTCAGTTAATTCTTCTATGGATCTCTCTTTCTCTTCTCTTTATTTTCTATTTACAAGAGTTTCCGCCCTTGTTTTTTGTCTTGCTTTGGCTTCTCCTCTCTCAATATCTGTGTGTTTGTATCCCCGTTGTAGGAAACGTTTTTTTGTATCCCGGAATTTTATTTCCGTTTCTTGATCTTCCGAGCAATTCCTTTTCATTCGCAATAGTTCTCCATATGGAATGCTCTTCTTTAGAGTTTGAGGATGAAAGCTTGATCCATGGAGGAGGCTGTTCATTGCTGTCTTCTTCCTGTGCACAGTAGTGTGCATCTTGTTGTTTTTGATGTAGACCTTTGTGTCTAAGAATTCCATGATGGTATATGTGAATTTTAGGCCCACATCATTTTTATTCAGGACATAAAAGAAGGTACGAAATTCAGCTTCTGTCCCCTTCAATAGTATGAATAAATCATCAATGAAGCTTAGCCAGAGGGCCACGTTCACCATATGATGGTTGTTTCCTTCTCTCCAAGCTATGTTCCTCTCCCACCACCCCATCATGAGATTAGCATAGCTTGGAGCAAAGGAAACTCCCATCGCAGTACCGCAGCATTGGACATAGAGTTTTTTATTGAAAAGAAAGATGTTATTGTGAAGACACATGGTTATCATATCGATAATCATCTTTGAGTGTTTCAGCTCATTAATTGGTTTTTGTTTTAGAAAGTATTGGATTGCTTGTATTCCTATTTGATGATCGATTGAGGTATACAACGATACCACATCGATTGTCACCAACAAATATGTTGACTGCCATTGGGGTCCATTAGAGTTCACAAGAAATCCCTGGGGTCCTTAATGTAGGAGCTTAGTGTGGGAACTATTGGGGCCAGGACATGATCTACATAGATAGAAACATTTTCATACAGGCTCCCACAGCTGGAAATGATTGGACGTCCAGGTGGCCTGTTGAGTGTTTTATGAACTTTCTGAAGAAAGTACATGGTTGGCATAATTGGATTTTCTACCATCAAAAATGTATTTTCTTCCTCTGTAATTAAACCTTTGGTTTGACATTTGTCCAGTTTCTTGCTCAGATCTCTCATTAATTCTTGTATCGGATTCTTCAGTAACCTTTTGTAATTCTTCTCTTCATTCAATTGTCTCATCGCCTCTTCCACGTAGTTGCAATTTTTCATTACTACGATATTTCTGCCTTTGTCGGCCGGTTTAATTTCAATTTTGTTGTCCTTCTTTTAGGTTTGCATAGCCATGCGTTTCTGTTTTGTTAGATTTTCTCTCATGTTGCGATGTGTGACATATTGCATGGTATCTAGATCTCCCATTACCTAGTCATGGAATGTGTCAATTCTGTTCCCAGGGTAGAGAGCAGGGCAAAATGTTGACTTCTTCTTGAAGTGGGTTGGTGTTCGTTTGTTTGTTTGTACCCCCATCTCCTCCAAGAATTGGGTATCTGTTATTTGAGAATCAGTTTCATTTACTAGTTCATATGCAGTTCTCAGATTTGGCAATTCTCCGAAGTTGTAGGCGTCTGGGTTTTCTATTTGTGTCGTTGTTTCTTGACCGCTTGTTGTTTTCGATGTTCTTTTAGAGAAGATTTTTTTTAGTTTCACTTTTCGTACATATTTGAAGAGATATATTTTTGTTTCAATGGGGTCTTGATGTATTTCCGGACAGAACGAGAGTCCTTTGTTGAGGAGATCATTCTTTGCTTTGGATAAGGTGTATCTGGATAAATATATATTTTTGACCTACAACTCTCTCTGACACCAAAGCTCTATATTCTTTGATTCCAAACACTCTTCTGGAATGTCCACTGTAATAAAAATTAAACATAGTTGGTAAATTAAACATAGTGCATTTCAGAATTTTCCAGACATTGTCCAACTCACCCGATAAAGAAACCTGAACACAGCAAAGCCTGAAGCCTTCAGTCAATTGCTGCTTTAAATGCCTGATCCACATCTTGAAATTACTGAGACCTTTTTAATCACATGTAAATCAAAATAACCAAGACTCTCGATACTTTGGCACCTATCTCCACCCAAACACTATGCCCCTTAAAGATCTATAAATGGTGTATGTATTTCCTCTGCCAAGTAAAACAAAACAATAAAGTGCTGAAAAGATACTGAAATACCGAATAACAGTCTGATTGCATGTCTGCCAGGTACACTCCTGAGGGTAAACTTCAAAATGTACAAGAAAAGAAGAAACACTTCCAGACTTGTTTTGCTTAATATACAGATTAGACCAAAGAATTGCTCATTGTGTCTCTTTAATCTTCACTGCTGATTCCTTATCAGCCTTCTGTGAGAATCCTCTGTCATACTTTAGCAAATAAAAATCACTTTAACAGAATAAGCACCGTTACTTCCCAAGATGTGGAGCCTTGCTTTTGCCCTCCTGTTCTGAATTGACCAATTCATCTCTTCAAGTTTGTATCAGTTTCTCATTCTAACATTAGTAAAATATCATATGTTGGCCTCCCTTGAAATATCTTAACCTCCAAGGACTTTCTGCAGGCCCGTAGTAATGAACATTGTAGTCACAGAACTCACTTGCCTAATCAATACCTCTCTCTCCTTTGGAGTTATCCCCCAGAACATAAATCATCATCCCTTCCCTGAAGAAACCTACTGCAGGTTCTGGCTTTACAATCTAACTGTAGACGTATCTCTGGTCTTTCCTGTCTTGCACACATGCTTCAGACCATTATTCCGAACCTAGAGTCAACCAGCCTTTAAGTCTGGCTTTTGAACCGAGGGAAGAAATACTCCATGCCTGAGACTAAAGTACCCTTACACCATTATTCTATTTGGCCATTCAGTAGCTCTCAATATCAAATGAGCAGGAGTCTCCTGAATTGCTTTTCCCTGAAAAGTTATACCTGTTAAGTCAAACTGGATCCATTTTTCTTCAGAATCCTAAGCACTGATTGTGCAGGACCGTCAGGGATTTAATCTATCACCAGAGGAATTAAACGGGTACATGGCCTCTCTAATAACATTTTAGACTGACAACAATGTATTATCACATGCATTCTTCAATGCCGAAGGCAAGCCTGGAAATCTTTGCAAATTGTCTCACTACCTTTCAACGGTTCATCCACTGAATAGACGAAAATTGGCTGAATGTAAATGAAGAAAATATTAAAATTGAGCAATGAGCCTTGCCTGTAATCTAGCCCACTTCAAATTCCTTTAGCCATTCACCTTGCACTCACCCTACTCTCATTCATAATGCACATGACTTGTGACTGCTCTTTGCAAGTGAAAAATCATTTAAAACATGCCCTCAATAACCATGGTCTCCAAAATAGAATTTAACATTTTACATTTGCTAATAGGGATTTGCATTTACGAATTATTCTTAGAAAATCACTGCATCTTCACTCTGGCCATGTAACACTTCGATTATTGTAACAGCTACACAAAGGCATACATTCATAAAATCCAGAAAGTGCCAATCTATGCTGCATGCCTATTGTTTGATTATTTAGCACACAATCATATCATGTCAACTCTGAAACCCTCCACTGACTCTTTGTAAAAGTGAAAGAACCTTTAAAACTCTTTCCCTCAAACAGGGCTCTCCTGGTGAATCACATAAATACATTGCAAATTGGATTTCCCTTTATCTAATGACCAGAAGCCTTAAGTCTGTCAAACATTGTCTTTTGTTCCCATCAACTCATATATAAACAATTTGGTGGTTGAGCTTCATTGTTCAAGGATCTTCCCTACAGATCCCCCGCACCACCCCCGCTCACAGTTGATACCTCAAATTCAGAAAATCTTTAAAAACTCACATTTTCACTTGGGCATTTGACTAATTCAAAGCAGTCATCTCTACTGCTCCTTCTATCTCTATTTTAGGCCTAGTTCAATGCCTAAGATGGTTTCTTCTTTTTAACCCTAACTTCTCAGGACTCTTCCTCAAGGCTTTGTCATCATTTGGGTATGTGTTGAAGCATGGATACCTCCTTGTATTCTTAATCCTTACTGGCTGACTGACTGGTTTCCCACTACTATTGATTCTATAGATCATATCGGTGTTCCACTACTGTTGACTCTATAGATCATTTAGGATGGCTGTCGGTATCCAATGCATGCCATATGATGCTCCTCTGTCAAGTATGAAAGAATCCTATTGAGCTTTTAGCCTGGTTGCTTGTAATCAATGCACTTTGATGTGCCAGCCTATTGTCCTAAGGTATCACATAAATAATATCTACAATGGCTGTGTTTCTCCTGTGCATACTCCTTGTTACTCCTAGATTAACTCTTGAAATAGGTCACTATGGCTGGTTTTATACAATGTGTTTCTGAAGGCTCCTCATCTGTCCCTATGGTGCATCACATCAAGCAATCACCATGGCTGCCTGTATTCACTGCAAGCTAAGTGCTCTCCACCTGCGAGTCACTCATCTGTCCTCTCACTCATTCATCTTTGCACACCCTGTTGCTGCTACTAAGATAAGATAAAAAGTGACTTTGGTCACTTACTCATGACACTTGTCCCTCATAAACCACACGGCTGTTCAGAATTCTTCCAACCAAGACTGGCTTTGAATCTTGGAAGGGATATGGAGCATTATAAAGCTGTAGTTGCACTTTAATACTGCCTTCCGGCAATTCGACTAGCTAGTTCGCTCTTCTATATTCCAATACCCGAATCCCTCTGCGACTGCCATAAGGCAGTTAGTAGCATTGTACAAAATACACAATGAAATAATATAATAAATTGTGTAATCCTGACAATTGCAATCTGTGCGGTGATACACCCATTTCTAAAGCAACGCTGGGCTTCATTGCCCAAAGTAGGCTCTGAGCTTCAACCATATATTGAGCAGTCTAACACAGAGCCAGGCACATGATTGATATACTGTTAGTTTACAACACAGAAACCTTAATATGCTGCTGCAATCACACACCAGGTTGTCCAAATCTGTTACCTTCCTGCAATCTTGCTGTAACATCATACCTGTCTTTGCAGCAAATAGGACTCAAAACCCATTCCTGTCAATCACTACAAAAAATAAAAGACTGATTAGTTTAAGACAACACAGAGAGAGGTTAAAATTGACCATCCAAAAACTACAAACTAAGTTTCAACTTCAGCACGGGCAAGATGCTAATTGTTACTTCAAAATCAGATTCCCCAATCTGAAAAGCAAGTAGGGTGTAGGCTCTTACCTGTTCCTGTTTTAGGTATGTGACAAATGCTGGACCCTTCACCAGGCCGCCCAAGCATGTACGGAGCTTGCATGACAATCTGACAGTTATAAAAGACTCTGTGTCATCAGCGTACACCAGTCCAGCCTGGCAATGTGGGAATGACAGACATGGCAGGTACCTGAAGCAGGTCTGTGGTGCTGCCCGCAAAACAACATAAGAGCTGACACTGCCCTTCAGTCAAGCCTGGCACTAGCCTATTTGATGATCATATGTTACAGTCAGTTACTAACAGATCAGATAGCCATGCACCTTTTAGTTTTCAACGCATTTCTCCTTCTAGGCGATTTTAACTTCCATGGGGAAGAACATATAAACTAGGATATCAGTAAACTTCTATGTGACCTAGAAACACTAAGGGGGTCATTAGGATGGCGGGCGGGCTTAGTCCGCCCGCCATCCCATCGGTGACTGGGACTGCCCGCCATAAGGGCGGGGGTCTTGTGGGGGTATTATGATGCACCCGCCACTGTGGCGGGCACATCCTGCATTTTTAGCATTGTGGCGGGCGGTGCTCTCAGCACCGCCCGCCACAATGCTAAAATGCATGTGCGCATTTACATAAACAAAGCGGCAGGCACCAAGCGGTGCCTGCCGCTTTGTTTATGTAAATGCAGGGGGGTACCACAGGTAACCCCCGTTCCCCCCCCACCTCTCCTTCACTCTGGGAGCCCGCAGGGGGCCCCCAAAATGAAGACCGCATGCCTTTCCGTGGCGGCATTGCTGCCATGGAAAGGCATCCAACTTACCCCATGGTAATATGGCTGACGGTGTCTAATAGACACCGCCACAATACTAAACCTTTTCCGCCCCGGCCGCAAGGCGACCGGGGCGGAAAGGCGGTGGACGGTCTTTCCGTCTGCCGTGGTCATACTAATATGGCGGGGGGTCATTTTGCTGAGGATGGCGAGCGGATTGCCCCCACCAGGCCGGCGGTGGCTACCGCCAGCCTGGCGGGGGCAATCCGCCCGCCATCCTAATGACCCCCTAGGACTCTCTCAAAGAGTCACGGGCCCCACAAACAGCAGGTCATACACTGGACTTCATCTTCTCCAATTTAGAACTGCTGGATTGTAAGACCCCTCTTCCCCTTACGAGAACCGATCACTGTTTAATCACTTTTGAGGTGTAGTCTCCTCACCCCCGGGGTCCTATAAACAACAGATAGCGACACAATGCATATAGGCCATGGCATAAACTTTCTCCTGATGCCTTTAGTAAAGCCTTTCACCTGAACTGCGCAAACAACAACCATGAGGTCCCTGAATTACTGAATTCTTTTAACTCTGCCTTTACAGCGGCCCTGGACGTAACCGTTCCGTTTAAAAACCATGGCGCTGCTCATCATTGACCATCATCACCCTGTTTAAGCCAGAACTAAAACAAGAAAAAACATATGTAAGACCTTAGAGGGACTGTGATGAAAAAGGAAAGAGCCTCAATATAGGGAAAAATATAAACAAGCGTTGTGCCTGTACCATCAGTATATTAAATCTGCCAGGTGATCCTTTATCATTAATCAAATCGCATGAGTCTACAACTCCCCCAAAGCCCTTCTTAGGATAGTTCAGGATTTTATTTCTCCAATCAATCTCTCGCAGAATCCCAGGACCTCTGAAAATCCCCAGGCTAATTTCTTTCAGGAGAAAATTACTCACATCTATTCAAAATTTCCTACTGCTCCTTTGCAAAACACAGTGACCTCCTGTTCAAACGAAGAACAGAAAAAGTACCCTATGTACACTAGACATGTTCAAGCCCCTCACTCTAGAGGAAATACACAGCTGTGGGTCACCCGGGGATATCTGTCCACCAAAAATAATATCTCTTTTGGCTACCTGCTGTGCCCCAATGATCTAGGAGATCTTTAATTGCTCAACATAAACAGGCAAAATTCCGACAGAATGGAAGGTAGCATATGTACGGTGGGGAAAGGAGTTAGCCTAGCGGCTAGGGCGGTCAACCTCGAATCTGGGGAACTGGGTTCGAGTCTCGGCAATGAAGCTGAACCTCTTGTGATTCTGGGAAAATCCTCATGTAATGCAACTGGTGCTATGTAAAGCGCTCTGATACCCGATTCGGGTCATGTTCACGCTATAAAAAACTCTGTAAAAAAAAAAATACTAACAAAAGCAATGCTAGATCAACAATCGCTTGGTAACTATCACCCAATATCCCTGCTCCCGCTTCTGGGCAAACAGCTTGAAGGCCTAATAAACAAGCAGTTGGGATCTTATCTTGAGTCCAATTATATTCTGGATCCCTCACAATCAGGAATTCGCCCTTGGTACAGTACAGAAATGGCGCTTCTGGCTGTGAATGAATCCTTGAGATTGGAGGTTGATGCAGGAATACCTGTTATATTGATACTATCAGATCTCTCTGCAGCCTTAGATACCATCTGTCATCCAAGGCTCTTGGAAAAGCTAGAGGAAATCGGTGTACAGGGTGTGGCACTAAAGTGGCATCAGCATTTCCTAACAGATAGACAGCAAACCATCATCCAGGGCCTATACACTTCATTGGATAATCATTGGACAAGGGCGTTCCGCAGGGCTCATGTTTGAGCCTCACCTTGTTCTATATCTATATGGCCCTGTTAGCAAAGATTGCAGAACACTTTGGTTTTGAGATTATATTTTATGCTGAATGCACCAGCTAATTTTTACTCTAGGCCAAGACCTGATAACAACAAAAAAACGTTTTGCATCAGGAATGCTAGCAATCTCCAACTGGATGATGGAAAACTGTCTTCAGCTAAATCCTATAGCAATTGATGTTAACATAAAGTAACATAACAGTTAAGCTTAACAACCAACATAAAGTGTACACACTTTGTGTGTCTGCTCCATGCTGACAGGATTCTCTTACAGGGCTGGATAATATCACACTTGTGTTGAGTGTACTGTACGCAGTGCATTTCAAGCAATATCTTGATAAATTCTATATATGAGGCACAGAGAAGGGTTTCCATTTACACCCAGTGGCGGCTCCTATGCTAAGACAGAGGAGCGTCGCCTCACTGCTCCGCAGCAGGAAACATAAAATGATAATAACTTGCGTTATTATCATTTTATCTTTCCTTCTGCTGTGGCAGCTTTCTGGGTGGAGCAGTACTGCCTCGAGGACAGAGGAGCAGGGGAGGAGTGGTTTGTCCTCCTAAGTGCACATGACTGTTTGGTCAGCCCTCTCGGGCCGTCCAAAACAGTCATGTACACTTCCCATATTCTCCATGCAGGTTCCATTACAGCCTGCATGGAGAACATGCCCAGGTCCCCATTCCCAGGCTGAGCACAGATCCACGGCGCTCAGACCAACACATCGCTGAATTGCAGCATTGTGATTGGTTATCGGGAGCCGGGTGCTTTTTGCTGCTTCCTGTATCCTGCTGCAGGACCAGAGCAGGAAGAAGGGGACAGAGGAGAGGTGGCACCCATCACAGGCCTGGAAGCTGCCATTTGTTGTTGTACTGCTTCTTTTTTTCTTTTTCAAAGTGCGCTTTCACCCACTTTTAAATATAAATATATATATATATATATATATATATATATATATATATATATATATATATATATATATATATATATATATGTATATATTACCTACTGGCGGTCGCCAGTAGGTATATATAGTTAGGATTTTTTCTCTATGGGATTTTTGAAAATTCTATGTCTAATAACTTTGGCGTTTGTGGACGGAATTGGCTGAAATTTTCAGGAAAATGGCACATTTTGTTTCTGAGCAGCCCTTGAAAATTTGGGGGGGGTTCGTCAAGGGGGGGCCGAGAAAAAAGGGGGGTCCCAAAACGTGTTTTTAACATTGAGTTTTCCATAGGGCGGTTGGCCTCACTTTTAGCCCGAACGGCTGAATGGATTTGCATGAAACTTGGCAAAATTGTAGGGACTGGTAGCCCGATGTGCCTTTTGTAGGTCTCAATATATGTGCTACAGTGGATTTTGAGAAATTAACGTTTAAAAAAAGATATATATCTGTAACAGCGGACCGGGCAGCGCTCCAGGACGCGTACTTTTCGCGCAACGGAGCTTTGTGAAGCGAAGCTGATTGGTTCTCCGGCGTCTGTCAACATTCCAAACAGTCCGTAGCGGCCGCCATCTTGTCTCTCGGTAGGATCGAGAGACAAGAGGAGGCGAAAGCGAAGGGGCAAATGACCATAAGGGGGAATAGTAGATCCTCGCTGACCCCCTAGGTTTGATGTGGAGGTTTTAAAAGGGCCCCGCGGGGCAAAAAAAAAAAAAATAATAATAATCGAACGGCTGAATGGATTTGCACGAAACTTGGTAAAATATTAGGTACTGGTAGCCCGATGTGCCTTTGCTAGGTCTCAATATATGTGCTCCAGTGGATTTTGAGAAATTAACGTTCAAAAAAAGATATATATCTGTAACAGCGCTCCGCTTCGCGTAACGGAGGTTTGCGACGCTGATTGGTCATTCTGTCACTGGGCTATAGTTGGGCTACATCTGGCTGATATTTGGGCTACATTTGTTTTTTTTCGTCTCTGGCGGCCATCTTTGGGCTACATTGGGCTACATTGGGCTTCATTGGGCTTCATTGGGCTACATTGGGCTACATTTGGGTTCCAACATATATATAGGCCAATGTAGCCCAATATATATTTTTCAAAGTTAATTTTCGTAAAAACCACTGGAGCATATATCTTGAGACATAGCAAAGGCACATCGGGCTACCAGTCCCTACAATTTTGCCAAGTTTCGTGCAAATCCATTCAGCCGTTCGAGCTAAAAGTGAGTCCAACCGCCCTATGGAAATGAAGGAAATGAATGGGTAATTTGTAATTAGCAAATAGCTCATCGCAAACTAGGAATGGTAAAGAATCGCTATTTATTCCTTAAAGTTCGCTATTTAGGAAATGCAAAAAACTTTGATGATACATATGGCGGTTCATCTCTAACAAGATAAGAAGCATAGGGATAGATTTATGATGACTGGCGCATCACCAGGGATGTGTTAGTCATTCTGTGCCGCTGTTCCGTCACCTATGGTGTGCTGCATTTACAATGCGGCGCATCATGGGGCAAAAACAGCACAGATGCGTGATGTATCTGTGCCGTAAAGGTGGCGCATTGCTGGAGTTGTATCGCAAGTGTGATGAAGCTCCAGCAAGGGTCGGGGGTGCCCCTGTCGCAGGGTTTCTGTTCTCACACAGAACTGTGGACAGAGGATTGGAACCTCTGCGAATTAGGGTGTCCCAAAACTCACCTTAGTAATCAAAAACCCCTTAGCAAGCTAGGTACAGTGTCACATTGGATATAACAAACTCTCAATGTTTAGACAATCCAGAATATGAACTTATAGTACCTCAGGATACGTGGAACTCATGAACAGTCGGTCGTTATATATTTCTTAGAAACCAGAACATGGAGTTAAGAAGAACACATGTGTATTTGAAATGTTTATTTACTAATGCCGTCTTCTCAGGCGTAGTATCTTAGATAATACAAGTACACATATTATCAGTAGCAAAATTACCAGCATAGTTACTAGTACATAAAAAGCGAATGGTGACAGTATGTTAACATGCTGTAAATGAATAAGAGTTAGCAACACTTATAAGCAGCCGCGGGCCGTGGAGGGAGTTACGGTGGGGCAGGGAGGCGGGGAGGGGGAGGGGCAGGGTGGAGAGGGCTCCACCCTGCTTCTCCCCCTCCCCGCCTCCCTGCCTCACCGTAACTCCCTCCACGGCCCGCGGCTGCTTATATCTCACCCTCCCTAATACACATATTATATTATTTGCTAAGAAGGTCTCTTTGTGTTGGTTTAGGGCGTGCCCATACTTTAGTGTCTTAGATTTGAAGGAATCACATCAGCATACACCAGCTCTCTCTTCATGTGAACCGCATCAAGTGTTGTGTATGTGTGTTCGGCAAAGCAATATAAAACCCGCCTCATGCCCAGAATTGGCAGAAGTTGCACTTATGTTATGAGTATGAAGTCGTGGAGATCAGACCTCATAACATTTCTGTATCGTGTTGTTCTTGAAACTTTAGCACTCGCTGTACAGATATAGTTTAACAAGCAAAGCAGATAGTAGAGCAATAACATATTATTCTCATGTAAACCACGATGAACTACTAGGTTGAAAGCTAAAGCAACAACTAAGTGTCGTGTGCAGAAGTTGCAAAAAAGGAAAAATGGCGTTTAAACCGGTAATGAGCCCATGCTAACTTAACACGGTGTAAAGATATCCAGGACGTAGATGACACCTCCCCATGATCCGGAAACGAACTGAATAAGATAATAGAAGTGCCATCTCATGAGAGCAGATTGCAAGTTTATATGTGGACGGTCCGCAAGGTAAAGCATTAAAAACTAGGAAAATTTAATGCTAAAGAAAAATAAAACAGCAAAGTACTTTATCGAGTCTTAAGCCAATAGGCAAGGTAAATAATAAAAACTTGACAAATAAGTCAATGAATTGTCAATGAAATGCTAGTACTCAGCATATCAAACATGAAAAAGGTCTATGACATAACTGTGTATGCAAAATAAGCTGCAACAGCCTCCAATAGGAAGTCACCGTCTTCATCCGAAAACAGTTCAGCCATCCAATTTAAAAGCGGAAAAGAACATACGTGCTCTCCCAGCACCGGATCCTCTATCACCATCAGAGGACAGCTCGGTGGGTTTTCAAGAAAGCTCTGTTCCAAGAAAGACTGTGTTGCCGCCAGTAAATTCCAGGGACCAATTAGTCCATGCATCAATGCCACAGCCATAATCCTTTCGCCAGGACAAACCAACTCGTGAGTAATGATAGGAGTCATCAGCTGATTAAAGTCGACGTCAGGAGAAACCGGTCCGCAGAGACACAAATCAATGGCCCAATCGAAATCACAGGTCAGGCAGTGAAATACAGGCTGGACACAGGTGAAGTAGGAGAATCGAAAAGATAATCCATATGCCGTGCTTAATATCGCCAACGGCATTGTGCCATAATATTCTAGCATGCGATTGCGGAACAGTGTCAGCAGCTGCAGGGCGGGAGGTTGCATAGGAGGGACATCCATATTTAAAAATGTAAAAAAGCACAAGAGCGTCCGCTGGTAATGCAAGTAAACATGGCAATCCACGAAGCAGAGTGGAAAAAATCGAATGAAAGAAAGCAGGGATGACTCCAAAGATTTTCTCAAATGAAGTCACGAGACCACTGGTAACAACTTTAAAAAAGTGCGCCAGGGCCTTTGTGGAGGATGCGTTAGAGATAGTCCGAACCATCTTGCTGAAATGGAAAGGCAAATCTGAATTGAAAAGGGTCTGCACCTCTGTACGGGTGTTCGCTATGTGAAGCACGAAAGTTTCACGGGCCGAACTCAAGGCCACCTCTCTCTGAGACAAAAGAGCTCTTATTCTTGCCATGCCGTTGAAATCTGCTCCCAAGGTTGGTATTTGTGGCGAGATTGAAAACTCCCTATGTTCATGTGTGGGAGGAAATAGAACATTTCTGCAGCAAATAACCCGTTCACTTACTGTTACGATAAAAGGAATAATTTTAATTAACCCAGAACAATCTTCATTATTGAGCATCAAATAACTACCATTTTCCAACAACTTGAACGTGGGGATGATAGCAGGAACTGGCGTGCCTTGCAACACGCAAGCCATATTTGGTCGGTGTTTGTTGCATGAACCGTGTAACTGTATGTGCCTACACATTAGTGAATGATCTGGCGTCTCAGTGCATTCCTCTCCATTCAGATAAACTTCTTGATCATCTTTGAAACATCTGTATGTGTATGGAAGCGACCAGACCTCATGAAGAAAAGCACTACCTAAAGGTTCATAACGACCTATTGGTATATATTTCATACAATTTGAAAACTTATATAAAGCAAAAGGCAGCGTTATTAAACCGTGGATAAGGCACGTTGCCAAAAAACCCGCAATCCTCTGCTGATGATGTCACTGAGCATGTCATGAATGATGTAATATGTGACATCATCAGCAGTGGATTACGGGTAATAGTATCTCTAGTTTACTCCCCTATAGCTGTCTTTCTTTTAACATAAGTGTCTGTTTCCTTCCCTTATACTTACTGTTTTTGCTTCGCTTCCGGTTCGCGTACCGGCGAGCGAACTGGGAAGCGAACTAAGAGAAATAGAGGTTGGCACAGTTCCAAATATTGTACCAATTTTTTAATAACGGGGAGGTAGTTCTGAAAAGAACTTTTTTTTTATTGTTTTTGTTGTTTTATATTTTTTTTATTATTTTTCGGAACATTTTTTTACTTTTTTTGAATTTTTCTGAACAGTTTTATATTTTTTGGGGTTTTTCTTGGAGGGGGCAATGAAAACGATTCATTGTAAAGGGCTCAACAGGAGCAACAAAACAAAAAAAGAAGTATTTATTATTTTGGGCGTTTCGTACAAACTTGTATATGATAGTCAATAGCTCTGTTGATCAGAGTGATGCTTCTTTCTCCGTAGGAAATGAATCCATCGCAAAATACGCAGATGTGTTTTACTTCACCAAATTTCATTTGTATATTTGGCACCATCTCCCTGCCCTCTGGTCCCGTTACTTCCGGTACAACAGATCTTCTGGCCATAATAGGGAGATTATCTAGGTCGTTCCGAAACTGTGCAGCACTGTAGTTGTTAGGATGCCACCTAGTCATATGGCGATGCATTGTGTAGTTTCCGAAACTGTATTTTTTCTCGGTTCCTCTGGACAGTCTATCTTGACATATAAGGCAAGTTACGTATCTTGCATTTACTTTTTTCTGACCTTTGGGAATTTAAAAAAATTGCCAAATGAAGTTTTCTTTCTGGTGAGACGTCCTGGGCTGCTCAGGCAAAAACTGCCTCTCTTCGTGCTCGTCGTCCTGTTCCTCTTCTTCCTCTTCTTGTTGAATTATAACTTGAGCAGGTGGTCCACTCTTCCTTGGATGTGGTGGAGGTGGTGGGGAAGCACCAGCTGAAGCTACTAAAGAAGCCATTGCTCAGTGATCACAAAGGGTCTTTCTCTCACAATGATGAAAGTCAGAGTGAGGAAAGAAGGAGGGATTTTCATCATTTGGGAAAAACAAGAGTTCTCAACCAATGAAAAGTGTTCATTTTAGATTATATGACCTAGTCTTACATCATTAGGAAACCAAAAGTGAAATGAACCAATGAAAAGTGTTATTACCAAGTCACATGACCTGCTGTGTTTACGTTAAGCGCTTTGCAGGGCCTCCCGGTTTGCTTCCAGAAACCTGCGCTTTGCGACTCGCTTCGCGTACCAGTTCGCTAACGTAGCACGTCATATGACGTATCACGCGACAACGCAAAACGTCATGCGGACGGGAGGCGTCACAATGTTGTTTTCTAACGCGGCAGTTGCGGTAAAGAAACGTTTACCGGCTCGCGGTCTATTTCGCGGCATCAAGGTCAGCTAACGGGAAGCTTCCCGATTCGCGAAGCGGGAACGAAGAAAAAAAATTATTAAAAAAAAAAATTATTCATAAACATATAAAATATATTTTTGGATTTAAAGAAGAATACATTTTACAGCTACAGATATTAGCTGTTAAAAAACCAATGAAATTCACTGAAAAAACCATAGGTTATAGACCATATATAGTTAGGAATTAGCATTTACAAAACCTTGAAAATTCACTGAAAAAACCATAGGTTATAGACCATATATAGTTAGGAATTAGCATTTACAAAACCTTATTTTACTCACACAAAACCATTGAAATTCCATATATAGTTAGTTGCACTAACTATATATCGCGCACCCGCAATCCACTGCTGATGATGTCACATATTACATCATTCATGACATGGTCAGTGACATCACTGATGACATCACTGATGACATCTCAAATGACATCACTGATGACATCACTGATGACATCTCATTTGACATCAATGACCACATCACTGATGATATCATTCATGTGACAATACAATGCATCTCCTCACATTTTAATATAACCTCTGTTTCACCCAGTGTTAAATACAGAGTATAATTTTTGAAACCATTGACACACCAATACTAGTTACTACATACGCACTCACTGATTCCTACGTCTACACACACCTTCACTCATTCACCCATACAATCATTCATACATACAATCACTCATCTTTACAACACTATCATATGCACTCATACACCTATACAGACAGTCACAGTCTGCCACTCATCCATGGAGTTACTCACTCACCTAGTCAGTCATGTAAAGAATCAATGACACTTCCATTTTCTTGTCTATACAGTTAAACATAGAGCACCTTACATTTTCAAACATATACTAACACATACTTACCTTCTTATACAATCATTGATACAAGTACACATTGATCTGCACAGAGTCACACACCTCCCAGCCAGCCACACACACACTCAGTCTCCCATACAAATACTTGGGCAATCAATCAATAACCCATATAGTTACTCATACAGCTACTGATCAACACATGCAGCAGTTTACAGAACAACAGACATAATGATGCACAAATTAAGACAGTTTAGTCACTAACCCATGCACTCAGTGAGACACATTTAATCACTCACTCATACAGTTAGTCATGCACCTACTGAATCCTTCGTCCAGACACTTACACATCCACTCAATCTTCAATATGTAAGACATAATTAAACTTTACAGAAACAAAAAATCACTGGATGTTGTTATCAGTCATGTCATCAGTGATGTCATTTGAGATGTCATCAGTGATGTCATCAGTGATGTCACTGACCATGTCATGAATGATGTAATATGTGACATCATCAGCAGTGGATTGCGGGTGCGCGATATATAGTTAGTGCAACTAACTATATATGGAATTTCAATGGTTTTGTGTGAGTAAAATAAGGTTTTGTAAATGCTAATTCCTAACTATATATGGTCTATAACCTATGGTTTTTTCAGTGAATTTTCAAGGTTTTGTAAATGCTAATTCCTAACTATATATGGTCTATAACCTATGGTTTTTTCAGTGAATATATATATATATATATATATATATATATATATATGAGGAATACCGCCGCATAAACTACAAGTACCATGAAGCCGGGAGAGCGGTCACGCTCACTGGGGCAGGTACTTCATTGAAAACACGATGCACAATGTGTGTGCGTGCTGCATCACTGAGCCTATGACAAAGGGCAGGAGCCCGAAACGCGTTGGCGTAAGAACTTTTGCTGCCATGCATCTTACCTGTTTCAGCTGCAGACTTCATAAAATGATACCGAAATTTTAACCGAAATTTTGGCAGAGAGGTAAAGTTCGGTTCGCAGATGGGCCTTTTTGTTAAATGGTGTAAATACGTTCAGTAGTTCCTGAGAATATCAAAAGTAAAATCATAAGTATATCTAGAGGCGCATACGGTAAGCTTATTGTACTCTGTTCCTTTCTGAGCACGAGCTGAATGCTAATCGGCTGTCAACTGTCTGTCAACACTCCAAACCAGAAAGTGTTGGCAGCCATCTTGTGCCTCGGTAGACTGAGGCACAAGAAATCAGAAAAACAAACGTGTAGAACGCAAAAAGGGGGCAGGGTAGAAACACCCTGACCCCCTAGGCCTGCTCAGGGGGTCCCACAAGGATCCCCAAGGCCCCCCCAATTTTTTTTTTTTACAAAAATCACGGGGTACGAGTACCATACAAGTACCGTACGAGTACCTTTCCGAGTACGAGCTGCATGCTCATTGGCCTTGAACACTCCAAACCAGGAAGTGTTGGCAGCCATCTTGTGCTCGGTAGAACGAGGCACAAGAAAGCAGAAAAACAAATGTGTAGAACGCAAAAAGGGGGCAGGGTAGAAACAGCTTGACCCCCTAGGCCTGCTCAGGTGGTCCCACAAGGACCCCCAAGGCCCCAAATTTTTTTTCAAAAAACCCGGTCTGCTTTTTTTCAAATTACCCTTCAAGGGTACCAAATCCCAGGGGCATAGTGAAAAAGAAGTGTGGGGGGGGCCAATCCCCCCCACACTGCCCCGGGAACCACTACCCCCGGGGCAAAGCAACGCAGCCCCCAGGGGGCTGCGTTGCAGAGAGGTGTAAAAAGGAGGGTGGCCTCAACACCTCTCTGCAATGCAGCCCCCTGGCGCATACTGGAGGTTCCTGGTGGGCTAGTTGGCCCCCATGGACCCCCAGTATGCAAGGGGAATTAGTTCCCCCTCTGCAAACGCGCCCGGGGGCTGCCTTGCAGAGAGGTGTAAAAAGGGGTGTGGCCTCATTACACCTCTCTGCAATGCAGCCCCCTGGCGCATACTGGAGATTCCTGGTGGGCTAGTTGGCCCCCAGGGACCCCCAGTATGCAAGGGGAATTAGTTCCCCCTCTGCAAATGTGCCCGGGGCTGCATTGCAGAGAGGTGTAAAAAGGGGCGTGGCCTCATTACATGTCTCTGCAAAGCAGCCTCCTGGCGCATACTCGAGGTTCCCGGTGGGCTAGTTGGCCCCCAGGGACCCCTAGTATGCAAGGGGACTTAATCCCCCAACTTAGAACACTCTACAGGGCGCGTTAGCTCAGTGGTGAAGGTAGGGTACGGGGCTTGAGGTGATGTGAGTGCAAACATGCCCTCAAGCGTGGTTTAAGTTGGGGTATTAATTCCTGTTCAATCCAGAGGTCCCCTAGGGGGCAACTAGTCCAGCAGATATCTCCAGTAAGCGCCACGGAGCTGTGTTGCAGAGTGTTGTAAAAAGGGGGCGTGCCCTTTGAACGACTCTCTGCAACACAGCTGCCTGGCGCATACTGGAGGTACCTGGAGGGCTAGTTGGCTCACAGGGGACCTCAGGATTGAAGAGGAATTAATTCTAGCTCAATACTATTTCTGAAAATTAAATTTAAATGTACTTACCAGTAACTTGAATTTCATTCCATAGGATATCATTGCCTGCTATATAAAATATATATAAATTAAAAAAATATTACATAAAAAAATATATTACAATTTCAATATTTTTAAAAACATTTTTTTTCAATTTATATTAAAAATGTGTAATGTAATTTTAAAAATAAAATATCTAAAAATAAATAGTTTAAAATAATGTAGTAAATCAGTGTAAAAAAATATAACAATTAACACATTTAAAAATTCATTTACAAAACCTTTGAAATTCACTGAAAAAAACATAGGTTTCAGCCACGTTATATTTAAAAATTCATTTACAAAACCTTTGAAATTCACTGAAAAAACCATAGGTTTCACACACATTATAGTCACATCAGTGATATCATCAGTGATGTCATTTGAGATGTCATCAGTGATGTCATGAGTGATGTCACTGACCATGTCATGAGTGAAGTAATATGTGACGTCATCAGCAGTGCATTGAGGGCGCGCGAGTTATAGTTAGCTGAATTAACTATAACGGGGGAATTTCATTGGTTTTGTATGAGTGAAATGTCCAGCTAACTATATGTGTGAAACCTATGTTTTTTTCAGTGAATATACATATATACATTACCTACTGGCGGTCGCCAGTAGGTATAGATAGTTAGGATTTTTTCTCTATGGGTTTTTTGAAAATTCTATGTCTAATAACTTTGGCGTTTGTGGACGGAATTGGCTGAAATTTTCAGGAAAATGGCACATTTTGTTTCTGAGCAGCCCCTGAAAATTGGGGGGGGTTTGTCCAGGGGGGGTCGAGAAAAAAGGGGGGCCTCACTTTTAGCCCGAACGGCTGAATGGATTTGCACGAAACTTGGCAAAATTGTAGGGACTGGTAGCCCGATGTGCCTTTTGTAGGTCTCAATATATGTGCTACAGTGGATTTTGAGAAATTAACGTTTAAAAAAGATATATATCTGTAACAGCGGACCGGGCAGCGCTCCGGTTCGCGGACTTTTCGCGCAACGGAGCTTTGTGAAGCAAAGCTGATTGGTTCTCCGGCGTCTGTCAACATTCCAAACAGTCCGTAGCGGCCACCATCTTGTCTCTCGGTAGGATCGAGAGACAAGAGGAGGCCAAAGCGAAGGGGCAAATGACCATAAGGGGGCATAGTAGATCCTCGCTGACCCCCTAGGTTTGATGTGGAGGTTTTAAAAGGGCCCCGCGGGGCAAAAAAAAAAAATAATAATAATAATCGAACGGCTGAATGGATTTGCACGAAACTTGGTAAAATATTAGGGACTGGTAGCCCGATGTGCCTTTGCTAGGTCTCAATATGTGTGCTCCAGTGGATTTTGAGAAATTAACATTCAAAAAAAGATATATATCTGTAACAGCGCTCCGCTTCGCGTACTTTTCGCGTTACGGAGCTTTGCGAAGCTAATTGGTTCTCCGGCGTCTGTCAACATTCCAAACAGTCCGTAGCGGCCGCCATCTTGTCTCTCGGTAGGATTGAGAGACAAGAGGAGGCCAAAGCGAAGGGGGAAATGAGCATAAGAGGGCATAGTAGATCCTTCCTGACCTCTTAGGTTTGATGTACCATTTTGCCAAGTTTGGTGTAATTCCGTTCAGGCTGTAGACGTATGTAAATGTCCTATGGAAAATTGCATGGGGAAAACACATTTGAAAGTGTTGAAATTTAGAACCAATTAAAATGTTACTTTGGTTTTGTATTTGTGTGTGATGAAAGTTAATTGGTTATGTATATATGTCAAATGAGAGGAAACCACAGCCATTTTGTGATACTACTGTCTACTGATACTACTGTCTGAGGTACATTTGTGAGGAATTTTTGGTGGTGAATTTCTGGTGTTTGATTTACACAGTACTAACACTTGTCCTACTTTTAAAAAGGTGAGTTGTTAATTTGTAAGGGGAACTATGTTGTACACTTAAAGATAATTTGAAAAAATGTTTTCTGTTATTTATTTGCAGTCCTTCTGTTATACTAAATACTTGATAAAGTTAGTTTTATATTATGTATTACTAAAAACGATAAATGAAAGTGATTATTTTTTTCTGCAATTTACAGCAAGCAATTTCAAAATAAAATGGCTCACAATGAAGAGACCGTGGCAATTTCTTTTGAATTGTCCACTACATTGATTGAAATTGAGAGCACCAATAATGAAATATTGTCACAAGGAGGAGATGACTTGTATGATTCCATTAGATTGATTGAAATGGACAGCACCAATAATGAAATATTGTCACAAGGAGATGACTTGAATGATTCCACTACATTGATTGAAATTGAGAGCACCAATAATGAAATATTGTCACAAGGAGGAGATGGCTTGTATGATTCCATTAGATTGATTGAAATGGACAGCACCAATAATGAAATATTGTCACAAGGAGGAGATGACTTGAATGATTCCACTACATTGATTGAAATTGAGAGCACCAATAATGAAATATTGTCACAAGGAGGAGATGACTTGAATGATTCCACTACATTGATTGAAATTGACAGCACCAATAATGAAATATTGTCACAAGGAGGAGATGACTTGAATGATTTTTTTGATCAATCTGTTGATGGCGAATTTATCTAATGTTTGGAGACCATAGAGTTACAAGAATCATCATTGCAGACTTTTCATGAGGAAATTGCTGATGAGGACATGTTACTAGTTCTTTCAAATTTAGAAAATTCTGAAGAATAAATTTATATTTAGAAATCAAAAATTGTTTGAGACATTATTCATTTTTATTTTTAATTTATGAGGTTGTAGCGAAGTGATTGTAGTATAAAATGAGAGTTATAGTATAGAGTGCAACATTTTTATGTTACATGGTAAGTTTACTCATATTTACTTCCCTTCTGCCACTATATTATCTCCAATGTGTATTTGACATCTCTTCTTCATCTCCGGCCTCCTTTCTCTCACTGTGTGTCTCCGATGCATCTTATCGCTGCTATTTTGTGTAATTACAGAAGAGAGTAAAATAAAATAGTTCGGAACGTGAAAAGGGGGCAAAGTAGAGTACCCCTCACCCCCTAGGCCTTTTTAGGCGGTCCCAAAAGGATCAGTTTCTGCTTTCCTGAGAGATTATGGTATGAGTTCCATATACCACAATAATTTGCATTACAACATGCAAGATATCTATCTCCTATTACCAACTTTGAGATATTCGCGCTAAGCGCGACTATCCCCAAAAAGTAACACCTGCCCTGAGCAGTTCTTAGCCATGTTATCCAATGGGAGGTGGATAACATGGCTAAGAGCATTAGCTCGGTAATGCATGAATATCGCTGACTTTTTAGCGATATTCATGCATTGCGGCCGTTTATTATTGCATTTGCGATAAACCTTGATAATAGCAAGGTTTATCTTCGATAATTTCTGACGATGCTTAGCGGTAAAAAATTCGTTGGTAAGCATCGTTAGCGATAAATATCGCTTAACTTTGGTAACATGCACCAACGTCTGTTAACGTTCGATTCGAAGGAAATGAGGAAGTGTTGAAAAACATTGTCTGCGCCATCTTGCCTTTTTTGAAATGCCACACTTTTGTCGTGCACGGCAGCCATTTTAGATGCCTTGACCAGACCCACTCTCTGCACGCTGTCGATTCGTAGCATGGCTCCCCACCCTCGCAAGCATCTTCCCCAGGCACTGGTCACCCCCGCTCTCTGTCTTATGCATCGGCAATAAACCTCCCCCCATCTGCGCTGCTCTTCCCTGAAAATCACACTCTGTGCCCGCCCGACACCTCCCTTTCACCCTATTCACTACCGCACCCTCTGACACTCCTCTTCCTCTGTGTCCGATTGTCCAGGCTATCACCTAGCCCTGCAGATGTAGTTTATGGACCCAGCTGTAAAGAATCACCCCTCTTCAAAGGAGTTATAGTAGATCAAGGCCCACACCCGATGAGATCCGTCACACCACACGTGTTCCTACTATCTGAAAACCATCCTGTATTGTGATTGGGGAGGGGACCGAGCCTGAAACGGAAGATTCCAGGAATGACTCTTTGTACATCAAAGTTTTTACAATTATGTGTCACATTAAAAATATATAGCACTCCAACAAAGTAGTAGGAATATAAAACTTTAATAACATATAAATATATACAACAAAACAAAAACAGTAAAAACATTTAAACAACGAAGAGACCGTGGCAATTTCTTTTGAATTCCTGGTGAGGACATGTTACTAGTTCTTTCAAATTATGAAAATTCAGAAGATGTTGCCTGGGGGTGGGTCGTCAGTAGCAGTCTGTTGTGCGAATAGTTCCAAGGCAGCAGAACGCGCTGAAATCTAGATGGCACGAAAGTGATGTCTAGTAAGTTGCCGCCCAGCAAATAACGGCGTGGGGCGCCGCGGGGGTGAGTGAGTCCAGTAGGCACCACAGCTATTCTTACCGGCATTGCAGAATTACTGCTGGGGACAATGCCTGTGCTGTAGCAGGGTCACAGCAGAAACAAAAAGGATTCTGTTGAAGATGTTGTTGGTTTTCAATTTGAATACAGTTCTGGTGTCAACTGCTATGCTAATGTAGTGGTTAATGTTTTGTTTTCTCTAGAAAATGTAAAAGAGGGGGAGGCAGTCCAAAGTTCCGTTAAAAGGGCAAAGGAAAGGATCGGTGGTTTGAACTATCAGTCAAAAAGGGGAGGGGGTGCAACAATTTTTCCTACCGGGTCACACTGTGCTTTCACCGGAACTGAGGTCTGCAGGATTCTAGTAATTCAAAGTGAGGCTGGCGCCAGCATGGGAGCGCCGACGTCCCGCGGATACAGTTTCGTCACTCCACGGGCGATCATGGCAGTCATTCCCCATCGGGGGTCGGAGACTCCCGCGGCTCCTCTAGAATCTTCAAGGTCGTGGAGGACTACGGTGGTGGAGTCAACCAGTGACCGGGCCATTTCTTTATGCTGGGCCCGCTCTTGCCAGGTCGACCGCCATTTTGAGAGTTCGGTAGCTACTGGCGATCGCGGGGTCAAATGAGCGGACGGGCTCCACCCTGCCGGGCGAGACGTTGCAGCATGGCCACAGTGGAAGAACCCTTTTCCGGGCGCCTGGAGCGCTGAGGGTGCAGCTGGGAAGCCTCCACCTGGGGAGGCGGGAGAGGCCTGTTCGCACCGTCTCTCCCTCCCAGTGCTTCCCACGGCGTCTCGCTTGAGATTTGTTATGGCCGGACCAGGCGATGAGGACGAGGGGGGGGGGTCGGAGGCATGTGCAAGACATCCCCCCCCCAGTGTTGTCGCAGCCATTATTCAAGAAAGAAGAAGTGTCCCGTCCGTCTTCGGGCCGGGCTTCCGGTAGATGTCGGCCGGACGCCCCTGGCTCTGGCCCCATGAACGGGTTTCTTGGTTTATCGGCTGCAGCCGGATCCCGTCGGCCTCGGCCCCCCGACCGTTGGTGGCCGGACCGGAAGAGCATGTGGCGGGACTACCTGAAACTGTCAAGGGCCACCGCGGCCGGACTGGGAGAGAGAGGGGAGGGTCGAGGAGACATTCCCCCCCCTGCAACTGTTCAGCGTTGTAAAGGCAATCCCCTGGCCGGGTCCCGCTGGCCTCGGCCTCTCCTCCGGCTACACCCTACGTTAGGATCTCCTGGCCGAGGCGTGGCAGCAGGACCCACCTTATATGGGCTGCTCCCGGCTGGGCGTAGCCGCAACCCTGCCCCACCTTGGAAGTTTCCAGAGTGGGGGCGGATGTTCTACTGACTTGCATTTTCCCTACTCTATCGATTTTTTTGGCGTGGCAGGCGGTGGGACAGCGAGGGGTGATTTGGTTTCTCTTACTGTTTTTCTGGTCTCTCACCACTGGCATATTTTAACGTTTTCTTGTTTCTAGGACATTAATAGGTTTTATCATTATGTTATGTTATCGTTTCTTTGTTCGTTGTTTAATAAAAGTTCATGTTCATCAGTGGCCTACTGATTTTCGTTTTCGTATTCTTTTCTTTCCAGGTTGTTTCATGCTAAAGTTTCTGTTAACAGGATACAGTGATCACTTCGTTATTATTGCATATGTCCTTTTCACTAGGGGTGCTCTCTGGTCGGGCCAGATGACGTATCTCTAGTAAATGGTCCGGGTGAAACAGGTGCATCAATCAGTGGGGAGTAGATAGGCATGACAGATTACAACGGGGGAGAAAGGTCCGCATTACGTACCCTTTCACTATTTGCAAAGATTTTCCTACGTATATTTGCAAACAGGGAATACCTCCAAAAAGAACCAATTCCCAAACAGTCAATGTTTGGGGAAACAATCAATCAATGAGGAACGAAATAGGCACGACGTGTTAAAGGTTTGCGTTACCTACCCTTCACTATCTGCAAAGGGAGAGAGAATATTCCTATTCTTCCTCGTTTGCAGGCAGGGAAGATTCTTAAGAGAATCAACTTCGAACAATTCAATGCTCGATTCAAACAATCAAGAAGGGGTACTGTGAACACAAATGAACGCCGCTTATGTACATACACATTGGTATTATCAACAGGTTGTTCCTAATGTTTCTATTTTAGGGAGGTCAAAAAGAGATCCCATTAGTGGCCTACTGATTTTGCTCGATTCCTTTTGTTTTTTTACACGATTTTTCGCTATCTGCAAAGACTAAACAGAGTATTGCGACTCTGTGCTTGTTTGTAAATAGAGAATGAACCAAAGAGAACAATCAATCAAATGAAGAGAGAAGCAGGCACGACGGATTACAACGGGGGCAACGGGGGCAAAGGCCTGCGTTAACTACCCTTCGCTATCTGCAAAGAGAGAGTACTCCTAATAAAAATGAGGGGTGGGGGGCAGCATTCAAAGCAGATCAGTGTGCATAAACACGAAAATGTTTTTACTTACCACGTACTTGACATTCGACAGCTTATGATATTTGCTATTAAAAAACCATTGAAATTCACTGAAAAAACCATAGGTTATAGACCATATATAGTTAGGAATTAGCATTTAAAAAACCTTATTTTACTCACACAAAACCATTGAAATTCCATATATAGTTAGTTGCACTAACTATATATCGCGCACCCGCAATCCACTGCTGATCATGTCACATATTACATCATTCATGACATGGTCAGTGACATCACTGATGACATCACTGATGACATCTCAAATGACATCACTGATGACATCACTGATGACATCTCATTTGACATCATTCTTGTGCTAATACGATAAACCTCTTCAGACTCTAATATAACCTTAGATACACTCAGTGTATACAGACACTCACACACTGCCACTCATCCATGGAGTTACTCACACACCCAGTCAGTCATGCAAAGAAACAATCTCACCTCCATTTCTTCAACTATACAGTTAAACACACCTTACTTATTGAAACATATACTAACACATATTTACTCTCTTATACAATCCCTGATACAAGTTCACAATGATCGATACAACC
Source organism: Lissotriton helveticus (assembly GCF_964261635.1). Taxonomy (NCBI): domain Eukaryota; kingdom Metazoa; phylum Chordata; class Amphibia; order Caudata; family Salamandridae; genus Lissotriton; species Lissotriton helveticus. The sequence continues at coordinate 51,358,034 of NC_136062.1, read as the reverse complement.
ACTCACTCATTCAGTGGCTCTCATGCACAGTTATTTATATATGCCAACTCTCACATGTACTGTGTTTAACATATGTACTTACTATGACATGTAGCATTGAGATATCCATTCACTCATCAATACACTCATGCACACAGTCAACTGCCCATGTAGCTGTTTCCACATGCAGTCTTGAACTCATACACCTAGTGAATAAACTGCTCACACATCTGTGCATAGAGTCACACACCTTCCAGCCACCCCCACACAAACTCAATCTCCCATAGAAATACTTGGGCAACCAATTAATAACACATATAGCCTCTCGTATAGCTAATGATCAACACATGCAGCAGTTTACATCACAACAGACATAATGATGCACAAATTAAGACAGTTTAGTCACTAACCCATGCATTCAGTGAGACACATTTAATCACTCACTCATACAGTCAGTCACGCACCTACTAAATCCTTCATCCAGACACTTATACATCCACTCATTCTTCAATATGTAAGACATATTTTAACTTTACAGAAACATACAGTCACTGGATGTTGTCATCAGTGATGTCATCAGTGATGTCATTTGAGATGTCATCAGTGATGTCATCAGTGATGTCACTGACCATGTCATGAATGATGTAATATGTGACATGATCAGCAGTGGATTGCGGGTGCGCGATATATAGTTAGTGCAACTAACTATATATGGAATTTCAATGGTTTTGTGTGAGTAAAATAAGGTTTTTTAAATGCTAATTCCTAACTATATATGGTCTATAACCTATGGTTTTTTCAGTGAATATATATATATATATATTGTCACTCACATCCCTCACCACTGCAGAGGGAAAAGAGCACCACGGCAACACAGGTGAGATGTCAAATTCCTTTTAATCAGGCGTTGTGCATGACGCGTTTCGTTTTATGTAAAAACTTCCTCAGATGCCGCCCGGAATCTTGCAAGTGCATCTCCCGCCCACATTTAAAAGCAAATTGTCCCGCTACGATTGGTCAGAACACTGCTGGTCACAATGTGCTGGGTAGCCACAAACACCAGAACCTGGATTCGCGTGGAGCAGACACTTGAAGTTAGTACGAACCCAAGTGGGCGTGGTCTGCTCGCTTCTCCCCAGCGTTGACCTTAGTTCTTTTGAATGGGCGATGTGACAGCTCTCCGTGTGCCTCACCCCACTGCTGAAAATCCCATAGAGCCCATGCATACCACCTAAGTAAGCAGTATGTCCACACGAAGTCACATTGTGACCAGCAGTGTTCTGACCAATCGTAGCGGGACAATTTGTTTTTAAATGTGGGCGGGAGATGCACTTGCAAGATTCCGGGTGGCATCTGAAGAAGTTTTTACATAAAACGAAACGCGTCATGCACAACGCCTGAATTAAAGGAATTTGACATCTCACCTGTGTTGCCGTGGTGCTCTTTTCCCTCTGCAGTGGTGAGGGATGGAGTGACAATAGTTTGGGGTGCAGCCACGAGCGCCCCTTTGAGCACCCACCCCGAGAGAGTCCGGCGCAGTCTTGTGGCAATTTGGAGGTTCTATTTATATATATATATATATATATATATATATATGTGTGTATGTGTGTCTGTGTGTTTGTGTGTGTATATATATGCATAGATATATGTATGTATATATAAATAAATATATACATATCAAAATCAAAAAGGTTGAGGATGGATCACTTGTCCTGTATACCAGGGGCTTTGTTCATCTGGGAAACTTTGTAAAAAACCCTCATATACTTACACAGGCGTGGGCGGTATATCTTGATTCTTCTGACAAGCCGAGGACCAGAACCGCATTAGGGAGAAACCCTGGGTGAGGACTTGACTACAAGACCACCCACATTATCGATCTGGTCCCGTGTTGATGTGTGCAGCCCTTCCAAGTTGGATGGAGCCTGGCGAAACCCAAACATACTGACACCACACACATCGTGAGGAGAAGCTACTCTTCCCTCTCATCGCAGAGAGGATAGGGACTTCCCATCCTATAATTCCTTACACATAGAGGGGGGTCCCTCCTCTTGCCCTGAAGAAAGTCCTGGACCTTTACGGCCACCTTGGACTGAAACATGTCGGCACTAGGGTCTTACGACCACTAAACTCCAACAAGACCCGTTTTAAGATTTTTTATTGACCCAGCCAGACCCAATAATAAAGGGAATCCCGGGGTCTGACTGAGGTTTTTTATCTTTAGGCCCCCCGGTCTTCGTCTATCTGAAGAGCTCCCAACACTGTGGTTGAGCCCATCCTGTCTGTTTGCTTTTTACTCTTTTTACTGTGTTATGTTACTCTGAATTAATTCTCCTTACCTAAAGCGCCGGGACACTCTTTTTGAGTAACCGTTGCGCTATACAAAAGAATAAATAACATAACATAACATAACCCGACTATTAGGGGTGGGGGTGACCAGATGATGAAGCATGACACCACTAGGGTGTGTGAGGGTAATTAAAAACAAAAAGTGCTTTTTCCCCAACACACGTTTGTGACTAGCAAAACCCTTCGCTAGAGAGGTTCCGGTCTCTCTCTTTCTTTTTTCCCTACACCAAGGTACAGGTGACATACCATCTATTCTGACCATTGATTAGTTTATTGGAATATTTTTTGTGTTATATAGTCTATTAGGAGGATATACTCCGATTTGTATTCTCTTCAACCCTCCAGTCACTGGGAATGCTCCCGGTGAGTCCAGGTGTTAACATATCTTGATTCTCCGCCTATGTGTAGTGTAGCAGCATCATCATCGGGTCTTTATCTTTGTGCGTTACAGAGAGGTGGTACAGGCCTTGCCCCTTTTATGCCTCTCTGCAATGGCGCTTACTGGAGGTACCTAGTGGGTCATTTGCCCCTAGGGACCCTCAGGATTCAAGGGAAGTTATTCTCACACCTTAAAACGGCAGGAGGGCTTGTTTTCCACAGTGGGGAAGGGAGGGGGTGGGGCCTGAGGTGATGTGTGTAAACACGCACTGTGGCACATTAATAATTCCCCTTGAATCCTGAGGGAAAATGGGGGCTAACTAGCACACCAAGTGCTTCCAGTAAGCGCCACTGTGCTGCATTGCAGAGAGGTGGTCCAGGCCGTGCTACTTTTTACACCTCTATGCAACGCAGCTCTGTGGTGCTTATTGGAGGTACCTAGTGGACTAATTGGACCCTAGGGACCCTCAGGATTCAAGGGGACTTGATCTCCCAACTTAAAACGGCCACAGAGCGTGTTTGCACAGTGGTGAAGGGAGGGGGCGGGGCCTGAGGTGATGGGTGCAAACACGCCTTGTGGTGCGTTTTAAGAGGTAGTTTTAATCCCCCTGCCTATTATATACTAGGGGCTTACAGAGGAAGTCATGCTAATCACAGGAGGACCCCAACGCATAGTGTTCCCTAGTGTATGTGGGTGTTTTCACTGTATTCTAAGTGTCTTTTAACATAGCACTGGCTCTAGCACTGGTTAGTCAGACTCCGTTACCACCAGTATCCATCTGAAAAAGCTGAGGGTACAGAATGATTTGGAAACAAGGCTTCTTTCTGCTCTTCTGTTTGTTTTCCTTCTTCCTGCACTTTTCTTCGTCTTTGAGGACTTCTGTTGCTTCTTTCTACATTTCTTTTTTTCTTTCTGTGCGTTTTCTCTTCTTTCTTCGCATGTCCTATCTCTATAGACATAGTTAGAAATTAGCATTAAAAAAACCTTTGAAATTCACTGAAAAAAACATAGGTTTCAGGCATGTTATAGTTAGGAATTAGCATTTAAAAAACCTTAGAAATTCACTGAAAATACCATAGGTTTCAGGGGCGTTATAGTTAGCTGGACATTTCACTCGTATAAAACCATTGAAATTGCCCTGATGTAGTTAGTTCAGCTAACTATAACTCGCGCGCCTGCAATGCACTGCTGAGGACATCACATATTACATCACTCATGACATGGTCAGTGACAGCACTCATGCTGATGACATCTCAAATGACATCACTGATGACATCGCTGATGAAATCATCCTTGTGATAGAGTGGCAGACCTCCTCTTACCCTAATATAACCTTTGATACACACATACAAAAATAGAAACTACAATTTTCAAAACAATGGACATACCAATACCAGTAACAACAACCTATTCAGTAAAATCTACATACACATCCACTCATTCACCAACAGTCCTATGTAGTCACTCATACATGTACTCACTCATCATATGTACTCATACACCTATACATCGTGTTACACACTGCCACTCATCCATAGAGTTACTCAAACACATAGTCACTCATGCTAATAAAGAATCAAATATCCATTTACTTGCAAATACAGTTATACACACACCACAACACTTACTTCTACAAAAACTTACACATACTTATTCTTTTGAACAATCACTTATAGAAACACATACTTATTCATACAGGAACTCTTCCAATCTCTCACTCTCACATATACTCACTTATATACACCAATACTCACATATACTAGTTTAAAATATATGTAGTTACTTATAAGCACACTATTGAGACAGTCATTCACTCACTAACACATCCATACACACACTCATCCACCCATACAGTCCTGCACACATACTGTCTTCAAAACATACAAATAGTTATTCACTCATTCATGCATGTATGCACTAAGTAATAATCCCTACTGAACCATACAGACACTCACACACTCATACTGATACTTGAAAAACCAACTAATAACCCAAATAGACTCTCATGTAGCTACTCACCAACCCAGGCAGCCACTTATACACAAAGTGAGAGATTGATCCAGATATTTACATATTTAAACATTACTCGCTAACCCATGTATTCACTAAGATACACTTAATCAGTCAGTTATATAATCAATTTTACAAAAAAAATATCCATTTAGATGCTTATTCATCCATTAATTCTTCCATCGACCTTTCAGATATACATCTTGAGATATACATATATAAAAAATATTTAATTTTTAGAAAGACACACATTCACTGGATGATGTCATCAGTGATGTCATCAGTGATGTAATTTGAGATGTCATCAGTGATGTCATGAGTGATGTCACTGAACATATCATGAGTAATGTAATATGTGACGTCATCAGAGGTGCATTGCGGGCACGCGAGTTATAGATAGCTGAACTAACTAAAACGGGGGTATTTCAATGGTTTTGTATGAGTAAAATGTCCAGCTAATTATAATGCCCCTGAAACTTATGTTTTTTTCAGCGAATATATATATATATATATTTATATATCAGCTGCAACTCGCAAAAACCACCGCCTGAACGCGTAAATCACGGGCGTAGACCAACTTTCTTTTCCAGCATTATTTTATTGCTTCACACACTTGTCAAGACGCGTTTCGGCCGTCCAAGCCGCCTTGATCACCTGATCATGCGCAGTGACTGCCCCAAATTTAAAGTGCAAGTGCATCACATTTTTTATGCATAGATATGGACAAATTACTTTCAACTTTCAATACCTTGACAATGTCTTGTTATACTTATAGCCACGGCCTGTATTTTGAATATTTTGTAAATAACTGCTTAGATGCATACAGAATAATTACATTATCCAATCGGAAAAAACTATTTTCCTTGGATCTTGGGGCCAACAAAGACAAAAGCTTTTTTTTTGCACAAATGCATTTACATCTTGTCTCTTTAGTGTCCAACTCTTATGATGCACTGAAAATTCTAGCATAATAAGTGCTCACCTCTATGTGTAATAAACTATAACATGTATATAAATTGATAAACATAGCATCGGACATTTCCACCATCACTGAACTAAAATTTCCCCAAGCAATAATCATATCATAGTTAGAAGAATATTGCACCAATAAACTATAGTATATTCTTTGTAGCTATCCAGAAAACATTCAATTCGAAAATTCATTGAAAGATAAAGTGCTATAGTGCTACAGTACTATATTCCTGGAAAAATTCAATTAAAATTCATTGAAAAATAAAGTGCCATGGTGCTACAGTACTATGAATGAAAGTGTCATATGCCTAATTACTTGGTTGTAAAGTGACTAGTGCCTTCAGAGTGCAAAATAACAGCATAATAAAGATTCAATACTCATAGTGAACAGTATCTGCATACCAAATGATTGTGCAAATACGCAGATATCTAGTTGGTAACCAGGTGTGCAAAGTCGATAAGCAAATATAAAAAAAAACCTTGTATATAAATAAGCTACACCCTGTGACACTCTTAAAAACAATCAGTAAAAAGACACCTAAATAAAACCTACCCAAATGTCTTAAAACCAATCATTAAAAACAGTATTCACAGATATATTTGCTAAAAAGGATTGTCATTACACTCATTAACCTTTTCACCAATACCAGGTTGACATTTGCTATTTTTCAAGGGTACAGCTGATCTAAAACATAGCAATCAGTTTACTTTAAGCATACAGCTATACATGTACAAAAAATGGGCATTTCTTAAATATAATATATATCCAAACTTTTCATCACAGAAATGTGTGGAGATCCTCTGTCGCATTCAACCCTGCAGGCCACTTAGAATCGAACTTTAATATATAACTTGTTTCTGTTCGTCTAAGCCTAGCTTCTCTGTCCCCTCCTCTCTTAGTCGGTATTGACTCTATGGCATAATATCTTAGGTATTTGGGGTTGCTATCATGTACGGCCTGGAAGTGTCTTGCAACAGGATAATTTTGATCTTTATTCATGATTGCCCTCAGATGCTGTAAAATTCTTTTATGCACAGCCAGTTTGGTACTACCTATATACTTTAACTGGCAATCGCACTCCAGGACATACACACAGTATTCTGTTTTGCAGGTAAGATGTTGTTTTATTTCCCTGTTTGTCCCGGAGAATGCTGTTCTATAGGTTTTAGTATTGGTGCCAAACTGGCAGGCTCTGCATGTCAGACATTTATAGAAGCCCTTTCTAGAAGATAGCCAGGTGTCTCTCTTAAAGCTTTCCTGACTGTTTCTTGACAACATATTACCCATGCTCATAGATTTACGAAAAGCTATCGCTGGGTTGGAGGGCATTAAGTCACAGATCACAGGATCATCCTGGATGAAATGCAATTTCGTCTTATTATGCTCCTCAATTCTTTCTCTTGTTTGGAATATGTCAGGATCAGTCTGACCGGCTCAGCTTTCTTCTTTTCTGCCGCCTGTGTTTTCTTAGCCTTATACATAAGAAGTTCCTCTCTTGATTTTAGTTGGGACTTTTTCATCACGGCTTCCACTACCCTCTGGCTATACCCTCTAATCAAGAACCGTGCACAACTCTCCAACTGCTTCTGCTTCGCATCCAATGGATCGCTACATATACGTCCGATGCGGAGCATCTCCCCATAGGGAATACTTCTTATTAAATGGGGAGGGTGCGCACTGGTTGCGTGAAGCAATGTGTTACCTGCTGTCAGTTTTCTAAAAAGGGTAGTTGTTAAGACGTTATTTTGAATTAAAACCTGTACATCTAAAAATGTCACGGAGTGCTTGCTGATGTTAAAAGTAAAATTTAGGTTAAGATCATTCTGATTAATTTCCTCAATGAACTTTAACACACTCTCCTCTGTCCCACGACATACAATAAAAAGGTCATCGATAAAACTCAGCCAGGATACTATATGTTCTGTGCAAATTTGATCATAGTTTCACCTGAGGACCAGTTCCTCCCACCAGCACATAAACAAACAGGCATAACTGGGGGAGAAACTGGCCCCCATGGCAACTCCCTGCACCTGCTGATAAAATAGGCCATTAAAATGAAAGTGATTGTTTTCCAGGCAAAAGGACAACATATCAATTAACATTCTAGTATGTTGAGCATATTCTATTGGTCTTGTGCTCGAAAAGTATTCCGTAGCCCGCAGCCCATCTCTGTGCTTTATACATGTATATAACGAGTATACGTCCAATGTTACTACTAGAAAGTCAGGACTCCATGATAGATCTTTAATTTTTTCAAGGAAGTCACTAGTGTCCTGCACATAAGATTCTAGGTTCTTCATGTGTGCCTGTAGAAAATAGTCAATATACTTGGAGAGGTTTTCCAACGGCCCTTCACATGCGGCAATAATGGGTCTTCCTGGTGGGGCCGTTAAGCTCTTGTGGACCTTTGGTATAAAATAAATATACGGTACCAACGGATGTTCTTTCTTGATGAATTTATATTCATCCCAACTCAGGAGACCCAAACCCTTCCATGCCAACAAACTTGTGAACAATGTCTCTTGTATAGCCTTATACTTCAAAGAATTACGTTTTTTATAGCATTGAACATTGTTTAATTGGCTATAGGCCTCCTTTAGGTAGTCCTCAAACGGCCACAGGACGACGTTCCCGCCCTTATCTGAATTTCTTATTATCAGATCCTCCTGCTGCAGTTTTAAAATCAGTTGATTATATTTTCTTTCCTCATTTGAGTATTCTATTGTTGGCGTGGGTCAGTTTTTTGATTTTTGCTACCACATGTTCACTAAAGGTATCCAGACCATCATGCGCTGCCAGAGGAACAAACTTGAACTTTAATTTGAAGGGAGTTTCTGGTTTCTTCTGTCCCCTCAATGTGGATATTTCTTGTGTGTTGACCCCATCCCCCAGAGCCAACTGAGCCAACTGACACATATCCTGATACAGGCTAAGGTCTGAGACCAATAATCCTGGGGCGTCAATTTCACTTGTAGGATTTTTTTGATGCTCTGTTCTTGTATATTTGAAATTTGATTCTGGGCAGAAACTTAAACCCAGACAGAGCAATTGTGTTTCTGCTTTGGACAGATCTATGGTGCCCAAATTAATTACTGATTTTGTTTCTGGAGTATCAAGTGCTCTGTCAGGGCATTCTTCTTCTTCCCTTATGGTTGCTAGTTCCTCCGGGCACGCCCCCGGCCCCGGCCCCGCTTCTTTGGTTCTCCATTGTTTGTGGGCCTGGCGTCTCCCCCTTCTCCTTTGGTACTTTGTTTTGCCACTGTGCCTTGAAACCTTGGTCTCAGTGTATCCCTCCTGCTTTGTTTTAAAATATCCAGCTCTTCCCCCAATGTGAGTTTTATACCTACTGATTTCCATGCACCTTCATTATCTGACTCACTTTCCAGTGCAGAGCTGGACACTGAGGAGAGTTCTGTTTGATGTGTGTCAGTCCCTTTGTTCCCTTCATTCCGTTTGCTTGCAGTGGCTGCCCTTAAGGTATCATAACGACGTGCAAACGTGAAAATCTGTCCTTTAGCGTAATAGTCTCGATCTCTTTTGAATTTATGAATCTTCCGTGTCTTAATCTTTTCCTCCTCTTTCGCCAATCTACTAGTCATTTCATCTCTCATTTTTATTTCCTGTCGGGATTCTCCTCCCTGCTGCTTGATGCTGGCTTCAAGGGCATCTATTTTTATCTGTAGATCTGCCCCATCAATTTCCACATATTTGACAAGAATTTGCGCAATTGTATTACCTACTGGCGGTCGCCAGTATGTAGTTATAGTTAGAACCTAGTTTCCATAGGAAAAGCATTTTTTGATTTGCTAATAACTTTGGCGTCGTTTGACGAACCTTTGACGAACGAAATTCTCTCAAAATAAAGTCTATCCAGGTCATCTCCTATCCGGAAAGTTTGGGGGTGATTCGTGAAGTGGGGGCTGAGTAAAAAGTGGGGTCCCAAAACACGTTTTCCCCATGTTGATTTCGATAGGAAATTTTGCTACGAGCTACAGACCGAACTGCTGAACGGAATTACCCCAAATTTGGCAGAAAGGTAGACCTTGGTTCAGAAAAGTGACCTTTTTTTAAATGGTGTAAATTTGTTCAGTAGTTTTTGAGAAATGCAAAAAATGAGAGTGAAAATTTTGTGCAAGGCTACAGCCAAAACTTCTAAACAGAATTGGTCCACATTTGGCAGAAGGGTAGTGCTTGGGTCAGAAAGCGACCTTTTTAGAAATGTTGTAAATCCGTTAAGTAGTTGCTGAGAAATTAGAAAAACAAAAGTTTTGATATCTGGGCGGAGCCTAATTCGCGTGCATGAGCTTCACTATGATTGGCTGCCAGCACTCCAAACCAGGAAGTGTTGGCAGCCATCTTGCGGCTCGGTAGAAGCGAGTCACCCAAAAACGAAGAAACAAAGGTAGAAAACAAGAGAAGGGGGCAGGGTAGAAACACCCTGACCCCCTAGGTCCGCTCAGGGGGTCCCAGAAGGACCCCCAGGGTCCAAAGAATCATTACATTTTTTTTTTAATCAGCAAAAATTTGCGCTGGCGTCGCAGGTTCTCGCGTTTTACTATAATGAGGCCCTTGGGTGGGCTAGGTTCCGGGGTATTTCTTAAAAAATAATAGTAGGGGCTCACAGAGGTTGTGGGGGTCCACGCAGCCCCGGGCTTCACTTATGTTGGGAGGTGGTTGTGCTGCCCCCCTCCTGGAGTCTTCTATGTGCTTGTAACTTTGACTTCCTTTGAAGAATCTTTATTAAATTATCCAAAAAGTTGCCCTTTTTTTGATAAGCTCCAATAATGAAAGTGTGGGGGTGAATAGTGTAGGAGGGGGTGAGAAAAAAGAGGGTCCTAAAACGTTTTTTCTTCATGCAATTTCTATACGAAACTTTTCAGAAGGCTACAGGTGAAACTACTGAACAGAATTATGCCAAATTTGGCAGGGAGAAAGGTGATGTTCCAGAAAGCATTCTTTTGTTTGAATGGTATATATCCATTCAGTGGTTTTTGATAAATATCACATTTTACAGTTATTGATATCTGAGAATTCTGACGTGATTGGCTAAGGGGTTACAAGCACCAGCTTGTGGCTTATTGGCTGTGAATGGTTGAAACCAGGAAGTGTTGGCAGCCATTTTGTGATTTACTCCGTCAGCTCGCATCTCTCCGTGTAGAAGCCATCGGGTCTGCAGTTTTACCTCTGCGAGGCAACACTGGCTTCTGTGTCTGTGTGAGATATGCCTTTCATGCTGCCTCTCCTCCTAACCAGGTCGCGGGTATGCCTTTAGAAGCCTGTCCGTCGGATCGGAGCTCTGTGAGTCAGTCTGTCAATACGATCCCCTACACTACCCAAAGACTACTCAAACACCACTGCATTGTCATAAACTCTAAAGCACTACCCTCAGCAGGACCCTCTACGCTACACAAACAACACTGCACTACCCTAAACCCTAAAATACTACCGCAAGCACAACCTCCTACACTATGCAAATACCACTGCATTGTTGTAAAACCTAAAACACTACCCCTAGCAGTACGACCTACGCTACCCAAAAACCACTGCAGTATCCTAAATCCTAAAACACTACTCTCAGCATGACCCCCTACACTACACAAACACCACTGCACTGCCGTAAACCATAAAACACTACTCTGAGTATGACCCCCCTACACTTGTCAAACACCACTGTACTGCTATAAACCCTTAAACACTACTTCCAGCATGACCCCTACACTACACAAACACCCCTGCACTACCCTAAACCCCAAAACAGAATTCCCAGCATGATCCCTTACACTACCCAGAAAATTAGTGCATTGTTGTAAACTCTAAAGCACTACCTCCAGTATGATTCTCACACCACGCAAACACCACTGCACGACGTTAAACCCTGAAATGTGCAACGTCCAGCACAAACCCCCTACAGTACACAAACACTACTGTACTATCCTAACGAATAAAATAGTACCAGTCCGTCAGTTAACAGCTGGGCGTCTGCAAGCTGTGGTGTCCCTAGTTGTACATGAGTCAGTCCGTTAGAAGATAGGTGGGTCTCTGCTAGCAGGGCCGGTGGCCGGTTGATGTCCCTTTGCGAGTTAGACTCGAGCTCTTCCTCTGCAAGCCAGCACACTGGTGTGCGTTTGCGAGCTGACGGCCCGTAGCTCACACTGTGTGAGGTGACGGGCCATAGCTCTCCCTCTGCGAGCCTGCTTGACGGCCCGCAGGTCTCCCTGTGCTAGCCGGATTACAGCTGTCACTCTGCAAACCGATATTGGGAATATATGGCGGCTCTAATAAGAGCCCTTGTGTTTATTAGTTGGAGCTACATATAAGTGCGGATGCACAGCTTCAGCTTATTCAAAAAAAGTGTACTCCATCACTTCTGTAGATATCAGCCATATAAAAAAGAATGTTGTTGTTGTAGATCGACCCCATTCTATGGTCTCTGAGGTATGCAGACACAGCTTTGTTGAAATTCTTCCTCAAGTTTTCAATCTGAGGACAAAATTGGTTTGACCATTTCCACATCTGTCTTTGGCATATTTTGGAATATACAAAGACAGTATGAGGCAAAAGCAACATCAATTGTCTAAAGGTGTCCTTCATTAGCATTTCCAAGCCTACCCCAGTCAATGTACCTAGGCTGTTTCCACCATAGTGCACAATAATGAGGTCAGAGTTTTGGAGATGGAAACAGGTTTTAACCAAAGGCAACAACTGGTGCCACTTCAATCCTCTCTGTCTAAACAATTTAATGTCCACATTTTGTAGACCTAAGTCTAAGTCAATACGTCTCTGTTCTGCATACCTTTTGCACCAGAAAACATAGCTATGTCCTACAATCCACACTATTATTTACAACAAGGGGTGGTGATGGACAGAGTCTCTGAATTAAGCAGAGTACTCTCACCCAGTCAAGAGATCAGGGCTAGATCCAACACCGTTTTTTAGCTCATTGCACCATCCCAGTTTCAGAACCTGGCTGTATGCAAATTAGTCTGTCCCTGGCCCAGTGCATCATGGGAACAGGGCAGACCAGACTACAAAAGCCAATTCTTACACTGGGAAGGAAACAAGCTTCCGGGGACCGGTTTCTGGCATTTCAGCCGTCTTCGGCCCGGCTTGCTTGAATCCTGATGGTGCAATGAGCAAGGGACTCACGTTTGAGTATACCCTTCCACGCTTAGGGTGGACAAAATTATTTACAACAAGGGGTGGTGATGGACAGAGTCTCTGAATTAAGCAGAGTACTCTCACCCAGTCAAGAGATCAGGGCTAGATCCAACACCGTTTTTTAGCTCATTGCACCATCCCAGTTTCAGAACCTGGCTGTATGCAAATTAGTCTGTCCCTGGCCCAGTGCATCATGGGAACAGGGCAGACCAGACTACAAAAGCCAATTCTTACACTGGGAAGGAAACAAGCTTCCGGGGACCGGTTTCTGGCATTTCAGCCGTCTTCGGCCCGGCTTGCTTGAATCCTGATGGTGCAATGAGCAAGGGACTCACGTCTGAGTATACCCTTCCACGCTTAGGGTGGACAAAATTATTTACAACAAGGGGTGGTGATGGACAGAGTCTCTGAATTAAGCAGAGTACTCTCACCCAGTCAAGAGATCAGGGCTAGATCCAACACCGTTTTTTAGCTCATTGCACCATCCCAGTTTCAGAACCTGGCTGTATGCAAATTAGTCTGTCCCTGGCCCAGTGCATCATGGGAACAGGGCAGACCAGACTACAAAAGCCAATTCTTACACTGGGAAGGAAACAAGCTTCTGGGGACCGGTTTCTGGCATTTCAGCCATCTTCGGCCCGGCTTGCTTGAATCCTGATGGTGCAATGAGCAAGGGACTCACGTCTGAGTATACCCTTCCACGCTTAGGGTGGACTGGGGATGCTCAGACGTGAGTCCCAGGCACTCCACACCACTGGAATCAAGCTAGCCGGGCTGAAGAGAGGTGTTACCTCGAAACCGGGCCGGTCCTCGGATGCTTGTTTCCGTTCTGGGAAGGACATGGCTTTTGTAGTTCGGACTGGACTGTTCCCATGGGGCACAGGGTCAGCGCTGATTTGCATATCGCCATTGTCTAACCCAGGGTGGTGTGGAGTGGAAAAACGATGGATTTGGGCCCAGATCTTTGGACTGGGGTGAATGTGTGACATTGATCCACATTCTGTCCATCATTGTTGTGTTTGCAGTTACCGCTCTAAGTGTACTGGGGATGCTCAGACGTGAGTCCCAGGCACTCCACACCACTGGAATCAAGCTAGCCGGGCTGAAGAGAGGTGTTATCTTGAAACCGGGTTGGTCCTCGGATGCTTGTTTCCGTTCTGGGAAAGACATGGCTTTTGTAGTTCGGACTGGACTGTTCCCATGGGGCACAGGGTCAGCGCTGATTTGCAAATCGCCATTGTCTAACCCAGGGTGGTGTGGAGTGGAAAAACGATGGATTTGGGCCCAGATCTTTGGACTGGGGTGATTGTGTGACATTGATCCACATTCTGTCCATCATTGTTGTGTGTGCAGTTACCGCTCTAAGTGTACTGGGGATGCTCAGACGTGAGTCCCAGGCACTCCACACCACTGGAATCAAGCTAGCTGGGCTGAAGAGAGGTGTTACCTCTAAGCATGGGCGTAAAATCCGTTACGCTCGCGGATTTTTCGTATTTTCGGAGAATCCGCCATCCGCGAACTCTCGCGGATGTGGCGAGAATACGCAAATCCGCGCGAAGCGGATTTTTTGTTTGTGTTCGCACTGCTCGCGGTCAATCTCGCAACAATCTCGCACTCGCGAAAGTACAAAAATTACAAGGGGAGGGGTAAAGGAAGTGGCCCAGTCTCCAACTTCCTGTTCCTGTCCAGCAAGCTCCTCCCATAGGGGTGGGGTGAAGGAAGTGCCCCAGTCTCCAACTTCCTGTTCCTGTCCAGCAAGCTCCTCCATTTCCTGGCCACTTTGATTTCGATCTTGACTGGGAAGGATTACTTTTTGTGGTTGCTGCTGGATATTTGCATTTGAGGCCTTTTGGATTACTTTTGGATTCGAAATTTGATTTCACAAACAAGTAAGTTGATGTTGTTTGTTTGTGGTGATTTTTGTGTGTGTTGCTTTTTTTCGACTTTTTGGGGGGGAAAATCTGCAAGTTCGCGAGCTGAGGATGTTTTTGCTTGTGTTCGCACTGCTCGTGTCCCGCGCAGCAACAATCTCGCACTCGCGAAATTGTAAAAATTACAATTCTGCACATGAATTGAAAACCACCAGGCTTAGTAGTTATGGGTGCATGCATGATACAACTGTTTTCTTGAAAAAAAAATTTAACATGATTCTGGCCAGGGCATGGATGGCATTGGATTGTGGTGATCTTTGTGTGTTTTACGACTTTTTGGGGTGGTGTTGGGGGCTTGCTATGTGGGTGGGGGCCATTTTATTGCCTGGTCCCGTGTGGGTGAGGGTCTAGGGGCCATTTTTAAGCCAGTTTGTGTGCTTTGTGCCATAGGCCTGCACCCAGTGTGCTCTGATGTCATCCATTATGCCCAGGGGGCCCAGAATCGGTCTGTTCGCGGATTTTGCTGGTTTTTCGCCACGTTCGCGCCGTGAGGCAACAATCTCGCACTCGCGAAATTGTAAAAATTGCAATTTTGCACCGGAAAACCACCAGCAGGCAGCATAAGCCTTCTGAAACTTGATGGATGGCATTGGATTGTGGTGATTTGATTAGTGTTGTGTTTTTTCACTTTTTGGAGTAGGGGTTGGGGGCTGGCTATGTTGGTGGTGGCCATTTTGAGGCATGGTCCTGGCCATGTGGATGGGGGGGTCAAGCGGCCATTTTGAAGGCAGGCAGTGAGCTTTGAGACATAGGCCTGCACCCATTGTGCCTTGCTTTCACCCATTGTGCCCAGGCGGAGTCAGGGGTACATGAAAGTACAACCCTCTCTGTGTGTGCTCTCTTGGATCAATGTTAAATTCCTGTTTCCCAAAAATTTAGCAAATCCTAATTTTGAAATGTCCATATTGTGTGGTGTGCACTGTGCACGTGTGTATTCATAAATGCCTACTTGCTAACTGTTTATTGAAGCGCTACATAAGCAACATATATTTACTGATGTTCCTCTGTCTTCGTTTGCTTTTAGGTGCACAAAACTCCGCATCATCGTTGAGCATTCAGTGCCAGGAAGAAGTCCTGCTGCGGCCTGTTGTTCCGACATCTGAAGAAGATGGCTCCAAAAAGAGGTGCCCGTAGGTCCTCTTGCAAGAAAGATGTCTCTACTAAGGAGAAGAAGCAAGTGGCACCACTTACCAAGGAGACTGGTGGCTCAACCAATACATTTTTGGGGGGAAAACAACAAAAAAAACAAAGGCCCACCATGAGTGCTGCACAGGTAGCCTCTTTAGTTGTTGAATCACCAACGACCAGTGATGTTCGTTCATCGCAAGAAAGTAGCAGCACACCATCAACACAGGTTGTAACTCATCTCACAAGTACTATTCAACAACCAAAGCCGCAACAACAACTGCATGGGCTACTAGTACAAGCAGAAGTACATGCGCAAGGAGCTGTCCGAGAAGGAGCTGTCCGAGAAGGAGCTGTCCGAGAAGGAGCTGTCCGAGAAGGAGCA
Source organism: Lissotriton helveticus (assembly GCF_964261635.1). Classification (NCBI taxonomy): domain Eukaryota; kingdom Metazoa; phylum Chordata; class Amphibia; order Caudata; family Salamandridae; genus Lissotriton; species Lissotriton helveticus. The sequence goes on along the minus strand of NC_136062.1, from coordinate 51,341,745 downwards.
GTCCGAGAAGGAGCTGTCCGAGAAGGAGCTGGCTGTGAAGGAGCTGGCTGTGAAGGAGCTGGCCGAGAAGGAGCTGGCCGAGAAGGAGCTGGCCGAGAAGGAGAAGGCCTAGAAGGAGAAGGCCGAGAAGGAGAAGGCCGAGAAGGAGAAGGCCGAGAAGGAGAAGGCCGAGAAGGAGAAGGAAAAGGCCGAGAAGGAGAAGGCCGAGAAGGAGAAGGCCGAGAAGGAGAAGGCCGAGAAGGAGAAGGCCGAGAAGGAGAAGACCGAGAAGGAGAGGTCCATGGAGACTTGCAAGTAGAGGTCAGTGAAGATGCCCATGTAGCGGCGCATGGATCGGTGCAAGTGCCCACAATGGTTGTTCTTCCAGAAGTAGGGGCACAGGAGGAAATTGACTTTGGAGCCGGGGTATCATGTCAGGAAGACGAAGCCACTCCTCCTGATGATTCATTTTCTCCCAGCTCCCCAGCAAGGAAAAGATCAAGGAGGGTGTGTAGAAGTTCCTCTTCAAGCCCCGCTCCATCAGATGATGATCTGGATCTAGATTGGCAACCATCTCCGACATCTGAGAGGGAGGCACACCATGAGCTGCGAAAGGTATCAAATGTTAAAAGGAAGGGCCCCGGAAAGCTCATACTTATGGATCCGAACGTCGGACTTGATGAAGTGGTTCATTCTGATGTTGATGAACAGGATGACAGCAATGACCTAGTCATCACACACGTCATTCCAGCCACACCGGCCATGCAGCAGACAGACATTTATACCCTATCCCGACGTCATGCTGAGCGTGACCCTGGCGACGTGGCACTGGTAGCACCACCAACGCAGTCAAGTAGTACAACAAGTTCAACAAAACCTACAGCTCCCATATTTTCTCCCCAGAGGGGGACTCCATCCAGCTCGACACCCTCAAGTAAGGTTGCTGCAATAATTGCACAACCCAGTAGATGTCTGCAAGGCTCATCCACCACTGCTTCATCTGGCATTGGCAGCAGTATCACCTCGTGCGGCAAAACCAGAAGTTTCCAGTCCCCAGTTTGGAACTTTTTTAGTGTCCATGAAAAGTATGATAACATAGCCGTTTGTTGCATTTGTAAGACTAGCGTTAGCCGTGGTAAGACTGGTACCAACTATGGAACCGGAGGCCAGATAGGTCATCTTGAAAGAAAGCACGCTGTCGAATGGTTTCCGCACCTAGCAAACGTCAAGGGAAAGCGATCCCAAAGGGCAAGTGGCCAAAATATACCCATACTAGGTGTTTCATCTGAAGATGACGGGGAGGTAGAAGAAGCGTCAGACATGTGTCCGGTTGCACCCAGTACCCCTGGCAGCACCACACCCTCCGGAACACATAGGAGGCACACTGAGAGTCTGGGAGACACACCAATGCGGAAAATGTCAACACTGATCAGAAGTGGGTCGAAGAAGGCATCAGCATCATCCCGTAAATTTGTCCAGCGCACCATTTCAGCCATGTTCTCCTCAGATGTGCAATTTCAACGCAACCACCCAACTGTACGCCTGTATAACACTAAGCTGGCTAAAATGCTAGCGGTGGACCTTCTCCCTTTTTCGTTTGTCGAAGGTGTGGGTTTCCTTGAACTCGTGGCAACACTGGCCCCTAAATGGAAGGTTCCTAGCCAGTTCTATTTTGCCAGGGTTGCTGTTCCAGCACTACATAAAGAGGTGCTTGAGTTGGTGGGGGCAGCTTTGCAGAAGAGTGCTGTTCACACTATACACCTGACAACAGACATGTGGACCAGTTGCCAAGCCCTTGATTACATGTGCATCACTGCACACTGGGTCTCTTTTTCAGGAGTCATAAAACAGATAAATGCAGGTGGTGACTTGGTCGAGATTTTTAAGGGTGCTCGTAAACATGCAACATTAGCCATGTTTGGCATGGAGAAAAGTCATACTGCAGTCAACATTTTGGCTGACTTTAACAAAAAGGTCTCGCAATGGCTGCCCCCAAGAAAATGCAAGGTTGGTTATGTTTCTACAGATAATGGCAGCAATGTAGTTAAGGCCATGGAGGACGGTTTCTATTTCAGAGTGCCGTGTTTGGCGCACCTTATCAACCTTGTTGTGCAAAATTTTTTTAAAAAAGAACTTGCAGTCGACAAAACACTGACCATCTGCAGAAGAATATGCACACATTTCAACCATTCTTTTAAGGCCCGGAAGGAGCTGAGGCGCAAGCAAAATGAACGTAGAATGCCAGTGAAAGCACTTATCCAGGAGGTGGCAACACGTTGGAACTCAACCTTCTACATGCTTGAGCGTCTGCATGAGCTGTTTCCAGTAGTCAATGAGTATTTCTACAACCTGGGTGGTGATACAACAGAAATGATGCTAGCGGTGGAGCAATGGCAGCTAGTTAAAAGCCTGACAGACATGCTTCGTCCTTTTGAGGTCTTCACGCGTGACGTCAGCAGGGAGGACTGTTCTTTGAGCAAAGCTATCCCATTGTTGCTGAAGCTCGAGCACCAAGTCAAGGTGGTGTCTTCACAATTAAAGGACGTTGGAAAGAACGAAGCACATGAGTTGGCGCAGAGATTATTACAACGCCTAGTTAGCAATGAACGGCTTGTAAAAATCAAGAAACAACAGCACTACATTTGTGCTACTATTCTGGATCCACGTTACAAAAAGCCATTGTTTGGCAAAGTAATAATTCCTTTTGAAACATCGGATGTTACAGAGTACAAAGGTTGGCTAGCTCAGTCAGCCATTCGTTTTGAAAGAGAGCGGAAGGAAACTGTAGGAGAAGACAGTACTACTAGTGAATCAGCAGGCCATCAGGCGTCCCAAAAAAGCACTTCTGCATCTGTGCCTGTGGCAGAAGTGAGTGTCTTTTCCTCTGAGCCGTTAACCACACCAGCAACCGTATCATCTGAACCAGGCCCAGGCGATATGTCTGAAGCGGGTTGGCTAACTCAGCTAGGGTTTCCTTGTCCTAGAAAGGACACAGAAGTGCAAAATACAGGAATCCGGGAGGACATTCTTTCAATGGTGCAGGCCTATCTGGATGACTCAACAGAGGTCAATATTACTGAGGACCCATTGGCGTATTGGCATGGGAAAAGAAAAATATGGCGAGAGCTCACCAACCTGGCTATCAATTACTTGTCTTGCCCACTCGCAAGCGTGTCTTCAGAACGTGTTTTTAGTTCTGCTGGTGGCATTGTGACTTCCAAAAGGTCCCGCCTCTTGCCCGCAAATGTGGAGCGGCTCACCTTGATAAAGATGAACCAGCACTTCATACCACCAGATTACAGAGTACGAGAATCCACGCAGGAAGAAGAGGACACCGACCTACCTGAGGAAAGTTCTCCTCAGTTACTAGAAGTAACCCCGACTGATGATTTAGCAGAGTATGAGGACGAGTTCTGCTTCCCTGACAGCGAGTTCTGAAAATTAGTCAATCATTCATTAATTGTAAATTTAGTCCTCCTTATTCACTTTTATTCCTGTGTGTCTGTCTTTCTTTAGCAAGTGCTTCATCACATTCCCAACAAAACTGTAATCAACCAATAAAACAACAAGCCCATCAACAGAACTGTCTTGATTTTGATGCCGCAGCATTCCTCAGGTTCACAACAGTTAGTTGACAAGAACTCAGTCCTGGTCGTCTATCCTGAGTCCTCCTCCTCCAGACTCACCCTATCCATTACCCATAATGCTGATGCCTGGATTCTGCACAATGAAGAAACTTACGTTGACGAGTCCCCTAACGCCTTAGGACACTGTGAATTCCAGGTGGAGCCAGCCCTCAAACACAAATTACAGGTAAGATAAGCGTTTGGATGGGAGGTAGTATAATGGAGTGTTCGGAGAGGCGACAGAGTGACAGTGGTACTGGTAGTAAAGTCCTAGGGCTCTTGAATTAACAAACTCTGTGACAGGCATTTACTTTGGAAAACATTTGGCCTATTGCACGTGAACGTTTAGGCGTTATTATTGCTCGCTTGCCTGTCTTAGGGGTGCTGTCTGTGGGGCTTCTAGGTTTTTGTGGTGTGTGAGCACCGCTGCCACATTTCTAATGTTGATTGCTTTTGTTTTGCAGAAAATCCACGCCGGGAAACTCCAGTTGTGGCCCTGCTGCAGAACGCTTTAGGACTCTGTGAATTCCAGGTGGAGCCAGCCCTCAAACACAAATTACAGGTAAGATAAGCGTTTGGATGGGAGGTAGTATAATGGAGTGTTCGGAGAGGCGAGAGAGTGACAGTGGTACTGGTAGTAAAGTCCTAGGGCTCTTGAATTAACAAACTCTGTGACAGGCATTTACTTTGGAAAACATTTGGCCTATTGCACGTGAACGTTTAGGCGTTATTATTGCTCGCTTGCCTGTCTTAGGGGTGCTGTCTGTGGGGCTTCTAGGTTTTTGTGGTGTGTGAGCACCGCTGCCACATTTCTAATGTTGATTGCTTTTGTTTTGCAGAAAATCCACGCCGGGAAACTCCAGTTGTGGCCCTGCTGCAGAACGCTTTAGGACTCTGTGAATTCCAGGTGGAGCCAGCCCTCAAACACAAATTACAGGTAAGATAAGCGTTTGGATGGGAGGTAGTATAATGGAGTGTTCGGAGAGGCGAGAGAGTGACAGTGGTACTGGTAGTAAAGTCCTAGGGCTCTTGAATTAACAAACTCTGCGACAGGCATTTACTTTGGAAAACATTTGGCCTATTGCACGTGAACGTTTAGGCGTTATTATTGCTCGCTTGCCTGTCTTAGGGGTGCTCTCTGTGGGGCTTCTAGGTTTTTGTGGTGTGTGAGCACCGCTGCCACATTTCTAATGTTGATTGCTTTTGTTTTGCAGAAAATCCACGCCGGGAAACTCCAGTTATGGCCCTGCTGCAGAACGCTTTAGGACTCTGTGAATTCCAGGTGGAGCCAGCCCTCAAACACAAATTACAGGTAAGATAAGCGTTTGGATGGGAGGTAGTATAATGGAGTGTTCGGAGAGGCGAGAGAGTGACAGTGGTACTGGTAGTAAAGTCCTAGGGCTCTTGAATTAACAAACTCTGTGACAGGCATTTACTTTGGAAAACATTTGGCCTATTGCACGTGAACCAACACGATGACAGTGTTCAGTTAAATGAACTTACTGCAAAACCACCACCCACCAAGCTCAAAAGTAGTAAAAAAACAGGTATGCTCAGATAAAGTTTGAAAAAGTATATTTATATCCCTAACAAAATAATCTCCCGCAAGACCCTCCCTAACCCCAACAAATAAATAGTCCTTCAAAAGTCCCCAAAAAACCCAACTCCCAATTCCCACCCCCCAAAAGTATCTAAAAAAGGGGCAAGGGACACTCTAGGGATGCAAGCTGTTAAGTTTGGCCTCCAGGGCATCATGCCTTAGGGCCAGGGCATCATACTTCTCCTGGAGGGTGGCGTCATCTAGGCGGAGGCCCTCCATCACATTCTGATATTCGTTCCATTTCTGGACCTCCGCCTCTAGGTCGGACACTCTGCCGAGTGCACGGCGCAAGCGAGCCTTAACAGTACTGCGAGGTGCAGCTTTTGCTGCTCGGCGGTGGCGTCTTCCAGCACGGCTCCGGTTCGCTGGAGCACTGCGCTTACCGGCAGAACGTGGGGTCACGGAGGAGGATGCAGATGTTGATGCACTGGACTGTGTGTCGTCCCCCTCCAATTCCACCAGCCGCCGATATTGGGCAACAGTTGCTTCCAGCCTCCGTTGCCGGGCCAGTACAGCCAGCATACTCCTCGTCGGTTTTGAGGTTTTAGTATTGCCAACTATATGAAGAAAGAAAGACATAATATGTAACCAATGCTCTTTAAGAATATGATTAACACAAAATAATTCAGCAGGAAGTTGTGTCACAGTACAACTAGCAACTAGCCAGCGCAGTACAAAACTATTCAGGCCAGTATCATGGGCGTCCGCAGGGAGGGGCAAGGGGGGCGCTTGAATCACCATTTCCCTTCCCACAACTCACTTGTATCCTTGGTTTGATGCTCTTTCATATGAAAGAGATCTGGCAGAAGCCCAGGCGATATGTCTGTTTCCCTCTCTCTCTCTCTCTCTGTCTCCCTCTTTATGTCTCCCTGTGTCTCCCTCTACCTCGCTGTCTCTCTCTCTCTGTCTCCCTCCCTCACCCTCCCTCTGGCTCCCTCCCTCTCTCTCTCTCCTTCTGTCTTCCTCTCTCTCTGTCTCTGCCTCTATCTGTCTGTCGGTCCCAGCCTGCTGTAATTACCATATTGTAATTTGTCACTGGGCCACCACTGGATACACATCATATCCTATCTAAGAGTCAGATAGTACCATGATCCAGCTTACCTGTACTCGCCACCGCCACTGTCTCCTTCCTCACAGTCTGTACTTCTTCTTGGTCCGACTCCTCTAGCGCCGCCTCCTCCCCAGATTGATCCTCGGACTCCGAGTCAAGGATCACCACCACATCCGAGCTGGCCCCGCCACCAGATGTTCCACCTACAAAGTTGATTTAAGAATGTTAGATTACACCACTCCACTAGTATTTGGTCTATGAATGAAAAAATGTGAAAACAACAGAAAAATTAATTGACTGTCTACTCTAGTCTAAAGTAAAAATGTCCCTCCTTCCAGGGAAAGCTGTTGTCTTGCTTCAATTTTTTGTCACAATTGTTGAATGCTTGCTTAATTTTAACACACTCCATTTTTCTCTGAACAGACAGAAACTGGACTTCTAAGGACAAGAGCAACTTCAACTTCAAACCAGGTGAAAGCTCGGCTCGACCACAAGAAATGTTTTCCATTACTCATCAACTCAGCACCAAGCACTTTTCCATTTCCAACTAACTTTATTTTAATATATGTGTTTACTTAAACTTTTAATAAAGCTTTTAAACTTGAATAGACTCTGTGGTTTTTAGTCCTCCAGACTAGAGTGACTGAGCGAAAAGTTTTGCAATTTTTGCAAGGAGGAGTCCGTGCCGCTGACACTACCAGGTTTATTTATACAGTGTGCCAAACACGCCACTCTGAAATATTATTACTCTGGTCTTTGGTGTCCATAGTTCGGTTTGTGGAGAATTGTCCCTGCAACAGTAGGATTATTGATTTTGCTCCTATCTAAACACTATTTCGAAACAATTAAATTAGGAACGCTTGGACAACAATAGGTCCTCTATATTTAAATGAAAACTTACTGGGGCCAGCAAAGGAGCACTCGCCGCCCTGGCCTGCATCCTCCTCCTTTGGAGCCACTGCATCCGATTTTTCGGTCCGCTTGCCCCTGGGCGGACCTGACGTACAACATGAAAGAAAGAACAGAAAACATTGATGATTGCTGCTTGTCGATGTCCTTGTCAACCAAATCAAACATTTAGAAAGAACAAGAACCAACTATTTCAGTCAAAAAGAGGGCTACAAAGGAAGGACTGCACCTGAGCCTCTACTCTAGGGGCAGATTTACAAGCCCCTTGCAGCTCTTTTGCTCCGTTCTTGCGTCACTTTTGTGACGCAGCGCCACAACAAGAGAGGCGCCATGGTGTGGCGTATATTAACAACGTGACGCATATGGGAGATGCATCCCATTCTAAAGCCCTGTGCCATTAGGGAGCGTTCCAGCGCAAGGGAGGGCGTTCCTGCGCAGGAACGCATGCTAAAAGTGGCTATGGGGAATAGATAAAATCTCAATCAGTCATTTAGGACAATGATGCGTCACTGAAACCCTGCGCCTGCATGAAGCAGACTTACGGCTTGACGCAGCATTGCTGGAGCTGCGCCATCGTTGCAACGCAACTCCATCAATGAGCCGCCTTTACGGCACCGATGCGTAACGCTTCGGTGACGTTTTGGGACCATGGTGTGCAGCATTGTAAATACGGCGCACCATGGGTGGTGCTGGCGTGCCGCACACTTTGCAGGGATGCGCAGGTAATTGCTAATCTGACACTTAGGGGCATACTTACGAGTTCTGAGCTGGACACCTCCAGATGTGCACCAGAACAAATGCGTAACGCAAAACTAACCTTGCGTCACGGCAGATGCGCCGCTATTACAATGCGGCAAACCCTGGCGCAAGGGTAGGCAGATGCGTGACGCATCTCGTGACGAAAGAGGGGCCCATCTCTAGAGTCGCGTCGCGGGCGCGTTGCAACTATAGCAATGCTCAGGGCTGCCCAATACTCAACATACCGCATCAGTCCTTACGCCTGCTTCAAGCAAGCAGGCATAAAGAATTGACATAGCAGCGTCGCGGAAGTGCCTGCGTTAAATCTTGTAGATTTCACGCAGGCACTTTTGCGAGGCGCACAGATGCCTGACCGCCACCCCCCCCCTTGCGTGGGAACGCACCCATTGTGGCGCAGGCCCAGGCCTTCACGTGGCGCATCTCCTTAGATGGATCACGTTGTACATGACTCGCAGGGATGCGCCACGTTTACGTCGCTGTGCGTCAGGTAAGGCAGCGTAAACGTGGAACAAGGGGCTTGTAAATCTGCCCCTTTGTGTCTAGCATTACGCAGTTCTGTAAAATACACTCATACATTACTCAGCCCAATTAAATGAACACAAAATAGAAAACAAATAAGCAGTGGCACCGCCACAGAGAAGGAGAACAGTGCACCTGAAATGCACAGAAGATTTTGAAATATTAATTTACCTCTCTTATCAATGTAATCAGCAGCATTATTGCTCTTTGTAAAAAAATTTAAGCAAACATTTGCAATATAACACAGTCACACAGAGCAAGAGAAAAAACAGAGTAGTGAGTGATGAAAAAATTGCTACTACTACTCACCAAGCCCGGGGACCTCCACTCCCAGCACGTCTAGCAGGTCACGCTCTCGGTCCAGGATATCGGTCCAGCGGTGGGTGACTTGATTGTAGGTGCGCTGGACCCCCGTGATCTTAAAAAGGGCCCGGCACACCTGCCCCCACCGCTTCCGTCGCTCCTGGCTGTTGGTGTAACCAGCAGCGATCCTGCCGCCTGCCGCGATGGTCCTGGGGAGACGGCGCTGCACATAAAAAACAAGTGCGCCCACCTCCTCAGGGCTGAAGATCTCCCGGGGCACCACCATTTCCGCCCTCAAGCGGCCACACGGGAGCCGGGCACGGGCTGCGGCGGCCGTCTTGGGCAGCTTGACTGCTGTCTTCACCATGTTCTGGGCAGGTAAGGAGATAAAATGAAAAAGAATAAGAGTAGAAAAGAAGGAAATAAAAGTTTAAAAAAGTAGTTGAAAAGTAAACAAAAGTAGACTAAAACACAAAAATATAGACCTAGAAAACAAGAGGGATAGAAAAAAAGTTTAATAGATCAAAAAAAAAATAAAACAAGCAAAGGATGGCAGAGATATACAGAGGATAGAAACACCATGCCCAGACACATAGGAATGAATGAAAAACAAGATGGCCGCCCAAACACGTGCGTGTAAGTAAGTTCGCACGCGATTTCTCTCGCGAACTCGTGCGAACTTGTATTCGCAAGGCGCTCATCGCGCGAGATTACACATAGCGGGCGGAAACAGAAATACGTCACGCAAACAAAATGGCGGCGCCCATACTCAACCTTGGGGTAACTCGCACGAGTTCGCGGCTTCCACGGTCGATTTCGCACGACGCCGCGCCTCGCGAATAGGGCGAAATTACCGAAAAACGAGTTTTGCAAAAGCAAAACCAACGAGCAGGTGCAAAAGTTCGAGCTCATCATTTGTAACCAATTCCCTGTAGTGCTTCCTGAAGGGGCCCTCCAGAATCCGGTTGCCTACTTGCAACTATTGTGTGACCCTGCTCTGACAGTCACAGAATAGTTACAAGTATGCCATTGCATCCTGTTAAAAATTTTTTTACATTGCAACAAAAAGGAAAGGGAGCAGACAAGCAGGTGCCAGCCTTCATTAATGTCAGTTGGGGCAGGGCAGGTGTTGTTGTTTGCAAAACTTAAAGCACTTAGCAGGTGTGCTTTGCTTTGCCTCAATAATGTACACTCACTGGTCAATCAGAGGGTGCTGTGATGACACCGAAGGTGGCATGGGTGTGCCAGCCAGAGGGTGGCATGGGTGAACCAGAGTGCCAGTGTTGACAGGATGGCAGTGCTTTGCTTTGCCCCAATAATGTACACTGGTGAACCAGAGGGTGCTGTGATGACACAGAGGGTAACATGGGTGAGCCAGAGGGTGGCATGGGTGACCAAAGAGAGTGCCAGTGGTAACAGAGGGTGGCAGTGATGAAGAAAGCCTTGCAAACAGGCTGGGCACGTAGAAACAACAAGTTCGCAAAACTGGCGACCCGACAAGTAAGTTCGCAATTTGCGAAATTGTACAAAACCCTCGCGAACTTGCAGAAACCCGTGCGAACACCCCCCCAAAAAATACGCAAATCCGCGAGAATTCGCGGAATTTGCGGATTTTCGCAATCCGCAAATCCGCAAATTTGCGGATTGCGAATCAGCAAAATACGCCCATGCTTAGTTACCTTGAAACCGGGCCGGTCCTCGGATGCTTGTTTCCGTTCTGGGAAGGACATGGCTTTTGTAGTTCGGACTGGACTGTTCCCATGGGGCACAGGGTCAGCGCTGATTTGCATATCGCCATTGTCTAACCCAGGGTGGTGTGGAGTGGAAAAACGATGGATTTGGGCCCAGATCTTTGGACTGGGGTGAATGTGTGACATTGATCCACATTCTGTCCATCATTGTTGTGTTTGCAGTTACCGCTCTAAGTGTACTGGGGATGCTCAGACGTGAGTCCCAGGCACTCCACACCACTGGAATCAAGCTAGCCGGGCTGAAGAGAGGTGTTACCTCGAAACCGGGCCGGTCCTCGGATGCTTGTTTCCGTTCTGGGAAGGACATGGCTTTTGTAGTTCGGACTGGACTGTTCCCATGGGGCACAGGGTCAGCGCTGATTTGCATATCGCCATTGTCTAACCCAGGGTGGTGTGGAGTGGAAAAACGATGGATTTGGGCCCAGATCTTTGGACTGGGGTGAATGTGTGACATTGATCCACATTCTGTCCATCATTGTTGTGTTTGCAGCTACAATCCACACTAGCATTTTGAAGGAATGGCTGGGAGGAATGGATGGATGTCTATAGCTCATGCAGTCCGTTTGTAGAATAAGAGATATGTTTAAAGATGGGGAACTTATTTTTTTCCCCATACAAAACGATAACTGATTCGGAAATGATAAGCATTGTTTTTTAAAAGTAGGGTCCACATTCGTTTTGTGGAAAACCATCATTGTGATTGGTTAAGAAAAAGCCATTTAAACGTGGATTACATATCATAGGAAAAAATGTGCTCAAGCATATTGCTATTTGCATTTGGAAGGCACAGTTCGAACCTAAAACAATCGTGAACTTTTAAGCTGCACATGCCGTTAAATGTTTGAGAAAATGTTGCAAAAAAAATATCGTTAGGTTTAAAAAAATTGATGAACCTGCATGTGTTGTAGAATGTTCTAGAAAGTGTGTTGATAGAATACGTAGCGCTTCTGACTTTTGTGTCCTTGAATATCAAAAATAACTGTTCACATGGAAAATTAAAAAAAACAATAGAGAGGAGTTTTGCAATCTAAAAGAATCAAGGAACTATTCTAAATTGTTCTTTACATGTATTTATGTGTGGAGGAACAAAATTACAGACACAACAGCACCAGGAAGAGTAACAAGCAGGGAGTGGGATGACGGTGGGAGATGGACACAGTGGCACACATGCACAAATAAGGTCAGCACAACTACAGACAAACCACGGCCAAAATGAAACACACCAACGAGGAGCACTAGTCACACAACCCGCCAACATCACACTACTGAACAAGCATAGAAGTGCCTGAAAGGGAGAAGGGTGAACAAAAGCTCATTCGAAGGGACATCTCACACACAATGCAGCACACATACATAGGAAGCAGAGTACACCAACATCCAACATAATGTTGTCCAAGCACAAACATTCGTACAATCGAACACAGGACACAAATGCTTGCAAGATAGCTCAGACAAAGAACCTTTCATCCCTACAGTAAGTTCTCTAGTTGCATTCATACAGGATGAGCACAAAAGCCGGTCGTGGGTGTTGTGGGATGTCTGCAACCCTGATCATCATGGATGAGATGCCCAGCATGTGGCACATGGGCGGGTTCACTGTGTATTATGTTGCCAAACAGGTGCTCCTCCCTCCCACGAGCCACCACACTTTTGTACGGTGTGCTGTTGTATCCTGTGAACTCCTACGGCACACCATTGTAATGCCTATTTATTCACGCATGTGCTGTGTCATGCCAACCACACCGTGACACTGCCGTTTTGAGGTGGTGCATGCCACTTTACAACATTGACTGCTGCGGCCCTTGTGGCAGCCACACCAGAACACAGAGTACGTCGGACCAGCACACGCCGCTTGTGCATGCAGGAGGATCTGTGCGTAGCTACATGTCCAGTCTCACTGCTAACGCTGGGGTGACATGTTAAAGTCCGCTGAAGACAGTACAGTGTGATGTTGCAGGGCCCGTGCCCATTGTGGTAACACATTGACCACACGGACACACTTGCTCAGATGCGGGTTCGGGGGCGTTGGCAGTCCTGGGGTTATTGCGATGAGTGTTGTGGCCCTCATGGGTATCCGTGTATCATTCTCATTGACTCTATGGCACTTGCGGGTGTTCCGGTGTGGTCTTGGCTGTGTTCCCTTTCATGTTGGAGGTAGTCATCCTGCTTAACATCAGCAGAAAGCAGGTGTAAAATATCTTGTGCTAACGCGGCTTATCGCCGGAATTTGTTTCACATCGCAGTTTTTGCCTTTTGTTGTGAAGGTTGTGATATGGTTATTTCGTGTACGGAAAAATAAACAAACTGGACAGTGTATCCCGTCAAGATCCAGCACCTGACTCACTATTTCCAATCAATATAAATACAATGAGATTTCTTCATTAATTTTGTGTGTACACTGTAAATGCAACCACTGCTACAGTGCAATCTAATACAGAATTTTAGTATTTAGAATAAATCGTAAAGGTGCAACTTGTGTCTTTTTGCACGGGAACTCCTGCTATGCATCTCATTATCAGCACTTTAATGCAAGTAGTAGATAAATCTAACACACTATGTAGAAGCTGGTGCAAACAGCAGACATCACCAGTATTCCTGCGATAACTGCCCCAAAATTTAACTTCATGGTGGACTGCAATAACTGCCACAAAATGTAACAGCATGGTGGACACCACCAAATAACAGTAATAAGAACGAGAAAGAGTCACACAGCACTTAAGTAAGAGCCAAAAACGTTATTGATTTTTGTTTTTTTCAAACTTTATTTTTCCATTAACGTACATATAGAGGATAAACTAACTTTAACAAACTCAACACAAAACAACAAGGCGTAAGACTCCTGTGGGTACCATGAATGTCGACGACACAGCTTGGAAAATAAAGCACAAATAAGGATGTGTGTAATGCGCATATCAAAGGAGTGAGACACAGAGAAAGAAAGAAGGAAAAAAAGCCAGAGAGAAAAAGAGGGGGAAGGAAAGGAAGGGAGTGAGAAAGGGAGAAGGGAGAGAGCGAGAGAGATAGAAGGAAAGGGAGTGAGAGAGAGAGTGAAGAGAGGGAAGAGAGAGAGAGAGAGAGACACTGCCGCTCCTGCGCATCCATGACCAAATAATTACCTGCTGCCACAGGAGTGTCTACTGGTGGGCACTCCACGTGCCCGTAAAAGCTCCAGGGCCAGGTCCAGCCACCATGGCTTGGTGCACATTATGTGGACCCGCTCCTCGGTCGAGTAGATCCCACACATGTCGCTGAATCCTGAGTCATCAATGGCGGAGACCACATCAGCTTTTGGTGCTGCTAACCCTGTGCAACGCAAGTCAGCGCCACGTGATGGTAGGCCTCTGAGGGCCATACAACTTAGAGTGCAACTAACCCTGTCAATTCAAGTTCACGCCACGCAGTGGTAGGCTCCTGAGGGCCACATCAGCTTTGGGTGGCACTAATCCTGTGCAATTCAAGTCCGCGCTATGTGGTAGTAGGCCCCTGAGGGCCACAACAGCATCAGGTGGCACTAACCCTGTGCCACTCAAGTGCACGCCATGTGGTGGTAGGCCCCCGACAACCACATCAGTGTCGGGTGGCACTAACCCTGTGCAATTCAAGTCTATGCCACGTGATAGTAGGGCCATGATGGCTAAGGGTGCGACTAACCCTCTGTGCAACCTTTCATGGACTCTTTATGATTCAGACCCGTGGAGCGTCCGCCATCCAGGCATCACCGTCTATAAAGGATGTGACGTTGTCGATTCATTATATTTGCCTGGTCACATGGCCCGTGACGCATGTGCCGGATGGTTGTGGTGTGTGTGTGCAAACCTGCCCTCAGGGAGTGGCCATGATATGTTGACAACTAGACCACTGACCTGCACACCAACAGCGAGTGTGACAGGTAGCTATGTGGGGCCACCATCGGAACGTAATTGGAGTGTCGTGGCGTACGACGGAACAGGGCAGGGAAAGCCACAATGACATGGCCGGCTCGTAGTACTGCATATGTGAGTCCAGAAGACGGGCAGCAGTTGTCCCTCTGTGTGCCTGGATGCGAACTGTTCTTAAGTCACACTACATAGGCATTGAAAAGCCATCTTGTGATTCAGTCCGTCAGCTAACATCTGTCGAGGCATTTCTGAAAACGTTCTTTCTGTCAGAGATACCTCTTTCAAGCTGTGTCTTCCCACATCAGCAGGTAACACACCCTCTTTCCACATTACCAGCATACCCCCAACAACCCTTTTGGGCCCGGAAGTGTCCCTGTGCAGTTGGACAAACAAGTACCTTAGTCATGTATAGATTTACATATAAAACATTTTATTTCAAGAAAAGATCGACAAAAAAAACTGAAGGGAGTCTGGTGCTGTCATCGCTGCCACGAAGTTGGGGTCACTGCCATTCAGGATTCAGGACACAGTTCCACATGTGGGATCGGCTTGTTAGGGTGAGTGGCACCACTTGTCGCCGGCCTTCCATATGGAAATATACCTCACCGATCGAATGCAGTCTGGTGCAGTGGTCGCTGGCACGGATTTGGGGTCACTGCCATTCAGGACTCAGGACACAGTTGCACATGTGGGCTCTACTGTGCAGATGATGTGTCGTCATCAGAGATGTCACTGACCATGTCATGAATGATGTAATATGTTGAGTTAACAAACGCAAAGGTGCACCACAAATGTCTTCAAATAACAATTCTGTTAATGAATTTATGCAAAAATGATGTCTTTCATGTATTTTCAAAATTCTTTATTATTCAACGTTAGCACCATACAGCCGACGCGTTTCATCCCTGTGGGACTGTTTCAGGGCTTCTAAATTGAAGGTAATACTTCCAGTTTGAATCCTCAAGGTTGGGAATCTGTGTGGCGCCTTTCCCATTCGTATATCTTCATAAAAATAATTAAGCAGGGCTTGTGCTGTGTCTTCTGTGTCGGTCTCAATATTTATCCGGTAGTTCCAATGGATGAATCACTAGGGCTTATGTGTGGGCACTGGAGTACCAGCAAGTCAATCGTAATAAATCGACCTGTCCTCATCCACAGTGCCTTTCACCTTCTCCGGAATCCAAGGTTCCCGCAGCATGTAATATGTGATGTCATCAGCAGTGCATTGCGGGGGGCGAGTTATAGTTAGCTGAACTAACTATAACAGGGGAATTTCTATGGTTTTGTGCGAGTGAAATGTCCAACTAACTATAACATGTCTGAAACCTATGGTTTTTTCAGTGAATTTCTAAGGTTTTTTAAAGGCTAATTTCTGACTATCACATGCCTCAAACCTATGGTTTTTTCAGTGAATATATATAAATATATACATATATATGGAAGAAAGAGTTGCCCCAAGGTGGGAATGCACTTAAGGTAGGAATTAATACCAACACAAGGGCGCGAGCCGCGAACAAAGTCCTTTTCCTGCCAGACGCGTTTCGGGCCAACGCCCTCTTCAGTGGCAGACCATGTGACATGACGGCAAGCGGCAAACACCAGTAAATACCCACATTAATCATACACTCGTGCAGCACCTGAAGCAATGCTTTCTGGGACTGGTAGTTTATAAGTAGAACCCAAGTGGGTCGCCAGCGCCATTCACATGTAAAAATGTATTAACGGATTGCCAATGTCCCCGCAAGCACCCCGCAAGTAAGAGGCACCACCCGTACCACAATACGCTGCCCAAATGAGGCAGCTGTGGACCCGCAATTGTCCGCGGTAGTGCAAACCCGCGACCGGGCCCGCCGCCAACAAATGGAAGAAAGAGTTGCCCCAAGGTGGGAATGCACTTACGGGTAGGGATTAATACCAACGCAAGGGCGCGAACCGCGAACAAAGTCCTTTTCCTGCCAGACGTGTTTCGGGCCAACGCCCTCTTCAGTGGCAGACCATGTGACATGACGGCAAGCGGCAAACACCAGTAAATACCCACAGTAATCATACGCAGGTGTAGCACCTGAAGCAATGCTTTCTGGGACTGGTGGTTTATAAGTAGAACCCAAGTGGGACGCCGGCGCCAATCACATGTAAAAAAGTATTAAAGCATTACCAATGTCCCCGCAAGCACCCCGCAAGTAAGAGGCACCTCCCGTACCACAATACGCTGCCCAAATGATGCAGCTGTGGACCCGCAGTTGTCCGCGGTAGTGCAAACCCGCGACCGGGCCGGCCGCCAACAAATGGAAGAAAGAGTTGCCCCAAGGTGGGAATGCACTTACGGGTAGGGATTAATACCAACGCAAGGGCGCGAACCGCAAACAAAGTCCTTTTCCTGCCAGACGCGTTTCGGGCCAACGCCCTCTTCAGTGGTAGACCGTGTGACATGACGGCAAGCGGCAAACACCAGTAAATACCCACAGTAATCATTACGCAGTTGTAGCACCTGAAGCAATGCTTTCTGGGACTGGTAGTTTATAAGTAGAACCCAAGTGGGTCGCCGGCGCCATTCACATGTAAAAAGTATTACAGGATTGCCAATGTCCCCGCAAGCACCCCGCAAGTACGAGGTACCTCCAGTACCACAATACGCTGCCCAAATGAGTTTTTGATTCCTCTCGCCTCCTTTCCTTTCCAGCGGAAGTCACGGCACATAACCAGGTAAGTTTATACATTTTATAAATTATTTATTATTTAAACAACATGTGCAAAACGTGCAAAAACAGGACGACCCACGCGTTTTGGCTACGATTAGCCTTCAACTGGACCATAGAGTCCCAGGGGTATAGAAAGTTTATAAAGTTAAAATTAGTCGCCATTTTACTTTTTCTTACATTACTGGAAAGTACTATTAAAGTGCAACGTTCAGCATGATGATGAGTTATCTTTTTCACCACAATACACCTTCTTTGAAAACAACTATTATAATCTGTACATATCTACAAGGTAGGGTCATAGACAAATATTATTCTGATTATGATGATAAGCCTTCTTCTTAAAAATCATGCTGGTCGCACATTTCATTAGATGGTACTTTTCTTTAAAATTGCGACACACTGTGACTATCTAATCATAATCTACATTTGATCTATATACAAAACCCTGTTCTTTACAAATATTTATAATCTTGGTCGTTTCACTATTGTGGTCGAGTGTTTTGCGGAAGACCATTTTCTGCAGAATATTTCATATGCATTTCACTCTGTGATCACTGTTTCTCACATGCTCCCATAACACAAATAAAGTATTTGTCTTTCTGGGACACTGTTGCACTCCAGGTAAAGTATCTAATCCAACATTTAGCTACTTCCAGTTGGTAATTTTATATGCAACCATTTCAATGTGTTCCCGCTGGATTCTAATTCATAAGACATTTAACAGGGAATGCGTCAGTTTTTCTAAACATCCTCATGCCAGGTTCTAAATTAAAGGAGAATACCCTCTGAAAATGTATACTTATCTATAAATTTCAGGAGAGAAAGAGTTATATTTACACCATATACACAGCTATATACAAGAAGATGTTCTATCTTAAGCGGGAACTTTTCAGACTCATTACAGATAGTCCTTCACAGTTCAGTCTTATTTACAAATGTACAAATAATTCAGCATCCAAGTTGTGTCCATGTGGATATTCTGTGCCCATCCCCAAAATTAACCTAGACTCCATTTTACGCAGCTTTAAAGTGCGATTGTCTCCTCTTTCTGCTGGTTTCATGATTTTAATACCAGAATATTTCAGCTGGCTTCAATCATTCTTATGGAACTCATTGAAATGTTTAGCCATTGGATAGTTTGGGTCCTTATTCTTTATTGCACGAAGATGTTGTAGGATCCGTAGTTTTAACTTATTGATCGTGCTTCCTACATAGTACTTTCCACACGGACACATTAACCTGTAGATCACATATTTCGATTCACAAGTAATGAGGTCTACGATTTTTTTAGATCTTCTGTTTTGTAACATGTATTCTGTGATGTTTAAGCCATGATCACATGCTTTGCATTTTGAGCATTTCCAAAACCCTGGTGTCGTTAGTCATGAGATCTTTCTAGGTTGTGGAATTTCAAGATGACTTTGAGTTAGGATATCCCATAAAGAGGCTGTTTTACTGTAGGTTATGCTTGGATACGGTGTTAGGCTTGGATACGGTGTTAGGCTTTCTTTTAAAGTTTCATCCAATAGCAAAATTTCCCAGTTCTTGCTTATCACTTTTTTTTAGATCTTTGCTTTGATTGTTGAAATCCATGATTAGGCGCGTTGTACACTCTGTTACCACTTCATTATCGTCCGTCATTCTCAATGCATCTGATTTCTTCTTTTCTGCTGGGATTAAGAGGTCTGATCATTGTTTCAAGTTTATTCTAGATTTTGCCGTTAGAAGTACTTTCAATGGATATCCTCTTTCCAAAAATCGACAGCTCATTCTCTCAATTTCTAACTCCAAATCCTCCTTCTCCGATAAGTTTCTTTTAGCTCTAAGCATTTCGCCATATGGTAAGCTCCATTTTAGCTTTACTGTATGTCCACTATTGGCGTGAAGTACACTGTTACAGGATGTCGGTTTTCGGTGCATCTTGGTACACAATCTGTTGTTGTTAATAAAGACTTCCACATCCAGGAAGATGATATTTGCCTCACTTATGGCTGATGTGAAGTGGAGATTATAGTTGTTTACTTCAAGAGAGTTAATGAAAGCTTGTAGATCTTTGCGACTTCCGTCCCATATGACGAAACAAATCGTCGATTAATCAACACCATCTTTTTATTTTTTAATGTTTCTGCCAATACAAGCTGCCCAGGAAGAGGAAGACGTTGTGTTGTAGACAGTAGGTCAACATGTCTATTAGCATGGCAGAGTGTTTTAAGTGACTAATGGATCTTTTCTCCAGAGATTTTTTGACAGCTCTTACTCCATCCTCATGACGTATCGAGGTGTAAAGTGATGATACGTCCATTGTTGTCATCAAGTATTATGTGTTCCACTTTATTTTGCTTATTTTGTTTAGAAAATCCATGGTATCTCTTAGATACGAAGGTAGAATTGTCACATAGTTCATTAAGAAGATGTCAATGAATCTTGAGGTGGTTCCTAATAGCGACCCTTCAGAGCTCACTATCGGCCTGCCATGTATATATATATATATTCACTGAAAAAACCATAGGTTATAGACCATATATAGTTAGGAATTAGCATTTACAAAACCTTGAAAATTCACTGAAAAAACCATAGGTTATAGACCATATATAGTTAGGAATTAGCATTTACAAAACCTTATTTTACTCACACAAAACCATTGAAATTCCATATATAGTTAGTTGCACTAACTATATATCGCGCACCCGCAATCCACTGCTGATGATGTCACATATTACATCATTCATGACATGGTCAGTGACATCACTGATGACATCACTGATGACATCTCAAATGACATCACTGATGACATCACTGATGACATCATCCAGTGACTGTGTGTTTCTGTAAAGTTTAAATATGTTTTACATATTGAAGAATGAGTAGATGTAGAAGTGTCTGGATGAAGGATTTAGTAGGTGCGTGACTGACTGTATGAGTGAGTGATTAAATGTGTCTCACTGAATGCATGGGTTAGTGACTAAACTGTCTTAATTTGTGCATCATTATGTCTTTTGTTCTGTAAACTGCTGCATGTGTTGATCAGTAGCTATATGAGTAACTATATGGGTTATTGATTGATTGTCCAAGTATTTGTATGGGAGACTGAGTGTGTGTGTGGCTGGCTGGGAGATGTGTGACTCTGTGCAGATCAATGTGTTCTTGTATCAATGATTGTATAAGAGAGTAAGTATGTGTTAGTATATGTTTGAAAATGTAAGGTACTCTATGTTTAACTGTATAGATTAGAAAATGGAAGTGTGATTGATTCTTTACAGGACTGACTAGGTGTGTGAGTAACTCCATGGATGAGTGGCAGAGTGTGAGTGTCTGTATAGCTGTATGAGTGCATATGATAGTGTTGTAAAGATGAGTGATTGTATGTATGAATGATTGTATGGGTGAATGAGTGAATGTGTGTGTAGACATAGGAATCAGTGAGGGCGTATGTAGTAACTAGTATTGGTATGTCAATGGTTTAAAAAATTATATTCTGTATTTAACACTGGGTGTAACAGAGGTTATATTAAAGTGTGAGGAGATGCATTGTATTGTCACATGAATGATATCATCAGTGATGTGACCATTGATGTCAAATGAGATGTCATCAGTGATGTCATCAGTGATGTCATTTGAGATGTCATCAGTGATGTCATCAGTGATGTCATTTGAGATGTTATCAGTGATGTCATTTGAGATGTCATCAGTGATGTCATCAGTGATGTCATTTGAGATGTCATCAGTGTTGTCATCAGTGATGTCATTTGAGATGTCATCAGTGATGTCATCAGTGATGTCACTGACCATGTCATGAATGATGTAATATGTGACATCATCAGCAGTGGATTGCGGGTGCGCGATATATAGTTAGTGCAACTAACTATATATGGAATTTCAATGGTTTTGTGTGAGTAAAATAAGGTTTTGTAAATGCTAATTCCTAACTATATATGGTCTATAACCTATGGTTTTTTCAGTGAATTTTCAAGGTTTTGTAAATGCTAATTCCTAACTATATATGGTCTATAACCTATGGTTTTTTCAGTGAATTTCATTGGTTTTTAAAAGCTAATATCTGTAGCTGTAAAATGTATTCTTCTTTAAATCCAAAAATATATTTTATATGTTTATTAATAATTTTTTTTTAAATTTTTTTTTTCTTCGCTCCCGCTTCGCGAATCGGGAAGCTTCCCGTTAGCTCACCTTGATGCCGCGAAATTGTCCGCGAACCGGTAAACGTTCCTTTAGCGCAACTGCCGCGTTAGAAAACAACATCGTGACGCGTCGCGTCCGCATGACGTTTCGCGTTGTCGCGTGATACGTCATATGACGTGCTACGTTAGCGTACCCGGAAGCGAACTGGTACGCGAAGCGAGGCGCGAAGCGCAGGTTCCCGGAAGCAAACCGGGAGGCGGTGCAAAGCGCGTAACGTAAACACAGCAGGTCATGTGACTTGGTAATAACACTTTTCATTGGTTCATTTCACTTTTGGTTTCCTAATGATGTAAGACTAGGTCATGTAATCTAAAATTAACACTTTTCATTGGTTGAGAACTATTGTTTTTCTCAAATGATGAAAACCCCTCCTTCTTTCCTCACTCTGACTTTCATCTTTGTGAGAGAAAGACCCTTTGTTACCAGTGAGCAATGGCTTCTTTAGTAGCTTCAGCTGGTGCTTCCCCACCACCTCCACCACATCCAAGGAAGAGAGGACCACCTGCTGAAGTTATAATTCAGCAAGAAGAGGAAGAAGAGGAAGAGGAGGAAGAGCAGGAAGAGAGGCAGTTTTTGCCTGAGGAGCCCAGGAGGTTTCACCTGAAAGAAAATTTTATTTGGCAATTTTTTTAATTTCCCAAAGGCCAGAAAAAAGTAAATGCAAGATACGTAACTTGCCTTATATGTCAAGATAGACTGTCCAGAGGGACCGAGAAGAAATACAGTTACGGAAACTACACAATGCATCGCCATATGACTAGATGGCATCCTAACAACTACAGTGCTGCACAGTTACGTAACGAACAAGATAATCCCCCTATTATGGCCAGAAGATCTGTTGTACCGGAAGTGACGGGACCAGAGGGCAGGGAGATGGTGCCAAATATACAAATGAGATTCGGGGAAGTAAAACAAGTCTGCGTACTTTGCAATGGATTCATTTGCTACAGAGAAAGTAGCATCACTCTGATCAACAGAGCTATTGACAATCATGCTCATGTTTGTCCGAAACGCCCCAAACAATAAATTCTTTTTTTTTTGTTGCTCCTGTTGAGCCCTTTACAATGAATCGTTTTCGTTCCCCCCCCCCAAAAAAAACAAAAAAATATATAAAACCGTTGAGAAAAATTCAAAAAAAGTAAAAAAATGTTCAGAAAAATAATAAAAAAAATATAAAACAACAAAAACAATTAAAAAAAAAGTTCTTTTCAGAACTACCTCCCCGTTATAGAAAAATTGGTAGAATATTTGGAACTCTGCCAACCTCTATTTCTCTTGGTTCGCTTCCCAGTTCGCTCGCCGGTACGCGTACCGGGAGCGAACCAAAATTTTTTTTTTTTTAAAAAGAACAGTAAGTATAAGGGAAGGAAACAGACAGTTATGTTAAAAGAAAGACAGCTATAGGGGAGTAAACTAGAGATACTGTTACCCGTAATCCACTGCTGATGATGTCACATATTACATCATTCATGACATGGTCAGTGACATCATCAGCAGAGGATTGCGGGTAACAGTATCCCTAGTTTACTCCCTATAGCTGTCTTTCTTTTAACATAACTGTCTGTTTCCTTCCCTTATACTTACTGTTCTTTTAAAAAAAAAATTTTTAGATCAGTCAGAAACAGTGAAAGTAATAGAGACAGAGTGAGTGACCAAGAGTGAAGAAGTATGAGAAGAGAGGGACTAAGAAAAATAGTGAAGGAGTAGAGTAATTAAGTAATAGAGAAAGGAATGAGGGAAGTAGCAGAGGCAGGAAAGTGATGCTTAAAGAAATGAAGCAGTGGAACTAATAGAAGTTAAATGTGATAGAAATATAACGAAAAGAGTACAAAACATTTACCTTATAATTGTCGTTAAGTTAGTCATTTGTTCTTTTTATACTTTCAATCTGTGAAAGAGAGAACAAACATTTGAAAAATATTAAAACATGTTTTTAATAAATTAGAAAAGACAAGGGAAAAGATTGAAGGACAAATAGTTTTTCAAGAACTTTGACACTTACAGAAGCCTCTGCTTCTCCATGCCCCTACACAGTCCTAAAAATATACATTTTAAACTAACAGTATCTTGATGCAGATGAAGTGAGTCCTATCTTGCAACATTGTGCATCTTTTGCATGACTGCTGCATCGGTTTCATGTGGCATTGTTTTTTTACAGCATGACACATCTGCCTAGATGCATCATTTTATAATTTTGTCGCCTCATAGCAAATCTTTTCAACCGCGACTGCGTCACAAAAGTGACGCACAGTGGCGCAAAAGAGGCATACACCTATCATAAATCTGTCCCTAACATGTTAAATAATTGATTCAGGATGACAATAAGGTGTGGCCTATCCAGAGGTTTGTTTAAGGTGAGGCCTACTCAGGGTTGCAGATCAAATTTACACTTGTTGAAGAATACAGAGGAGATAATACATGTGAAGGCCTACTAATGAAGTAAGTCATGTCCACTTCACTCTTGAACAAAGGCCAGACCTCTTCTGTGTCCGTGGACAGACCTAAACTTCATCTGCACAATGTCATTCGTAAACTTAGGAAACACAGGTGATGTAATTGAAAAATGTGGAGTTTATTTTCCTCATTTCACAATCACATCACCTGTGTTGCCTTTGCTTAGGTATCTCATAGTGCAGATGGAGTCTAGCATATCAAACAGTACACAGAAGTTGAGCAGTGTATACAACAATTTTGACACTTAGAAAAGCTTCAGCTTCTGCATGTCCCCTACACAGTGCTAATTATATACATTTCAAAGTGATGGTATCTTGCTGGAGATGAACTGAAACCTATCTTGCAACATGGTGCATCTTTTACACAAAAGTGACCCACAGCGGAGCAAATGAGGCGCACGGTCATCATAAATCTGACCCTAACATTTTAAATCATTGTTTCAAGATGCCGATAAGGTGTAACCTATTCACAGATTTGTTTCAGGTAAGTCCTACTCAGAGTTGCAGATGAAATTTAGGTTTGTTGAAGAATACAGAGAAGAAAATACATGTGCAGGCCTACCAACCAAGTGTGTCATGTCCACTGCACTCTTGAACAAATGTCAGACCTCCTCTGTCTCCAGGAACAGGCCTAAACCTCATCTACACAATGTGATGTGTAATGTTAGGAAACACAGGTAATATAATTGAAAAACGTGCAATTTTTTTTGCTCATTCCACTATCATATCACCTGTGTTTCCTTTGCTTAGGTATCTCATTGTGGAAATGTAGTCTATCATATGAAAGACTACGTAGAATATGAGCACTGTATGCAACAACTTTGACACTTACAGAAGCCTCACCTTCTCCATGCCTCCTACACAGTTCTACATGTACATCATAAATGCAAACAGAACAGAATTAATTATACATGTTAAATGGTTTATTTTTGCTGTTCTCAGAATGTATCAAATTTCACTAAAAACAGTGACTTGAAGGTATTCATCATATAACAGCGGGGAAAAAAAAACACAATCAAAATGATTGTGTTTAAAAAACCCATACAACATAACAAATCAGAATTCAGAACTCCTTAAAGTTAACTTACTTTCCATGACGGCGAAGGATGTCCTATGAACAGCTTACACTCTGTTGTGCTGTTATTACTTTCAACCCGCCACTTTCTGAAAGAAAACCTCCATCGTTTTCAAAAACATGTTACATACAATAAATGACTTCTCGCTCTCTACCACACGTTTCCACAAGGCCAAATCGTGTCAGAGCCATTTATAACTCTTGGAATTCTTGTAAGCCAATCCCGTCATGTTGTATTTCCACAACTTTCAGAATTAAAATGTTGAAGATCATTTTCACAATCCTGGATTACTAATATCTTACCTTTCTTGCTCACTCATGTTCTACATTTCCTATGACACTGATACTGCTTACTATGAAGCAGACTTACACTATCTCTATGACTACTACAATTATTAAATTCTCTACATCACTTTTAATCACAAAGCAATATAAAACAGTAGACAGCATTGCAGACTTACATTCCCTCTACTACATGTTTTGATTGGCTGCTTGAATTTGCTTATAAAAAGAAACAGTTTTTCTGAATTCATTCAAAGTGCAGTTATTTCAACATGACGTCCAGTGTTATGGTAAGAAGTTATGTCTCTGTACTACACTTATCCTCAAGGCCAAATCGTGTAGGAGCCATTAGAACTTCTTGAAATTCCTCAGAGCACATCCCGAGATTCTTTCCCTAAAATTTTGGTTTTAAAAACACCAGGTAAGAGTTTTTAAGGTCATACGGCAATTTTTTTTTGAAAATTAAAACAGAATCATTGCAGAATGACCAGCCGTTTCTAGACTTTAAATAAGCTGTGTAATGTCCTGATGTTATTGAAGGACCATCATGATATATAATTGCTGCAGTTACAAAAGTCCTTCCTGATATTGACAACTGTGAAGCCACAAAATTTTTAATTAAAGTTGTCAATTTTGTTCCATCAGGCCTACATCGTTGGAACATTAAAATAACATACTGGCCATATGTTCGTATAAATAATGTGGACATCATTTCAGATTTACATTGGCTACACTCCATGTTGTGATCAGCTGCTTTTACTAGTTTATTAAAAGAGACTGATTTACTGTCTGGCAAAGTTAAATATATAAATCTTTCTGAGTCTACACTAGTACTACTTGATACCCTACAGTTCTCGCAGTCATGCTGCCATTGATAAGAAAGCCCAAACAGGTGATCTACATCTACACCTTCAGCATGCAATACATCAAGTATATACATTAAAAACTCCTGACAATCTTGCTGAATATTTTGAGAGAATTGTGTTTGGCCTGAACATCTGTCTAACAGATTTCGAATTTCAGACACACTTTCTATTTTTGTTCTGTCTGTGCTACATTTCTCTAACACAGAATTTAACAAACTGCAAAATCTTTGATCAGAATTGACCACAATCTCTTCTTTTACATTTTCTAGAGAAAACAAAACATTAACCACTACATTAGCATAGCAGTTGACACCAGAACTGTTTTCAAATTGAAAACCAACAACATCTTCAACAGAATCCTTTTTGTTTCTGCTTATAATTTCAGGTTCATCGACTTTTCGTCTTTTTGCTGCAACCTCCCTAGTATTTGTCACATTTCTTCGTTTCCGGCCTACCACACGTTTCTCAAACAAAGGATATTGAGGCAAATGTGGCGCATACTCTCTTCTCAACCTATTGTATTCCTTAACACAATCTAGATCCGCACAAATGTTTGTGACATCACACTCAATCAAGTACAATCCCGATAAAGTTCTAACTCGTGACAATGCCACATATGCCATACCCTCCTTGAACACAGAACTGCCAATATTCACCAATGCACTGTCTACACTTAAACCTTGCGATTTATGGATTGTCACCGCATATGCCAAGCAAACAGGAAACTGCTTACGGCGAACATATAAGTCTTTTACAAGCAAAAATCTAGCAGAGCAACGACCAATTACCTGTACTTCCTCAATGCCATCAAATTTAATTTTTAAAAATTCAATTCCATCTCTATTTCTGTATTTCACAAAATCAACAACATTACCCATTGATCCATTTACCAGACCTCTTTCAACATGTAAATTCCTTCTTAAAATTATACGGCAGTTCAAGCACACATTCAGAGTCTTTTCAAAACCTGCAGTTCTAGATATAGTCTTCTCTAATGAATCCAATTTTGATTTCAAATTCTCAGACAAAATAATTGTTGATCCCATATGCTCTACTCTGTCAATAGCTTCTAGTTTCACAATCTCCTGCTTTTCCAAATGCAACATTTTGTTGTTGAATTTGGCACATTCTGCAAGAGTTGGCATCAAACATATTCCAGATTTCTTCTCAGTAATTTTCTGAAAAATATTCTCAGGCACAACATCTTGTTCTGTATATAAATTTGACAGTAATCGTGCATGTAAAGCTTCTTTCCCATGCTCGGTCACTTTTCCAATTCTAACATCTTGTAGAATACTCTTGTAAACTTCATCCTTCGCCTGACGCATATTTTCATGCAGTTCAGCATAATTGAAGTTTAACCATATATTGACGTTGCCAATGCTCCCTAGGCACTTCCTGGTATCTTCATGCGTGAGCATTTTGAACACAGGTTGCCCTTTCACTGGTGTCAGCTGCAGAAGATCTCCGAAAACAATGATGTGTTTGCCACCAAATAACACATCATACTCTGTTTTGAGAACTTCTTGCATTCTCAAATGCACAAACGCAAGCATGACATTGGAAACCATGCTTACTTCGTCAATGATAAGAAGTTTCATTTTCCTCAAGATTCTTGAAACTTCAAAATAAGCATCTCCAGATAGCTTGTGATATTGTAATTTGTTGTCATGCTCCACTGGCAGCATCAGTAAACGATGTAAAGTAATCCCTTTAATGTTATGTGCTGCCAGTCCAGTTGGAGCGGTGACAACACAAGACAGCGATGACTCTGTCCTTTCCTGCAAATAGCATGAAATTGCTTTAATAAGGAAACTTTTTCCAGTTCCCGCTTCTCCACTCACGTACAGTCGGACAGGCTTCAACGACGTACATGAACACTCTTTCTTGTCATGACTTAATCCATGATCAATTTGCATGGTAACTTTGTCATATATTTTCCTCTGCTCAACGTTGAGTTGTCTTTCCAACTCTTCTAAGTTAACCGCATCCTCCTGAGCATGTGCCATGGCTCTTTCCACTTCATTCATAGCAGTGGCAGCTTCATTTTCGATAACAGGTCCTCCTAGTGGATCCTGACTCAATGAAGCAGAACTCTGACTGTCCTGAGAACTGTCTCTGGCAATCTCGGCTGCAATCGTTGCTTCCTGCTCAATTTCCGCATTCAACATTTCTACATATTTGGGAAAAGCAGGACATTCTATGGTCTCCTTGGCAGCATTGAAAGAGTCTTCGTAACAGAGGAAATCTCCAAGCAGTTCCTCTTCTGCACGCCAAGGCTTGAAAAGTTGCAAAAGTGCTAAATAGAAAAACTCCTTTTTTTCAGGAGATTCGCCACTCAATTTTCGATGGTTTACCAAGTGGCATTTTCTTTGCTTGACCAGACATCCCTCACTTCCTATTACAGCATACACTCCTTTCTCAGTATCTTCTTTGATGTTCCTCTTGAATATGTAATTTTGAAGAACCTCATACAGACAAACATTGTCGAGGTGTTTGCTTCGATTTGGATAATATGTATCCAACATGTTGGTCTTCAAAATGTCGGTACTGTTTGGCTCCTTTTCCGCCAAATACTCAATTTCCCGCACAGGTTTCAGAACTCGATTACGCGTTGCAGCAAGACCAAGACTCGCCCAAACGATACTCCTGGACTTGGCATAGAGACTTGCTGAAGACAACCGGTCAGAGCATTCGTAAGCTCCGATTTCTCGATGCGACAACATCTTCAGACTGAAACTGTACAACTTCTTGCTGAGGCTCTTTTCATGGGAAATGTCCTCCCACATATCCTTCAATTCTGTCTTCTCTTTTTTGGTGATGTACGATGTCACATACCGAGCCACAGCCATACAGTTATCAGCCACAAACTGTATATCCATGTTAGCATTCCACATGGACAAAATCACCGGGTTGTAGTCGTTGATGTACTTGGACTCTTGGTTCCTCTTCAAATTGTATGTGTTTTTAGGTGATTTCTTCATCACATTATGTCGCAGCGAAGACATCAAACTGTTTACTCTTCCTTTAGAAATCACCGGTCGTGGAAAGCCGAAACGACATTTGGTGTAGAACTTGTCCTTGTTTCGGAATTTACGACGACAGTACTTTCCACATCGATGGCTTTGGAAACGTAGAACTTTTTCTCCTAGGCTTTTCTTCTCCTTTGCGTTTGGAACAGCGCACGTAGAATACTGTTGTATGAAACTCATCACTGAGTCTTCTGGATCCGTTCCAAATTTAGGTGCATCCTTGATCCACAGCAGCATATGTATATGAGGAGCACCTCTTGCTTGGTACTCCTTTCTCCAGAAGAAATCCAACACCTCTCCAAGAGGTGGATTCTTCTTATTCATGATGAAAGACATCATAGCTTCAAATCTATGATTGAAGTACCTGCATACATTGACTGGATCCAAAGAGCACAGTTCTCCGGGTGTCTTGAATTCGATGTTTTCGATGTTTGCATTTGCCTCTCGTAGAAATTCAAGTAAGTCTTCCCAGCCATACTCGGCACAGCTCAGAGTGAGGAACCATGTGGGAGTTCCTAAGTTCCTCAGCATACATTTTAAATCACCATGACGACGGTACCAGTACTCATTAGTACCACGCTGACACGCCATGAGATTAATCAGGTGAGAATCCAAAATACTGTCTTGGACATTGACTTTATCCATAAAGTCACTTGCCGAGATGTTTTGCATGTGTATACCACTTTTCAAGATGTGGTTCACTGCATATGACAGTCCAGACAGATTGCTTTCAAACAGGAGATGAAACAAATAGGGAATGCATTGTCGAAACCTAGCATCTCCTGCATACAATCACAAAGTCCGGTATTCAGAAGCAGGAATTTGATGAGGTCGCTCATCATATCTTCCTCCCTGACCTGTTGGAAAAAGCTGTGGGAAACACCGAGCT
The DNA here is from genome assembly GCF_964261635.1 of Lissotriton helveticus. NCBI lineage: Eukaryota > Metazoa > Chordata > Amphibia > Caudata > Salamandridae > Lissotriton > Lissotriton helveticus. The sequence continues at coordinate 51,311,877 of NC_136062.1, read as the reverse complement.
TCCAAACTTTCCTCCCAAACACTAATGGGACTCCCTTTGGCTTGTTTCATTTGAAACAACTCAATAGCATTCCCCATGACTTCCTTGGAATGCAAAGGATGAACACTATAATGTTCATATATTTCTTCACTAGTACAGGGTTCTACTTTCTCAATTTGACCAGCACACAAATCGCTATCCTCTTCCTCACTTACTTCCTCTTCTGCAACATATACATTTTTATAGTATTTATTAGTTTTTTTTCAAATACAATGTTGCCTTTTTGACTTTCCTAACATCCACTAAATCTTGCCATATTTTCTTATTCTTTGTCGGAACCCCATTAACTAAGATAACCAGAGGTTCCTCTTCCACTTTTTCTACTCCAATTGTGTTAATGTTTTTCTTCAAATCTAGAGGCAAATAAACAACTCTTCCCTTTAATCCTCTCTGTAAATCTGATGGAGGCAATTTCCCTGTCTTTGGCTCCATTCTTACAATAGCCTGAAAGGGATGGATACTTTGAATCAAAATAGATTCATAAGTATTTAAATCCTTCACCCCCCTCACCTTGGATGGTTTTGACAAACTTGCGCTGCAAGTCAAATCTGGGTCCCCATCTGATCCAGTAAGGCCTGCTCTCTTCCGAGACCAAGCTTTTATGGGGCGTACAGCTGTATGCTCCCTTGTCAACCTCTCCTTGGAAACGGGAACTGTACCATCTAAGTGGAAACAAGCTGTGGTGTCCCCGATTATTAAAAAGCCCACCCTGGACCCTTCTAAGCCTGAAAGCTATCGCCCCATCTCGCTGTTACCCTGGCCAGCCAAGATCACTGAGGCCCACGTCAACTTGGCCCTGTCTGAACATCTGACTCGGACCAATGCCCTTGACCCCACACAAAACGGATTCCGTGCTGGGCACAGTACGGAAATTGCGTTACTTGTGATGGTGGAACATCTCCGGGCAAGGTTGGATGCTGGTCAAACGGCGGCGCTTATTTTGTTAGATCTTAGCGCCGCCTTTGATACGGTAGACCACAGCATCCTCCTGCGTCGACTCGAGGAGACTGGTATTGGCGGTCAGGTGTTGCAATGGTTCCGCTCCTTTTTAGATGACCGCTCCTTCTGTGTTGCCATCCCTCCCTTCAAGTCCAACTACCAACCGCTGGCCATGGGGGTTCCGCAAGGGTCCTCGCTGAGTCCCACGTTGTTCAACCTATACGTGAGACCGCTGGCTGATGTCGCTAGGCAGTGGGGCCTTACTTTGGTCTCATATGCCGACGACACTCAGCTGGCGGTTACTCTCAGCGGGGATGCGGAAATTGAGGCCCCCAGGTTTCAGTCCGGACTGAAGGCGGTGGCTAGCTGGCTGACAGGCAATTGCCTTCAGCTAAACGCCACTAAAACAGAGGTGATGGTCGTCGGGAAGGGAGTGGAGTTGTGGGGTGACCACTGGTGGCCCTCAGAGTTGGGACCTACTCCGATCCCGGTATCGGAAGTGAAAAATCTGGGGGTATGGCTGGACGCGGGCCTCTCCTTTATAGGCCATACTAAAAGAACCGCGGCCTGTTGTTTTGGTCTCCTGAGGGGCTTGAGACCTGTTCTCAAGTTCTTTGATGCCCCGACCAGGCAGCTGGTGATCCAGGCTACTATCATCTCCCGCCTGGATTACGCCAGCTCTCTCCTGGCTGGGGCTAACCAGGCTGAACTAACCCGTTTACAACGGGTTCAGAATGCTGCGGCGAGGGCGATTGTTGGTTTGCCCAGATTCTGCTCAGTGACAGGTGTCATTCGCTCCCTACACTGGCTTCCGGTTAGGAAGCGCATCCTCTTCAAGGTCTTGTGCCTTGCTTTTAAAATCTTGAGAGGTACAGGCCCGGAAATTCTGTCGAGTTGCCTGTCTTTTTATGTCCCTGCCCGTAGCCTCCGCTCTCAAGGTCTGGCCCTTGCGGTGGTTCCCAGATTCAGGCTCAGCCGCATGGGAGGCCGCTCGTTTAGGGTAATGGCTGCGTCAGCATGGAACTCCCTGCCTGTTGAAATCCGCTTGCTGGAGGACCTTCTGACCTTTCGGAGGGCTATAAAAACCTTCTTGTTTTAGCTGTTTCTTAGTTTCTGTTCTTAGTCTCTCGTTGTGTTACGGGCTACCTTGTCTCTGCGCCAGGACGCTCCTTGGCTGGAGTATCTGTGCGCACAATAAATAGACGTAACATAACAATTCAGAAGGAATCTCAACCAATTCCAGATTATTATGAACTGCTCTAGCAGGCATCTGGTTTTGATTTAATTTGTTACAACAATAAGTACACACACGTTGATCCAATCCCAAATCAAAACAATTTTCTACCATCAAGTATGTTGTAAAATCCTTCCATTCACTATTATTTTCCCTTTCACTTTTTGCATATAAATCCACTAACTTAGTCTGATTCTTATAATAAGTGCGTCGACAACACACACAAGTGAAATTTGGCCTCTCACTTGATTTCACCTCAAACGTCGCAATTTCCCTCTGGAAATTATCTGTACTGGAAACCTGTACACTATCTTCCACATTACTCTCTTCTTCTTGGTCAATTTCAACATTCTCCTCTTTACTTCCAAAGTAACAAAACTCAATTTCTTCACATATATTCTTCACATCTATTTCAGAACCATGCAAAAGAGCAGCGCATAATTGTTTAAGCATAATTGCTGGACTCTTAGCATAATACAACATTCTAACTAATTTCCTCACTTTATTATGATGCACTGCTAGCATCCTGAAATGATGAAAAACACTCTGGCATACTCTCCTGGAAAGACAAGCCAGTGAATGACCATGCAAACCTGTCACTTCTCTCACTCTGCAAGGATCTAATTCTTGCAACAACTTCATTTTCTGCTTCAAACTTTTCTTATTAAATGACCGTATAAAATCACAAAGCAAATTGATGGAATCCTGTCGTACACTGCAAATACTACTACACTTCCAGGTGTACACAGGACCCTTAGGACGTCTTCCTAAAACCTCATTACCTAACACCTCTTCTATCTCTGTTGTCACAAGTTTTTCTTTTTCAACTGGACAACCATCTTTCACTTCATAAGCTCGACCACTGGTGTCAACTGCATGCACCAAATCATTATCCTGGAAATAACTCTCCTCATTAAAAAATGCCTCAGAGCTTGAACTATGCATCCATTCTCCAGAAAAAACTTCACAAAAATTACTACGATTAACTATTCTCTTCCATCTACTATTTCTTTTGAAATCATAAATTGCCTTGTTTAGCTTCCTAATTCTATTGATTATCAAAATAAATAACTTACGTTTAATTTCAAATGCCTGATCAATAACTTTCTCAACTATTTTTTTTCTCTTATAAAAAACCACTTTCTGTTGACCTTTCTTAATATTTTTTAACAAATTGCCAATTATCCTGTTGCGGAACATTCGTTTACGAATGTCCCTAAACTGTTGTTTCCTTCTACTATCATGCACAGAGTTATCTCTTGCTCTAGCAGTAACATTTTTCATTGGCCTTTCCTTTCCGTTTGAATTGCTTCTCCTTTTCTGGACTGAAACATTTTCTGTAGTAATATTTTTTTTACTACAGATATTTCTTATGAATGTTTTTGTACTCTTACCCGGTGCTTTCTTGGTGACTTGACAAATATTTTTGTTAGAGGACTGCTGCTTTTTTTCATTGACCTGCTGTCTTTGACGTTTTGCAGCCTTTCTCAGTCTTTCTTTGGTTGGCATGCTGAAATCTTGAAATGATCTGCAGTTGAATCTGTGGTAAAATATAATAAAAAATGTTATTAACCACTATTACCCAACAGTAAATCAATAACAGTCATCAAAAACTTAACACACTACTTAACATTTTTACATAGAAGATTTTTTAGTGCTTGGCAAATTTAGAATACAGAAATAGCAGAAAAGAAATGGAATTTATATTCATTTTACCTGTGCTGTTTTATATGTGAATCTGATCTAATTTTATGAGCATATTTTAATATTTTATTGAAGACACTACACATAACCTGTTTTTGAAGGTGTCTTTATTTTTAAATTAAACGGTTTACATTTTTACTTTTTATTTATTATACATTTTTTAAATAAATGTTTATAGTTCCATAGGCTCAAGCACGTCAGCTTCCCATCCTATGTCATACAATTCTGACAAATCTGCATCCTCATCACGTTCTTCTTCATCCTCAGGATTTAAATCATCCAAGGGATCAACATCAACTGATGTTTCAATTACGAGTTCAATGATGAGGTCGAAATCAACTGATTGCTGATTGTCGCTCATGTTGATGTTGTCTTTATCTTTAAAGAAAGATAACAACAATGAGATGTTCCAGAGTAAGAGACAAATCTCAGAGATTATAATAGTTAAATTGTTTAACAAGAGTAACATTTTGCAGCTATTATTTAGCCATGTCCAGCGATGCTGAGGAGGTGAAGCCTATGTCCAATTTTTCAGTGAACAGGACTCATCTCTTCTTAACCTTGGATAAGCCTCACCGACTCTGTGTCCCCTGCACATACTTAAATGTAAAGGGGCAGATTGATGTTAACTAGCACATCCCCAGGGATGCACCAGTTAACGTGCACCGCTGCTCTGCCACCCATGGTGTGCCGCATTTACAATCAGATAGGACAAAGCTGTGTCAAAACCCTGCGCCTGCTTGAAGCAGGCATAGGTCTTGACGCAGGTAGGCTGAAAGCTAAAGCAACAACTAAGTGTCGTGTGCAGAAGTTGCAAAAAAGGAAAAATGCCGTTTAAACCGGTAATGAGCCCATGCTAACTTAACACGGTGTAAAGATATCCAGGATCTACATCAGTTTGGGGTTCACAAACCTGGCAGGTACAAGGCACTGAGGCTTTGCACCGTGCATGTCTCATCCCGAATCATATGTTGTTTCTGAATGAAACAATTTCCCAGACCACATGCTTTGGATTGGCTACTTCTAAAAAATTAAACACCCCTACTATCCCGGAGTTAGAGGAATATGATGGTTGGAGTAATTTTACTCGGTTGTCCATTAGTGATTTACAGGCCCTACTCCGTAATTCTTCCTTTAACATTTCCAGTATAAATCCAAAAGGTTGGCTGCTTTGGCAACGTAGTTCAGATTCTTGCCAGAATCGATTTTTGGGTTTAACAGAAGGTTTTAAAAATGTTAGATCTGATCCCCGGTTTGACTTGGTCCACACTGTCACGACTTACTCTGTAGGAAAATTGTGTCAGAATTGGCTGAAGCATTCAACTTTACTTGCAGTTAAAAGTCACCTTTCTAAACTGAATGCAGACGTGGATTTGAATGATTTCATTAAAAGCCCGGCTAGTGGCAGGTCGAAAAGGTGGATATATGCAGCTTACAATGAAATTTGGAAACTGACTCAGATTGAGGCTGCTACACGCCTTAGGGCTATTGATCAAGCGAATCTTGAAAAAGTGCTTGCAGTTGTTGACAATAGTATTAGCGTTCTTTCATCTAGAATTTACACACTAGATGACATTGTGTCGTCAGTTGTCGATATTGTGCATGATGAAGTGTCAGTGTTATACCATGGTCAGAATCAATTAAGATCAATCATGCAATTTGCTTGGACCCTTCAAACTCTGAAAAATGGTAAAGTTCCCTGGGGATACATGAACGTTTCTTCTTTATTTGCCCCATTCAATTTGACTGACAAACAACGCTTGCTGTCAATGCGTGATGCTTCCTTTTCTATGTTACATATTGAAAGGTTAGAATCTTTGCCTTTTTCAGTGGCAGAGGCCAATGCTGCAACGTGACTTATCCACGGTTTAATAACGCTGCCTTTTGCTTTATATAAGTTTTCAAATTGTATGAAATATGTACAAATAGGTCGTTATGAACCTTTAGGTAGTGGTTTTCTTCATGAGGTCTGGTCGCTTCCATACACATACAGATGTTTCAAAGATGATCAAAAAGTTTATCTGAATGGAGAGGAATGCACTGAGACGCCAGATCATTCACTAATAGGTAGGCACATACAGTTACACGGTTCATGCAACAAAGACCGACCAAATATGGCTTGCGTGTTGCATCTACTCGAGCTCGGCGGATATGGGTAGGTCTCCCCACGCGGACACTGGCGATTTGAGCTACAATCCATGGGCTCATCTCTGATGTTCCGTCCCGCCGATCCCTCATGTGGCAATTAGTACTTGACCAGTAGGCATAGGAGAATCCACAGAGGTAACATACACCACATACATGACACTAGCATGTTATTGTTTTTCCTTTTCCTCACTTTCGTAAAGGTCCTGATGAATCGCGGGTGACTTTACCCTTTGCGAGAAACATGTCGACCACTTTCACTTCTAGTCTCCTCTAGGATCTCTTGAGTTAACCTGTTGATACCTAGCGAGCTAGCCCCACCTTTTAATTGCAGCCAGGGGACCCCCAGAATAAAGCGAATTCCGGTACCCCTCGCTACATTTTAATTTCCCCATCACAATAACACACCACCCTGCCCACACACCCCCACCTCATCATAAGGCTGTTGGACAAAAAGATCTCCGCCAAAGAGCCCCTCTTTGAGGTGAGCCCGTCGGGGATTGCACCGCCTCCCCGACGAGGAGCAAACGCCGATGATGAAGCATGACACCCTTCTGGGTGTGTGAGGCAAATACGTCCAACATAATGGATGCCCTAGGGTGTCATACGAACGCCTTTGGTCACGCCAGCTAAAACACTTCCCTATCTCTCCATAGGAACAGTTCAGCAACCCCTCTATTGCTTGCTCTGTGTTGCAAGGCACGCCAGTTCCTGCTATCATCCCCACGTTCAAGTTGTTGGAAAATGGTAGTTATTTGATGCTCAATAATGAAGATTGTTGTGGGTTAATTAGAAGTATTCCTTTTATCGTAACAGTAAGTGAACGGGTTATTTGCTGCAGAAATGTTCTATTTCCTCCCACACATGAACATAGGGAGTTTTCAATCTGGCCACAAATACCAACCTTGGGAGCAGATTTCAACGGCATGGCAAGAATAAGGGCTCTTTTGTCTCAGAGAGAGGTGGCCTTGAGTTCGGCCCGTGAAACTTTCGTGCTTCACATAGTACAGAGGTGCAGGCCCTTTTAAATACTGATTCGCCTTTGCATTTCAGCGAGATGGTTCGGACTATCTTTAACGCGTCCTCCACAAAGGGCCTGGCGCATTTTTTTTAAAGTTGTTAGCAGTGGTCTCGTGACTTCATTTGAGAAAATCTTTGGAGTCATCCCTGCTTTCTTTCATTCTATTTTTTCCACTTTGTTTGGTGGATTCCCAGTTTTACTTGCATTAGCAGCGGGCGCTCTTGTGGTTTTTTACATTTTTAAATATGGATGTCCTTCCTGTGCAAGGTCCCGCCCTGCAGCTGCTGACGCTGTTCCGCAATCGCATGCTTGAATATTATGGCACAATGCCGTTGGCGATATTAAGCACGGCATATGGATTATCTTTTCGATTCTCCTACTTCACCTGTGTCCAGCCTGTATTTCACTGCCTGACCTGTGATTTCGATTGGGCCATTGATTTGTGTCTCTGCGGACCGGTTTCTCCTGACGTCAACTTTAATCAGCTGATGAGTCCTATCATTACTCACGAGTTGGTTTGTCCTGGCGAAAGGATTATGGCTGTGGCATTGATGCATGGACTAATTGGTCCCTGGAATTTACTGGCGGCAGCACAGTCTTTCTTGGAACAGAGCTTTCTTGAAAACCCACCGAGCTGTCCTCTGATGGTGATAGAGGATCCGGTGCTGGGAGAGCACGTATGTTCTTTTCCGCTTTTAAGTTGGATGGCTGAACTGTTTTCGGATGAAGACGGTGACTTCCTATTGGAGGCTGTTGCAGCTTATTTTGCATACACAGTTATGTCATAGACCTTTTTCATGTTTGACATGCTGAGTACTAGCATTTCATTGACAATTCATTGACTTATTTGTCAAGTTTTTATTATTTAGCTTGCCTATTGGCTTAAGCCTCGATAAAGTAGTTGGCTGTTTTATTTTTTTTTAGCATTAAATTTTGCTAGTTTTTAATGTTTTACCTTGCGGACCGTGCACATATAAAGTTGCAATCTGCTCTCATGAGATGGCACTTCTATTATCTTATTCAGTTCGTTTCCGGATCATGGGGGGGTGTCATATAGATCCTGGATATCTTTATACCGTGTTAAGTTAGCATGGGCTCATTACCGGTTTAAACGCCATTTTTCCTTTTTTGCAACTTCTGCACACGACACTTAGTTGTTGCTTTAGCTTTCAACCTAGTAGTTCATCGTGGTTTACATGAGAATAATATGTTATTGCTCTACTATCTGCTTTGCTTGTTAAACTATGTCTGTACAGGGAGTGCTGAAGTTTCAAGAACAACACGATACAGAATTGTTATGAGGTCTGATCTCCACGACTTCATAGCCATAACATAAGTGCAGCTTCTGCAAATTCTGGGCATGAGGCGGGTTTTATATTGCTTTGCCGAACACACATACACAACACTTGATGCGGTTCACATGAAGAGAGAGCTGGTGTATGCTGATGTGATTCCTTCAAATCTAGGACACTAAGGTATGGGCCCGCCCTAAACCAACCCAAAGAGACCTTCTTAGCAAATAATATAATATGTGTATTAGGGAGGGTGAGATATAAGTGTTGCTAACTCTTATTCATTTACAGCATGTTAACATGCTGTCACCATTCGCTTTTTATGTACTAGTAACTATGCTGGTAATTTTGCTACTGATAATATGTGTACTTGTTTTAACTAAGATACTACGCCTGAGAAGACGGCATTAGTAAATAAACATTTCAAATGCACATGTGTTCTTCTTAACTCCATGTTCTGGTTTGTAATGAATATATAACGACCGAGTGTTCATGAGTTCCACGTATCCTGAGGTACTGTAAGTTCATGTTCTGGATTGTCTAACCATTGGGAGTTTGTTATATCCAATGTGACACTGTAGCTAGCTTGGTAAGGGGTTTTTGGGTACTAAGGTGAGTTTTGGGGCACCCTAATTCGCCGAGGTTCCAATCCTCTGTGCACAGTTCTGTGTGAGAACAGAAACCCTGCGACAGGGGCACCCCTGAGCCTTGCTGGAGCTTCATCAAACTTGCGATACAACTCCAGCAATGCGCCACCTTTACGGCACAGATGTGTCACGCATCTGTGCTGTTTTTGCCCCATGGTGCGCCGCATTGTAAATACAGCACACCATGGGTGGCGGAACAGCGGCGCAGGATGACTGGCACATCCCTGGTGATGCGCCAGTCATCATAAATCTATCCCTAAGCTTCTTATCTTGTTAGAGATGAACCGCCATATGTATCATCAAAGTTTTTTGCATTTCCTAAATAGCGAACTTTAAGGAATAAATAGCGATTCTTTACCATTCCTAATTTGCGATGAGCAAATTGCTAATTGCAAATTACCCATTCATTTCCATGGAGCAGGAGACCCATAGGAATGAAGGTGCAATTTGCGATTAGCAATTAGCTCATCGCAAATTAGGAATTTTTCCGAGGGTGCAGGGGTGTCTCAAGAACACCCTGCTGCACCCCTGAAAAAGAAATTTGGGGGCATATGGCGCACATAAATTTTAAAAACATTCCTTTACCTCAAAAACGATTTTCAACTCATAATTTGAAAACACTGCCCACGGGGAAATGACTTAAAATGTCCTCAAGACACATGAAAGTGTTTTTTTAAAGCCTTTGCAACTTTTTTGGGTCACTTTTAACATGGCTATGTAACTCAAACAGTCAAAATCTAAATTTACCATGCACAGGTGGGAGCATATTTACAAGGAATTTGCTCCACGGGGAAAGGTCTTTTAATTTAATATTGGAAAAATAACATCAGAGACACTGAAATGCCTTATAAAGAAGCATACACCATTATGTCCTTGTCATAAATTTTAAAAGCATTCCTTTTCCCCAAAAACGATTTTCAAGTCATAATTTAAAAACACTCCACATGGGGAAATGACTTAAAATGTCCTTAAGACACATGAAAGCGTTTTTTGATTGCCTTTGCAGCATGTTTGGGTCACTTTTAACATGGCTATGTAACGCAAACATTCAAAATCTAAATTTGCCATGCACAGGTGGGAGCATATTTACAAGCAATTTGCTCCACAGGGAAAGGTCTTACATTAAAATGGGAAAAATAACATCAGAGACACTCAATTGCCTTATAAAGAAGCATACACCATTATGTCCTTGTCATAAATATTAAAACCATTCCTTTTCCTCAAAAACGATTTACAAGTCATAATTTGAAAACACTCCACAGCTCCTATGCACATAAAAACCCTGTCAGTACTAATACTTCACATTTTCTCCAATTACAATTTCTCAAAGAAACAAAATCTATTTGTAAAACACTTGAGACAAAGCAACATTTGAAAAACACAACTTTCTTCATAATTTTCTCCTTAAAGCACACTATTCTCTATCTAAATTAAAGAAATCTTTTCTCACCTTAGCAAATACTTTGAGTTTCAAAACAGTCTCAGAAACACACCAATTTGTCTTCAGCAGAGCAAAAGGTATGCACTCCAGAGTCTGCAGCTATCAAAAGCACAGAAATGCTGTAATTCTTCACACATATCTCTCATGTCACCCAATCAAAACTCTTCCCTCACTTTTTTTCAAATCAAAACCCTTCCCCCCTCTGCCCTCTCTGCTTTTTTTGCATAGCAACCACCTCTTGGAAGACCTCTGGTGTTTGCAAGTTCACAAAACAATCTTGCAATTGAACTCTGAACTCTCAGTGCACCTGCATATCCAGTGCATTCTTTCATTTAATGATTTTTTCTTGACCACTCAAAATACATCTTTCAAAGAACTCATCCATGCACCCTAACTTTCTGTTTTCAGCAATCAAAATCCACCAATTACTCTTACTGCTTAATTAACACAGAAACTCCACAGTTTTTTTCATTTTACACTCTTATTTTTTCAACTGCCATTTCATTGCCACACTTCATCTGACTGCAGGAGAACCTTCTCTCACCATGTTTTCTGTCTGGATTGTTGGACATAGTTACATCTATTGGGCTCAGAGGTATGCTGAGAACAGAAATTTACCTAACCTCAATTTACAAGATGTGGAAATTAAGTGGTTTGGCCACAGAGGATTAAAATGTCACCAATTGATACCATTGGTGAAAACCTTTATGCATTTGCCAAAACCTGACCTGTTAATTGTGCACTGTGGAGGTAATGATTTGGGCACTTTGACTGGGGTAGGTCTGGAAATGCTTTTAAAGGACACCTTTGAGCAATTGATGGCACTTTTTCCTCAAACTGCCTTGGTATATTCAAATATATGCCAAAGACAGAAATGGAGGTGGTCAAACCAATTTTGTCCACAAATTGAGAAGTCGAGGAAGCATGTAAACAAATCTGTTTCAGCTTACATGAGAGACCATGGAATGGGCTCCATGTACAACAATAACTTGCGTTACTACATGCAAGATATCTACAGAGGAGATGGAGTTCACTTCTCAGATGAGGGCAACAGAATTTTCATTCTGAATTTAAGACTGTGCATTCGTACCTACGTATAAGTACCTAAATGTACCATAAACCCAAAAGCTCTTCTCAGAACTACCCTACATCTGATCACTCACAATTATTATTTTACTCTAACTTTTTTCACTAATTTTCAACAAAGTACGCTCCCCAGAACGCTTCCCGGTTCGCGAACCGGACGCTCCCCACGCAAAAAAACTAAAAAAAAAGTTATATTTTTTTTGCCCTGCAGGGCCCTTTTAAAGCCTCCACATCAAACCTAGGGGGTCAGGGAGGATCTACTATGCCCCCTTATGGTCATTTGCCCCTTTGCTTTGGCCTCCTCTTGTCTCTCGATCCTACCGAGAGACAAGATGGCGGCCGCTACGGACTGTTTGGAATGTTTACAGACGCCGGAGAACCAATCAGCTTCGCAAAGCTCCGTAACGCGAAAAGTACGCGAAGCGGAGCGCTGCCCGGTCCGCTGTTACAGATATATATCTTTTTTTGAACGTTAATTTCTCAAAATCCACTGGAGCACATATATTGAGACCTAGCAAAGGCACATCGGGCTACCAGTCCCTACAATTTTGCCAAGTTTCGTGCAAATCCATTCAGCCGTTCGGGCTAAAAGTGAGGCCAACCGCCCTATGGAAAACTCAATGTTAAAAACACGTTTTGGGACCCCCCATTTTTCTCGGCCCCCCCTTGACGAAACCCCCCCAAATTTTTAGGGGCTGCTCAGAAACAAAATGTTCCATTTTCCTGAAAATTTCAGCCAATTCCGTCCACAAACGCCAAAGTTATTAGACATAGAATTTTCAAAAATCCCATAGAGAAAAAATCCTAACTATATATACCTACTGGCGACCGCCAGTAGGTAATATATGTATATATATATATATATATATATATATATATTCACTGAAAAAACCATAGGTTATAGACCATATATAGTTAGGAATTAGCATTTAAAAAACCTTATTTTACTCACACAAAACCATTGAAATTCCATATATAGTTAGTTGCACTAACTATATATCGCGCACCCGCAATCCACTGCTGATCATGTCACATATTACATCATTCATGACATGGTCAGTGACATCACTGATGACATCACTGATGACATCTCAAATGACATCACTGATGACATCACTGATGACAACATCCAGTGACTGTATGTTTCTGTAAAGTTAAAATATGTCTTACATATTGAAGAATGTGTGGATGTATAAGTGTCTGGATGAAGGATTTAGTAGGTGCGTGACTGACTGTATGAGTGAGTGATTAAATATGTCTCACTGAATGCATGGGTTAGTGACTAAACTGTCTTAATTTGTGCATCATTATGTCTGTTGTGATGTAAACTGCTGCATGTGTTGATCATTAGCTATACGAGAGGCTATATGTGTTATTAATTGGTTGCCCAAGTATTTCTATGGGAGATTGAGTTTGTGTGGGGGTGGCTGTAAGGTGTGTGACTCTGTGCATAGATGTGTGAGCAGTTTATTCACTAGGTGTATGAGTTCAAGAGTGCATGTGGAAACAGCTACATGGGCAGTTGACTGTGTGCATGAGTGTATTGATGAGTGAATGGATATCTCAATGCTACATGTCATACTAAATACATATGTAAAACACAGTACATGTGAGAGTTGGCATATATAAATAACTGTGCATGAGAGCCACTGAATGAGTGAGTGGTTGTATCGATCATTGTGAACTTGTATCAGGGATTGTATAAGAGAGTAAATATGTGTTAGTATATGTTTCAATAACTAAGGTGTGTTTAACTGTATAGTTGAAGAAATGGAGGTGAGATTGTTTCTTTGCATGACTGGCTGGGTGTGTGAGTAACTCCATGGATGAGTGGCAGTGTGTGAGTGTCTGTATACACTGAGTGTATCTAAGGTTATATTAGAGTCTGAAGAGGTTTATCGTATTAGCACAAGAATGATGTCAAATGAGATGTCATCAGTGATGTCATCAGTGATGTCATTTGAGATGTCATCAGTGATGTCATCAGTGATGTCACTGACCATGTCATGAATGATGTAATATGTGACATGATCAGCAGTGGATTGCGGGTGCGCGATATATAGTTAGTGCAACTAACTATATATGGAATTTCAATGGTTTTGTGTGAGTAAAATAAGGTTTTTTAAATGCTAATTCCTAACTATATATGGTCTATAACCTATGGTTTTTTCAGTGAATTTCAATGGTTTTTTAATAGCAAATATCATAAGCTGTCGAATGTCAAGTACGTGGTAAGTAAAAACATTTTCGTGTTTATGCACACTGATCTGCTTTGAATGCTGCCCCCCACCCCTCATTTCTATTAGGAGTACTCTCTCTTTGCAGATAGTGAAGGGTAGTTAACGCAGGCCTTTGCCCCCGTTGTAATCCGTCGTGCCTGCTTCTCTCTCCATTTGATTGATTGTTCTCTTTGGTTCATTCTCTATTTACAAACAAGCACAGAGTCGCAATACTCTGTTTAGTCTTTGCAGATAGCGAAAAATCGTGTAAAAAAAGAAAAGGAATCGAGCAAAATCAGTAGGCCACTAATGGGATCTCTTTTTGACCTCCCTAAAATAGAAACATTAGGAACAACCTGTTGATAATACCAATGTGTATGTACATAAGCGGCGTTCATTTGTGTTCACAGTACCCCTTCTTGATTGTTTGAATCGAGCATTGAATTGTTCGAAGTTGGTTCTCTTAAGAATCTTCTCTGCCTGCAAACGAGGAAGAATAGGAATATTCTCTCTCCCTGTGCAGATAGTGAAGGGTAGGTAACGCAAACCTTTAACACGTCATGCCTATTTCGTTCCTCATTGATTGATTGTTTCCCCAAACATTGACTGTTTGGGAATTGGTTCTTTTTGGAGGTATTCCCTGTTTGCAAATATACGTAGGAAAATCTTTGCAAATAGTGAAAGGGTACGTAATGCGGACCTTTCTCCCCCGTTGTAATCTGTCATGCCTATCTACTCCCCACTGATTGATGCACCTGTTTCACCCGGACCATTTACTAGAGATACGTCATCTGGCCCGACCAGAGAGCACCCCTAGTGAAAAGGACATATGCAATAATAACGAAGTGATCACTGTATCCTGTTAACAGAAACTTTAGCATGAAACAACCTGGAAAGAAAAGAATAGGAAAACGAAAATCAGTAGGCCACTGATGAACATAAACTTTTATTAAACAACGAACAAAGAAACGATAACATAACGTAATGATAAAACCTATTAATGTCCTAGAAACAAGAAAACGTTAGAAATATGCCAGTGGTGAGAGACCAGAAAAACAGTAAGAGAAACCAAATCACCCCTCGCTGTCCCACCGCCTGCCACGCCCAAAAAATCGATAGACTAGGGAAAATGCAAGTCAGTAGAACATCCGCCCCCACTCTGGAAACTTCCAAGGTGGGGCAGGGTTGCGGCTACGCCCAGCCGGGAGCAGCCCATATAAGGCGGATCCTGCTGCCACGCCTCGGCCAGGAGATCCTAACGTAGGGTGTAGCCGGAGGAGAGGCCGAGGCCAGCGGGACCCGGCCAGGGGATTGCCTTTACAACGCTGAAGAGTTTCAGGGGGGGGGAATGTCTCCTCGACCCTCCCCTCTCTCTCCCAGTCCGGCCGCGGTGGCCCTTGAGATTTGCAGGTAGTCCCGCCACATGCTCTTCCGGTCCGGCCACCAACGGTCGGGGGGCCGAGGCCGACGGGATCCGGCTGCAGCCGATAAACCAAGAAACCCGTTCATGGGGCCAGAGCCAGGGGCGTCCGGCCGACATCCACCGGAAGCCCGGCCCGAAGACGGACGGGACACTTCTTCTCTCTTGAATAATGGCTGCGACAACACTGGGGGGGATGTCTTGCACATGCCTCCGACCCCCCCCCCCGTCCTCATCGCCTGGTCCGGCCATATCAAATCTCAAGCGAGATGCCGTGGGGTGCACTGGGAGGGAGAGACGATGCGAACAGGCCTCTCCCGCCTCCCCAGTGGAGGCTTCCCACCTGCACCCTCGGCGCTCCAAGCGCCCGGAAAAGGGTTCTTCCACTGTGGCGATGCTGCAACGTCTCGCCCGGCAGGGTGGAGCCCGTCCGCTCATTTGACCCCGCGATCGCCAGTAGCTACCGAACTCTCAAAATGGCGGTCGACCTGGCAAGAGCGGGCCCAGCATAAAGAAATGGCCTGGTCACTGGTTGACTCCACCACCGTAGTCCTCCACGACCTTGAAGATTCTACAGGAGCCGCGGGAGTCTCCGACCCCCGCAGACACCCCCGATGGGGAATGACTGCCATGATCGCCCGTGGAGTGACGAAACTGTATCCGCGGGACGTCGGCGCTCCCATGCTGGCGCCAGCCTCACTTTGAATTACTAGAATCCTGCAGACCTCAGTTCCGGTGAAAGCACAGTGTGACCCGGTAGGAAAAATTGTTGCACCCCCTCCCCTTTTTGACTGATAGTTCAAACCACCGATCCTTTCCTTTGCCCTTTTAACGGAACTTTGGACTGCCTCCCCCTCTTTTACATTTTCTAGAGAAAACAAAACATTAACCACTACATTAGCATAGCAATTGACACCAGAACTGTTTTCAAATTGAAAACCAACAACATCTTCAACAGAATCCTTTTTGTTTCTGCTGTGACCCTGCTACAGCACAGGCATTGTCCCCAGCAGTAATTCTGCAATGCCGGTAAGAATAGCTGTGGTGCCTACTGGACTCACTCACCCCCGCGGCGCCCCACGCCGTTATTTGCTGGGCGGCAACTTACTAGACATCACCTTCGTGACATCCAGATTTCAGCGCTTTCTGCTGCCTTGGAACTATTCGCACAACAGACTGCTACTGACGACCCACCCCCAGGCAACATCTTCTGAATTTTCATAATTTGAAAGAACTAGTAACATGTCCTCATCAGGAATTCAAAAGAAATTGCCACGGTCTCTTCGTTGTATAAATGTTTTTACTGTTTTTGTTTTGTTGTATATATTTATATGTTATTAAAGTTTTATATTCCTACTACTTTGTTGGAGTGCTACATATTTTTAATGTGACACATAATTGTAAAAACTTTGATGTACAAAGAGTCATTCCTGGAATCTTCCGCTTCAGGCTCGGTCCCCTCCCCAATCACAATACAGGATGGTTTTCAGATAGTAGGAACACGTGTGGTGTGACGGATCTCATCGGGTGTGGGCCTTGATCTACTATAACTCCTTTAAAGAGGGGTGATTCTTTACAGCTGGAGCCATAAACTACATCTGCAGGGCTAGCTGATAGCCTGGACAATCGGACACAGAGGAAGAGGAGTGTCAGAGGGTGCGGTAGTGAATAGGGCGAAAGGGAGGTGTCGGGCGGGCACAGAGTGTGATTCTCAGGGAAGAGCAGCGCAGATGGGGGGAGGTTTATTGCCCATGCATAAGACAGAGAGCGGGGGTGACCAGTGCCTGGGGAAGATGCTTGCGAGGGTGGGGAGCCATGCTACGAATCGACAGCGTGCAGAGAGTGGGTCTGGTCAAGGCATCTAAAATGGCTGCCGTGCACGACAAAAGTGTGGCATTTCAAAAAAGGCAAGATGGCGCAAACAATGTTTTTCAACACTTCCTCATTTCCTTCGAATCGAACGTTAACAGACGTTGGTGCATATTACCAAAGTTAAGCGATATTTATCGCTAACGATGCTTACCAACGAATTTTTTACCGCTAAGCATCGTCAGAAATTATCGAAGATAAACCTTGCTATTATCAAGGTTTATCGCAAATGCGATAAAAAACGGCCGCAATGCATGAATATCGCTAAAAAGTCAGCGATATTCATGCATTACCGAGCTAATGCTCTTAGCCATGTTATCCACCTCCCATTGGATAACATGGCTAAGAACTGCTCAGGGCAGGTATAACTTTTTGGAGATATTCGCGCTTAGCGCGAATATCTCCAAAAGTTGGTAATAGGAGATAGATATCTTGCATGTTGTAATGCAAATTATTGTGGTATATGGAACTCATACCATAATCTCTCAGGAAAGCAGAAACTGATCCTTTTGGGACCGCCTGAAAAGGCCTACGGGGTGAGGGGTACTCTACTTTGCCCCCTTTTCACGTTCCGAACTATTTTATTTTACTCTCTTCTGTAATTACACAAAATAGCAGCGATAAGATGCATCGGAGACACACAGTGAGAGAAAGGAGGCCGGAGATGAAGAAGAGATGTCAAATACACATTGGAGATAATATAGTGGCAGAAGGGAAGTAAATATGAGTAAACTTACCATGTAACATAAAAATGTTGCACTCTATACTATAAGTCTCATTTTATACTACAATCACTTCGCTACAACCTCATAAATTAAAAATAAAAATGAATAATGTCTCAAACAATTTTTGATTTCTAAATATAAATTTATTCTTCAGAATTTTCTAAATTTGAAAGAACTAGTAACATGTCCTCATCAGCAATTTCCTCATGAAAAGTCTGCAATGATGATTCTTGTAACTCTATGGTCTCCAAACATTCGATAAATTCGCCATCAACAGATTGATCAAAAAAATCATTCAAGTCATCTCCTCCTTGTGACAATATTTCATTATTGGTGCTGTCAATTTCAATCAATGTAGTGGAATCATTCAAGTCATCTCCTCCTTGTGACAATATTTCATTATTGGTGCTGTCAATTTCAATCAATGTAGTGGAATCATTCAAGTCATCTCCTCGTGACAATATTTCATTATTGGTGCTCTCAATTTCAATCAATGTAGTGGAATCATTCAAGTCATCTCCTCCTTGTGACAATATTTCATTATTGGTGCTGTCCATTTCAATCAATCTAATGGAATCATACAAGTCATCTCCTCCTTGTGACAATATTTCATTATTGGTGCTCTCAATTTCAATCAATGTAGTGGAATCATTCAAATCATCTCCTCCTTGTGACAATATTTCATTATTGGTGCTGTCCATTTCAATCAATCTAATGGAATCATACAAGTCATCTCCTCCATGTGACAATATTTCATTATTGGTGCTCTCAATTTCAATCAATGTAGTGGACAATTCAAAAGAAATTGCCACGGTCTCTTCATTGTGAGCCATTTTATTTTGAAATTGCTTGCTGTAAATTGCAGAAAAAAATAATCACTTTCATTTATCGTTTTTAGTAATACATAATATAAAACTAACTTTATCAAGTATTTAGTATAACAGAAAGGACTGCAAATAAATAACAGAAAACATTTTTCAAATTATCTTCAAGTGTACAACATAGTTCCCCTTACAAATTAACAACTCACCTTTTTAAAAGTAGGAGAAGTGTTAGTACTGTGTAAATCAAACACCAGAAATTCACCACCAAAAATTCCTCACAAATGTACCTCAGACAGTAGTATCACAAAATGGCTGTGGTTTCCTCTCATTTGACATATATACATAACCAATTAACTTTCATCACACACAAATACAAAACCAAAGTAACATTTTAATTGGTTCTAAATTTCAACACTTTCAAATGTGTTTTCCCCATGCAATTTTCCATAGGACATTTACATACGTCTACAGCCTGAATGGCTGAACGGAATTACACCAAACTTGGCAAAATGGTACATCAAACCTAAGAGGTCAGGAAGGATCTACTATGCCCCCTTATGGTCATTTCCCCCTTCGCTTTGGCCTCCTCTTGTCTCTCGATCCTACCGAGAGACAAGATGGCGGCCGCTACGGACTGTTTGGAATGTTGACAGACGCCGGAGAACCAATCAGCTTCGCAAAGCTCCGTAACGCGAAAAGTACGCGAAGCGGAGCGCTGTTACAGATATATATCTTTTTTTGAACGTTAATTTCTCAAAATCCACTGGAGCACATATATTGAGACCTAGCAAAGGCACATCGGGCTACCAGTCCCTAATATTTTGCCAAGTTTCGTGCAAATCCATTCAGCCGTTCGATTATTGACATTTAGATACGTCTACAGCCTGAATGGCTGAACGGAATTACACCAAACTTGGCAAAATGGTACATCAAACCTAAGAGGTCAGGGAGGATCTACTATGCCCCCTTATCGTCATTTGCCCCTTCCCTTTTGCCTCCTCTTGTCTCTCGATCCTACCGAGAGACAAGATGGCGGCCGCTACGGACTGTTTGGAATGTTGACAGACGCCGGAGAACCAATCAGCTTCGCTTCACAAAGCTCTGTTGCGCGAAAAGTACGCGAACTGGAGCGCTGCCCGGTCCGCTGTTACGGATATATATCTTTTTTTAAACGTTAATTTCTCAAAATCCACTGGAGCACATATATTGAGACCTACAAAAGGCACATCGGGCTACCAGTCCCTACAATTTTGCCAAGTTTCGTGCAAATCCATTCAGCCGTTCGGGCTAAAAGTGAGGCCAACCGCCCTATGGAAAACTCAATGTTAAAAACACGTTTTGGGACCCCCCTTTTTTCTCAACCCCCCCTGGACGAACCCCCCCCCAATTTTCAGGGGCTGCTCAGAAACAAAATGTGCCATTTTCCTGAAAATTTCAGCCAATTCCGTCCACAAACGCCAAAGTTATTAGACATAGAATTTTCAAAAAACCCATAGAGAAAAAATCCTAACTATATATACCTACTGGCGACCGCCAGTAGGTAATATATATATATATATATATATATATATATATATATATATATATACATACATATCAATATATATATGTGTTTATACATATTACCTACTGGCGATAGCCAGTAGGTATATATAGTTAGGGTTGTTTTCCATAGGGAGATCGCAACATTCTATTGGGAATAACTTTGGCGCCGGTTGAGGAATCTTCCTGAAATTTTCCTTAACTTTGCCTCGCGGCGCTCCGGTCCTTCCCTGAAAGTTTGGGGGGGATTCATCAAGCGGGGGCCGAGATAAAAAAGGGGTCCCAAAACGTGTTTTCCCCATGTTAATTTCCATAGGGCGGTTGGACTCACTTTTAGCCCGAACGGCTGAATGGTTTTCCACCAAACTTGGCAAAATTGTAGGGACTGGTAGCCCGATGTGCCTTTGCTATGTCTCAAGATATGTGCTCCAGTGGTTTTTACGAAAATTAACTTTGAAAAAATATATCTTGGGCTACATTGGGCTATATATATGTTAGAGCCCAAATGTAGCCCAATGTAGCCCAATGTAGCCCAAAGATGGCCACCAGAGACAAAAAAAAACAAATTTAGCCCAAATATCAGCCAGATGTAGCCCAACTATAGCCCAATGACAGAATGTCCCAGAGTGTTCTAAAGAACAACTAGAGCGCTAACAGTCTTACTTATGACAAAAGTATGGCACACCTGAAGTCATCTTGATTGGAATAAAGTGTTAACACTTAAAACATTTAATTTGCAAAGGAACAACATGAGGGGGTTCATTTTGCCATAGAAATTATGATTAGTGCTGAAGAAAGAAAAATTAGGGCACATTTTGAGTGACTTCCCAAATCCTCTAATATTTCATTAAAACAATTCTGATATGCAGTCTCCCAAGATGGCCACCAGAGACAAAAGAGCCTGTGCTTAAAACTCTGTTAGCAAAGCAGGAATTTGAGATTTAAAAAATGTTTTAATATATAAAAACATTATCCGCTAATAGAATTAGCATTTAAAAAAACTTGCGAATTCAATGAAAAAACCATAGGTTTCAGGCCTTATATAGTGAGGAATTAGCATTTAAAAAACCTTGCGAATTCACTGAAAAAACCATAGGTTTCAGGCCTTATATAGTTAGGAATTAGCATTTAAAAAACCTTTGAAATTCACTGAAAAAAACATAGGTTTCAGGCCTTATATAGTTAGGAATTGGCATTTAAAAAAACCTTGCAAATTCACTGAAAAAACCATAGGTTTCAGGCCTTATATAGTTAGGAATAAGCATTTAAAAACCTTTGAAATTCACTGAAAAAAACATAGGTTTCAGGCCTTATATAGTTAGGAATTAGCATTTAAAAAACCTTGCAAATTCACCGAAAAAACTATAGGTTTCAGGCCTTATATAGTTAGGAATTAGCATTTAAAAAACCTTTGAAATTCACTGAAAAAACCATAGGTTTCAGGAGTTATATAGTTAGGAATTAGCTTTTAAAAAACCTTTGAAATTCACACAAAAAACTATAAGTTTTAGTGGTGTTTTAGTTAGCTGGACATTTTACTCATACAAAACCATTGAAATTGCTCCTATATAGTTAGTTGTACTAACTATATTTCGCGCACCCGCAATCCACTGCTGATGATGTCACATATTAGATCATTCATGACATGGTCAGTGACATCACTGATGACATCTCAAATGACATCACTGATGACATCACTGATGACATCATCCACGTGACAATCACATAGACCTTTTCATACACTATTACAATTTTTCATCACTCTTTGTAAAATACAGAGTATCATATTTAAATCCATTGTCACAGCAATCCAAGTATCTAAAAATCCACTCAGTGATTCATAGATGTATACACACATCTAATCACTTACCTATGGATTCACTCATACATGCTGTCAATGAACAATAGAACACTATCAAAAATACTTATACATCTATATCGACATTAAACAACAGCACGCATCCTATTCACATATGAAGTCATCCTTCTCACTTTTGCAAACAATGGATCATACTTCCATATTTACTTAGCAAAACACTTATACAAACACCACTTCTTCTATTCATTTAGATAGTAAGTCATACTTAGTGAATTATAAAATCATTATTACAAGTATACAGTTATCCATACAGTCACTCACACAATCATTGTGTCTTATGTATACTTATTTATATACAACAACTGACACATACACTGCCTTTTATTTTTCTAGTTTGTTGAACCTGTACCATTGAGAAATATATTTGCTCATCACCACACCCATAAAGATATTCACTCACCCAAACAACTGTTAGAACATGTAGTTTTAACTTCATATATCTACTGAATCAACTATTCACACACACATCTTTGGACAGTAACACACCCCCCACCGAACCACACACACTTTCACACTCCCATACAAATACTCAGTTAACTAATCAATAACTAATATAGACTTTCACATAGCTAGTAACCAACTGTAGAATCAGTTTACACAACAACTGACAAAGTGATACAGATATTCACACAGTTTAGTCACTATCCACTATATTTAGTGAGACATTATAAATTGGTCAAGTAAACTGTCAATTACACTGCTACTAAATCCTCCATCCAAATATTTATTTATATATATCCACTTATTCTTCAATGCAAATTGCTATATATATAATGCATATTTAAATAACGAAGCAAACCACATTCACTGGATGATGTCATCAGTGATGTCATCAGTGATGTCATTTGAGATGTCATCAGTGATGTCACTGACCATGTCATGAATGATCTAATATGTGACATCATCAGCAGTGGATTGCGGGTGCGCGAAATATAGTTAGTACAACTAACTATATAGGAGCAATTTCAATGGTTCTGTATGAGTAAAATGTCCAGCTAACTAAAACACCACTAAAACTTATAGTTTTTTGAGTGAATATATATATATACATATATATATATAATATATATATATATATATATATATATATATATATATATATATTCACTGAAAAAACCATAGGTTATAGACCATATATAGTTAGGAATTAGCATTTAGAAAACCTTATTTTACTCACACAAAACCATTGAAATTCCATATATAGTTAGTTGCACTAACTATATATCGCGCACCCGCAATCCACTGCTGATGATGTCACATATTACATCATTCATGACATGGTCAGTGACATCACTGATGACATCACTGATGACATCTCAAATGACATCACTGATGACATCACTGATGACATCTCAAATGACATCACTGATGACATCATGACACACCAATACCAGTTACTACATACGCACTCACTGATTCCTACGTCTACACACACATTCACTCATTCACCCATACAATCACTCATACATACAGTCACTCATTATTACAACACTATCATATGCACTCATACACCTATGCAGACAGTCACACACTGCCACTCATCCATGGAGTTACTCACACACCAAGTCAGTCCTGTAAAGAATCAATCACACTTCCATTTCTTCATCTATACAGTTAAACACAGAACACCATACTTCAGTGACATCACTGATGACATCACTAATGACATCTGAAATGACATCACTGATGACATCTCAAATGACATCACTGATGACATCATGACACACCAATACCAGTTACTACATACGCACTCACTGATTCGTACGTCTACACACACATTCACTCATTCACCCATACAATTACTCATACATACAGTCAGTTATTATTAGAACACTATCATATGCACTCATACACCTAGTCAGTCCTGTGAAGAATCAATCACACTTCGATTTCCTCATCTATAGTTAAACACAGAACACCATACTTTTCACACATATACTAACACATACTTACTCTCTTATACAATCACTGATACAAGTACACATTGATATGCACAGAGTCACACACCTCCCAGCCAGCCACACACACACTCAGTCTTCCATACATCCACTCATTCTTCAATATGTAAAACGTATTTAAACTTTACAAAAACACACAGACACTAGATGATGTCATCAGTGATGTCATTTGAGATGTCATCAGTGATGTCATCAGTGATGTCACTGACCATGTCATGAATGATGTAATATGTGACATCATCAGCAGTGGATTGCGGGTGCGCGATATATAGTTAGTGCAACTAACTATATATGGAATTTCAATGGTTTTGTGTGAGTAAAATAAGGTTTTCTAAATGCTAATTCCTAACTATATATGGTCTATAACCTATGGTTTTTTCAGTGAATTTTCAAGGTTTTGTAAATGCTAATTCCTAACTATATATGGTCTATAACCTATGGTTTTTTCTGTGAATTTCATTGGTTTTTTAACAGCTAATATCTGTAGCTGTAAAATGTATTCTTCTTTAAATCCAAAAATATATTTTATATGTTTATGAAGAATTTTTTTTTTTAATATTTTTTTTTCTTCGTTCCCGCTTCGCGAATCGGGAAGCTTCCCGTTAGCTGACCTTGATGCCGCGAAATAGACCGCGAGCCGGTAAACGTTTCTTTACCGCAAGTGCCGCGTTAGAAAACAACATCGTGACGCCTCCCGTCCGCATGACGTTTCACGTTCTCGCGTGATACGTCATATGACGTGCTACGTTAGCGAACTGGTACGCGAAGCGAGTCGCAAAGCGCAGGTTTCTGGAAGCAAACCGGGAGGCCCTGCAAAGCGCTTAACGTAAACACAGCAAGTCATGTGACTTGGTAATAACACTTTTCATTGGTTCATTTCACTTTTGGTTTCCTAATGATGTAAGACTAGGTCATATAATCTAAAATGAACACTTTTGATTGGTTGAGAACTCTTGTTTTTCCCAAATGATGAAAATCCCTCCTTCTTTCCTCACTCTGACTTTCATCATTGTGAGAGAAAGACCCTTTGTGATCACTGAGCAATGGCTTCTTTAGTAGCTTCAGCTGGTGCTTCCCCACCACCTCCACCACATCCAAGGAAGAGTGGACCACCTGCTCAAGTTATAATTCAACAAGAAGAGGAAGAAGAGGAACAGGACGACGAGCACGAAGAGAGGCAGTTTTTGCCTGAGCAGCCCAGGACGTCTCACCGGAAAGAAAACTTCATTTGGCAATTTTTTAAAATTCCCAAAGGTCAGAAAAAAGTAAATGCAAGATACGTAACTTGCCTTATATGTCAAGATAGACTGTCCAGAGGGACCGACAAAAAATACAGCTTCGGAAACTACACAATGCATCGCCATATGACTAGGTGGCATCCTAACAACTACAGTGCTGCACAGTTTCGGAACGACCTAGATAATCTCCCTATTATGGCCAGAAGATCTGTTGTACCGGAAGTAACGGGACCAGAGGGCAGGGAGATGGTGCCAAATATACAAATGAGATTTGGTGAAGTAAAACACATCTGCGTATTTTGCGATGGATTCATTTGCTACGGAGAAAGAAGCATCACTCTGATCAACAGAGCTATTGACTATCATATGCAAGTTTGTACGAAACGCCCAAAATAATAAATACTTCTTTTTTTGTTTTGTTGCTCCTGTTGAGCCCTTTACAATGAATCGTTTTCATTGCCCCCTCCAAGAAAAACCCCAAAAAATATAAAACTGTTCAGAAAAATTCAAAAAAAGTAAAAAAATGTTCCGAAAAATAATAAAAAAAATATAAAACAAAAACAATAAAAAAAAAAGTTCTTTTCAGAACTACCTCCCCGTTATTAAAAAATTGGTACAATATTTGGAACTGTGCCAACCTCTATTTCTCTTAGTTCGCTTCCCAGTTCGCTCGCCGGTACGCGAACCAGAAGCGAACCAAAAACAGTAAGTATAAGGGAAGGAAACAGACACTTATGTTAAAAGAAAGACAGCTATAGGGGAGTAAACTAGAGATACTATTACCCGTAATCCACTGCTGATGATGTCACATATTACATCATTCATGACATGCTCAGTGACATCATCAGCAGAGGATTGCGGGTTTTTTGGCAACGTGCCTTATCCACGGTTTAATAACGCTGCCTTTTGCTTTATATAAGTTTTCAAATTGTATGAAATATATACCAATAGGTCGTTATGAACCTTTAGGTAGTGCTTTTCTTCATGAGGTCTGGTCGCTTCCATACACATACAGATGTTTCAAAGATGATCAAGAAGTTTATCTGAATGGAGAGGAATGCACTGAGACGCCAGATCATTCACTAATGTGTAGGCACATACAGTTACACGGTTCATGCAACAAACACCGACCAAATATGGCTTGCGTGTTGCAAGGCACGCCAGTTCCTGCTATCATCCCCACGTTCAAGTTGTTGGAAAATGGTAGTTATTTGATGCTCAATAATGAAGATTGTTCTGAGTTAATTAAAAGTATTCCTTTTATCGTAACAGTAAGTGAACGGGTTATTTGCTGCAGAAATGTTCTATTTCCTCCCACACATGAACATAGGGAGTTTTCAATCTGGCCACAAATACCAACCTTGGGACAGATTTCAACGGCATGGCAAGAATAAGAGCTCTTTTGTCTCAGAGAGAGGTGGCCTTGAGTTCGGCCCGTGAAACTTTCGTGCTTCACATAGCGAACACCCGTACAGAGGTGCAGACCCTTTTCAATTCAGATTTGCCTTTCAATTTCAGCAAGATAGTTCCGACTATCTTTAACGCATCCTCCACAAAGACCCTGGCGCACTTTTTTAAAGTTGTTACCAGTGGTCTCGTGACTTCATTTGAGAAAATCTTTGGAGTCATCCCTGCTTCCTTTCATTCTATTTTCTCCACTCTGGTTCGTGGATTGGCATTTTTACTTGCATTACCAGCGGACGCTCTTGTGCTTTTGTACATTTTTAAATATGGATGTCCCTCCTATGCAACCTCCCACCCTGCAGCTGCTGACACTGTTCCGCAATCGCATGCTAGAATATTATGGCACAATGCCGTTGGCGATATTAAGCACGGCATATGGATTATCTTTTCGATTCTCCTACTTCACCTGTGTCCAGCCTGTATTTCACTGCCTGACCTGTGATTTCGATTGGGCCATTGATTTGTGTCTCTGCGGACCGGTTTCTCCTGACGTCGACTTTAATCAGCTGATGACTCCTATCATTACTCACGAGTTGGTTTGTCCTGGCGAAAGGATTATGGCTGTGGCATTGATGCATGGACTACTTGGTCCCTGGAATTTACTGGCGGCAGCACAGTCTTTCTTGGAACAGAGCTTTCTTGAAAACCCACCGAGCTGTCCTCTGATGGTGATAGAGGATCCGGTGCTGGGAGAGCACGTATGTTCTTTTCCGCTTTTAAATTGGATGGCTGAACTGTTTTCGGATGAAGACGGTGACTTCCTATTGGAGGCTGTTGCAGCTTATTTTGCATACACAGTTATGTCATAGACCTTTTTCATGTTTGATATGCTGAGTACTAGCATTTCATTGACAATTCATTGACTTATTTGTCAAGTTTTTATTATTTACCTTGCCTATTGGCTTAAGACTCGATAAAGTACTTGGCTGTTTTATTTTTCTTTAGCATTAAATTTTCCTAGTTTTTAATGCTTTACCTTGCGGACCGTCCACATATAAACTTGCAATCTGCTCTCATGAGATGGCACTTCTATTATCTTATTCAGTTCGTTTCCGGATCATGGGGAGGTGTCATCTAGGTCCTGGATATCTTTACACCGTGTTAAGTTAGCATGGGCTCATTACCGGTTTAAACGCCATTTTTCCTTTTTTGCAACTTCTGCACACGACACTTAGTTGTTGCTTTAGCTTTCCACCTAGTAGTTCATCGTGGTTTACATGAGAATAATATGTTATTGCTCTACTATCTGCTTTGCTTGTTAAACTATATCTGTACAGCGAGTGCTAAAGTTTCAAGAACAACACGATACAGAATTGTTATGAGGTCTGATCTCCACGACTTCATACTCATAACATAAGTGCAACTTCTGCCAATTCTGGGCATGAGGCGGGTTTTATATTGCTTTGCCGAACACACATACACAACAGTTGATGCGGTTCACATGAAGAGAGAGCTGGTGTATGCTGATGTGATTCCTTCAAATCTAAGACACTAAAGTATGGGCACGCCCTAAACCAACACAAAGAGACCTTCTTAGCAAATAATATAATATGTGTATTAGGGAGGGTGAGATATAAGCAGCCGCGGGCCGTGGAGGGAGTTACGGTGAGGCAGGGAGGCGGGGAGGGGGAGAAGCAGGGTGGAGCCCTCTCTACCTTGCCCCTCCCCCTCCCCGCCTCCCTGCCCCACCGTAACTCCCTCCACGGCCCGCGGCTGCTTATAAGTGTTGCTAACTCTTATTCATTTACAGCATGTTAACATACTGTCACCATTCGCTTTTTATGTACTAGTAACTATGCTGGTAATTTTGCTACTGATAATATGTGTACTTGTATTCTCCACCCTGCTTCTCCCCCTCCCCGCCTCCCTGCCTCACCGTAACTCCCTCCACGGCCCGCGGCTGCTTATAAGTGTTGCTAACTCTTATTCATTTACAGCATGTTAACATACTATCACCATTCGCTTTTTATGTACTAGTAACTATGCTGGTAATTTTGCTACTGATAATATGTGTACTTGTATTATCTAAGATACTACGCCTGAGAAGACGGCATTAGTAAATAAACATTTCAAATACACATGTGTTCTTCTTAACTCCATGTTCTGGTTTCTAAGAAATATATAACGACCGACTGTTCATGAGTTCCACGTATCCTGAGGTACTATAAGTTCATATTCTGGATTGTCTAAACATTGAGAGTTTGTTATATCCAATGTGACACTGTACCTAGCTTGCTAAGGAGTTTTTGATTACTAACGTGAGTTTTGGGACACCCTAATTCGCCGAGGTTCCAATCCTCTGTCCACAGTTCTGTGTGAGAACAGAAACCCTGCGACAGGGGCACCCCCGACCCTTGCTGGAGCTTCATCACACTTGCGATACAACTCCAGCAATGCGCCACCTTTACGGCACAGATACATCACGCATCTGTGCTGTTTTTGCCCCATGATGCGCCGCATTGTAAATGCAGCACACCATAGGTGACGGAACAGCGGCACAGAATGACTAACACATCCCTGGTGATGCGCCAGTCATCATAAATGTATCCCTATGCTTCTTATCTTGTTAGAGATGAACCGCCATATGTATCATCAAAGTTTTTTGCATTTCCTAAATAGCGAACTTTAAGGAATAAATAGCGATTCTTTACCATTCCTAGTTTGCGATTAGCTATTTGCTAATTACAAATTACCCATTCATTTCCTTCATTTCCATAGGGCGGTTGGACTCACTTTTAGCTTGAACGGCTGAATGGATTTCCACGAAACTTGGCAAAATTGTAGGGACAGGTAGCCCGATGTGCCTTTGCTATGTCTCAAGATATATGCTCCAGTGGTTTTTACGAAAATTAACTTTGAAAAATATATATTGGGCTACATTGGCCTATATATATGTTGGAGCCCAAATGTAGCCCAATGTAGCCCAATGAAGCCCAATGTAGCCCAATGTAGCCCAAAGATGGCCGCCAGACACACAAAAAAACAAATGTAGCCCAAATATCAGCCAGATGTAGCCCAACTATAGCCCAGTGACAGAATGACCAATCAGCTTCGCAAACCTCCGTTACGCGAAGCGGAGCGCTGTTACAGATATATATCTTTTTTTGAACGTTAATTTCTCAAAATCCACTGGAGCACATATATTGAGACCTAGCAAAGGCACATCGGGCTACCAGTCCCTAATATTTTGCCAAGTTTCGTGCAAATCCATTCAGCCGTTCGATTATTATTATTTTGGTTTTTTTTTGCCCCGCTGGGCCCTTTTAAAACCTCCACATCAAACCTAGGGGGTCAGCGAGGATCTACTATGCCCCCTTATAGTTATTTCCCCCTTTGTTTTGACCTCCTCTTGTCTCTCGATCCTACCGAGAGACAAGATGGCGGCCGCTACGGACTTTTTGGAATGTTGACAGACGCCGGAGAACCAATCAGCTTCGCTTCACAAAGCTCCGTTGCGCGAAAAGTACGCGTCCTGGGACGCTGCCAGGTCCGCTGTTACAGATATATATCTTTTTTTAAACGTTAATTTCTCAAAATCCACTGGAGCACATATATTGAGACCTACAAAAGGCACATCGGGCTACCAGTCCCTACAATTTTGCCAAGTTTCGTGCAAATCCATTCAGCCGTTCGGGCTAAAAGTGAGGCCAACCGCCCTATGGAAAACTCAATGTTAAAAACACATTTTGGGACCCCCCTTTTTTCTCGGCCCCCCCTTGACGAACCCCCCCCAAATTTGCAAGGGCTGCTCAGAAACAGAATGTGCCATTTTCCTGAAACTTTCAGCCAATTCCGTCCACAAACGCCAAAGTTATTAGACATAGAATTTTCAAAAATCCCATAGAGAAAAAATCCTAACTATATATACCTACTGGCGACCGCCAGTAGGTAATATATTATCTACTGGCGGTCGCCAGTAGATAGTTATAGTTAGGACCAATTTTCCATAGGAAATCCACAACATTCTCTTTGGAATTTTCAAAACTAATGGCCAACTCTGGTCCGCTCGTATCCTGAAAGTTTAGGGGTGATTCGTCAAGCGGGGGCCGACAAAAAAGGGGGGTCCCAAAACATGTTTTCCCAATGCAATTTTCCATGAGAACAGTTCATTGTGGCTATAGCCCAAACTGTTGAATGGAATTACACCAAATTTGGCAAAGAGGTAGACCTTAATTCAGACTCATACCTTTTGCTTAAATGGTGTAAATCCGTTCAGTAGTTCCTGAGAAAATCACATTTAAAGTACATATATATCGTTAGCGCATCCTGCCTTGCACCAGCTGTATTCTAATTGGCTGTCAACACTCCGAATCAGAAAGTGTTGGCAGCCATCTTGTGCCTCGGTAGAACCGTGGCACAAGAAATCTATTAAAAAAACACACAAAATGTGAAAAGGGGGCATGGCAGAAACACCCTGACCCCCTAGGCCTGTTCAGGGGGTCCCACAAGAACCCACAAGACCAGGAAAAAATGTATATAAAAAAAACAACTCTGCAAAATCCATGCAGGATGCACGGATCCTGACAATCAAAAAAAAAATGAAGCACAGACTACTGCGCTTAAATGCTAATTAGCCCAGGGGGGGCCAAATCCCGGTGGCTTGATGAAAAAAAGTATGGGGGGCCCAAATCCCCCCATACTGCCCCTGGGACCGCCACCCCTGGGGCTTTAATATATTATAGGTGGGGGGCTCATGGTGCCCCCAGCCCCGGGGACCACCACCCCCCATGGCTTCTTTAAATTGGGTGGGGAGCTCTCAGGCCCCCCCAGCCCCGGGGACCATCACCCCGGGGCTTTTTATAATTTGGTGTGGGGGGGCTCGCAGGCCTCCTGAGCCCTGGGGACCACCACCCCTGGGGCTTCTTACAATTTGGTGGGGGGGCTCTCAGGCCCCCCTAGGCCTGGGGACCGCCACCCCGTGGCTTTTTAAAATTTGGTGTGGTGGGCTCTCAGGCCCCCCAGCCCTGGGGACCGCCACCCCCAGGGCTTCTTAAAATTTGGTGGGGGGGCTCTCAGGCCCCCCTAGCCCCACCCCGGGGCTTTAAAAAATGAATGGCGTATGGGGCTCTCGGCCAGCCGTGGCCCCAGGGACTGGCAACCCCGGGGCTTTATTTAAAAAAAATATCCTGTGTGGGGGGCTCAAGCCCCCCACATCACACAGGGTAGACACCTCCCCGGCGCACTAAATATTTAAATTGGGTGGTCTGTGACGGACCCCCCAGCCGCGGGGACCACCACCCCCCAGGGCTTTGTAAAATGTGGGAAGGGGCCAAGCGGCTCCCCTCCTGGAGCCTGGTCGAGGCCGTGGGGACCGCCACCCCCCAAAATCCGCAAATTCGCAAGCTACGAATTATTTTGCTTGGTCGCGCTTGAAAAATACGATATCGCGCGCGCGGCGTTGACTTACCGTGATTCTGAGTCTGCAGAGTTGTTTTTCTCCTGGTTTGCGTATGCTGCGCCATTTTGGATCTTGCTGCGTGAACGCGCAAGAGTTTTTCTAAAGCAATTACGTTATCGCGGCTCACCATCTTGCACAGCGAGAGTTTGACAACGCGAGTATGTCATAAGGGCCCGCGATTACGCATTACGGGAGTAAACAATGCCGAACACGTAGATGCGGCGCGCAGCTGACATCCGGCGGGAGATTTGAACAGCTCGTGTTCCCGAAATTGCAGAAATTGCAATTCTGCACAAGAAATCCACCGCAGGCAGCATAAACCTTCTGAAAAGCATGATTTTGATCAGAATAACTCCTCAGATTGAGATTTGGCTGCACTTTTTTGTGGAAGGAGTCCATTTTTTGGGGGGGGGGTGGGAGGAAGGCAGTGCCCCAGAGTCTCCAACTTCCCCTGTTCCTGTCCAGCAGGCTCCTCCCATTGCTTTGTCCATCTCCTGGTCACTTTTCATTTGGATCTGGAGCTGGAAGGATTACTTTTTGTGGCTGCTGCTGGATATTTGTATTTGAGGACTTTTTGGACTTCACTTTTGGATTTGAGATTTTACAAGTAAGTTGGTTTTGTTTGTTTGGGGCATTGCAGTTGCTGCAACTACAATTTTAAAACTTTTTCAACTTTAAAAAAAATATATTGTGGGTAGCCACAGTATCCAGTAGGCCCAGGGTTTGTCATGGGTGCATGATACACGTGTTTCTGTGAATTTTGTTGAACTTAAATCTCATTTATGTCATTGAATTTTAGCTCACTATATGTGGATTTTTATTTTTTATTTTGTTGTGCCTGTAAAGCTACACTAGCCAGTAGGCCCAGTAATAGTGACTGAGTGGTGCATGGGCCAAGTCTTTCTGTGGGGTGTCTTGAATTTAAACATCATTGAGGGCATGGATGGCATTGGATTGTGTTGATTTGTGTGTGTTTTATTACTTTTTGGGGTGTTGTTGGGGCTTGGCCATGTTGGTGGGGGCCATTTTGAGGCCTGGTCCAGGCAGGGCCGGGCCATGTGGTGGGGGTCAAGGGGCCATTTTGAAGCCAGGCAGTGTGCTCAGGCCTGCACCCAGGTTGCCTTGCTTTCATCTATTAGGCCCAGTGGTAGTGAGTGGTGCATGGGCCAAGTCTTTCTGTGGGGTGTCTTGAATTTAAACATCATTGAGGGCATGGATGGCACTGGATTGTGGTGATTTTTGTGTGTTTTTCGACTTTTTTGGGGTGTTTAACTGATGTTCCTCTGGCTTCCATTGCTTTTAGGTGCTCAAGAGAACCACCAGTGCCAGGAAGAAGTCCTGCAGCGGTGTGTGCAGCTCAACGTCACGTGACGTCACTTGTGGCCACACACAAGACAACTCTGCAACTCGTGCAACTGCGGCCAGCTGTTCTGACATCTGAAGAAGATGGCCCCAAAGAAAGGTGGCCGTAGCACCTCAGCGAAAAAAGTTGCCAGTGCCACTGCTAGTAAGAAGGAGCAGAAGAAGCAAGTGGCACCACCTACCAAGGAGACTGGTGTGCCCACCGACACCTTTTTTGGGGAAAAAAAACCACGCCTGAAGAAGCAGCGGTGTCCGGCGGGGACCAAGCAGGAGGCAGCACCTCCGCTTCATTGGGCTCAGTGCCACCACGCCAAGTTAGTTCCAAGACCATGAGTGCAGCTGCGGCAGCCACTTTGGTTGTTGAATCACCATCGACCATTGATGTTGGCTCATCACAAGAAAGTACCATCCAATCAACGCCGGGTGTAACTCAGCTGACGAGTGTTCAACAACCACAGCCACAACGACAACCACAGGTGCAACTAGTACCAGCGCAAGTACATGGGCAAGGAGAGGCGCAAGTACATGCGCAAGAAGAGGCGCAAGTAGAGGCGCAAGGAGAGGCGCATCGAGAGGTGCATCGAGAGGCGCATCGAGAGGCGCAACTAGAGGAGCATGGAGCGGCACAACTGCCCACAATGCTTGTTCCTCCAGAAGTAGGGGCACATCAGGAAATCGAGATTGAAGCGGAGGTATCATGCGAGGAAGCCACTCCTCCTGATGTCGATCCATTGTCTTCCACATCCCGAGCAAGAAAAATGTCAAGGAGGGCTACTACTACTACAAGTTCTTCTTCAGGCCCCCTTCATTCTGATGACCTTGATCCTGATTGGAACCCACAAATGCAGTCTGAGAGTTAGGCACGCCATGAGCCGACAAAGGTAGCTAAGCCTAAAAGGAAGGTTCCCGCAAGGCTTCAACTTATGGGTGATGACGACGAACAAGAAGTGGTGTCTTCTGCTGCTGATGAACAGTCTCACGATGACCCAGTCATCACAGACACCACTCCAGCCCTAGCAGGCATGCAGCAGAAAAACATTTTCACCCTAGCCCGAATGGCTGCTGAGCCGGATGTGGGCGGCGTGGCACTGGTACCACCACAAACGCAGTTAACTACAACACCAAAATAACCTACAGCTTCCATATTTTCTCGGCAGAAGGGCCGGCAGGGACCTCCATCCAGCTCGACCTCCATTACCTCAAGTAGTGGTGCTGTAAGTAAACAACAGAAACAAATTCAGCCACGCCCATCCTCCACTTCATCTGGCATTGAAAGTCAAAGTAGCACCTCCACCACCAGCAGACATCTCCAGTCCCCAGTTTGGGACTTCTTTACTGTTAGCCAAAAGGCGTAAAACATGGTTGTTTGTTCGATTTGTAAAGTATCAGTTAGTCGGGGTAAGCTTGGTACCAACTATATAGTACCAGAGGCCAGAGAGGTCATCTCAAACAACACCACCCTATCCAGTGATATGCGCACCTAAGTAAGATCGAGGAAGTCCAAAGTAGGACAGATCCAAATGTATCCATTCACATTGCATCTGATGCTGACGAGGGGCTGATTGTGCAGGGGGAAGTCAAGAACCGACAGACATTTTCTCTGGTACATCCAGTACCCCTGGCAGCAGCACTGCAGTGATAGCGCCCACACCCTCTGCCCCTGCAACATGTATGAGGCACACTAAGAGTCTGGAAAAGACACCAATGCAAAAAATTACATCAATGAGCCTAACTGGTGTGAAGTCTGCATCATCATCATCACGTAAAACGGTCCAGCCCACCATTACCAGCATGTTTTGGTCGGATGCGCCATTTGAACGCAACCACCCAACGGTACGTCTGTATAACGCAAAGCTGGCTAAAATGCTTGCGCTGGACCTTCTCCCTTTCTCTTTCGTGGAAGGGGTGTGTTTTCTTGAATTTGTGGCAACAGTCTGCCCTAAATGGAAGGTTCCTAGCCGGTCCTATTTTGCCAGGGTTGCTGTTCCAGCACTACATCAAGATGTGCTGGAGGTGATTGGTGCAGCTATTCTGAAGAGTGCTGTTCACACTATCCACATGACAACAGACATGTGGACCAGTTGCCAAGCCCTTGATTCCATGTGCATCACTGCACACTGGGTCTCTTTTGCAGGGGTCAAACAGTTAGAAAAAGCAGGTGTTGACACGGACAAAGTTTTTCAAGCTACTCGCAAACATGCAACAGTAGGCATGTTTGCCATGGAGAAATCTCACACTGCAGCTAACCTTTTGGAGGAGTTTAACAGGAAGGTCAAAGAATGGCTGCATCCAAGAAATCGCATAGTTGGTTATGTTTCCACGGATAATAGCAGTAATATAGTTAGGGCCATGACTGATGGTGGATATTTCAGAGTGCCGTGTTTGGCGCACAGTATTAACATCGTGGTGCAAGAATTCTTGAAAAAAGAAGACCCAGTCATCAAATTACTGACCATCTGCCGAAGAATCTGCACATATTTCAGCCATTCTTTTAAGGCAGCTGAGGAGCATTCAACATGAACCTAAACTGCCAGTCAAAGGACTAATCCAGGAGGTGGCAACACGTTGGAACTCAACCTTTTACATGCTTGAGCATCTGTCTGAGCAGTGGGGGGTAATAAATGAGTATGTCTATAAACTGGGTTCTACTCAGAAAGAAATGAGGCTAGAGTTTGAGGAATGGAAGCTAATTGCAAGCCTGACAGACATGCTTCGTCCTTTTGAGGTCTTCACGCGTGAAGTCAGCAGGGAGGACTGTTCTTTAAGCAAAGCTATCCCATTGTTGGTCATGCTAGAGCACCAACTGAAGGAGGTGTCTTCAACGTTCGGAGATCATGCTGAAAAGCAAGAAGCATATGGTTTGGCGGAGAAGTTATTAAGTTGCCTACTTCACAATGAAAGGCTTCAAAACATACATACAGAACAACATTACATTTGTGCCACTATTCTGGATCCACGGTACAAAAAGGCAGTGGCCAGCAAAGCATTCATTCCTTTTGATGACGCAGATGTTTCAAAGTACAAACATTGGCTCGCTGTGTCAGCCACTCGGTTCGAAAAAGAGCGGATAAAATTGCACAGAGACAGCAAAAGTACAACTGAATCAGCAGGCCATCCGTCGTCAAGTTCCACTTCTGAATACGTGGCCGAAGGAGTCACTTTCCCTCACATCCGTTAACGACACCAGCAACCGTGTCATCATCATCCTCATCTGCACCAGGCCCAAAAAAAATATTGTCGGAAGTGGATTGGCCAACTCAGCATGCGTTTGCTCGGTCCACTGCTGCAAGGCCACACATTTTACGCAAAGTGGAGCAACCCTGGAGAACCTTGAGTCGGTGGTGCAGGCCTATCTGGATGACCCAACAGAGGTCTGTCTTAATGAGAACCCATTGGTGTATTGGTATAGGAAAAGGTCTGGATGGCGACTGATCAGCAACCTGGCTCTAAATTATTTGTCTAGCGCACTCGCAAGCATGTCTTCTGAACGTGTTTTCAGTGCTGCTGGTGCCATTGTAACTTCAAAAAGGACCCGCCTCTCGCCCAAAAATGTGGAGAGGTTAACAATAATCAAGATGAATCAGCACTTCATACCACCCGATTACAAAATACGTGAATGCACGCAGGAAGAAGAAGACACCGACTTAGGTGACGTCGACGGAAGTTCTTCTCCGTCACCAGACCTACTCCTGTCTCAATTCATAGACTTTGAGCACGAGCTCTACTTCCCTGACACCGAGGCCTGAAAATTACTTCCTGTTTTTCCGTACTTATTCACTTTTATTCCTGTGTGTCTTTCTTTGTTTTGCAACTTTTACCACAACAAAACTCTAATCACCTAATCACAACAAGTCCATCATCAGCACTGTCTTCATCTTATTTTCCTTATTGATTTGAAGGTGCCGCAGTCTGCATTCCTGATGTTCACAAGTTCACAAATCAATCATGCTCCTCTATCCTCCTCCTCCAGACTCCCCCTATCCATTTCCCACAAGGCAGATGGATGGATTATGGAGAATAAATAAACTTTGTCTTCGTAGACGAGTCCCCTCAAGTGGGACTGAAATTACTGACTGACTACATGCTTGCTGATTGTTGACAGACTTACTTCTGAAATTGACAGGAGAGGCTGCCTTGTGGGCCCTCACTTTCCGAAGAACATGCGGACAAAAAGTAGAACTGGTAATGAATAATGAGAAGATGGCATGCAGTGGACAGCAATGGATGTCTGTCTCTGTTGAAACCAATTGCTGTTTGTTTTTTGTGTTTTTTGTGAACAGCGCAATTTGCCATGTTTTGAATATACCAGTATTGCAGGTTTTTGGGGGTTTCTTTGGGGGTGTTCTAGATTTGCGGTGCTGGGTCAGGGGGTCTGGGAGCACTGCTGGCACAGTCTAATTTTGATTGCATTTGTTTTCAGGAAATCCATGGTGGAAAAGGGGAATTATGGCCCAGCTGCAGAGCGCGTTTGGACAGAATTGAAAGAATGCCGAAAGTATGAGATTTTCCATTTTTGCTTTTTGCCTGTTTGGGGGGCTTCTGCTTTTTTGCGGGTGGGTTGGTGGGTCTTGCGGCATTGCTGGGAAGGTCTAATATCGGAATCAAGTGGTTTTGACCAAATCCATTGTGAAATAGGGGGGTTAGGGCCTAGGGTTAGAGTTAGGGTTATGGTTAGGGTTAGGGTTCTGAAATTACGTAATTACTGCAGTCCTGTACTGTCACATTGTTGTTTCTTCATAGTACATTGTAGAAAGTACTACTTACTTTACAAAAACCTATTCATTTAGAAAACAACTTCATGCATGCAGTAGTGAATGCACTTCCTTTATGTCCCTTAAAAGATTTATGAATAGCTTTGTATCCAAAGATTTGTTTATCTTCATTTGTTGTTTGTTCATGCTGTGTTTTTTTTTCCTCTCTCCCCAAAACTTTACCCACAAACCCCATTCCCATCCAAGTTTCAAACTCTAACCCTCTTCCCCCGGGCTGTGTGATTTTCATTGAGGTGTGAGCAAATTACAACAATAATTCCCCACACTTGCTGGGGAGGATAAGGTGCAAGCAACCTCCTCAACTCAATTTTAAGGGAGCTAGATGAATCCTAGGATATTGTAATTCTGGGTAAAAAAACAACAATGAGTATTTTAAAATAGATTCTGAATTTCATGCCCACCATCGATTGGATCCATCGTCAACATCATCCTCCCACATGTCAAGAAGACTTGTTGTGTTACACTGCTGTGTCACTGTTCTTGTTGTAGTCATAATCATCCATGCAATTCATTTTTCCCCATACTTATCTTCAGCATTGCTTAGGCTACTGTTCCTTCTAATACTCCTCTCAGGCCACTCAATGTCTCATTTTTTTACTTTGTTTTTCATATGCTGCTACTGCTAGTGTGGTACCACTCCTACTACTAACACCACAACAACGGAATTTCGTTCCTGGATGGTGTAATCGCCATTTGCCATGCAGCCAGCGCTGTGCCTAGCTCTGTTCGGAAACATGAATCACAGGTAAGATAAGCATTTTGGGGAGGTAGAAAGATGGGCTAGGATGCTGAAGAGAGACTGATAGTAGTACAAGTAAAGTACTAGTAGGCCAATTGAATTAACTAACTCTGTTAGTGGCATTTTTGGACGTTTTAGATAATTCATGCTGGTAATTTTGAGGAAAATCCCACCCACCACCCCATGAAAGAAGATCAAAGTGTACACTATGTTGAAGTATGTAAAATGAATAATGTATTCCCCTAACAAAAATAAACTAGTCCCACCCCTCCCTAACCCAAACAATTGTCCATTTGAAGTAGTCCAAAAATAAATAATCCCCAACTCCCGATTCCCCCCCCCAACAGTCTTTAAAAAAGGGACAAGATGGCTATCTCGGCCAGACTTTGGCTCATTCAACTGAAAATCCCACATCGTGTCTACCTTTCTGGGACTAGACTGCAGCGATTGGGCCGAAGTGCAGACGGACTTTGTAGACGGGGCTGTGGGGAGGTGGGGACCTTCTTTCACATACTATGGGACTGCCCGGGGTTGAAACACTACTGGGCCCGAGTGACCCGCTGCTGCATGCAGGAGGTGTGGGAGGTGGAGATCAGGCTTGAAGCCAAAAAATGTCTCCTAAACATTTGGGAACCTACGGACCTGTCACTTAGCGGGAAACTGTGGGCCACTCTAGGATTTATGGTCGCTAAAAGGAACATTGCTAGATTGTGGGGAGCGATCCAACCTCCTAAGATTGGTCAATGGAAGTCCGATATGGACTGGTGCATGCTCTAGGAGAAGACGGTGTATGAGGCACGGGGATGCCCTCGGAAGTGGACACAGATATGGACTACTTGGAACGAATACAGAGGGAACATATGTGAACCCCCCAGACCGCTCTCAATGACGAATCACTTGTACTGTGAACTCTGTTTGATGCACTCCTGAATGCCTTCATACTGTACTGACAGATTATGCCCTGATAATCCCTGCGCTTAAATGTAGCCGAATTAATGCTTTGAATGTGATGATTGCCACCTGTTTTGCCATTGTTAATAAAAAGATAAAAAAAAAAAAAGGGAAAGGGACACAGTCACTTCTGGCGGTGTTTGGGCAGGCGGTCCTTGCGGAGGTCCCGAGCTGCTTTTTCAAGGTTGTCCACCTTGCGCTCCAGGTAGTCCACTCTCAAGCTTAGGCGGCGCATGCGTGCCATCCAGGCTCTGAGGGGGCCAGCTGCTGATGGTCTTGCAGCTGAGCGGCGGCGGGGGGCTGTCCGAGCCCGGCGGTGGGATGGAGGCTGCTGGCTAGACACGGTGACAGTGCTGGAGGAGGTTTGTGACGTTCCCTCCTCGTTCTCCCGAGCCCACAGCCGGCAACATTCCACTCGAATGGCCTCCATCTTCCGGGCCCTAGCCCGGACAGCCATCTCCCCTCTGGTGAGCTTTTTGGCAGCATCTATATGAAGAAAGAAAGAAAAATAATGTAACCAATACTCTTTAACAATAACACAAAATAATTCAACAGAAAGTTGTCTCACAGTAACACTAGCAATTTGCAAGCACAGTATAACATTTTGGCATGTATCTTTCCGCCGTCTTTGTAGGCCAGTAACAGTGGGAGTTTCAAGAATTCTACTATCAGGCAGCACTATGGACTCAATACATAGTCAGAGAGTACACCCGTTTTCTTATTTTTTTCTCTACTTTTGCGAAAGAAATTAATTACTTGTACTGGAACTTGTGGTAGCCGGCATAATGCCAGCTCAGTCAGCTTGCACCCAAGAAAAAGAGACACAAGCCATGATGACGCAGACTTGCATGCATTACTTTAAGCAGTATATGCAGGTGGGGATGGGAAGCTCTTACTTTTGTATAGGGGTGGCACTGGCCATACTCGGTTACATCAAGGGCTACTGCTCAATGTAATTTATATTTCGCACTCCCCCCCCCCCCCCCGGGCCTTCAGTACTACAAAAGGAAAATGAAGATTATTAATTTCTGATCATCTCTCCAGCCGATCACATGATCTCTTTGCTTATGTGATGCATGACTTTAGGTGCTTTATTCTGATAGATTGAGTGAACAACAGTGATAGTCCACCCATGAATAACACAGCAGAAAGACAATTATGAACACAGGGAGTGAGTGTGGTAACCATAATTGCCGGAGGAAGGGACTTGACGTGATATAATTGTCAACTATACAATACATACACAATAAATGCTGTGCTTGCAAAGTAAACTACTGTACTGTTACTTTAGGCAAGGGAGAGTTTCAGAACAATCACAACTTGTAGTATTTGGATTTCCTCTGCTTTGCTACTCTGGCACGGACATGCTGTTCGAACAAAGTAACACTCTTCATGCACTGAGCGTCTGCTCTACATACACCTCTGCTATGTATGAGGAAGAAGATAAAATCCAGGCTTCCAAAGTAAACGTCTATCATTTTTCTTAATGTCTCAACTGTAACAACTTTACTTTTTCTCAACAACCAAATAACACCCTTTTATTTGGTAAACCACCGTCTTCTTGACTTGCATTTGAGTTTCACCCAAATGATATATTGCAATGCACACCACACATGAATTTTCTGATTGACCCAAACAGGCAAAAACACGTATCATTCTTTAGTCATAAATGTTACGACTCGCTAGTCCTTCCATTGACCCTAAGTTCTTTCCCTTTTCATTCATCACATCCCTCAAGTTCATCTGATATGACTTGGCTTCACGATAAAAGTTTCCCAGCTGATTTGAAGTCAAATAGAGGGGGCCATTGCTTACTCGAGAATTACCACCGCTAATGCTATTGCTAAGTCAAGGGTGACTGTCTTTTCCGTGATTGGCAAAAAAATTTTTTAATTCCAAATCAGTAACTGTTCTTAACACTACAGTGTACTTGTAATAGTGTACTTTCTACTGTACAGTACATCATACACTCCTTTGCGAGCCTACTCTGAAATGTCAATAAGTAAGGAGTCTAATAATAACTTACCACCGTCCGTCGCTGCTGAGCCATCCCCCTCAGCTCCTCCTGGTGGCGCCGCCACTTGAGTGGACCCCTCCGCACTGCTGGCCCCGGCACAGGTGGTGGCAAGCGCTGCATCAGATGTTGTGACGCCTAGAAAAACATGTCATATTTTTAGATGCCATACACCACCCCCTACTTCGTCTCGTAATGGAAGAGAAAGTGTTAAACAATTTTTAATTATTGGGAGTGAAAAGAAGTCACGGTTTTGGGGAGGGTGTTAACTTATATGCTTAGCCATAACATGCAACTCTTTTTGGCACAACTGATTAATGCTTGCTCTTTAACGTGCAACATTTTTATAATTACAGACAGAACCAACTACTCTTCATCACCACCAGTAGGACTTGAAGTTCCAACAAGGTGAGGGCTCCTGAGCCCCGCACAGTTACTTCTGACTGAGGTATGTGGAAAGTCGAACTGCACCTATCATCAACAATGTCCTATTTCTCTTGTCCATACTTCTGTATGTGCAGAATAGTCCCTGAAACACTAGCGGTATGGTATGTGCTACTATCAAATCAAAAAGACAACTACTAGCTTCTTCTTGGTAGACGTTGACATTTTGTTGTTGGAAATTGTCAAAGCACTAACATTAAGAAGACTGGAATAGACAGCAAGGGCAACCCAGAGGACTGCACTGAGTGCCCCTAGAGCTATTGCTGGATCAGAGTTTTGTTTAACACCGTTTGCTGACT
The DNA here is from genome assembly GCF_964261635.1 of Lissotriton helveticus. Taxonomy (NCBI): domain Eukaryota; kingdom Metazoa; phylum Chordata; class Amphibia; order Caudata; family Salamandridae; genus Lissotriton; species Lissotriton helveticus. Next base: position 51,269,212 of record NC_136062.1, on the reverse strand, counting down.
AGGCAAGCTTAGCTACCTACACAGACCGACTCAGAAATAATGGTAAATAATAGTAGCACAGAGAGTGATGGTAGAGAGGCAGGATAAGAATGTAGAAACAGTGTACAAGGAGATCTAGGACTATTTTGTAAAAAATAGAGTTAGGGAAGTATAATTATATTAACAACAGAACTCCTTACTTGGGCCAGCAGAAGAGCATGCAGTGGACCGTTCCTCCTGCCCACTCTGTTCCGCCGGAGTCTGGGGTGGTGCTGTCCTCTTGCCCCTGGGATGTGCTGATGATCATGAAATAAACATAAACATGGATGATTATTTTTTGGAAATATTTGATTTCTTTGACCACAATCCTAAATTATCTCGGGGAAACAATTTAGCAAGAATTGCACTACATGTATTGACCTTCTGATCTGGTCAACTAGGAGGATACTAGTACAGTATTGATGGATTTGCAGACCGCCTACTTGTAAAGTTATGGAAATCACTAACTAAACCAACAACAAAAAGGTTCTACTACGACTGCCAGCACTCAGCAGCACGCGACGTGACAGACACAGTCCGTCATCATGATTGCAGACCAAATAACAAGTCATAATATACTCAACCTGAACCTATCAATCCATCACTATCTCTTCTTCTTAGTGGCAGCAGGAGTACAAAGGAATGACTAGACTTGAGTCTCTAGTCTCTTTAGCATTACGCAGTTCTGTAAAGTACTACACTCATACATATTCAGGCCAAATGAGCACAAAGTTGCAAACAAGTAAGCATAGTAGCAACGCCACTGAGCAGGCGAGCACCTGCAATCACAGAAGCTATTTAAACGTTAATTTACCTGCAATGTAATCGAATTGGCAGCATTGTTGCTCTTCGGGAAAAACATATATTAGCAATATAACACAGAACAGAAGAAAACAAAGTAGTTATTAAATAGCTACTCACCAAGGCCACGAATCTCCACACCGAGCAGGTGGAGCAGGTCCTGCTCGCGGTCAAGGAGGTCCGACCACCGGTGCGTCGGTTGCTGGTAGGTGCGCCGGACCCCTGACTCCCTCCGCATAGCCCGGCACACCTTTTCCCACAGCTGGCGATGCTCCCGGAGGCCATACCCTGCCGCGATCCTGCCCCCTGTTGCCACGGTCTTGGGGAGGTCACTGCGGCCACCTCCACCGCGCTGAATGTCTCCCTGGCCATCACTTCCTCCCCTCGTAACCGCCCACAAGGGTTTAGTACGGGGTGCGGGACCCTTCCCCTTCTCCTTCCCGGCTCCCTTTGCCATGGTCCTGTACAGCAGAAAGAAAAAAAAAGGAAAGAATAGGGAAAAAGAAAAGAAAAATTAAGTTTAAAAAAGTAGCTTTAAAAATAACGAAAAGTTGAAAAAAACACAAAATAGAGATCTAGAAAAAAGAGGGATAGATATAGAGTAGAAAAGATAAAAAAAGTCCAAAGAAACAAAGGATTGCACAGATGAAAGGAGGATTACAAAGCATGCACAGAACCATAGCAATGAATGAAAAACAAGATGGCTGCGCCCATTGAGGACCGCGTGGGTAAGTTTGCGTGATTTTTCCCCCGCGAGTACACAGAAACACGCGCGAACTCGTAATAGCACGCCGCACACAACGCGACATTGCCAATATGCCCGGAAACGGAAATACGCAACGCGCACAAGATGGCTGCGCCCATGTACGACCATGGGCAACCTCGTGGTCGGTGCGCTGCAAGCGGTCCGCGAATAAGCAAAAAACGCGCGAACACGCAAAAAAAAGAAATTCGCAAATTCGCGCGAATTCTGTAGATCGCGAATTCACTTTTGTGCGATTTTGCAGACCGCGAATTCGCAAATTTCGCCCATACTTAATTCAGAGGCCATGCCCCTTTTTACACCTCGCTGCAACGCAGCTCTGCGGTGCCTATTGAAGGTACCTAGTGGACTAATTTGACCCTAGGGACCCTCAGGATTCAAAGGGACTTAATCTCCCAACTTAAAAAGCGCCACAGGGCGTGTTTGCACATTGGTGAAGGGAGGAGATGGTGTAAAAAAGTGGCTCTATATATACCGGACCAAAGTAAAATCAGCCGAACTAAGAATTCCGATTTACTCACCTGTTATCAGTACTTCATCTTTGAGCCCCGTACTGATCCTGAAGAGTAATTCTAACCGTAGTTACCAGTAACTTGCATTTCCTTCCATAGGCTAACATTGACTGGTTTCACTTGGAAATTATTCTAAGTGTGGTGTTTTGCAACTTTAAAATATTCCTCTAAAATCAGCCGTTCTTACGAATTTCGATTTACTCACCTGTTATCAAGAGAGAAACCAGTGCTGCATCTTTTAGCCCAGCACTGACCCTGAAAAGTAATTCTAACGATACTTACGAGTAACTTGTATTTCCTTCCATAGGAATCCATTGTCTGGTTTTCACCAGAAAAGTTTCTAAGTGTCTATTTACACAAACTACAAATATTTCTTAAAAATCGCCTGCATGACTTAAACACATTATTTTAACTGTTTACAGGAGATGCACCAGTGCTGGATCTAGGATCCACCACTGAGTGAGAAAAAGTAACGATAACACTACTTACCTGCTAAGTGAATTTCCTCCCATTGGATAACATTTGTGATTCTATGTGAAAAAGTTTTTAAGTGTCACCTCTTAAAATACAATAATATTCCTTAAAAATCACTACTGCAACCAAAACGCTTTTACTCAACTGTTTACAGGAGATGTCCCAGGACTGAATCTAGGATCCAATACTGTGGTTAGAAAAGTAATCCATAAAGTAAATAATTGCATTTAACTAGAAATTCCTATTGAGCTTAATGTTGCATTGTGTTTGAAATTGTGTTGCCCATTGCAACATCTGTAACTACTGTACTTAAAAGTCTATTGCCTATTTGCAAAGTATTTAAACTAAAATAATAATTCTGAGAAAGTATATTTTGGAATGTAATGTATAATGTAAATATAATGTAATTAAAAAAATAAAATATCTAAAAATAAATAGTTTTAAAAAATGTAGTAAATCAGTATCAAAAAAATAAATATATACAATTAATACATTTAAAAATTGTCATTTAAAAAACCTTTGAAATTCACTAAAAAAACATAGGTTTCAGGCCTGTTATAGTTAGGAATTATCATTTAAAAAATCTTTGAAATTCACAAAAAAAACATGGGTTTCAGACATGTTATAGTTAGGGATTAGCTTTTAAAAAACCTTAGAAATTCACTGAAAAAACTATAGGTTTTAGGGGTGTTATAGTTAACTGGACATTTCACTCGTACAAAACCATTGATATACCTCGTTATAATTAATCGCGCGCAATCCACTGCTGATGTTGTCACATATTACATCATTCATGACATGGTCAGTGACATCACTGACGACAACACAGATGACATCTCAAATGATATCACTGATGACATCTCAAATGACATCACTGATGACATCATCCACGTGACAGTTTGATACATCTCATCATGCACTATTATAACCTTTCAACACTCATTATAACATATGGAGTACCATATTTGAAACCATTGACACACCAATATAAGTTTCTAAAATCCCACTCAGTGATTCCTAATTCTACACACACATCTAAACACTTACCTATAGATTCACTCATACATGCTAACAAAGATCAATAGAATTGAACACTATTAAATATACTTACACACCTACATCAACATTACACACCAGCACACATCCTATTCACTTATGAGGTCATCCTGCTCACTTATGCAAACAATTGATCATACTTACATTTACTAAGCTACACACTTATACAATCACCACTTCATTTATTCATATAGATAGTAACTCATACTTAGTGCGTTATAAAATCACTGTTAAAAGTATAGTTTTCGATACAGTCACTCATACAATCACTGAGTCTTATGTATAATTATTTATATATAGCAACTGTCACATACACTGTCTTTTATATTTCTACTTTTTTGGATATGTATTATTGAGAAATATATTCACTCATGACCACACCCATAAAGAGATTCACTCACCCAAACAACTGTTTCCACATACAGTCTTAACCTCATATACCTACTAAATGAACTATTTACACATCTTTGGACAGTCACACACCTCCCTCCCAACCACACACACATTCACTATCTCATACAAATACACACTTAACTAATTAATAACTAATATAGACTTTCACATAGCTAGTAACCAACGTATGTAATAGTTTACACTACAAGAGATAGAGCAATACAGGTATTCACACAGTTTAATCATTATCCCATATATTTAGTGAGACACTTTAAATTAGTCACTTAGACAGTCAATCACAGTGGAACTAAATCCTCCATCCAGACACGTATACATCCACTCAGTCTTCAATGCAGATTGCTATATATATAATACTTATTTAAATATCGAACCAAACCACATTCAGTGGGTGATGTCATCAGTGATGTCATTTGAGATGTCATCAGTGATGTCACTGACTATGTCATGAATGATGTAATATGTGACATCATCAGCAGTGGATTGCGGGCGCACTAGTTATAGTTAGTACAACTAACTATAACGGAGGAATTTCAATGGTTTGGTTTTGTACAAGTGAAATGTCCAGATAACTATAACACCCCTAAAACCTATGTTTTTTCAGTGACTATATATATAGATAGATAGATAGATAGATAGATAGATAGATAGATAGATAGATAGATAGATAGATATGTGTGTGTGTGTCTGTGTGTGTGTGTGTGTGTGTGTGTGTGTGTGTGTGTGTGTGTGTGTGTGTGTGTGAAGGCTGCATTGGGAGAGGCATTGGAGCAATGAAGGCATGATGGGGTGGAGAAGCCAACAAGGAGTGAGCAATGGAAATTACCCGCTTTTAAGGATGGTCGAGCATGAGGCAGGACAAAGGGAGAACAAAATACAAAAACAATTTGACGGGGGGACTGGGGGAAGCAATTGATGAGATGGTGGATAAGAGAATGGTGACACACTGAACGAATGGTGAGCATTGGAGAATGCATGTCATCCAGTCAAAAAAATGGCAAAGAAGCTTTTCTTCAGGTCAAAAACAGATACAAGAAGAAGAAGGTGAGTCGTAGAATAAGACTCAAAAATGGGTGCAAGGTGTTTGGCATTCTTCTGAATTCTGGGTGCCCTCTTGAATAACACCTGTTTGGAGAGCCATGTCTATTGCAATTACAGATTTGCATGACGACTGAAAGAAAATATGTTAATGGCTAAGAAAAATCATTTTTCTCATTATATGTGAATCACAACGAAACACAATTCCTGAAGTATATCAATTAGGGCCATTAACACCATCTGCACAAAATTTTCACCTCCTCAATACCTAAATAAAGTATGTAAATATTGAGACTTAGGGGGTCACTAGGGTGGCGGGCGGAGTGCCCCCGCCAGGCTGGCGGTAGCCACCGCCGGCCTGGTGGGGGCAATCCGCCCGCCATCCTCAGCTAAATGACCCCCCTGCCATATAAGTATGGCGGGGGGACCGCGGAGGATGGGAAGACCGTCCGCCGCTTTTCCGCCCCGGTCTTCTTGCGACTGGGGCAGAAAAGTTCTAACATGGTGGCGGTGTCTAATAGACACCGCCTGCCATATTAGCATGAGCTGTTTGTGATGCCTGCGGGCCCCCAGAGTGAAGGAGAGGTGGGGGTGTACATGGAGGGGTACCTATGGTACCCCCCGTGTGGCGAGAGCTGAGAGCTGTGGCGTGTGCTGAGAGCATCGCCCGCCACAATGCTAAAAATGCAGGATGCGCCCGCCACAGTGGCGGGCGCATCCTAATACCCCCCACGGGACCCCCGCCCTTATGGTGGGCGGTCCCAATCACCGATAGGATGGCGGCCCACCCGCCATCCTAATGACCCCCTAAGTGTAGAAGGAAGAGTACTATGGTGGTTCAAGAGAGTTAATCAATTTCTGTATCCTTACCTGGCCAGCTTGGAGTAGAAGGCCTGTTACATTTTGTGATGCAAACCAGTGATTTACCATCCACCAGATCAATAATGCATTGTTTTTCCTAGGACAGCCTTGTTTGATAAGTTAAATGGAGAAGCGTAATTTTACGCTTTATGTTAAGTCGCTCTTTTAATAGTTTCCATAAAGTGCACTATAATCATGAGGAGTCCACACTCCTAATTTAGGACCAAGGGGGTTCATGTTCAAGATGTCAAAGTATTTCTGTTCTACAGTATTTCACATGTGTGTTAGAAGTGTAACTGATAGCTTTGAACTTCATCATGATGTACAAGTATAATCTTTAAACGTGCTAAACGTACTTTGTGAAATTGTCTTACATTATCATTGTAATAATATTTTAGTAGAATTTGATCTTTCATTATGTCTAAAATTTTGATATAATGCACTTTACAAGCCCCGAGAAGCTGTATTTACCCCGTGTGATGCTAAGTTAGTCAAATGATAGGTCTGAATATGTTTAACTCATTTCCTCGCCAGTGTTTAACTTTATTTTTACTTACACTATTAAATGTTGCATGTATTTATATTCCCACTTCAGGTAGACAAGGCATCGTTAGTTTAGAGAAGGGTCTATTGTTTAGTTGATAGCTATGCCTGGGAACAAAACGAAAAGAGATGGATTCTGTGGGTGACAGAGATGGCATCAAGGAAGTGTGGGAAGTTTACTGTAAGAAGCAGGAGGTGGAGAAAGGAGCCGGTGAAGGCCCCTGAGAGAATGGAAAGTTGCCCACGTTGTAGAAGGTGCCTGTATTGGATAGTTATGTTGAACTAAATAAATTAGGAACAGTCGACACTTCTCTTTTAGTAACCTACGTGGCTGTAACTGAATTGGAATTTTCGTTTTTGTTATATAGGGTGAATTGGTTCTGTAGATTTGGCTACATCCTATTCTCCCTGTATTTTTATGCTATCATGATAAGATTGATATAATTGCATCTGTTTCAAAATTTGCAATAAACAGACTAACCAGAATCGTGTTGTGGACCTGAGTTCCCAAAAAATTGCTGCCTTGCTGTGAATTGTGTTGAGGAGTTCCTTACCTTTCATTCTGCTTAAAAAGAACCACTGGCAAACGTTGATGTGACACATTTCCACGCTAGCAGACACACTTCTACAACGTGTAATTGCTTCACTTCTTGACAACAGTACTTTGGGAAGCCTGTTCCTGTTCCCAGGAGTGCCTTCTCTTAAAGCTTGATTCGTTAACATTCTAGCTGTACCCAAGATTGGCATCTCATGTTGGGGACAGGAAGAAAGATAATAAAAGAAGATGTTTGGACAGGCATTGTAGGAAAGCAAAGGCAGGTGGAGCTTTAGAAACCGGCATTTTATCAGGATTGTATTACTGCTAAACACGTAAAACTGTTAAAAGACAGACAGTTATCTGAACAGAAAGGCTTGAGGAAAGCTTGCACTGCCGCTCTCTTTCTCCTCCTGCTATGTTCGGGTTGGAAAGCTTGTGCTTTTTTGTACTTGTTCTCTGAAGGACGGCATCATACCCTGCTGCCATTCTGTACCCATTTTAGCGGAATAGAAACTTATGGTGCGCGCCTGTTCTGTGAGGGGGGGAGCTTGTCTTGGTTATTTCCGTGCTGCTCTACCCCTTTGTGTGTAAAGATGCGAGCACCTGCACTGCTACTGTTGTGTGAGTGACAAAGTGTACACTGCTGCTCTCTGTGTTGTACCATGTGTAGGTGTGCATATCTGGTACTCCTGCTGCCATGATCTACTGCTAGTTTCTATTGGATGTTAGTTAAATTAGGTAAAGGAGAGTGTTGCTAGTTTTATACTGTGCTGGAAGAGCTGATTAAACGGTGATCTTGCAAGGAGAACGAATGCTCTTGGTCTGAATATCCAACTAACACATTGTACTCCTCTGACCTTCACTTTAAAAATACTTCCAAGGATTGCAAATGTGTTTTCTTTCTTCTCTGTCTCCAAGCTTGTAAACGAGATTTTGTTATTTATCATCCTCAGTACTAATCTGTGGCTCAAAGTTGTATTCATTGGGGAATCTGTATGTCAGTGAAAGATGTGATGGTGTTTTCAATATTCGCTCTCTGTGGCTAATCCCTACCTCTTCTGCTCCAGCTACCGGTTCTCAGTGAATCCTCTCGCGTTATACCTCTTCGTGCCAACTTAACTTTGTGTGTGAATAAAAATTGTTGCATTCTCTGCATTGCGAGGTTACTGTGTCCACTTTAATAATCACGAAGAGGTCTCAGACTGCCCTTCCAAAAGGCATGGGTAGCGTATTAGCTTGAGTCCGAAATAATTCAGTGATTAAATACTCTCAGTTTATTTTATTCCTTCTAATTTCACTTATATGTGTTTAATAATTTTAAATTTCCATATTGGGTGTAGAACTTATTTTTACTGTATGTGTTTCCTACAACTACTTTCAGTGCTTGGTAATTGTTGAGTAACTGTGTGTGTGTTGCTCCCAGATGTCCTACAAAGGATATGCCAAAATGACAGGACCTCTTGGGCCACAGTATGGAAACTGGGAATCGGACCTCTTTTCACTGCATTCGCAATTTTAAACTGTGCCCTCAAAGAAGAATATTATAACAAGGAGTCTGAAGATGATATGTGCATTATAATTGGCGATTTTGTATGGCATAAAAAGCAACATATTGCATTGGAGACACTGTTGATAAACAGCCAGTACCTCTAACAAAGTTTGTGTTAGTGCATGTATGCACTTTGTGAACAAAAAAGGTGAAACTCCACCAGTGAATAAAACAGCAAACTAGAAAAATGAACCCGGTAACATCTATCTTTGCTTTGCTGACCTTAGCAGTGCTTTTGATTTGGTTAATCATTCACTTCTTTGGACAGTTTTGCTTGATATGGGTGCCCCGAAAGAAATTATCTTTTTCCTCGCCAGATTATACAGTAAACTGAAAACATGTGTTCGGTATGGTGTCAGCGGGGAATGTACCAGTGATTTTAATGTTCAACGGGGAATTAGGCAAGGTTGTGTCCTTGCTCCCCTTTTGTTTACCCTTTTTATTAATGGGGTTGAAGCCGCCCTGAAATCTATCAAGGCCGATGCACCACGAGTTGCAGGTGATAGTGTCCCAGTCCTGCTATACGCAGACGATGCGGTGCTCCTATCCCGGACACCCATTGGTTTGCAGCGTCTGATGGACAAGTTCACCGAATTTATTGGGAGCAGGAAACTGTTGATCAATAAAAATAAAACTCATACCATGATCTGCGGGACTAAAGCGGGCAGAAATCACCCCTTTTTTATTGAAGGGGTCAAAGTGCAGAATGTGAATAGCTTTTGTTACTTGGGGGTTACTTTTACTAGCGATGGTAGATGGAGGGAGGAACTAACGAATGTTCGAACCAAAATGAGCAAAAGCTCTTATGGCATTTTTAAATTTGCGTCTAAGCTGGGGGATAGACGAATCAAGGATATGTTGGAAATCTACAAGGCACGTAGTGTATCCATTGCCCTTTACGGGGCGGGGCTTTGGGGCCACTGCAAAACTGATTGTCTACAGACAGAAGAAAACATCTTTCTTAAGAAATTATTGTGCCTCCCTAAATCTGCCTCAACAGAGTTGATCCATAGAGAGGCAGGGGTTTCTCTTCTAACAGAGCTCGCTTCACTTAGGCCTTTATTGCTTTACCGAGCAATTTGGCTTAAGGATGAAACCAAATTCAATCAGCTAATAATAAGGGACTGCCTTGAATTAGACAACTGTATGCAGATACCGTGGCTTAAATATGTTGTAGATTGTTATAAAAGTATCCTTGATATCGATTTGTTGTTAGAAAACTGTCCCCCTAGAGGTCTTGCGAAGCTGGATCTTAAAAAGACTTTTATGTGTCATAAGGCTCATAAACGTTCAGTAACAACCAACTCCCTCGCTACTGTTAAAATTTATAATAAATACATTGCTGACGAGGGATTTCAATGTTATCTGAGCGTAGTAACTAGGCCAACGCATAGGTTTGTACTGACCAGATTAAGAGTTGGCATTGCTCATATACTTGTGGCCTTCCCACATCCTAAAAAGCCTCCTGTGGGTCCGTGTCCCTGCGACGGACATTCTAAGCAAAGCACAATGCACTTTATGCTTATTTGTCCCCTATTTCAGAATGCTAGGATCTCTTTTTTAAAACCATTATTTCTTAAATATGGAGTGTTAAATATGGAGGATGCTATGTGTTTGTTGTATAATTTGGACTACCCCGATATATGTTTTTATACTGCCAGTTTTATATGTAAATCTATGGCTTTTAGAAAAAGTATGAGTTTTTAATCATGTATGTACTTTTTTTTCTGCTGCCTGTTTGCTGTGCTTTTATGGAAATTTTTACCATGAACCGAATAAAGCTTCATGAACTGAACTGAACCTGCAACTGTAAATACCATTAAAGACAAGCAGGGTGCATATCCCAAACAATAAACTCATTAAGCATCAATTAACATGCCAGCATGTCAATAAACATATCAAACACACTCACCGACTCTGAATTACAATCTGTGGGTTGCTTCTGTGGCTAACAAAGGTATAGATTGGGCACCATGATCACATCTCACTTGGAGCACAAGTGGGAGAATTTTATCATTAACAAACTGTCATGGCTTGAATGGGATGACCCATCCACCCAAGCAAGTGCAAACCATTAAAAAGACATTAAATTCAATGACTGGGTAGGGGGACCCAAAGCAGACTCTATCTGTATTACTTCCTACATGTAATTTAGGTCTGGCTTTAGCCAAGACCTTTAGATTTTACTAAAATGATATGTGTAACATATGTAACTTAAATGGGCTTTCAACTATCTTTCTTAATCCATTGGTTTGTTGTTGTGTCATTCACATTTTGCTTCTGCACACTACAACATACGACATAGGGCAACGAGACAGCCTACTTCAGCTACTGACTAACTTCACATTGAGTGACGGCATTTAGCCCTTTCACAAGGACCACATCCAAAAAAAAGGTAGTTCCCTTCAGTGACAGTGTTGTTTTTACTCTGTTATTACTTGGTGCCTTTGTATGTTGAGTCAGATAGCATGCCACTTCTACCAGATGTGAGCAAAGGGCACATTCCAGCTTCATCAGTTCCTGTCTCTTTTCATTGCTTTTGTACCTTCATTTTGAAGTGGCCTTTGTTTATCTGACTACTACTTTTTCACATCATTCCAGCAGCTCACATGAACTCAGAATATATGCTCATGAGAGTGCTCTATCTTTGCAACCCTAACTGATTCTGTCATTCCTTCCTTCTTTCCTCTTTCTTGATTCATTTTCCTCTTTCTTTCCTCTTTCTTTTCATTCTTTACCCATTCTTTGTTGCCTCCCTCTATCCTTTTTTCTTTCATTCTTTTTTCTTTTCTTTCTTCCATTCCTCTTTCTTTTAAATTACTTTTCTTTTTCTTTTTTGACGTCCTCTTTCTTGTTTCCCGTTTTCACATTTTTTCTTGCCTTCTTTCTGTCTTTGCTTTCTTTCCTTCTTTCTTTCCTCTTTCTTTCTGTCTTTCCTCTTTGCTTCTTTCTATCTTGCCTTCCTCCTTCTTGACTTCGTCTTTCTTGCTTTACTCTTTATTACCTCTTTTTTCTGCCTTTACTCCTTTTTGACTTCCTTTTTATTTCTTGGATTTCTCTTTCTTTCCTCTTTGTTTCTTGGCTCCCTCTTTCTTTCCTTGTTTCATGCTGTCTTTCTTTCTTTTTTCTTTTTTGCCTTCTTACTATCCGTCTTTCTTTCTTTCTTGCCTTGTTTCTTTCTTTGCTTTCTGAAAGGCAACAGGATGGCAGCCAATGCCAGAACGGTTGCTTTTTTAAGTCTGTGGTTGCTAAGACCTTTTGATTTTACTAAAATTAAATGTAGAACTTAGTTACTTAGAGGGGTTTTCGACCAGGTTTCTTCCATTAGTCTGTGGCTGTGTCATTCACATTGTTCTTCCACCCACTCCAGCATGCATCAAGTGATGTTCAGATTGGAGGTTGAGGTGACCAACCCTGTGATGAATGAAGTATTTAACCTTTCATTATCATCCTGCATTGTGCCAGCAACTTGGAAGCTGGCCAAGGTGGTTCTTTTGCTCAAGAAGCCGTTGCAAGACCCTAAGATCTTTAGTAATTTTAGGCCCATCTCTCTGCTTCGGGCCTTCACCAAATGTTAGAAATTATTTTTAACACCCAACTATCTGAATAGCTCGAACATGGCATGTTTTTGCATCCCAGTCTGTTGGGGTTTTGGCCCGATCATAGCATACAGCACTATTAGAGATATCAGACCATATCAAGATGGCCCTGGATCAAGGTAGAAATGCAGCACTGATTTTACTCGATCTTTTAGCAGCACTTGATGCCATCCTACATATGATCCTTTTATGACGACTCGCCAGTCTGGAGGTAGAGGGTATAGTGTGAGATTTTAAGAAATCATTTACTGACTCCAGCCTATCTGGATTGCTCAATTTACATCAGCTGTTAAATATATAAAAGCTGGAGGTTCCACAGTGTTCCTCTTTGAGCCCTACTCTATTCAATGTTTTCATGGCTCCATTGGCATCATTGGTGAAATCCTTTGGATGCAAAATTATTTCTTATGCTGATGACACTCATGCCTCCTCATAAGTGGAAAAGTTGTTCGAAGATTGTAACCAGGCGTTTTTTGAAATATAACTCTGATAAAACAGAATTTTTCTTTTGAGCTCTCATACAGCCAATTGGTGAGAAGTGGCCTGGCCTCCTTCTCTGTCAGCTACCCCTCCTCTATACTCAGTGGCAAAATAATTGGGAGTCAAATTTGATAAACGACTCTCTTTTCAGACACATATTTCGGCAGTGGTCGCCACCTGTTTTGGGTTGCTTCAGACCCTGAAAAAAATTCTGTTTATGTTAGGTACTGTGCAGGAAGACAGTGATCCATGCGCTAGGCACATTTCGGTTGCACTATGCAAATGCTCTCTAACTTGGGATGCCATAAGCTTTGTTTGGTCAGCTCCAGGTTTTCCATAATACTGCTGCTCGCCTTATCTTGAGACTTCCTAGATGAACATCGATAGCCCCTTTTTAAGATCTCTCCTCTGGCTACACATGAAGAAACGGGTCTGTTTTAGATCTCTAGCCTTAAATCATTGGGCACTTTTCCAGGCCACCCTGGCTATGTAGCAGACAGATTTGGACCTTACTGTCCTGTCAAATCACTGCACTTAGTGTTGGCAGCCTTGGTTGTAGTGCTCCACATTAGACGCACTTGAAGGGTGGAGGGGGTCCTTTTTTTCAGTCTGCTAAGACGTGGAATCAGCTTCCCTTGGAACTATGGACTCTACCTTCAGAGGAGGCTTTTCGCAGGTGATTGAAAACTTGGCTTTTTTCTTCAATTTTTATGTTTGGAATTTCTCAGTAGTCCACAGCGCTAGAACACTCTGATGAGTAACTGTGCACTCCACAAATCCTCCACATTCATTCATTTATCAAGGTGCAGTGAGTCGGCCCACTTCAGCCATTAGCTGACTTCATTGTGAGTTATGGCATGCTGCTCTCACAAGGAAGGACACACAAAAGTGATGGATGGACAGTTTGAACGGATCTCAGCCACTGGTAATTACAAGGGCTGCATTCCAGTCCATTTTTATTTTGCAAACTATGTCACCTCAGTTTAGACACAACCGTATGCAAGTTAGTCTTAACCCATCCAATGGGAGCAGTCCAGCCAGAACTGCTGTGCCAAGTCATTCCCAAACCAGAACGCATGTAACCAAGGAGCAGTTGAGCCCTTTTTAGAGGTCATCAGCCAGGTTTAGCTTGGTTCTAGTGACACAGTGTGTGCAGGACCCACATCTGGGCATATGTGTCCCACTTAGGGGAGCACACTAAAGTATACAAACAAGTGATAGATGGGATGCTTGAATTAATCTCAGCCACTGGTAATTAATTACTCAGGCTGCATTCCTGTACATTATTATTTTGCACACCATGTCACTTCAGTCTGGACATATGCAAACCAGTCTTGACCTGGCCCCAGTGTTAACTAGACAGCCTGAACTGCCAGCCCTGTTCTTAGCTGAACCAGAACAAAAGCAAACCAGTGGAAGAGGTGTAGCGCAGCGGCCAGGGTGCCTGACTCCGGACTTCACGGTTTGATCCCCGGTGCTGGCGGCAGGTTAGCCCAGCACCATGTGACTCTGGGCAATAGCTTAGTTAATCTTCCCAAGGGCCCCTATTGCCGGGACACCACTTCGGAGGTAGCTCTGTGCTTTACAAATACTGGTATTTCATTTGATCAGATTTGCCCAAGTTGGGGCTCCTCAGATAGGAAAACCATCCCACTTACAGGCACACACTAAAGTATACAAAAATGATGGATGAAAGTCCTGAATTCATCGTAGCCATTGGTAATTACTCGGACCGCATCCAAATCTATTATTATTTTGCACACCAAAAGTCTGGTTACCAAGTGCTTGTTTAAGGATTGCTAATTGGAGGTTTCACAGACAGCTTAAATGCAGTGGTGCCAAAATCCATCCCTGCATATGTCATGTTATTGTTACACATGATTTACTCCTATAGATGTAATGCTAGCCCTGGCTACCAAAACAATTCTACTAGATTGGAAGGTTTCCACGGAACTACCCTTCAACAAGTGATAGAACTTTCTGTGCTCCACCAGAAGAGCAGACAACATAATGTATAAGAAATTACACAATACAGCGAACAAGCGCTGGCTGTGGAATACCCTGGATTTGTTCCTACATAAAGTGGATCATTCATAGCTTCCTCGCTCATCTTGCTTCTACAAACCCATTTACCTGTAGGACACCCATTCACCATTGGTATATGCCTAGAAGATCTGTCCTTACAGGAGCCTCTGCTGATGCTCCCCTACCACCCCTTTCTACTGTTTCCCCCTCTTTGCTTCATGTCTTGTGCTCTATTTCTGCCTCCTTCTTCTTTCGTTTCTTCTCTCATATACCATGTTTGCGCTCAGGGACCTCAGTTATCATGTTATACAGAGTACCTTTGATCAACTTCATATCAAATTAAGAATATTTGTTCTCAATATAATTGGGCAATTACTGTACTGATCGTTCAACATGCATGTCAGCCAATATACCAACTGATATTACCTTATTATTGTGTACTCCTTTCTTTGTTACTTTGCTTGTGTTACAGCGCACATGATATCTTTGTTTCTTATGGAGATTTACAATGTACCCTGTAGCGTGTATTCACTATCTACTTTGTAGTTGCTTACTTCTTCAGTAAATCTGGTTGAATTAAAAAAAAATGATCTTTGCAGAGATTCAAGACAAATGTAATTCCATATAGCTTCTATTGATATTCAAATCCAATCACACTAGTTTAACTTTCTACCACAAATGTACTGACAACACTTTAACAAGCATTTGCAATGCAAAAGGTCTCGCTTTCACACAGGTTTGAGCTATTGGCATTGTAAATGACTACGCCTTTTTTATTTGTTTTGCATTTTAAAACATAAATAAAAAGCATTGTCGTTTACAATACTATTAGCTTAAAGTCTTGCAAATGCAAGACCTATTGCATTGCAATAAAGCGCCTTCTCAACCGCTAGGTAGATTGTAAATATCAGAGGAAGAGAATGGCAGTGTGCAGTGTGGCATTGCTATATTTGGCTAATAAAAAAAACTCCAACTATAGTAGGCCCTGGCTTCACCTGCTGATGCAGAGCTGGCTGTGCTTTATGGCAGGCATGGAGGGAGGGAGGAATGGTCTTGGCTGCAGCTCCAGCCTCTTACAGTGCCCCTGCTATTACTAGTGAGCGAGAGGCACTGAGGTGGTGGTATTGGTATTGGTGGTGGTGGTGGTATTGGTGGTGGCATTGCTGGTGGTGGTGGTATTGGTGGTGGTGGTTGTATTGGTGGTGGTATTGATGTTGGTGGTGGCATTGGTGGTGGTAGTATTGGTGGTGGTGGTATTGGTGGTGGTGGTATTGGTGGTGGTTGTATTGGCGTTGCTGTTGGTGGTATTCTTGGTGGTGGTATTAGTGGTAGCATTGGTATTGTTGGTGATGGTACTGGTATCAGTGGTGATACTGGTGGTGGTATTGTTGGTGGGGGTATTGGTGGTGGTGGTGATATTGGTGGTGGTAGTAGTGTTATTGGTGGTGGTTGTATCGGTGATGGTATTGGTGATGGTGTATTGGTGGTGGTGGTATTGGTGATAGTGGGTGTGGTATTGGTATTGATGGCGGACGCATTGGTGGTGGTATTGGTGGTGGTGTTGGTGATAGTGTTGTGGTGGTGGTGGTATTGGTGGTGGTGATGGTGGTGATAGTGTTGTGGTGGTGGTATTGGTGGTGGTGATGGTATTGGCGGTTGTACTATTGGTGGTGGTGGTGGTATTGGTGGTAATGGTATTGGTGGTGGTGGTATTGGTGGTGTTATTGATGGTGGTTGTGGTGATGTTGGTGGTGATATTGGTGCTGGTGGTATTGGGGGTGGTGGTGGTATTGAAGGTGGTGGCGGTATTGGTGCTGGTGGTATTGGTGGTGGTAGTGGTGGGGATGGGGTAGTGGTGGGGTAGTGGTGGTGTTAGGGGTAGTGGTGGTGGTGAGAGTATTGGTGGTGGTGGTATCGGTGGTGGTGGTATTGGTGGTTGTGGTATTGGTGGTATTGGTGGTGGGGATATTGGTGATGGTGGTATTTGTGGTGGTTGTATTGGTGGTGGGTATAGGTGGTGGTGGTATTGGTAGTGGTGGCATTGGCAGTGGTGGTATTGGTGGTGGTGGTATTGGTAGTGGTGGAATTGGCAGTGGTGATATTGGTGGTGGTGGTATTGGTAGTGGTGGCATTGGTGGCAGTTGCATTGGTGGCAGTGGAATTGGTGGTGGTATTGGTTTTGCAAGTGGTATTGGTGGTAGTGGTATTGGATTGGGGTGGTGGTATTGGTGGTGGTGGTATTAGGGGTGGTGGTATTTGTGGTGGTATTGGAGGTGTTGGTATTGGTGATGGTGGTCTTGGATTGGTGGTGGTGGTGGGATTGGTGGTGGAGGCAGTGGTAGTGGTGGCAGTGGTATTGGTGGCATTGGTGGTGATGGTATTGGTGGCATTGGTGGTGGTAGTATTGGTGGTGGTATTGGTGGTGGTATCTGTGGTGGTGTTGGTGGTATTGGTGGTTGTGGTGGTATTGACGTTGGTAGTATTGGTGGTGGTATTGATGGTGGTGATGTGGGTGGTGGTGGAAATGGTGATGGTATTGGTGGTGTGGTATTGGTGGTGTAGTATTGGTGGTGTGGTATTGGTGGTGGTGGTGTTGTTGTTGTTGTTAATAAAACAGGCTTTTGAAAACAACCTGTCAGGTGGATTTAGTGCAGATTAGGGGTGGGCGGAACTTGCATAATCGCGTTACGCAAATCTGCGCGAAACGGTAAAAAATCTCCGCGAACACGCGGGAATTCTGCGAACACACGGAATTGCTTGTTCGCGATACTTTTTTACTGTTCGCAATTGCTGTTTGCTTGCTTGGGGGGAAATATCTCGCGAACACGCATTTGAGAACCCGAACATGAAAAAAAATTCGCTAATTTGCGGAAAGCAGAATTTTGGGCAATTTCGCGTTCTCCGCGGAACGTGAAATTACCCAAATTCCATAAATTCCGCGAGCGGAATGGAATTTGCCACCCAGGCCTAGTGCAGATGACATCATGTATAACAGATGTGCTGTTGTAAGCTTCAGTCCATTAGCACACGATTATGTGCTACCTGGAATTCACATGACTTAATTTGCTAATCATTTCTAAATTTTACTTGGGGTTTGAAACAGACACGAGCTAATGCCGGGTTAAGGTGATTGAAAGCGGGTGACGTGTAACGGGGTGGCCGTGCTGCTTAAAAGAAAACAAAGGGTTCCGCTGAAGCAGCGCAGGTCTGGCCTGTAGTAAGAGGTGGTATTGGTGATGCTATTGCTGGTGGTGGAGGTGGAGGTATTGGTGGTGGTGGTATTGGAGGTGTTGGTGGTATTGGATTGGTGGTGGTGATATTGGTGGTGGTAGTATTGGTGATGGGGTTATTGGTGGTGGGGACATTGGTGTTGGCGGGGGTGGTATTAGTGGTGGTTTTTGGAAGTGGGGGTTCTTATCCCTCACTGCCACCACCAAATGCTGGAGGCGGGAGTCCCTGTCCCACACCGCTGTCGCCAGGTGCGAGATCCGGACCCCTCGTTTCAACGTTAGGCTAAGTAAGGACACCATCTGAGATAGCCCTGCTCACCCCCTTAGTAGCTTAGCACGAGAATCAAGGCACAAGTGTACAGTATGTGCAACCACACTCACAGCACCCCAATGATGTCACCACAAATAGACTCCACACAAGTTTTTATAAGACAAGTATAATCTTTATATAAGAAGATATACAAAATGGGTCCAAGCCTTTTCAGTCTCAATTCATTTCTGTTTCAATCCAACGTTCAGGGGTTTCAGCTCTCATAGTTATACCCCTTAATGTCTTTGAAGTTTGTTGTGCTCAGGGGTCCCTGACCCCTCCCTAAATCAGTTCTGGGTGTCTCCCTCCCAGGGTCACCTTTCTCCCTTTGATACTGGGGGTCTGGAGCCTTAATCACTCAGCAGGAGATGGGTCAATTGGTTTATAGAACCAGACAAGGCTTTTTCACCTCCCGGGCTACTACTCCCCCTACTCTCCAGAGGCAGGGGAGCCTGGTGCCATTTCAACCCCTACCTGGGTCAAGTACTCTCCCAGCTACTCTCACCTCTCACAGCCAGCCAGTCAATCCACATTCAACAGAGACACACACAAATGCTTAAAGCACAAAACTCAGCCACTTTCTAAAAGAGTGGTTTCTGAACGCACAGTGACAAAACCACTTTCACAGAAAGATGTGTTATGACACTGTGAGTTCATACATACTAAACTTCACCTCTCCATTTTAAACATATATGAAACTAGGTTAACAAACACAACGCCCAGCCTCCCCATTCTGTCCTATGGACAGGATGGCCTTTCAGCAGTGAAAAACGAAATTGAATGTTTTTCACTGTCAGGACATTACACACACCTTAGTATATGTCCTGCCTTTTACCTACACTGCATCCTGCCCAGGGGTTACCCGGGACCTACCACAGTGGTGCCCAATGTGAATGCAAAAGGAAAAGTAAGGCCTGAGAAGTGGTTGCACTTGTCAGGACAACATGCTAACTTAGCCAACTGCACGCAGGCCCTACACTGCACTCCTTTGCATTACCACCCCTTCCAACCACATTGAACATCACTAGGGACTTTACTAGTAAGGCAAGCATACCAATCATGGCCAACCAATTATCATTACACTTTACTTAGGGAACACTTGTACTTTGACACTGATCAGCAGTGGCAAAGTACCCAAAGCATCTAAATTGGCAACTCTGTCAGGAAAACCGTCTAGGGGGAAAACAAAAAGTTTAGGGAACTTTAGCGAAAAAGGCCAAATCCTACAGTGGTGGTATTGGTAGTGGTATTGGTGGTGGTATTGGTGGTGGCATTGGTGGTGGCATTGGTAGTGGTGGTGGTATTGGTGGTGGTGGTATTGGTGTTGTGGCATAGGTGGGGGTGGTTTGTGTGGTGGTAGAATTGGTGGTGGTATTGATGGTGGTGGTGGTATTGATGGTGGTGGTATTGGTGGTAGTGGTATTGGTGGTGTTGTTGTTGTTGGCAACTCTATGTCAGGAAAACAGTCTAGGGGATAACAAAACACTTAGGGAACTTTAGCCAAAAAGGTCAAGTCCTACACTGGTGGTATTGGTGGTGGTGGTGGTATTGGTGGCCACATTGGTAGTGGTGGTATTGGAAGTGGTGGTATTGGTGGCTGTGAAATTGGTGCCAGTGGTATTTGTGGAGGTGGTATTGGTGGTGGTGGTATTGGTTGTGGTGGTGGTATTGGTGGTGGTATTGGTGGTGGTGGTGGTATTGGTGGTGCTATTGGTAGTGGTATTGGTGGTGGTGGTGGTGATATTGGATTGGTGGTGGTGGTATTGGTGGTAGTGTTTGGTGGTAGTGGTATTGGTGGTGTTGATATTGGTGGTGGTGGTATTGGATTGGTGGTGGCTGTATTGGTGGTGCTGTTATTGATGGTGGTGGTTGTGTATTGGTGGTGGTGGTATTAGTGGTGGTAGAATTGGTGGTGGTATTGATGATGGTGGTGGTATTAGTGGTGGTGGTATTGGTGGTGTGGCATTGGTGGGGGTGGTATTGGTGGTGGTAGAATTGGTGATGGTAATGATGGTGGTGGTATTGGAGGTGGTATTGGTGGAGGTATTGGTGGTGGAGGTATTGATGGTGGTGGTGGTATTGGTGGTGTGGTATTGGTGGTGATGTTATTGTTAATAAAATAGACTTTTGAAAACAATTAGGTGGTTTTAGTGTTGATGTCATCATGTAACACAGATGTGCTGCTGTCATCTTCAGTCCATTAGCACACGATTATGTGTTACGTGGAATTCACATGAATTAATTTGCTAATCATTTCTAAATCCATTTTACTTGCGGGGGTGAAACAGGCACAAGATAATGCTGGGTTAAAGTGATTGAAAGCGGGCGCTGTGTTACGGGGCGGGTGTGTTGCTTAAAGAAACACAAGCTGTTTCAGCTGAAGCAGCGCACATCTGGCCTGCAGTAAGAGAAACCCAATAAAGTAAATAGTGCTAACAGACTAAATAACAGGTCCCGTGTAACAACTGAAGTAGAGGGGCCAGTCGCCATGGGAGGGAACAAATGAAGACAAGGCAGTATCAACAAGCCTATTAACAACCGGAGTAAAGGGGCCAGTCGCCATGGGAGGGTATAAATGAAGACAAGGCCGTACTAACAAGCCTATTAATGAATCCGAAGGCAGCATTTACGAAAGACAATGACACAAGCCAATGAAAAATATGGGCGGAGAGTGGGTGCGACTGCTCTCCCATGCTCTACTACAACTGTCTCGCATAGCGAGCTGTGTTTTTGCGCAGCCACGAGTTTCGACCTAAACATGTACAGAAAAGCATCGGGGGTTGTCACCCAATATGCTACACCTGTAGAACAAAGGTTTCTTGTTGTACAGGGAGAACGGAAACTGATGATGCAGGCCCCATATAGCAAGAAATTGGCTGCATGAATATATTGACAAAGTCACTTACTAAGACATTCGAAATAGAGGGGGTTCCTTCTGCTCTTATTTGGTACTGATGTATGAGTATGAGTATGTGAAGGGAAGGCTAACCATCAGAGCAGGAGTGTTGATAGGCAGAGTCACATGGAAAAATTCCTCAGAAATAACCAATGGTTAGCACTAGACACATTTGGAAAATGGATGAAAGATTTTTCCTCCTCTCTTTGAGTGTGGCACAAGGTTCCAAAATTGTAGACTGTGAACATACAGGAGTTACCCAATATGATCCTGGATGAACACGCTGGTGATGTGATAGACACAGGGGACAGTCTCATCAAGGAGGGTGTGTACTAAGCAAAGATTTCAAAATGAAGGGAAACAAAATTGTAAATGTAGTGGACAAATCAAAAACAGAGATGCAAGACCAGTTATGGATGTGGCCCAGTGATGCCATAGAGAAACGAAAAGAAACTTAAATGAAACCATGAAAGATTCCGCATTCAGTCAACAACAAATACATTCTTCAAATGCAAATACCTAATTACTTAGCTGTCATTCCGAGTCTTTTATTTTATATTGTGTTAATAAAGTTAACGAATGTCATGACTATTATTTAAGAAAGGCATTTAATACTAGCCGCGGTCGGCAGTAGGAGTTCCTGCAGGGCGATGACATGGGGAGTGGGAGGGGCAGGGTGGGGGTAGTAATGTATGGATTACGGAGTTTAACAGGTAAGTAAACATATATATAAATAAAACGAATTTCGTTGCGTGCACTGCATCACCAAATGCGATGCGGTGCACGCAACTAAATTTGGTTTATTTATTTATATGTTTACTTACCTGTTAAACTCCGTAATCCATACATTACTACCCCCCACCCTGCCCCTTCCCCCCCTGCCCCCCCACGTCACCGCCCTGCAGGAACTCCTACTGCAGACCGCGGCTGTTTAATACTGGATTCATGGGGAAATGCATGTCATTCTTGATATGAAAGTGTGGTGCTCCCTAACCAAGGTTACATCTGTTACAAAACACTCTCAAAATATCTTGCAAAAATGTATTAATATTTAAAAGCCGTTTTTGGGCTATCTACAACAGTTTCAAAAGGGCCAAGATGGAGAGGCCTGTTTGGAAACACTTGGAAGTTTTTAATCCTCATCCCACTGGAGAAAATATATATATAATGATTTACAGGTTAAAGTGACTCTTCTGCTTCTTCTCCTCTTAAATTTCTTAAATAGAAAACATTCCTGCTTACAAAGTCTAAATAGGGCATTTCAACACTGAGCAGACAGAGAACAACTCATGGGGTTTTCATCAGGACACAGAGGATCTTGTTACCTAAATGAAGGTGGCTGGAGGGTAAAAAAATATTGTAAAAAGATCGTGCCTACTCAAAGGAGCCCAAGGCTGGCACACATACCTAATTATATGTACTGGTTAGTTCTGTTAAGGACTGCGGCTGTCAGGGGATATAAGGTAGATATAATTAAATGATGAAAATAGTCTGAGTTTTTAGAGGGAAGAAGACTCATTATGCAGTCATTCCTACCAGCTCACCTTTAGTTTTATACCCTGTGGAAAAGTCAAAAACACTTGTGTTTAGCTTGATCATAGAGATTTCCATTTATCTAGCGGACCACAGCCTCACTTGAAAGGAAATGAGAATTGCTCATGAGAAACCATTTATCTGTAGGTAACTGTGCTGTGCTCTTGTTAAAATAAAGTATTCCACGTAGACAGGTCATGTAGAATAAGGTTGTAGAGTTATTCTTCAAGTTACAGCTTCAGTTACAGGTTACAGATAGATGGTAAGTTCCATGTAATGGCCCACCAGGAGCTGCCTCCTTGCTGCTCAGCCCATACCCTCCAATTGACTACTCCTTCAAGCACACACACTCCAGCATTCTAATGACCTCACCACTGTCTGAGCAGCAAGGCAGAGAACAACAATGGGGAGGATGCATTATATTGCAAGTAGATTACAACACATCTCCCCCTTTATAAAGACAATAGAAGAACTAATGGACGTAGGACGATACCGCACAAACCACGCGTCAAATAAATTATCCAAACTAAACGCCCTCTCCAAATGGGAAGGACACTCACATTTCACCCCTCAACAACCACAAGGTATTTCACCCCTGAACAACACACAGGGTATTTCACCCCTGAACAGTGGGTACCACATAACCCACCTCGCCTCACTACTAAGCAACACACACAGGGTATATTTCTTCTCCTAGACAGTGGGGATCACCTAACCCACCTTGCCTCACATGAGGGAACAAATATACAGGGTATATTTCTAATCATTGGGTAATACATAACCTATCTAACCTACCTCGCCTCAATCATGGCACAACACATGGGGTATACTATAACCCCTAAACAGTGGGTAATGCATAACCTAACCCACCTCGCCTCATTCAGGACACAACACATGGGGTATACTATAACCCCTAAACAGTGGGTAATGCATAACCTAACCCCTAAACAGTGAGTGTGACTTAACCCACCTGCAATTCTGAACATCTTACTTTGTCAAATAAAACCAAAACCAGGGATTTACAATCAATAGTATAAGACTATAACAAAAAATAATTGTCTTCCCCCCCAGTGAGCAATCTCTAACCTACATCTCATCTCTCCACCCACCAATTAATGTCCTACTATGCACATCAATTTGTTTGTAATCACGCTTGCAGGTAACAGTACCAGTGACCACTGTGCTTGTTCTACTTTTCCTCCTGCTGTTTGTACTTATCTTCCTCCTCCTGTGCATATTCCAGTAGCAGCACATGTTGTACCCAGAGCTAGCAATGTTCATTCTAGCATTTCCAGTGGTGCGTTTCGGCTGCGATCAACTACGTTAATCAGACATCTGCCTTGTACTCGCATACATGCAGAAGAGTCAGTTCTCGCTGTGACGTGTACATTCTATCTTTCTTTTCTCCTGTTCTTTCACCATCACACGCTCATGTCGTCAATGATAATCCATTGTGCTGTACACGAGTGGTTTTAGATCCCATCCTCATCACCAGTGTTAACAGTAATTATGCCACATAGACAGGTCATGTAGGAAAAGTTTATAGCTTTATTCTTCAAGTTACAACTTCGGTTACAGGTTACAGGAAGATGGTAAGTTTCAAGTAATGCCCCACCAGAAGCTGCCTCCTTGCGGCTCAGCCCATACTCTAAAAAAAAGGACTCCTCCTTCAAGCACAAACACTCCAGCATTCTAATGACCTCACCACTGGCTGAGCAGTATGGCAGAGAACAACAATGGGGAGGATGAATTACAGAGCAAGTAGATTACATCAGCTCTGTAGGTCCCACTTTGTTCCTTTATTGAAGATGGAGGACACATTTTTTCAGTGATAAGCTGGAGCAGGGGGCACTAGTTTTTAATTTCAAGAAAGTATTACGAACGCTGGCTACAGTGCTCCCAGGACAGTGGATGGAGTACTCAGTGGTGGCTTGTGGTCATGACTGTGGTTTTACTCACACTTGGTACGTCTTTGTCCACCTGTGTGCAGTTTTCTTTGCACATTCTTGTAGGGAGACTGAGAAAAACTCAAGGAGCCAACTTATTTAGGGAATTCGTGTGTCTGTGCTGTCATCGCAATGTGGGGAATATCTGTTTGTGTTAGGCATTTCTGGCAAGTGTAGTCACTTGTATCAACCCAGCGTCTGTCTGCATTAGAATGATGGTGTACTCAATGGTATATGTATACAAGAAGGAGCTATCATGTGTCATTATTTGGCTTTAGTGAGCAAGTGTAGAGTATTTCAGTTTTTTTTTTGAGTTTAAGAGATTTTTATGAAGTTTTAAAACAGATACAAAACATAGCCATTTGACAATATCTGGAAATAAAACATAAGACATAACAAGAGGCATAAAATGCATATGAAATATAAACAGGACTATGAGAGGGGGAAAGAAAAAAGAAAAGAAAAGAAAAGAAAAGAAAAGAAAAGAAAAGAAAAGAAAAGAAGGAATAAGAAAAGGCGAAAGAAAGGGAGAGAGAAGAAACAGAAGAAGAAAAAGCAGATCAGGGGCAGAGGGAAAATATGTAAGCGAAAAAAGGAATAAGGAAATCAATTGTGATGTTTAGAAGAAAGGTAAGTAACAAAAGGAAGCCATAGGAGATCAGACTTAATTTTCAAAGAAATGGAAGTAGAGGAGGCAATAGCAATCCTATGTTCATCACATATGAAATTCCACCAAGTAGATATAGATATTTTGGAGTTGTCTTTCCAGCAAGATAAAATCACTTTGAATGCAATGGCAATGAAGAGATCAAGCAACTTAGCTTCAGATTGAACAATATCTACATCTTCCGATATAGATCCCAAAAATACATTCACAAACGTTAAAGAGGAAGAACAATGAAACATTCACATACATATATCCCAAATAGAATTCCAAAAGGAGAAAACAGGAGGGCACTCATATAATTGGTGTTTAAGTGTACCTGTTTCGGAAGAACAAGACCAACATAAAGAAGGAGATGAAGGTGAAATCTTGGAAATACTTACAGGTGTAAGAACAACTCTATGATAAATAAAATAAAGGGACTGGGTAATACGTGCAGCAATAGAAACTTTAGATAGTTTGGACCAAAGATGATCCCAAACATCAACAGGTAACGAAACATCCAAATCATTCTCCAAGCAATCTCAGTTGATGATTTGGGTCGGTCAGAAACATTGGATAACAATATTTTATATACAAGGGCAGCTTTAGGTTGCTGAAGAGAAAATAGGGGATAAAGCGGAGATGAGGGAGAGAAAGAAGGTAAGGTATCGAGTGAGGAGAGAGTGGATAGGTGGGATTGTATAGCAGTAGTTATGTGGATGTATTCAGGGAGACAGGAGGTGGGCAAGTGATATACATTTTGCATCTCAAGGAAAGGCAGAATAATGTTATTAGAAAAAAATTGATATTCAAAGAAAATGCCCTTCTCCTTCCAATATTTGAAGTAAAAAGACTTGCCTTTGTATTTGAGAAACTTATTGTACCACACAGTGGATGCTAAGAAACACTGGAGAGGAGACAAATCTTTAAAAAATGTGTCTTGCAACAATGTTTGAGAATATTTTAGAACTGGATGTTTGGATAAAAAGGAACAATTGGACATAAAGACAGTGTGTTGAAACGAAAACTCTTTCATCAAGGAGCGTTTAAATACAACCCATCTGGGTATTGGGGAGTCAAGAAAGTCATAGGCTAAAGAAAAGGATTGTTTAAGGACAAAGGCAGAGTGGTATGTTTTGAAGTGGGGAAAACGAACACCTCCTTCGTTCTTGGGACGGATTAGTTTTTGCAAAGCAATACGGGGATGTTTATCATTCCGCAAAAATTTAGAGCAAAGAGAATTTAAGCGAACAAAATATGAATTAGGTATTTTTATGGGGAGCATAGATACAGTGTAAAGTACATGAGGTGTAATCATCATTTTGACAGTATCTAGTCTACCCCACCATGAGAGAAACAGGGGAGACCAACTTTGAAAGAGAGATTGGAGTTTCTTAATAAGGGAGTCAAAAGTAAATTTAAGTGTGTCAACAAGGGAGGACGAAAACCAAATGCCAAGGTATTTTATTTTAGAGGGACACCAAGCAAAATCCGTAGATTGAAACATGTACTGGTAACAGGTAGGATTTAGGGGTAAAACTTCAGTCTTGGATAAGTTAAGTTTGTACCCTGAGATGGATGAATACAAACGAACTTCATCCATGAACGGAGGGAGGGACGTGATTGGGTCAGCCATATAAACTAAGATGTCATCTGCGTAGGCAGAAATTTTCATTTCAATGGAGGCCAATTTATTTATTTATTTATTTATTTATTTATTTAAAAACCTTTATTGTGCAGAAATTGCTCACAAATACGGGCCTACAACCCATCGGGCCGGCCACCACAATTATAGAAGCACATTGGTCAGGACAGAAGCTCCAGCAGGGTACCACAGTAATCCAAACGGGAATCAAAGGCGATAAGCCACAGAGCCACCACCACGAGCAGGATGAAAGAAGGTTGATTTTATAATAGAAGAAGGGGTATAGCAGAATAATGGCAATCATTAAGGTCCAGAGGGCCGTGGCGGGCCGCGAGCAAGCAGTAATACAGAACACAGGAAAATTCAAAAAGAACAGTTACATTTTAGCAAAGGCAGAACGTGAGTCCCACATTAATAAGCAATTGCAACCGCTGCCCAGCGCCCACCCACCACTACGAGAACACACAATGATACACAGAACGGAAAATAGGCTTGCAAAACAAGAGCCCTCCGCTACAACAACCCAGGGGAGAGAAGAAAAGAAAAAGGGGAAGGGGGAAAAAGGGAAGGACATCGGAAAAAAAAGGGGGGAAGAAAGAACGCGGCATCACAGCATGCGCCCCATGGCTAACAAAGCACTCAAAAACAGACCGGCACAGGGAACCCATGGTAACAGGAGTAATAGATGCATAGTAAACCGTGACGGCGGGGAGACCAGAAGGCCCATGCTAGCAAAAACACCCCAGGGGGCCCACATGCAGACACCGCGTCCCGAAAAAAGTGGATACATAAGAGCCATAGAACCAAAAAAAGGAAAAAAAAGAAGGGGGGAAAAACAAAATGACAGACCCCCCCCCACCCCGCACACCCCACCCTGCACCCCTGCAGAAGGCTATGGCCTACCCTCCCAGCAGCGTGCCTGTCGCCCTAACCAGAAACCCGAAATATAGAAGAGTTAAAAGTAAAGAAAGAACAACAAAGACAAAAAGAAGAAGGGGAAATAGGGAAACAACGACGGGAGAGGAGCCACACAATCAAAACCATCAGCTCCCACCCCCCCGTCCGAACATACTCCGTGCCCACGGGAAGATAATAATTACAAGGATAAGCTTCAGGAACATGAAGGAGAATCGAACATAGTCATACAGTCACAAACGGATCATCCGACATTACCGCAAAATAATAGTCCACCGAGGCAAGTTCATCTCAACCCTGTCCTCGTCTATCCAAAGCCGTAGGCATACAACGCACCAGGAACCAGATCATGAGGAACCAGAGGCGAATAGCAGGGAGTCCAATCGTCGATCCACACAAGTCATATCGATTTCGACCCAGATGAACAGGAAGAGACGGCCACCACCGCAAGTATTGCAGGCACAGTTCCGCCGACAATAGGAGGAAAGCCGTCTTGGCGGAGCAACCACAGGATCTTCGTTCGGCCCTTCGAGGCAAAAAAGGAATGGGAGATCCAACGAGACCGGTCCGGACGGGACCCGGCCGGCGGACCCCCAGCACAGGGGAAATCACATGATGATTGAGAGCAGCGGGTATCCGTACACCCAAACAAGCGGCAGCCGCCGGGTCCACGACCTCCAGGAAAGTCCCAGCAGCACACAGCAGCGATGGAGCCGCACACACCGGGGGGGGCCCAGCAGGCCCGGCAAAATGATCCTCATCCAGTCCAACGATAGGTGCGGTCATAGAAGGACTCCAGGAGCGCAAGGCGGCGAGAATGTCGCCAAGCGTAGGCTCACCTTTACAGTATCCAGCAAACGTGCCATGCGGCGGACCAGCGTCGCCAGTCTCGGCCAGGCTGAGAGACAGGGAGCCGGCCGCCATCTTGGAAGCCCGGCGGGGCCGCGGCAATCTCCAACCCCCGTACGGCCACAAGCGGGGTCACACAGGATACAGTCGACCACAAGCAGAGGCACCCCCAGGGCAGGAAGGCGGGCCCCCAGGATAAGAAGGGTCACCGGCTCCCCCACGCCACCGGCTCCGTTCTCCGAGTCCGGGCGGAGGGACTCAAGATGGCCGGACAGGAGAACAAAGGGGAGACGAGCCACATACACGGTCAACCCCCATACATGGAAGGCAGCGCCTCAACACCAGGCCGCAGGATCGCCGGTCAGGCCCGGAGAGCCGTCACCGGTCTAATTGCACATCGGCCTCTCCGACCGAGCCCACACCACCACCAAGGGTCGGCTACAGCGCTCCGCCCCGCCCGGGCGCCGCCGAGGAGTTTCAGGCCTGCCCGCTCCGGAGGCCCCGAAGCGAACAAGGGCGCAGCTCAGGATCCGCGGCACCTAGGAACAGGCGGATCAGACGGTAAGTGCCAGCGAAATGTCGTAGTTCCATAGTCTACCAAAGAATACTTCCCGGGGCAGGATAAGACACAGGATAGACGTTCCAGGCAGGAAAGCGAACGGAGCCGAGCTAAAACGCGGCCATCGCGGACGCGAGCTTGGCTCCTCCCGAATGGAGGCCAATTTAAAACCCTTAACAGTAGGATTATTACGAATTCGCTCCAAAAAAGGTTCAAGGCATAGGATAAATAATAACCGGGAGAGAGGGCAGCCTTGTCTTGTACCCCTGGATAAGGGAAAAATCTAGAAAACTGGTTATTGACAAAAATACTAGCACGAGGAGAAGAATAAAGGAGTTTGACCAAGGAAATAAAAGAAGGGCCAAATCCAAACCATTGCAAAGTAGAAAACATAAATTGCCAATTGATGCGATCGAAGGCTTTCTCTGCATCCAAAGACAAGGCTGCTAGCGGAGTTTTAAAGGTTTTGCTGTGCGAAATAATGTCAGAGAACATACGGGAATTATCAGCGGCCAATCTACCTTTTACAAAGCCAACCTGATCTGTCTTGATCAAAAGTGGGATAAGGGAGTCAAGACGAGAAGCAAGGATTTTGGCAAAAATTTTGCAATCGTAACTAATCAGGGAAATCGGGCGATAGTTTTTACATTGGGAATGATCCTTATCGGGTTTGGGAATAATAACAATTAGAGCGTCTAAGAAAGACCCGGAGGCCCTAGCATTGGAAATAAAAGAATTAAAGAGTTGGAGTAATTTGGGTACAAAGATGGCATGAAATGTAGAGTAAAACTCGACAGGTAATCCATCAGGGCCCGGAGCCTTGGATTTTTTAAGGGCGTTAATAGCCTGAAGCACTTCTTGAGGGGAGATGGCTCTTTCTAAGTGGGCAAATTCATCCAGGAGTGATGGCGGAGCAGGGAGACCATCAAAGAAAGAGGTTAAGTTGACATCAGAAGGATGTGTGTCATCAGTATAAAGAGCGTGGTAATAATTATGAAAAACTTCCGCAATGTCTTCATCAGAGGAAACCAATTTATTGGAAGAATCATTAAAAATAGGGCCAACTGCTTTGCGTTCAGATCTAATCTTAAGATAATTTGCCAACATTTTACCCACTTTATTTTGGCCGCCATGGTATTTAGATTTGATTTTTTAGTAGGGTATTGCATGCCTCGACATGAGCGATTTTATTTAGATCAGACTTTGCCTTGATGAGATTCTGAAGGGCAGCAGGGGATTTAGAAGAAAAATAAGAATGCTCAAGCCGCTTAATATTTTTCAGTTGGTCTTCATATTTGGTTCTGTTTGCCTTCTTCTTTTTAGCGACATAGGAAATAATGAACGCTCGAAGAATAGCTTTGAAAGCATCCCAATTATTAGGGATTGAGGTGTCAGATGGATCATTAAACGTGAAAAACTAATTGATAAAAACTGTGGCTTCTTTTATAAAGGCAGTATCGGACAGCAGAAAAGTATTGAATTTCCACCGGCTAAATTTAGAGGACGCTAGGGTAAGGTCAAGTACCGCAGACACAGGGGCATGGTCAGAAATAAAAATAGAACCAATATCGGATTTGTGAATGGAGGGAAGGAGAGATTTACTAACCATAATATAGTCTATTCGTGAACGGGTATGGTGAACATTCGAAAAAAAGGTATACTCCAGGGAGTCAGGATTGCAAGTTTTCCATACATCATAAAAGGGACGTGAGGCAATGGCAGATTGGAAACACTTATGAGACTTATCTGGGTAAAATTTGCTTGACGAAGAGTCTATCAGAAAATGGATCTAACCATTGATTGAAATCACCAGCAAGAACAATATTTGGACAATCAATAGTGGAGAGAAGGATTTTGATATCATTCCAAAATTTGGGATCTGGCCGAACTGGACCATAAATGTTCAATAGGACCAAAGTCTTGTTTTGGATCACAACCTGAGCCATTACCCAACGTCCCTCAGCATCATTTTGAGAGGATACAATTTGAACCGATAAACCCTTATGGAACAAAATAGCAACACCCCCTTTTTTGTCAACAGCTGGAGAAAACACCACTTGACCCACCCAATTCCTTTTTAACTTCAAAGATTCAACAGTTGTACAATGCGTCTCTTGTAGGAAAACAACTTGTGAATTAAGTTTAGATAGATGAGACAATACCTTTTGACGCTTGACAGGGTGACCGAGACCTCGGACGTTCCACGATACAAAATTACACATGATGGAATGGGAGGAAGAGGATATACACAGGGGGTAGACACATTGCAGGAGAACAACTACAAGAAAGAATACAGCAAAAAAATACGTTACATGAGAACAAGAAAAACAATACATACATAATGAGATGATAATATACTCCCGAAATCATTGTGACCAACAACAAAAAACATAAAAACCAGAGGAAAGAAACCAGATTGTCTAGGAAAGGGAGAAGAAAAGAGTGCACAAGAAAGAAAGAAAGAGAGGGAAGAGAAGGAGAAGGCTAGTTGAGAAGATAAAAGAGAGAAGAGGAACAATAGATGAGAAATAAGAAGACTGATCAAGGCAAGAAAGCCAGGTCTGAAAAGAGAGAGAAAACCAAGACAATGAGAGAACTCTCAACAAATTTATAATACTGAGGTATAATGCGCCTAGAGTCAGAAAAAATAACAACATGAAGAACGAAAATAGAAGAAGAGATCGTACAGGAATAGAGTAACATAGGAGAAAGGAGAACAAGCAAGAAAGCCAGATAGGGAAAAAGAAAAGAAGAAAAATTAAGGAAGAATAGAAGGATAGTAAGATAAATGTGATCAGTTCAAGGCAAGAGAGCCTGAGCTGAGGAGAAGAGAGAAACCGAAGTGGCAGGAGCGTAGATACGCCGAAGAGGAAGCGAACCCCACGAGCAACACAGAAGGTAAAAAGGGGAATTGAAACCTCAAGAAAACATTACAAACAGAGGGAAAAAGAAGAGTAGAGGAGAAATATAGAAAACAAAACTTGAAAAAAGTGTCCAGACCGGAAAGTGACAAAAAGGAAAAAAATATATATATATATATATTAATCATTAGTGTCCATGCCAGAAGAAGATAAATGCTGCAAAAATGACTGGAGTTTCTGTGGATCATCAAATGAGCGAGTACGACCATTGTGAGTGATTTTGAAAAAACATGGATGTAAGATGCCATACTGGATGTTCAATTGTCTCGTCTGAGGACGAAGGTTCAAGAATTCTTTACGTCGCGCATTCGTTGCATTGGAGAGATCCTGAGAGATAAAAATATATTGTCACCAGACCATACAAGACGCCTTTTAAGTTTAGCAGCCTTCAACACAGTCATTAATTTGGTAAATTCGAGAAACAGCATGATAATACCACGGGGTTTAGAAACATTAGGTTGAAGTCGACCTAAACGATGGGCCCTCTGGATATTAAGAGGCTGCGACGTAGGCTGGAGTTCTAGAAGATCCAACAGGAATTTCTGCAAAAAAGATACCAAGTCCGGCCCCTCAACATTTTCAGGAAGACCATAAAGGCGCAGGTTATTCCTCCGATTACGATTTTCAAGGTCCTCAGTGTGAAGTTTTAATTCATGAATCTCTAGTTCCAATGAGGGGATCTTGGATGAAACATCTTGAATATCGCTTATACGCTGTTCCAGTTCTAGAACCTTACCATCCATCACAGCCAATTTTGCTTCGATTTGATTAGGTTTGGTATTAGTAGCCGACATAAATGGTTGAAGACCACGAACTTCTTCCAAAATAGAATCCAGAATGGGATTCGGAGATGAAGTGGGAGACGGTGGGTCATTTTTTGGTCTCTTAACTTTAGTTCCAGTGACAGAATGCTTCGAGTTGCCTGACTCGTGAGACATGTTGAAAACTTCAGTCGAGGTTATAGGCACAGTCACTCTAATTCAAAAGATGCAGAGTATGTAAGTAGACGTAAGTAGGTAATGAGTACAAAAAGAACAGGAGGCAAACAGAGACGGAAGGGTGGAAGACAATGCAGTAAAATTCTGAATGCCTAATTGAAAATTTGAAGACCTGCCACAAGGAGTTATATAGATTCCATAGCATATTGAAAGAGTAGGCAGAAAGCAGTACCAGTCAAAATATATTCAAAGTCATTTGTGAGGAAAATTGAATGGCAGGAAGTTCAAAGATGTAGAAAAAAGCATTCATGCCAAAATTTATGTGAATGACTGGTGCAACTTTAATTAGAGTGCGGAGGAGGCAGCGAAGGAAAAATTTGCCACTTAAAGAAGATTTGTAATAATCACGTTTTACACCACATCGCCAGAAAAAGATGAAAAGTGGACACGTGCGTGATAGGTGACAAGCACTCTAAATTGATAATGACAGCAACAGCCACCAGACAAGGTGAGCTTATTTGATAGTACCAGAAAAGCAAACAACCTTGCAGGAGTTTCAAAAGATAGAAAAACCGGCAGTCATTCTTTCTCACAAATTGGTGGCCGTAATTGCACAGTATGAAGAAAAAAGCAGCTGAGGAAAAAAAAGAATTGCCATCAGAAAAATAAAACCTTAACATCGCGTTTTATACCACATTAAAGCCATAGATGTGAAAGTGGATACGCGGAAAACAGGATGCAGGGGGAGCTTGAGATGCCGGCAATAGAAGCTTGCAGCGTGAAGAGAAGGACGCGGGCATGGCGGCACAAAATGGCGGCCACCCACGTCCGAGAATGAAGAAAATTACCGGCACATAAATTGGGTGTTTTAAAGCTCAGCCCAAGTCCGTCATAGTCACCATCTGCCTCCCGGCATCTTCTGACGTCTGGGACTGTAAGCGGAGACCTCTACAAGGCAGGCTGGGGTCCGAAGGAAGCACTGACAGCTCGCAGCATCGCGGAGCTCAGAAGGGAAGCGCCATCACTCGCCGGCGCCTAAGCCAAGCCCCCCAGAGTATTTCAGTTAAACTAATAAATCCCTCATATCAAGTCTACAGTCACAGACACATGCCTACTTCCTATGTATTAGAGTTCACGCTATGTTTTCAACTCTGACGTCGGGCCTTGAGGATTCTCTACATAAGTTCATTTTCATCATGGGTTGCTGATGTAAAATGGCTGTCGATGGGGGCATCGGCATATTAGAGCATATTTTAGATTCGTGCTAGATTATGCATTTTTTATTGTAGCCTAGAGACTCCAGACATATCCATGTTTTCAAAACGTTTCGTAACAAAATTACATACGTTGAGAGTCCTTCAGTCAGCCCTCTTTATCCTTTGTTCTGTTTAAGTGATATACACTTTTTGCTGCTGCCCATCACAGCACTTAGCATGGGGCAAACTGCAGGCCGATGCATCCATTGGCTGTCCTGCAGCGTGGCTGGCAGCATGTTGCTGATCATATTTACATGTACGCAGCTGACTGAAATAGACTGCAATTTTTATTTCATTTTCTTTGCAAATATATGACTGCCCCCTTTCAACGGTGTCATTTTTATACTCTTGAAATTTGGATCTCTATTGCATTCATGAATGTACGTATTGGTACTTACATAGCGCAAACCTAGGGGTAAAGCAACAGAGCACTGTACATGAGGGGTCAGGAGACCATCTACAAGAGCTTCTACAAGTCACAATACAAGTACATCTACAGCAAGTGGGATTTACAAGTACATGTGAATCCAGAGGTAATTACACAAATACCTTTTACACACATTTAGCCACAGGGAGAGAAAGTGACTTGCCCAAAATCACACAATTTTGACTCTATCGCTGAGACCCTGATTCAAACCATGTTCTACAGATTCCAAATGCGTCATGTTGAGCTGCTATGCCACTATAGTTGCAAAACATTGATTTAAAAAAATAGCTATTTTCCAAAGGTCAGGCTTATTGGCTCTGCAGTCGTGAACGTCATTTAGGAGTTGCCAGGGGTCGCAGTTGCAACCCCTAGCTTGCCCCTTGCTACCTCTGGCACTGCCTTTGAGACCCCTGGCCTCAAAGGTGGCAAAATCAGTGCTAAGAACACAGGACTGTCTCGAATTATCAGAGCCAGGCTCTAACTTCGGTTTCTCCTCATTTTTCTTACATTAATAGTGAATAATAGTTTATTATTCACTATTAATGTAATAAAAAGTGGAGCAGCAAGATCTGTACTTTCACTGGCATCTTAGATAAGAACATTAAAATGGTGTAAATGTATGTTGTGTGCATGCATGTGGGTGCGAGTGAGTTTGGGTGAGAGAGTGTGAATATGTGTGAGCATGTATGTTTGTATATCGGATGGTGAATGTGTCAAAATGAGTGAGTAAGCATGAGTGAGTCAGTAAGAGTGAAGACAAATGAGTGATTCAGGGTAAGAGGGAGCGCACGCGAGTAGTTGAAAATGAATGAGTGCAAGTCATTGCTAATGATAGAATGAGTGTGAATAAGTGATTGTAAGTGAGCATGTGTTGTTATGCTTGCAGAGCCGTTGTTACACCTGTCATGCTCTTGGCTTATAGATGCACCCTTGACAAAATGTTGGCACTCTGTGGGTACATTTTAGCATGGAACACGCATGTAAAAATGCCACCTCTGGCCTCCTGGAATAGGAGGCACCTGTAGCAAATTGCTGGTGATGGCACATTGGAGTACATTCTTGGCATATGGAAAGGCAACTGTAGCCAGGTCATGGGGCCATCCATGACAAAATGTGGTCCTTGACATATTAGACATAACTTTTGACATAAGAGACCTCCATATTGCAAGAGAAACTGTATTAGGAAAATTCTGGCGCTGGCATATTGTATCTAATGTTAGGGCAAAAGGAGCCACCATAACAAAATGTGGGTTTTAGCACTGGAGGTGAGTTTTAACATAAGGGGGCACCCATAGGACATTTTTAAAACATAACTGGGTGAACTCATGGGAACTGTCAGATTTCAGTAGCTTGTCACACCATAAAAGGGCTTGAATATTTAGTAAGTGTTTTTGTAGAGCCTATGGCTTTTTATCAAATGTATTTGAAAATTCTGCATTAAAATGCACTAGTAAAGCCCCTTTTCCCCCAAACATTTTGCAGGGAATACAAGCCCCTTCCCTTTGTTCTCCCCTGGAAGAAACTATAATATTGATTACCCAACTATGTAGCTTCGGCAAGGTTAATTATTGTGATGTCATCAGGATTCCAGTTGTGTAACATCACCTCTTGGAACGCTGCAGGGAGAAAGGTTATATGATTTCATTTCCTGTGACATCATTAAGGTAAAAGGGTATATGATGTAACTCCTGCTACCCCTGGTATTTTGGTGAATCGACGTCCATGTCTGCAATGCTTCTTTTATTTTTAAATTCTGTTTACAAATAGTTTCCCTCTTTTAGGCGATCACCATAGAGACAGGCTACAGACTAGAAAGCAAACCACAGACTGTGCGTGCACATTGTTTTTCCAAAATGGCTAACCTTTCACTAGCCCCTTGAGTCTGAGGTGATTGGGCGTTACGATGCCCAACACAGTAAGCCTGATGGACCACCATGTCTATTTTTTATGCAACTAGATTTATAATAATTTCGATTTAAGAGTCACTGATGAAACCGTGTCTCGCGTTTCAGCTAAATTACTTTGAGATACGTACAACTTAGTAGCATGACTAATTAAAACCACAAACTAGGTACGCTTAAAATCAAGTTAAATTTGATTATTTATTGGAAATAGAGTTACATTAAAACAAAAACAAACATATTTTGGCTCACCTAATGGCATGCGCCTCTTCTCCTCTTAGAGATTAGCATGATGAGAAACAGCTGAACCATAGCGTTTTACCTAATCCTGACCCTACAATGAAAAAGGTATAATTGTAGTTGCTTTATTATTTTGAAGTCATATTGACACTCTCTTACTTTGATTTAAAGCATGCCAACTAAAAGTTAGTTACTACTTCGATTCGATTGCACTGAAAAAACATATTAATATCATATTATATAATAAATAATACATTTTGCTATCTGATTTAGCCAAGAAACCAGTTGTCAATACTATAGGAATATATTGAAGATGGTAATATAATATTCTAACCACTGGCTGCCTACCATAAAATGCAGAAAAATGTGTACAATGCGTGCAGTTATTCTGCAAGATTTTGCGTTTTCTTCCTAAAACTGAGTCTGCCAATCAAATCAGAAACCAGTTTTAGGATAGATGAACTGACAATGACTGTCATGTTAATTAACGACTACTTTTCCTAAGCGAGAAATAATATATATTTGTTAAATGCTAATTGTTAGACCTGGCCCACTTGGGTGTTAGTCCCCCAAACTGCCTTTACCGCTCCTGTTTTTCTAAATTCGTTTTTGTTGGTATTAAGACTCTGCACCCTTTACTACTGCTAACCACTGCTGGCATGCTTGGGCTCAATCCCTAAAACATGATAAAAGTGGCATATTGTCCTGATTGGCACATTAAACTTACTTATAAGTCCCAAGTATATGGTTCTAGATATGCCCAGGGGCTGTAAATGAAAACTACTAGTGGGCCTGCAGCACTCAGTGTGTCACCCACTAAAGTAGGCCTTTAAAACATGTCTCAGTCATATCGACCTGGCAAAATAAAGCTTTTGCTAGTTCTAAACTTTCCTTTTTATTACTTACTATCAGCCCGTCCCGACGTTGTCCGGGTATGAAATATCAGACCTCATTTTAAATGGTGTAATGAGGACTTTTAAAAGCATGAAGTGGCACAATAGTTAGGCATGTGTGTGCATATACTGTGTGCACATCGGAGTAAAATATATTTGCAGATGTCCCTAGTGTGTATTTACTCCACTGACGTAGGTAAGCGTGTGTGAAAGTGCAGTAATTTGTAAAGTTATTGTCCCCGCAGCCACGCTGGATTGCGTCAGCCCCCACTTGAGGGCCGGCTCCAGTTGTGCTTGATGTTGTGCTTGTGGTGTAAATTCGTTGATGCAGAGAGTTGAGCGGCTGAGAGCGCGCTGAAGACGATGCGCTGCTGTGAAAGTGCAGTCAGTTCAAAAGTTATGGTCCCAGCAGGCACGCTTAGTAGCGTCAGCCGCCGCCTGACCTGACACGCCCCCATCAGAAGGCACACACGGCATTCGTCCCCAGTATGTCTGACACGCCCCCAGCACAACGCACACAGTGCATTCGCACACAGTATGTGTGAAACGCCCCCAGCACAAGGGTCACGCTCACAAGCGAACAGTAATTTACCATGCCTCCAGCTGAACGCAGACGCCCAAGGAACGCATACGCCCAGGTGCGCTATTGGCACCATGATGTAGGAATGCGGCGCGATTGCTGCCGGCCGATTGCCGCGCCCATTGGCCACGCCCCTTGCTCCCACGCAATTGCCGCGCCCATTGGCCTTGGCCACGCCCCCAGCACAACGCACATGCCGTCAAGGCATGCTTATTTTTGCGCGATTGCTGCCGGCCGATTGTCGTGCCTATTGGCCACGCCCCCAGCACACGCCCCCAGCACACGCCCCCAGCCCAATGCACACGTTTGGTTTCCACACTCCCTCAAGGAAGGCTTTTTTTTTCGTAATGCCACACCCTGCCCATGCCCACAAGGGACTACTTTGCTGGTAAGGTTATTTTACCTCTAAAATGTATATGGTGAGCATCTGTATAGCCTATGTCTTTCTGCTACAACTGCCCTTTCCAATGCTGTATTGGGTGTTGTGATTGGTGCTGTACTTCTTGAGCTTACCCGCCTCAAAGGTTTCAGCTCTCTCTTTATAATAGTAGTATAGTTACATCACCCTTAAAGCAGGCACTGTATTTAATAAATGGACTATATGGGTTTAAGGTTTACATGTTCTGGAAGTGAGAAACTCCTAAGTCATTTTTCACTGCTGAAAGGCCTATCTCTTCCACTTACACTGGTTTACCTCATTAAATTTAATAAGACGTAACTTTGGATTTGGAGCAGATAGAGGTCTTTACACACAAATACATTGTAATTTAAAGTCCTATATTGGTGAAGTCATATTTTAAGTTACAATAACTTTTAGAAATTTGGCGTTTCCTCATCCTAAACATTTGTGCCTTCTGCCAGTATTCAGAGTCACATGAATGTGAATGGCTCTGATTTGGGGGGTTGTGTATTCCTTCAAGGCAGTGACAGAAAGGGGACTAGGTGTGGGCAGGCTAGGACATACTGGCAGGTTGGCTGAGGATGGGACTGTTCCCTGCCCCACTTATACTTCAAAGATCCTGCCTCCAGCACACACAAAGGACTTAACCCAGTATTTTGTCTCCCCAGACAGTTTGGATCCCAAACAGGGGAAGGGAAACACTTTATAGAAAGGGATTGGGATAGAGAATCACCCCACTTCCAAAGACTGGCACCTGGTATAAATATTGGACCCTCAGAGCAACTCTTCAATATACTCCTGAACCTGTGGAAGACTTTAAAAAGATTGCTCTGCCACCAAAGAAGTGACTTGCTGTTACCAGAGTACTGCTCTGCTGCTTGAAGGGCTGCTTTGCTGCTTGTAGGAGAACTGAACCAGGACCACCAGAAATTACTTTAAGGACTAGTTGGCTGTGTTCTGGTGTGCTCTACAAGGACATATCAAGTTCCTGAGGCCTTGAACCCATAAACTGGTCACTTGGCCTCTACTGAAGTGAGTCCTAACCCCCCAAGTGGTGTTCCCCGAGGTCATGGAACTTAGATATTTTTTTCACCAAAAACTTCCTGGAGCACCAACAGAAGACCTACCCCTACCTGCCAGCTTATCCACCTAAGATGCATCACCAGTCAGCCTGACTTCACAATAGTACACACTATGTGGGCAATTATGATGTCGAGCGGATCGCCACCGCCTGACCGGCGTTGGCGATCTACCCAACATCTTTCCCCGCCTGCCCACCATTTACCCCCACCATATTACAACGGCAGGGGGTACAGGGGCGGTCGGAAAGACCGTCCGCCGCATTACTGCAGGCAGGAAATCGTTATGATTGCCTGCTGTGCAGTCCTGGGCCATAATATGGAGGTGGTTTCTAGCAGGCACTGACCACCAAATAATGATGTGTGTGGAATTTGACCCCGCCGCCATGGGAAGGCATGCGGTCTTTGGCTGTGTGTTGCGGGCCCCCGTGGTGTTGTGGAGTGGGTGTGCAGTTGGGGGGTAAACATTGGCATACACAAGTTGGCAGGCACCACGCGGTGCTTGTCATATTTTTCATGCCAATGCACAACAGGCATCTTTTGCATTGCGGCGGGTGCTGCTTGCAGCACCGCCCACCGCAATGTAAAACATGCAGGATCGGACTGCCAGGGTGGCGGTCGCATCCTAATGGGAAAGGTGAGACCGCCGCACCTCTGGCGGTCGGTCCCGTTTACCGTTACGGTAGCGGGTGGACATCGTAATGGGGCCCTATGTTCTTCACAACAGCAGAAAATCCATTTGAGTGGGACCTCTCAGCGATGGTATTCGGCATCATGGAGCCCTCTTTTTCGACTTCCAAAAAGTTCTTCAAGTCCAAAGGTAATAACCTTCACCAGACACAATGGCGACCTGCTTTCCCATGACATAGAAATCCAGCTTTTCCCGCTTTGAGCTTTTCCCTACCATCTTCAACAGCTTTGCCAAGTCCACATCCAGCGGTCTCCGGTGATGACACCTCCTCCTCAGGCACAGTCTGCAGCCGTGGCCCATGGAACTTTACATTCTCAGGAACTTTTCTTGATATTTTCTCATAAATCTGAAGGTAAACCAAGCCTGGGCCCAATCCACCTTGTGTATCCGACCAGGGCTTAATTGTGGTTGGCCTTAACCTTTGACTTTGACCCAGTCTTGTGCAACCAGATACCCCACATTTGGCGCTTTGATGTTTTAGGCACTAGATATCACTAAACACTTAAAAAATTCAGAACTCTAGCTCTATCAATTGGATTTAATTTGTTTTCTGTCAATGTATATATTCAAATTGACTCTATTTTTCTAAATTGTTTTAGGATTTTCTTGTACTGTGGGTTCACTTCATTACTATTTATGTGATGCATAAATATTTTAAACATTGCCTCTTTGGTAAGCCTGACTGCTTTTTTGCCAAGGTACCAGAGTATTGAGTGCAGGTTAATTTAATAACTTTTGTGGTTTACCTTGAGAAAGGTTGTGGTTCTTGCCGAATGGGGCTACCACTGTGTTCATCCAATAACTAAATTTCTTACACTTATATAAATATATGTATTCCAGCAAAGTCTTTGATGATAAACAATTGCTATGCCTATGATTTCAAAATATTATTTTTGCTTTCACTGCTTCCTTATCTTTGCTACTTATCTCTCTGATATCGTTCTCTACAAATTATCTTATCAACTCTTGCCACCCTCTACTATGGTTGCTTTTACTGTGTATTGTGCAGCATTTTCAACTCAAAACAGTGTATCATCCCTGAAGAAGTGACAAATTTAGTTGTTTTAGTCTCAACATATGCATTGCCTCCTTTATTTGATTTTTTCTCCCAAAATTTTTTTAGGGCTCATAGAGATAAATGCTTTAAAATTATTTTAATTTAAGAATTGTAACAAAGAGTAAAATATTTAACATTGAAAAAATGTGCCTCAAGGCCCACATTTTAATCTACAAAAAAGAAAATCAGTTTACCTACATCCTCACTCCTATTGTCCAATCCCTCACTTACCATTCATCAGCAAGATCACTGAAAAAGCAGTCTGTTGGAAATGACCATCTTTTGTGTGAGGTGCTCGCCCATTGTGTCATCCACTACACAGGCAGTGTACACTTGACTGCATGCCTACTGTCTGCAGATTGACTGTACAGTTTTTAAACTGTCAATTTGACCTGTCAAAATAATCCCTTTTGACCGGCCTAAACTTTCCTTTTAATAGTCATTTAAAAATAGGAAGTCACCCATAAGTTACTTACTATAGAGCAAAGTGCATGGTATTCAAAAGTAAGTCATGTAAAAGTTTATTGCTAAACATGTCCTTAAAGTGAAACAACCTCAAGAGCAATATTCACTGTAGCACAGTTGGCTGTTCCATAGGAAAGCATGGGACATAATATTCAATTTAATAAGGATTTCTTTGGCTAGGAAACCATGACAAATTTAATTTGTGGACTTTTTGAAATATTTTTTATAAGACCAATTCATTAGTGAATTCGGATTTGTAATAAATATTTTGGAAAACGTACTTTTAGAAAATTACCCTGTCCCTGCTAAAAGTCTTTGGAGGGCCCGTTTGATTTAATTTCAATTGTCACCTGGCAGCTGAATAGCCCCCTAGATGAAGAATAAATACTTCTACCACAGAAGGACAATTGCTTGATTGTGGGGTGGTATTGTCTATTTCTTTGGCAGGATGACCAATTAGTCTGTGCTCAGGAACTTGATGAACTTCAAAGCAGCCTATTCTCTCACAGGCAAAAGCTGACACCTCACAGGGCCCTTCAGTGTTCTCACAGACAGCCAGACAGCAATCCCAGTGGGAGAAGAGCTGCCATCTGAACTGGTTTAGAGCTATTACAGAGGAGGAGTTGTTAATTTCCTTGGCCAAACCTCTAGGATGGGGGCCTAAGCTTTGTACACGGGAAGCAAGATTCTACCATTTGGTTATAGGTAGAGAGTGGTACTGTGAGATTGTTTGCAGTAGGTCTCACAGGGAATGCTGCAAAAGTGGGTATCGCTAACCCTGGGAACTTTAACCCCATTAATTAGGGAGTGGCAAAGAGTTTCTCCGATTTACAGGCTGGTACTAGGCATAAATGTGACATCCCCAGTCCCACCTCAGAACACGTTATGGACCTGAAAAAGAACAAAAGAAGCATAGACCTGCGGTCTGTGGCCTGAGAAAAGCTTACAAGACCGTACCTGCTCTGCCTCTTGTAACCAGGAAAAAGAAGTTGACTCCAAGGGTTATCAGGCTGACCTCCAGTTCAAGCTACAGGGACACAACAAGCCTCTTCTGCAACTACCCAGCTGACAAGTTCCAACTGGATCTGCCCTGGTCCCTCCTGCTGTCCTCTGCTGGAGTGAGTCTTGATCCCCAAGTTCTCTCCCCAAGGCCCTGGACCCTGGGTTGCTGTCAAAGTGCGCACCCCTAAATGTTTTGGCTTCAGCGAGCTCCAGTGGATCAGAACAAACCTGACAAGCTGATCGGATGAAGGTGCATTGCCTCTGAGCCAAACATTCAGGTTGGTACAGATTAAAGTATTTATTTAGCTTTTATGGGACATAGTGGAGAAGGTGTCTGGCCTCGTGGATCCCTTGTTGGCCACAGCCTGATACCTTGCCCCACTGAGAATGTTTTACCTCCATTTCAGAGACTGAATCCCAAGGTAAAACTTTAGACCAGGTTGAACATGGTTTCTGTAAGTAACCGTACTCCATTGTGGTCGAACTTAAATTCATAGAAATGAGAGAAAGAGACCCTATTTAGCCTAGGATTGGGTGAAGCAAAATGCTAAGTGAACACTCCCAGACCCAGTATAAACATAACCACGTATTTAACAAATCACAATAATAAGGGAAATGAGATCAAACAAATTAAAAATGATATATAAAACTTTTTGTACAATTTATTTAGTTCAACAAATACAAACTTTTGCAAAAATATACAGTGCCATTGTTAAAACAAGATTTAAAAAATGTGTCAAATACAAATTAAGAACAGATTAAAATTCACACAGTTGTCGACGCAGCGTTTTGGTTTTATGTT
The DNA here is from genome assembly GCF_964261635.1 of Lissotriton helveticus. Classification (NCBI taxonomy): domain Eukaryota; kingdom Metazoa; phylum Chordata; class Amphibia; order Caudata; family Salamandridae; genus Lissotriton; species Lissotriton helveticus. The sequence goes on along the minus strand of NC_136062.1, from coordinate 51,225,363 downwards.
TTATGATCACACCTTCATCAGGACAGGGTTCTTACAGAAAAGTTAATTTCAGTCCTCTGTAATCAATTCGAGGATTCTTCCTGTGCTTATAGGCAAAACAAATTCGACTAGGGTAGTATGGATTCACTGGATACTTGGGCATATGTGGATCTTGCACTTTTAAATATCTGTATGATCGCATAAGGTTGAGGGAGCCACCGTTTATGATGAGTGGAGGGCAGGTATCCCTGTTAATATTAAAAATAAGCCCGATTTGTAGTTCATGACTGGATGTTTTGATGATGAAACATGCACAGGTTTGTTTTCCTCCACCTCGACCTTTTATAGAGCTGATTCCATCAATTATCAGGCTCGTTTTATGGTCCGTCGGCCTCCCTGCTCCACTCGTACCTTCTCGTTTATACTGGGTCTGGGAGTGTTCACCTAGCATTTTGCTTCTCCCAATCCTAGGCTAAATAGGGACTCTTTCTCTCATTTCTATGTACTGCTCCTTGTCCCTGATTGGATTCATAAGAAGACCTCCCTACTTTTTGTATATCGAACTTAAATTCAGACTGGATACCGGTCAAATGCAACAAAATGACTGCGGTGGGCAGTTATGCTTTTTGCAGCTTTTTTAATATTTAAACTCTTATTGGATTTTGTTGTTTTTGTGCCATTTAAATCTGGATAAAATTACCCTATTTTTCCAAGTTGGTTTGGGATTTTTCTTGCGATGCATTTTGATTTTATTACTGTTTTGGCACTACATAAATACTTTACAAATTGCCTCTAAGTTAAGCCTGTCTGGTCTCTGCCATAGCTACTAGGAGGATTGAGTTTCAGTTAGTTTAGTGACTATAAGGGTTGTGGTTATTTCCTGAGGTGGGTACTAACCAGTTCAACGAATACCCAGTCTGTGTTCACCTCCTAGAACACAACAATGCTAAAAGTGTCCTGCATGAGTAGTCTGGCTTCAGATTGGGTGTATCACAGAGAGTGTCACCTAACACATCACAGACCAAGAAAAGAGTTGAACACTCACCTCTTTAAACAGCACCACCTTCCATGGCATTAATTGCTCACAAATTAGCTTCCTCTCCTATTACTCACCAACGTAACCTTGAATTTGACTATTTACAGTACTCCACTGCCTTTTGGTTAGGTTTGTGCTATAGAACAAACCCATACATACATACACATGTAAGACCCCAGGGGCATATGTTAGCATAGACAGCATGGTTTGCTTTACAATTAGTGAATTCCAAAAGTGATTTTTCCCCCTTCTGTTATTATTGTTTGGCTGCAAATGGAGCAATTACCACACTGATGTTTTCCTGGAATTCGTGGGAAAGGCTCTGACTCACTCTTTTTTGTTATCTTTTGAATGTGAAAATTGTTTTTTGCAGTAAAATGTTATTGGTTGTAGAATAGACCAGTTGTAATGAATGAATTTCTCCACCTTGTGAGTAGTGTCACTGAAGGATGTGGAACATCCTTAAGTTGATACTGGCCAGTGGAAGAACTGAAAATAATAACAAGAAACTGAAGACATTTTTTAGAGTTTGGGGGATGGCTTACTCCATCACAAACGGGACAGGTATCCTGCCCACCTTGTTATACGTGCATTATCCTCTGTCTCTTGTAATAGAATGAATGGGATTTCTGTCAGATTTTCATTACTGCCTATTATGAAGTGCATAATTTGCACGGTACACAATTCCACTTGGGCAGAGGGACCCACCTTCGGTCAACACCTCTTTAAAATACATCAACCCCCTGTAGAACTATGAACCCAGCAACTCATTGTCTGTCCAGTGGTCCAAGATTCAGAAACATAAGGGAAGGGCAGCCTTTACAGCTCCAGGTGAATTTAAGAGCTAGGTAAAACACACATTTTTGTCCAAGAGTATTATTTCCCTTTTTTACTGCTGCACTGTTGGTTAAGATGATGCTTCAGTGCCATGATCTCTATGTTGGCAAATGTATGCTGTGCAAGTAAACTTATCACAAAATACCAATTATCAAGAAGTGGCTTACATTATTATGGGCACTTCTCTTCACTACCTTTTGTAAACTGAAATAAAAATCTTTAAGTTATTTATTTTAACCTGACCAGATCAAAGATGCCATTTCCATACTGGCCTCTTTATGTTTCTTAAAATGAATGCTGTCATAAATGTTTTCACCCTGTTTGCATTCCATATCAAACTGTATGTTCAAAATAGCTTTCTCCATTGGGAGCTTGATTTCTTTTTTATACTGCTCTATCCTTGCACAGGACCTGTAGCCTATCTGGGTGACTGGCACTTTTCCTGGGCCTGCTGTCCTCCTCAGAAGCACCCCAGGGCCTCAAGGCAAAGTGCTCTCCCTGCCTGCACTGTCCAGGTACCATAACCTTTTGTTGGCCGCTTGCAGATCATCTAGAACCAGAATACTCTCCCAGGTGATAGTGTGCTCTATAAATCTGCATAATGTGACTTAGAGCAGTGAACATCAGGCCTCTCCCCCTTCTGGTGGTCATACTCTTGCAGGTCCAGTCCACAGAAGATCCCAAGGAGCCCTCAAGGGACCTCCCAGCAGACACATCCGTCTACTGTCCCCTACAGGGTATTGAAGGCCAGCATCATTTGCACTTTCCCCCCTGAGGCAGAAGCCGGGGGCTCTTCCATCTAACCTTACTGTTTACGCTATATTTTGCTGGAAATACTTTTTAAAAGCTGTAAATATTTTAAACTGTTTGTTTTTACCTACCAGCATCAGGACCCTCGTGTGTGAGACTACGTTGCGCCGAGGCTCCCTGCACCCGATTACATCACCGGCGCAGCCGACTGAGGCGCTGACGCCGGGAATCAAGGGGGTAGCCGCCATCTTAGGGGAGGAAAGGGTAGCAGTCCAGCTGTAGGACGGCTCCCGCCCTCCCAGAATACTTAAGGTACATCCGCTGCCCATACCGAGTCATTTGCACTTTCTCCCCTGAGGCGGAAGCCAGGGGCTCTTCCATCTAACCTTACTGTTTACGCTATATTTTGCTGGAAATACTTTTTAAAAGCTGTAAATATTTTAAACTGTTCGTTTTTACCTACCAGCATCAGGACCCTCATGTGTGAGACTACATTGCACCGAGGCTCCCTGCACCCGATTACATCACCGGCGCAGCCGACTGAGGCGCTGACGCCGGGAATCAAGGGGGTAGCCGCCATCTTAGGGGGAGGAAAGGGTAGCGGTCCAGCTGTAGGATGCCTCCCACCCTCCTCCACTACGTATAAATGATGACGTGCTTCCATCCACGCAGCGGGCGGGCGCAGCGGGCACGCCGGCGTAGCCCCAAAGGCAAGCCCATCTGCGCCCGTCCGTGCCTGGCCCGGGCCTAGGGCGGGAACCCCTGGTCCAGACGGTACAGTCCCTGGTATCCAATATTCGAACATCACGCTGCATAACCTCCGCCCATCACACGCAATTAATTGTGTAAAGTTCGACCATGTTCTCACCCCAGGACCACCCACGCATACCTGTCCCCACTGCAAGGCAACCATCCCTTTGTTAAACACTACTACCAACTCTAGGAACAAGAAAGTCCCAACAAGCACTTTGATCGCACTCGCAAATGTTCGATCACTCGGAAAACATAGACAAGATATAGCGGACCTGATAATGGACAGGAATATAGACGTACTGTTCATGACCGAGACGTGGATGGACAATACGTCTGATCCAGACCTAGTCATCGCGGTCCCTAGTGGCTTTAAGGTTTACAGACAGGATAGACAGCACAAAAAAGGGGGCGGCCTAGCCATTATTGCTCGTGACACTTACACCGTTAGGACTACCTTGATTCCCTCACCCTCTTGTGAAGCCATGCATTTCGCGATTAATTTATCCCCCTCGGATAATTTTAGAGGAATACTCTTATATAGACCACCCGGAGCGCGCTCAGGATTCCTTTCCGATATCAGTACCATCCTAGAATCCCTAGCACTTGAAGAATCTTTAACGGTACTGGGGGACCTCAACTTTCACTTAGAGAAATTAGATGACAGGAACACGGTCTCCCTTCTATCTGGCATGGATACCCTAGGGCTTCCTCAATTGGTTAACTCCCCCACCCATGATGGCGGTCACACTCTGGACGGCATCTTCTCTAATTTAGATGATTTTCACATAACAGATATCCTCCCACTTACATGGTCGGACCACCATGCAATTCTGGCCACTATTACCGCCAAGGAAGCCCCAATCACCAATGAATCCACCTCCAGCCGCGAACCTTTCAAGGCTTGGAAAGATATAGACAGTTCAACTTTAAAAACTTTACTGGACAACTCTCAGCCTATACTATCCTCTGATCCCAACATAGCCACTAAACAATTCCAGGACTGGCTGGGTCTTGCCACCAACTCACTTGTAACCCTTAAATATGTAACCAGAAATAGATCGGCCCCCTCCGCTCCCTGGTTCACTGAAGATCTCAGGAACCAGAAACAACTTTGTAGGAATAGGGAGAGGCATTGGCGGAAATCTTATAACGATGAAAGTAAAAACCGTTATAAGGAGATGCTTGCCAAATATAAAACCATGATCGCCGAGGCCAAGAGGAAGTACTTTAGCGAACGGATAGAGCAAGCCAAGAACTCCACTAAACAACTCTATGACACCACCAAGCTGTTAGCAGGAAACTCCCCCGATTTAAACCCTCCTCCCTCTCAATCCCTCTGCGATGCATTGGCAACTTTTTCCTTTACTAAGGTCAATGATATCTACGCAGCGTTCTCTACTAATACCAATAACCCATCTAATTCCACTAACCTCACATCTACTGTGTCCTCATTTTCACAGTTTAAAGACATTACTGAGGCCCAAACAGCGGACATCATTACCACAATCAAAACTGGTTCCGCCTTAGACCCATGTCCTTTTAAAATTCTTCCCCCAGTCATGGACACCTTGATACCGGTTATCTCCCAAATCTGCAATGACATGTTCGGATTAGGGATCTATCCGGATTCACTCAAAAAATCCACCTTAAACCGCTCCTAAAAAAAATACATCTTGACAAGGACGACCTGAAAAATTATCGACCAGTAGCCCACCTTCCATTCCTAGCAAAAGTTGCAGAAAAAGCTATGAACTCGCAATTATCCGAATTCATAGATGAACATCACCTACTTGATAGTACCCAATTCGGGTTCCGTAAGTTCCATGGCACCGAAACTGCCTTGATCAAAGCTGCGGATGACATTAGAGTCATTCGAGATCAAGGAGGTACAGCAGTACTAGTGCTACTAGATCTATCTGCAGCTTTCGACACGGTCGACCATTCAATCTTGGTCGATCGTGTCGAAAAATGGGCATTCAACATGCAGCCAAAGAACTACTGGCTTCCTTTCTGTCAGGGAGAACTCAGGCCGTCACTCTGGGAACATTGCAATCGACTAATCTGTCTCAACAATCTGGGGTCCCACAAGGCTCATCCCTGAGTCCGACACTTTTTAATATCTACGTGTCGGACCTAGCCAAAATCATTCGAGCACATGGGATGAGCCTTACCTCATACGCAGATGATACGAAGTTAGTCCTGGCCATTAAGAATAATGGCCAAAAAATGGCCGAGAGTTTTAAGGAAGGTATGTTGGCAATTGGAGACTGGATGTCCGCCAACTGTCTAAAACTTAATTCCGAGAAGACTGAGGTGGTCATATTTGGACAACTCACTCCGAGCTGGTCTCCCACCTGGTGGCCCGCGTCTTTCGGAACCCTGCCAAAACCTGTCCCTAAAGTGAGAATTGTGGGAATTGTCTTCGATGATCATCTCAACTTTGTCACTCATGCCAACCAAATAGCGTCCTCAGCCTTTCATAAACTGCGCCTGATAAGAAAAATCATCCCTTTCCTTCCTGACACTGCTGGGAAAACCCTGGTAAGTTCCCTAGTGTTACCTACATTGGACTATTGCAATGGTCTTTTTGCTAACGCTCAGATCAGGGTAATCAATAAAATGCAGATGATACAAAATGCGGCAGCAAGACTTCTCGCCAGAATTCCCAAACATAAGTCTGCCACCGACACAATCAGAAAACTTCACTGGCTTCCTATCAGAAGCCGGATCAAGTTTAAAATGCTGTGTATCGTATATAAGGGACTGTATAAACAGGGACCCCAGTTTCTTAAAGAACAGCGGATCCCCCACCGTCCCCCCAGAGTACTGCGATCCACCACCCTCAACGATCTAGTGGTGCCGCGTACTAAGACCGTCTCTTGGGGAGACCGGCGGTTCCTGGTCACGGCCCCAAAATTATGGAATACTTTGCCTCATTCCATTAGGACTTGCACCTCTCTTTGGTCCTTCCGTAAACAGCTAAAAACCTGGCTGTTTAACCAGTAACATCGCAAAATATACATAAGCAGTTGAACAATCTGATGCAGAAGTCGCAGCGCCGAGACGCCTACGGGCATTTGTTCGCGCTTAATCAAATGTCATAAATAAATAAAATAAATAAATAAATAAATAAATACATCTTTGGTCCTGGAAAAATACATCCAAGCCCCAGGTGCCAACTAAAGTCAGATGCCTTTTATCCATCCTTGCAGTAACACGTTATCTTTTTCAAATGGGCATTGCTTCCCCCAGGTCCAGACTTTCTCAAAAGTATCTGCCTTGTGAGGGGGTGGAAGGTTATAGAAGCAAGGCACAGAATCCTAGGGTGACAAATCACTCCACCCCCATCCCCAACCCTCCTGCATGGCATTTTGGGAATTTCCAAGACAACGCAGTCAAGTGGTCTGTTGAAAAACCTCCTCTTTGGACCTATTTCCTGCCCATAACTGCAACATCTGCCTGGTTCACTCCTTCCAATCCTTTAAAGAGCAGCATCACCTGTGGTCTGGCTACCCACCTTTGTTTATGTAAGGCTGACTCTCAGGTCAGGTAAAGTGTGAAAATGAATGAGCACATGAAGATTCCATTCCCACCATGTTCCTTTCCTAGTACCAGGCTCATGTAACTTGGCAAATGGGCATATTGTGTGCGAAAAACTTGGATTGTCAAGTTGGCCAGCACAGTAATTAAAATGGTCCATCAATTGGAACAAAAACATGGAATCTAATTAGAAGTTGACTCAGAGGAAAATGATACATCTGATGTGTCACGCGCAGTACAGACTCGCGCAATTATGCATTTCAGTTGATCATCCGTTGATGAAATGTCCCTTCTGCGACAGATTACCTGTGTGCAGGCACCGGGCTAAGTTAGGCAGTAGTCTCACAGGTTTAGCCTGCCCAGGTGTGAACACGTGTTTGCAGGATTTGTGAATCTCAATTAGGAAGGGGTGTTCCATGGGCATCCCTTGCTAGTTGCTACTCGCTACCCTATGTAAGAATGTTTTGCGACCGGAATTGCCTTCGCAAAATAATCGCAATTGCCCCCCTCTTCAAGAGGGTGGTAATGCACTTGCAAATGGGAAGGGGACCCCATGGGACCCCTTCTCATGTGCAAATGCAGGGAAAAATATTTTTTAGGGGCAGGCAGTGGTCCCAGGGACCACTACCTGCATTAAAAAAATTAATCGAAAACGTTTCATTTTCTTTTTCTTGAATGAACCCCGTTTTCCTTTAAGAAAAACAGGTTGCATTAAAAAAACACTGCTTTATTGAAAAGCAGTCCCAGACATGGAGGTCTGCTGAGCCCAGCAGGCGCACATACCTGGGAGGGCAAGCCATTCCTAATGGGGTTGCAAATTGCAAGTGCCTCATGAATATTGATGAGGCATGCAATTTGCGACCCCATTGGGAATCACAAACAGTGCCTCTGACACTGTTGTACATGGCATTTAGCAAATTGCGACTCGATAAATGCCCGGGTCATACATCTAGCTCTTACATCCTGCCTCCTTTCTTTCCTGGCTTCTCATTGGTTCCTGAGCGTGCCACTCAACCTTCCATTTCTATTGGCTGTAGTATATTTTCCTGCATTTACCAGTGCTTTTTTAGTCTTCTGCTTCTTGTATCAGTTTCCCGCTGCTTTGGTGGAGTTATATTGGAGAAGTGGAGAAGTGTGGCTCAATGGTTATAGCGGCAGACCCTGATGCAGAGGTCTAGCCCGGGACCAGGGTTCAATTCCCCTCCTCGGCGGGTCTTGGGCTCAAAAATTCCACGGATCTGATCATTCTCGCCTCGGTGCCTATTCCAATCATGGAGTCCCACTCTGCAACTCTGGGCAATAGCTTGCTTAATCTCCACAACAGCCCCCACAACTCTAAGGATGCCTGGCCTCCACCTTGGGGGTGCCCCGGAGTGGACACCTCACAGGGAAAGCCAGGATGGGTTCCACAGTGGTATTCGTACAAGCGCCTTGAGACCCTTGCGGGTGAGTAGTGCGCTATGCAAGTATCAATTTACATTTACATATTTCCATAAAGTTTTGTCGTTTACTTTTGCAGCATATTTATATAACAATTTGTCACCCAGCGTGATTAAGTGATTTGCATAGAATCAAAGAATATTACCCCGAGACTCGAACCGGGATCCCCAACTCGCAAGTCAGCAGCTCTGGCCGCTGGGCCACATCCTGTCCACTTCTGTGTTATCTGTCAGGGAGCTCTTTCCTTCTCCCAGACGATGATTAATAAAAACAGCTCTTTATTAATTACACCGATGCATTACCAATGCTTGTTTTTATGTTGGTTTGATTTCTAAGAAAGGAACAGCGTTTTTTAAAAAAAATAATAGAGTACTGTGTGTTACAGCTGTTGTGGTGCAGGGGCCCCTATGTTGCATACGCCAGGTTCCCTCGCCTGATGGTGTTTTCAGTTTGCTTTTACTTTTCATCATGCAGTGCAGAGGCCCATGTGTTCTATGTATTTGTAAGCGGTTGCAGCCAGTGCTGGGACCACTTACTTTTGTTTTGCTGGTTCCATCTGCGAGTGAGTAGGACATGGTAATCGGCGCATTTAACAACGACGATGTGGGGACTGCTTCTTCCCTCAGGTGCTGTGTTTTCACAAATAAAAAACACCTTCTGCCGAATTCCTTATATGTCCAGGAGTTTTGTGGCAACAATTAAAATCATGCCACTATAACTCTTGTGAATAATGTTCCTGCTGGACAAAGATCAGTGTTAATCTAGTGGCAGTTTTCACCTATCCCGAAGTGGGACAGAGAGCTAATATGCCTGCAACAAATAATGTGTATATGCAGATCTCTAAAGTGCATTTTATTGGGGGCGTAGTCTGGCCGCCAGGGAAGATGGCCACCTGAAGAGTGAGCTCCGCTGTGGAGGAGGCCCCTGAAGAAAGCAGCTCGCTTCCCTGCACTAAAAGGGTTCCTTCTTGCGTGCCAACCATGTTAGGAAGTCGCGGCAGCAATTTTATGTGGCAACTTTTGTTGAAGATTCTCACCGTAATTCTACACCGATGGTGAGCCTGCAGCGGCCTTGGGCGTCCCCGGCTTGCCGAAGCCACACCTCCTGCCTTTGTCGAGGCTGCGCCTCCTATATCAGCCGATACAAAAGGGGGTGGTGATGGACGGAGCATCTGAACCAATCAAACACTCACACCCAGTCAAAAGATCTGGGTTTAATCCATCACCGTTCTTTAGCCCACTCTGCCACCCCAGTTCAGACATGGCTATATGCAAATCAGTGTGTCCCTGTGCCTCATGGGAACAGTCCAGCCCGAACTGCCAAACCATGTCTTCCCTGGACTGGAAACAAGCTTCCGAGGACCAGTTTCTGGCATTGCAGCCTTCTTCAGCCCGGCTTGCTTGAATCCAGTGGCAAAGTGAGCAAGGGACTCACGTCTGAGCATACCCTGCCACACTTATGGCGGCCAAAAGCGGTACAAAAGGGGGTGGTGATGGACGGAGCATCTGAACCAATCAAACACTCACACCCAGTCAAAAGATCTGGGTTTAATCCATCACCGTTCTTTAGCCCACTCTGCCACCCCAGTTCAAACATGGCTATATGCAAATCAGTCTGACCCTGGGACTCACCTCTGAGCATACCCTGCCACACTTATGGCGGCCAAAAGCGGTACAAAAGTGGGTGGCCGAGGCAGCACCGCCTACTGCATAAAGCAACGATCCTTACAACGATCTCCACAGTATTACCTCAGCGAATAATTTTACATAATGCGCTTACTCCAAACTTGCCTCACTCTTTATGAAAAACCCCGTGCTTTTCCTCACTCAGAATGTATTATGCAATTTAGCGCCTGGAAATACAGGAGGAGGTAAGCAATGACATTGACAATGAATTACTCTCTTCAATCTCATGTTCCCTGTGGCACTTTTAACTCTCTGTTACCAACATCTTTATAATTTTCCTTCAGAACTGGCAATTTCAACATATCTGGAATGCACTGAAGGCCAAAATACTAGCGCCTTTCTTTGTGACATACTTCCAAAGTTATTCAGAAAAGGGGGTGGTGATGGACAGAGCATCTGAGTTAAACAGAACACTCATACCCAGTCAAAAGATCAGGGCTTGATCCATCACCGTTTTTTAGCTCACTGCACCATCCCAGCTCAGAACCTGGCTATATGCAAATTAGTCTGACCCTGGCCCAGTGCATCATGGGAACAGGGCAGACCAAACTACCAAGCCAATTCTTTACTGGAAAGGAAACAAGCTTCCGGGGACCGGTTTCTGGCATTGCAGCCGTCTTCGGCCCGGCTTGCTTGAATCCTGATGGTGCAGTGAGCAAGGGACTCATGTCTGAGCATACCCTGCCACTCCTATAGTGGCCAAAACGATTCAGAAAAGGGGGTGGTGATGGACAGAGCATCTGAGTTAAACAGAACACTCATACCCAGTCAAAAGATTAGGGCTTGATCCATCACCGTTTTTTAGCTCACTGCACCATCCCAGCTCAGAACCTGGCTATATGCAAATTAGTGTGACCCTGGCCCAGTGCATCATGGGAACAGGGCAGACCAAACTACCAAGCCAATTCTTTACTGGAAAGGAAACAAGCTTCCGGGGACCGGTTTCTGGCATTGCAGCCGTCTTCGGCCCGGCTTGCTTGAATCCTGATGGTGCAGTGAGCAAGGGACTCATGTCTGAGCATACCCTGCCACTCCTATAGTGGCCAAAACGATTCAGAAAAGGGGGTGGTGATGGACAGAGCATCTGAGTTAAACAGAACACTCATACCCAGTCAAAAGATCAGGGCTTGATCCATCACCGTTTTTTAGCTCACTGCACCATCCCAGCTCAGAACCTGGCTATATGCAAATTAGTCTGACCCTGGCCCAGTGCATCATGGGAACAGGGCAGACCAAACTACCAAGCCAATTCTTTACTGGAAAGGAAACAAGTTTCCGGGGACCGGTTTCTGGCATTGCAGCCGTCTTCGGCCCGGCTTGCTTGAATCCTGATGGTGCAGTGAGCAAGGGACTCATGTCTGAGCATACCCTGCCACTCCTATAGTGGCCAAAACGATTCAGAAAAGGGGGGGGTGATGGACAGAGCATCTGAGTTAAACAGAACACTCATACCCAGTCAAAAGATCAGGGCTTGATCCATCACCGTTTTTTAGCTCACTGCACCATCCCAGCTCAGAACCTGGCTATATGCAAATTAGTCTGACCCTGGCCCAGTGCATCATGGGAACAGGGCAGACCAAACTACCAAGCCAATTCTTTACTGGAAAGGAAACAGGCTTCCGGGGACCAGTTTCTGGCATTGCAGCCGTCTTCGGCCCGGCTTGTTTGAATCCTGATGGTGCAGTGAGCAAGGAACTCATGTCTGAGCATACCCTGCCACTGCCCGGAAGCTTGTTTCCTTTCCAGTAAAGAATTCGCTTGGTAGTTTGGTCTGCCCTGTTCCCATGATGCACTGGGCCAGGGTCAGACTAATTTGCATATAGCCATGTTCTGAGCTGGGATGGTGCAGTGAGCTAAAAAACGGTGATGGATCAAGCCCTGATCTTTTGACTGGGTATGAGTGTTCTGTTTAACTCAGATGCTCTGTCCATCACCACCCCCTTTTCTGAATCGTTTTGGCCACTATAGGAGTGGCAGGGTATGCTCAGATGTGAGTCCCTTGCTCACTGCATCATCAGGATTCAAGCAAACCTGGCGGAAGACGGCTGTAATGCCAGAAACCGGTCCCCGGAAGCTTGTTTCCTTTCCAGTAAAGAATTGGCTTGGTAGTTTGGTCTGCCCTGTTCCCATGATGCACTGGGCCAGGGTCAGACTAATTTGCATATAGCCAGGTTCTGAGCTGGGATTAAGCATGGGCGGATCTAGCGGATCTCGCGCACGCGAAATTGCGGATTTACGGATTCGCAATCCGCGAAGATACGCGAACTCTAGCGGATTTGCGGATTTTCCCGTTTTTTGTGTTGGCGCGCGTTCGCGACGATTTTGGGACAATTTCGCAATTGCGAACTTACTTTTCGGCACGCAACGGTCGCGACTATGTTGTTTCTACGTCTGGTTTATCATCACAGGTTCACAGCACCCTCTGCTTCACCACTGCCACCCTCTGGGACACCCATGCCACCCTCTGGTACATCCTCACTGCCACCCATTAGGTTTGTTTATCACTGTAGTTTATGGGGGGTGAAAAAAGCAAGCACACCTCCCCTACTTCAACTGCCATGAATTAATTGGGGGTTGATTAATGTGTCAGTTATTTAGAAAGTTCCAGTCTGGCTGGCACCTGCTTTCTTCCTTATCTGTAATTTGCTTTCTGTTGCAGTGAATTTTTTTTTCACAGGACCTTTATGGTCTACTTGTAGCTATTCTATGAGCCTGCTGTTTGGGTCATAGCAGGGTCATAGAATAGTTGCAAACTCTGGAGGGGCCCCTCAGGAAGCACTACAGTGAATGTTACAAATGTTAAGTTTGAACTTTTGCACCTGCTCATTGCTTTCAGTTTAGCAAAAACCGTGTTTTCTGCAATTTCGCGCGTTTTTTGGGGCGCGAATCCGTGCGAGATCGATTTCGGGAGCCGCGAATGCTTGCGAATACACTTTTTTTTTTGCGACGTGTATGTTCGCGGGCTTTTGCGCGTGTTCGCGAGGCGCTTGTAGCTATACGTTTGCCAAGTTACCCTAGCGGTCGTACACGGGCGCGGCCATCTTGTTTGCGTGACGTAATTCCGTTTCCGGCCGCTATGTGTAATCTCGCAAACTGTGCTGCTCGCTAGTACAATTTCGCGCGTGCTCGCGAGGAAAATCTCGCGCGAAGTTACCCACGCGGTTGTGAACGGGCGCGGCCATCTTGTTTCTCATTCATTGCTATGGTTCTGGGCATGCTTTCTGTATCCTCTCTGAATCTCTGCCATCCTTTGCTTGTTTGACGTTTATTTAATCTATTTTACTTATTATCTATCCCTCTATTTTTCTAGCTGTATATTTTTGTGTTTTCTGCTACTTTTAGTAACTTTTAAACTACTTTTTTAAACTCTTTTCTTTTCTTCTTCACTATTCTATTTCTTCTTTATCATTTAAGTTTATTTCTGCCCAGACCATGGTAAAGGGAGCCGGGAAGCACCCTGAGAAGGGGAAGGGTCCCGCACCCCGTGCCCGGCTCCCGTGCGGGCGTTTGAGGGGGGAGCAAGTGGTGCCGCGGGAGATCTTCAGCGCGGAGGAAGTGGCGGCACTCATCTTCCACGTCCAGCGCCGCCTCCCCAAGACGATCCTGGGAGGCGGCAAGATCGCGACTGGCTATGGCATCCGGGAGCACCGGAAGCGGTGGGAGAAGGTGTGCCGGGCCATGTATAAGCTCTCTGGGGTCCGGCGCACATATAACCAGGCCACCCACCGCTGGACCGATGTCATGGACCGGGAACGGGACTTGCTGGATGCGCTCGGCGTAGAGGTCCCCGGGCTTGGTGAGTAGTAGTAGCTATTCATCACTACTCTGTTTTATCCGGCTCTGTTATTTGCAAATCTTTGTTCTTTACCAAGAGCAATAATGCTGCCGATTACATTGTAGGTAAATTATATTTCAAAATCTTCTATGCATTTCAGGTGCACTGCTCTCCTTCTCAGTAGCCTTGCTTGCTACTATGCTTATTTGTTTTGTACATTGTGTTCATTTCATTGGCCTGAGAAATTATGTATGAGTGTAGTGTAAAGATAAGAACTGCGTAATGCTAGACACTAAGGGTCATATTTTCAATTAACGGCGCATCCCTGCAAAGTAGCAGGGATGCGGCAGTAATTGTGTGCCATGCCACCACCACCACCCATTGGCCCAAAACGTCACAGAAGCCTTACGCATCTGTGCCGTAAAGGCGGCGCATTGCTGGAGTTGCGTGCCAACGATGGCGCAGCTCCAGCAATGCTCTGGGGTACCCTATCTCCCCAATGCTGCATCAAGCCGTACGTCGGCTTCAAGCGCGCGGGGTTTGACTCATGCATCATTGTCTTAAAAGTGACTGATTGACATCTTGTAGATTTCCCTCAGCCACTTTTAGGATTCGTCCCTGCGCAGGTACGCCCTCCCTTGCGCCGGAACGCCCCCTGATGGCGCAGGGCTTTACAACGTGATGCATCGCCCATAATTTCTTTTTTTTTAATATATACGCCGCACCAACACCATGGCGAGTCTTTTGTTCTGCCGCAGCGTCACAAAAGTCACGCAACAATCGAGGAAAATGAGCCGCAAGGGACTTCTAAATCAGCCCCAACAGACTGAAGTCCACTCCTTCCTTTAAACACATGGCTATAAGAAGAAATAGTGGTGGTGGTGGGTGTATTGATAGTTTGAGTATTCACTGATCTGCAAGCAGGATGGACTTTGTCTGTCACTTCGCGTGCTGCGGACTGCTGCCTGCAGTGCCAGGCCTAGGCAAACCTCTTTAGTAGTCTGTTTATTGAGTTACATAGGAACTTTGTAAGTCAACGTTCCGCAAATCAGGCAATACGAATAACGTAGTATACCACATGAGATAGATCCCGTGGAATAGTTGTCTATCTATTTGCTATTTCTCCAAAAAATGTTGTTATTGTTCTTTTGAAATGGTTGATTTGGTTGACAAATCTCATCCATGTTTTCTGGTCTTTCTTTCTTTCATGTTGTACATCAGCTCCCCCCAAGGGCAAGAGGACACAGGAGGAGGAGGGTGCTCAGGATGCAGGCCAGGATCGGGCAGGCGAGGGCTCCTTTGCTGGCCCCAGTAAGTTTTAATTGTAATAAAGAGTACCTATTTTTTCCTAGCGTTCCTCATTCGATTTTTTCTAAATCGTCTTTGATCTTCTTGTACACTGGATATAAATTCTTATCCGGGCTCTAATATGACTCCCTGTGGTATTACTAGATTATTCTTATTAGTCTGTCTGTGTAGCTAACTAAGATTGGACATTTGGCAATTCCATTGGACTCCCATTCTATTCAGCAATAGCTCTATGCACTGTCTCCTTACTGACTAGATAGTGTGGCAGAGTCATTCAGCTCTGTAGTCACCGATTATTCATCCCCAATGATCTCTAGATTATCGTACGCAGGACAAGAGAGTACGGAGTCACAGCACAGTCAAG
This sequence comes from Lissotriton helveticus, assembly GCF_964261635.1. Lineage (NCBI taxonomy): Eukaryota > Metazoa > Chordata > Amphibia > Caudata > Salamandridae > Lissotriton > Lissotriton helveticus. The sequence continues at coordinate 51,209,896 of NC_136062.1, read as the reverse complement.
AAGTGTCAGAGGCACTCATGCTTCCAAAAATTCCAAAACCTTTAGCTCATCCACTCTAGTCTGGAGGACCAAAAACCACAGAGTCTATTTAAGTTTAAAAGCTTTATTAAAAGTAAACACATTTATTAAAATCTACTTTGTCATAAAACTATTTAACTGAAAACGGAAAAGTGGTTAGTGCTGACGATTAATTGGACACATTTCTTGTGGTCGAGCCGAGCTCTCACCTGGTTTGAACTTGATCCTGGTCGTGTTCTTAGGAGTCAAGCTTCTGTCTGTTAGGAGAAAAAGTGGTGCGTGTTAAAAATAAAAAGCAAGCATTCATCAGTTGTGCATAAAAGTGCAGCAAGACAACAGCCTTCCCTGGAAAAAGGGACATTTTTACTTTGGAGTAGACAGTCACAAATTATTACATTGTATTCAGTTTTTTTAACATTTCTCCTAGACCAAATATTATATAGTAGTGAGTGGTGTATTCTAACATTCTTAAATGTACTTTGTAGGTGTAACATCTGGTGACGGGGCCAGCGCGGAGGTGGCTGTGTTGGGCGAGGACTCGGAGGACTCTGGGGAGGAGGCGGTGCAAGAGCCGGCGGACGGTCCTGTGGGGGTTCAAACGGTGGTGGCGGAAACAGGTAAGCTATATATTCCTTACTTATTGAGATTGAAGACTGCATAGTGTGCTTTCTGCACGGGTGTATTACAAATCAACCAGGTAGTAGCCTCCTCGAAATGTACTTCGACTTAGCTGTGAAGTTTTTGGTGAGAAGAATCCCAATAAGTTCTTAGACGAACGTGATGGATGGGATGAACGAAAAGCGAAAGAAGGGTGTAAGTAAGTGGGACACGAAATTGTATGATGGCTGGCAAAGAAGAACGATATGTGTTTGCTTGGCCCCCGAGGTGGCTTGGAAGGAAAGAATATGGTATGGTGCATGGCTGGGTCAATGATGAAGCAAGGATGGGTGGAAGGACAGCAGCCTGGGTGGGTGAAACAGAAACTGTATGTGTGCGTATACTTTGACTGAATGGATGCCTGGAGCATGGTATTCTCTGACTCTTAGATAGCACATGTGTATCTAGAGAGAGTAGATGGTCGCCAGATGTACTAAGTGTTACCTTGAAGAGCATGTACCACCGCACCCGCACGTCCGTTCCAGTGCAGGGAAGGAAAGGAAAAGGAATTGTAAATGTGTCCAATACTACCATGAATAGTAGCAGTACTTTGTATTGCATCTGCAATCACAGCATATATCTGGTTATTACGGTGGACACTCCGTACCTCTCTTAATAACTTTAGTTTGCTTGTAGTACGTCATTCATGTGTGGGTGTATCACTGTTCACTCAATATTAAGCAAAGCACCTAAAGTCATCCCATATGTCATCAAATACGTCCCATGTGAAGTGATAGATAATCAAATTAGTTAGCTTCTTCATTGTCCTTTTCTAGTACTCATTTGCACTGTAGGGTGAAAGGTAAATTAATTAAGCAGTAGCCCTTGTAACAGAGTATTCTCAGTGCCACCCGTAATAGAAAAGTAATAGCTTCACCACCTGCATGTACTGGACCGGTACAGTAACGCAAGTCTGTCTCACTCATCATGGTGTGCAACTTTTTTTCTCGGGTGCAAGTTCACTGTGCTGTCCATGTCATTCTGCCGGCTTGCCTAAGATAACGTACCAATTTTCCTAAACAAGCGAGAAGAAGAAGAATAAGACTGGTGTACTGTCATAGTCGACTGTAATGGAAGTCCATAGTGGTCGTAGAATTTGTTCATTAAAGTACCACTAATGTTAGAGCAAGGATGCAGGAGTGGGAGGTTACATAGATACTGTCCTCAATAGTTATGTACTGTGCTTTCAATTTGCTACTTGTACTGTGACCCAACTTTCGGCTCAATCACTTTGTGTTATTAATGCTAAGGAGCATTGGTTACAGACTATGTCTTTCTTTCTTCATATAGTTGCTCCTTCCAAATCAACAACACGGAGGGAGCAGGCTAGAATGGCCCGGCAATGGAGGCTGGAGGCCACTGTCGCCGAATATCGGCGGCTGGTGGCCCTGGAGGAGGAGGAGGACACGCAGTCGAGCGGTGCAACAACAACATCCTCGGCTGGGACCGCTGCATCCTCCTCCAGGTCCCGCAGTGCTCCAGCGGGACCGAGCCGGGCTAACAAAGCCAACCGCCACCGCCAAGCAACAGAAAAACCAGCTGCCCCCCACAGGAGCTGCAAGGAACGCCAACGCCGCCTACGAGTCCGAATGTCCAACCTGGAGCAGGAGGTCCAGAAGTATAAGAACTTGGTGAAGGGCCTCCGCTCCGAGCTTACCACCCTCCGCAAGGAGTATGATGCCCATGCGGCAAAATGCACCAGCACCAGCACCCTCCAGTAGTGGAGTGTCCCTTGCCCTTTTTTTATAGACTTTTGGGGGGTGGGATTTGGGAGTTGGGATCGTTTTGGGACGTTTCAAAGACAATCGTTGGGGTTAGGGTGGGTCTTGAGGGAGATTATTTTGTTAGGGCTACATAAATATACATTTTTAAACTTTATCTGACCATACCTGTTTTTTACTGCTTTTCAGTCTGGTGGGTGGGGGACGGGGGTGTAACAGTAACTTTGTTTTCCTGAACAGTCGTAGGACTTTAGTAGTACAACCGTCAATCTCTTGTCTACTCCGAAATAATACTCCATTATACTACCTCCCACCAAACGCTTATCTTACCTGTAATTAGTGTTAGAAATTAGGGCTAGGCCCAGGGCTGGCTCCACGTGAAATGGGGATTAACGTTGTCAATCCTGGGCGGGTGACATTTCCTCATTGCGGTGGTACTAGTGGTGTGACACAGTGGCAGTTGCATGCCTATGGAAAAAAAGAAAACGAAACCTTGTTTGTCCTTACTGTAGCATTACAACGGTTACGGTACGATCGAGAATATAGCAGGTGACAGTACACTAGAACAGTGCCATAATGTAGCCTAACAAATGGTAAAGTATTTGCTTGCAAGTATAACTAGTACTTGCGTTGAATTTATTTGACATTGGCTACTACTACTAGAAGATATAGTACTGAAGCTGAGTAAGTCTAGAAGATATCCTCGTATTCCTTCACCAGCCTGTTGCTATGACCTTATCCTCCCCAGCAAGTGTGTGGAATTATTGATGTCATTTTAGTCAGACATCAAGCAAAACAACACAGCCCGGGGGAAGAGGGTTAGGGTTTGTAAAATGGATGGGAATGGGGGTTTCTTTTTGGGTAGGTTTTGTTGAGAGAAGAAAAAAAAAGCAGAGCATGGACAAACAATAATTGAAGATAAAGACAATCTTTGGTTACAAACTAAAGCTAAGCACATGCAGTCACACTCATAGAATAAAACAATGGATACTGTATCTGTATTGCGTATGTTGTTGGAGTTGTCCTGTTGAATTTGGTAAGTAAGTTGCATGCAGCAAACAATTCCTCTTATTGGCGGCACTCCTCCATTCCAGCTGACGCTTCGTCCATCAATGTTGGTGACCACTGACAGAAGACACCCTGTCCACTGCCTGCCTGGCGGATGTTGACTGAAACCCGGCCTGTAATTATTGAACGGAAAACAGGAAGTGCTATTACAATACCACTGATAAATAAATAAAAGGTATGTACGCTGTGTGGTTCAAAAAGTGACACTTTGATTTCCCTAATAGACAGTACAATATTTTTGAAATTGCGTGCTCTGTCTGAGTCACCTTTACAATATCTCTCGGCCTTCGGTCCTGGCGCTGTGCAGCTAGGTCATCATCATCAATCATCATAACTCCTGTTTTCCACCACGGATTTCCTGAAAAGCAAATGCAATCAAGATTAGATTGTCGCAGCAGTGCTTCGACAGAGACCCCGACCGCAACCCACCCACGAACAGCAGGAAGCCCCCCAAAACGCTACATTGAGCAAGATGACAGAAGAAATAGCAAAAAAAAGGCTGTTCCTTAAGGATTTTGTCCAAAACACTTCTATCCGGTATTAGACCTTCCCAGGAATGCCCCAGGCAAGACCCGCCAACCCACCCGGAAAAAACCACCCGACAACACCCCCAAACAGCGAAAAAGCTAAATCTTATACTTACAATATCTCTCGGCCTTCGGTCCAAACGCGGCGCTGTGCAGCTAGGTCATCATCATCAATCATCATAACTCCTGTTTTCCACCACGGATTTCCTGAAAAGCAAATGCAATCAAGATTAGATTGTCGCAGCAGTGCTTCGACAGAGACCCCGGCCGCAACCCACCCACGAACAGCAGGAAGCCCCCCAAAACGCTACATTGAGCAAGATGACAGAAGAAATAGCAAAAAAAAGGCTGTTCCCTAAGGATTTTGTCCAAAACACTTCTATCCGGTATTAGACCTTCCCAGGAATGCCCCAGGCAAGACCCGCCAACCCACCCGGAAAAAACCACCCGACAACACCCCCAAACAGCGAAAAAGCTAAATCTCATACTTACAATATCTCTCGGCCTTCGGTCCAAACGCGGCGCTGTGCAGCTAGGTCATCATCATCAATCATCATAACTCCTGTTTTCCACCACGGATTTCCTGAAAAGCAAATGCAATCAAGATTAGATTGTCGCAGCAGTGCTTCGACAGAGACCCCGGCCGCAACCCACCCACGAACAGCAGGAAGCCCCCCAAAACGCTACATTGAGCAAGATGACAGAAGAAATAGCAAAAAAAAGGCTGTTCCTTAAGGATTTTGTCCAAAACACTTCTATCCGGTATTAGACCTTCCCAGGAATGCCCCAGGCAAGACCCGCCAACCCACCCGGAAAAAACCACCCGACAACACCCCCAAACAGCGAAAAAGCTAAATCTCATACTTACAATATCTCTCGGCCTTCGGTCCAAACGCGGCGCTGTGCAGCTAGGTCATCATCATCAATCATCATAACTCCTGTTTTCCACCACGGATTTCCTGAAAAGCAAATGCAATCAAAATTAGATTGTCGCAGCAGTGCTTCGACAGAGACCCCGGCCGCAACCCACCCACGAACAGCAGGAAGCCCCCCAAAACGCTACATTGAGCAAGATGACAGAAGAAATAGCAAAAAAAAGGCTGTTCCTTAAGGATTTTGTCCAAAACACTTCTATCCGGTATTAGACCTTCCCAGGAATGCCCCAGGCAAGACCCGCCAACCCACCCGGAAAAAACCACCCGACAACACCCCCAAACAGCGAAAAAGCTAAATCTCATACTTACAATATCTCTCGGCCTTCGGTCCAAACGCGGCGCTGTGCAGCTAGGTCATCATCATCAATCATCATAACTCCTGTTTTCCACCACGGATTTCCTGAAAAGCAAATGCAATCAAGATTAGATTGTCGCAGCAGTGCTTCGACAGAGACCCCGGCCGCAACCCACCCACGAACAGCAGGAAGCCCCCCAAAACGCTACATTGAGCAAGATGACAGAAGAAATAGCAAAAAAAAGGCTGTTCCTTAAGGATTTTGTCCAAAACACTTCTATCCGGTATTAGACCTTCCCAGGAATGCCCCAGGCAAGACCCGCCAACCCACCCGGAAAAAACCACCCGACAACACCCCCAAACAGCGAAAAAGCTAAATCTCATACTTACAATATCTCTCGGCCTTCGGTCCAATCGCGGCGCTGTGCAGCTAGGTCATCATCATCAATCATCATAACTCCTGTTTTCCACCACGGATTTCCTGAAAAGCAAATGCAATCAAGATTAGACTGTCGCAGCAGTGCTCCCAGACACCAAAAATCACCCACAAACACCGGAACCCCGCCAAAGAGCACCCCAAAGGCAAGCAAGTCAGCAAAAACGGCAAGAAATTTCCACCTCATATTTGGTCCAAAACACTTTTGTCCATTATTAGAGCTTCACAGCAATGGGCCCAAATCCGTCAACTCACCCGCAAAGAAGTACAACACCCCCACAAGTGCTGAGTCTTTCTTCATTGGGCGTAATCCAGCACTCTGCTTTGAGGGAAATCGCAGTCTGGAGGAGGAGGATAGAGGAGCATGTTCTTCAGAACTTGTGAACCTGAGGAATGTAGACTGCGGCACCTTCAAATCAATAAGCAAACAAGTGAAGACAGTTCTGCTGATGGTCTTGTTTTTGGGATTAGGTGATTAAAGTTTGAATTAAATTAACTGTGCAAACCAAAGAAAGAGAGACAAACAGGAATAAAAGTGAATAAGGACGAAAAAGAAAGTTCTTGATTCATTGTCTCATTTTCAGGGCTCGGTGTCAGGGAATAAGAAGAAGATTTCGTCATCATACTCTGCGAATTCAGGCAGGATGAGGTCAGTGCCACCGAACAGAGAACAAATCCCCTCATCTACGTTGCCGCCCTCCTCGTCTTCATGCGGCGTGCTTTCTCGTACTTTGTAATATGGTGGTATGAGGTGCTGATTCATCTTGATCATTGTCAGCCGCTCCACATTTTTGGGCGAGAGGCGGCTCCGTTTGGGAGTTACAATGCCACCAGCAGCACTGAAAACACGTTCAGAAGACACACTTGCGAGTGGGCAAGACAAATAGTTTATAGCCAGGTTGGAGAGCTGTGGCCACAATTGTTTTTTGCCATGCCAATACTGCAATGGCTCATCATTAAGAAAGACCTCTGTTGAGTCATTCATATAGTCCTGCACCATCGACTCAAGGTCATCAACGGTTCCTCCACTTTGCTTACTTTTTGCTGTGCCTTTGACATTTTTTCGAGAACCATACCCAAGCAAACTTAGCCAATCCTCTACAACAGCCACTGATACTGTTGTGTGTGGTGCAGATGATCCAGTTGCCTTTAACGGCTGAGAGGTCACTTGTGCCCCAGCCACAGGTGCAGAAGTGGATTCTTGTGACTGGGGATGGCCTGCTGATGCTGATGCTGATGTACTGTCTTCTCCTTCAATAACCTGCCGTTCTTTTTCAAACCTCTTGGCTGACAAGGCTAACCAATTTTTGTACTTTTGAACATCTGCATCAGCAAAAGGAAAGAATGCTTCGCCTGCCAGTGCCTTTTTGTAGCGTGGATCCAGAATAGTAGCACAAATGTAATGCTGTTCTGACTTGATGTTTTTAAGACGTTCATCACCACGTAGGCGCTCTAATAATTTCTCAGACAAAATAAAATGGTCTTTTTTTTTTTTCATCTTTTTCAAACTCAGAAGACACCGCCATCAGTTGGTGCTCCAGCATGCACAACAATGGGATAGCTTTTCCCAAATTACAGTCCTCCTGGCTGACTGCACGCGTGAAGAACTCAAAAGGACGAAGCATGTCTGTCAGGCTTTTAACTATGTCCCATTGCGCCGCACCCAACCGCATGTCCTCCTTCTGAGATGTACCCTCTGTGAAGAAATAGTGATCGAGTACCGTATACTGCTCATACAGACGCTCAAGCATGTAGAAGGTTGAGTTCCAACGTGTTGCCACCTCCTGGATGAGTGCTTTCACTGGCATTTGACGTTCAAGTAGCAGTCTCCTCAGATGCTTCCGGGCCTTAAAAGAATGGCTGAAATGGTTGCACATTTTGCGGCAGGTGGCCATTACCTCGAACGCTGGACTGTGTTTATCACTCAAGGATTTTTGAACTACCAGGTTGATACAGTGCGCCAAACACGGCACTCTAAAATAGTCACCCTGCCACATGGCCTTAACTACATTGGCGCCATTATCCGTGGAAACATAACCAATCATGCGTTTTTGGGGGGATAGCATTTTCAAGACCTTTTTGTTAAACTCTTCCAAAAGGTTTTCTGCTGTGTGACTTTTCTCCAAGCCAAACATGGCTAGTGTTGCATGTTTCCGAGCAGCTTTAAAAACTTGGTCCGGGTCAACACCTGCGTTTAGCTTTGCTTTAACACCTGAAAAAGAGACCCAGTGTGCAGTGATGCACATGTAATCAGCGCCTGCGCCACTGGTCCACATGTCTGTTGTCAGATGTATTGTGTGAACAGCACTCTTCTGCAAAGCTGCCCCAATCGCCTCCAGCACATCTTCATGTAGTGCTGGAACCGCAACTCTGGCAAAATAGAACCGGCTAGGAACCTTCCATTTAGGGCAGAGCGTTGCCACTAATTCTAGAAAACCTACCGCTTCTACAAAAGAAAAAGGGAGAAGGTCCACAGCTAGCATTTTAGCCAGCTTAGTGTTATACAGACGCGTCAGTGGGTGGTTGCGTTCATATGGCACGTCTGAAGTAAGCATTGTTCTAATGTTGCCCTGGACCAAGCATTTACGGGCTGATAATGACTTCGTTGACCCAATTTTGCTCGCTGGTGAACTTTTGTGCGTTGGTGTCTCAGTCGCTCCAACACTCTTAGTGTGCCTCACATTGGGTGTGCTGCTGACAGGGGTACTGGGTGTAAGGGAAGTGTTTGACACGTCTTCTTCCTCCTCGTCATCATCAGATGAAACATCAACGTTTCCTTGAATTCGGCCTTTCTTGATCGCATCTAGGTGCGCAAACCATTTGACAGTGTGCTGTCTCCTAAGATGACCTCTCTGGCCTCCGGTACCATAGTTGGTACCTGGCTTACCACGACTAACTGCTTGCTTACAAATGGTACAAATGGCAAACTTTGGATTTTTTGGACAAACAGTAAAGAAGTCCCAAACTGGGGACTTGAAGTGTCTGTGGGACATGGAGGAGGCGGCGATACTGGTGGTGGTGGTCATGAAGCTAATGCCAGATGAAGTGGAGGATCTGGATTGCCCAACTTTTGTACGTTTTGCACTTTCACCGCCACTAATTAAGGTCGAGGTTGACGGAAGTCTCTTCTTGTCAGAAAGAAATATGGAAGCGGGACGAGTTGGTGTACTACTTAACTCCAATGATTGTGGTGTTTCCACTGCCTCCTCATCGACAACATCATCATCATCATCACGCTCAGCAGCTCTTCGGGCTAGGGTCAAAATGTCTGTTTGCTGCATGCCCGCTGGGGCTGCAGTGACCTTTATGATGACTGGGTCGTCGTTGGCAGAGTCTTCATCAGCAGCAGTATCCGCCACTTCTTGTTGAGCCTCATCACACTCCATAACTCTGAGACTTTGGACGAGCTTCCTTTTACGCTTAACTACCTTTGTCGGATCATGGTGTGCCTCACTCTCAGACGGCTGTGGTGCTGGTTCCCAAGTTTGATCCGTATCATCAGAAGGAGGTGTGCTTGAAGAAGATGTAGACACCACCCTTGATCTCTTCCTTGCTAGGGGTGTGGAAGACAATGAAGGATCATCAGGAGGAGTGGCTTCCTCAAATGATACCTCGCCTTGATTGTCGATTTCCTGATGTGCCCCTACTTCGGGAGGAACAACTATTGTGGCCACTTGTGACCCTCCATGCACCTCTGCTTGCGCATCTCCTTGCGCTGCCTCTCCTTCCACATGTACTTGGGCTTGTACTTGCACATGTGATTGTTGTTGCGGCTGTGGTTGTTCAACACTCGTCAGATGAGCTACAACAACCTGTGTTGATTGAGGGACATTGCTGCTGCTTTCTTGCGATGAGCCAACATCACTGGTCGATGGTGATTGAAGAACTATACTGGCTGCCTCTGCAGCACTCAAGGGCTTGGACTTAAGTTGGAGTGGTGGTGGTGGTGGCACTGAGCCCAATGGAGCGGGGGTGCTGCTGCCAGCTTGGTCCCCAGCAGATCCCGCTGCTGCTGCAGGCATACTTTTTTTTTTACTCCCAAAAAAAGGGGCGGGCGGCACACCAGTGTCCTTGGTAACTTGCTTCTTCTGCTCCTTACTGGCACCTTTCTTGCTAGAGGAGCTACGGGTTACTTTTTTTGGGGCCATCTTCTTCAGAGCAGGTCAGCAGGCAGCAGTTGCACGAGTTGCAGAGGGTTCTGTGTCCAGACGTGACGTCGCGTGACGTTATGCTGCACACACACACCGCTGCAGGACTTCTTCCTGGCACTGGTGGTTCTCTTGAGTCTTCTTGTGCACCTAAAAGCAATGGAAGACAGAGGAACATCAGTTCAGTTATACACCCCAAAAAATGGACAAAACACAGAAAAATGAGCACAATCACATGCCATCCATGATGTTTACATTGAAGACACCCCACAGAAAGACTAGGGACATGCAAGTATGCAACACTCACTACCCCTGGGCATAATGGATGAAAAGTGGGCAAAATAAGTGCATGCCTCAGACACTGCCTCTCTTCAAAATGGCCCCTTACACCCCAAGCACATGTTGCCTGTACCAGCCAGCACTCAGATGGCCACCACCACCACCCACATGGCCAGTCCACATCAACAGTACACCCCCAAAAACAGAAAAACAGCCAGAAATCACCACAATCCAATGCCATCCATGATGTTTACATTAAAGAGAGTGAGACCAGACCACACCACAGGCACACTCAGTCCATGCACCACCACCCCTGGGCAAAAGGCCACACCAGCAGCCATCAAAAAAAGACAAAAAACAATACAATAAGCACAATCCCAGCCCATCCATGGCCTCAATTATGTTTACATTCAAGAAGACACCCCTCAGAAACACTAGGCCCATGCAACACTCACTACCCCTGGGCATAATGGATGAAAAGTAGGCAAAATAAGTGCAGGCCTCAGACACTGCCTCTCCTCAAAATGGCCCCTTACACCCCAAGCACATGTTGCCTGTACCAGCCAGCACTCAAGATGGCCACCACCACCACCCACATGGCCAGTCCACATCAACAGTACACCCCCAAAAAACAGAAAAACAGCCAGAAATCACCACAATCCAATGCCATCCATGATGTTTACATTAAAGAGAGTGAGACCACACCACAGGCACACTCAGTCCATGCACCACCACCCCTGGGCAAAAGGCCACACCAGCAGCCCCCAAAAAACGACAAAAAACAATAAAATAAGCACAATCCCAGCCCATCCATGGCCTCAATTATGTTTACATTCAAGAAGACACCCCACAGAAAGACTAGGCCCATGCAACACTCACCACCCCTGGGCAAAGGGCCCTAGCAGCAGGCCCAAAAAAACGACAAAAAACAATAAACTAAGCACAAGCCCAGCCCATCCATGGCCTCAATTATGTTTAAATTCAAGAAGACACCCCACAGAAAGACTAGGCCCATGCAACACTCACCACCCCTGGGCAAAGGGCCCCACCAGCAGGCCCAAAAAAACGACAAAAAACAATCAAATCAGCACAATCCCAGCCCATCCATGGCCTCAATGGTGTTTAAATTCAAGAAGTCACCCCTCAGAAACACTAGGCCCATGCAACACTCACTACCCCTGGGCATAAAGGATGAAAAGTAAGCAAAATAAGTGCAGGCCTCAGACACTGCCTCTCCTCAAAATGGCCTCTTACACCCCAAGCACATGTTGCCTGTACCAGCCAGCACTCAAGATGGCCACCACCACCACCCACATGGCCAGTCCACATCAACAGTACACCCCCAAAAAACAGAAAAACAGCCAGAAATCACCACAATCCAATGCCATCCATGATGTTTACATTAAAGAGAGTGAGACCACACCACAGGCACACTCAGTCCATGCACCACCACCCCTGGGCAAAAGGCCACACCAGCAGCCCCCCAAAAACGACAAAAAACAATAAAATAAGCACAATCCCAGCCCATCCATGGCCTCAATTATGTTTAAATTCAAGAAGACACCCCACAGAAAGACTAGGCCCATGCAACACTCACCACCCCTGGGCAAAGGGCCCCACCAGCAGGCCCAAAAAAACGACAAAAAACAATCAAATCAGCACAATCCCAGCCCATCCATGGCCTCAATGGTGTTTAAATTCAAGAAGACACCCCTCAGAAACACTAGGCCCATGCAACACTCACTACCCCTGGGCATAAAGGATGAAAAGTAGGCAAAATAAGTGCAGGCCTCAGACACTGCCTCTCCTCAAAATGGCCCCTTGCACCCCAAGCACATGTTGCCTGTACCAGCCAGCACTCAAGATGGCCACCACCACCACCCACATGGCCAGCCCACATCAACAGTACACCCCCAAAAAACAGAAAAACAGCCAGAAATCACCACAATCCAATGCCATCCATGATGTTTACATTAAAGAGAGTGAGACCACACCACAGGCACACTCAGTCCATGCACCACCACCCCTGGGCAAAAGGCCACACCAGCAGCCCCCAAAAAACGACAAAAAACAATAAAATAAGCACAATCCCAGCCCATCCATGGCCTCAATTATGTTTAAATTCAAGAAGACACCCCACAGAGAGACTAGGCCCATGCAACACTCACCACCCCTGGGCAAAGGGCCCCACCAGCAGGCCCAAAAAAACGACAAAAATAAGCACAATCCCAGCCCATCCATGGCCTCAATGGTGTTTAAATTCAACAAAACTGTTGTATCATGCACCCCTAACCAACCCTGGTCCTACTGGATACTGTGGCTACCCACAATATAATTTATTTAATGTTCTGAAAAAGTTCCAAAATTTTACATGCAGCAACTGTAATGCCCCAAACAAACTTACTTGTGAAAGTTGATTTCTAATCCAAAAGTGATCCAAAGACAGTCAAAAAGGCCTCAAATCCAAATATCCAGCAGCACCCACAAAAAGTAATCCTTCCAGCTCCAGATCCAAATGAAAGTGACCAGGAGATGGACAAAGCACTGGGAGGAGCCTGCTGGACAGGAACAGGAAGTTGGAGACTGTGGGGCACTTCCTTCCTCCCCCCCCCCCCAAAAATGGACTCCTTGCAAAAAAAAAGGCCATGCAAATGTCAATCTGAGGAGTGATTCTGATAAAAATCATAATTTTCTGAAGGTTTATCCTGTTTGCTGGTGATTTTCTTGTGCAAACTTGCAAAAGCTCTATTTCGCGAGTGCGAGATTGTTCCTTTCCGCCGCAACTACGTGTTCGCAATTGCGAACTCTCGCGAGGTGTGCTGTGCAAGGTGGCAAGCCGCGATTACGTATTCGCGGGCGCCAAACTCCCGCGGGATCACGCAGCAAGATCCAAAATGGCGCGTCACTCGCAAAGAAAAACAACTCGGCAAACGCTAAATGACGGAAAGTGAACGCCGTGCACCACGCCGCGCGCCGCAACCAAGCAAAAAATCCGCCGCGAGCGGATTCACGGATTTTCGACAAATTCGCGAGAGTTCGCGGATTGTGAATTTGCCGAAAATCCGAAAAATCCGCGATCGGAGCGGATTTTACGCCCATGCTTAGCTGGGATGGTGCAGTGAGCTAAAAAACGGTGATGGATCAAGCCCTGATCTTTTGACTGGGTATGAGTGTTCTGTTTAACTCAGTTGCTCTGTCCATCACCACCCCCTTTTCTGAATCGTTTTGGCCACTATAGGAGTGGCAGGGTATGCTCAGATGTGGGTCCCTTGCTCACTGCACCATCAGGATTCAAGCAAGCCGGCCCGAAGACGGCTGTAATGCCAGAAACCGGTCCCCGGAAGCTTGTTTCCTTTCCAGTAAAGAATTGGCTTGGTAGTTTGGTCTGCCCTGTTCCCATGATGCACTGGGCCAGGGTCAGACTAATTTGCTTATAGCCAGGTTCTGAGCTGGGATGGTGCAGTGAGCTAAAAAACGGTGATGGATCAAGCCCTGATCTTTTGACTGGGTATGAGTGTTCTGTTTAACTCAGATGCTCTGTCCATCACCACCCCCTTTTCTGAATCGTTTTGGCCACTATAGGAGTGGCAGGGTATGCTCAGATGTGAGTCCCTTGCTCACTGCACCATCAGGATTCAAGCAAGCCGGGCCGAAGACGGCTGTAATGCCAGAAACCGGTCCCCGGAAGCTTGTTTCCTTTCCAGTAAAGAATTGGCTTGGTAGTTTGGTCTGCCCTGTTCCCATGATGCACTGGGCCAGGGTCAGACTAATTTGCATATAGCCAGGTTCTTAGCTGGGATGGTACAGTGAGCTAAAAAACGGTGATAGATCAAGCCCTGATCTTTTGACTGGGTATGAGTGTTCTGTTTAACTCAGATGCTCTGTCCATCACCACCCCCTTTTCTGAATCGTTTTGGCCACTATAGGAGTGGCAGGGTATGCTCAGATGTGAGTCCCTTGCTCACTGCACCATCAGGATTCAAGCAAGCCGGGCCGAAGACGGCTGTAATGCCAGAAACCGGTACCCGGAAGCTTGTTTCCTTTCCAGTAAAGAATTGGCTTGGTAGTTTGGTCTGCCCTGTTCCCATGATGCACTGGGCCAGGGTCAGACTAATTTGCATATAGCCAGGTTCTGAGCTGGGATGGTGCAGTGAGCTAAAAAACGGTGATGGATCAAGCCCTGATCTTTTGACTGGGTATGAGTGTTCTGTTTAACTCAGATGCTCTGTCCATCACCACCCCCTTTTCTTAATCGTTTTGGCCACTATAGGAGTGGCAGGGTATGCTCAGATGTGAGTCCCTTGCTCACTGCACCATTAGGATTCAAGCAAGCCGGGCCGAAGACGGCTGTAATGCCAGAAACCGGTCCCCGGAAGCTTATTTCCTTTCCAGTAAAGAATTGGCTTGGTAGTTTGGTCTGCCCTGTTCCCATGATGCACTGGGCCAGGGTCAGACTAATTTGCATATAGCCAGGTTCTGAGCTGGGATGGTGCAGTGAGCTAAAAAACGGTGATGGATCAAGCCCTGATCTTTTGACTGGGTATGAGTGTTCTGTTTAACTCAGATGCTCTGTCCATCACCACCCCCTTTTCTGAATCGTTTTGGCCACTATAGGAGTGGCAGGGTATGCTCAGATGTGAGTCCCTTGCTCACTGCACCATCAGGATTCAAGCAAGCCGGGCCGAAGACGGCTGTTATGCCAGAAACCAGTCCCCGGAAGCTTGTTTCCTTTCCAGTAAAGAATTCGCTTGGTAGGTTGGTCTGCCCTGTTCCCATGATGCACTGGGCCAGGGTCAGACTAATTTGCATATAGCCATGTTCTGAGCTGGGATGGTGCAGTGAGCTAAAAAACGGTGATGGATCAAGCCCTGATCTTTTGACTGGGTATGAGTGTTCTGTTTAACTCAGATGCTCTGTCCATCACCACCCCCTTTTCTGAATCGTTTTGGCCACTATAGGAGTGGCAGGGTATGCTCAGATGTGAGTCCCTTGCTCACTGCACTATCAGGATTCAAGCAAACCTGACGGAAGACGGCTGTAATGCCAGAAACCGGTCCCCGGAAGCTTGTTTCCTTTCCAGTAAAGAATTGGCTTGGTAGTTTGGTCTGCCCTGTTCCCATGATGCACTGGGCCAGGGTCAGACTAATTTGCCTATAGCCAGGTTCTGAGCTGGGATGGTGCAGTGAGCTAAAAAACGGTGATGGATCAAGCCCTGATCT
Organism: Lissotriton helveticus; assembly: GCF_964261635.1. Taxonomy (NCBI): domain Eukaryota; kingdom Metazoa; phylum Chordata; class Amphibia; order Caudata; family Salamandridae; genus Lissotriton; species Lissotriton helveticus. Next base: position 51,194,593 of record NC_136062.1, on the reverse strand, counting down.
TTTGACTGGGTATGAGTGTTCTGTTTAACTCAGATGCTCTGTCCATCACCACCCCCTTTTCTGAATCGTTTTGGCCACTATAGGAGTGGCAGGGTATGCTCAGATGTGAGTCCCTTGCTCACTGCACCATCAGGATTCAAGCAAGCCGGGCCGAAGACGGCTGTAATGCCAGAAACCGGTCCCCGGAAGCTTGTTTCCTTTCCAGTAAAGAATTGGCTTGGTAGTTTGGTCTGCCCTGTTCCCATGATGCACTGGGCCAGGGTCAGACTAATTTGCGTATAGCCAGGTTCTGAGCTGGGATGGTGCAGTGAGCTAAAAAACGGTGATGGATCAAGCCCTGATCTTTTGACTGGGTATGAGTGTTCTGTTTAACTCAGATGCTCTGTCCATCACCACCCCCTTTTCTGAATCGTTTTGGCCACTATAGGAGTGGCAGGGTATGCTCAGATGTGAGTCCCTTGCTCACTGCACCATCAGGATTCAAGCAAGCCGGGCCGAAGACGGCTGTAATGCCAGAAACCGGTCCCCGGAAGCTTGTTTCCTTTCCAGTAAAGAATTGGCTTGGTAGTTTGGTCTGCCCTGTTCCCATGATGCACTGGGCCAGGGTCAGACTAATTTGCATATAGCCAGGTTCTGAGCTGGGATGGTGCAGTGAGCTAAAAAACGGTGATGGATCAAGCCCTGATCTTTTGACTGGGTATGAGTGTTCTGTTTAACTCAGATGCTCTGTCCATCACCACCCCCTTTTCTTAATCGTTTTGGCCACTATAGGAGTGGCAGGGTATGCTCAGATGTGAGTCCCTTGCTCACTGCACCATTAGGATTCAAGCAAGCCGGGCCGAAGACGGCTGTAATGCCAGAAACCGGTCCCCGGAAGCTTATTTCCTTTCCAGTAAAGAATTGGCTTGGTAGTTTGGTCTGCCCTGTTCCCATGATGCACTGGGCCAGGGTCAGACTAATTTGCATATAGCCAGGTTCTGAGCTGGGATGGTGCAGTGAGCTAAAAAACGGTGATGGATCAAGCCCTGATCTTTTGACTGGGTATGAGTGTTCTGTTTAACTCAGATGCTCTGTCCATCACCACCCCCTTTTCTGAATCGTTTTGGCCACTATAGGAGTGGCAGGGTATGCTCAGATGTGAGTCCCTTGCTCACTGCACCATCAGGATTCAAGCAAGCCGGGCCGAAGACGGCTGTAATGCCAGAAACCGGTCCCCGGAAGCTTGTTTCCTTTCCAGTAAAGAATTGGCTTGGTAGTTTGGTCTGCCCTATTCCCATGATGCACTGGGCCAGGGTCAGACTAATTTGCATATAGCCAGGTTCTGAGCTGGGATGGTGCAGTGAGCTAAAAAACGGTGATGGATCAAGCCCTGATCTTTTGACTGGGTATGAGTGTTCTGTTTAACTCAGATGCTCTGTCCATCACCACCCCCTTTTCTGAATCGTTATGGCCACTATAGGAGTGGCAGGGTATGCTCAGATGTGAGTCCCTTGCTCACTGCACCATCAGGATTCAAGCAAGCCGTGCCGAAGACGGCTGTAATGCCAGAAACCGGTCCACGGAAGCTTGTTTCCTTTCCAGTAAAGAATTAGCTTGGTAGTTTGGTCTGCCCTGTTCCCATGGTGCACTGGGCCAGGGTCAGACTAATTTGCATATAGCCAGGTTCTGAGCTGGGATGGTGCAGTGAGCTAAAAAACGGTGATGGATCAAGCCCTGATCTTTTGACTGGGTATGAGTGTTCTGTTTAACTCAGATGCTCTGTCCATCACCACCCCCTTTTCTGAATCGTTTTGGCCACTATAGGAGTGGCAGGGTATGCTCAGATGTGAGTCCCTTGCTCACTGCACCATCAGGATTCAAGCAAGCCGGGCCGAAGACGGCTGTTATGCCAGAAACCAGTCCCCGGAAGCTTGTTTCCTTTCCAGTAAAGAATTGGCTTGGTAGTTTGGTCTGCCCTGTTCCCATGATGCACTGGGCTAGGGTCAGACTAATTTGCATATAGCCAGGTTCTGAGCTGGGATGGTGCAGTGAGCTAACAAACGATGATGGATCAAGCCCTGATCTTTTGACTGGGTATGAGTGTTCTGTTTAACTCAGATGCTCTGTCCATCACCACCCCCTTTTCTGAATCGTTTTGGCCACTATAGGAGTGGCAGGGTATGCTCAGATGTGAGTCCCTTGCTCACTGCACCATTAGGATTCAAGCAAGCCGGGCCGAAGACGGCTGTAATGCCAGAAACCGGTCCCCGGAAGTTTATTTCCTTTCCAGTAAAGAATTGGCTTGGTAGTTTGGTCTGCCCTGTTCCCATGATGCACTGGGCCAGGGTCAGACTAATTTGCATATAGCCAGGTTCTGAGCTGGGATGGTGCAGTGAGCTAAAAAACGGTGATGGATCAAGCCCTGATCTTTTGACTGGGTATGAGTGTTCTGTTTAACTCAGATGCTCTGTCCATCACCACCCCCTTTTCTGAATCGTTTTGGCCACTATAGGAGTGGCAGGGTATGCGCAGATGTGAGTCCCTTGCTCACTGCACCATCAGGATTCAAGCAAGCCGGGCCGAAGATGGCTGTAATGCCAGAAACCGGTCCCCGGAAGCTTGTTTCCTTTCCAGTAAAGAATTGGCTTGGTAGTTTGGTCTGCCCTATTCCCATGATGCACTGTGCCAGGGTCAGACTAATTTGCATATAGCCAGGTTCTGAGCTGGGATGGTGCAGTGAGCTAAAAAAAGGTGATGGATCAAGCCCTGATCTTTTGACTGGGTATGAGTGTTCTGTTTAACTCAGATGCTCTGTCCATCACCACCCCCTTTTCTGAATCGTTATGGCCACTATAGGATGGCAGGGTATGCTCAGATGTGAGTCCCTTGCTCACTGCACCATCAGGATTCAAGCAAGCCGGGCCGAAGATGGCTGTAATGCCAGAAACCGGTCCCCGGAAGCTTGTTTCCTTTCCAGTAAAGAATTGGCTTGGTAGTTTGGTCTGCCCTGTTCCCATGGTGCACTGGGCCAGGGTCAGACTAATTTGCATATAGCCAGGTTCTGAACTGGGTGGGTGCAGTGAGCTAAAAAACGGTGATGGATCAAGCCCTGATCTTTTGACTGGGTATGAGTGTTCTGTTTAACTCAGATGCTCTGTCCATCACCACCCCCTTTTCTGAATCGTTTTGGCCACTATAGGAGTGGCAGGGTATGCTCAGATGTGAGTCCCTTGCTCACTGCACCATCAGGATTCAAGCAAGCTGGGCCAAAGACGGCTGTAATGCCAGAAACCAGTCCCCGGAAGCTTGTTTCCTTTCCAGTAAAGAATTGGCTTGGTAGTTTGGTCTGCCCTGTTCCCATGATGCACTGGGCTAGGGTCAGACTAATTTGCATATAGCCAGGTTCTGAGCTGGAATGGTGCAGTGAGCTAACAAACGGTGATGGATCAAGCCCTGATCTTTTGACTGGGTATGAGTGTTCTGTTTAACTCAGATGCTCTGTCCATCACCACCCCCTTTTCTGAATCGTTTTGGCCACTATAGGAGTGGCAGGGTATGCTCAGATGTGAGTCCCTTGCTCACTGCACCATCAGGATTCAAGCAAGCCGGGCCGAAGACGGCTGTAATGCCAGAAACCGGTCCCCGGAAGCTTGTTTCCTTTCCAGTAAAGAATTGGCTTGGTAGTTTGGTCTGCCCTGTTCCCATGATGCACTGGGCCAGGGTGAGACTAATTTGAATATAGCCAGGTTCTGAGCTGGGATGGTGCAGTGAGCTAAAAAACGGTGATGGATCAAGCCCTGATCTTTTGACTGGGTATGAGTGTTCTGTTTAACTCAGATGCTCTGTCCATCACCACCCCCTTTTCTGAATACTTCCAAAGTTGACATTTCTTTTAATCCATCCTTAGAATTCAGCGAGTTCATCGCATTGTTCCTCCGCATAAAGATCCCGCAGCATGCCCGAGACCACTTATCGCTTGTTTCCTCCGACATAAACAAACAAGGCAATTGTTAGCTGCAGCCCGTTCAGAAGGTTCCTTTTCATGATGGTCATCTCATTCACATGGCAGCTGACTTTTCTAAGGAAACAAATGAGCAGCGGAAGACCTTTCTTTCCATGGGACTTTAGCTTTGACAACTGAATATTGATTATGGTTTATTTGAGCCTGTGCGTTTTCGCATTAAAATAAATGGAGACTCTAAAGACTTTTTACAACCCAGCAAAACTTCTGAAATTTCTAGACTGTATGAAACTCCAAGACATGGAAATTCAGTCTCTGTCACAAGATCAGATCCAATCAACCTCTCATTTCTTCCAAACAGTACCAGACAGCAGCTGACGAAATCTCAGCAACTCGACACCATGGCAGAGACTTACGGCCAGATGTAGGAAGGCAAATACCTGTCGGTAACGGCCGATTTCGGCCGTTACCGACCGGTATTTGGAGTTTGGGATGTAGGGGCATGTTTAAATACAGATTCTGTAATTTTACCGAATCGGTATAATTACCGAATCTGTATTTTGACATGTAGGTAGCACTGTAATCAGTGCTACAGGGGTTTATGAATTCTTAATTTACCACCAACTGGAAGTTGGTGGTAAATTATGAAAACACTTTAAAAAGCATTTCTTTTGTTTTTGAAACAGTGCCATGTTGCAGACATACATGCCCTAAGGGTATGTATGTCTGCAACATGTGCACCCATGTACAATTGAGGGGTGCAACAGGGTGTCAAAGTGACACCCTGCCACCCTTCAATGTTTCCCCCAATTACCGAATCGGTATTTACCGATTCAGTAATTGACATTCATTCCTATGGGCAATTACCGAATCATACCGATTCGGTAATTAAATCGGTAAAATTACCTACATCCCGATTGCCAGTTCTTAAATACCGAATCGGTACAATTGGGTATTTAAGAATCGGTAATCTGGGATTACCTACATCTGGCCCTTAGAAAGACCTAATCGCTCTCAAGAAGACAAAAACTCAATTCTCCAACCTACCTCTGCTTCTACCCAAGACTCACATAGAGATAAATCTAGGTCCCCTCTTAGATCCACATTGGACGTGAGTTGAATATACTGCCACATAGTCTTCTGTTATCTCTTACAAATATAATAATATCAAGGCATTGATCTGGCTAATGATCCTTTTCTACGAATATTATGGCTACATTGTATATTCTTATATGAAATTATATTCACGTTTTGTTTAGTATACCATATTAGATTGTATTTCTCTATCTTATACTAATGTTCTGCTTCCTTGTTACTGTGAAAAACTGGCATATTTTTGCACGAAACACTGTTCAAATCCTACTTAGTTTGTCATAGTAGATCCTAATATTCTATTTTATATTGATACAATTCCATTTTCACAATGTTCACAATGTTCTCATTCCTCAGGTTTATTATCTGCTATTTTCAATATGCTCTGTTACATTTTACTATTTTAGGCTGCAATGTCTTAAATTAATCTATATTATTCTATTTAATGTTTATACTGTTGATGAAGAATGGGTTCTAATTCATCTTAGGATATTCTTCCACCATTGTATTGCTATAACTCACATTTCAACACAGGCCAAATAGGCTTCAACCATTTTCAGTATACCGGAGCTCAATAAGATTATATTTTGCACCTCTAATGTTCTACCCTAGTAGCTCTTTTGTTTGTTAGTCTTAATATTATATATTATACTGTACCACTTTAAGCCTAGGTGCGCTAGAATCTGATAAACTTTTTACGTATTGGGTGGGGAAGGTCATTCACAGCAGCATCTTAAAAGTTGAGCCCACAGATACTAGCCCTGTCAGCAAGTGTGTAGTTGCAATCATTATTTGCAAATCACTCCCAGTTATGATCTCCAAAACATGGTTGGATCCTGATGGCCGTTATGTGTTTGCTAAATTACGTATTGGGAATTGTTACATCTATTTGGGATCAGTTTATGCTCCGACAGGCACTAAAAAATCCTTCTTCCTCCAGTTGAACCGCCTACTAACAGAGATTGATGCCTCACAATATCTCATTGATAGGGATTGGAATCTGGTACGAGACCCTATTCTATACAAAACAGGTCCGTTGGACAAAGTAAACACGGCAGATAGAGCTATATTAACCCCTACGATGCTGATGACGGCCCCCAGCCGTCATGCATCACGGGGCTCGTGTGCTGATGACGGCTGGTGGCCGTCATGAACCCGCCCACTTTGAAAAAAGCCGCACAGGCGCAGAATCGCGGCCGCGCCCAAGGGGTTAAATGATATACTTTCAGATAATGGATTAGTGGATCATTGGCATCTTAGTCATCCAACAGACACAGTACACACATTCTTCTCTCCCACCCATGGCACATTTTCTCGCTTAGATTACTTTTTGACATCACATAAAGTGGTTCAATTGGTCATGGAATCTCGCATTTTAGAGGCAGCTTTGTCTGATCATTCTCCTGTCCTTCTATCTTTAGATCTAGGACTCTCCGGGCCAGGGCGCAAACCATGGCGTATGAACATCCAATGACACAGGACACCCAAGGGTAAACTCTTATTGCAATCTCATCTCCAAGATTATCTTTCTACTAACCAGGGTTCTCTAACTTCCAACAGGACTATATGGGCTGCAGCTAAAGCCACTATTAGGGTCCAGTTAACGCGTGATGCAGCGCTTGGTAATAAGCAAAATGCTGCAAGGCAAACAGATTTAGAATGAGACATTCAATCTTACTACCGCCTGTATGCATCAACTCCAAACTTGCATAGTCGTAAATTACTAGAGTAAGCACGCATGTCCCTAAATAGCCTTTTTACCTCAAAAGCTGAATATGCTTTGCAGAGAAGGAAGGGGCGGCAATACGAGCTGGGGGAGAAGGCCGGGAGGTTGTTAGCTGCACAATTGGGTCAAAGGGAGGCAGCAATGGCCATCCCAGCTATTCGGTCAACACAAGGTGACATACTCACAAGACCTCAAGAGATTGTCAAAGAATTCACCTCTATTTATCAATCCCTTTTTACCCCATGCAACCAAATAGATCTAGATAAGATGTCTTCTTTCCTCAGGGTTGGATCTTCCCCATCTCTCTGATGATGGTAGAGCCCTGCTTGAAGGTGAAATCACCAAGGATGAGATTTGTAAAGCCAGTACTGCACTACCCGATCATAAAGCTCCTGGGGAGGATTGATTTCGTGCTGAATTCTATAGATGGGCAGGTCACAATATTATTGATACATTTCATGCTGCATTTCAGGAGGCAGATAATACATTCTCATTGGGACCTCTTTCTAACAAGGCAGTCATTTCTGTGCTACCTAAGCCCGGTAAAGACCCTCTGCTATGCAGTAGCTATTGTCCCATCTTGTTATTAAATTGCGATATCACAATACTAGCCAGCATCCTAGCGTCTCGCCTTCGCAAAGTCTTACCTTCTCTAATACACCATACTCAACTGGGGTTTGTCCCGGGGCGTTCCTCTTGGAATCCTCTCCGTACATTAGCCCATACATTGTGGTCTGCTGAACACCTTTCAGAGGATGCATTAGCCCTCTCACTTGACCCAGAAAAGTGTTTGATCACATTGAGTGGGAATACCTTTTTACAATAATGCAACAATTTGGATTAGGTGATCAATTCATAACTAAAGTACGTTTATTATATGATAATCCCTCTTCTCAATTGAATTGTGTTTTTTTTCTATCTGATACATTCCCAATTCGGAGAGGAACGTACCAGAGTTGTCCTCTATCCCCCCTCCTTTTTCTTTTAGCAATGAAGCCACTAGCTGCCACATTCTGCCAATCTGCTGAAATCATAGGTGTTCCTCTCCCAATTGGAAATTCTAAAATCTACTTATACGCAGATGATATTCTACTTACTCTTACAGATCTTCCTCGATCTCTTCCATCTCTCCTTCAAATCATTAATGACTTCTCCTCTTTCTCAGGTTATAAAATCAATTGGGATAAGAGTGAAGCTCTACCCATTTCTGATGGAACTACAAAGGCAGCTGTATACGACTTTCCTTTTCATTGGCAGTCTTCACACCTCAAATATCTCGGATCTTTAGTTAATAAGGGTTTAGAAAACATGGTTACAGACAATTTAGCTCCTCTGCTTTCTCAAATGCAGCGTGACTTTTACAAATGGAAAACTCTTCTGCGTTTCATATATATTTTAGGCATGCTTCCCCTTCCGATCCCATTAGCTACACTTTGCTCAGTAGATTCCAAGATTAAGTCCTTTATATGGGGTTCTGCTAGGCCATGCCTTGCAATGGCAAAATTAAAGGCACACCAATTATATGGAGGAATGGGTCTCTCATCAATTGAACACTATTCTCTTGCATTGCACATCTCTCAATTCTCTCACTTCTTGCCAGGATTGAAAGATATTCCACAATGGGTTTCTATTGAGCGCCATATTTTATCCATGGTCACAAGTCTCTCTCTTTTGTACGGCAGCACTAGTCGTTCTGATCCCAAAAACCCGATCTTATCAGTTATGCAAAAATCCTGGCAAAGAGGACATCGTTTATGAGACTCAAACTAACGTATTCATGTCAAACCTCCCTTGTGGAACAATTCAGTTATACGTATTAATGGTCACACTTTTTCCTGGCCTTTGTGGCAAGCAGCTGGCATCTTCTTCTCAGATCAACTTCTTCATAATGGCGACTTCAAATCCTTCTCACAAATAAGGGAGGAAATTAATCTTCCTATACCGCAATCTTCTAAATACCTTCCACTCCAACAATGTTTGAAGAAACACTTGGGATCACCCCCTTGGTTGCTCCAAGTATCTCCAATATTATACTACTTAAATATATGGAGGAAGCCAAAGGAGTGACTTCTGGCCTTTATAAAACCTTTACGCTTCACTTATTTTCACAAACCCTCTCTCATAATCTTCAAAATAACAGGCAATCTTGTTTCTCTAATTCCTATACAGCCACTGAATGGGAACAGGTATTTGAGGGTTTACACAAAGGTGTCGGTGAAGCAAGGCTTGCATTTTGTAGATTTTAAATTCTTCATGACTAGCACTGGTCACCGGTTAAACTGCATAAAGATGGTTTACTTTCGAACAATGATTGTTGGAGGTGTTCCATCTCTGGTTGTGACACAACTCATATTATTTGTGAATGCCCAAAGATACAGCATTTTTGGACCTTTGTTGGGAACACCTTGCATTCCACATTGTCATTACGTCTTCCACTCACATCTGTCATCATTCTTTTGCATGATTTACATCATTCTCCAGATCTGGTCTCTTTTCCTTAAACCTGAAGTTGATAAAACTGCTAATTCAGCTTTTTCTCCTAACGCAACTCGTCATGTGGACAAATTTACTGTTTTACATCTTTACACCTTAAAGGGTCCATTAGGATGTCGGGCGGTGGCACCACCGCGGTGCTGGTGGGGTGGAAAAACGCCTTTTTCCACCTTCGAGCAGCGGTACTCACGTCCGCCATATTAGTATAGCAAAACATAGGTCATTTCCCGTCCGCCGCGGAGCACCACGCACCGCCATCAAAGTTCGCCCGCCACCATGGCGGCGGGAGCCAATGGAGACTCTACGCCATGTGGAATGATGTCTGCCCCGCTCCACAAATTAGGATGGCCCAAACAGGAAGACGTACCGTAGCGGAGACACCGCCTAACCAGAGACGGCGGTAACTGGACAGCAGAGCGCGAGAGCAGAGACGCGGTCTACACCACTCGTTCACGACCGCAATGGACTCAGCTCTACATGTGTTTCCTGTGCTATACCTACTACACCACTATCATCTAATGGGCCCTCGCGGACGCGGCCGCAGGTAGGCAAATACACAAATATACAACACACAACACACGGGCTGAGACCGGGTCCAAAACCATAACAGACACCCTTGCTGGGGGCAACAACACATCCACAAGGGCACCCACACATGACCCACCTGCCACCATGTCACCCCACGGCATCCTGGACACACATCGACCACAAACCTGCAGCAACGTCCCAGTCCCAGTCACATCACTGCAGCGGTCAAAACATGCACAAGGCAGGGCCAGTCTAAGGCATGGGCAGGGCACAAACACCACAGGGACACACCTCCTCCAATCACACATCAACACACCCCATCAAGTCACAAGCCAGGTGCCCATCCTGTGCACCCCCATGCACAGCAACAAGCAACAAGCACAGCAACAAGCAAGCACAATACACACCCTGCACCACACAACAAACAATCAGGGAGACAGCCACTGCAGGAGTGGCTGACAAGGAACACACAACACCAGTGCCTCACACACTGAAGGCTGCCAATACTTGCCAGCACATACACACACAAACAAACACACACCCTGGGTGTAGCCATAAACCGAACACACACACAGGGATGCCTGCCCAAAAACCACACACAAACACTACAGGAACACACACAGAACCACATCAGAAACAGACATATCCTGTCAGCCAAACTGTGGAAAGGCAATGGGAGCACAGACACAACAGAAGTGCACAACCTCATCACACAGGAACAAAGCACACGCAACATACTGCAAATCACACAAGAAGAGCACCAGCATAGAACTACACTGCCACATGAAACCAACCACAGATGCACATCAAATCAAAAACGAACAAACACCACATGACATCAGGGGATGCACATCAGGCAATGCCAAGGCCACATACACACAGCACTGTATGCACAACAAGCAGTGTGTGCACAACAAGCAGAACAGTCACACACAGACATGACTGACACAACTCAAAACACACAACACTAATCAGCACAGCACAAACACAACAGCACACCCAGGAAGTGAAGCAATACCACAGCCAACACACATACATCCAACACAACAACAGATGCACCACTCTGGGACACAAGAGCAGAACCATCTTGACCAGAGCACTGGGCAGCACACGCAGCTGAAGTGCACATGAGCAATCTTTACTGATCAATAGCACAAGAACACCACACATAAACCATTGGGGCAATGAGTTGAACATATGCCCTTGCCCAAGAACTGCACCACAAAGCACAGTGTCACAAATGAAGTGATGGGGAGGCACACCCACATGTAAACCAAGGGGACAGCTGACATCAAAATAAACTAACTTACTTGTCAGTAGTAGACATGGAAGGGGTGTACCATACACAAAATGAGGGAGTGCAGACCCAGAATGGGTAGCCATAAGCGGCACACATAGCGGATGGCATCACACCACACACACCATGCCACACAGGAGGAGAAAAGGTACCATGTGCATGCAATGCATGAGAAACACCACCGCAATGGCAGTGTGGAGCAGCAGGGCCACACAGTCCACACAAACACACTCAAGACACATTGATGATCAAAGAAACACAACACTGATGTGCAAGTCACACACTTTGCACACTCATAAGTGACCAAAACAACAAGGACGAGTCACACAGAACAGCACGGACACACCAACACACTGCACAGTGCACAACAGACATCTCACACATGTCCATACAACCGTATGAAACTAGAAGATGCAGAAAAGTCTGCAAGTAATGCGCACTGTTCCCTTGGAAAGAAAATTATTTCCACAAAATTTCTATGATCTTTAAAGTTTTAACACATCGTTAACATTTATTCAGACTTTACATAAATCATGTGTATATTGCATAGTTCCATTTTTCATTCATATTGCAGGGTGAATCAACATACATTTTAACATGTTCTATGTTCGTAGATGTGTTCTATTTAATGCTATTACATTTCATAACATATCACAATGTTTTCTCAAAAAACCTATTTACAAAAAAGACGATTCCAGAAGAAACTTTATCTTCATGAGGATCCTATTTTGAGGCCAGTGCCCAATGCATTTCGGGAACTAGTCCCTTCATCAGGGGCGATATCCTATAAAGATGAGTGTGAATCATATAAATTATCAGATAGCATGTCACTTCTATTGCAGATTAGAGACACAGTCGGAGGTGACTATAGGTGATAAGAAGTACTGAACCTTATCTGCCCAGTGGTGCATGCGAGTGAAAAACTTCACCAACTGTCATGCTATATTTATGTGAGAGATGGTTAAAGGTGCAGACTGTTATGTTATGTTAAGTGTAGCTTATAAAGCGCACTGACACCAAACCTTCCTGGCGCTGGTAGACAGAACAGAGTGAGAGGTAGGCGTAAGTAACGGAGTCTAGATAAGGGTGGGGAAAAGATGAGTTTTAAGCATTCTCCTGAAATTCAGAAGGGAAGAGCAGGATTTGATCGGGAGAGGGAGAAGGTTCCAGAGCACCGGGGCTACGTGAGAGTACCGGCGGCCGCCGAATCTCTTAGTTTTGCTCTTGGGGGTGAGCAGCAAGTCGCGATGGGCGGATCGAAGATTGCGTGTAGGACGGTGAGGACGAATGATAGATTTTAGGAAAGCGGGGCAGGGGCCATGGAGTGCCTTAAAGGTGAGGCAGGCTACCTTGAAGGCAGCCCTTCGGTCAACTGGGAGCCAGTGAAGATTCGCGAGCAGAGGTTTAGCTGATTGCCATCTGGGAATTCCGTGAATCAGGCGGGCAGCTTGATTCTGGACAGTTTGAAGGCGCTGAATCAAGAATTGTGGCAGGCCGTGGTAAATGGCGTTGGAAAAATCCAGGCGGGAGAGTACCAGCGAGATTACAGTTTGGGTGAGGGCCGCCGGAGGGAGAAAGTGGCGGATTTTGCGGATCCTCCGATGTTGGTACATGCAGGAGGAAACCACCGCTCCAACTTGAGCCCTGAGAGAAAGCTCGGTGTCTATGATGACGCCCAAACTTTTTACTGTTTTTGCTGGGACGGGAGGGGAGCCGAACTCTGGGGGCCAGAACTGTGGACCCCTGTAGATGGAACTGAGTCCGGGAAGTAGGAGCTCGGTTTTGCCGGGGTTCAGCTTCAATTGGTTCTGGTTCATCCAGAGTTGGATATGAGTCATGGCTCCATGAAAGGTTTTAATGGCGTGAGGTGAGTTAAGGGTAAAGATGGTTTGAAGATTGTCAGCATAGTTGTAAATGACGATATCCCATTTCAGAAGTGACTGGATGAGTGGCCGGAGGTAAAGATTAAAGAGGAGCGGGGAAAGGGAGGAACCTTGAAGGACTCCACAGGATGTGAGGTTTTTTTTGGCAGTATAAGGACCAAGGCGGACCACCGCCTGTGTTCTCCCCGTAAGGAATGACCTGACCCACTCAAGAGCGACGCCCTGGATGCCCGCCTGCCCGACACGGTGGAGAAGGATGTTATGATCCACCGTGTCGAACGCGGCCGACAAATCCAGTAGGACGAGGGCTTGGGGGATTCCCGCGTCTGCGTTGCTTCTGAGTGTGTCAAGGACTGCCAGGATGACGGCTTCTGTGGAATGGGCGGGTCTGAAGCCGGCCTGAGTCGGTGCGAGATAACTGGAGGTTTCTATAAAACTGGACAGGCAGCGAATATACTTCATCCCTCTCCTTTAGGAATACCACGTGCGACATACTTGCCTTGCTTGGAGTTCATGTATTTTTTCAAGAATCAGAAAGCCAGCATTGTTCTCTCGAGGTACATTTTTGACTAACACATGAGTGCATGTTTATGCAGTTACCTATATAATCTGTGACACCTTGACATTCACAGCTTTTCTAGCCATACACGAGCGAATGTTAATATATTTGAAGACAAGCTAGGACACCGTCATAATAAACTATTGAACACTATCTCCCTGATGAAGTATATTCGCATAGTCTGCACCTTTAGGCATCTCTCACATAAATATAGCATGACAGTTGGAGAAGTTTTTCACTCGCACCGGGCAGAACCATCCATACTCCTGGAGCCAGGCTTGCCAGCCAGCTCCAGCCAATCACACGCCAGCACCCTCACTGCACACACACACCAATGTCTAGAAGTGGCACTTTCCCACTAGACACATACATGCCGCATACATCATCCCGCATCATTCAATCTCACGAGTTCGCACATACCAAACTCGAGCCTGCACTCCCCACACATCAGGAACTACCAGGGACCCAAATATTCCCCATGCATTCCTATGGGAGGGCAAGCCAACCTTACTCCACGCACACACTTTACCCTGGGACTCAGAGAAAAAGTACGCCAACCCAGAAATCATGAACGCCAGGTCGCCATCAAAAGCAAAAAGTTCAGGGGTGAACCAGCCAAAGAGGCCCGGTCCAACAAAACCCCCTTCCAGCCAAAACGCAGGGTAGACCTATCACCACCATGATGGGCTTCCCTGCTTTGGGCGATAGAACACAGACACGGGCCCGCCACTGCCGGGACACCGTCTTGTTCCACGCCACTGTGAACCCCTGGGATTCCTTCTAAAACCACCATCTGGAACAACTGGGCTACCCCACTGGCACTCCCAAGCTGTCCACGGCCAGGACCAGGCCCTGGGCCACCCAGGTGCCACCGGTCCTTGCCTATCCACAGAGTGGGGGGTAGTAACCCCTGGCACATAGTAGCCATTCTCCACTCTTCCTGTCTGTAAGACAGGGCTAGACTGCCACTGGTTCTCCAGCCTAGGGTCTACACCCTCAGGCGGACCAGGAGTCTCAGGAAAGGCTCTCCTCCCCCTACCTCTTCTTCTAGGGTTCCTCCACCTCCTGCGAGGGGTACACTTAGAACGCCATTCTCCCAACCTAAGGTTTAACCCCTCAGGTTGCACCGGGGTTAGAGGTGGGCTCTCCCACCCTCTGCACCCCCTTCCAGAGTTCCGCACCCGCCCAACTGGAGAGGTACCCCTGGAAGAAGCACTGGCCAGGACTCTGGTTACAGACGTCCCACCCTTCAGGTCAGGCCGATCCTGTACCTGGCCTCCCAACCTTCGGTCTAAACCCCTAGGTGGGATAATTGCCTGGCACTCCAGGACTTCTGGGGACTCACTCACCATCCCCCTGAGGCTAACACATGACTCATGTGTTGTGTGACAGTCTGTCTGGCGCAGATCTTCCGTCCCCTGTCCACCTGACAGTGCGGGAGGATTCCCCAGAACAGAAGTGGTGTCACCATGGTCACTCCAAGGGAACGTAGCCCCACTGGCTAGTCCCTGACCCACTGGTTCTCCAACTGGGGAACACATCCCCCATCCACTCCTCACTTCGGACTTCTGTGCCCCCCCCAACTGCAGTGGCACTGCCGGACACTAGAACCACTGGAACACTATTTAAAGATACTCCAGGTTCTCTAGATACTAGGAGATCCCCCTCAAGGGGTCTAACAGGACAGCCTAGGTCCCCAACCTGGTGTTCCCTCAAGAAACCATCCAGGTTCTGAGACTGGGTTTCGGGCACCCTGGGAACACTCAGTCCCCCACTCACTCTTACTCCACTGAGACAAGACGTGAGCCCCTACACCCCTCTCGCTACACTGGGACTTAGCTGGGCTACTCTGAGCCTCTTCCACCACACTGGGATGGAAGATACCTGACCCACTACTCTCGGGTTCACTCACCAATGACGTATCAGAACCTCTGGCACATTCCCAGCGGTCTGCTTCCTTTGCCATGTCCCAAGGACAAACGAAGTCCCCCCTTGACAGGTGTTGGCGCAATTCTGGCACAAAACAATTGAGCAGCTGCTCTCTGATAACCAGGTTGAGCAGTCCATCAAAATCAGGTTCCCCGTGGACCTCTAGCCAATCAAGCAGTGCATAATGACAATCATCCGCATAATCCTCCCAATCCTGATGAGGCAGTCTCCTACTGCCCCTGAACTTCAACTGGTATGTTTCCTCTCGGGAACAAGGTACTACTCTTTGGAAACGGGGAATGGCACTTCCCGCACCGAACTCTCTATTGCTGCCACCACTGGATCCAACCCTCACTGGGGAATCCAGAAAACTATAATTGTGGTCAGGGGATACCCTAACCTCTAGGGCTATCTTCTCCCTGGCCAAGGCCCTCTCAGCCTCTGCAATCCTCTCCTGCACACCCAGCTGCGCTATCTCCTTGGCATGCTCTAACCAGAGCTTCTCCAAAGCCAGCTGGTGCTCCCTCTCTTCTCTCCTATCCAACCACTCATCTGGGGACAGGGAAAGGGATGGGGTGCTGCATCTGACACTGGACCCAGCAAGGGACTCCCTATCTATGGGGTCCTCACTATCTGCTGGTGCCCATTCACTGTCATCCTCGTCCTCCTCTTCAGACTCTTCAGGGCTCCCCTCAGACCCGCCACCCTCATGGTGCGAGGCCCGGGCCCTCTCTCTCACACTGTGCTCACGTTCCCAGTCATCCTTCTGCCATAGGATCAGGTTATCCCTAAGCTTGGACTGGGTGTCTGACTCATTCACTGTGATGTCTCTCTCCTCACAAAACTGTACCAACTCATGCATACTGTACTTAAACAGACCACAGAGGTTAAAAGAAGATTCCATCTTGGCAGGATGCTCACAGACACGTGCAACACAGGGGACCTAACAGTCTGAGCTGAAGCAAGAGTACACAGTTCAGAGTATTTCAGCAATCTCTCTACCCCAGAGAACTCACACTCATGTGTCCATGGAATCACACCATTCATCCACACCCCCCCCCCTCGGACCGGTAAGGCAGTTTTTACCACCCCTGATTTCTCAACCTGACCACACGTGACACAGGTACCAAACTCTGGGAGCAGGGCGGGGGACAAATGTACTGGACACTCTTTGGAAAAGAAATACTAGAACTTCATAGAACAATAATCCCCAACATGTAATTATCTAAAATGCAGAGCTTTGTAGTGTGGCCCGTTGCCACTGCGGTACAACGCAAACACAAATCCGGATCCCACCGCTGCCACCAATGTTAGAAACGGGATCTCTGGCTGGCCAATCACCGCGCAGGTCACCCGGCGAACCTCCCGCAGCCTGAACCAATGGCAGCACGGCTCCCGGGTGACGTCAGCGGTGGTTTCCTCGGCTTCTCCTCCGGCCCCAGGGCTGCGGCGGTGATTTTCACGGGCAGAACACCATTTTAAATATAAAGCGAGGTAGGCACTCGCTTGGGGCAATAAAAACGGCCACAGGTGCGGCGTGGGCAGCCGCAAACAAGCAGCAACACGCAGGGTGGGCACCTGCTTTCCCCCACGCAAAATGCGGGGTAAATATCCGCTCCCAAGCGCTAAAAGATATAAGCAGGAATCAAGCGCTCCCAGCGCTTAAGGGAACAAAAAGTCCATCAAAGTTCTTTTAGGCAGGGAGGGGGGCAAGGCTGGGCCCAGAGCCAGCTCACTGGGCCTCCAGGCAGGGAGGCAGTCCAAGTGGCGGTCCTCTTGGCGCCCAGCACAGCAACAGCCCCCCTCAGACAGGATCCTGGAACAGAACAAACTGTAAGGGGACACAGCCCCTTCTTATACTACTAAATCCTTTGTCTGTAGGTGGAGGGTGGGTGAGAAACCAGTCGCAGCTGGTTTTGGAGCACCCTTGATGTGCTCAACCACCCCTTTCATTCACTAGGGAGGCTAGGGTCGTTAGAAGCACCAGAGGGGGCAGAGCCAGCATTGTGTGGGAAAAGCCCAGCCCTATTCAGGAACCAGGTGCACTCCTCCCCAGCCATCAGCATGCTAATCTCCACACTCACCACCGGGCAGACCCATCCAGACTCCTGGAGCCAGGCTTGCCAGCCAGCTCCAGCCAATCACACGCCAGCACCCTCACTGCACACACACACCAATGTCTAGAAGTGGCCCTTCCCCACTAGACACATACATGCCGCATACATCATCACGCAGCATTCAATCTCATGAGTTCGTACATACCAAACTCGAGCCTGCACTCCCCACACATCAAGAACTACCAGGGACCCAAATATTCCCCATGCATTCCTATGGGAGGGCAGGCCAACCTTACTCCACGCACGCACTTTACCCTGGGACTCAGGGAAAAAGTGCGCCAAGCCAGAAATCATGAACGCCAGGTCGCTATCAAAAGCAAAAAGTTGAGGGGTGAACCAGCCAAAGAGGCCCGGGTCCAACACTACAACACTACCCTAAACCCTAATACACTACCCCCAGCATGACCTTACACTACACAAACACTACAACACTACCCTAAAGCCTAAAACACTACCCCCAGTATGACCCTATCCTACACAAACACTACAACACTACCCTAATCCACTACCCCAGCATGACCCTACACTACACAAATACTACAACACTACCCTAAACCCTTTAACAGAATCAGAGTAAACGTTAATTAATGCACAGGTAAGGCCAGAACAGCAGTGAATGAAAAGGCCAGTGGCCAGGGAGAAGTGCAGAGTCAGGACATGAAAAGCTGCACAGGCAAGGCCAGAGCAGCAGTGAATGACAAGGCCAGTGGCCTGGGAGAAGTGCAGAGACAGGACATAAGAAGCTGCACAGGCAAGGACAGAACAGGAAGGCCAGTGGGCATGGCAAAGTGCAGAGTCAGGACATGAGAAGCTGCGAAGTGAGTGTTTTTGACTGTACCATTCCATGGCCAGCAACACACCCAGGTTGTAATCAATGGGCAGGACTAGCACACCTGAATGAGAGACAGGTGTATGAGGGGGACTAACACTCACTCTTGACTGTCAGGCGGACTTTGAGCTGGCTGTGTGTGCGAGACAGCAGGACCACTTGACTGGGGAGACAGAGTCCCAGGTGATGTAGGGCTATCAGTGGCTTTGCAAGCTGGAGGGTATTTGGACCAGGTGGTGTAGTGGCACGTGGAGGCAGAGTCATGCAAACCTGTGACACAGTGTGGGTGGGAGAGGTTGGAGGGGGTGCCTTTCCACTTCTTGGGAATGCGAAATGGCTTTAATGCACTGGGATTAATGGGAACTGTTGGGACACAACAGGCACACACACCAACAGAGCCGCTTCAGGTGCAGACGATTAAGGGAAACAAACCTTTCAGACAGCGCTTATGATTGTACAAAGTGGCTGTACTATTTTCTTGTTTGCATCACAGAACGGTCGCTTCCTTGAAAATATAATTGTTTGGAAATCTTGTAAATACTTTCACCTAGTGTTGCTCAACTGTTGTTTCTTGGTTCTTCTTATACACTGGGGACACTTCGCACTGTTAAAAATGTATTTTTGTACATTTTATATGTTATTACCTTTTTTGAAAAACAATATAAACTTAATTGTCAAGACAATCGTTGGTGTCAAGAGCCTTCTCTCTCTCTCTCTAACATCCCCTATAACCCTTAAACTGAGATTGCTATTACGCTTTGCTTTTACCATATAAAGTAAATGTATTACTCCATATAAAGTATGCACCCTGGTTCCTAAGTGAGTAGGGTTCCCTTGTTCTTTCCTTTCGTCAGGTGCAGACACTGGCACTCCCTCTGGTGACATGGTGGATCCTGCGGCACGCTTTGTCTGGCTACGCCTCTCGACCACCTTCCCCTGTTTGCCAGGTGTACCCCCTACAGTGCCCTCCTCTGCCTGTTTGTCAGGGGTAGCCCCTACAGTGCCCTCCTTTGCCTGTTTGTCAGGGGTAGCCCCTACAGTACCCTCCTTCACCTGCTTCCCTGGGCTTGGAATTGGAGTTGATGTGGTAGGGGAATGTGGCCCTGAGCCCTTCCTAGGTGTACCCTGCCAGACAATACCTCCTCAGTGGGCATAGACACTGCACGCCTAGCTCTGCGTGAAGTTTAGGGCCTGGAGAGTCCTTGGCTGGACTGTATGGTGTAGTCCACCAACGTCAGAGTGTATGCCCTTCATGTAGGCAACCACCTGGCCTAATTTTTTGTCATGGTCACTGAAGGCATTGAGCAGGGCTGTCTGGCCCACACAAAGCTGGCGCAGGAGCTCTACAGACTCAGCACTGAGGGCAGCAGGGGGGACAGGTGCAGGCTCAGCGGTGCCAGGTGTGAATGTAACTCATCCTCTCTTACTGACACGGGCACGGCAGCACAAGAGGAAGTGGATGGGAGGGTGGGCACTGGCCACTGTGTGGTAGTAAATGATACAGAGTCCCCATTCCCTTGTGCCTTCCAACATGGATGCATCCCCGCTGGCATCAGATGATGTTGTACTCTGCATACTACGGTTCCCCTCAGATGCGCTGGTAGGCTCTGTGTCACGGGCCTCTGGTGCAGCTGTAGTGCTACCCTCGCCGCCACTGGTTTCCGGCTCCTGTTCCTCCGTGTCCACTGTTGATTCTGCATGAGTGAGAGATGCAGGGTTGTGTTAGTGTCATCAGCAGGACAAAGCAAAATAATAAATGCAGTCCAGGAGATGCTCAAATCTACATGGTGACCACCACACCCTGCAATCACATTATGACTACACACTACATAGACCACAACAGTGCCTGTAGCCCTGAATATCTGCCATGTTGAGGCCACATAGCACAACACCCTGCCCATGTATGAAGTGTACCAGAAACACAACTTGCTCTGCACACACCTAGGGACATGATGTGGGGACACCACTTATTACCACTGACAGACCTTGAGGGGACAGGAGGGGACAACACACACACCTATTAGGACATGACAGTCCACATTGCCCAAGTAGGTTATAACAAAGACCATGTGGTACTCTGGGGCACATTCTTGTCTGATGTGTGTGCCTCACTGATCATGGTGCATGCAAAGTAGGCATACATGCAGTCACAGTCAGATAGTGGGCAATGCTGTTCACCCCCTAATAGATTCCGCACACCATCCCAATGCTGAATGACCATGTAGATGCTAACACATCTGGCAATGGGAAAGCACAGCAGGGAGGCTCACCCTTGTAAGGGCAGTTTGGGACAATGCATGACACTGGCGCTCATCCCAGCAGCCACTCACAGGACACAGCACAGCACCACCCCATGAACATCATATGGGCCACCGCTGCCACAGGCCCTGCACACATGCATCCGCTCCCAGGCAAAGTCACCCTCCCAAATACTCACCCCTGCCTTGCTGCCGGTGCTCCTTCAGACGTGCATCCAGCTCAGGATGAGTTACTGCCAATATGTGGCCCATCAGTGCTGGCATGTTGCACCCCAATGTCATCTCTGCCACGTTCTTAGCCAGCCGGCTGATGTTGTCCCACCTCTTGTGGCAGTGGGTGCGTCGTCGGCAGGATGCCCCCAGGGCTCGCACCTTTGCTGCAATGGCCCTCCACACGGCCTTACGCTGGTGTACCTTGAGCTGCAGGCATGGGAGAAGAGAAGGGGAAATGATCGGTGATACAGTGTCATTGACCAACATCTATAAGTACAGTAGCAAGACATAGATTCATTACCAATTGTAATCTCCTACTATCCCAAACTGGGGTACACCTCACAAGGGCACTCTGCATGGTCCAAACAGATGTGATTGCATGCATTTATGAGGGTGTACAGGGTCCCTGATAATCTCACACACATGCAGGATGACTGCACTGAACCCCCTCAGTGGCTTGCACACATCTCCAGTCCTATGCACGTCTGGCCACTACATAAGTCACATATCTATCTATGACTGTGTGTAGAATCACTGTGTGCAAGACTGGGCAGCATTGAATGAGCATGGCCTGTGAACATATGTGTATGTAATGTGTGTGGCATCGGGGGACATTGACTCACCAACAAAATAGCCATCTACACAAGTGTGGTTGTGTGCAATTATACAGGGCTGCGATGGTGCATATCTTTATTTCAGTGTGAATGAACAAGAGTAAGGACACAGTAAGTACAGTGATGTCATCTCATCTTGGTTGGTGGGCACTGGGCATAGTCTCTGGGTTCACGCTGAGTCGGACAACAGGGGCACACAGAGATGATCACGCAAGCAATTACTGTCCTGGCACATGCATGTCCAACATCATGTGGCTCTGTATGGCTGACAATGTAACACACTACACTCAGACTTACAACTGCAGGCAGGGTAAACCGTGACTTTGGGACACACACACTCCCTCGCCCTGGAGACAGCATGTTTGTCAGTGTGTGACAAAACCCCACACCCTCAGGAATATACTGAAGCAGTACAACTACATCTCTGACCCCCCCTGCCATACTCCTCCCTTTATGATGACTTACTACAACATTGGGTGCCCCATACAGCCTTGGGTACTATGCCAGCACCTCGTCCACAAGGACCTCCAGTTCCTCACTTGTGAATGGACTGGCACGTATCTTCTCTTTCCTTTCCATCCCTGTGGACATGGAACACCTGTGGTGGAAGTGGGTGGTGAGGGGTCCCAGCCAGCATGGCACTGGAAGCAGCAGCAGGAGAGGGTCCCAGGCAGCATGGTCTGGAGGCAGCAGCAGGAGAGGGTCCCAGGCAGCACTCTCTGTGAGCAGTGGAAATGTGAGGCTCACTCCCACAGATGTATAGCCCCCTGGGATCGTTTCTTAGGTGCCAAGCTGCAACAATTGGTTGTCCAGGTCTGCCTTTTTCAAACCAATCCAATGACCGCCTTCGTGGTGGCGGAGCACACCTTCCGCGATTTTCAAAACTGCATCCTGCCACCACAATCATCACTCCCATTGGCTGTAGGCAATGCTCCATGGTGGTGATGCACCGCAGGGGCCCAGGGTGCGCTACCACGATGGTGCATCTTTCAAACCCATCCAATGACCGCCTCCACGGTGGCAGAGCACACCTTCTGTGATTTTCAAAACTGCATCCTGCCACCACAATCATCGCTCCCATTGGATGTAGGCAATGCTCCATGGCGGTGATGCACCGCAGGGGCCCCGGGTGTGCTACCACGATGGTGCATCTTTCAAACCCATCCAATGACCGCCTCCATGGTGGCGGAGCCCGCCTTCCGCGATTTTCAGAACTCCATCCTGCTACCACAATCGTTGCTCCCATTGGCTGTAGGCAATGCCCCATGGTGGTGTCACACCGCTGTGGCCAGGTGGTAGCTACTGCAATTTGGGTGGCATAGCATGCCCACCGTCATCTACCCATGTCTCCATGCCAATGACTGCCGCACTTGTGAAGGGAGTGGTGCAGGTGTCACACCACCGGGGCCAGGCGGTAGCTACCGCAATTTGGGTGGCGGAGCATGCCCACCACCATCTACCCATGTCTCCTTGCCAATGACTACCGCACTTGTGAAGGGGGTGGTGCTGGTGTCACACCACTGAGGCCAAGCGGTAGCTACCGTGATTTGGGTGGCGGAGCATGCCCACCTCCATTTACCCATTTCTCCATGCCAATGACTACCGCACTTGTGCATTGGAGGTGCACTGTCATACTCGCCTGGGAAGGTCCGCAAGATCATTGTGGCATGCTGTATGCTCCACAACATGGCCATTCACAAGGGGATTCCCCTGCTCATGGATGATGGTGAGGCACCAAGGCCCCAGCCTTGTCAGGGCCCTGAGTCCAGTGATGAGGTCAGTGGAGAGGAGGAAGGAGTTGTCATGCGTCAACAGCTCATCACCCGCTACTTCACTTGAAGTTGGGTGACGAGGTACGACTTGTACATTGTCTGGTGTGATTGATGTTGTTGTGAAGGGCTATGTGCGGATGGTACAGACAGGCACATGTTGAGTCACCTGTGTGGAGAAATGTGGCAGTGACATTTTACATGTGAACGTATACAGAACTCTGTTGACACTTGTTGCACATTGTGTTGTCTGTCTGTAGACTTATGTGGATGTTTGGTGTTGTGTTATGTCTGTGATGGCACACTAACACCAGGGACTGTTGTTCTGTTGTGTCTCCCTAGGTGCCTCTAAATTATCCAGGCCTACATACTGTACATCTTTTGGATACATCATGTGACACCAGCACCACACCACCGAGGCCAGGCAGTAGCTACCGCGATTTTAGTCACATGCAATGGTAATGTCCATCGTGAACACTTCTACAGTACACAGCGGAGATATGGTGAAGGGCACATCATCGTGCACACAATGCCATTATTCCATCAAATCCACCGGTTGACGCTTGTGCCATGGTTGGCAATGTGTGACGTACATTGGTCTGTGGTCCCTGCCATGTCAATTATGCATTTGATGGTTGATGATGCGTGACAGTGTTGTAGTGGACTCAACAATGTGCAACAAATCAATGTGTTCTGTGTCATTGCTGACCTTGGCAAGGCTTGTCTCACTGTATGTGTTGTTACTTACCTGTGCTTTCATATCTGATCATGCACACAAATGACAGTTTGCCGCCTACTGTGATCATTGTGTTGTGGATGTATGCCAAGTTTACATGATGCATTGAGGTGTGACAGGTACAGCAGATGAATATTAGACAGTCATGTTCATTTAACACACATTGGCAGGATGGTACGCTACAAGGCGTGCACATGTGAAATGTGGGGTTCAGTATGTGTGCATTCACATTGACCTATGTGTTGTTTGCGGCACTTGTGCATGGTAAATGGAGAGGTGTGCCCTCTGTGTGTGACAAATGTACACCCATGTAACCTGGAGTGTCATGCATTTCACATGGCAGTCTTTTTTTTCCGTGACATTCTTGACGGGATGTGCTGTGGGCATCTCATGAAGGTTCTCATTTACATGTGTCCATGTTCTTCTCAACTAGGAGGAGGCCTAATCTCATACGTCACTTGACACTGCTGGAGGACATGGAGGATGTTGCGATCATTCAAAAATTCCGCCTCGACAGACCCACCCTTAAGACCCTTTGTGATCTGTTGGAGCCCCACCTGCAGCCTCGGTGCCACTTCTCAACTGCTTTCACACCAACGTACAAAGTGATGGCAGCCCTCCATTTTTTTGCAACTGTTTCCTTCCAGGAGACTGTGGCCAGCACTGCAGGGATGTCAAAACCCATGTTCAGCCTGGTGCTGAGGGATGTACTTTCAGCCATGATGATCTATAAGGCTAGATACATACATTTCCCCAGGGCAGGCATAATTGGCTGTTGTGAAGGGAGACTTCTATCTGCTTGGGAACATCCCCAATGTTGTTGCTGCCATTTGATTGCACCCATGTTGGTCTGGTGCCACCACAGGCGAGTGAGCACATTTTTAGGAATCAAAAACATTATCACTCTATCAATGTACAGGTGGTGTGTCTTACGGACATGACCATATCACATGTGTGTGCCCGATTCCCCGGCTCAGCCCATGACTCCTACATCCTGAGAAACAGCATTGTGCCCAGGCTGATGGCTAGTCTGCTTCCCGAACGTGCTTGGATTGTGGGTGAGTATGCCTAGTGATATGGCGTGCTGTGTGTGTGACCTGCTGCCCTCTACCTGTGCAACATTGCAATGTGTGTTTGTCATTCACAGGTGACTCTGCATATCCCAGCCGTCCATGGCTGCTGAGCCCACTATGGAATCCCAGGACCCCGGCTGAAGTCAGGTACAATGAGGCCCATGGCACGACATGTTGTGTCATTGAGAGGACTTTTGGCCTGCTCAAGTCAATATTCCGCTGCCATGACAGCATTGGAGGTGCACTGTCATACTCGCCTGGGAAGGTCCGCAAGATCATTGTGGCATGCTGTATGCTCCACAACATGGCCATTCACAAGGGGATTCCCCTGCTCGTGGATGATGGTGAGGACCCAAGGCCCCGGCCTGTTCAGGGCCCTGAGTCCAGTGATGAGGACAGTGGAGAGGAGGAAGGAGTTGACATGCGTCAACAGCTCATCAGCCGCTGCTTCACTTGAAGGTGGGTGACGAGGTACGACTTGTACATTGTCTGGTGTGATTGATGTTGTTGTGAAGGGCTATGTGCGGATGGTACAGAGAGGCACATGTTGAGTCACCTGTGTGTAGAAATGTGGCAGTGACATTTTACATGTGAACGTATACAGAACTCTGTTGACACTTGTTGCACATTGTGTTGTCTGTCTGTAGACTTATGTGGATGTTTGGTGTTGTGTTATGTCTGTGATGGCACACTAACGCCAGTGACTGTTGTTCTGTTGTTTCTCCCTAGGTGCCTCTAAATTATCCAGCCCTACATACTGTACATCTTTTGGATACATCATGGACATTTTGAACACTGTAAATATTGCACTACAGACAAAGCTGCATAAATTGAAGTGTTTAAGGTATTTTATTTACAAAGTTGTCATGTGAGCGGTGCAGGCATATTTACATGAAGGTGGTGATGGACCAGTGTGTTGAGAGTCATGGTAAATGAGATGCAAGAGTAGACACCACATGGATGTGGTGACCCAGTCCAACAGACAGGTGCCATTCACAATGCAGTGTGGGGAAGGACAGTCCAGTCCAAACAGTCAATGCAGTGGCAAAGAGGGTTGCCATCAGGGCTGGCTCCGTGACTGGCGTGTGGCTGGTGCTTTGTCTCCAGAGACTCTCAGGCTCTTCTTTGGACGTCCCATGATCGTTTTGGCAGGGGGGGGCCTGCTGCATGGCCAGCGGCATCTGAGGACTCACCCCTCTCTGTGGCCACAGGGTAGGATGGTGCACTGTCATCCTGCAGCACTACAGAGGGGGCGGAGCAGTTGTTTGGGACGTAGGCCTGTCCCTCAGTAATGCCACTTGCTGGGCCATGAAGCCCACCATTTGTCTAATGCGTGTGTTGATGGACCTCATCATCAGGATGAGCTCACATAATAGTTTGTCAGACCGACCGCTATGTCCCTGGACATGTTCATATGCCCTGATGACTCTGGTGAAGTGTATCAGGGATGGTGTGCCAACCTCCTGAGGTCTGGGGATGACCCTGGCCCTCCCACCTTCCCTGCTGCCATGGACCTGTTGCCTCACGACTGTAGATCTACGCACACCCTCTCTGCCGTCCACAGTTGTTGGTGTGGCCTGGTCATCCCATGGGACAGGGAGGGTGCTGCAGGTGGTACTGGTGGTGGTGGTGGCGGTGGTGGATGTGGCAGCGGTGGAGGCACAGGCCGTGACTGCAAGGGTCTGCTGTGCTGTTGTTGTTGCAGCAGACGTGGTGGTGGGGAGGATTGGGGCCTAGGACCTGTTGGTCCCTGGCACACCAGATGGGCCGGCCTGGAGCTCATCGTCCAAACTATCCTGGGAGTCAACATCCGAGAGTCCTTGTACCGGGGGTGGAGAATGGCTCTGCTGGTCATTGTTGTCCTCAGCAGTGAGTTCTTCATCACCTGTGGATTAGATGGGGGATTGTCAGTGTTGGGCCCTGTGCAAGTATTCTGTTAGCGTGTCATCCACTGTCTGTACACTACACAATTGAGAGATCTTCACTATTATTATTAAGTTCAATACTGTGTGTCATTACATGGTGCAGAGGAACATCAATTACTCGTACATGTCAGGTATCTATGCATTGCATGCAATTGGTGCCGTGTGTAGTGAGGCAGGTCTCCCACCTACAAACAGCCAGCCCAGTGAAGATGGCTACCTACGTGTAAGTATGTTTGGTGAACAATGCAATGGCTTCCATGTGCTCCTGGGTGGCGTGCGGAGAGGGCTCTATCCTACTCAGGTGTGGGACAGAGGGCATGGTGGGAGTAGTAGTGCAGGCCTCCCTCCCCCAAACAGGCCTCCCAGGGAAGATGGCTACCTACCTGTAAGTTAGTTTGTTTGGTGAACAATGCAATGGCTTCCATGTGCTCCTGGGTGGTGTGGGAGGAGGGCTCCATCCTACTCAGATGTGGGACAGAAGGCATGGTGGGAGTAGTAGTGCATGCCTCTCTCCCCCAAACAGGACGTCCAGGGAAGATGGCTATCTACCTGTAAGTTTGTTAGGTGAGCAATGCAATGGCTTCCATGTGCTCCTGGGTGGTGTGGGGGGAGGGCTCCATCTTGCTGGGGAGTGGGACAGGGGGCATGGTGAGAGTAGTGGTATAGGCCTCCCTCCCACATACAAGCCTCCCAAGTAAGATGGCTACCTACCTGTAAGGTGAGGGTGGACAATGCAATGGCTTCCAAGTGCTCCTGGGAGGGAGAGGGCTCTATCATTCTGGTGTGTGGGACAGAGGGCATGGTGGGAGTAGTGGTACAGGCCTCCCTCCCCCAAACAAGCCTCCCAGGGAAGATGGTGACCTACTTGTAAGTTTGTTTGGTGAACAAAGCAATGGCTTTCATGTGCTCCTGGGTGGTGTGGGGGGAGGGCTCTATTTTACTCAGGTGTGGGACAGAGGGCATGGTGGGAGTAGTAGTGTAGGCCTCCTCTCCCAAACAGGCCTCCCAGGGAAGATGGCTACCTACCTGTAAGTTTGTTTGGTGAATAATGCATTGGCTTCCATGTGCTCCTGGGTGGTGTGGGAGGAGGGCTCAATCCAACTCTGGTGTGGGACAGAGGGCATGGTGGAAATAGTAGTGCAGGCCTCTCTCCCTCAAACAGGCCTCCAAGGGAAGATGGCTACCTACCTCTAAGTTTGTTTGGTGAACAATGAAATGGCTTATATGTGCTCCTGGGTGGTGTGGGAGGAGGGCTCCATCTTGCTGGGGAGTGGGACAGGGGGCATGGTGGGAGTAGTAGTGCAGGCCTCCCTCCCCCAAACAGGCCTCCTAGGGAAGATGGCTACTTACCTGTAAGTTTATTTGATGAACAATGCAATGGCTTCCATGTGCTCCTAGGTGGTGTGGGGGAGGGCTCTATCCTACTCAGGTGTGGGACAGAAGGCATGGTGGGAGTAGTAGTGCAGGCCTCCCTCCCCCAAACCGGGCCTCCCAGGGAAGATGGCTACGTACCTGTGAGTTTGTTTGGTGAACAATGCAATGGCTTCCATGTGCTCCTGGGTGGTGTGGGAAGAGAGCTCCATCTTGCTGGGGAGTGAGACAGGGGGCATGGCGGGAGTAGTAGTACAGGCCTCCCTCCCACATACAAGCCTCCCAAGCAAGATGGCTACCTACCTGTAAGGGGAGGGTGGACAAGGCAATGGCTTCCAAATGCTTGTGGTTGGGGGAGTGCTCTTTTCTGCTGAGGTGTGGGCCAGGGAGTATAATGGAAGTAGTGGTACAGGCTGCCTGTGCTCATGCTCCCATGGTAATATCAGTGGCTATGTTTAGGGTAAATGGGAGTGAGTGAAGGTTGGATCTGTGAGACAGGTTTTTGGTGGGTGTGTGTAGGGATTTGTCTTGGGTGGTGTGAGTTTTTCTTTGTGCAAGACAGTACATATCGATGTGTTGGTTAACATTTGTTTGTACTTACCAGCCTCCACTCCCCCGGATACTCCTGTGAGACTCTCAGGATGCAGTATGGCAAGCACCTTCTCCTCCCATGGTGTGAATGTTTTCTGTGGGATGGGAGGGCCACTGCCAGTCCGGTTAGCCAGCTCCCAGTTCTTGCTCCTCCTCTCTTTGACAACCCTCTTCAGATCATGCCACCGCTTCATGATCTCCTTCTTGGATCGCGGGGTGGTCCCTACTGAATTGACCCTTTATACTATCATTTCCCACATTTGTGTCCTTGTGGCTAATGGTGTCTGTTGGACCAGGCTACCAAACAGTTGTTGTTCCACTCTGACTATCTCATTTACCATGACTGTCAACTCACTCTCTGTGAATTTGGGCATTTTCTGCGATGCCATGGTGTGTGGTGTTTGAAGTGTTTGTGGGTGCAAGGTGTAGGTGTTGGGTGTGGTGTTTTTGTGTGAGGTGTGTTATGTGCTGGGGATTGTTGATGCTGGTGTGATGGTGGTGGTGGAGGTGGTGGTGGTGGGTGTTCTGTGCTGTCTTGCCTTTCCTGTCAGGTCTGGTGTGTGCCCTTCACTTCTGGAGTGTTGCAAAGGATTGTGGTCAGTGAAGGGGCTGGTTTTATACTCAGCTGTGTGTGTGTATGTCATAATGGGGTATTGCTGTCAGGTGTGTTGTGGGAGTTGTCCTGGAATTTGTATGTTTTTGTTTGGCATTTAGAGATTTTTATCATTTGAAAGTGTTTTGTGTATTTGGAGGGCATGGCTAAATTTTTTGGGTGCACTGTTTGCCTTTGTTGTGGTGTTTTTGCATTGTCCGCCATGTTTTATGAGGATTGTCCGCAGCGGTGGCCATGCTGCAGCTCTCCCGTTGGCTCTCCGATTCACTACAGTGTGCGACCGCAGTGGTCGAAAACAGTGGTTCGTACCCCGGGACCATCTGGAATATACTAATTAACCGTGCGTTGTCTCCGCTTTGCTTGCGGCGGGTTATAGCTTTTCCACTGCATTTCCGACCGCCGTTGTCAGTTTTTGTACATCACCGCCCGCGTAGGGCAGTTTTTGTTTTTGTTGGCCCCCTACCGCCGCAGTCGGTCTTTTTTGGTGGTTGTTCCTAAGCTGACCGCCGGTTTCTTCACGGTCCCGGCGGGCGTTTTTTCCCGCCTCCATAGCTGTCGGGGTGGTTTTCCGCCCGTCATCCTAATGAGGCCCTAAATGTTTCCATCATTACTTTCTTTATTTCTTCTTTCTTCCATGTTTCCATATTCCTTTACCATTTCTTTCCCTTCCCTTCTTTTCCTCTTCCTTCCCTCTCCTTTACTCTGGCCTGCTGTCTTCCTCTTATCTTCTTCTTCCCCTTTTCCTTTCTTATATTATCTTACTATCCTCTTCCAAACTATTGTGTCCTAAACTCTCTAAGTGTTTTCTATGATAGCACTTTTCCCTATTATTATTAGGATGATCTTATATAAAGTCGCTTCTTTCGTACTTGCATTTGATTCATTTCTTTGTTATCTATTATTAATGTATGCAATATCAATTTCCTATTTCTGTAATTTTTCACTATTTATCTATTTATGTATTCATTTAAATACTTATATGATACTTCTTATATATTCCCTATTTTTTTGGCCCTATTCATCATAAATCCCATGTATTCCATGTTACCTTTTATTACTAGAACATTTCTTAAGTATTTATTAACAATGTATTGCTTTTACCTATTTTGTGTTACCATGTATTTTATTGTAAAACTCAATAAAAATGTTCAACACAAAAAAATTAAGTGCATTTTATTCAGGTTGCTCAGTGGGTTACTGCTTTTGTTAAGAGATTCTTTTGATTCTTACAATTTATAAATTACAATCTTAAATTACAATCCTAGTATAACACTATTACTTATGAACTGCAATGAAGGGCATGCATTCAAACTGCATGTTATAGATTAGAACGCTATTTTTCCCCAGACTTTCATTATCCTAATGTTGCTAAAGGGTTTATTTTATTTAGTTTGGGTAGTAATACGTTGTTTTTAGTAAAAACCAACCACTGTGGTACATTTTAAATCCTGAGTTTGTGCTTCCCCAGATCAAACACGCTTAACCCCTTCCAGGCTGATGACGAGCTCAGCTCGTCATGAGCGTAACCTGCCGTGCGCTCATGACGAGCTGAGCTCGTCATGTAACGCGGTAATTTAAAAATTGCCGCGTACAGCGGGAAAAGCCGCCACAGCAATGCGGTTAAAATACACTGCCTACCACTATGGATGACGTGATTCTACAACTTGTAATCTTCATTGTTTTTTGGAAAAATTCCTTTAGACTGATTTACACATTCATGATGCAATGTCTCTCTAAAATGTGTACATGATGTAAAGTGCTCTGACACCCTACAGTATTGTGAGGAGTGCTATAAAATAAATGAAACACATGAAAAAGAGAGATTAGTGCCCTTCCATTTCAGGTGCTTTGCAGCAGTTTCAAGATCATCTTACAGTTTCTTGCTGCTCATATGGGTGTAACTTCTGACATTTATCTGTTTCAGAGGACCTCATTGCCTGAATTTACTCCAGAGAAAGTGTCACTCTTATGTGTCACACATTGGTCGTTGATTGTCACTCATAAGTACTTTGAAACTATGAAAATGTACACACATAAGCAATGTGAAACCTTGGCAGCTATGCATTGTCATATTTAATTGTGCTGTCTTATG